>NC_067197.1:18744058-21492808 GCF_000699445.3 Schistosoma haematobium | reverse complement strand
AACAATCGTCAGAACTATTCCTCAGAGATCTTGGTGAAAATCACTAATCAACACTGTTATCTAGCATCATTCAAACTAAACCAACACCATCAGAAAATTGACGCACTCACCTCACAATTCTCACAAGTAGAAAACTCAACTCAACCACATCGACCATCACGATACCTGGCACAATCAACAGACAATCTCGATATGCCAATCCAATATCAAGTTCACAATCTCACATCTACTCTATGTCGCATTCCTTCGTATTCACACTGTTTTTCACTGCCTCTTTCCTGTACATTTGAACAAATCACTCAGTCAACACCACACAACACACACCTGAAATAGGAAATACAAAACAAAAATGCATAAACACCATCTCCTCACCAACTAACATCAGACAGTAATGATATCATTGTATCACAAGTAGCAAATAAACATCACTAACAAAAACAAAAACAAAAAAGAACAACACAACATACCTGTGTCATCGTGACGCATGACCGATAGGATCGCTTCACTAGACCACATCATATCTCCACATTGCCAATCGCTCATCATCCGCAAAATACTCTCTCTCTCTCTCTCTCTCTATCTCTCACTCTCTTTCGTTATCCAATCCCATCATCAATCCACACACTATCACCTGTCAAATAAAAACAATCGTCAGAACTATTCCTCAGAGATCTTGGTGAAAATCACTAATCAACACTGTTATCTAGCATCATTCAAACTAAACCAACACCATCAGAAAATTGACGCACTCACCTCACAATTCTCACAAGTAGAAAACTCAACTCAACCACATCGACCATCACGATACCTGGCACAATCAACAGACAATCTCGATATGCCAATCCAATATCAAGTTCACAATCTCACATCTACTCTATGTCGCATTCCTTCGTATTCACACTGTTTTTCACTGCCTCTTTCCTGTACATTTGAACAAATCACTCAGTCAACACCACACAACACACACCTGAAATAGGAAATACAAAACAAAAATGCATAAACACCATCTCCTCACCAACTAACATCAGACAGTAATGATATCATTGTATCACAAGTAGCAAATAAACATCACTAACAAAAACAAAAACAAAAAGAACAACACAACATACCTGTGTCATCGTGACGCATGACCGATAGGATCGCTTCACTAGACCACATCATATCTCCACATTGCCAATCGCTCATCATCCGCAAAATACTCTCTCTCTCTCTCTCTCTCTCTCTCTCTCACTCTCTCTTCGTTATCCAATCCCATCATCAATCCACACACTATCACCTGTCAAATAAAAACAATCGTCAGAACTATTCCTCAGAGATCTTGGTGAAAATCACTAATCAACACTGTTATCTAGCATCATTCAAACTAAACCAACACCATCAGAAAATTGACGCACTCACCTCACAATTCTCACAAGTAGAAAACTCAACTCAACCACATCGACCATCACGATACCTGGCACAATCAACAGACAATCTCGATATGCCAATCCAATATCAAGTTCACAATCTCACATCTACTCTATGTCGCATTCCTTCGTATTCACACTGTTTTTCACTGCCTCTTTCCTGTACATTTGAACAAATCACTCAGTCAACACCACACAACACACACCTGAAATAGGAAATACAAAACAAAAATGCATAAACACCATCTCCTCACCAACTAACATCAGACAGTAATGATATCATTGTATCACAAGTAGCAAATAAACATCACTAACAAAAACAAAAACAAAAGAACAACACAACATACCTGTGTCATCGTGACGCATGACCGATAGGATCGCTTCACTAGACCACATCATATCTCCACATTGCCAATCGCTCATCATCCGCAAAATACTCTCTCTCTCTCTCTCTCTCTCTCTCACTCTCTCTTCGTTATCCAATCCCATCATCAATCCACACACTATCACCTGTCAAATAAAAACAATCGTCAGAACTATTCCTCAGAGATCTTGGTGAAAATCACTAATCAACACTGTTATCTAGCATCATTCAAACTAAACCAACACCATCAGAAAATTGACGCACTCACCTCACAATTCTCACAAGTAGAAAACTCAACTCAACCACATCGACCATCACGATACCTGGCACAATCAACAGACAATCTCGATATGCCAATCCAATATCAAGTTCACAATCTCACATCTACTCTATGTCGCATTCCTTCGTATTCACACTGTTTTTCACTGCCTCTTTCCTGTACATTTGAACAAATCACTCAGTCAACACCACACAACACACACCTGAAATAGGAAATACAAAACAAAAATGCATAAACACCATCTCCTCACCAACTAACATCAGACAGTAATGATATCATTGTATCACAAGTAGCAAATAAACATCACTAACAAAAACAAAAACAAAAAGAACAACACAACATACCTGTGTCATCGTGACGCATGACCGATAGGATCGCTTCACTAGACCACATCATATCTCCACATTGCCAATCGCTCATCATCCGCAAAATACTCTCTCTCTCTCTCTCTCTCTCTCTCACTCTCTTCGTTATCCAATCCCATCATCAATCCACACACTATCACCTGTCAAATAAAAACAATCGTCAGAACTATTCCTCAGAGATCTTGGTGAAAATCACTAATCAACACTGTTATCTAGCATCATTCAAACTAAACCAACACCATCAGAAAATTGACGCACTCACCTCACAATTCTCACAAGTAGAAAACTCAACTCAACCACATCGACCATCACGATACCTGGCACAATCAACAGACAATCTCGATATGCCAATCCAATATCAAGTTCACAATCTCACATCTACTCTATGTCGCATTCCTTCGTATTCACACTGTTTTTCACTGCCTCTTTCCTGTACATTTGAACAAATCACTCAGTCAACACCACACAACACACACCTGAAATAGGAAATACAAAACAAAAATGCATAAACACCATCTCCTCACCAACTAACATCAGACAGTAATGATATCATTGTATCACAAGTAGCAAATAAACATCACTAACAAAAACAAAAACAAAAAGAACAACACAACATACCTGTGTCATCGTGACGCATGACCGATAGGATCGCTTCACTAGACCACATCATATCTCCACATTGCCAATCGCTCATCATCCGCAAAATACTCTCTCTCTCTCTCTCTCTCTCTTTCTATCTCTCACTCTCTCTTCGTTATCCAATCCCATCATCAATCCACACACTATCACCTGTCAAATAAAAACAATCGTCAGAACTATTCCTCAGAGATCTTGGTGAAAATCACTAATCAACACTGTTATCTAGCATCATTCAAACTAAACCAACACCATCAGAAAATTGACGCACTCACCTCACAATTCTCACAAGTAGAAAACTCAACTCAACCACATCGACCATCACGATACCTGGCACAATCAACAGACAATCTCGATATGCCAATCCAATATCAAGTTCACAATCTCACATCTACTCTATGTCGCATTCCTTCGTATTCACACTGTTTTTCACTGCCTCTTTCCTGTACATTTGAACAAATCACTCAGTCAACACCACACAACACACACCTGAAATAGGAAATACAAAACAAAAATGCATAAACACCATCTCCTCACCAACTAACATCAGACAGTAATGATATCATTGTATCACAAGTAGCAAATAAACATCACTAACAAAAACAAAAACAAAAAGAACAACACAACATACCTGTGTCATCGTGACGCATGACCGATAGGATCGCTTCACTAGACCACATCATATCTCCACATTGCCAATCGCTCATCATCCGCAAAATACTCTCTCTCTCTCTCTCTCTCTCTCTCTTTCTATCTCTCACTCTCTCTTCGTTATCCAATCCCATCATCAATCCACACACTATCACCTGTCAAATAAAAACAATCGTCAGAACTATTCCTCAGAGATCTTGGTGAAAATCACTAATCAACACTGTTATCTAGCATCATTCAAACTAAACCAACACCATCAGAAAATTGACGCACTCACCTCACAATTCTCACAAGTAGAAAACTCAACTCAACCACATCGACCATCACGATACCTGGCACAATCAACAGACAATCTCGATATGCCAATCCAATATCAAGTTCACAATCTCACATCTACTCTATGTCGCATTCCTTCGTATTCACACTGTTTTTCACTGCCTCTTTCCTGTACATTTGAACAAATCACTCAGTCAACACCACACAACACACACCTGAAATAGGAAATACAAAACAAAAATGCATAAACACCATCTCCTCACCAACTAACATCAGACAGTAATGATATCATTGTATCACAAGTAGCAAATAAACATCACTAACAAAAACAAAAACAAAAAGAACAACACAACATACCTGTGTCATCGTGACGCATGACCGATAGGATCGCTTCACTAGACCACATCATATCTCCACATTGCCAATCGCTCATCATCCGCAAAATACTCTCTCTCTCTCTCTCTCTCTCTCTCACTCTCTCTTCGTTATCCAATCCCATCATCAATCCACACACTATCACCTGTCAAATAAAAACAATCGTCAGAACTATTCCTCAGAGATCTTGGTGAAAATCACTAATCAACACTGTTATCTAGCATCATTCAAACTAAACCAACACCATCAGAAAATTGACGCACTCACCTCACAATTCTCACAAGTAGAAAACTCAACTCAACCACATCGACCATCACGATACCTGGCACAATCAACAGACAATCTCGATATGCCAATCCAATATCAAGTTCACAATCTCACATCTACTCTATGTCGCATTCCTTCGTATTCACACTGTTTTTCACTGCCTCTTTCCTGTACATTTGAACAAATCACTCAGTCAACACCACACAACACACACCTGAAATAGGAAATACAAAACAAAAATGCATAAACACCATCTCCTCACCAACTAACATCAGACAGTAATGATATCATTGTATCACAAGTAGCAAATAAACATCACTAACAAAAACAAAAACAAAAAGAACAACACAACATACCTGTGTCATCGTGACGCATGACCGATAGGATCGCTTCACTAGACCACATCATATCTCCACATTGCCAATCGCTCATCATCCGCAAAATACTCTCTCTCTCTCTCTCTCTCTCTCTCATCTCTCACTCTCTCTTCGTTATCCAATCCCATCATCAATCCACACACTATCACCTGTCAAATAAAAACAATCGTCAGAACTATTCCTCAGAGATCTTGGTGAAAATCACTAATCAACACTGTTATCTAGCATCATTCAAACTAAACCAACACCATCAGAAAATTGACGCACTCACCTCACAATTCTCACAAGTAGAAAACTCAACTCAACCACATCGACCATCACGATACCTGGCACAATCAACAGACAATCTCGATATGCCAATCCAATATCAAGTTCACAATCTCACATCTACTCTATGTCGCATTCCTTCGTATTCACACTGTTTTTCACTGCCTCTTTCCTGTACATTTGAACAAATCACTCAGTCAACACCACACAACACACACCTGAAATAGGAAATACAAAACAAAAATGCATAAACACCATCTCCTCACCAACTAACATCAGACAGTAATGATATCATTGTATCACAAGTAGCAAATAAACATCACTAACAAAAACAAAAACAAAAAGAACAACACAACATACCTGTGTCATCGTGACGCATGACCGATAGGATCGCTTCACTAGACCACATCATATCTCCACATTGCCAATCGCTCATCATCCGCAAAATACTCTCTCTCTCTCTCTCTCTCTCTCTCTCTCTCTCTCTCTTCGTTATCCAATCCCATCATCAATCCACACACTATCACCTGTCAAATAAAAACAATCGTCAGAACTATTCCTCAGAGATCTTGGTGAAAATCACTAATCAACACTGTTATCTAGCATCATTCAAACTAAACCAACACCATCAGAAAATTGACGCACTCACCTCACAATTCTCACAAGTAGAAAACTCAACTCAACCACATCGACCATCACGATACCTGGCACAATCAACAGACAATCTCGATATGCCAATCCAATATCAAGTTCACAATCTCACATCTACTCTATGTCGCATTCCTTCGTATTCACACTGTTTTTCACTGCCTCTTTCCTGTACATTTGAACAAATCACTCAGTCAACACCACACAACACACACCTGAAATAGGAAATACAAAACAAAAATGCATAAACACCATCTCCTCACCAACTAACATCAGACAGTAATGATATCATTGTATCACAAGTAGCAAATAAACATCACTAACAAAAACAAAAACAAAAAGAACAACACAACATACCTGTGTCATCGTGACGCATGACCGATAGGATCGCTTCACTAGACCACATCATATCTCCACATTGCCAATCGCTCATCATCCGCAAAATACTCTCTCTCTCTCTCTCTCTCTCTCTCTCTCTATCTCTCACTCTCTCTTCGTTATCCAATCCCATCATCAATCCACACACTATCACCTGTCAAATAAAAACAATCGTCAGAACTATTCCTCAGAGATCTTGGTGAAAATCACTAATCAACACTGTTATCTAGCATCATTCAAACTAAACCAACACCATCAGAAAATTGACGCACTCACCTCACAATTCTCACAAGTAGAAAACTCAACTCAACCACATCGACCATCACGATACCTGGCACAATCAACAGACAATCTCGATATGCCAATCCAATATCAAGTTCACAATCTCACATCTACTCTATGTCGCATTCCTTCGTATTCACACTGTTTTTCACTGCCTCTTTCCTGTACATTTGAACAAATCACTCAGTCAACACCACACAACACACACCTGAAATAGGAAATACAAAACAAAAATGCATAAACACCATCTCCTCACCAACTAACATCAGACAGTAATGATATCATTGTATCACAAGTAGCAAATAAACATCACTAACAAAAACAAAAACAAAAAAGAACAACACAACATACCTGTGTCATCGTGACGCATGACCGATAGGATCGCTTCACTAGACCACATCATATCTCCACATTGCCAATCGCTCATCATCCGCAAAATACTCTCTCTCTCTCTCTCTCTCTCTCTCTCTCTCTATCTCTCACTCTCTCTTCGTTATCCAATCCCATCATCAATCCACACACTATCACCTGTCAAATAAAAACAATCGTCAGAACTATTCCTCAGAGATCTTGGTGAAAATCACTAATCAACACTGTTATCTAGCATCATTCAAACTAAACCAACACCATCAGAAAATTGACGCACTCACCTCACAATTCTCACAAGTAGAAAACTCAACTCAACCACATCGACCATCACGATACCTGGCACAATCAACAGACAATCTCGATATGCCAATCCAATATCAAGTTCACAATCTCACATCTACTCTATGTCGCATTCCTTCGTATTCACACTGTTTTTCACTGCCTCTTTCCTGTACATTTGAACAAATCACTCAGTCAACACCACACAACACACACCTGAAATAGGAAATACAAAACAAAAATGCATAAACACCATCTCCTCACCAACTAACATCAGACAGTAATGATATCATTGTATCACAAGTAGCAAATAAACATCACTAACAAAAACAAAAACAAAAAGAACAACACAACATACCTGTGTCATCGTGACGCATGACCGATAGGATCGCTTCACTAGACCACATCATATCTCCACATTGCCAATCGCTCATCATCCGCAAAATACTCTCTCTCTCTCTCTCTCTCTCTCTTCTATCTCTCACTCTCTTCGTTATCCAATCCCATCATCAATCCACACACTATCACCTGTCAAATAAAAACAATCGTCAGAACTATTCCTCAGAGATCTTGGTGAAAATCACTAATCAACACTGTTATCTAGCATCATTCAAACTAAACCAACACCATCAGAAAATTGACGCACTCACCTCACAATTCTCACAAGTAGAAAACTCAACTCAACCACATCGACCATCACGATACCTGGCACAATCAACAGACAATCTCGATATGCCAATCCAATATCAAGTTCACAATCTCACATCTACTCTATGTCGCATTCCTTCGTATTCACACTGTTTTTCACTGCCTCTTTCCTGTACATTTGAACAAATCACTCAGTCAACACCACACAACACACACCTGAAATAGGAAATACAAAACAAAAATGCATAAACACCATCTCCTCACCAACTAACATCAGACAGTAATGATATCATTGTATCACAAGTAGCAAATAAACATCACTAACAAAAACAAAAACAAAAAAGAACAACACAACATACCTGTGTCATCGTGACGCATGACCGATAGGATCGCTTCACTAGACCACATCATATCTCCACATTGCCAATCGCTCATCATCCGCAAAATACTCTCTCTCTCTCTCTCTCTCTCTCTCTCTATCTCTCACTCTCTCTTCGTTATCCAATCCCATCATCAATCCACACACTATCACCTGTCAAATAAAAACAATCGTCAGAACTATTCCTCAGAGATCTTGGTGAAAATCACTAATCAACACTGTTATCTAGCATCATTCAAACTAAACCAACACCATCAGAAAATTGACGCACTCACCTCACAATTCTCACAAGTAGAAAACTCAACTCAACCACATCGACCATCACGATACCTGGCACAATCAACAGACAATCTCGATATGCCAATCCAATATCAAGTTCACAATCTCACATCTACTCTATGTCGCATTCCTTCGTATTCACACTGTTTTTCACTGCCTCTTTCCTGTACATTTGAACAAATCACTCAGTCAACACCACACAACACACACCTGAAATAGGAAATACAAAACAAAAATGCATAAACACCATCTCCTCACCAACTAACATCAGACAGTAATGATATCATTGTATCACAAGTAGCAAATAAACATCACTAACAAAAACAAAAACAAAAAGAACAACACAACATACCTGTGTCATCGTGACGCATGACCGATAGGATCGCTTCACTAGACCACATCATATCTCCACATTGCCAATCGCTCATCATCCGCAAAATACTCTCTCTCTCTCTCTCTCTTCTATCTCTCACTCTCTCTTCGTTATCCAATCCCATCATCAATCCACACACTATCACCTGTCAAATAAAAACAATCGTCAGAACTATTCCTCAGAGATCTTGGTGAAAATCACTAATCAACACTGTTATCTAGCATCATTCAAACTAAACCAACACCATCAGAAAATTGACGCACTCACCTCACAATTCTCACAAGTAGAAAACTCAACTCAACCACATCGACCATCACGATACCTGGCACAATCAACAGACAATCTCGATATGCCAATCCAATATCAAGTTCACAATCTCACATCTACTCTATGTCGCATTCCTTCGTATTCACACTGTTTTTCACTGCCTCTTTCCTGTACATTTGAACAAATCACTCAGTCAACACCACACAACACACACCTGAAATAGGAAATACAAAACAAAAATGCATAAACACCATCTCCTCACCAACTAACATCAGACAGTAATGATATCATTGTATCACAAGTAGCAAATAAACATCACTAACAAAAACAAAAACAAAAAGAACAACACAACATACCTGTGTCATCGTGACGCATGACCGATAGGATCGCTTCACTAGACCACATCATATCTCCACATTGCCAATCGCTCATCATCCGCAAAATACTCTCTCTCTCTCTCTCTCTCTCTTCTATCTCTCACTCTCTCTTCGTTATCCAATCCCATCATCAATCCACACACTATCACCTGTCAAATAAAAACAATCGTCAGAACTATTCCTCAGAGATCTTGGTGAAAATCACTAATCAACACTGTTATCTAGCATCATTCAAACTAAACCAACACCATCAGAAAATTGACGCACTCACCTCACAATTCTCACAAGTAGAAAACTCAACTCAACCACATCGACCATCACGATACCTGGCACAATCAACAGACAATCTCGATATGCCAATCCAATATCAAGTTCACAATCTCACATCTACTCTATGTCGCATTCCTTCGTATTCACACTGTTTTTCACTGCCTCTTTCCTGTACATTTGAACAAATCACTCAGTCAACACCACACAACACACACCTGAAATAGGAAATACAAAACAAAAATGCATAAACACCATCTCCTCACCAACTAACATCAGACAGTAATGATATCATTGTATCACAAGTAGCAAATAAACATCACTAACAAAAACAAAAAAAAAAGAACAACACAACATACCTGTGTCATCGTGACGCATGACCGATAGGATCGCTTCACTAGACCACATCATATCTCCACATTGCCAATCGCTCATCATCCGCAAAATACTCTCTCTCTCTCTCTCTCTCTCTCTCTCTCTCTCCTCTCTTCGTTATCCAATCCCATCATCAATCCACACACTATCACCTGTCAAATAAAAACAATCGTCAGAACTATTCCTCAGAGATCTTGGTGAAAATCACTAATCAACACTGTTATCTAGCATCATTCAAACTAAACCAACACCATCAGAAAATTGACGCACTCACCTCACAATTCTCACAAGTAGAAAACTCAACTCAACCACATCGACCATCACGATACCTGGCACAATCAACAGACAATCTCGATATGCCAATCCAATATCAAGTTCACAATCTCACATCTACTCTATGTCGCATTCCTTCGTATTCACACTGTTTTTCACTGCCTCTTTCCTGTACATTTGAACAAATCACTCAGTCAACACCACACAACACACACCTGAAATAGGAAATACAAAACAAAAATGCATAAACACCATCTCCTCACCAACTAACATCAGACAGTAATGATATCATTGTATCACAAGTAGCAAATAAACATCACTAACAAAAACAAAAACAAAAAGAACAACACAACATACCTGTGTCATCGTGACGCATGACCGATAGGATCGCTTCACTAGACCACATCATATCTCCACATTGCCAATCGCTCATCATCCGCAAAATACTCTCTCTCTCTCTCTCTCTTTCTATCTCTCACTCTCTCTTCGTTATCCAATCCCATCATCAATCCACACACTATCACCTGTCAAATAAAAACAATCGTCAGAACTATTCCTCAGAGATCTTGGTGAAAATCACTAATCAACACTGTTATCTAGCATCATTCAAACTAAACCAACACCATCAGAAAATTGACGCACTCACCTCACAATTCTCACAAGTAGAAAACTCAACTCAACCACATCGACCATCACGATACCTGGCACAATCAACAGACAATCTCGATATGCCAATCCAATATCAAGTTCACAATCTCACATCTACTCTATGTCGCATTCCTTCGTATTCACACTGTTTTTCACTGCCTCTTTCCTGTACATTTGAACAAATCACTCAGTCAACACCACACAACACACACCTGAAATAGGAAATACAAAACAAAAATGCATAAACACCATCTCCTCACCAACTAACATCAGACAGTAATGATATCATTGTATCACAAGTAGCAAATAAACATCACTAACAAAAACAAAAACAAAAAGAACAACACAACATACCTGTGTCATCGTGACGCATGACCGATAGGATCGCTTCACTAGACCACATCATATCTCCACATTGCCAATCGCTCATCATCCGCAAAATACTCTCTCTCTCTCTCTCTCTCTCTCTCTATCTCTCACTCTCTCTTCGTTATCCAATCCCATCATCAATCCACACACTATCACCTGTCAAATAAAAACAATCGTCAGAACTATTCCTCAGAGATCTTGGTGAAAATCACTAATCAACACTGTTATCTAGCATCATTCAAACTAAACCAACACCATCAGAAAATTGACGCACTCACCTCACAATTCTCACAAGTAGAAAACTCAACTCAACCACATCGACCATCACGATACCTGGCACAATCAACAGACAATCTCGATATGCCAATCCAATATCAAGTTCACAATCTCACATCTACTCTATGTCGCATTCCTTCGTATTCACACTGTTTTTCACTGCCTCTTTCCTGTACATTTGAACAAATCACTCAGTCAACACCACACAACACACACCTGAAATAGGAAATACAAAACAAAAATGCATAAACACCATCTCCTCACCAACTAACATCAGACAGTAATGATATCATTGTATCACAAGTAGCAAATAAACATCACTAACAAAAACAAAAAAAAAAGAACAACACAACATACCTGTGTCATCGTGACGCATGACCGATAGGATCGCTTCACTAGACCACATCATATCTCCACATTGCCAATCGCTCATCATCCGCAAAATACTCTCTCTCTCTCTCTCTCTCTCTTCTCTATCTCTCACTCTCTCTTCGTTATCCAATCCCATCATCAATCCACACACTATCACCTGTCAAATAAAAACAATCGTCAGAACTATTCCTCAGAGATCTTGGTGAAAATCACTAATCAACACTGTTATCTAGCATCATTCAAACTAAACCAACACCATCAGAAAATTGACGCACTCACCTCACAATTCTCACAAGTAGAAAACTCAACTCAACCACATCGACCATCACGATACCTGGCACAATCAACAGACAATCTCGATATGCCAATCCAATATCAAGTTCACAATCTCACATCTACTCTATGTCGCATTCCTTCGTATTCACACTGTTTTTCACTGCCTCTTTCCTGTACATTTGAACAAATCACTCAGTCAACACCACACAACACACACCTGAAATAGGAAATACAAAACAAAAATGCATAAACACCATCTCCTCACCAACTAACATCAGACAGTAATGATATCATTGTATCACAAGTAGCAAATAAACATCACTAACAAAAACAAAAACAAAAAGAACAACACAACATACCTGTGTCATCGTGACGCATGACCGATAGGATCGCTTCACTAGACCACATCATATCTCCACATTGCCAATCGCTCATCATCCGCAAAATACTCTCTCTCTCTCTCTCTCTCTCTCTTTCTATCTCTCACTCTCTCTTCGTTATCCAATCCCATCATCAATCCACACACTATCACCTGTCAAATAAAAACAATCGTCAGAACTATTCCTCAGAGATCTTGGTGAAAATCACTAATCAACACTGTTATCTAGCATCATTCAAACTAAACCAACACCATCAGAAAATTGACGCACTCACCTCACAATTCTCACAAGTAGAAAACTCAACTCAACCACATCGACCATCACGATACCTGGCACAATCAACAGACAATCTCGATATGCCAATCCAATATCAAGTTCACAATCTCACATCTACTCTATGTCGCATTCCTTCGTATTCACACTGTTTTTCACTGCCTCTTTCCTGTACATTTGAACAAATCACTCAGTCAACACCACACAACACACACCTGAAATAGGAAATACAAAACAAAAATGCATAAACACCATCTCCTCACCAACTAACATCAGACAGTAATGATATCATTGTATCACAAGTAGCAAATAAACATCACTAACAAAAACAAAAACAAAAAGAACAACACAACATACCTGTGTCATCGTGACGCATGACCGATAGGATCGCTTCACTAGACCACATCATATCTCCACATTGCCAATCGCTCATCATCCGCAAAATACTCTCTCTCTCTCTCTCTCTCTCTCTCTCTCTCACTCTTCTTCGTTATCCAATCCCATCATCAATCCACACACTATCACCTGTCAAATAAAAACAATCGTCAGAACTATTCCTCAGAGATCTTGGTGAAAATCACTAATCAACACTGTTATCTAGCATCATTCAAACTAAACCAACACCATCAGAAAATTGACGCACTCACCTCACAATTCTCACAAGTAGAAAACTCAACTCAACCACATCGACCATCACGATACCTGGCACAATCAACAGACAATCTCGATATGCCAATCCAATATCAAGTTCACAATCTCACATCTACTCTATGTCGCATTCCTTCGTATTCACACTGTTTTTCACTGCCTCTTTCCTGTACATTTGAACAAATCACTCAGTCAACACCACACAACACACACCTGAAATAGGAAATACAAAACAAAAATGCATAAACACCATCTCCTCACCAACTAACATCAGACAGTAATGATATCATTGTATCACAAGTAGCAAATAAACATCACTAACAAAAACAAAAACAAAAAAGAACAACACAACATACCTGTGTCATCGTGACGCATGACCGATAGGATCGCTTCACTAGACCACATCATATCTCCACATTGCCAATCGCTCATCATCCGCAAAATACTCTCTCTCTCTCTCTCTCTCTCTTTCTATCTCTCTCTCTCTCTTCGTTATCCAATCCCATCATCAATCCACACACTATCACCTGTCAAATAAAAACAATCGTCAGAACTATTCCTCAGAGATCTTGGTGAAAATCACTAATCAACACTGTTATCTAGCATCATTCAAACTAAACCAACACCATCAGAAAATTGACGCACTCACCTCACAATTCTCACAAGTAGAAAACTCAACTCAACCACATCGACCATCACGATACCTGGCACAATCAACAGACAATCTCGATATGCCAATCCAATATCAAGTTCACAATCTCACATCTACTCTATGTCGCATTCCTTCGTATTCACACTGTTTTTCACTGCCTCTTTCCTGTACATTTGAACAAATCACTCAGTCAACACCACACAACACACACCTGAAATAGGAAATACAAAACAAAAATGCATAAACACCATCTCCTCACCAACTAACATCAGACAGTAATGATATCATTGTATCACAAGTAGCAAATAAACATCACTAACAAAAACAAAAACAAAAAAGAACAACACAACATACCTGTGTCATCGTGACGCATGACCGATAGGATCGCTTCACTAGACCACATCATATCTCCACATTGCCAATCGCTCATCATCCGCAAAATACTCTCTCTCTCTCTCTCTCTCTCTCTCTTCTATCTCTCTTCGTTATCCAATCCCATCATCAATCCACACACTATCACCTGTCAAATAAAAACAATCGTCAGAACTATTCCTCAGAGATCTTGGTGAAAATCACTAATCAACACTGTTATCTAGCATCATTCAAACTAAACCAACACCATCAGAAAATTGACGCACTCACCTCACAATTCTCACAAGTAGAAAACTCAACTCAACCACATCGACCATCACGATACCTGGCACAATCAACAGACAATCTCGATATGCCAATCCAATATCAAGTTCACAATCTCACATCTACTCTATGTCGCATTCCTTCGTATTCACACTGTTTTTCACTGCCTCTTTCCTGTACATTTGAACAAATCACTCAGTCAACACCACACAACACACACCTGAAATAGGAAATACAAAACAAAAATGCATAAACACCATCTCCTCACCAACTAACATCAGACAGTAATGATATCATTGTATCACAAGTAGCAAATAAACATCACTAACAAAAACAAAAACAAAAAAGAACAACACAACATACCTGTGTCATCGTGACGCATGACCGATAGGATCGCTTCACTAGACCACATCATATCTCCACATTGCCAATCGCTCATCATCCGCAAAATACTCTCTCTCTCTCTCTCTCTTTCTATCTCTCACTCTCTCTTCGTTATCCAATCCCATCATCAATCCACACACTATCACCTGTCAAATAAAAACAATCGTCAGAACTATTCCTCAGAGATCTTGGTGAAAATCACTAATCAACACTGTTATCTAGCATCATTCAAACTAAACCAACACCATCAGAAAATTGACGCACTCACCTCACAATTCTCACAAGTAGAAAACTCAACTCAACCACATCGACCATCACGATACCTGGCACAATCAACAGACAATCTCGATATGCCAATCCAATATCAAGTTCACAATCTCACATCTACTCTATGTCGCATTCCTTCGTATTCACACTGTTTTTCACTGCCTCTTTCCTGTACATTTGAACAAATCACTCAGTCAACACCACACAACACACACCTGAAATAGGAAATACAAAACAAAAATGCATAAACACCATCTCCTCACCAACTAACATCAGACAGTAATGATATCATTGTATCACAAGTAGCAAATAAACATCACTAACAAAAACAAAAACAAAAAAGAACAACACAACATACCTGTGTCATCGTGACGCATGACCGATAGGATCGCTTCACTAGACCACATCATATCTCCACATTGCCAATCGCTCATCATCCGCAAAATACTCTCTCTCTCTCTCTCTCTCTTTCTTCTCTCTCTCTCTTCGTTATCCAATCCCATCATCAATCCACACACTATCACCTGTCAAATAAAAACAATCGTCAGAACTATTCCTCAGAGATCTTGGTGAAAATCACTAATCAACACTGTTATCTAGCATCATTCAAACTAAACCAACACCATCAGAAAATTGACGCACTCACCTCACAATTCTCACAAGTAGAAAACTCAACTCAACCACATCGACCATCACGATACCTGGCACAATCAACAGACAATCTCGATATGCCAATCCAATATCAAGTTCACAATCTCACATCTACTCTATGTCGCATTCCTTCGTATTCACACTGTTTTTCACTGCCTCTTTCCTGTACATTTGAACAAATCACTCAGTCAACACCACACAACACACACCTGAAATAGGAAATACAAAACAAAAATGCATAAACACCATCTCCTCACCAACTAACATCAGACAGTAATGATATCATTGTATCACAAGTAGCAAATAAACATCACTAACAAAAACAAAAACAAAAAAGAACAACACAACATACCTGTGTCATCGTGACGCATGACCGATAGGATCGCTTCACTAGACCACATCATATCTCCACATTGCCAATCGCTCATCATCCGCAAAATACTCTCTCTCTCTCTCTCTCTCTCTCTCTTCTATCTCTCACTCTCTCTTCGTTATCCAATCCCATCATCAATCCACACACTATCACCTGTCAAATAAAAACAATCGTCAGAACTATTCCTCAGAGATCTTGGTGAAAATCACTAATCAACACTGTTATCTAGCATCATTCAAACTAAACCAACACCATCAGAAAATTGACGCACTCACCTCACAATTCTCACAAGTAGAAAACTCAACTCAACCACATCGACCATCACGATACCTGGCACAATCAACAGACAATCTCGATATGCCAATCCAATATCAAGTTCACAATCTCACATCTACTCTATGTCGCATTCCTTCGTATTCACACTGTTTTTCACTGCCTCTTTCCTGTACATTTGAACAAATCACTCAGTCAACACCACACAACACACACCTGAAATAGGAAATACAAAACAAAAATGCATAAACACCATCTCCTCACCAACTAACATCAGACAGTAATGATATCATTGTATCACAAGTAGCAAATAAACATCACTAACAAAAACAAAAACAAAAAAGAACAACACAACATACCTGTGTCATCGTGACGCATGACCGATAGGATCGCTTCACTAGACCACATCATATCTCCACATTGCCAATCGCTCATCATCCGCAAAATACTCTCTCTCTCTCTCTCTCTCTCTCTTTCTATCTCTCACTCTCTCTTCGTTATCCAATCCCATCATCAATCCACACACTATCACCTGTCAAATAAAAACAATCGTCAGAACTATTCCTCAGAGATCTTGGTGAAAATCACTAATCAACACTGTTATCTAGCATCATTCAAACTAAACCAACACCATCAGAAAATTGACGCACTCACCTCACAATTCTCACAAGTAGAAAACTCAACTCAACCACATCGACCATCACGATACCTGGCACAATCAACAGACAATCTCGATATGCCAATCCAATATCAAGTTCACAATCTCACATCTACTCTATGTCGCATTCCTTCGTATTCACACTGTTTTTCACTGCCTCTTTCCTGTACATTTGAACAAATCACTCAGTCAACACCACACAACACACACCTGAAATAGGAAATACAAAACAAAAATGCATAAACACCATCTCCTCACCAACTAACATCAGACAGTAATGATATCATTGTATCACAAGTAGCAAATAAACATCACTAACAAAAACAAAAACAAAAAAGAACAACACAACATACCTGTGTCATCGTGACGCATGACCGATAGGATCGCTTCACTAGACCACATCATATCTCCACATTGCCAATCGCTCATCATCCGCAAAATACTCTCTCTCTCTCTCTCTCTCTCTCTCTCTCTCTTCGTTATCCAATCCCATCATCAATCCACACACTATCACCTGTCAAATAAAAACAATCGTCAGAACTATTCCTCAGAGATCTTGGTGAAAATCACTAATCAACACTGTTATCTAGCATCATTCAAACTAAACCAACACCATCAGAAAATTGACGCACTCACCTCACAATTCTCACAAGTAGAAAACTCAACTCAACCACATCGACCATCACGATACCTGGCACAATCAACAGACAATCTCGATATGCCAATCCAATATCAAGTTCACAATCTCACATCTACTCTATGTCGCATTCCTTCGTATTCACACTGTTTTTCACTGCCTCTTTCCTGTACATTTGAACAAATCACTCAGTCAACACCACACAACACACACCTGAAATAGGAAATACAAAACAAAAATGCATAAACACCATCTCCTCACCAACTAACATCAGACAGTAATGATATCATTGTATCACAAGTAGCAAATAAACATCACTAACAAAAACAAAAACAAAAAAGAACAACACAACATACCTGTGTCATCGTGACGCATGACCGATAGGATCGCTTCACTAGACCACATCATATCTCCACATTGCCAATCGCTCATCATCCGCAAAATACTCTCTCTCTCTCTCTCTCTCTCTTCTTTCTCTCACTCTCTCTTCGTTATCCAATCCCATCATCAATCCACACACTATCACCTGTCAAATAAAAACAATCGTCAGAACTATTCCTCAGAGATCTTGGTGAAAATCACTAATCAACACTGTTATCTAGCATCATTCAAACTAAACCAACACCATCAGAAAATTGACGCACTCACCTCACAATTCTCACAAGTAGAAAACTCAACTCAACCACATCGACCATCACGATACCTGGCACAATCAACAGACAATCTCGATATGCCAATCCAATATCAAGTTCACAATCTCACATCTACTCTATGTCGCATTCCTTCGTATTCACACTGTTTTTCACTGCCTCTTTCCTGTACATTTGAACAAATCACTCAGTCAACACCACACAACACACACCTGAAATAGGAAATACAAAACAAAAATGCATAAACACCATCTCCTCACCAACTAACA
This sequence comes from Schistosoma haematobium, assembly GCF_000699445.3. NCBI lineage: Eukaryota > Metazoa > Platyhelminthes > Trematoda > Strigeidida > Schistosomatidae > Schistosoma > Schistosoma haematobium. Next base: position 21,473,658 of record NC_067197.1, on the reverse strand, counting down.
TCAGACAGTAATGATATCATTGTATCACAAGTAGCAAATAAACATCACTAACAAAAACAAAAACAAAAAAGAACAACACAACATACCTGTGTCATCGTGACGCATGACCGATAGGATCGCTTCACTAGACCACATCATATCTCCACATTGCCAATCGCTCATCATCCGCAAAATACTCTCTCTCTCTCTCTCTCTCTCTCTTCTTCTCTCACTCTCTTCGTTATCCAATCCCATCATCAATCCACACACTATCACCTGTCAAATAAAAACAATCGTCAGAACTATTCCTCAGAGATCTTGGTGAAAATCACTAATCAACACTGTTATCTAGCATCATTCAAACTAAACCAACACCATCAGAAAATTGACGCACTCACCTCACAATTCTCACAAGTAGAAAACTCAACTCAACCACATCGACCATCACGATACCTGGCACAATCAACAGACAATCTCGATATGCCAATCCAATATCAAGTTCACAATCTCACATCTACTCTATGTCGCATTCCTTCGTATTCACACTGTTTTTCACTGCCTCTTTCCTGTACATTTGAACAAATCACTCAGTCAACACCACACAACACACACCTGAAATAGGAAATACAAAACAAAAATGCATAAACACCATCTCCTCACCAACTAACATCAGACAGTAATGATATCATTGTATCACAAGTAGCAAATAAACATCACTAACAAAAACAAAAACAAAAAAGAACAACACAACATACCTGTGTCATCGTGACGCATGACCGATAGGATCGCTTCACTAGACCACATCATATCTCCACATTGCCAATCGCTCATCATCCGCAAAATACTCTCTCTCTCTCTCTCTCTCTCTCTCTTCTATCTCTCACTCTCTCTTCGTTATCCAATCCCATCATCAATCCACACACTATCACCTGTCAAATAAAAACAATCGTCAGAACTATTCCTCAGAGATCTTGGTGAAAATCACTAATCAACACTGTTATCTAGCATCATTCAAACTAAACCAACACCATCAGAAAATTGACGCACTCACCTCACAATTCTCACAAGTAGAAAACTCAACTCAACCACATCGACCATCACGATACCTGGCACAATCAACAGACAATCTCGATATGCCAATCCAATATCAAGTTCACAATCTCACATCTACTCTATGTCGCATTCCTTCGTATTCACACTGTTTTTCACTGCCTCTTTCCTGTACATTTGAACAAATCACTCAGTCAACACCACACAACACACACCTGAAATAGGAAATACAAAACAAAAATGCATAAACACCATCTCCTCACCAACTAACATCAGACAGTAATGATATCATTGTATCACAAGTAGCAAATAAACATCACTAACAAAAACAAAAAAAAAGAACAACACAACATACCTGTGTCATCGTGACGCATGACCGATAGGATCGCTTCACTAGACCACATCATATCTCCACATTGCCAATCGCTCATCATCCGCAAAATACTCTCTCTCTCTCTCTCTCTCTCTCTCTCTCTTCTATCTCTCACTCTCTCTTCGTTATCCAATCCCATCATCAATCCACACACTATCACCTGTCAAATAAAAACAATCGTCAGAACTATTCCTCAGAGATCTTGGTGAAAATCACTAATCAACACTGTTATCTAGCATCATTCAAACTAAACCAACACCATCAGAAAATTGACGCACTCACCTCACAATTCTCACAAGTAGAAAACTCAACTCAACCACATCGACCATCACGATACCTGGCACAATCAACAGACAATCTCGATATGCCAATCCAATATCAAGTTCACAATCTCACATCTACTCTATGTCGCATTCCTTCGTATTCACACTGTTTTTCACTGCCTCTTTCCTGTACATTTGAACAAATCACTCAGTCAACACCACACAACACACACCTGAAATAGGAAATACAAAACAAAAATGCATAAACACCATCTCCTCACCAACTAACATCAGACAGTAATGATATCATTGTATCACAAGTAGCAAATAAACATCACTAACAAAAACAAAAACAAAAAAGAACAACACAACATACCTGTGTCATCGTGACGCATGACCGATAGGATCGCTTCACTAGACCACATCATATCTCCACATTGCCAATCGCTCATCATCCGCAAAATACTCTCTCACTCTCTCTCTCTCTCTCTCTCTCTTTCTATCTCTCACTCTCTCTTCGTTATCCAATCCCATCATCAATCCACACACTATCACCTGTCAAATAAAAACAATCGTCAGAACTATTCCTCAGAGATCTTGGTGAAAATCACTAATCAACACTGTTATCTAGCATCATTCAAACTAAACCAACACCATCAGAAAATTGACGCACTCACCTCACAATTCTCACAAGTAGAAAACTCAACTCAACCACATCGACCATCACGATACCTGGCACAATCAACAGACAATCTCGATATGCCAATCCAATATCAAGTTCACAATCTCACATCTACTCTATGTCGCATTCCTTCGTATTCACACTGTTTTTCACTGCCTCTTTCCTGTACATTTGAACAAATCACTCAGTCAACACCACACAACACACACCTGAAATAGGAAATACAAAACAAAAATGCATAAACACCATCTCCTCACCAACTAACATCAGACAGTAATGATATCATTGTATCACAAGTAGCAAATAAACATCACTAACAAAAACAAAAAAAAAAGAACAACACAACATACCTGTGTCATCGTGACGCATGACCGAGGGTTACTTCAAGGCCCGAAATTGGTGAGCCCTTTTTGAACACAAATTTAACCTCATTTCTGTTATTAACGTTTTTTTACTTAATCGTAGAAGTAGACCTGATTATCCGTAAACTAATTTGAGTATATAACTAGTTTATTCCGTATTATCTTAAGTTATTCGTCTTATAGTAACCACTTTTTGTGCTAATTTTATTGCTATATTTGTCACATACCTCATGTCAGACTCAATAGAAACCCATAATCTGGAGGATTTGTCACCAGTGGAGATAGACACTGTTATGACTACGAAATCCCGACTTCCAGAATTTGATCGTAGTGATCCTGAGTTGTGGCTTGCTCAACTAGAGCATTATTTCACGAGACACAATATCAAATCTGAAGGGATTCGCTATAGAGACTTGTGTTCTATCCTTCCTCCTTCAGTTGCCAAAGAAGTCCGTGACTTGATCTTAGATCCACCATCATCACAACCATACACCATCTTAAGACGAGAGATAATGAACCGTTTATCATTATCAGATAGACAAAGAATCCAAAGACTTTTTCAAGGTGAAACACTAGGTGATCGGTCACCGTCACAGTTTTTACGTCACCTCCAAGTCTTAGTGGGTGATAACACAGTGGGTGAAGCAGTCCTAAAACAAGGATGGATACAAGCTCTCCCATGCTACGTCCAACACTGTTTGGATGCACAAGATCCTGAAACCTCATTATCTCATTTACCGCGTATAGCCGACAGAATAATGGAAAGAGGTCCTCCAACTGGATCAGGCACAATAAATCACACACAAAAAGTAGAATCAGCAAAAGACCCCGTAATAGAAGGACTCATTGCGAGTGTTAAGAGTCTCACTGAGGCTGTCACCAGAATGCAAATGGGTCATAGAAACAGGAGCAGGTCACCACAACGACCACGATCCAAGTCACAAAACAGGTCACAAATGTCCAGACAATCTGGGCAGTTTTGTTGGTACCACTGGAAGTTTGGTGTCAACTCAACCAAGTGCATGCAACCATGCGCCTGGCCTAAGCATAATTCTAAGACAGTGGGAAACGAGTAACCCCTCCCCAGGTCGCGACGACTGAGGAGGGGCGCCTAAACAGTCGCTTGTTTTATGTTAGAGACAGAAACTCTGGCTTGAATTTCTTGGTGGATACTGGCGCTGCTCTTAGCATCATCCCTCAACATAAAACTGAGATTAGTCGAGAAACATCATCAATTACACTTCAAGCTGCAAATAAAACTAAAATCGCGACATTTGGGCAGAAAACTTTAACCCTAGATTTGGGGTTCAGGAGGCAATTCCCTTGGGTTTTCACGGTAGCCGACTTAGATCTGGCAATACTGGGGATGGACTTTCTAGAGAGATACGAATTTCTAGTAGACACCAAGAAACGGCGATTAACACTAAAAGAAACTTCGTATTACACAAAAGGCAAAGGAAGTCACATCAGCTCTCTTAACTTGATTCAAACTCCCCCAGTAACAACAGCGAAATTCCAAGATATACTCGCGGAATTTCCAAACTTAACTAAACCAAACCCACAGCCTTCTAAAGACAAACTAAAAGTAAGTCACACTATCAAAACCGAAGGTGCACCGGTGTTTGCAAAACCCAGGAGACTAGCACCAGATAAGCTCAAAATCGCTAGGGCCGAGTTTGATTATATGCTACAATTGGGTATTATCCGTCCCTCTGATAGTCAATGGGCATCCCCTTTGCATATGGTCCCAAAGAAGAATGAAGGTGACTGGCGACCGTGCGGGGATTACAGAGCCCTAAACCGTCAAACCGTACCAGATAGGTACCCAATACCTCATATCCAAGATTTCACCAACGGTTTACAGGGTATGAACATATTCACTAAAATTGACTTAGTCAGGGCATATCACAATATCCCGGTGGCTGATGAAGATATTCCCAAGACAGCTATTACTACACCCTTTGGCTTATTCGAGTTTGTACGCATGCCATTCGGCCTGAGAAATGCGGCACAGACATTTCAAAGATTCATAGATAACCTACTTCGAGATATGCCATTTGCGCAGGGGTATATAGACGACTTGTTAATTGCCAGCCCCGATTTGCAATCACACGAACAGCATGTACAAGCAGTGTTGAAAAGACTGGATGAACATGGAATAAACATACATCGAAGTGTGTTTTCGGTGTTCAAACTCTAGAATTTCTCGGTCACACAATAAGCCCAGAAGGGATTAAACCTATAAAAAAGTGGATACCATCAAACAATACCCCGTACCTAGTTCTCTAACACAACTGAGAAGTTTTCTAGGCCTAATTAACTTTTATCGCAGATTCATACCAGGTTGTGCACAATTAATGCAACCTTTGACAGATTCACTTAAAGGAAAACCAAAAGAATTCAAACTGTCTTCTGACGCCATCGAAGCTATTAAACAGCTTAAAGATAAACTGGCTCAAGCAACTATGTTGATATATCCGAATTCTCTTTCCCCACTTGCTTTGATGGTGGATGCTTCAGATAAAGCAGTAGGCGGTACCCTTAACCAACTGGTTAAAAACGCCTGGAAACCAATTGCTTTCTTCTCGAAAAGACTCGCTCCAGCCGAAACAAGGTATTCTACCTTCGGGCGAGAACTTCTTGCAATCTACCTGACCATTAAACACTTCCGACACATGTTAGAAGGTAGGGAATTTATAGTCTTTACGGATCATAAACCACTGACGAATGCATTAAAAGCGAGAGCCGATAAATACTCACCTCGAGAAGTCCGACACCTTGACTATATATCACAGTTCACAAGCGATATCCGACATGTCAAAGGTCAGGACAATCAGGCGGCAGATGCTTTATCCAGACTAGAAATGAACGTGCTACAGCAGTCTACAGTAAACTTCGAGACGTTAAGACACGAACAAGAACAGGACCTAGAATTGCAAAACCTACTTAAAACAAACAATTCAAGTCTTAATTTAAAACAATTCCCATCACCTATCGATGGTATTCTAATTTATTGTGACACGACCAAGGCAATGCCGCGACCTTTCGTTCCCAAAAATATGCGAAAGTTGATATATAATAACTTTCATTCTTTGTCTCATCCTGGCGCGAAAGCTTCAACAAAACTAATCAATGCCAGATATATATGGCCGAATTTACAGAAGGATGTACACAAATGGGTTAGAGAGTGTTCAGCATGTCAACAATCAAAGATTAATCGTCACACAAATTCACCCATAGGTGTTTTCTCGCAACCAGATGCACGTTTTGCCCATGTGCATATCAACTTGGTAGGTCCTTTACCTCGTTCAAACGGTTTTAATTATCTTTTTACATGCATAGATCGATTTACCAGATTCCCTATAGCCATCCCGATAGCGGATATCACAGCAGAAACAGTAGCCAAAGTTTTCATGCAGAACTGGGTAACCATTTTTGGTACACCCATAACAATAACGACTGATAGAGGAGCGCAATTCGAATCCGAACTATTTAATAACTTGGCTAAACTTCTAGGCTCCAATAGGATACGCTGCACTGCATATCATCCTCAGGCTAATGGGATGGTAGAACGTTTTCACCGTCAGCTAAAAACCGCCCTTATATCTCACTCAAACCCCAATCAGTGGACAGAATTCCTACCATTAGTTATGTTGGGAATACGAACATCTGTCAAAACTGACGCACAGTGTTCAGCTGCGGAACTGGTTTTCGGAACAACTCTGAGACTACCAGGTGAATTTATTAACCCCAATACTAACAGTCAAAAACTTAATTTAGGAAACTACGTAGATCAACTACGGGACCATATGTCCAAACTTAAGCCAATTAATACTCGCGAACAATCGCGTGCCGTATATGTACCTAAAGACCTAAGCAATTGCACGCACGTCTGGATAAGATGTGACAAAATAAAAGCACCACTTAGCCCTCCATTTGAAGGTCCTTTCAAAGTCGTCTCAAGAAAATCTAAATATTTCGTGATAGAAAAACATGGAAACATCGACACAGTAAGTATTGATAGGCTAAAGCCGGCTTATCTAGATCATGAACCACCATACGTGTTGTTAGATCGTTTAACTGACAAATCCATTACGGAATCGAAATGTAAAGATAATAAATCTTTACAAATGACTAAAACGGTTCGCTGGGCACATCCAATTAGTCAGTCAAGGATGTTGACAGTTTCGGCTGCAGGATAAAATCTAACCACGTAGCTAATCACACCCTGCATCTACTTAAAAATAACTTTTCTCCTCATTCCGCCTCACCTACAACTCCCCAGACCTTTTGCCTTTGATATATAAGTGTTATGTTAAATTTTTTTTAAATACTGGACACATAAGCTAGGTATTCCGAAACGATGGCTGCGGATTTTAATCAAACTCATACAACTAACACTGGCAAATACAACGAATTCAAAAAGCAACCCAGGCGAGTTTTATAATTTCTTTTTCTGGTTAATTAACTATGTTGGCTGTACTTCTTATATATCTATATACATTTTTCACGTAGACTGGCTATACATATATACCATATGAACTAATTCTAAAAGTTTTCGGTCGAAGATGTGTTTAGTAGCTTGATACGCTTAATACTACTATTAATAAGTGGTTTTCTAGACAAAACATTTTGGATTAAACCATGGTCAAATACTTATTAAAGTTCTCATCATTTTTTTTCATGTTTAGGAAACTTACATAATGACTTAACCAGTTTTCCTACAGCATGCTTTTTAGTGTGATCATATAACCCATCTTTATTGGCAATATTCAGATTTTTTTAATTTCTGACATTTAAGAATCAATAACCGTGAAGATATAGTACAATGCGTTACTGTAAGGTTACTATGTTAGCCGCATTGATTCCACATACCTAATTTTAAACACAACTTATAAGGGAACTGTTAAGTAATCACAACATTGAACTAATATGAATATCACAGCTATGCTAACGTTAAACCAATTATTATTAGTGGTCCATACAAAATCCTGGAACTTAACACTAGCGTTATAAAAAAAAACATGTTATGTCAATAACTTATATATATATATACCTTTTTTTTCTCGTTGGTTTAATTATAACGTAAAATGGAAATCTACCACACTTGTAGTTTTTTTTTCTATAGCATTATTATTAATAAAAACAAAGAACTTGTACTATTCCAATATGGCACTTTGACATATCAATCCGTCCTCCTGTTATCTTTCTCTCATATCTGAGCAACATATGGCCAACAAACATCGTATTGAAGGGGGTTTTGGTGAACGAAAACGCTAGCCCCACACGCACTCGGACCTCTGCCCTCCTGGATGCTAGACCGTGTGCCTAGCCATTAGACCACATCAAACCACGGGCGAATGACTGCAATCTTTCCTTTTACCGATTAATCATATATAATACTAATGAGTAATAGGACTTACACATTTCTAAGGTGCAGACAAATTCGTTACTTGGATGAATTGACGAAATATTGCTTCAATATGTCATACATACTTAGATCAAACCAGAAAAGAGTATTTGACACAATTGTACTTAATCCTCATAATCTACACAATTTTTCTCCTCCTTAACCGTATATTCTTTTCCGTTTTGTGGAGTACAACTATGCACCCTTGGGGCAAGGTATAAACGGTAATCCCTTTCAAATCTGTCCGCCGTTTCGTTTCAACGACCTTGAACGCGCTGACTGGAAGCGGGCATTCCGTATTTCAATTGCCGTGTGTGTGTTGGGTCCTATGAGTATTAAATGTTTCCATATATAAGTCATCTTTTGATGCATAATAAACACTAAATAACTGCTAAGAGCATTAACTGAGTATTTTCTGTTTTGTAGTGCACACTTTAGCTCTGTTGTTCCTTCGAAACTTGATCTGTGGTCCTAAGTGCTGTAGTGAAAGTCAACAGCTATATATAATTTGTTGATAAGGTCCGGAAAACAACGTAAGAAAGATAAAATAACGTAAAAGGTTATAGATGCGCATAGTTTTTGTGAGTTAAGACGAAATGTCAACTGAAGGGTAAGTCCTAAATATTTGTTGTTCTTCCTTCAGTTAGTTTTTTTCAAGGAATAACCTTTTTTTAATAGCTATTGTATGTTGTATCTAGTGCTTCATGCTCAAGTGAAATTTCAGTGAACGTAAGCGACGCGTTCCAACGTATTATGCTGAATAAGAGATTCGGAAGCTGGATTGAATTAGATAATGCGCTAAAGGATTTCCATAAAGTATGATGGGATAAATCTGTTTTCTCAGATGACCCATACACACTATGTTCACGCAGAAAGTAGATTGTTGAAGGATGTGAGATATAAATACTTGTTCGTAGTGTTTCGTTGCACGTTTGGTCGTAAACGTAAATCAGAAGGTCTGAATGTGATTAAAAAACCGTGAGGACTCTAACTAATGTGTTACCTTTAAGGTCTAAATTTTTAAATTGCCAATCGATGTTTCGCGTAAGATTGGAGGGTCAACAATACGTTATAAAATCTTACAACATGACTCACAACCATCCGTGTACAAGTTCGTGGATGGTTTGTGATCCGTTGAGTAGACGATTGTCATCAGAAGAAAAAGAAAACTTGAAACCAGTTATATTGCACTGTCAGTCGACGGACGAAGTTATCGAAAGTATTAAGGGAAGAACAGGTAAGCAGGTGACCGCTGCTGATGTCAAAAATATGAAAGCTGAACTCTCCACTGGTAAGTGTATATAAATATATTTCAGGTTGGACTCGGAAGCAGGTATTGCAGATGATGCGACAAAACGGTCAAGTTAGAGAGCATGCATACAATTATGATGCTCCACAGCGTCTTATACCCTTGCTGAACATGTTGACCCCATTCGCAAGATCCAAAGTGTTATACGAACTAAAAAGAATGCGTTTCGTTAACTTAGAATATGAAAGCGGCGAGTGGTTGTTTATGCTTGACCGCGGACAACATTACGAAGTAGATGTAAGTATTTGTGAATGCAATTGTAGCACGTTTAATATGTGTCGATATCCGTGCCGCCATCTCCTGCTGGCATATATTAAAAGACGAAGTCTAACAGGTAAGCTATTTAAATTATAAAATATAAACTGCATAGCCCATCAACTTCTTAGGTGTTGCTGTAGATGGAAATTAGACAATACGCACAATTTACAAAACAACACAGTAATTTCATTACGGAGACGAAGTAAAGAATATATACAACTTCAACGGCTCCAAAGAATGTGCAAACAACGAATTGTTGAGAAATATGGTGAACGCTTCGCGAATCAGGTGGAGAGAAGGGTCTACAATTTTTACTTAAGAATTATAAACAGCTAGACAGCAGGTTTACGATTAACAGTTCTTTGTGGCTTTATTTTATACCACTATTTATACAACTTGTAAACTTATCTTTCCACTTTAGTAGTCATGGAAAATCAATAAACTTTTTCTCATTTTTTATTTTAGTCTTCTTCATACTTTCATGGGGAGGTTTACCAATCGCTTTAACGAATAATTGTGTGTGAAAATTAAGAATTTGTACTACTGTATTAGTTACGAACTGTCGTTAGAACTTAGCGTTATATCGTTGTTCATTGTCAGGAATCAATGAGTCAAATAAAACAATAATGCGACTTCCACGTAAAACCTTACAGATTAAACAACCGCCTTACATATTTTCCGTTGTCAGATTACGTCCATTATCAAGTTAGTATTAGTATGGAACTAGACAATTTCATGCAGCTAGTTCCTTGATAAGATGGATTACGTAACCCTTAGACCACCCTTCCACTCACACTTCTTTGCTAAATTATGTTAACTCTTCAGATTGTCTTCACTTATCTTATTAGTTCTTAATTCAATGATTTATTCATTACATCTAGAATTATCACACAATTTATCTTATATGCTTCTGAGCTTCACTCGACTATTACACCACCCATCCTTTATGTTCCCTTAAGTCTAACACCAAATGACCTTTGACCTGTTCAAGCATATACATATGTATAGTTATTATTGATAACCTAGGTCATTCCAATTCTTTGCTTTCTATTATATTTCATACTATTTCTTCCCTCAATCTTAAATTATAATGCATATTCAGTTGTATGCAACTTATAAGAAACCACGAAATGTAATGCAGTCACATGATTGTGCGTCAATATTTGTTTTGGCTTTATTTAGACCATAATTATACTAACTTACAGGATTTATAATATAAAACACTGCGTATGGTTGTTATATTTATATTTAAATAATTCATTAGATGAATGAGCATAGCAGTAGGCAATATAAAACAGTTATCGTAAACTTGTAAACCGGTTTTCCACACGATCTTCCGTAATCCTAAATTCCATAAGCTTCATACTATTCTGAAAAACAACAAATCCGTTTTGAGACAAACAATTAAACTTTGTTCTCAGTATCATATTCAATAAGTTATTCAAATAGCAAGTAACAGACTGTGCCTATAAGTCTTTTATTAACAAGTAGTGACATTCATTCATAACTTCCTAAGTAACACAACAACTGTATTACCGAAACGGAGTGAAGAGTATATAATAACTCATTTGTGAACCCTATAACAGACACGTCACAAATCAGTATTAACTAAAAAACATGGTTGTGTCACCATTCTCACAAGAAACACCGATCGTTTTATTCATGAAGATTTTGTTCCTACTTGATGTGGTGTTATACACTATTACTGCAGACATTCAGAAAGCCGCTGGACAACACTATAAACGTCAATTGTTACTCACATGTTTTTTTTTATACGTTACATAATTATATCACTTCAGTACAAAACAATGGTACCTCTAATGGATATAACTTTTTATGGCTAAATACAAACAAGTTATATAATATTCACAATTAGGTTAACGCTTTATTGCTTCTACTTACATTTTATAAACAACTACCGACATCCATGTTCACCGTCACCGCAATCAAGGAGGTGAACCATATGTAAAAGATTTTACGGTTCATTTTCATGAAAACTCAATCTGTGATGTATTTTTTGACTAGAAACACGGTGAACTTTACTTGCTTGAGTTTGTATTGTTACAAATAACTATATTAAGCTAACTTCAGATTTACTTACGTGGTGAGCAAGAAATACGTCAAACTGCCAATAAATTGGAATAAAAACTATGTTACAAGCACTAGCAATACAGAAATTGATGTGTCATGCAAAAAAGCCTGTTAATAGCTGATAAATAACGACACAAAAAATCCACGACAATATGTAACGTGTGCGCGAAAATCCCTGGCTTACCCGCTAGTCCGTGCCCACCCTTGGTTACGTACCTGATTATAAAAGGCGGTCGTCATAGGCCCAAGGTCATACATTTGATCGGGTTTGACGATGAGTCCAACTTCTAGCAAGTTTACACTTTTACGTATATGCATTATAAAAAAGTATTTTTTTTTTTGTGTTCATACCTTCTCGTACATAAGATGGCTACACTATGTCTATTTTCTTCCAGAATACCAATCCTTTCTGGAGGCCAATCACTTACATGGAACCGAACAATTATAAATTATATTTTTGTATTTCCATTTTGTATCTTATTATTTTTATGCAGGCAGTGGAGCAGTTCTTCAGGTTTGATTGGTTTTCACCATTACCTTTGAAGTAGATTCTTCTTTACTTTTTACTTGAGGGCGACTAAAGGGGCAGGTGAGTAAACACCTGATAGCCGGTCTGAGCATGGAAAAATCGTACCTCACCAACATGGTGTTGGGTAGCCCGCTCGCGGCACTTCCTCAGATATTCTTATTCCACATTCTCACACTCTTTCTCTTGAAAGCACGCAGTAAGCCGTCAGCGATAGTTGTAGAATAGATCACATGCTACAAAATAAGATGACAAGCTAGTAAATGAAGAGACATCCCTGGACTATCGTTGACAGCGTTAGTCGTCACTGATTGTAAGTCAAATAGTGAGCGAGTTGATAATTTTCCCTTGGGATGAGAAGTAGAACTAAGGTGTTTTCGATAGATAGGTTAATCGAACCGACGTTCCTACGGAAGTCGATTCTAGGGGAAGCTAATGTAACAGCTTAGGTTGGTTGGTTAAGAGTCGACCCCAAACAACCAAGCATATGCCAAAACAGTATTGTTCAAGTATTCATTCACTTCCTTATTTTTTATAAGCGTTATATTCCCTATTATCTTATATTGAATGTTGAGGGCCTTTGTTTGTCTGAACAGATAATCCCACGCTCCACTGTGACTGCGCGAAGATCGAAATAAAGACCTATTCACTACTTGTCTGGTTTCTTCTATCAATAGCACGAGGGTTACTTCAAGGCCCGAAAAGTTCGCTACCTCGTCGACACTGGCGCAGAAGTTAGCGTTCTCCCAGCAAATCCTAACGACCGACTACACGACCGCCCAACTTCGTGGAAATGCGAAATCCATTAATTTAGACGACAACGCACGAAAAGCATTCTCCACAGTTAAGGAACTGATCGCTAAAGCAACAATGCTTGCACACAAGGACACCCGGGCACCCATTAGCATCGCAGTAGACGCATCCGACTCGGCAATCGGAGGAGTTTTACAACAATGGGTTAACAACTCCTGGCAACCCTTGGCATTTTTCTCTAGAAGGTTGCTAGACACCGAGTCGAGGTACAGCACATTCGGTAGGGAACTCCTAGCTATGTATTGTGCTGTACGGCATTTCCAACACTATATCGAAGGCCGTAAATTCACTCTTTTCACGGACCATAAACCGCTCACTTTCTCGTTAAGCTCTCCTTCAGACAAGTACTCTCCCCGTGAGTCTCGACAACTGGACTACATTTCTCAGTTTACTTCAGATATTCAACATATTTCTGGAGCAAACAATGTAGTTGCAGACGCCTTATCTCGCATAACTTCCTTGAACAGTTTCCAAGGAATCGACCTTCTGAAACTCGCCGAGCTTCAAAAAGAAGACAGTGATCTTCAGCACGAGTTATCGTCCACAACACTTAAACTACGCATCAAACAGATGGGAACAGGTAAGGAAACCTTACTTTGTGACACATCTACAGGTAGGGATCGCCCAATCGTACCGAAACATTATCGACGCAATGTCTTCAACACATTGCACAAACTTTCTCATCCAGGTGTTCGTGCAACCATCAAGCTTATAGCAGAACGATTTTGCTGGCCTGGCATGAATAAAGACGTGAGGGAGTGGGCACGCTCCTGTGTAAGCTGCCAAAAATCTAAGGTTATCAGACACAATAAATCTCCCTTAGACTCGTTTAAAACTCCCGATGCTCGTTTCGACCATGTTCATCTGGATTTGGTAGGACCTTTACCAGACTCAAATGAATACTCTTATCTCTTAACCTGTGTTGACCGTTTCACTCGATGGCCAGAAGCAGTACCTATCAAGGACATCACTGCTGAAACAGTGGCCCGCACATTCGTCGAACGATGGACAGCAAACTTCGGCTGCCCTTCAACCATCACCACAGACCGCGGACGTCAGTTTGAATCTGAACTTTTCCGTAGTCTGACCACACTTTTAGGAACCACTCGATTCCGAACGACCGCCTACCACCCACAAGCAAACGGGGTGGTAGAACGCTTTCATCGACAACTAAAAGCTTCACTATCAGCTGCAGATGTTTCACAGTGGACCGACGCTCTTCCACTCGTCTTACTAGGTATCCGCAATGCAGTGAAAGCTGACATTGGATACACTGCGTCTCAACTCGTTTATGGAACGACACTTCGACTTCCAGGAGAATTCGTGGATCCTTCATCCTCTTCAATGAACATGGATCTAACCTCCTACACGAACAGGCTTACAAACGCTATGCGTTCAGTTAAACCTGCTTCCACTCGACCTCAATCAACTGATGGTTTCGTCCAACCTGACTTACGATATAGTACACACGTTTTCGTTCGTCGAGACTCACATCGACGACCATTCGAATCAGCATACGAAGGACCCTTCAAAGTTCTTCAACGTGAATCTAAGTACTATATAGTCGATAAGAACGGAACCAACGATAGCATCAGCATCAATCGCTTAAAAGCAGCGTATTTAGAAGGAAATCCTATCTACGTGGATTTTCCTTCGGTACAATCGAACGACACGACTCTGACACTTATAATACCTCATCCGACAACCAACACACGCGATGATACTTCGACAGTATCCGTAAATAAACTTAAAACGACGTGTTCTGGAAGAAGAGTGAGATTTCCAGAACATTTAAACGACTATTGCACGTAAGGCACTTCTCGACATTTTATATTATTTTTTTTAAAAAAAACAATTTTAATATACTTATATACTTTTATTTCTACTTAAAAAAACAAAAAAAACAAATTTTTTTAACGCTATTACGTGTTCATGAGTTTCTTTTCCATTTTTTTTCCGCCGACATTGTGTTTTTACGCACATACGAGTGTATTTCGACATGCACTTACATTTTCTTTTTTCTTTTCCAGGACGGCTGGAAAAGAACGATGACGTTTATGAGGATCCGGAATTTTCATTGTACATTTTCTTTTTTTTACTGTGTTGTACCTCCGTCCCATATAGTAAGGAAAGACGACTGGACGCTGTTAAATTTAGTAAGCTATCAGAAGAGTGTTTACCAACGACAAACTCGTTGGGTTTAAACTTCTGGTTGGCCACGTCTTAGGGTCGTCACTGCCCCACTAGGAGGGGAGTGATCTGTAGCGGTAAATAAATCCCCAAAATAAATAGCACTAAGTTTTCGACATTGGATGCTGACCATATGTTTTAGTGGACTCATCTAGCTGAAGGCGCTCGGTCAGGCATCCGTACCAGATCACGTGTGGTAACGCCGTGCTCAACATCAACCGCAATCGCTAGCCAGATTAGATCAGAGAATTCCGATATATTGGTCATCGCCAAATATACTCTTCCGATCTCCTCGACTCTGTCTTTTGATTTCTCTGGGTGGGAAAGAAATACATTAGAAGGTGTTACTGGTAGAAGCGTTGTCAAACACTGAATACCTGTGACATTATCAACTGTAATTGGAATATATCACATCCTACGGGGGATCATATCACTATAGAGTTCACCAACTTGCTCAGAATCATCAAGCATTCATAATTGTGGATTTACCTTACCGGACCTAATCAGAACACGCAACGTCGGGTCAATTTAAGTAACGTCCCTAATTTTTATTGTATTTGTAACAATTAACTGTATATATTAATATTACTATTTATCTTTAGTAACTTTGTTTATACTTTTTGCGTTCATATTTGTCTGGTCCACCACACTTGTGTAGATCTACACAAGAAGTAGTAATGCTACCTTAGCTTGGTCTCTGGTAAAATCTCCACATAATTATACCTCTTCCGCATGATTATGATTTGTTTCCTGCAATATAATCATCTAGTGGTTGATATATCTAACTGTAGAAGGTGATATTAACATCTTGGTATGTGTTATTATCATCTATAGCATATACATAATATTTACAACACTCGATACACCCAATGTTTTCACTATCAACCTATTTCTGCCATGAAAGTCGAAAAAACAGTGAAAATCAGACGAAATTGTAATAAAGACGGGAAAAACGATAAATCTCACCATGGTATCGTTAGTTGTAACGCAGTTTTGGTAGCCTTGATGACTATACAATTTTTATGATGATATATGCCTGAATCATGCTATTTCATATAAAAATAAAAGATTTGTTTACCATCAGTGTATACCTAAGTAGAAATAATTGCTAGTCTGCGATGCAAACACGAAAAAACTATTATAGCAGCACTTGAATAATGAATTTTCAAGGACTTCGCGATACCATGTAACGCAAAATGGAAAAACTCCTTTTCACTTAATTATGAAAACGGAAAATAGACTTTCAAATTTATTCGTAATTAAATTCAAAATTTGGTTGTGCACAAAGCAGAAATGAAAAAGTAGCGCAAAAAAGTGTCGCGATACCCCTGGAGCGCTGCCATCATGCAGCCTCACGTTGACCCTTTTGACCGCTCTTTTTCGTCACAGACTCAATGGTCAATAAGAAAATCCTTTAAGTTAGTATATGTTTAGATTTAAGAATTATTCGTGATGACGATTCATCTTTATATCGTTGTAACTACATGGTCTCTAGTATTGCGTGTCATTATTCTTAAAGGTATCCGCCTGGAGTCCCTCCGGGGGCTACTGCCGGTCCCAAGCCCGGATAAGGGAGGAGGGTTGGGCATGGGGTTAGCGTCCCCATCCCGTAGAAAACTAACTCGCTAAAAAAACGCTAACCAGAAAAAATTATTTAAACCT
The DNA here is from genome assembly GCF_000699445.3 of Schistosoma haematobium. Taxonomy (NCBI): domain Eukaryota; kingdom Metazoa; phylum Platyhelminthes; class Trematoda; order Strigeidida; family Schistosomatidae; genus Schistosoma; species Schistosoma haematobium. The sequence goes on along the minus strand of NC_067197.1, from coordinate 21,456,690 downwards.
TTTAGACTCTGCCCTGGGAGTCAGAAGGTCTTCATTTAGAAGGATTATGACGCCTCATGATGAAAGCCGAATTCCTTCGGAAGTTACGAGGCCGATGCCTCTTCTGACAACCAGAGCGACCATTTATTTAGGTACATGGAATGTTCGTACAATGTGGGACACCGGAAGCGCCTTCCAAATTGCTGCAGAAATGAGAAGATACAACCTAGAGGTACTTGGGATCAGTGAAACACATTGGACACAAGTTGGACAACAACGACTAACTACAGGAGAGCTCCTGTTATACTCCGGGCATGAAGAAGAAAACGCACCACATACACAAGGAGTTGCATTGATGCTGTCCAAACAAGCGCAAAATGCACTTATAGGATGGGAATCTCATGGACCAAGGATCACCAAAGCCTCGTTCAAAACAAAGAAAGAGGGTATTTCAATGAACATCATCCAATGCTATGCGCCTACCAACGACTACAATGAAGACGCTAAAGATCAATTCTACAATAGGCTGCAGTCAATCGTCGAGAAGTGCCCAACAAAGGACCTGACCATTCTGATGGGAGATTTCAATGCCAAGGTTGGAACGGACAACACTGGATATGAAGACATCATGGGACGACACGGACTGGGAGAAAGAAACGAAAATGGTGAGAGATTTGCAAGTCTATGTGCCTTCAATAAACTGGTCATAGGCGGCACCATATTCCCACATAAACGCATACACAAAACCACATGGACTTCACCGGATCACACTACACAAAACCAAATCGACCATATTTGCATCAACAAAACGTTCAGGAGGACTAGAGAGGACGTGAGAACCAAGAGAGGAGCTCATATAGCATCAGATCATCACTTGCTGGTCGCCAAGATGAAATTGAAGCTCAAGAAGCACTGGACAATGGGGCAGACAATATCACAAAAGTTCAGTACGGCCTTTCTTCAGGATACTAACAAACTCAACAAATTCAAGATAGTCCTCAGCAACAAGTTCCAGGCCTTTCATGATCTACTCAATGGAGAAGGAACTACTGTGGAGAGCAACTGGAAGGGGATCAAAGAGGCAATCACTTCAACATGTCATGAGGTCCTGGGTCACAAGAAGCACCACCACAAGGAATGGATCACTGTTAATACACTGGATAAGATTCAAGAAAGAAGGAACAAGAAGGCAGTGATCAATACCAGCCGAACAACAGCAGAAAAAGCCAAGGCACAAGCTGAATACACGGAAATAAACAAACAAGTGAAGAGGAGCATCAGAACCGACAAACGTAAATATGTGGAAGGTTTAGCAACGACGGCGGAAAAGGCTGCAAGAGAAAGAAACACGAGACAATTGTATGACACGACAAAGAAACTCTCTGGAAATCACCACAAACCAGAACGACCAGTAAAAAGCAAGGAAGGCAAGGTAATCACCAACATTGAAGAGCAACAAAACAGGTGGGTAGAACACTTCGAAGAACTGTTGAATCGACCAGCTCCACTGAACCCACCCAACATCGAAGCAGCACCCACGGACCTCCCAATCAATGTTGGCCCACCAACAATTGAAGAAATCAGCATGGCCATCAGACAAATCAAGAGTGGAAAAGCAGCAGGACCAGACAACATCCCAGCAGAGGCACTAAAAGCAGACGTAGCGGCAACTGCAAGGATACTCCACATTCTCCTCAATAAGATTTGGGATGAGGAAGAAGTACCAACAGACTGGAAAGAAGGACTTCTGGTCAAAATACCAAAGAAAGGCGATCTCAGCAAGTGTGATAACTACAGGGGCATGACTCTTCTCTCAATACCGGGAAAAGTCTTCAACAGGGTATTGTTAAACAGGATGAAGGACTGCGTAGACGCCCAACTTCGGGACCAACAGGCAGGATTCCGTAAGGATAGATCGCAAACAGACCAAATCGCAACTCTACGGATCATTATGGAACAATCAATTGAATGGAATTCATCACTCTACATCAACTTCATTGACTACGAAAAGGCATTTGATAGCGTGGACAGAACAACACTATGGAAACTTCTTCGACACTACGGCGTGCCTCAGAAGATAGTCAATATCATACAGAACTCATATGATGGATTACACTGCAAAATCGTGCATGGAGGACAGTTGACAAAGTCGTTCGAAGTGAAGACCGGTGTTAGGCAAGGTTGCTTACTCTCATCCTTTCTCTTTCTCCTGATGATCGACTGGATCATGAAGACGTCAACGTCTGAAGGGAAGCACGGGATACAATGGACATCTAAGATGCAGTTGGATGATCTAGACTTCGCAGACGATCTGGCCCTTCTATCCCAAACGCAACAACAGATGCAGGAGAAGACGAACAGTGTGGCAGCAGCCTCAGCAGCAATAGGTCTCAATATACACAAAGGGAAAAGCAGGATTCTCCGATACAACACAGAATGCATCAATCCAATCACAATTGACGGAGAAGATTTGGAAGATGTAAAAACCTTTACATATTTGGGCAGCATCATTGATGAACAGGGTGGATCTGATGCAGATGTGGAGGCGCGGATCGGCAAAGCAAGAGCAGCATATTTACAACTGAGGAACATCTGGAACTCAAAGAAACTGTCAACCAACACCAAGGTCAGGATTTTCAATACAAATGTCAAGACAGTTCTACTGTATGGGGCAGACACCTGGAGAACTACAAAAGCCATCATCCAGAAAATACAGGTGTTTATCAACAATTGTCTACGCAAAATACTTCAGATCCATTGGCCGGACACTATTAGCAACAACGTACTATGGGAGAGAACAAACCAGATCCCAGCGGAGGAAGAAATCAGGAAGAAGCGCTGGAAGTGGATAGGACACACATTGAGGAAATCACCCAACTGCGTCACAAGACAAGCCCTCACATGGAATCCTGAAGGTCTAAGGAAAAGAGGGAGACCAAAGAACACATTACGCCGAGAAATGGAAATAGACATGAGAAAAATGAACAAGAATTGGAGGGAACTAGAAAAGAAGGCCCAGACAGAGTGGGTTGGAGAATGCTGGTCAGCGGCCTATGCTCCATTGGTAGTAACAGGCGTAAGTAAGTAAGCAAGCCAACATCAGCCCTTTTGTTGGAGTATTTGGCAGAGGATGATATTGTTCGAAAGGACGTTGGATGAGTGGTAATTTTCAGGGGCTATTTATAGATTAGTATCACATTTATTCTTATAGTATAAGACTAGGTAACTAGATCACAAATATTAATATCCCTATCACCACAAGGTTTTCATTCTATCAACAACTTGCTATGTTGATGAGATTAGGATAGTATCTGTGAACGGTGAACGGAGCAGAAGCCAGAAACGCAACGACATGATATGCTGAACTATTCCACTGTGCACCGGTCCTGCCAACTAGGAAGGAAAGACTAGGTTCGTCTGGAAAACATATATATTCTGCAAACAGCTGGAAGCACAAACTAACAACTTCATAACTCATGGGTGTATATACAGTAAAAAATGTCCTTCGGAGACGTCATAAATGTCGTGCTAAAAGAAGGATCGAATTAATTACATTTAAAGTCTTTCCAGGTCCGTGGTTTCAATAAAGTTCACCATTTTAGTTGTTCTCAAACGTTAACTACGCAAGTACTTTTATAGATCATCATATACTAACTTAGATCACTTTTGAAAACCTGGAAATACTGGATGGACATTTTGTCTTAGTATGGAATTCATCGGCTGTGCGCACAAAAGTGTCGAACTCAAAACCTCTCTGGCGCACGAACGCTTGATGTCTAGACCACTAAAACGACATCCAGAAGTCTAACTGCGACCAGTGTACGATATTGGCGGCCATCCTCAATTACGTGCGGTGGATAAATGTCTCTAACTGTCCAATAAAATAACGGATTCCTGAATACTAATGATATGCGTTATAGTATCGTCTAGTTGACTCAACTATGTATATTAGGCTACAAGTTATTGGTTTTTGCAAAAATGTCCAACATATTATTATTACCATTTTCATTACTTTTTACATCATCTCTTATCCGAAAAATAGTTGTTAACATTAAGAACTCATACATATTTTTCCTGTACCTTAAGTGCCTGTGTAAAATGAAACATTTTAAACCGTGTATAGTGACTGATTTCGTTGTAGTTTGAAACTAGGCTTGAAATCTTTCACTGGCAAATGGTAATAAAATATTATAACAAATAATATTTTCGGATTAGATACTAGTGCTTGTTTTTCATTTTCTTTGCTTTTAGGGTCTTACAGCATTATCCTTCATCATCACCTATTTGCATATATGAATTTTTAGTGGAGCTAAAAATATCCATCTAAACATTTTTTGGGCTTTACCCATCCACCTGATAGATGATAGGTACAAGCGGTCTTATGAAATACCAACCTGAGTAACCTACTGTAGTAAAGCCTGTATCATCTGTAACAATTTGGTCTTACCTGTAAACTGGCATGCCTCATGTAACATATTGTTATTTGAAGATAAATTATTATTATCATTAAGTAAACTGAAAATGAGCAATTGAAATTTTCACCATAAAATTGCAAAACTGAAACGTTTTCCAGAAGATTTTTTTGAGATCTACCATCCTCAACACCTTCCCTTTTTAATAGCACATGTTCTTGAGGTTTACTTGCAACTTAACTGTTTGTCACTGCCGCTTAGACGGCTACCTTCTGGAATGTAGGTCAATTTGATTTTGCACTTCTTTTTTGTTGAGTCTGGGGCTGAAGATATTCAACAGAACTTCCAGCGGTAGATTTATGTTTCTCGAGAGGCGGTCTTAGGTCATCCGTTTCCGTAACTGGTTCCGATGTCGAGTCCATCGGTTTTTTCTTACATCCTTTCCATACATGACTTGGTCTAGCCTTTCGACCACATGTGTTTCGAGACAAGAATTGTAGTTTGTTCTTTAGTCACGAATGAACTCCGGACATCGATCCCCGTAATTTGGCAGCCTCAGGGACTTAGTCTCTGATGGCGTGTTTCTCATTATTATCAGGCTGGTAAAATGTCGTTTCGTGTCGTTCGATAAACAAATGCAACTGGCGTTCTCCTTCTTTCAACTTAATTAGAGCACTCTTAAATGTTTCCACAGACCATTCAGTTCAGTTATTTGGCTATGGTTGGTGGGGAGGGAGAGCGGAAATATCTGATGGCTAGCAGAATTCTTGAAACTGACTGGCAGTGAACTACGTGTAAGATCCGTTTTGAATGTTTGGTGTGTGTGAAAATCCCTTCATGTATACACTTGCACTTTGTTCCTATTGATCCCCTTAGTTGTACATTGTTAGTTTTTTGATTCCATTTGAATTGTTAATATTTGTATTTTTTATTATGGTTTTTATTTTTCTGACGCCTTCACTAAGTTTTTATGTTTCTTCCCGAACTGCATCTATGTTGTTTTACTTGTTACTTGTTCTTGGCGGCAGCTATATTGATTTGCTTCTCCTTTTGTGCGTGTTCTATCCAGTCAGGATGGAATAGCGTTCATTTGTTGTGACTGGTAATTTTTCCCGCATCTTTTATCAACTTCTTTATTTATCGTAATTTAGATTTGATTGACTGAACAACTATTGGTTGAATAGCCGGGTAGTAATATTTGTTTAGGTAACGATGTACATTTAAATTTATGATGAATTATTGAACCGTCATTTACCCGATTACTTGTTTTGATTTTGACGGGCAAGGGCGCGTGTCTAACCTACCTGAACGGCTATTCTTGAGTCCAAACCGTAGTTTGGATTCTACACTACGAACCATGATCTGATAAAAGGGAACCTCGTTCAAGAGTTGCAGAATTTTGGTCGTCTTTGGTGGCGCGGTAGGAGTATTCCAGCCAATTAGTTCCGTTGAGTCAGCGAAGTCGACATGTATCCTGGACCAAGGGCGTTCACGCTGGGGCCATTAAACTGGCGTTACTATAGTGTTATACCTCGCCGCTTGTTGACGCTGTGTGGAACCGCCTACCAATTTCGTGAAGTGCCGGTCCACGAGTGACCAATGTACAGAGCCCCGGGCTATGCACTTTCTTCGTTTTACTCCAGAATGACCAACGTGAAACTGCCTCAGCATCTTTGATCTTGTAGTGGCATTGAGCCCTAACTGCATAACCATCAAAGCTGAACATGAGACAACTGGGAAAATAGATACTAGACATTTAACGCGGAGAAAAACCCAGCAGTGGGGAAAGCGGGAACATTAGTTGATTGAATCCAATCGGGTGACATGGCTCAGCCTTGCAGGCGTGATCATTCTGTATAATATTTTTTAACCACATTAAATATGTTGTTCTATCTCCAACCTGAATGTGTTCTCCATCATATATTGACAATTGTTACGATACAATGAGTCGGTGTAGACAATGGTATGACTTCTACGTAAGATCTCATAGATTAGGCAGTTACAACACGACAAATGTACAACTTTAGGATTGTGTCTATTATAAGAGCAGCACTAATAACGAAGTAGGCCGTGCTTCCAGAATCTCATGGATTACGGCATAACCTTTCTCTCTATGGACATCAGGCATATGTTTACGACGCACAACGAATACCAACTATAGTAGTGCTGCTTTATGTCACCCTCAAAACCAGTGGGCCGCTAACCGTCAATGACGTATTTTATATTTTTCTTAATTATCGGATCGCTCTGGGAAGCAGCTTCAAACTTAGGTGCCGACACTGGTAAGGCACAAATGACATTCATCAGTCACCATTAATTGCGGTCTTCTATTAAAAGAGAGGTGATGAATACGCTTTTCTCTGCCGTAGAGTGTTTATCGATAAGCCCTGGCAACGCATCTGAATGACCAAAGTGTTATGTGCATCGGTTTTGGATGTCGGAACTATAACTCAATAGCACCAAGGCCCAACGCTGGAGATAGTTTGCAGAATGAGCTGTGATACCAGATTTTGAATCAAAAATTATGAGCGGAGGCTTCTGGTTTGTTAGCACAGCAAAGACATTGGTAATTGCTTCTCCGATTTGGCCGTACTTTCGTAGAATTATGATCTAATTCGATATTGGTACATCTATCTTTTCTGCTCTAATAATAGACCTAACCCGAAAATTGTTGGTCTATCAAGATATGACAGCCTAATTTATAAGATCTTACGTGAACGTTACATCATAGTCTACACTGACTCCTCGCACCTGACGATCAGCAATATGACGTCCAACACCTCTGAAGAACACATTTGAGCAGGGTAGAGAGTAATATATTTAGTAGCAACTGCTTATATAAAGTGACCACGCCTGCTTAACCAACCCATGCGATTTGGATTCCTTGTTGCCGCGTTCACCATTGTTGACCATCTACTAGTGTTAGATATTGAATGTAAATACTCCCAGCGATGATACTCTCAGCCTCAAATGTAGTGTGGTTAGTAACTAATGCCACAAACCCCGCCTGAAGCGCCTCTGGGGCTACTGCCAGTCCCAAGCCCGGATAAAGGTAGAGGGCTGAGCACGGGGTTAGCGACCCCGTCCCGCGGAAAACTGACTCGCTTAAAAACTCTAACCAGAAAAAGTAACTCAAACCATTTAAACTCTGCCCTGGGAGTTAGGTCTTTATCTAGAAGAGTTATGATGCTTCATGACGAAAGCCGAGTTCCTTCGGAAGTTATGAGGCCGATGCCCCTTCTGAAAACCAGAGCAACCATTTATTTAGGTACGTGGAACGTTCGTACAATGTAGGAGACCGGTACAGTCTTCCGAATCGCTGCAGAAATGAATAGATACAACCCGGTGTTGCTTGGGATCAGTGAAGCACATTGGACGCAAGTTGGACAACAACGACTAGCTTCAGGGGAGCTTCTGTTATACTATGGCCATGAAAAAGATGCTGTCCAAACAATCACAACATGTACTTATAGGGTGAGAACCTCATGAACCCAGGATCACCGAAGCCTCCTTCAAAACGAAGAAAAACGGCATTAAAATGAACGTCATCCCGTGCTATGAGCCTACCAACGACTACAATGAAGACGTTGATGATCAATTCTACGATAGGCTGCAGCCAATGTTGAGAAATCCTCAATAAACGACTCGACCACTTTGATGGGAGACTTAAATGTCAGGATTGGAATGGATAACACCGGATACGAAGATATCATGGGACGACATGGACTGGGAGAAAGGAACGAAAATGGTGAGAGATTTGCAAACCTGTATGACTTTAATATACTGGTCATAAGTGGCACCATATTCCCACATAAACGCATACGTAATGCCACATGGATTTTACTGGATCACACTACACATAATCAAATAAACCATATCTGCATCAATAAAAAACTCAGAAGAACGATGGAGGATGTGAGAACCAAAAGAGGAGTTGATATAGTCTCATACCATCACTGTCTGGTCGTCAAGATGAAACTGAAACTCAAGAAGCATTGGATAACGGGGTAGACAGCATCATAAGAGTTTAATATGGCCTTTCTACGGGATACTGACAAACTCAACGAATTCAAGATATCCCTCAGCAATAGATTCCAGGCCTTTCACAATCTACTGAATGGAGAGGTAATTACTATCGAAAACAAATGAAAATAGATTAAGGAGGCAATCGCATGAACATTTCAACAGGTTCTAGGCCACAGTAAGCACCATCACAATGGATGGATCACTGTTGATACACTGGATATGATTCAAGAAAGAAGGAACAAGAAGGCAGCAACCAATATCAGCCGAACAAGAGCAGAAAAAGGCAGGACAAACTGGATATACAGAAGTAAACAAGCAAGTAAAGAGGAGCATCAAAACTGACAAACGGAAATATGTGGAATATCTAATGATGACAGCGGAAACGACCACAAGGGAAGGAAAAATGAGACAATTCTGTAACACAACAGAAAAGCTCGCTGCAAATTACCGCAAACCAGGACGACTTGTGAAAAGCAAGGAAGGCGAAGTAATCACCAACCTTGAAGGACAGCGAAACAGGTGGGTAGAGCACTTCAAGGAACTCTTGAATCGACCAGTCTCATCGAACGCACCCAACGTCTAAGCGGCATCCACAGACCCCACGATCGATGTTGGCCTATCAACAATTTAAGAGATCATCATGGTCATCAGACAAATCAAAAACAGCAAAGCGGAGGGATCGGTCAACACTACAGCAGAAGCACTGATGGCAGACGTAGGAGTAACTGCAAAGATACTCCACATTCTCTTCAATAAGATTTGGGATGAAGAACAAGTACTAACAGACTAGATAGAATGACATCTGATCAAGATACCAAAGAAAGGTGATCTCAGCAAGTTTGGGAACTACAGAGGCATAACTCTTCCCTCAATACCAGGAAACGTCTTCAACAGGGTACTGTTAAACGGAATGAAGGACTCCGTAGACGCCCAACGTCGAGACTTTGAGGAAAGCAACGAACTGCACTACAACGCAAACCCTCACTTGGAATTCCCAAGATCAAAGGAGAGTAGAAAGAACAAAGAAGACATTACCCCAAAAAATGGAGACAGACTTGAGAAGAATCGAAAGTCAAGCGCTCTACAAGTCTACTTTATAACAACTTTAAACTTAAAAGGTTGCATTGCATAAATACTTCGCACGACCGAAATCCCAACACAATTATGCTGAGACTGCACCTAGTGTGTAACATGGACGCGATGCCACTTTGGAAAATATTTTGAAGACTAATCAGCACATCTGAAGGAATGAACTGATATTCACATTTATAGACTATATTCAACATACATACTGTGGAACAATAAATGTTTTAATTTGTAGATCATGATTGTAAAAATGGCGTTTATCTGCCTTGCAGAAATATACATTACATGTTATACATTAATTGGATAGAACTAGAAAGGAAGGCCCAGGATAGAGTGGGTTGAAGAATGCTGGTCGACGGCTTATGTACAATCGGGAGTAACAGGCGTAAGTAGTTAAGTAAGTCCTTTCTACCGTATGCTTTTACTTTTGTGCCCGTAAATCGATATGAAATAACGACAGCGAGTCCAAAAGCTGAAGAATCTGTAACTATGATTATTGGCATGGAATGATAGTGGTGAATCGGTAATAATTGAGAGCTAATAATCGTCTTCAGTTTATAAGAAACCATTTCAATATTTTTCGTTTAGTCGAAAGCGTTGTTTTTATTCAATGGAAAATAAGGTGGGACATGGATGTCATGCGTGAACAGCACAAATGCTGACTGGAAACTAATTAACACCAAAAAGGGTCGTAGGAAGTTGACATTGGTGAAAGTAGGCATCGATTGTATAGCTCGAATATTTTCTGGTGGGTTGTGGGGTCAAAAATAAATTCCAAGTACTCCACCGACTTTTAAAAATGGGCACTGTCCAGGATGTAGCCAGAAACAATTATCACTGGTGCGTTGTATTACAACCATCGTGGGTTTTCATAGCTCTATTAACGAAGTGACAACAAGGTATCGATTAACTAATGAAAAACTATTGGTCGGTCTTAACTCCAAATGGTAGACAGTTATACTGAAAAAAAGCATGATGGGCATTAACGGTAAATATCTCCCTCTATTCTTAAACCATCGCCACTTGTAAATAAACATCAGCAAGCTACAACTTTGCTAAGAGCTTCCCACCGTTTGGCATGGTGAATAAATCTGCATGATCTGAGGTAAGTTATGATGTTGTTCATGTTGTTGTGCGCATATGTGTGTTGTGTCATTTGCCTTATTGATAACTACAATAGGTGCTGCCCAAACAGAATATGAAACAAGTGTGAAGGATTGAGCTTCTCATGAACTCTTGATAATGCTGGATATGGCGCTGGTCCTTTTCAACGGAAAATAGGTTAAGACCCTGACTTCAGCCGAAGGGTTGCTTTCGGAAAGGATCACCGGCTCAACATGGGCTGAAAGATGGTTGGGAACTGTGCAATAAACGTCGTTGCATATGCTTTAATTTCAGGGGGTTTTCTTACCAGATGGCGTGCGGTACATAACGGAACGTCGGGCAGCTGCAGCTAGTCGAACCAGTCTAGGCCAAGGAAAGTTAGATCAGCTGGCGTTACGTGACATGCCCGGTAAATTTCGATTCACGAGAAGACACCTCACAACCTAAATGTCCCAACAAACGCAGATAACTACCACACTCTGTATGGCGCTTCTGTGTTGTCAAACCCATATATGTGCTGCCCATTATGATCCAATATTTCCAAAGGATAATGGTAGTGTCTAAAGCCGAATCCATTTGCAATCTAAATGAATGCCCATTAATACTAAAGTTGGTGGATTTTCTCTCACCTACGATTGTAATCCGATAAGACGATAATAAGTTCAGCAACTTCGCGTGGGATTCAGAAGCAGGCTTTCTATTACTTCTAGACTGGTGTAGAGACTGGTTTGTTTTCCTCCTTTGGCAAAATCCAGTGGAACAGTGGACTCAAGCTTCTTGTAACGATACTGTCTGAACAGACAGGTTCGTATAAAATGCCAAGTACCACTGTGCTAGTGGGGAGCCAGAGGACTACACTTCCTTCTTTGAACTGAGCTGGGGTGGGACAAGCCAAGAATAGCGGACTCGGGTTTGTCTGATCCGGATAGTTGCTGGAACATGTGAACTTCGGAGCGATCGGAATCACTAAAGTGGACCATTGTGGTGTTGCGCTGAGAATTAATTAGACTCTGATATTCATTCGCAACATCACTAAGAGTCTGTTTGGAGTCCTGGTTCAATCGACGCAGCAACCACGCTCTAATACCACCACACGTTTGTGACTGGATTTCGAAGATGATGATCTCTAGTCAACGAATTCAGCCAAAAGTGTTTGCTTTCGTGGTTAACCATGTCGTCTTTGTTCATAATCAGCTTTAATAATCGATAACCTGTGTTAAATAATATGGAGTTATCCCCAAACTGTTGGCCTAGTGACTGAACAATGTCAGGAAATGGGCGGTCCAGGTGGCTCAGTGGCGAAATCAAATAGCAAAACCGACCATACTCACTTGAACCTACTTTTTGAAGTTGCGCTCGAACTCTTGATTGACGAAGTGAGATTTAAACAAATGCTCATTATGCAAGAACCACGTGTCAAAAGTAGCATAAGCATGGGGATCTTAGTGGAACACAGTGATACTAATTAACATATTCACGGCATATATAATCATCTGCATATAAGTACATACCCATTTTCAATACCTGAGAGAATCATAATCCAGCACTTTCAAAACATATATAATCATATGCATGGAGGAATTGTACTTTGTATACTGTTCCTTATATTGCGTTTGAATGCTATGGCTCATATGCTTTCTGAGATTACTGATTCAATTCAGACCTCATTCTAACACTGAAATATATAATCACAAATGATGAGGCATTATAACCTGAACTTTATAAAATATTTCGTATAATATCCTTTAAATTGTATTTGGATACTACAACTCACTTTCTGAAGTTACCTATTCAATTCAGTATTGCATAATTTTTGGTCAGCACTTTTACCTGAAAAACATTCCATACATTTTGGTTACAAAGTATCTAATAGTTCTAGATGGTATTAATCCTCCTTAAAACTACATGTATGTGCACTCTCCAGTTTTGAATATTGCCGGCTTTCACTTTATATATGCACCATACACACTAACGAATAATGACGGTTCTAGATTGCTTTACTATGTAATGCATACCTTTTCGCGTAACCCCTGGGCTAAAATCAATCGAATGTTCACATCTTTGTCCCTTTTTACATTTAAATCTATGCCTATATACTACATCTTTACTACGATATTCCTGCCACTTCCACCTCTTTCATTTTTAATCCTAATTAGTGCTCAGGATACTCTAACAGTTGTTATTGTGTCCCGATAAGAATAATGAGTGGTAATTTTTTGGAATTTATTTATGGACCAATACTGTGCTTATATTTTTATCGTATAATTGTTAATTAACTAAACTATTCATATTCATGTCTCTCTTCTCATAAACTTTATTTTCAACTATGAACTGTTATTATACGATTTTCCATTCCTGAATTATGCCTTGTCTATTAATCACTACCTCGCACATTCACAGCCACATTTGGCCAAATCTTGTACAAATGTTATCTCCTATTTTATGGTACGATGTGGTCTATTTGGTTGATATATAAACCCAGTATCCTTGAAATAAATGATTCATATTGCGGAGGCTGAGGTTGGTGTTCTGGACTTAACTGGCTGGGCTAGACGGAAAGCAGGACCAACCAGGGCTTTAGGCTGCTCGCACGTGTTTTGCGCATCCTTGGTTCAATAGATAAGTCACTGCACTCTAATTAGTGGCTACAAGTTATAACAGTTGTTTTAAACACAGGTAGTGATTTTTGAACTGCCTTGTGCTTCCTACCTTGATTTTAGCACTTCTGTTTGTATCTTAACATTTCTTCAGTCCATCTGCTAATAACCCTTTTCCGGTCATGTTCCAGAAAAAAATTTAAAACCTCTTGTATCTAAGCGTACAGCCAAACATGAGAAAAGGTACAATCCAACACTACTAACGACATGACTTCCAGCAGTATACGAGCCGTGCCACTCGATTCACCCAGCAACAGAAATACTTACGCCAGTTCTTGCTATTTCAAACATGTTGAAGACTCTATTGACAAACAGTGATAATAATGATCAGTGTAAACATATGGATGACATAAGTAGCAAGTTGTCGTGAATATTCCTAACTCACTTAAGTATCCTATTAACCCCAACCTCGCAGAAATTCAGATCGGATGAATGACACACTTATTTTCCTAGATCGTGTTGTTTCAAAGTTACTGGACAGAATAAGATGATATTGGCAATGTAATCGTGTTTAACATATCAGATACATATGCCCTAAATAATAGCAAGTTCAGGATACCTATGGTCAGCAACATGACACATGTACCATCTTTGTGTACAAGATCAATAAAGTCGAACTTTTGTAGATTCACCGATTGTTCAAATTCAACACATCTGTGGACTTGGGTCAGTTTCTAAATTCCTGCAAAACGATAGAAAAAAAAGACGTTAAGGGGTATCCATATTATTCCAGATAGAACATCATTTCAGCAAAAAGCAGGATAACCTAGTTTCGGACCACTGATATCAAGGTATCAAACGCATCCTAATCCTGAAGTTCATATAATAAAGTCTGATTATGAGCGAACCGCTGACTTTATACCATAATTGGTAAACTGTCTCGAATATCTTAACATCTAGAACTCAGGAGAAATTAATCCTAATGTAGATGAAGTCCTTTCTTCTAAAAATGTTGACTTAGAACTGATCGTAAACAGCAATGCTGATCATGAATCAAGTAATACACTCAAAATTTCCGTAAGTGCAGCACCTACTTATAGTAACTGTGCAACAACCAACAGTCAAAATAGTCCCAATAATTACACAACCGACCATGCACTAAATATCAATGTATTCAAACCTTGAAAACCACCGAAAGCATGCTTGCTAATACGCCATTCTCCCAAAACTACAAAGGAGCTAAAACAAATAGAAAGACTTGGAACTAAACGTCTGCAGCATGTTACGCATACATCAGTTATATAAAGTAATTCAAATTATAGTTGACTGCTTGGTCTCATACGTAGACCCGATAGTCTTCTTGGTTCGGCTCCCAAGATGTGTACCATGCTTCTATCGGATGTTGAAGTTAGCAAAAATCAGTAGACTTATTTTGCGATCCCACCGGCTTCTCTGATGCCAACGGTAAATATGTTACAAATTACAACAAAATTGTTGAATCTGCTTCTTTCCCCGCAACACGGTCCTAGCATTAAGAGATCCTATGAGTATTCATGGAAATAATGCTTGTGATCTATTCTCTAACCTGATTCTTAATAGTGATTCTCATTTTCCTATTCTTTCATCCTATACCTGCTCCGTCTTCAGCAAAATTGGTCAACTTAAAACGACTTTACTCCTTGTAAATCCAAGTACTGTACTTATTACGGAAGTGTGGTAAAACTACTCCATATCTGCTTACCTTTTGAACATAGATAACTATTTTCTTTAGACCTGACAGACGTCATGGAATGAAAGCCTGTACAATTATTTAAGTCAGTTCAAACGTGTAAGCGCATTAGCCTGAGAATGAATGTCTTGGTGCCATAGATGACCCCACATGGATCTCCTTATATGGTGGATTGCAAAATCAATTGATGATGGGATATATATACAGACCACACTTTGCGTATGATTTGTTAACCCAGTTTTCATTATTTCGCATCACACACACACACGTTCTTAATCATCGGAGGTGATTTTAATCTGCTGAACATTACTTGGAATTCGACTCCGGTATTAGGACGCTGTAACACGTTAGCTGAATGTTTTCGGATGGGTGTTCCAATCCCGAAAGCCGACTAGGAGGAATAATATAACTGGGTTAATATTTGAAATCAACATCGGCCCTATATCAGTTCACGTCGGTCATGAATTTTTTTCGAGTAGTCATAAAGTCTTATTTAGTATACGTCATTCTCTAAACACTTGTGTTGAACTTTAAAGCTGAGGCAATTTTCCAGAGCAAGCATTTTATTCAACAAACATGGAAGTGCACTGAAACTGCTTTCGATGCTTACCAATAGAATCGTACTTCATCACAAATGACAATGACTCTGTTTTTCTATTTACACTGCAGTCTGACGTGTTGCCTTGAGTACACCGCTCCAATTGTCAACCATGTCATTTACAACGCTAATAGGGGCCAAAATACTCCTAAGACATCTAAGAGAAAGCCGAGAAAATCAAAGCACCACCACCACCAAGAGTACCATAACTTGCATGCGCTTCAGAGCACACTTAACGTAATTAATATAAATAGTTCATCTCAACGTAAATATCTTATGGTTATGAAAAATAAGGCTTAAGTAGAGAAAACCCAAACCTATGAATATCTCGGCTTTGTAAATCCTAAGTGGAATCGAATTCCCTTAACACAACCTGGTTCTTCATAATCAGCGGCGGCATTGTAGATGACCGAGATACTATTTGTGGACGACCCAGTCTGCATTTCTCACAATGACACAATACAAAAACCGAAACCCCTATCGACTCGCTTTGAATGTTGAGATCTAAGGATTTATCTTACAAATTACAACATTTATTAGCTCACAGCATGCTTCCCAACTTACTAAGTTTATAGTTGTTATAAAGTAGACTCGTAGAGCGCTTGCTATAAACCACGACCTTGAGTAGACGCGTACGTCAGGTTTGTTCCAGACGTCAGAAGTTCCATAGCCGTACCCTCAGAGCAAGATTCCGAAGAAAAAAGAGAAACAAAAGAGCAGCAAGGCACTTGGATATGAACGCCAAACGTTGCTTAACATTGTGTAGTAGAACAGACAGGTATAATAAATTAGATTAAATTCATATTATCTCTTGTTGGAGTGGAATGAAGTCAGAGGCTCCATATAAGGGAATGTAGTAATAAAGAACAGTGAGTTGTGATGTTTAGCAAGTTGGAGTAATCTCACATGAAGGAAGGGAAGTAAAGGCTAGTACATGGAAAGTGGTTTATTAGAAGATGGTGTGCATATAGAGGGTGAAGTGTCAAGAATACTAATGACAATATCTTTTATTGTCTAGTTGTTTCTTTCTTTCCTTTTTTTGTCGATCCGTTGCCAGCCACACAATCCTAGTGTGTTATAGGTTGTCTCAGTAGAACAGCTAATCCAGCATAAAATTGGGAACATGAGTGGTAAGCTTGGGAACGCAACCTATATCACAGACCGATTGACCTGTTCTCAACCATAAAGAGCCTGATACATACAAAATGTTCTGCCCCACAAACATGGGTGGATTGAAGTCACCGCCCTCACCATCAATGCCTGCTGGTCAGTAACTCCACCCTCCCTCCTTTTGTGATGTTAGGTTTGTAGGGCCAGCGAAATGTCACTAATCCCTAGCCAAATCATTCGGCGTTTGGGTCACTGAATATCGAACCGATCATCAATCCTTGTCAAGGTCAGGTATAACCAACGCACATCAGTTAATCGTACGCCATGGACTGGCCCATGCGGCGGTAGTCTTACCTTCACTTGTATCTACTTTAACTAATATAATTCTCTTATAACGTCCTTTGTATTGTACAGTCTTCAAAGCATCTATGGCACCTTGATACGTCAATGGGGTAATCCACGTAAGGTGCTGATCACGAGGTGTGACTTCGACGTTAGCCGGTTCGTCACACCATTCCTGTCTAATTCGAGTAGGCCTCCAATCATTTCGACATAGGTCATCTACGCTGGTGACTTACAGGCTCACTAAGCCTTATTTTTGGATATATGTCATACTTCACACGATCCTCTGTTTCACAACCTGTTGGAAAACACTATTTCCATAAGTACCATCTTATAAGCTCATCAGGCAGTTACAAGTTATGGACTGTGAGTAAGGCATCGATGCAGTGCTTTTGTTGACTATAGTGTAAAGTATAGTTTGTCATCAGAGTATAAGCATTAAGAAGGGTATAATTTAGGATGGTTGTTTATTAAAGTAGACGGAAAAGTATAGGAGTATATGAGTTGTAGATAAGTTAACGAGTGGCTAAATAATATTAATTGCTAGTCAACATAGTGTACAGAAGAGTAAAAGGCTAATAAAGAATAAACAGGTAGAAACTCACACTAACTTGGTGCTGATGTTATTTTGTGTTGTCCTAACCAGCTGATTGGTAACAGGCTCCATAGATGCAAGGCCATTGGTAGTAGGCAGTCGATTGTGTGGTCCTCTTGAATTTTTAGGGTGGTAGTAAGTTTCCCTTAGCGACCGGGTTTAGTTCAACAGTATCGATAGGTTCCGTGAGTTACCTGTCTACTTCAAGTGAAGAAATAGGATGGAAAAAGTAACTAATACAAATGCAAAGTAGGAAAAATACGGCGGACTGAACTTGAAGTCCGTTTTGGTCTAGACATGTAGAGGGCCTATGATGTCTGAGTGGGGCGCAGATGTGTTCGTATGTGCTAGATCAGTGCAAGTAAGATCTTGATCAAGCAGTTTTACAAACATATGTAATTCATCTGCCATGCGAGTTTCGGAGGGAAGACTTTTCCATATTATTGCATACTTGGTGAGGAAGAAGTTTTCCCGAGTTTTTTGATCTGTATTTCTCAACTTTGACCGTAGATACATTGTTTCAAAGTTCGTATTCATGTAAATCTCGGGCAAGAACTATATTACACGTTGAATATGTAAGGTTTTTGTGCAGCTTGAAGTAGAGAATCAAATTAGACCTAAGCCTTCGTTTCCAAAAGAGTTATATTCCTAAGATTTGGCATCGGGAACTGTATTCAACGACTGAGTCAGTCTTAAGTATTTTGCGGCTGAAGTCTTATTGTATACCTTCCACCTTTAGTATGTCGGATAAGCGTAGGTTGGAAAATAAAAACGAGCAGTACTCAACGATACGTCTCACACAAACTTTGTAAAGAAGGATTTTAGATTCATTTTGATAGAAATTACGGAGAATGAAGCCAATCAATTTCCGCATTTTGGATGCTTTGGCTGAGATGTGTTCAGAGAATTTAAGACTGTGTGAGTAATATACCCCTAGATCAGTTACTGATGCCAGTCTGGGCAGTGTGTGGTTGTTACGTGTTAGTTTTATTTTAAGAGACGTGTCTCCTATACATAACCAGCCGCATTTCTCTGTGTTGAGCTCTAACCTCCAGCATTTGCAGCAGTCGTCTACCATGTTGAGTTCATGTTGGATTGTTTGCATAGTGCTACGTACATCGTAAATGTCAGTTTTATAGATGACTTTTAAGTCATCAACGTAGAGGTAGGTCTTACCTGTGCTTAAGCACTTGTATATATCGTTGATGTAGATCATAAAGAGCAATGGACCAAGACACTACACTGCACAACACCACTGGTTATTGATCGAGGTGTAGATGTTGTAGAGTTAATCTTGGTTATTTGGTATATGTTTGTGAGAAAAAACTTGATCCATTGCAATAGGGGGTTTATAATTCCAACTGATTGAACTCTGTTGATTAGGAGGTCATGAGGTACTTTGTCAAAGGCTTTCTTAATGTCGAAATATAGTATGACCACTAGTCCCTTCTGGTCACGTATAAGAGTAACCTTGTTAAAGACGTCTATCAGACATGTACTGCACGACCTTGTCCTAATGAAGCCATGTTGTGACGGGCCTATTAGATCTTCCTTAAGTAGGTGATCAGATAGTTGATTTTGTATCACTTTTTCCATCATGCGTGATATAACTGGAGTGATATTTATGGGTCTGTAGTTTTCGACCAGGTTTCTCACCCCAGATTTGTCTTTGGGAAGAACATACGTTACCTTCCAGGTTTCCGGATATGTACCTGTCTCTAAAGATAATGTGTATATTTTGAGTAATAGCGTCTGTATGTTCGGCCCTGACATTTTATAAAGGATTGAAGGGAAGTCATCGGCACCAGAACTCGCATTTGGCTTAGGGGTTTTGATGGCGGTATGTATACTCCCAATGTCAAAGTTTATGGTGCTAAGATAATTTTTGCTGATGCAATTTATGTTGATATCTGGAACATGAGATGTATTCCCATTGTGGGAAAACCATTCACTTTATAGTTTGCATATGACGGTTTGGTCATTATACGTTACTCCATCGTGCAGCAAGGAGTGAATGTTGTGGTCTGTGTTCTTTCTTATGCGTTTCGTGAGGAGACGACATTGGGCTTGGGCTTTAGATGCAGCAGTGAGCACAGTACGTTCCTCTACCTGTTTATGCTTGTTGTGTTGACTTTGTACTCCGTCAAGTACAGAGCATATCTGGTGCAGGGCACTGAAGTCTTTTGTTATATAGTACATCCTTTTCAGTTTTCGCAGTTTAGACATAGTCTTTTGGTTTATATAGGGAGTAATTGTTTTAAAACCAATTTTAGAGGGTATAGTAGTGTCTAGTGCATATTTGGTGGTGGTATAGAATATTTCTAATGTTTCTAACAGGTTATCACTGGTAAAGAAACTGCTCCAGTCCGAATGCTTTATTAGAAACCGCAAGATTTCCACGTCAGCGTTTGCATAGTCTCAATATTGGAAACGCATATTTAATGTCTTTAATTTGTTACACATGGCAATAATCGGAAGGGTGCAGAGGACTATTTTATGATCGCTGTTGTGAAACTTTTCGCCAACCACCATTGAAGTTGGTGTGACATTATGACAGAATATCAAGTCAAGAATGTTGTGATTTCGCGTAGGCAGGTGTACATGTTGTTTCCAACCGTGTATGCCTAAGAACCTAAGTATGCTTTCCTAGCACAATGGGCCAGAATGTGTCGTCCAGTTGATGGTAGGAAGGTTGAAATCACCACACACAATTTTGTGATTGAAATCAAGCGAGGCAGCCTGAACAAATGACTCACTTATAATAGGGTCTGTTGAAGTAGGAGTGTTGGGAGCTCGATATACGCGTCCGATTAGTATTTTACATTCATGAGTATGCACAGCAAGCTATATCAAATCAGGAAGTTTGCGGAGGACGTAGTTGCTATAAATTTCCGCTCCCATTTTTTTTGATACATAAACAAGCCAACCACCTCCCTTCTTGGTGACTCGATCACAACGGAAGAGCTCATAGGTGTCTATCTGTAGACTGTTTTAGGATTCATGCAATGGCAAACACTGTAACTGCTGCTGCTACATAGGCTGGATTGACTAGTTTGTATTCCATTGAAGATTCGACGCCGGATAGCAGTCCTATCATGGATGATTCTAATCTTTTTAGTTGTTGGAATACGCCTCAGCAACGACTGACTATTAAGAAGGTGATTGGCTTCAGTGGTACTACCAAACTGACATAGAATAGGACAGGAGGCTTTAGTGTGGGCTTTAAATAATCTTCTTGTTACACATCAAGATTGCAACAATCCACATTCCTGTGGAAGAGTATTTTTAGCAGTCTTTACGTTCTCACTATCAGGTATATTATACAAAATGACATTCTGCACACACTGAAGTTTATTCAGTAATTCAGATAATATATGGCCAATTGCTTTTTCAGTGTTTTTTATAATTTCCAGATCGTTGTTTTTCGGAATATTGATTAAATACTTGCACGGTAATAAGTCTTCGATAGTTTGGGTGGGGCTAAGTTCTGTTTGGCTGCATTTAGATGTACCAGTGGTGAGATTATTAGAATTTATATCAACATTGTTAGGGACTATATGGTTACATACAGTCTTGTTGCAAGTATCTACCGGGTGGACATCTTGTGCATACTTAGTTGGGGGGTGGAGTATATGTATGGGTGAGTAGTCAGGATCTATATCATCGGGCTGGCTATTGTAGACAGGCTTACATGTACTCCCTGGGCCGCTACTCAGGATGGCCGATTGTGAAATTGTTGGGTGTTTGGGCCAGCCGTATTGTCTTAATACTGCTGACAACATGTGATGATTTTGTTTGGACTGACAAATGATGTTGACCCTAACGGTGTGTGACTGCTCTTATTTATATCTACAAGCGAGATACAAGGTAGTGATATGTCATGCCCAAGTAAACGGTGCACGTTTGGTGTAGCTGAAGGGAGATCAAAGTATGATGCAGACTGATCAGTGTGTTTATAAGGTTTCACATTATTCGCTTTAGTGACTGATTTAGATCTTTTGCAGATGCTGTAGGCATCAGGAGAGATTATATGTTTTTTAGATGGCCTGGACATTATTGGAAGTAATGTAAATATAAAGTTTAATTAAGTGAACAGCGACAGTTATAACTTAACTTAATAGACGTGTAAAGTTCTATGGTAGGATCAGACCCAGTATTAGTTAAGAGCAAATATATTAACGTTAATTGGTGAAAAGAGATAGACAGCGTGAAAACTAGCAAAATTAATGTATGACGTTGAGTCCCAAAAATGAGGTGTCAAGTTGATAGAACCCTATCAGTGACGAATTATTTAACGCTAGTAGATGTTAAATTAAAGGGAAAAATCAATAAGAAAATAAAATAATACCACGTGAAAAAACGTTACAACATTCAATAAAGCGCGGCTCAGTAATCTTTCCATTAACATCAGGTAGGCCGTAACTACCTTGAAAATGTCCCATGACAATATACTTGATGGCATTCCTGCATCAATCGTGAAATACAGTAGTAGAGATTTTTTATTATTCCGTTTAAAACCGTTCAACATATCCCGATAAGCCTGCTGATTATAACAGTTGGATTCATTTGTTACTATTTAGGGCGATAGTCTAAAACAAGTAACTATGAGTATAGCCGAAAATTAAATTCCTTTTCTAAAATATAATTCATTGCCGTTGGTGTAGAGGCGTAAACAGCACATTTGATTACAAAGAGGACAACGGAAACATACTTATCAAGTAATAAAAGTTACACAACAAAATAACTAAATGAAAGCGTCAAATCTGCTCGCAAAGAAGGTGCAATCTTATGACTGAAAATTAAGTAGATAAAAACAGTTACTAAGAAATTATGCTAGTCATAAGAGGTTAGCACCTTACCGAAATATCACTGACTAATTCACATCGAGCTTATTCATATCGAGACTAATATTATTCCATCACATTTTTCGGGTGTAATCGTAATTAAATCCATTACAGTGTTCAAATGGTTGTGGA
Organism: Schistosoma haematobium; assembly: GCF_000699445.3. Taxonomy (NCBI): domain Eukaryota; kingdom Metazoa; phylum Platyhelminthes; class Trematoda; order Strigeidida; family Schistosomatidae; genus Schistosoma; species Schistosoma haematobium. The sequence continues at coordinate 21,434,136 of NC_067197.1, read as the reverse complement.
CGGAATAGAAGAAGCTTTCGCTTAAGGGGCATCAGTATCTAGTAGCAGTGGATAACCAATACCTCCAGGAAAGAACCTAGGTATCTTTGCAGTGGCATTGTGCCCTAACAACACAATCCTCAAAGCTGAACACGGGAAAATTGCGGAAATAGATACTCAACATCGAACGCGGAGAAAAACCCAATGATGGAGAAGGCAGGAATAATGAATTGAATTAATTCGAGTTGATCGGATGACATGTCTCGGCCTTGCAGGTGTGATCCCTGTTGAATATTATCTTATATCGTTTACTTATATTAAATATATCCTTCAATCTCCAGCCTAAGCTTGTTCTACATCACGTATTGGTGATTGTTACGATGAAATGAGTTGGTGTAGACGATGATATGACTTCCACGTAAGATCTTATAGATTAGGCAGTTGTATGACAAATCTACAATTTTAGAATCAGGTCTATTATTAGAGCAGTATTAATATCATAGTAGGCCATAAATATACATTGGTAAGCTCGACTAAAGAAAAGCAACCTACTATGGGTACAGGTTGTGGGGAAGAAACAACATAGCGATATAAAAGGGAATCCTGCCCCCATAAAAGTAGTCAAAAAATCGAAGGCTGATCACAGTGACAGATCACTTATTTTTCATAGAATCAAGGAGAGTGAGAGCTCTGAACCAAATTCGTTTTGAGCATGACATCGTGCTGATAAAACAGCTACTTAAACAACTTATGCCTCAAAATATCCCCGGAGTCACCTTGCTTAAGGTGTACAGACTAGATAGTCAAGCGAACTTGAAGCCTAATCAATCCAGACTGCTTAAAGTAGTATTCAAATATTCGAATGAACGCGACTTAACTTTACAGAAAGGACATAAGCTAAAGGGTTCGGGAGTTTTTATCCGTAAGGACTTGCCGTTGGCAGACCGCGTAAAAAGACGGAAAGCCGAAAAAGAACTACAACTTAGGTTAGACGCTGGCGAAAAACATAAAAATTGTAAATTTTCGGGTTGTAAGGCCTCGACAGAGAATGATGCCGAAGCCACTGTGGGTGGAGTCCGAAGCCATTTAAATAGGCTTCGGATCTGTTACACTAATGCTCGAAGCTTACTCAATAAGCGATCGGAACTAGGTGTACAGATTGACTCTACGAAACCAGACATAATCGCAGCCACAGAAACCTGGCTGACACAGTCTATAGACGGTATGGAATATGATTTCGAAGGTTTTACGTTAGTAAGGGCCGACAGAATACAAAAGCGTAAAGGAGGGGGAGTAGCTCTATTCGTTAAGAATGCTATACCATTTGTCATTATCAATAGTGTATCCCATGAGAGTGGGACGTGTGAATTAGTTAGTTGCCTCTTGAAATGCACGGGACAAGAGCTGCTGATTGGTTTGGTCTATCGCAGTCCAAGCTGTGAGATAAATGAAGTCCTGCTAAGCAGTCTCAATACTTGGTCACAAAGTGGTCGATGTCTAATCCTAGAGGACTTTATTGCACCTATGGTAGACTGGGAAAATCTGCAAACTGAACCGTCAGAAAATTCCCTCGAGCAGGAACTAGTTGATGGGGTTATCACATGTGCCCTAGTGCAACAAGTAAAATAAGCGACTAGGTACGACGCGGACACTGAATCATCCTTACTAGATCTTATATTGACTCACTATAAGGATGACGGCGCGAACCTTCATTAACTGCCACCCATAGGTAAAAGCAATCGCGCACATTTAACTTTTGACTTCCATATAACTGTCAATCAGCAACACGAGTCAGCCCAATCCAGGCCTAACGTCTGGAAAGCAAGCATACCAGATATCATGTACTCAGCATCGTCAGAAGATTGGACAACAGACCCAGAGTCTGTAGTGGCTGTGCTTCGATAACTAATCACCCTCGTACCGTTACCATATAATCTTCAACGGTGTTTGAAATCAGAAGGTAAAACGAAGTAGCTACTACAGTTTATTAGCAGATAATTCGGACCACACAGCAGAGAGGCAAAACGAATGAGTAAGCGAACTGCGATAGTAGTAGTACCAGTAGTAGTAGTGAGTGTAAAAGTATATATATATATATATATATATATATATATATAGGGAAATGGATGAGTCAATGAATAGATTAAGCAGTTAATGATGAAGTTGGCAGAATGAATATATGCGTAGGCGGTAAATTATGTTCAAGCATACATATTTCATACAAGTACAATAATAATGAAAGTACAATAGGTTGTTATAGTGCGGATGACTTTGTCCGCTAAACAAGTTAGCAAAAGGGCTTAACTGAGTTAAATGAGAATAAACTCAATTTCACGAGAGTCGCTATAAGTCCTCAATTGAAACGTCTTGGGACGCATTCTGAAATCTATATTTAAAGGTTGCCGTACCCCACATTCTTTGGACTATACCAAGGGCGCCGAGAAACTCTCCACCATGGTTCAGTAGGGAGATCCGCATCCTTCTCCGTAAGAGAAGAAGGATCTGGGATAGATCTAGGTTACTGGGGTCTGATGAGACAAAATCTCAGTATCGAAAAGCTCGGGATACCTGTGCCTCGACTCTCCGTAAGTCTAGAAAGTTGTACGAAGAGAAAATTGTTAAGGAACCCATAGAATTTCCTAAACGCTTGTATTCCAATATAAACTAAAGGATAAAAAGAGGAAATATTCCTGCACTATGGGGAGACAGTACTGCTTCATCATTAATGGAGGACGACTTTGGTAAGGCTCAAGTATCCTCAAACTACTTTGACAATCTATATATCATAGAAACCCCCCTCCCGTCAGTCCAAACAAGTCCCCCACACAAACACTGGACTTATGGTGGACCAAAAATTATATTAACCGAAAAACAGCTATAAAGTTATTACGTCCAAAAGTTAATGTAGCAATAAACAACGCATAAGATAATAACACAAATAAAAGTTTAGGGACGTTACTTAAATCAGCAGGTTGGCATGTGTCTCATCGGTTTCGGTACCAGAATCCACAATTATAGGTAAATAATAATTCCAATGAGACGATATGGCTCCACTAGTATATCCGAACTTAGAATGTAATGTGAATGTTACAACAGTCTATAAATATAGATGATAGTTAATTAATCGTTCCGTTATCATATACACAAACTTGATAGGACGAGAGACGTATGTATAAAAGTGTGTTTAATTATTAGCAGCTAACAATGTCATGCTACATAGGATCCAAAAACGGAAGGAAGGATTTCTTCAAGGTCATATACTTAAACAACAAGTGCAATTGATGAATGATAAATGTACAGATTGTGAGAATTGGAAAAATAAATGCAAAAGATGTCAAAAACTACATACAAAATAAGTTTATTAAGTCTATCTCCACAGACTGCGTGACCATCAAAGAACTTGATATCTTTGGTAATAGGTAAATCCACGGGGACCGATGAATTGCATCCTAGGCTACTGAAGGAATTATTTAACTTCGTTGCGGACCCTTTAACTATATACTTTGATCTATCTGTAACACAGGGTCGTTTACCAAAAGACTGGAAGAACGTCATAGTAAGTCCTGTCCTCAAAACAGGTACGAAACATAAACCTGGGAATTACTGACGCGTTAGCCTAATTAGTGTAGTTGTTAAAATCTTGGAAAAGGTTATTCGGAAGGAGATGTTTGAGACGGGATCCTTTCAGAGAAGCAATATGGTTTTAGAATGGCTTATTCTTATCTCCCTAACTTATTAGTGGCTCGTGAAAGCTGGTGCGTTCTTAAGGACCAAAAGTTACCTGTAGACGTAGCCTTCATTGATTTCAGTAAAGCTTTTGACAAGGTTCCACACAACCGGCTGTTATATAAGCTAATAAATGTCGAAATTGGAGGCAATCTATTGATATGGATAAAAGACTTCCTAGTTGGGCGCCAACAAAGAGTACGGGTGAACTCAAAGTTATCTAGCTGGGAAACTGTGCTTAGTGGAGTGCCTCAGGGCACAGTCTTGGGGCCAGTGTTATTCCTCTTATATGTAAATGACCTTCCTCGTCTCCTATCATCATCGGTCTTGCTATATGCTGACGATGTCAAGATATGGAGAACGATGCGATGTAAGGATGGTAGCTTAGAACTCCAAAATGACCTGAAGAAATTATCTGAATGGTCTCAAGCCTGGCAGTTGCCGATAAATACTTCCAAGTGTGTTGTGATGCATATCGGTCATAAAGGTACAGATACATACACGATGAATAACACTGAGCTACCTGTCGTCCAGACACATAATGACTTAGGAGTCATCATTAGCCAAGACTTGAAGACTACTGCAAACTGCCGTGCAATAGCCGCCAAAGGTTTTAGAACCTTATGGTCAATACGTAGGGCTTTTAGTCATGTCGACGCTAAAACGTTCTTGACTCTGTACACAGTGTTCGTACGTCCTAAACTTGAGTACTGCATACAAGCGGCTAGCCCCTGCTTAAAAAAGACAGTGAGCTTCTGGAAAAGGTTCAGGGTACAGCAACTAAGCTGATTCTCGGAATAGCGAAGCTTCCGTATGATGCTCGACTGGCCAAGCTAAACCTTTTCCCGTTGCCATATCGCAGAACAAGAGGCGACTTGATTACAGTTTTCAAATTACTTAGTGATACATTTGCACCTGATATGCCCTCATTTTTCTTGTCTTTCAAGACAAAGAATTTACGAGGACACTCCAAAAAAGTTCACAAACCCAGAACAAATTACTTGTCAGCTGACTATCGACTTTCCATCGAATCATCAACTAGTGGAATTAATTACCCCATCACGTGATTGAGGCTCCATCCGTCGACTCTTTCAAAAGAAAGTTGGATCAACTGAGAGTCCACCATTGCCAGGACTAACAAAGGCCATCAAGACTCCTGTCCTTTCCAAACTGAAACTGATTATTGTTGATCCGTATTCCCACTTTAACCTTCTCAATCGATTTTTATGTATGTAACAGTCCTCTGAGTAATGCTCACATGTGTGATCGTGATGTTATATTGATTAGTACTCGTAGCATACTAACTCAATCGATAATAATAATTGGTCGTCTATATTAATTAGCTTTGAAGGTTCATTAACAATTTTTATTAGCATTTACATGTTTCAGCGAAATTAACTTATTTAAAAATCAAGCTTTAGCATATATGACCTGTAAATAACCTAAATATACATTGACTAGCAACGTAGGCAAAAGCTAGATATTTATCTGGATCTAGTTCTTCATATTGTTTATTCACTTAACACCTCATTCTGTTTTAAACTATATACTATCCTGTTATAACTTTTCTTTCAACCACTGCCTTCCGAATTTCCGACTCTCGAGTTCCATAGCCAGTCAACAATACTCCAGAAATTTACTGAGTTTAAGCTATAAATTTTCTGCAATCATAAGGTCGTTTTAGATGGCTCGTTTAATGACAACCACACAGTTATCTGCATTCATTCAGTTCTGGTTCGAGCAAGTGACAAAAACGTCAACAGAACCAAGCACCCTAGAAATAATTGCCATACTGCATATTTTATTCTGGATGCTTTTGCATCATTACTACTCTTCACTAATGACGTTATATATGTCGTCCACTGAATAATCTAATTTTCAAAAATAATCCAGGCGAGTTTAACCATTTTACCGGATGATTTTTTGTACTTAAAGTGTATATATCTTCAATTTACCTTTGCCACATATTTGTAAGTTTCACTAGGCTAAATTAAAGAACTTCTTATGAAAAGTTTACAACGCGTTATATTTTTGCCTGAAGTTTCATAAACAGCCTTAACTTAAATAATTATTTTTCCGGCCATGTTTATCATTATTTTCGATTGTCATATACCTCAATAACGTGCATGTTAACCTGGCCCGTACATGCGTTGTACTATATCTCCATGTCTTCTAAATTTAGAAATCATCTGAATCGCCTTTAACATTTTCAATAAACCCATCATAGTCGTTGTTGCTATACGTATTTGGGTTTATGAATTGGTTTACCATATTAGTAATCTAAAAATACAAACATAGTTTAGATAATAAAGTCACAAATTTAGGTACTATCAACTACACTAGTATAGTAACTAAACTCTCAGGTAGTTGTTGGCTAAACAAACATTTAAAATCAAAACTCCGTAGCCTACTAAAATTAACACTAAACGAATATTTCTGAATTGAAATTTATAATATAATTAGGCAGCTCGGATTCGTTAACGTTACAAATTTCTGATAATTTGGAATCACCTAAAGCAACAATGCCTATTTTGCACTGGCCAATTCTCAATCAACACTATAGCTAGTTACTCATAATGGTTTCAGGATATCGTCATAAAGCATTGTCATGACTTGACAATCACGTTGTGTGATTTATAAAATTGATGAAACTATTAACAAAATCATTCAACGAACTGACTTGTAATTATGATTAAATGGCGTTGTTTTCTCGTAATATTCATCCGCCACAGATGATTACAGTATGTTTCTCTGTCAGTTGCTCATTCAGTAAATATCTTAAAAATTAGTCAGTCTAATTGAATGTTTGGCGGTGCAACCATGCATTCAAACCGCCAGTATAAGCGGTTAAGCGAATCTCCTGCAAACTGAAAACATCACTGTCGAATTTACCCCAAAACTGATCAAGATTCAAGCCATTATCATAGACGTGAGTAGGGATTCGTACTCCCCTTGGTTAAAACTTACGTTCTCCGTGGTAATCACATGAACATCACTCACTGTTAATCATCTTGTAAAGAATTATTTAGCCGAAGACATATTGCAGCACTGCATCACCTATAATCGTGGTACATAGTCTTAGTTGATTTCAATAACTTATAAACACTATGTCTCAATGAAACTGTATTCAGCCCTATGCTAAAGTGCATACTTGCGACTAACTTGTATGCACCAGCAGCCGGTAAGCATGAATATGAATAAATAGCCTGTGGAAAATCAGAATATTGAGTCTAGAGCGTTTTCTTACTAATACACTAATATTTGACAAATTGCCGTTAGCTATCTGTCCAAAATTCACATAATTATCCCTTTTCATGTATTAAAAACGTTTTTGATAACCATTTATATGTATTAGTAGTACTACTAAATTCTAACACTGTCAAGCAAAAATGAGGTCGATAAAATCTCCCCTTAACTAAATCAAACTAACAGGAATACTAGTTGGAACTCTTCTCCATGGTAATACTTTTGTCCTTCCAGTTAGCCTGTAACAGCTTAGGTTGGTTGGTTAAGAGTCGACCCCAAACAACCAAGCATATGCCAAAACAGTATTGTTCAAGTATTCATTCACTTCCTTATTTTTTATAAGCGTTATATTCCCTATTATCTTATATTGAATGTTGAGAGCCTTTGTTTGTCTGAACGGATAATCCCACGCTCCACTGTGACTGCGCAAAGATCGAAATAAAGACCTATTCACCACTTGTCTGGTTTCTTCTGTCAATAGCACGAGGGTTACCTATAGGCACGAAAGTGGTGAGCCCTTTCTGAACACAAATTTAACCTCATTTCTGTTATTAACATTTTTTTACTTAATCGTAAAAGTAGACCTGTTTATCCGTAAACTAATTTGAGTATATAACTAGTTTATTCCGTATTATCTTAAGTTATTCGTGTTATAGTAACCACTTTTTGTGCTAATTTTATTGCTATATTTGTCACATACCTCATGTCAGACTCAATAGAAACCCATAATCTGGAGGATTTGTCACCAGTGGAGATAGACACTGTTATGACTACGAAATCCCGACTTCCAGAATTTGATCGTAGTGATCCTGAGTTGTGGCTTGCTCAACTAGAGCATTATTTCACGAGACACAATATCAAATCTGAAGGGATTCGCTATAGAGACTTGTGTTCTATCCTTCCTCCTTCAGTTGCCAAAGAAGTCCGTGACTTGATCTTAGATCCACCATCATCACAACCATACACCATCTTAAGACGAGAGATAATGAACCGTTTATCATTATCAGATAGACAAAGAATCCAAAGACTTTTTCAAGGTGAAACACTAGGTGATCGGTCACCGTCACAGTTTTTACGTCACCTCCAAGTCTTAGTGGGTGATAACACAGTGGGTGAAGCAGTCCTAAAACAAGGATGGATACAAGCTCTCCCATGCTACGTCCAACACTGTTTGGATGCACAAGATCCTGAAACCTCATTATCTCATTTACCGCGTATAGCCGACAGAATAATGGAAAGAGGTCCTCCAACTGGATCAGGCACAATAAATCACACACAAAAAGTAGAATCAGCAAAAGACCCCGTAATAGAAGGACTCATTGCGAGTGTTAAGAGTCTCACTGAGGCTGTCACCAGAATGCAAATGGGTCATAGAAACAGGAGCAGGTCACCACAACGACCACGATCCAAGTCACAAAACAGGTCACAAATGTCCAGACAATCTGGGCAGTTTTGTTGGTACCACTGGAAGTTTGGTGTCAACTCAACCAAGTGCATGCAACCATGCGCCTGGCCTAAGCATAATTCTAAGACAGCGGGAAACGAGTAACCCCTCCCCAGGTCGCGACGACTGAGGAGAGGCGCCTAAACAGTCGCTTGTTTTATGTTAGAGACAGAAACTCTGGCTTGAATTTCTTGGTGGATACCGGCGCTGCTCTTAGCATCATCCCTCAACATAAAACTGAGATTAGTCGAGAAACATCATCAATTACACTTCAAGCTGCAAATAAAACTAAAATCGCGACATTTGGGCAGAAAACTTTAACCCTAGATTTGGGGTTCAGGAGGCAATTCCCTTGGGTTTTCACGGTAGCCGACTTAGATCTGGCAATACTGGGGATGGACTTTCTAGAGAGATACGAATTTCTAGTAGACACCAAGAAACGGCGATTAACACTAAAAGAAACTTCGTATTACACAAAAGGCAAAGGAAGTCACATCAGCTCTCTTAACTTGATTCAAACTCCTCCAGTAACAACAGCGAAATTCCAAGATTTACTCGCGGAATCTCCAAACTTAACTAAACCAAACCCACAGCCTTCTAAAGACAAACTAAAAGTAAGTCACACTATCAAAACTGAAGGTGCACCGGTGTTTGCAAAACCCAGGAGACTAGCACCAGATAAGCTCAAAATCGCTAGGGCCGAGTTTGATTATATGCTGCAATTGGGTATTATCCGTCCCTCAGATAGTCAATGGGCATCCCCTTTGCATATGGTCCCAAAGAAGAATGAAGGTGACTGGCGACCGTGCGGGGATTACAGAGCCCTAAACCGTCAAACCGTACCAGATAGGTACCCAATACCTCATATCCAAGATTTCACCAACGGTTTACAGGGTATGAACATATTCACTAAAATTGACTTAGTCAGGGCATATCACAATATCCCGGTGGCTGATGAAGATATTCCCAAGACAGCTATTACTACACCCTTTGGCTTATTCAAGTTTGTACGCATGCCATTCGGCCTGAGAAATGCGGCACAGACATTTCAAAGATTCATAGATAACCTACTTCGAGATATGCCATTTGCGCAGGGGTATATAGACGACTTGTTAATTGCCAGCCCCGATTTGCAATCACACGAACAGCATGTACAAGCAGTGTTGAAAAGACTGGATGAACATGTAATAAACACATCAAAGTAAGTGTGTTTTCGGTGTTCAAACTTTAGAATTTCTCGGTCACACAATAAGCCCAGAAGGGATTAAACCTATCAAAAAAGAAGTGGATACCATCAAACAATACCCCGTACCTAGTTCTCTAACACAACTGAGAAGTTTTCTAGGCCTAATTAACTTTTATCGCAGATTCATACCAGGTTGTGCACAATTAATGCAACGTTTGACAGATTCACTTAAAGGAAAACCAAAAGAATTCAAACTGTCTTCTGACGCCATCGAAGCTATTAAACAGCTTAAAGATAAACTGGCTCAAGCAACTACGTTGATGTATCCGAATTCTCTTTCCCCACTTGCTTTGATGGTGGATGCTTCAGATAAAGCAGTAGGCGGTACCCTTAACCAACTGGTTAAAAACGCCTGGAAACCAATTGCTTTCTTCTCGAAAAGACTCGCTCCAGCCGAGACAAGGTATTCTACCTTCGGGCGAGAACTTCTTGCAATCTACCTGACCATTAAACACTTCCGACACATGTTAGAAGGTAGGGAATTTATAGTCTTTACGGATCACAAACCACTGACGAATGCATTAAAAGCGAGAGCCGATAAATACTCACCTCGAGAAGTCCGACACCTTGACTATATATCACAGTTCACAAGCGATATCCGACATGTCAAAGGTCAGGACAATCAGGCGGCAGATGCTTTATCCAGACTAGAAATGAACGTGCTACAGCAGTCTACAGTAAATTTCGAGACGTTGAGACACGAACAAGAACAGGACCTAGAATTACAAAACCTACTTAAAACAAACAATTCAAGTCTTAATTTAAAACAGTCCCCATCACCTATCGATGGTATTCTAATTTACTGTGACACGACCAAGGCAATGCCGCGACCTTTCGTTCCCAAAAATATGCGAAAGTTGATATATAATAACTTTCATTCTTTGTCTCATCCTGGCGCGAAAGCTTCAACAAAACTAATCAATGCCAGATATATATGGCCGAATTTACAGAAGGATGTACACAAATGGGTTAGAGAGTGTTCAGCATGCCAACAGTCAAAGATTAGTCGTCACACAAATTCACCCATAGGTTTTTTCTCGCAACCAGATGCACGTTTTGCCCATGTGCATATCGACTTGGTAGGTCCTTTACCTCGTTCAAACGGTTTTAATTATCTTTTTACATGCATAGATCGATTTACCAGATTCCCTATAGCCATCCCGATAGCGGATATCACAGCAGAAACAGTAGCCAAAGTTTTCATGCAGAACTGGGTAACCATTTTTGGTACACCCATAACAATAACGACTGATAGAGGAGCGCAATTCGAATCCGAACTATTTAATAACTTGGCTAAACTTCTAGGCTCCAATAGGATACGCTGCACTGCATATCATCCTCAGGCTAATGGGATGGTAGAACGTTTTCACCGTCAGCTAAAAACCGCCCTTATATCTCACTCAAACCCCAATCAGTGGACAGAATTCCTACCATTAGTTATGTTGGGAATACGAACATCTGTCAAAACTGACGCACAGTGTTCAGCTGCGGAACTGGTTTTCGGAACAACTCTGAGACTACCAGGTGAATTTATTAACCCCAATACTAACAGTCAAAAACTTAATTTAGGAAACTACGTAGATCAACTACGGGACCATATGTCCAAACTTAAGCCAATTAATACTCGCGTGCCGTATATGTACCTAAAGACCTAAGCAATTGCACGCACGTCTGGATAAGATGTGACAAAATAAAAGCACCACTTAGCCCTCCATTTGAAGGTCCTTTCAAAGTCGTCTCAAGAAAATCTAAATATTTCGTGATAGAAAAACATGGAAACATCGACACAGTAAGTATTGATAGGCTAAAGCCGGCTTATCTAGATCATGAACCACCATACGTGTTGTTAGATCGTTTAACTGACAAATCCATTACGGAATCGAAATGTAAAGATAATAAATCTTTACAAATGACTAAAACGGTTCGCTGGGCACATCCAATTAGTCAGTCAAGGATGTTGACAGTTTCGGCTGCAGGATAAAATCTAACCACGTAGCTAATCACACCCTGCATCTACTTAAAAATAACTTTTCTCCTCATTCCGCCTCACCTACAACTCCCCAGACCTTTTGCCTTTGATATATAAGTGTTATGTTAAATTTTTTTTAAATACTGGACACATAAGCTAGGTATTCCGCAACGATGGCTGAGGATTTTAATCAAACTCATATAACTAACACTGGCAAATGCAAAGAATTCAAAAAGCAACCCAGGCGAGTTTTATAATTTCTTATTCTGTTTATTTAACTATGTTGGCTGTACTTCTTATATACCTATATACACTTTTCACGTAGACTGGCTATACATATATACCATATGAACTACTTCTAAAAGTTTTCGGTTGAGGATATGTTTAGTGGCTTGATACGATCAATACTGCTATTAATAAGTGGTTTTTAGACAAAACATTTTGGATTAAACCGTGGTCAAGTACTTATTAAGGTTCTCATCATTTTTTTTCCTATTTAGGAAACTTGTGCAATAACTTAACCAGTTCTCCTTTAGCATGCTTTTTAGTGTGATCATATAACCCATCTTTATTGGCAACATTCAGATATTTTTTAAAAAAATTTCTGACATTTAAGAATCAATAACTGTGAAAATATAGTACAGTGCGTTACTGTAAGGTTACTATGTTAGCCGCATTGATTCCACATACCTAATTTTAAACACAACTTATAAGGGAACTGTTTAGTAATCATAACATTGAACTGACGATATGAATATCACGGCTATGCTAGCATTAAACCAATTATTATAAGTGGCCCATACAAAGTCGTGGAACTTAACACTACCGTTATAAAAAAGACATTTTATGTCAATAACTGATATATATATATATATGTATATATATATAAAATGGAAATTTACTAAACTTGTTTTTTTTTTCTATAGTAATAATATTAATGTAAACAAAGGACTTGTACTTTTCCAATATGGCACTTTGACATATCAATCTGTCCTCTTGTCCATTTTTCTCTCATATCTGAGCGACTTGCAAGCAACAAACATCGTACTGAAGGTGGGTTCGGTGAACAAAAACGCAGGCCCCACACGCACTCGAACTTCTGCCCTCCTGGATGCTAGACCGCGTGCTTAGCCGTTAAACCACATCAGACCACAGAGGAAGTGACTTCAATATTTCCTTACACCAATTAATCACTCATAATACTAATGAGTTGTAGGACTTACTTCTGAGGTGCAGACCAATTCGTTACTTAGATGAATTGACGAAATATTGCTTCAATATAGTCATGCACACTTAAATCAAACCAGAAAAGGGTATTTGACACAACTGTACTTGATCCGCATACTCTACACAGTTTTTTTTTGCTTCTTGACCGTATATTTTCCGTTTTGTGGAGTACAACTATGCACCCTTGGTTACGTACCTGATTATAAAAGGCGGTCGTCAAAGGCCCAAGGTCATACATTCAATCGGGTTTGACGATGAGTCCAACTTCTAGCAAGTTTACACTTTTACATATATGCATTATAAAAAAGTATTTTTTTTTGTGTTCATACCTTCTCGTACATAAGATGGCTACACTATGTCTATTTTCTTCCAGAATACCAATCCTTTCTGGAGGCCAATCACTTACATGGAACCGAACAATTATAAATTATATTTTTGTATTTCCATTTTGTATCTTATTATTTTTATGCAGGCAGTGGAGCAGTTCTTCAAGTTTGATTGGTTTTCACCATTACCTTTGAAGTAGATTCTTCTTTACTTTTTACTTGAGGGCGACTAAAGAGGCAGGTGAGTAAACACCTGATAGCCGGTCTGAGCATGGAAAAATCGTACCTCACCAACATGGTGTTGGGTAGCCCGCTCGCGGCACTTCCTCAGATATTCTTATTCCACATTCTCACACTCTTTCTCTTGAAAGCACGCAGTAAACCGTCAGCGATAGTTGTAGAATAGATCACATGCTACAAAATAAGATGACAAGCTAGTAAATGAAGAGACATCCCTGGACTATCGTTGACAGCGTTAGTCGTCACTGATTATAAGTCAAATAGTGAGCGAGTTGATAATTTTCCCTTGGGATGAGAAGTAGAACTAAGGTGTTTTCGATAGATAGGTTAATCGAACCGACGTTCCTATGGAAGTCGATTCTAGGGGAAGCTAATGTAACAGCTTAGGTTGGTTGGTTAAGAGTCGACCCCAAACAACCAAGCATATGCCAAAACAGTGTTGTTCAAGTATTCATTCACTTCCTTATTTTTTATAAGCGTTATATTCCCTATTATCTTATATTGAATGTTGAGAGCCTTTGTTTGTCTGAACAGATAATCCCACGCTCCACTGTGACTGCGCAAAGATCGAAACAAAGACCTATTCACCACTTGTCTGGTTTCTTCTGTCAGTAGCACGAGGGTTACCTATAGGCACGAAAAGCCTACTAATGCAGATGCAGTTGGAAATCAACTCACATGGACAGCTTACCGGTATAATTGTTATTTGATTTCATAATTTAAACCAAAACTAATACCAGTGTTAATATTTCTACGATATTGATCGTTTTTAATATGTCTAAACACAAAATATGTACTACCTATAAGTTAAGCTATTAACATACATCTTACGGCGACTTATTGAAATATCCCTCCACGGAATCATTTCATTATTATTATCCAACTTTTTTTAGCTCAAGTAATCTTCACCCAAATTTCCATTTTAGGCGTGTTACCCATTAAACCAGACATTCTGAAATTATAACATGTATTTCCCGACCAGATGCTGCCCACTTCTTTTTGATTTATCTTTCAGTTCATCAATACACGGAAGATTCTTAGTATTCTTGGTAACCCCGGGTGTGTGAAAATCACAACGGAATTGATATCAAACCAACGTCACATTGATTCTGGTGTAAGAATAGTGTAAAGCATTGGGTCCTAACAACACAATCCCTAAAGCTGAACACGGGAAAATTGCGGAAATAGATACTCAACATCGAACGCGGAGAAAAACCCAATGATGGAGAAGGCAGGAATAATGAATTGAATTAATTCGAGTTGATCGGATGATATGTCCCGGCCTTGCAGGTGTGATCCCTGTTGAATATTATCTTATATCGTTTACTTATATTAAATATATCCTTCAATCTCCAGCCTAAGCTTGTTCTACATCACGTATTGGTGATTGTTACGATGAAATGAGTTGGTGTAGACGATGATATGACTTCCACGTAAGATCTTATAGATTAGGCAGTTGTATGACAAATCTACAATTTTAGAATCAGGTCTATTATTAGAGCAGTATTAATATCATAGTAGGCCATAAATATACATATTAATGATAAGAGAAAAAAAGAAATTGGCAGATCATAATATAATGTTCTTAGTCCTCAAGAATAGGTCAAGTTTCCTCTTCAAGGACTCTTCAGAAGTCGCTTGGACTAGCTCAGCCGGCAGCGAATTCTAACTCTTAAGGAGTAGAAGGTATGTATGCAGTTCGTTTTGCTATGTTGTCTCCAGCTCTGGGCGTTTCCCCTTGAGGTTTTTTGGGACTAAGCTTATTTGGGTTTTATAAGGAGATGTCTAGAAGTGTTTAGGATACTGTGAGCCACTAGAAGGTCACCTCTAAGAAGCCTTTGCTCTAATGGGTAAAGGTTCAGTCATTTGAGGCTCTGTTCTTAAGGCTTGAATGAGGGTCCCCGAGGTGATATCGTGGCTCGCCTCTGGATACGCTACAAAGTGTCCCTATCCTTTTGGAGTGAGAGAGGAAATACTATGTTTCCGTACTCTAAATGGGGACGAATGAAACTGTTGAAGATTATGTGGAAAGTTCTTCTGTCAAACTGGCCAAAAATGCGCTTCAATGCTACCGGCTCAAGGTTCGCTCGAAAGGTATTTTTGTCACAGTTAGCGTGAGACTTCAAATCGTAATGTACAAGGACTCTTAAATCTTTTTCAACTCGGGATACGAATAGAGATTAGTTCGTTAAGTTGTAACCGTAGTCTGCAACATGTCTCACTTTGAAGTGTTGAAGGTACATCCTTTGTCATCTTCCCAACGGGTATCGCGCGCTTTTCGAACGAGAAGTTTAGTGCTAACGTGATTTGCATTTCTCAATAGTTGTTGTGTTCTTACACAACAAAAGTACCATTTCTGTTCTAAAGAATCTATTCTGAGCTATACGTTTGGTAGATTACTTTTTTGAGTTTCACCCAACTTAATTTTTTAGTGTACTGTTTTTTAACGGTTTTCGGCTTTTTCTAGCATTTACAAAACAGTTTACGTCAATATAGTTATGAAAAATTCCTGCAAATGACCTGGATGTCGTTCTGCTGTTACATGTGGTATGCAGTGCGACAACTACATAGGTTGGTTCCATGAAGCAATCACAGATCGCACAGCGACTGCTTAAAACAGACTCAGCGAGTCGGACCATATTTGGGTATATGTCGTGTGCATCACAGATGCTGAAGTTTTTCTGAAAAACGTCACTGCCCTATTAACAGGTCTGCTGAATAATTTATTAACAAACTTGAAAAAGACAGTCATAAAACGGGTAGACGAACAAGGAAGCGCAACGAAAACCAGGGGAGGGATGTCGAAAGCCCTACTATCGATAAAGCATGCAATAGCACTACTGATGACATGCTGAAACTTAGCACCATCATTACGTTGACGATTACCGACTCCCTCAGTCGATTTGATCCTCTCAGCACAGGGTCCCTAAATGCAGCGGTGATTCCCGAAAAATCTTTAGGTGATTGAACCCCCATTACCAAAGTTAAAAAGGACCAGGCGTCACCATCTAAGCTGAACATCCCCAGTATTGTATGGGAAACAACTGGTGCCTTGGCCGCACAGTTTACCCTCAAGAATGTCCGTTCGGTCATCAACGAGCATAGGAATCGGAATTGCGCCTCGACCTCCAAGCAAAAAGGTTCTCGACATGAACGCACCAAAACACCTGGAAAAACAATAAAGGTTCGTCATGACTGTCTCATAATCATGAAGCTTAAAGACAACCCTGATCTTCCCCTCAGTTTGCAGGACAAAAATGACAGGATGCTCTGGGGACAGTTAGATAAAAAGCTTGAAAGTCTAAGAATAGAGCCTTTGATAGTCACACAGCTTACTCGATGAAAGGAATCTAAGCATCAAAATCGTCCGAGGCTACTTTGTGTAACACACAAGAAAGCTACGGACGTAAAGGATATCATTACTAGCTAGTCACTTACTGAAATCCGATGGGAACGTAAGAATGCTGCCTGCTATACAGTATTCTGAACGCAATCTCATCCGGAACATCCCTAAGGAATCTTGAAAGACGTTTATCCGTGGAAGAAATATGATTGTGCAAGATGTACCGGATAACACGGACTCTAGTCAAAAAACTGTGGTGTTAGGGAATGGAAATTCATCAAGCAATCCTTGAAGCTCAAAAACATACTGACTCAACAAATGACGAAATTAACCAAGAAAGACGGATATTCTATATCCCGACTAATGAAGATATATCTCCCATCCTCCCATATGGCGGCTGCAACTCTGAAGCATTTCGTACCAACAGGCGTCTGTTGCCAGATGGAATCCATATGCACCCGGATAGGCCAAACGATGCCAGGATCAAGCACAATGGTAAGTTAGAGCTGATCATTCCACTTGTGAATTGCCTTGGTCGTAAAAAAACGTGTAGAAGACGGGGACTATCAACTCGGGAAAACCTTGTATAGGTAGGCTACCTGTCCATCCACATAGGACTCATACAGGCAAACAAGAAGGAGAAGCTCATGCGTTTCTATTTGAAAGCATATAGTGCTTCTACATGAACGCCGCGAGTTCACCGAATAAAATGGAACGTAGCAACGCTCATGAGCACGGTAATTATTTGACTGAGATCCAACAATCCCCATAACCCCATACTAACAATCATCATGTTCTCGCTAGTGACTGACCCCGAGAGAAAATTTTAGAAGTCCTAGTGAGAATCCGTGAGCGCCAATGGAGCTGAACTGCGTCATATGTGGTGGTTAACTACCGTAGACAATGGAAGGTGGTCACGCAATATCGTGGATTCATTGAAGTTAGACATTAGCACGAATGAATTCTGACTCAGAAGTCTAGAAGTCAGACGTCCGCGCACGAGCCTGAAGGTGTTGGACTCAATTTTCGAGTGCGAGGCCGTGGGTGTGCACTTCTGGGGTGTCCTGTACTAGGACGAAACGGCTGTCTGGATTGAAACCACAAACTGCTTTCGCATGAATGCCATGAAATTACCGAATAAAATGGATGAGCTACGTTTACTTAGCAATGCCCATCATGCTTATTATTATTGTTAACAAACATCTTATGGCTAAAGAAGTTTTGTGAAGAAACTATTTCGAGATTCTTTGAAAACGCATTAATAATGTCAGCATTATATTTGCTATACATGAAAAAGGGAAAAGAATGATAATGATAAAATAATAATAACAATAATAATAAGCCAGGTTCTGTGTAATTGATAAGAATATTGAGTGGACTTTAAAGAAGGAAATGGAAAAAATAAGGCAATAGAATTAGGGTAGACGTGAAATATGCAAATAGTTTAACAGGTGTGTTTGTGTACACGGAACAAGGAAAAAACGACTATGTACGTATCGTCAAATTAGTAGCAAAAAAGAAATAGAAAATAATTAAGAAAAAATAACCCTAAGGTATGAAGCTAGAATAAATGTTTGTGCAGTCATAGTTTGGAGTGATGCGATGAAAGTCTCAATTAAATAAAAAAGATAACAAAATATCAATATTCATGAGTCATATATGCATAGTGAAGATAAAGCGAGTCTAAGAAGTTAATTTAAATGTAACACAAGTTATTGTCTTAATGGCAGACTTCGTAATCTTAAGATTAATATTAATTTAGAAGGAAAAAAGAGAAGGAAAAGAAGTAAACACGTAATTATGCTCGTGATAGCCGTGTTTCAATTTCCAGGTTTCAGGTATTTCTATCAGATGCGCATTACGACCATAGCTAAGTTCACGTAGCTCATCCATTTTATTCGGTAATTTCATGGCATTCATGCGAAAGCAGTTTGTGGTTTCAATCCAGACAGCCGTTTCGTCCTAGTACAGGACACCCCAGAAGTGCACACCCACGGCCTCGCACTCGAAAATTGAGTCCAACACCTTCAGGCTCGTGCGCGGACGTCTGACTTCTAGACTTCTGAGTCAGAATTCATTCGTGCTAATGTCTAACTTCAATGAATCCACGATATTGCGTGACCACCTTCCATTGTCTACGGTAGTTAACCACCACATATGACGCAGTTCAGCTCCATTGGCGCTCACGGATTCTCACTAGGACTTCTAAAATTTTCTCTCGGGGTCAGTCACTAGCGAGAACATGATGATTGTTAGTATGGGGTTATGGGGATTGTTGGATCTCAGTCAAATAATTACCGTGCTCATGAGCGTTGCTACGTTCCATTTTATTCGGTGAACTCGCGGCGTTCATGTAGAAGCACTATATGCTTTCAAATAGAAACGCATGAGCTTCTCCTTCTTGTTTGCCTGTATGAGTCCTATGTGGATGGACAGGTAGCCTACCTATACAAGGTTTTCCCGAGTTGATAGTCCCCGTCTTCTACACGTTTTTTTACGACCAAGGCAATTCACAAGTGGAATGATCAGCTCTAACTTACCATTGTGCTTGATCCTGGCATCGTTTGGCCTATCCGGGTGCATATGGATTCCATCTGGCAACAGACGCCTGTTGGTACGAAATGCTTCCAGAGTTGCAGCCGCCATATGGGAGGATGGGAGATATATCTTCATTAGTCGGGATATAGAATATCCGTCTTTCTTGGTTAATTTCGTCATTTGTTGAGTCAGTATGTTTTTGAGCTTCAAGAATTGCTTGATGAATTTCCATTCCCTAACACCACAGTTTTTTGACTAGAGTCCGTGTTATCCGGTACATCTTGCACAATCATATTTCTTCCACGGATAAACGTCTTTCAAGATTCCTTAGGGATGTTCCGGATGAGATTGCGTTCAGAATACTGTATAGCAGGCAGCATTCTTACGTTCCCATCGGATTTCAGTAAGTGACTAGCTAGTAATGATATCCTTTACGTCCGTAGCTTTCTTGTGTGTTACACAAAGTAGCCTCGGACGATTTTGATGCTTAGATTCCTTTCATCGAGTAAGCTGTGTGACTATCAAAGGCTCTATTCTTAGACTTTCAAGCTTTTTATCTAACTGTCCCCAGAGCATCCTGTCATTTTTGTCCTGCAAACTGAGGGGAAGATCAGGGTTGTCTTTAAGCTTCATGATTATGAGACAGTCATGACGAACCTTTATTGTTTTTCCAGGTGTTTTGGTGCGTTCATGTCGAGAACCTTTTTGCTTGGAGGTCGAGGCGCAATTCCGATTCCTATGCTCGTTGATGACCGAACGGACATTCTTGAGGGTAAACTGTGCGGCCAAGGCACCAGTTGTTTCCCATACAATACTGGGGATGTTCAGCTTAGATGGTGACGCCTGGTCCTTTTTAACTTTGGTAATGGGGGTTCAATCACCTAAAGATTTTTCGGGAATCACCGCTGCATTTAGGGACCCTGTGCTGAGAGGATCAAATCGACTGAGGGAGTCGGTAATCGTCAACGTAATGATGGTGCTAAGTTTCAGCATGTCATCAGTAGTGCTATTGCATGCTTTATCGATAGTAGGGCTTTCGACATCCCTCCCCTGGTTTTCGTTGCGCTTCCTTGTTCGTCTACCCGTTTTATGACTGTCTTTTTTCAAGTTTGTTAATAAATTATTCAGCAGACCTGTTAATAGGGCAGTGACGTTTTTCAGAAAAACTTCAGCATCTGTGATGCACACGACATATACCCAAATATGGTCCGACTCGCTGAGTCTGTTTTAAGCAGTCGCTGTGCGATCTGTGATTGCTTCATGGAACCAACCTATGTAGTTGTCGCACTGCATACCACATGTAACAGCAGAACGACATCCAGGTCATTTGCAGGAATTTTTCATAACTATATTGACGTAAACTGTTTTGTAAATGCTAGAAAAAGCCGAAAACCGTTAAAAAACAGTACACTAAAAAATTAAGTTGGGTGAAACTCAAAAAAGTAATCTACCAAACGTATAGCTCAGAATAGATTCTTTAGAACAGAAATGGTACTTTTGTTGTGTAAGAACACAACAACTATTGAGAAATGCAAATCACGTTAGCACTAAACTTCTCGTTCGAAAAGCGCGCGATACCCGTTGGGAAGATGACAAAGGATGTACCTTCAACACTTCAAAGTGAGACATGTTGCAGACTACGGTTACAACTTAACAAACTAATCTCTATTAATTTATACGAATATTCGTCAAGATTAGAACGAATAGTTTGACAGTAATTGAGCGCCGATTATAGAGAAGTCATTATATGTGAAAATTATATTTGAAATATTCTCAGCGATTGAAATTTAACTAATTCTAACGTTTCGTCGAGCTAACTTGTCTGGACTTCTTCAGGGTAATATTCAAAATGAAAATTATCAAAGAAATATATAGCTTTTAACAATCAGGATTATACTGTGTTAAACCATTCATATTTGGGTGTTGATTTTTTGTAAAATATGATAAAATGAGTCAGTTGACTACAAATCATTTGATGAATTCAACTACATGGAAATACTTAACTGAGTAACAAATCGTATGTGTGTGAGTGTGTGTGTATGTATGTATGTGTGAGAGATTGATATGAAGGAATAAATAAAGTTCAAGTTCAAGGATGAAAAATTGTTAATGAAACATCGATGTACATGTCAAAACATAAATTGTATTGTTTAAAAACTCATTCAGTTCTTTCAATAATAATAACGATGCATGTGATATTAAAAACAGGTTTAAACAAGAGATAGGTTCCAAATTTACTTGTCAAACGAAATTTGCCAGGTAGTTGCCATTTGAATACCATCTTTTCGGTTCAGGCTGTTCTTGTTCGCCCATATATGCAGAGCTTCTGCTGTCAATCTTTCTTTATGGGTGTTAAAACCTTTCTGAAGTATTTTGGTCCCTTCAAAATTAATCTTGTGTCCTGTTTCTAACACATGTAACGCTATCGCTGACTTATTTTCAAGTTTCTTTAAATCTACAGAGGATTTTGGAACATTTTTCAAGCATTGTTTGTGTTCCTTCAATCTTACATTTAATTGCCTGGATGTTTCTCCAACATAGGTAGCATTACAGTCATGACAGTGAATCTCATACACAATGTTCTGTTGTTCTTCCTTTGCTAACTTGTCCTTAACTTTCACCAATGTCGATCTTAATGTGTTATTTGCTCTAAAATACACTCTTATATCATGTTTGTTTAGAATCCGTTTGATTTCTTCTGATGTTTCACTCCGGTAAGGTATGACTACGGTGTACTTCCATTCTTTTCGTATACTTTCTAGTTTAGTTTTTCTTTCATTTTTAATAATCTTTTTTAAAAACCTTTTTGGGTAGTTGTTATCCCTAAGAGTAGAAAATACTTTATTTAATTCGGTTCGTTGGTCTTCCTTGTCTGTAACAATCTTAGTACTTCTGTTCATTAGATTTTTTACCACATTAATTTTCGTGCTCTGTGAATGGGCTGAATTAAAATCCAAGTATCTCTCGGAATGCGTTGATTTTCTGTAAACATTTATTTTTAACTTCTTATTATTGTGTCGACGTTCAACCAGACAATCTAGAAATGCTAGTTTGTGGTCAACTGATTCTAATTCCTTAGTTAGTTTAATGTTTTCAGAAATGCTGTTTGCATTGTTAAATAGTTCTTCCATACCATCCTGTTTATTGATAATAAAAATATCGTCTACATACCTTAACCATAACTTTGGTGGACATAAACTCTTTGCGATTGCACTAGTTTCTAGGGAATGCATGAATAAATTCGCTACAATCGGAGAAACTGGTGAGCCCATTGCTATACCCTCTTTCTGTCTGTAAAGTTGACCTAGAAATATGAATAAGGTAGATCTTAAACATAAATCTAAGCATTTTATAACCTCTGATGGATCTAATGGCCATCGTAAATTCAAATCTAAATCAGATTCTAAACAATCATTGATAATATCCATAGCTCGACTGATAGGTACATTAGTGAATAAGGAAGATACATCAAAACTTGCCATTATTTCGTCCTCTTCTATATCGATGGTATCAATTAAATTCTTGAATTCCATAGAGTTTTTAATTCCATGATTAATTCGTTTTTCATATGGTTTGAGAATCTTAGCTAAATATTTAGCTAGATTGTAAGTCGGTGAATTTGTATAGTCTACCACTGGTATTAGTGGAGTATTATTCTTGTGGATCTTTGGTAGCCCATAAAATCTGCATGGATTACAACTCTTTGGATATAACATAAACCATAAGGACGATCCTAGCTTAGCTTTTAATGACTGTAAGAGTTTGCTAGTTTGTGCCTTGAGTTTATTAAGAGTTGTTCTACTTTTCGCTTCTCTATTAGTATCCCGAGTTGAAAAAGATTTAGGAGTCCTTGTACATTACGATTTGAAGTCTCACGCTAACTGTGACAAAAATACCTTTCGAGCGAACCTTGAGCCGGTAGCATTGAAGCGCATTTTTGGCCAGTTTGACAGAAGAACTTTCCACATAATCTTCAACAGTTTCATTCGTCCCCATTTAGAGTACGGAAACATAGTATTTCCTCTCTCACTCCAAAAGGATAGGGACACTTTGTAGCGTATCCAGAGGCGAGCCACGATATCACCTCGGGGACCCTCATTCAAGCCTTAAGAACAGAGCCTCAAATGACTGAACCTTTACCCATTAGAGCAAAGGCTTCTTAGAGGTGACCTTCTAGTGGCTCACAGTATCCTAAACACTTCTAGACATCTCCTTATAAAACCCAAATAAGCTTAGTCCCAAAAAACCTCAAGGGGAAACGCCCAGAGCTGGAGACAACATAGCAAAACGAACTGCATACATACCTTCTACTCCTTAAGAGTTAGAATTCGCTGCCGGCTGAGCTAGTCCAAGCGACTTCTGAAGAGTCCTTGAAGAGGAAACTTGACCTATTCTTGAGGACTAAGAACATTATATTATGATCTGCCAATTTCTTTTTTTCTCTTATCATTAATATGTATATTTATGGCCTACTATGATATTAATACTGCTCTAATAATAGACCTGATTCTAAAATTGTAGATTTGTCATACAACTGCCTAATCTATAAGATCTTACGTGGAAGTCATATCATCGTCTACACCAACTCATTTCATCGTAACAATCACCAATACATGATATAGAACAAGCTCTTTGTGTGGCCCTTTTTGAAAACCGCCAGCCTTCGCACATATCGCGTAAGATTTTTGTGTTGCATATGTGTTTGGTGCCTTCTTGTACCAATATCTACGGGTTAAAAGAATAATATGAATGTCAACGACAAGGATTTGAAAAGCTTCATAACACTTCGCAGTATGCTCGTCCTTTCACTTTCCGAACAGACTTCTGGTCTGCACCACAAGTTGGCAAGAACCGACCGAGTCCTCGAGAGTTGTCTTGAGGTTTCGTCAGACTTACAGGGCTGACGAAGCTTACAAAGTGATCAACATGCTCAACTAGTTCATCCCGTATCATTAGTCAAGGAGTTTACGCTGGTCGCCTCTGAAGCGACAGTTTGTATTTGGTAGAGAAATACGTTCCAAACACGTTAGAAGTGATGTTAAAGACGGTTAATTTATTTTGATTTGGCGCGACAACACTTGGTGTTTTTGTGAATTTAAGTACAAAAGATCCATTGAGGTTGTTGACCTATCCAGAGTTTTAACAGTAGGAGTACACATAGCATAGCATCTCTCTATTAATACTTACACTTGTTGTTAAGAGTTTGTTTCGAATAAGTGTATTCCAACAGGCAACTCATACGCTTTGAAGTTCATTTCATTCTGTAAATCTATTTTGTTAAAATTTATCACTTGAGGTACCATTTCGAGGACGTATTTAGTCCTAAGACAAAATTTCTCTTTGTTAAGTTTACTTATTCCTGTGGTTCAGATGCCAACGTAAACTACGCAAAATTATGGCGTGTGCTAAGCAATTAAGAAGTCAGTGCAGGCTTTATAGCGATTCTCGGGCTGTTCGCCATACGAGGAATCCAAATCATACTTTGAGATTCAAATACGTAAAGTGACGCAATTTCGCAAACTGACATTTCACTTTTATATCAAAAAGATATTTAATAACAACTAATTACAAAAGTATGTGATGAGAATATAATCTTTTAAATCGACCAGCCTTCTCAATGGTTACATAGAGATCACATTGGTGAACAGTCTTCAAGCTATTGATTTAATTGGAAGTGGAGTACTGGTAATTGTCCTATTTGAAGCTTACAGGTAGATGTTAATGTTATCATTAGTGTAGGGATGCGTTTCCACTTTTATTGGACTGCTAAAAATTCCTACTTACCAATAAATAATAATGTAATTGCTAAAGACATTTGATCGGGAAAACTTATTCGGTAGCAACACAAGACAGAACTTCAAAGCCCCACAAAACAACAGGATTACATGATAACTGATAGGAAGATCGACAAAATATTTATTGATAGTAAGTCAAACAATGGTAATTGTGTCAGAATACATAGGCAAATCTTACGAATAAAAATAAGAACTAAAAGATTTAGAAGCCATGTTGTTCAAATATAGCGGATTCATAGAACTGAAGTCAAACTAATTTATTGTTGAGAGACTTATTATTCTGTCGGAATTAGTTTGTTGGATCTATTTAAATTAGGCTTGGGTCCTTGTAACTACATAGCTAAGATGCCTAAAACGATAATAGTTGCATAGTCTTACAAGATATTTTTAATAGCGTGAACATGTAAGAAATCCAATGTTCTGAGAAATAGTACTAAATATGTTATACTTTAGAAAGAGGAAGAACGACACAAGATGAAACAGAGTAATGATGTGTTGCAGATGTACGCACACTGAGCGACTATCCATCATTTGTAACACTAGTATCCGTCGCGTTTTTAAACCACTCTGTATCCACCGGAGGCAATGTATATTCCAACTTTGGCCATAGCTTCGGTTTCCCAATATTAGACGAGCAGGGCATTTGACCGTATAATTCGCATATACATTGGCGCGGGAACCTACAGTTGAATAAGAAATTGTTAGATTTTTAGATTTAAAATTACTCTGTGCCAAAACTTGATGGGTTTTTGTAGTCAAATCATTCACTAAGGAACTCTCAGATGAAGCAGTTTTCCCAAGAAGTGTAATTAGGTGATCATAGATATCGGAATTCTTTCGAAAGGCACAATTCACCACTTGTTCTTCGTTTTTTCAAGATAAATTTTAATAAATGGAGTCGGACACATATTTTTGAACGTAATTATCTGGTGAGTTAGAAATGCGAATTAAATGATTACCTGAACGTTTGGATTTCTGAATTGTAAAGGAGGTAAATGCCACTTAATGAACTCATCACATCCATGTGATATTTCTGCTCCGGGGACATGATTGATGACAATAATCTTGACACCATCATTCAGAAGTATTCGTCCAGCTTCTAAGTACTTTTTAGTCCTTGTCACCGCAGCACGTCCACCCTTCAGAAATGGCATTCTCCAGAATTTATAATCTAATTTTCACAGTTCACAAGAGAAAGACTTATGAATGTTTTGAAAGATCCTATAGTCGAATGAAACTAAATTTATTTGACGAGGTTCTATATCGCTGATTTATGTTTTTTATCAAGTTTGTAACTTCAGGCTTACCAGCTGTCGATATACAGCCTGAAATAAATCTTCAACACTACTACTTTATAAACACTTTACTACATCTCACTTCCTGACTCTTATACAGTTAAAGTGCTGCCATTTGAACCAAAATAGTACCACAAACTTAAATATTTCCTGGTTTGCTTGCCTATTTTACTTTCTTGTGAGTAGAAACACCTCAACGAAATAAAAGAATTATCATTTTTAAGCCTAATAGTTTGAACATGGTGGGTTAATTAAAAACCCAGCTACCCTTCAATCACCTATCATTCACTAGGTCTCAGCTGACGATTAACATCACACCACTAACACTTCTCAAAAATGAAAAGGCTATTAATGTAACTCTCCCACCAATTACAGAGCCTTAAGCTAAAATCTGATGAGTCAGACCCAGTTTTCTGGGGGAAAAGGTGATATAACGGAGTAATCATAAATCAACAAAATAATAAGTGGATGTGACCACACAAGAAATAGCTTTCATTTCTAATCGATGAGGCATATATATATATATATATATATATATTTCAGCGATAATGGTTGGGGTAGTAAATCTATTCCTTCAGCCGGGTTTTCATGTTGCAGAGGAAGCAGTAAACACTGGTCCACTAAATATTCCACGTTCCATTTATCATGTTTTAAAATGATCTTCCTTTATGCACACCCTGGACCTAAAAGTGCATTTTGTCTTAAACGTGGCGGCTTCTCATTCAGACGATAAAAGCGTTACCAATTGGGTTTCCGAAAGATTGTAGATTTATGTTGATACACTGACTTATTTTAGCTGAGTTTAAGTACTAAAGTGGTTCCAATGATGCTGATACAGATTTACATGGCAGAGTATCGGTAAATTACAGTGGTGACCCTAATCGTATTAATTTGGATCCTATCAATACAGTTACTGTGTACCGAAAATAGGTTTATTCCACTTAAAACTATATTTATGAGAATTGGTGAGACACTAACATCCAAGCACTAAATATGTTTTTCCGATCTCCGACTCCATGTTTGTTATTTATTTCCCCTAGATTGCCCCAGGTGATAACCGGACCGATAATACAACCATAGGAGTACGCGGGGTCTAGTTCAATGGTTGGACTTCGGGGCGTCACAAAGTTTGTGCGTGCAGTGGGAGGCGATTGACATCTGCTTTGTAGGAACTCCTGTCAACCTTCTTATTGAGAACGAGTAATGGCTATATCAAATTTCTCTGTTCGTGAGCTTGCTGTCTCAACAATTTTTTGGTATTGTGACTTACCTGTTTTTATTGATACAAAGTCTTACTATAAACTCGCACAACCGGCTGCTTGAGTGAAAAGTTTGAATAAGAAGGAAGCTTATTAACTAGACTATGTGTGTGCACATTATACCTTACCAATTAGAGATGAAGGCTATTTCTTGTGTGATTATACGCAATTATTATTTTGCTGATTTCTGAGTACTCCGATGTATCAGCTATAAAGACCTTGAAGAGTGGGGTAAGTGCGACAGACATTGGTAGGCCGACCGTTCAGATATTTCGAATTGGTGATAGCAGCTTGTCAGTTGCACTGATTGCAGCATGATTGAAAGTATGGAGAATGGACGATCTCAAAACTGCTGTTTATTTTAATTAGTACAAGAAATCTTGTCTTGTGATAACCACTAAAAAATGAGCTTAAATAAACTAATGCCCGAGACGCTATCTGCTATAACTAATTATTTGCTGTAGAATAGTAAATCCCAGGAAATCAAAAATACATTTATGGTCTGAGTGTGGTCCAGACTTTTATTCTTTGTCGTGTTATAAAACGATTTTTTGCTGTTGTCTGGCTTCGCTTATATTCTTGACCTAAAGGTATCATTTGATCTTGTAAGGTGAAAGGTTTTTGACAATTCACAACACTGACAGGAAAGTATTCCATCTTACTCAGAGGTTTGTAGGAGAAAAATTGGGTGAGACTATAATTTATGGACGATTTTCGTTTGTCCCATAAGACGATGGGAACCCTTCAGCTGAGCACTGTTTGAGCAACGCACCACTTTATGACCTTGTCACCGCATTGATTTATCTTCCACCGCCGGGTGAGGGTAAATAGTTCAAATACTACACATGATCTTAGCTCAGAGAGCTTTATTAGGTTATTTGAATGGCTCAAATGCTTTTGGATGGAATAGAAGAAACTTACTCTTAACGTGCTTCTGTATCTAGTAGCAGTGGATCAACGACACCTCCAGGCAGGAACCTAGGTATTTTATGGATAAAAGACGAAAAGAAAAAAATGTTCGTAGATCATGACAACACACTATCCTTAGCCCTCAAGAATATGTCAAGTTTCCTCTTTAAGGGCTCTTGGGAAGTCATTTGGACTAGCTCAGCCTGCAGCGAGTTCCAGCATTTGACAACTCTTAAGGAGTAGAAGGTATGTATACAGTACGTTCTGCTATGTTATTTCCAGTTCTGGGAGTTTTCAGATTCAGATTTGTGTAGTAAATACAGAAGGCCTACGACCTATGTTATTCCTTTCCTAGCATGCTTCTGTGAGTGTCCAGTCTTCTCTTGAATGAGTCAATTGAAGGTGCGGACACCACTGCTTCAAGCAGCAGGTTCCAAATATTGATGACACGGTGTGAAAACCTGTATGCCATGAGTAGTTTGCTCGTTCTTGGCTTTTCTGCTCGCCTGCTATGTCCTCTGAGGTGTCCGGATCTAGTGGGAAGAAAGAGAGAGAATACGTTAGGTTCAAAATCATTTCTCAGTATTCTGTACATCAAAATTAGATCTCTCCTTAATCTGAGATAGAACAGAGTAGTGGTTCAGCTTTTCAAGCCGCTCTTTATATGGTAAACTCCGGAGTACTGGAATTGCACGGGTAGCTGCCCTCTGTACTTTTTCAAGGATATCCGAGTCAACTTTTAGACAGGGGCTTGCAGCATGAACGCAGTTCTGAAGCTTAGTTCTCGCTAAGGATGTGTATACTATGGTGGACATGGTAATATCTAACTTGGCGAATGTCCGTTTTAAATCCCAGAGGGTTCGAAACCCTTTAGCGCCTACCTCCCGGCAATGGGCCGTCGTCTTAAGATCATGGATCACTGTCACCCCTAGATCCTTATGAAACCGGACCACGGGTAATAGCACTTCCCTATGTTGTGCCTATTAACCTTTGAATCCCCAAAGTGCATGTAGACACACTTTGCCGCGTTTATAGGCGTCAGCCACTCTTTAGACCAGTTAATCATATTAATTAAGTCTGCCTGAAGAGCACCTGCATCTAAGTCTCCAGTTATTACTCGACAGATCTTTACATCGTCAGCGTATAATAACATTTGAGACTGTACTATACTTGAGAGATCATTAACATACAGATTCACTCTCTTCTTTAATTACGTTGGTAGTCCAATGATGCATCCCTGCTCTGTAGTTTATGTACGAAAATATTCTCTTGGGCTGCTTCAGTGCAGATTATGCCAACTGCATTTCATATTTTCTTTGAGCTTTCTGAATTTTTGTTATACACTTGTTTCTTATCGATCTGTAGCGTTCCATAGTACCTGCTGTGCCAAGGCGGATGGCAACATCCCAACATTCCTTCTTTTGTCTCAGTAAACGTCAAATATCCCGGCCTATCCATGGATGGCTGTGCTTCTTCTTCTTTGGAACTGTCCAGGGTATGTATGGTTGAGTTACCCGATTGCATAACCGCCTGAAAAGAGTCCATGCCCCTTGTACTGATGCTCTTGAGTCTATTTCTCAGATTTCAGCCGATGCTGCGGAGTTGATTGCCTCCATATCTGCCTTCCGTATATTAGGACGAGCCGGCGCAACTGTTTGACAGGCAATCTCAGTCATGAATTTGAATAAGATGACTGCATGGTCACTTCTCCATAGTGGTGGGAGGAAAGTCATTTGACCAACGTCATCACCGTGTGTGAAGACTAAATCTAAAAGAGATGAAGAGTTTATCAAGTCATATCTTGTGGGGTTTCTAATGTGTTGGAATAAAGCTAATCCAATCGGATCCAACCAATTTACGTGAGTTACTAGAATCAGGTTCCTTCCTTCAACCGCGGCAAATGTAATTTTCAAGAGGCGGTTTTTCTGAGGACTTTCAAACTCCACCTTTTGTCGTATTCTATAAAGCTTACAAATACTAACTCCTGAAACTGTATCTGGAAGTAGTTTGCTTTTTAAGGACTTAATATGATTGAGATTGTGTTCAAATCTAGTCTTTGGTTCTTAATCGGGGATTCTCTTAACTTATGAAAAATGGCTGATCTCTCAGAGTGATCTGTCTTGACACGTAGTGGAGTTTTTGTTTCTGTTACTGTCTCTTTCAATGACTTGCTAACCAGCTGCGTTTTGCTTACAGCTCTTTTCTCATTTCTTTTTCTCCGTACTGAAGTTCGTTTATCATCACTCAAGACAGCCACACCGGGACTATTTGGAACAGTGACGGTTTTATCCTGGTCTTCAATTTCCACTAGAGGTGTATGATTACCGATGTCAATATCAAGCGGCACTTCACTCCTCGTTGATGTTAACGGAGATTTCACTTTCTCTCCAATCACAGTCGGGTGTTTAGCGGGGCCGGTAGCGGCACGTACTACACTGACACACTCTTCACCGTCAGTGCTCATGTTAACAGCGCAACCGCCATCGTTTTTCTTACAGGCCAAAGCCAATAGGCTCATAGCCTCCTTAATTGGTAACTTCTTATTTGCACAGCAAAGCATACAAAGCCAATACGAGTTAGGCTTCCAGCATCTTTTGTACGCCGTAGGACTTAGACGTGTACACATCTCATGGTGCCACTTTTTACATTCATCGCACTGCATTCCTTCCTCAACGGGGAACAAGCAGTTTGGTTGTCCACATTTATAAGTCTTACTAACCATTGTATTTTGATTAAAAAGGTTTAAGACACAATATGATCACAATGTGAACACGAGTGTCAGTCAATGAGTAAAACAGGCACCACAGAACAAAGTTTAGCAAAAATCTCAAACCTTAACCAAAGTACTTTTAGTTAAAGTCGACCAAGAATGCTTTTTGGTGCGACAAGTACACAAAGCAAGAATAATCACGA
This sequence comes from Schistosoma haematobium, assembly GCF_000699445.3. Taxonomy (NCBI): domain Eukaryota; kingdom Metazoa; phylum Platyhelminthes; class Trematoda; order Strigeidida; family Schistosomatidae; genus Schistosoma; species Schistosoma haematobium. The sequence goes on along the minus strand of NC_067197.1, from coordinate 21,402,681 downwards.
CAAGTACAAAAATCACTGCTCTTTATGCAAATCACTATAGAAACAATTATCGCCTTTCCAAAGTTTGCATCAGGAGAGAATAATTAGAGGGATAAATTTTTACTCTTAAGGATCAGCTTCAGTAGCCCATATGTAAACTTCAACAGACGAACAGAAGCCTATTTCTGATACGAATTGAGTTTTGGATTTGGTGGTGGGAATTTCGACATTACTAGGTCAGTTAGTGTTATGTAAAATGGTGCAATCTAACCATAGTATCTTACCTATTATTCCTGCTTGTGATGAGTCTTCTACAGAGCAAAAAGCGAAAAAAGACCATTTCCTTTCATTACGTAATATCTTTCACATTTGTTTCATATCAGTGATTGTCCTGAAGTTATATGGAGAATATTTCACTAGTACATGAGACATCTTGAAAATCAGTTCTTATAGATATTGTTTTGGCGTCATGGGGATACATTACGGTCCTCTTCATGAATTCAGAAATACAGACAAGTAACTTCAATACTTCCCAGCTAGCATTAACCGGGACCCTAGAGGCAGTCTCGTAGCTTTCCTGGCAGTTTCGTGAACATATAATTTTCTTCGAAGTAGCCTAAAGTGCTTCGGGTGCTTCGAGGGTCCCCTGATCTTATGCTAACTGGGCTGGAGCTTTGCTTATTTAATACTGTTGTAGGTTTTTTCGATCTCTCATACCGGAAGATTTGCATTCCCTTATCCGTCGTTTCACTCTCACATCTATGTTTAGTTCAATACTCTTTATGGAACCGGGGTTTTTATAATGTGTAAGATTTTATTTTTTTGAGTAACGTTTACAGTTTCCTATTGCAGCCTTCTAGTTCTGTATCAAGTCTACCACTGAATTTGTGGTATATTTTCATCTCCGATTGCTCTTTAAAACTGTTATCGATATTTATTAAAAGCGTATCCTTGTTGTGCCTGTCTGAAACACTTGATTGCTACTCTATGGTAGGTTGGTTTAATCTATCCGTATGATATTCCTGGTACTCTTTATGGGTTGACAGTTCGAGATATTGAATATTTTATCTTTTTCTTATTTTCACGTCACCCAGTTTCATTGGGCACTGTTAGTCACGCAGGGTTTTTAGTTATTCGAAACTCGGAAATGCCATTAACTTCAGGGTTGCTTTAACTACATCTCAAATATATTGTATTTGCATAAACAACATGAGGCTTAATATCTTCATCACTGGACGAATATGTTGATACTATAAAGAACAGAGTATTCGTAAAATGATACTTAATAAGTCAATGGCATTCACACTTATGTGGGATCAATGGATATTTATACGTCTCTACCCGTTAAAAACTTATGATACTAAGCCGTTTGTGACCTTTTTTCGAAAGACCTGTTCGCCAAATCCCCTTCATTTGTCGGACTACGTAGCCTTAGTTCATCCACCGTTGTACTTTTACCTTATACTTGTTGTCTTGATGTGCTAATAACCTATTTGTGTATATATTTCGTCACTGCGTTAAAACATAAGTACCTGTAGTTTCTTACAAAAAGTGAAGGTAGTATCATGTCAACTTGAAAAAATATGGTCTTCGTGAACTCAATATTGTTGTATTATCTTCTCTATAGTATCAAAAAATCAAATATACAGAACCCAGTAGAGAAAATATTTTCGAAGGAATTATAGAGTGGGTTTCATTCTGTAGCTTATCGACTCAATACACTATGCATTACTCATCTGAAACCACCTCTGGTTTTCCCTTAACTTAGTACTACCCAATCAATGGTTCTACGACCTACAACTCTGTAATCAACTTTTAGCTCGTATTTATATTAAACTACTTTCTGCGTAGAGTCTGGTTATGGTTACTCACTGTGAAATCTAAATAAAGTGGGTTTTAGACTTATTACCAACTGATTACAACCCGAATGGTCAAACTTCTAAGTCACCACTCTTTCCAAGTTATTAGTGAGTAACGGCGCTAGCTGTTGCACATCATAATTAAGTTCATTTGGAAAGAGTTCTCACTATTATCGGATGGGATTGCGAAGATTTATCGACTTTAAGAAACTTCATGAGAGCAAATTTTTAAATGGCTTCAAAAACTTTTCCATGGAGAAAGTGGACTAGAACTCTCGTTATAATAGTCAATCTTAACCCGTATGTTGGGGTAATGGTTGTCAATCTGACCGTAATATATACTCTACAAACTACAGTTCCATTGCTGTAACGTGATTAAATAATAGTCTCAGGTAATCCAGAATTGTTTAATAAATTCTTTCCTGCTACACGTCGATTAGTAAAGTAGTAAGATTCAAGACCTTTTATGACCTTAACTAATGTAATGCTTGTAGACGGAATGTTGTTATTGTGTGTTTTCTTCACTCTTATACAACCAATCGGCCTTGGTTGTGTTTCGACGGTCGTTTGATTCCCATAACTGATTGAGTTAAGGTGTGTTATTTAAAAAGAATTTCTAAGTCCTTCATCCAGTGAAATAATTTGTCAGTTTATGATACAACTACTTGATATCATTCAAGTTATCTACATAAAGTAGTTTTGATTTCTTGTGTGCTAACAACAATTATTACATACACTTCAAAATTTGCACTAGCGGTAAACTTGACAGTATCGACTTTCGTCATTAAAACAGTCGGTCAAAAAACTTGACACGAATAAAAAAAGTAGCATTTTAAAATTTTCTGACCAAGCATTTAGTGGTCCCTTCATGACGTTGAGGTCATTCACGCCCAAATACATTTTATGACTATAGAATCAAGATAGAGATAATTTTCGTTACTTCTTGTCAGTCTAATAACCTTACTGTTAGATATATCTGAGGTTCAGAGCAGTCAACATCTTCCGCTAGCTGGTTGTTGTGTAAATGCACATACATTCTAGTCACTGCCTTCTCGTGGTTCGGGTGTTGTATACGAAATTGAGAGGACGAAAAGCGAACAACCGGCACTTTATATGAGTTGGTGGATACGGAGGACCCACTTAGGGGAGTTAGAAAACTCTGATTCCAAACTAATGGTGTACATGAGCTCCAGGATCCTGAGGAAACAAATGGTGTTGGTCACAGGCTACCATGGGACTGCATCTGCTTACGTTGCTCCACTGCCTTGTGGATTAGACCTTTAGGTCAAAGGCTCGGGGTGTAGCCCCCTAAGAAAGCCACCTGCTTCAGTTTGGGCACCCGAGCAGTATTCCAGCTCTTGCACAAATTGAGTTATTTGTGTGGCGCATATACATGTGGTGACTCCTTGTACCAATGTTTATATGCTTATATAAACAAATAAACATTCTAGTCATGTTTGCCCAACTTTTCATACATTCTGGTATCCATTTTACGCCATTTTCGTTTCAGGGTTCATTACTCTGTTTTTTGGAATATATATTCTCATTCCTAAGACACATACCACCTGGAATTCTGTGGATATATTTCCTGGTAGAATTAAATTGGAAACGACAGGGCATCTTAGCTGGGAGAATATTTGTATGCTTATTATACTGTATTTTAAAAGTGAGTTACATCTTAACACTCAATTATATAAGTGTTTTATGTAATGTTAAACGTTTTTAACACTTGTGGAAACACTGTTCACATCTTAATTTTATAACATTTGTTAGTCACTGACGGTTGGTTCTTATTGCGTGTGATAAGAAATCAGTATTTTCAGCGTTAGTTTACTATAAGTAAACGCGAATGTCAGACATTATCGTCCGCTTGGATTCCAAGTTCATGATAACCATAGTATAGTTTGTTACCCAGCATGATTGGATTACATTGGTTGTGTTTCAATCGCTTTGATGTTATTCAAAATCAAAAAAAGGATGTACATTGTTATAGTTACCCTATTGCTCTTAACGGTTTATTGTGGCAGCTTTCTGTCGTAGCTTAATGTGGACATGATGATGTCAGATGCAGTTAGAGGTATGATGGCAGCTGTCACCTCCTGCTTGCCCACACCGTGGAAGGATATTTCTTAAGAGATTTGAAAAAGAAGCTAGATTAACGTCGGTCTTAGCGATCTAAGAGTAATGACCAAGGACGACTGCTTGGGGACGGTCATGCACGACCTTCTTATGGTACGCGTTTCAAACAAATTTACTCCTGCAGATGGAAATCTGTAGAGTAAGGTGAGGTGTGACAATTTTATGATAGACGTTTTCCAACCTCTTCATTCCTTCACAAAAAGCAACATCGCTGCAGATGCCGATTGTCTACTGTCACAGCCCTCTACAGTCAAGAGTATAAGTTCACCCTCAGGCCTTAATTTGCTGCTTCTAGTTTCACCGTTCTCCACTCGATCTGTCTGGCATGGTAGGACCTGAAGAGACAATTGTTCCAGCCAATATAGCTCGACTGAGTCATCACGATAGGCAAGCTCGACCACCACGTCAAGTTGGCAGCTGCGGTCGGGCAACTTAATCTGTGTTTGTTCTTTAGGTACGTTTAAGTGTCAATCAGTATCATATGGATTTTAACTCTTCGTTATCTAACAAGATTTTGAACCAGTAACCGGTATCAATCATTTTCAGTTTATAAGTGTGCATCTTGAATTTACACATACTTCTGTACTGCTTCCAAGTTGAGTTTTACAGATAATTCTATAATTCCTAACACTCACTTCATTTAGATTCTTCACAAAGAATGAAAATTGTGTTTTCAGTTTCGTTGAAATTATGAACTGATCCAAATTTGAACACCATTGAGACCCCGAAAGCACTAGACAGCCTTTTCGTCCTAGTACGGGACACCCCAGAAGTGCACACCCACGGCCTCGCACTCAAAAATTGAGTCCAACACCTTCAGGCTCGTGCGCGGACGTCTGACTTCTAGACTTCTGAGTCAGAATTCATTCGTGCTAATGTCTAACTTCAATGAATCCACGATATTGCGTGACCACCTTCCATTGTCTACGGTAGTTAACCACCACATATGACGCAGTTCAGCTCCATTGGCGCTCACGGATTCTCATTAGAACTTCTAAAATTTTCTCTCGGGGTCAGTCACTAGCGAGAACATGATGATTGTTAGTATGGGGTTATGGGGATTGTTGGATATCAGTCAAATCATGACCATGTTTTCAACAGTGGTTCGTGGTTTCGATGAAACTCAACAATTTCTAAAGCCACATATTGACATACATTTGAGGTTGCTTATTCCTACATAAGAGATAATCCGTTCTGCTATATCCTTGGTCATCTTGGTTCTGTTGAACATAAGGTTTTACAGCATGTCAATTTAAGTTTCAGTTTTGTTTTGTTTTTGCACCTTGTCTTACTGTTGTGATAGTATCAGGATTTTCATGTTTTGTTTTTCATTTCGTGAAATCTATTTAGAGCTTTATTCATTACATTCAGATATTTTTGAAAACGTTGGACAATATTATCAGTTGTTAATTTTAACGTTCCGTAACCATCATACTTCGTTGTGCTTTAAGATTGTGTTTTCTCATAGTATCTTTTGTTTGCGAAAAGTTACTAATTGGTGGAGATTGCAATTTAGGACTTATTCGGAAAGATATTTAATTTCACTAGAGGCGTTTAAATTGATCATCTTATTCTTTAATAAAGGATAGTCTTTCGTTATAATGTTGATAAACACAGCACTCGTTTGGTACTGACAATAGGGATCAGTAATCTCGATAATACTTCGTTTTTAGTTCTCTCGTAACCAATTCTAATATGTTTTTTTTGCACTGCTAATAATTCGCAACTCTGACTTGAATACCACGAAAAAACTACTTACATCCTCTTTTCTTTCCTGCCCCAGTGACCAGAGTGAAAACATCAGTTTTTGTAGATTAAGCTATTTCATTTTGGCCCAGTATAATCATCCCGTAATGCAATAGGTTTTATCAATTATATATCGTTAAAGAAATAATTAGAATACTTAAATTGAGTATTTGTTACTAATACAAAATATCGTAAAAATGATTTAAAACTCCTTGTGTTCGCACTGAATAATTTGCCATGATAGAATCTCAACCTAATTGATATTGGTTTGCTTCTCATAAGTTGTATTGAGGTTGAATATCCCTGACCAAAGTTAGTCGTAGGGTACTGGGTCGGTCAGTCAGTAACAACGTGGAACTTCGTACGTACGTACATCAGTTCGAGTTGCCATACCACATTAGCACAGAGATGCAGCTGTCGATTCAAATCCCGTAGTGGTAGAGGTAGTAAGAGTATAAGCAGTAATCGGAAAGATTAGGGTTTGTAGATGTTATTTAAAGAGTATAATCCAGTGAAATAAATTTAAGAAGAGAAAAAAGAGACAAGGAGGAACCAGGAGATTAGAATTTGGAAGAACGCAAAGAGTGTATGCACCTGCGCCATTGCAAACGATTTTGAGCCATGTCATTCAGGGTCTCTAACCATCGGTTGCTATCACCTCGCGGTCCCCAACCAGGTAGTCTACACCTACCAACTTGACTCAGTTCACTTGTCAGTGACTTCATGGACTTGTGCCATGTTTTCGTCTGGCCGCCCCTAGCTTTCTTCCAACCTACTCCTATACCACTGAACATCGCACGTCGAGGCAGTCGGTAGTTGGGCATACGTAACACGTGTCCCAGCCATTTCAACTGATGAAGTTTCACTACGTCATCAACTGATTTGCCATCCTTACCTAGTACCCGTTTCCTAACAACTTCGTTACTTACTCGATGGTCCAAGGATATATGAGGAATGTTTCGAAGACACCTATGATCAAATACTAGTAACTTACGAATATCCTCTACTCTTACCGGCCATATTTCACTGCCATAAAGTAGGACGGAACGAACTGCTGCGCAGTAAACACGTCCTTTTGTTGGTAGACGGATATCTCGCCTACGTCATAAATGACGCAAGTTGGCAAAAGCTAGTCGAGCCTTCTATATCCGTGCTGAGATTTCGTCACACACCAGACCACAAGGGCTGATGAGACTTCCAAGATGAGTGAAGCGGTCGACACGCTCAACTACTTCACTCCCTATCATTAGTTTGGGTGTCGATGCAACCCAATCCTGAAGCAACATTTAACATTTCGAAGGGGAGAATCGCATCCCGAACATGCTTGCATTGTTGCTTAGAGTGGTCAAAAGACTGCATTTTGTCAGCGTCTTCACCAAATAAAACTATGTCATCAGCATATTCTAAGTCAATAAGTGAACCTCCCGGTAGAAGTTCAACCCCTGGAAATTTAGATGAGGAAAGTGTTATTTCTAAAAGTACGTCAATGACAAAGTTAAACAAGAATGGAGAGAGTGGACAGCCCTGACGATCACCACTTGAGGTAATCAATTCTGATGACAGTTCGCCATAAGCTCTCACTCTACCAGTTGTGTTCGAATAGAGAGCCTTTATAAGGTTAATGTACTTCTTTGGTACTCCTTTCAGTGACAAACACAGCCATAGAACCTCACGATCAACAGAGTTGAATGCTGCCTTAAGGTCAAGAAATATTACGATTGTGGGGCGTCTGAACGTGTGTCTGTGTTCTAGAACCTTACGTAGTGTGAATATCTAGTCTATACAACCACGTTCAGGTCGAAAAGCAGCCTGGTTTCCTCTCTGCTCTTCACGAGCTTTAGTTAGGCGTCGAAGTATTATTGAAGCTAATATCTTAGACACCATATTAGTCAAACTGAATCCTCTGTGATTGTTACAAGAGGACTTTTGTCCTTTCTTATAGACTTGCACAATCAGTGATTGAGATCAGTCAGATGGGATTACGTCCAGTTCCCAAATTCTACCTAAGACCTCAGTCAATCTCACTGGTAATATTGGACCACCAACCTTAAAAATCTCAGGAGTATCCTGTCAGGACCTGGTGCTCTCCCTCGCTTCAGATTTCCTATAGCTTTTTCAGCTTCGTAAAGAGTTGGAGGAGTTACATTAACTTGTTATTCAGGTTGACTGGAGATCGTGGAAAATCGGATTGTGGCTGAAGGCCAGTTGAACTGATCCCTAAAGTGTTCTGCCCATCGATCCAATCTCCTGGATTGAGAATGAATAATATGTCCATCTTTCTCTGAGATTGTTTCACTAACATTCGGGATCCTTATACCGGTTTCCTTAACGAGTCTGAACAATTGTCTGCTACTACCTATTGCCGCTGCCTTTTCCATCCCTCTTGCTTTCGCTACCCACCACTGTTCACGATCATTGCGTAGGCTTCTTGTCAGCTTGCGCTTAAGTTGACTCCGCTCTTCGTTATGTTCAGATCCGGATGGGATGAGTTTTCGGGCATCTATCAGTGCGGTAGATGCGGCCGAGATCCAGTGTTGCCCCCTAACCTTACAGTTTACCGTACTAGCAGATACCACTGCTGTTTCCACAGCTTTTCGGATATCATTCCATGCTGCCTCGAGGTGGGCATCACCTACATGGCTGTTTAACTGTTTTCCTAGTTGTTCCTGAAATATACTCTTAGCTTAACTATCGTTAAATAGAACCCTAAGAGGTTTCCTTGCAGCGTTTTTCTTACGTCCAGTAAGACGCAGGCAAATACGCGCTCGCACTAGAGCATGATTTGAATCTAAGCATGTGCTCCAGAATGAGCGACAGTCTTCTATCGAGCCCCTCCATCGGTGGCTGATAGCGATGTGATCTATTTGGGTCCAACGCTGGGACGAATTGGGGGGTCGCCATGTTAAAAGATGTTTTTCCTTATGCTTAAAGTTAGTATTTGCAAGAAACAGGCAGTTATCTGAGCATAGCTGCAACAGACGGTCGCCATTATCGGTTCTTTGAGCCACGACACCATAAGATCCACCTAGGTGTCTTTCCTTTTCACTTAGTTTACCTACTTGATCATTGAAATCACCAGCTACTATTACTACATCAGAGCGCCTAGCTTTTCGGAGGTCGGAAAGCTTTCTGTAGAACTCATCTTTTACATCATCTTGGCTGCAGTCAGTGGGTGAATAGGCAGAGACGACGAAGAGGCAACGACGAGTGTCCCTATCTTTCCGAGTCCTTATTGTTGCGTTTAGTCGGACAGCGCACAAACGACTGTCTACTGGGATCCAGTCTAAGAGAGCTAGTTCTGCCCTAGAACTCAATGCTATACCTACGCCGGCGAGTCCATTATTATTTACCATGTCATTTATTCACTCTCTTTTATTCCCATTTTATGTATCCTTACTTTTCCACTTATACAGCAGCTCGCCTATGGTGGAAACTCGGTTCTATCTAAACGTTCTCGAGTCACTGCCTGGTTGAAAATTTTATGCTACCACCAAATACGAATACTAAAGCAGTTTTTCTGAAACCACGTGCACCATTCAAACTGGCTGTCTTCAACGTTCGCACACTTATGCAAGTCGGACAACAGACAGGGCTCGCTATGTCTTTGGAAAGTCTTAATATCGACGTTTGTTGTCTATCCGAGAAAGATTGACTCGCGAGGAGCAGACTTGTTTTCGTTCTAGTCGAGGATCATATCTTCACCCTCCCTCAAATGTTAGGACACCGTCATATTTATCAAAGGCCAACAATCGTAGTGTTTCTTGATGTTAGGGCTGCCTTCGATTCGTCGGACAAGACTGTTCTCTGGGATTGTCTATTGAAGAAAGGTGTGCCTGAGAAGTTTATTAACATCTTGAAAGCCCTATATAATACAAACACCTCAGGTAGAGTGAGGGCATACAACCACCTCTCTCCATTGTTCCATTCGAGCAGTGGGGTTAGACAGGGCTGCCCAATCTCACCATTCCTCTTCAATTGTGGTACCGATGACGTTCTGAAAACAGCTCTGTAGGCAATTGTGGTGAGGATCTTTCGCCTGGAGAAAGACTTCTCGATTTTAAGTATGCAGGTGATATTGTCCTACTGTGCGACGATACCCAAGCCATGCAATCTACACTTAACCAGGTAGCAATTAGTGCCCGTGAGTATGGTATGTGCTTTGCACCTTCGGAGTGCAAAGTACTTCTACAAAACTGGCAGGATTCTAATCCTGTACTCACCCTGGATGGTGAGAAGATAGAAGTAGTTGAGAAGTTGGTGTATCTAGGTAGCTACATAAGTGCTGGTGTTGGCATGGGTGATGAGATCAATGTACGTATAGTGAAAGCCACAGCGGCTTATGCCAATCTTTGGCGCCTTCGTGATGTTAGTCTGGCTGTAAAAGGTCGGATCTACAACGCGTCGGTGAGAGTTCTACTCTATACTTGTGAAATCTGGTCTCTCCGAGTTGAGGATGTTAGACGACTCTCTGTGTTCGATCATCGTTGTGTCCGAAGGATTGCTGACATCCAGTGGCAACACCATGTCAGTAATGCAGAGGTTCAGCATCGTGTGTTCGGGCACAGAGACGATAATCCAATTGATGTCACCATCTTGAATCATCGACTTCGGTGGCTCGGACATGTTCTACGAATGTCGCCCCAGAGAATTCCACGTCGTGCATTATTTGCCGACGCTGGGACGGGTTGGAAAATAGCGGAGAGGTGGTCAGTGTATGACATGGTGTTGTGGTATGAAAGAAAGCTGCAAAGGGCTGGCCTGTGTTGGTCCTTCACGGCTCTCTGTTTGGGGTCCTAGAGATGGTGCAACACAGTGGCTAGAGATGTTATCAGACATGGCTCAGAATAGAAGCCAATGGCGGTCCTCCTGTAACCTTCTTTTACTTTCTTCATTAAAAAAAGTGGTTGTTCCTTCTTTAGCTGAAAGAATTCTTTCTGCTTGTACCTTTCCGTTTCCCCCATTATTACTATTATTATTATTATTATTATTATTATTATTATTATTATTATTATTATTATTGTCATTATTATTATTACACTAATCTGTTCGTTATTGTTTTTTCCCTTCGAATTCTCATTGTTTTGTGTGGCCCACATATAGTTGGTGCCTTCTTGTACCAATACTCATGTGTTCAAATAAATAATAATAAATAAATAGAAACCGATCGAGCCTTGCGAATGCGGCTTCTAGGCGTTTCCTGCTGGATACCATTTAGAAGACGGGGGACAGAAGAAACTTCTTTTCTTGAGTTTTTGGTTAAGACAGACGTCTTTGAAGATTGTTTCTCCTCCTTTGGTTAGTGTGAGCCACTTGTTTTCGAACTCACCCGAGTTTGCCTCACACCAATTGGCGTGTCAACAGAGCGAGTACTGTACGATGTGTCCCGACCATGCTTGCCAAAACACTTTTTTGCAGCATTTACCAATGAGATGGCCTCGGTTAGTAAGCTGTTTGCATCCGAACAGCACTGTTGATAAAGCCATACGCAACCGTTTTTACTGAACCGTTTGAAAGCCGCAGGCGTTAAATTCGTGCAAACTTCGTGGTACCAGCCTTTGCACTCATCGCACTGCATGCCGCTTTCAACGTGATAACGACAGCCCGAACGTTGGCAATTGCTTTTCATTGCACTGTCCAGTCATTAAACAGGGGTCTTTTTTAAAAAAAAGAACTAGATGCAATAATACTCAGAGACAAAAATGATCTATGACCAAAAAAGTGGAAAACTGTAGATTGTTAGAACCAAAAGTACTAACAGATACAATAGAAAACAAAGTACCAACGACAAACTAATTTAGAAACAGAAACGATACTCTAATCGAATACTTTAACTGAAATAAATTCAATTAAAGTGGAAACAGTAGTCTTGATACGTAATAAACGATCAAAACAATAGAATTTACTCAGCGAGGAAAAATACCACTGTCCTTTTAATTAGCGCGCGCGGAATTTTTGGCGTATTTCTTAAAATTACGATTTAAATGTATATTAAACAGTAATCTATTAAATTATATTATTGGTTTTATGAATTTGTTGCTTTAACGAAATTTTTGATATCGAATCAGGCAGTTATTGTTGTTATTCCTATTCCTACACTTTATATCGGTGTAGCAAGTCGAAGTTAACATAATGTAAAACAAAAATGTCTGTATAGTAATATAAATCGGAACATCTCTCTTTATGTATATGTTATTTGTGCAGTTTTGAAAATGAAATCGTTGAAAAGGATTTCTTTGCCAAATTAACTGGCTTATGACAAAGGAATGAAAAACACTGGAACTAAAGTCCAAATAATACCAGTGTAGTGAGAAAATCCAAAGTTATTTAGTTTGAAATCTTGATATTCAGTAAGTAACTGAGTGCCATCAATTTTCTATGTACGTTATTTTTTTGTTTTTTTTCTCCTAGGTTTGTATTATACTTTCATTATGTAAAGAGTTTATGAAATTTTCACGTTCGATGATATGTACAAAAGTGAGTACAGGTTTGTCATATTTCTTCGCCATCAAGCTATCCTTAGTTTTGATGGGATTTATTTTTTTAATGAAAATGAAATTGTGGTTAGACTTGTCTGTCTTAGCGAGATTATGCTGGATTTTTTTGGTCGGGACTCACGCAATAGTTTGAAAGTTGGTTTATCAGGAAAAGTGATATCAGTTATAATTTCTGATCTCTAGAGTCAACCATGTCGGAATGAAACAATCAACACCGATTTTATAGGTTTTTGATTGCTACGAATCATTTAATGGCTGAACTCGAAAATATGGAGCGTTTAGATTCTGAATTAGTAATTTAGGAGTGTCATTCTTACTGCAAAATCTTCAAGTCATAAGTACGATTTCATAACGTTCACAAATACCCGCAATCGAACATTCTTAAACTAAGACGGAACAGATACCCAGTGCTCTCAAGTTTTCAATAGATTTCTAGTTTATATCTGTCTTTGATGAACACAGTCTTTAAATTGGACAGATTTACAGACTGCCTGTTTGCATAACTTTTCCTATGCTGAAATTGATGAGTAATAGTACTATTCAAAGAACGATAAATAAGAAACTTTGTTGGAGATGTTATTTCCCCAAATACAACTTATGAGACAGAAAATTAATATTAATTTCAGGGTAATGTAAGGTCGACTTTCAGCACATTTTCGTCACATTACTTTATAAAATTCTAATGCATTTTACCATGATTTGTATCTAATGACACTCAGTTAGTTGATAAATTCCGATCACTGTAACTGATACATAACCAACTAACTTAAACGTGTTTTTAATTCTACTGGAGCTATTACCGACTAATTTTCAATTGCGAAACTTAGCGAGGCAGAGAGTTAGAGGATATAAACCATCTTGTTCACTGTATTGAAGTTGGATTTTCAAAATATTAGCATAGCGCACGAACACTGTTTACACGTATACTGTTTATCAATTATTTTATACAGCCATATACAGTTGAAATGCAGGCGCCATCAAATGAAGTTTGTAATATGTGCCTTGAATCTTATACTCATGTTGGCATTTTGTCTTGTAATGTAAGTCAATTTTTACAGCGTTAAATAATTGGGAAAGTTATGAAAAAGTATTATTTATTGTTTACATATGATTTTAATAAATTAATGAATTGGACATTTTTGGTAACGAGAACTTCTATTGAAAACCAATTTTCTAAGATGTATTTAATTTACATACTTTGTGGTACAGTTGGACACCAAAAAAAGTTTGCACCACATAAATAAAGAGATAATATTGAGAAAAAGTAAAGTAAGGAATAGAAATATAATCCAAAAATGTAACTGGACAAGAATAGTGTATGTTAGGGGATATAGTTTAGTTAAATGTACAGCCAAGGAAGATTTCTTTCACCTAAGGAAGTTCCTCCCAATCTACAAAGAATATGAAAGAAAACTACAACAAGATTGCCTTTTTAATCTAAATAGTTTCACTTATTTTTAAATCATGATAAATACTCATTTATTCACATATATTTTTAAAATAAATTTTTCCATTTGCATGTATGTGTATAGCATAAATTTTGTGCTAAATGCACAACACGTTGGTTTAATACATTCACTAAATGCCCGTCATGTAATCCAGAATGTGGTGAAAATTCAAGATGGCGGGATGGATCGATGGATTTATTTGTTCAATTTTATTAAAACTCAGTGGTATCCTTCTTTTGTGCATTAGTTTACTAATTTTCCTTGTCAGCTATTCTTGTTAAATGATTAAGAATAATGTCCCAAAGACCTGTTTGTATTTTCCTTCCTGTGTACTTATTTATTTGGAGTAGAAGAATAATTAATTGTAATTGGCTGTGAAAAAAGTTGTATGTGTCTTGTCTATTTTATAAAATAGTTGTAGATGATAACCTGTAAATTAACTTTTATTTTTTGAAGGAAAAAATGAACCGAACATTTTTTGTGTCCTGTTCGTCTAATAATTATTGACAGTATTATCAATTATTTCTCGATGTTTGTTTACAAATTTCCTTTTAAAGTTGTTTTATAACTTTTTTATCAACAAATAATTAGACCTTAGTTTTATGGTGGTTTTGACAAACTAATAGTGGTTAAGGAATCTTTATGAAATAAGTTATTTTAGTATAGATGTTTATGTTGTAAAGCTACGGGCAGAGATGAATAATGTGGAAAAATGCTTAGTAACTTATGCTAACAATGATACATTCATATGATTACAGAATCAAATCATGTACCTAATTGGGGCACAATACACCCACAAAGAATATGATACTTATAATCTGCATAAAAATCAAACAAATTAGTTTATACCTATTTCTTTTGCATGGTCGCTATGTTCCCGTTCATAATGTAAAGAATTACTCTGTCAATAGTCAGCAAGTTCCTGACTCTAACTCTAATAATATTTGTAGGTCGTAAGGTAAAATTAATTATTCTTTAATGCAGTTACAAATAAACTCAATCTTTGTCGCGTTATCATTGGATCACTGGGAGTACCCTCCTCTCCAAACTACTAATGTAATACCGTAAAGTTTGGATTTGGTTAATGTACTTTTTTTTTAGATATTTATATCTATCAAGAACAGCCGGTGGAAATGTGCTACTACGCATCACGTTACTTGATGCATGTTCGTCTATGTCACTGTATAAATATGGTACATGTTCAGTGCGTTTTACAGTTTGATAAGACATGTATATTTATTTTCTTATGACTGCTCACTAATAAATTTCAGGTTGGATGATGAAATTATATGGTTTTATACTCAGATTGAAACATTATTATGATCTTGGATACGTCATAAGCTATCAATTCACTGGCTTCATTATTGTATTCTTGACGTAATCGATAGACCACACAGATTCCTGTCCTAAGCATCCAATAAAAACAAGGGGAAGCCAGATGGATGATAACAAGTACCTCATTTATATCCATAAATCATGATTACGTAGGTAAACTGCAAGTCCGCAGATCAACTCAATTAGTAGATCCCATTAGGTGCATAACCTGGATATTAGAAATACAAGACTGAGTAAAAGTTTAGGATTGGTCGACCGATTTCAAGTTGGCAACGATTAATGAGTCGGAAGACAATTTCCAATTAAGATAATACGAAAATGCTATAAAGGGCTGTTTAATAGATACTCATTAAAAATATACAAGTTAGTTTGTAATGGCTTGTCTTCGAGATAATTCCTTGGGCTTCGTTTATCAATCATGATAACCGATGTTAATTAAATCCCAACGGTGTATAAATCCAGAAAGCGACACGAAACGCCAACTGCAGTTTATTATTGGACAGCGCAAATAACAAACACACCAAGAGAATTTGAACAGGCAATCTGTTACGCTCGAGCAAGCGGATTCACAGTCAAAGGGAATCGAATCAATTAATAAGATTGAAGTATATATATTATGATGGAAAACTCCGCCTGTAGTTAAAAGTAGGGTCAGCGTCCCCATTCCGTAGAAAACAACCTTGCTAAAAAGACGCCAACCCGAATAAACAAATCAAACCATTCGAACAATGTCCCGGATGTAGAGTGATCTTTCAGAAGATATATGACGCTTCATGGTGAAAGCCGATATTCTCCTGAAGTCACGGGGCTGATAGCAATTCAACAACCAGTGCAACAATTAATATAGGCATACGGAATGTCCGGAGAGACTAGGAAGACCAATCAAATAGCTATGGGAATGAGGAGGTACAACCTGATGGCCCTCGGAATCAGTGAGACCCATTAGATCCAAGTTGAACAGAAAAGGATAGATTCGAGAGAGATGCTGCTGTACTCTGTTTACGAAGAAGAAAATGCTCCACACACTCATCGAGTTGCTCTGATATAGTCCAAGGATGCATATAAACCATTTATATGGTGGGAATCTCATGGATCCAGAATCATCAAAGCATCCTTCAAAACAGAGGAGTCACAATGAATTTTACCCAATGTCATGCACTCATCAATGGTAGCAACGACAATAAGCACTAGTTTTACGAGAGGCTGCAATCAATCATAGAGAAGTGCCCAGGAAACCATATGACCGTCCTGATGGGAGATCTAAACTCAAAAGTCTGAATGGACAAAACCGGCTATGAAGATATCATGGAACGACACGGACTGACTGGAAGAAATGAACGAGAATAGTGAGATCTGTGAATTTATGTGCATTCAACAAAATGGTTATAGGTGGCACAATATTCCCACACAGACACATACACAAAGCTACATGGGTCTCACCGGATCAGACCACAGAGAACCAGACCAATCATATCTATATCACCAGAATATCCAAAAGGTCGCTGGAAGATGCGAGAAGCAGGAAAGGAGCTGAGATAGCATACACGATGTCACATGTGTCCCACGGAACCACACGATGGAGAACCAGGCAGATCACATACTTGTAGATATCACTCCGCCAGCGATAGAGGAATTCAGGATGACCATCAGACAAATCAGGATTGAGAAAGCAGTAGGACCTGACAACGTACCAACTGAAGCAGTGAGGTCACATATAGAAGCAACGGCAAACATGCTCCACATTCTATTCAGGAAGATTCGGGAGGAGGAGAAAGTGCCGATGGACTGGAAAGAAGGACATCCCATCAAGAAAAGAAAGAAAGGGGATCTCGACAAATGTGAGGACTACAGAGGCATCACACTACTGTCAGTACCCTAAAAGGTTTTCAACAGTGTTGCTGGACTGGATGAAAGACTCAGTAGCCGTCCAATTTCGAGATCAACAGACCGGATTCTGTAAGAATCGGTCGTGCACAAAACAAATCGCGACACTAAGGATCATTGTTGAGCAGTCACTTGAATTGAATTCGTCACTATATATCAACTTCCTTGATTATGAGGAAGCGTTTGTCAGTGTGAATAGGTCAGTCAGCTACAACATAGAGCCAGGCACTTATATGCATCGGTCCAAGTTACCACACCTCATTAACACGACAAGATGAACACCGGATTCATAGCAATTAATTCAGCGGTAGGAATATATAAAAGAAAGATTGCATATAAAGACATAGTACAGGAAGAAAGAATTAGTTCGTAGAAGGAAAGATATAAAGCGATTTTATTCTGATGGTTTAAGGGAAGACAGAGAGTGTATACACCTAAGCCATTGTGATCGATTCGGAGCCATGTTACAGTCTCCAACCATTGGTCACGATAGTCACGCAGAACTGCTGCTTAGTATATTCGTCCTCGAGTTGATAGACGGATATCTCACCCTCGCCATAAGTCACGTAAGTTGGTAAAAGCCAAGCAAGCTTTCTGAATCCGTGCTGAGATTTCGCCAGACACTAACCCATTACGGTTGATCAGACTTCCAAGATAAGTGAAGTTGTCAACACGCCCGACTACTCCACTTCCTATCCTTAGTTCAGGTGTTGACGAAGACCAGTCCCGAAGTGACAACTTGCATTATGAGGGAGAGAAACGCATCCCAAACATCCTCGCATTGTTGCTCAGTGCTACCAAAAGACTGCACTTTACCATAGTCTTCACCAAACAAGACTATACCACCTGCGTATTCCAAACCGATAACTGAACCTCCTGGATGGAGATCAATGCCCGAAAATTCAGTCGACGAGAACGTTATTTCCAGCAGTATGTCCACGATGAGATCGAACAACGGGGATAGTGGACAACACTGGGTAGGGAAATTTACACAATCGAAGACCATCTTAGTCAGAAAGCATTATAATATCAGAGCCATAGTATTTCAAACGAATGTTTCAGTCTCTACAATATATATATGTCTAATCCTCAACTCATCATATTTGGTACGTTGAACACCCGGAGATAATCAAATGAAGAAATAACTCACGGACAATCCTACATACGAAATTGATGAACGACTGAAATTAAGAACTCTTGCACAGAACCCAGTACGCCTATTTGTAGTTATACGAAAATGCTGACTGAACAAAGCAGTCATTGGACTAGCTAACTATATGTATCTAACGTTTGTGTACAACAGAACTGAAGGTCTAATCACTTGTCAATGCTTTTGAATTAAGAAACACGGCAAATTTTGTTGACATGTTATATTTGCTTTAGAACAAACTACAGACTTGGATGTGTTATACTCTAGCAGATATGGGTAAAGCAAGCATCGTGGAAACAAGCATTACTTTACCTGCATCCAGTCATAGGGCTTACACCATATGCTGTTAGAGACACATCACGATAATTAGTTTTACAACAGGTCCCTGATGGCGTTACAGATACGTTCTAACTTTTTGCTGTCCACGAATCCGTCACCGTTCTAAATATGCGGAAAAAATTACTCATGTGCTAAACGAAACGTACCTTTTTTGAATGTAAGAGTGGTCCACCTATTACTTGAACTTCAAACCAGCCGGTTGACTGAGGCGTTCCTTCACCAGACTGACGCATAAAAATTTAAAGAATATCTAACTTACGATCTCGAGTTTCCCTGGGAAGCGACGCTCTAGTTGCTGTTTGAAGCTGTTGTACTGTTAAATAGCAAAATACAAGTCACAGATGTTACAAAAAAACTCAGGGTTCACTTGGTTAGATATCTAAACACTGGTGCTGTTTGGAAATATCTTGGTAAGACTTTTACCAAAGGATAGCTCAGAAGTATGTTAAATACACCTGCTCTACCTTTAGACCTCCCAGCGTTAAGAAAAGGATGCAAGCAACTCTCATAATTTGGAGAACGAACATATTACTTTTAGTGGAAGTCCTCGGCACATAACATGACGTGCACTGGGTACTAAAATATTGCGCAAAGCTCAACGAAACGCCATGTTTTCTGTGTGAAACATGTTTCGTTATGCTAACCAAATTTCGGGAATAATTAAGCCTACAATCATTTAGCTTAGGCAATAGCTAATACTTCAAAATGGACCAATTTAGCGACATAAGACCAAAAACGATTGGTATGGAATTGGTTTACGGTGGACATTGACAGACTCCACCAATCGTATCTCAGATTTCAGGATCAGCTCTTATGATTGACGGTTTCTTGAATAGCCAAAAACAACACATGTGTATCTCAACTTTTGTGCCTAAAACTACGGATAAACCAGGATAATAGGTCTAGTACTTTTAATGACATTTAACTTAGTTAAACATGGATCTACCACTCAGCTCATTAAAAAGCTCACACACAAATAGTTACGAGTACCCGTATCGGTCTTGAAAGGATCTGCATTGTTACACTTCGAAAAGACAGTGCTGATTTTTGTTGGTTAGTGTCACGTACTCCATCCGTAATATTTTATAGTATTATGGGTGAGATCACGACTTAGGGACAAACCAATCAGACCTAAGGTAGACCTTGGATTATGACACGGGAACGCCTATCCATATGGCTAAATAACATTTTGAGATTGTAGCTGGTTTTAGTATGCGACGAAAAACCTAACTCTAATCGCAATCAGTACTGACTAATGTCTCATTATTACGTGTCCATAAATTTTCAAAAAAAGTCATGTGTCGCGTGTGCATTCTACTAACTCGATATACACATTTTAAATACTGCTCGGTCCCAGTGCTTGTTTGGGATGTTAAGTAGGAACACAACCGAAACGTCCAAACATCAGCTTGACATACCTTCGGCTCATACCCTCAAGCTCCACTAGGGAAAGAAAATAGTCTGTCTAAAGAATGACCTTACCAAAATATAACGTGGATCTTTAGTGTCATTTTATTCGACAACTATGAAGTGTATTGAACAACTCGATCAGTTGGTTGGAGTTGCCGTTAGATTGAATCCCCCGATGAGATGCGTATAAATTCTCAACTCAACTAACTCCGACTGCCCAGTTAAATATATAGACTCAACCAATCAATTCGTCAATAATCCCCACCCTACCGTACAAATTTACCTCGCTTTCGGTTTAATTTTCTTGATGGAGTCGGGATTCAATCCTCAAACCTTTACTATGGAAAAGCAGTGATCCATTTGTTCTTCAGAGGTTCTCGATCAGAGGAAGACTTGACCTCCGTTGTTTCACTTTGGATATGAGAGGTTAAAACGCAAGTTGGTAGTGCCTGAAGAAATTAAAAAGTAGCAGTGTGTAGCGGCAAAGAATTCCCCAAAAACAATAGCTATGTAAGTCCTCGACATTTTATGCTGACCGCATTAGTTTCACTGGACTGAACTAGCTGAAGGCATTCGGTCACGCATCTACACCAGATCACAAGTGGGTACCCCATGCGTCACTTGTCCTACAACTGCGTAGATTAGTCACATCTCTATATATCAATAACTTACCAAATATATCTTCTTACCTCTTAGCTTTTGACCCCTGACGTGACATGGTTGGCACGTTTCGATTATAAACAGCGTTACTGGTTAGGGAGTTTTTCAAATCCGAATACTTGTGGTATCTTCAGTAGTGTTCCCGACGTGATCTGGTGTAGCGGTAAATAAATCCCCAAAATAAATAGCTCTGTAAATTTTCGACATTGGATGCTGACCATATTAGTTTTAATGGACTCACCTAGCTGAAGGCGCTCGGTCATGCATCCGCACCAGATCACGTGTGTGAACGCCGTGCTCAACATCTGCCACAATCGCTAGCCAGATTAGACCAGACAATTCCGATATATTGGTTATCGCCAAATACACTCTTCTGATCTCCTCGATTCTGACTTTTGATTTCTCTTGGTGGGTACGAGTTATATTAGGTGTTTCTGGTAAAAGCGTTGTCAAACACTGAATACCTGTGCCATCTTCATTGGTGAGCATAACGTGATCTGGCACACCTAATTGCAACTATGAGTCTGTTCCTTTTTGGGATTTTTATATATTATTGCCTTATTTTTAATTTTTTTATACATTGTGATATTTTTCCCCGTGTTTTAGGATATCTGTATATTTTTCTCTCGTATTCTCGTATTTAATATTCCCCTATGACCGAACAGACTCCTAAGGTATTTAAGATTAAGACCATATCCCCACCCTCGTTCCAACTCATGCCCTGGTTCTGTTACGCAGAAGCCGACTTCCACGAGCATGGCGTGAACGACACACGTGCAAAATTCCCCGCAGTAGTCAAGGCACTACCGCGGGAATTCAACAGGTGCGTAACACCTAGTATGTTTACTAGTGATGTTTCTGAACCGTACGAAACCTTAAAGCGTTCTATTCTTAAACAACTTTTCTTGTCTAAACTTCCCCAATAAGTGCAAGCGGTTCTGGTCTGGTTTCAGAATAACGCCTTAGACGAGCTGGCTGCACCTGTCGATCGTATCTTAGAAATTAAGAAATCTACTACCGAGGTGTTTTCAGTCAAAGAAAGGCCTAAAACTACCCAGAATGACACTGCAGAGTTATGTCATACACTTACACGTTATCTTAATTTTCGTAACGACCGTAAGCGATCACACACCCCATGTAGAAGCACTTCACGTAAGCGATCTGTCTCTAGACCACGAGAGACAGATAACCCCGACTGGTGCTGGTATCATAACCAGTATGGAAAGTTTTCCAGAAATTGCAGAAAACCCTGCAATTTTCCCAACACGAAACCGACTGATTCGAAAAGCAATTCGGGAAACTTCCAAGCCGGCACGCGATAACGGCAACCGTAGCCGGCGAACAAAGCCGTCTGTTATACGTCACAGATGTAGTAACGGAAGTTCGCTACCTCGTCGATACTGGCGCAGAAGTTAGAGTTCTTCCTGCAAATTCTAACGACCGGCTTCAAGAATAGGCTTTAAACTTACAGGTGGCAAACGGTAGACCTATCTCTACGTATGGCAAAAGGTACGTTTACCTTAAAGTGGGTTTACGCAAACCCATTCACTGGATCTTCGTCGTTGCAGATGTTTCTATGCCAATCATTGGTATGGACCTTCTATAACACCATAATCTAGTCATCGATACGTGCAAACGCAGGCTAGTAGACAGAAATACTAATTTGTCTGTTTGCGCAACTTTTTTCTGGTTGCAGATTATCTTCAGTCACAATTAAGCACAAAATAGACCCATTATATCAACCACTACTCGATAAGTACTCTGGGATATACCAATCGCAATCGAAATTACCGTGTGTGACCAGCAACGTTACACATCACATCACGACTACAGGATTGCCTGTATTCTCTAAAGCACACCGACTAGCCCTCGAAAAGCTAAGGTTGGCAAAAAATGAGTTCGACCATACGATAGACTTAGGAATCATACGACCGTCAAGTAGCCCATATGCATCTCCGTTGTACATGGTCCCTAAAAAGGACAGCAACGATTGGCGTCCAATTGGTGACTATCGGCGATTGAATGCGAAAACCATTCCCGATCGTTACCCGTTGCCTCATATTCACGATTTGACAGCTAGTTTGAAAGGTACAACTGTCTTTTCAAAAATCGACTTGGTTAAAGCGTATAACCAAATCCCTATGGCTACAGATGATATACCGAGAACAGCCATCATAACTCCTTTCGGACTTGACTTTACGAATTTTCGCGAATGCCCTTCGGTCTAAGAAACGCTGCACAAACCTTCCAAAGGATTATAGACGACGTAGTAGTAGACGCATCCAACTCAGCAGTCGGAGGAGTCCTACAACAGTGGGTTAACAACTCCTGGCAACCTTTGGCATTTTTCTCCAGACGGTTGCTAGACACCGAATCGAGGTACAGCACATTCGGTAGGGAACTCCTAGCTATGTATTGTGCTGTATGGCATTTCCAACACTATATCGAAGGCCGTGAATTCACTATTTTCACTGACCATAAACTGCTCACCTTCTCTCTAGGCTCTCCTTCTGATAAGTACTCTCCCCGTGAGTCTCGACGACTGGACTACATTTCTCAGTTTACTTCAGACGTTCAACACATCTCTGGAGCAAACAATGTAGTCTCAGACGCCTTGTCTTGAATAACTTTCTTCAACAGTTTCCAAGGAATCGACCTTCTGAAACTCGCCGAGCTTCAAAAAGAAGACACTGATCTTCAGCACGAGTTATTGTCAACAACCCATAAGCTGCGCATCAAACAGATAGGAACAGGTAAGGAAACCTTACTGTGTGACACATCTACAGGTAGGGATCGCCTAATCGTGCCGAAACATTATCGACTCAACGTCTTCAACACATTGCACAAACCTTCTCATCCAGGTGTTCGTGCAACCATCAAGCTTATAACAGAACGATTTTGCTGGCCTGGCGTGAATAAAGACGTGAGGGAGTGGGCACGCTCCTGTGTAAGCTGCCAAAAATCTAAGGTTATCAGATACAATAAATGTCCCTTAGATTCATTTAAAACTCCCGATGCTCGTTTCGACCATGTTCATCTGGATTTGGTAGGACCTTTACCAGACTCAAATGAATACTCTTATCTCTTAACCTGTGTTGACCGTTTCACTCGATGGCCAGAAGCAGTACCTATCAAGGACATCACTGCTGAAGCAATGGCCCGCGCCTTCGTTGAACGATGGGTAGCAAACGCTGGCTGCCCTTCAACCATCACTACAGACCACGGACGCCAGTTCGAATCTGAACTTTTCCGTAGTCTGACCACACTTTTAGGAACCACTCGATTCCGAACGACCGCCTACCACCCACAAGCAAACGGGGTGGTAGAACGCTTTCATCGACAACTAAAAGCTTCACTATCAGCTGCAGATGTTTCACAGTGGACCGACGCTCTTCCACTCGTCTTACTAGGTATCCGCAATGCAGTGAAAGCTGACATTGGATACACTGCGTCTCAACTCGTTTATGGAACGACACTTCGACTTCCAGGAGAATTCGTGGATCCTTCATCCTCTTCAATGAACATGGATCTAACCTCCTACACGAACAGGCTTACAAACGCTATGCGTTCAGTTAAACCTGCTTCCACTCGACCTCAATCAACTGATGGTTTCGTCCAACCTGACTTACGATATAGTACACACGTTTTCGTTCGTCGAGACTCACATCGACGACCATTCGAATCAGCATACGAAGGACCCTTCAAAGTTCTTCAACGTGAATCTAAGTACTATATAGTCGATAAGAACGGAACCAACGATAGCATCAGCATCAACCGCTTAAAAGCAGCGTATTTAGAAGGAAATCCTATCTACGTGGATTTTCCTTCGGTACAATCGAACGACACGACTCTGACACTTATAATACCTCATCCGACAACCAACACACGCGATGATACTCCGAATGTATCTGAAAATAAACTTAAGACGACGCGTTCTGGAAGAAGCGTAAGATTTCCAGAACATTTAAACGATTATTGCACGTACGGCACTACTCGACACTTCATATTATCTCGATCTTTCTTCTTACGATGTATAATATTTAAAAAAAAAACAATTTTAATATGCTTATATATTTATAATTTTATTTAAAAAAATAAAAAAACATATAAATTTTTTTAACGCCGTTACGTGTGCTTGAGTTTATTTTCCATTTTTTTCGCCGACGTTGTGTTTTTACGCACATACGAGTGTATTTTGACATGCACTTACATTTTCTTTTTTCTTTTCCAGGACGGCTGGAAAAGAACGAGGAAGTTTACGAGGAGCCGAAATTTTCATTGTACTTTTTCTTTTTTTACTATGTTGTACCTCCGTCCTATATAGTAAGGAAAGACGACCAGACGCTGCTGGACCTAGCAAGCTATCAGAAGAGTGTTGACCAACGACAAACTCGTTGGGTTTAAACTTCTGGCTGGCCACGTCTTAGGGTCATCACTGCCCCACTAGGGGGGGAGTGATCTGCAGCGGTAAATAAATCCCCAAAATAAATAGCTCTGTAAATTTTCGACATTGGATGCTGACCATATTAGTCTTAGTGGACTCACCTAGCTGAAGGCGCTCGGTCATGCATCCGCACCAGATCACGTGTGTGAACGCCGTGCTCAACATCTGCCACAATCGCTAGCCAGATTAGACCAGACAATTCCGATATATTGGTTGTCTTTTTTTAATAAACAGAATACAGCCATTATGACATTAAGTAAGAAAGAAAGATTAGTTCAGCGAAGAGTTCTCTTTTCGATGAATTCATTTTCAAAGCTGTACTACTGCAAATATATATACTTATTTTTACAGGGTGATAATAATACTGATAATAAACTTCTGTTATACATGATAACAGTGAGGTTAAATAAACAAAGGTAAAAAAATTTTTTTAAACAAGGAAAGTTGAATAATCGTCTAATAGTTAATGGCTGAAGTATTCATTGGGTTAGGATGGCTCAGTATGATAAAATAAAATGTTGAAACAGAGATTAAATGTGATCGGAATGATCGTGGAAATAAAACAAATCGGTTGGGGGTAGAAGATTTAAAGGGAAGATGGAAGGTGAAGCAGGTGGCTGTAAGGGAACAAGAGTGTGAAGAAAGAGAAAAATTTCGATACATTAAGACCATGGTAGAAGAAGAGGTTGTACCAGTCTCTTTTGTACACATAATTCTGGTTTTTCAAAATGTATGGCTATTGCCTCGGCAATGCAAAGAAGATGCAGTCTAATTGTCTTAGGAAGGCTTCTACTTACCTTGTAAATGACTTTGAACGCAGAGTCTGTCTTGATTGAGTGACCTGTGTTTACAAGGTGTTGGATTATAGAACTTCTTATTGAGCCGTTGCCTCCTCTTTTTAGCCACGCCGGACAATGTTCTTGAATTCTCTTGGATAAAGTACGCATCGAACAACCTATATACCTAGCTCCACAAGAGCAGGTAAATTAGTAAATGCACATTGAGTTGGTCAGATGCGATAATTTATCTTTCAGATTATTGGTGAACAGTGATCGGCTGGAGAATAATATTTGCAATGTTGCTGCGAAAAATGTTCTTTTCAAAGAATCCGAAATTCTCCTCTTTAATCTCTGACCAAGAATTCCAACGTTTCAAATCTACTCTTCTTGACAGCTGCAAACAATATATTAACACAAAAGTAACAGGCTAAAGTCTACTAACAAAATAACATAGAAATCAGATAAAACTACTTAGAAATAACAAAGACTTGATTATAACACGTCCAGATAAAGGTGCTGGTTTAGTGCAGCTGGATCGCAAGAGTTATGTTGAAAAAATGACCGGGACAATATCTCCGTCAATTCAAAGCTTGTAAAACACTAACACCTAATTTTGTCCCTAGTCTATTCTGCAGAACATAAGCTTTCGTTTGATGTATGATTCACTGCCATAGCCCTTTTTGTTCCAAAGCTATTGTAATTTGAACTTATTATTTTGTACACTATTCTCTACGCTAATCCCCAGTTCTCGACATAGTTGTATTTTCCTAACTATTGTACGTTGTGGTCAGGTTAGTCATCTATTTATTCATGTATCTTTTTACACTGGTCTGAAATCGGCAAATCGGGAGCCTGATCGGAATTGAGAATAAATCGAGTAGTGTTCCAGTTGACATGTCTTCTCTCACACGCGTGCTTGTCCGCCAATCAGGTGATATGATAGTTTTCTTCTCTCTACCCCACTTCGAACTCACGCGCACCAGCCTCGAGGTTAAGCCGCTCAGTCCATCGCGTCAAGGTCTTAATCTAGATTAGACTAGTTATCCTCAGCATCAAAAGTGGGTAGACAGATCGCGGACGTAACAGACCACATGATAGTCTTATGAAATATCCGACCATCAAACAGTCCCTAAAAGGACAGCAATGATTGGCGTCCAACTGGTGACTATCGGTGACTGAATGAGAAAACCATTCCTGATCGTTGATTTAGTGGCGGACGTCTTGTCTCTTATAATTTCCTTGAACAATTACTAACGAATCGACCTTCTTGAACTCGCTCAGCTTCAAGAAGACACTGATATTCAGAACGAGTTATCTTTAATAACTCTGAGACTACAAAGTAGACAGATAGTAACAGGTAAGGAAACTTGAATGTGTGACATGTCAACAGGCAAGGATTGTCCAATCGTGCCGAAACACTATTGACTCAGTGTCTTCAATACGCTTCACAAATTTTCTCACTTAGGTGTCGGGGCAGCCATCCGGCTCATGACAGGTCGATTTCACTGACCGGGTGTAATTAAAAACGTGGGAAAGTGGGCATGCTCCTGTGTAAGCTGGCAGAAATCTAGGGTGCCTGGATACAAAAAATGTTCCCTAGGCTGTTTTGCAACTCTTGATGTTCGTTTCGACAGTCTTCATCAAGACTAGGTGGAACCCTGACCATGTTCAAGTGGATAATCTTATCTCCAGACACGTGTGGAATGTTTCACACAATGGCTAGAAGCGGTATTTATCAGGGACGTTACTGATGAAAAACGGTGCTCGGTGTTCTCATATGTTTGTAGAATGTACGTATGCGTTGATATTATTGAACCTATCTGTGCTACTAGACTAATAGACCTAACCTAACACTGAATTTGCCATGATATGCCTATCTAACTTAAAAACTTTGCGTAGGGGACACCTCTTCATCTGTACCCACCCATCTTTTCGTGATAGTCAGTATAGCTGTTGCGAACATTTAAGGAACATATTTGGGCTAGAGTTAAAATATGTTCATTACGAAAGGGGAGGGATGGTATAAAATGATAATGCTTGCATGGTGGAGCCATGCCGTCTCGATTTTGTTCACGCACTCATCTATTTTGACATTTTCCAAGTGTCAAACGTAGAATGTAAGACTTCCCGGTAGTTGTGTGCTCTATTTCAAGGGCCGTGTGATTAGGGATCAATGCTGCTACAAATCCTTTATCTTCTGCAGTGCATGTAAATCTTAATTCCCGCACGAGCAGACTCACAAACGCGGTGGGTTCAGTCAGACCTACGTGCGCTCGACCGCAATCAGCTAGTTTGTTTGTTCTCTCTGTTTAACGACTTAATACTTACGTTTTCGTAGGTCACGACTAAAAATGTTGACCCCCAGAAGCTGAATACTAAGGACCCTACTAAGTCCTTAATCACGAACCCAAGTTATCTTCCTTATTTATTTTGTTAGTAATTTGACGATATGTACATAGTCGTTTTTTCCTTGTTCCGTGTTCACAAACACACCTGTTAAACTATTTGCGTATTCCACGTCTCCCTTATTTCCATTCCCTTATTTTCTCCATTTCCTTCTTTAAAGTCCACTCAATATTCTTATCAATTATACAGAACCTGATTTATTATTATTATTCCTTTATCATTATTATATTTTTTTCCCTTTTTCAAATATGGCAAATATAATGCTGACATCATTGAAACTTGTGTATTATTGCATTTTTGAAGAATCTCGAAATGGTTTCTTCACAACACATTTTACCCATAAGATGTTTGTGAATAATAATAATAATAGTAATAATAATAAAGAAACGGTCACGATCGACCTGCTAAAAGCCTCTTTCTTAGAAGTAAACCCCATTAATGTTGACAGTCTCACCACACAATCGGACCAAAAAGTCCTCGAAACTAAGATGCAATTCATGGTAGATAACGATCAAGACGCAACTTCGCTAGTATCTAAGAATAGAACGACGCGTTCTGGAAGAACGTTGGGGTTTCCAGAACATTTGATTGACTTTTGCATGTTGGAAACTTCACAAGCCTGTCCTTTCATACCATGTTCTCTGTGTTTACAGTTATTTAGCTGCACTTTTATTTTACGCTGTACCCAACAACAGACGGAAATGCTTGGTCTTGTTTGCAAATGCAGACAGATTATCTTATCTCTAGTATCTGGACTTTGTTCTCGAATGAATGCACAAGCATGGTACTACTGCAAACATTCAGCAATGTCAAATCGGAAGCAACTCCCTAGGTTTTTTCGGACATACTATCTATGCTCAAGGCACCCGCTTCCCAAAAAGCGATGTGGCGGCCATTATGGATGACCTGGAACCGATCACTTTCAAACTACTACGCACGTATAACGGCCTAGTAAGCTTCTATGGAGGTTCCTACCGAAATGCGCGACTTTTATGAGATCTTCAACCGACCAACTTCGTGGAAATGCGACATCCATCAATTCGAACGACACCGAGAAGAAAGCACTGTGCACAGTGAAGGAATTTTTCGCCAAAGCAACATTGCTCGCACACCAGGACACCAAAGCACCCTCCAGTATCGCCGTAGACACATCCTTTTTGGCAATCGTGAGAGTCGCGCTGCAATGGTCTGGCCACACATGACAACCTTTGATATCCTTCTCGAGACGGTCGCTAGACATCGAATAGACTTACGGCACATTTGGCAGGGAACTCTTAGTCATGTATCACGCTGTACGGCACTTTCAACACTCTGTGGACGGTCGATAATTCACTCATCACAAACTTCTTACCGTCTCTTCAAGCTCATCTTCAGGCACGTGCTCTCCTCGTGAGTTCCAACTACTGGACTACATTCTATAGTTTACTTCATATATACAGTACGTTTCTATAGTTCCAGACACTTTGTCTCACATGACTTCCTTGAACCATTTCCAAGGAGTCGACTTTCTCAAACACTCTCGGCTTCAAGAAGGCACTGATCTTCAGCAAGACAACCATGAAGCTGCGTATTAAACAGATTGGAGCACGTAAGGAAACCTTATTTTGCGACACATTTACAGATAGGAATCGTCCAGTCGTGCCGAAACATTATTGATGCAACGTCTTCAATGAGTTGCACTAACATTCTCGTATAGTTAATCGTGTAATATTCAAGCTCATAGCAGAATTTTTTTGTTGGCTTAGAATAAATAAAGACATAAGCTGTCAGAAATCTAGGACAATTAACCACAATAAATGTCCCTTAGGCTCAAATTTCCCGACGTTCGTTTCCACCATGTTCATCTCGATTTGGTGATTCCCTTACCAGATTCAAATGGATACTCTTATCTCTTAACCCGTGTATACCGTTTCACTCGATGGTCAGAAACAGTATCCACCAAGGACATTACTGCCGAAACAGTGGCCCGCGCACTCGTCGAACGACGGGTAGAAAACTTTGGCTGCCCTTTAAATATTACTAGAAACCGTGGACTCCAGTTCTATTTTATTTAGAGTTCTACTTGAATAAAGTTTAGTGTCTAATCATACGAGTAAAAACTAAAATAATGAGGCTTATGAATGACTCAAAACATGTTGACCACATTTCCCTCAATCATTCTATACTGAACAAGTCACAAAATTAAGGCCTCCGGAGGAGATGAATCGAGTTTACATTTTATTGTTAACACTGTTTCGCTCGCTTCCATTCGAATATCTTCCATAGAAGCTATGTTCCTCTTAAGACGTGGGCACATAAATAAATGGCGCTCCTCAGATGACGTCTTAGCAAAAACCGGAAAAGTTTTTAAACAAATTTGAGGTCGGGTTAGATGAAGTTTCTGATTAGAAGCATGAAACAAAGTGATTTTAAATGGCCGCAGAATAGACAATGTGAGTAAGGCAGGGAATACTGAACTCGACAAAATGCGTAGTACAAGGATGTAAGCCATGATTTATCTGATTAAATTATTAAAAGGTTGATGGTAACACAAGCAATACAAGCGTAAGTAATAATAATAATAATTTATTCCCAAATAACAGTTTGTTACATGAGGCATGCCAGTTTACAGGCAAGATCAAATTGATACAAATGATACAATATTCACTGTAGTAAATTACATAGCTGGGTTGATAATTTATGAGATATGAATGTAGATGGTTTTAAGCAGTTCTACAGTTAGCGCGCCTCATGAAAGTTGCGTTGCGAATGTGCGACTGATGGTCAAGGATAGGTCCATTGAACGTATGAACTTCTAGAAATCGCAACCTTATGTCCCTTTGGAACACCCAAGGCTTTAAGGATGGTGCAGGATGAAGTCACCCGTTCCATATCTCAAGGGGGCTGAAAGAGGGAGCAAGTAAAAGAAAACACGAGAGGCAGAGTAGCCAATATTCATGAAGGAATGTTTAAGGTATGATTACTCACTCTAATTTTCTTTTATTAAGGTATTTGTTAAGAAGAGCATTTTAATAGGTTAAAGAAAATAAGTGTTAACAAGGTGTGAGTGGACATACAACTGACAAATGGAGGCGATTCGGAAAGGAGCTGAGAGTATGGGATTATGTGTGATCATAAAATAAAATATAGTGCTAGAAACACTATTGTGATACACAATTGGCTATCTTCCTTTTATTATCGAAGCTATTAGAGCCCCTTTCGTTTTTTTTTGTATTATTATTTTTTTCAGGTATTATAGGGTCTTGAGTAGGCTTCGTATATTGGCGAATTGTCTAGTTTGCTTGTAATAGGATTTCTGGGTAGGAAGTGAAACCAATTCGACGTTCGTAACACGATTTAATGAGGTATTTTGCGTGATAAATCAGCTTCAATACCATAAGTTCGTGACATCCCACTAAAACATAAGGAGCCGTAATTAAACAAAATGTTCTGCCCTACAGAAATGGGTGGATTGAAGTTATCTACCCACCTTCATGTTTGCTGGTCAGTAACGCCACCCTCCCTCCTTTTGTGATGTTAGGCTCTCTTACGTTTGTGGTAAGTATGAATACTGCTTTAATCAAAGCCCATAGTTGGAATACACTGTCTCTACTAGGTCCATGTTACAAGCAAATCAGATAGTTGAAAAGTCTTGACGAAAACAGGTAAACCCATAAAATAATCGAGTGAAACATCAAACACATAATAAGATGGTGAAAACAATAATTACGCAGCGAACGCAGCATTTCACGACCGATTGAATGTAATAACAATTCTCAATTTGAAGCAGTCGTCGAGTGAACAATAGCTTTGAATTAAACTGAATGGTCCAGCATAGCAAATTTATTTTTGATTTTCTCATTATCTCGGTCAACGTAACGAATAATAACTCAGCCTGTAGCTATTATAAAGTTAGTGCCGGTCCCAAGTTTGGGTAAAGGAGGAGGGTTAGGCATATGATCAACAAACTTAGCCCGTAGAACACAACCCTACTAAAAAAACACTTACCAGAATAAATAATTTGAACTCTGTCCTGGAAGTCGAAGGGTATTCATTCATAAAAATTATGACGCCTCGTGGTGAAAGCCGATATTCTTCTGAAGTCACGGGGCTGATAGCAATTCAACAACCAGTGCAACAATTAATATAGGCATACGGAATGTCCGGAGAGACTAGGAAGACCAATCAAATAGCTATGGGAATGAGGAGGTACAACCTGATGGCCCTCGGAATCAGTGAGACCCATTAGATCCAAGTTGAACAGAAAAGGATAGATTCGAGAGAGATGCTGCTGTACTCTGTTTACGAAGAAGAAAATGCTCCACACACTCATCGAGTTGCTCTGATATAGTCCAAGGATGCATATAAACCATTTATATGGTGGGAATCTCATGGATCCAGAATCATCAAAGCATCCTTCAAAACAGAGGAGTCACAATGAATTTTACCCAATGTCATGCACTCACCAATGGTAGCAACGACAATAAGCACTAGTTTTACGAGAGGCTGCAATCAATCATAGAGAAGTGCCCAGGAAACCATATGACCGTCCTGATGGGAGATCTAAACTCAAAAGTCTGAATGGACAAAACCGGCTATGAAGATATCATGGAACGACACGGACTGACTGGAAGAAATGAACGAGAATAGTGAGATCTGTGAATTTATGTGCATTCAACAAAATGGTTATAGGTGGCACAATATTCCCACACAGACACATACACAAAGCTACATGGGTCTCACCGGATCAGACCACAGAGAACCAGACCAATCATATCTATATCACCAGAATATCCAAAAGGTCGCTGGAAGATGCGAGAAGCAGGAAAGGAGCTGAGATAGCATACACGATGTCACATGTGTCCCACGGAACCACACGATGGAGAACCAGGCAGATCACATACTTGTAGATATCACTCCGCCAGCGATAGAGGAATTCAGGATGACCATCAGACAAATCAGGATTGAGAAAGCAGTAGGACCTGACAACGTACCAACTGAAGCAGTGAGGTCACATATAGAAGCAACGGCAAACATGCTCCACATTCTATTCAGGAAGATTCGGGAGGAGGAGAAAGTGCCGATGGACTGGAAAGAAGGACATCCCATCAAGAAAAGAAAGAAAGGGGATCTCGACAAATGTGAGGACTACAGAGGCATCACACTACTGTCAGTACCCTAAAAGGTTTTCAACAGTGTTGCTGGACTGGATGAAAGACTCAGTAGCCGTCCAATTTCGAGATCAACAGACCGGATTCTGTAAGAATCGGTCGTGCACAAAACAAATCGCGACACTAAGGATCATTGTTGAGCAGTCACTTGAATTGAATTCGTCACTATATATCAACTTCCTTGATTATGAGGAAGCGTTTGACAGTGTGTGTAACGGAAAATGAACGACGAAAATCCCTCCACAGCTCTTTGTTGAACAGTATTGTCATCTATTTGTTCCTTTTCCCTGTCGTGTATTTTAACCTTTGTTCAGATCTCGTTTAACCGCAGCATTTGTTCTTCAGTCTTCCTCGTCTGAGCCTTTATTATTTGATTTTGATTAAATACTTATCTTTTGTTACCTAAATTTCCATTACATGTTGCCGGACCATTGACAGTAAGGTCGTGTTTGAGTAAACTCAAGGTCACGGCGTGATTCAGTGTGTGACTGTTAACCTTTTGACTGTCTGCATGGGAAGATTGCTGGAATCCCTGCGGAAAGATATTTGATCCCATCTTGTTGCGGATATTTTTATTGATTCTCAGGTATTAAACCCTTCAGTAGTAATTGTTTCCTTCATTGTTTATTGCGCTATTTTGCGTTGGAGAAACTTCTGACTCTATAGCACAGGCTGTACCGTTTGAGGTATTTTGTACTTTTGATATAATTTGTTCTATTTTCTAAATTAGAACCGTTTATATTGAGCACAGAGTTTGTGCCTTGATATAATATAATGCGAGTGTCTCAAAAACGCGTTGTTCGCTGTACAGAGGAACGGAGTCTGGTCTAATCGAATAAATTTTGGTTCGTCAGTCCGGCGTTCCAACCGAACACTGGTTGTTCACTCGTTACAGTGTGGATAGGTGAAAGTTATGGAAAAGTCTTTGACACTATGCGGACCTCGGAAAATCGTCAAAAGGTTTTCCGAATAAGTAGAACCCACTAGACCCAAGTTAGATAGAAAACGATACATTCAGGAGAGATCTGGAATATATGTGAAAAAACCATGGCTGGAAGCCATATGACTTAAGAAGGGTAGCTGGTATACGATAACCAAACTTGCTAAACTATTGTTTTCGCATGTTAAACAAATAGAACACTTGATGAAGAAATTTCTCCACTAGTGTTGCACGAGAATGCAGATATACTGGTTTATTAAGATTTGGTAAAATCTAGGACTATGTTGAACTACTTCAGCAAGGTCAACGCTGCAGGTGTTGTTAACAACATTTCCCATAGCCACACTACTGAGATACCAGCTTAAGAGCCACTAGGCATGACTAAAGGAGTTGTTCCTTACTTACTCACTAAACGAAGACCTAGTAAGCCACCTGGAATTTGTCACCACACATCAACTTCCTTGACTATAAGAAAGAGTTAGACTGTGTGGATAGGTGAACTTTATGGAATCGTCTTCGACACTGTGGTGTGCCTGGGAGAATTGTGAACACCATACAAGATTCATACGACGGACTACACTGCAAAGTGATACATGGAGGACAGCTGACAGGTGCATTCCAAGTGAGGACCGGAGCCGGACAAAATTTCTTGCTCTCACACTTTCTCTCTTTCTTCTGATGGTGACTGGATTATGAAGACCTTCACATCTCAGAGGAAGCACGAAATATAATGTATAGCTTGGATGCAGCTGGACGATTCGGACTTCACAGATATCCGAATTACTTGATGCCATGCACACAACCAAATGCAGATGAAGACAACTAGTGTGGCAGCAGCCTCTACATAATTAGGCCTCAGTATATACATTGGAAAAAGCAAGATTCTCAAATATAACATGGAGAACACCAGCTCAAATACGCTTGATTGAGAAACTCTGGAAGATGTGGAATTGTTCACTTACCTGGAAAGCATCATCAATGAACAAGTAGGATCCGATGCAAGCGTAAAGGCGAGGATTGACTGGATAACATCACTAACAGCCTAAGGTTAGAGATAATAAAGCGGTTACCAGCTGATAAATGAATTAGAAAAGGAGGTTGGAACTGTATAGGGCATATATTACGAAAATCACCAAACTGCATCACGACGCAAGCGCCTACTTGCAATCCTGAAGGGGCACGAACAAGTTGGAATCCAATGAACACACTGCGTCGGGAGTTGTAAGCAGACATTAAAAAGGACGAATAGCAACTGGAAATGACTGGAAGGGATTGTTGAAGATAAAGTTGGGTGGAGTATGCATTTGGGCAGCCTATGCTCATTCACGAGAAATAACAGGCGTAAGTACCATGTGTGGGAAAGTGAATGACTCATCCAGAGATATTCAAGTGACTAACACTTAGGATAGAGTGAGGAATATTGGGTGGTCGAAATCCCAGAAATAATCCTGGCGAGTTTTACTATTTTACTGCATAATTGACTGTTTTATCCTCAACTTGCATATATTTTCACTTAGACCAGCCGTATATATTTCATACAAGCCACTCTCATAACGTTTTTGGTATAAGATATATTTGTTGGCTCTATGAGACAATATACTACTATGAAAAATTGTGTTGCTTACAGTCGCAGCATATTACATTCAAAAATTATTTGACATTTCTTAGCTCTATTTGTCTTTCTCACTTGTTTATAAATGTCACCAAGTTGACTACAGTAACTTATTGTGAAAAGTCTGTATTATAACTCGTCATATTCCTGACTGTAATTCCACAAGTTGACTCAAATTTAAAATTTTTTGGCCAACTTGTTTTTAAATTGTTATATTCCTCACCAACGCATGTTACATGCATTGCATTACATCTTTGTACCATTGGAACATATCAACCATTTGAACCGCCTTTAACATTGTTCACTGAACCCATCATAGTCGTCACTGCTAAACATATTTGGGTTTATGAATTGGGTTATGATATTAGTTTCTTAAAAAGATATTAAACATAGTTCAGATAATAAAGTTACCTAATTTAGGTACTATCGTGCTACACTGATATAACGACTAAACTATCACGTAGTTGTTAGTCAAACAAGCATTCAAAATAAACTACAGGGCCTGCTACTGAAATTAGAACTAATGAAAAGAATATTTCTTGACTGCGATTCGGAATATAATCAGGCAGCTCAGATCCGTCACTGCTACTATATTCTAATATTACCGAATCATGTAAAACAAGACTTATTTTCTACTAGCTATTCATAAATCAACACTACAAATAGCCATGGTTTCTGGATATCGTCACAAAGTATTGTCATGACTTGACAGTCATATAATATGATTGATAAGATTAATAGAGTTAATAGAACAGGTTCGGCCGAAAACTGATATAATAATCAATAAATGGTGTTGTTTTCCCATGGACATCATCCATTACAGGTAGTTTCGATATGTTTCTCTATCACTTGTTCATTTATTAAACATCTTAGAACCTTGTTAGTCTAATTGTAGGTATAGCATCACAATCATGAATGCAAATTGTCAGTATAAGCAGTTGAAAAGATCCCCTGCAAAATGAAAACATCTGTCGAATTTACCTCAACACTGGTAGGATCATACCATTGTCATACACATGAGTTGTACTCCTCTTGGTTACAACTTACGTCCTCCGTAGTAATCATATGAGCATCATTCAATGTTTATTATCTTGTAAACAATCTTTTCGCCAGAAGCGTCGTGCGATTCCATATCACTTATATTTGTGGCACATAGGCCCTGTCGATATCAACACTTTATAGTAACTCTATTACAAACAAGATCATTTCTATCTTATTCAAATACAGTACTTGCAACTAAATTGTATGCACCATCGGTTGGTAACTTACTTACTTTTTACTTACGCCTGTTACTCCTCGTGAAGGAGCATAGGCCGCTCACCAGCATTCTCCATCCAACCCTGTCCTGGGCAATCCTTTCTAGCTCCGTCCAGTTGTAATTCATCCTTTTCATATCTGCTTCTATTATCCGATGCAATGTGTTCTTTGGCCTTCCTCTTTTCCGCTTCCCTTCAGGATTCCAAGTTAGGGCTTGTCTCGCGATGCAGTTTGACGATTTGCGTAATGTATGTCCTATCCATTTCCATCATCTTTTCCTAATTTCCTGTCCAGCTGGAAGCTGATTTGTTCTCTCCACAAAAGACTGTTGCTGATGGTATCCGTCCAATTGATGTTGAGTATCTTGCGTAGACAGCTATTTATAAATACTTGTGCCTTCTTGGTGGTGGTTGTTGTAGTTCCCCAAGTTTCAGCTCCGTACAGTAGAACTGTCTTGACGTTCGTATTGAAGATTCTCACTTTGATATTGGTTGAAAGTTGCTTTGAGTTCCATATGTTCTTCAATTGTAGGGATGCGACCCTTGCTTTGCCGATACTCGCCTTTACGTCTGCATCTGAACCTCCTTGTTCATCGATGATGCTTCCTAGGTATGTGAAGGACTCTACATCTTCCAGAGTTTCGCCATCAAGAGTGATTGGATTGCTGTTTTCCGCTTTGAATTTGAGGACTTTGATTTTCCCTTTGTGTATACTGAGGCCTACTGATGCAGAGACTGCTGCTACACTGGCTGTCTTCATCTGCATCTGTTCGTGTGTATGTGATAGGAGGGCTAGGTCATCTGCGAAGTCCAAATCGTTTAATTGATTCTGAGCTGTCCATTGTATTCCGTGTTTACCTTCAGATGTCGAGGTCTTCATAATCCAGTCGACCACCAGAAGAAAGAGGAAGGGAGAGAGTAAACAGCCTTGTCTTACTCCGGTCCTTACTTGGAATGCATCTGTCAGCTGTCCTCCATGCACTACTTTGCACTGTAGTCCGTCGTATGAGTTCCGGATAATATTGACAATCTTCTCAGGAACTCCGTAGTGTCGAAGAAGTTTCCATAATGTCCTCTTATCTACATTGTCGAATGCTTTTTCATAATCAATGAAGTTGATGTATAGTGACGAGTTCCACTCAACTGATTGTTCGACGATGATCCGTAGTGTCGCCATTTGGTCTGTGCACGACCGATCCTTACGGAATCCAGCTTGTTGATCTCGAAGTTGGGCGTCTACTGCATCCTTCATCCGGTTCAGCAACACTCTGTTGAAGACTTTCCCTGGTATTGACAGTAGTGTAATGCCTCTGTAGTTTTCACATTTGCTCAGATCTCCTTTCTTTGGAATATTGACGAGGTGTCCTTCTTTCCAGTCCATCGGCACTTGTTCCTCCTCCCAAATCTTTTTGAATAGAAGGTGAAGCATGCTTGTGGTTGCTTCGACGTCTGATTTCAGTGCTTCAGCTGGTATGTTGTCGGGTCCTGCTGCTTTCCCGCTCTTGATTTGTCTGACGGCCATTCTGATTTCTTCCGTCGTTGGTGGGTTGACATCTATAGGAAGATCTGTGTGTGCTGATTCGATGTCCGGTGGATTCATTGGAACCGGACTACTCAGGAGTTCCTCGAAGTATTCCACCCATCTGTTCCGCCGTTGTTGAATTTCGGTGATTTTCCTGTCTTCTTTGTCTTTGACCGGCCTCTCTGGTTTACTGTATTTCCCTGCTAGTTTCTTCGTTGTGTCGTGAAGCTGTTTCATATTTCCTTCTCTAGCAGCTTTTTCTGCTGTCGTTGCTAATTCTTCCACGTATTTATTCTTGTCGGCTCTAATGCTCTTCTTCACTTGTTTGTTTGCTTCTATGTATTCAGCTTGTGCTTGGACTTTCTCTGCTCGTGTTCGGCTGTTGTTAATTGCTGCCTTCTTGTTCTTCCTTTCTTTG
This sequence comes from Schistosoma haematobium, assembly GCF_000699445.3. NCBI lineage: Eukaryota > Metazoa > Platyhelminthes > Trematoda > Strigeidida > Schistosomatidae > Schistosoma > Schistosoma haematobium. Next base: position 21,363,711 of record NC_067197.1, on the reverse strand, counting down.
ATCTTGTCCAGTGTTTCTATAGAGATCCATTCCTTATGATGGTGTTTCTTTAGGCCCAGAACCTCTTAACACGTTGAAGTTAATGCTTCCTTGATGCCTTTCCAGTTGTCCTCCATACTAGTTTCTTCTTCTTTCAGTAGATCTTGTAAGGCTTGGAACCTGCTGTTGAGAGCTATCTTGAATTCATTGAGTTTGTCAGTATCTCGAAGGAAGGCTGTATTGAACCTTTGTAGTGCTGTTTGTCCACTTGTCCAGTTCTTTTTCAGCTTTAGTTTTAAATTGGCTACAACTAGGTGGTGATCTGAAGCTACGTCAGCACCTCTCCTGGTTCTCACATCTTCCATTGTCCTTCGGAATTTTTTGTTGATGCAAATATGATCTATTTGGTTCTCTGTAGTGTGGTCCGGTGGGATCCATGTAGCCTTGTGTATACGCTTGTGTGGAAATATTGTGCCTCCTATGACTAATTTGTTGAATGCACACAAATTTGCAAATCTTTCTCCATTTTCGTTTCTCTCTCCCAGTCCATGTCGTCCCATAATATCTTCATATCCGGTGTTGTCTATTCCAACTCTGGCATTCAGATCTCCTGTCAGAATGGTGAGGTCCTTTCTTGGGCACTTCTCTATGATTGACTGCAGCCTCTCATAGAATTGATTTTAATGTCGTCGTTGCTATCATTGGTGGGTGCATAACATTGGATAATATTCATTATGATCCCCTCCTTCTTTGTTTTGAATGATGCTTTGGTGATTCTGGATCCGTGAGATTCCCATCCTACAAGTGCATTTCGTGCTACTTTGGACAGCATTAAAGCAACTCCCTGAGTGTGTGGAGCATTTTCCTCTTCGTGACCGGAGTATAGCAGCATCTCTCCCGTAGCTAGCCTTTTCTGTCCAGCTTGGGTCCAGGGAGTTTCGCTGGTTCCCAGTACTGCTAAGTTGTATCTCCTCATTTCCATTGCTATTTGACTGGTCTTCCCGGTTTCCCACATTGTTCGAACGTTCCATGTACCTATAAAAATGTTTGCTCTGGTTGTTAGAAGGGGCATCGGCCTCGTGGCTTCCGAAGGAACTCAGCTTTCACCATGAAGCGTCATAATTCTTCTAACTGAAGACCTTCTAACTCCCAGGGCAGAGTTTAAATGGTTTGGATTATTTTTTCTGGTAAGCGCTTTTTTGGCGAGTTAGTTTTCTACGGGATGGGGACGCTAACCCTATGCCCAACCCTCCTCCTTTACATGGGTTTGGGACCGGCAGTAACCCTATAAGAGCTACAGGCGGTTGGTAAGTACATATAAAAATAATTGGCTTACTGCACATCAAACCATTGAATCTAGAGCATGTTTCTCACGAATATATATTCATGATTAACGAGTTGCTCATAGCTATCTGTCCAAAATGCACACTGTTTTCACATAAATGAATTTTTAGAGGGAAAATATCTACTCAATCAATACTCTAAACATATCATCAATCAAATAAGCCCAAATGTGAAATTTCTCCATAAGCATGATATCATGTTGCAGGCTATCTATAATTCTGTTTTAAAATGAAGGTTTAAATCACCAGTGAAATGTACATTTGATAATTTTGTAACGACAAAAATAATGACCACATTTTTTCTTTGTTTGTGACGCTTCATCTGTAATCACACTTATATTCAATTTCTATCGTATATATGTATCAATAGTAAGGCAGTTGTTAGTCAGTCGTCTGCTTCATACACACATGCTGCTGTAGGTATTCGGACCAATTGTACCTTCGTTGTCCGTCCTTCTGATTTATTGGCTGCGTCCTGTGTTTAGAGATTGTAAAAGTTTTTTTAAAATCCTTTTAGTCTGCTCTACCCTACATGGGACTATAAGCCTAGATTATTATAAATAATATATTTGTAATATCCCAATGAGTAGAAAATTAGATTTTCTGACGTTTCGTGACTCAGTGTAAGTCACTTCTTCAGAGAATAAATAACCAAATTAAAACTAATCCAAGTTTAAATAGTACAACGGAACTATAAGAATAATATTTGATCATACCACACCATACATCCTACTTGGACTATCTATCCTAGCCATTCAGTCTGATCGTATCTACAATTCACACTACCATATTACAAACTAAACTCTATCCTTTCTCACCATAAAGGTCAGACAATTTTTTCATTATTAAACAGTGCACACACACATGCACACAGATTTACATACATATCACTTATGAATCTCATTGACCGAAATGACATGGCATTGACTTGTTCAGACCTGTTTTTGATTGATCAAATATTATTCTTATTGTTCCGTTGTACTATTTAAACTTGGATTAGTTTTAATTTGGTTATTTATTCTCTGAAGAAGTGACTTACACTGAGTCACGAAACGTCAGAAAATCTAATTTTCTACTCATTGGGATATTACAAATATATTATTTATTTATAACAATCTACCCAATGCTCAATTTATTCGAAATTATCAAATCAAACCTTGGTAATGATACCTACAAGCCTAGATTATTATTCAGTAATACCGTCAGATTCGGACTTCGCTTCACATTGTCGGTGTCAACGGCGCAGTTTACTCGATTTACTTTAAAGTAGTCAGAATGGGTTAGTTCTACCGTTATTCACGTTCCTCTCACTTAAATTGGCGGTGATGCAATTTACCGTTAGAGTCATGCTTGATAGATAAGGTCGCTCTTAGTTCATCTAATGACCACACACCAGTGGCAACGGCACTGCGGCATCGAGACAGCTCTTTGTGCCACCTTATTATTTCTACGCTGTGCAATATCAAAGGTTTAAGCTAATTCTAGATAGGTTTTTGAAGCTGTTTTTTGTTTCAAAACAAAGTAAAAGGAGACATTTTATTTTGCGGTGCATGGCATCGCTAAGTCCTTGAAAACTCATTATCCAGGTGCTGATAGAACAGTTTTTACAAAATAGTGTATCAAGAAAACGTTAGCTTTCACTCAGAGTGGTGTAGAGTTAACTCTTGCCTTACTTGAAGATGCTTTTAAAACATGGAACGAACATTATATGTAAGCATGATTGTTTGTAGACCGTATTGCGTGAATTTCAGTTTCTACGGAATCCATGGCGAAAGTGCCGTATTATATGTACTGCACATCATATTTTGATGTACTCGAGTAGTCTTATGTCTTCGTGTCACAGAAAAGTGTGATCTTGCAGAAGACAATGAGTAACGACTAAGTGGATCAGTATAGGGGTTGTGGAGATTACTAAGTTTTTGATTGAGATCATGAACCGATTAATGTTAGACGACCGTTCAAAACCTGGGAGCACTGGAAGGCCGTTTCGTCCTATTGTGGGACTCCTTTATTGGTCTGGTAAGTCGAGTCAATACATGTAAACTCTGAAAACCCGTGATATATATCTATTTTCTCCCTGAGACTGAAGCAAATCACGGGTACTTTCTTATTTGCTTAGAGCACTTTTGTGTTTGGTTGGATGTACTGATATATTTCATGCCCACACTAAATTAATTAGAATGTGAGTATAACAACCTGGATACAACTGTGATCGTATCTTGGCGCAATCTTCCTTGGTAAGCATTTTGTGGAACTTTCAAGAAACCAGATGTCGAATGCTAGGCGTTGCTATATAACCCAACATAAACGATCTTAAATATAGTCGTTTACCCGACGACAACTGTCGCCTGGAAGTATACACAGAAATATATCCTTCTGTGGAAGGATGGTTGTGCAGGGTTTTAATTCAGGTGGTCTTTAGCCCACCATTTATTGCACTGGCTCAAAATCTAGATTGGTAGTGGGAATATTTAGATCTGATGGATAAATTCATTTGAAATGAAACATACGTAGATGGATGATATCGTCTTCTTTGTCTAAGATGTGGTGGTGAGTTAAAGGGTGCATGCACCTCTTAATAATACTAATCACTGTCGTCATCTATATCCTAAAGACAAACATCTGACTCATATGTACTGCGTTTAAGTCCATAAGTACAAACATATCCGACAGAAAAAAATGCTTTACGGTTGGGTCGTTTTTGTTCCGTTCACATACTGACACGACATACTTAGTGTGCGCATACTGGAGAATGAATTAGTCACGGAAGTCTTATCGCCTTATGTACTTCTTTAAGGCAGGTCTCCAAACTGTCCGAAAGTTTAATTGTCTCTGTAGCGTAATATAATTGAGGATTCGTCCTATATCATGCATCATCACGATGGAACCACTTTCTCGATTTGAAGAGTGGAGTCAACCAGAAATAGTGCAGCTAAGCTTAAATCAAACCTAAAATTGTCTTGATTTGACCACTTCAACAAAACCTGACGAGTTGTCGAGTGATTCAATATTCGGCGCACTACAGTGTGACCTTCAAGCGCTCAGTGACCTCCATCAGAGTACGATGCTACTTGATCGTTGTCCTCACCGGCGCTACTTACAAACGTTTGACTGTCGCGCCTCACGGTATTTTACTTTGTACGTTTAAAGGAATAGAGTTTTAAGTTCCGTATGGTTTATACAGTTTCAATGGTTTTATCTAGGAAATCGTTCAGTGATTAGTTCGCTGCGAATGAGGCGGGTAGGTTTACTTAAAACTGAAGCTTAACTCAATACCTAGCGCTAACGTTTTTGTTTCATAACTGATGTTATTTAGTGATGAACCTAACTCAGAACACTAGCCCGACTCCTAATATGTGAACTTGGACTTCTTCCTTTACTACAAGTGGTAATTTGGCATGTAAGGGTTAATTATTCAGACCAAAGGTATAATATAATATTTCACTGCTATTTTATTGCTTTCAATTGTTTATTGTATGGCAGTTGGACATCGATTTTTAGTCGGATGATGAGTAGCCTAAGTTCGTAAGTATAGTATACTTGCTGTATATTATGTCTGTTTTAGGAAGTCATCGAATCCTAAACATCACATGTGTCGATTACATGATTTGAATTGTTACTAAATGATAAATACTGGTGGAGATATGCACGACAGTCCACGTGAAATACGTATTTTAACACTCGTTTGTTCGAAGTACACACAACTAAGACATTTGATATATTTTAGGCATTATACATCGAAAAGCTGCCCAAACGGCGAGACTATAATTTATGGACGAACCAATCAGATATAAGATAACGAGTCACGAATCTGGGCACGAAATTCATCCATACATCTGGTCAAATAGAGTTTTGGCATTATAGCTGATGTTAGTTCGTGATGAAAACCCTAAATCTAGTTTTTAGCCCTATCCATCAACTTTAAATAAGAATCCTAACTGTTTTACAACCCTCATTTAGTCCTAATTAGTAGTTTTTCACTCTCGAGGTCACTTTAGCGTCGCTCAAAGGTTGTCCATAAATTACAGTCTCACCCTTCTGATGTAAATGGACTGGTCGTGCTAACCTGACAACTACCAGGTAATTACGTGGAATTTCGGTCTTGTATCCTCTTGCCTACCTTAGTTAAAAGTTTCCAGAAACGTTGAGAGGTCCATTGTCAACCAGTTGACTACTGTCTTTCTCGTTAGGTTTAACTTCGTCTTGACACTTCGCTAAGGTTCTATTACCGGGTATAATCAAGTGGTTGTGGCCCTATCAAATCTAACACTAATAATGTGTTGGAGCCACTTAATTCTTTTTACTGCTATCCTTTTTCAATGCTACTTCGGTCACTATTTTGGGATTAGTAGTGATTCTTAGTAGATTTATAGTCTTCCTACTAACAACCTTGGACCAAGCGTCCGAAATATTCTGGTCTAAAATATCCTTTATAGCCTTTACTGTACTAGTACTCATCCATCAACTATATGTAACTGCTGTGCTTCATTATAGCTTATAACAGGCTGAGCAACTTTGTTAAGCATGTATAGAAAAAACATCTGATAGACCATAGGGTTCCATTCTTTAGACAAAAAAATATATTGATTCAAATGTAAATCGCGGTTTTTTTTAATCAGTTCACCCTAGTCCATTTATCTGTTAAAACAGTTCAGCTAAAAACTCCGGTTATGTGCTTTGATATTGTGGAGAACTTAAAGTGATTAAGGTCATGAATAAAGAAAAGCAGTAATATTAAAAACTTTTTAGTAATACGACCAAAATAGATGTTAGTTGAAGTCTGTCTGATCCTTATAGTAAATCCTGTAGAGTGCTTCATTTTGATTTTCATTAGCTTCTATTCTGAGTTGTGCCAAACTCTGATGTATGATCTCAAAGTCTCAGTCCTATATATTTATGAAGTCACTAACTTCTAGTCTGAGCCCTATTGGTAGACTACTTGATTGGGGTCCCCGTGACTATCGTAACCAATGATTGGAGACTGTGTGACATGGCTCAGAATCGATCACAATGGCTTAGGTGTATACACTTTCTGTCTTCCCTTAAACCATCAGATTAAAATCGCTTTATATCTTTCCTTCTACGAACTAATTCTTTCTTCCTGTACTTTGTCCTTATATGCAATCTTTCTTTTATATATTCCTACCACTGAATTAACTACTATGAATCCGGTGTTCATCTTGTCGTGTTAATGAGGTGTGGTAACTTGAACTGATGCACATGTGCCTGGTCATACGTCGTAGCTGACTGACTGACCTATATATTTATGTCATAATAGTACTAAGTTAAGAAAATTATTTACTTCCTCCAAATTGCGCGATTGGAATCATTTTCATTCAAAATAGTTGCTTTTTGTATTACGATTTTACACCGGATTTCAAGATAAATGTATTTTAGCTAACAGTTTCTGGCATCTGCTGAAGGGAAACCTAACTATCTTAACTGAGGTTTAATGCAACAGGATCGTCTTATTGTATTATCTGTGCTACTCATCCGCTCTATTAATGAGTTTGGTTACATTCCCTAAGTGTATGTCACTCATTTTCACTGTTATTAACACTGAGAACTGATCAAACGCTAAATATTTTGCTAACTTGCACCACCAACAAGACTGTGTAGCACCATTGTAGCATTCTATAAACATAAGACATAATATCTTCTTAATTGAAGAATGTTTTGCTAGCATCTGACCAATTAATTCATTTAAAAATTGGTTTTTTTTGTCAGGAAGTCGGGACTTGTAGCCACTATCGACTTTCACTTTTTATGTAATTATTAAGATTTTGTGCATGCATTTTACTACTGTTTTTTAGTTTTAGATTGTCTAGTGTTCTTCACTAGTCCCTGAAACTTCTACTGTTGTCAGCCGAATCGAAAAGTATCTGTTGGATTGTGTCAGAGGTCCCATCTGCATATTACACAAATAAATGTTAAATGGATAAACTTTCAGACTCAGTAAGTGTTTTATTAACAGCCGCTACTATAACAAAAATCCTGACTTAGAAATTCTAAGTCTTATTAGTCAGTCAGTTAATATCGAAGTAGGACCTGGCACAATTATCCAACAATCAAATTCGCCAAACTTGTCATGACATCATAAACAAATCAACGGGGCCAGAAATAGAATGAGAAGTAATGATGAAAGCAATAGAAATCTATATGTGAGAAATAAGGATCGAAAGGAACATGTGGTTAAAGGATGGGACTTTAGGATCAGTACTTGACTAAAGGTTTAAAGAAAAGTATAGAATAAATACGTCGGAGACTGATTTTGTGGTGTATTATCCAATGTTGTCAGTCATTAATTACGAGTATTGAGTAGGGTCTAGCCTGGTAGCTTCCACAGATTAACTTGACTCAATCAAACGGTTTATGATCTTATAGACTAATCCTAACTACTGATTTGACCGCTCTAACTTCCTTTGACTCCCTCCTACCTCATTAAACATTCCACATCTATGTGGGAAATTGTCAGAGGTGCATGACACATGTCCCAGCTTCATTAGTCGTGGGGATTCTTACTCATCAATTGATTTATCATCGTTGTTTGATATCTCAGTTCTAACTTCACTACTGGTCACTCAATCGTCGTACGATACGCCAGCAATGCTTCAAAGATACCTCTTACCTAGTGTTTGTAGCCTACGTCTGTCTTCTGCTTTCATGGACTATGTTTTACAGTGATAAATTAATACGAAGAAAACCGCTACACACTTTACTCTCCCTTCGGACGATAGAAAAATACTTCTCGTGCTCCACAAGGGAATTAATTTAGAAAAGGATAATCGAACTTCCTGAATCCGTGCCGAGATTTCGTTAAATACAAACCCTCCATTCATAATGAGACTTCCAAGATAAGTGAAGTAGTCGGTGCATTTTTCTTATCACGAATTCAGGCGTTGACCTATAATAGTCCCGAAGCAATATCTAGCATTTAGGGGAAAAGAAACACTTCCCAACTATGCTTTCCGTGATACTAAAGGTTATTCAAAAGCTCTGAATTTCTTCACCGAGTTCACAGGACTATCGTTTGCGCACTCCATGAGAATGGGTAAGTTCCAATGGAGGAGACCAATCCCTCAAAAATTAGTCAGGAAGTGCGTCCGTAAAATACTGTTTGACAAAGTTATGTAAGAGTGAATTGGGGAGCGCTAACAAAAACTATTTGGTGATGATAAGTCATAGTAAGATCTATATATCAGTGAACTAAAATTCGGGCGCTAGTATTACTCGTTCATGTCCAACAAGTTTTTAGTGCTTAGGTTGGTCCAAAACCAGGACTTATCATCAGGTCATGAAGTCAGTGACCGTGTTATTGGATGCAGATTACCTGATTGGGATCCACACGACCAGTAGTCAGAGACGTTGATTAACATGTTTCAGAATCAGTCACAATAGCGCAAATGCACCCACTTTTTGTCATCTCGTAGATTTAGGGTTATGGTATCCCTTCATACATATCGTTTCATTCCATCTCCAATCATATTCTCAATGTTTAGTTTAAAATGATCATTAGTATCACAACTGTTTCAATTCCTTTGTTATTTATCTTTTTTTATTTCATCTCGTGGTAATAGGGTGTGGCAAATTAGACTAGCACCTTTTTGTGTCAGGTTCTACTTTGGTTATGAATGACCTAGGTAATCTCGTTTCAATCAGCCAGCCATAAGTTTAAACCCTGCCCTGCTTACTTCAATTTGGGCAACCTAAACCTAAACGTCAACGTCTGAAGGGAAGCGCGGGATACAATGGACATCTAAGATGCAGTTGGATGATCTAGACTTCGCAGATGATCTGGCCCTTCTATCCCAAACGCAACAACAGATGCAGGAGAAGACGGACAGTGTGGCAGCAGCCTCAGCAGCAATAGGTCTCAATATACACAAAGGGAAAAGCAGGATTCTCCGATACAACACAGAATGCATCAATCCAATCACAATTGACGGAGAAGATTTGGAAGATGTAAAAACCTTTACATATTTGGGCAGCATCATTGATGAACAGGGTGGATCTGATGCAGATGTGAAGGCGCGGATCAGCAAAGCAAGAGCAGCATATTTACAACTGAGGAACATCTGGAACTCGAAGCAACTGTCAACCAACACCAAGGTCAGGATTTTCAATACAAATGTCAAGACAGTTCTACTGTATGGGGCAGAAACCTGGAGAACTACAAAAGCCATCATCCAGAAAATACAGGTGTTTATTAACAGTTGTCTACGCAAAATACTTCAGATCCGTTGGCCGGACACTATTAGCAACAACGTACTGTGGGAGAGAACAAACCAGATCCCAGCGGAGGAAGAAATCAGGAAGAAGCGCTGGAAGTGGATAGGACACACATTGAGGAAAGCACCCAACTGCGTCACAAGACAAGCCCTCACATGGAATCCTGAAGGTCAAAGGAAAGGAGGAAGACCAAAGAACACATTACGCCGAGAAATGGAAATAGACATGAGAAAAATGAACAAGAATTGGAGGGAACTAGAAAAGAAGGCCCAGGACAGAGTGGGTTGGAGAATGCTGGTCAGCGGCCTATGCTCCATTGGTAGTAACAGGCGTAAGTAAGTAAGTAAGTAAACCTTGCAGTTTAACTGAAAGCCAGGTACATGATATTTCTGTCCAGCATTTTAGCAATTAAATACACTATTTAATATAATTTATCTATACGTGACACTGTTGTTATTTGTGTTCGTATTTCTTGCTTAGTTTTCATTCCAAATATTCAGTTGATGTAGGGGTTTGGAAAGTATCATGTTCATTTCTATTTCAAGTTTGTAGTGGTACAAAGCTATTGTTATATGAAATTGAATGTCCAAGTAGCCTGTTAATTGAGCTGTACACTCTGATTGATAAAAGTGGATTTCAGAACAATAATTATTGAAAGTTTTACTATTCATAGTAGGGTCAACTATTGATAGTATTTTACTTCCAAACTTGTTTGGATTCATTTTATGAATGCTTCCAAATCAGACAAAAACTTTCATTCTTCCTATTTAGAAGATGCAAATGTCTCCATTCGTTATTTGCCGTAGTATTATGATTCAGTCCGGAAGTGACCTAGGGAACTGAATACATTAGATTTTCGTAATCCCCCGATTATTCGAAATTCACGGTTATTATGCACTAGCTTATGTTGCTTTTGACTTAGTCTCGTAGTTCTAGTTTTTTTCCTAAGCTATATTTTATTAAGCTTCACTGATTAGTTCTATCTCACTGATTCAAATTTACATACCTGTGCTTATGTTTCTCGTTTATTCATTGTTTTTGCGGGTCGTAATTGCATCACCTTTGCTATTTTAATTCATATATATGACATATATCTTGCTTTACACCAGATTATCAATGTCCCCAATAATTTACTATTATCCATAAACTCTAAACTCAGCATTTTAAAACGGGTCATATCTATAGAGTGAAAACTGTATTTCCGTTTTATAAACAACATTACTTACTGTTTTCACGTGAAGTTAAGGAACCATTTTTGTGGATTTTAAAAAGAATGTCAATTTTCGTCGTATCTCATGTAATTGAATTCCTATGTACAAATAACCACTACTTGAAATCTGTGTTAAGTATGTCCCAACATAAAAGCACTCTCACAGGTTTAGTGATGGAATATTTTTGTTGTGGAATTCAGAAAACATAGCCCTTAAAACCCTTTTCCTGTATCACCGTTTTTTACCTCTTAGAAAAGCATTTAAGTGTTTCTCGCTGATCTGTTCATAATATTGTCTTGTTTTGATCATCTTTTGGTGGTAGACGGGGTCCTCACATTTAGAGTAGGTCTCCGAAAAACCTTTACTATGATATCCTTCAGTCTTACTCATTTATATACGTTCCCGATTCTCTTCCCTTTCTATGTTTATCGTAATAAGATGTTATTCAGTATTCTGATTGCTATTGTTAAGTGTAAATTGTAGAGTAGCACGTGATTACTGTTATTAATTTCGTCCTCGGCAACTAGCACACTTGTTTTTGTGAGTGCTCGTTCAGTCATCGTTTCCTCTCTATTAAAGATGCATTAAAAATGTATAAATAACTTTTGCTGGAAACTCAAATGACATACTACATGGACGGACTTACATCATTAAAAATAATAAATTAATAAATCCAAAGTTGCTTATGCCGCTTTATTGACATCACAAAACTGAGTAGTTATAAGAAACTTAAGTGTTTACTACAGTACGTAGATTGATTACTTACGACAAGTTATTGAATAGTGTGAACCTACACTATCAGCAAAGAATAATCAAGTGGCACAGGATATTATGTTACTTCTGATCTCCAAATCAAAAATTACAGTTACCTTTACTGAGTTTACTTTTTATTTGATCTGCCATTGTTTTAAAACTACACATGCAAAGTATGTTAGTACTTCCAAGCAAAAAACATTTTGTTTTGGTTATTTATAACCGAACTTAATCGCCCATGTTAATCAATTTCTTCCTTAAAGTTCCCTTTTTCAAGATATGTTTCTTTTATAGCTTCAGCGTGATATCAACAAATTACAAACCGATTACCACAAAGCCATTGAAAAAGAATTAGGTAACCTGGATATTGCTTATCTCCGCAAAATACAGGTTAGCAATAAGTTACTTACCAATAACATATAGGCAAATTACTTTCAATGTGGCTTAAAGTGCTGTGAAGATCCTGATGCCTCTATTACTGAAGTGCAGCATTGCGTAGAAAGGTGCGAAGTCCCGTTAAGTAAAGCACATGAAATAATGCAATCTGAGGTCTCCTCGTTCCAGGTAAGAAGTTTTGACTTTGCAAATGGCTGCACCGGTTTAATTTATTGCATCTTTTAAAACATCTGCCGGTAAGGTGTTTAGAAGTCAGTTGTTCAATGCACTTCGTACGCCGAGATGAATACCTATAAGGGATTTTACTGTAAATAAGTGGGAATGGTTTTCAAACATTTATGGGGTGTATACGGCTAAAGAATGGTTATAAAACTAGTAAACAAACAATGCGTTGCAATATAAAAAGATTGGTTAATCAAAATGAATCCTCTCTGATCATTTAGACTTACCAACTCATTATACAATGATGATTATAAATCAAACTAAACAGCTTTAAGTGCTGAATCCATTGATTTATTATTAAACTAGCCTGATAAAGGAGGTTCTGCCTGATCTTATGTGGTTCGGAAAAACGCACATAAATAGTAAAATCATTGAAGACAACGCCTTAGTTACTTTCGATTCGCGTAAACACACACGGTCCTTGGACACTTTTATATGGATTACCAAAAGTTAATAGGTCTAAATCACAGGTTCTGAATATATTTGGTTCTCTGTACAACCAAATCATCCAACGACATTCCAGAATATTTGAATTGGTTGAGGTATTAGCTTAGAATAATAATAATAATAATAATAATAATAATAATAATAATAATAATACTTTCTTACGAGTATAAAAAATACCGGTAATTCCGTTCCCACTCGGATTTTGCTATCCGTTCACAGAAATTTATCTGTTATACTCATGACATAGAAATGATTATTAAACATTTGCCTCAAAGTAGTATCGCCGTAATCCATCATAAATGTCCAGTTCAGATTTGAAAATAAGTCACGTAAAATTGAGTATCGAATTGTAATGGTCCAGTTTTTGCGGACTTATCAACTCTTTGTCTCGTGGTAAATTTAGAAGATACAATACAAAGTTACATTTCGTTAGAACTATGTTCTCTATCGGTACAGGATATTTTGAACAATTCGATCACATAATAACCTGTGAAGATGTTTGTATGAGAATTAAAAATTAAACTAGAGCATCAGAAAAATCATATGAACCATACAAGACTAAACTGATGCTACGAGTATAGGTTTAGCGTAAGTACATATTGTTCTCGACGACAGGGGGATTTTCATCTTTTTATTACTAAGGTTTCAGCAAACCTAAGTGTTCTCCACAGACGACTCTGAGTTTTGATTAATCTATATAATCAGATTGTTTTAAACACATTGCGCTTATTTATTACATCTTAATAACAAACTTAATCTCGCTGGATTGTCTAGACGTGTGAACATTCAAGTTCTAAAATTCAGTCTCTAATTAGTTCCTGTAAACTTTCAATTTATACCAGATCAAACAAATAGTGCCTATGAGCCGTCTGTTTAAGAAAAGGGTTTAGAAGCACATAATTTTCACCTGTATTTTGGCAAACCCCAATAAGCTTCAAACGTTTATGTGTGGTTGAGAGATAAGTTTGTTTATCTTGCATCTATCTTTTCCTGTGCAACAACATACATTAATGGAAGTCAGCACACTTTCAGCAAGTATAAAACCCACCTTAGTTTTCAAAAATGGGAGCAAAGAGGTTAGAAGTTTTATTATTGGTTGCAAGTGAGTTTGACCATCAAACTAACTCGTATATCGACATTAGTTTTCACACACGTTTTTTTTAATTTCCTCTAGCTGCAACAGCTTAGAGCGTTAAAAGCTTTGGGTATCCATGATAGAAAGCTTGACTTCAGTATACAAAAAAATACACATGTATCTTCATGGTAGATCCTATCTTTTATATTGTCTTTTTTGTTTAAACAGTTTCTAATTGAATCCTTTAATGTGTCTTTTCCCAAATATCTCTTATACATCCTTGGTTTTGGTGAACTCAAAACGATATCAGTGGTTGCTTTTAATGTTTTTACGTCCACATAGTGTATTAAAATATTTGGTAAATAGGCTTGATTAGATTTATTTAGTAATTTGAAGCAGGTAATATGATTCACATATTAAAAAGTTTTTATTGCTTAGGCAAGATTACAACTGTGTGCTTCTGAGTGCGCCAATCAAGCGCGGGACAAGTTACCTTCAAATGCAACTGAGTCACAGCTAAAGAATGCTCAACGTGAAATACTAGCATGTTCCCAAAAATGCGTGGACAATCAACTATCAAAGGGGCTTCCAGCCCTTATTATTCGACTAAAAGATCAATTGCGAAAGTTGAAGCAAAATCAAATTCATATCGCAAATTAGTTTGTGTAATATAAGTAATAAAACTAAAATCTTTTTAGCAAATGAATTGTATAGACCAGTTTCTTCATTTTTAATGTCACATACAAGCTTGATGCTCGTGGATATTTTGCGGAAAAAGCTTTGTGACTTGTTTTCCTACTTCAACCTGAGTTTGTAGCAACTAGGTTTGGACGCGAATCTATAAATACTATGACATTTTGCAAACCTAAGTGTGCTAAGGTTCATTGAGCAATATTCATTCATGTATCTCAAACATGGGTCAGACATTTTCGAATTATAGTTCATCTAAAAAATATTAGTCAACCCTTAGGATGTACTCATGAATGTAAGCTGATTTTAAACATTGAACTTCTTTTATATCCAGAGGTTAAATTTGTATATCAAAACATCAGTTATCCGCGTCATGCACTAAAACTAAGGTGAAAATATATTGAGAAAGGAGACTTAAGCTGAATTCACAAAATTCTACGGTTGATGAATCATTTGTTTCACTTCACTCATGGCGAGACGTGAAAACCCATATCTTATTTATATGGGTAATTATCTCATTATCTAAATTTGCTTATTTATTGGTACAAGGGGGCACCAGATACTTATGCGCCACACAATAATGAGAATGGGGACAGATAAAGAATGTAAGGTGCGCGTCAAAAATGACAATAACGACCACAGATTAGTGTATGGTAGTGTAATAATAATAGTAATAATGGGGGAAACGGAAAGGTACAAGCAGGATCACCATTGGCTTCTATTCTGAGCCATGTCTGATAACATCTCTAGCCACTGTGTTGCACCATCTCTAGGACCCCAAACAGAGAGCCGTGAAGGACCAACACAGGCCAGCCCTTTGCAGCTTTCTTTCATACCACAACACCATGTCATACACTGACCACCTCTCCGCTATTTTCCAACCCGTCCCAGCGTCGGCAAATAATGCACGACGTGGAATTCTCTGGGGCGACATTCGTAGAACATGTCCGAGCCACCGAAGTCGATGATTCAAGATGGTGACATCAATTGGATTATCGTCTCTGTGCCCGAACACACGATGCTGAACCTCTGCATTACTGACATGGTGTTGCCACTGGATGTCAGCAATCCTTCGGACACAACGATGATCGAACACAGAGAGTCGTCTAACATCCTCAACTCGGAGAGACCAGATTTCACAAGTATAGAGTAGAACTCTCACCGACGCGTTGTAGATCCGACCTTTTACAGCCAGACTAACATCACGAAGGCGCCAAAGATTGGCATAAGCCGCTGTGGCTTTCACTATACGTACATTGATCTCATCACCCATGCCAACACCAGCACTTATGTAGCTACCTAGATACACCAACTTCTCAACTACTTCTATCTTCTCACCATCCAGGGTGAGTACAGGATTAGAATCCTGCCAGTTTTGTAGAAGTACTTTGCACTCCGAAGGTGCAAAGCACATACCATACTCACGGGCACTAATTGCTACCTGGTTAAGTGTAGATTGCATGGCTTGGGTATCGTCGCACAGTAGGACAATATCACCTGCATACTTAAAATCGAGAAGTCTTTCTCCAGGCGAAAGATCCTCACCACAATTGCCTACAGAGCTGTTTTCAGAACGTCATCGGTACCACAATTGAAGAATTGGGCAGCCCTGTCTAACCCCACTGCTCGAATGGAACAATGGAGAGAGGTGGTTGTATGCCCTCACTCTACCTGAGGTGTTTGTATTATATAGGGCTTTCAAGATGTTAATAAACTTCTCAGGCACACCTTTCTTCAATAGACAATCCCAGAGAACAGTCTTGTCCGACAAATCGAAGGCAGCCCTAACATCAAGAAACACTACGATTGTTGGCCTTTGATAATTCTGACTGTGTTCTAACATTTGGCGGAGGGTGAGAATATCAATACATCATCGACTGGAACGAAAAGCAGCCTCCTCCTCGCGCGTCAATATTTCTTGCGTTTTGAACAACCTACGAAGTAATTAGTGACTGACGTCGCGAAATCGGTCCCAGTCATATTCATTTTGTACTTTTCTCTTAACCTCTAGTCAAGTATAGATCTCTCCCTTCAATCACATTTTCCTTTCAATCTTTACTCCTCATACTTAGATTCCTTGTTACTTTCGGTATTGTTTCTCGTCTTGTTGACTTCTTAACACATTCTTAAAAGAGCATTCGAAGATAGCTTTAGAAGGGCGAAAATGGATCTCTTAAGACAGTTACAAAGAACGTAGATCCTGACACTTGTATACATTGGTTCAAGTTACCACACATCACAGCGAGATGAAATTCTCACTAAAAACCTTAGGGTAATAGAGGTAGTTAAAATATTGGTGGTCATAGGAAAGACAGTGTGTAGAAAACGCGGTTCTGGAAGAAAATATGGACCAGTGTAATGATTCAAAATCTATAACGTGATTCAGAAACTTAACGGTAGATGCGTCAAGACGTTAAGAGGGGAAGTTCATGACTTGTAAAGAGCTTAGACCCGGAGAATGTGTGATTTATATTTCTGATTCGCATGGTATGATATTTTGATTCTAACGAAACATGTACTTCCCATAAACTCACGATCTGAGAGGAGACAAAATGTGGATACACCCGCATCATTGTAGATAATCCTGAGCCTTGTCACCCGGGATCTGTATACCGTTGGTCACGATAATCACACGAATCCTAACCAAGTGTCTCGCACTTACTACATGGCTCAATCCATTAGTCAGTGTCTTCGTGTACTGAAGCCACGTCTTGATTTAGCCGCCTCCTACCAAACATCTACACCAGTCATCGCGCGTCGATGCAGTTGGTGGGCTGGCATGCGTAATACATATCCTAACCATCTCAACTTATGAACATTCATTACATTATCAATCGATTTCCTATGACTACCTAATCCTCTACTCCTGAACTTGATGGTTCCAAAACATACGATCAGTGCTTTGAATACACCAATGACGGGACACTAATAAGTTATGAATGTCAACGACAAGGATTTGAAAAGCTTCATAACACTTCGCAGTATGCTCGTCCTTTCACTTTCCGAACAGACTTCTGGTCTGCACCACAAGTTGGCAAGAACCGACCGAGTCCTCGAGAGTTGTCTTGAGGTTTCGTCAGACTTACAGGGCTGACGAAGCTTACAAAGTGATCAACATGCTCAACTAGTTCATCCCGTATCATTAGTCAAGGAGTTTACGCTGGTCGCCTCTGAAGCGACAGTTTGTATTTGGTAGAGAAATACGTTCCAAACACGTTAGAAGTGATGTTAAAGACGGTTAATTTATTTTGATTTGGCGCGACAACACTTAGTGTTTTTGTGAATTTAAGTACAAAAGATCCATTGAGGTTGTTGACCTATCCAGAGTTTTAACAGTAGGAGTACACATAGCATAGCATCTCTCTATTAATACTTACACTTGTTGTTAAGAGTTTGTTTCGAATAAGTGTATTCCAACAGGCAACTCATACGCTTTGAAGTTCATTTCATTCTGTAAATCTATTTTGTTAAAATTTATCACTTGAGGTACCATTTCGAGGACGTATTTAGTCCTAAGACAAAATTTCTCTTTGTTAAGTTTACTTATTCCTGTGGTTCAGATGCCAACGTAAACTACGCAAAATTATGGCGTGTGCTAAGCAATTAAGAAGTCAGTGCAGGCTTTATAGCGATTCTCGGGCTGTTCGCCATACGAGGAATCCAAATCATACTTTGAGATTCAAATACGTAAAGTGACGCAATTTCGCAAACTGACATTTCACTTTTATATCAAAAAGATATTTAATAACAACTAATTACAAAAGTATGTGATGAGAATATAATCTTTTAAATCGACCAGCCTTCTCAATGGTTACATAGAGATCACATTGGTGAACAGTCTTCAAGCTATTGATTTAATTGGAAGTGGAGTACTGGTAATTGTCCTATTTGAAGCTTACAGGTAGATGTTAATGTTATCATTAGTGTAGGGATGCGTTTCCACTTTTTATTGGACTGCTAAAAATTCCTACTTACCAATAAATAATAATGTAATTGCTAAAGACATTTGATCGGGAAAACTTATTCGGTAGCAACACAAGACAGAACTTCAAAGCCCCACAAAACAACAGGATTACATGATAACTGATAGGAAGATCGACAAAATATTTATTGATAGTAAGTCAAACAATGGTAATTGTGTCAGAATACATAGGCAAATCTTACGAATAAAAAATAAGAACTAAAAGATTTAGAAGCCATGTTGTTCAAATATAGCGGATTCATAGAACTGAAGTCAAACTAATTTATTGTTGAGAGACTTATTATTCTGTCGGAATTAGTTTGTTGGATCTATTTAAATTAGGCTTGGGTCCTTGTAACTACATAGCTAAGATGCCTAAAACGATAATAGTTGCATAGTCTTACAAGATATTTTTAATAGCGTGAACTTGTAAGAAATCCAATGTTCTGAGAAATAGTACTAAATATGTTATACTTTAGAAAGAGGAAGAACGACACAAGATGAAACAGAGTAATGATGTGTTGCAGATGTACGCACACTGAGCGACTATCCATCATTTGTAACACTAGTATCCGTCGCGTTTTTAAACCACTCTGTATCCACCGGAGGCAATGTATATTCCAACTTTGGCCATAGCTTCGGTTTCCCAATATTAGACGAGCAGGGCATTTGACCGTATAATTCGCATATACATTGGCGCGGGAACCTACAGTTGAATAAGAAATTGTTAGATTTTTAGATTTAAAATTACTCTGTGCCAAAACTTGATGGGTTTTTTGTAGTCAAATCATTCACTAAGGAACTCTCAGATGAAGCAGTTTTCCCAAGAAGTGTAATTAGGTGATCATAGATATCGGAATTCTTTCGAAAGGCACAATTCACCACTTGTTCTTCGTTTTTTCAAGATAAATTTTAATAAATGGAGTCGGACACATATTTTTGAACGTAATTATCTGGTGAGTTAGAAATGCGAATTAAATGATTACCTGAACGTTTGGATTTCTGAATTGTAAAGGAGGTAAATGCCACTTAATGAACTCATCACATCCATGTGATATTTCTGCTCCGGGGACATGATTGATGACAATAATCTTGACACCATCATTCAGAAGTATTCGTCCAGCTTCTAAGTACTTTTTAGTCCTTGTCACCGCAGCACGTCCACCCTTCAGAAATGGCATTCTCCAGAATTTATAATCTAATTTTCACAGTTCACAAGAGAAAGACTTATGAATGTTTTGAAAGATCCTATAGTCGAATGAAACTAAATTTATTTGACGAGGTTCTATATCGCTGATTTATGTTTTTATCAAGTTTGTAACTTCAGGCTTACCAGCTGTCGATATACAGCCTGAAATAAATCTTCAACACTACTACTTTATAAACACTTTACTACATCTCACTTCCTGACTCTTATACAGTTAAAGTGCTGCCATTTGAACCAAAATAGTACCACAAACTTAAATATTTCCTGGTTTGCTTGCCTATTTTACTTTCTTGTGAGTAGAAACACCTCAACGAAATAAAAGAATTATCATTTTTAAGCCTAATAGTTTGAACATGGTGGGTTAATTAAAAAACCCAGCTACCCTTCAATCACCTATCATTCACTAGGTCTCAGCTGACGATTAACATCACACCACTAACACTTCTCAAAAATGAAAAGGCTATTAATGTAACTCTCCCACCAATTACAGAGCCTTAAGCTAAAATCTGATGAGTCAGACCCAGTTTTCTGGGGGAAAAGGTGATATAACGGAGTAATCATAAATCAACAAAATAATAAGTGGATGTGACCACACAAGAAATAGCTTTCATTTCTAATCGATGAGGCATATATATATATATATATATATATATATATTTCAGCGATAATGGTTGGGGTAGTAAATCTATTCCTTCAGCCGGGTTTTTCATGTTGCAGAGGAAGCAGTAAACACTGGTCCACTAAATATTCCACGTTCCATTTATCATGTTTTAAAATGATCTTCCTTTATGCACACCCTGGACCTAAAAGTGCATTTTGTCTTAAACGTGGCGGCTTCTCATTCAGACGATAAAAGCGTTACCAATTGGGTTTCCGAAAGATTGTAGATTTATGTTGATACACTGACTTATTTTAGCTGAGTTTAAGTACTAAAGTGGTTCCAATGATGCTGATACAGATTTACATGGCAGAGTATCGGTAAATTACAGTGGTGACCCTAATCGTATTAATTTGGATCCTATCAATACAGTTACTGTGTACCGAAAATAGGTTTATTCCACTTAAAACTATATTTATGAGAATTGGTGAGACACTAACATCCAAGCACTAAATATGTTTTTCCGATCTCCGACTCCATGTTTGTTATTTATTTCCCCTAGATTGCCCCAGGTGATAACCGGACCGATAATACAACCATAGGAGTACGCGGGGTCTAGTTCAATGGTTGGACTTCGGGGCGTCACAAAGTTTGTGCGTGCAGTGGGAGGCGATTGACATCTGCTTTGTAGGAACTCCTGTCAACCTTCTTATTGAGAACGAGTAATGGCTATATCAAATTTCTCTGTTCGTGAGCTTGCTGTCTCAACAATTTTTTGGTATTGTGACTTACCTGTTTTTATTGATACAAAGTCTTACTATAAACTCGCACAACCGGCTGCTTGAGTGAAAAGTTTGAATAAGAAGGAAGCTTATTAACTAGACTATGTGTGTGCACATTATACCTTACCAATTAGAGATGAAGGCTATTTCTTGTGTGATTATACGCAATTATTATTTTGCTGATTTCTGAGTACTCCGATGTATCAGCTATAAAGACCTTGAAGAGTGGGGTAAGTGCGACAGACATTGGTAGGCCGACCGTTCAGATATTTCGAATTGGTGATAGCAGCTTGTCAGTTGCACTGATTGCAGCATGATTGAAAGTATGGAGAATGGACGATCTCAAAACTGCTGTTTATTTTAATTAGTACAAGAAATCTTGTCTTGTGATAACCACTAAAAAATGAGCTTAAATAAACTAATGCCCGAGACGCTATCTGCTATAACTAATTATTTGCTGTAGAATAGTAAATCCCAGGAAATCAAAAATACATTTATGGTCTGAGTGTGGTCCAGACTTTTATTCTTTGTCGTGTTATAAAACGATTTTTGCTGTTGTCTGGCTTCGCTTATATTCTTGACCTAAAGGTATCATTTGATCTTGTAAGGTGAAAGGTTTTTTGACAATTCACAACACTGACAGGAAAGTATTCCATCTTACTCAGAGGTTTGTAGGAGAAAAATTGGGTGAGACTATAATTTATGGACGATTTTCGTTTGTCCCATAAGACGATGGGAACCCTTCAGCTGAGCACTGTTTGAGCAACGCACCACTTTATGACCTTGTCACCGCATTGATTTATCTTCCACCGCCGGGTGAGGGTAAATAGTTCAAATACTACACATGATCTTAGCTCAGAGAGCTTTATTAGGTTATTTGAATGGCTCAAATGCTTTTGGATGGAATAGAAGAAACTTACTCTTAACGTGCTTCTGTATCTAGTAGCAGTGGATCAACGACACCTCCAGGCAGGAACCTAGGTATTTTATGGATAAAAGACGAAAAGAAAAAATGTTCGTAGATCATGACAACACACTATCCTTAGCCCTCAAGAATATGTCAAGTTTCCTCTTTAAGGGCTCTTGGGAAGTCATTTGGACTAGCTCAGCCTGCAGCGAGTTCCAGCATTTGACAACTCTTAAGGAGTAGAAGGTATGTATACAGTACGTTCTGCTATGTTATTTCCAGTTCTGGGAGTTTTCAGATTCAGATTTGTGTAGTAAATACAGAAGGCCTACGACCTATGTTATTCCTTTCCTAGCATGCTTCTGTGAGTGTCCAGTCTTCTCTTGAATGAGTCAATTGAGGGTGCGGACACCACTGCTTCAAGCAGCAGGTTCCAAATATTGATGACACGGTGTGAAAACCTGTATGCCATGAGTAGTTTGCTCGTTCTTGGCTTTTCTGCTCGCCTGCTATGTCCTCTGAGGTGTCCGGATCTAGTGGGAAGAAAGAGAGAATACGTTAGGTTCAAAATCATTTCTCAGTATTCTGTACATCAAAATTAGATCTCTCCTTAATCTGAGATAGAACAGAGTAGTGGTTCAGCTTTTCAAGCCGCTCTTTATATGGTAAACTCCGGAGTACTGGAATTGCACGGGTAGCTGCCCTCTGTACTTTTTCAAGGATATCCGAGTCAACTTTTAGACAGGGGCTTGCAGCATGAACGCAGTTCTGAAGCTTAGTTCTCGCTAAGGATGTGTATACTATGGTGGACATGGTAATATCTAACTTGGCGAATGTCCGTTTTAAATCCCAGAGGGTTCGAAACCCTTTAGCGCCTACCTCCCGGCAATGGGCCGTCGTCTTAAGATCATGGATCACTGTCACCCCTAGATCCTTATGAAACCGGACCACGGGTAATAGCACTTCCCTATGTTGTGCCTATTAACCTTTGAATCCCCAAAGTGCATGTAGACACACTTTGCCGCGTTTATAGGCGTCAGCCACTCTTTAGACCAGTTAATCATATTATTTAAGTCTGCCTGAAGAGCACCTGCATCTAAGTCTCCAGTTATTACTCGACAGATCTTTACATCGTCAGCGTATAATAACATTTGAGACTGTACTATACTTGAGAGATCATTAACATACAGATTCACTCTCTTCTTTAATTACGTTGGTAGTCCAATGATGCATCCCTGCTCTGTAGTTTATGTACGAAAATATTCTCTTGGGCTGCTTCAGTGCAGATTATGCCAACTGCATTTCATATTTTCTTTGAGCTTTCTGAATTTTTGTTATACACTTGTTTCTTATCGATCTGTAGCGTTCCATAGTACCTGCTGTGCCAAGGCGGATGGCAACATCCCAACATTCCTTCTTTTGTCTCAGTAAACGTCAAATATCCCGGCCTATCCATGGATGGCTGTGCTTCTTCTTCTTTGGAACTGTCCAGGGTATGTATGGTTGAGTTACCCGATTGTATAACCGCCTGAAAAGAGTCCATGCCCCTTGTACTGATGCTCTTGAGTCTATTTCTCAGATTTCAGCCGATGCTGCGGAGTTGATTGCCTCCATATCTGCCTTCCGTATATTAGGACGAGCCGGCGCAACTGTTTGACAGGCAATCTCAGTCATGAATTTGAATAAGATGACTGCATGGTCACTTCTCCATAGTGGTGGGAGGAAAGTCATTTGACCAACGTCATCACCGTGTGTGAAGACTAAATCTAAAAGAGATGAAGAGTTTATCAAGTCATATCTTGTGGGGTTTCTAATGTGTTGGAATAAAGCTAATCCAATCGGATCCAACCAATTTACGTGAGTTACTAGAATCAGGTTCCTTCCTTCAACCGCGGCAAATGTAATTTTCAAGAGGCGGTTTTTCTGAGGACTTTCAAACTCCACCTTTTGTCGTATTCTATAAAGCTTACAAATACTAACTCCTGAAACTGTATCTGGAAGTAGTTTGCTTTTTAAGGACTTAATATGATTGAGATTGTGTTCAAATCTAGTCTTTGGTTCTTAATCGGGGATTCTCTTAACTTATGAAAAATGGCTGATCTCTCAGAGTGATCTGTCTTGACACGTAGTGGAGTTTTTGTTTCTGTTACTGTCTCTTTCAATGACTTGCTAACCAGCTGCGTTTTGCTTACAGCTCTTTTCTCATTTCTTTTTCTCCGTACTGAAGTTCGTTTATCATCACTCAAGACAGCCACACCGGGACTATTTGGAACAGTGACGGTTTTATCCTGGTCTTCAATTTCCACTAGAGGTGTATGATTACCGATGTCAATATCAAGCGGCACTTCACTCCTCGTTGATGTTAACGGAGATTTCACTTTCTCTCCAATCACAGTCGGGTGTTTAGCGGGGCCGGTAGCGGCACGTACTACACTGACACACTCTTCACCGTCAGTGCTCATGTTAACAGCGCAACCGCCATCGTTTTTCTTACAGGCCAAAGCCAATAGGCTCATAGCCTCCTTAATTGGTAACTTCTTATTTGCACAGCAAAGCATACAAAGCCAATACGAGTTAGGCTTCCAGCATCTTTTGTACGCCGTAGGACTTAGACGTGTACACATCTCATGGTGCCACTTTTTACATTCATCGCACTGCATTCCTTCCTCAACGGGGAACAAGCAGTTTGGTTGTCCACATTTATAAGTCTTACTAACCATTGTATTTTGATTAAAAAGGTTTAAGACACAATATGATCACAATGTGAACACGAGTGTCAGTCAATGAGTAAAACAGGCACCACAGAACAAAGTTTAGCAAAAATCTCAAACCCTAACCAAAGTACTTTTAGTTAAAGTCGACCAAGAATGCTTTTTGGTGCGACAAGTACACAAAGCAAGAATAATCACGACAAGTACGAAAATCACTGCTCTTTTTGAAACGAGCTCTTTAGTTCCGCTTGGGTTTTTTGGAACTAAGCTTATTTGGGTTTTATAAGGAGATGTCTAGAAATGTTTAGGATGCTGTAAGCCACTAGAAGGTCACCTCTAAGACGCCTTAACTCCAATGGGTAACGGTTCAGTCATTGGAGGCTCTGTTCTTAAGCCTTGAATGAGGGTCCCCAAACCGATATCGTGGCTTGCCGTTGGATACGTTCCAGAGTGTCCTTATCCTTTTGGAGTGACGGAGGGAATATTATGTTTCCGTACTCTAAATGGGGACGAATGAAACTGTTGAAGATTATGTGGAAAGTTCTTCTGTCAAACTGGCCAAACATGCGCTTCAATGCTACCGGCGCAAGGTTTGCTCGAAAGGTGTTTTTGTCACTGTTAGCGTAAGACTTCAAATAGTAATGTACCAGGAATCCTAAATCTTTTTCAACTTGGGATACCTCTGGAGGGTACTTGCTTAAGTTGTAGTTATACCATGTATCGTAGCTAGTAATTACGCCTATGTATGCTTTGTCACTCACTTTCAGGTACATTGAAGTAGTTTATAATAAAGAGTTGATTAGAGGTATGACTTTTGCTGTGTCTTTCATCATTGCTGACTGCCATACACTTGACACGTTCGTAGCATGGTAGGACGGTATTTGTGGTGGCAAATAAATCTGCAAAATAAATGGTTCTATAATTTTTAGACATTCATGCTGACCTCACTGGTTTTAATAGACACACCGAACTGAAGGCGCTCGAACACGCAGACGCACAAGATCAGGAGTAGGCCTTCCGTTCTACATATCTCTTAAAACTATTAGCCAGCTTAGATTTAACACTTCCCTGTATATCGATAGACTTTAAAATATATTTTCGAACCTCTTTATTTCTGACTTCTGATTTGACTAGGTCGGTGTATTTTGATCATAATTTCGCTGCGTGTTAAGGTGTCGCCAAAATCTGAACACCTGTAGAATCTTTCTACTCTCGAAATAAAATCTTTATGTTTTTCGTGTAATCCAGCGGGAGTGACAAATATCGAAAAGCGCCTTTCATCATGAATTATGATAGCGTATCTAATGATAACCGCTTCACTTTAGTTGGTCGAAATTTCAAATGAGAGTGTAGATTATCCTTACTCGTGACTCGGATTGAGAGATGAGAAGGAATAAAAGTGGACTATAATCGTAAATACGAAGTCAAATTCATACTGATATGGTGTCACTTACGTTATATAACCTCATTAATACATGAGATATTTTTAAAGACAAGAAATACTTAAATTTCCCAAATAATGGATGTAGTACATGGTTTAGATCTCAGTTGCTCATTTCCTTGATCTTGAACTCATCACAAAGTATTCACAACGAAAGATGATAAAAGACTTATGGAGCACTGTATATTAGAAAGAATGGTTAATAGGTCGTGTTCATGCCAAAGCAATCTAAATGTGTCACGGATACTCAGTGTTTGACGACGCTGCTGACCGTGAAACTTTTGTTATCGAAAGATACAAATATGGCCGAATCAGAAGTCAGCAATGAAAGAATTCGAGGTACATTCAGAAGTTAGTCAGTGTTGGGGAATATTTGAGCCAAGATGATCAGTCATCCCATGAGACGCGTAGCTACGTCCAGGAACGTCTTAAGGTCATTTTCTACTCCATGGATCGATGATGTATGTAGTAATTATAATGATAAGTGCACAATCATAAATCCAACACATGTCATTCATCTGCGGTTTTCTGAATTTTCAGCCTGTCGCAGAAAATAAAGAAATGATAACGAAACTGAATGTCTAAATGCACTTGCACTTACGCAGACAAAAAAAATCGTGCGAAAAGAAAGTTATTTATGCCTGTATAAACCATGAGATATCGAGAAATAATATACACATAAGGGTGTTTACGGGATATTTGGTAAAAAATAAATAAAAACATATATATGATCGAAAAAGATCAAGAATTTCCGTCTGTTGTTGGGTACAGCGTAAAATAAAAGTGCAGCTAAATAACTGTAAACACAGAGAACATGGTATGAAAGGACAGGCTTGTGAAGTTTCCAACATGCAAAAGTCAATCAGATGTTCTGGAAACCCCAACGTTCTTCCAGAACGCGTCGTTCTATTCTTAGATACTAGCGAAGTTGCGTCTTGATCGTTATCTACCATGAATTGCATCTTAGTTTCGAGGACTTTTTGGTCCGATTGTGTGGTGAGACTGTCAACATTAATGGGGTTTACTTCTAAGAAAGAGGCTTTTAGCAGGTCGATCGTGACCGTTTCTTTATTATTATTACTATTATTATTATTATTCACAAACATCTTATGGGTAAAATGTGTTGTGAAGAAACCATTTCGAGATTCTTCAAAAATGCAATAATACACAAGTTTCAATGATGTCAGCATTATATTTGCCATATTTGAAAAAGGGAAAAAAATATAATAATGATAAAGGAATAATAATAATAAATCAGGTTCTGTATAATTGATAAGAATATTGAGTGGACTTTAAAGAAGGAAATGGAGAAAATAAGGGAATGGAAATAAGGGAGACGTGGAATACGCAAATAGTTTAACAGGTGTGTTTGTGAACACGGAACAAGGAAAAAACGACTATGTACATATCGTCAAATTACTAACAAAATAAATAAGGAAGATAACTTGGGTTCGTGATTAAGGACTTAGTAGGGTCCTTAGTATTCAGCTTCTGGGGGTCAACATTTTTAGTCGTGACCTACGAAAACGTAAGTATTAAGTCGTTAAACAGAGAGAACAAACAAACTAGCTGATTGCGGTCGAGCGCACGTAGGTCTGACTGAACCCACCGCGTTTGTGAGTCTGCTCGTGCGGGAATTAAGATTTACATGCACTGCAGAAGATAAAGGATTTGTAGCAGCATTGATCCCTAATCACACGGCCCTTGAAATAGAGCACACAACTACCGGGAAGTCTTACATTCTACGTTTGACACTTGGAAAATGTCAAAATAGATGAGTGCGTGAACAAAATCGAGACGGCATGGCTCCACCATGCAAGCATTATCATTTTATACCATCCCTCCCCTTTCGTAATGAACATATTTTAACTCTAGCCCAAATATGTTCCTTAAATGTTCGCAACAGCTATACTGACTATCACGAAAAGATGGGTGGGTACAGATGAAGAGGTGTCCCCTACGCAAAGTTTTTAAGTTAGATAGGCATATCATGGCAAATTCAGTGTTAGGTTAGGTCTATTAGTCTAGTAGCACAGATAGGTTCAATAATATCAACGCATACGTACATTCTACAAACATATGAGAACACCGAGCACCGTTTTTCATCAGTAACGTCCCTGATAAATACCGCTTCTAGCCATTGTGTGAAACATTCCACACGTGTCTGGAGATAAGATTATCCACTTGAACATGGTCAGGGTTCCACCTAGTCTTGATGAAGACTGTCGAAACGAACATCAAGAGTTGCAAAACAGCCTAGGGAACATTTTTTTGTATCCAGGCACCCTAGATTTCTGCCAGCTTACACAGGAGCATGCCCACTTTCCCACGTTTTTAATTACACCCGGTCAGTGAAATCGACCTGTCATGAGCCGGATGGCTGCCCCGACACCTAAGTGAGAAAATTTGTGAAGCGTATTGAAGACACTGAGTCAATAGTGTTTCGGCACGATTGGACAATCCTTACCTGTTGACATGTCACACATTCAAGTTTCCTTACCTGTTACTATCTGTCTACTTTGTAGTCTCAGAGTTATTAAAGATAACTCGTTCTGAATATCAGTGTCTTCTTGAAGCTGAGCGAGTTCAAGAAGGTCGATTCGTTAGTAATTGTTCAAGGAAATTATAAGAGACAAGACGTCCGCCACTAAATCAACGATCAGGAATGGTTTTCTCATTCAGTCACCGATAGTCACCAGTTGGACGCCAATCATTGCTGTCCTTTTAGGGACTGTTTGATGGTCGGATATTTCATAAGACTATCATGTGGTCTGTTACGTCCGCGATCTGTCTACCCACTTTTGATGCTGAGGATAACTAGTCTAATCTAGATTAAGACCTTGACGCGATGGACTGAGCGGCTTAACCTCGAGGCTGGTGCGCGTGAGTTCGAAGTGGGGTAGAGAGAAGAAAACTATCATATCACCTGATTGGCGGACAAGCACGCGTGTGAGAGAAGACATGTCAACTGGAACACTACTCGATTTATTCTCAATTCCGATCAGGCTCCCGATTTGCCGATTTCAGACCAGTGTAAAAAGATACATGAATAAATAGATGACTAACCTGACCACAACGTACAATAGTTAGGAAAATACAACTATGTCGAGAACTGGGGATTAGCGTAGAGAATAGTGTACAAAATAATAAGTTCAAATTACAATAGCTTTGGAACAAAAAGGGCTATGGCAGTGAATCATACATCAAACGAAAGCTTATGTTCTGCAGAATAGACTAGGGACAAAATTAGGTGTTAGTGTTTTACAAGCTTTGAACTAACTGAAATAACGTCCTGAAAAATAGCTTCCGTATTTTGTCAAGGCTTCGTGTTTCTCTGTTGACACCATGGCCGAATTCGTTTTTTGCCAAGCTCAGCTTTTCGGGAACTAATTGGTGCGCTTTCGAGAATACTGGCAGTCTTGTATTTGTGATGTGAAACATTTCTGGTTACACATGGGAATTTCGGTTGCGTATGTTATATCTCGTGGTTTGTATCGTGTATTTTTAATAGTGTGGATCGGTTATACGCCTTTCTGTGACGGGGGACAATCTTCAACAGGAAATGAAGTTACGCAAACAAATGAATTAGTGTTTCCGTTTACTAACCTCTGTTCCTGAGTATCAATGAGTAGATTATGATGGATGTAAGGACTATGAATGGGAGTAGTTCAGAGATATGTGATTTCGTTCTTCAGTCACTTGACGTTATTATTTGACAGAGTAAACCTGATGTTGGGGGTACTGGTGATCTACACACTCCAACCGATAGATGCAGCCAGTTTTTCTTGGAACTAAACGAGAACCACTTTGACATTTCGGAGAAGCTTGGACAGGAATTGTTGTTTAAAGAGGCCCTCGTCAAGAGTTCGTTCATCAATAACACTCACATACGTATCAACGCATATGTTGCTGAGCCATATTGCCATTCGATGTTGTGGAATAAATGGTCTTGCCTTTGTCGATCAGTTAGGTCTCCAGGCTCAGAGGTAACCTTTGTTGATGTATAACAAGCTTCGGAAACATAACTAGTAAGCATACTAAGTGTCACGTACTTGTCTCAAGTCACGTGGCAATGCCATCGCCGCTGCGAGGAACTTGCCGGGTAGATCCTTCAAGCTGTGTCCGTAGAAGTCAGCCTCCGAGTTGCAGGACAAAGATTAAATATTATCAGGCCACATTGGAATGATTTGGAAAGTGGTTGGCACGAAAATTGTAGTCTTGAACAGTTTTACTGTGTTCATACAGCAAATATGATATAATTATATGTATATATAAACACCCCAAAGATATGAGGACACCACTAATTTTGGTTCAATTGAGGTGAATAGTGCTGTCACGTCGAAGGAAGAAAAATGGTACACCTAATGATATGAGAACTCCGCCTGGAGTCCCTCCGGGGGCTACTGCCGGTCCCAAGCCCGGATAAAGGAGGAGGGTCGGGCATGGGGTTAGCGTCCCCATTCCGTAGAAAACTAACTCGCTAAAAAAACGCTAACCAGAAAAAATTATTCAAACCTTTCAAACTCTGCCCTGGGAATCAGAAGGTCTTCATTTAGAAGAATTATGACGCCTCATGATGAAAGCCGAATTCCTTCGGAAGTTACGAGGCCGATGCCTCTTCTGACAACCAGAGCGACCATTTATTTAGGTACATGGAATGTTCGTACAATGTGGGACACCGGAAGCGCCTTCCAAATTGCTGCAGAAATGAGAAGATACAACCTAGAGGTACTTGGGATCAGTGAAACACATTGGACACAAGTTGGACAACAACGACTAACTACAGGAGAGCTCCTGTTATACTCCGGGCATGAAGATGAAAATGCACCACATACACAAGGAGTTGCATTGATGCTGTCCAAACAAGCGCAAAATGCACTTATAGGATGGGAATCTCATGGACCAAGGATCACCAAAGCCTCGTTCAAAACAAAGAAAGAGGGTATTTCAATGAACATCATCCAATGCTATGCGCCTACCAACGACTACAATGAAGACGCTAAAGATCAATTCTACAATAGGCTGCAGTCAATCATCGAGAAGTGCCCAACAAAGGACCTGACCATTCTGATGGGAGATTTCAATGCCAAGGTTGGAACGGACAACACTGGATATGAAGACATCATGGGACGACACGGACTGGGAGAAAGAAACGAAAATGGTGAGAGATTTGCAAATCTATGTGCCTTCAATAAACTGGTCATAGGCGGCACCATATTCCCACATAAACGCATACACAAAACCACATGGACTTCACCGGATCACTCTACACAAAACCAAATCGACCATATTTGCATCAACAAAACGTTCAGGAGGACTAGAGAGGACGTGAGAACCAAGAGAGGAGCTCATATAGCATCAGATCATCACTTGCTGGTCGCCAAGATGAAATTGAAACTCAAGAAGCACTGGACAATGGGGCAGACAATATCACAAAAGTTCAGTACGGCCTTTCTTCAGGATACTAACAAACTCAACAAATTCAAGATAGTCCTCAGCAACAAGTTCCAGGCCTTTCATGATCTACTCAATGGAGAAGGAACTACTGTGGAGAGCAACTGGAAGGGGATCAAAGAGGCAATCACTTCAACATGTCATGAGGTCCTGGGTCACAAGAAGCACCACCACAAGGAATGGATCACTGTTGATACACTGGATAAGATTCAAGAAAGAAGGAACAAGAAGGCAGTGATCAATACCAGCCGAACAACAGCAGAAAAAGCCAAGGCACAAGCTGAATACACGGAAATAAACAAACAAGTGAAGAGGAGCATCAGAACCGACAAACGTAAATATGTGGAAGGTTTAGCAACGACGGCGGAAAAGGCTGCAAGAGAAAGAAACACGAGACAATTGTATGACACGACAAAGAAACTCTCTGGAAATCACCACAAACCAGAACGACCAGTAAAAAGCAAGGAAGGCAAGGTAATCACCAACATTGAAGAGCAACAAAACAGGTGGGTAGAACACTTCGAAGAACTGTTGAATCGACCAGCTCCACTGAACCCACCCAACATCGAAGCAGCACCCACGGACCTCCCAATCAATGTTGGCCCACCAACAATTGAAGAAATCAGCATGGCCATCAGACAAATCAAGAGTGGAAAAGCAGCAGGACCAGACAACATCCCAGCAGAGGCACTAAAAGCAGACGTAGCGGCAACTGCAAGGATACTCCACATTCTCCTCAATAAGATTTGGGATGAGGAAGAAGTACCAACAGACTGGAAAGAAGGACTTCTGGTCAAAATACCAAAGAAAGGCGATCTCAGCAAGTGTGATAACTACAGGGGCATGACTCTTCTCTCAATACCGGGAAAAGTCTTCAACAGGGTATTGTTAAACAGGATGAAGGACTGCGTAGACGCCCAACTTCGGGACCAACAGGCAGGATTCCGTAAGGATAGATCGCAAACAGACCAAATCGCAACTCTACGGATCATTGTGGAACAATCAATTGAATGGAATTCATCACTCTACATAAACTTCATTGACTACGAAAAGGCATTTGATAGCGTGGACAGAACAACACTATGGAAACTTCTTCGACACTACGGTGTGCCTCAGAAGATAGTCAATATCATACGGAATTCCTATGATGGATTAAACTGCAAAATTGTGCATGGAGGACAGTGGACAAAGTCGTTCGAAGTGAAGACCGGTGTCAGGCAAGGTTGCTTACTCTCACCCTTTCTCTTTCTCCTGGTGATCGACTGGATCATGAAGACGTCAACGTCTGAAGGGAAGCGCGGGATACAATGGACATCTAAGATGCAGTTGGATGATCTAGACTTCGCAGATGATTTGGCCCTTCTATCCCAAACGCAACAACAGATGCAGGAGAAGACGGACAGTGTGGCAGCAGCCTCAGCAGCAATAGGTCTCAATATACACAAAGGGAAAAGCAGGATTCTCCGATACAACACAGAATGCATCAATCCAATCACAATTGACGGAGAAGATTTGGAAGATGTAAAAACCTTTACATATTTGGGCAGCATCATTGATGAACAGGGTGGATCTGATGCAGATGTGAAGGCGCGGATCAGCAAAGCAAGAGCAGCATATTTACAACTGAGGAACATCTGGAACTCGAAGCAACTGTCAACCAACACCAAGGTCAGGATTTTCAATACAAATGTCAAGACAGTTCTACTGTATGGGGCAGAAACCTGGAGAACTACAAAAGCCATCATCCAGAAAATACAGGTGTTTATTAACAGTTGTCTACGCAAAATACTTCAGATCCGTTGGCCGGACACTATTAGCAACAACGTACTGTGGGAGAGAACAAACCAGATCCCAGCGGAGGAAGAAATCAGGAAGAAGCGCTGGAAGTGGATAGGACACACATTGAGGAAAGCACCCAACTGCGTCACAAGACAAGCCCTCACATGGAATCCTGAAGGTCAAAGGAAAGGAGGAAGACCAAAGAACACATTACGCCGAGAAATGGAAATAGACATGAGAAAAATGAACAAGAATTGGAGGGAACTAGAAAAGAAGGCCCAGGACAGAGTGGGTTGGAGAATGCTGGTCAGCGGCCTATGCTTCATTGGTAGTAACAGGCGTAAGTAAGTAAGTAAGTAATGATATGAGGACACCAAATTGATAGTTTTACATGTTAAACAAATATATGTATGTGATATTACAACAAGGAACAGACTCAATTCATCACTTGGTTTACCAAATAAAGCTGGACACACTCAAAAAGATGTCGCGATTATTAATGGCTTGATAACGCTGGTGACTGACGCTTTTGTAATCGAAAGATACAAACATGGCCAAATCAGAGGTCAGGAATGTACGAATTCGAGGTACATTCAGAAGTTAGTCGGTGTGTTGGACCGCATTTGAGCCAAGCTGACCAGTCATCCCATGAGACATGTAGAACAGAGTACTCAGTGGTGATTCGGTGCGGACACTTGACCGAGTGCCTTCAGCCAAGGTGTGCATGATGGAACTAATGGGGTCAGCATCAGTGTCGAACGCCTACGGAACTGTTTATTTTGGGATATTCTTTTTAATAGTGTGGTCGTGCGTACATGATTGTCAACCAGATTAATCCTGAATAAGGCAAACAACAGACTCCTGAGAATAGTTCTGAAACGTCTGCCTAGTCGTCTGGGTCCCTAGGCTCTTGCAGATCACCGATGTAAGTGATCTACGTGAATGGTCGCGGCGTACTCAAGTCTGACGGGAATCGGTGTGATCCAGCTTGTCAATGTCACATCTCGCGGTTAATACTCAGTGTAGATAATCCTGTTGTGCGACACACGTTGGCATATAGTACAAGTATGTAGTCATTGTATAATACATGTAGGAATAGGTCTGCAACACAGTGCGATAACTCACATGAGATATCCCATAGTGTAAGACCCACGTTAGTTATCATAGAATTCGACCATGTTCCACAAACTAACTATAAATTATTGATCAGTTGTCTAAATTTGACATGATTTAGCCCAAGCGATGAATTGTCTAGGACTCATTGATGTTACCCTGACCCTACACTATACCATTGTGCTAGATTAAATCAAATCTAAATCTCTTATCATATATGCAGCTTGATTATGATCTTGAGATCTCTTAATAGTGATTTTGGATCTTACTTGACTTCATTTTTATTGTCTTTCGTAGCGACGTTAATATGAGAGCACAAAAATAGTCCGTGGAATTGGAACAACATATTTCCAAGCTGACTCCAGAATTATACCTAGAGTCGTGAACGAGAAAAACTGTTTCTTACCTAGGAGTACCTTATTTTTATGTAAGTGCATATAAAATAAGGTCCAATCATTTCGCTGATCACCACTATCAATGCTATTACAGGTTTCTCAGTCACTCACTTTTCCACCACGTAACATATTCAAGTTTGAGAGTGTTATATGGAAACATGATAACATACTGACTTAATAACAAATCTCTACGTGTATTTTTTTGTTCTGTAAAAGCTCTTGTTTAAGTATTACTGATATCTGTAAAATTGTCATATGACGGTTGGAACCGTATATTATAGTTTGTTTTAGTCACTTGCTTTAAAATAACCACGCTTTATAGTTCTCACTTCGTCTTCCTAAACTCGTGGCGATGGCTTCAACAAACGGCAGTACGGAGATATCTCAGGCTGATAAGAATGTAGAAATGTGGCGGATCAAAAAGTTGATCAAAAGTTTGGAGTCTGCTAGAGGGTAAGTGATTTATGACCAGTCATTTCACATATCAGTAATGGGACGAGTATGATTTCGCTCATCATTCCTCCAAAGGATCAGATTACTAGGATAGCGAAATTGTTAGCCGAGGAGTATGGGACAGCATCTAATATTAAAAGCCGTGTGAATCGCTTATCCGTCCTGAGTGCGATAACCTCTGTACAACAACGTCTGAAGTTATACACTAGAGGTTGGGATCAGTAATTTTTCATTTTTGTAGTTCCTACCAATGGCCTTGTTGTATATTGTGGGACAATAGTCACTGAGGATGGTAAAGAGAAAAAGGTCAACATCGATTTCGAACCATTTAGACCAGTAAACACGTCTTTATATCTTTGCGACAACAAGTTCCATACAGAGGTTTGCTGATTTTCACCACTCTAACGTAACTTAGGCCTTAGTAGCGCTGCTAGCAGATGACAGCAAGTTCGGATTTATTGTCGTTGATGGTAATGGGGCTTTATTTGGGACATTATCGGGAAACACTCGCGAGGTTCTGCACAAATTTACGGTAGAATTGCCGAAAAAACATGGTCGCGGAGGTCAATCTGCACTTCGTTTCGCACGTTTGCGGATGGAAAAGCGGCACAACTATATTCGTAAAGTAGCCGAGACAGCAACGCAACTTTTTATTACAAACGATCGACCGAATATCGAAGGTCTTATCCTTGCGGGGATTGCTGACTTCAAGAGTGACTTAGGACAATCTGATATGTTTGATCAAGTTAGTGGACTGGTGAATAATAACATTTTTTCAGAGGCTTCAAGCAAAGTTGATTAAAATAGTAGATATATCATATGGTGGTGAAACAGGATTTAACCAAGCTATCGAACTGGCCACAGATACACTTTCTGGCGTAAAGTTCATTCAGGAAAAAAAACTGATTCAAAGATACTTTGACGAGATATCTCAAGTGAGCCTTAGTATATTTGTTTTACCTCTTACAAAGGATAGTGGAAAGTACTGTTTTGGTGTTGAGGACACCTTGAAGTCCCTAGAGATGGGTGCTGTGGAGACCCTCGTGGTGTGGGAGAACCTTAGTGTGAACCGCTATGTCCTCAAAGTCCCGAATTCTGAAGGTTAGTATAGTAAAGGTAATAGGGAGTTGTTACTTCACTATTTCTACTACGATGTCAGGCGCAATTGTAAGTGATAAAGTGCACTTACAATCGCAGTGACACAAAATAACGTGATCAATCACACTGATCTCTTTCTTGAGAGAATTGAGATGAGTGTGATTTTGAGTCAGTGATTGACAAATCCCAAGTCTTAGATTTGTTAGACCGAGACTCACATATGTTAAGGTTTTTGTCACTGCATTATCCTGCTTGCTTGAATTTGCTTGCAGGCAGTACACGTGACGTACATCAAATTGATGATAAGGAACAATCTTGATGCGTTGCTCTGAATTGAGCAGTTGCGTAAAGGCATGGTCCTACATTATATTTAAAGCGGTTTCACACAAAAAATTTATTTCTTTTAGGAAATAGAGTTATACACTTGCGTCCTGACCAGGAAACGGACCGACGACATTTCATTGACCCGGCGACAGGATCTGATTTGGAAATTCTAGATACTCAGCTTCTTTTAGACTGGCTCGCCCTGAACTACAGATCTTTTGGGACGACTTTAGAAATTGTCACTGACAAGTCTCAGGAAGGTGCTCAGTTTGTTCGCGGCTTTGGTGGGATAGGTGGTAAGTCTTTGTTAAATTCAACCGTTACACATCCTATAAACGTTTCGGTCAATTATGTATAAGGTCCTCAAATAGATCTGTATATTGCTTACAGGGAATGTCAAGGCAACTTTCGTCATACGCAAACTGGTTAATGGACTCGGCACCTTAATATGTGCGCTCATATCAAGTTTTCTGCCCTCCATAAATCGCTATTCTAGTAGGCATGTACTGCGTATTTTTCGTTGGTGAATGCTCTGAGTGAGACGGCAATTTGAGAGGTATTGAGATGTCGAAGCCGCAGTCTCTTGGTTTCTGTACTGTTCACTGAAGAACGTAGTTTCCAGTCGTTAAATTATGTTCAATGGACTACTGGGATAACTTGCACTAAGAAAGGGAATAATGAACACTAAACACCATTGAAATTGAAAAGTTAAGAATGGATGATATAGCTGTAGCATATAGATCTTCACGCCGAGTCATTAACCTTCGGGATCAGGTACTCGAAGAACTGGTATCTACACATTCAATTGACACATACAACACTAGGCACTGCGGCTTACCAAAAAATGACTAATATAGATCCATCAGACTTCTGCTCTCAGTACATCTGAGTTGTCGTATCAGTATACACCTGTCTTTGATTGACCTGCTTCTGAGCTAACCTAGACTTCTGGTGTATCAATTTCGTTGATTGAAACATCTTTGTCTAGTGCGTTTTGTATTACGCATCTGTGCAAGTAACCGACAGGCAGTAGCAAATTATCTATTTTCAGGGGTAAAACAATTGTATGCATTTATCTTAGTTGGGGTTCATACCCTGCAAGGTATAAATAAACTTCACTGATGAAATACTATGCACACAGAGAATGTAGAAGGGTCCTGAGTTTTTCTCATGTTTAGTAAGTTTTTACATACTTAAAAGTTATTGGTTTGCTTCTGTAGGTATTCTACGCTACCAACTCGATTTTAATCATTTGGCGGGTGGAGATGTTGATTTTGAGGATGACTTCAATCTTGATGATTACTGACAAACCAGTCCAACCTGCGGTTGGCGCAGGTTTCCGTACGGCCGTTCTCCATGGTTTGAACACAGGTTTCTAAGGATTATTCCCAAGGATGATTTTTGCAGAATTGAAAAACTGGCTTTTGAAGAGTTCAATTTAATTTCGGTTGTGATACTAAATAATTTTCTTAGTTGTTGAATGTAGTTTTTAATGTCCTTGTGCTTAGTTTCAATATGGGAGTCGACTTTCAATTCTGCAAGATGGCTGTAAGCACTGGTTAGAATCGTTCGACTTCACATGAGCACCTAAAAATGTTAGTTAAGTAATATAAAACCGCCAAGATTCACCACTGCACTGCCTCAAATAACATATCTACTTCATATGGGAATGCATCTTATACTACCTCAAGATTTACGCCCCCTAAGTTAGCTTTATGATGCATTGTCGTGATTTATGGAACTAGTTTTCTTAAACTTATTTGTGCGTTTACACTGCTGGCTTTTATATCAACACTACCAAGCGATGTATCGTTCTATTAAGCTTTGCCTGAATTTAAGTTGTTTTCTCTCGACGCTGACTGCGAGAGTACGTTTTGACCTTCTGTCGAAATCAAATTAATCCGACCTCATGACGAAATATCATCTGCTTTCGCAACCTCAAGTAGTGTCCTACAAGGTTGTCCACTATCTCCGTTCCTATTCGTTTTCATCATAGACATACTGCTGAAAATAACGTTCTCGTCGACTGAATTTTCGGGCATTGATCTCCATCCAGGAGGTTCAGTTATCGATTTGGAATACGCAGGTGGTATAGTCTTGTTTGGTGAAGACTATGGTAAAGTGCAGTCTTTTGGTAGCACTGAGCAACAATGCGAGGATGTTTGGGATGCGTTTCTCCCCCTCATAATGCAAGTTTTCACTTCGGGACTGGTCTTCGTCAACACCTGAACTAAGGATAGGAAGTGGAGTAGTCGGGCGTGTTGACAACTTCACTTATCTTGGAAGTCTGATCAACCGTAATGGGTTAGTGTCTGGCGAAATCTCAGCACGGATTCAGAAAGCTTGCTTGGCTTTTACCAACTTACGTGACTTATGGCGAGGGTGAGATATCCGTCTATCAACTAGGGGACGAGTATACTGCGCAGCAGTTCGTTCAGTTCTACTTTACGGCTGCGGAACGTGACCATTAAGAGTGGGAGATATTCGTAAGCTACTAGTATTTGACCACAAATGCCTTCGAAATATTGCTCGCATCTGCTGGGATCACCGGGTAAGTGATAGTGAAGTTAGACGCAAGGTATTAGGGAATGGTGGTAAGTCAGTTGATAAAGTTGTGGATCTTCATCGACTGAGATAAGTCACGTGTTGTGTATGTCTGAACACCGATTACCACGACGTGCAATGTCGACTAGTGTCGGGGATGGTTGGAAGAAAGGGGCGGCCAAACGAAAACGTGGCATCAGCTCTTGAAGTCACCAATTTCTGGTCTGAGTCATGTTGGTAGATACAGACTACTTGGTTGGGGTCCACGTGACTATCGTAACCAATGGTTGGAGACTGTCGGTGACATGGTTCAGAATCGACCAGCCTGGATGAAGTGAAAGATGACTTTTACAGAAAGCTAAAGGCTCAGACACGGTACTTGTAGCAGGTGACTTTAATGCCCAGTTGGGTAGCTTAAACCAATCAGAAAGACATTTAGGTGGGTATTTTAATGTTCCGGCTCAGCGGACAGATAGTAGTGATTACCGCTGCAACTCTGCTCAGACGATCCTTTACTTTTGGCAAGCACTAATTTTAAGCATAAGCAGAGACACCGTCCAGCACGGCGGCCTCCTGCACTGAGCCAACGATGGACTAAAATAGAACACATTGCTGTCGGTCATCGTTGGAGAGGCTCAATAGAAGGCTTTCGCATATTCTGAAATACCTGCTTTGACTCCAACCATGCTCTAGTACGGGCACGCATGTGATGGCGCCTCACTGAACGCAGAAAAGCCACACTAAAAACCCGTTAGAATTCAATTGACTAATGAGAAAACCAAAAGTAGGCTCCGGGAGCGATTGAGGTCACACTTAGGTAGTTCTGAAAATAAGGCTGACCCAGATGTTGCTTGGACACATATGTAAACAGTTGTGGAAACATCAGCGGTATAAGTGATTCCAACGAAAGGGTTACGAAAAACCAGTGGATTTCTACCAAGTCTATTGCACTGATAGATTCTCGAAGACACCTCCCTTCAGGCTCTGAACACGGTGAAGAAAGAAAACATATCAGATCTAGGTTAAACAAAAGTTCAAGGAACGACCGTGAGGAGTGATGGGCAACGAAAGCAAAATCGGCGGAAAGGCAGCGGTTGTAGGTAACATCAGATAGCATTTCAGACCAAACATGAGAAAATCAGGCTGGCTTCGGACCTGGCCGAGGCTGCATCGAATACATATTCGCTATTCGCCAGGTTTTAGAAAACATGCATACTTATCGTCGTCCCACAATGATAGTTTTTTGACTAAAAAGCAGCATTCGACTCTGTAAACCGAGGAGTTCTGTGGCAATGACTGTCATCTGATTTCGCAACCTCAAGTAGTGTCCTACAAGGTTGTCCACTATCTCCGTTTCTATTCGTTTTCATCATAGACATACTGCTGAAAATAACGTTCTCGTCGACTGAATTTTCGGGCATTGATCTCCATCCAGGAGGTTCAGTTATCGATTTGGAATACGCAGGTGGTATAGTCTTGTTTGGTGAAGACTATGGTAAAGTGCAGTCTTTTGGTAGCACTGAGCAACAATGCGAGGATGTTTGGGATGCGTTTCTCCCCCTCATAATGCAAGTTTTCACTTCGGGACTGGTCTTCGTCAACACCTGAACTAAGGATAGGAAGTGGAGTAGTCGGGCGTGTTGACAACTTCACTTATCTTGGAAGTCTGATCAACCGTAATGGGTTAGTGTCTGGCGAAATCTCAGCACGGATTCAGAAAGCTTGCTTGGCTTTTACCAACTTACGTGACTTATGGCGAGGGTGAGATATCCGTCTATCAACTAGGGGACGAGTATACTGCGCAGCAGTTCGTTCAGTTCTACTTTACGGCTGCGGAACGTGACCATTAAGAGTGGGAGATATTCGTAAGCTACTAGTATTTGACCACAAATGCCTTCGAAATATTGCTCGCATCTGCTGGGATCACCGGGTAAGTGATAGTGAAGTTAGACGCAAGGTATTAGGGAATGGTGGTAAGTCAGTTGATAAAGTTGTGGATCTTCATCGACTGAGATAAGTCACGTGTTGTGTATGTCTGAACACCGATTACCACGACGTGCAATGTCGACTAGTGTCGGGGATGGTTGGAAGAAAGGGGCGGCCAAACGAAAACGTGGCATCAGCTCTTGAAGTCACCAATTTCTGGTCTGAGTCATGTTGGTAGATACAGACTACTTGGTTGGGGTCCACGTGACTATCGTAACCAATGGTTGGAGACTGTCGGTGACATGGTTCAGAATCGACCAGCCTGGATGAAGTGAAAGATGACTTTTACAGAAAGCTAAAGGCTCAGACACGGTACTTGTAGCAGGTGACTTTAATGCCCAGTTGGGTAGCTTAAACCAATCAGAAAGACATTTAGGTGGGTATTTTAATGTTCCGGCTCAGCGGACAGATAGTAGTGATTACCGCTGCAACTCTGCTCAGACGATCCTTTACTTTTGGCAAGCACTAATTTTAAGCATAAGCAGAGACACCGTCCAGCACGGCGGCCTCCTGCACTGAGCCAACGATGGACTAAAATAGAACACATTGCTGTCGGTCATCGTTGGAGAGGCTCAATAGAAGGCTTTCGCATATTCTGAAATACCTGCTTTGACTCCAACCATGCTCTAGTACGGGCACGCATGTGATGGCGCCTCACTGAACGCAGAAAAGCCACACTAAAAACCCGTTAGAATTCAATTGACTAATGAGAAAACCAAAAGTAGGCTCCGGGAGCGATTGAGGTCACACTTAGGTAGTTCTGAAAATAAGGCTGACCCAGATGTTGCTTGGACACATATGTAAACAGTTGTGGAAACATCAGCGGTATAAGTGATTCCAACGAAAGGGTTACGAAAAACCAGTGGATTTCTACCAAGTCTATTGCACTGATAGATTCTCGAAGACACCTCCCTTCAGGCTCTGAACACGGTGAAGAAAGAAAACATATCAGATCTAGGTTAAACAAAAGTTCAAGGAACGACCGTGAGGAGTGATGGGCAACGAAAGCAAAATCGGCGGAAAGGCAGCGGTTGTAGGTAACATCAGATAGCATTTCAGACCAAACATGAGAAAATCAGGCTGGCTTCGGACCTGGCCGAGGCTGCATCGAATACATATTCGCTATTCGCCAGGTTTTAGAAAACATGCATACTTATCGTCGTCCCACAATGATAGTTTTTTGACTAAAAAGCAGCATTCGACTCTGTAAACCGAGGAGTTCTGTGGCAATGACTGTCATCTGATTTCGCAACCTCAAGTAGTGTCCTACAAGGTTGTCCACTATCTCCGTTTCTATTCGTTTTCATCATAGACATACTGCTGA
Source organism: Schistosoma haematobium (assembly GCF_000699445.3). NCBI lineage: Eukaryota > Metazoa > Platyhelminthes > Trematoda > Strigeidida > Schistosomatidae > Schistosoma > Schistosoma haematobium. The sequence continues at coordinate 21,321,289 of NC_067197.1, read as the reverse complement.
AAATAACGTTCTCGTCGACTGAATTTTCGGGCATTGATCTCCATCCAGGAGGTTCAGTTATCGATTTGGAATACGCAGGTGGTATAGTCTTGTTTGGTGAAGACTATGGTAAAGTGCAGTCTTTTGGTAGCACTGAGCAACAATGCGAGGATGTTTGGGATGCGTTTCTCCCCCTCATAATGCAAGTTTTCACTTCGGGACTGGTCTTCGTCAACACCTGAACTAAGGATAGGAAGTGGAGTAGTCGGGCGTGTTGACAACTTCACTTATCTTGGAAGTCTGATCAACCGTAATGGGTTAGTGTCTGGCGAAATCTCAGCACGGATTCAGAAAGCTTGCTTGGCTTTTACCAACTTACGTGACTTATGGCGAGGGTGAGATATCCGTCTATCAACTAGGGGACGAGTATACTGCGCAGCAGTTCGTTCAGTTCTACTTTACGGCTGCGGAACGTGACCATTAAGAGTGGGAGATATTCGTAAGCTACTAGTATTTGACCACAAATGCCTTCGAAATATTGCTCGCATCTGCTGGGATCACCGGGTAAGTGATAGTGAAGTTAGACGCAAGGTATTAGGGAATGGTGGTAAGTCAGTTGATAAAGTTGTGGATCTTCATCGACTGAGATAAGTCACGTGTTGTGTATGTCTGAACACCGATTACCACGACGTGCAATGTCGACTAGTGTCGGGGATGGTTGGAAGAAAGGGGCGGCCAAACGAAAACGTGGCATCAGCTCTTGAAGTCACCAATTTCTGGTCTGAGTCATGTTGGTAGATACAGACTACTTGGTTGGGGTCCACGTGACTATCGTAACCAATGGTTGGAGACTGTCGGTGACATGGTTCAGAATCGACCAGCCTGGATGAAGTGAAAGATGACTTTTACAGAAAGCTAAAGGCTCAGACACGGTACTTGTAGCAGGTGACTTTAATGCCCAGTTGGGTAGCTTAAACCAATCAGAAAGACATTTAGGTGGGTATTTTAATGTTCCGGCTCAGCGGACAGATAGTAGTGATTACCGCTGCAACTCTGCTCAGACGATCCTTTACTTTTGGCAAGCACTAATTTTAAGCATAAGCAGAGACACCGTCCAGCACGGCGGCCTCCTGCACTGAGCCAACGATGGACTAAAATAGAACACATTGCTGTCGGTCATCGTTGGAGAGGCTCAATAGAAGGCTTTCGCATATTCTGAAATACCTGCTTTGACTCCAACCATGCTCTAGTACGGGCACGCATGTGATGGCGCCTCACTGAACGCAGAAAAGCCACACTAAAAACCCGTTAGAATTCAATTGACTAATGAGAAAACCAAAAGTAGGCTCCGGGAGCGATTGAGGTCACACTTAGGTAGTTCTGAAAATAAGGCTGACCCAGATGTTGCTTGGACACATATGTAAACAGTTGTGGAAACATCAGCGGTATAAGTGATTCCAACGAAAGGGTTACGAAAAACCAGTGGATTTCTACCAAGTCTATTGCACTGATAGATTCTCGAAGACACCTCCCTTCAGGCTCTGAACACGGTGAAGAAAGAAAACATATCAGATCTAGGTTAAACAAAAGTTCAAGGAACGACCGTGAGGAGTGATGGGCAACGAAAGCAAAATCGGCGGAAAGGCAGCGGTTGTAGGTAACATCAGATAGCATTTCAGACCAAACATGAGAAAATCAGGCTGGCTTCGGACCTGGCCGAGGCTGCATCGAATACATATTCGCTATTCGCCAGGTTTTAGAAAACATGCATACTTATCGTCGTCCCACAATGATAGTTTTTTGACTAAAAAGCAGCATTCGACTCTGTAAACCGAGGAGTTCTGTGGCAATGACTGTCATCTGATTTCGCAACCTCAAGTAGTGTCCTACAAGGTTGTCCACTATCTCCGTTTCTATTCGTTTTCATCATAGACATACTGCTGAAAATAACGTTCTCGTCGACTGAATTTTCGGGCATTGATCTCCATCCAGGAGGTTCAGTTATCGATTTGGAATACGCAGGTGGTATAGTCTTGTTTGGTGAAGACTATGGTAAAGTGCAGTCTTTTGGTAGCACTGAGCAACAATGCGAGGATGTTTGGGATGCGTTTCTCCCCCTCATAATGCAAGTTTTCACTTCGGGACTGGTCTTCGTCAACACCTGAACTAAGGATAGGAAGTGGAGTAGTCGGGCGTGTTGACAACTTCACTTATCTTGGAAGTCTGATCAACCGTAATGGGTTAGTGTCTGGCGAAATCTCAGCACGGATTCAGAAAGCTTGCTTGGCTTTTACCAACTTACGTGACTTATGGCGAGGGTGAGATATCCGTCTATCAACTAGGGGACGAGTATACTGCGCAGCAGTTCGTTCAGTTCTACTTTACGGCTGCGGAACGTGACCATTAAGAGTGGGAGATATTCGTAAGCTACTAGTATTTGACCACAAATGCCTTCGAAATATTGCTCGCATCTGCTGGGATCACCGGGTAAGTGATAGTGAAGTTAGACGCAAGGTATTAGGGAATGGTGGTAAGTCAGTTGATAAAGTTGTGGATCTTCATCGACTGAGATAAGTCACGTGTTGTGTATGTCTGAACACCGATTACCACGACGTGCAATGTCGACTAGTGTCGGGGATGGTTGGAAGAAAGGGGCGGCCAAACGAAAACGTGGCATCAGCTCTTGAAGTCACCAATTTCTGGTCTGAGTCATGTTGGTAGATACAGACTACTTGGTTGGGGTCCACGTGACTATCGTAACCAATGGTTGGAGACTGTCGGTGACATGGTTCAGAATCGACCAGCCTGGATGAAGTGAAAGATGACTTTTACAGAAAGCTAAAGGCTCAGACACGGTACTTGTAGCAGGTGACTTTAATGCCCAGTTGGGTAGCTTAAACCAATCAGAAAGACATTTAGGTGGGTATTTTAATGTTCCGGCTCAGCGGACAGATAGTAGTGATTACCGCTGCAACTCTGCTCAGACGATCCTTTACTTTTGGCAAGCACTAATTTTAAGCATAAGCAGAGACACCGTCCAGCACGGCGGCCTCCTGCACTGAGCCAACGATGGACTAAAATAGAACACATTGCTGTCGGTCATCGTTGGAGAGGCTCAATAGAAGGCTTTCGCATATTCTGAAATACCTGCTTTGACTCCAACCATGCTCTAGTACGGGCACGCATGTGATGGCGCCTCACTGAACGCAGAAAAGCCACACTAAAAACCCGTTAGAATTCAATTGACTAATGAGAAAACCAAAAGTAGGCTCCGGGAGCGATTGAGGTCACACTTAGGTAGTTCTGAAAATAAGGCTGACCCAGATGTTGCTTGGACACATATGTAAACAGTTGTGGAAACATCAGCGGTATAAGTGATTCCAACGAAAGGGTTACGAAAAACCAGTGGATTTCTACCAAGTCTATTGCACTGATAGATTCTCGAAGACACCTCCCTTCAGGCTCTGAACACGGTGAAGAAAGAAAACATATCAGATCTAGGTTAAACAAAAGTTCAAGGAACGACCGTGAGGAGTGATGGGCAACGAAAGCAAAATCGGCGGAAAGGCAGCGGTTGTAGGTAACATCAGATAGCATTTCAGACCAAACATGAGAAAATCAGGCTGGCTTCGGACCTGGCCGAGGCTGCATCGAATACATATTCGCTATTCGCCAGGTTTTAGAAAACATGCATACTTATCGTCGTCCCACAATGATAGTTTTTTGACTAAAAAGCAGCATTCGACTCTGTAAACCGAGGAGTTCTGTGGCAATGACTGTCATCTGATTTCGCAACCTCAAGTAGTGTCCTACAAGGTTGTCCACTATCTCCGTTTCTATTCGTTTTCATCATAGACATACTGCTGAAAATAACGTTCTCGTCGACTGAATTTTCGGGCATTGATCTCCATCCAGGAGGTTCAGTTATCGATTTGGAATACGCAGGTGGTATAGTCTTGTTTGGTGAAGACTATGGTAAAGTGCAGTCTTTTGGTAGCACTGAGCAACAATGCGAGGATGTTTGGGATGCGTTTCTCCCCCTCATAATGCAAGTTTTCACTTCGGGACTGGTCTTCGTCAACACCTGAACTAAGGATAGGAAGTGGAGTAGTCGGGCGTGTTGACAACTTCACTTATCTTGGAAGTCTGATCAACCGTAATGGGTTAGTGTCTGGCGAAATCTCAGCACGGATTCAGAAAGCTTGCTTGGCTTTTACCAACTTACGTGACTTATGGCGAGGGTGAGATATCCGTCTATCAACTAGGGGACGAGTATACTGCGCAGCAGTTCGTTCAGTTCTACTTTACGGCTGCGGAACGTGACCATTAAGAGTGGGAGATATTCGTAAGCTACTAGTATTTGACCACAAATGCCTTCGAAATATTGCTCGCATCTGCTGGGATCACCGGGTAAGTGATAGTGAAGTTAGACGCAAGGTATTAGGGAATGGTGGTAAGTCAGTTGATAAAGTTGTGGATCTTCATCGACTGAGATAAGTCACGTGTTGTGTATGTCTGAACACCGATTACCACGACGTGCAATGTCGACTAGTGTCGGGGATGGTTGGAAGAAAGGGGCGGCCAAACGAAAACGTGGCATCAGCTCTTGAAGTCACCAATTTCTGGTCTGAGTCATGTTGGTAGATACAGACTACTTGGTTGGGGTCCACGTGACTATCGTAACCAATGGTTGGAGACTGTCGGTGACATGGTTCAGAATCGACCAGCCTGGATGAAGTGAAAGATGACTTTTACAGAAAGCTAAAGGCTCAGACACGGTACTTGTAGCAGGTGACTTTAATGCCCAGTTGGGTAGCTTAAACCAATCAGAAAGACATTTAGGTGGGTATTTTAATGTTCCGGCTCAGCGGACAGATAGTAGTGATTACCGCTGCAACTCTGCTCAGACGATCCTTTACTTTTGGCAAGCACTAATTTTAAGCATAAGCAGAGACACCGTCCAGCACGGCGGCCTCCTGCACTGAGCCAACGATGGACTAAAATAGAACACATTGCTGTCGGTCATCGTTGGAGAGGCTCAATAGAAGGCTTTCGCATATTCTGAAATACCTGCTTTGACTCCAACCATGCTCTAGTACGGGCACGCATGTGATGGCGCCTCACTGAACGCAGAAAAGCCACACTAAAAACCCGTTAGAATTCAATTGACTAATGAGAAAACCAAAAGTAGGCTCCGGGAGCGATTGAGGTCACACTTAGGTAGTTCTGAAAATAAGGCTGACCCAGATGTTGCTTGGACACATATGTAAACAGTTGTGGAAACATCAGCGGTATAAGTGATTCCAACGAAAGGGTTACGAAAAACCAGTGGATTTCTACCAAGTCTATTGCACTGATAGATTCTCGAAGACACCTCCCTTCAGGCTCTGAACACGGTGAAGAAAGAAAACATATCAGATCTAGGTTAAACAAAAGTTCAAGGAACGACCGTGAGGAGTGATGGGCAACGAAAGCAAAATCGGCGGAAAGGCAGCGGTTGTAGGTAACATCAGATAGCATTTCAGACCAAACATGAGAAAATCAGGCTGGCTTCGGACCTGGCCGAGGCTGCATCGAATACATATTCGCTATTCGCCAGGTTTTAGAAAACATGCATACTTATCGTCGTCCCACAATGATAGTTTTTTGACTAAAAAGCAGCATTCGACTCTGTAAACCGAGGAGTTCTGTGGCAATGACTGTCATCTGATTTCGCAACCTCAAGTAGTGTCCTACAAGGTTGTCCACTATCTCCGTTTCTATTCGTTTTCATCATAGACATACTGCTGAAAATAACGTTCTCGTCGACTGAATTTTCGGGCATTGATCTCCATCCAGGAGGTTCAGTTATCGATTTGGAATACGCAGGTGGTATAGTCTTGTTTGGTGAAGACTATGGTAAAGTGCAGTCTTTTGGTAGCACTGAGCAACAATGCGAGGATGTTTGGGATGCGTTTCTCCCCCTCATAATGCAAGTTTTCACTTCGGGACTGGTCTTCGTCAACACCTGAACTAAGGATAGGAAGTGGAGTAGTCGGGCGTGTTGACAACTTCACTTATCTTGGAAGTCTGATCAACCGTAATGGGTTAGTGTCTGGCGAAATCTCAGCACGGATTCAGAAAGCTTGCTTGGCTTTTACCAACTTACGTGACTTATGGCGAGGGTGAGATATCCGTCTATCAACTAGGGGACGAGTATACTGCGCAGCAGTTCGTTCAGTTCTACTTTACGGCTGCGGAACGTGACCATTAAGAGTGGGAGATATTCGTAAGCTACTAGTATTTGACCACAAATGCCTTCGAAATATTGCTCGCATCTGCTGGGATCACCGGGTAAGTGATAGTGAAGTTAGACGCAAGGTATTAGGGAATGGTGGTAAGTCAGTTGATAAAGTTGTGGATCTTCATCGACTGAGATAAGTCACGTGTTGTGTATGTCTGAACACCGATTACCACGACGTGCAATGTCGACTAGTGTCGGGGATGGTTGGAAGAAAGGGGCGGCCAAACGAAAACGTGGCATCAGCTCTTGAAGTCACCAATTTCTGGTCTGAGTCATGTTGGTAGATACAGACTACTTGGTTGGGGTCCACGTGACTATCGTAACCAATGGTTGGAGACTGTCGGTGACATGGTTCAGAATCGACCAGCCTGGATGAAGTGAAAGATGACTTTTACAGAAAGCTAAAGGCTCAGACACGGTACTTGTAGCAGGTGACTTTAATGCCCAGTTGGGTAGCTTAAACCAATCAGAAAGACATTTAGGTGGGTATTTTAATGTTCCGGCTCAGCGGACAGATAGTAGTGATTACCGCTGCAACTCTGCTCAGACGATCCTTTACTTTTGGCAAGCACTAATTTTAAGCATAAGCAGAGACACCGTCCAGCACGGCGGCCTCCTGCACTGAGCCAACGATGGACTAAAATAGAACACATTGCTGTCGGTCATCGTTGGAGAGGCTCAATAGAAGGCTTTCGCATATTCTGAAATACCTGCTTTGACTCCAACCATGCTCTAGTACGGGCACGCATGTGATGGCGCCTCACTGAACGCAGAAAAGCCACACTAAAAACCCGTTAGAATTCAATTGACTAATGAGAAAACCAAAAGTAGGCTCCGGGAGCGATTGAGGTCACACTTAGGTAGTTCTGAAAATAAGGCTGACCCAGATGTTGCTTGGACACATATGTAAACAGTTGTGGAAACATCAGCGGTATAAGTGATTCCAACGAAAGGGTTACGAAAAACCAGTGGATTTCTACCAAGTCTATTGCACTGATAGATTCTCGAAGACACCTCCCTTCAGGCTCTGAACACGGTGAAGAAAGAAAACATATCAGATCTAGGTTAAACAAAAGTTCAAGGAACGACCGTGAGGAGTGATGGGCAACGAAAGCAAAATCGGCGGAAAGGCAGCGGTTGTAGGTAACATCAGATAGCATTTCAGACCAAACATGAGAAAATCAGGCTGGCTTCGGACCTGGCCGAGGCTGCATCGAATACATATTCGCTATTCGCCAGGTTTTAGAAAACATGCATACTTATCGTCGTCCCACAATGATAGTTTTTTGACTAAAAAGCAGCATTCGACTCTGTAAACCGAGGAGTTCTGTGGCAATGACTGTCATCTGATTTCGCAACCTCAAGTAGTGTCCTACAAGGTTGTCCACTATCTCCGTTTCTATTCGTTTTCATCATAGACATACTGCTGAAAATAACGTTCTCGTCGACTGAATTTTCGGGCATTGATCTCCATACAGGAGGTTCAGTTATCGATTTGGAATACGCAGGTGGTATAGTCTTGTTTGGTGAAGACTATGGTAAAGTGCAGTCTTTTGGTAGCACTGAGCAACAATGCGAGGATGTTTGGGATGCGTTTCTCCCCCTCATAATGCAAGTTTTCACTTCGGGACTGGTCTTCGTCAACACCTGAACTAAGGATAGGAAGTGGAGTAGTCGGGCGTGTTGACAACTTCACTTATCTTGGAAGTCTGATCAACCGTAATGGGTTAGTGTCTGGCGAAATCTCAGCACGGATTCAGAAAGCTTGCTTGGCTTTTACCAACTTACGTGACTTATGGCGAGGGTGAGATATCCGTCTATCAACTAGGGGACGAGTATACTGCGCAGCAGTTCGTTCAGTTCTACTTTACGGCTGCGGAACGTGACCATTAAGAGTGGGAGATATTCGTAAGCTACTAGTATTTGACCACAAATGCCTTCGAAATATTGCTCGCATCTGCTGGGATCACCGGGTAAGTGATAGTGAAGTTAGACGCAAGGTATTAGGGAATGGTGGTAAGTCAGTTGATAAAGTTGTGGATCTTCATCGACTGAGATAAGTCACGTGTTGTGTATGTCTGAACACCGATTACCACGACGTGCAATGTCGACTAGTGTCGGGGATGGTTGGAAGAAAGGGGCGGCCAAACGAAAACGTGGCATCAGCTCTTGAAGTCACCAATTTCTGGTCTGAGTCATGTTGGTAGATACAGACTACTTGGTTGGGGTCCACGTGACTATCGTAACCAATGGTTGGAGACTGTCGGTGACATGGTTCAGAATCGACCAGCCTGGATGAAGTGAAAGATGACTTTTACAGAAAGCTAAAGGCTCAGACACGGTACTTGTAGCAGGTGACTTTAATGCCCAGTTGGGTAGCTTAAACCAATCAGAAAGACATTTAGGTGGGTATTTTAATGTTCCGGCTCAGCGGACAGATAGTAGTGATTACCGCTGCAACTCTGCTCAGACGATCCTTTACTTTTGGCAAGCACTAATTTTAAGCATAAGCAGAGACACCGTCCAGCACGGCGGCCTCCTGCACTGAGCCAACGATGGACTAAAATAGAACACATTGCTGTCGGTCATCGTTGGAGAGGCTCAATAGAAGGCTTTCGCATATTCTGAAATACCTGCTTTGACTCCAACCATGCTCTAGTACGGGCACGCATGTGATGGCGCCTCACTGAACGCAGAAAAGCCACACTAAAAACCCGTTAGAATTCAATTGACTAATGAGAAAACCAAAAGTAGGCTCCGGGAGCGATTGAGGTCACACTTAGGTAGTTCTGAAAATAAGGCTGACCCAGATGTTGCTTGGACACATATGTAAACAGTTGTGGAAACATCAGCGGTATAAGTGATTCCAACGAAAGGGTTACGAAAAACCAGTGGATTTCTACCAAGTCTATTGCACTGATAGATTCTCGAAGACACATCCCTTCAGGCTCTGAACACGGTGAAGAAAGAAAACATATCAGATCTAGGTTAAACAAAAGTTCAAGGAACGACCGTGAGGAGTGATGGGCAACGAAAGCAAAATCGGCGGAAAGGCAGCGGTTGTAGGTAACATCAGATAGCATTTCAGACCAAACATGAGAAAATCAGGCTGGCTTCGGACCTGGCCGAGGCTGCATCGAATACATATTCGCTATTCGCCAGGTTTTAGAAAACATGCATACTTATCGTCGTCCCACAATGATAGTTTTTTGACTAAAAAGCAGCATTCGACTCTGTAAACCGAGGAGTTCTGTGGCAATGACTGTCATCTGATTTCGCAACCTCAAGTAGTGTCCTACAAGGTTGTCCACTATCTCCGTTTCTATTCGTTTTCATCATAGACATACTGCTGAAAATAACGTTCTCGTCGACTGAATTTTCGGGCATTGATCTCCATCCAGGAGGTTCAGTTATCGATTTGGAATACGCAGGTGGTATAGTCTTGTTTGGTGAAGACTATGGTAAAGTGCAGTCTTTTGGTAGCACTGAGCAACAATGCGAGGATGTTTGGGATGCGTTTCTCCCCCTCATAATGCAAGTTTTCACTTCGGGACTGGTCTTCGTCAACACCTGAACTAAGGATAGGAAGTGGAGTAGTCGGGCGTGTTGACAACTTCACTTATCTTGGAAGTCTGATCAACCGTAATGGGTTAGTGTCTGGCGAAATCTCAGCACGGATTCAGAAAGCTTGCTTGGCTTTTACCAACTTACGTGACTTATGGCGAGGGTGAGATATCCGTCTATCAACTAGGGGACGAGTATACTGCGCAGCAGTTCGTTCAGTTCTACTTTACGGCTGCGGAACGTGACCATTAAGAGTGGGAGATATTCGTAAGCTACTAGTATTTGACCACAAATGCCTTCGAAATATTGCTCGCATCTGCTGGGATCACCGGGTAAGTGATAGTGAAGTTAGACGCAAGGTATTAGGGAATGGTGGTAAGTCAGTTGATAAAGTTGTGGATCTTCATCGACTGAGATAAGTCACGTGTTGTGTATGTCTGAACACCGATTACCACGACGTGCAATGTCGACTAGTGTCGGGGATGGTTGGAAGAAAGGGGCGGCCAAACGAAAACGTGGCATCAGCTCTTGAAGTCACCAATTTCTGGTCTGAGTCATGTTGGTAGATACAGACTACTTGGTTGGGGTCCACGTGACTATCGTAACCAATGGTTGGAGACTGTCGGTGACATGGTTCAGAATCGACCAGCCTGGATGAAGTGAAAGATGACTTTTACAGAAAGCTAAAGGCTCAGACACGGTACTTGTAGCAGGTGACTTTAATGCCCAGTTGGGTAGCTTAAACCAATCAGAAAGACATTTAGGTGGGTATTTTAATGTTCCGGCTCAGCGGACAGATAGTAGTGATTACCGCTGCAACTCTGCTCAGACGATCCTTTACTTTTGGCAAGCACTAATTTTAAGCATAAGCAGAGACACCGTCCAGCACGGCGGCCTCCTGCACTGAGCCAACGATGGACTAAAATAGAACACATTGCTGTCGGTCATCGTTGGAGAGGCTCAATAGAAGGCTTTCGCATATTCTGAAATACCTGCTTTGACTCCAACCATGCTCTAGTACGGGCACGCATGTGATGGCGCCTCACTGAACGCAGAAAAGCCACACTAAAAACCCGTTAGAATTCAATTGACTAATGAGAAAACCAAAAGTAGGCTCCGGGAGCGATTGAGGTCACACTTAGGTAGTTCTGAAAATAAGGCTGACCCAGATGTTGCTTGGACACATATGTAAACAGTTGTGGAAACATCAGCGGTATAAGTGATTCCAACGAAAGGGTTACGAAAAACCAGTGGATTTCTACCAAGTCTATTGCACTGATAGATTCTCGAAGACACATCCCTTCAGGCTCTGAACACGGTGAAGAAAGAAAACATATCAGATCTAGGTTAAACAAAAGTTCAAGGAACGACCGTGAGGAGTGATGGGCAACGAAAGCAAAATCGGCGGAAAGGCAGCGGTTGTAGGTAACATCAGATAGCATTTCAGACCAAACATGAGAAAATCAGGCTGGCTTCGGACCTGGCCGAGGCTGCATCGAATACATATTCGCTATTCGCCAGGTTTTAGAAAACATGCATACTTATCGTCGTCCCACAATGATAGTTTTTTGACTAAAAAGCAGCATTCGACTCTGTAAACCGAGGAGTTCTGTGGCAATGACTGTCATCTGATTTCGCAACCTCAAGTAGTGTCCTACAAGGTTGTCCACTATCTCCGTTTCTATTCGTTTTCATCATAGACATACTGCTGAAAATAACGTTCTCGTCGACTGAATTTTCGGGCATTGATCTCCATCCAGGAGGTTCAGTTATCGATTTGGAATACGCAGGTGGTATAGTCTTGTTTGGTGAAGACTATGGTAAAGTGCAGTCTTTTGGTAGCACTGAGCAACAATGCGAGGATGTTTGGGATGCGTTTCTCCCCTCATAATGCAAGTTTTCACTTCGGGACTGGTCTTCGTCAACACCTGAACTAAGGATAGGAAGTGGAGTAGTCGGGCGTGTTGACAACTTCACTTATCTTGGAAGTCTGATCAACCGTAATGGGTTAGTGTCTGGCGAAATCTCAGCACGGATTCAGAAAGCTTGCTTGGCTTTTACCAACTTACGTGACTTATGGCGAGGGTGAGATATCCGTCTATCAACTAGGGGACGAGTATACTGCGCAGCAGTTCGTTCAGTTCTACTTTACGGCTGCGGAACGTGACCATTAAGAGTGGGAGATATTCGTAAGCTACTAGTATTTGACCACAAATGCCTTCGAAATATTGCTCGCATCTGCTGGGATCACCGGGTAAGTGATAGTGAAGTTAGACGCAAGGTATTAGGGAATGGTGGTAAGTCAGTTGATAAAGTTGTGGATCTTCATCGACTGAGATAAGTCACGTGTTGTGTATGTCTGAACACCGATTACCACGACGTGCAATGTCGACTAGTGTCGGGGATGGTTGGAAGAAAGGGGCGGCCAAACGAAAACGTGGCATCAGCTCTTGAAGTCACCAATTTCTGGTCTGAGTCATGTTGGTAGATACAGACTACTTGGTTGGGGTCCACGTGACTATCGTAACCAATGGTTGGAGACTGTCGGTGACATGGTTCAGAATCGACCAGCCTGGATGAAGTGAAAGATGACTTTTACAGAAAGCTAAAGGCTCAGACACGGTACTTGTAGCAGGTGACTTTAATGCCCAGTTGGGTAGCTTAAACCAATCAGAAAGACATTTAGGTGGGTATTTTAATGTTCCGGCTCAGCGGACAGATAGTAGTGATTACCGCTGCAACTCTGCTCAGACGATCCTTTACTTTTGGCAAGCACTAATTTTAAGCATAAGCAGAGACACCGTCCAGCACGGCGGCCTCCTGCACTGAGCCAACGATGGACTAAAATAGAACACATTGCTGTCGGTCATCGTTGGAGAGGCTCAATAGAAGGCTTTCGCATATTCTGAAATACCTGCTTTGACTCCAACCATGCTCTAGTACGGGCACGCATGTGATGGCGCCTCACTGAACGCAGAAAAGCCACACTAAAAACCCGTTAGAATTCAATTGACTAATGAGAAAACCAAAAGTAGGCTCCGGGAGCGATTGAGGTCACACTTAGGTAGTTCTGAAAATAAGGCTGACCCAGATGTTGCTTGGACACATATGTAAACAGTTGTGGAAACATCAGCGGTATAAGTGATTCCAACGAAAGGGTTACGAAAAACCAGTGGATTTCTACCAAGTCTATTGCACTGATAGATTCTCGAAGACACATCCCTTCAGGCTCTGAACACGGTGAAGAAAGAAAACATATCAGATCTAGGTTAAACAAAAGTTCAAGGAACGACCGTGAGGAGTGATGGGCAACGAAAGCAAAATCGGCGGAAAGGCAGCGGTTGTAGGTAACATCAGATAGCATTTCAGACCAAACATGAGAAAATCAGGCTGGCTTCGGACCTGGCCGAGGCTGCATCGAATACATATTCGCTATTCGCCAGGTTTTAGAAAACATGCATACTTATCGTCGTCCCACAATGATAGTTTTTTGACTAAAAAGCAGCATTCGACTCTGTAAACCGAGGAGTTCTGTGGCAATGACTGTCATCTGATTTCGCAACCTCAAGTAGTGTCCTACAAGGTTGTCCACTATCTCCGTTTCTATTCGTTTTCATCATAGACATACTGCTGAAAATAACGTTCTCGTCGACTGAATTTTCGGGCATTGATCTCCATCCAGGAGGTTCAGTTATCGATTTGGAATACGCAGGTGGTATAGTCTTGTTTGGTGAAGACTATGGTAAAGTGCAGTCTTTTGGTAGCACTGAGCAACAATGCGAGGATGTTTGGGATGCGTTTCTCCCCCTCATAATGCAAGTTTTCACTTCGGGACTGGTCTTCGTCAACACCTGAACTAAGGATAGGAAGTGGAGTAGTCGGGCGTGTTGACAACTTCACTTATCTTGGAAGTCTGATCAACCGTAATGGGTTAGTGTCTGGCGAAATCTCAGCACGGATTCAGAAAGCTTGCTTGGCTTTTACCAACTTACGTGACTTATGGCGAGGGTGAGATATCCGTCTATCAACTAGGGGACGAGTATACTGCGCAGCAGTTCGTTCAGTTCTACTTTACGGCTGCGGAACGTGACCATTAAGAGTGGGAGATATTCGTAAGCTACTAGTATTTGACCACAAATGCCTTCGAAATATTGCTCGCATCTGCTGGGATCACCGGGTAAGTGATAGTGAAGTTAGACGCAAGGTATTAGGGAATGGTGGTAAGTCAGTTGATAAAGTTGTGGATCTTCATCGACTGAGATAAGTCACGTGTTGTGTATGTCTGAACACCGATTACCACGACGTGCAATGTCGACTAGTGTCGGGGATGGTTGGAAGAAAGGGGCGGCCAAACGAAAACGTGGCATCAGCTCTTGAAGTCACCAATTTCTGGTCTGAGTCATGTTGGTAGATACAGACTACTTGGTTGGGGTCCACGTGACTATCGTAACCAATGGTTGGAGACTGTCGGTGACATGGTTCAGAATCGACCAGCCTGGATGAAGTGAAAGATGACTTTTACAGAAAGCTAAAGGCTCAGACACGGTACTTGTAGCAGGTGACTTTAATGCCCAGTTGGGTAGCTTAAACCAATCAGAAAGACATTTAGGTGGGTATTTTAATGTTCCGGCTCAGCGGACAGATAGTAGTGATTACCGCTGCAACTCTGCTCAGACGATCCTTTACTTTTGGCAAGCACTAATTTTAAGCATAAGCAGAGACACCGTCCAGCACGGCGGCCTCCTGCACTGAGCCAACGATGGACTAAAATAGAACACATTGCTGTCGGTCATCGTTGGAGAGGCTCAATAGAAGGCTTTCGCATATTCTGAAATACCTGCTTTGACTCCAACCATGCTCTAGTACGGGCACGCATGTGATGGCGCCTCACTGAACGCAGAAAAGCCACACTAAAAACCCGTTAGAATTCAATTGACTAATGAGAAAACCAAAAGTAGGCTCCGGGAGCGATTGAGGTCACACTTAGGTAGTTCTGAAAATAAGGCTGACCCAGATGTTGCTTGGACACATATGTAAACAGTTGTGGAAACATCAGCGGTATAAGTGATTCCAACGAAAGGGTTACGAAAAACCAGTGGATTTCTACCAAGTCTATTGCACTGATAGATTCTCGAAGACACATCCCTTCAGGCTCTGAACACGGTGAAGAAAGAAAACATATCAGATCTAGGTTAAACAAAAGTTCAAGGAACGACCGTGAGGAGTGATGGGCAACGAAAGCAAAATCGGCGGAAAGGCAGCGGTTGTAGGTAACATCAGATAGCATTTCAGACCAAACATGAGAAAATCAGGCTGGCTTCGGACCTGGCCGAGGCTGCATCGAATACATATTCGCTATTCGCCAGGTTTTAGAAAACATGCATACTTATCGTCGTCCCACAATGATAGTTTTTTGACTAAAAAGCAGCATTCGACTCTGTAAACCGAGGAGTTCTGTGGCAATGACTGTCATCTGATTTCGCAACCTCAAGTAGTGTCCTACAAGGTTGTCCACTATCTCCGTTTCTATTCGTTTTCATCATAGACATACTGCTGAAAATAACGTTCTCGTCGACTGAATTTTCGGGCATTGATCTCCATCCAGGAGGTTCAGTTATCGATTTGGAATACGCAGGTGGTATAGTCTTGTTTGGTGAAGACTATGGTAAAGTGCAGTCTTTTGGTAGCACTGAGCAACAATGCGAGGATGTTTGGGATGCGTTTCTCCCCCTCATAATGCAAGTTTTCACTTCGGGACTGGTCTTCGTCAACACCTGAACTAAGGATAGGAAGTGGAGTAGTCGGGCGTGTTGACAACTTCACTTATCTTGGAAGTCTGATCAACCGTAATGGGTTAGTGTCTGGCGAAATCTCAGCACGGATTCAGAAAGCTTGCTTGGCTTTTACCAACTTACGTGACTTATGGCGAGGGTGAGATATCCGTCTATCAACTAGGGGACGAGTATACTGCGCAGCAGTTCGTTCAGTTCTACTTTACGGCTGCGGAACGTGACCATTAAGAGTGGGAGATATTCGTAAGCTACTAGTATTTGACCACAAATGCCTTCGAAATATTGCTCGCATCTGCTGGGATCACCGGGTAAGTGATAGTGAAGTTAGACGCAAGGTATTAGGGAATGGTGGTAAGTCAGTTGATAAAGTTGTGGATCTTCATCGACTGAGATAAGTCACGTGTTGTGTATGTCTGAACACCGATTACCACGACGTGCAATGTCGACTAGTGTCGGGGATGGTTGGAAGAAAGGGGCGGCCAAACGAAAACGTGGCATCAGCTCTTGAAGTCACCAATTTCTGGTCTGAGTCATGTTGGTAGATACAGACTACTTGGTTGGGGTCCACGTGACTATCGTAACCAATGGTTGGAGACTGTCGGTGACATGGTTCAGAATCGACCAGCCTGGATGAAGTGAAAGATGACTTTTACAGAAAGCTAAAGGCTCAGACACGGTACTTGTAGCAGGTGACTTTAATGCCCAGTTGGGTAGCTTAAACCAATCAGAAAGACATTTAGGTGGGTATTTTAATGTTCCGGCTCAGCGGACAGATAGTAGTGATTACCGCTGCAACTCTGCTCAGACGATCCTTTACTTTTGGCAAGCACTAATTTTAAGCATAAGCAGAGACACCGTCCAGCACGGCGGCCTCCTGCACTGAGCCAACGATGGACTAAAATAGAACACATTGCTGTCGGTCATCGTTGGAGAGGCTCAATAGAAGGCTTTCGCATATTCTGAAATACCTGCTTTGACTCCAACCATGCTCTAGTACGGGCACGCATGTGATGGCGCCTCACTGAACGCAGAAAAGCCACACTAAAAACCCGTTAGAATTCAATTGACTAATGAGAAAACCAAAAGTAGGCTCCGGGAGCGATTGAGGTCACACTTAGGTAGTTCTGAAAATAAGGCTGACCCAGATGTTGCTTGGACACATATGTAAACAGTTGTGGAAACATCAGCGGTATAAGTGATTCCAACGAAAGGGTTACGAAAAACCAGTGGATTTCTACCAAGTCTATTGCACTGATAGATTCTCGAAGACACATCCCTTCAGGCTCTGAACACGGTGAAGAAAGAAAACATATCAGATCTAGGTTAAACAAAAGTTCAAGGAACGACCGTGAGGAGTGATGGGCAACGAAAGCAAAATCGGCGGAAAGGCAGCGGTTGTAGGTAACATCAGATAGCATTTCAGACCAAACATGAGAAAATCAGGCTGGCTTCGGACCTGGCCGAGGCTGCATCGAATACATATTCGCTATTCGCCAGGTTTTAGAAAACATGCATACTTATCGTCGTCCCACAATGATAGTTTTTTGACTAAAAAGCAGCATTCGACTCTGTAAACCGAGGAGTTCTGTGGCAATGACTGTCATCTGATTTCGCAACCTCAAGTAGTGTCCTACAAGGTTGTCCACTATCTCCGTTTCTATTCGTTTTCATCATAGACATACTGCTGAAAATAACGTTCTCGTCGACTGAATTTTCGGGCATTGATCTCCATCCAGGAGGTTCAGTTATCGATTTGGAATACGCAGGTGGTATAGTCTTGTTTGGTGAAGACTATGGTAAAGTGCAGTCTTTTGGTAGCACTGAGCAACAATGCGAGGATGTTTGGGATGCGTTTCTCCCCCTCATAATGCAAGTTTTCACTTCGGGACTGGTCTTCGTCAACACCTGAACTAAGGATAGGAAGTGGAGTAGTCGGGCGTGTTGACAACTTCACTTATCTTGGAAGTCTGATCAACCGTAATGGGTTAGTGTCTGGCGAAATCTCAGCACGGATTCAGAAAGCTTGCTTGGCTTTTACCAACTTACGTGACTTATGGCGAGGGTGAGATATCCGTCTATCAACTAGGGGACGAGTATACTGCGCAGCAGTTCGTTCAGTTCTACTTTACGGCTGCGGAACGTGACCATTAAGAGTGGGAGATATTCGTAAGCTACTAGTATTTGACCACAAATGCCTTCGAAATATTGCTCGCATCTGCTGGGATCACCGGGTAAGTGATAGTGAAGTTAGACGCAAGGTATTAGGGAATGGTGGTAAGTCAGTTGATAAAGTTGTGGATCTTCATCGACTGAGATAAGTCACGTGTTGTGTATGTCTGAACACCGATTACCACGACGTGCAATGTCGACTAGTGTCGGGGATGGTTGGAAGAAAGGGGCGGCCAAACGAAAACGTGGCATCAGCTCTTGAAGTCACCAATTTCTGGTCTGAGTCATGTTGGTAGATACAGACTACTTGGTTGGGGTCCACGTGACTATCGTAACCAATGGTTGGAGACTGTCGGTGACATGGTTCAGAATCGACCAGCCTGGATGAAGTGAAAGATGACTTTTACAGAAAGCTAAAGGCTCAGACACGGTACTTGTAGCAGGTGACTTTAATGCCCAGTTGGGTAGCTTAAACCAATCAGAAAGACATTTAGGTGGGTATTTTAATGTTCCGGCTCAGCGGACAGATAGTAGTGATTACCGCTGCAACTCTGCTCAGACGATCCTTTACTTTTGGCAAGCACTAATTTTAAGCATAAGCAGAGACACCGTCCAGCACGGCGGCCTCCTGCACTGAGCCAACGATGGACTAAAATAGAACACATTGCTGTCGGTCATCGTTGGAGAGGCTCAATAGAAGGCTTTCGCATATTCTGAAATACCTGCTTTGACTCCAACCATGCTCTAGTACGGGCACGCATGTGATGGCGCCTCACTGAACGCAGAAAAGCCACACTAAAAACCCGTTAGAATTCAATTGACTAATGAGAAAACCAAAAGTAGGCTCCGGGAGCGATTGAGGTCACACTTAGGTAGTTCTGAAAATAAGGCTGACCCAGATGTTGCTTGGACACATATGTAAACAGTTGTGGAAACATCAGCGGTATAAGTGATTCCAACGAAAGGGTTACGAAAAACCAGTGGATTTCTACCAAGTCTATTGCACTGATAGATTCTCGAAGACACATCCCTTCAGGCTCTGAACACGGTGAAGAAAGAAAACATATCAGATCTAGGTTAAACAAAAGTTCAAGGAACGACCGTGAGGAGTGATGGGCAACGAAAGCAAAATCGGCGGAAAGGCAGCGGTTGTAGGTAACATCAGATAGCATTTCAGACCAAACATGAGAAAATCAGGCTGGCTTCGGACCTGGCCGAGGCTGCATCGAATACATATTCGCTATTCGCCAGGTTTTAGAAAACATGCATACTTATCGTCGTCCCACAATGATAGTTTTTTGACTAAAAAGCAGCATTCGACTCTGTAAACCGAGGAGTTCTGTGGCAATGACTGTCATCTGATTTCGCAACCTCAAGTAGTGTCCTACAAGGTTGTCCACTATCTCCGTTTCTATTCGTTTTCATCATAGACATACTGCTGAAAATAACGTTCTCGTCGACTGAATTTTCGGGCATTGATCTCCATCCAGGAGGTTCAGTTATCGATTTGGAATACGCAGGTGGTATAGTCTTGTTTGGTGAAGACTATGGTAAAGTGCAGTCTTTTGGTAGCACTGAGCAACAATGCGAGGATGTTTGGGATGCGTTTCTCCCCCTCATAATGCAAGTTTTCACTTCGGGACTGGTCTTCGTCAACACCTGAACTAAGGATAGGAAGTGGAGTAGTCGGGCGTGTTGACAACTTCACTTATCTTGGAAGTCTGATCAACCGTAATGGGTTAGTGTCTGGCGAAATCTCAGCACGGATTCAGAAAGCTTGCTTGGCTTTTACCAACTTACGTGACTTATGGCGAGGGTGAGATATCCGTCTATCAACTAGGGGACGAGTATACTGCGCAGCAGTTCGTTCAGTTCTACTTTACGGCTGCGGAACGTGACCATTAAGAGTGGGAGATATTCGTAAGCTACTAGTATTTGACCACAAATGCCTTCGAAATATTGCTCGCATCTGCTGGGATCACCGGGTAAGTGATAGTGAAGTTAGACGCAAGGTATTAGGGAATGGTGGTAAGTCAGTTGATAAAGTTGTGGATCTTCATCGACTGAGATAAGTCACGTGTTGTGTATGTCTGAACACCGATTACCACGACGTGCAATGTCGACTAGTGTCGGGGATGGTTGGAAGAAAGGGGCGGCCAAACGAAAACGTGGCATCAGCTCTTGAAGTCACCAATTTCTGGTCTGAGTCATGTTGGTAGATACAGACTACTTGGTTGGGGTCCACGTGACTATCGTAACCAATGGTTGGAGACTGTCGGTGACATGGTTCAGAATCGACCAGCCTGGATGAAGTGAAAGATGACTTTTACAGAAAGCTAAAGGCTCAGACACGGTACTTGTAGCAGGTGACTTTAATGCCCAGTTGGGTAGCTTAAACCAATCAGAAAGACATTTAGGTGGGTATTTTAATGTTCCGGCTCAGCGGACAGATAGTAGTGATTACCGCTGCAACTCTGCTCAGACGATCCTTTACTTTTGGCAAGCACTAATTTTAAGCATAAGCAGAGACACCGTCCAGCACGGCGGCCTCCTGCACTGAGCCAACGATGGACTAAAATAGAACACATTGCTGTCGGTCATCGTTGGAGAGGCTCAATAGAAGGCTTTCGCATATTCTGAAATACCTGCTTTGACTCCAACCATGCTCTAGTACGGGCACGCATGTGATGGCGCCTCACTGAACGCAGAAAAGCCACACTAAAAACCCGTTAGAATTCAATTGACTAATGAGAAAACCAAAAGTAGGCTCCGGGAGCGATTGAGGTCACACTTAGGTAGTTCTGAAAATAAGGCTGACCCAGATGTTGCTTGGACACATATGTAAACAGTTGTGGAAACATCAGCGGTATAAGTGATTCCAACGAAAGGGTTACGAAAAACCAGTGGATTTCTACCAAGTCTATTGCACTGATAGATTCTCGAAGACACATCCCTTCAGGCTCTGAACACGGTGAAGAAAGAAAACATATCAGATCTAGGTTAAACAAAAGTTCAAGGAACGACCGTGAGGAGTGATGGGCAACGAAAGCAAAATCGGCGGAAAGGCAGCGGTTGTAGGTAACATCAGATAGCATTTCAGACCAAACATGAGAAAATCAGGCTGGCTTCGGACCTGGCCGAGGCTGCATCGAATACATATTCGCTATTCGCCAGGTTTTAGAAAACATGCATACTTATCGTCGTCCCACAATGATAGTTTTTTGACTAAAAAGCAGCATTCGACTCTGTAAACCGAGGAGTTCTGTGGCAATGACTGTCATCTGATTTCGCAACCTCAAGTAGTGTCCTACAAGGTTGTCCACTATCTCCGTTTCTATTCGTTTTCATCATAGACATACTGCTGAAAATAACGTTCTCGTCGACTGAATTTTCGGGCATTGATCTCCATCCAGGAGGTTCAGTTATCGATTTGGAATACGCAGGTGGTATAGTCTTGTTTGGTGAAGACTATGGTAAAGTGCAGTCTTTTGGTAGCACTGAGCAACAATGCGAGGATGTTTGGGATGCGTTTCTCCCCCTCATAATGCAAGTTTTCACTTCGGGACTGGTCTTCGTCAACACCTGAACTAAGGATAGGAAGTGGAGTAGTCGGGCGTGTTGACAACTTCACTTATCTTGGAAGTCTGATCAACCGTAATGGGTTAGTGTCTGGCGAAATCTCAGCACGGATTCAGAAAGCTTGCTTGGCTTTTACCAACTTACGTGACTTATGGCGAGGGTGAGATATCCGTCTATCAACTAGGGGACGAGTATACTGCGCAGCAGTTCGTTCAGTTCTACTTTACGGCTGCGGAACGTGACCATTAAGAGTGGGAGATATTCGTAAGCTACTAGTATTTGACCACAAATGCCTTCGAAATATTGCTCGCATCTGCTGGGATCACCGGGTAAGTGATAGTGAAGTTAGACGCAAGGTATTAGGGAATGGTGGTAAGTCAGTTGATAAAGTTGTGGATCTTCATCGACTGAGATAAGTCACGTGTTGTGTATGTCTGAACACCGATTACCACGACGTGCAATGTCGACTAGTGTCGGGGATGGTTGGAAGAAAGGGGCGGCCAAACGAAAACGTGGCATCAGCTCTTGAAGTCACCAATTTCTGGTCTGAGTCATGTTGGTAGATACAGACTACTTGGTTGGGGTCCACGTGACTATCGTAACCAATGGTTGGAGACTGTCGGTGACATGGTTCAGAATCGACCAGCCTGGATGAAGTGAAAGATGACTTTTACAGAAAGCTAAAGGCTCAGACACGGTACTTGTAGCAGGTGACTTTAATGCCCAGTTGGGTAGCTTAAACCAATCAGAAAGACATTTAGGTGGGTATTTTAATGTTCCGGCTCAGCGGACAGATAGTAGTGATTACCGCTGCAACTCTGCTCAGACGATCCTTTACTTTTGGCAAGCACTAATTTTAAGCATAAGCAGAGACACCGTCCAGCACGGCGGCCTCCTGCACTGAGCCAACGATGGACTAAAATAGAACACATTGCTGTCGGTCATCGTTGGAGAGGCTCAATAGAAGGCTTTCGCATATTCTGAAATACCTGCTTTGACTCCAACCATGCTCTAGTACGGGCACGCATGTGATGGCGCCTCACTGAACGCAGAAAAGCCACACTAAAAACCCGTTAGAATTCAATTGACTAATGAGAAAACCAAAAGTAGGCTCCGGGAGCGATTGAGGTCACACTTAGGTAGTTCTGAAAATAAGGCTGACCCAGATGTTGCTTGGACACATATGTAAACAGTTGTGGAAACATCAGCGGTATAAGTGATTCCAACGAAAGGGTTACGAAAAACCAGTGGATTTCTACCAAGTCTATTGCACTGATAGATTCTCGAAGACACATCCCTTCAGGCTCTGAACACGGTGAAGAAAGAAAACATATCAGATCTAGGTTAAACAAAAGTTCAAGGAACGACCGTGAGGAGTGATGGGCAACGAAAGCAAAATCGGCGGAAAGGCAGCGGTTGTAGGTAACATCAGATAGCATTTCAGACCAAACATGAGAAAATCAGGCTGGCTTCGGACCTGGCCGAGGCTGCATCGAATACATATTCGCTATTCGCCAGGTTTTAGAAAACATGCATACTTATCGTCGTCCCACAATGATAGTTTTTTGACTAAAAAGCAGCATTCGACTCTGTAAACCGAGGAGTTCTGTGGCAATGACTGTCATCTGATTTCGCAACCTCAAGTAGTGTCCTACAAGGTTGTCCACTATCTCCGTTTCTATTCGTTTTCATCATAGACATACTGCTGAAAATAACGTTCTCGTCGACTGAATTTTCGGGCATTGATCTCCATCCAGGAGGTTCAGTTATCGATTTGGAATACGCAGGTGGTATAGTCTTGTTTGGTGAAGACTATGGTAAAGTGCAGTCTTTTGGTAGCACTGAGCAACAATGCGAGGATGTTTGGGATGCGTTTCTCCCCCTCATAATGCAAGTTTTCACTTCGGGACTGGTCTTCGTCAACACCTGAACTAAGGATAGGAAGTGGAGTAGTCGGGCGTGTTGACAACTTCACTTATCTTGGAAGTCTGATCAACCGTAATGGGTTAGTGTCTGGCGAAATCTCAGCACGGATTCAGAAAGCTTGCTTGGCTTTTACCAACTTACGTGACTTATGGCGAGGGTGAGATATCCGTCTATCAACTAGGGGACGAGTATACTGCGCAGCAGTTCGTTCAGTTCTACTTTACGGCTGCGGAACGTGACCATTAAGAGTGGGAGATATTCGTAAGCTACTAGTATTTGACCACAAATGCCTTCGAAATATTGCTCGCATCTGCTGGGATCACCGGGTAAGTGATAGTGAAGTTAGACGCAAGGTATTAGGGAATGGTGGTAAGTCAGTTGATAAAGTTGTGGATCTTCATCGACTGAGATAAGTCACGTGTTGTGTATGTCTGAACACCGATTACCACGACGTGCAATGTCGACTAGTGTCGGGGATGGTTGGAAGAAAGGGGCGGCCAAACGAAAACGTGGCATCAGCTCTTGAAGTCACCAATTTCTGGTCTGAGTCATGTTGGTAGATACAGACTACTTGGTTGGGGTCCACGTGACTATCGTAACCAATGGTTGGAGACTGTCGGTGACATGGTTCAGAATCGACCAGCCTGGATGAAGTGAAAGATGACTTTTACAGAAAGCTAAAGGCTCAGACACGGTACTTGTAGCAGGTGACTTTAATGCCCAGTTGGGTAGCTTAAACCAATCAGAAAGACATTTAGGTGGGTATTTTAATGTTCCGGCTCAGCGGACAGATAGTAGTGATTACCGCTGCAACTCTGCTCAGACGATCCTTTACTTTTGGCAAGCACTAATTTTAAGCATAAGCAGAGACACCGTCCAGCACGGCGGCCTCCTGCACTGAGCCAACGATGGACTAAAATAGAACACATTGCTGTCGGTCATCGTTGGAGAGGCTCAATAGAAGGCTTTCGCATATTCTGAAATACCTGCTTTGACTCCAACCATGCTCTAGTACGGGCACGCATGTGATGGCGCCTCACTGAACGCAGAAAAGCCACACTAAAAACCCGTTAGAATTCAATTGACTAATGAGAAAACCAAAAGTAGGCTCCGGGAGCGATTGAGGTCACACTTAGGTAGTTCTGAAAATAAGGCTGACCCAGATGTTGCTTGGACACATATGTAAACAGTTGTGGAAACATCAGCGGTATAAGTGATTCCAACGAAAGGGTTACGAAAAACCAGTGGATTTCTACCAAGTCTATTGCACTGATAGATTCTCGAAGACACATCCCTTCAGGCTCTGAACACGGTGAAGAAAGAAAACATATCAGATCTAGGTTAAACAAAAGTTCAAGGAACGACCGTGAGGAGTGATGGGCAACGAAAGCAAAATCGGCGGAAAGGCAGCGGTTGTAGGTAACATCAGATAGCATTTCAGACCAAACATGAGAAAATCAGGCTGGCTTCGGACCTGGCCGAGGCTGCATCGAATACATATTCGCTATTCGCCAGGTTTTAGAAAACATGCATACTTATCGTCGTCCCACAATGATAGTTTTTTGACTAAAAAGCAGCATTCGACTCTGTAAACCGAGGAGTTCTGTGGCAATGACTGTCATCTGATTTCGCAACCTCAAGTAGTGTCCTACAAGGTTGTCCACTATCTCCGTTTCTATTCGTTTTCATCATAGACATACTGCTGAAAATAACGTTCTCGTCGACTGAATTTTCGGGCATTGATCTCCATCCAGGAGGTTCAGTTATCGATTTGGAATACGCAGGTGGTATAGTCTTGTTTGGTGAAGACTATGGTAAAGTGCAGTCTTTTGGTAGCACTGAGCAACAATGCGAGGATGTTTGGGATGCGTTTCTCCCCCTCATAATGCAAGTTTTCACTTCGGGACTGGTCTTCGTCAACACCTGAACTAAGGATAGGAAGTGGAGTAGTCGGGCGTGTTGACAACTTCACTTATCTTGGAAGTCTGATCAACCGTAATGGGTTAGTGTCTGGCGAAATCTCAGCACGGATTCAGAAAGCTTGCTTGGCTTTTACCAACTTACGTGACTTATGGCGAGGGTGAGATATCCGTCTATCAACTAGGGGACGAGTATACTGCGCAGCAGTTCGTTCAGTTCTACTTTACGGCTGCGGAACGTGACCATTAAGAGTGGGAGATATTCGTAAGCTACTAGTATTTGACCACAAATGCCTTCGAAATATTGCTCGCATCTGCTGGGATCACCGGGTAAGTGATAGTGAAGTTAGACGCAAGGTATTAGGGAATGGTGGTAAGTCAGTTGATAAAGTTGTGGATCTTCATCGACTGAGATAAGTCACGTGTTGTGTATGTCTGAACACCGATTACCACGACGTGCAATGTCGACTAGTGTCGGGGATGGTTGGAAGAAAGGGGCGGCCAAACGAAAACGTGGCATCAGCTCTTGAAGTCACCAATTTCTGGTCTGAGTCATGTTGGTAGATACAGACTACTTGGTTGGGGTCCACGTGACTATCGTAACCAATGGTTGGAGACTGTCGGTGACATGGTTCAGAATCGACCAGCCTGGATGAAGTGAAAGATGACTTTTACAGAAAGCTAAAGGCTCAGACACGGTACTTGTAGCAGGTGACTTTAATGCCCAGTTGGGTAGCTTAAACCAATCAGAAAGACATTTAGGTGGGTATTTTAATGTTCCGGCTCAGCGGACAGATAGTAGTGATTACCGCTGCAACTCTGCTCAGACGATCCTTTACTTTTGGCAAGCACTAATTTTAAGCATAAGCAGAGACACCGTCCAGCACGGCGGCCTCCTGCACTGAGCCAACGATGGACTAAAATAGAACACATTGCTGTCGGTCATCGTTGGAGAGGCTCAATAGAAGGCTTTCGCATATTCTGAAATACCTGCTTTGACTCCAACCATGCTCTAGTACGGGCACGCATGTGATGGCGCCTCACTGAACGCAGAAAAGCCACACTAAAAACCCGTTAGAATTCAATTGACTAATGAGAAAACCAAAAGTAGGCTCCGGGAGCGATTGAGGTCACACTTAGGTAGTTCTGAAAATAAGGCTGACCCAGATGTTGCTTGGACACATATGTAAACAGTTGTGGAAACATCAGCGGTATAAGTGATTCCAACGAAAGGGTTACGAAAAACCAGTGGATTTCTACCAAGTCTATTGCACTGATAGATTCTCGAAGACACATCCCTTCAGGCTCTGAACACGGTGAAGAAAGAAAACATATCAGATCTAGGTTAAACAAAAGTTCAAGGAACGACCGTGAGGAGTGATGGGCAACGAAAGCAAAATCGGCGGAAAGGCAGCGGTTGTAGGTAACATCAGATAGCATTTCAGACCAAACATGAGAAAATCAGGCTGGCTTCGGACCTGGCCGAGGCTGCATCGAATACATATTCGCTATTCGCCAGGTTTTAGAAAACATGCATACTTATCGTCGTCCCACAATGATAGTTTTTTGACTAAAAAGCAGCATTCGACTCTGTAAACCGAGGAGTTCTGTGGCAATGACTGTCATCTGATTTCGCAACCTCAAGTAGTGTCCTACAAGGTTGTCCACTATCTCCGTTTCTATTCGTTTTCATCATAGACATACTGCTGAAAATAACGTTCTCGTCGACTGAATTTTCGGGCATTGATCTCCATCCAGGAGGTTCAGTTATCGATTTGGAATACGCAGGTGGTATAGTCTTGTTTGGTGAAGACTATGGTAAAGTGCAGTCTTTTGGTAGCACTGAGCAACAATGCGAGGATGTTTGGGATGCGTTTCTCCCCCTCATAATGCAAGTTTTCACTTCGGGACTGGTCTTCGTCAACACCTGAACTAAGGATAGGAAGTGGAGTAGTCGGGCGTGTTGACAACTTCACTTATCTTGGAAGTCTGATCAACCGTAATGGGTTAGTGTCTGGCGAAATCTCAGCACGGATTCAGAAAGCTTGCTTGGCTTTTACCAACTTACGTGACTTATGGCGAGGGTGAGATATCCGTCTATCAACTAGGGGACGAGTATACTGCGCAGCAGTTCGTTCAGTTCTACTTTACGGCTGCGGAACGTGACCATTAAGAGTGGGAGATATTCGTAAGCTACTAGTATTTGACCACAAATGCCTTCGAAATATTGCTCGCATCTGCTGGGATCACCGGGTAAGTGATAGTGAAGTTAGACGCAAGGTATTAGGGAATGGTGGTAAGTCAGTTGATAAAGTTGTGGATCTTCATCGACTGAGATAAGTCACGTGTTGTGTATGTCTGAACACCGATTACCACGACGTGCAATGTCGACTAGTGTCGGGGATGGTTGGAAGAAAGGGGCGGCCAAACGAAAACGTGGCATCAGCTCTTGAAGTCACCAATTTCTGGTCTGAGTCATGTTGGTAGATACAGACTACTTGGTTGGGGTCCACGTGACTATCGTAACCAATGGTTGGAGACTGTCGGTGACATGGTTCAGAATCGACCAGCCTGGATGAAGTGAAAGATGACTTTTACAGAAAGCTAAAGGCTCAGACACGGTACTTGTAGCAGGTGACTTTAATGCCCAGTTGGGTAGCTTAAACCAATCAGAAAGACATTTAGGTGGGTATTTTAATGTTCCGGCTCAGCGGACAGATAGTAGTGATTACCGCTGCAACTCTGCTCAGACGATCCTTTACTTTTGGCAAGCACTAATTTTAAGCATAAGAAGAGACACCGTCCAGCACGGCGGCCTCCTGCACTGAGCCAACGATGGACTAAAATAGAACACATTGCTGTCGGTCATCGTTGGAGAGGCTCAATAGAAGGCTTTCGCATATTCTGAAATACCTGCTTTGACTCCAACCATGCTCTAGTACGGGCACGCATGTGATGGCGCCTCACTGAACGCAGAAAAGCCACACTAAAAACCCGTTAGAATTCAATTGACTAATGAGAAAACCAAAAGTAGGCTCCGGGAGCGATTGAGGTCACACTTAGGTAGTTCTGAAAATAAGGCTGACCCAGATGTTGCTTGGACACATATGTAAACAGTTGTGGAAACATCAGCGGTATAAGTGATTCCAACGAAAGGGTTACGAAAAACCAGTGGATTTCTACCAAGTCTATTGCACTGATAGATTCTCGAAGACACATCCCTTCAGGCTCTGAACACGGTGAAGAAAGAAAACATATCAGATCTAGGTTAAACAAAAGTTCAAGGAACGACCGTGAGGAGTGATGGGCAACGAAAGCAAAATCGGCGGAAAGGCAGCGGTTGTAGGTAACATCAGATAGCATTTCAGACCAAACATGAGAAAATCAGGCTGGCTTCGGACCTGGCCGAGGCTGCATCGAATACATATTCGCTATTCGCCAGGTTTTAGAAAACATGCATACTTATCGTCGTCCCACAATGATAGTTTTTTGACTAAAAAGCAGCATTCGACTCTGTAAACCGAGGAGTTCTGTGGCAATGACTGTCATCTGATTTCGCAACCTCAAGTAGTGTCCTACAAGGTTGTCCACTATCTCCGTTTCTATTCGTTTTCATCATAGACATACTGCTGAAAATAACGTTCTCGTCGACTGAATTTTCGGGCATTGATCTCCATCCAGGAGGTTCAGTTATCGATTTGGAATACGCAGGTGGTATAGTCTTGTTTGGTGAAGACTATGGTAAAGTGCAGTCTTTTGGTAGCACTGAGCAACAATGCGAGGATGTTTGGGATGCGTTTCTCCCCCTCATAATGCAAGTTTTCACTTCGGGACTGGTCTTCGTCAACACCTGAACTAAGGATAGGAAGTGGAGTAGTCGGGCGTGTTGACAACTTCACTTATCTTGGAAGTCTGATCAACCGTAATGGGTTAGTGTCTGGCGAAATCTCAGCACGGATTCAGAAAGCTTGCTTGGCTTTTACCAACTTACGTGACTTATGGCGAGGGTGAGATATCCGTCTATCAACTAGGGGACGAGTATACTGCGCAGCAGTTCGTTCAGTTCTACTTTACGGCTGCGGAACGTGACCATTAAGAGTGGGAGATATTCGTAAGCTACTAGTATTTGACCACAAATGCCTTCGAAATATTGCTCGCATCTGCTGGGATCACCGGGTAAGTGATAGTGAAGTTAGACGCAAGGTATTAGGGAATGGTGGTAAGTCAGTTGATAAAGTTGTGGATCTTCATCGACTGAGATAAGTCACGTGTTGTGTATGTCTGAACACCGATTACCACGACGTGCAATGTCGACTAGTGTCGGGGATGGTTGGAAGAAAGGGGCGGCCAAACGAAAACGTGGCATCAGCTCTTGAAGTCACCAATTTCTGGTCTGAGTCATGTTGGTAGATACAGACTACTTGGTTGGGGTCCACGTGACTATCGTAACCAATGGTTGGAGACTGTCGGTGACATGGTTCAGAATCGACCAGCCTGGATGAAGTGAAAGATGACTTTTACAGAAAGCTAAAGGCTCAGACACGGTACTTGTAGCAGGTGACTTTAATGCCCAGTTGGGTAGCTTAAACCAATCAGAAAGACATTTAGGTGGGTATTTTAATGTTCCGGCTCAGCGGACAGATAGTAGTGATTACCGCTGCAACTCTGCTCAGACGATCCTTTACTTTTGGCAAGCACTAATTTTAAGCATAAGAAGAGACACCGTCCAGCACGGCGGCCTCCTGCACTGAGCCAACGATGGACTAAAATAGAACACATTGCTGTCGGTCATCGTTGGAGAGGCTCAATAGAAGGCTTTCGCATATTCTGAAATACCTGCTTTGACTCCAACCATGCTCTAGTACGGGCACGCATGTGATGGCGCCTCACTGAACGCAGAAAAGCCACACTAAAAACCCGTTAGAATTCAATTGACTAATGAGAAAACCAAAAGTAGGCTCCGGGAGCGATTGAGGTCACACTTAGGTAGTTCTGAAAATAAGGCTGACCCAGATGTTGCTTGGACACATATGTAAACAGTTGTGGAAACATCAGCGGTATAAGTGATTCCAACGAAAGGGTTACGAAAAACCAGTGGATTTCTACCAAGTCTATTGCACTGATAGATTCTCGAAGACACCTCCCTTCAGGCTCTGAACACGGTGAAGAAAGAAAACATATCAGATCTAGGTTAAACAAAAGTTCAAGGAACGACCGTGAGGAGTGATGGGCAACGAAAGCAAAATCGGCGGAAAGGCAGCGGTTGTAGGTAACATCAGATAGCATTTCAGACCAAACATGAGAAAATCAGGCTGGCTTCGGACCTGGCCGAGGCTGCATCGAATACATATTCGCTATTCGCCAGGTTTTAGAAAACATGCATACTTATCGTCGTCCCACAATGATAGTTTTTTGACTAAAAAGCAGCATTCGACTCTGTAAACCGAGGAGTTCTGTGGCAATGACTGTCATCTGATTTCGCAACCTCAAGTAGTGTCCTACAAGGTTGTCCACTATCTCCGTTTCTATTCGTTTTCATCATAGACATACTGCTGAAAATAACGTTCTCGTCGACTGAATTTTCGGGCATTGATCTCCATCCAGGAGGTTCAGTTATCGATTTGGAATACGCAGGTGGTATAGTCTTGTTTGGTGAAGACTATGGTAAAGTGCAGTCTTTTGGTAGCACTGAGCAACAATGCGAGGATGTTTGGGATGCGTTTCTCCCCCTCATAATGCAAGTTTTCACTTCGGGACTGGTCTTCGTCAACACCTGAACTAAGGATAGGAAGTGGAGTAGTCGGGCGTGTTGACAACTTCACTTATCTTGGAAGTCTGATCAACCGTAATGGGTTAGTGTCTGGCGAAATCTCAGCACGGATTCAGAAAGCTTGCTTGGCTTTTACCAACTTACGTGACTTATGGCGAGGGTGAGATATCCGTCTATCAACTAGGGGACGAGTATACTGCGCAGCAGTTCGTTCAGTTCTACTTTACGGCTGCGGAACGTGACCATTAAGAGTGGGAGATATTCGTAAGCTACTAGTATTTGACCACAAATGCCTTCGAAATATTGCTCGCATCTGCTGGGATCACCGGGTAAGTGATAGTGAAGTTAGACGCAAGGTATTAGGGAATGGTGGTAAGTCAGTTGATAAAGTTGTGGATCTTCATCGACTGAGATAAGTCACGTGTTGTGTATGTCTGAACACCGATTACCACGACGTGCAATGTCGACTAGTGTCGGGGATGGTTGGAAGAAAGGGGCGGCCAAACGAAAACGTGGCATCAGCTCTTGAAGTCACCAATTTCTGGTCTGAGTCATGTTGGTAGATACAGACTACTTGGTTGGGGTCCACGTGACTATCGTAACCAATGGTTGGAGACTGTCGGTGACATGGTTCAGAATCGACCAGCCTGGATGAAGTGAAAGATGACTTTTACAGAAAGCTAAAGGCTCAGACACGGTACTTGTAGCAGGTGACTTTAATGCCCAGTTGGGTAGCTTAAACCAATCAGAAAGACATTTAGGTGGGTATTTTAATGTTCCGGCTCAGCGGACAGATAGTAGTGATTACCGCTGCAACTCTGCTCAGACGATCCTTTACTTTTGGCAAGCACTAATTTTAAGCATAAGAAGAGACACCGTCCAGCACGGCGGCCTCCTGCACTGAGCCAACGATGGACTAAAATAGAACACATTGCTGTCGGTCATCGTTGGAGAGGCTCAATAGAAGGCTTTCGCATATTCTGAAATACCTGCTTTGACTCCAACCATGCTCTAGTACGGGCACGCATGTGATGGCGCCTCACTGAACGCAGAAAAGCCACACTAAAAACCCGTTAGAATTCAATTGACTAATGAGAAAACCAAAAGTAGGCTCCGGGAGCGATTGAGGTCACACTTAGGTAGTTCTGAAAATAAGGCTGACCCAGATGTTGCTTGGACACATATGTAAACAGTTGTGGAAACATCAGCGGTATAAGTGATTCCAACGAAAGGGTTACGAAAAACCAGTGGATTTCTACCAAGTCTATTGCACTGATAGATTCTCGAAGACACATCCCTTCAGGCTCTGAACACGGTGAAGAAAGAAAACATATCAGATCTAGGTTAAACAAAAGTTCAAGGAACGACCGTGAGGAGTGATGGGCAACGAAAGCAAAATCGGCGGAAAGGCAGCGGTTGTAGGTAACATCAGATAGCATTTCAGACCAAACATGAGAAAATCAGGCTGGCTTCGGACCTGGCCGAGGCTGCATCGAATACATATTCGCTATTCGCCAGGTTTTAGAAAACATGCATACTTATCGTCGTCCCACAATGATAGTTTTTTGACTAAAAAGCAGCATTCGACTCTGTAAACCGAGGAGTTCTGTGGCAATGACTGTCATCTGATTTCGCAACCTCAAGTAGTGTCCTACAAGGTTGTCCACTATCTCCGTTTCTATTCGTTTTCATCATAGACATACTGCTGAAAATAACGTTCTCGTCGACTGAATTTTCGGGCATTGATCTCCATCCAGGAGGTTCAGTTATCGATTTGGAATACGCAGGTGGTATAGTCTTGTTTGGTGAAGACTATGGTAAAGTGCAGTCTTTTGGTAGCACTGAGCAACAATGCGAGGATGTTTGGGATGCGTTTCTCCCCCTCATAATGCAAGTTTTCACTTCGGGACTGGTCTTCGTCAACACCTGAACTAAGGATAGGAAGTGGAGTAGTCGGGCGTGTTGACAACTTCACTTATCTTGGAAGTCTGATCAACCGTAATGGGTTAGTGTCTGGCGAAATCTCAGCACGGATTCAGAAAGCTTGCTTGGCTTTTACCAACTTACGTGACTTATGGCGAGGGTGAGATATCCGTCTATCAACTAGGGGACGAGTATACTGCGCAGCAGTTCGTTCAGTTCTACTTTACGGCTGCGGAACGTGACCATTAAGAGTGGGAGATATTCGTAAGCTACTAGTATTTGACCACAAATGCCTTCGAAATATTGCTCGCATCTGCTGGGATCACCGGGTAAGTGATAGTGAAGTTAGACGCAAGGTATTAGGGAATGGTGGTAAGTCAGTTGATAAAGTTGTGGATCTTCATCGACTGAGATAAGTCACGTGTTGTGTATGTCTGAACACCGATTACCACGACGTGCAATGTCGACTAGTGTCGGGGATGGTTGGAAGAAAGGGGCGGCCAAACGAAAACGTGGCATCAGCTCTTGAAGTCACCAATTTCTGGTCTGAGTCATGTTGGTAGATACAGACTACTTGGTTGGGGTCCACGTGACTATCGTAACCAATGGTTGGAGACTGTCGGTGACATGGTTCAGAATCGACCAGCCTGGATGAAGTGAAAGATGACTTTTACAGAAAGCTAAAGGCTCAGACACGGTACTTGTAGCAGGTGACTTTAATGCCCAGTTGGGTAGCTTAAACCAATCAGAAAGACATTTAGGTGGGTATTTTAATGTTCCGGCTCAGCGGACAGATAGTAGTGATTACCGCTGCAACTCTGCTCAGACGATCCTTTACTTTTGGCAAGCACTAATTTTAAGCATAAGCAGAGACACCGTCCAGCACGGCGGCCTCCTGCACTGAGCCAACGATGGACTAAAATAGAACACATTGCTGTCGGTCATCGTTGGAGAGGCTCAATAGAAGGCTTTCGCATATTCTGAAATACCTGCTTTGACTCCAACCATGCTCTAGTACGGGCACGCATGTGATGGCGCCTCACTGAACGCAGAAAAGCCACACTAAAAACCCGTTAGAATTCAATTGACTAATGAGAAAACCAAAAGTAGGCTCCGGGAGCGATTGAGGTCACACTTAGGTAGTTCTGAAAATAAGGCTGACCCAGATGTTGCTTGGACACATATGTAAACAGTTGTGGAAACATCAGCGGTATAAGTGATTCCAACGAAAGGGTTACGAAAAACCAGTGGATTTCTACCAAGTCTATTGCACTGATAGATTCTCGAAGACACATCCCTTCAGGCTCTGAACACGGTGAAGAAAGAAAACATATCAGATCTAGGTTAAACAAAAGTTCAAGGAACGACCGTGAGGAGTGATGGGCAACGAAAGCAAAATCGGCGGAAAGGCAGCGGTTGTAGGTAACATCAGATAGCATTTCAGACCAAACATGAGAAAATCAGGCTGGCTTCGGACCTGGCCGAGGCTGCATCGAATACATATTCGCTATTCGCCAGGTTTTAGAAAACATGCATACTTATCGTCGTCCCACAATGATAGTTTTTTGACTAAAAAGCAGCATTCGACTCTGTAAACCGAGGAGTTCTGTGGCAATGACTGTCATCTGATTTCGCAACCTCAAGTAGTGTCCTACAAGGTTGTCCACTATCTCCGTTTCTATTCGTTTTCATCATAGACATACTGCTGAAAATAACGTTCTCGTCGACTGAATTTTCGGGCATTGATCTCCATCCAGGAGGTTCAGTTATCGATTTGGAATACGCAGGTGGTATAGTCTTGTTTGGTGAAGACTATGGTAAAGTGCAGTCTTTTGGTAGCACTGAGCAACAATGCGAGGATGTTTGGGATGCGTTTCTCCCCCTCATAATGCAAGTTTTCACTTCGGGACTGGTCTTCGTCAACACCTGAACTAAGGATAGGAAGTGGAGTAGTCGGGCGTGTTGACAACTTCACTTATCTTGGAAGTCTGATCAACCGTAATGGGTTAGTGTCTGGCGAAATCTCAGCACGGATTCAGAAAGCTTGCTTGGCTTTTACCAACTTACGTGACTTATGGCGAGGGTGAGATATCCGTCTATCAACTAGGGGACGAGTATACTGCGCAGCAGTTCGTTCAGTTCTACTTTACGGCTGCGGAACGTGACCATTAAGAGTGGGAGATATTCGTAAGCTACTAGTATTTGACCACAAATGCCTTCGAAATATTGCTCGCATCTGCTGGGATCACCGGGTAAGTGATAGTGAAGTTAGACGCAAGGTATTAGGGAATGGTGGTAAGTCAGTTGATAAAGTTGTGGATCTTCATCGACTGAGATAAGTCACGTGTTGTGTATGTCTGAACACCGATTACCACGACGTGCAATGTCGACTAGTGTCGGGGATGGTTGGAAGAAAGGGGCGGCCAAACGAAAACGTGGCATCAGCTCTTGAAGTCACCAATTTCTGGTCTGAGTCATGTTGGTAGATACAGACTACTTGGTTGGGGTCCACGTGACTATCGTAACCAATGGTTGGAGACTGTCGGTGACATGGTTCAGAATCGACCAGCCTGGATGAAGTGAAAGATGACTTTTACAGAAAGCTAAAGGCTCAGACACGGTACTTGTAGCAGGTGACTTTAATGCCCAGTTGGGTAGCTTAAACCAATCAGAAAGACATTTAGGTGGGTATTTTAATGTTCCGGCTCAGCGGACAGATAGTAGTGATTACCGCTGCAACTCTGCTCAGACGATCCTTTACTTTTGGCAAGCACTAATTTTAAGCATAAGCAGAGACACCGTCCAGCACGGCGGCCTCCTGCACTGAGCCAACGATGGACTAAAATAGAACACATTGCTGTCGGTCATCGTTGGAGAGGCTCAATAGAAGGCTTTCGCATATTCTGAAATACCTGCTTTGACTCCAACCATGCTCTAGTACGGGCACGCATGTGATGGCGCCTCACTGAACGCAGAAAAGCCACACTAAAAACCCGTTAGAATTCAATTGACTAATGAGAAAACCAAAAGTAGGCTCCGGGAGCGATTGAGGTCACACTTAGGTAGTTCTGAAAATAAGGCTGACCCAGATGTTGCTTGGACACATATGTAAACAGTTGTGGAAACATCAGCGGTATAAGTGATTCCAACGAAAGGGTTACGAAAAACCAGTGGATTTCTACCAAGTCTATTGCACTGATAGATTCTCGAAGACACATCCCTTCAGGCTCTGAACACGGTGAAGAAAGAAAACATATCAGATCTAGGTTAAACAAAAGTTCAAGGAACGACCGTGAGGAGTGATGGGCAACGAAAGCAAAATCGGCGGAAAGGCAGCGGTTGTAGGTAACATCAGATAGCATTTCAGACCAAACATGAGAAAATCAGGCTGGCTTCGGACCTGGCCGAGGCTGCATCGAATACATATTCGCTATTCGCCAGGTTTTAGAAAACATGCATACTTATCGTCGTCCCACAATGATAGTTTTTTGACTAAAAAGCAGCATTCGACTCTGTAAACCGAGGAGTTCTGTGGCAATGACTGTCATCTGATTTCGCAACCTCAAGTAGTGTCCTACAAGGTTGTCCACTATCTCCGTTTCTATTCGTTTTCATCATAGACATACTGCTGAAAATAACGTTCTCGTCGACTGAATTTTCGGGCATTGATCTCCATCCAGGAGGTTCAGTTATCGATTTGGAATACGCAGGTGGTATAGTCTTGTTTGGTGAAGACTATGGTAAAGTGCAGTCTTTTGGTAGCACTGAGCAACAATGCGAGGATGTTTGGGATGCGTTTCTCCCCCTCATAATGCAAGTTTTCACTTCGGGACTGGTCTTCGTCAACACCTGAACTAAGGATAGGAAGTGGAGTAGTCGGGCGTGTTGACAACTTCACTTATCTTGGAAGTCTGATCAACCGTAATGGGTTAGTGTCTGGCGAAATCTCAGCACGGATTCAGAAAGCTTGCTTGGCTTTTACCAACTTACGTGACTTATGGCGAGGGTGAGATATCCGTCTATCAACTAGGGGACGAGTATACTGCGCAGCAGTTCGTTCAGTTCTACTTTACGGCTGCGGAACGTGACCATTAAGAGTGGGAGATATTCGTAAGCTACTAGTATTTGACCACAAATGCCTTCGAAATATTGCTCGCATCTGCTGGGATCACCGGGTAAGTGATAGTGAAGTTAGACGCAAGGTATTAGGGAATGGTGGTAAGTCAGTTGATAAAGTTGTGGATCTTCATCGACTGAGATAAGTCACGTGTTGTGTATGTCTGAACACCGATTACCACGACGTGCAATGTCGACTAGTGTCGGGGATGGTTGGAAGAAAGGGGCGGCCAAACGAAAACGTGGCATCAGCTCTTGAAGTCACCAATTTCTGGTCTGAGTCATGTTGGTAGATACAGACTACTTGGTTGGGGTCCACGTGACTATCGTAACCAATGGTTGGAGACTGTCGGTGACATGGTTCAGAATCGACCAGCCTGGATGAAGTGAAAGATGACTTTTACAGAAAGCTAAAGGCTCAGACACGGTACTTGTAGCAGGTGACTTTAATGCCCAGTTGGGTAGCTTAAACCAATCAGAAAGACATTTAGGTGGGTATTTTAATGTTCCGGCTCAGCGGACAGATAGTAGTGATTACCGCTGCAACTCTGCTCAGACGATCCTTTACTTTTGGCAAGCACTAATTTTAAGCATAAGCAGAGACACCGTCCAGCACGGCGGCCTCCTGCACTGAGCCAACGATGGACTAAAATAGAACACATTGCTGTCGGTCATCGTTGGAGAGGCTCAATAGAAGGCTTTCGCATATTCTGAAATACCTGCTTTGACTCCAACCATGCTCTAGTACGGGCACGCATGTGATGGCGCCTCACTGAACGCAGAAAAGCCACACTAAAAACCCGTTAGAATTCAATTGACTAATGAGAAAACCAAAAGTAGGCTCCGGGAGCGATTGAGGTCACACTTAGGTAGTTCTGAAAATAAGGCTGACCCAGATGTTGCTTGGACACATATGTAAACAGTTGTGGAAACATCAGCGGTATAAGTGATTCCAACGAAAGGGTTACGAAAAACCAGTGGATTTCTACCAAGTCTATTGCACTGATAGATTCTCGAAGACACCTCCCTTCAGGCTCTGAACACGGTGAAGAAAGAAAACATATCAGATCTAGGTTAAACAAAAGTTCAAGGAACGACCGTGAGGAGTGATGGGCAACGAAAGCAAAATCGGCGGAAAGGCAGCGGTTGTAGGTAACATCAGATAGCATTTCAGACCAAACATGAGAAAATCAGGCTGGCTTCGGACCTGGCCGAGGCTGCATCGAATACATATTCGCTATTCGCCAGGTTTTAGAAAACATGCATACTTATCGTCGTCCCACAATGATAGTTTTTTGACTAAAAAGCAGCATTCGACTCTGTAAACCGAGGAGTTCTGTGGCAATGACTGTCATCTGATTTCGCAACCTCAAGTAGTGTCCTACAAGGTTGTCCACTATCTCCGTTTCTATTCGTTTTCATCATAGACATACTGCTGAAAATAACGTTCTCGTCGACTGAATTTTCGGGCATTGATCTCCATCCAGGAGGTTCAGTTATCGATTTGGAATACGCAGGTGGTATAGTCTTGTTTGGTGAAGACTATGGTAAAGTGCAGTCTTTTGGTAGCACTGAGCAACAATGCGAGGATGTTTGGGATGCGTTTCTCCCCCTCATAATGCAAGTTTTCACTTCGGGACTGGTCTTCGTCAACACCTGAACTAAGGATAGGAAGTGGAGTAGTCGGGCGTGTTGACAACTTCACTTATCTTGGAAGTCTGATCAACCGTAATGGGTTAGTGTCTGGCGAAATCTCAGCACGGATTCAGAAAGCTTGCTTGGCTTTTACCAACTTACGTGACTTATGGCGAGGGTGAGATATCCGTCTATCAACTAGGGGACGAGTATACTGCGCAGCAGTTCGTTCAGTTCTACTTTACGGCTGCGGAACGTGACCATTAAGAGTGGGAGATATTCGTAAGCTACTAGTATTTGACCACAAATGCCTTCGAAATATTGCTCGCATCTGCTGGGATCACCGGGTAAGTGATAGTGAAGTTAGACGCAAGGTATTAGGGAATGGTGGTAAGTCAGTTGATAAAGTTGTGGATCTTCATCGACTGAGATAAGTCACGTGTTGTGTATGTCTGAACACCGATTACCACGACGTGCAATGTCGACTAGTGTCGGGGATGGTTGGAAGAAAGGGGCGGCCAAACGAAAACGTGGCATCAGCTCTTGAAGTCACCAATTTCTGGTCTGAGTCATGTTGGTAGATACAGACTACTTGGTTGGGGTCCACGTGACTATCGTAACCAATGGTTGGAGACTGTCGGTGACATGGTTCAGAATCGACCAGCCTGGATGAAGTGAAAGATGACTTTTACAGAAAGCTAAAGGCTCAGACACGGTACTTGTAGCAGGTGACTTTAATGCCCAGTTGGGTAGCTTAAACCAATCAGAAAGACATTTAGGTGGGTATTTTAATGTTCCGGCTCAGCGGACAGATAGTAGTGATTACCGCTGCAACTCTGCTCAGACGATCCTTTACTTTTGGCAAGCACTAATTTTAAGCATAAGCAGAGACACCGTCCAGCACGGCGGCCTCCTGCACTGAGCCAACGATGGACTAAAATAGAACACATTGCTGTCGGTCATCGTTGGAGAGGCTCAATAGAAGGCTTTCGCATATTCTGAAATACCTGCTTTGACTCCAACCATGCTCTAGTACGGGCACGCATGTGATGGCGCCTCACTGAACGCAGAAAAGCCACACTAAAAACCCGTTAGAATTCAATTGACTAATGAGAAAACCAAAAGTAGGCTCCGGGAGCGATTGAGGTCACACTTAGGTAGTTCTGAAAATAAGGCTGACCCAGATGTTGCTTGGACACATATGTAAACAGTTGTGGAAACATCAGCGGTATAAGTGATTCCAACGAAAGGGTTACGAAAAACCAGTGGATTTCTACCAAGTCTATTGCACTGATAGATTCTCGAAGACACCTCCCTTCAGGCTCTGAACACGGTGAAGAAAGAAAACATATCAGATCTAGGTTAAACAAAAGTTCAAGGAACGACCGTGAGGAGTGATGGGCAACGAAAGCAAAATCGGCGGAAAGGCAGCGGTTGTAGGTAACATCAGATAGCATTTCAGACCAAACATGAGAAAATCAGGCTGGCTTCGGACCTGGCCGAGGCTGCATCGAATACATATTCGCTATTCGCCAGGTTTTAGAAAACATGCATACTTATCGTCGTCCCACAATGATAGTTTTTTGACTAAAAAGCAGCATTCGACTCTGTAAACCGAGGAGTTCTGTGGCAATGACTGTCATCTGATTTCGCAACCTCAAGTAGTGTCCTACAAGGTTGTCCACTATCTCCGTTTCTATTCGTTTTCATCATAGACATACTGCTGAAAATAACGTTCTCGTCGACTGAATTTTCGGGCATTGATCTCCATCCAGGAGGTTCAGTTATCGATTTGGAATACGCAGGTGGTATAGTCTTGTTTGGTGAAGACTATGGTAAAGTGCAGTCTTTTGGTAGCACTGAGCAACAATGCGAGGATGTTTGGGATGCGTTTCTCCCCCTCATAATGCAAGTTTTCACTTCGGGACTGGTCTTCGTCAACACCTGAACTAAGGATAGGAAGTGGAGTAGTCGGGCGTGTTGACAACTTCACTTATCTTGGAAGTCTGATCAACCGTAATGGGTTAGTGTCTGGCGAAATCTCAGCACGGATTCAGAAAGCTTGCTTGGCTTTTACCAACTTACGTGACTTATGGCGAGGGTGAGATATCCGTCTATCAACTAGGGGACGAGTATACTGCGCAGCAGTTCGTTCAGTTCTACTTTACGGCTGCGGAACGTGACCATTAAGAGTGGGAGATATTCGTAAGCTACTAGTATTTGACCACAAATGCCTTCGAAATATTGCTCGCATCTGCTGGGATCACCGGGTAAGTGATAGTGAAGTTAGACGCAAGGTATTAGGGAATGGTGGTAAGTCAGTTGATAAAGTTGTGGATCTTCATCGACTGAGATAAGTCACGTGTTGTGTATGTCTGAACACCGATTACCACGACGTGCAATGTCGACTAGTGTCGGGGATGGTTGGAAGAAAGGGGCGGCCAAACGAAAACGTGGCATCAGCTCTTGAAGTCACCAATTTCTGGTCTGAGTCATGTTGGTAGATACAGACTACTTGGTTGGGGTCCACGTGACTATCGTAACCAATGGTTGGAGACTGTCGGTGACATGGTTCAGAATCGACCAGCCTGGATGAAGTGAAAGATGACTTTTACAGAAAGCTAAAGGCTCAGACACGGTACTTGTAGCAGGTGACTTTAATGCCCAGTTGGGTAGCTTAAACCAATCAGAAAGACATTTAGGTGGGTATTTTAATGTTCCGGCTCAGCGGACAGATAGTAGTGATTACCGCTGCAACTCTGCTCAGACGATCCTTTACTTTTGGCAAGCACTAATTTTAAGCATAAGCAGAGACACCGTCCAGCACGGCGGCCTCCTGCACTGAGCCAACGATGGACTAAAATAGAACACATTGCTGTCGGTCATCGTTGGAGAGGCTCAATAGAAGGCTTTCGCATATTCTGAAATACCTGCTTTGACTCCAACCATGCTCTAGTACGGGCACGCATGTGATGGCGCCTCACTGAACGCAGAAAAGCCACACTAAAAACCCGTTAGAATTCAATTGACTAATGAGAAAACCAAAAGTAGGCTCCGGGAGCGATTGAGGTCACACTTAGGTAGTTCTGAAAATAAGGCTGACCCAGATGTTGCTTGGACACATATGTAAACAGTTGTGGAAACATCAGCGGTATAAGTGATTCCAACGAAAGGGTTACGAAAAACCAGTGGATTTCTACCAAGTCTATTGCACTGATAGATTCTCGAAGACACCTCCCTTCAGGCTCTGAACACGGTGAAGAAAGAAAACATATCAGATCTAGGTTAAACAAAAGTTCAAGGAACGACCGTGAGGAGTGATGGGCAACGAAAGCAAAATCGGCGGAAAGGCAGCGGTTGTAGGTAACATCAGATAGCATTTCAGACCAAACATGAGAAAATCAGGCTGGCTTCGGACCTGGCCGAGGCTGCATCGAATACATATTCGCTATTCGCCAGGTTTTAGAAAACATGCATACTTATCGTCGTCCCACAATGATAGTTTTTTGACTAAAAAGCAGCATTCGACTCTGTAAACCGAGGAGTTCTGTGGCAATGACTGTCATCTGATTTCGCAACCTCAAGTAGTGTCCTACAAGGTTGTCCACTATCTCCGTTTCTATTCGTTTTCATCATAGACATACTGCTGAAAATAACGTTCTCGTCGACTGAATTTTCGGGCATTGATCTCCATCCAGGAGGTTCAGTTATCGATTTGGAATACGCAGGTGGTATAGTCTTGTTTGGTGAAGACTATGGTAAAGTGCAGTCTTTTGGTAGCACTGAGCAACAATGCGAGGATGTTTGGGATGCGTTTCTCCCCCTCATAATGCAAGTTTTCACTTCGGGACTGGTCTTCGTCAACACCTGAACTAAGGATAGGAAGTGGAGTAGTCGGGCGTGTTGACAACTTCACTTATCTTGGAAGTCTGATCAACCGTAATGGGTTAGTGTCTGGCGAAATCTCAGCACGGATTCAGAAAGCTTGCTTGGCTTTTACCAACTTACGTGACTTATGGCGAGGGTGAGATATCCGTCTATCAACTAGGGGACGAGTATACTGCGCAGCAGTTCGTTCAGTTCTACTTTACGGCTGCGGAACGTGACCATTAAGAGTGGGAGATATTCGTAAGCTACTAGTATTTGACCACAAATGCCTTCGAAATATTGCTCGCATCTGCTGGGATCACCGGGTAAGTGATAGTGAAGTTAGACGCAAGGTATTAGGGAATGGTGGTAAGTCAGTTGATAAAGTTGTGGATCTTCATCG
Organism: Schistosoma haematobium; assembly: GCF_000699445.3. NCBI lineage: Eukaryota > Metazoa > Platyhelminthes > Trematoda > Strigeidida > Schistosomatidae > Schistosoma > Schistosoma haematobium. The sequence continues at coordinate 21,278,364 of NC_067197.1, read as the reverse complement.
ACTGAGATAAGTCACGTGTTGTGTATGTCTGAACACCGATTACCACGACGTGCAATGTCGACTAGTGTCGGGGATGGTTGGAAGAAAGGGGCGGCCAAACGAAAACGTGGCATCAGCTCTTGAAGTCACCAATTTCTGGTCTGAGTCATGTTGGTAGATACAGACTACTTGGTTGGGGTCCACGTGACTATCGTAACCAATGGTTGGAGACTGTCGGTGACATGGTTCAGAATCGACCAGCCTGGATGAAGTGAAAGATGACTTTTACAGAAAGCTAAAGGCTCAGACACGGTACTTGTAGCAGGTGACTTTAATGCCCAGTTGGGTAGCTTAAACCAATCAGAAAGACATTTAGGTGGGTATTTTAATGTTCCGGCTCAGCGGACAGATAGTAGTGATTACCGCTGCAACTCTGCTCAGACGATCCTTTACTTTTGGCAAGCACTAATTTTAAGCATAAGCAGAGACACCGTCCAGCACGGCGGCCTCCTGCACTGAGCCAACGATGGACTAAAATAGAACACATTGCTGTCGGTCATCGTTGGAGAGGCTCAATAGAAGGCTTTCGCATATTCTGAAATACCTGCTTTGACTCCAACCATGCTCTAGTACGGGCACGCATGTGATGGCGCCTCACTGAACGCAGAAAAGCCACACTAAAAACCCGTTAGAATTCAATTGACTAATGAGAAAACCAAAAGTAGGCTCCGGGAGCGATTGAGGTCACACTTAGGTAGTTCTGAAAATAAGGCTGACCCAGATGTTGCTTGGACACATATGTAAACAGTTGTGGAAACATCAGCGGTATAAGTGATTCCAACGAAAGGGTTACGAAAAACCAGTGGATTTCTACCAAGTCTATTGCACTGATAGATTCTCGAAGACACCTCCCTTCAGGCTCTGAACACGGTGAAGAAAGAAAACATATCAGATCTAGGTTAAACAAAAGTTCAAGGAACGACCGTGAGGAGTGATGGGCAACGAAAGCAAAATCGGCGGAAAGGCAGCGGTTGTAGGTAACATCAGATAGCATTTCAGACCAAACATGAGAAAATCAGGCTGGCTTCGGACCTGGCCGAGGCTGCATCGAATACATATTCGCTATTCGCCAGGTTTTAGAAAACATGCATACTTATCGTCGTCCCACAATGATAGTTTTTTGACTAAAAAGCAGCATTCGACTCTGTAAACCGAGGAGTTCTGTGGCAATGACTGTCATCTGATTTCGCAACCTCAAGTAGTGTCCTACAAGGTTGTCCACTATCTCCGTTTCTATTCGTTTTCATCATAGACATACTGCTGAAAATAACGTTCTCGTCGACTGAATTTTCGGGCATTGATCTCCATCCAGGAGGTTCAGTTATCGATTTGGAATACGCAGGTGGTATAGTCTTGTTTGGTGAAGACTATGGTAAAGTGCAGTCTTTTGGTAGCACTGAGCAACAATGCGAGGATGTTTGGGATGCGTTTCTCCCCCTCATAATGCAAGTTTTCACTTCGGGACTGGTCTTCGTCAACACCTGAACTAAGGATAGGAAGTGGAGTAGTCGGGCGTGTTGACAACTTCACTTATCTTGGAAGTCTGATCAACCGTAATGGGTTAGTGTCTGGCGAAATCTCAGCACGGATTCAGAAAGCTTGCTTGGCTTTTACCAACTTACGTGACTTATGGCGAGGGTGAGATATCCGTCTATCAACTAGGGGACGAGTATACTGCGCAGCAGTTCGTTCAGTTCTACTTTACGGCTGCGGAACGTGACCATTAAGAGTGGGAGATATTCGTAAGCTACTAGTATTTGACCACAAATGCCTTCGAAATATTGCTCGCATCTGCTGGGATCACCGGGTAAGTGATAGTGAAGTTAGACGCAAGGTATTAGGGAATGGTGGTAAGTCAGTTGATAAAGTTGTGGATCTTCATCGACTGAGATAAGTCACGTGTTGTGTATGTCTGAACACCGATTACCACGACGTGCAATGTCGACTAGTGTCGGGGATGGTTGGAAGAAAGGGGCGGCCAAACGAAAACGTGGCATCAGCTCTTGAAGTCACCAATTTCTGGTCTGAGTCATGTTGGTAGATACAGACTACTTGGTTGGGGTCCACGTGACTATCGTAACCAATGGTTGGAGACTGTCGGTGACATGGTTCAGAATCGACCAGCCTGGATGAAGTGAAAGATGACTTTTACAGAAAGCTAAAGGCTCAGACACGGTACTTGTAGCAGGTGACTTTAATGCCCAGTTGGGTAGCTTAAACCAATCAGATAGACATTTAAGTGGTTTTATGAACGGGGAATTAAGAAGCCCAGACAATTACGAAAGCTATTTTCTTGGGACGTTATTGCATTTCATTCAAACCCTGTTAAACGCTTATATTTATTTTGTCCCTATCTTATTCTACATAACACGAGCTTTCGTTCTATGTATCATTCACTAGCATACCCTTTTTTGTCCAAAAAATATTGTAATTTAAACATTATATTCTGCACTATATTTTCTACCCTAATTCCCTGTTTCGGGCATAACTGTATTTTTCCAAATTATCGTACGTCGTGGTCAAGATATGCACTTATTTATTCATGTACATTTTTGTAGTAATCCGAATTCAGAGAATCCAGAGTTTAGTGTTCCAACTGTCTTGTCTTCTTTCACTCGCGTGCTTGCCAACCAATCAGGATTTAGAATAGTTCTCTCTACCCCAATCGAACTCACGCGTATTAGACTCAAGGTTAAGCCACTCAGCCTAACGCGTCAAGGTCATAATTTAGACTACACAGATGAAGGTCAAGTCATAACAAGTATCACGGGGTAAGAGCGATCCAAGGTCATAACAACTGGCGACGGAGAATTTTTTTTTCTTTCCTATATTGATTGATCCAGTACAAAATGCCTGTTTCATTGGATGACCTTAAAACTATTCTTCAAATGCAGCAAGCACATAATGAGGCAAATCAGACGAAGCTTTTGGATGCATTCGCACGAATGTTCTCATTACAGTCGTCCTCAGCTTGTCAATCAGATAAGCATGAAAGCATCATAAATTCTATTTCTGAATTCCAGTATGATCCTGAAGCTAATATCATTTTCAGTTCGTGGTTTCACCGTTGTGAAGATATTTTCCGCGTTGAATGCTCATACCTTGATGACGCAGCAAAAGTCCGCTTACTCTTAAGAAGACTGGGAACACAGGAATATAATAAATATGTAAATTTTATCTTGCCGCAAAATCCACGAGATGTATCATTCAAAGATACAGTCCAGATTTTATCTGATATTTTCGATGAACAGTCCTCATTATTTAATACTCGCTATAAATGTTTCCAAATAACAAAATCTCCAGAGGACAATTATCTCACATATGCCGGGAAGGTAAATCGACAGTGCGAACGCTTCAAAATAAACGAAATCACAGCGGACCAATTTAAATGCTTGATTTTCATATGTGGTCTAAAGAATGAAGAAGATGTAGATGTCCGTACCAGAATTTTGGCACGCATTGAACAAGAACCAAATATGACATTACAAATGGTTACAACCGAATGTCAGCGGTTACTTAATCTCAAGCATGACACTGCGATGGTGCAACAGAAGGGTAAACCTTCCGGTTCTGATTCAATTAATGCGCTCCGATCCATAGAATCATCGAAACAAAACTGTACAAGCAGGAAACAACCTGCCAACCCCCCATCACCATGCTGGTTCTGCGGAGCATGGCAAAATTCTGTCCGTTTAAGAATTATAAATGCCGCAAATGTCATCGCATTGGCCACAAAGAAGGTCACTGTTCGTTAAATAAACGCAAGACTAAACATCGTGGTGAAAATTCAAAGCAACGATTAAACAGTCAAATTAAAACCACGTTTGCAACCTTTAAAGTTGGATTTAAAAATAGGCGGAAATTTGTAAATTTATTAGTAAATGAAAAACTTATACGACTTCAGTTGGACACTGCTTCTGATGTCACGTTGATTTCAAAGAACACATGGCACAAGTTAGGATGCCCATCCATCCGACCGACGGAACATGTCGCCCGAAATGCGTCAGGAGACATAGTAAAGTTGACAGGAGAGGTTCTATGCAATGTTCAACTTATGGGAAGTAAACTTACAGATGTTTGTTATCTAACAAATCGACGCGATTTAGATCTATTGGGATTAGATTGGATTGCACACGTTGATACTTTGAATAAATCATTAGATGAGGTATGTTCTCAAAATGTTTCCTATGAGTCTATCCAAATCCCTAATAATATTTCTAAATCAAATGCCTCCGACGAATCATCCTCTCTGGATATTAACGAATTAAACGCTTCTGATGGAACATGTTCTTATGATCTTTCTGAATCAAACAATTCAAATGTTATGTGTTCTCACCATGTCAAATCTAATACCGCCGATTTATTACCTTCTCATAAAATTTCCAAATCGAATACTTCAGACAAAGTATGCGCTGGTGAAACTTCGGAATCTCATGTACTTCTTTCAAATGTTATGTCTACATCTCCAGAAGAACCTTGGTCGCGTATACATGTTGATTTTGCTGGCCCATTCCAGGGTACATACTTCCTCGTTTGTGTTGATGCTTATTCAAAATGGCCGGAGATTTTTCCTATAAATCAAATCACTTTACAACAGACTATCATGAAACTACGGCAGTTATTCTCCCGTTTTGGAGTTCCAGATGTTCTCGTGACAGATAACGGCACTCAGTTTATTTCTTCCATCTTCTCAGATTTCTGCAAGAGGTTTGGAGTCAAACATGTCCGTTCACCTCCGTACCATCCACAATCGAATGGTCAGGCCGAAAGGTTTGTAGATGCCTTCAAAAGAGCGCTACTGAAGGCAAAAGGGGAGGGAAAGATAGAGGAGATTCTTGATGACTTTCTCTTGGTCTATAGAACAACTCCAAACCCATCAACACAAAATCAAATGTCCCCAGCAGAAATTATGTTTGGTAGAAAAGTAAGAACTGCCCTCGATGCCATGAAACCACAGCAAGTAGACATCGGAAAAAGAAACAGAAAGATGGAAAACCAATTTGATCGCCATCATGGGGCAAAACGCAGAATTTTCCAAAGAAATCAAAAAGTATACGTCCGCGATTTCCGATATTCACCTCCACAATGGACCAGTGGACGCATACTTAAGAGACAAGGGAACGTAATGTATGTGGTGGAAGTTGAAGGACAGAAGTGGACACGCCATGTCAACCATATACTGGAAAATGCTGGCACTTCACAGAAAACCGAGAAATTAGACTCAATGTGGAGAATCATTCTGGACAGTTTTGACATAAAATGCTCAGCGACTCAGAAGACCACGCAACCTGAACAAAGTCCTATTAGGAAAGCATCACGGAAACGCAGAAGACCAGATATTCTACAGGTAGACCCAAAGAGGAGAACATACGTTTCCGAAGGAAGATATCAATGATGATATCTCAGCACATACCTGTATATAATAACTAACCATTTTTTTCTTTTTTTTAAGGGGGAAGGTGTTATGAACGGGGAATTAAGAAGCCCAGACAATTACGAAAGCTATTTTCTTGGGACGTTATTGCATTTCATTCAAACCCTGTTAAACGCTTATATTTATTTTGTCCCTATCTTATTCTACATAACACGAGCTTTCGTTCTATGTATCATTCACTAGCATACCCTTTTTTGTCCAAAAATATTGTAATTTAAACATTATATTCTGCACTATATTTTCTACCCTAATTCCCTGTTTCGGGCATAACTGTATTTTTCCAAATTATCGTACGTCGTGGTCAAGATATGCACTTATTTATTCATGTACATTTTTGTAGTAATCCGAATTCAGAGAATCCAGAGTTTAGTGTTCCAACTGTCTTGTCTTCTTTCACTCGCGTGCTTGCCAACCAATCAGGATTTAGAATAGTTCTCTCTACCCCAATCGAACTCACGCGTATTAGACTCAAGGTTAAGCCACTCAGCCTAACGCGTCAAGGTCATAATTTAGACTACACAGATGAAGGTCAAGTCATAACAAGTATCACGGGGTAAAACCGATCCAAGGTCATAACAGGTGGGTAATTTAATGTTCCGGCTCAGCGGACAGATAGTAGTGATTACCGCTGCAACTCTGCTCAGACGATCCTTTACTTTTGGCAAGCACTAATTTTAAGCATAAGCAGAGACACCGTCCAGCACGGCGGCCTCCTGCACTGAGCCAACGATGGACTAAAATAGAACACATTGCTGTCGGTCATCGTTGGAGAGGCTCAATAGAAGGCTTTCGCATATTCTGAAATACCTGCTTTGACTCCGACCATGCTCTAGTACGGGCACGCATGTGATGGCGCCTCACTGAACGCAGAAAAGCCACACTAAAAACCCGTTAGAATTCAATTGACTAATGAGAAAACCAAAAGTAGGCTCCGGGAGCGATTGAGGTCACACTTAGGTAGTTCTGAAAATAAGGCTGACCCAGATGTTGCTTGGACACATATGTAAACAGTTGTGGAAACATCAGCGGTATAAGTGATTCCAACGAAAGGGTTACGAAAAACCAGTGGATTTCTACCAAGTCTATTGCACTGATAGATTCTCGAAGACACCTCCCTTCAGGCTCTGAACACGGTGAAGAAAGAAAACATATCAGATCTAGGTTAAACAAAAGTTCAAGGAACGACCGTGAGGAGTGATGGGCAACGAAAGCAAAATCGGCGGAAAGGCAGCGGTTGTAGGTAACATCAGATAGCATTTCAGACCAAACATGAGAAAATCAGGCTGGCTTCGGACCTGGCCGAGGCTGCATCGAATACATATTCGCTATTCGCCAGGTTTTAGAAAACATGCATACTTATCGTCGTCCCACAATGATAGTTTTTTGACTAAAAAGCAGCATTCGACTCTGTAAACCGAGGAGTTCTGTGGCAATGACTGTCATCTGATTTCGCAACCTCAAGTAGTGTCCTACAAGGTTGTCCACTATCTCCGTTTCTATTCGTTTTCATCATAGACATACTGCTGAAAATAACGTTCTCGTCGACTGAATTTTCGGGCATTGATCTCCATCCAGGAGGTTCAGTTATCGATTTGGAATACGCAGGTGGTATAGTCTTGTTTGGTGAAGACTATGGTAAAGTGCAGTCTTTTGGTAGCACTGAGCAACAATGCGAGGATGTTTGGGATGCGTTTCTCCCCCTCATAATGCAAGTTGTCACTTCGGGACTGGTCTTCGTCAACACCTGAACTAAGGATAGGAAGTGGAGTAGTCGGGCGTGTTGACAACTTCACTTATCTTGGAAGTCTGATCAACCGTAATGGGTTAGTGTCTGGCGAAATCTCAGCACGGATTCAGAAAGCTTGCTTGGCTTTTACCAACTTACGTGACTTATGGCGAGGGTGAGATATCCGTCTATCAACTAGGGGACGAGTATACTGCGCAGCAGTTCGTTCAGTTCTACTTTACGGCTGCGGAACGTGACCATTAAGAGTGGGAGATATTCGTAAGCTACTAGTATTTGACCACAAATGCCTTCGAAATATTGCTCGCATCTGCTGGGATCACCGGGTAAGTGATAGTGAAGTTAGACGCAAGGTATTAGGGAATGGTGGTAAGTCAGTTGATAAAGTTGTGGATCTTCATCGACTGAGATAAGTCACGTGTTGTGTATGTCTGAACACCGATTACCACGACGTGCAATGTCGACTAGTGTCGGGGATGGTTGGAAGAAAGGGGCGGCCAAACGAAAACGTGGCATCAGCTCTTGAAGTCACCAATTTCTGGTCTGAGTCATGTTGGTAGATACAGACTACTTGGTTGGGGTCCACGTGACTATCGTAACCAATGGTTGGAGACTGTCGGTGACATGGTTCAGAATCGACCAGCCTGGATGAAGTGAAAGATGACTTTTACAGAAAGCTAAAGGCTCAGACACGGTACTTGTAGCAGGTGACTTTAATGCCCAGTTGGGTAGCTTAAACCAATCAGAAAGACATTTAGGTGGGTATTTTAATGTTCCGGCTCAGCGGACAGATAGTAGTGATTACCGCTGCAACTCTGCTCAGACGATCCTTTACTTTTGGCAAGCACTAATTTTAAGCATAAGCAGAGACACCGTCCAGCACGGCGGCCTCCTGCACTGAGCCAACGATGGACTAAAATAGAACACATTGCTGTCGGTCATCGTTGGAGAGGCTCAATAGAAGGCTTTCGCATATTCTGAAATACCTGCTTTGACTCCAACCATGCTCTAGTACGGGCACGCATGTGATGGCGCCTCACTGAACGCAGAAAAGCCACACTAAAAACCCGTTAGAATTCAATTGACTAATGAGAAAACCAAAAGTAGGCTCCGGGAGCGATTGAGGTCACACTTAGGTAGTTCTGAAAATAAGGCTGACCCAGATGTTGCTTGGACACATATGTAAACAGTTGTGGAAACATCAGCGGTATAAGTGATTCCAACGAAAGGGTTACGAAAAACCAGTGGATTTCTACCAAGTCTATTGCACTGATAGATTCTCGAAGACACATCCCTTCAGGCTCTGAACACGGTGAAGAAAGAAAACATATCAGATCTAGGTTAAACAAAAGTTCAAGGAACGACCGTGAGGAGTGATGGGCAACGAAAGCAAAATCGGCGGAAAGGCAGCGGTTGTAGGTAACATCAGATAGCATTTCAGACCAAACATGAGAAAATCAGGCTGGCTTCGGACCTGGCCGAGGCTGCATCGAATACATATTCGCTATTCGCCAGGTTTTAGAAAACATGCATACTTATCGTCGTCCCACAATGATAGTTTTTTGACTAAAAAGCAGCATTCGACTCTGTAAACCGAGGAGTTCTGTGGCAATGACTGTCATCTGATTTCGCAACCTCAAGTAGTGTCCTACAAGGTTGTCCACTATCTCCGTTTCTATTCGTTTTCATCATAGACATACTGCTGAAAATAACGTTCTCGTCGACTGAATTTTCGGGCATTGATCTCCATCCAGGAGGTTCAGTTATCGATTTGGAATACGCAGGTGGTATAGTCTTGTTTGGTGAAGACTATGGTAAAGTGCAGTCTTTTGGTAGCACTGAGCAACAATGCGAGGATGTTTGGGATGCGTTTCTCCCCCTCATAATGCAAGTTGTCACTTCGGGACTGGTCTTCGTCAACACCTGAACTAAGGATAGGAAGTGGAGTAGTCGGGCGTGTTGACAACTTCACTTATCTTGGAAGTCTGATCAACCGTAATGGGTTAGTGTCTGGCGAAATCTCAGCACGGATTCAGAAAGCTTGCTTGGCTTTTACCAACTTACGTGACTTATGGCGAGGGTGAGATATCCGTCTATCAACTAGGGGACGAGTATACTGCGCAGCAGTTCGTTCAGTTCTACTTTACGGCTGCGGAACGTGACCATTAAGAGTGGGAGATATTCGTAAGCTACTAGTATTTGACCACAAATGCCTTCGAAATATTGCTCGCATCTGCTGGGATCACCGGGTAAGTGATAGTGAAGTTAGACGCAAGGTATTAGGGAATGGTGGTAAGTCAGTTGATAAAGTTGTGGATCTTCATCGACTGAGATAAGTCACGTGTTGTGTATGTCTGAACACCGATTACCACGACGTGCAATGTCGACTAGTGTCGGGGATGGTTGGAAGAAAGGGGCGGCCAAACGAAAACGTGGCATCAGCTCTTGAAGTCACCAATTTCTGGTCTGAGTCATGTTGGTAGATACAGACTACTTGGTTGGGGTCCACGTGACTATCGTAACCAATGGTTGGAGACTGTCGGTGACATGGTTCAGAATCGACCAGCCTGGATGAAGTGAAAGATGACTTTTACAGAAAGCTAAAGGCTCAGACACGGTACTTGTAGCAGGTGACTTTAATGCCCAGTTGGGTAGCTTAAACCAATCAGAAAGACATTTAGGTGGGTATTTTAATGTTCCGGCTCAGCGGACAGATAGTAGTGATTACCGCTGCAACTCTGCTCAGACGATCCTTTACTTTTGGCAAGCACTAATTTTAAGCATAAGCAGAGACACCGTCCAGCACGGCGGCCTCCTGCACTGAGCCAACGATGGACTAAAATAGAACACATTGCTGTCGGTCATCGTTGGAGAGGCTCAATAGAAGGCTTTCGCATATTCTGAAATACCTGCTTTGACTCCGACCATGCTCTAGTACGGGCACGCATGTGATGGCGCCTCACTGAACGCAGAAAAGCCACACTAAAAACCCGTTAGAATTCAATTGACTAATGAGAAAACCAAAAGTAGGCTCCGGGAGCGATTGAGGTCACACTTAGGTAGTTCTGAAAATAAGGCTGACCCAGATGTTGCTTGGACACATATGTAAACAGTTGTGGAAACATCAGCGGTATAAGTGATTCCAACGAAAGGGTTACGAAAAACCAGTGGATTTCTACCAAGTCTATTGCACTGATAGATTCTCGAAGACACATCCCTTCAGGCTCTGAACACGGTGAAGAAAGAAAACATATCAGATCTAGGTTAAACAAAAGTTCAAGGAACGACCGTGAGGAGTGATGGGCAACGAAAGCAAAATCGGCGGAAAGGCAGCGGTTGTAGGTAACATCAGATAGCATTTCAGACCAAACATGAGAAAATCAGGCTGGCTTCGGACCTGGCCGAGGCTGCATCGAATACATATTCGCTATTCGCCAGGGTTTAGAAAACATGCATACTTATCGTCGTCCCACAATGATAGTTTTTTGACTAAAAAGCAGCATTCGACTCTGTAAACCGAGGAGTTCTGTGGCAATGACTGTCATCTGATTTCGCAACCTCAAGTAGTGTCCTACAAGGTTGTCCACTATCTCCGTTTCTATTCGTTTTCATCATAGACATACTGCTGAAAATAACGTTCTCGTCGACTGAATTTTCGGGCATTGATCTCCATCCAGGAGGTTCAGTTATCGATTTGGAATACGCAGGTGGTATAGTCTTGTTTGGTGAAGACTATGGTAAAGTGCAGTCTTTTGGTAGCACTGAGCAACAATGCGAGGATGTTTGGGATGCGTTTCTCCCCCTCATAATGCAAGTTGTCACTTCGGGACTGGTCTTCGTCAACACCTGAACTAAGGATAGGAAGTGGAGTAGTCGGGCGTGTTGACAACTTCACTTATCTTGGAAGTCTGATCAACCGTAATGGGTTAGTGTCTGGCGAAATCTCAGCACGGATTCAGAAAGCTTGCTTGGCTTTTACCAACTTACGTGACTTATGGCGAGGGTGAGATATCCGTCTATCAACTAGGGGACGAGTATACTGCGCAGCAGTTCGTTCAGTTCTACTTTACGGCTGCGGAACGTGACCATTAAGAGTGGGAGATATTCGTAAGCTACTAGTATTTGACCACAAATGCCTTCGAAATATTGCTCGCATCTGCTGGGATCACCGGGTAAGTGATAGTGAAGTTAGACGCAAGGTATTAGGGAATGGTGGTAAGTCAGTTGATAAAGTTGTGGATCTTCATCGACTGAGATAAGTCACGTGTTGTGTATGTCTGAACACCGATTACCACGACGTGCAATGTCGACTAGTGTCGGGGATGGTTGGAAGAAAGGGGCGGCCAAACGAAAACGTGGCATCAGCTCTTGAAGTCACCAATTTCTGGTCTGAGTCATGTTGGTAGATACAGACTACTTGGTTGGGGTCCACGTGACTATCGTAACCAATGGTTGGAGACTGTCGGTGACATGGTTCAGAATCGACCAGCCTGGATGAAGTGAAAGATGACTTTTACAGAAAGCTAAAGGCTCAGACACGGTACTTGTAGCAGGTGACTTTAATGCCCAGTTGGGTAGCTTAAACCAATCAGAAAGACATTTAGGTGGGTATTTTAATGTTCCGGCTCAGCGGACAGATAGTAGTGATTACCGCTGCAACTCTGCTCAGACGATCCTTTACTTTTGGCAAGCACTAATTTTAAGCATAAGCAGAGACACCGTCCAGCACGGCGGCCTCCTGCACTGAGCCAACGATGGACTAAAATAGAACACATTGCTGTCGGTCATCGTTGGAGAGGCTCAATAGAAGGCTTTCGCATATTCTGAAATACCTGCTTTGACTCCGACCATGCTCTAGTACGGGCACGCATGTGATGGCGCCTCACTGAACGCAGAAAAGCCACACTAAAAACCCGTTAGAATTCAATTGACTAATGAGAAAACCAAAAGTAGGCTCCGGGAGCGATTGAGGTCACACTTAGGTAGTTCTGAAAATAAGGCTGACCCAGATGTTGCTTGGACACATATGTAAACAGTTGTGGAAACATCAGCGGTATAAGTGATTCCAACGAAAGGGTTACGAAAAACCAGTGGATTTCTACCAAGTCTATTGCACTGATAGATTCTCGAAGACACATCCCTTCAGGCTCTGAACACGGTGAAGAAAGAAAACATATCAGATCTAGGTTAAACAAAAGTTCAAGGAACGACCGTGAGGAGTGATGGGCAACGAAAGCAAAATCGGCGGAAAGGCAGCGGTTGTAGGTAACATCAGATAGCATTTCAGACCAAACATGAGAAAATCAGGCTGGCTTCGGACCTGGCCGAGGCTGCATCGAATACATATTCGCTATTCGCCAGGTTTTAGAAAACATGCATACTTATCGTCGTCCCACAATGATAGTTTTTTGACTAAAAAGCAGCATTCGACTCTGTAAACCGAGGAGTTCTGTGGCAATGACTGTCATCTGATTTCGCAACCTCAAGTAGTGTCCTACAAGGTTGTCCACTATCTCCGTTTCTATTCGTTTTCATCATAGACATACTGCTGAAAATAACGTTCTCGTCGACTGAATTTTCGGGCATTGATCTCCATCCAGGAGGTTCAGTTATCGATTTGGAATACGCAGGTGGTATAGTCTTGTTTGGTGAAGACTATGGTAAAGTGCAGTCTTTTGGTAGCACTGAGCAACAATGCGAGGATGTTTGGGATGCGTTTCTCCCCCTCATAATGCAAGTTGTCACTTCGGGACTGGTCTTCGTCAACACCTGAACTAAGGATAGGAAGTGGAGTAGTCGGGCGTGTTGACAACTTCACTTATCTTGGAAGTCTGATCAACCGTAATGGGTTAGTGTCTGGCGAAATCTCAGCACGGATTCAGAAAGCTTGCTTGGCTTTTACCAACTTACGTGACTTATGGCGAGGGTGAGATATCCGTCTATCAACTAGGGGACGAGTATACTGCGCAGCAGTTCGTTCAGTTCTACTTTACGGCTGCGGAACGTGACCATTAAGAGTGGGAGATATTCGTAAGCTACTAGTATTTGACCACAAATGCCTTCGAAATATTGCTCGCATCTGCTGGGATCACCGGGTAAGTGATAGTGAAGTTAGACGCAAGGTATTAGGGAATGGTGGTAAGTCAGTTGATAAAGTTGTGGATCTTCATCGACTGAGATAAGTCACGTGTTGTGTATGTCTGAACACCGATTACCACGACGTGCAATGTCGACTAGTGTCGGGGATGGTTGGAAGAAAGGGGCGGCCAAACGAAAACGTGGCATCAGCTCTTGAAGTCACCAATTTCTGGTCTGAGTCATGTTGGTAGATACAGACTACTTGGTTGGGGTCCACGTGACTATCGTAACCAATGGTTGGAGACTGTCGGTGACATGGTTCAGAATCGACCAGCCTGGATGAAGTGAAAGATGACTTTTACAGAAAGCTAAAGGCTCAGACACGGTACTTGTAGCAGGTGACTTTAATGCCCAGTTGGGTAGCTTAAACCAATCAGAAAGACATTTAGGTGGGTATTTTAATGTTCCGGCTCAGCGGACAGATAGTAGTGATTACCGCTGCAACTCTGCTCAGACGATCCTTTACTTTTGGCAAGCACTAATTTTAAGCATAAGCAGAGACACCGTCCAGCACGGCGGCCTCCTGCACTGAGCCAACGATGGACTAAAATAGAACACATTGCTGTCGGTCATCGTTGGAGAGGCTCAATAGAAGGCTTTCGCATATTCTGAAATACCTGCTTTGACTCCAACCATGCTCTAGTACGGGCACGCAAGTGATGGCGCCTCACTGAACGCAGAAAAGCCACACTAAAAACCCGTTAGAATTCAATTGACTAATGAGAAAACCAAAAGTAGGCTCCGGGAGCGATTGAGGTCACACTTAGGTAGTTCTGAAAATAAGGCTGACCCAGATGTTGCTTGGACACATATGTAAACAGTTGTGGAAACATCAGCGGTATAAGTGATTCCAACGAAAGGGTTACGAAAAACCAGTGGATTTCTACCAAGTCTATTGCACTGATAGATTCTCGAAGACACATCCCTTCAGGCTCTGAACACGGTGAAGAAAGAAAACATATCAGATCTAGGTTAAACAAAAGTTCAAGGAACGACCGTGAGGAGTGATGGGCAACGAAAGCAAAATCGGCGGAAAGGCAGCGGTTGTAGGTAACATCAGATAGCATTTCAGACCAAACATGAGAAAATCAGGCTGGCTTCGGACCTGGCCGAGGCTGCATCGAATACATATTCGCTATTCGCCAGGTTTTAGAAAACATGCATACTTATCGTCGTCCCACAATGATAGTTTTTTGACTAAAAAGCAGCATTCGACTCTGTAAACCGAGGAGTTCTGTGGCAATGACTGTCATCTGATTTCGCAACCTCAAGTAGTGTCCTACAAGGTTGTCCACTATCTCCGTTTCTATTCGTTTTCATCATAGACATACTGCTGAAAATAACGTTCTCGTCGACTGAATTTTCGGGCATTGATCTCCATCCAGGAGGTTCAGTTATCGATTTGGAATACGCAGGTGGTATAGTCTTGTTTGGTGAAGACTATGGTAAAGTGCAGTCTTTTGGTAGCACTGAGCAACAATGCGAGGATGTTTGGGATGCGTTTCTCCCCCTCATAATGCAAGTTGTCACTTCGGGACTGGTCTTCGTCAACACCTGAACTAAGGATAGGAAGTGGAGTAGTCGGGCGTGTTGACAACTTCACTTATCTTGGAAGTCTGATCAACCGTAATGGGTTAGTGTCTGGCGAAATCTCAGCACGGATTCAGAAAGCTTGCTTGGCTTTTACCAACTTACGTGACTTATGGCGAGGGTGAGATATCCGTCTATCAACTAGGGGACGAGTATACTGCGCAGCAGTTCGTTCAGTTCTACTTTACGGCTGCGGAACGTGACCATTAAGAGTGGGAGATATTCGTAAGCTACTAGTATTTGACCACAAATGCCTTCGAAATATTGCTCGCATCTGCTGGGATCACCGGGTAAGTGATAGTGAAGTTAGACGCAAGGTATTAGGGAATGGTGGTAAGTCAGTTGATAAAGTTGTGGATCTTCATCGACTGAGATAAGTCACGTGTTGTGTATGTCTGAACACCGATTACCACGACGTGCAATGTCGACTAGTGTCGGGGATGGTTGGAAGAAAGGGGCGGCCAAACGAAAACGTGGCATCAGCTCTTGAAGTCACCAATTTCTGGTCTGAGTCATGTTGGTAGATACAGACTACTTGGTTGGGGTCCACGTGACTATCGTAACCAATGGTTGGAGACTGTCGGTGACATGGTTCAGAATCGACCAGCCTGGATGAAGTGAAAGATGACTTTTACAGAAAGCTAAAGGCTCAGACACGGTACTTGTAGCAGGTGACTTTAATGCCCAGTTGGGTAGCTTAAACCAATCAGAAAGACATTTAGGTGGGTATTTTAATGTTCCGGCTCAGCGGACAGATAGTAGTGATTACCGCTGCAACTCTTCTCAGACGATCCTTTACTTTTGGCAAGCACTAATTTTAAGCATAAGCAGAGACACCGTCCAGCACGGCGGCCTCCTGCACTGAGCCAACGATGGACTAAAATAGAACACATTGCTGTCGGTCATCGTTGGAGAGGCTCAATAGAAGGCTTTCGCATATTCTGAAATACCTGCTTTGACTCCAACCATGCTCTAGTACGGGCACGCATGTGATGGCGCCTCACTGAACGCAGAAAAGCCACACTAAAAACCCGTTAGAATTCAATTGACTAATGAGAAAACCAAAAGTAGGCTCCGGGAGCGATTGAGGTCACACTTAGGTAGTTCTGAAAATAAGGCTGACCCAGATGTTGCTTGGACACATATGTAAACAGTTGTGGAAACATCAGCGGTATAAGTGATTCCAACGAAAGGGTTACGAAAAACCAGTGGATTTCTACCAAGTCTATTGCACTGATAGATTCTCGAAGACACATCCCTTCAGGCTCTGAACACGGTGAAGAAAGAAAACATATCAGATCTAGGTTAAACAAAAGTTCAAGGAACGACCGTGAGGAGTGATGGGCAACGAAAGCAAAATCGGCGGAAAGGCAGCGGTTGTAGGTAACATCAGATAGCATTTCAGACCAAACATGAGAAAATCAGGCTGGCTTCGGACCTGGCCGAGGCTGCATCGAATACATATTCGCTATTCGCCAGGTTTTAGAAAACATGCATACTTATCGTCGTCCCACAATGATAGTTTTTTGACTAAAAAGCAGCATTCGACTCTGTAAACCGAGGAGTTCTGTGGCAATGACTGTCATCTGATTTCGCAACCTCAAGTAGTGTCCTACAAGGTTGTCCACTATCTCCGTTTCTATTCGTTTTCATCATAGACATACTGCTGAAAATAACGTTCTCGTCGACTGAATTTTCGGGCATTGATCTCCATCCAGGAGGTTCAGTTATCGATTTGGAATACGCAGGTGGTATAGTCTTGTTTGGTGAAGACTATGGTAAAGTGCAGTCTTTTGGTAGCACTGAGCAACAATGCGAGGATGTTTGGGATGCGTTTCTCCCCCTCATAATGCAAGTTGTCACTTCGGGACTGGTCTTCGTCAACACCTGAACTAAGGATAGGAAGTGGAGTAGTCGGGCGTGTTGACAACTTCACTTATCTTGGAAGTCTGATCAACCGTAATGGGTTAGTGTCTGGCGAAATCTCAGCACGGATTCAGAAAGCTTGCTTGGCTTTTACCAACTTACGTGACTTATGGCGAGGGTGAGATATCCGTCTATCAACTAGGGGACGAGTATACTGCGCAGCAGTTCGTTCAGTTCTACTTTACGGCTGCGGAACGTGACCATTAAGAGTGGGAGATATTCGTAAGCTACTAGTATTTGACCACAAATGCCTTCGAAATATTGCTCGCATCTGCTGGGATCACCGGGTAAGTGATAGTGAAGTTAGACGCAAGGTATTAGGGAATGGTGGTAAGTCAGTTGATAAAGTTGTGGATCTTCATCGACTGAGATAAGTCACGTGTTGTGTATGTCTGAACACCGATTACCACGACGTGCAATGTCGACTAGTGTCGGGGATGGTTGGAAGAAAGGGGCGGCCAAACGAAAACGTGGCATCAGCTCTTGAAGTCACCAATTTCTGGTCTGAGTCATGTTGGTAGATACAGACTACTTGGTTGGGGTCCACGTGACTATCGTAACCAATGGTTGGAGACTGTCGGTGACATGGTTCAGAATCGACCAGCCTGGATGAAGTGAAAGATGACTTTTACAGAAAGCTAAAGGCTCAGACACGGTACTTGTAGCAGGTGACTTTAATGCCCAGTTGGGTAGCTTAAACCAATCAGAAAGACATTTAGGTGGGTATTTTAATGTTCCGGCTCAGCGGACAGATAGTAGTGATTACCGCTGCAACTCTGCTCAGACGATCCTTTACTTTTGGCAAGCACTAATTTTAAGCATAAGCAGAGACACCGTCCAGCACGGCGGCCTCCTGCACTGAGCCAACGATGGACTAAAATAGAACACATTGCTGTCGGTCATCGTTGGAGAGGCTCAATAGAAGGCTTTCGCATATTCTGAAATACCTGCTTTGACTCCAACCATGCTCTAGTACGGGCACGCATGTGATGGCGCCTCACTGAACGCAGAAAAGCCACACTAAAAACCCGTTAGAATTCAATTGACTAATGAGAAAACCAAAAGTAGGCTCCGGGAGCGATTGAGGTCACACTTAGGTAGTTCTGAAAATAAGGCTGACCCAGATGTTGCTTGGACACATATGTAAACAGTTGTGGAAACATCAGCGGTATAAGTGATTCCAACGAAAGGGTTACGAAAAACCAGTGGATTTCTACCAAGTCTATTGCACTGATAGATTCTCGAAGACACATCCCTTCAGGCTCTGAACACGGTGAAGAAAGAAAACATATCAGATCTAGGTTAAACAAAAGTTCAAGGAACGACCGTGAGGAGTGATGGGCAACGAAAGCAAAATCGGCGGAAAGGCAGCGGTTGTAGGTAACATCAGATAGCATTTCAGACCAAACATGAGAAAATCAGGCTGGCTTCGGACCTGGCCGAGGCTGCATCGAATACATATTCGCTATTCGCCAGGTTTTAGAAAACATGCATACTTATCGTCGTCCCACAATGATAGTTTTTTGACTAAAAAGCAGCATTCGACTCTGTAAACCGAGGAGTTCTGTGGCAATGACTGTCATCTGATTTCGCAACCTCAAGTAGTGTCCTACAAGGTTGTCCACTATCTCCGTTTCTATTCGTTTTCATCATAGACATACTGCTGAAAATAACGTTCTCGTCGACTGAATTTTCGGGCATTGATCTCCATCCAGGAGGTTCAGTTATCGATTTGGAATACGCAGGTGGTATAGTCTTGTTTGGTGAAGACTATGGTAAAGTGCAGTCTTTTGGTAGCACTGAGCAACAATGCGAGGATGTTTGGGATGCGTTTCTCCCCCTCATAATGCAAGTTTTCACTTCGGGACTGGTCTTCGTCAACACCTGAACTAAGGATAGGAAGTGGAGTAGTCGGGCGTGTTGACAACTTCACTTATCTTGGAAGTCTGATCAACCGTAATGGGTTAGTGTCTGGCGAAATCTCAGCACGGATTCAGAAAGCTTGCTTGGCTTTTACCAACTTACGTGACTTATGGCGAGGGTGAGATATCCGTCTATCAACTAGGGGACGAGTATACTGCGCAGCAGTTCGTTCAGTTCTACTTTACGGCTGCGGAACGTGACCATTAAGAGTGGGAGATATTCGTAAGCTACTAGTATTTGACCACAAATGCCTTCGAAATATTGCTCGCATCTGCTGGGATCACCGGGTAAGTGATAGTGAAGTTAGACGCAAGGTATTAGGGAATGGTGGTAAGTCAGTTGATAAAGTTGTGGATCTTCATCGACTGAGATAAGTCACGTGTTGTGTATGTCTGAACACCGATTACCACGACGTGCAATGTCGACTAGTGTCGGGGATGGTTGGAAGAAAGGGGCGGCCAAACGAAAACGTGGCATCAGCTCTTGAAGTCACCAATTTCTGGTCTGAGTCATGTTGGTAGATACAGACTACTTGGTTGGGGTCCACGTGACTATCGTAACCAATGGTTGGAGACTGTCGGTGACATGGTTCAGAATCGACCAGCCTGGATGAAGTGAAAGATGACTTTTACAGAAAGCTAAAGGCTCAGACACGGTACTTGTAGCAGGTGACTTTAATGCCCAGTTGGGTAGCTTAAACCAATCAGAAAGACATTTAGGTGGGTATTTTAATGTTCCGGCTCAGCGGACAGATAGTAGTGATTACCGCTGCAACTCTTCTCAGACGATCCTTTACTTTTGGCAAGCACTAATTTTAAGCATAAGCAGAGACACCGTCCAGCACGGCGGCCTCCTGCACTGAGCCAACGATGGACTAAAATAGAACACATTGCTGTCGGTCATCGTTGGAGAGGCTCAATAGAAGGCTTTCGCATATTCTGAAATACCTGCTTTGACTCCAACCATGCTCTAGTACGGGCACGCATGTGATGGCGCCTCACTGAACGCAGAAAAGCCACACTAAAAACCCGTTAGAATTCAATTGACTAATGAGAAAACCAAAAGTAGGCTCCGGGAGCGATTGAGGTCACACTTAGGTAGTTCTGAAAATAAGGCTGACCCAGATGTTGCTTGGACACATATGTAAACAGTTGTGGAAACATCAGCGGTATAAGTGATTCCAACGAAAGGGTTACGAAAAACCAGTGGATTTCTACCAAGTCTATTGCACTGATAGATTCTCGAAGACACATCCCTTCAGGCTCTGAACACGGTGAAGAAAGAAAACATATCAGATCTAGGTTAAACAAAAGTTCAAGGAACGACCGTGAGGAGTGATGGGCAACGAAAGCAAAATCGGCGGAAAGGCAGCGGTTGTAGGTAACATCAGATAGCATTTCAGACCAAACATGAGAAAATCAGGCTGGCTTCGGACCTGGCCGAGGCTGCATCGAATACATATTCGCTATTCGCCAGGTTTTAGAAAACATGCATACTTATCGTCGTCCCACAATGATAGTTTTTTGACTAAAAAGCAGCATTCGACTCTGTAAACCGAGGAGTTCTGTGGCAATGACTGTCATCTGATTTCGCAACCTCAAGTAGTGTCCTACAAGGTTGTCCACTATCTCCGTTTCTATTCGTTTTCATCATAGACATACTGCTGAAAATAACGTTCTCGTCGACTGAATTTTCGGGCATTGATCTCCATCCAGGAGGTTCAGTTATCGATTTGGAATACGCAGGTGGTATAGTCTTGTTTGGTGAAGACTATGGTAAAGTGCAGTCTTTTGGTAGCACTGAGCAACAATGCGAGGATGTTTGGGATGCGTTTCTCCCCCTCATAATGCAAGTTGTCACTTCGGGACTGGTCTTCGTCAACACCTGAACTAAGGATAGGAAGTGGAGTAGTCGGGCGTGTTGACAACTTCACTTATCTTGGAAGTCTGATCAACCGTAATGGGTTAGTGTCTGGCGAAATCTCAGCACGGATTCAGAAAGCTTGCTTGGCTTTTACCAACTTACGTGACTTATGGCGAGGGTGAGATATCCGTCTATCAACTAGGGGACGAGTATACTGCGCAGCAGTTCGTTCAGTTCTACTTTACGGCTGCGGAACGTGACCATTAAGAGTGGGAGATATTCGTAAGCTACTAGTATTTGACCACAAATGCCTTCGAAATATTGCTCGCATCTGCTGGGATCACCGGGTAAGTGATAGTGAAGTTAGACGCAAGGTATTAGGGAATGGTGGTAAGTCAGTTGATAAAGTTGTGGATCTTCATCGACTGAGATAAGTCACGTGTTGTGTATGTCTGAACACCGATTACCACGACGTGCAATGTCGACTAGTGTCGGGGATGGTTGGAAGAAAGGGGCGGCCAAACGAAAACGTGGCATCAGCTCTTGAAGTCACCAATTTCTGGTCTGAGTCATGTTGGTAGATACAGACTACTTGGTTGGGGTCCACGTGACTATCGTAACCAATGGTTGGAGACTGTCGGTGACATGGTTCAGAATCGACCAGCCTGGATGAAGTGAAAGATGACTTTTACAGAAAGCTAAAGGCTCAGACACGGTACTTGTAGCAGGTGACTTTAATGCCCAGTTGGGTAGCTTAAACCAATCAGAAAGACATTTATGTGGTTTTATGAACGGGGAATTAAGAAGCACAGATAATTACGAAAGCTATTTTCTTGGGACGTTATTGCATTTCATTCAAACCCTGTTAATCGCTTATATTTATTTTTCTCCCTATCTTATTCTACATAACACGAGCTTTCGTTCTATGTATCATTCACTAGCATACCCTTTTTTGTACAAAAAATATTGTAATTTAAACATTATATTTTGCACTATATTTTCTACCCTAATTCCCTGTTTCGGGCATAACTGTATTTTTCCAAATTATCGTACGTCGTGGTCAAGATATGCACTTATTTATTCATGTACATTTTTGTAGTAATCCGAATTCAGAGAATCCAGAGTTTAGTGTTCCAACTGTCTTGTCTTCTTTCACTCGCGTGCTTGCCAACCAATCAGGATTTAGAATAGTTCTCTCTACCCCAATCGAACTCACGCGTATTAGACTCAAGGTTAAGCCACTCAGCCTAACGCGTCAAGGTCATAATTTAGACTACACAGATGAAGGTCAAGTCATAACAAGTATCACGGGGTAAGAGCGATCCAAGGTCATAACAACTGGCGACGGAGAATTTTTTTTTCTTTCCTATATTGATTGATCCAGTACAAAATGCCTGTTTCATTGGATGACCTTAAAACTATTCTTCAAATGCAGCAAGCACATAATGAGGCAAATCAGACGAAGCTTTTGGATGCATTCGCACGAATGTTCTCATTACAGTCGTCCTCAGCTTGTCAATCAGATAAGCATGAAAGCATCATAAATTCTATTTCTGAATTCCAGTATGATCCTGAAGCTAATATCATTTTCAGTTCGTGGTTTCACCGTTGTGAAGATATTTTCCGCGTTGAATGCTCATACCTTGATGACGCAGCAAAAGTCCGCTTACTCTTAAGAAGACTGGGAACACAGGAATATAATAAATATGTAAATTTTATCTTGCCGCAAAATCCACGAGATGTATCATTCAAAGATACAGTCCAGATTTTATCTGATATTTTCGATGAACAGTCCTCATTATTTAATACTCGCTATAAATGTTTCCAAATAACAAAATCTCCAGAGGACGATTATCTCACGTATGCCGGGAAGGTAAATCGACAGTGCGAACGCTTCAAAATAAACGAAATCACAGCGGACCAATTTAAATGCTTGATTTTCATATGTGGTCTAAAGAATGAAGAAGATGTAGATGTCCGTACCAGAATTTTGGCACGCATTGAACAAGAACCAAATATGACATTACAAATGGTTACAACCGAATGTCAGCGGTTACTTAATCTCAAGCATGACACTGCGATGGTGCAACAGAAGGGTAAACCTTCCGGTTCTGATTCAATTAATGCGCTCCGATCCATAGAATCATCGAAACAAAACTGTACAAGCAGGAAACAACCTGCCAACCCCCATCACCATGCTGGTTCTGCGGAGCATGGCAAAATTCTGTCCGTTTAAGAATTATAAATGCCGCAAATGTCATCGCATTGGCCACAAAGAAGGTCACTGTTCGTTAAATAAACGCAAGACTAAACATCGTGGTGAAAATTCAAAGCAACGATTAAACAGTCAAATTAAAACCACGTTTGCAACCTTTAAAGTTGGATTTAAAAATAGGCGGAAATTTGTAAATTTATTAGTAAATGAAAAACTTATACGACTTCAGTTGGACACTGCTTCTGATGTCACGTTGATTTCAAAGAACACATGGCACAAGTTAGGATGCCCATCCATCCGACCGACGGAACATGTCGCCCGAAATGCGTCAGGAGACATAGTAAAGTTGACAGGAGAGGTTCTATGCAATGTTCAACTTATGGGAAGTAAACTTACAGATGTTTGTTATCTAACAAATCGACGCGATTTAGATCTATTGGGATTAGATTGGATTGCACACGTTGATACTTTGAATAAATCATTAGATGAGGTATGTTCTCAAAATGTTTCCTATGAGTCTATCCAAATCCCTAATAATATTTCTAAATCAAATGCCTCCGACGAATCATCCTCTCTGGATATTAACGAATTAAACGCTTCTGATGGAACATGTTCTTATGATCTTTCTGAATCAAACAATTCAAATGTTATGTGTTCTCACCATGTCAAATCTAATACCGCCGATTTATTACCTTCTCATAAAATTTCCAAATCGAATACTTCAGACAAAGTATGCGCTGGTGAAACTTCGGAATCTCATGTACTTCTTTCAAATGTTATGTCTACATCTCCAGAAGAACCTTGGTCGCGTATACATGTTGATTTTGCTGGCCCATTCCAGGGTACATACTTCCTCGTTTGTGTTGATGCTTATTCAAAATGGCCGGAGATTTTTCCTATAAATCAAATCACTTTACAACAGACTATCATGAAACTACGGCAGTTATTCTCCCGTTTTGGAGTTCCAGATGTTCTCGTGACAGATAACGGCACTCAGTTTATTTCTTCCATCTTCTCAGATTTCTGCAAGAGGTTTGGAGTCAAACATGTCCGTTCACCTCCGTACCATCCACAATCGAATGGTCAGGCCGAAAGGTTTGTAGATGCCTTCAAAAGAGCGCTACTGAAGGCAAAAGGGGAGGGAAAGATAGAGGAGATTCTTGATGACTTTCTCTTGGTCTATAGAACAACTCCAAACCCATCAACACAAAATCAAATGTCCCCAGCAGAAATTATGTTTGGTAGAAAAGTAAGAACTGCCCTCGATGCCATGAAACCACAGCAAGTAGACATCGGAAAAAGAAACAGAAAGATGGAAAACCAATTTGATCGCCATCATGGGGCAAAACGCAGAATTTTCCAAAGAAATCAAAAAGTATACGTCCGCGATTTCCGATATTCACCTCCACAATGGACCAGTGGACGCATACTTAAGAGACAAGGGAACGTAATGTATGTGGTGGAAGTTGAAGGACAGAAGTGGACACGCCATGTCAACCATATACTGGAAAATGCTGGCACTTCACAGAAAACCGAGAAATTAGACTCAATGTGGAGAATCATTCTGGACAGTTTTGACATAAAATGCTCAGCGACTCAGAAGACCACGCAACCTGAACAAAGTCCTATTAGGAAAGCATCACGGAAACGCAGAAGACCAGATATTCTACAGGTAGACCCAAAGAGTAGAACATACGTTTCCGAAGGAAGATATCAATGATGATATCTCAGCACATACCTGTATATAATAACTAACCATTTTTTTCTTTTTTTTAAGGGGGAAGGTGTTATGAACGGGGAATTAAGAAGCCCAGACAATTACGAAAGCTATTTTCTTGGGACGTTATTGCATTTCATTCAAACCCTGTTAAACGCTTATATTTATTTTGTCCCTATCTTATTCTACATAACACGAGCTTTCGTTCTATGTATCATTCACTAGCATACCCTTTTTTGTCCAAAAAATATTGTAATTTAAACATTATATTCTGCACTATATTTTCTACCCTAATTCCCTGTTTCGGGCATAACTGTATTTTTCCAAATTATCGTACGTCGTGGTCAAGATATGCACTTATTTATTCATGTACATTTTTGTAGTAATCCGAATTCAGAGAATCCAGAGTTTAGTGTTCCAACTGTCTTGTCTTCTTTCACTCGCGTGCTTGCCAACCAATCAGGATTTAGAATAGTTCTCTCTACCCCAATCGAACTCACGCGTATTAGACTCAAGGTTAAGCCACTCAGCCTAACGAGTCATGGTCATAATTTAGACTACACAGATGAAGGTCAAGTCATAACAAGTATCACGGGGTAAAAGCGATCCAAGGTCATAACAGGTGGGTAATTTAATGTTCCGGCTCAGCGGACAGATAGTAGTGATTACCGCTGCAACTCTGCTCAGACGATCCTTTACTTTTGGCAAGCACTAATTTTAAGCATAAGCAGAGACACCGTCCAGCACGGCGGCCTCCTGCACTGAGCCAACGATGGACTAAAATAGAACACATTGCTGTCGGTCATCGTTGGAGAGGCTCAATAGAAGGCTTTCGCATATTCTGAAATACCTGCTTTGACTCCGACCATGCTCTAGTACGGGCACGCATGTGATGGCGCCTCACTGAACGCAGAAAAGCCACACTAAAAACCCGTTAGAATTCAATTGACTAATGAGAAAACCAAAAGTAGGCTCCGGGAGCGATTGAGGTCACACTTAGGTAGTTCTGAAAATAAGGCTGACCCAGATGTTGCTTGGACACATATGTAAACAGTTGTGGAAACATCAGCGGTATAAGTGATTCCAACGAAAGGGTTACGAAAAACCAGTGGATTTCTACCAAGTCTATTGCACTGATAGATTCTCGAAGACACCTCCCTTCAGGCTCTGAACACGGTGAAGAAAGAAAACATATCAGATCTAGGTTAAACAAAAGTTCAAGGAACGACCGTGAGGAGTGATGGGCAACGAAAGCAAAATCGGCGGAAAGGCAGCGGTTGTAGGTAACATCAGATAGCATTTCAGACCAAACATGAGAAAATCAGGCTGGCTTCGGACCTGGCCGAGGCTGCATCGAATACATATTCGCTATTCGCCAGGTTTTAGAAAACATGCATACTTATCGTCGTCCCACAATGATAGTTTTTTGACTAAAAAGCAGCATTCGACTCTGTAAACCGAGGAGTTCTGTGGCAATGACTGTCATCTGATTTCGCAACCTCAAGTTGTGTCCTACAAGGTTGTCCACTATCTCCGTTTCTATTCGTTTTCATCATAGACATACTGCTGAAAATAACGTTCTCGTCGACTGAATTTTCGGGCATTGATCTCCATCCAGGAGGTTCAGTTATCGATTTGGAATACGCAGGTGGTATAGTCTTGTTTGGTGAAGACTATGGTAAAGTGCAGTCTTTTGGTAGCACTGAGCAACAATGCGAGGATGTTTGGGATGCGTTTCTCCCCCTCATAATGCAAGTTTTCACTTCGGGACTGGTCTTCCTCAACACCTGAACTAAGGATAGGAAGTGGAGTAGTCGGGCGTGTTGACAACTTCACTTATCTTGGAAGTCTGATCAACCGTAATGGGTTAGTGTCTGGCGAAATCTCAGCACGGATTCAGAAAGCTTGCTTGGCTTTTACCAACTTACGTGACTTATGGCGAGGGTGAGATATCCGTCTATCAACTAGGGGACGAGTATACTGCGCAGCAGTTCGTTCAGTTCTACTTTACGGCTGCGGAACGTGACCATTAAGAGTGGGAGATATTCGTAAGCTACTAGTATTTGACCACAAATGCCTTCGAAATATTGCTCGCATCTGCTGGGATCACCGGGTAAGTGATAGTGAAGTTAGACGCAAGGTATTAGGGAATGGTGGTAAGTCAGTTGATAAAGTTGTGGATCTTCATCGACTGAGATAAGTCACGTGTTGTGTATGTCTGAACACCGATTACCACGACGTGCAATGTCGACTAGTGTCGGGGATGGTTGGAAGAAAGGGGCGGCCAAACGAAAACGTGGCATCAGCTCTTGAAGTCACCAATTTCTGGTCTGAGTCATGTTGGTAGATACAGACTACTTGGTTGGGGTCCACGTGACTATCGTAACCAATGGTTGGAGACTGTCGGTGACATGGTTCAGAATCGACCAGCCTGGATGAAGTGAAAGATGACTTTTACAGAAAGCTAAAGGCTCAGACACGGTACTTGTAGCAGGTGACTTTAATGCCCAGTTGGGTAGCTTAAACCAATCAGAAAGACATTTAGGTGGGTATTTTAATGTTCCGGCTCAGCGGACAGATAGTAGTGATTACCGCTGCAACTCTGCTCAGACGATCCTTTACTTTTGGCAAGCACTAATTTTAAGCATAAGCAGAGACACCGTCCAGCACGGCGGCCTCCTGCACTGAGCCAACGATGGACTAAAATAGAACACATTGCTGTCGGTCATCGTTGGAGAGGCTCAATAGAAGGCTTTCGCATATTCTGAAATACCTGCTTTGACTCCGACCATGCTCTAGTACGGGCACGCATGTGATGGCGCCTCACTGAACGCAGAAAAGCCACACTAAAAACCCGTTAGAATTCAATTGACTAATGAGAAAACCAAAAGTAGGCTCCGGGAGCGATTGAGGTCACACTTAGGTAGTTCTGAAAATAAGGCTGACCCAGATGTTGCTTGGACACATATGTAAACAGTTGTGGAAACATCAGCGGTATAAGTGATTCCAACGAAAGGGTTACGAAAAACCAGTGGATTTCTACCAAGTCTATTGCACTGATAGATTCTCGAAGACACCTCCCTTCAGGCTCTGAACACGGTGAAGAAAGAAAACATATCAGATCTAGGTTAAACAAAAGTTCAAGGAACGACCGTGAGGAGTGATGGGCAACGAAAGCAAAATCGGCGGAAAGGCAGCGGTTGTAGGTAACATCAGATAGCATTTCAGACCAAACATGAGAAAATCAGGCTGGCTTCGGACCTGGCCGAGGCTGCATCGAATACATATTCGCTATTCGCCAGGTTTTAGAAAACATGCATACTTATCGTCGTCCCACAATGATAGTTTTTTGACTAAAAAGCAGCATTCGACTCTGTAAACCGAGGAGTTCTGTGGCAATGACTGTCATCTGATTTCGCAACCTCAAGTAGTGTCCTACAAGGTTGTCCACTATCTCCGTTTCTATTCGTTTTCATCATAGACATACTGCTGAAAATAACGTTCTCGTCGACTGAATTTTCGGGCATTGATCTCCATCCAGGAGGTTCAGTTATCGATTTGGAATACGCAGGTGGTATAGTCTTGTTTGGTGAAGACTATGGTAAAGTGCAGTCTTTTGGTAGCACTGAGCAACAATGCGAGGATGTTTGGGATGCGTTTCTCCCCCTCATAATGCAAGTTTTCACTTCGGGACTGGTCTTCGTCAACACCTGAACTAAGGATAGGAAGTGGAGTAGTCGGGCGTGTTGACAACTTCACTTATCTTGGAAGTCTGATCAACCGTAATGGGTTAGTGTCTGGCGAAATCTCAGCACGGATTCAGAAAGCTTGCTTGGCTTTTACCAACTTACGTGACTTATGGCGAGGGTGAGATATCCGTCTATCAACTAGGGGACGAGTATACTGCGCAGCAGTTCGTTCAGTTCTACTTTACGGCTGCGGAACGTGACCATTAAGAGTGGGAGATATTCGTAAGCTACTAGTATTTGACCACAAATGCCTTCGAAATATTGCTCGCATCTGCTGGGATCACCGGGTAAGTGATAGTGAAGTTAGACGCAAGGTATTAGGGAATGGTGGTAAGTCAGTTGATAAAGTTGTGGATCTTCATCGACTGAGATAAGTCATGTGTTGTGTATGTCTGAACACCGATTACCACGACGTGCAATGTCGACTAGTGTCGGGGATGGTTGGAAGAAAGGGGCGGCCAAACGAAAACGTGGCATCAGCTCTTGAAGTCACCAATTTCTGGTCTGAGTCATGTTGGTAGATACAGACTACTTGGTTGGGGTCCACGTGACTATCGTAACCAATGGTTGGAGACTGTCGGTGACATCGTTGAGAATCGACCACAATGGCGTAGGTGTACACACTCTGTCTTCCCTTATACTATG
Organism: Schistosoma haematobium; assembly: GCF_000699445.3. Taxonomy (NCBI): domain Eukaryota; kingdom Metazoa; phylum Platyhelminthes; class Trematoda; order Strigeidida; family Schistosomatidae; genus Schistosoma; species Schistosoma haematobium. The sequence continues at coordinate 21,249,381 of NC_067197.1, read as the reverse complement.
AGGTTAAAATTATTTTATATGTTTTTTTCTACGAACTAATTAACTCTTCCTGTACTATGTCCTTATATGCAATTTTTGTTTTATATAATCGCTGTTTAATTGACTACTTCTATGATTTCAGTGTTAATCTTGTGCTAATGTGGTATGGCAACTTGGACCGATGCACATATGTGCTTGTCCAGCGTTGTAGCTGACTGAGTGACAGCAGGCCAAATACTAGATTTGTATGTTTTCGTAATATGACAATTTCAGTATGTTAGTTCCTTCATGAGGACTCGTCCTCTATCTGTTCAGTAGTCCCAGTGCATCCTGCTAATAATCCCCTAATCAGGGGAATTTGATAGCTCTTTACATCTCTAAGGTATTCAAACACCTAACTTTGCACAATATCAAGATGCTAACTCACGTTGCTCATATGTCAGTATACCGATCAAATGCATTACTGAATATCATCTGAGGAAATACATGTAAATGTTGGGAAACTGATATTAAGCAATTCTTAGGACATATTTAAGCTTAAAGGCAGTGCGAATAAAAAGGAAACGTTATCAGCCACTTAAAAAAGGACTGTGCGTGTGCTACGTTTGCTAGATAAGCAGAAATATGAACCTAGAAGTCTATATTATAATTAGGGTTTCCGTTTAGATTCAGTTACAAGTCTCTTTCTTGTCTGTGTTCTTCGAATTGTTTAGCTCTTACAAAATTAAGTGGCTTTTTGGTTGTCTACGCAAAATATTAACTTTTTTTTCTCGATAACTGACTAAAAGTATTAAAATCAAACGCTACATATGCAAAACATAATTTAGCGAGAAATAATACAATTCGTTTGCCAATCATAGATTATTGCCTATTTCGACAAGTTCGTGGTCAGAGGCAATTCAACTAACGATTCAGTCTCAATCACATTGTTATTATCAGATTTTAGAATATTGCGAATATTCATCTGTGTGACAGTCCCCGCCCTTCCAAACATCTGGTGTTATAATTCATATCAAAATTGACAGTTTTTCGGGACGTCGAACATAGGAACCTAAGCGGAAATCATAGAGTTAGTGGTTTGACTAGGAAATGTGGACATTCGGTTATCTTCATTCAGAAACTTGGGATTGATACCAACACGTCTTTTCGATATCTTTAAACAATTGCACCGTATACTGAAAACTTTGAGACTACTCGTTAAGCCTTTTCCGGTTGGTGTTATGGTTATACTTTCGGCTTGATAGCATCAATATAATTTATATCACTCATTTGAACTCAACTATCTGTGGTGTGCACGACTTTCGTACTATGGATTGGTTCAGATATTTCCATCTTGTGTTTCTGTCAGTCTTCAGTAATAAGGATAGGTGGTCTATCGACCTATATGAACCATACAGTTTGTAATACTGTGGAAGTCCAATCTCGTTTTGAATATGTTAACAGAAGGTGCTGATATTACGTGTTCCGGTAGAGAATTCCAGTAACTCACTACTCGGTGCGAGAAACGGAACTCCAGACGTAAACGATTTGATCTCGGTTTTTAAACTTTCTTCGAATGTCCTCTCAAATGATCGGTCCTAGACGGAGGCAAGAGATAAGACACGTTGATACCAAGGTCATCGTTCAGTACACGATAAGCCAATATTAGATCATCCCGTAATCTACGGTAAGATAACGGAAATAAGTTAAGGTGTCTGTCTTCATAAGATAGGCCAGATAGACCCTGTACCATCTTAGTACCTCGTCCTTGGACTCTTTCCAGCACATCTGCTTCATACTTGGAACAAGGACACGCTGCTTGAATCCCGTGTTCTAAATGTGGTCGCACATAAATCGGGTATAGTGATCTAAATATTTCATCGTCTAAATACTGGAAAGACCTACGAATTGACCATAATACCCTATAGCCTTTTGCAGCAGCAGCTTTACAGTGACTAGTGGTTTTGAAATCATTGCTTAATATGACTCCTAAATCTTTCTTTGGGTAGCACGAATCCACGTAGTGTATAGTGATACGATTCATCAGAGTTGTTTTACCGCATCACTACACTCTTATTAGGATTTACTTCTGGTGACCACCTGTCTAACCATGCCACCAATGAGTTAAGATCATCCTGTAATACCATTCTATCCAATATACTATGTATGGGTCTCCAGATCTTCATGTCACCAGCACAGAGTAGGACGGATGATTTTACTACAGTTGGCAATTCATTTACATAAAGTAAAGAGAGAAGAGGGCCTAGGATTGTACCTTGGGGAACCCCACTTTTTACAGGTATCCATGAGAAGAGAGCCCCATTAACCCTGCCATGCATCAATCCTAACTTCAAGTTTTATATTGAAGTCAAAACTAGACTTCTAGCGAAGTACCAGTTGATAACTGCGAAATCAAGCCACTCATCTTCATGATCGATGTTACTTCTAATCTGTTCGGACAGCGACAGGATTCCGTGGGGCAGGTAATTACAATTGATCACCATGTAGTGATATGTGGCGTTTGTTCAGTCCTTTATTAATAGTCTAGACGAGTCACTTAAATTAATGTCCACGTTGTAACTTGGTCGACTTGACAGACAAGGTTGCTCACTATTCAGTGACGAGTCAATTGTAGATAGGCTCAATTCTTAAAGCTAAGCAACCCAGTTCAAGACTGCTCGCAGAAAGTAATTTTGGCTGAAATATTCTGGTAGTAGACCAATTAACAGTGGGAGAAATAATACCTTCCAAGTTCGTTCACTATTATTTAAGCCACGTTATTCATCATTAATCATATTAACTTGATGTACGGAATAGAAAAAATGGAGACCAAAGAACCCTAAAATGTGCGTAGACTTTCATATATCCTTTTACAATTAAAATTGGTACTTAGTTTCCACTGAATGAGTGCTATATTTAAGAGGATGGAATATGTACCGCAACTAAAAAATCGCTACTACCTACCGTGACATTTGCAAAAATCAATTTATTTATTACGATTAGTTACAGTAGTGACTAAACTTATAGTTGAGAGTCGACCAAATTTAATTTGTAGTCATTATAACGGTTGGAGGGTTACGTTTTCAGGTAGCTGGTATATTTAACGAAGCTTTAAGACAATCAAATTGAACATCCCATCACAAGATTACTTAAACCTACCAACTTATAATTCATACATAAATATCGAACTTTTGCCTGAATAACAAGAGACCCATTAGCACTGCTATATTCCAGTTAATTAACTCTTTTTAAGAGATGATTAACAAATCTTTAAATTGATTGTCTTTACATCTTTGAGTTAAAATGTTTCAATAATCATAAATACCCTTAGGATAATATGTGGCTTTTAACAAACATTGCTACCTGATTATTTGTGTTAGATCACTTCACATTAAGATGTCCCGATTTCCGTTATCACATGAATGATATCTTTAAACTTAGTAACTTGTTAACAGCTAAATGAATAGCATGAATTAATTATTTGCCACTACATGAATTTATATTATTTTTCAACGTTTAGATTACTGTGAGAACTTTCATTTAGGAAATTATAGCGGTCTTATTAGAGATAGTCATCTACATTTGAGGTTTACATAAATGTTTAAATTGAGATCTAAACTGGAGCGCTAGGATTATTTCCAACTTTCGTTAGGAAACTATTCAATTAAGCCATTGTATATACAGATATATGTAGCAAGAATAAAAGGCCTATGGCATTCCTTTCCTAGTCTGCTTCTGTGAATGTCTAGTCTTTTCTTGAATGAGTCAACTGAATGCGTGGACACCACTGCTTCGGATAACAGGTTCCCAGAATTGGTGACTCGATGTGAAAAACTGTATGACACGGGTACTATGTTCGTGTGAGGACGGACCACGAGTGAACTCGAGGAAGCTGTAAGAGGCTCAGAAGGAGCCGAAACTATTCGATCCAATCACCTTCGGGAAGAATATTCTAGAATTCCTACGTATAGCTTCCCGATTGGACAATGATAATAACCTTCTGTATGCGGATTGGAGGGCTGTAATGATGATATCATTCCTACTAAAAACTATAAGTACCTGACAAATTTGTACCATAATTGGCATTGTCCGGAATAACATTCCTTTCGCTAGTCTTCTGTTTTCTCATTGCGACTTGGGTTGTGGCGTACTAGTGCTCAAGTTATACGCGGTATATCAAGAAAAACCTTCTAGATATAACAACTGGCGGCGGGGTTGTCGTGCCAAGATATCATTCATCTTTGAACAATTTGAAGCCTTGCTGGGACGTGAAGAAAAACGTTTCAAATAGTTACAGATTCTCATGATAGAGACGCTAACCCAGCAAGTGAACCTGAATCAGAAAGAAGTTACAGATGATCCCTTCAAATCTCATGGTGACCACATCATTAATTCTATCGATGAATTTAATTCTGATAGTTCGGCTGACATTACTTTGAAACCTGGTTCAGGAAATACGAAGATTTGTCCAAGGCCAACCTTAAGAAACTTGACGCCGCTAAGGTCAGAATGCTCTTACGAAAACTTGGAACAGTTGAACATGAACGTTACAGTAACTTTATCCTTCCGAAGAATAAGAGATTTTTGGTGCAACGACTGAAATTTTGTCGCAACTCTTCGCTGGACAGCCATCTTTGTTTAATATTCGTTATTAATGTCTCGAGATAACAAAAGCAGGTGAAGACTGGGTGAAGCATGCGGGGTTAGTAAACCGTGAGTATGAGCGCTTCAAGCTATCAGCAATGACAGAAGATCAGTCTCATTGTCTCGTGTTTGTGTGCAGCCTCCAATCTCCGAAGATGTTGATATTAGAACAAGAATTTCTAGTAAAATTGAACAATGTCCGAATATACCACTACAGGAAGTGATCATGGAGTGCCAAAGATTGGTAAACTTAAAACACGACACTTCCATGGTCGGAAATAATAGCCAGTTGTCATACGTTCATGCTGTAAGCGGAAAGATTCCTGCTTAAAAAAATTATCGCTCACAGACAATCAGCCCTCCATGTTGGTCATGTGGACGTTGGCATTATAAGAGGTTCTGCCCATATAAATAGTATGAATAATAATAATAATTTATATATTCTGAAAATAATTACGGAATCCACGCCAGTTTACAAGCATGATCAATTTGATATAAAGAGGAACATTAGATGTACAGAACAAACATGTGATAGAAGAACGTTTTAATTATACAAGTTCAGTAATTGTTTAGGTAGTACATGTATTACAGTGATCCAATGCATCAGCCGAGAATTTTTAATATTTATTAAATGGACAGCCTGTTGATTCATTAACGGAGTAATTAAGGTCATTTCGTGTGCCAGATCGAATTAATAATAATTATCTACAACTAGAGAAACTAAAACTAAAACAGAGAGCACGGGACAACAAAGCAGTAATTACCAAAATATGTCAATCGGGCCTACCAAAATGCGTGTGTCATGTGACACAGTGATATACTATTGATGTTATTCAAATCAGTTAAACTTGCTGGGGGCGGTATTAACAAAAGTGACAGCAAGTAAGTGGTTTTAGTTAAAGAATGCACTAATAACGATGACTAGACATTAAGAATTCCTATAATATCACTTGTGGAATGAGATACACTTACAGGTGCTCGAACATTCAATGCATTTTCAGAGGAGCAGTATGCATCGAATAAATAATGGGAGTGATTTTATCGTACGGATAGATTGTGGTAGGTTATTCCAGAGTTTAGAAAATTTGCAGGTGAAGTAATTCATATAAAGAGATGATTTAGAATGAGTTTGTTTCACTAGTGCCAAGGAATTACGGATGTCATAATGAGAAGTTTCTGCATATTGAGTCACGTGATTGAATGTAAAGGATAGTTCATTAAATAGCTTGAAGAAAAAGATAAGATTTAGTTCGAGCCTCCTCTTCCATAAATGGTCTAGCCCAAGTTTATTACATCAAGAATTCTAAGTTAAGGTACAATCAGCTCCAAGAATACGAAGTGTAAACCGTCTCTGTACTGATTCCAGCCTTAATTTATCCTTTATGCTAAGAATAAGCGTGCAATATTCTAGAAGAGGTCGAGCACAAACTTTGTACAATAGAATACGTGACTCGTTATTGTAAAGATTTCGAGTTATGTAGCCTATTAGACGTTGAGACTTAGAGGTCTGTTTTAATATATGTTCTGTAAACGACAAGTCTTGGGAATATCTAAGTTGAGTGATGTGTCGCCGAAGCATATCCATCCATATTTAACCGTATTAAGCTGCAGTTGCCATTTTAAGCACCAGTGTGCTACCTTGTTAAGCTCCATGCTAATGCAGTTTTGCATATTTTTCAGCTCATGTGGAGAAAATGAATACACTACTTTAAGATCATCTGCGTGTAGAAGGAGCTTGCCGACACAAAAACTTTCACAAATATCATTGATAAACACTAAAAAGAACAAAGGACCTAAGACACTACCTTGTATTACACCACTTCTAACAGGGACAGCGTTAGACAATGAAGAGTTAATTTTAACTATTTGATGTCGATTGCTGAGAAAGGAATCAAACCAAGCAAGCAAACGATTTTGGACCCCATAAGATGCGAGTTTACTTTTAAGAAGTTGGTGGCTCACCATGTCAAAGGCTTTAGGAACGTCCAGATATAGCACTAAGACTAGATATCCTTGGCTGAGTAGAGAATAGACTAAATTAAAGAAGTCGAAATGACATGTCATGTAAGATCGATGCTTAAGAAATCCATTTTGATTATCATTGATAAATATTCCAGCGAGTCAATAGTTGGAGACTTCATCACTTAAGATTTTTTCCATAATCCTAGAGATAACTGGAGTAATATTTATCGGCCGATAATTTTTCATGTCAGTCTTATCTCCAGATTTGTAACGTGGTGTGATGTAGGCGGTTTTCCAACAGTAAGGTTAGGAACTAGTTTCCATAGAGAGAGTAAACAACTTTAGAAGAAGAGGTGGGATACCTGAACCATCATATTTGTACAGAAATGATGAAACCCCGTCTGCTCCATGACCTCTCAAAAGCTTAAGGGTATTTATAGCCCTATTAATCTTCATGCAAGTGAAGGAGATAGATTTTATTGAGTTGCTAGTCACGCACATAACTCTTCAAGCAGAGCCACTTATGATTCCTAAACCATTCGCAAAAATATCACTGAAAAGGTCTGCTATAGTTTTAGAGTCGTATATGAAGGTGCTATTACGCTGGATGCACGGTATATCAATATTTAGCTTTAGCGCGTTTAATGAAAAGGAGAGTTAAGTCCTGTAACTTTGAGTTAGTATCTCCTCATTAATGGCTTTTAACTTATGTTTCTCTTTAATTTGATTAAAATTTATTGTTATTTTCGCAACTGCCGTGAAGTCGTTTGATTCAAAATAACGATTCTGTAGGCGTCTTAGTTTATTACGATATTTAGCCGGTATATATAATTCGTAAGGTTTACTAAACCTGTACGTTTTAAGAGGTACACAGGAATCTAAACAAGAGTTAACGATCAGATGGAATTCGTCGGTAGCATCCATGAGACTATTACATGAAAAAAGTTATCCCTGTTTGAAAGTTTGATCAGTGAATGCAGGAGGTCCCAGTCAGCATGCTTATAGTCTCTATATTGACAGGTTTTTTGAATGGGTCGGTTATAAGAGGGATAGATAGGGAGAGCGCAAACTACTATCTTATGGTCACTGCTTTCAAATTCATCGCATACTTTTACAGATAGTGGGATAACAACTCTACTAAATATTAGGTCGAGTATACTATCGCCTCTAGTTGGGGTGCGAACCCACTGTGACCAGCAGTGCATGTTAATGGTTGCCGAGAACTCATCATTACATGACTGACAACTACCGGTACTCCAGTTGATCCCAGGATAATTGAAATCCCTAGTGATAACCTTAGCATCAAGGTTTAGAGAAGATGCATGTATGAATGCATTGATAATAAGATCATTCCCATTATTCGAACTATCAGGAGCTCTGTATATACATCCAAGGAGTAGACTATGATTCAGGGTGTTGACTGATGCCCAGACTGATTCTGGTAAACTATTCAGGACACTATCTTCAACTTTATTAGTTGTTAGGGTATCCAAAGCATATATAGTGCAACCACCTCTTCGCTTGGTTTCTCTGTCGCAGCGATAGAGTCGATAGTTCTGGGTATTTAATTCTGAATTAGATACTGTTTGAGAGCACATGTTCCAGTGATAAGTATGAAAGAAGGCTTGGCTAGAAAAGCTAATGTTCTCAAGGCTGAAATTTTGTTCAGAAGTGAACGTGCACTGATAAGCGATATTTATTATTATTTATTTGGACGCATGAATATTGGTACAAGAGAGCGCCAATATATATGCGCCACACAAAACAATGAAAATTCGAGAGGAATACAAAGAAGAAGAAAAAGCTAAGGAGCGCAACAAAAAAAAGAGAGAACAATAACGAAGAGATTGGTGTAAGGTAATGTGCTAGTAATCAGGGAACGCAAAGGTACAATCGGAAGAAACCTTTCAGGTAAGGGAGACACAACCACTTTTTATGAAGAAAGTAAAAGAAGGTTACAGCAGGATCGCCACTGGCTTCTATTCTGAGCCATATCTGATAACGTCTCTAGCCACTGTGTAGCACCATCTCTCAGACCCCAACCAGGGAGTCGTGAAGGACCAACACAAGCCAGTCCTTTGCAGCTTTCTTTCATGCCACGACACCATGTCATGCACTGACCACCTCTCCGCTTCTTCCAACCAGTCCCAGAGTCGGCAAATAATGCACGACGTGGAATTCTCTGGGGCGACATTCGTAGAACATGTCCAAGCCACCGAAGTCGGTGTTTCAAGATGGTAACACCAATTGAATTATCATCTCTGTGCCCGAACACACGATGCCGAGCCTCTGCATTACTAACTTGGTGTTGCCACTGAATGTCAGCAATCCTTCGGAGACAGCGATGATCGAACACAGAGAGTCGTCTAACGTCCTCAACTCGGAGAGGCCAGGTTTCACAAGCATAGAGCAAAACTGCTCTCACCGACGCGTTGTAGATCCGACCTTTTACAGCCAGACTAGCATCACGAAGGCGCCAAAGATGGCCCAGATTGGCATAAGCCGCTCTGGCTTTCACTATACGTGCATTAATCTCATCACTCACACCCCCACCAGCACTTATGCAGCTACCCAGATACACGAACTTCTCGACTACGTCTATCTGCTCACCATCCAGGGTGAGTACAGGATTGGAATCCTGCCAGTCTTGTAGAAGTACTTTGCACTTCGAAGGTGCAAAGCACATACCGTACCTACGGTCATCGATTGCCAACTGATTAAGTGCGGATTGCATGCCTCGGGCATTATCGCACAGTAAGACAATATCGTCCGCATACTCAAGGTCGAGAAGTCTTTCTCCAGGCAACAGATCCACACCATCATTACTTACATTCATCAGAGCTGTTTCCAGAATGTCATCGATGGCAAAGTTGAAGAGGAATGGTGAGATTGGGCAACCCTGCCTAACCCCACTACTCGAATGGAACAATGGAGAGAGGTGGTTGTATGCCCTCACTCTGCCTGAGGTGTTTGTATATAGGGCTTTTATGATGTTAATAAACTTCTCAGGCACACTCTCCTTCAAAAGACAATCCCAGAGAATAGTCCTATCCAACGAATCGAAGGCAGCCCTGATGTCAAGAAACACTACGATTGTTGGCCTTTGATAAGTATGGCGGTGTTCTAACATTTGGTGGAGCGTGAAGATATGATCAATACATCCTCGATCGGAATGAAAATCAGCGTGCTCCTCGCGAGTCAATCTTTCTCGGGTTTTGAACAACCTACGAAGAATGACGGAAGCCAATAGTTTGGACGCAATCGGAAGTAGAATTATCCTCCGATAGTTGTTACGAAAACGACGTGAACCCTTTTTAAAGATAGGGACAACTATCGACTCATTCCATGACGTTGGTACACTCTCTAGTTCCCAAACCTTTGTAAACAACGTCGTCAATTCCTTAGTCAAAAAGTCACCACCATCTTTAAAAAGAGCCGGAGGTAAGTCATCTGGGCCAGGTGATTTGTAACGCTTCAAGAGTTGGAGTTCCTCGCGGACTTCCTCCTCGTTTGGTGGATCAGTCGTCACCGGCCATGGAGTGGAGGACAGTCTGACCGATGTTGCCGGAGCAGCAGGCCAGTTGAACTGCCCTTCGAAAAATTCTGCCCATCGTCCAAGACGTCGATGGATGTTAGTGATTGGCATCCCATCATCCTAGCAGATTGTTACACTCACACCAGACTTCTTGCTGCCAGTGGCTCGGATGAGCTGGAAGAGCTGGTAGTTACCAGATGCAGCTGCTGCTTCCAGCTCATAAGCACGCTCCGACCACCAGGATTCTCGGTCCTTACGTAAGCTTTGCCCGATTTCATTACGTAACAGTCCTCGTTTGTGGTCAAACTCACGGTTACCCGGAGTAGACCGACGGGCTTCAATGAGTTGTAAGGAACCAGAAGAAACCCAGTGCTTAAAAGCGGGACGTTTCGCAAACCGACAACTGACTGTTCCCGCCATTTTCATGGCGTCATGCAATTGCAACCAATGCTCATCTATACTTTTCGGTGGAATGGTAGCTAGCCTAGAAACTAACTCGATTCGATACTTACTTGCAACAGAAGTTGCAACCAGCTTGCTAATATCAATCCTTTGCTGGCGGTCACTTCGTCGGCCACTGAAAAGGAAGGCAAGATTGGCGCAGACCAAGGCATGGTCAGAGTCCAGATAGGTACTCCAAAAGGAGCGGCAGTCTTGTACACAACCACGCCAGCGGTAGCTGATCGCGATGTGATCAATCTGAGTCCAGGCTTGGGATGCAGAGGGAGGACGCCAGGTGGCACATCGGCGATGACTGTGCCGAAAGTTAGTGCTAGCCAGAAACAGGTTGTGGTCTGTGCATAGTTGCAGTAGATGGTCCCCGTTATCTGACCTGCGACCAACGAGTCCCCATTGGCCACCTAAACGACTCTCTTCTGTGCCAAGACGCCCGACCTGAGCATTCAAGTCTCCGGCTACCAATACAATATCTGTCGAACGCACTTTCTGGAGAAGAACAGATAACTGATGGTAAAACTCATCCTTGATTGCATCCGGGCTGCAATCTGTCAGGGCATAGGCGGAGATGACGAAAAGACATCGTTTCTCACGCCGATTTCTTCTCACTTTGATGGAACTTTCCGATCTAACAGCACATAACCGACTGTTAATGGGGATCCAATCGACTAGTGCTGCCTCAGCTCTAGCGCTTAGTGCGACACCAACGCCAGCAAGACCAGACAAAGATACCACAGGGTCCCCGGATAAGCGCACGTAAAACAAGCTTTTCGAAGCGACAGATGGAGATCGAATTTGTAGTACTTCGCCAGAGTCTTGAATACGGGTCTCGGATAGACAACAAACATCAATATTAAGACTTTCCAAAGACATAGCCAGCCCTATCTGTTGACCAACCTGCATAAGTGTGCGAACGTTGAAGGCAGCCAGTTTGAATGGCGCACGTGGTTTCAGAAAAACTGCTTCAGTACTCATATTCGATGGTAACATACAATTTTCAACCGGACAGTGACTCGAGAACGTTTAGATACAGTCGGATTTCCACCAAAGACGAGCCGCTGTATAAGTATAAAAGAGGGTGAATAATGTGGAAAATAATAATAATAATGACAATAATAGTAATAATAATAGTATTAATAATGACAATAATAGTAATGATAATTATTTGAATCGACTGATTGTTTTTCGGAGCGAGAAAAGCAGTTGCCATAGACATAGAGTTCATCGGTTGTGTGTGGGCTGTGATACTGCCCGGGTGCCCAAACCGAAGCAGGTGGTTATCTTAGGGAGCCACTCCCCGAGCCTTTGACCTAAAGGTCTAACCCACAAGGCAGTGGAGCATCGTAAGGAGATGCATTCCCATGGTAGCCGGTGACCAAAGATTGGTTCATACGCCATTTGTTCCCGCAGGATACTGGAGCCCATGTGCACCATTGGTTTGGGATCCGGTTAAAGCGCCGGACATTCGCTTTTCGTCCTCTCATTTTCGTAAACAACACCCCCGCCACGAGAAGGCAATGAGTAGGACTTCCCTGGCAGAGGCTGTATACGCGCGGCCGTTCAAATGGTTCAAATGGTTGTGGACGGAACAGAAGAAGCTTTCGCTCAACAGGCTTCCGTGTCTAGTAGCAGGGGATCACCAAATCCTCCAGGCAGGAACCTAGGTATGTTAACAATAAAAAAGGAAAAGAAATTGGTAAATCATAATGTGATGCTGTCCTTGGTCCTTAAGAATAGGTCAAGTTGCCTCTTGAAGGACTCCTGAGAAGCCGGTTGGACTAGCTCGGCCGGCAGCAAATTCCAGCTTTTGACAACTCTTAAGGAGTAGAAGTTATGTCTACATTCCGTTTTGCTATGTTGTGTTTCCAGTTTCTGGGTGTTACCCCTTAGGTTATTGTTCGAACTAAGCCTAAGTAGGTGTTTAAGAGGATGTCCAGAAGTGTTAAGAATACTATAAGCCATTAATAAATCGCCTCCAAGACGCCTATACTCTAATGGGTAAAGGTCTAGTGAACGGAGGCGTTCTTCGTAAGGTTTAAATTTGAGTCCTCGAACTGATTTCGTGAATCGCCGTTGGATACGCTCCAAAGTGACCTTATCCTTTTGGAGTGAGGGGGGGAGTACTGTTTCCGTACTCTAAATGGGGACGGATGAAACTGTTGAAGATTGTATGGAAAGTTCGTCCGTCAAACTGTCCAAAAGTGCGCTTCAATGTTACCAGTGCAAGGTTTGCTCGGAAGGCATTTTTGTCACAGTTGGTGTAAGACTTTAAATCGTAGGGCACCAAGACTCCTAAATCTTTTTCGACTTGGGATACTACTAGAGAGGAGTTTCCTAAGTTGTAACTGTAGTTTGCGACATGTCGCCGATGGACTACTTTACACGTTGAAGTGTTAAAGGTAAGTCCGTTATCGTCTGCCCAACTTTGAAGTCGCGTCAGATCCTCCTGAAGTGCCTGTGTAACGTTTTGGTTGCGTATCTCTCTCCAAAGTTTCACGTCGTCGGCAAAAAGTAATAAGTCTGACGTTACCTGTTGAGGAAGATCATTTATGTAGGTCAAGAAGAGAAGAGGCCCTAGTACTGAGCCCTGTGGGACTCCACTAGGACATTCCATAGCCTGAGATAAAGTGAAATTAACCCTAACCTTAAAGTGTCGATTTTTTAGGTATGAAGTAAGCCAATCGATTAGAGGTGGTTTGATACCTAGTCGTTTGAGCTTGTTGATAAGACACAAGTGGTTAACCTTATCAAAAGCTTTTGAGAAATCAAGGTAAATGACGTCAACCTTTCCCTTGCAATCGAGGATGCTTGTCCATTTGTCCACCGCAGTCAGCAGGTTGGTTATACAAGAGTAACCCTTCCTGAAACCATGTTGTTGGGGTGAGAAGAAATTTAAGGACAGTAGATAGTCATTTAAACCGTCGCATATCAGGGACTCCATGAGTTTTGAAGGTAATGACAGAAGAGCCACCGGCCGATAACTTGAAGGTTCATTGCGTCGACCACCTTTGAAAATTGGTGTGATGTGAGCCAACTTCCAGTTTTCCGGTAATTTGCCTCGGCTAAGCGAGTGTGAAAACATCACGCTAAGCGGCGTTGCCAGGATTGAGGCTGCCTCCCTCAGTATGGCAGGATGAACCATATCCGGGCCAGGAGAAGTGTCAAGTCTTAAGTGCTGCAATTTCCGGACCACCAAGTCAGCGCTTAGGTGCACTTCAGAAAGTCCTGTGGAGTTGGAGATGAAACTGTCGTCAATAAAGTTGATGTCAGCCGGTTGAAATTTTTGAGAGTAATGGGCCGCCAGAAGGTTAGCGGCGTCGCCATCGTTGTTGGTCGGGCCGTTAAGACCTAGCAGTTGAGAAACTCCTGTTTTGGCTTGACGAAGAGAGGCTGCATAACGGAATAGGCTTCTAGGGTTAGAGGCAAATTTGTCCATAAGCTTTGTTTGGTACTGAAGCCTGTCTTCTCTTATAGCCTTCGTGCATGTGTTCCTGATATGTTTGTATTGCCTATACGCTCCATCGTTATTAGTTCGTTTGTATTCCGCCCAACAGTGCCTTTTGCGGCTTAGGAGGCGAAGGGTACGGTTCTTGATTACTGTAGGTGGCTTGAAGCTTTTGGGAACCGTTTGAGGAACTGAATGGTCTGTAGCACATAAGAGCGTGTGCAGTAAGAAGTCCCAATGACCATCCACATCGATTTGAGGGTGAACATCCCAAACCACCTGTTGTAGATAGTCATGTAGAGCTGGCACATTCAGCCGTTTAAAATTCCAACGCAAATTATTATTGGGATACCTTAGCTTAGTTTTGATGACAAAACTGAAGGCTATGACGGCATGATCGCTTTTTCCCAGAGGAGCCAGGATTGAGAGGTTGTCGACTAGGAATTCTTCGTTAGTGAATACACAGTCTAAGCGCGATGGTGTCTGACTGTTTCTCCAACGAGTTGCCGACCTCACATTTTCATATAAGCCCAAGTTATCGATGAGGTTGAAGAACCGAGCTTCAGTTGAGTTGTCGCCTCCAGTGTACGTGTGTTCCGCGAAGTTGACTCTAGGGAGATTAAAGTCCCCTAGAATCAGGATGTGTGTGAAACCGAGACGGATAGAGCGGGATAGTCCTTCCAGCATACGACTATCGTACTCGGTGTCGGCAGTTGGCTTCCTGTAAATGACTCCGACTAGACACCTTGAAGTACTAGACAATCTTACAGAGCACCATATGGATTCCTCAAGATTGTTAAACTCGAGGTTGTGAACCTGGTGCACTTCCAAGCAAGAGCTTATGTATATGGCTACTCCGCCCCCAATTCCTGTTTTTCTGTCGTTGCGGAACAAAGTCATCCCAGGCAATGCTAACTCTTGGTCCGAGAACTGAGATATCCAGGTTTCAGATATTCCTATCAGATGGGCCTTATTAGCGTTGCTAAGTTCACGTAGTTCATTCAGTTTGTTTGGTAGACTCGCGGCGTTCATATATAAGCAGTTTATGCTTTCAATTTGGAACGCGTGAGCTTCGTCCTGTTTTTCTGTATGAACCTTATGTGAATGGACAGGTAGCCCACCTATGTGAGGTTTGCCGAGGTGGTAGGCCCTGTCCTTTACACGTTTTTTTATCGTTTAGACAGTCCACAAGTGGAATGGTCAGCTCCAACTTGCCTTTGTTCATGGTCCTAACTTCGTATGGCCTATCCGGGTGCATGTGGATTCCAGGTGGCAATCGACGTCTATTAGCACGAAATGCTTCCAGAACTGCAGCCGCCATGTGGGAAGATGGGAAGGTTATCTTCATTAGACGGGGTCTAAGATCACCGTCCTTCTTGGCTAGTCTCGTCACATGCTGAGTCAGTATGTGTTTGAGCCTCAAGGACTGTTTGATGAATTTCCATTCCCTGATGTCAGAATTTGATTGAGTAGGGTCTGCATTTTCCGGTATACCTTGGACAATTATGTTTCTTCCGCGGAAAAACTTCTCGCGAGATTCTTTAGGGACGTTTCGTATGATACTGCGCTCAGAGTACGGTATGTCGGGCAGTATTCTTACGTTACCATCTGATTTCAGCAAGTGGCTTGCTAGCAAGACGTCCTCTACGTCGGTAGCAGCCTTAAGTGTTACTCGGAGAAGCCTCGGGTGATTTAGATGCTTAGAATCCTTTCCTCGAGTGAGCCGGGTGACCGTCAAAGGCTCTATTCTAGAAAGTTCGAGCTTCTTGTTCAATTCACCCCAGAGCATCCTGTCGTTTTTGTCCTGCAGACTGAGAGGAAGATCAGGATTGTCAACGAGGTTCATGATAATGAGAGAATCGTCACGAACTGTTGTTAATTTACCAGGTTTCACGATGGGTTTAGGTTTAGTAACTTGTTGTTTGGAGGTCAGTGTGCGTTTATGAATCATGGGCTCTTTATTGACCGGACGAACAGTCTTGGGGGTAGACTGTGTGACTAAATCACCAGTTATTTTCCGTGCAGCAACACTTGGGTTGCTCGGCTTAGGCGGTGATGCCTGGTTCTTTTGGGCTCTCTTAACGTGGGTCGAATCACCTGCAGGGTTTTTGGCAACCACTGTTGTGTTCGGGGACCCTGAGCTGGGAGACCCGAGTTTGCCTAGGGAGTTCAGTACCGTCGACGTAATGATGGTACTGAGCCTCGACACGTCGTCGTTAGTGTTGATGGATGCTCCATCGATAGAATACCTGTCGACATCCCTGTTTTTGAGTCCGTTGCACGCTCTTGTTTGTATATCAGTTTTTTTACTATCGTTTTCCAAGTTAACTGACAACTTGTTCCGAAGACCTGTCAGTAGGACAATGATGTTACTCAGCAAGACTACGGAGTCTGTGTTGCACGTGACACACACCCACTTTTGCTCTGACTTGCTGAGTCTGTTGTAAGCAGTTGCTGTCAGATCTGTGCATGCTTCGTGGAACCAACCTTTGCAGTTGTCGCACTGCATGCCAGTTGTGACAGCAAAACGGCATCCCGGACGTTTGCATGAGTTTTTCATGACGGTGTTGAAGCAAATTATGTTATAGATGCTTGCAAGAGCCTAAGACCTTTTAAAAAACACTAAAAAGCACACTGAAAACGGACAAAAATGGACAAAACGAGTGATATAAACTGAAACTAGTCTATACGTGAAAAACAAAAAAAACCGAATAGTAAGCTGAGGCAAAACCACAGGTAACTATTAAATATAGTGAAACTCAAAAAAAAGTAATCTACCGAACTTATAGCTCAGGATAGATTCTTTAGAACTGAAATGGTACTTTTGTCGCGTAAGAACACAGCAAAAGTTTGATAAACGCAAATCACGTTAGGACTAAACTTCCCGTTCGAAAAGCGCGGATAACTGTATTTCGAGAGGGAGAGCGGACTCACCCCCCTCTCGGCCGTACCAGGGCATTCGGGGGCGATAAGCGATAAGTTTAAAAAGGGAGTGTGGAGTGTAAAAAAAACCGAGAGTTTCCCTATTGATTTTGTGTATTTTGGATTTGCATATACTGTGGTTTATTATGTTTGACTGATCATATGGGCTATAGCTTGAACAAACTGTATTGCTAGTGGAACAAGGAATTTCCGAAAGCCAAAAAATCATTATTTTGATGAAGTGGATTAATCTGTTGAACTTGACTAGGTGGGCAGTCAAGACAAGCACCTGCTAGTTGGGGTTGGGTTGATTGTGAGTAACCTAGTAATCCATCTTGCCCAATGGGGAAGTATTGAGAAAAGTTACGTCTTACGGGTTTATTAATTAAAACGTTTGAGGGTAACCATGGGGCACGTTGGTTCACTGTGATCTGTCCAATATTAGGCCTGCTTACATAGTGATTGCTGTGGCCGTCTTGTGAGACATTTGAATCAAGTCTGCCCTTATAACCTACCCTACGATGCGTAGGGTAAAGGATGGTGTCGGGAAGTATGGTCTTATTTTTATTTGGTAGGGACATCGTAATATTTTTGTTATTGGGTCTAGAACCAGAAGGTCCTGTACATACATTCTTCTTGCGTGGCATAGACTTTTTAATCTTGACAGTGCTTTTAAGAGCTTTCTCATTAGAACTAAATATCTGCTTATGGGCTTCTAATAGTAAACTGGATAATATCGGATTAGTGTCGTCATTAGATTTACATTGGTTATCAGATGTCACTACAGGCATAATAGGCAAATTAGCACTTTTCGTTGGTAAGTCACAGTAATGGAGAACATGAGATAGGGTAGTTACGTCAGTGGATCCAGCAGCTGATGCATCGTGATTTGTTATGATCTCAACACCTTTATTTTTGTTCAAGGTACGTTTTTGCGTTTGTCTTTGACTGGTGGTCTTATCTGAGATTATACGAGCGTCTCTAAACTTTGTAGGCACGCAGATTAGCCGCTCGGATTCTTTTAACTGTTCTGCTAATGTATGAGAATCGAATCTGGACAAGACCAGGCACGAGTGTTTCTGGTGCTTTTTATTAAGTCGAATGCATTGGCATGGACTGTCTTGAAGGTTAGATGCTTTTAATGTCGCATTCCTTAGTTTTAATGGGGATTTTGCCAAGTATATTATAGACAATCACGTTATTACGAGAGACTTCGCTTGGTAGCTTCATTAGCGATAAAATCGATAACAAATTCTGCATTTATAATGTCACGAAGTTCAGCAGGAACGATATCTTTCGACAAAAACAGTTTAAGGGGTGATAGTGTCTTTACTTCTTGTTTCAGATCATCATGCTTTGATAAAGAGCTAGCAAGTGACTCAACTTTGGAACGCATGTCGTTTAGTTGTTTAAAGATAGTGTTTAAGTCACTCTTAATATTGTGGATACTTTTTTATCTTGAGGTAGAACTTATTATTAAATAAGAGACAGAGTCATTCAGCAGCAAGTGTGGTGTATGACCACACACAACATTATCAGCTGCAAAAGGAGTAGCAGAGCATGGGGAATAGGTAATAACAGAATTGTTATTATCTGAAGTATTAGGGCTTCCCCGGGCTTGTTTTTTGACAGTATAGATTCTAAAGCTATTTGTGAGTTATAAACTAGGATCCAACGATATTCAGCCAATGTATATTAGATATCGTGTTGTCGTAACGCAAACATCAAACGTACCGGAAGGTCCATAAAGAAACCAGCTGCGGGAAGAGAACCCATTCAAATGGTTGTGGACGGAACAGAAGAAGCTTTCGCTCAACAGGCTTCCGTGTCTAGTAGCAGGGGATCACCAAATCCTCCAGGCAGGAACCTAGGTATGTTAACAATAAAAAAGGAAAAGAAATTGGTAAATCATAATGTGATGCTGTCCTTGGTCCTTAAGAATAGGTCAAGTTGCCTCTTGAAGGACTCCTGAGAAGCCGGTTGGACTAGCTCGGCCGGCAGCAAATTCCAGCTTTTGACAACTCTTAAGGAGTAGAAGTTATGTCTACATTCCGTTTTGCTATGTTGTGTTTCCAGTTTCTGGGTGTTACCCCTTAGGTTATTGTTCGAACTAAGCCTAAGTAGGTGTTTAAGAGGATGTCCAGAAGTGTTAAGAATACTATAAGCCATTAATAAATCGCCTCCAAGACGCCTATACTCTAATGGGTAAAGGTCTAGTGAACGGAGGCGTTCTTCGTAAGGTTTAAATTTGAGTCCTCGAACTGATTTCGTGAATCGCCGTTGGATACGCTCCAAAGTGACCTTATCCTTTTGGAGTGAGGGGGGGAGTACTGTTTCCGTACTCTAAATGGGGACGGATGAAACTGTTGAAGATTGTATGGAAAGTTCGTCCGTCAAACTGTCCAAAAGTGCGCTTCAATGTTACCAGTGCAAGGTTTGCTCGGAAGGCATTTTTGTCACAGTTGGTGTAAGACTTTAAATCGTAGGGCACCAAGACTCCTAAATCTTTTTCGACTTGGGATACTACTAGAGAGGAGTTTCCTAAGTTGTAACTGTAGTTTGCGACATGTCGCCGATGGACTACTTTACACGTTGAAGTGTTGAAGGTAAGTCCGTTATCGTCTGCCCAACTTTGAAGTCGCGTCAGATCCTCCTGAAGTGCCTGTGTAACGTTTTGGTTGCGTATCTCTCTCCAAAGTTTCACGTCGTCGGCAAAAAGTAATAAGTCTGACGTTACCTGTTGAGGAAGATCATTTATGTAGGTCAAGAAGAGAAGAGGCCCTAGTACTGAGCCCTGTGGGACTCCACTAGGACATTCCATAGCCTGAGATAAAGTGAAATTAACCCTAACCTTAAAATGTCGATTTTTCAGGTATGAAGTAAGCCAATCGACGTTCTTCGAAACCCTACTCCAAGAATTACAGATCTAGTGCACTAACTAACAAAGTACTGTTATCATATAAACGAGCACAAATTTACCGTCAACGGAAGTATGTAAACTTATATATAAATAAAAAACGTACCCGCCTGCAGCTCGACACTGCTTCCGACATGACACTTATCATTCGAAGAACCTGGGATCTTGTCGGAAAACCCCAGATACTCCCAACAACCCAGTTAGCTCATAATGCATCTAGAGGGAAATTAAATGTTGTTGAAGAGGTTTATTGTACAGTTTTAAAAGGAAATGCGAAGATGAATGCAACTTTGTATCTTACAGAGAAACCAGGACTAGATTTACTGGGTCGAGACTTAATAGAAACACTACAATTAGCGAATCACACCATCAACCACATATGTAGCGCCGTGAGAACCAATAAGCCAGTGGAAAAGGACCTGAAGGGTGTCGTATTAGAAAGACATAGTCAAGTCTTTATGGAAGAGTTGGGGGAGTGCAAAAATGTAAAAACACAACTGATTCTTAAACCGGGAGTCACCCCCGTCTTCAGATCAAAACGACCGGTACCCTATGCAGCGCTGCTTATTGTTGAACAAGAATTAGAGCGTCTGCAAAGAAGTGAAATAATAGAGCCAGTAAACTTTTCTGATTGGGCAGCTCCAATAGTGAGTGCCAAAAGCCAAATGGAAGCATCCGGCTACGTGCAGACTATTCGACTGGATTAAATGAAGCACTCGAAGCCCATAAATACCCTTTCCCGGTACCAGAGGATTTATTTGTGAAACTGAATGGGGGTACGTATTTCGCAAAATTAGACCTATTAGACGCTTATCTACAGATTCCAGTAGCGGAAGAGTGTAAGCTTTACTTGACAATAAACACTCACGAGGGGTTGTTCCGATATAACAGACTTCCTTTTGGAGTAAAGATCGCCCCTTCAATCTTCCAACAAGTTATGAATACTATGTTACAAGATATTCCTGGTACCGCAGCCTATCTCGATGATATACTGATCATGCGTACAGACTATGCTGATTTAGAGAATAAGGTGGATACGGTTCTCAGACACAGCAGATTATGGGTTCAGACTGCGCGCCGAAAAATGTGATTTTTTCATGGAGCAAGTTCACTATTTGGTATCCATAGTCGATAGAAACGGAAGAAAACCTGATCTTGAAAACATCGAAGCTATCAAGTCCATGCCTCGACCGACGGATGTATCAACTTTACATTCTTTCTTGGGAATGGTTATCATTATGGCGTTTTTCTTCCAGATCTGCACCGCCTTCGTGCTCCTCTTAATTTCTTAATGAAAAATGATACCAAAAGGTTCTGGCCAACCGAATGCCAGGAAGCATTACTAAAACTAAAGCAGCTCCTATATATCAAACTATCTACTTACACATTATGACCCACATCTTCCAATTATAGTCGCCGGACCAATACAAGGCAAAAATTACTTAGTTGTTGCCGATGCTTTCACAAAATGGTTAGAAATATATGACATGACGGAAACGATACCAGAGAGTACAATAGGATTGCCAGGATTGCTTGTTTCGGGGTTCCAGAGATCTTAGTGACCGACAACGGCACTCAGTTTATGTCATCCGCTTTCAAACGCTTTTGCAGTGAAAATGGCATATCGCATCTACAATCTCCTCCATACTATCCCTAGTCGAATGACCAGTCAGGAAGATTAGTGGATATGATAACAAGAGCTCTGATCAAAGGGGGAGGTGAGAGTATCCCAGGACAAGTAGTCAGTAATTTCCTAATGTCTTACAGAGTTACCCCTAATCCGGCAGTACCGGAAGGAAAGTCACCAGCCGACGGTATGTTCGGAAGGAAAATCTGAACAGTCTTTAACAGTATGTTGCCACCCAGAAAGACAAATAGACCCACGAATGAGTATCTTACGGTCACTCGTAGCTTCCAGGTGGATTAAAAGGTACTTGTCAAATCGTATCAAGGTAATAGGAAGTGGGAACCAGGTGTCATAGAACGTCGAATCAGAAATGTACTGTACCTCGTCCGGAAAAGTGTCGGAAAACGTATAAGACACATAAATCAAATGCAAAGAGGCGGCAGTACATTGGTCCCACAAAGCCGACTCTCATTTCAACTTCTCGTGGATTCGTCCCAGAAAAGCCCTCAGGAGCACAAACATGGAAGAGATAAACGACGCAAAAGAAAGGCCGCACAAACCTCGGGAGTGATGAACCGCAAGAGGAATGTGGCAACACAGTTTCAGGTGGATCCGAGAAAAAAGTCTTACACAACAGACTTTAAAGGAGGGAGGTGTGAGGACGGACCACGAGTGAACTCGAGGAAGCTGTAAGAGGCTCAGAAGGAGCCGAAACTATTCGATCCAATCACCTTCGGGAAGAATATTCTAGAATTCCTACGTATAGCTTCCCGATTGGACAATGATAATAACCTTCTGTATGCGGATTGGAGGGCTGTAATGATGATATCATTCCTACTAAAAACTATAAGTACCTGACAAATTTGTACCATAATTGGCATTGTCCGGAATAACATTCCTTTCGCTAGTCTTCTGTTTTCTCATTGCGACTTGGGTTGTGGCGTACTAGTGCTCAAGTTATACGTGGTATGTCAAGAAAACGAACCATCTATATATATTAGTTCGTTCCTGGTCTTTCTACTCGTTCGAGATATCTCGATCTAGTTGAAGAAAAAGAAAGAATGCGTTATGTCAAAAATCATTTCTTAGTATTCTATACATCAAAACTAGATCACTTCTTAGTCTGCAACAGGACAGAGTATAGGGGTCTAGCTTTTCAAGCCGCTCTTTGTATGGTAGACTTCGGAGTTCTGGAATTTCACGGATAGCTGCCCTCTGTACTTTTTCAAGGATATCTGAGTCACAACAAGGGCCTGCAGCCTGAACTCAGTTTTCAAGCTTAGTTCTCACTAAGATTGTGTATAGTGCAGTGAGTATGGTAGTATCTAACTTCGTGAATGTTCGTCTTAAAGCCTACAGGGTTCTAACCACTTACCTGCGACCTCACGGCAGTGGGCTGTGGTATTAAGATCATGACTCACTGTCAACCCAAGATCATTGTGAGGCCGGACTACGGGTACAGGCCCTCACCCTATGCTATACCTTTTTATTTTTGTATCCCCAAAGAGCATTTAGACACACTTTGCCGCGTTGATAGTCATCAGCCACTCCTTAGATCGGTTAATCAAAATATTTACGTCTGCCTGAAGTGGGCACGTATCTGCGTCCCCGTTACTTTGCTCCAGATTTTTACATCGTCAGCGTATAATAACATTGGGAACTGTATTATACTTAGGAGATCATTTACATATAGTACAAAAAGTAAAGGACCTATGACAGAACTTTGAGACACTCCACTAAGTGCTGGTCTCCAGGTGGAACACTTTGAATTTATTCTTACTTCCAGTCTACGATCTACTACGAAATCCTTAAGCCATTTTAAGGGGGAGTTGAAAATATTAGGATTTTCCGACCTAAATATCAGTCTATTTGTTGGCACCTTGTCAAATACCTTACCGAAGTCTATGTAGACAACATCCACTGAGTTTCCGTTATCTAGCGCCTTTATCCAATGCTTACATACCATCCAGACTTTTCCGTGACAAGCCAAACAATGCAGCTGGTAACATTATTAGTTTATTCCACACTACCTTGTTATACAATAATCTTCTTCGGCGAGACTATAATTTATGGACGACCGTTGAGCGAAGCTAGACTTAACTTGAGAGTGTCCGCCTAATAACTACGACCAAATGAGAGTTATAAACTAGTGTGAGGAATTAAAATTATGATTTACATTTGATGGTTAGGGTTAGGAAATAGATTTAGGTTTTTCGCTTTCTCCTTTTCTGCATCTAATGTATGATTACTTGACTCTCTTCCCTTTTATAATGTATAATTGGAATAAGAATCCTACTCCTCAGTTACCTAGGGTTTTCTTGTTTCAGTTAAATTCGGAAACGAATATTTGGAGTGCTTAACAAGTTGTTTTACTTACGTTCCACAAATTCTTTTAACAGATGTACAAAGAATCTACACCGGCGATAGATCTCGTTTTCAAACCAGCTGAAAATAAATTTGCAGCTCTTGCAGGCCATGATGCCTTATTACAGTTAAGTGGTTGTTTTAATACCACCGCTACAGCTTTAATGCGATTGTCTAATGATTTTTGTTTGCTCAGCTCGGGACCAAACTGTGGCCTCAGTGAATTTGTTTTACCGGCAAACGAACCTGGATCAAGCATTATGCCAAGCAAGTTAAATACGTTTCCATTGTAGACAACTTTCTTTGTGATGTCTCTTTTGGCTGATAGTTCAATCACTACTCGATTTCACATGAATTGAGCTGATCGAATCCCCAAAGGTATTCAACTTATGTTTTGTCTACTGGAACCATGCTACACATACTTAGCAATTAAAACGCCTGACCCATTCAGCAGTGCACAATTCACAACACCAAACTTGCTTCTCCATAAGTAACTGGGTAGTAATACTAGCCCTCTAACTGAAGTATGACTCAAATTCAATAAAACGACCGCCACAAGATGAATGAATGTATTTATTATGCCTTAAACGTGTAACTCGTATCTAACTGACCCTTGGATTTTAGAGCCTATACACTAAAGTATAACGGTGCCCAAAGTATTCGGAGTCTAACAACACCTTAATCAGTAACATTTTTACAATCGAAACTTGCCAACCCAGTGAAGCCAGAAGCGAAGAGGTTAGAAAATATGTTTGATAGAATATCGATATATCGAGCGACAGTCTTCTATCGAACCTCTACAACCATGACTGATTGCAATATGGTCTACTTGAGTCCATCGTTGGTTTGGTGAAGGGGGTCGCCATGTTAGATGATTTCGCTCCTTATGCTTAGAATTAGTGCTTACTAAAAACATGATTATCTAAGGAGAGTTGCATCGAACTATTACCATTATCTGTTCGCTGAGCCGAAATACTAAAATGCCCGCCTAAATGTCTTTCTGTTTGGTTCAAGCTACTTACCTGGGCATTAAAGTCACTTACAGAGACAACGAGAACGCAACGATGTGTATCCCTATCGTTCCGGGTTCTTACGAAGTTGTTTTCCTTTGATTCTCCGAATACCCATAAAATATTTGATGAACCGAAGTTTTAGTACAAATATGGATAAAATCTAGAATTGGGCCAGAAATGCGGATGACCTTGGCTGAAAAGTTGATTATGTCTATTTAAACGTTTCGATTACGCTTGTAAAATTTTCGTTGTAAATTGATCAGTCGGTAATTTTTTTTCAGGTAAATTATTTAATAACTCGTGTAGTGGTTATTTGTCTAGATTAACTGGTTTGAGCCTATCAATGCTTGTGTAAACCTCCGCATGTTTTTTGTACAAAAAATGTTACGTGCCTATAAGTCACCCTCGTTCTATTAAAGAAACCAGACTAGGAGTGAACAGGTCTTCATTTAGATCGCGGTACAGCCACAGTGGAGCAAAGGATTACCCGTTCAAACATGCAAAGCTTTTCAACATTCGACATAAGATAACAGGAAATATGACGCCTATACAAAATAAGGAAGTGAAAAAATACTTTGGTTCTATTGCTTTGACGTATACTTAGTTGTTTGAGGTCAACTCTTAACCAACCAACCTAAGCTGTTACATTAACTTCCTCCTCGAATGGAATTCCGTAGGAACGTCGGTTCAATCAACTTATCCTTCAAGAACACCTACGTTCTATTTCTACAGCCCAAGGGAGAATTACCAATTCGTCCAGTGTTTTACTTTCAATCAATGACGACCAACTCCGTCATCATTCGACGATAGTCTATGAATGTCTCTTCATTTAGTAGCTTGTTTTCTTGCCTTTTATCATTTAATTTCTTCCACAACTATCGCTGATGGTTTGTTACAAGCCCTCTATATGGTGATCAGAGCTTGTGAGAGAATGAAATAAGGATACACGAGGAAGCGCCGCGAGCAGGCTATCCAACACCATGTCGGTGAGGTACGATTTTTCCACCAGATATTTACTCACCTGCCTCTTGGGTTGCCTTCATGTAAAAAAACAAAGAATCTACTGCAAGAACAGCGGTGAAAATCAGTCAAACCTGAAGAACTGCTCCACTGCGTACATAAAATAATAAGGTATAAAAAGGGAATACACAAACGTAATTGACGATGGTTCGGTTGTACATAAGTGTTTGGCTTCCAGAATCGATTGGTAATCTGGAAGGAAATAGACACGGCGTATATATATTGCTTACGAAAAGGTATGAAAACAAAAATTTACATTTTCAAAATGCATATATGTAAATGAATTTTCCAGAAATTGAACTTCCCACCAAATTCGATTTAATATATGGCCCTGAGTCCATGATGATCGCCTTTTATAACTGGGTTCGTAACCACTGGTGCATAAGAGTTCTCCCGAACTCAGAAAAGTAGAATATACGGTTAAGGAGAAACAGAAAATTATAAAGATCACGAGGATCGAATGTTTTTTATTTCAGCGACCATTCGATGGCTTGATGTACGTTTGCACGTTATATTGAAGCTACATCTCGAGTCACCTTGGTAACTAGTTGCTCTACACCTAGGATGAGATTTATCTACTAATTTATCATACGTTTGTCTGTTCTACCAGAAACTATTGGGCATTGTTTAAGGCTTACATTCACATGCCTTTCTGCTTCTTTTTTTCAACATTAGGCTCTCGGTGGACAGCTACGGGGCTACCTACGCCGCAAACAAGCCCATCATACGCGTCCTTTGAGGTCGCGGTTTATACAATGAGCACTTCATATGTAAGGTATAACAACTATAAACTTCTGAAAAAGTTTTATTGCATCAATGCTTGGCAGGATCGGAATTCTAGCACAGTAGTATTGAGTTTGAACATTATGTGCGTTCCCTATAATCTCAACGTTTGCGCGGTCCAACACTCCCGAGGTTTGTGCGGCCTTTCTTTTGCGTCGTTTATCTCTTCCATGTTTGTGCTCCTGAGGGCTTTTCTGGGACGAATCCACGAGAAGTTGAAATGAGAGTCGGCTTTGTGGGACCAATGTACTGCCGCCTCTTTGCATTTGATTTATGTGTCTTATACGTTTTCCGACACTTTTCCGGACGAGGTACAGTACATTTCTGATTCGACGTTCTATGACACCTGGTTCCCACTTCCTATTACCTTGATACGATTTGACAAGTACCTTTTAATCCACCTGGAAGCTACGAGTGACCGTAAGATACTCATTCGTGGGTCTATTTGTCTTTCTGGGTGGCAACATACTGTTAAAGACTGTTCAGATTTTCCTTCCGAACATACCGTCGGCTGGTGACTTTCCTTCCGGTACTGCCGGATTAGGGGTAACTCTGTAAGACATTAGGAAATTACTGACTACTTGTCCTGGGATACTCTCACCTCCCCCTTTGATCAGAGCTCTTGTTATCATATCCACTAATCTTCCTGACTGGTCATTCGACTAGGGATAGTATGGAGGAGATTGTAGATGCGATATGCCATTTTCACTGCAAAAGCGTTTGAAAGCGGATGACATAAACTGAGTGCCGTTGTCGGTCACTAAGATCTCTGGAACCCCGAAATATATACATCCAAAAACATGAAAAAATATCACAATATATAAAAATTTAAATAAAGCAATGATATATAAAATCCCAAAACGGAACAGACTTGTGAAATTATGGTCTACTATGATGTTAATACCGCTCCAATAATAGATTCAATCCTAAAATTGTAGATTTGTCATGATGTAACTGCTCAATGTATGGGATTTTACGTGGAGGTCACATCATTGTTTACGCTGGCTCATCGTACCGTAACAATTATCAATATATGATGAAGAACAAGCTTGGGCTAGATGAAACAATATATTTTATATGAATAAAGGTATAAGATAACATTTAACAGTGACCACGCTTGCAAGGACGAATCATGCCGTTCAACCATTTCGAAATACAATTCACTTCATTGTTCCCGCCTTCCTTTCTTTGGGTTTTTCTTCGTGTTAAACGTTGAGTATCTATTTTTCGAATTATATCGTGTTCAGCTTTAAGGATTGTGTGATTAGGACCCAATGCCACTACGGACTCACAGTTTGTAATTTGGCGTACCAGATCACGTCGAGCTCACCAGTGAAGATGCGACAGGTATTTGGAGTTTGACAACACTTTAACTAGTAACACCTACTATGAATTGTACTCATCAAGTGAAATCAAAAGACGGAAGCGAGGAGGTTCGAAGATTTATTTGATAGGCTATCAGTATATCGTGGATCGACTGATCTAATCCTGCTAGTGGTTGCAGAAGATGATGAGCACGGCATTCCCACTCGCGATTTGGTGCGGATGCATGACCGAGCATCTTCAGCTAGGTGAGTCAATTAAAACTGATGTGGTCAGCATCCAATATCGATGACTTACAGAGCTATTGATTCCAGGGATTTATTTACCGCTACAACATGTAGCACATTTATCGTGAACTTAATACTGTAAGCGTCTGATGCAACTTACTGTTATTTGGAATTTAACAAATATTATCATTTGCTTTAAAGCACGTTCTGAAACGAACAGAGGACGACTGATAGATTTAAAATGCTTTTCTATGAACTAGTGAAATCTCTACGGGCGCTGAGATAGAGCGAAAAATAAAATGTCGGCAAATACAACCCTAGGAACTATTGAAATAAAAAATTTCATTTATTCAAACTGTAGAGGACTTCTAACTTCTACTGCATAGTTTATTGATTCATACAACAAATCTTGGTAATTCTTTCTCAAACAGAAAAGCTGGAAACCAGTATAAACTACAGTAGTGACACGAAAATGTGATCACATGTCTATATGGAGACATAAGTTACGACATTCCCACAATTTTATTGTGACTTTGAACCTTTAGTATGTAATTTCACAACCGCTGTCTACCAAGCTGAAAAAGGACTCAAAGCTCCGGAAGAGGATGTAACTGGTGCAGTAATTCAGAATTTATTCCAGATATACGTACTGAAAAAGTGAGTAGTTTAACTGTTTCATCTTCACGTGCGTTTATCTCCATGTTGGAGTTCTCTCAGTCAAACATCTTAGATTATCCTATTCCTCATTTTTAGTATGGCCTTGATACCATCCTATATATTTTGGTTACTTTCAGTTAGCCTGACAACTGTAATGCAAAACAGTAATGAACGGTTTCCACAATCCTATTATACGGAGACAAATGACTCGAAAAAGGTACTTCAAGACTGACTACCAAATTCGGTATCGCAACTGTTTCTTCGTCAGAGAATTTGACTACGGATAGTCGATTAGCTTACGCTGGCCAGCGATGAACACAAGTGATATTAATTGACAAGTAAACTTCAAACAACGCCTTGTGAATTCAGGAAACTATTCGTGGCTTTTGTGGTACACGTCTGAGTGGCTCTGATTGTGTTTCTTACGCAACTAAAACATAAAGCAAACTGATCGTTTGTTAAAAGTTGTCGATAGGTGAAACCTAGGGTACTCAAGTACCCAAGAAACAAAAGTAGATGTTGAACCTTCCCTTGGAAGACTCTGAGCGCGTTAGAACAAACGTTTTTATTAAGGAGTTTCAAACTCTTGTAAATCTAATTACATAAATTAATGAAACTCCTATTATTCCGTGAATAGATGAACTAACAGATGCAATTAATCACTGAGGATTATTTAGTTACTCGTTGGCTGGAAATACGGCACATCAAGAGTTGAATTTTCTGCTTAACAATATGGCAACCAATTAGAGGTGTGGGTTAATCATGATATATGCGGTGTTTCCACTATTTCCTTAGGTCATTGGATATTCTCTTCCGTCCTGAGTTCTGCTTTGGTCATTATAACTATTCTGTTATGGCTTGAGGTGTTTCAGTGTGCGAATCGTCTGCTGGTTATGCTAAGTTTGTAATGTCGGTATGTGATCTTTGCCAGATGGGCTGTTTATTTTATGTCTTTGATGTTGAGGTGTCTTTCGCGTCTTCCTGAATCAAGATTTTAACTGCTATCATCAGTTACTTCCAGAGTTTTTAGATTGGTCCGAAATGTTCACGGTAATAATCATAACTTGTTTCGTGTATACTCACTGTGACTCATTTAGATGCTGGTTTTAAACCAAATTCTGCCTTCTTTTTGGACTTAGGCTGGTGAGTATAGATAACCTTTTGAATGCGTTTCAAGTTTAAGTGGTTGGATTCTCGTTTATTTCAGCAGTCAAACTGCCAAATTCAGTCAGCGATATGATGACTCAACTGAAAGGTGAATAATAGACAACAACTGATCGTTAATAACCTTACAAAGCATCGCACTTATCCTAAATTCACTAAACTTGTCCGAGTGTCAGTATTTTAGCTGAAGTATTTACAAAGTATTTCTCCTAACCGTAATCTAGACTTATTAAGCGAGTTTTTTAATTGGAGGTTAAGATTCACAACAAAGAAAATTAACCTAATCAACTATTTATGGCCACTAGTTTGAGACGTAATACAAAAGAAGTTTGCTTTGTTTTTTTCAGTACATTTTGTATAGTGATCCAGACTATGTTTAAAGCAATTACACTTGGCATAATTAATTTCAAGTGCCACTATTAAAGGAACGTTCTGCTCAAGATGTAGGAATAACTAAACAAAATACAGCTTCAAAATCCATTTAAAATTATTTTAAGATTCGCCAGACACACCTATAATTCAGTGTGTATACAATATATGACGTTATCAATACGGTTTATTACAGTCTATTTTTGTTCATGTTTGTTGTTGCACAATTTATAGAGCTCGATAATTAACAGAATTACTGGACACTTCGAGACCCCGGCCGTTGTCACCACCTTAACGTGGTGGTCGGGCTTGTCTATCGTGATATACCAATCGAGCTATAATGGCTGGAACAATAGTGCCTCAAAGTCCTACCATGCCTGACAGGTCGATTATCTCGCGCGCTGTTTAAAAAAGACGGCGAGAATTTACGAGGACACTCCAAAAAAGTCACAAGTCAAGAACAAATTACTTGTCAGCTAACTATCGACTTTCCCATCGAATCATCAACGAGCGGAACTCATTGCCTCAGCACATGGTTGAGGCTCAATTCGTCGATTCTTTCAAAAGAAAGTTGGATCAACTGAGGGACCACCATTGCCAGGACTAACACAGGCCATCAGGCCTCCTGTCCTTCCCAAACTGAAACTGAAACTGAAGAATGGCGGGACTAAAAGCAGCAAACCCAAAGGTCCGAAGGCGAAGCTGCACTGCTGACTGTACAGGGGTGTGACAGCAGTAAGGTGTTTCCTTCAGACAACCAGCATGACAGCGATGTTGCCTTCCCACAAGGAGGGGTGAAATTGGAAAAGGTCGCCCCTAAAAATGCCCATCTCGCCTTATCCCACGGATATGCGTCTCCGGCGGTGGTGTGTCAACAAGTACGGAAACAAAATATCGTGTGTGACCAGCCTCAAGCAGTTATACCCTGGGCACTGCAGTAACGCTCTCAAGTCATTAAGACCACCACTAATCCAATTTCTGTTTCAGGTACCTCCAGAAGAACCCTTCCACGGTGTGGGCAATCGTGAAGTGAAAACCACTCTGATACCTCTAGCAGCACTCAAGACCGCTGTATTCATAATCAACCTCCCTCTTCAATTCCTATCATTCCTCCTGTGTCAACTTTCAGCTCTAGACGTCCCCTTTCGGCTTCCTCCTCAAGTGTCACCATAGCCAACGATTCTAGTGCGCAAAACACTGTACCAGGTCTACTGAAACATCGCTCCCAACTACACATTGGAGCCTTCAACGTACGCATCCTATGTCAAATCGGCCAGCAGACCTCCCTCGCTAAAACCTTAGAATCTCGTACCATTGGTGTATGTTATGTTTCCGAAACACGACTACAAGATCCCAGTGTGGTCATTCACCTGACCTTATCCCGTCAAAACGGAGATCCGACGAGATACACCCTCCGTGTATCTGGCAACCGATGGCTAGTTCTCCTGGACTGGCAGGTGAAGGCATAGCACTAAGTACGAGGACAGAATGAGTACTATCAGAGTGGATCTCCATTAACAGTCATTCATGTGCTTTTCTGCCAAAGGGCTCCGTAAGAAATCTGAAGGTCGGGACACACGTCGTCGCCTTCTTGTCGTTCCTGCCAAAGCTCCCACTGACTGCAGCCCGGATGAAGTGAAAGATGACTTTTACAGAAAGCTAAAGGCTCAGACACGGTACTTGTAGCAGGTGACTTTAATGCCCAGTTGGGTAGCTTAAACCAATCAGAAAGACATTTAGGTGGGTATTTTAATGTTCCGGCTCAGCGGACAGATAGTAGTGATTACCGCTGCAACTCTGCTCAGACGATCCTTTACTTTTGGCAAGCACTAATTTTAAGCATAAGCAGAGACACCGTCCAGCACGGCGGCCTCCTGCACTGAGCCAACGATGGACTAAAATAGAACACATTGCTGTCGGTCATCGTTGGAGAGGCTCAATAGAAGGCTTTCGCATATTCTGAAATACCTGCTTTGACTCCGACCATGCTCTAGTACGGGCACGCATGTGATGGCGCCTCACTGAACGCAGAAAAGCCACACTAAAAACCCGTTAGAATTCAATTGACTAATGAGAAAACCAAAAGTAGGCTCCGGGAGCGATTGAGGTCACACTTAGGTAGTTCTGAAAATAAGGCTGACCCAGATGTTGCTTGGACACATATGTAAACAGTTGTGGAAACATCAGCGGTATAAGTGATTCCAACGAAAGGGTTACGAAAAACCAGTGGATTTCTACCAAGTCTATTGCACTGATAGATTCTCGAAGACACCTCCCTTCAGGCTCTGAACACGGTGAAGAAAGAAAACATATCAGATCTAGGTTAAACAAAAGTTCAAGGAACGACCGTGAGGAGTGATGGGCAACGAAAGCAAAATCGGCGGAAAGGCAGCGGTTGTAGGTAACATCAGATAGCATTTCAGACCAAACATGAGAAAATCAGGCTGGCTTCGGACCTGGCCGAGGCTGCATCGAATACATATTCGCTATTCGCCAGGTTTTAGAAAACATGCATACTTATCGTCGTCCCACAATGATAGTTTTTTGACTAAAAAGCAGCATTCGACTCTGTAAACCGAGGAGTTCTGTGGCAATGACTGTCATCTGATTTCGCAACCTCAAGTAGTGTCCTACAAGGTTGTCCACTATCTCCGTTTCTATTCGTTTTCATCATAGACATACTGCTGAAAATAACGTTCTCGTCGACTGAATTTTCGGGCATTGATCTCCATCCAGGAGGTTCAGTTATCGATTTGGAATACGCAGGTGGTATAGTCTTGTTTGGTGAAGACTATGGTAAAGTGCAGTCTTTTGGTAGCACTGAGCAACAATGCGAGGATGTTTGGGATGCGTTTCTCCCCCTCATAATGCAAGTTTTCACTTCGGGACTGGTCTTCGTCAACACCTGAACTAAGGATAGGAAGTGGAGTAGTCGGGCGTGTTGACAACTTCACTTATCTTGGAAGTCTGATCAACCGTAATGGGTTAGTGTCTGGCGAAATCTCAGCACGGATTCAGAAAGCTTGCTTGGCTTTTACCAACTTACGTGACTTATGGCGAGGGTGAGATATCCGTCTATCAACTAGGGGACGAGTATACTGCGCAGCAGTTCGT
Organism: Schistosoma haematobium; assembly: GCF_000699445.3. NCBI lineage: Eukaryota > Metazoa > Platyhelminthes > Trematoda > Strigeidida > Schistosomatidae > Schistosoma > Schistosoma haematobium. Next base: position 21,215,881 of record NC_067197.1, on the reverse strand, counting down.
TCAGTTCTACTTTACGGCTGCGGAACGTGACCATTAAGAGTGGGAGATATTCGTAAGCTACTAGTATTTGACCACAAATGCCTTCGAAATATTGCTCGCATCTGCTGGGATCACCGGGTAAGTGATAGTGAAGTTAGACGCAAGGTATTAGGGAATGGTGGTAAGTCAGTTGATAAAGTTGTGGATCTTCATCGACTGAGATAAGTCACGTGTTGTGTATGTCTGAACACCGATTACCACGACGTGCAATGTCGACTAGTGTCGGGGATGGTTGGAAGAAAGGGGCGGCCAAACGAAAACGTGGCATCAGCTCTTGAAGTCACCAATTTCTGGTCTGAGTCATGTTGGTAGATACAGACTACTTGGTTGGGGTCCACGTGACTATCGTAACCAATGGTTGGAGACTGTCGGTGACATGGTTCAGAATCGACCACAATGGCGTATGTGTACACACTCTGTCTTCCCTTATACTATGAGATTAAAATTATTTTATATGTTTATTTCTACGAACTATTTTTTTCTTCCTGTACTATGTCCTTATATGCAGGTTTTCTTTCATATAATCACTGTTGAATTGACTACTTCTATGAATCCAGTGTTAATCTTGTGCTAATGAGGTATGGCAACTTGGACTTGGATGAACAAAATGTACTGTACGAAACACTATTTCTACATAGCCCTGTGCTCTGTGTGTGTGACATGTCTCCAGCTGGCATGTTAAAACTTAGGAGATTTAATGTTATTGCGTGACTTTTTAGTTGGCTTTTTAGAAGCACGTTCCATGAAAACGACATTATTCTCGAGACGAGTGGACGTAATGCAAGAATTTGCTCCTGGATGATGTTCTAATTGAAAACTGAAAGTACTTTCAAAGTATTCAGGAGAAAGGTGACTTGATGTCATAGTGGAAACTTTAGTAACCCCACATCGCTCGCTAGTTGCTGGACAATATATAAAAAGAAATTCAATGTGTGGCATATAGTGATGATCAGGCCTTTTGCAGTCGTAGAGGAAGCGATACATGGATCTCTCAGTAATTTCGACCCGGATGGCGTACAAAGACTGTTTAAAAATTCTTGCTTTACATTCCGAGAAAGGCCCAAGACAGAGTGGGTTGGAGAACTCTCTTTGACGACCTTTACTTCATTAGTAGTAAGAGGCGAAAGTAAGTTTAACGTTTACCGATTATGAGGTTGGGTAAGCTATGAAGACGGAGTTGTGTGTTCTGATACGTCTTACTGAAAAGCCGTGGTATCATCGAAAGCGTTTGTGAACCTCTCAGTCTTTAAACAACTCCGTCCGTGGCTCTTTAGTTTACTTTTAGTCCCAAGCTAGGTTAAAGTAGAGTTGTCATTGGTTTAGGAACTTCATCTCGTAGCATAGAAACCTACTAAAAAACGCTAAACAGTTTGAGCTGTCATGGGAGTCGAAGGGTATTCATTCAAAAGAATTATGAATGTTATCCAATATTATGTACCTACCAATTATAGCAATGACGAAGATAAAGACCAGTTATACGAGAGGCTTCAATCAATCACAGTGAAGTGTTCAAGGAAGAACCTCACGATCCAGATGGGTAATCTAAACGGCAAGGTCGAAATGGACAACACCGGATTTGAAGATATCATGGGACAGCATGAACTGGCCGAGAGAAACAAACGAGAATGGTGAGATCTGTGAATTTATGTGCATTCAACAAAATGGTTGTAGGTGGCACAATATTCCCACGCAAACGCATACACAAAGCTATATGGGTCTCACCGGACCAGACCACAGAGAACCAGACCAATCATATCTATATCACCAGAATATCCAAAAGGTTGCTGGAAGATGCGAGGAGCAGGGAAGGAGCTGACATAGCTTTAGATCACCACCTCGTAGTTGCCAAAATGAATCTAAATCTAAAGAAGCACTGAACAACTGTGGAAACGGCGCTACGAAGGTTTCATACAGTCTTCGAGATACTGAAAAACCTAAAGAATCCAAGATAGCTCTCAGCAACACGCTTTATGTCCTGCAAGATCTACTAAAAAAGAAGATACTATGGAAGGTAATTGGAAACACTAACTCCAATGTATTACAAGGTTGTGGACCCTAAGAAGCATCTCCACAAAGAATGGATCTTTATCAGATCCCTTGATAAGATCCAATTAAAGAAGATCAAGAAGACAGCAATCAACAACATTCGGAAAAGAACTCAGAAAGTCATGACACAAGCTGAATACCCTGAAGCAGACAGGCAAGTGAAGAGGAGTATTAGATTTGACAAGTGGGAATATATAGAGGAATCGACAGTGGAAATAGCTACAACAGAACGAAATATGTAGCAACTAAACTGTGGTGTGTGCCACTTATGTCGTTATAAGTGGTATATGACGCTATTTAGAAATGGAAGGTCTGGCAGCAGAACGTCATGAAGATGGAGGAAGAAAGAATTGATATGGAAATATAAGAACAATGAAGTCTGAGACAGTCAATGAACATTTAACAAATCGAATATTTATTGTATGGTCCTCAGGTTTTACTGAGATATTTTGCAATGTTGTATTTAAGTACATTGACTGTCCCCACTTGTGTTCTCATTCACTACAGTATCACACAACAAAGAAATTGTCAGAGATGTCAATTCCTATGTCAAACACCTCTTTGATTCATGACTGCGACCCTGAATTTATTTTGCTTTTCACTGAGGAATCCTACTGCAAGCAAGACTGGACAATTACGCTGAATTTGAGTCCACTTATGACTATGAAAGTCATGACAATAAAAACGAGCTATAATAGCTACGACGAAAAAAGCCAGTTGGTATTCGAATATTGCATTTTCCTTACTAGATTTTGATGCCACACATAATTTGAAACGTTCAGCTCCTTTTTCAAACATCTTCAGACCGGTCGCCGTACTGCGACTTGTTTTCTTAGACCTGATGAAATATATTTGCTTAGAAATTGACCTAGTAAAAGAGTATCAGTCTAAGTAGTCATACCCCAGTTGTTCGTTCTCTAGTCATAGGCACTGTCTGTTCTGCTCCTCACCCCCTTTTTCTCCCTTCTTCAGAACCCCCATGGTGTACCACAAAAAACATTTTTAGAACAAACGGCTTTGTCCCGAGCCATCACTTATACCTCCGGGATTTATTAGGGTCCCTATCGAGAAGCAAAAATTTATGAGTTCAAGTTAACGCCTTCAAATGACTGCTCTAGACCTCAATTCTAGTAATTCTCGATCATCAGTTGCTTGCCGCAACGCATCTCCCAAAAAGCGTGCCAACTCTCATATTGAACATGCTAATGGAGTCATGCTATCATTAATATTAATAATAATAATAATAATAATATATTTCTACGTGTGCAGGTACACACCGTTTTTACAGGCATGATCTATAAATTACAACATTTGTTGGTTCACAAAATGTTTCTCAACTTAATAAGTTTATAGTTGTTATAAAGTGAAATCGTAGAGCGCTTGCTGTAAACTATGACCCTGAGGGGACACGTACGTCAAGTTTGTTCCAAACGTCAGAAGTTTCATAGTTGTGCTCTCAGAGCAAGATTCTGAAGAAGAAAAAAGAGAAACAAAAGAGCAGCAAGGCACTTGGATATGAACGCCAAACGTTGCTTAACATTGTGTAGTAGAACGGACAGAAGTATAATAAATTAGAATAAATTCATATTATCTCTTGTTAGAGTGAAATGAAGTCAGAGGCTCCATATTAGAGAATGTACTAATAAAGAACAATGAGTTGTGATGTTTAACAAGTTGGAGTAAGCTCACATGAAGGAAGGGAAGTCAAGGTTGGTACAAGGGAAGCGGTTTATCCCCTGCTACTAGACACGGAAGCCTGTTAAGCGAAAGCTTCTTCTATTCCGTCCACAACCATTTGAACCATTTGAACCATTTATTAGAAGGGTGTGTATATAGAGGGTGAAGTGTTAAGAATACTAATGACTATATCTTTTGTTATCTAACTTTTTTCCTTTTTTTGTCTATCCGATGCCAGCCACACAATCCTGGTGTAAAAGTCCGAGTTAGCATGTTATAGGTTGTCTTAGTAGAATAGCTAATCCAGCATAATATTGGAAACATGAGTCTGAGTGGTGAGCGTAGAAAGACAATCTATATCACAGATTGATTGACTTATTCTCAATCATGAGGAGCCTGATACATACAAAATGTTCTGTCCCCACAAACACGGGTGGATTGAAGTCATCACCCTCACCATCAATGCTTGCTGGTCAGTAACTCCACCCTCCCTCCTTTTGTGATGTTAGGCTCATTTAGGCTTATTTTTGTATATACGTCATACCTCACGCAATCCTCTGTTTCACAACCTGTTGGAAAGCACCATTTCTATGAGTACCATTTTACAAGCTTATCAGGTAGTTACAAGCTATGGACTGTGGGTAAGGCATCGATGCAGTGCCTCTGTTGACTATAGTATAAAGTATAATTTGCCAATCAGAGTATAAGCATTAAGAAGGGTATATTGTAGGATAGTTGTTTATTTAAGCAGGCGGAAAAGTATAGAAGTATATGAGTTGTGGATAAGGGAACGAGTGGAGAAATATTAATTGCTAGTCAACATAGTTTTCAGAAGAGTAGAAAGTTAGTACAGGATAAACAGGAAGGAACTCACACTAACTTGGTGCTGATGTTATTTTGTGTTGTCCTAACCAGCTGATTGGTAACAGGCTCCATAGATGCAAGACCACTGATAGTAGGCAGTCGATTGTGTGATCCTCTTGAATTTTTAGGGTGGTAGTAAGTTTCCCTTAGCGACCGAGTTTAGTTTAACTGTAATGATAGGTTCCGTGAGTTACCTGTCTACTTCAAGTGAAGAAATAGGGTGGAAAAAGTAATTAATACAACTGCAGAGTAGGAAAAATAAGGCAAACTGAACTTGGTGTCCATTTTGATCTAGACGTGGAGAGAGCCTATGATGTCTGAGTGGGGCGCAGATGTGTTCGTACGTGCAAGATCACTGCAAGTGAGGGCTTGATCAAGCAGTTTTACAAACGTATGTAATTCATCTGCCATGCGAGTTTCGGAGGGAAGACTGTTCCATATTATTGCATACTTGGTGAGGAAGAAGTTTTCCCGAGTTTTTGATCTGTATTTCTCAACTTTGACCGTAGATACTTTGTTCCGAAGTCCGTATTCATGTGAATCTCGGGCAAGAATTATCTTACATGTTGAATAAGTAAGGTTTTTGTGCAGCTTGAAGTAGAGAATCAAATTAGACCTAAGCCTTCTCCCCCAAAGGGGTGCTATTCCTAAGATTCGGCATCGGGAACTGTAGTCAATGACAGAGTCAGTCTTAAGTATTTTGCGGGTAAAGTCTCGTTGTATTCCTTCCACCTTTAGTATATCAGATAGGCGTAGGTTGGAAAATAAGAACGAGCAGTATTCAACGATAGGTCTTACACAAACTTTGTAAAGAAGGATTTTAGATTCATTTTGATAGAAATTACGGAGAATGAAGCCAATCAATTTCCGCATTTTGGATGCTTTGGCTGAGATGTGTTCAAAGAAATTAAGACTGTGTGAGTAATATAACCCTAGGTCAGTTACTGATGCCAGTCTGGGCAGTGTGTGATTGCTAAGTGTTAGTTTCGTTTTAAGAGATGTGTCTCCTATACATAACCAGCCGCATTTCTCTGTGTTGAGCTCTAACCTCAAGCGTTTGCACCAGTCGTCTGCGATGTTGAGTTCATGTTAGATTGTTTGGGAAGAACATACGTTACCTTTCAGGTTTCCGGATATGTACCTGTCTCTAAAGATAATGTGTATATTTTGAGTAGTAGCGTCTGTATGTCTGGTCCTGACATTTTATAAAGGATTGAAGGGAAGTCATCGGCACCAGAACTCGCATTTGGCTTAAGGGTTTTAATGGCGGTATGAATACTCCTAATGTCGAAGTTTGTGGTACTAAGATAGTTTTTGCCGGTGCACTTTATGTCGATGTCTGGAGCATCAGATGTATTCCCATTGTGAGAAAACCATTCACTTAATAGTTCACATATGACGGTTTGGTCATTATACGTTACTCCATCGTGCAGCAAGGAGTGAATGTTGTGGTCTGTGTTCTTTCTTATGCGTTTCGTGAGGAGACGACATTGGGCTTGGGCTTTAGATGCAGCAGTGAGCACAGTACGTTCCTCTACCTGTTTATGCTTGTTGTGTTGACTTTGTACTCCGTCAAGTACAGAGCATATCTGGTGCAGGGCACTGAAGTCTTTTGTTATATAGTACATCCTTTTCAGTTTTCGCAGTTTAGACATAGTCTTTTGGTTTATATAGGGAGTAATTGTTTTAAAACCAATTTTAGAGGGTATAGTAGTGTCTAGTGCATATTTGGTGGTGGTATAGAATATTTCTAATGTTTCTAACAGGTTATCACTGGTAAAGAAACTGCTCCAGTCCGAATGCTTTATTAGAAACCGCAAGATTTCCACGTCAGCGTTTGCATAGTCTCAATATTGGAAACGCATATTTAATGTCTTTAATTTGTTACACATGGCAATAATCGGAAGGGTGCAGAGGACTATTTTATGATCGCTGTTGTGAAACTTTTCGCCAACCACCATTGAAGTTGGTGTGACATTATGACAGAATATCAAGTCAAGAATGTTGTGATTTCGTGTAGGCAGGTGTACATGTTGTTGCCAGCCGTGTATGTCTAAGGACCCAAGTATGCTTTCCTAGCACAATGGGCTAGAATGTGTCTTCCAGTTGATAGTGGGAAGGTTGAAATCACCACATACAATTTTGTAAGTGAAGTCAAGCAAGGCAGCCCGAGCAAATGACTCACTTATAATAGTGTCAGTTGAACTAGGAGTGTTAGGAGCTCGATATATGCATCCGATTAGTATTTTACATTCTTGAGTGTGCAGAGTAAGCCATATCGATTCAGGAAGTTTGCGGAGGACGTGGTCGCTATAGATTTCCGCTCTCAAATTTTTTGATACATAAACGAGACAGCCACCACCCTTCTTGGTGACTCGATCACAGCGGAAGAGCTCATAGGTGTCTATTTGTAGAAATGTGTCTGTGGTATCGGAGGACAGCCAACTTTCAGTTATCAAAACAAGTGAGGGGTTGTTGTATGAAAAATTATCTCCTGTTTATAATGCCCATGTGCTCTATAATGTATCAAAATAATTGAGTAACATAACAAAGTAAGTCATATAGCATTTTGATGAACATGATGTTGTCTGTAAATTGGCATGCCTCATATAACGTATTGTTATCTGAGAACATATATATTATCGTTAAATACAGTTAGCGGAAGCGACCACTCAAGGACAGAAGAGCCAAGCCAATCGCTGATATTTAAGGACAGAGGAACATGTGGGTAGGACACTTTGAAGAACTCTTGAATAGACCAGCTCCACTGGACTTCGAAGTAACGCACACAGACATTCCTATAAATTTTACTCTACCAACGAACAAAGATATAAACATGACCACCAGACAGATCGAGAGTGGGAAAGCAGCATGACTTTGAAAGTGGTAACATTTTTTTCACGTGGTTTAGGAATTCTTCGACTTGCTCTTTTGTAGGGTGTATTATACAGTGATTATCATCCTATCCTGTACATCGGGTACATCTTACCCCGAAAAATAAGGAAAAAACTTGTTTTTATTCGACGGATAATTACCAGTTCGTATTGTACCTATTGCGGACTTAAGTCGTAAATAGATCTGCAATTTATTATATACTCATAGTCTCTAATCCTAGTATTAACCAGGTTAATACTTAATAACAACTAATACTCAGATATTATATTTAATTTAACGAGCACTGTGCTCACTTATTTTCATATCATGTCCAATAACTCCAGTAAAAGAGGAATTTCACCAACTTCTAAGCCAAATAAAAGGTCCAAATCTGTAACCCCTACAACTGACGACTTAGTGCTTGACAATGTCGAACCTTTAACTACTGAAAAATATGTGTATTGTACCCAAATGTCTCTATCGTCACCAGATTCTCCATGTCGCAGCCCCTCTATCTTTACGTGCAGTATGCCAACGGTAAGACTGGTTGACATACAAGACACTATACCTACGTGCATCGAAAAGCCAGCACAGTCTACTAGACAGTATGTGCTACCAAGGCCTAAATCTAAAATTTCAAAAACTAAAGAGTCCAATGGTCCACCTCATACACACCAAAATACTGATAGATATAGTAATGACATCCGACAGCTACAAAACTCTCTATCCGAAATTAACGGCAAACTTGAGCAATTAGCACCCCTTACTCATATATGGGGCCTTGATACAGACAGAAATCTTGAGCAACTCACTAAAGCTGAGTGTATTTTGGAGTTTGTGGCTGAAGAAGTGACGAAGAGAGTGATGTCCTCCTTCAATGCAGTCGTGTACAACCTCCCCGACCGCACACACCCATCTAAGTTAAGGGATATTTGCCTTAGAGCATGCGGTATGCCGAACGTTAACTGCAAAGTCATTCGCCTTAGAAAAAAGTCAGACAGATCGACTTGTCCCCTTTTGTTTATGTTTGGCTGTTGTAACGATACTAAGCAGTTTATTAATTTGAGCAAAAATATTAGCTCACTGATTCCATACAAGAATATAAAAGTCACTCCAGACCTTACGCCCTGTCAACGTCGTGTAAGAAGACGCGAAGCGATAGAATTGAATGGGAGTGTTACAGTTAATAATCAGCCAGAGACAGTTTGCAACACAGCAAATAGTTTAAAACACACGAACAATAAGCATGACACCACTCCACATACGGCTGATCACTCTGTTGATCTAGATGAGTCTACAGATCAGAAACCTTTAGATAAGATACGGACCCCAACTGACACCAAAAACCATAACGACATGACTAATCCCAGCTGTTCGTTCAGTAATGTACTAAAATGTGAGTCGTGTAACAACACACATCCAACTAAACCTATACACTTGAAAATTTGTCCTCCTGAAGATATTCCACAAGTAGACATGAATGAACGTAAGTTCATCTCACAGAGACAACGAAAGACTCCAACTCTGAAAATAAAGGGTGGGAAGACAAAACTCATGATACCGAATAGGGAAACACGTAAGATTGAACCCAACTGCTCTATAGGTGTCCCAAGAACAGTGAACAGGTTCTCCCCGCTGCTATCGTATAACTTGCCTTCAACACCTCTAAGTTGCAAAATGGGTGGTGGGCTTCAACGTAGCAAGCCTTCTTACACGCAGACTAACGAAAACTACCAGAGAACTGGCCACCCAAATCACCCCCTGAAGCCTAAAACCATGAATAAGAATGGTAATAATAGGTTTCTCACTCCACACCCTACCTACATTCCCCAGGATCGCAACTGTAATTACTCTCAGAAAGAAAACTTCTCACACCCTTTAGTACCGACCCATCACATAACAACGGCTCCCATGTATAACAGCAGTCGCAACTCCTCCCAGTTACGCGTAGCAGACCCTTCTCACGCTAACCTAAATAGCCATAACAGGGGCTACGAATCTAACCATCAAGACTATTTTGTAAATAACCATACACTTCACAGTAGGCCTGTACAAGATTTTTTTGGAATAAGACCCCTAGTGACACCTCTGTTGAAGCATATAGCCCAGGTTATTTCAAACCACATGCAAGCCATAAATTTGTTCCCTCCGTACAGTTTCTATCACAGAGTACTCCCACCCTTTCCTCCTGGGTAAACTCCCCAATCAACTTCACTAGCTCATTTGATACATCTCCCAATAAGTCTAGCTATCAAAATACCGAGCTAATGAAGAACATCCAATCCCTCACATCAAACTCATCTCATACGCGCGAGGGTTACGACGATTTTATCCGAGATACCCTCACCCATTTTAACTTAGTAGGCCACCTGCTTAATATATGTCTTATCGACGCTCGATCGATCTGCAACAAAAAGACGGATTTAGCTCTGTTTGTATCCATATATCAACCATCAGTTATTATGATATCTGAAGCATGGACTAACAGTAATATTTCCGACCGAAGTATATCTCTTGATAACTATTCCCTATATAGAAGCGATAGATTGAATGGACGAGGCGGAGGATGCCTTATTTACGCTCACTATAGCCTAAACTCACTGCTATGTGATATGCCTGAACTAAACAAACTGAAGGATTCGGTGTGGATTGTATTAAAGCCGTCGAATTCCGTTACCTTACTGCTCGGCTGTGTTTATCGTCAACCTAACGCATCAATAGTTGAAATAGCAGTATTATCGGAGGTATTCACACTAGCATCATCCCTCTCATTCACAGGCAAGCTCATTTGTGGTGACTTCAATATGCCCGAAATTTCTTGGCTGCCAGTCAAAGCGCCGAGACGTTATGAATCATTTATTGGATGTCTAGAGCTCGGACAATGGACTCAGTATGTCGATAGCCCTACCAGACATCAAAACATCTTAGACTTAGTCTTTACCAGTGGCCTCATCCCCAATACTTTGTATATTGGAAAAAAGTTCCCAGGTAGTGATCACAACATTGTCATATGCAGCCTTGATGTAAAAACCACAACCGATAGAAGTAAAACCGTAACACTTCATAGAAACTATCGCAAGGTTGATTGGAATAACTTCCACAATTACCTAAGAAGCACTGATTGGAGAACTTTCTTTACCTCAAACAATACCGACACATTAACCAATATATTTTATCACAACATCAAAAGTATCATCAACAACATCGCACCTTTAGAATACTGTAAACCTACGTTCTCCAAAGATCTCTATATACCGGTCAGTACAAGAAGACGTCTTCAAAGACATTGTACTCGATTCCACAACTTAAATGACTTTTCCTCTTTAGTAACGATGACAGAAATACTTGTCCGAACAGAGGCAATAAGTAAACAAAAAGCAGTAGCACAGGAAAAACGTGCAGTTGAACTTAATAATAACTCCTCTGCACTCACCATACTACTCCAAAATAAACTTAAACGCTCTAAATCGAGAGGGAGTATATTCATTAAAGGCAAACAAGTATACGAAGATCCCAAGCTTATCACAGAATTATTTAGTGAACACTTTTGTTTCTCACTAACTAACGAAAAACCATTTAATGATTCAGAACCAATCCCAGTAACTCCCTGTGAAATTACTAATGTAGAATTCAGTGTACAAAATATCTCCAAGGCAATCAGTACATTGAAACACTCCTACACTGATGGACCAGATGGTATCCCATCTAGCATGCTAAAACGTGGAGGTGATGATATGTGTTTTGCTTCTCAAACTATTCGCGATATCACTCTCTTCAGCGTGTTACCCTACTGCCTGGAAAACTACACATATCATTCCCAAAATTAAAACAGGACCTGAAGCAAACGTTGAAAATTACCGGCCTATAAACATAACTTCAGTGGTCTCCAGAGTGATGGAAAAAGTAGTTAAGGCGGCTGTAGTCCAACATCTACTAACTAATAATCTCATCTCGACCTCCCAGCATGGATTTCTTAGGTCCAGATCATGCGATACATGCCTAGTAGACTACCTGAATGATATAACTCTGAAACGAGACAGCGGACTCCTTGTATCAGTCCTATTCCTAGACTTTAAGAAAGCCTTTGATAAGGTCCCACACAAAAGGCTACTCGTTAAACTAAAGTCATTCGGAATACACAACCCACTGTACTCATGGTTTGCTTCGTTCTTAACAGAACGTAAACAGATGGTAAAGTACAATGACTGTCTCTCGTCACCTAGACCAATCACCAGTGGAGTCATCCAGGGAAGCGTATTAGGTCCACTTTTGTTTCTTATGTATATAAACGATATATGTAACACCATAGAATTTGGGAAACCATACTTATATGCTGATCTCAAAATAGTATACAGCTATAAGCCTGAGACACTAAGCGAAAGTGTATCCCAGATCCAAAATGACCTCAATAACTTAACTATATGGAGTGAAAAATGGCAATTACCATTTAACCTCAACAAGTGCGGGATCATGCACTTTGGAAAGCATCCCTATAAACCGCAACTTCACTTAAATGAAAGTAGAGTCCAAACACTCGAATCAGTACACGATTTAGGAATTAATTACACAGGAAGCCTGAACTTTGAAGAACATGCCTCTATTATTTCTAAATCTAGACGGCTAATTGGTTTTATAATGAAAAACTTCACAACAGAGGGTAAACTTACTCTCTACAAAATATGTGTACGACCCTCCCTTGAATACTGCTCTTTTGTCTTCTCTAATATGAATATCGCAGACAAGATAAGAGTAGAAGATGTTCAAAGACGTTTCACACGTCAACTACTAGGATGTAACTCGAATCTCGATTACACAGAAAGATGTAAGCATCTATCTTTAGAACCGTTATGGCACCGTAGGCTAAAAAACAATTTAATATTTCTCTACAAAGCGATATATGGGCTCTCCTTTCTAACCTCCTGCCCGACTATCACCCACGACCCAGCCTATAGACTTAGAAACAACGCATATACACTACTTACCGTAAAACACCAAAAACAAATGCGTTGTAAGTTTTTTACAGTACGGTACAGTTTATTGTGGAACAGGCTGCCAATGCCTATCCGTAACTGTGATACGTTTACCAGATTCAAAAAGCTAATAACCCTATTTCTAGACTCCAAAGAGCTTCAACATTTCCCTGAACTCCCGCCCACCAATGAGGCACTTTATTACGGACCGCCTAGTATCTAGAAAGAACAAAATTATAACAAGTTCGACTGTTACTAATATGAATATAACAAAATCACAGAATATATGGCTTATCCTTTCCTATTATTCATTGTTTATTAATCATGACTTCATGCTCCTAACCCTAGCTTTCAGTCCCCAAATCTCTACAGGTTAAATGTACATTATTCTTCCTAAAAGTCATGCTTTTTTTTTCTACTGCAAGTAGACAGATAGCTCAACCTTATGGATGCTGATCTACTAAGGCCGATCATACAAAGCTCAAAATTTGGCCACAAAGTCTTGTGAGTTTCTCAATGTTTTATTTGTCTTACCCTGAGAGCTTTTTTTTTCTTTCTTCCTTTCTACAATTTTATACCCTCTCATATCTTTTGATTTGCTATTAGTCCTTACTTTTTTAAACCATTAGTTATTTTCATAGCAGTGTGATATACTATATGGACATCTAACCCAAAAAAAAAGACTTTTCAACTATCTGATTTGCTTGTAACATGGACCTAGTAGAGACAGTGTATTCCAACTATGGGCTTTGATTAAAGCAGTATTCATACTTACCACAAACGTAAGAGAGCCTAACATCACAAAAGGAGGGAGGGTGGCGTTACTGACCAGCAAACATGAAGGTGGGTAGATAACTTCAATCCACCCATTTCTGTAGGGCAGAACATTTTGTTTAATTACGGCTCCTTATGTTTTAGTGGGATGTCACGAACTTATGGTATTGATGCTGATTTATCACGCAAAATACCTCATTAAATCGTGTTACGAACGTCGAATTGGTTTCACTTCCTACCCAAAAATCCTATTACAAGCAAACTAGACAATTCGCTAATATACGAAGCCTACTCAAGACCCTATAATACCTGAAAAAAATAATAATACAAAAAAAAACGAAAAGGGCTCTAATAGCTTCGATAATAAAAGGAAGATAGCCAATTGTGTATCACAATAGTGTTTCTAGCACTATATTTTATTTTATGATCACACATAATCCCATACTCTCAGCTCCTTTCCGAATCGCCTCCATTTGTCAGTTGTATGTCCACTCACACCTTGTTAACACTTATTTTCTTTAACCTATTAAAATGCTCTTTCTTAACAAATACCTTAATAAAAGAAAATTAGAGTGAGTAATCATACCTTAAGCATTCCTTCAAGAATATTGGCTACTCTGCCTCTCGTGTTTTCTTTTACTTGCTCCCTCTTTCAGCCCCCTTGAGATATGGAACGGGTGACTTCATCCTGCACCATCCTTAAAGCCTTGGGTGTTCCAAAGGGACATAAGGTTGCGATTTCTAGAAGTTCATACGTTCAATGGACCTATCCTTGACCATCAGTCGCACATTCGCAACGCAACTTTCATGAGGCGCGCTAACTGTAGAACTGCTTAAAACCATCTACATTCATATCTCATAAATTATCAACCCAGCTATGTAATTTACTACAGTGAATATTGTATCATTTGTATCAATTTGATCTTGCCTGTAAACTGGCATGCCTCATGTAACAAACTGTTATTTGAGAATAAATTATTATTATTATTATTATTAAAGCAGCTGGAGCACTGAAGTCAGATATATAGGTAAGTGCAAAAACGTGCTCCACGTTCCATTCAGTAACATTTGGGGGGAAGAACAATAGCCACCGAAACACAGTAGGCCTCGAAATAAACAAGGGATAAACCAAGATCCTCAAATAAAACACGGAGAATACTAACCCAATCACAGCCAAATGGGAAACTTAGGAATGCTTGAAATCTTTCACGTACCTAGTCAAACTCATCAATGAACAAGGAGGATATGATGCAGATGTAAAGGTAAAGATTCGCAACGCAAGGGCCGTATTCCTATAATTGGAGAATATATGGAACTCAAGACAACTGTCAACCAATATCAAAGTCAAAATCTTTAATACGAACGTCAGTAGAGTTTTACTGTATGGAGAGAAAACTTGGAGGGCTACTAAAACCCTCGTCAAAGTGTACAAATATTTCTTAACAGCTGTCTATTTAAGATACGCAATGTCCGTTGGGCGGATACCAGAAGGGCAAACCTTCTATGACAGTAAGAAAACCAGCTTCCAGCTGAAGTCAACTAGAGTGGTGAGCTCTGGACAGAGTTGGTTGTATTTAATAAAGTCCTCGAATTATCAGAACGAGTGTCAGCTAAGTGTCAGTCTTCAGTCGGAAGAATACACGTCTAAAAATTATCTTTGCGGCACTCCGATTTTCCTCAGAAATCAGTTTATAAATGTAGAGCAAACTCTGACGGCTTACAATCAATCCCATAGATAGTTTAAAAGCCACTTAACCAGACACCCTCTATTGTCGGTTAAATTGATTTTTAGGTACAAGAATGAATAGCCAATTCCGTCGGCTGCCCTAGAGAAAACTCAGATTTACATATACTCGTGATAGTTGGGTTCAAGTTGAAGGGTCTAGCTGTTTTAGAGTGTAAGTACATGATTTATGTGGGAGAAAACCAATTACATCATAACGCATAGAATTATCAGTCAGATTGCTGTCGAGGGGTTAGTTTACATCTGTTTCCGTGGCCTCTATCACACAGAGCAAGGGAATGATTTGATTTAAAAAAACTGAAGTCCGACAATGGTTAGTCTAATGTTAGAATGGATGGTATGGCAGTCAGTGTACAAAGGTGTTTCAGAGCGTGATTGTATTGGAACTTCTTGTCTAGTAGTCTAAGAGGTATATACTATTAAGGAGAACTGGTCCAGAATATTCAGCGTGGTATGTATGCATGTATTATTATTAGCTTTATTTCATAAATCCACAAAAAAGCTTATTGTTACTTAAGCAGCTTATCGGCTCCACGTAGGTTTCAACAGAAGACAAATTCGACTTGTGATTTAGTTATCGAGATACTTACAGATAGGAAAGTATGGTCGCTTCATTCAAGACAATACAAGATTATTTATTTGGAACCTTATGCTGTTGAAAAAGTATTACAGTCTGGAGGCTCATTCACGGAACTTTTCAGCAGGTACGTTGGGCTATAATTTTAGACAAGTTGTATAAGATTGTTAAATCTACTCAATAGTAGTATCTGAGAGGGACAGTGATAAGCTTGTAGTGGGCATCGAGTCGCGATTGACTATGAACACCACTACAGGAAGATTGTGTGTCAGATATTTGATTGAATCCCTTCGCAGGCCAAAACCAGAAGGCAGTTGATGGTTGTAATAAGATTTATTTATTGGCAATCTTGTGGTATCGAAAGAATACCTAGATCGTGCCAAAGTTCACAAGTGGAACTACTGAGCGTACACAAGCGCGCGCAAGGTCACAGTCAATGGAAGAAGGTATGTATTTGGTACACATAAACAAACAAGTACAGTAAAACAATCATTGGTACAGTTGACTATAATAATAATTGTTTCCATTATACCAATCGCATTCTCTCCATAAAAGTAGGTCACCACAAACTAAAGTAGTAGAATTTAATTTACTAAATGACAGTTCACAGGACTATGCAATTCGTCCCCCATTAATCGTGAATGAACCAATATATCATTCAGGGAGAAGCCAATCAGTGCACTTGAAGGCATTACATTCTGTAATTCGAACCGAGTGTGGAATAATGTGCAAACATTTGTCGTTTTAATCAAATACAGAAGAAATTGATCTTGTGAACTCCTCAGATAGCTTGAATAAATGAATTATTTAGGGACAGTGATATTGCAGGTAGTTGATAAAGTACAACTGTTGCATAGAAGATATAATCAACCTCCAAAACACAACATGAGGTTTTTAGGTGACTTATCATGGACGAGGAAAATCCATAATTTGTGAGAGGTGGACGAGCTATGCATGACTCCATTCTGTTAGAATGAACTTGCATAACAAAATCTGTACTTAATAAGTCTCATCGTAGTCCATAGGAAATTTTAGTATTCTACTTTAGCCACTTATCGATAAAGTTTATTGAACAGACTTATTGATGCAGTTTAACTTTGGTTACGATGGCAACAGATAATACCGCACTATGTAAGCTTCCACACATAATATTAATAATTTTCACATAAAAATGATGGCCTTGCTAATTGAAATAACTGTTAGATCGTTTACTTTCCCACCGGAAAATGTGTTCCACCAGGTTGGGACAACTGAAATGTTACTATAAATCATAAAGAGGAGAACCCAATATTGGGAGATATCTATGGTGACATATATTCAGTGATTTTTTGTAACAACAAAAATAAAAACCACATTTTTTCTCTAATTTGTCACACTTTATTTGTAACCACATTTTTATCCAATATCTGCTGTTTTGCTGTATCACTTGTTAAAAAGACGATGATAATTGTTTCGATGAAGGATATACACTTCTACTACCGGGTTGTTTAAAATATAGAACAATACCTACGCCGTTTGTTCTTCTGTTTTATTGGCCACCGTTTTGATTGAAGACTATAATAGTATTATAACATCATTATAGGCCTTCCGACTCAACGTTGGACTTTTGGCACGGATTACTATTGTATAATACTATTGGACTCCGTCTTCCTCATTACGTCTTTGGTGTAGTCACTTGCAGAGGAACACCTGTCAATCAAGTGAACTCAGTTTGTGGTCGTTGTCCTCACGAGGCAGTTAACAAGTAACATTCATTCTATAGTAACTGTTAGCGTCTGTTTTGTTTAATATACCTTTTGTATTGCTAACGGTATTTTATTACCTTTGTTTTTACTAACGGACAGACATCTAGGTTTCTTAATCATAAATTTGTCTTGGTATATCAGTGTTAACCTAGTGTATCAATATATTTTGTGTAAGCTCCTTTTGTTTGGGGACCACCACAAATTTGGTGAGCCCGTAAAATTTTTTTTCTCTCGCAACTACTTTTGAGTTCACTTACAGACATTACGGCGTTATTTTACCCTTGGTAGTATTTAAGTTTTCTTATATTCGTAATGTACTCATCCGAAACTGAAGGCACTGGCCAGGATAACATTTCAGCAGAGCTACATGCTCTAAATTTGATAAATGTGCCCCCATTCAGCCGATTAAATCCTCGCATTTGGTTTGCGCAAGTAGAAGTACAATTTCAGCGTCGCAACATACGCTCACAGGCATCTAAATACTCTTTTGTGCTTGGATTACTACCCACTGAAGTTGCATCTGAGGTGTCAGATTTGATAGATAATATTCCTGCACCTAATCCATATGATCAATTGAAGCAGGCAATTATTCAACGTACCTCATTATCTGATGAAAAGAGATTATAGCAATTACTACACGAATGTGAGCTAGGCGACAAATCACCGTCTCAATTATTACGACACATGAGACAATTAGCTGGCCCTTATAAATTTGATGACACCTTCCTCAAGGAGATTTGGCTACAACGTTTGCCAACAGTAGTTAGGCAAATTCTTTGGGCCTCTAGCCAACCATCAGATTTAGAAAGTCTTGCTAGCATGGCGGATAAAATTTTAGAAGTTACACCCTGTACTACACCTTACGTACAGGCAATATTAGAAACTTCGAACGATAAGCAAACTCCCACCATAGCATCGTTAACTGCTGAACTAGGCGAACTACGAGCACAACATGAACGAACTGTCGCCACTCTTGAAAATAAACTGGATGCATTACAATTATTAATCTCCAACTTCACATCTACAAGACCTCGCTCTAGTTCTCGAGGGAGTAAGAATCGAAATAACTCGAAAGGAAATAAAAACGACGACAACATATGTTGGTACCATAAAAAATATGGTGACAAAGCTAGGAAATGTGTTACGTCTTGTAAATTTTTCAAGTCATTTTCCTCACCAAAACGTGTCAACCAAACCATGGTAGCGACAAATGTTTCTGGCCATGCGCCTTCTCGTCTTTTCCATGTTCTTGATAAAACTTCAGGGTACAAATTCTTAGTAGATACTGGAGCCGAAGTCAGTGTCATCCCACTGACCTTAAGCAACAAACCCATTGCTAAGAGTGGAAAATATACCCTAAGGGCAGCTAACAAAACCGAAATAAAGACATTTGGCGAACAATTTCTAACATTAGACTTGGGAATTAGACGTAATTTAACCTGGGTGTTTATTATTGCGGACGTCCGTCACCCTATACTAGGTGCAGATTTTCTCAGTTTCTACAACCTACTGGTTGACGTTAAGAGAAGAAAACTCATTGATTCCTGCACGAACCTTCAGATCCAGGGAATTCAGTCGGACTACCACATACATAGTATTAAAATTGACACCCCAGAGAACGACATATTCGCCACCATTCTATCTAAATTTCCCAAAATAACGAAACCAGACTACAGTGAAAACACTGTCCAACATTCTGTAGTACACCGGATCATCACAAAAGGTCAACCAACTTCGGCACGTCCACGCCGATTACCACCGGACAAACTGAATGTTGCAAAAGCTGAGTTTGATCATATGATGCAGCTAGGTATAATACGTCCGTCAAGTAGCCCTTGGGCATCCCCACTCCACATGGTGCCCAAGCGAGACCAAGATTGGCGACCTTGTGGTGATTATAGATCATTGAACAACCTAACATTACCGGATCGCTACCCAATCCCTCATTTACATGATTTTTCTCTCACTTTACATGGCAAGCAAATTTTTTCTAAAATTGATCTTGTGCGAGCGTACCACCAGATTCCAGTAGCATCCGAGGACATAGCAAAAACAGCCATCATTACTCCATTTGGTTTGTTTGAATTCCTAAGAATGCCTTTTGGATTAAAGAACGCCGCACAAACATTTCAACGATTTATGGATGAGGTCACTAAAGGCCTAGATTTTGTTTTCGTGTATATTGATGATGTCTTAATAGCTAGCAGTTCGATCCATGAACACGCTGATCACCTACATCAATTATTCGAAAGATTTCAGAAATATGGCATAGTGATTAATCCATCCAAATGTATTTTCGGAGTTGAGAGTTTAGAGTTTTTAGGTCACTTGATCGACAAACGTGGAATTAAACCTTTGGATACAAAAATAGAAGCCATCAAGAATTTTCCAGAACCAGACTCATGGAATAAACTTCGACGTTTCTTGGGGATGATAAATTTTTATCGTCGCTTTATTCCGCATTGCTCAGCCATCCTACAACCTTTGACGGAGGTGTTAAAAGGTAAAGTCAAAAAGTTTACATTACCCTCCCAAGCGAAAGATGCCTTTTCTGCAGCTAAAACAGCAATCGCTTCTACTACCATGCTGACCTACTTAAGCCCTGACCCGGAAGCAACACTAATCCTGTGTACAGATGCATCACAGGCAGCAGTAGGTGCAGTACTACAACAGCGAGTTAATAATGAGGTCAAACCACTTGCTTTCTTTTCAAAGAAGCTAGAACCAACCCAAACTCGATATAGCACTTTCGGTAGAGAACTATTGGCTATTTATCTAGCTGTTAAACATTTTAACCATTTACTGCAAGGCAGAGACTTTGTGATACTCACTGATCACAAACCTTTAACCTATGCCTTTAACGCGAAAAGTGACCGTTATTCCCCTAGAGAAATGCGACAATTGGATTATATTTCCCAATTTTCGACCAACATACAGTTTATAAAAGGTGAGTCAAATGTTGTTGCGGATACTTTGTCACGTTTCAATGTCGATGCAATTTCCTTCACCAAAGGAATCGATTTATTAGACATGGCATGTTTGCAGACAGATGATCCTGACCTTGATGCTTGTAAACAAAGTTCGAGCTTGTCCTTAAAAAGTGTTCCTATACCGCATTCTGACTCTACTATCATTTGTGATACTTCTACTGGAACGCACAGACCTTTTGTGCCAATAGTGTACAGAAAAAGAGTTTTTGATTGTCTTCACTCACTATCCCATCCAGGGATTCGTGCTACTGTGAAACTGATTACTGAAAGATTTGTTTGGCCAAAGATGAATGCAAATATAAAAAAATGGACCAGGACTTGTGTACAGTGTCAGCGCAGTAAAATACATAGACATACGATTACAACACCGTCAGCATTTAGTCTACCCGACCATCGTTTTCAACATGTTCATGTTGATTTAGTTGGTCCTCTTCCTCCATCTAACGGATTCACTTACATTTTTACTGCAGTGGACCGTTTCACCAGATGGCCAATTGCATGCCCAATAAAAGATATCTCCGCGGAAAATGTTGCTGCTGTATTCCTCGACAGATGGATCGCTAATTTTGGTGTACCTTCTACAGTTACTTCTGACAGAGGTTCACAGTTCCAATCTCACCTCTTCAATGAATTTACCCGCATTTTAGGAATCCATCACATCACTACAACAGCATACCACCCAGCAGCGAATGGACTAGTGGAACGATTCCACAGACAACTAAAAAGCGCATTGATGGTACAACCTGATGTTTCTAGATGGAGTGAATCTCTACCTTTTATTTTACTAAGCATACGTTCCACAATTAAAGAAGACCTACAATGTACTCCGGCACAGCTCGTCTATGGAGCTAATTTAACCTTACCCGGGCAACTAGTGACGCATAATGGCAAACCCGTATGTACGGATCCCACTTCTTTTTGCGAAAGACTAATGAGCCATATGAATAACATTAAGCCTGTTGCACCTCGGCCAGTTGTCTTAAAAGAGCAAGTTAGCAAGCATCTAAATACGTGTAAATTTGTATTTGTTCGTGTTGACTCAGTAAGACGCCCTCTACAACATCCTTATGAAGGACCATATGAAGTAGTTGAGAGGCAAACAAAATATTTCACAATCAATAAGAACGGAAAAAAAGAAACAGTTTCAATCGACCGGATAAAACCTGCTTTTATAGAATCTGAAACACATGACAACCGAAAGCCGTCTAAAGACAGCAGAGATCACACAACGCAGCTCCCAGTGTTTCCAAATAATTCTTCACCAACCCCGACGAAATCAATATTTCGTAAAACAGACAGTTCTAAGGTTACAGTTCCCACAAATTTAAATCCTAGTTCCGACACTTTACCTTCTACGAAAACAACTCGTTCAGGAAGACATGTACATTTTCCTAAACGTTATGTTGAATTAATTACTTAACCTTTATTCTGTCATTACCTGTAATGTGATTAAATATCTATATTAGCAGAGTTACTAATAACATTTTTTTTGCAAGCATTTTTTTTTTAAAAAAATTTTTTTTTGTGTACTACTAATATTGATAAATTCATTATGTTTTTCTCTACATGTGTATGCGTTTCATATGATGTTTAATATTAATTGTGCAAATATATCCAATTCCGTTGGACTCGTTCAGTTTATCACTAATTGTTTACACAATTTATACATTTATTTGCACTTCGGTGAACTCTCAATTTAATTACTGTTATTACTAATGATATTATTATTATTATTATTATACACTTCGTTATTCTTGTTAAACTTTTTATATACATTAAAGTCTCTTTACTACAAGAGAAACATTTTGTTCTTGAATATGTATACACGTATGATTTTTTTTAAAAAAAATAATATTTGTTTACCCTTTTCGTTGTGTAATTTTCTCCTACCTTCAAAGCATTTAAAGTTTTACGTCGGGCATACTCCCACCGACGCATGCCCTAGGAGGGGGAGTTATATGGTGACATATATTCAGTGATTTTTTGTAACAACAAAAATAAAAACCACATTTTTTCTCTAATTTGTCACACTTTATTTGTAACCACATTTTTATCCAATATCTGCTGTTTTGCTGTATCACTTGTTAAAAAGACGATGATAATTGTTTCGATGAAGGATATACACTTCTACTACCGGGTTGTTTAAAATATAGAACAATACCTACGCCGTTTGTTCTTCTGTTTTATTGGCCACCGTTTTGATTGAAGACTATAATAGTATTATAACATCATTATAGGCCTTCCGACTCAACGTTGGACTTTTGGCACGGATTACTATTGTATAATACTATTGGACTCCGTCTTCCTCATTACGTCTTTGGTGTAGTCACTTGCAGAGGAACACCTGTCAATCAAGTGAACTCAGTTTGTGGTCGTTGTCCTCACGAGGCAGTTAACAAGTAACATTCATTCTATAGTAACTGTTAGCGTCTGTTTTGTTTAATATACCTTTTGTATTGCTAACGGTATTTTATTACCTTTGTTTTTACTAACGGACAGACATCTAGGTTTCTTAATCATAAATTTGTCTTGGTATATCAGTGTTAACCTAGTGTATCAATATATTTTGTGTAAGCTCCTTTTGTTTGGGGACCACCACATATCTCCCAATTTTGGGGAAGCCGCCATAGAAATTGTTGGGGTTTTGGTGCCATTTCCCCAAAGTTTCCCCAGAACCTGATTACATTTAAGTGGAAACCGTCTATGTTTATTGATGAAACCTTAAAATGTCTCGTAATTCTGGGGAATTTTCCGAAATTTCGCATTTCTCCACAATGTTTCTCCGAAACTTTGTGGATTTCTCTGATATCCACCCAGAATCTTATTACACTTTTGGGAAATGCTTATGCATTTTATGATAAGACCCCAAAATCTCCGGCAATTTTGGGGAAATTCTCAAGATGTAACGTTGTAACGCAATACTTCTACACAATTTTCGGTGGATATCACGGAAAAGCCTGGAGATCTAATAATCAATGCACAAAAGCTTTTGCTCATGCATTCCATCTTTTCATGTCAATCTCTCACAGTAAACGCATTGCCAACGCATCTAAACTAAAATTGGTAACGAGAACCAATCTATCACCGTAATTAAAAGGATGATTCGTCACACATTTTAAAGTTCATTAAAGTTGAATAAAGTACAAATCATCCAGTAATAGATAACGCGTTTCAATTCCTTATAACTGATCGTGTTTTTCTGAGGAATACGTTAGGTAGACGTTAAATTTTCCATTCACAATGTTCTACAAAAAGAAAAGAAGTAAGTCTTTGGTAAATAAACAACTGTTGTGGCAATCATCCAACCTACGGGTTCCGAATGTCATGTAAAAGGTTGATGGCGTACCAACAGCATAACAATATTGTATTCTGAATAAAAAACTTACAGTTTTGTCTGTTAACCCTTGCGAAGCCAGCTGAAAATAATATGGACACTGAATAATTATTTCAGTATAAATGTTTATCAGAAACTAATACACAAACAGAAACCGGTATTTAATCGCGGATCTAAAGTGCATTTATCTCAGTAACGTCTCGAAACATGTTTGGTCCCGCTTATTTGGTAACTCGGTCATGAACAGTTTGGAAACGTGGATATAAGTTTCATACAACCTATGAAGAGATTAAGAGATCGTAGTAAACGTAAATTCAGTCGGGATTCTAAAATATTTCAGAAATATTTAGAGGTTTAACCTTCCGGAGTTCCAGCATTTTTCTTTAAACGGTTTAGATTCACACTCTTTTAAAACAACAGGTAAAGCCGTATTGTATATGCTCAGCTGATTCATTGATAGTGTGTTCAGCACAAAAGAAAGAAGCTTTGGTATTTTTTGATGAGGTTATATAAATAAGAGTATTCATTAACACAGTTGTTATCAAAAAGTAACATGTAAAGTGAAGGCAAATATTCATTTAGATATTAGTTTTAATTTCTTATTTTAAATATGTCTTGTCAGTTCTAAACCAACCATATGGTTCCTTCTTTATGACTTAGCATATCTGTAAACTCCAGGTACTAGTTCAGTTTATACCGTAAGTTCATAATTAATAGCTTAAATGAATCAAAATTTAGGCTGGGATCTTTATGAACTATCATAAGTCAGTTTTACACCGTCACAATGCAATGTATGTCTCCAGAAACTCAAACGTTCTTCACTTAAAAATTCCTCACTCCATTGTAACACAAAACAATGAGAAGTCATTATTAGGCTGCCGTTTACTGATTATCCTTTCCGGCATTTAAAGATATTACAATTTCTTTTATTTATCGCACAAAGTCTTAGCTCTAAAAATATGATACACATCTGTAAAATCAAACCAGTCCTTTGATGGATACTTTGGTGACCACGATATAAATCTTAAAACAAGTTCTCAGTTCGTTTAATTTGATATTAAGGAACTAGCAAAGTGGAATAACAGTATAGAATTTGTTCCTAAAATAATGTAAACTTAGAAACAACTCATATTTGAGCGAAGAAAATAGGTAGTTTTACTGCCCTGGTACGGTCGAGAGTAAGGAGTGTCGGCTCTCTCTCTCTCTAAACGCTCTCACGTGTCCATGTACATCCAACCACTGCCAGGGAAGTCCTACTCACTGCCCTCTCGCGGTAAAGCTGTAGTTTACGAAATTGGGAGGACGAAAAGCGAAGTTCTAGTGCTTC
Organism: Schistosoma haematobium; assembly: GCF_000699445.3. Classification (NCBI taxonomy): domain Eukaryota; kingdom Metazoa; phylum Platyhelminthes; class Trematoda; order Strigeidida; family Schistosomatidae; genus Schistosoma; species Schistosoma haematobium. The sequence continues at coordinate 21,190,920 of NC_067197.1, read as the reverse complement.
AACCGGGTTAGTGGACACGGAGAGTCCATCTAGGGGAGTTGGAAAACCGTGATTCCAAACTGATGGTGCACATGGGCTCCAGGATCCTGAAGAAACAAATGGCGTATGAGCCAGCCAAGGGACTGCATCTCCTGACGTTGCTCCACTGCCAGGTGGATTTTACCTTTGGACCAAAGGCTGTGGATGTGACTCCCTAAGAAAGCCACCTACTTCTGTTTGGTCACCGGGGTAGTATCCTGGCCCTCACACAAGTCGAATGATTTATGTGGCGCATATCTATCCGTTGCCTCCTTGTGCCTATGTTTATGTGTTTGAATGAAATAATAAAATACAAACAAAAATATGTATCATAATAACGATTTGTGAACTTGAAATAAGATAACAAAACATTAATAATCCCAATAAGTCTGGAGCTTCGACAAGACAAAAAAAAACTCAAATTTTGATGTACGTAGTACGGAATTGTTTTGTACGGTCGTGGTAGATTTGAATGCAACATAAAACCTTTGATTTTGCAGTAGATGTATTGGTTATTCACCTCAAGATGGCTAGTTTTTTGTTTAATTATTTGATTTATTCAATTCACAATGAAATTCTTAATTTTAAACGCTATTTACTAGTTATATGCAGGTAAGTTGCAAATAAAAGCTGTTAAATTTATCGTAATAATTGCATCAACTTAAAAAGACTCCGAAAATTTACTGAGAAAATATCTTTAAAGAAGGTTATAATTGTGAATTTATATCGCTCATACAGTTACTGGGATTTTATTTTTGTTTTGTTTTTGTCAGACAAAGCCATTCCTTTCAGAACGTAAAATGTAAAAATGTTTGAATGGCATATTATTAGTCATGTATTATGTCAGCACTTTATTTAAAAATAATTTTAACAAATATTTCTTTTTTGAGATACATTTTAAAGGTCCACTTTCATTTTCCAATCAAAATTCTGGCTGACCAAACATCGGAATCCAGTTATCATCTTTCTCAAAAGTTTTTAGATTCATTATTTACACATACAGTTAGTTAAGCAACATAGTGTACTGATAACTACACATATGAAATGACGAAATATGATGATGATGAATTTTTAAAAGGGAGTTTTTACATGCTCTTCCAAAATGATTTGAAGACAAGTGAAGAGGAAAAACACAAAATGTTCCATCTACTTAGACAGACACCAATCGATGTATTATCTATGGAATGGCTGATATCAGAACCACATACTATCGAAGCAAGAGCTTATCTAATTGATAACATTTTGCCTCAAGTTGTTTTGGGTTTGGAATTTATCTTAAAAGAAGCAACTCGAAGAAATCTGATCACACGCGACCTGCTGGATGAAACAAGTTATCGAGCAGGATTAGACAGAAACTTCAATCCTGTTAACCGATTAGCTGAATACTTAATGCGTAATAACCATAAGCATAATCATTTTAGCGAATCTTTACCTTATGTCAGAGGGTTAAGATATACACTGACCATGTTGCAACAAGAAATGTTTATACAGTCAGGAAACCAGCTGGCTAAAGTAAAGCTAAGTGCTGATGCCAGACGAACAGAGGAGAAACAAAAAGAATTGAAAGTCAAGAAAGAGTATGACGGACAAATCGCTATAATTTCCTCGATCTGTGACAGTTTGATACCACCTAAAGAAAATTCAACAAATGCAAATATGGTGAGATGTCTCTCTATTTTTGAACTTCCGTTCCGATATGATAACATAGTTGGGCCATTCTTAGTTGAATATCTTATACTTATCTGCAACAAACTTAAAAACTTTTAGTTGATTAATTTGTGTAAGTACTAGGTCAGAAAGTAAGTCTGAAGCATTCTGAGCTATATACTACTGATCGGCTTTAGCCATCAAAAAATGAGCTATTACTGGATTGATTAACCATATTCAAGTGGTTTAAACACTGAATCGTCTTTTCATCCCTTTTTCTATCTTGATATATTAGTTATTTGGCTAGAGTGGTGAAGTTGACTATTATGAAACCATTCAAATATTGGTTTCACCTCAACTCTTTCGCCAAACTGAAGATAATTGAAACAAAAATATGGCCGTTTCTCAGACTGAAATTCTTAGTTCAGAATTTTACTGATAAAATTTTTTTCTTTAGTCATCGGGTTCCAAGGTGATTTGCATTTATAGTAATGCAGCTGACACTTAGTTTTTGTTAGCATTTACCAAGAAGCGACCAACTTTTTGCCACTCTGACAGTACTAACAATAGTTAAGAGTAAGTAAGTCTTGTACAGCCATATCTGTTTTGTAGACGATAACAAGAGCAACATAGTCTTGTCTCCAATCCAAATCTTTTAGTCTCTAATTTGGTTTATATTATTCCTCTAAATTAGTAGATCGTTTCTGATCAAGTTTTAATCAGTATTTCGCCATCGCAAGTATCTTCAACATGCAAAAATGTTTAAGTAACAACCACTGTAGCATATTTAAATCCTGAAAAAGTTACTCATTTTAGATTAAATGGCGAAAACTCAGCCAATATTTCCAAGAAACCGTGAAATCCAATGTGTAAAACATGTATCGTTAAAAGTCACTTGAAACATAAGAAAAATAGGTGTGCCGTATTGCTGAACTCTTAAAATAACGAAATAATGCGTAGTAAGAATGGTCGAAAAGCTACTTATTAGTATAGATTTGTAATCAGTGTTAAATAATAGCGTATTTCATTCAAATTTGTTATTCCGTGGGGAAAAGGAAGAAAGAGCTGATAAAAGAGGAAATGAACTGAGTATAAATGTTATTTAAATGACATAGCTTTGTTTTAATTCATATTATATAACTAATTTATACTTACAGGATAAACAAAGTTATTTTCTCGTTTTGTGTATGGTAATTCAATTTTTTGCTTCCAAAATATCTGTTAGGTAGTGAGCATTAGTCTTTAATTAAATCGTCAACAAATTATAAGCGAGATTGATAACTACACTGGTTTCAACATTGTGTACGATGATGGGTAGTGAGACAACTCATTTGTTCAGGTATCTAAGGATTTCAGCGTTTACTCATATGACGTTAGTTGTAATGAAAAATACGTTGAATACACCCCAGGTATCGTATACATTACAGCCTTTGTGACGGTAACCAGTTGTAATAACAATTGTATAACCATAGATATGAATTATCAGCTAACTTCCAGTGGGCGGTCTGTTCTCTTCCATGAGGGGTAACAGGCATAAGTAAGTAAGTAAAGTCTATAAGTGACTGTTTGTTTAATAGAGTAATCGTTAACATAATTAGTCATATGGATAAATAAACGCATCAAATTACGTTTTGCTAATAACAATAACTACTAGTTTATCTTTGTATTCTATTCGAGTTTGATTAATTATCTTATTTATTTTAGATAGAAGATGTGGTACTTACATTCATGGAACTAACTAGTATACTACCGGAAGAAATGAAACAATGCTTAGTGCAAACTTTTAAAACTCAACTAAATAAAGACTACCAGACATTTTATGACAAAGAACAATTTGTTAAGGTGAGTGAATTCGGAAATTCCACACTTTAAGTGAAGTAAATATAGGATAAAGTTTAATAAAATCATGCGGCTGCTGTTCTTGTATTGTTTAACAAGATATGATTGGTTGTTTTCTAGACCATACAACTAAAGTTGTTTTTCATTTTCACTCAGTTTGTTCATAAATGAATTTTCGTACAATAATATTAAATTTTAATCTCAAAAATTGGACTCTGCAGTATTGATCATATAGAAAAGAAATAGAAACGAATCCTTACGAACCGTTTCAAATGGTTTTTACATCATGAATGGAGGTACAATGTGGGGACTTTTGATAAGGCAAAACTAACGGTTAACTATTTACATTTGTGTCCTTTGATATATCATATATTTCTAAAAAATTAATTCTACTTGTTACCTTAGATTTTTAGTAGTAATCGTATATCGATTTTATAAAGCTGTGAAGTTTATCGGATATCCTCCTTCACAGTGAAATGCTATTTAAATACCATTAACAAATTAAAATAATTAGATGTGTATTTTTTTTGGCTATGACTAACAAGTAGGTTGGGATTCAAACTTTGATAGTTATCAGTGAAGTCGATCGATTGAATGTTAACAAGTTATGCCATGTAAAAATGTCATGAAACAACAATATAACTGTATAACCAAATAAATCACTTTTTTGTTTTCCACCTTATGGACTGTTGATACTTCTACCATACAACCATGACGATGGTTAGTGAATTAGTGTAGGAATTTGAAAAAATATGTTGTTCGTTTCACTGGCAAAAAGAATCAAGATAGAAAGCAGAGACTGATTTATTTGAACCATCAGAGATGTGTTATTTAATTACAATTAGAACTGAGAAAAGTTGTGAAATCTTAACATTGTTCGGAAACATGATATATGGGGTTATTGACCGAAACTACAATTTTCAACATTAACGTTAAAACACTTTTGTTGTACGTATCTAAAACTTGGAGAAATTCCACAGCCACCATCAGAAATGTACAAGTGTTTATAAACAGATGTCTATGTTAAAAACTCCGAATCCATTGACCAGGAGTTCTCAACGATAACCTACTGTGGAAGAAAGCAAATCGGTTTCCGGATGAAGAAGACACTAGGAAATGACCCTTGTGTTAGATGGAACACAGTTTATGGGACTATAAAACTTACTCACGAGTCAAGTCATAACTCGGAATGCTGAATTCAAAAGTAAAGGGAGGAGACCAAAAAGTAAATGGTTCCAGGGACTGGAAGCATGAATGAAAATAATAAATAGTGTAAAGGGGAGCTCAGTATATAATTGGTTGGAGAATCCAAAAGGGCAACCTATGCCACAAGAGGGGTACTAGGCCAAATAGAAATGGAAGCTTATTACTAAGTACATATAATTATCTGTTGGAGGTAATGTGATATAGATTATTGTCTATTACTTACCTTAACAAACATTTGCTAAAGCTAATAATCTATTCACTCTAAATAGCAGCTCTATTACGCTTAAAAAATGTATTCATTCAAACTGGAGTGAATTAGGTGGATACAAATAAAATCCATAGGGAATAACACTAAAAGTTAGACGTAATGGTACTGATAACTCAGTTGATTTATTGAGTATTTGTGTGGTGTTTTAGCTTAGTAAAGAGACAGAACTGATAACTAGAACTTCATTTGACTCTAATATCTTTGTGTTAGACTTAAGTATCTTGTGATTATCATGAATACACATTAATTCACATTTTACCAGGTCATTTGATTTGATATTCCATCTTGGATTTTTAGTTTATGTAAGAGCATTGCTTGATAAGTTATGGACTAAAGTTGTCCAACTGATAGTTTGGATAGTAACACTGCCTTAAATATCTCGCTTAATAAAACAGAATAGATTGAATTATAAACTGAGTTCTCTGTTTATGTGGTATCGTACTTACGTATTCTTATTCGATAATCTGTCTTTCTAGTGTCTCATGATATATACTAGATTGATGTCAACTGATGTTTTCGAACAGTTTACGGAACATCTAAAACTTTGTACGGTAGAATTTCGTAAAGCAGAGAAAAGAGAAGAACGACGGGAATTATTGAAAAGTTGCTTCCGTACGTGTGATTTAGACCAGGTAAAAATGTCTATTTATATGAATGTACACAAAAACTGACGATTGATAATCTCATTCTAAGTCATTTCTTCTCAATTTTATGCATTATTTCCCATGTTAATAATAATGGTTTTAAGTTTATCTACTAGTGTTTCTCCTGTGAATAGCCGTAATCATTCTGCTGAACCTACCTAAGTTATTTATCTATCACCAATTAATACGATCAGTATTTTACGATTAGTTTTGATTCAGTACTGAAAAACTCTTTCATGTTTTTATGTCACAATGAATACATTATGTTTGATTAAATTATTTACAAAACCTAGTCATAATTTTGATGTTTCTTTAGGTTCTTCACATTTTAATACTTACGATTAGTGAGAAATCTGCATTACGTTATTAGGAAAGTATCAAAATACACTGAAAGGGTAATGGAATATTAAAAAAAAACATAACTATAGATTAGTTGTTGAGTTCTTTATATGTGTTACAGTATGAATTAAAATATTTGTAATATGTTAATTGTGAGTACATCAGTTATAATTAAAGGAGAGTTAGATACCAAATTGATAGATTTTACATTAAATTTGCCAAACAAAATGGCTTTATAGTGCAGAACAACTAGTTTTGAGGAATGCGAAAAATGAAATCAACTTAGACTTTAATGTCAATTTATTTGTATAATATATTCTGATGACTAAGTTCCTAGTGCCAGATAAAATGACAGATCTATAAAAATCATTCTTATAAGTTGGAAACGTCATACACCAATTCATTAAATGGGTCTCAAACGACTTTGTAATGAACAAGGATATAAACATTTTTCTACCTACTGCTTATTCTGTTGGTATTAATTTATCCGTTTTCATGAGAAATGCCCTTAAAATTCCTGTTGTGGACAACAGCAGAAAATTTCAGTCTAACGTTAATACATCCATATTTAAACATCAATATGTTTACACAGAAATAGACTCTTTCCGATTCCTGTATATGTATGCCATCATCTTAACTTTCTCCTGAATCTCTCATACCTCCTATTAAACAGTTTAATGAGTAAGAAATAAAAAGAGCCATAGGGACTAAATAAATTTTTATTGTTTTATTGGGATAGCATCACTACACAACACTTATAAGCTTTGTTTAAAATGAATTACAATACTGAGAATCCGTTTTGTCGTTTTATTATTCATATTAAGTTGGATGAATTATCTCGTGCACAAGTTTTTCAACGGTGTGAAGATTACTTTGATACATGTCAACAAATTATCAAAGACAAGATCCATGATCCAAGAGATTGTAAGCTGTAATTACATACTTGTTGATGTTTATTGTTATAGAGTAAGTTATCATTTGAATTAATCGGTTTGTGCGAAAAAGATATCCAGCAAACTTATTTGAATTCATTTAATAGGATATGTTAGTTTTAGTGATCTGAAAATATGCTAATCTATGTGAACCGGGAAGCTGTTAGAATTGGATTCGAGAGAAATAAAAACTGGATTGTAAAATGACCTTCTTTGATTACTAAATTGCAAATATAAAGTGTGAAGTAGACGACGATACTAATCGACAGATGAATAATTGTACTTTTTTGTTAAGTGTCTACTGAAACAATCAATTATTTCTATTTATATTTCACTCACTATTACAAAAGCTTTATAAATTATTATTATAGAAGTTTTGCAGAAATGTTTTAGTTTGAATTCAGTATTTATTATGGATTTATGTTATCTGCAAACCTATTGAGAATCAAGAGAGTAAATAGTTGTTTCGTTCAACCAAGTAACTACTCACTAATACAAATCTACAACTCCATGTGAGATCGAATTTACAGCAAAAAGGTTTTAGGATGAGGAAAATACTTCGAGAATACTAAGTTAAAATCCAATGGTTCGAATTTGTTTTTAAAATCATTGCCAGTATTTGATATGATGAAATCCATTCAACATTGCTATCAGTGAGCTAATGTTGCATTTCGACTTGTTTAAGGGGAAACCTATTTCATTTGGCATAGTACATCATCATTAAAATGTCAAGTAAAATCAAGAGGGTTGTTAAAAGTCATATCTCTCTAGTTTCTATGGTATTAAGTAATCAGAAAATATTTGTAAATTATACTGACTTGAAAATAATTTCAGTGCCATTAACACTATATAACTAATAGTCCAAATTGCTTCAATTTCACTTTTAGGGTCTACAAAAGAATATTATTTGAAGTTATCTGTAACAGAACCTGTTACAACTATGGACACAAATGAACGTCCATCTTCATCTAGAGTTGATGATGATAACAACATAAAGGACAAACAACATTCTCTACTAATCTACAATGAAAATAACTCAGACAATGACATCCAACATGATGATAGTAGCTCATTACAACTAGGTACTCGGCAGCTGGACGAAATTACTATCATTCCCACTCAGTCTAATATTAAAGGTAATTAGAGTATCTTTGTAGTCTACTTTAAGTACACAGAAGTGTTCAAATGGCTTTGCATGAACTCAGAAAAGCTGAGATATATTTCTATTTCTGTTTTAAGTTTATCGTTGTACATACAGTCTTGCCTAGCTTCTTAACGTTTATGACATACTCATTTAATACTTTAAAACAAAACTAATCTAGAAGATAATGTTTACATTATCTATCTAATGTTGAAGTAATAGAGTTTATTTCAAAACTATACTGTTCCATTCCTCGTAACATCATTCCTTTAAATTAGTTAAAATCCTCAAACTTAGTGCAATATAACTTGTGAGAACAATTGTATGTATATTCATTTTTCCGTAACTTAGTCACATTCTCATTTGGATTAAGATTTTATGATTTTACATGTCACTAATGCTTTCTGCTTAAATTATATATCACGAACTAGACTTGATTTTCTTCACTTTCTCATTCTCTCCTCGTGTCTTAGTTTTAAAGTATTACACTATCAGTGGAAAATATATAATCTGTTTATTCTTAAATTAAGATATAATTAGGCAATTCTTTTCATAACTTGTGATGAGGTTAAATGGCTGAAAGTGATCAACAGGAAGCCAAGGCTTTAGGCTTTGTATTCGTTAATTTATGTGAAATGACAATCTAATGCATAATTTCTAATGGTTTAAATAACTAGAAATTCAAGAGTGTTCTGTGAATTAGCACCAATTATATATTTTGTGTCTATTAGTTACTGAGTTATCTAACCGGATTCAGAAAATTATTATACAAAAGGTGAAAAGCTGGTTTTATGTCAGCTTCTGGCGGTGAAAGCACTACTGAATAACTGCTTATACATCAGAACTACAGTTTCCTTTTATGCTATAGTTAGTATCACTCGCTCTATTTGTAAGTAATATTTTCTTAGAGTAGAAGCCATGGTTTTCTAAAAGTGGTAGAAGGTGAAGGAATGAGGAAGGAGAATGAAGTTATTAAATAATAAAATGGATGGAGTGAGATGGGAATTTCATACAGTTTTAGAGCTCGGTTGTAGTTGCAGTGACATATTCTATTGTAGGCTCTTTATGAGACTACCCAGAAATAATGTAATACCAAGTTTTATAGTTTAGATTCTCCCGTTTTCTCTCCAGAATTCTTGTCTTAACTTGATAACCACATCGTCTTCATTGAGCCTTGCTCCCACTCCATTGGTTACTTTGTCTTAGAACCTATGTTATCCGTTGTTCGTGGTCGTTTGTTAACTAAATCTCAAGACTTATTGTATAATAACATGATACTGATAATACTGTCTTTCTGGTTAAAGAAGCATTTTTTCTTAGTGAACTATGTTTTAAAACGGTAGAATTGCTATGACCTTGCCTCTAATAATGTCCTTATTGTATTGTTTAAGCAAGCGTTTATCTCCTTACTAACAAATGTAAATATCAATAATCCTTGAAGTGAGTTTAATCGAAAAACTTTAAGCTTCTTTAATAAAAAATTTCCAATTTCATTATGAAGTTATTAGTTCTTTAGAAATCCTGGAGTTTATTTCGGCGAGTTGTTGAATATAATTATGCTGGATAGTATTATATTTATTGAGTTTCACACCACTGTAATTTATTTCGCTAAATTTTTTCGAACATATTTACGCATTTAACTGCTTCTTTCCTAGTCTGGTTGTTATAGCTCAGCGTCATTTCACCAGTATTTCAGACTGTTTACAGTATGGATATCTCAAATTTCCATGATATGTTGTTACGGGACCAAGACACGAGGGTTAAAGATGAGTTGTTTTAAAGTTCATAGGTTTAATCACCTGATAAACAGAAATTTTGTGAATATTTTCATAATTTGAGAAGTTTATGCATAAATAATGTACAATAACTTACCTTAATCGTTTCATACCTAAGTGACAGAGATATAGTGCTGAAGTGTATGTTAATGTCTTATGTTATCTGGGCAAGGTCACATGATTAACTAGTTTCTAATGTCTTACTAAATCATTTGATATCAGTTTTCACTGATAACTGATTGCAATATTTTTAACTAAGATTATGTCAGATCTAATCTCTAGTCTTCCAACACATTTTCACAAATGTATCCTGATTAGATTACAATCCAAACCAATAACCTCAGTTTCTAAGTAAGTTAAATAATTTCGTTACTTCGCCTTATCACTAGATCAAACGGAATAAGATGTTCCTTTATCTTGGCTTAGCTAAATACTGTTTGACTTTTAAGAGTCATGATGCACTATTGTTTATTGAAATCCTTAAAGGCTAAAAGGCTAGCAACTTCATTTGAAAGAAAGTGATAATCTCAGATAGATATAATTTTAAGATAACTATACAAAACCTTGTAATGTGGAACAAAGTGACCACAAACATTGACATAGACTCCTCTTGTCAGCATGTTATAAGTAGTATCCGAAGTCAATAGATGTTTAAAATATTTAAGATGGTGATAACAAATAAAGAACGTGCTCTTTTATATATTTAACAAGTTTAAATTAAGATAAATCAATTAGCAATGATTAGTCATTGCATCTTATTTAATATTTACATAGGGCTTTATAGTGTGATAGTTCACTAGAAAAATCATTTACTTTTCTAGTTGTCATGTTTCGTTATTGCTTGAATGCTATTACTGATGCGTCTTACTCGAACGAACGAAGGATCAATGATTCAGCGACTCGATAGCTGTTCTGGTTCGTTGTCCCCAACTCTGCTAACTTGATCAAGAAGTCTGGGCAAGGTGTAGAAAGTGTATTCTACAGACAAACAGCAGATAACAAGTCCAGTCAAGCACACAATCAAGCGTATTTATACAAATATTTACGATCGATATTGTCATGGAAAATTTTTAAACATTAATCAATGAGTTCATTAATTGACCGCTATTTAACATTTAATCGATAGTTCATCAATTGACCTATTTGCACATCTAATCGATAGGTTCATCAACTGACTGCCATTCAAACATTTAATCGATAAGTTGATCGATAAGATAAAATTTAAAAATATGAGTTTGGGGATCTATCATCCCCAACACTAGTATTGTTTCACTATGATACTTGATCAAATTACATAATTTAAAACGATATCTAGATTAATTTTCTTACATAATGCTTATTAGATCAATTGATAAAGACTTGTCAACTGGCCGATACATCTGGCATAACACAAAATCAGTTTATCAGTGTTATGGAGTTCATAATACCAGAAACTGCTCCTTTGAAAATTTTTAATAATTTTTTAACATATTTGAAAAGATATGAAGCTTCAGCTGAAGAACGTGAGGAAAGAAAACTTCAGGTAGATATTTTTGTATATTATTAGTTAATTTATGCACAAACATGTAAATTCAAGTAAAAACAAATGGTATATTCGAAATACGATGCCGGTTATATCCTAGTGAAGATTAAATTACGAGTAACTTCTGAGACCTATTAATGGACTAATATTATCTATATATTCTTATGGTATAACTGTTCAGTAGCTAGACTATGAATATCTATATTTCTCTTATTATAAGTTCCATTTTGAACTAGAGATTATTACTATTGTACGATTTACTATTCTTAAGTTATGTTCAGTTTAGTGATTACAGTCTCCTACGTTCACGACCACTTTTTGGCCTGATCTTGTATAAATATTATTTCCTATTTTATGGTGCGTTGCAGTCTGTTTGATTGATATATAAACCAAGTATGTCTGAAATAAAGGATTCGCATAGCGGAAGCTGTTATTAGTGTTCTGGATTTCGAAATACAACAAGAGTGAATAAGTTGTATTTCGATTGGCGAATAAATTACGTGATATCTAGTCGGACATGAGGACACAACAATACCATTATTCAATTCCTGAATCTAATGGACTATTCGTATCGTTTACATATTTTTAAGAGCTAGGATAAATTCCTTGGAATAATATTAGTGTCACTGTTGCCTGATAACAGAAAATTAAATAATCTAGTATCTCTCAACAACTTTTAGTTTCACACTATAGATTTTCATCTAACTAGGCATCTCTTTTAATTAAAAACAGATTGTACAGGTAGTGCTCAATTTTAAATTACATGATGGGTGCATGATAGGCAGGAATTTGATATGATTTAAAAGAACACAATAGGTCTCCATCTGACAAATAACATTCAAAATATATAAATTTCTCTCCTCAACCACTTAATTATAATACAGAAACTAAGATATTCGTGAACAAGGCTGTTACATCGAAGGATAACATCAGTTAGTCTTTGTTTATTTGGATGTCCTTAATCTTATCCAGGAATCGTACGGGAGATTTGGTGGAATGATTGGATGAATTCACCAAATGTTTCAATATTCGTGAAATTTCTCGTGAACCCTTACAAGTGCTTGATGGAAACTATCATAAGTATAGCCCATCAGTTTGAGAGTAAGACAACAATTCACCGGTAACGCTATGGAGATATGTGTTTATGTCACAGAGAAAATGAAGTTTTAACTCGGTAGCCTAAATTAGTCTGGCTGTTTTGTGAATGGTGAGTATTATGAGTTCAATCCTGTTTTGAGTATACATAAATGAATTACCATAAAAATAGAATAAACAGACTTTCATTATTTCCTCGTAGCATTAATCTAGTTCAACATCATAATTTAAAAACCGAACAACCTTGAATTTCGGTAGAAAATATGAATTGTTGCTTTTCTAACAATAAGCCAGTTCACTGAATATACCGTGCGAAATAACTTGTGAATCCTGATAATTAAAAAGAAGTAAGAAAAAACTTGTCTACTTTTCTCATAAATATATACTAAGGTTCAAATAAAACATTTCTTGAATTGGGATTCCGGTAGTCGTATAAGTTCATTGTCTAAAATTCTATAAACGATTAAGAAATATTTTGTTTCACTCAGAATTTAAAGCATTTCATCAAACCTATTCAACGTTTCCATTACGTGTTTGAAGTTACTGGGTTAAACCAAACACTGATTATCACAAATATAATAAACCTTTCTATTCCATTTTAAATTTTAGCATTTCCAGAAGACTTTAATAATGAAAAAACATCAACTACTGAACAAAATATTCCACACATTAGATCAAGAATGTTCTGGAATGTTAAACCTTAAGAAAATTGAATATTTTATATTAAATTATGAAGATGGATTTTATAAGGCTCATTTGAAACAAGGTAATTAAGATAGCTTGTCAAAAAATTTGTTTTAGTGCTGTCATATTATTTATGAGTTATTTGTAATTGCTAAGCTCATTTTATAGCTGTATCTAAATTACGATCCATTCTCAGCAGTTATAAATAATATAATTATTATTTATTCACGTTGGAAATCTTCAACATTTTTGAAAAAATGGTTGCTGAAATTTGTACTGAGACTTGTGATTCAGTCGAAAGTTAACTGGTCATATTAACCTTCTTATGAAAGGAACTTAGGAATATTACAAAAAAAAGATTTTGTAAAGTTTCTGTCTACACCCACATTAAGGTTGTTTTTTTTTATTTTTTTGCACCCTTAATAAAGCGAAATAAAAAACAGATTATCGAAAAACTGTATCCTATTTTTCCTATTAGTGTTTCCTTTCTGCCTTGTTTTAGTATTTCAATAATATATTCAGAATTCCAAAGTTTGATTCAAGCTGTACTGATAAATTTATCTTGATAAAGACTTTTGCTACAATATCACTGTAAATGCGATACTAAGCATAACAATTAAAAAGAATGCATATAAGTGTAGTTGTAAAAATCAAGCTTGCAAACATAAATTACATGAACTTAAAATACAGTTTAAATACAATGTATTCATGAGTCACCCATACATTTTCAAGGAAAGGAGAACAAGAAAACAAAAATTAACAACAGTCCAACAAGAACACAGAAAGTTAATGCTCAAGCTGAATACACTGAAGCAAAAAAGCAAGTAAAGAATAGCATTAGAGATGATAAGTATAAATAAGTGGAGGAACTAGCAACGACAGTGGAAAAAGCTGCAAGAGAAGGAAATATGAGACAACTGTATGACACGACGAAGGGACTGGAAGGGAAATATAGTAAACCAGAGCGACCACTGATATTCAAGAACAGAGGAACAGGTAGGTAGGACACTTTGAAGAACTCTTGAATAGATCAGCTCCACTGAACCCACCGGACATCGAAGTAACGCACACAGACATCCCTACAAACTTTACTCTAAGAACGAACAAAGATATAAACATGGCCACCAGACAGATCGAGAGTGGGAAAGCAGCACGACCTAACAATAAACCAGCTGAAGCACTGAAGTTAGATATATCGGTAATTGCAAAAACATGCTCCACGTTCTATTCCGTAACATTTGGGGGGAAGAACAAGTGCCACCGACATACTAGAAAAATGGACATCTCATCGAGATACCAAACAAAGAAGATGTGAGCAAGTGTGAGAATTACCGATGCATCACACTATTATCGGTAGCAGGAAACGTTTTCAACAGAGTGTGGCTGAATCGGATGAAAGATTCAATGGACCTCCAGGTTCGAGATCAAGAGACTGGATTCCGTAAGGATCGGTCATGCACAGACATCATCGTGGAACAGTCACTTGAGTGGATCTCGTCGCCATACAACAACTTCCTTGGCCATGAGAAAGCACTTGACAGAGTGTATAAGAGGACCTTATGAAGCCTTCTCCGACACTATGGTGTACTTGAGGAGTTCGTCTACATCATCCGGAATTCATACGACGAACTACAGTGCAAAGTCGTGTATAGAGGACAGCCGACAGGTGTATTTGCAATACACCTGGCAAATGAGGACTTGTGTTAGATAAGGCTACTTACTCTCTGCCTTTCTCTTTCCTTTGGCAGTTGACTGGATTATGAAGACCCCCATATCTCAGGGGATGCACGGAATAAAATGGACAGGTTAGATGCAATTAGACGAGTTGGACTCTGCATATGACCTTGCTCTTCTCTCCCATACACACCAACAAATACAGGTTTAGACAACCAATGGGGCAGAAGCCTCTGCATCGGTAGGCCTCAGCATACACAAGGAGAAAAGAAAGATTCTCAAATACAACACCGAGAACACCAACCCAATCATACTTGATGGAGAAACTCTGAAAGTTATAGAATATTACAAGTAGCTGGGAGGCATCATCGATGAACAAGGAAGATCTGATGCAGACACAAATGCGAGGATTCACAAGCGAAGGCAGTATTCCTACAATTGGAGAACATATGGAACTCAAAACTACTGTCTGTCAACTAATATCAAAGTTAGAATCTTCAATACGAACGTCAAGACCATCCTGCTGTGCGGAGCTGAAACGTGAAGAACTACTACAACCGTCATCAAATTGTACAAGTATTTATCAACAATTGTGTACACATGGTACTGAATGTCTGTTGGCCGGTGATATGATGGAAAGAAAAGTCAATTTTCGGTTGATTTACTCATTATGAGTTTTGTTCAAGATTACTTCCGTTTTGATTCAATGTAATCATTACTCAATGTAGTATTTGTTTTATTGTCTTGTATGATATTTTATTCTGTATAATATGCGATATTCTTGTATTCCATTGACATGAACTATGTTTAGTATGTGATTTGTTATTACGCTAAGTATTTTTCATATATGTGATTTCATCCTAATTATTAATCAAAATGGATGTACAATCAATATATAAATGAGTGTATTTTCTACTAGATTCGTCGTCGTCATGTTTTAGGGTTAATAAATCATCACTTATACCAGTCTTGTGTTCTTACTTTCGTGTCATGAGAATTGCAGAGGTCCCTGGTTCCGATTACAAGTGATAAGCGTTTCCAACATAACAATCGGCGACAACCAGATGCAAAAAGTATTATTAAAAGAGCCAAGACAATACGCATTCAAACGACAAGTTATAACAGCCGGATACCATGAGTAACAGCCTACTGTGGGAGAGAACAAACCAGCTTCCAGATAAGGAGGAATTTAGATAAAGATGCTAGAACTTGATGGAGCATACATTGAGGAAATCATCAAACCGCATCACGAAGCTTCGCTGTTAGGGTTGAAGCTGTCACAAGTTCACTTAATCTGCGAACGAGAAACAAGAATCGGTGACCAAAGACCAGTAAGCTAGCTATTGATGCGTCCCAACCCGGCTAACTAGAAGGAGAAGTCCAAGCTTGGAATGGGGAAGTATATTCTGCAAACAACCAGAAACGAACGATAACAACAAACTGTTATGACTTTATGTCCGGCTTTTACCACGTGACTTATCCACCAATCAAAATACGACTTATACAATCTTCGCACTGTGCCAAACCAATGACGTTCGACCAGTACGAGCAGCCTAGCGTCCTTATTGTTCCTGTGTCCGCCTAGCCCGTCCACTTGAGTCCAGAACACCAATACCAGCTTCCAATATGCGAATCGAATCATTTATTTCAGACACACTTGCTTTATATATCAATCAAACAGACTGCAACGCACCATAAAATAGGAAATAACATTTATACACAACAAAGCCAAAAAGTGGCTGTGAACGTGGGAAGCAGTAGTCAATTAACTGAACATAACTTAAGAACAGTAAATCGTACAATAATAAATTATAGGTCAACATAAAGCTTATAATAAGAGGAATATAAATATACATAATCTAATTATTGAGTACTTATACCATAAGAATGTATAGAAAACATTAGTCAAATAATATGTTTCAGAAGTTACTCGTGATTTAATCTTCGCTCGGATATAACACAAACACAATTTAAAACGTATATATACAGTACAAAACCGTCCTTGGGGAGAGTTACCAAATAGCATACTAAAAGACTCAACGGACGAATAGCATTTAAGATATTTCCCAGTGGGAAATACGACATGAAGGTGATAAGAGCGCCTTTAGCGAAAATAAAGAGATTCAAATTTTCTAAATAAAATTATAAAATTAGGTCCTTTCCCAAGTGAGTTCTGGGGATCTAACGTCCCCAGCATTCTCTAACTTAGAATCCTGAAGGGAAAGAGTAAGACCAAAGAATAAACTGCTCCGAGAATCTGAAGCAGATATTAAAAGGATGAATAGCAACTGGAAAAAAATGTAGAAGATTACCCATGACAGAGTTGGGTGAGAAGTGCTAGTGGGCGGCCTATGCTCCTCCACGAGTGGTAGCAGTCATAATTAAGTAAATACAGTTAGATAGCTCCAGTTTGCTGACTGTCACATTCATTTTATTCTAGACGTTCCTCATGTTCAGGAACTAGTGTAATTGTACGGTACACTCTAACTTAGTTCTGAGTATTAAAAAAGGACTCACTACGTGTCAGAGTAGCTTTGAATAATGTAAATTATTTTCAAATGCTGCTTATGTTAACAATAAAGCAGAGGAAAGATGGAATTTCAAGATTGAATAATGTTTAATTTAGCGTTTTATTTGGTCAAACTCAAATTATATTATTCCCTACCATTATTGATGTGTTTTTAGCTAAGTCAGATTTAGCTTCTAACATTCAATCGACTGCAAGGTCTTGTTCAATGTCTAATGATCAGGTAACTTCAAGTTCTACATTTACCAGCAGTTTAATATCATCATCCGAGACTTTTAGTGGTCCATCATATATTCAAAGCACAGTTAATCAATTACAAAATCTACATTATTACCATTATCCAGAAAAGTCAGTTGAAATAAATATCACTGACTTCAAAATTCTATTAGATCACATATTTTGGCCTAAAAATAATCAATATCTGATTGGTCATGATGAGTTTGACTTCAGTTGTTTGGAAAAGTTTCTTAATTACTTAAAAGAAAAATTAATACAAACTATATCTGAGAAAATAAGAACACGAATTCGACGGGAATGGATAGAGAAAATTTTATCAGTTTCACTGAATACCTTTGATAATTCAATGGAATTAGTTTATAAAACCGTTTTCCAGGTAAGATAACTAACTTTATTCTATGGTTGAAAGACAATGAAATTTAAATTAAGATGGCTAACATGATTAGTCTATTACAATAAGTGAATATTTTGTTTTCCACTATGTAGAATTATCTTATGAATAGTAATTCAAAATGATTTCATTACGATGACTTAAGTCAATTGGTTATAGATAATTCTATCCACAATATAAATGACTAATTATTAGAAAAAGCCATTCTTGTTTTTTAAGTTCAGTAGATAATTGTGATCTATTTGGCTAACCTATGTAACCTAATAAAAGTAAGTTCATGAATAAGTGGCAGATTTAACACCATAAATAAATTATTTGTTTATCTTACTTGATACATTCACATTCCGGTTAACTTACACCATTTTTTTCATGTTTGTTTTTGTAACTTTATCTAATAAATTATAAGTACGTTGATCCTAGTTAAGTACAAATTAACAAAAGTAAATTACCAGATATTTTTATAAGTTGCTTGTTAAGTATATAGTAGGTATTAAAGATATCAGTATTACTGTTTCTAGATTATTTTAATTCATCTAATCTAACAACTAAATCTGACAAACAATGAATAGTTGTTTTAATCAACCAAAAACAAGATGATAATTTTCAATTCGTGAGAGTTATATTTATTTGCAGATAAATACAAGTAATTATTCTCTTCATAATTCCACATTTAAAATCATAATTATTAAGAATGATGAAAT
This sequence comes from Schistosoma haematobium, assembly GCF_000699445.3. Taxonomy (NCBI): domain Eukaryota; kingdom Metazoa; phylum Platyhelminthes; class Trematoda; order Strigeidida; family Schistosomatidae; genus Schistosoma; species Schistosoma haematobium. Next base: position 21,172,280 of record NC_067197.1, on the reverse strand, counting down.
GATTCTTTTACTACTAATTAATTGTTATTAGTGTGCTCATAATTATCACGGAATTATAATTATTTCTCGATGAATACCTTCTTTTTTATGCACATTCTTACTTTACGCGTGAAGACACTCATAAAAGATACAATAAAACATGGTGCACAAAAGCAGACCAGTGTTAACATTGCATTACTTTATCCAACAGAAACAACAAATGATGCATTGCCTTTCGATACAAATATACAATCCCGTATACAATATGTAGCAGCCATACCAGAATCGGAAGCTGAAATTCTGCTTGATCAGTGTCCACAGGGAGATGAATCCGATTTATTGTTCAAGGTAAACGGTTAAAAGAAAGTGATTATTAAATATGTCAAATGTTTTCATATTGTTTGAGTTACATAAAATAATGTGCATAACTAAGTGGAACAATGATAATTTGTCTTCTACGCTGCTAAACAGTAGGGATTTATTTCGTATAGTCACTGGGATCAATGATAACGTATGAATCAATGACAAAAATTACTTCTCCCTACAGTGTACCTTAGTTCTTATCACTCAAAAGATAATACTTGATCCGTGACTACGAAGAATCATGATTTAACGACAACACAATACTTATCTAGTCCTAACCTAACCACAATGATAGTGAGAAATGGTTGGATGATTTGTGATTGAGCAACAACAGAATAAATTCCGTTGAGATCACGAGCTAATCTAAGTCAGAAAACCGGCTAAAAAGTGAAAGAAAGTGACGTCCATTTTTCTTCAGTATGGGACTACTCAGCAGTGTGCATCCACGACCCCGCGACCTAGGACCTCCGGTTTCGCGTGCGAATGTTTAATCTCTAGACCACTGAGCCAATAATTAGTGGCGTGATAGTCTAACTCCAATTATTTTACGATTCTGAACGACCGTCTTCCATTTTTTCTTTAAGTACCTTGCACATACTCGACACTGGTGAAATCCACTGGTCTCCCCTTTCAAAAGAACTAAACAACTCACACACCCATAAAGAAGTAAACATGTCTTTAAATCAACGACCATAAGCTCAAAATAGTGATTTCAGATTCAAGTACATCTTATCACTTCCATCATCATCCTGAAACTATTTCAGTAAATCACAATGAAATCATACTTCTAATTAGATAAAGGTTAAAACTCAAATATATTTCTGCCATGTTCAAATCCTCAAATAGTAAAAAAAGTTAAGCGTAGGGTACTATCAAAGAATATATTCGGATTTTCGTTGAGACATATCGTCTCTTTTTCAGCTGTAATAATCTCATGTATGAACATAATTCGAATAATTCTAAAAATGTACTAGTTTTTGAAAAGACAATCGAACATATATTTTCCATATCTAAGGCAAGTAGACTTTGTTGTGACTTCTGCCCGGTTATTTATCACACGATATGATCGCCCATGAGATTACGACTTATAAAGTCTTATCACTGTGCCACAACAATGACGTATTGACCGGTATGAGCAGCCTAGCCTTCTTGTTGGCCCTTTTTCTGCCTAACCCTGCCTGTTGGCTCCAGAACGCCAATAACAGATTTCAAGGTACGAATGATCTATTTCAGACATAATTGGTTTATATACAAACAAACTAAACCATAACATACCATAGATAAAAAATAACAATTGTACAAGATCAAGCTAAAAAGTGGCTATAATAAACTGGTTATAGCTTAAGAATAGTAAGTCGTATAACAATAGTCTATAGAGCTTATAATAAGAGGAAAATAAATATACATAATCTAATTACTCAATAATAATATAATAAGAATATATTTATAATATTAGTCCATTAATAGATCTCAGAATTCACCCATAATTTAATCTTCGTTAGGATATAACACATAATTATTAATCTACATGATCTGGATTTCTAATTTGGACAACATTAAAATACCATTTTTTTGTGACTTAGGGTATTTTAATTTGTAACATGGTTTATATAAACTGAAAACTTATTCAGTTTTGCAAAGTCAAGCTTTTACAGACTAATCCCTTATTTACGGGCATGGTATTCGGGTGTTGAGTGATGAATATAATAAAAGAAATTTTTAAATAATCCTAAACTATCTCAAAGTTTTTGTATCAGTTATCTGTTATGAAGAAAGTTTTACTTAGTAAGTATTATATTTGTATTTATATTTAATAGCAAATTATTTCTTGTGGTACATTTGATTTAGTTACATAATTTACAGCATAAAAGTTAGATAATTCTTTGATTTATTTTATACTTAAAATAAATGTCTTTGGATTTCTTTTGTTTATCCACAATAGTGTTTAAGAACTGGTTTAACATTGGTTCATTCTGAAATGTCAAGATTGAAAAGATTTTCACTTACCGAAAATAAGTCACATAACATGTCAGTATGTACTGAAACGAACACGGAACAAAGTTATCAGTCACCTTCATTCGCTCTTGCCATACCAATACCCTCTGCTAAGAAATACTTTATCGGAGTAATGAAAGTAAACAAATTGAAAAATAACGACCAGCTACCAAAGTTTGAAGAACATGAAATTCAGTTTTATCGCGTAAGATTTGAAGGTTGCTTTTGGTATCTTGGTTTTATTTTAGATTGTGAACAAATAAGCCTCTGCTCTCTGGTAATTATGTTCAAGATTCTTTTCTCTATATTCTACATGTAAAGTGACGTAGGTTGAGCTCATACATGTAGATAGAGAGACATAAACCACCGATGCCGTTACATGGTTGTGTGGCAAAAATACTAAAATTGATAATGTGAATTTTTAATCTCTGATCTCAACCCATCACGTCTAACAAACAATCTAAACGTCTTGAGTTAGATTACGTATGGTGTCGTAAGTTCAAATCACTAAGTAGCACTGAAATCAAGAGAAATTGTTACATAGTTTTACCATATTATATTTCTTCCCATTAATTTTTATTGTAGCAACACCTAATAAATAAAATTATAAAAACTGGTATGTTGTTTCTTGATCTTATTAATTTTATTCGTGAGATATTAAGACAAATACGGATTTTCAACCGACAACATAATATTACTTAGTCGGAGAATAATGACTTTGATGGAGCTTCTGCTGATTACTTGAGTAATCGAGATAATTGGCTAACTATTGATTTTTATGTTGAAGCAAAAATTTAAATATGGTATGACACTGTTTTAGTAACAGTTAACAGTAAAAGCCATGATGAAGACAGTGCTACATTTTTGAGATACAAGACTAATGTATCCAAATAAGAACATATAACAAGCAGAAATTCTGTAACAAGATCAGTAAATTTTCTAATACACACCAAACAATTCCCATTAAAAATTGAAAGTAGCTTCTTAAGATGCATAGATTAAAACACATTAACGAATTAGAGAACAGTTCAGGGTTTACATAAATGAGGATTGGTTTCTGATTACATTAGGATCATCAACTTTAAGAAGACTGAACCCGCACAACAATTAGCAAAACATTCAATATCGTATATGAAGCTCTATATCCAATCATTCTATTTTGTAAAGCCTTGACATGTACATACTAAATTTGTTTTATATCATTTTAAATTAAGATTCGATATATTAGTTCAGACAGTATGATACAATAAGCATAAATATTCAAACGTTATTGTAATTGGCGTAGAAAACGAAATTGAGTGTTCCAATACTAAAAAAAAGTTTAAACATTGCAGCTTAAACCTTTACTAAGTGTAAAATTATTTTGCAAATGATTTAAATTCCTGTTCAATATATCAATAACTGATGTTTCTAAATAATAAAATAATATCTCACGTAAAGATTTTTTATCAAGTAACCAAGATAAAGTGAAATTTTCAAAAGAATTTACAATATCATTTTGACTACTGTTCATTTTGGAAGTAATATAAATAGGATCTTGAAAAGTATGTAATTGTATGTTAGATAATCGTGTTATTTTTAAATGATCAAACTTCATACCAACTGCGCCATTTTGATTAATAAACAAATGTAAACTGACATTAAAACGTAAACCGATAAATTTAACATGCATAAAATTATTTTCGGACGTTAAATAATTCCACTTAGGAAATAAGCACCAATTTGCAAGCATTTCAATATTTTTATTTAATTCAATTGAAAATTTAATTTTGTAAACATCGCATAATTTTTCATCACGTTTCATCATCCATTCTTTAATTAAAACATCACTATTAGGTTGATTTTTATTTGACTGTAGCCATATTTCTTCTTGTTCAATAGAAAATTGGTCATCGTATTGATTAATTTGACTAAGTCTATCAAATCCCCATATTGTTATATTCTTTAATGTTATCATCCAATTATCAATATAATCTATTTGAAATGAATTATTTTTAGCCAAATATATTTTAGTTCTGTAAAATATGATATTGACAAGTAATCTGATTAGTTTTAAACAACTCTGATCAGTTCTAGCGGCGAACGAAGTTATGATATAATGGGAGTGATGTAATGCGTAGACGTTTAAGTTTTCTACATAAAGTAATCGGAGAAGTTCTAAGAGTAGAAGACCTGTAGGAAGAAATAGAATACAAGTAGTATTAAGAGAACTTTTAAAAAAACAGTGACATTCAGTTATTTAAATTACTTGTGGCCCCAGCGAGTTAGATATTTTCTTACAATCAGTCAATTAAACACTATAGAGTTAAGATTATTCATATTCTACAGACTTAAAGTGGTAGAAAACATAAAGCAATATAAAACCGGTGAAATTACTTGATTGTAAGTTAGTGTTAAAAATAAACTTGGATAAGTAGTCTTCTTAATGATATGGCGATGTTAAATGTATGGTCTTAGCTAAGCGGAGTTAATAAATTCATATGATTGCAAGCATAAAACTGCGATACCTCAAACTTGTGTTCCCGTCACTAACTTCAGATTATTATATCAGTTATAGAAGTCGTAATTTAAAGGTGACATCAAGAAAGTAAGCCAATAAATGACAAACAATTAGTCTCAATTTAATTACAAGCCAACATTGAAATACAAAGTTAATACAATATATCACGCTGTAAACCTTCAGGAACCATAATATTTATAACTTCAATTTCCATGGTTAGTCAAGTCGACAAGCTTTCACGCATCTATATAACAAAAACCTATATATATATATATATATATATATATATATATATATATATATATATATATATATATATTCAATTTTTAAGAAATAAACATTTGACAAAAAACATTACTTACATCTGAAGATGATCGTCATCGCTATTCTATAAAGAAAAGTAAAAGAATCGAAGACATATTTAATATAAGTAAATCAATTAGATGACTAGTTGATTTGTGACATGTTTTAACATAATTTTTAATATCTAATAAAATATTCACTTATTCTATCTTATGTGAATACAAATATTAATGAATAAAAATAACGGATGTATATATCATAAAAGTTTGATGAAACGATTCATTCCATGGTTCACCACTGTATCGATTATATATGGTCAGGGTAGGAAGTGTGTGTCATTCACTTAAATATTTGTATGTTTGTGCATAACAAACGTTTATTTATTGATAGATTATATGAAGCCTTAGTAGCGTGTGCATGTGAGTGAATTCATTTACATTTCACATTATATCGGCTGAATTTAATTAGTGCTAAGATTTATGGGATATTTCGTTCATTCTAAAAAAAACATATTACTAAATTTTTAATTTTACCTCTAATGCATTTGATATTTGAATCGTTCATTCCTAACATTATAACTGTTGAAAAATGCTAACCGGAGTATTGTAGCATCAGAATACTAATTATATGTATGATATTAATTCGAAAAGTATTTCATTAATTATTGGTATCGCAGGACAAATATAGGTTATAAAACTGAAATATCTCAGTTACATTGCTAACAAAAATGCTAATCTGGTCATTTTTACCAACACTAAAGAGTATTTAACTAGTCAGAAATAATTTGACTATTGAAATCATTTATTTGTCTTATGACATTTAATTTTCAACTCATTATAGAAGAACAATCAAATGATCTTATATTGGATATCTAGAAAGCACAGTGGATGTTAATAAGATATATATGATAAAAATCACCAAAAGTCTTTTGAATTTCCTTATTGATTTCAATTATTACCATATAAATGTCATCAAACAACAAAAATAGAATGTACATTGAGCTTCAAAATAAGTTTTTTTTAAAACAGAAAAAACTGGTCAACTAAATAACACATAGATAATAATTGCTATGAGGTTTTTCCAACAACTTGTAGGAATCTTTCATTTAAATATCAAATTCAAATAAACAGGTTACAGAGTGATTCAACACAGAAGATTAAACCAGTGAGTACAGTAAAATGTAAGAAAATATTGTTAAAAAATTACAATAAAGCTAGTGATTTGAAAAGAACTATCTATTTATCAAACATTTTATCATAATTAACTTCTCCATGAATAAATATCAATCAAGCTAATATTTATATTCAATGTAAGTTTAAGCAATTAAAATTGATGTCATTTTAAGCAGAGTAATGTTTAACTGACCATCAACTTAAAATTAATGTACTGTTAAATTTTACTGACAAGTAATAGAAATATGAGTAAATTTTAGCTACTTGCATGGAATGTACATTCAAAACTTTGTTGCTTGGTCTACATTTACCTACCATAATAATTAAAATTACAGTTACGAGGTGGATATTTTAAACTTATATTTGAAATAGTGAAAATGATTTCTTAAAAATGTTTGGAAAAGGATTACATTTTGTAGTGAACAAGAAGACGAATGGACACAATTGAATGGATTTAACACAAAATTACGGGAATTGTTAATAAAATCTAACAATCATAAAGTAAATGCTTAATTTGCGAAATGTTCATCAATTGTCTGACTTCATTGTCCTTGGATTTTCATACAAATTAAATTCTGTTTCCTTTCTTTACTTTTCGATCCTCTTGTCTCTCTGCTGCCAGACATTCTGTTCACGACTAACGTCATATACTACGTATGTCGATATAAGTAGCACACACACAATTTTTCCAAGTATATCTTAAAGTAATTGTTTTTACAGTTAGTTATTCAATGGTTTTCTTTAAATCTTTTTTTACTGCAGGGTGTAGCTTATCATCTGGGCTTTGCTTTCTCGCTTGTAAATAGTCGATACTTACTCAGTTCCATGATACATGATGCATTCGACTGGATTTATAAACGGCTAGGCAATATTGATGAAATTGCATTTTACCACCGATGTAATGATGATGATGGTGATGTAAACCATTCGACGACAATAGATTCGACAGAGAAGAAAACATATCCACCTAGCAAAGAGGTTAATTATAAATTACGCAAACTTGTATCAAAACATGGTATTCACCAAACAACAGTTCATACTGACCTATATGTTATCGATAAAAAGAAAAACCACCTATAGTAAGTTACATTATCAGACTGATTGTGCTGTCAGAAATTAGACACAAATATAAATATTTTTATGAAGCATTTAATTTTATACATATTAGTGACGTTTTATAACTTAAAGCAAACTTCATAATAACTTTCTACAACGTTGAGTATCCGTAGTGCTTCCAATAATGAAGACAAAATGATATTATTTGATTATTCAAGCTATACCATTTGATGTCTTAAAATGTCATACTATTCATCTTGATATCTGAAATCATCACGATTCACTGACTGATTACTGTACCTCTTACTACTCATTAAGCCGTTTCTTGCTTTAATGAAACTAAATATTTTAATATTCATGATTCACTAGGGAGTGGAGCTGCAGTTTTCATAATATATTCACTCATAACTACATAAAGATATACGTCACTGTTTGTCAAAATCGATACGTTATTTTATAAAACGTGGTGAGTAATTACCTTGACAATTTCAACCTACTAATAAGTAGTGCATTGATTAAGTAAATATGACCTAATTTAACTTGTTTTCATTAATATTTTACGTACAACTGTTCACCAGTAGTATGTAATTCTTTTCAGTTTCTCGTTATTTCTTCTGATATGGTTTTATTACCATATGACACGTTATAATGTCAAGTGTTACACTCATTTAATGGATTTGAAATTTATTTAGACAACATATCGATAACTATCAAATGAAGGTGTAGGTAGGGTAATGTGGTATTTTACATATAAAATCTATTGATTATTAGGACATCATATTTTAGTTTACCTTTCCAACAATCATATCTACCAAAAAGTTAAACAGAGAACATAAAAAATTGGCAGATTCAGTTATAGGAGGACAATGAAAATATGATGATAACATATATCGCATGAAAAAATGATTTCATCTTATGATTCACAACGCTAACAAGCTACTTAGAAGGAAAAAAATGTAATGTATAGATGATTATCTAATTAATAAATATATATCTCCAGGAATAATCTAATTTTTCGCGGAAATATTTTGTTTATTAAGGATAAGCTATAGGCGAACAACTCTCCATGGGTGTTTTTAGAATGATGTGGGTTAGTTAGCTGTTATTCCTCCTCAAACAGCTAACATAATAAAGTATACTAAATTCAAACTTCATGCGTTTTTAAAAACTTTATTTATATATTAATTGACATACATCTACGAAGGCAGAGAAACAGAAACTTATTTGGCTTTGTATTATTATTTAGTTACAGAAACATGGTATAAACTATTTATAACTACGATTTTATATCGGGTTTTTGTTTTAATTATATGACTAGCAGAAAGTGTCTTGCTCGACAATTTCAAAATATACGACCATCCTAACTAAGTTAGTTAATTATTATGTTGTGAGTAGCATAAGAAGTGACAAAACATTCATCAGTTCAAGTTGTTATACTTCACATCAGGATAACTGACGTAATCTGACAAGAAGTAAATCAAACATGGCAAAGAAAGTAAGAAAAATAATCAATGAAACTAATATATGACAAGCATGGAGAATTGTTAATCTTGACATTTAAAAAAATACATCTCAGACGCTCTTAACGATTTTGAACGATCTGAATATTATCTTCAATAACAAATTATAATTAACTCATAAAATTTAACCAGAAGTTTTTAAACATTCAACACAGCTCAGACTAACAGTAAATGATTTCTTAAATTGATAGAAAAAATTAGTGTACAGAAAAATATAATGAGTTGTTACAAACAGCAATTATCTTGGTGATAAACAAACTAATTGAAAACTATGTTATTTTTATCAGAAGGGTTTTGTGGATATTATAGTAATTTCAATGGTTGAGATCATGAGTCAATTGAAGCTAGACCACCATGGGAAACCTGGAAGCGCTGGACGGCCGTTTCGTTCTATTGAAACGACTTAAATCAGTCATCAATAAAACCTATTGCGCAGCAAAGGTCATCATCAAAGAAAGAACAAGGTGCATGCTTCATTCAAAACCTAAAGTACATGGAAACGATTGCGTCACATCCCACTGTGTTTACCAATTTAAATGTGTGTGTGGTCACACATACATAGGGAGGAGTAATCGTGATCTCAACATTAGGGTGAGTGAACATGTACCCAAATGGCTTCAGAAACAAATACAATCAAGTGACCCAATAAGAGCAGAGGATAAACATCCATCATCCTCTATTGCTAAACATATAATTGAAACAGGTCACAAGATTGATCTAAATTCAGCTTTTGTAGTGCTGTATAAAAGTGTAAAAGGGCGTATACTAAGGTTTATTGAAGCCTTAGCCATACGAAAATTCAAACCCCCTTTATGTGTTCAAAAACAGTTTGTTCTTACCTTAAACCTACCCTGGTAATATTGACCTATTATCCAGAGTGATTAGGTTTCGCTTTGTGTTCACATTATTATTATTATTATTATTATTATTACTCTTATCATTATCCTTATCTCCTCTTACCCCGTTTCCTGTCTAGTTGACCTTTTATTTTTATATATAAATGCTCTTAACAAGTATATGTGTGACCAGATTGTTCGAAATGTATTGCGCTAATATATCACATAGTTCTGTTAATCTTCGTCTTCTAATATCATTATCGAAATTTATCAAAGGGACTAATTGTTTTAAATTTCATTTGAACTGTTATAACTGTAATTATTGTCATTCTATGAAGTATACAAAAAAATGTATCTTATCCACTAATCATTATATTTTGAATACTAAGAGTAAACAAATTAAAGTTTAATTTATGGATGGGTTAAAATAATTAGTGGTTACCTATAAATTATAATAATTACCTATGGTTAACTTCTAGAATTAGGTAATGACTTACATTTATCTTTAAATTTACTTGTACTGTTTACTTTAGAGGATTATAACTATTTACTACCATACAAGTGAGCGATTTTAACCAGCTTCAAAATTAAAAAAAGCGGAGTTTAAGTGTAGTAGTACACCACTTTTAATGGTTTCCTAAATTTAATCAGAAAGTATGGAAACAAAAAATGAGGATCAATTACATTTATTCATATTACTTTAATTTCTATTATCTGATTTATCCAGCTAGAGTATTAAACAAGAGATTTTAATGACATTGTAGTCTTTGATCGAATAAGTCATTCAGATCACAGAAATTAATTTCATTATAAACATTTTTCTTGAGTTTTAAATCTTCTGTACATTATAAAAACAGAGAATTATTATTTCAGTTTATTAAACAAATATCTAATTGAAATCATGAGTCAGTTGAAGCTAGACCACCATTGAAAACCTGGAAGCACTGGACGGCCGTTTCGTCCTAGTATGGGACTCCTCAGCAGTGCGCATCCACGATCCCGCACCACGCGGGGCTCGAACCCAGGACCTACTGGCTTCGTGCGCGAGCACTTAACCATTAGACCACTGAGCCGGCATCCAGCGGTGTTAATGTCTAACTTCAACCAATCCACGAAGTTGCGCCACCATATACCATTGTCTTCAGTGAGCTGATATCTCACAACAGACCTGGTTGTACTCCACTGGTAACGGCGCACTGCTGAGGAGTCCCATACTAGGACGAAACGGCCGTCCAGTGCCTCCAGGTTTTCAATGGTGGTCTAGCTTCAACTGACTCATGATTTCAATCTGTGAAAATTTCTAAAAATCTCCACAAACCCCTTCTGATAATAATCATCTGCTCACTAGTGACTGACTTCAAGAGATACTCCTGGAGTTCTAGTGGGAAGCCGTTACCAGTGGAGTACAACCAGGTCTGTTGTGAGATATCAGCTCACTGAAGACAATGGTATATGGTGGCGCAACTTCGTGGATTGGTTGAAGTTAGACATTAACACCGCTGGATGCCGGCTCAGTGGTCTAATGGTTAAGTGCTCGCGCACGAAGCCAGTAGGTCCTGGGTTCGAGCCCCGCGTGGTGCGGGATCGTGGATGCGCACTGCTGAGGAGTCCCATACTAGGACGAAACGGCCGTCCAGTGCTTCCAGGTTTTCAATGGTGGTCTAGCTTCAACTGACTCATGATTTCAATCTGTGAAAATTTCTAAAAATCTCCACAAACCCCTTCTGATAAAATATCTAATTGTGAATTATTGAATTCACTGTGAATTTTACTAGCGTTAACAGTTTGAATTAACATTGTAATGACAAATAGTTGAAAAGTAACATAATTAAACTTGTGATCTTACGTTCACACTGTTTTGCACTTTTGTTTAGTTTTTTTTTTATAAATACAACATAAATGAAATTATATACAAAACGATAGCCATTCTTTAGATTGATTATTATGATAGTTGAAAGAAGAGCATAGTTATAACAAATGGCTTTATTTAATTAGTAAACAATTTGTTATATTCAGGTCAATAATTTGAAAGTTTAAGCTGAAATAATCTCATTACGTGGTGCTCATTAAAAAGGAATACCAACTTTAAGAAATTGCAGCGATTTATTTACACTGCAAACCTTGTATTGGAGAGTTATCTAGTTAAAATACTGTTCTACTCTAATCAAACATCGTTTAATCCCACTGCACGGATTGTAGTACGTCATCAAAATTCTGAAGTCACTTATTTAGAGAAAGTCATTGTCTTTTGAGAATCGTAAGTACTCGTTAACTCTCTCTTCATACATATTACCACCGTTGACTTAACTGCTTCTATTAATCTGGTGTTCATCTTGCTGTGCTGATGAGGTATAGCAACTTGGACCGATGCATATATGTGCCTGGTCCTACGTTGTAGCTGACTGACTGGATCGTAACAGTAGTAGTTTTTCACGGTAGGGTAAGTTTAATTAAATTTATGTTTTCATGTTCGTCTACAGTAAAAGTTTTAAGAATGCTACATTTGTATTTGTCAGCAAGCGAGACTCATTGTAATTCAGAATATTAAAAGTGTCTTCAAATTCAGATGACGATTGTCAATTATTTCAAACAACTTCTATCATCCGATAATGTGATGAAAAAGGTACCCATTTTACTTATATTTAAGCCAAATTTAAATGAGTGACAAACCCATACAGTTAAATTTAACATGATAAACTGACTATCAATAAAATCTGTCTGCAAACAGGAAATTAATATTTGCCAAGTTATCTTCGATCAATATAGTTTCTTGGCCCAACAAGAATACAATCAAATTCAATACCCTGACATTTTAACTGAATTGAACAAAAGTTTAAGATAAAAGACAATCTGATTATACAATCATTAAATAATTTTATTGACTAGAAAGTCATAAATTGTAACCGTAAACTGTGGGTTAGATTACATAGTTTTATAATAAAAGGTTAATATAATCTATGAGATTATAACTCCTAATTATATGGTGAATGTATATTGTGTACATACCTCAGAAATCATCTCTTGTCTAATGAAATATAATGTTCAGCTTACATACTTTACATATCATAATATCGGAAAATTCCTCCACAATGAAGGTTAATGAAAAGAGCAACAAATATGGAATAACTGTAAGAGACGTTTAAGTGTGAATATTTATACGTTGAATGCAAAATTATTCTAGAATACAAAACTAAGGGCATAGAAATAGAATTATTTGGAAATGAGATGTCAATGCTATAGCTGTGTAGATCTTTGAATGAAAGTGACTGAGTACTCATCAGAAAAGAAGTAGGGACTAATGATTAATGTCATGAGGAGAATCGCGTAACATATGTTTATAAGTGAGATCACCAAAGCTCGACATCGAAAAAACAGAAAGGAAGGTTAGTGTTCGCCTCTTTAAGTACAGAAGCTTAGATTAAGAGGACAACTTGTTTTTAACAGTGCTATTGTACTCTATCTGCTTGACATTCGTCATAATGTTGATGCTTCAGATTCCTTCAAGATTATTAGCAAACAAAAAACATAGAATTTACTATAGTTTGCCGGATCAATTGCCATAAAAGATTTGAACCAAATTTACTCATCTAAAATAATTCAGCTATCGATCTTGCTTTGCTGTAGTGACCTCATTCATAAATGTTTGTTACTCAATCATTCTCATAAATTAAATCAGAAATATAGGTCGACACTTATTTTTAACTTGATAATGATATTATTTATGAGTAATAAACTCAAATCGCTAAATAAAAACCCATTTGTTCACACTAAAAAACTAGCCTATTAGTTTATAAAAGAGTGATTAATGCCAGAAATAAGTTACTAGATTTATAATAATTTTCTATTTGATATAATACAATTATCATAGTTTCATTTTGTTTTTAAAATTCTCAGTTATCTTTAGATTATACTGAAATTATTGTTTTTAATTTAGAATAAAAAACATTATTTACTGTTAACATTCACAATCACTCTGAGGTAGGTTCAAACAATGAGATACCTGTTTTCGTTTCGACAGTTGAATAGTAATACTAATTTTCATACTTAGAAAATGTAACTCAAAGCTGAGTATACGAATTTTTGCTTGGTATATGATTTGCGTCTTTTATTTTTTTCTTCAAAATCTGAGAACTGTAATGCTAATAATGTTTGATGTTATACAAATCTGTAGAAAAGAAACTTTAATTTTATACCCAAATTTCGGTATCTGACACTCATTTATGTACCGTTTAATAAACATTATTAGCCTACAGTTAGGGATAGCAATAAAAGTATAAATTTCTAATTCATTTATAAACCTAACATGTGGTGTTCTATTTAAATATTAATGCCAAATTTATGTGTAAATTCATATGTTGAAAAACGTTTAATTTCATTCAATAATTTGGTATAATTCCATTTATTTTCAACATTACTATGTTCAATGGACACAATATTAATGTCATGTAATTCGTTCCCTTTATGAATTTAAATAAAGAAAGAACAAATATTGATGCAGAATAGTATGAATTCATTTTATTTCGAGGTTTCTCATCAGCTGCTTACAACCAAATGTAAAATAGAATTTTACATTGAGATAAAAAATAGTATGAAACAATATTAATCAACAAAAAATGTAAAAACTAGTTTGTTTATTTTATATGACATAAAAAGTCGTGATAAAGCAGGTATATGATATTAGTAAATCCACTATAAATTCCTTGAATATATATCTGCTTCAACCTAATATAACGTAAACATGTTAACTCATGACTTGTAACTACAGTTAACTACTGTTTCAGTTCTTCTATGTTGTTTATATTTTATCTGCTAACCACAGATTATTTAAAATGACAAAAATTAATAATGGATAGAGTGCTTTTATTTTGTTACATTAACATTGATGAAAAAAGTATAATTGATAAACTTTCCACATGAATAAAGGCAGGTTACCAAAGAAAATAAATTTTCATGCTTATTTCACCAATTAATCCTTGCATTTAAAATTGATATATCATTTAAATTATTTCTGGTGTTACTAGTAAACGTTGAGTATTCTTTCATATACATTTATATCTGTATTGCACTATACTTAGATGATGTATATCTGTTGGAATAAAACTATTGGATACTAATTACTATTAACTGAGATCACTTATAATAAACCTTTATTATGAATTTAATATTAATTCAGATTAACTATAAACAAAAATAACAATGAAGTTATCTGTAAGTATGCAAAATTGTGTCTAATATTTATTCAATGAAAGAAATATGGGCCAAATAATAAGCGGAAAAAATGAATACCACGGGCTTAAATCATCTTGAATAACCTTCCAAGCACTGCTAATCAGTATGATTAGTTTCCACTTACTGAATATTTTTTATATGGTAATTTGCATAATTTTGAGGTAGCTATATTTAACTGTTAATTATTTAAAGGATATCTACCTAAAATTCTGTGTATTCCCTCACTTAATCGTCATTATTGGTTTGTTGTTAATCTTCAGCTACTACCTGTTCGACGTACTAGAATCTGGATATTCATTAGTTAATTGCGTACTTGGTCGAAAACATTATACATTTCCATTTACTGATTGCAATAATAAAGTGATCGGTGTTATTGATGTGTGTTGTTTAAACTTCCTTAATAAACATGAATTAGATTATTTACATAAAAGTTTAATACATTTTCAAGAAGGTTATGAACAGTTAGTGAACTATACAGGAGTAGATACATATGGTCAGTATAATAATGCAGACGAATACAATACTATATCAAAAAACCAAGAAGAAACTGAAATTAATTCACAAATTGAAGAAGTTAAATCTGACTGGATAGATGAAAATAACAAATTTATACCTAAAATTATTGTGAAAAAATTAGCAAAAATGGAACTGAGTCTTCTAAGTTTAAAGATTGATAAAGATGTAAGTTTATTATATCATAAATTATTGATGACAATGATGAATTAGGTTATATAAACTTTATTTTAAACCATAAGGATTATGTCTAATGTCAGAACACCTTGAACTGGTAAAATGTTGTATTTAGTGAACAGTTGAACTTTGAGATATATACTTCGAAAGTGATTGTTATTTATTGTCACTTGTAATGGTTTCAAATGGAAAAAGGAACGAATAAATCGTCATCAACCAAAGATGTGAACTTTCTCATGACTAAACAATGAAACGAATTACAGGAGGAAGTTATATGCCGGTAAGCAGACACGTTTTTCTAACCACTCAATTAGGTTTCGGAACGACAAACAATTTAAACCGACCAATATATATGAAGGAAATCGAGTCAAATCATATGACTTGAGAATCTGAATAGAAATACAAAATGTATTGATATTATTGGTCGAATCTTGAGTAATGGTCGTTTACTTAGTTACTTGTATTTTCATGCTTAAATTTAATAAAAAATATACTTAATATGTGGTTTTATTTTTCACTGTAAAATAATCCCTTCTTGAAGATATTCCTTCTTAATTTTATTGTGTCTTGTTGATAAAGGACAAAGGACTAGTGCGAAGTCTATTTGTAAATCAAGTATGTTTTATATACCAATAAACTCGGAATATAACTTTCTTAGAGAAGAATATATTTGATTGGTTGAATGTTGCGTTGCAGTGAACAGAAGACGGGTGGGGGCAATCCAATCGTATTTAGCATAAAATTACAAAATTACTTGATAAAATAAAGATAAACCATATAGTAAATCGTCAATTTGCAAAAGATTAATGCATCATATCAACCTGGACTGTTCCTGTTGCAAACATCAAATCAATGTCTCACATTTCATTGTTCATGCGTTTTCTTACAAATTGCATTGTGTTGTCGCGCTTCCTTTCTTGATCTTCCCCCATCTTCTGCTGCCAGACATTGTTTTTAACTCGCGTCATATACTACTTACATCAATATAAGTAGCATGCACCACAGCGTTCCCCACCATTCTTTTCGTTTGACATCCATTATATTGATGGTTGTCTATCTTTATTAATTGAATTTCATAACGATTGTATGTGTATTATCACGTGTGATATAATGTCTGGTACTCACAGTAAATTATCACATATAAATATTTTAAACAATCAAAACAGTCAATCTTTTTTTGCAATTCAAAGCATTTATCTCACATTTTAGTCAGGTCTCTAATCGTTTTATGTTTGCTAGTGCTATGTCGAACCATGACGACAGTAACCAGTTGAAATAAAATTATTCATGGTACAGTGGAGTATTGTATACTTTTATTTAGGAAACTCATTCAGTTTTGGGTGGAATTTTGTTCTCTGAGTTGGTTTGATCGTGGAGCTTTCATCGTTATTCTGAACAATATCATCGGCAAAAACTTTACGTAGAATTGAAGTGTTTAAATTTCCCTACATATGGTTACAGCTTGTCCTGTAGACCTCGATCTTGATTGGTTATAGTTGACCTTTAACCTGTCATTGTTCACTTCTTTATTTTGATTGTATCTCCCATTGATTTGATTCTTGGACCTACGTTTGTCCATAATTTTTCTGATTGGTTGATAAGTTGGATCGATTTCAATGTGCTTATCGATTGCTGACTGACCTGAGTGCCAAGCTTTTAAAAAGTCTCTGGTGTTTTCAGAATAGCCTTTATCCAAGATCTCAACATTTTTCCATTTGGATGCGTGTCCACATGCATTGATATAAGCGAGGATATGTCATGGCGTACGGTCGCTAGTTGATGTTCGTGCAGGTGAAGATGAAGAGGGTGTCCGCTTTGTCTGATGTAGTGTTTTTCGTAGTTGGAATAATTTATTTTGTAGATGATGTTCGGTTTTTCCTCTTTTGTCATTTCGTCCTTTGGTCTGCATAGTATTGATTGAAATGATTTTGTTGGTTGTGTGCTACACCTATTCCAGGAGGCTTCAACAATCTCGTTGTAATTTATTGAGTAATCACTTTCTGAAACAGATTTCAATTTTGTATAATCAGTCAAAGATAAACTTTTATTTAGTCAGATTGATAACCGATCAGTTGTTACCTATTTATTTCTAATTAGAGTAACCTAAATGAGATTTGTTTGAGTATTTAGTGTGACGATAAATAAAAAAACGACTATTTGTTCCCCATTTATATGATAATTAGGCAAAATATTCTATAAGTTACTAAATTTCCAATAAAGACGATGTTACTCACTATATGGAAGCAGAAATTGCAGGTCTAATGGATTAACTTAAGAAATAACAAGAATATATTACACTGTTAAAGTTTATATCAATAAGATTGATTTTATTTATCTTGTTTATCAACTGCAAATTCACATAATTAGCTTCAAACTATACTGATTTGTTTAAATTTAAAGAATAATACTCATCTGTTCAAAATAATTTCATACTACTTGAGATATTTATTTTTACATAGAGGACTCAACAGCATGAAATCAGAAACTGAAATTCTATAATATAACGTGACTTATCAATTAAAACAATGAGCAAATAATGAAGCACAAAAAACCTTCGAACCGATAGGGCCACTTTGTAACTAAGTTTCTGTCACTAACAAAAAAGTTTTCAAACTTACTCAAATTTTAAACAAATGAAAGTTTCATAACTTAAATCACTAAGTCCATTCAGTCCATTGATTTTTTGGTTTGAAAGTGTACGTTTATCTCTCGATTCTTTACTAAATCTGTGCCGATAATGATTTTATTTTTATAGCAGTTGAAGCTTCATCACTATATACTATTCAATTTAAGGAAGGCAAAACGACTATGAGCTTAATTCAGGGTTGAAGATAAACTCCACTCCCGTTCTCAATTTAATCTTACACCAGGAGACCAACCAAAATGAAATGGGGAATTATTACTTAATAGTTGGATTCATAACTCCGCCTGAAGTCCCTCCGGGGGCTACTGCCGGTCCCAAGCCCGGATAAAGGAGGAGAGCTGGGCATGGGGTTAGCGTCCCCATCCCGTGGAAAGCTAACTCGCTAAAAAAACGCTAACCAGAAAAAATTATTCAAACCTTTTAAACTCTGCCCTGGGAATCAGAAGGTCTTCATTTAGAAGAACTATGACGCCTCATGATGAAAGCCGAATTCTTTCGGAAGTTACGAGGCCGATGCCCCTTCTCACAACTAGAGCGACCATTTATTTAGGTACATGGAATGTTCGTACAATGCGGGACACCGGGAGAGCCTTCCAAATTGCTGCAGAAATGAGGAGATACAACCTAGAGGTACTTGGGATCAGTGAAATACATTGGACGCAAGTTGAACAACAACGACTAGCTTCAGGGCAGCTTCTGTTATACTCCGTCCATGAAGAAGAAAATGCTCCACATACACAAGGAGTTGCATTGATGCTGTCCAAACAAGCACAAAAGGCACTTATAGGATGGGAATCTCATGGGCCAAGGATCATCAAAGCCTCCTTCAAAACAAAGAAAGAGGGCATTTCAATGAACATCATCCAATGCTATGCGCCTACCAACGACTACAATGAAGAAGCTAAAGATCAATTCTACGATAGGCTGCAGTCAATCATCGAGAAGTGCCCAACAAAGGACCTGACCATTCTGATGGGAGATTTCAATGCCAAGGTTGGAACGGACAACACTGGATATGAAGACATCATGGGATGACACGGACTGGGAGAAAGGAACGAAAATGGTGAGAGATTTGCAAATCTATGTGCCTTCAATAAACTGGTCATAGGCGGCACCATATTCCCACATAAACGCATACACAAAACCACATGGACTTCACCGGATCACACTACACAAAACCAAATCGACCATATTTGCATCAACAAAACGTTCAGGAGGACTAGAGAGGACGTGAGAACCAAGAGAGGAGCTCATATAGCATCAGATCATCGCTTGCTGGTCGCCAAGATGAAATTGAAACTCAAGAAGCACTGGACAATGGGGCGGACAATATCACAAAAGTTCAGTACGGCCTTTCTTCAGGATACTAACAAACTCAACAAATTCAAGATAGTCCTCAGCAACAAGTTCCAGGCCTTTCATGATCTACTCAATGGAGAAGGAACTACTGTGGAGAGCAATTGGAAGGGGATCAAAGAGGCAATCACTTCAACATGTCATGAGGTCCTGGGTCACAAGAAGCACCACCACAAGGAATGGATCACTGTTGATACACTGGATAAGATTCAAGAAAGGAGGAACAAGAAGGCAGCGATCAATACCAGCCGAACAAGAGCAGAAAAAGCCAAGGCACAGGCTGAATACACAGAAGTAAACAAACAAGTAAAGAGGAACATCAGAACTGACAAACGTAAATATGTGGAAGATCTAGCAACGACGGCGGAAAAGGCTGCAAGAGAAGGAAACATGAGACAACTAAATGACACGACAAAGAAACTCTCTGGAAATCGCCGCAAACCAGAACGACCAGTGAAAAGCAAGGAAGGCGAGGTAATCACCAACATTGAAGAGCAACAAAACAGGTGGGTAGAACACTTCAAAGAACTCTTGAATCGACCAGCTCCACTAAACCCACCCAACATCGAAGCAGCATCCACGGACCTCCCAACCAATGTTAGCACACCAACAATTGAAGAAATCGGCATGGCCATCAGGCAAATCAAGAGTGGAAAAGCAGCAGGACCGGACAACATCCTAGCACAGGCACTAAAAGCAGACGTAGCGGCAACTGCAAGGATACTCCACATTCTCTTCAATAAGATTTGGGATGAGGAACAAGTACCAACAGACTGGAAAGGACTTCTGATCAAAATACCGAAGAAAGGCGATCTCACCAAGTGTGATAACTACAGGGGCATGACTCTTCTCTCAATACCGGGAAAAGTCTTCAACAGGGTATTGTTAAACAGGATGAAGGACTGCGTAGACGCCCAACTTCGGGACCAACAGGCAGGATTCCGTAAGGATAGATCGTGTACAGACCAAATCGCAACTCGACGGATCATTGTGGAACAATCAATTGAATGGAATTCATCACTCTACATCAACTTCATTGACTACGAAAAGGCATTTGATAGCGTGGACAGAACAACACTATGGAAACTTCTTCGACACTACGGCGTGCCTCAGAAGATAGTCAATATCATACAGAACTCATATGATGGATTACACTGCAAAATCGTGCATGGAGGACAGTTGACAAAGTCGTTCGAAGTGAAGACCGGTGTTAGGCAAGGTTGCTTACTCTCATCCTTTCTCTTTCTCCTGGTGATCGACTGGATCATGAAGACGTCAACGTCTGAAGGGAAGCACGGGATACAATGGACATCTAAGATGCAGTTGGATGATCTAGACTTCGCAGACGATCTGGCCCTTCTATCCCAAACGCAACAACAGATGCAGGAGAAGACGAACAGTGTGGCAGCAGCCTCAGCAGCAATAGGTCTCAATATACACAAAGGGAAAAGCAGGATTCTCCGATACAACACAGAATGCACCAATCCAATCACAATTGACGGAGAAGATTTGGAAGATGTAAAAACCTTTACATATTTGGGCAGCATCATTGATGAACAGGGTGGATCTGATGCAGATGTGAAGGCGCGGATCGGCAAAGCAAGAGCAGCATATTTACAACTGAGGAACATCTGGA
Organism: Schistosoma haematobium; assembly: GCF_000699445.3. Taxonomy (NCBI): domain Eukaryota; kingdom Metazoa; phylum Platyhelminthes; class Trematoda; order Strigeidida; family Schistosomatidae; genus Schistosoma; species Schistosoma haematobium. Next base: position 21,151,001 of record NC_067197.1, on the reverse strand, counting down.
ACTCAAAGAAACTGTCAACCAACACCAAGGTCAGGATTTTCAATACAAATGTCAAGACAGTTCTACTGTATGGGGCAGAAACCTGGAGAACTACGAAAGCCATCATCCAGAAAATACAGGTGTTTATTAACAGTTGTCTACGCAAAATACTTCGGATCTGTTGGCCGGACTCTATTAGCAACAACGTACTGTGGGAGAGAACAAACCAAATCCCAGCGGAGGAAGAAATCAGGAAGAAGCGCTGGAAGTGGATAGGACACACATTGAGGAAAGCACCCAACTGCGTCACAAGACAAGCCCTCACATGGAAACCTCAAGGCCAATGGAAAAGAGGAAGACCAAAGAACACATTACGCCGGGAAATGGAAATAGACATGAGAAAAATGAACAAGAATTGGATGGAACTAGAAAAGAAGGCTCAGGACAGAGTGGGTTGGAGAATGCTGGTCGGCGGCCCATGCTCCATTGGTAGTAACAGGCGTAAGTAAGTAAGTAAGTTGGATTCATGAGTCGAAACAAGCTAGACCACCATTGAAAACCTGGAAACACTGGACGGCCGTTTTGTCTTAGTATGGGACTACTCAGCAGTAGGTATCCACAATCTATCGCCTCTCAGTGTTTCGTAATGGAAAGAACCGAGCAGACTGCCCGCAAGTCGACAGGAGGTAAGGTGCCTCGAAAGCGGTTGGCCATTTAGGCTGTGCGCAAAAGCACCACGGTTACTGGGGGGCGTGAAGAACCTTCGGTCTCGCGCGCGAACGCTTCACATCTAGACCTTGTGAGCCGGCATCCAACAGTGTTGATGTCTAAATTCAATCGATCCATGAATGGTTGCGCAACCATTCATCTATTGTCTGAGGTGGATAACTGTTTCTACCCGACATTGATTGGACTCCAATGTTCAAGGCTTATCACTAGAACTCTAGGAACTTCATCTTGAAGCCAGCCACTAGTGGGCACATAATGATTATGATCAGAATGGATTTTGTGGAGATTGTAGTAATTTCAACAGTTGGATTCATGAGTCGAGGTAAAGCGTTAGCTCGCAAGACAGAAAGTCCTGGATTCAAGTCCCGCGTGCGGGATCGTGGATGCGCACTACTGAGGAGTCCCATATTAGAAGGAAACGGCCATCTAGTGTTACCAGGTTCTCAATTGTGGTCTAGATTAGATCGACTCATGAATTCAAGTATTAAAATTACTACAATCTCCACAAACCCCATTCTGATCATAATTAGTATTTACCCATTTAAAATTCATGATGGAGAGCGTGTTTCCTTCACTGTCGCTTTTCCTGGCTTGCATGGAAAATGTAAAGTATTCTACGACGAAAATATTTTTCCACCATGCCACGGACGTGTCAAGTGTGGGGCAGTCAGTTGTAGTGGAAGAAAAATTACAACATAGAAAAAGACATACCTCCAATTAATTTTGTCATATTAATTATTGCAAAATATTTACAATTGAGTGACTAAATAAATGAAAACATAACAGCGACTACTGACTATGATATACTCGGACGACTTAAAAATGCCAAATTTATCCACACAGTCATTCTGAACCAAAAGGTGTCTTTCGAATTCTTAATACTTAAATTGAAATTTATCTTTAGGGTTTTGCTAAGTATGATTTCAATTTGTCGAGTTATTTATAATTCAAATGAACTAAAAATATTATCTAATTTATTTAAGCTGTTTCTGTTAATTCCAAAAAGCTCTTCAGAAATATAAAAAGATATGAAATACAACTTTGTAATTCTGAAATTTATCTGCTCTGGACCGTCATCTTGTTATTGAATCGTTCTCAAGGAGATGAATCCTTGAATCAGGAAAATATTTTCAAACTTTCAGATTCAATGATGGCTGGTATTCATGAATCGATTGTAGATTATGATCCATTCGTTGGTGAACAACAGCTAATTACTTCACAAAAATCGCGGTTAAATGAAATCTATGAAAGTAAGTTATCAATAAATGAAGAGCTTGACCTTGTGTTGTTTTAGTTTTTATCTATATTTCTATGACAAGAACTCAAACATGAGTCAATTTGAATAACCTATTTTACTACTGGAATAAAAAAGTTTAAGAAAATTTATAAACGATTCATTTTGTCTTGTTTGTTTGAATCATCCCATTGATGTTCAGGAATGCAATTGATCAGTCGTGGATTCCGCTGCTAGCCGCCATTCATCTTTGCTTATAATGCTTGTGACTTAAGGCAATATCGAGGCAATCCACATAGGATGCACATATCCCAACAAGAGACTGATCAATTGGAGTCCTGAACATCAGTGGGAAAGTTCGAACAAACAATACAAAATGAATTTACACTTCAACCCATTACACAAGATAGCGACTATCAGAACTCAATAGCTAAATGGACAGCGCGATGGAGTTTGAAGCGAACGGTATTACGTTCAAGTCTCGGAGTGAACATCAACTATAGGATGTAGGTACATTTATCTGGAGAGTCCCAGGTAGGGTGTAGCGCGCGTCCTGGACTCCACTGCTAGCCACCATCCATCTTTGCTTAGAATTTATGAACGTTTAAAAATCTTGTACAACCAGATCCCATGATGAATTTAAACAAAGCAAGAACAAGGTTTGAAGGATAGAATGAATCCATTATATTTCACCATTTCTCATCAGCTGCATGCGACTTAAAATTACAATTCTTAATACATGTATGATTATTAATAGATGTTTAGCATACTTTAAATTTGTGAAGTTTAGATAAATGTTCGAAACGTAACCAAAATCATAATGAGTGAAAAGATTAGGGATACAAAATTTATGAACGAATGATGTATGGGCGAGGAAAATAATGATTAGTTTTTTAACTAGTCAGACTAGTAGGTAGTCTGACAGGTATTAGATGTGTTATATATTTCCCTACTCTTATAACTATTGTTATTGTTGTCGGTTGTTGACGTGGAAATATACTCACGTTCTAGTCAAGCCATTCACTTTGATCCGAGTTGTATCAACTTCCAGTAGAATAGACACTGAGAGGGTAACCAGTGTAAATATTCGTCTATGGCAAATTAGTGTTCCATTAGTGTAAGGGAGGAAACTGAATGTTATTTCAATAGATATAGTTAAGGTAGATGTGTATTTATATGCCGGAAAGTAATAATTCAGAGGTTATGTAAACGTAATGGAACTAATAGGTGATTGGGTAGCCGCTTAACATGATAAAATAAACAAATATGTGGTCAATAAGATTATTTAGGAGATGAATATCAGAAGCCGAAATGAAACGAAGATAAAAGGTTGGGGATAGTGTTGAAAAACGGATTTAAAATTAAGATTAATAAAACTTATTAGACGAAACACAAATCACCATAATTGGGAAAGGCTAATCACATTTCCTTCAGTATGCATAGGTCAGGTCAGTCAGTAACAACGTTTGATGGCCTCCGCCGAAAGATGTAAGGTTGGTGTTTCTTGTCTGTTAATTATTTCAAATACATTACTTACATTTACCTCATGTCTACTATCCAAAAGGAGTCCGGCATTTGCACTTGTAAAGACTTTACCAGCTTTCAGTCGTAGGTTCCTAGGAATTTGTTCATAAAACCCTGTAGAGACCATTTCTTCTGTCCTTCCTAAGTAGTTGCCAACGCAGGTACATATAAATCCATAAATACTTTTGGAGATGACATCGGTAGGGTTTTGATCTATCTTTGAAAGATTTAATGAACACTTGGTGTTGTATAGTGAAAACTGTTGAGCAACAGAGAAGTTAATTTTTAGTGCCGCCTTGACTCTTCCATCGATTCTTCCTGAAACCTCATCACCATTGAACGGAATGCGCATGAAGATAGGTTTTCTTCTTTCAGCTTGCTGTTTATCATCCTTGGGTTATTCTTTTCCGTATTTCATCAGGTATCCATTTTTTATGAGATGCCTTTCTAGAATAGCCAACTCCTCATTTATTTGCCTGTTTGAGCATAACATCCGATCTCTATTGAAGAGTTTTGATTAGATACCCTTTGTAACTGATAGGACTGAAGCTGTTCAAGTTCAACACTGTCCTGTCCATGTTTCTTTTCAATATATACTCTTTTCAAGACTTCCATCATCTAAAAAATTGAATTAGTTATCTCTTTCATATTCCATTGTAAACGTTATGTTGAGATGAGAATTATTGAAGTGACTAAGTAACCGAGAAGCGTGGTCCATATCATCACAGATAATAAACATATCTTGAGTAGTATTTTGTGTTCTGGATTTCTTTATTTCTAGGTCGGTCGTGAAAATATCGACCATGTCCTAGTGGTTATCCCATGGACACTCCATCGGTTTATTTGTGTAGTTGATTGTTGGATTGGAAAATGAACCCTTTTTGTGCAAAGTAGTAATAATTTACTAAACTGATTTTGAAGCAAAAAAAATCTAGATTGTTCGCAAATCATATTAGTAGCTCTTTCTAACGATATACTTGTGAATAATGAACGCACATTAAAAGATATCATGAGTTTATCAGATATTGAACTGATCTATTTCTTGGAAAAACTGAAATGTATCGTTAAAACCACTAGTCAACAGTTTTCTACGAACTGGTTCTAGTAATTTGGCCAACCACTGAGTCGATTTATTATATGATTATGATGTGACTATCCTATCACTTATTAATTTCACTATCTTTACATAACCTTTCAATTATTAACTTTCAGCATATAAATACACACCGATCTTAACTATGTTAATTCATACGCACATTACCCTCACTCTTCTCACTACTATTATAATTTTGGTTACGTTTCGAACACTTATCTAAACGTCGCAAACTAAAGTAAGCTAGGCATCTATTAATAATAATATCTATATTAAATTCACGAGTCCATCTAAGCTAGACCACCATTGATGACCTGAGAACACTGGATGGCCGTTTCTAGTATGGGACTCCTCAGTAGTGCACATCTACGATCCTACACGTCAAACTTGAATCCAGGACCTTCGGTCTTGAGCGTGAACGCTTAACCTTGACCGTTTGGGCACTCGAGCAGTATCCTAGCCCTTACACAAATCGAATGATTTATGTGGCGCATATCTATCTGTTGCCTTCTTGTGCCTATGTTTGTGTTTAAATAATATTAAATAAATAATGTGGATAACTGTCGACACGGATTGAATTCCCCTGGTAGCACTGGACGACCGTTTTGTCCTAGTGTGGGACTTGGTAACCAGTGCAGTGAAGTCCAATCCGTGTCGAATGTGAGACAGTTGTCCATCTCAGACAATGAATGAAGGGTTGTGTGTGATCATGGATCGATTGAAATTAGACATCAACACCGTTGGATGCCAGCTCATTGTTCTAGAGGTTAAGCGTTCACGCTCAAGACCGAAGGTCCTGGATTCAAGTTTGACGTGTAGGATCGTAGATGTGCACTACTGAGGAGTCCCATACTAGAAACGGCCATCCAGTGTTCTCAGGTCTTCAATGGTGGTCTAGCTTAGATCGACTCGTGAATTCAACTTGAAAATATGGCGATCTTCATAAATCCTCATACTGATAATCATATGTTAAGAATTGTAATTTTAGGTTGCATGTAGCTGATAAGAAATCGTGAAATATGATGGATTCACTTTATTCTGCAAACCTTGTTGATCTTGCTCTGGGTAAAAATCTGTGAAACATATTTAACCATATTATACAATTTACAATAATACCGACCCAATTACACAAATAATCACACAAAATAAGTCATAATGTGTAGCGACACTTAATTTAACACTATTTATATAGTTCTGATTCATTGTATGAATTGTTGTTACCACTCTAATATATTACCACTTGGTTTGTATTTTAGTAAGAGGACATTAATCTGCGAATTATCTTAATCCCAGTAGAAAAATGAGTTTAGTATTCTTTTTTTTCAAGTCACCACCGTTAAAATATCATTATATAAAAGAATCATACAGATATAAATTCCCATCGAAGTAAATAAGTATGTATCTAGTATTCCGCAACTTTCCAAGAAAGCTATTTCTGCAAATTATAAATAATAACTTCACATTGACAGAACATACAAATATTTTACAAGTACATTAATTTTCTTAGGAATGTCTAAGTAATTTGCCTTTAATTTAATCAGCTAGAGAAATACAGTAGATTGTTTTCATATAGAATAAAAACGCTGAAAGCTTTTACAAGTTTTGTTTTATTCTAAACTAAAAATTAAACGTTTCATATAGAAATTTCAAGTGAACAATTAAAACAGTACTCATGTAAATCAATGATCAATTTGTACGAATGGCTGACATTGTGCATGATTGTCTGGGAAGAAAATCTTCCTATGCATTACGGATAGAAAGGTCTTGGGACTGAAGTGACAACAATGAAAATAAATCGTTCAAAAAGAAAAAAATAAAGATCTAACAATCAATCAGTAATTAACAATAAAATGAGTTACCAGTTCAGATGTAAAATATACAACTTTTATGATATAAATGCGTTGACTTTTGACCTACTAAAGACATTGTTGTGACTTCAAAGCTGGATAGTTATCACGTAATTTATTCGCCAATCGAAATACAAATTATTCAAAATTAGTACTGTGTTAAACCAATGACGTTCGGCCCGTATGAGCATCCTAGTGTCCTTATTGGTTCTTTGTTCGCCTAGCCCGTCCATTTGAGTCCAGAACACCAATAACAACTTCCACTACATCGATCATTCATTTCAAACATACTTGGTTTATATACCAGCGAAAAAGACCGCATCATACCATCAAACATGAAAAAACATTCATACAAGATCAAGTCAAAAAGTAGCTGTGAATGTGGGAGACTTTAATTAATAAACTGAACATAAGAATAGTAAATCGTATAGTAATAATAATCTCTAGTTCAAAATGGAGCTTATAATAAGAGGAATATAAATATTACATAATCTAGTTACTGAACAGTTATACAATAAGAATATATATAATATTAGTTCATTAATAGTTCTCGGAATTTATCTATAATTTAACCGTCACTAGGATATAACAGATATTACATGAAATATTCTAATTGTATGGGAAAGCAAGGTTAATTATATAAACAGAATCTAGATCGTTGATTTTACGGATACTTATTGTATGCATCATGGGATAATTCACATTACGAACATTACTAAAACTGTTTTGCTTAGAATGATCAATATAGATGAATTACCATTGCGTCTCAAGAAACATTTTGACAAAAGTATCTAAACCTTCCCACAAAGGTATGAGATATCATAGTGACAAAAAACGAATATGAAAAGGGAATAACCTACCTATGATGCCAAGACTTTAAAAGCTAAAGGCCCAAGTAACCAAGCTAATTAAGGCCTACCTGCATATTCTTGTGTTTAAGGAATGGATTGAAATAAAATTCGAAGAGAGCAAGAACAAAGATTCTAGCAGGACATCATGAATTCACTTTATTTCGTTTGGTTCTCGTCAGATGCTTACAAAATGTGATATTTAAAAACATAATTACAAAAGGGGTTAAAATGACATGCATGAAAGTTTAATTGTACGTTATTTTGAAGACACATCAGCATAGTAAATTTAATAGACTGAATATCATGAATATATGCCTTACGTAAAAGAACATTCTACAACATTGACTGTAACAAGAGGTAAAACAGCCAGAAACAAATGATTACATGATGAGTAAGCGCTAATAGGAATAAAAAGAATACAGTGGTCTTGAGTGCTGTTAGAGGTATGAGGACGGTTATCACTTCCCGGTTGCCCACACTGTGGAAGTGTTCTTCTGGAGGTACCTGAAAAGGAAATTGGATTAGAGGTGGTCTTAGTGACCTGGGAGCGTGACCGCAGTGCCCAAGGGACAACTGCTTGAGGTCGGTCACACACGACCATTTTAAGGGTAGTTTTCGTGTTAGCTCCGCACTTGTTGAGACCTTACCGCAGGAGACGGCTATCCGTGGGATAAGGCGAGGTGTGCATTTTTAGGGTCGACCTTTTCTAACACCACCCCTCCCTGTGGGGAGGCAGTATCGCTGTCATGCTGGTTGTCTGAAGGAAACACCTTACTGCCGTCACACCTCTGAACAGTCAGCAGTACGACTTCGCCTTCGGACCTTGGGTTTGTTGCCCAGTTAATAAGATTACTAATCCGTAAGATTGTTGAAATAAAAAACACAATGATGTTAAAGAACTTGCAACTAAGCTCTTTTATGTAAGTAATTCTAACCCATTTTGTAATCACAGAACTAGAAAATTTTAGAATCTTTACACTTTATGTTATTGAAACGAAAAAAATCTAACGGCAGAGAATCCAAGTTTTATCTATAAACAACTCAAGTAAATGACAGTAGTATACTGGGTGTTAGTGCTTTAGTTTGAGAATTTGGCCTCAAGCTACATGACACTCATTCTATATACGCAGATAAGAACTCGAGTGAAATTTTCGAATCTGGGCATAAACAATGTTGAAAACGTTTTACATGCTTGACAATAAGTGCAATCAATAGTCAGAAATACTGAGAAAATCTATCATTGCATGATGAAATTTTAGCGTACGAGCATTGACTTACTTACCAAATATTTAGAATCATCAGATGAGATACAGAATATTCTACCATAGATTAATTCCGTTTAAAGTTTTGACTAGAAATATTGAATGATAAATTATCTGCTCAATATGTATATGGTGTTCGTCCAAAAGGGCGCGACTATTAAAAAGGTGCATACTACACTCTATCCCTTTGCTTTACGAATAATCAAAAGCGCACTTTTCTAGACGTATGACGAATAACCTACTTCCAATAAATGCTGTAATACTTCGGATTTAGTAACAAATTGTTATTTCTATCACCCTAGTCACGCTATCTTGTATGTCTGCTTCACCGGCTAGGATATTAAAAGGCATGCTTGTGTGTGTTGGGTTCCCAACAGATCAACAGTTCGTTAGACCATTCCAGGTAATAAAATATTTAACTAAAGTTCAAAATTCAATCGCATGTAAAGTCGACTAATTACTAAATATTTTGGGTTAACAATGAAGGACTTAGTGATTCTCCCACAAATCAACTGAATTTAAGTCAGCTTTTTAGTATCAGTGCCGATATTTCGCTAGTCACAAACCCATCAGTTTCTAAGGGTTCCAAGGTCGATAACGTAGACATCTAAATCAACCTCAAAGATTAAAATGGTTACTGTTACAGACCAAAAACAAATTAAAGGTAAAGAGACGAATCGAAAAACTTTTATATTGTCAATCAAACACTAAAGAACTTAGTTTTAACGTCTTTTCCAATCATGACTGCGCCATAGGTGTACTTTGCAGAACTAGTTTATAACCATATTCTCCGGTTTTGATATCCTGTCAGATCATATAGTAGGGTGAGTATTTTTTCGACATCGATTTTCTCCGCGTTTTACCATCACAGAAGTGCTAAGAGATCTGGAAGCACAAACTTCATCAAAACCCAAAAAGAATGAATACTGGCTGAAATTTATCAGCTTGCATGGGACTCAACAATCTTAGGTAACCAACTTGAAAATTCCATATATAACTTATTTCAAGTTACTATTTGACTGATAAAAAGTTTGATAAACACCGCTGTTAAAAGGTAAACAGAATCTATCAACTGATTAATAGAAAATACTTTAGTCATATACTGTCTGGGAAACAACTTTCTACTGATACACTATAGAAAATAAGATAAAACAAATTACCTCGTGCAAAACGAGCAATCAATAAGGATTTGGCGGGAATATATATATTTTTTATTGATACGCTTGAAAAATGAAGTAATTAGGAACATAAAAGATAGCTACAATAAAAATGATTATGATAAAAGTATTTATTGTGATAATCAATGCGATTATCGTAATTGGTTTTGTACAAAAAAGCAAGTATCTTAAATGAGTAAAAATTAAAAGAACGATTGGTTTGGCGCATCATTTTCCAATCTTTTCTGTACACAATAAACAAGATAGGAGTAAATGAGATGTGTTTGTATACGCACGCATCATGTATATTATTATTGTAATTAATCCTCGACTGATTTGAATTGAGAGTATTTGGCAAACTGAAATTCGTTGTTTTCAAACTTCATCCTTATATACTAAATAAACTGTTGATCATCGTGTTAAACCGATTGCGGAAGCTAATGAGATCAGGATCAATATGGAGATAACAACAACCAATATAATACAGATTATTTTGCACTAAACCAGTAATTAGTTGATTGATATTTAGTGATCCACATAAATTGCAGTGTGACAAAGAGAAAAATATATTGAAGAAAAATAACAACAACAATAACATCAACAAAGGCACAGTAAAAACGAACAACAATAAGAAACAGACAACATATACAATACAGTAGCTACCTTGCATTACAAGTATTTGTGTTTTATAGAGGTCATTCTTATAACCTACGGTACATCCCGTTGTTTCCCAAAGACCCGATACGATAAACAAGCAAGAAACCATTTCACAGAGTTCAAATCCAAGGTATATGATAAATAAGGCTTACTTTAATTTCTTCAACACATGCGTACTACATACAATAAATGAATAAGATAAATCTTTTTAAATCGTAAATAAACCACTATACTATCAAACGTATGTGTAAAGCATTCCAGATCTATTACACTACTATTAACAATGTAAACGAGATCAATAACTCACATATACATTGGTTCAAGCGATTTGTGTGGCCCATATATATATCATGGTGCCCCTTTGAACCAATGTTTACATGTTTAAATAGATGAAGGATAAACGTCATTTTATGTTTCCAGACACTAGCTGCGATAATCGCGTGGACTCCAGATCGGTAATCTGCACCTACCTAAATGAATCAGTTCAACAGTCAGCATTTTAATAAACTGATACTATGTTTTGGTTTGGCCGCCCCTAATTTTCTTCTAACTTAACACCACGTCAACCCCCATTGTGCATTGAGGTAAACAGCTACTGAGCGTACATAATACATATCCCAACTATTTCAATCAATTAGAATCCACTACTACTACTACTACTACTACCTGGTCAACTATGGCTTCAACATTCCTCACTCAGTGATAACAACGCACACAAGTAAGAACATCTATGATATAAAACTAGAAACCTACAAATATTCTCCAGTGAGGAATATAATTGTGGTCGAAAAGTGCGTCTATTTTCTAGAATCTGCGAAGGGCGAATATTTGGTTGATACATCCGCTTCCAGGTTTGAAACCAGCCTGGTTTTCTCGGGTCTGCTCTTTATGATCCCTGACTAAGCATCCGATTCTTACTGAATCTAGTATTTTAAATAGTCAAATTGATTCCTCTGTGATTGTCACAAAAGGACTTTTGTCACTTCGTATAAACTGGGACGATCAGAGATCCAAATCAGTCATATAGGATTACGTCTAGACCCCAGATTCTAGCTAAGTTCTCAGTCAATTTAACTACCACACTTGGACCACCATTTTAAAGAGTTCTGGGGCTGGTTCATCTGAACAAGCTAATTTCCCTGGCTTTAGATTAATTACAGCCTTTTAAAACTTGCTAAAAGCTAGGGAATTCATGTCAACTTCCAATTCAGGGTGTGGATAACAAATGAGTGGCTGGAGGCAAGTTGAACTGATAGTGAATAATAGTCCCATCTTTGTCCTAAATAAGTTAACTAACAGCATGATCTTTAATACTTGCCTATTTGATGACTTTAAATGGTTATTTATTGTAATTTGATCGCAGCATAGGTGTCTTCGAAACATTGCTCGTATATCCTGGGACCATCGAGTAAGTAACGAAGTTGTTAGGAAACGGGTACTAGGTAAGGATGGCAAAGCAATTGATGAACTAGTGAAATTCCATCAGTTGAGATGGCTAGGACACGTGTTACGTATGCCCAACTACCGACTGCCTCGACGTGCGATGTTTCATGGTGTAGGAGTAGGATGGAAGAAAGCTAGGGGCGGCCAGATCAAAACATGACACAAAACCGTGAAGTCATTGACAAGTGGACTGAGCCATGTTGGTAGGTGTAGACTACCTGGTTGGGGACCGCGAGACCATAGCAACCGATGGTTAGGGACCTTGAATGACATGGCTCAAAATCGTTTGCAGTGGCTCAGGTGTATCAACTCCTTCTGTTCTCCCAAATTTTAATCCCCTGAATTCTTTGTGCCCCTTTTCTTTCTCTTTCCAAATTTATTTCACTGGATTATACTACTTGAATAACAACTTCAAACCCTAATCTTTCCGATTACTGGTTATACTTGTACTATCTCTACCACTACGGGACTTGGATCGACAACTGCATCTCTGTGTTAATGTGGTATGGCAACTCGAACTGATGTACGTATGTACAAAGTTCTATGTTGTTAACTGACTGACTGAAGGGCGAGTACAGTGTGTAGCGTTTCTCTTCCTATTAGTTTACGACTGTAAAACATAGTTCATGAAAGCAGAGGACTGGCGTAGGTTACGAACTTTAGGTAAGAGGCATCTTTGAAACATTGCTAGCGTATCGTACAAAGACTGAGTGACCAGTAGTGAAGTTAGAACTGAGATATCAAACAACAATGATAAATCAATTGATGAGTATGAATCTTTATGACTAATGAAGTTGGGACATATGTTATGCATCTCTGACCATTTCCCACATAGATGTGGAATGTCTAATGTGGTAGGAGGGAGTCAAAGGAAGTTAGAGTGGTCAAATCAATAGTTAGGATTAGTCTATAAGATCATAAACCGTTAGAGTGAGTCAAGTTAATCTGTGGAAGCTACCATCCTAGACCCTACCCAATACTCGTAATTAATGACTGATGACTTTGGATAATGCATCACAAAATCCGTCTCAGACGTATTCGTTCTGTAGACTACTCATTTACATATTACAGTCATCTGCTACCACCACTAAATTTAGACATCTAACTTTGTAGAGGATGGAGAGCTTCTATAAATATTGTCTTTTACTTCATTCGAACTACAATTTGTGAGAGCAAAGTCAAAGACAGTGAGGAGAGAACTTCTTATGTTCCTGTTTTTTTTAATTCTTACTGTTCCGTTTAATCGAACAGTGCACAAGCGATTGTGTGCCGGAATCTCGTCACAGAGCCTACTACGCTTTTGAATTTAAACCTATATTTTCGATAGTGAGGCAGCTAGGAGTAGCGCCAAATACCCAGATAAATGAAGGGTAGACCGCGCCGGCTCCCCTTATTAACTAGGTGAGGTCAAGAGAATGACCAAACTCAGATCTTGTATGTGTGTTTCGGAGATAGAGCATGAATCGACACCACGAGATCTTGGAGTCATAAGCTAAAAAAATTTGTTGTCTGACTGAAGATAAGGTCCAAATATTGAGAGCTTCGAAATGAAGTTTAGAGCGCGGTACAAACATTTAAACATTCGAAGAATATACATAATATGATGCTGATAAAATTCAGTCTGACATTAGATTGATAGAATTTCAGTATTGTCAGTACTTAATACGGATGTTAAAAAAGTAATATAGAAGACACTAAATCAAATCCAACGGTACCAAAATGGAAAATGCACTAAACCAGGAATTCACAGTAAACTAGAATTCGATTTATTTTAATTACTTATCTACATATTTAGTGAAATAACAATATCTCTATAATAAATGAATGTAACTCATTTGCCAATAATAAGTACTTATACCTAAGTCTTACTTTACGTGTGAAGGCTAATAGTACAAATCGGTAGCCCAAACTGGAGTGCGTGTTCAGAAATCTGAAACTGATACATGATCACTGGAATTCAGACGCTCAGATTAAAAGTGGTCACCTAAATACTGATCTCTTATCTGCTATGCAATCAATTTTACTTCTAAAAATGTAACAGAAATAAAACTACACTGAACAATGAAACGATTTCATGACAAACATAATTAAAGATATTTTTTATAGACTGAGAGCGACCGAAAACAAACCGGATAGCACACTCTTCAATCAAAACTCAGTAATTAGGTAAGATTATTCATGTATACAGCCATGATTTACAAAATTCATATACACAAGGGTCCAGTTGTTGAAGTTAATGCGAGGAATAGTGCAGAATCTGACAAACAGTTGACTGAAAACGCAGCTAAGGGAAGCTAACAACAATTTAACGGCAAAAAAGTAAATGAAAATGTCCACTTACGCGACGATTTTTCTTATTTCTAATTACGGCTGATGAAAGGGTACGCTTTGAATTTACAACACAGTCAGATGCCTTGTTCAAATTGTATTCAACCTGGTCGATTAAATCACCCTAATATAAAGAGCACAAAGTAGCAAGAAAATAATGGGGATAATTGCTTCAAAGGTAGTCCGGGTTAAAAGTTTAAAATGTTATATTTTGTAGTAAAACTTGAGATTCATCGTATCAAGATATATGGGAGCAAAACTTTAATGCTAACGTATCAGCAAACAAGACTATTCAGAAAATAGACATCACAAGGCAGAGTGTAGAACTCAATTCATCTGATACGAAATGAAGAGATCGGGGGATTAAGCAACTCCATAGGGTTTTGAGCTTACACGGACTGAAATGGTTAGGTTTTATTACGAATCCTAAGTAGATGCCTAAGAAGATTCGTGGTTCCAATGACGACTGGAAAACGATGATGATAATCAGATCAAAAATGGCATCCATCCATGAAATCAATTGTTGTTAATCCGAACTATTTATAGGTGTTCAGTTTTCTCGAAAACTTAGTAAAACATAAAAATTTCAGTTAATACTACTAACATCTGATCAGAGGTGTACATCCATCTAAACTAGTGAATGTCTCATTACTCAACATTTTTTAAAAATATTATAGTTCTATACCATTACTTTTACTACTTCGACTAAACGTTTACAGAGTATCGTAACTCAAACGTACTGATTCAAATTGTTATACCAGTAAATTGTCAGAAAAACAACAGAAAACTAGTCTATAGTTATAAGTTATATTACAAACGACATCTATTCAGGGGACTACTAGATGCTTTTAAGTAAATTATCTTATTCTTCGAGATACAACGATGGATCCCAGAAAGCGAACACAGTAATATAATACTGAATTCGTAAATCAAACGTGTAACTAAAAATTATGAGAAGTACAGCCAATCGTTATTATAAAGAATTTGTAGTAAAACATGTATAAATTTAAAAGAGATTACTTGTTGGTCAACTAGAAGAGCGACATTGAAGAATAACTCTTTCATCTCCTGGATACTTTTTTCGAGCCGTATAATGTCTGCATGACGAGCTTCGATATCCGATAATGATCGCTTCGCAGCTTCTGTTTCAGCCATAATCTAATTTGAGAAAACTATCTATGAGGCATCGTATGAAGAAAACTTATGATCAAAATGCTCAGAAATTTACCAAAGTTTACGAGGTTGAAAACAAATATAAGGAGACAAGATAATGCAGATTGATGGGTCAGTTGTGATTTACACAAATTGAGGGTTAAGAAAACAATTAGTCTGTTACAATATACATGAGCACAGTTAAGTCAAAACTCGAAACTCAATAGGACAAAGAATACAAGTCAAATTTAAATGTACTTATGCTTCAACTAAGAATGAACAACTACTGAGATACTACTATTGTTGAACGACGTAATTTATTTTGCTATTTGTAAATTTGAATAAAGTAAAAACAACAAACTTAGCAGAAAAAAACGAACTACGCTATTTTGTGGTTTCTGTGCAACTGTTAACAATCTAGAAACAGTGGTATTAACTGTTTAAAACTAAAGTACATATATCATATTAATGAAGATTAGCAAAATAAACATGGAACGAATCTAAAAACATTTCGACAGTCGAATATTTATACATTAACAAGTGTCAAAATAGTAGATAATTTTTAAGATACAAAAAGACTAGCTTTTGGGTAAATCGGTTATTTCGACTATCTTGTAACGACTTCGGTTAAATGTGACCAATTCAAAACAGTTTGAAAAATGTTTATTCTGAACGATTTTGAAATATCGAAGTTCTGTTTACTATCAAACAGACGACAGTCAACCGCACAGTTGGAAACACGTTAGCCTTTTGGCCCCAATTATTATGGAATGTGCTCTGAGATGCGAACAAGAACCTTACTTTCTGTCCTTTCAGTGTAAATCCTTCGGCATCTGATAAATAGTGAGAGGTAACATGAAGTGGGAATTGTCTGCTTCAGTGAGCAATTCGTCTGATACAAAGAGACAAGTTCAACAACTGGATATGTCCCCATTAAAGCAACACATAGTCTACGATTAATCATACCAACCACATCATCATTTTTGGAGTTAATTCTTTAAAAAACTGGGTTTTTTTATTGAAGCACATTCTATTCCTGTGGCCTTTGTTTTCGCATACTTACTGGCGAACTTTTGTAGATAACCATTATCTTGTAAACACCTTTAAACTACAGTTCATTCCTCTCTAACTTTTAACTCTGAACATAGTTTCAGTAAGTGGTCGGACAGTTTGATAATCAAAGCTCTTTTGTCGCTTATTGCACAGGAACCTAAAAATCTATATAAAACCTACCCTGTGCACTTTCGATGAACAGATACTTCTGTTTGGCCGTTTGCATTGCAGTGAATACCAGTATTATGTTTCTACTCCATGGTAAGCTGTATATCAGGAAAAGGTTTATTGGGAGAATTCATTATACAAAAAACGTGTTTATAACTATTACAAGTAACAAATGTGTCGTCCATTTTATTTGCTTCCATACCTTTGTTTGTCAATCATAACAACATTAGAGTCTTCATTAGGTTGAAGAGTGACGATATTCTTATTTCGCATTGCAATAAAATTTAAGGTTGTTGTTTATTAAAATGCAATACCCAGTCTTCATTTAAATATATGAAACATTGATTTCCTGTTATTCCAAGACAGTATGATACTAAAACTTCATACTACGAGTAATTCTACCGTGGTAAGTCAGCAAAACAACCAATTAGTAATTTATACTAACAGTATTGAACCAAAATGGAATTACAGGTGGTCGGTTGAAGGTTAGACATTATCGAGACAAGCCGCACATCGTTGCATTTAGCTACACTTAGAAATTTATTGTAAAACTGCTTAGAATTTCGGTATTCAAAATGACGACTAAGAAAATTTAGCCTAAAAAATCAAGTAACTTACAGCCTGTGTAAAAATACCCGTATGGTTTTTTTCTAACATCTTTTCAACTTCATCTTCCGAAAATGAGACTTCAGCTGAAAAATATTTGAACTTCTTTTGGAAACGGAGATGACACTTACCGATACGGAGCTTGGTTCGAATTCGAGCCTTACACTTGTCACGATAATCTACTTGTAGTTGACTATAATTGTTCATAATGTGGACGAATTGTCGGGAAATAGCGGCATGCTAAAGTGAAAGCATAAGATATCCCAAAACCAAAACCTGAGACGACTTTAGACGACATTTACCAGATAATCCTGACAGAAGTTTATCATCTTCCTGTTGCCCTAATTCTACAGTTGTAGACGATCCCAGTCAAGAAAAAAGAATTTACCTTTCAAGGAACTCCGAATTTTATGAGCCCTTTCTCGGATGGAATTGGTGAGCTCACTAAGCTGACTATCCAGTTCTAAAACCATAAAAGAATAAATAACATTACTTGGATCTTGTTGAGGTGTAGCCAGTATGTCTTTTTGTAGCCTGTCAACTGCATTAATATCTTGCCGTAAATTATCAATATCAGAGTGAAGTTCATTGACCTATTGATAATTAGACCAACAAACACATTTACCTGATCGAAAACAGCAGCATGTAGTTGAGAAAAGTCAAACTCTGCCTTCTTCCTGGCATTTTCATTTCTGACCTTTATACGCTATAAACGCAAGAAACAATTAAAAAAAATCGTAACAGGACTACAGCTTCAAGCTCAGGCAGTCGGTCTTTAACCATCCAAAAGTTGAATACAGGGAAATCGTAGTACGCAGTTTACCAAATAACTACCGACAAGTGGCCGATACGTGATGAGAAAGTACTTGTTATTCTCAGAACGTTTACAATCTACATGGGAAAAACAAATAAAAAAGGACAAACTGGGTTCACATGCAAAACAGTTAACAAACAAGTTTAAGAAAACATACTTTTATGTTAGAGAGCCAGGTGCTACTTAAGCATTGTCTGGGTTAGTCCGAAGGCCCTAAAACATATTCGGTGCTTTATTTCTCTTATGTAATGAGCTTTTGCAGCGCATGGATAAGTGTAACTTCCAAGATGTGGAAGTTTAAGTGCATTTTAGAAGATTCTGTGGACCTAATGTCTCGTTGTTTACCAATCGGTTTTCAAATTGCATGTACGTGGTTTGACAAAAATACATGCAAACACTGGTTCCAAAAGATTTTAACTCAAAAACTAGAAAATAAACATTTATTTGAAAAATGTTGCAAAGAATAAGACTATCTGAAAAGTAAGTTTAAATCTCACTTTTCATCGTTCCATCAGTAAAATAACTCGGATCGATAGCAATTCTACGCTTTTAGATTATTAGTCGCATAGCTCGACTATCAATAACTTACCAAGACTGCAACTGTCATAGTACATGAACAAAAAATATCTTCAGAATAAAAACATATCTTCCTGAACTAGTAGTAGCTAATTTGAAATCAGTGTTCAGTCATCCAGGACGTAGGACCAGGCATATAAATGCATCGATTCATGTTGTCACACCTCATTAGCATCTAATTCATTAACGCCAAATCCGTGGAAGCAGCTACTTTGGCGATAGTAAAAAAATTTCATATAAGGATATGATACACGAAGAGTTAAATCGTAGAAAGGTATAAAGTAATTTTAATTTCACTATTTAAGGGAAGACAAAGTGTATAAACCTATGCCATTGTAGTCGATTCTGAGTCTCCAACCACTCGTTACGATAGGCGCGCGGACCACAATCCAGTAGTCTGCATCTACCAACATGGCTTAAACCAGAAGTTAGTGACTTTATGAACTGATGCCAAATTTTGATTTGGCCGCATCTAACTTCCAAACGTCTCGAACACCAGTCAGCATTGCGCGCAGTAGTAGTCGGTGCTTGAGCATGGGTACTGTGTGTCACGCAACTGACATTGAGTCTAATAATTTCATCTTGCTATAATAATGTAGTGTAGTTGGTTGAACCGTTACACATATACAAGGTTCTGATTCTGGTTTTACTGAGTGACTGATTGATATTTGATGCACAGTGATAACCTCGAGAACTCGGGTACAGAAGAGTGAGTAATTTGCTATCCCTAACGAAATGTTTATATACGAATACATATTGACAGTCATTGCCAGGGAGACCCTACTGCTGGATAAGGCGAACAAAACATAGTGCGCATCAACACCAAGACACCAAAGAAACCCATGGCGCATGACCTTATTCATCAAACACTACTGCATTTTTTCTCGAGGCATTATATATATGCAACTGAGAATTCACTAAAAAGTCAAGAGATATCGTAGTATGAGCTGGCAACTAAAATCATCTACACAAAGGAAAATTGTTTTTGCTCGAAAGAGCAACGTGTTGGTTGAGTGTTTTATAAAGTTTACGGTATGATGTAGCCCTTTGTTTTACTCTCCTCGGCATTAAATACATTTCAGTCTTAAGAAAGCCATTAGGAGTACTAATATGTGACAAAAGAACATCCCATTGCTGTTGAATAACACCAGAAACTCGTACATTGGCTGGACGAGTTTACTGTGTTCTATTTCCTAGGTGTGAAACATGGTCATTAACAACATAGGATATTCGCAAATTACTAGTATACGGTCAAAGGTGTACTTGAAGCATTGCACATATATTTAAGGACTACGGACTAAGCAATGCCTGAGTTAGGAGCGGGGTACTAGGTAAGGATGATAATTCAATTGACGAGTTGATCCCCATCAATTTAGATGGTTGGGAGATGCACTACGTATTGAGAACCACTGCCCACCTCAATGATAGATGTCTAATGTAAAAGCAGGCTATAATAAAGCTAGAGGTGGCCAAACCAAAAAATGGCACTATTCTATAAAGTCGCTGGAAGTTGGACTGTCATGTCAATAGGTGTAGACTACTTAGTTGGGGTACGTGTGATTAACGTAAACAATGATTAGGGACTGAATGATATAGTTCAAAACCGTTCACAATAGTGTAGGTTCCATCCATTCTGTTTAGCGTGAAAATCTGAGCTTCTGAGTTCTTCATTACTTCTTTTGGGTTATTATTCCACTGGTTCACATTTTCTCGAATTCTAATGACTAGTCCTTTCACTCACCACTCATACTGTTAATACCTGTACTATTTTGAGATTTGGCCATACGATTTCATCTCTCTGTACTAATGCACAAATGTATGAGACTGAGGAAATAACACCGGGGTAGTACCCGCTTTCTCAAAACCATGGAATTTTTTTAATGAATGATTTGTTTGAAAAACACTGACACTTTGGAAACTGTGAAAAATTCTCGATGTACAATAAAAAGGGATAACTAATTCCCTACAGCTTCAATTAACCAGTGGTCATTTAAGCGTGTTAAGCCTACACGCTGAAATAAATGGTACTAGCGCGTTGGCACAACAGACCTGATGTTTCAAGATCCCTCGATTAGTATGTGGGTACCATAGCTTGTTCGTATGATAACATTTTCGAAAAAGAATCTACTCAATTTAAAAGGTAGCTTTTAAGTAAGTGTATGTTTTCCGCTGTAACCTTGATGAGATTCTCGAACAAAGTTGTGTATTTCCCGGTGCAAAAAAGCAGTTTCCCTCAACCCTCAAAATAAATAATAAGTAACAATACTTCCATGAACGTTGACTGAAATCCCTAAATAATGAGTAACTATCATTTAAAATGTGTAATGAATGATTAATATGAATTCAGCATCTAGATGTCCCGAGGATAAGAAGTGAAAACGTATCAGAATACATAGAACACAAAAAACTAAAAGTGAAATCCGAGAACCAATCTTCCGAATATGAAGAAATCGGGAAGTAAACTAAACGGATTTCATGTTTCCCATTCAGATGCCAAGTATGAAGCGATCATATGTAATGAGAACTTTCTAATTCACTAAACTATGACACACTAGCAGCGCGCTTACGTGTAGTGAGAGTGTGCACAAAAATATTCTACACAACCGGAATTTGGCCGCCAAGCAACTTTTAATCACGAAGGCACTGAACCAATTTCGAACGGTAATCCCATATTTTCAATTAGACACATGAAGGTTTCAAATTATGCTACAACATAACATTTTACATCTCTTCCACTGTTATTTATTATTCATGATTCTTTGTGTAATACACTGTTGCATTGCTGTCCAAAGTTTGTTTTACAAGATTAAAATTGTTCAAAAAATTCAAACACGTTTTGCAGTTATCGACTAACGCATGATTGGGACGGATTCACAACGTTTACGAGTTGTTGAGGATAGCTTAGGAAGCATCAAGGTTCCTTTAGAACGCTACTATGGTGCACAAACTGCTAGATCTCTCGAGAACTTTAATATCTGCACAAGATCGGACACAATGCCAGTAAGTACATGTCTAATTTAATAACTTTCTCAGTTGCAAATAGTCTATTCTCTAGCTATGATCAAAGAAGTTGCTGCTTGTACAAACTTCAAATTCGGGAGAATAAGTTCCAAAATCTCAGACGCCATTGTAAAGTCCTGTCGCGAAATATACAATGGACAGCATGACAATGAGTTTCCTCTCGTTATTTGGCAAACTGGTTCTGGTACTCAGACTAATATGAACGTCAATGAAGTTCTTTCGAGTAGAGCTAGCGAACTGATTGAAGGTTCACGCAGTTCTAAACTGACTGTTCATCCCAACGATCATGTTAATCTTGGACAGGTTCAGTCATCTTTATCATATACTGTCTGTTTAAGAGTTCAAATGATGTTTTTCCCACTGCTATGAATCTGAGTATCGCAATGGAAACTGCATGGAAGGTTCTTCCCTCTTTGAATCACCTCATAAACGTACTCAAAAGTAAGATGCATGAATTTATGGATGTTATCAAAATTGGAAGGACCCATATGCAAGTAATATCCTCAAAACGTTATATATTTAGTTTAGGATGCTGTTCCAATGAGCGTTGGACAAGAATTGAGTGGATACGTGAGTCAACTCCAGCAGGCAGTGGATTCAATTAAATCACAATTACCGTTGATTTGTTATTTAGCTGTTGGTGGAACTGCCGTGGGAACTGGGCTAAATTGTTTTAAAGGTTTCGACGAGGAACTATGTATGGGCTTAACACAATTAGCTGATCGTCTTTACAGAACTGTAAGTTTAGTTTACGAAAATTCTGAAATTACTTTCCTACAATTCATAACTGTTATCTAAACGTAATAACTCGCTGCTATTAATTGTAGATACTTGAAATTGTTTTTTGCCGATACTGACAAAAGAACGCTATTTTTGACGTCAACAAAATGCTTTTAGTTTTAAACGTTGTACATTTGTATGTGAGAGTCAGTGATCAGCTTTCAAACGGCCAGGGAAGGACGAGCAAACTTTATCCTTTTAAATTTAATTCAATTAAATCTGCCCTCTGTACTTTTTCCAGGATATATGAGTCACCTTTTAAAACAAGGGTCTGCAGCCTAAGATTGTGTATAATGTAGTGAACATGGTAGTATCTAACTTCATGAATGTTCGTCTTAAAGCCTACAGGGTTCTAAACCACTTGCCTGCGACCTCACGGCAGTGGGCTGTGGTATTAAGATCATGACTCACTGTCAACCCAAGATCATTGTGAGGCCGGACTACGGGTACAGGCCCTCACCCTATGCTATACCTTTTTATTTTTGTATCCCCAAAGAGCATTTAGACACACTTTGCCGCGTTGATAGTCATCAGCCACTCCTTAGATCGGTTAATCAAAATATTTACGTCTGCCTGAAGTGGGCACGTATCTGCGTCCCCGTTACTTTGCTCCAGATTTTTACATCGTCAGCGTATAATAACATTGGGAACTGTATTATACTTAGGAGATCATTTACATATAGTACAAAAAGTAAAGGACCTATGACAGAACTTTGAGACACTCCACTAAGTGCTGGTCTCCAGGTGGAACACTTTGAATTTATTCTTACTTCCAGTCTACGATCTACTACGAAATCCTTAAGCCATTTTAAGGGGAGTTGAAAATATTAGGATTTTCCGACCTAAATATCAGTCTATTTGTTGGCACCTTGTCAAATACCTTACCGAAGTCTATGTAGACAACATCCACTGAGTTTCCGTTATCTAGCGCCTTTATCCAATGCTTACATACCATCCAGACTTTTCCGTGACAAGCCAAACAATGCAGCTGGTAACATTATTAGTTTATTCCACACTACCTTGTTATACAATAATCTTCTTCGGCGAGACTATAATTTATGGACGACCGTTGAGCGAAGCTAGACTTAACTTGAGAGTGTCCGCCTAATAACTACGACCAAATGAGAGTTATAAACTAGTGTGAGGAATTAAAATTATGATTTACATTTGATGGTTAGGGTTAGGAAATAGATTTAGGTTTTTCGCTTTCTCCTTTTCTGCATCTAATGTATGATTACTTGACTCTCTTCCCTTTTATAATGTATAATTGGAATAAGAATCCTACTCCTCAGTTACCTAGGGTTTTCTTGTTTCAGTTAAATTCGGAAACGAATATTTGGAGTGCTTAACAAGTTGTTTTACTTACGTTCCACAAATTCTTTTAACAGATGTACAAAGAATCTACACCGGTGATAGATCTCGTTTTCAAACCAGCTGAAAATAAATTTGCAGCTCTTGCAGGCCATGATGCCTTATTACAGTTAAGTGGTTGTTTTAATACCACCGCTACAGCTTTAATGCGATTGTCTAATGATTTTTGTTTGCTCAGCTCGGGACCAAACTGTGGCCTCAGTGAATTTGTTTTACCGGCAAACGAACCTGGATCAAGCATTATGCCAAGCAAGTTAAATACGTTTCCATTGTAGACAACTTTCTTTGTGATGTCTCTTTTGGCTGATAGTTCAATCACTACTCGATTTCACATGAATTGAGCTGATCGAATCCCCAAAGGTATTCAACTTATGTTTTGTCTACTGGAACCATGCTACACATACTTAGCAATTAAAACGCCTGACCCATTCAGCAGTGCACAATTCACAACACCAAACTTGCTTCTCCATAAGTAACTGGGTAGTAATACTAGCCCTCTAACTGAAGTATGACTCAAATTCAATAAAACGACCGCCACAAGATGAATGAATGTATTTATTATGCCTTAAACGTGTAACTCGTATCTAACTGACCCTTGGATTTTAGAGCCTATACACTAAAGTATAACGGTGCCCAAAGTATTCGGAGTCTAACAACACCTTAATCAGTAACATTTTTACAATCGAAACTTGCCAACCCAGTGAAGCCAGAAGCGAAGAGGTTAGAAAATATGTTTGATAGAATATCGATATATCGAGCGACAGTCTTCTATCGAACCTCTACAACCATGACTGATTGCAATATGGTCTACTTGAGTCCATCGTTGGTTTGGTGAAGGGGGTCGCCATGTTAGATGATTTCGCTCCTTATGCTTAGAATTAGTGCTTACTAAAAACATGATTATCTGAGGAGAGTTGCATCGAACTATTACCATTATCTGTTCGCTGGGCCGAAATACTAAAATGCCCGCCTAAATGTCTTTCTGTTTGGTTCAAGCTACTTACCTGGGCATTAAAGTCACTTACAGAGACAACGAGAACGCAACGATGTGTATCCCTATTGTTCCGGGTTCTTATTTTATTTTTTATTTGAACACATACATATTGGTACAAGATTGCGCCAAATATATATGCGCCACACAAAACAATGAGAATTTAAAGAGAAGGAAAAAGAAAAAAGGTAGGGAAGGTAAAAAAGAACAATAAGGAAGAGATTTGTGTAAGGTAGTGTAATAATAATATTGGTAATAATGGGGGAACGGAAAGGTACAACCAGAAGAAATCTTTCAGTTAAGGAAGATACAACCACTTTTTTATGAAGAAAGTAAAAGAAGGTTACAGCAGGATCGCCATTGGCTTCTATTCTGAGCCATATCTGATAACGTTTCTAGCCACTGTGTCGCACCATTACTCGGACCCCAGCCAGGGGGTCATGAAGGACCGACACAGGCCAGTACTTTGCAGCTTTCTTTCATACCATGTCATACACCGACCACCTCTCCGCTTTTTCCAACCAGTCCCAGCGTCAGCAAAAACTGTACGACGTGGAATTCTCTGAGATGACATTCGTCGAACATGTCCAAGCCACCGAAGTCGGTGTTTCAAGATGGTGACATTGATTGCACTATCATCTCTGTGCTCGAACACACGATCCCGAACCTCTGCATTACTAACATGGTGTTGCCACTGGATGTCAGCAATCCTTCGGAGACAACGATGATCAAACACAGAGAGTCGTCTAGCATCCTCAACTCGGAGAGGCCAGGTTTCACAAGTATAGAGTAGAACTCTCACCGACGCGTTGTAGATCCGACCTTTTACAGCCAGACTAACATCACGAAGGCGCCAAAGGTGGCCCAAATTGGCATAAGCACTCTGGCTTTCACTAAACGTGCATTGATCTCATCACTCACGCCACCACCAGCACTTATGCAGCCACCTAGATACACGAATTTCTCGAATACTTCTATTTGCTCATCATCCAGGGTGAGTACAGGATTAGAATCCTGCCAGTCTTGTAGAAGTACTTTGCACTTCGAAGGTGCAAAGCACATACCATATCTACGGACACTGATTACCAACTGATTAAGTGCAGATTGCATGCCTTGGGCATTATCGCACAGTAAGACAATATCGTCCGCATACTCAAGGTCGAGAAGTCTTTCTCCAGGCAACAGATCCACACCACCATTACTTACATTCATCAGAGCTGTTTCCAGAATGTCATCGATGGCAAAGTTGAAGAGGAATGGTGAGATTGGGCAACCCTGTCTAACCCCACTGCTCGAATAGAACAATGGAGAAAGGTGGTTGTATGCCCACACTCTGCCTGAGGTGTTTGTATATAGGGCTTTTAGGATGTTAATAAACTTCTCAGGCACACCCTTCTTCAATAGACAATCCCAGAGAACAGTTCTGTCCAACGAATTGAAGGCAGCCCTTATGTCAAGAAACGCTACGGTTGTTGGCCTTTGAAAAGTATGTCGGTGTTCTAACATTTGGTGGAGGGTGAAGATATGATCAATACATCCTCGACCGAAACGAAAATCAGCCTGCTCCTCGCGAGTCAATCTTTCTCGGGTTTTAAACAACCTACGAAGAATGACGGAAGCCAATAGTTTGGACGCAATCGGAAGTAGAATTATCCTCCGATAGTTGTTACGAAAACGACGTGAACCCTTTTTAAAGATAGGGACAACTATCGACTCATTTCATGACGTTGGTACACTCTGTAGTTCCCAGACCTTTGTAAACAACGTCGTCAATTCCTTAGTCAGAAAGTCACCACCATCTTTAAAAAGAGCCAGAGGTAAGTCATCTGGGCCCGTTGATTTGTATCGCTTTAAGAGTTGGAGTTCCTTGTGAACTTCCGCCTCCTTTGGTGGATCAGTCGTCACCGGTCATGGAGTGGTGGACAGTCTGGTCGATGTTACCGGAGCATCAGGCCAGTTGAACTGCCCATCGTCCAAGACGTCGATGGATGTTAGTGATTGGCGTTCCGTCATCCTCGCAGATTGTTTCGCTCATACCAGACTTGCTGCCTACAAATGATGAACTGTCTAAATTTATGGAAACTACTTTCCTTGCTTCGACTAACAATCCAGGTTCTTACGAAGCTGTTTAGCCGAACGGCGAGCGTTCAGTAGACCTGGGACGGTTGTTTACGCACCATAATCGTTGGCTATGGTGACACTTGAGGAGGAAATCGAAAGAGCAAGTTTTGTGTTGAAAGTCAATGTGGGAGGAATAATAAGAATTGAAGAGGGATGTTGGTTATGGATACAGTGGTCCTGATCGCTGTTAGAGGTATAATGACGGTCATCATTTCCCGGTTGCTCACACTATGGAAGGGTTCTTCTAGAGGTACCTGAAAAAGAAATTGAGTTATAGGTGGTGTTAGTGACCCGAAAGGGTGACCGCGATGCTCAAGGGACAGCTGCTTGAGGCCGGTCACACACGGGATTTTTGCGAGTAACTTTCCTGTCAGCTTCTTAATTATTGGAACCTTATCGCCGGAGACGGAAATCCGTGGGACAGTGCGAGACGTGCATTTTTAGCGTCGACCTTTTCTAACCCCATCCCTCTTTGTGGGAAGGCAGCATCTCTGTTATGCTAGTTGTCCAATGGCAGCACCTTACTGTCGTCACACCTCTGTACAGTCAGCAATATGACTTCGCCCTCAGACTCTGGGTTTGCTGCTTTTAGTCTCACCGTTCTTCAGCCGACCTGTTCGGCATGGTAGGACCTTGAGGAACGATGGTTCCAGCCAGTATTCCTCGATTAGTCCACGATAGTCAAGCCGAACCATCACATAAAGGTAGCAGCAACAGTCGGTGTCCGCGTGACTATCGTAACCAATAGTCAGAGACTCTGTGTGGCATGGCTCAGAATCGATCACAATAGCGTCGGTTAATACACTCTTTGTCTTCCCTTAAACCGTGAAATTAAGATTGCTTTACACCTTTCTTTCTACCAATTAATTCTACCTTCCTGTATTATATCCTTATATGCTATCTTTCTTTTATATACTACCGTTGAAGCAGCTGCTTCTACGAACTTGGTGATCATCTTGTTGTGTTAATGAGATGTGACTTGAACCGATGCATATATGTGCCTGGTCCTTCAATGTTAAATGAGCGAATTTTTGTGGAATTCTAACAAATAGTCGTGGCTAAGTTACTTGGCCGAGATGAAAAAAACGAAGCTTACAAATTATTTAATAATGCTATTGATTACTGATTTTAAATTTTATCAGTTTTAGTCTGGATTTTATTGTCATATTCGATGTGAAACAACACCGCCGTGCATCTCCAAAATTACTGTTCATTGAAAGGTAAAATCAGGACTCATAAAAGAATCACTCTTAATCTACTTAACAGCCTATTTAAGGCTAGAGGGTTATATATTAATGTTATTTAAATAAGACAACACATTAGTTTTGCATTTATTTGAAATTAAATGTACTGCTTGATATAAGCTCACTGTATATTTGAATTAACAAGCGTTTCCTAAGTGTTGAAGACGTATCAATATGTGGTAAATATGGTTTTAAAGCTGGCTTAACAGGAGACTAGATACATTTTGCACAATGTTATTAATTTTGCTCGTAAAACATTGAAACAAACCTAAAACTTACTCAGCGACAATATTATTTTAAGTTGTCAGATTGATAAGACGAAGTTGTTAGCTAACTAGGATTATCTTGACTTTTAACCTTCGGTTGGACTTCCTTAACCAATATTCTATGCTATAATACCTACTTCAAATAATGCTTTTCGGGCCAAATTCGAAGTCGTGGTTTTGTCGTTTCTTAGTGTGTTTTCCAAAAAACAATGTATTCTGGCTATTTAATCTCAATTTTCATAAGCGATAAAGCTGCAAAATATAATTTGTTTTCCAAACTTGGATCCTGTGGAGTGTTAATTGAAACATTTTTCAATGGAATAGAAAGGTATTTCTCACTTGAATCTAAAACATCCACTTTCTTTTTACTTTACAAATCACCTCACCTGGGTTAGTATCAGTATTTATACTGGCGTACCGACTGAAACTGATACCTAACAGCTATTATTGCAAGCATTCCGATGCTATATATTAGACTGCTAATATCTATCAAAAGAC
Source organism: Schistosoma haematobium (assembly GCF_000699445.3). Classification (NCBI taxonomy): domain Eukaryota; kingdom Metazoa; phylum Platyhelminthes; class Trematoda; order Strigeidida; family Schistosomatidae; genus Schistosoma; species Schistosoma haematobium. The sequence goes on along the minus strand of NC_067197.1, from coordinate 21,122,236 downwards.
GTAGCTATTTGTACAGTAATGAATCCAGGTTCTATTGTACATTTGGTTAGAATGGGAGGTTTTCAATATCTTGAAAGTTTAAAAAATAGTTGTCATACATTTGTCGTTGTTAATTTCTTCAATCACCATATTTTTCAAATCTTAAATTTGACCTATGAATTTTTTCCTCAAAAAACACTAAATTGGTTCTTACTGATGAGAAGAATATGGTTCTGAATCATCTGGTTTTCTTAGTCTTATTTCTCACTCGGATTCCCATCTGTACACTCGATATCCAGTTTTGTGAACCTATTTATCATTTTGTAAGGTTGGCTAGGTATTTTCTTTATCCACATTCTACGGTAGGGCAGCATTTTCTTATTTCATTCATATACATATATTTCTCAGTTAACTCGGTTCCTTAATCAGATGAATAACTTAATTACTAAGTAAGCTAAAAATAAAGATCTCTAAGAATTTAACTTTCCGTAAATTAGTTCTGAAACTAATAATTTATCCACACCTAATACACCTTTAATTATATATTTTTACTGTTTCAATGACCAGCTTTTGGATGTCTCAAGTTGCTGTTGTCGGGTAACAATTCACTTCTGGTATGATTTTCTGCAGTTGTGGGTCATAAGTGTCCTAAACCCCTGTTAAGGGCTCTATAATCTCCTGGCCTGATTTCTTCATTCCCTTTAGGAACATTGTGCAACAGGGATGCCCAGGGACTATTAGATGGCCTTATGATACCAAGTTTCATCAATTTTGCGAATTCTCGTTTCGCAGTTTTTAACCTTTTTGGGCCTAACCTTCATGGTCTTGCGTTAGTCGGTGAACCTTTCGTTATGATGTAGTGCCGCACAGTATGTTTAAGATCTCTGCTGTCGTATGATACCTTCGTCAAATCGGCGTACTCATTTAGAAACGACTTACGTGGCTCGCTTTTGTCTTTTGCACTACTAAGTTCATAGATGGTCGGCGGTCACTCCTTTTATCTTTACTGAATAGCCTCTGTTCACGAGCCCGTTTCGTCGGGGATCCATTAGTTAGTCGAAATTCTTTAAAAAATCAATACCAATTATAGGTACGGACGCATCTGCGATAGCGAATTCCCAGCAAAATGAAATACTACGACCGAAGTATAAGGTTAATTTTCGCTTCCCGTATGTTTTTCTGTCGGATATATTTGTTGCTTTAAGGGTTAGTGCCGTAATAGTACTTCGTCTTTCGTTGTTCACTGGAGGCACGACGCTTATTTCTGCTCCCTTGTCTACTAAGAATTGAGCGCCTGTTTCCTTGTCCTGGACATAAAACGAACGACTGTTTCTAGGAGCTGTGCTAGCTGTCGCATTCATTACCGGTAACCGGCGGTACCGTTTATATCTGCATGGTGGTCTACATTTCCGGGCTCTGTTGCCGTACCTTTGATGGTACCAGCATATTGTCGGAGCTGAGCGTCTTTTAGAGCATACTTGGTTTTTGTCTCTCGCTCTCTTTTGTGACCATTTTCTTTGTCCTTCATTCTGATTTAGCTTCGTCAATTTGTGGCATAAAATATTATTCTTTTTGTAACGTATCTATTCTTTCATATACTGTGATGTTATATCAGGGCCTCACGGACGGCGTTTGTGGAAGGCCTATCATGTCGTTATTTGAAGAGATGTTTATATACAATAATTAGTACACAAATAAATTAACTTATATATAAGGGAAAAGAATTAGATAGACCGTAATAATGCTGATAACAAATGATAAAATGTTATAACGCAGAACATACTAAACTGCAGCAGTATAACAATTATGTGCATGTCGTTACTTGTGGTTATTAATATTGTCAAAATATGTTCAATAATGTTTATGAAATGATTACCATGTAATGAAAATATGATAATAATTCACACTAATTATTTGTATCGCGATGGACTAGGTTGATTTTCGTATTTCGATAGAATTGTAGGAAGCTGTATTGCGTTCGCACGTCGAGAAACACCAATTTTGTTGTGGTCGGTATTCGATATTATTCTTAAACTTCGTATACTGTTCGTCCTGATAACCGTTAGTAAATAATGCCTCTAACGATGTATAAATCGGATGACGAATACGAAGCGTTGATTACGTTTATGATTGCACCATGCACAGGTACACGAAACAAAAATGAAAGGCTAGTGCCGAAAAGCAAGCGAGTGAGTCAAATGAGTAGGATTAAAATGTATATGTATATTTTAATCCTACTTACTACTGGTTTTATGGCCAGTGTGTGGTGCAATAATAAACGTTATCAACGTTTCGTATTCATCTTCTGGTTTATACACCGTCGGAGGCATTATCTAGTAACGATTATTGGGACGAACAGTATACGAAGCTTAAGGATAATATCGAATACCGACCACAACACTTCTTTTCACAATCAAAATTACCATTTAGCTATCCTCAATTTTTGGTCAAATAAATATTCCGCACACTGGAGTTATTAACAATAAAATATTTCGGTAAAACTCTCTTACGAAATGTTCACATTGTTTTTTGTTTTGCCCTTATTCCTTATATAAAAGGTAAAGTCAATCCAACTCAATGTGAATCTCTACGAATGGTTAGCTTGCAGATAATGGGTAATCACTTCACAACTTCGATGGCAGCATCTCAGGGTCAACTGGAATTAAATGTTTATAAACCTTTACTAGCTGCAAATCTCTTACATACGTGTGAACTGTTAACAGATTCGACACGTTGTTTTGCTGATAAATGTGTCAAAGGTCTACAGCTGAATCGAGAAAAAATCCAGGAATATGTTGATAAGTCTCTTATGTTGGTTACGGTTCTAACACCTCATATTGGTTATGATTTATCAGCCAAACTGGTTCACCATGCATCGAAATTCAAAAAAGGATTGCGTGAAAGCGCGATTGAGCTAAATTTACTATGTGGGGAAAAGTTTGATGAAATTGTTAAACCAATGGAAATGGCCTTTCCTCATAACAACAAATGAATTCTAAAAATTTTATTTTTTGCCTTTTATTGCTTGGGTTATTAACAGTATGATTCAATTTGATCCTACGAACTTCTAAATTTACAGTGTTATATTAAGAAAATCAGATAATCTAACTATTTAAACAATAAAATTTTCCATATGAATTTTTACATATTCGTGGCAGACGATGCCTCCATAAGCTTGAAATGTAATCTGTATTAAAATTACACACATATATGCCTACATTAAATGAACAGAGAAATGGCCGGAAGTACTGGAGGTCACACAATCATTAAACACTAAAAACATTGAAGACAGCCTCAAGCAGCCTACTGACCTTGAATGTTCCGAGCAAAAATATAAAGATTTGTTTTAATAAACAAACCTCGCTAAAATGAAATTTCACTCTCAGTAACTTTGTTACGATATCAATATGCATGTTGAATTATTAATAGGATTAAGATTTTGAAAAAATCAATAGCTTTAATATGACAAAATCCCTATAAATATTTTATAGAAGAGATAGTTTCCAAAGATCTCGTCTAACAAAACGACACTACATATGTAAATAAACTACATTTATGATTACTTACTTACTTACACCTGTTACTCCTCGTGAAGGAGCATAGGTCGCTCACCAGCATTCTCCATCCAACCCTGTCCTGGGCAATCCTTTCCAGCTCCTTCCAGTTGTAATTCATCCTTTTCATATCTGCTTCTATTATCCGACGTAATGTGTTCTTTGGCCTTCCTCTTTTCCGCTTCCCTTCAGGATTCCAAGTTAGAGCTTGCCTCGTGATGCAGTTTGACGATTTGCGTAATGTATGTCCTATCCATTTCCATCGTCTTTTCCTAATTTCCTCTTCAGCTGGAAGTTGGTTTGTTCTCTCCCACACAAGGCTATTGCTGATGGTATCCGGCCAATGGATGTTGAGTATCTTGCGTAGACAGCTATTTATAAATACTTGTACTTTCTTGATTGTGGTTGTTGTAGTTCTCCAAGTTTCAGCTCCATACAGTAGAATTGCCTTGACGTTCGTATTGAAGATTCTCACTTTGATATTGGTTGAAAGTTGTTTTGAGTTCCATATGTTCTTCAATTGTAGGAATGCGGCCCTTGCTTTGCCAATCCTCGCCTTTACGTCTGCATCTGAACCTCCATGTCTATCGACGATGCTTCCCAGATATGTGAAGGATTCTACATCTTCCAGAGTTTCGCCATCAAGGGTGATTGGATTGCTGTTCTCCGCTTTGAATTTGAGGACCTTGGTTTTCCCTTTGTGTATGCTGAGGCCTACTGATGCAGAGACTGCTGCTACATTGGCTGTCTTTATCTGAATCTGTTCACGTGTACGTGATAGGAGGGCTAGGTCATCTGCGAAGTCCAGATCGTCTAATTGGTTATGAGCTGTCCATTGTATTCCGTGTTTTCCTTCAGATGTCGAGGTCTTCATAATCCAGTCGACCACCAGAAGAAAGAGGAAGGGAGAGAGTAAACAGCCTTGTCTGACTCCGGTCCTTACTTGGAATGCATCTGTCAGCTGTCCTCCATGCACTACTTTGCACTGTAGTCCGTCGTATGAGTTCCGGATAATATTGACAATCTTCTCAGGAACTCCGTAGTGTCGAAGAAGTTTCCATAATGTCCTCCTATCTACACTGTCGAATGCCTTTTCATAATCAATGAAGTTGATGTATAGTGACGAGTTCCACTCAACTGATTGTTCGACGATGATCCGTAGTGTTGCAATTTGGTCTGTGCACGACCGATCCTTTCGGAATCCAGCTTGTTGATCTCGAAGTTGGGCATCTACTGCATCCTTCATCCGGTTCAGCAACACCCTGTTGAAGACTTTCCCTGGTATTGACAGTAGTGTAATGCCTCTGTAGTTTTCACATTTGCTCAGATCTCCTTTCTTTGGAATCTTGATGAGGTGTCCTTCTTTCCAGTCCATCGGCACTTGTTCCTCCTCCCAAATCTTTTTGAATAGAGGGTAAAGCATGCTTGTGGTTACTTCGACGTCTGATTTCAGTGCTTCAGCTGGTATGTTGTCGGGTCCTGCTGCTTTCCCGTTCTTGATTTGTCTGACGGCCATTCTAATTTCTTCCGTCGTTGGTGGGTTGACATCTATAGGAAGATCTGTGTGTGCTGCTTCGATGTTCGGTGGATTCATTGGAGCCGGCCTATTCAGGAGTTCCTCGAAGTATTCTACCCATCTGTTTCGCTGTTGTTGAATTTCAGTGATTGGCTTGCCTTCTTTGTCTTTGACCGGCCTCTCTGGTTTACTGTATTTCCCTGCTAGTTTCTTCGTTGTATCGTAGAGCTGTTTCATATTTCCTTCTCTAGCAGCTTTTTCTGCCGTCGTTGCTAATTCTTCCATGTATTTCTTTCTGTCGGCTCTAATGCTCCTCTTCACTTGCTTGTTTGCTTCTATGTATTCAGCTTGTGCTTGGACTTTCTCTGCTCGTGTTCGGCTGTTGTTAATTGCTGCCTTCTTGTTCTTCCTTTCTTTGATCTTGTCCAGTGTTTCTATAGAGATCCATTCCTTATGATGGTGTTTCTTTAGGCCCAGAACCTCTTGACACGTTGAAGTCAATGTTTCTTTGATGCCTTTCCAGTTGTCCTCCATGGTAGTTTCTTCTTCCTTCAGTAGATCTTGAAAGGCTTGGAATCTGTTGTTGAGAGCTATCTTGAATTCATTGAGTTTGTCAGTATCTCGAAGGAAGGCTGTATTGAACCTTTGTATTGCTGTTTGTCCACTTGTCCAGTTCTTTTTTAGCTTCAGTTTTAAATTGGCTACAACTAGGTGGTGATCTGAAGCTACGTCAGCTCCTCTCCTGGTTCTCACATCTTCCATTGTCCTTCGGAATTTTTTTTTGATGCAAATATGGTCTATTTGGTTCTCTGTAGTGTGGTCTGGTGAGATCCATGTAGCCTTGTGTATACGTTTGTGTGGAAATATTGTGCCTCCTATGACTAATTTGTTGAATGCACATAGATTTGCAAATCTTTCTCCATTTTCGTTTCTCTCTCCCAGTCCATGTCGTCCCATAATATCTTCATATCCAGTGTTGTCTATTCCGACCTTGGCATTTAGATCTCCCATCAGAATGGTGAGGTCCTTTCTTGAGCATTTCTCTATGATTGACTGCAGCCGCTCGTAAAATTGATCTTTAATGTCGTCGTTGCTATCATTGGTGGGTGCATAACATTGCATAATATTCATTGTGATCCCCTCCTTCTTTGTTTTGAATGATGCTTTGATGATTCTGGATCCGTGGGATTCCCATCCTACAAGTGCATTTCGTGCTACTTTGGACAGCATTAGAGCAACTCCCTGTGTGTGGAGCATTTTCCTCTTCGTGACCGGAGTATAGCAGCATCTCTTCCGTAGCTAGCCTTTTCTGTCCAGCTTGAGTCCAGTGGGTTTCGCTGATTCCCAGTACTGCCAAGTTGTATCTCCTCATTTCCGTTGCTATTTGGCTGGTCTTCCCGGTTTCCCACATTGTTCTAACGTTCCATGTACCTATAAAAATTTTTGCTCTGGTTGTTAGAAGGGGCATCGGCCTCGTGGCTTCCGAAGGAATTCGGCTTTCACCATGAAGCGTCATAATTCTTCTAAATGAAGACCTTCTAACTCTCAGGGCAGAGTTAAAATGGTTTGAATTATTTTTTCTGGTAAGCGTTTTTTTAGCGAGTTAGTTTTCTACGGGATGGGGACGCTAACCCCATGCCCAACCCTCCTCCTTTACCCGGGCTTGGGACCGGCAGTAACTCTAGAAGAGCTACAGGCGGAGTTACATTTATGATTGGGGTTCATATATTATGTCATCGAGCAATTTGAACAACTTATCCTTGTTTTAAAATTAAATGTAAAAAACACTTCACCTCCAGAAGTTTTATGAAGTGACTTTACGTATGCTTATTTCTGAGTATTTCATACGCAATTGACAATTCAATTTACGTGACAATCCCTCTCGCCATATCTCTTTAAAGTAATCTGAAAATCAGATTTCAGCGTGCGTCAGAAAATAAAATCTCTTATTGACTATGATACATTCGCCTTTGTCTTCAGTATAAAACTCTTACTTTACCAATCTCAGTAGGATTGATTATAAGTTGATAACAAAGGTTTATTCATATTCTGATCTCTCAGATTCAGCTAAAAACATTAGGATGACGGTACACCTTCCTACATAAACAGTACACTCATAAAAATATTAACCACATGACCATGCTTAGAAATATAACAACTGGATAAAATGATACCTTTTTAGATCTGTGCTCTGCCGCATCAAACGTAGATTAAATTTTGGAAGAAAAATCAACTCACCAAATTTCACAAAATAAATAAAGTCGAAATATAATTGTAGCAAATGTGTAGAAAGAGCAGAAAAGAAGTTTGAATATTGGCAGGATTAGTGTCTAATTCCCTTTGCTGTTATCATGACAGGATATATAGCCGTATAAATATATATTATTTTGACTGGATATGAAACAATCATTGATAACATTCACAAATGGCTGAATATATCGACCTTCTAAATTCAAATTTACTCATCTCTTTTGTCTTTACCCGTATACTATTTTAACGGTAAAATGTATGCCTTCATTAAGATTTGTAATAATATAAGTGCCTGAATTCATGATATTAGTGAATAAATAAGAATTTATTAAAAATGATTACTTTTTCTACCCGTTTTATTGTGATCGTTTTCACAAAAATCAGTAAGTCTAAAATATGATAAAAAACGAAAATTGTGGGGATCTGCTTTATTTTATGCAAGATATTCTATTGACACACTTTCAGTGACATTCTAACTGTTAACTCAATTTAACAATCATATGACATATTTGTCAATTAATTTAACTTCCTTAAGACTGATGAGTTAGTTAGTATTTAGCAGAGATCAATACATATTTACGTTACATGCACAATATATCTTAGTTTTATTGTTTGATTGTACGAAATTCGAATATAACTTAACAATTTTTGTATTTTCTTAGGAATAATAATATATTCCGTTGTACTATTTAAACTTGGACTAATTTTGATTTGGTTATTTACACTCTGAAGAAGTAGCTTACACTAAGTCACGAAACGTCAGAAAATCTAATTTTTCTACTCATTGGGATATTACAAATATATTAATTTATTTATAATATATTCATGTTCATTTTCATAATTTCTTTTTATGAGCATATTTTAAACTAGAAATTAATTTCGGTTATTGTATATCATATATATATATATATATACTACTACTACTACTACTACTACTACTACTAAATGTTTCCCTGAGATTATCCTTTATAATGAATTTACTGGCTTAGGTGTTTAAATCGAAATATACTAAAAGCGATGATGAATAGATTTTGTAAACTATTTCTGATTGAAATGAGATCATTATATCCGAGTGATCAACCAAGGATTTTTTTTATGTGAATTATGGTAACTCGTTACATAATGATTGCATTGGTGAAACTTGACTTTCAATAATGACAGGAACACATAACATAGTACCAGAAGATATTACAAATTTATCAAACCAATAATTTATTGACGTTGAAATATAACCATATATTTTTTTAATGTTTATAACATTTCTGTTTGCTACAGATACTGTTACAAACAGCCTATATGATTTTAGTGGCTTTGTCTTATCTGAACAAGGGTTATTTAAATTTTGCTAGTGTATATTATTACCCTATCGAGAAAATAGAATGTAATTCAAAAACAAGGTAGAATCTGCTATATTTGCAATGATTGGTAAGCAGTATAGATATAATAGTTTAATCAGATAGAAATATCAAAATAATTAGTCTCAAATTCCACACCGATAATTCACAAATAAGGAGTATTAAGGTAAGTAGCTGTTTTCAACAACACCAGATTCAACATTTATGAATACACAATTATTAAAACACAGTGACTAAAATAAGACATAAATGAATTAAACAATGTTATGTAAAGTAGTGAATTTTTGAAAGTTCACAAATGTTTATAAATTACTTATTATAATAATAACTTCCGATTGTAGCCTATAGTGTTAACTGCACTACTTTTCATTTAATAATTTATTAATGGTTATTCAAATTTTAAGCGTGTTGGTTTTATATATCTAGTTAGTTACAGTGTACTAATTACGTAACTGTCTGTTACAATATTTGACATAAGCAATGGATCAATAGATTACGAGATATATCACATCACAAACTAATGATTAAGTACTGGCTTATTATGTGGAATTTGGTACGTAGAATTAGGCAAGGCAAAAAGTCATACATAAATAGGGTGAGTAAAGGAACGAACTAGCTTACTAACAATAAACATATTACTTAATTTTGTTTAGAGAATGTCCTAGCTGTGAAATTATTGAATTATATGTATTCTCATACGTTCTGGAATTTGGTTTGATTGACAACATAAATAGGATATATGAAGTACTTTTTATCACTTGTATTGTTTCTTACAGCTGTGTTTGGAAACTTCAAAAGGAAATTTCCATGACATATAAGATATGTAAAAGTAAATTAACAGTGTTACAAGGGTTATCATTAATTGTACAAGCTGAGTAAATCATATCCCTTTTAGAAATTGCAGAATTTTGTTAGCCATTGTGTTTGTCACGCCATCTTTCAAGATTTCTAACATATGTTTTATTTGTATGCAACATTATATACTATGTCACCTCGTTTCCTCCCTGAAGGTTTATTGATCTCATCAATTTATCATCAAATTCAGAACTACAAAACATACTTTTCATTTTTTTAAATAGGCATCTGAAACGCTCATATACATCATTCTCACTTCAAATTGTAGTCAGTGTACTTACGAAATTTAATTTCACTAACCCTAGATTTCATACTCAAAAATATATTTGTCTGTCTGGAGTTTGTATATGGAGTAACCTTAATAAAAGCCACGTTATTCCGAGTGACTATAGTAAAATTTTTCGGATGTTTGGTTTACGTTTTGTAAAAATATATGTAATAACTAGGTAACATTGACAACTAGTCTAGAAGAAGAAACTGAAAAAGTTAAGTTTAGCAACCACTTCAATTATGGCATGGTTCGGTGCAATGAAGCTTAATTAGTTGGTAAGCTTTAGAATATGTAATCAATGAGTTAGCTAGGGCATACTAGGATTAATGAAAAGTCATTTACTACAGTATACTATATTCATGCAACGATATGTAGGTTAGAAAAGTGTGAAAGTTTGTGATGAAATATTTAATTAGTTTATTAAATTAATGACAGTCTTACTGAACGGGTAAACAGTGTTCAAACTTCTATTTTAAGCCTAAAAATTAACAATTCAGTTACTTATAACAACGGCTCAGAATGAACCACAATAGTTTAGACGGATTCATCATGTCCTCTGAATCCTCAGCATGTTGTCACACATCAACAAATTTCTTGTTTATTTACGTTCAGTATTTTAAAGTGAATAATTATGGCCAATTGACCTGATAGAGAATATTTGAACGTTTCTTGTCGCTAAGTTAGTGTTTCAACTTCAGTAAAGTACTTTAGAATGACATGAGAATTTTTAGGGGTGCGAATTTAAATTATAAAAAACCTTACTTTCTGTGTCAAAGTAATTACTGTGAGAATGAAATAACTTCAAAAAGTTACGAAGTGTCACTACAAAGAAACGTTGCATTAATAATCATGCTACTTGTAAGTAGTAAAAACAAACATCTTTCTATAAAAAGTTTGTTGTCTTGAAACGCAACTACCTTGCATCTCGTAGTACGGAAGCTTACTTATTGAAAATTAAACGGCATTTTATTTATAATCGAAAAAGAGCATAAAAATCCTAGCTAATCGTGAATTACTTTCCGGTTAAATTAACCAATACCTCCACAAATTTCATTGGAACTATTTTTCTATTTCTCTAGTTTATTTATTTGTTGAGTGATTATTACCCCGACAAGTTACATACATATTTTTCAGTAACTTGTTTGAAAGAAAGTATCATCCTTATCACAGGAGACTGACATTCAGTCGCTTCATAATATGAGATGTAATTATAGGATTGATTAAATAAACCTTTCTAGTAATTACAAAGTGTTATTAAACACTATCTGCAAGATTATAAAACTAAAGGAGTTCATTAGTTGAAGTGATTTTCATATAAATACTATACTTGAATAGTTCACAAAGAAACAACCAAAGAGATATTTCCCTATTCATTAAGTTTCAAATAATAATAAACTATATAGCACATCACGAATACATTCTCTAGCATAATTCAGCTTATTTTCATTTCCTTTTACATTGGTATAGGTATAATGTACATTTGCAAGGTAAGAATTGGTAAAATCCATATAAATCATTACGAGTAAATATCTTTAGTCGCTTTGAATTTCGATAATGGATGACAACATTTCGAAAGGTAATATAACATGATTTGCCCTGAGGCAACACTTTGATTGTGTGTTCGAGGGAGAATAAATAATCAACTAATTTCGTATCAAATATCTTCCTTTTGATTATCTGTAGCCAGGAAATTATGATCTGTACCTTAGACTCAAAAACTACCATAAGCGCATAACACTTCGTTTACCTATATCAAACTGATGAAAAACAAACACTTGGAATAAAGGTCTGTTTTAGAATGAGTAATCTTTACATACGCTTTGTATTTATAGTTAATCATAATGATCTTATCAGTGTTGGCATATTTTAATGAGAAACCCATAAATATCATTATTTTCGATGAATTTGTAAGGCTGTCTCAAAAACTTGGTATCAACCACATTATTCGATATTCTTAAACTTTTTAAAACAAACGTTCTGTAGAACCTATATGGACTATCATGCTATCAACTTGGAAGGAGAATTATGATCTATGAACCATTAAATATGTATTGACTCTGGAATGAATTATCTGATAAGTCGTATATAAATTTCTATAACAGTCTTTATGGCATTAACAATCTAAAATAAACTGTGACCTGCTTATACCTGGAAATTGGTATTGCTGTCACATCATTAAAAATGTGATAAATTACTTTGACTTGACTATAAAGGGATGATTAGCTTCCTTTAACGAAGCTATCAGATGACGTTTTATTCTAGTGGTTAGTCACATTGAATCGCTATTTACTTACTGACCTACTCACGCCTGTTACCATTCGTGGAGGATCATAGGCCGCCCACCACCATTCTCCATCCAACTTTGTCCTGAGCACTTCTCTCCAGTTGTTTCCGATTACTACTCATTCATTTAGTGTCTGTTTCCAATGCCCGATGAAACGTGTTCCCTGGTTTTCATCTATTAATTTTCCCTTCAGAATGCCAAGTACGGGCTTCGCTCGTGACGCGGCTTCTTGATTTCCGCAATTATGTCCTACCTAATTCCAGCGTCTTTTCCTAATTTCCCCGTCATTTGGAAGTTGGTTGTCCTCTCCCACAGCAGGCTGTTACTCATGATATCCGGTCAACGGACATTAGGCATCTTGCGTAAATAACTGTTTACAAATACCTGTAAATTTTGATGACAGTTGTAGTAGTTCTCCACGTTTCAGCTCCGCACAGCAGGATGGTCTTGACGTTCGTATTGAAGATTCTAACTTTGATATTAGTTGACAGACAGTAGTTTTGAGTTCCATATGTTCTCCAATTGTAGGAATACTGCCTTCGCTTGTGAATCCTCGCATTTGTGTCTGCATCAGATCTTCCTTGTTCATCGATGATGCCTCCCAGCTACTTGTAATATTCTATAACTTTCAGAGTTTCTCCATCAAGTATGATTGGGTTGGTGTTCTCGGTGTTGTATTTGAGAATCTTTCTTTTCTCCTTGTGTATGCTGAGGCCTACCGATGCAGAGGCTTCTGCCCCATTGGTTGTCTAAACCTGTATTTGTTGGTGTGTATGGGAGAGAAGAGCAAGGTCATATGCAGAGTCCAACTCGTCTAATTGCATCTAACCTGTCCATTTTATTCCGTGCATCCCCTGAGATATGGGGGTCTTCATAATCCAGTCAACTGCCAAAGGAAAGAGAAAGGCAGAGAGTAAGTAGCCTTATCTAACACAAGTCCTCATTTGCCAGGTGTATTGCAAATACACCTGTCGGCTGTCCTCTATACACGACTTTGCACTGTAGTTCGTCGTATGAATTCCGGATGATGTAGACGAACTCCTCAAGTACACCATAGTGTCGGAGAAGGCTTCATAAGGTCCTCTTATACACTCTGTCAAGTGCTTTCTCATGGCCAAGGAAGTTGTTGTATGGCGACGAGATCCACTCAAGTGACTGTTCCACGATGATGTCTGTGCATGACCGATCCTTACGGAATCCAGTCTCTTGATCTCGAACCTGGAGGTCCATTGAATCTTTCATCCGATTCAGCCACACTCTGTTGAAAACGTTTCCTGCTACCGATAATAGTGTGATGCATCGGTAATTCTCACACTTGCTCACATCTTCTTTGTTTGGTATCTCGATGAGATGTCCATTTTTCTAGTATGTCGGTGGCACTTGTTCTTCCCCCCAAATGTTACGGAATAGAACGTGGAGCATGTTTTTGCAATTACCGATATATCTAACTGTTATATCCGGTGAAGATTAAGTTACAGGTAATTTCCGAGGACTATTCATGGACTAATATTCTATAATATCCTTATTGTATAACTACTCAACAATTACACTATGTATATTTGTATTCCTTTTATGATAAGCTTTATTTTGACCTATAATTTATTATTGTACGATTTACGCTTCTTAAGTTATGTTCAGTTTATTAACTAATGCCTCCCACATTCACAGCCACTTTTTGGTTTATTTGTGTACAAGTATTATTTCCTATTTTATGGTACGTTGAGGTTTGTCTGATTGATATATAAACCAAGTATGTCTGAAATAAATGATCTGCTCTGATTCTGGTCTGATCTGCTCTGATTCGGAAGCTGGTATTGTGTTCTGGACTCAAGTGGAAGGGCTCGTAGGACATAGGACCAATAAGGACGCTAAACTGCCCACACCGGTTGAACGTCATTGGTTGGCCTAGTGTGAAGATTCGTATAAGTCGTATTCGGATTGGTAGATAAGTCGTGTGATCGAAAAGTCAGACATCCAAGGTCATAACAATTGGCGACGGGGATTTTGGCAAAAACAAAATAATTATACGACAAGTGGTGACTCAGATTTTGGAAATAAATTAGCTGTTATAATTGCCGGTGATTTTTGGCGTTAATATTATTATTGGCACAAAAAAATGTCGATTTCTTTAGAACAGTTGCAGTTAATATTACAGCTACAGCACCAGCAGATGTTAGCCTTCCAACAACAACAGAACCAGCAGATGTTAGCCTTGCAACAACAACTATTTGAAACAGTTTTGGGCAGACTTTTCATTCAACCAGAAAATAAGGAATCTATTTATGTTGCAGATAATGGTGCAGCAATGGACAATTCAGAAGCATATCCTGTGGAGGATTCACATCCCTTTATACCTGAATCAGAACGTAATATTTGTAACGTATCCGGCTCACAGCAAGAAAATACTGTTCTAAATGCTCATGAAGTTGTGACAATACCAGATGATCAAGAACCAGATCCTGTAGATGAAGCCCAGAGTCCAGAATTGAATGAAACGCTACTGGTTCTGTCTAGCTCTGAAAATAAACTCCAGCTCGAACAAAATTGTGATCCACGTGCTATTAGTCGAGAAAGCTGTGGGGACTCGTATTCAGAAAATAACTGGGGCAACACGATGAACCCAACTGTACCAAATGTTACTCAAAATAATTGGGAGACAAAAATTTATATTGAACTGGATTATCTAATTTCTCATGACAATGTACTAGATATGGGTTCTTATAATAATGCACAGAATTTTGATGAGATTTCTTATAAAAATGAAAATATATCGGCTGTTTCAAATGATGGTCAAAAATCTAATTTAATTTTGTTAGGCGTTGACTTTCTTAATGACTCATTATCTACTAACGAGATTCATAATGAATTTGGAAGTAAGGACCCCAAGTCGATGGTCGTTCATCATCATCTAGTCATTTTTAGTGGATTCTCCATTCAATACGAGAAACATGGTTTAATCAAAGTCCTATTAGTTGTAATTTGGAGACATAAGGACCCAACATTATTTCGCGGAGGAGGAGAATGTTGGAGTATTTATAGTTACACATAATTTTTTCTAAAATCAGAATCTAAACTTGGAATCTTAAAAAAAAAGGGAGGTGTTATATCCGGTGAAGATTAAGTTACAGGTAATTTCCGAGGACTATTCATGGACTAATATTCTATAATATCCTTATTGTATAACTACTCAACAATTACACTATGTATATTTGTATTCCTTTTATGATAAGCTTTATTTTGACCTATAATTTATTATTGTACGATTTACGCTTCTTAAGTTATGTTCAGTTTATTAACTAATGCCTCCCACATTCACAGCCACTTTTTGGTTTATTTGTGTACAAGTATTATTTCCTATTTTATGGTACGTTGAGGTTTGTCTGATTGATATATAAACCAAGTATGTCTGAAATAAATGATCTGCTCTGATTCTGGTCTGATCTGCTCTGATTCGGAAGCTGGTATTGTGTTCTGGACTCAAGTGGAAGGGCTCGTAGGACATAGGACCAATAAGGACGCTAAACTGCCCACACCGGTTGAACGTCATTGGTTGGCCTAGTGTGAAGATTCGTATAAGTCGTATTCGGATTGGTAGATAAGTCGTGTGATCGAAAAGTCAGACATCCAAGGTCATAACACTAACTTCAGTGCTTCAGCTGGTTTATTGTTAGGTCGTGCTGCGTTCCCAATCTTGATTTGTTGGATGACGATCCCGAGTTTTTCTATCGTTGATGAAGTGACATCTGTGGTAACGTTTATTTGCGCTGCTTCATCTTGGCAACCATCAGACGGTGGTCGGAGCTATTTCATCTTTTCTCGTGGTTCTCATGTCTTCCATTAATCTTTGAGATTTATGGAAGAATATAATCCTACATACTGCCATTTTGTTGGAGACGTAAATTTGCAAATGTTTCATCATTCTTATTCCCTTCTCCCAGTTCATGTCTCCCAATGACGTTGACGTTTAGGTCTCCTATCATAATGATTAGGTAGATTCCTGGACACTTATCTACGATCGACTGCAGCATCTGATAAAACTGGTCTTTATCTTCTTCATTGCTATCATTGATAAGTTCAGTGCACTGGATGGTTGCTTTGATGATTCTGGACCCATAAGATCCCCACCTCATGAGTTCTTTACGTGCTTCTTTGAACAGCATCAAAGTAACTCCCTGAGTGTGTGGAGCATTTTCTTCTCCATGACTAGAGTAGAACAGCATCCTTCTAGAAGCTAATCTTTTCTGCCCAGCTTGGGTTCAATGGGTTTCACTCATTCCTAGAACCACCAAGTCGTGTCTCTTCATTTCCTCAGCTACTTTATTAGTACTCCGGTCTCTCACATTGTCCGAACATTCCATGTACCTATATTAATTGTTGCTCTGTTTGTTATAGAGTGCATTGTCCTCGTGACTTCCAAAGAATCTCAGCTTTCCTCATGAGGTGTCATAATTCTTCTGGAAGAAGATCCTTAAGTCAGAGTTTAAATGATTTAAATCGTTTTTTTTGTTAGCGTTGTTTTCTACAGGGTGGAGTTTCCGACCTCATGGCCAATCCTCCTTCTTTACCCGGGTTTGGGACTGGCTGTAAACCTCGAGGAGCAACTGGTTAAATTATATTACATCATACAATATATAGCACTGTAAGCACCTCACTAATTATTGATTTATCGTTTTCGAAACCATTTGTAAGAGATTATGGTATTACAGATTAATAAGACCCTGGAGTTAGATCTTCAATCGACAGTGTACCTAAGAATACACACTAGACCCACTTTTATGAATAATAAATTTCCTTTATTAGTTAGGGCAATTTGACTGCAAATTATGCTCATATATTTGGACGCTTAACATATTCGCTATTGAGCTGACGCCACAGAACTACTTCCGGTAACGCAAACGAAAGCCTTTAGAAGATAAGATCTATATGAAATTCAATCCAATCCAGCTCAAAGATGCATTGTAGGACGAATGACACCAAGGCTTTCTGGAATAGTGACTGCGTAAGATACTTTCCAGCAGTATAGAGGTGTGAATGTACCAGCTGTGTTAACCGAGCAATCAAAAGTTAACGTATGTGATCGATTATACGCTTTCAGTCAGTGATTTTAGTTTAGTCAGTACATTCGTCAAGACAAATTTTGAAAAATATATAGCTATAGATGCCTGTCTCGTCCTACCTAGAACCGGTCAGTTGAATGGACTCGTACCATGATATCCTAATATTTTAGGTGAAAAGCTGTATCAAGGTAATTTTCTCACGCCGAAAAGAGTGTGATAAAACTTCAGTCACGAATTTCAACAACGGGATAATACAATTCATGACTCTTAATCATACAAACAGTTTCTCAAGTCCCGATTCGATTGGAAGACTAATTATTGTATTATTTCGGATTAATAGCTTACAAATATTTAAACCATGAACATTTTCCCATCATTGGATTCAGAAGATGTTTACCATTTAAATATAGGAGAAAATATGCGGGCATGTTAAGTCAGCATTTATGAAGTAAGTGCTAAAATATAAAACAACCATTCCAAAGTTGTCTATAAATCCTTACTTCTAGAATTCATTTTAAGAAATGACTCAGTTAAACAAATTTCTCTTCATATCATTTTTGTATGATCTTGTTGATGGAATCGTAATTTATTAAACAAGTTAGTGAATTTGAACAGATGAAAAAACAGGCTATAGCGAATTCTTTGTAAACGAAAACTCTTATTTCAATCGAAAAGTAGGTTGTAAACAAACAGGATTTGTAGCTATCAGTACCAAGGTTTGATTTGATAATTTCGAATAAATTAAGCATTGGTCAGATTGTTATAAATAAATAATATATCTATAATATCCCAATGAGTAGAAAAATTAGATTTTCTGACGTTTCGTGACTTAATGTAAGCCACTTCTTCAGAGAATAAATAACCGAATTAAAATTAATCCAGGGTTTGTATTGTTTGAATCGTTCGTAAATAAATGGAGTCTGCATGGAACACTATCTCTTACTGACTAAAGGTTAGACGCTTTTTATAAAAACTATACTAATCTATTCTTTATCCTCAATACTAAAACTAAATTTTGTATATATTTCAACAGTTGTTAATAAAATTCAGTCAATAATGAATATGATGAATATATATGTTATAGATTTTATATTAGGTTTGCTCGTTTTGTAAACGGTTGTGTCTATACTATAATATATATATACATATTCAGTTCGATGAAACCTTATGCAATTAATTAAAGTGCGATTGAATTTGTATCATGTTACATTCAAACAAGTTTTGTTCAATCAAAATCTATATGTTTCCACATTTGTGAAGGTACAAATGTAATAGTTCAGATAATTGTTAGGACTGATTACGTAAGAACTATGCGAACAAACTACAATTTGCTAATTCACTTTCTATTGTTATAGAAAAAAAAATAGAAATTTGCAACTGTTTTATTTTCATATATTTATTTAGCATTTGTTAAGTTGTATTAGTTTTCAATTATACAAATTATATTAATCTATTGAAATTCGATTTAAATAATGAATTCGAAATGTTTTAGTTTACTGTAATGTATGATTATGAAAAGTTTAAATTCAGCCCGGTGTTATTTATTTAATAGAGTTACATTTTTTATTTGATAAGAAAAACGAATATCAGTAAATGTGAATAATTTTTTTCAAGTTAATAAATTCTAATTTTGTCATTTTGAACTGAAAGATTGAAGTAAAATGAGTGAAGAAAAATGTTCGGCTATTTTATTTTACACAACCAACTGAAAATTATAGGGTCCTTGGTCATTTATTTACTTTTGTACAAAGATTTTTTTTACTTGTGTGTATCCATAATTTACCGTCAGGTTATCTTCAATTCTTCTATGTTTTAAATTATTGTATCTAATCCAACTCAGTGACATTTTTTACCCTATATGTCTATGAATATTACTAAGTAGTTTCGGAATGAAGAAAAATGACCACTCAGTAGCTTGTCGTTTTTATTAGTGCTATAAGTAATAACAGTTGGTGTGGAAAACAAATATTGATAATACACAACCTTATTATGACTACTGTAGCCTTCTCTTCTATCAATAAAACTATGCTTTAACAATAGAAATGCAATTTAAGTACAAAATATGTGTGGGTGTGCTGAAGATGGTTGGAGGTATTCGGCACCGATACGAACTGCCTGATATCTCAACACAGCACAGTGTACCCGTTGTCGAGTTATTTAAATTAGTGATCACATTCCGACCTGACTGACAGAATTCGATTGTCATCAAAGGATCTAACAAACATTGTGTCAATCACTGCTCATTAACCAATTAACTGTAAAGTAAAACAAGTATTTTGTTAAATGAAGATTTGGATGTATTTTTTACTGTGAGATTACATAGTATTGTACTTAATAAATATAATTAACCACAGATATACGTTTTAGTTTCCAGTATATGTACTTTATTTATAAAATAGAAATTGCAAGAAGTTCCATTGACTTTTTTACGAAATTTGGCGACCTGATTATTTTATGAGTTGATATGACACTGACTTTTGTCACCAATCTATTGACTAATTATGAATAACATAACTCTTGTTTTTCTACTAAAATGAGGTTGCCTATTGATTAAATGTTCTGTCTAAAGTGTAGTTTCCGTGGCTGTGAATGGGTAATTTGCAGCAGGAATCCAACTAATAACTTATTCAAGGTAGACATAATAACAACAATCAGGTGTGCGTTGTGTTTACGCTAATTGAGCAGTTTGTACATAAATGTCGATCACAACAGCAAAATATCATCCCAGTATTGTTTACATATTTTATTCGTTATTCAATTCAACCTAGTCATTTTATTTGTTCCAAAATCTATCCGTGCTAGAAAAAATTAATGAAACTGGTACATCTAAATATAGTAAATCTGATTATCATTGAAGATTTATTTTTTATTTTTACCCTGAATCGAATTTCCGTTTATTTGCTTTGTGTAAAAATTGTTTCAGTCATTTCGCCTTTTATTCCTGGTACACATTTTGACTTTAAAAATTTCAGTATCACTGGGTGTAACCGAGATATTTATAGCTTACATAGAATAACTCTTCCCACTAGTAACTCTTGATTGGCCAGTTTTAGACTAAGTTCATCGATCGGTTTCCGTCCTATTTTCAAAAAAAATGTTGCAATAACCTATATTTGTATGCAATAGAAATAAATTCTACTTTTTTTTTAAGAATTAATTTGTTCCACTGACCACTTTCTGAGTGATTTATTTGTAGGAAAATACAAGATTTCGATAATTATGTTAGAGAAACCTAAATATATAATTTTAAATTTAATTTCTTTATTAAATCTTGTAGCTTTTGGTAGGAAGTTTTATTAATAATTATGAGGACACTCAGTGATCCAGTCTAGTTCCCTTTAGTGTGACAGCTACAATTGTTAACATACACTTACTCTAACTGTGGTGATCCACTGTTATTCTGATCGACTTTGAACATTTAACCCTAAACGTAGTAAATCAAGGTTTCATATAATTTAGACTGATGGTTTTATGGGATTCTTTAATAAATAAAATTTCATTAGTACATTGATTTTTTGAACTGGTTCATATACCATCACGTAGTCAGCTTATGGAATGATCATTACAAAGAAACCATGATTGACGTTGACTCTTTCATGTCAAACATGAATAAATCAAGTGTAATTAATACTTCGGATACCTTTTTCTGTGAATAAAAATAACTGGATCTTTAGACAGTAGAAGCAACCGTAATAGTATTTTGTATGACTTTTTATTTTAAAATGTAGGTGGGGAGAGTTTGTGAAAATGTAAAACTTTATAAACCATTTTCTGGAAAAATATATAATTTACTTTTGGTATTTTTATCTTGTCATAATCATGAACTTCTATTTAGCTCATTAACTGCTGCTGCATTCGTTCGCTCATAACTTTCTGTACAAAATGTGGTTCGTGATTCTTCACGTATCATAATCTTGTATTATATGATTCTAAATATCTGAATAATGTAGAATAATGCAAGATATTTAGCTGATCTTCATGAAGTTCTAACGGGTGAAAATTCTATGTGTGCAGTCGATTGTTTTCGGATATTTCCTGTGTTATACGACTCTTAGTAAGTTAACGCTATGGAAAAAATTTCTATAACTTTGAAATAACTTTCTTGAATTTCTATACAGCTTTTATAGTAATGTTCTATTTTATACCAGAAACGAAATAAGTTCACTTTCAATTACTCTAGCTCCGTTTGACCTGTTAATAAATGATGGGTAATCTGTATTTTTCGTTCTGCTTCTTTAACTGTTTAATATTACTCATTCACAGACCAAGCTGATTTTTCTGAAGATTCACATAATAACATTCTCACTAAAGCTTAATTGATGGGATATTTAACTAGAGTAAGTCAACTATCATTTTGATATTAAAGAGTTTCTAAATCAAGTGAAATCTACTTCCAGTAATTGTGAAATATCACTAGCCGTTTTTCAAAGCCAACTTTTAGTTAAAACTACATTCGAATGTATCAAGGATCTTTACTAAATAAAACAAACGAAAGGATGGCAGATGATAATTCAGTAATACATTTAATTCAAAAAATAAGAACCAAGTTTTTCCTTTCACTCAATCTCATCCATACATTCTTTTCGATGCTTTTACATAACAAATGATCCAAGAGTGTATTTTCCTTCCATAAGACATTTGGTTCTTAAAGAAAGTTTATACCAAAGATTCATTTTAACTATACAGTAATTGAAAATAACTGAGCATCAAACCGTTATTTTTCTACTGACATTAGACCTGTAGATCACTAATCCACAACTCAGTGATAAAAAGATAAAGTATTGATCGAAAAGCTTCAAGATCTTGAGTTTTGTGCCCCGAACAGATTTTCAGTGAGCGCTGATGAGAAATCAAATTATAGGACCTAACTAGCTGTTTAGTGCTCCCTAGTTCTCAGTGGTTGTCTAGTTAAGGTCAGTACCTAATATACATTATCGTCATATTAATCTGCTTCCTATCCTGATAATATTTGATTTTAATTGGAAAAATGAATTTTATTGCAGAGAAGAGAATCCCGCTCAATGAACGCACTAATAAAGCCTTATATTCCCAAATAGATAATGTAAAGTATCGAACGTTGTGCTCGTGCGTTCAGTCGGGAGTTAAAAATTCATTTGATAGTCGAAGTATACTCAAGACAAATACAAACAGGTAGTCGATTAATTAGAATAAAATTACAGTTAAATCATAATGAAGTGCCCATTTTTTTCACTGTCATACTAACGATAAAAGTTGAACAAGTTTATTCCGGACACGTGATTTCGGCATCAGTTTCCCGAAAATTCTATAAAATATGAATTAATTCCAAAAAGTGATTTGTTATAATCTGAATATAATACATAATTATCTTAATTGATCAATCTTTATTTCTCCTTTGATTAAATTAGCCCTATTCATTCTGTAAATAACAGCAATGATCTTTGACAATGAAGCAAGCGATCAAGTTCCTTCGTTTCTCTCCTAAACTTTAAAAGCAAGATCAAGTAAAACTTAATAATTTAATAGTTGAGATCATGAGTTCATTGAAGCTAGACCACCATGGAAATCCTGGAAGCACTGGACAGCCGTTTCGTCCCATTACGAGACTCCTCAGCAGTGTGCATCCACGGTCCCACCTCACGAGATTCGAACCCAGGACACATCGGTCTCGCGCGCGAACACTTAATCTCTAGGCCACTGAGCCGGCATCCACCAGTGTTATTATCTAAATCCAACTAATCCACGAAATTGAGCGACACATCCACCATTGTCTTCAGTGAGTTACTATCTGAAAACAGACCTGGTTGAACTCCACTGGTCACTGCTTCTCACTAGAACTCCAGGAAGTACCTCTAGAAGCCAATCACTAGTGAGCCTATGTTGATTAGTATCAGAAGGGGTTTTGTGGATATTTTAGTGATTTTAATAGTTGTGATCATAAGTCAATTGAGGCTAGACCACCATGTAATCGTGGATGCGCACTGCCGAGGAGTCCCACAACAGGACGAAACGGCAGTTTAGTGCTCCCAGGTTTTCCATGGTGGTCTAGCTTCAATTGACTAATGATCTCAACTATTAAAATTACTATGATATCCACAAACCGCTTCTGACGATAAAAATTTTATAGGTGAATTCACAGGAAAGCATTTGTGTCTCACGTTACGTCCTTGATCTGTCTACCCCTTTTTTAGGCAGAGGACAACTTGTCTAGTCTAGATTTAGACTTTGACGCGATAGGCTGACTGGCTTAACCTTGAGGCTGACATACGTGAGTTTGAAGTGAGACCAAGTGCTTGGGGTAGAGGGATGAAAACTATTCTATCACCTGATTGACTGACAAGCACGCGAGAAAACGAATACAGGTCAACTAGAACACTACACAATTTATTCCTAATTCCGATTAGGTACCCGATTTCAGATTACTGTAGAAAGACACATGAATAAATAAATGACTAACCAGACCACAAAGCATAAACAATTAGGAAAATACAATTAGGGTAGGAAATCGGGTACAAAAGATTACGCTTAAATTACAATAGCTTTAGAACAGAAAAGACTATGGCAGTGAATCATTCATCAAACGAAAGCTTATGATCTATAGAATAGACGCAAAAATAAATATTGCCGTTTTACAAAGTTTGAATTAAATGAAATAACGTCACCCAAAATAGCTTCTGTAGTTTGTCGAGGTTTCTTGTTTCTCTCTTCACATCATCTCACTTCAAAAGTTGGGGTAGTATCGCAGTAAAGTGAAGTCAAACATGTTATATATCATATGAAATATAATCTAAAATTCACATCGCTACTAACTCTAAAAATGCAAACTTTAAGTCCCTATTAACCTGTCAAAGGATTTTGTAAAATGTACAATAGAGCTACTTTTATAAACATTTTAAAAATCCATTTTCATTTATTTAAAAACAGATGTTATCGTAGATATTTGTAGCTATATATTACTCTTTAGATTATAATTTATGTGATAAGAGTGTACTTTACTATTCGGTAAATTTATTTGAAAATGCAAGAAACAATCATAACGACTGATATATATGACCTTAAAGTATTCGATGGTACGAATAATATGAAATTATAGTAAACAAATACTCTTCTATATTCGTTTTAACGTAAATAACTTGTTATTCTTGGGTCGAAAAACTAATACAATATTTTTAATGCTACAACTTACTTTGTCTGTAAGTACAGGTAAGTACTTACAAAAGTAGGTATTAAATCTTCTATTAATTGGTAAAATGACACAATATACGTCATAGTTTTTATTAATACTTAATAATCATTGCCATAATATTGAAGTTAAATTAAGTAACCTTTAATATCAGTGTGAATTTTAGAAAAAAGCCCGCTCAGTCTTCATTTCTTTGTGAATGAAGTTTTGCAAATAAGAGTTTAGATTTTTTAGATAATGATGTAAAAACTTTCACCAGCTGAGTCAAAAGCTAGTAATGTAGTTATAGAAACAACTTCCGTTTTGTAGATTTAGGACAAGTTAAACAAGTACAAATGATAATAGATTAATTTCAGTTAATTTTTGGTTGAATTTAAAGTGCCAACGGAAGGGTTATTCAAACTCTAGATAAAACGATGGATATTAATCGTAAGTTCATTCAATCAATAAATAGCAAGACGAACATAAGTAACAAACAATTAGACAGTGTTACTAAATCCTTGGTATGTTATACAGTAAGCTCTTTGAGCAATACGACATGGAATACACTTATAAATGACTACAGCTATAATTGTGTACTTACTTGTGATTTCACTCCTAAAAGTTATATACTGATTATCTGCAGATAAACGGAATGGCGAAGTGCTGTGAGATTTTCTTTAAATACATTTTGAACACTTTTATTTTAGCACTTTCAAACATTACCAACATAACGTCTAAACACATATGAGAAACTTTATATTAACAAATCCTTGTTTCGCTTATTTTTTCTCGAATTCAAATAAAAATTGTTTATGGTCAGACTGACAAAAAAAATTCGCATGATTTAAGTAAAAATGTTAATATTAAGTTACACTAAATTCGTCAAATGAACGGAATAGTTTAATTGATTGAGACTAAATGTAGGAGTGGAATTAAATCGGTCCATTACGAAGAATAAATGAGTATTCAACCACTAAATCACTCTTGCATCATCTGATTCAATGGTCTCCACGAGCCAACTATGAAAACACTCATAAAAATTATAGATAGTTTCTTTTGTGAAGAAACATTCGGTGTCTAAATAAATAAATACAATTTTTCCTTTTTTGCAGTTGTCTTTATTTTCATTACCTCAGTTAATCAGTTAACTCAGTCACTATTTCTTAGTAGTAAATGACATTATGTGATAATAATAATAGTGATGTCAATAAAAATGTTCAACAGATTTTTGAGTATGCAATAAGAGGAGATTTCTGTCTTACGAAACACACCAAAGCACTTGTTTATGTTTCCCACTATTTGAAGGTAAATAATGTGTATGTGAGTTATTGATGGTAATTATTCTCATTCTAATTTTGAACCCTCATTGTTTATCAGATAATTTATATCTACTACGACTGAGACTCAGTTGACTAACTCTATTTTCAAGATTGCAGCTTGATGGGTACAAATTTATTTTATTGCCGATTTAAGAGATATAGGGCAACGATTGGGGTTGCTGACATATTACGTTTGTTGTGCGACACCTGAAGGTGATTGGCCAATCTACGTTTTATTGCACGGTCGTCAAATTAATTCATTTAAACACCAGAGATCCGTAGACTGTACTGAATGAAATATAACGATAGTGAAGTAATCCATTAACAAAGAAACCTTTGTCATCTGAAATACCAGCATCTTCAGTGCTAACCAATAGTTTGTCGTCGTTTAAGTAACAAGTTACGATTTTTCCTCTCTAGTTTTAAATGCGAAATTTATGAACAAATGATAGCCAAATTGTAAATAAAGCTACATACTAGCAATAAACTCGTTTGTTACAGTATTAGTTAATTTGTAATAACATCTAGATACATTGTGTTATGCTAATTAATATGTGCTGAATAATTGTATATTAGTGTGATGTTTAGGTCACAAATTAATATAGTATAGCAAAGTATAATATAATGTGTATATACAAATAATGTTATTATAATGCATAATATGGCTTACATATATTCAAATGAACAGATAAATGTACAAATTTTCACTTCGGTCACATTTTTGTATGCATTCCCAACCTCAGAAGTCACTCGTTAAAATCTAAAACATATTTGTTATGATTCGAAAATATTTGAAAACATTGGATGTTTTGTATTTGTTTACATGTGATTTTAT
Source organism: Schistosoma haematobium (assembly GCF_000699445.3). Lineage (NCBI taxonomy): Eukaryota > Metazoa > Platyhelminthes > Trematoda > Strigeidida > Schistosomatidae > Schistosoma > Schistosoma haematobium. Next base: position 21,095,817 of record NC_067197.1, on the reverse strand, counting down.
GAAATTCATCTGAGGAATGGTTGTGTTATCATTTTTTGTACTGGTTTCAATAAAGGCCATAATCTGGGTACTTTTACCATTTATTGTAAATGATTGTTGTATGTTTCAACCTAAGTCTAATGATAACTGATATGCTAGAACGGAGTGGACAGTTGCCCAATATTACTTTCAAACTTCAGATTTACATTTACCTACAGTTATCCGTAGTATCTAGCCTGAAACTTATAAGCTCGATAGCCTATTTCCTTTCGAATAGTAATGTGACTGATACAACATTGTGATGAGCATCGCTTTTAAATTTATTTGAATCTCATAATACGCCAGCCTACTTTTAAGACATAATAAATTATTATGTTTTAGAAGATTTGTATGATTATGTTACCGGAAGTTCACCAGTTACGAAATGAATATCAGCTATAGCAACACAAAATATTGTAGATGTAATTTTGAATTTGTCAGTACTCCTTCAGAATAACAATGTTTTGACCTTATTAGAAGCGAAAATCATTTATTACAGATTGTAAATGAATAATCATAATTTTGTTTTTATGAAAATCAATTTCACAGTCAGAAAAGTGAGCGGAAAAAATATAGATGAAATAAAAAAATCCTGAATATGTTTCGCTTATTTTAAACAAATAAGTGAAATAAGCAGAGAAATACTTAGCAAATCATTTTCACTAATGTGATCTTTCTTTGATTTTAGTAAATTTTTGGTCCATGTACTATTCCTCTCTTTTCTTTTCTCAATTCTCGCTCCACTTCCACAAATTTCGATGTTAAAAGTGTGTACATCCTTTATGCACTCCTGCATGGAACCTTAGTCAGAGATGAGAAACAAACTGACTAATTGCTAGAGTTTACAACCTCTTAAACCTTTCAAGTTAATATTTATCAAAGTAAACACACAACGACCTTACAAAACATGCAGTTTGTAACTAGAGAAGCTGACTTTACCAAGTTTTATGGTTTTCAATTTACAATTCACAAACATGAGTTTCGTTTATCAAACTTACCCATCACTTATACGTAAATAACTTGAAATTAGAAACTACTTATTGGGCCTCTAAAAGGTTCTTGGTTATTTATTACTTACTTTCTGATGGCCACAAAGTTCTGTACTCTGTTGATCATTTAATCCGGCACAAAAGTTTCCTAGGTCTTGGTGAATTGATAGTAAAAAACACTGACACATATAAAAACCCTGTTTAACAGTTGCTGACTTGTGCAACCCCATAGCGCAGACAGAACTTTATTTTTCTGAGTGACAACTTCTTTTCTATTGCTTTATGGTTATGGGACTTCGCAAACAAGATCAGATGATAGCCGTTCAGTCACAGACGTCTTTAGAACATTTTCTAAGTATGGTGAAACTACTGACTCACTCATGACAAATTTAGACGTAAGTTTATTTTACACGTGTAGTCTGTTATGTAAAAAATATGAATGGTTTAATAGCATTACAAACTTTCGTAAGGTTTTGTATCAAACCATAAAGCACCTAAACGATATGTAAGTGACATGAGAGCAGAATATAATAAAGTTGTAGACACAGTCCATAAATTTACGAACTGTCGGACGCCATCATCTTAAAAAGTACAGTTTTTCACTTGTTCTCCAATTCCCAGTTGCAATTTATGATTAAAAATCTTGTGACTTGACTCAAAATTGATCAAAGCAAACAAGTGCATTTGCTCATGTGTTCTACTTTGCATATTGTATAATCACTTCTTAATTAAAATTTCTGAAATTTATTAATTCCTTACAAATTTTGTTCCTTAGGATTATTTCCTCCCTAGTATTGTTATCAATATTTTAAGATACCTTGTTTTCATCTTGTTAAACTCCCCATCTCCATACTAAGAGAAACTGTAGTAATTTGAAACAATGCACATTTTGTTCCGGACCGTAAGTTGTTTGCGATAATCGAAATGAAAACTAGTCACATTTCCGGATATATGTGGCTAAAATTTAAAATACTATACCAGTACATTACTGTTTTTTTCTTAAGTACAAACATTCGGTGTTGTAATGTCCTCCCGCATACCACTAAGAATCAACCAAGAATAGATTTGATAATGTGTTTTAGGCTGATATACAAAAGGAGACCATAAAACACGAACTCACGAATGGAAATTTATTACACCTTCAGTTTAGCTTTAGAAAGCGCCATGTCTGACGGCTTATGTAAACAATTATTTTGTAGTAATTGAATCAGATAAAGCAATAATCTAAAACTAGCGAACACGCAACATATTCGTAATCTATCTTGGATACAACATGGACCTGAGCAGACTGGATTCTATAAACTATGGTAGCTTAGTAAACTTTATCTCTGAGATGAGTAAGACACATTAAGACAAAAACGTCAAAATAAATGAGAAAAACAAATTTTGTTAATTTGAAGGTGAATTCGTCAGTTGTCGCAGATCTTTATCTAAAAGCTAGGTAATAGACTCTGATGTGAACCGGTCAACTAGCTAGTTAATGAAACCATGAGCGCTGGCACAAATATACATCACTACATGTTGTTACACCACAGCAGGAAGAAAAGATGAAGTTATTAAAGTGAAAAATCAGTCGATTAAAGGATGAGTTCGTGAAACGAGGAGTATGAAGTAGTTTTTAAACCCAAAATTTGTGGTGAAGTATGAGTGAACAAGGGTAAATGAGACTTATTCCGAATAGCTTATATAAGTCAACATCTCGCGCGGACCTCTAACTCAACTACCAAAATAACTCAGATAAAAAGTAAGTAACTTTATGACTTGTGTCACGTCTTGCTTTGGCCGACACTGTCTATCTAACGATACAACCCCACTCCAATCTACAAAAAACAAGACGACCATGTTTGGGCTTACCTAAAGCATGTCAGACATAGAATGCATGACTTCCTAGCTAATAGATCTTAAAATAACCGATTCAAAGCTGGATAGGGGTTCTGTTTATGTAATTTCAGAGCCAAAGATTGAAATCGTCCTGTATTTCAATGTGACGTTTTTGAAGAACCATGTAATACTTATCAACCAAATTTCACGTAATTCATGGACCACAAGGTTTTCAAGTAACAAACCAATATACGTTATCATTGTTATGTATCCTTTAAAAGTTATGAAAAAATAATAGTCATAGATGTTCTACATCAGCCTATTAGTGGATGATTACTTCATTCTAAATTTCCCATATGACATAAGTCTTGGATATTTGTAAGCCTGAATGTTTAACAAACTGTCAGAATCGTAAGTTTAGCAAACAAATACACGCACCAATTATGTCGCAATCACCAGGCGTTTTTAAAGCTTATTCAAAGAGCGATCAATTTAAAAGATGCTTTGAACGATAGGTCTAATCATGAACCAATTTTTCGACTCAGCGATACCAAAAGAAAGTTATGGTCTACAAAGTATATTTATACATTATCTGAGATTATCCGAGTAAAAATTTACTTTTAATCGCAGAAATCACGTGAATATAGATTCGAATTATACAGTATATCATCATCTACCATAATGTGTGGCATACTTTCTTATTCACTGAGATGTTTTAAAATAATTTAGAGAAATGATGTTTGCTTCGGCTATTGGAACACGCAATTTTCCTCAAATAAATAAATGATGGATTGGAGAATTATGGGGATTAAAATACAATGTTAACATAAAGAACTATATCTAGCATCTATACTAATTATCTAATAGATCAAGCAGAACGACGATTCTTCTTTGATCCTGAAAGGTATACCACTAGGTGTATGCAGAGTATAAATCCGGTAAGCGTACCGTATGTTATGCAAAGAGAAATCAGAGCATGAATCCAGGTATTATTAGGAGCTAGAGCAAATATACATGGTTGATTAGTGAAATTTTAATACCTGTGTCATAACGAACATATTTGGAAGGGTTCTTAAGTCCCTCTTCCAGCGTCACAGCGTGTGTGCTGAGAATAAAGCTGGAAAATAATGCAAATGCAATAAACATCATTATCAGCAATCTACTGAAACACGAAGACGATAAATAATTTCCACTTGAAAAGAGACAGATCTAATGGCCTAGTAGAGTACATTAAAACAGTGCATATAAACACTGAATTGATTAGCAGCTTATCAAATCTTAATTTTTATCTGTCATTTTAACTGCTTTTCCAGTATTTACGTGTATAATATTTCTAACATGACTAAATCTGATATTTATTTGGGTGGTCAGTTTAAACCAATTATGAAAGACATGAGCACGTACCCTATCATAAAGCATTTTCTTGAAACTCTTTACTGGGTGGAGCTTTGACCACTTCGGCGGAAAAAAACATTTAAAATAGGTCAGACTTGGTGCAAAATAAGTAATACATAACCTGAATGTTTGCTCTTTGGATTGTAGTTCGTTGACTATTACCTTTCGGAGTGCTATCATAGTTTCAGTTTGTGCTACTTTATTGGGATAACGTGTGCTACCCGTTGTGTTGTACACTACGGTTAGGCGGTTCTTTCTTAGCTCGTGAAGAGCAATTTCAAGTGAAAAGGTTAATCGTTACACAAAATTTCAGCTAGGCGGTTGGATATTCACGTCTATTGCACGACCATCGAGTATCTCAAAAAAAACACGGGTCTCCGAGCTCTCACTTGACTACACGAGCTTTACTAGCCGATCTTGAGAATTTCAAAGAAGAGACCAGATATGACTCGATATTGCGAGAATTAGTTGGAAGCACCATCCATAGATGGCCAACTTAACCACAGAAAAGCGATGTTTTCATTTCCTACCATAGAATAAAAAGCTATTTGCTGTCCACTAATCTCCGATATTTTTGAATGGAACCAGATGTTTTCTGTTGTTTTACGTTAGTTGGACCCCCAATACCCAGGATCCGCGTGAATAAATTTGATAACAGTAAGTTTCATATCCTGGCCAGGTTTTGATCTGAGGACTACATATTTAGTTCAAAGTTGAAGCTAATAACGTCGTGCTAGAAAATATATTGTATAGACAACTAGATAGTCCTGACCCATACGAGACAAGCTGTGGTCCCTCCTGTTTTCGCGGTTTCAGGTTACGATATTATGTGTCTGGTCCTAGTTGATTGAACTTTAAGATGACCTTAAGTTAGCAATTTAAACAGAATTTCTGTCTAGAGTGTACTCAACATGACCAATTCGAAAGACAGCACTCAAATAACTTCGCTTTTGTTCCATTTCTATAAGTGGCTAGTTACCTATTCGACTAAGCACATTGAACTTGGTGTTCAACTCATTTAACAACATGACATGATAAACATCAGCCCTACTGTAGCATTGCCGCTGCGAGCCATTGTAGCCTTACTCTGATCAATTAAGGCCGAAGAATTTCTGACTTAATACCCTGCAAGTATATCAATGAGTTTCCGCCTAACAACTTAACTGGGTTTATTACCCTTTCAATGTTCACTCTACAATATACTGACAATTTGTAGACCCTGCCCACTTGGTTATTTTAACCACTCATATTCCACACTTGCGAACGACAAAAGCTCGGTAATCTTGAACAGCCAGACTAAAATGGGCGAACGAACAACACTACATATCTCCTTGATACCTTCGAACAAGCCGATTGCATTGACACGGGAGCTGCAACGACAGACATGTTCATTCGTCCATGTTCGTCTTAGTTCCTGCGTCATAAAAGAAACGTTGATCCGACGGCCCAGTGAATGGCGATGGTAGTGATTGTGGTTCTTGCTTGTCTGGTGATATCCACTGCAGGATTGCAATAGGTGCTAAATTAGGTTCTTCTCTATGGTTTGAAAGATGTCATGGATGAGATATCTTGTCATGAATATAAATATTTTGGCGGTTACTCAGATTAAAATGGACTTATCAATGAAAAAAGCTGCCAACGGATGATAAGTCTTCAGAAAAAGCTAGATTTTCGTATTTCTGCAGGCACTGAACGAGAGATTTCATGAAATCTATGATTTTTTGCGGGTTTATGTTGGCAGCAGAAGAGCACACGAAACAGGATTGACACTAAAACAAAAACTCAGAAAACTGTTTGTAGTGAGAAGTAGTCTCCTACCGAGTAAAAATAGACAGGTCGAAGACAAACTGATAGATGTTGCTGACTTCTAATATAGTCAATAAACTTAAAAAAATACCTGGCTGCTAATGAATATGAATAATGAACTGTATTCGATTTTTGTAGTATAAATGGTTATTAGAAGTCCTCGAGAATATCCACTGAGAAAATTAGGACTGATGTTACTAAGGAAGCAAAAAGTGCTGCAGTGAGACAATTCAGCGTTTTAAAATTGGTCGAAAGTGACATGAGCCACTCTATAAACCACCTTAGCTATTCAGTACACAAAATTGGATACATGATTTCACTAGATGACCTACTATTCGAATGGTATTTTATAACATAAAGCATTTATTTAAACCCGGTCTTCTCATATATATTCTGTCACACAATCTTACCTTCGACATAAGATGTATTTATTAATAGTTTTCTTTCAAATAACAGTACGTTATATTGGATATGTTTGTTTACATGAAAGATGGATTGTTGAAAATACTACAAAGTCTACTAAAATAAATTACTCACTGATCGTAAAGTTTGCGTATGAGCATATAAGCTGCTGTGATTTACTCTTTTTGATTGCTTTATTTGTACATTTTGCCAAATGTTTGGTCCCATTCGAAATGGATTTATTTATATTTAATTATATTTTTTGTTTTTATTGCATTTCCACCGACTTTCCGTGCTTTTCGAACCACTTGTACGTTGCTCGGGTTGATACCTGGTTAAGGCGGCTGCAACACTGATCCGCTTTCCTTTTTGATTACGTTGCTTCAAATATGTAGTTTCGATTGTGGATCGAAACTCCCTTCCATAACTGAAAGTAGTATCATGACATAATTGTAAGATCCATTTTGAATGCTTTGTGTGTTTGTGAAAATCCCTCCATGTATATACTTGCACTTTGTTCCTATTGATCTTCTTAGTTGTACATTGTTAACTTTTTGACTACATTTGAGTTGTTATAATTTGTACTTTATTATAGTTTTCATTTTTATTACGCCTTCACTGAGTCTCCATGTTTCTTCCCGAACTGCACTTACGCTGCTTTACTTTATACTAAGTCTGGGCGGCAGCCATATTGGTTTGTTCCTGTTTTTGATTGCTTGACCTGTGTTGACTGGAATCGTGCATTTTGGTTGTGAATTGAGGCACTATTCCAGAATTAAAAACACTCTGTGTTATAGAGCGACCAATTATTACCTTTTGAACGAATATATACGTGATCTATCCAGACAGGATAGAACAACATTTATTTGTGGTTATTGGTAATTTTCTTGCATCCTTTATCAACTTTCTTATTTATTGTAGTTTAGATTTGATCAATTGAACAATTATTGGTTGGATAGCTGAGTGGTTATATTTGTTTAGGTAATAATGTACACTTAAATTTATGATAAATTATAGAACCGCTATCTTACCCAATTACTTTGTTTTGGTTTCAAACGGGAGAGGGCGCGTATCTAACTCATCCAGGCAGCTGTCCAGCAGTCCAAACGTAGTTTGGATCTTACAATAACTACATATTATCTTTCGAACAATCTGTACATGACCTATCCAGAAACGATAAAATAACATTCATGTTTTTGTAGGGGCATTTGTTAAATGGACTTGGTAATTCATTTATATTCTTCAGCAGTTTATCCACTTAGTGTAATTTAGATTTGATTACCAATTGAACTATCGTTGGTTAAATAAATGGACGGTAATATTTGTTGAGGTAATAATGTACATCTGAGTTTATAATGAAATTTAGAATCGCAATTTACTCAATTACTTCGTTTTGGTATAGCGCGTCTTTAAATTAACCAAGGCCGTTATTCCTTATTCTAGAATGCTTTAGTTTGGAAACCACAATAAGGATGAAATGGTCATGGAAACAGGAGGTAATTTTGGGTGCATGAGAATCTGAATGATGCTGGTAAAACTCGATGATTCAAGCTTTGATGTGTTGAAAAGTTTTATTGGTAAACTGTTAAGTAAGCCACTTGGTTAACCCAGAATACGGTTAACGACTACGACACTCAAACGTTGGAAATTCACCGTCACAAATTAGAAGATAGAAGAAAAGCTGGAGAAGTGTTTATTTAGAAAAAATCGAAATGCACAGATAGATATTAGCATTTGTTAAATCAACATTATATTTCGGCCAATCCGTAAAGAGACAAATTATGCTGTTATCCAATGAAAGGATGCCACGTCGATATTCTAGAAAGCCTCATAATGTTCTGATCGGATCAGAACTGTTCGGCTTCTTTAGTGCCTCCGGAGGCTCTGTTGTAGTTCTCGGAAGACGACTAAAAAAACACGCTATTGTAAATCGGTTTCTAAAAAACGTCTTAAAATTGATTTATTCCCACTTCATCGTTTTAATTGTCTCTGAAATGTTTTTGTAAATGGTATGCACAAAACTGACTACAGCAATCTCTCATTATAGGGCTACATTATATCTATCATCTTCTTAGCTACAGTGCCATACCTTATGTCTACAATCCACCTCCTCTATATCCCACGTAAACGTGCGATTTGAATATCCTCAACATTTTCCACCAAATCGATCTATGAACTCTGTTACTAACGTAGCGATTCAACGCAGTTATGATCATTAATGTTGCGGGATAGGTTGATGAAATTCTACGGGGGAACGTGAATGAGAGTCCCTGGCTCGAGTTTGACGGCAAAGTCACTCTATATTTCCATTTAGTATGTCTAATATTTCTTCAATCAGTAAGCCAGGTTTGATTTTACAAAGTTAAAAGCATCACGGTATTTCTGCTTGTCGAATTACAGTGGCCCAGGACACAAAGTACTATAACTTAGTCGTGAGAATACATGACTCTGGTAGTTACATTATATTTGTGTTCTTCGTCTGGTAACATTACCAAGTTGACGAATGCCGTTGTTTGATTTAAGTCTCAAAGCCCTAGTGGAATGTTTTGAGACCATTTTGGGTATGGCTGCGTAAGTACAAGAAAACTAACCCCATTTACAAGACCAACGACAATAATATGTGTTCCTGACTATATTTTTTGGCTGTGGCTGTGGTGTTAACACCAAGCTTTACTTACTCAGAGCATTCCTGAGACAACAACTTATTATTTTGAATATCACCATTTTTTCCGGTTTCCCAGTGTATTTGTTTTACTCAACTCTTGAACCTTGTTCGTTTGTAATCCCTAAATTCGATCTACCGGTTTCCATCTTCATTGTTTGCTACTTCGGAAATTCCATGAAAATCGAGTATTTGTGACGAATGGTGGATACTGTGTGTAAGATCCATTTTGAATGTTTTGTGTCTGAAAATCCCTTCATGTATACATTTGCACTTTTTTCCTATTGATTCCTTTAGTTGTACATTTTGTTAGTCTTTTTGATTCCATTTGAGTTGTTAATATTTGTATTTTATGATAGTTTCTATTTTTCTTAAACGTTCACTAAGTTTCCGTGTTTCTTCCTGAACTGTATATAGGTTGTTTTACCTGATGCTTAGTCTTGGCGTTAGCCATATTGGTTAGTTCCTCCCTTTGATTGTGTTGCTTGTGTTGACTGGAATTGTGCATTTTTATTGTGAATTGAGACACTCTTAAAGAATTGGAAACACTATGTGTTATTAAGTAACCAAATATTATCATTTGGACGAATCTGTTCTTGGTATATCCAGACAGGATAGAAGAGCATTTGTTTGTTGCGATTGGTAATTTTCTCGCATCCTTTATCAACTTCCTCATGTACTGTAATTTAAATTTAATTAATCGAACAATTATTGGTTGAGTAGCTGAGTGGTCGTATTTGTTTAGGTAATAATGTACATTTGAATTTATGAATTTTAGAACCGTCATTTAACCCAATCACTTTGTTTTGGTTACAACCAGGCAAGGGCGCGTTTCTAGCCCACCCAAACAGCTATTCTTTAGTCCAAACCTTAGTTTGGATCTAACACTGTGACTGGAGATTGACATCTCGATGTGTCTTTCCTTTGATGGAGTTACTGCATAGGGAACACACATGAAATTTTCTATTGTCTGCCAGGAAGTACGAAATTTTGAACACACCACCGTCACTTAAAGTGACAACTACGATGATAACTGATGCTACGTGATCGTAATATTTGTTAAGTATTCCGAAGTCTCATGTGGACTTATATTTACAAAACACAATCTCGAATCCTGTCAACCAGTTCCCTGGGTCATAAGTCTCAAGTAGATGAATCTGTGGTTGGTTCCATCGTATAATGTCGTGGAAAAAGAGTAAAAACGGAGTCGAATAACCTATTTTCAGCTTGGGGAAATCCCTAAATGAAAGTATTTCGTGAATAACACTGATGCCTTTAAGGTCTATGTTGCATCTGTTAGCCTTAACAGAGCCCAATAAATTTCACTTATCTAAAAAATCTTCACCGTTTTACGGGGGCTCTTTTCATCTTCTGATTCAGCTGTGATCAGATTCCATTAAATTAGATTGCCACCTCTGGAATGCCAGTATATATGATATTCATCTGTTGTTCAAAATTTAACAGATATCTTTTGTTCTGAACTTTGATCTACTGTATCGGAATGACTGCCAGTGTATCCATAACCACTGTCAGTCTCCAAAAGTATGTTTTATCAATGGTTATCCACCTAAATGTTCAGTTTTCTGGATATAACATCCAACGTTGAGAATACTAAATAAGTCATACAGATATGGCAATGTTAGTAATGCACTTTACAGCTGTATTAGTATTAACCGAGGAATCAACAGATATTTGAAATGGCCTGCTCGGTTTTTCGATGTGTACATAGCGATTATTCACACTGAGTTTGTAACTGGAGTTATGACGTCAAACTTTTCACATCCCCTCAACATAAAATCACAAGTAACTGGCCTTTCGAGTCGTATTTAAATTAACCTGATTCAAAAATACTAGAAAATTACTTCGACTAGTAGGGTGAGTGTTCTTCAGGCATCGTGAAACATAGATCCTTTTTACGAAATCATCAGGCATGTTTGTCAAGTGGTGGTTATTAAGACTAACAAAGTATTCCCAGAATCTCTTGTAACATGTACATGAGGGCATACCCTTTGCCAGCCCTTATACACTTCTTTTGATCGCTTATTAATTGGAATAGCTGTACCTGGAGAATGTCTCTTGCGTTTCATTACCGTCAGTATAAATTTTGTCACCGCTACCAGTATAATTGTCTGTTGACAAGAGCGGAGAAGATACCGGTCAAGGTTTGCAAGACCCTTGAGTGAACAATGAGCTTCAGTGCTGTAGGAAAAACGCATACATTTGTATCCATGATATAGTAACCGCTACTTAACTATCACATTCGCTAAGATTAACGCAGTTAAGAGGCTACATTACCATCGATAAACAGAAAAAGCGACTCAAAACCCCAAAGCAATATCGAGAAGCCAACGCTGAGAAACTGATTGACTTATGCAAGCTCGTCACATAGACATTAGATATTGAAAATTGGTTTAAAGTTATCACAGCTCATATTAAGTTTTAATGAGCCGCATTCAAATCTGAAAGCTATTTGCTAGTAAAGATGGTCAGAACGAGAAGCTAATTGCATAACGCTGCTTATTGTTGCACCTCAGTATCTGCAATGGAAAACACAGATGGCCAAATAATTATCATACTTTGTAAACTTGTTCATTTTCTCCAAGCTACGACCCAGTTCGTCATCAAAAGATGGACCCCGGAGTTCATTAAAAATGCTTTGAAGTTTATTGCTGAGATAGAAAACGTAAGAAGTTCCCAAGAGTTATTGCTCCATAGGTAGTTAGCAGACTGGCAGATGACGAAAATTTGGCAGTTCAACACTTCCTACAAGACGTGAGTACTATGTTTCCTCATTTCGCATCCTCTGCTACTTGCTTCGAACTTGGAAATGCAGTTGATTGGGCTATTGAGGTTAGTTAAATAAGTATGCGTTGAATAAACCTTATAGAATGATTTAGATATTTAGTAATTATAGGTCTCTGGGGCCAGATTACATGCTTAAACGCACTATGATGACCTAATTGGAAAATGCTCTTTACCCATATTTGTATCGCAATTATTGTAGAGAAAGACGTGCTTATTTTCTGTTTATAAATTAGATGGTCATATTCTCATCTGTGAGTTTGACACACTGCATTTTTTCTACCACACGATCGGGAGCAACAAGTCAAAAGTTCACTAAACATGGAGATAGACACAATACTTCAGTTAAAGTTTTGAAACAGGGTGGATTCTCAAAAGCTGCAAATCCACTAGTATGGGTTTTTTTTACAAAGTTAAAAATACCTAGCTATCTGTAAGAGACAGTTATATTTAAGTGACATTACCTCTCTATTTGAACGTCTCTGAATCCTTCCTTATGTCTTCGTTTGTTATAGATGCATCGGCACTTGAAGTTTCGTTACCTTGAAAAATATTGCACATCTATCTACCAGAACCTAATTTGGATCTTCCGTTGAAAATAATGCTACTTGGAAAGTGACATGAAGTGTTAATTAACTTTATTGTTTTCGCGAATCTATTTAGAAAGAATCATATACTTTTAACTTTCAATAATCCAAAACCATTAACTAGATGATTAACCTATGAAACTAAGAGAACTGGGTCGGAATTATGTTGGTTCATTGAATGCTATGTAATCCGAAGTGGTGCACCATTGTAGTTGAGATATAGTATACAAGGTACATAAAAGAAACATAACTAACTGGTTTGAAATATCTCTTATTTGAAATAATAGTGTACATCTTCATCTATTGAGGTCAGTTTTGATGGGTAATGCGTAGAGTTATTAAATGCCCACTGTTACCTTAGGGATTGCATCCGAGTGACTGGTCAATAAACTTATAACTTATACTACTTTGACTAGGTGTCATTTATGTGACATATCATGCCTATCCATAACTTTGTTTTGCTTTCCAGAGTCTTTGTAGCAATCCGTACCTTTCACAAACAAATCGGGACTGTATCTTTGAGTATTGCTTAGATACCAATCGCAAAGTATGTCTGCCAAGCCATGATGAAATATTTACATAGTTACCCCAATTTAACAGGTACTATCCGGAACTACACTTTATACCGAATGACTTGTTGCTGATTATTGAATCCCGTTTATTTGGTTCACATATCTCTTCAATAAAGACATTTAGTGAGACAGAAAAATATCTAGATTCATGTTTCGCATTGGATAATAGTTACACCATACATTTACTTATTCGTCTACTAGAACAGTCGGAACAATGTGACAAGCCAGATGATTTACGTACTATTATTATTCATTGGTTACTTGCTGCAATCCAAAAAGATCACGAGGCGTAAGTTCTTTCTGGCAGTACAGTTTTCTTTTATCCAAGGACTAAAGTCTGTAGTTGTGATTCATCCTAATATTTGAACAATAAGGTTTTCTGGTTACCAAACTTTACTTCATTGTATATAGTCCAAACACATGGCTAACAACATTTGTTCGTATATTGTGAAAGTTACTTTTAACTAGACAGACGAATATTTTTACCGGGTTGAATTCGTTTTCGAGGGGTTTGTGTACAGTCGAAACGGTTATGCGTGCTAAATCATCTTATTGTATTACGGATGTTTCGATAAAAAGTTTTAATTTTCCTTTTACATCGGTAGATCCTCTTTAATAGACAAATGTGTTATTAGCGTTTGCCAAGACCTCGAACCATCTGCTTATATAAACCTGACTTTTGTTTGCGAGTAGAAGTTTTTATCAGCCCAGAAATACTGTTTTCTTTCTCGTTAGCTTTTTTACCCTATTAATTAAAATACACTAAATCTTTTTGTCCGTTAGCCTTCATTTTCGCTTTTCCTTAACCCTAGCGACATTAATTTCTCATCATTTCTGTTGTGCGTCATAAACTCCAAGGCTTATTATACGATCTTTGACACGTTTCTAATCATGAGTTTGTCGCTGATATTTGGATTCACTGGTTTTTATCGTAATTAAACTCGATTTAATATTCATTTATCTTTTGAACTATTTTGGTTTATTGATAACTATTTTGTCGATTTCCAAATATCAATTTCATCTTTTCTACTTAATGATAATTTTTTGTTTGGCTATTTTACACATGCATTCATTTTAAAGGTTATTTTTATCTTAAATTGATATCGATTATAAAACCATTGTGATATAAGGAGTACTGGACAGTTGTTTTAGTTTCGGATTCACTGACTCATAGATTATTTAGATACATATGGTGATCTGAAAAACATGCCCCCAAATGCCCTGGTATGGCCGAGAGGAGTGGGCCCACCCTCCCTCTCGAAATGCTCTCACACGGCCACGCGCACACAGCCTCTGCCAGGGAAGTCCTACTCACTGCCTTCTCGTGGCGGTGGTGTTGTTTACGAAAATGAGAGGACGAAAAGCGAGTGTCCGGCGCTTTAACCGGATCTCAAATCAATGGTGTACATGGGCCCCAGTATCCTGCAGGAACAAGTGGCGTATGAACCAATTTTTGGTCACCGGCTACCATGGGACTGCATCTCCTCACAATGCTCCACTGCCTTGTGGGTTAGACCTTTAGGTCAAAGGCTCGGGGTGTTACTGGCTAAAAAAACACCTGCTTCGGTCTGGGCACCCGGTTAGTATCACAGCCCTCACACAAATATGATGAACTGTCGATAATTATGGAAAATACTTTGCTTGCTTCGATTAATAATCAAACGATTCACATTACTATTATTATTACTATTATTATTATCATTATTATTTACTACGCCACTTTTTCACTCTTTTATTCCCACTCTGTCTGACCTTACTTTTCGTCTTATACAGCAGCTCGCCTTTGGTGGAAATTCGGTTCTATCTAAACGTTCTCGAGTCACTGCCTGGTTGAAAGTTGTATGCTACCACCGAATATGAGTACTGAAGCAGTTTCTCTGAAACCACGTGCACCATTCAAACTGGCTACCTTCAACGTTCGCACACTTATGCAGGTTGGACAACAGATAGGGCTGGCTATGTCTTTAGAAAGTCTTAATATCGATGTTCGCTGTCTATCCGAGACCCGTATTCAAGACTGGTGAAGTACTACAAATTCGCTCTTCATCTGTCTCTTCAAAAAGCTTGTTTTATGTGCGTTTATCCGGGGACCCTGTGGTATCTTCGTCTGATCTTGCTGGCGTTGGTGTCGCACTAAGCGCTAGAACTGAGGCAACACCAATCGATTAGATCCCCATTAACAGTCAGTTATGTGCTGTTAGATTAGAAAGTTCCATCAAACTGATAAGAAATTAGTGTAAGAGACGATGTCTTTTCGTCATCTCCGCCTATGCCCTGACAGATTGCAGCCCGGATGCGATCAAGGATGAGTTTTACCACCAGTTATCTGTTCTTCTCCAGAAAGTGCGTTCGACAGATATTGTAGTACTAGCCGGAGACTTGAATGCTCAGGTCGGGCGTTTAGGCACAGAAGAGAGTCGTTTAGATGACCGATGGGGACGTGTTGGTCGCAGGACAGATAATAGGGACCGTCTACTGCAATTTTGCACAGACCACAACGTGTTTCTGGCTAGCACTAACTTTCGGCACAGTCATCGCCGATGTGCCACCTGGCGTCCTCTCTCTGCATCTCAAGCCTGGACTCAGATTGATCACATCGCGATCAGCTACCGCTGGCGTGGTTGTGTACAAGACTGCCGCTCCTTTTGGAGTACCTATCTGGACTCTGACCATGCCTTGGTCTGCGCCAATCTTGCCTTACTTTTCAGTGGCCAACGAAGTGACCACCACCAAAAGATTGATGTTAGCAAGCTGGTTGCAACTTCTGTTGCAAGTAAGTATCGAACCGAGTTAGCCTCTAGGCTAGCTACCACTCCACCGAAAAGTATAGATGAGCATTGGTTGCAATTGCACGACGCCATGAAAATGACGGGTACAGTCAGTTGTGGGTTCGCGGTACGTCCCGTTTATAAGCACTGGGTTTCTTCAGGCTCCTTACAACTCATCGAAGCCCGTCGGTCTACTCCGGGTGACCGTGAGTTTGACCATAAACGAAGGATGTTACGTAATGAAATCGGGCAAATCTTGCGTCAGGACTGAGAAACCTGGTGGTCAGAGCGTGGTAATGAGCTGGAAGCAGCAGCTGCATCTGGTAATTACCGGAAGCTCTTCCATCTCATCCGAGCCACTGGCAGCATGAAGGCTGGCGTGAATGAAACAATCTGCGAGGATGACGGAACGCCAATCACTAACATCCATCGACGTCTTGGACGATGGGCAGAATTCTTTGAAGGGCAGTTCAAGTGGCCTGCTGCTACGGCAACATCGGTCGAACTGTCCTGCCCTCCATGACCGGTGACGACTGATCCACCAAAGGAGGCGAAAATCTGCAAGGAACTCCAACTCTTGAGACGCTACAAATCACCAGGCCCAGATGACTTACCTCCGGCTTTTTTTAAAGATGGTGGTGACTTTCTGACTAAGGAACTGACGACGTTGTTTACAAAGGTCTGGGAACTACAGAGTGTACCAACGTCATGAAATGAGTCGATAGTTGTCCCTATCTTTAAAAAGGGTTCACGTCGTTTTCGTAACAACTATCGGAGTATAAGTCTACTTCCGGTTGCGTCCAAGCTGTTGGCTTCGTGATGTTAGTCTGGCTGTGAGGGCAGTTCTACCCTATACTTGTGGAGCCTAATCTCTCCGAGTTGAGGATGTTAGACGACTCTCTGTTATTCATCATCGTTGTCTCCGAAGGATTGCTAACATCCAGTGTCAACACCATGTTAGTAATGCAGAGGTTCGGCATCGTGTGTTCGGGCACAGAGATGATAATCCAATTGGTGTTACCATCTTGAAACACCGACTTCGGTGGCCTGGACATGTTCTACGAATGTCGTCCCAGATAATTCCACGTCGTGCATTATTTGCCGACTCTGGGACTGGTTGGAAAATAGCGGAGAGCTGGTCAGTGTTTGACATGGTGTCGTGGCATGAAAGAAAGCTACAGAGGGCTGGGCTGTGTCGGTCCTTCACGACGCCCTGGCTGGGGTCCGAGAGATGGTGCAACACAGTGGCTAGAGACGTCATGAAACATGGCTCAGAATAGAAGCCAATGGCGATCCTGCTGTAACCTTATACTTTCTTCATAAAAAGTGGTTGTGTCTTCCTTAACTGAAAGATCTCTTCGGACTGTACGTTTCTGTTTCCCCCATTAATATTATTATTATTATTATTATTATTATTATTATTATTATTATTATTATTATTGTTACACTACCTTACACTAATCTGTTCGTTATTTTTCTTTTTTGTAACGCTAAGTGTTCGTATATAAGGCTTTCGAGATGTTAATAAGTTTCTTGGACACCCTGCTTCAATAGACAATCCCAGAGAACAGTCCTGTTACACCAACTGAGGGCAGTCCTGATATCAAGAGACAACGGTTACTGGCCTGTAATATGTATGGCGATGCCATAACATTTGTCGGAGGGTTATGATATGACCAGTGCATCTTCAACCAGAATAAAAGCCACCCTGCCACTTACAAATTAGTCTTCCAAGGATTTTAGATTATCTGCTAAGTATGACAGAAGCCAAAATTTTTATGTAGTTAAAAGTAGACTTATCCCATAGGTGGTGTAAATCCCTTTTAAAGATAGGTATGACTATTGTCTCACTTCATGATTTTGGGACACTAATTCTTAGACGTTCGCAAATAACTCAGTCGATTACCTAATCAGAAGTTTGCCACCATCCTTAAAAAGAGCTGTAGGGAAGTCATCTAGGTCTAAAGATTTGCGGTGTTCTAGAAGTTGTAGTTCCTTGTGGACAGTAAACCAGAGAAACATGTACCTATTTATATTCGGTAATTTTGTTGTTTGATTATATTTTCCTTGAAAAAGCTTGGACCAGATTGCCAGGTGAAACGTTAGGTTTACTCCAAATTCTTTCGCTGAGATTTTACAAATACATTCTTCCTCTTTAATGTCAAACCTTTAATTGTTTTGGAATTAAAAACCAATTGCCTCAATAGTTCTTCGTGATCATAATGTTATATCACGTGCATGATTTACTTAAACGTCATCTTTCAAGTTGTTTTGTGTATTACAATAGCAAATGATCAAAAGGGCTGTGATATAGATGGTGGTTAATGTTGACTTTCGCAATTATCGTGGCCCTAAAAGTATTTCATGCGCTAGGGGTCATGGCATACATTCATAAGAAGCTGTGTGAACATAAGTGTAGATATACTGCTTTACTATCATTTTTATTTTGGTTATTAGTTTCTTACTAATACTGTTATGTATGTTTCAAAAATACTGCGTGCTTAAATGTAATGGTGGACATTATCTGTGAATGATCCATGTGTTATCACATTGTTGAATAATAGTTCTAGCTATATCGTGGGAGTTTTAAGTTTTTACAGAGAAGAATTACTAAACATTGAATAAGCTAGTTAATAAATTATTTTTAATTGTAGTGTAATCATTTCTCAGTTTCTTAAGTGTATATTTCAAATATTTTACTGAATTGTTTGTAGCAGGTTTATACCAAACTTTCAGTATTCGGATAGTAAATTCAAACTTTATTCCAATCTAGAAAGTTATGTGATGTTATTCTTTGTGAATTACATACAAATCACTAACTCTTAGTTGATCGTTTATATATTTATGTTTATTTTATGCATTCTCAGGTATATTTCTCTGGCTTCATACAATCCTGATCATTTACGTGATTTGGCCATACATATTCCTGATTTTGGAAGAGTCATATTAAAGCTGTTTGATGAAACTGAACATATACGAGTGAGCAAAACACGGTCCACTTGTTCAGTGTCTAAATGTGATTGTTTTTTTACTACTTTAACGTAGTTTTAATTCACTGTCATACATAACCTCCATTTTCCCAACAGTAAAACGTGGAATTTTCCGAACACATCGTGAATGAGTTAAGTAGTTGCCACATGTTTAGGCCGTATAAATGTCACGAACACAGTGTAGTGTGATGAAGTAGCTCATTGGATTGTAGGGATAAGTATATACTGCCTATATATTAACTTAAAATTACACTATATCACGTTTTTCTAAATATCCAAGGTTGTTTTTATTGGATTTTAGCCGTATTGCTTCTAAATTCGTTATTCGTCAGGATCCTAGCCCTCGATTTCGATGTCTAAGTAATACGACAGTGTATCAGCCAGTCAGTTAACAACATAGAACTTTGTACGTACGTACATCAGTTCGAGTTGCCATACCACATTAGCACAGAGATGCAGTTGTCGATTCAAATCCCGTAGTGGTAGAGGTAGTACAAGTATAACCAGTAATCGGAAAGATTAGGGTTTGAAGTCGTTATTCAAGTAGTATGATCCAATGAAATAAATTTGGAAAGAGAAAGAAAAGGGACACAAAGAACTATTTCATCGGCATATTCTAAGTCAAAATGTGAATCTTCCGGTAGAAGTTCAACCCCTGGAAATTTAGGTGAGGAAAGTATTATCTCTAAAAGCACGTCAACGACAAAGTTAAACAAAAATGGAGAGAGTGGACAGTCCTGACGATCACCACTTGAGGTAATCAATTCTGATGACAGTTCGCCATAAGCTCTCACTCGACCAATTGTGTTCTAGTAGAGAGCCTTTACAAGGTTAATTTACTTCTTTGGTACTCCTTTCAGTGACAAACACAGCCATAGAACCTCACGATCAACAGAGTTGAATGCTGCCTTAAGGTCAAGAAATATTACGATTGTGGGGCGTCTGAACGTGTGTCTGTGTTCTAGAACCTTACGTAGTGTGAATATCTAGTCTATACAACCACGTTCAGGTCGAAAAGCAGCCTGGTTTCCTCTCTGCTCTTCACGAGCTTTAGTTAGGCGTCGAAGTATTATTGAAGCTAATATCTTAGACACCATATTAGTCAAACTGAATCCTCTGTGATTGTTACAAGAGGACTTTTGTCCTTTCTTATAGACTTGCACAATCAGTGATTGAGATCAGTCAGATGGGATTACGTCCAGTTCCCAAATTCTACCTAAGACCTCAGTCAATCTCACTGGTAATATTGGACCACCAACCTTAAAAATCTCAGGAGTATCCTGTCAGGACCTGGTGCTCTCCCTCGCTTCAGATTTCCTATAGCTTTTTCAGCTTCGTAAAGAGTTGGAGGAGTTACATTAACTTGTTATTCAGGTTGACTGGAGATCGTGGAAAATCGGATTGTGGCTGAAGGCCAGTTGAACTGATCCCTAAAGTGTTCTGCCCATCGATCCAATCTCCTGGATTGAGAATGAATAATATGTCCATCTTTCTGTGAGAGTGTTTCGCTAACAGTCGGTTTCCTAATGCCGGTTTCCTTAACAAGTCTGAACAATTGTCTGCCTTTACCTATTGCCACTGCCTTTTCCATCTCTCTTGCTTTCGCTACCCGTCACTGTTCACTATCATTGCGTAGGCTTCTTATCAGCTTGCGCTCAGGCTGACTCCGCTCCTCATTATGTTCAGATCCAGATGGGATGAGTTTTCGAGCATCTATCAGTGCGGTAGATGCTGCTGAGATCCAGTGTTTCTCCCTAACCTTGTGGTTTACAGTACTAGCAGATATCACTGCTGTTTCCACAGCTTTTCGGATATCATTCCCTGCTGCCTCGGGGTGGGCGTCACATAAATGGCTGCCTAACTGTTTTTCTAGTCGTTCCTGAAATATATTTTTATCTTGGCTATCATTAAGTAGAACCCCAAAAGGTTTCCTTGTAGCGTCTTTTCTACGTCCAGTAAGACGCAAACAAATAAGCGCTCGCGTATAATTTTTTTCAAACTAGACTTTGGATAGTGCATCACGCTAAACAATTTCACCACTCACAGTAGATATATATATATAATCCGTAGTATGTAGTTGTGTACTTTTGTCGTAGGGGAACACAATATACCGTATGCCTCTCCTAAACATTTCGAGATTATTATTTCTAAGGAATGTTAGAATCAATTTCGGTCATTCAGCTATGTATAAAATTGGTCTTCGCTTATATATGCCCATTATTCATTTTTTTATTTGTATTTTGTATATTCAATTAACGAAATAAAATTCGCCTCATTTTCTTCACTTTTTGAATCTGAAAAATAGTTCGAAAAAGTTGGGTCAGAGGAAAATAATCAGTGCACACTGATAATGAACTTATTAATTAATCTATTTAAACGAATTATTTTCGTTGATCATTTAAATCCCCTCCTGTTATCGCAAATTAACCGATTAGCAAAAAAGAACACTTCTGCAGCAGAATTTTGGAATTCGGTTGCGTGTGCTATAAATATGTCTTAAAATACTGTTAAATAAAAATGATACATATTAATGTGATTGTTGTTTTGTAAAACTTTTGTGAATACTATCTCTTCCTGTTTGTGTTAATAGCTTTGTAAATTGGCCTTAATTATACTATCCATGGAAGAATTCCTCAAACTATTTAGCCGATGCCTTTGAGGCAGCTATTATTTTGAAAAGTTTTCACAGTATCCAGATTATTTCTGTTTAACTGATGTCATGTCAGATAATTGCTTAATGCAAATTGTCACTTATACATATTACTATGCCTTAATGATGGAATGTGCAAATTAAAGGGATACTTCGCAATTGGAGTAATGATGTAGCGGTCAAAGGGATCAACTTTCAGACATAATCTCCCGGGCTCAATCTTTTACTCACCTGATTTAGTTAGGAAGGCCGGGTATTATCACTAACTCGGACAAAATGTTCGGTTGATAGACGATTATATCAACTTATACTCGGTTACTGAGTTACATCCACTTGATTTTCATGAGGCATCTCACGGGGTACTCCCACTATATATTACCAGTTTACATCAGCTTTAGGAACAGAAAAACAGTTCCGAAGTTGTTTGAAAACTGTTGCGCCTATTACTCCCAGTGGAGCATATGTCGTCGACCAGCCTTCTTCAACCCACTCTGTTCTGGGCCTTCCTTCCTAGTTCTATTCAAATTTTGTCCATTCTTCTCATGTCTGTATCCATTTCTTGGCCCGATTCGTTCTTTGGTTTTGGGGATTCTAGTTGAGGGCTTGCCTTGTGACGCAGTTGGGTGCTTTCCCCATTATGTGTCCTGTCCACTTCCAGCGCTTCTTCCTCCACTGGGATCTGGTTTATTCTCCCACAGTAGGTTGTTGTTGATGGTATCCGGCCAACGGATCCGAAGTATTTTGCGTAGACAACTGTTAATAAACACCTGTATTTTCTGGATGATGGCTTTCGTAGTTCTCCAGGTTTCTGCCCCATACAGTAGAACTGTCTTGACATTTGTATTGAAAATTCTGACTTTGGGGTTGGTTGACAGTTGTTTTGAGTTCTAGATGTTCTTCAGTTGTAGGTATGCTGCTCTTGCTTTGCCGATCCGCACCTTCACATCTGCATCAGATCCACTGCGCACATCAATGGTGCTGCCCAGATAAATAGCTCTGCAAAATAAATTTTCAATCCTACTGGTAAATTCGATAGTACTAAATGTAATTAATATACATATTCAGTTTTTTTTATAGAATCTAATATATTTATTCCGGAAGAACTAGACGAATCTGCATGAAAGATATTGAATGAAATCGTTAAAAAAGGTAACACTTGTATTGCTGATATGTCTTTAACTTTATTTACCTCAAACTTCAGCAGCATTTTTCATCTGTTAGTCTACCAATTAACCCTGCTACTCGTAACAGGGTATGGGACGTCATCCATAGGTATCCGACCAACACCTTCCAGGGGTCTTCTTTCCACTTGTTCTCAACTGCTAATCATGGTTTTCATGTCTGACTCAAAGTCCCAGTACAAAGTGTTCTTTGATCTGCCTCTTTTCCTTCTACCTTCGGCGTTTAAGTTAGGCCTTGTCTTAAGATTCAATTTGATGGTTTCCGTAAAATTTGTCCTTTACACCGTCATCAGGTTTTCTTAATTTTCTCTTCGTGTGACAACTGGTCTATTCTCTCCCAGAGAAGATTATTGCTGATGGTTTCTTGCTAACGAACCTGAAGTTTTACATTTGGTTTTAAACATTTTCGTTTTTGCCTTCGTACGGTGACCAAGATAATTCTGAAAAGTATTGGAAGATTGTTGGAGAGTTGAATGAGATGCTTGATTACAGATCAGATGAAATGGCTGTTCGAACATTTTTAGTTCTGTGATCTAGTCAAGACCCAATAGATTGAAGGATTCATGAGTAACATAGCACTTGGATCTAATTATTTGATCAATAAATTTAACAATACACTTGATAATTCCGGAAATTATAATTGGGATGCCCGATGCATTCTTTAAGCGATCGTTAGTAGGATGAATGCTTGGCCGACCATGATCCTGTTAAGTTTGCCAGAAATTAAAGTGACATCAGATGCAGTGTTCGACTGCAAAGTGATAATACGATCATTAACATTAATGGGTAAATACTTGCGTAAGTATTGGGGATTAAATTTCAACAGTGTATGTACACAACTGATCCCTTTTGGCATTCGACAATGGGTTGAGGATTTACTGCATTTGCAAGATTCTTTCTTATGGCCCGTTACTCAACATTTTGCGCAATTATGTTTACTAAATGGACAGAAACGGGAGAATTGCCATGCTACAGTTTCAACAACTAGTGGGAGGCCTTGTAGAGCGACGTGAATTAGAGTCATGGGCATTATACGTTCAATTTGGGCTAGGAAAATTTTGCAAATCATGCTTCTCGACATAAATAGTGCGATCTGTATGAGAAACTTATCAAATCAAATGAATTGGGATTTGGACGTTCGGTCATTTTAGTCTCATTATTAAGTTTAATATGATGACACTCATTTGTAACACCTTTTAGCGTAATAGGGGGATCTGAATTGATTGCGCTTAAAGTTCCATTATGAATATATGAGTCTGACGATGCCTGCAACCCGCATACAAAGATAAGACCCTATAATTTTTCGTCCGAAAGAGAATGCAACTTAAAACTTTCGCATCGTTTATTAATAGATACTGAATATGAGACAAAATAATCTTCATGTCTCTTAACTGTTCTAAAACAATTATATAGCAAATTAAATAAAGAAGTCTGATTAGTAAAGATTTCTGTACGATAGAATCAAAAGAAAGATCGTTGGGTTTTTCGATGAGATAGAGTTCGATTAATTTTCATGTTCAGCTGCTTCATGCTTACGTAATAGAATTCTCACCTTCGAAAAGTCATCATGGTGAGAAAACTGAACTTGGAAAATATCTTCATACATAGTGAACCATGATTCACATATAATACCAGCCTCAGGATCAAGATGAAACCCGCCCATTGAATTGACCTGTGATTCGGTAGTTGAGCCACCTACTTCGGGAATTTGTGCTGAATTATCTTAAAATGAAAACTTTTATGTTATCATTTACTTCATTTTAAATCGTGATGCTGCTGTAAAATTGTCTTAAGATGATCAGCCGAAATTGACTTTCGCGTGAGTTTGGCAAAAATAACGTCGTCAGAAACTGTTGTGACGGGCGATGTTCAGAATTTGATACTGATAAGTATGTATAAACAACTATAATTTATAGACGACCTTTGAGCGACGCTGAAGTGACTTTGAGAGCGAACAATTGCTAATTAGGACTAAATGAGAGTTATAAAGCAGTATTCTCATTTATAGTTGGTAGTTAGGGTTAAAAATTAGATTTAGGGTTTTCATCACGAACTGACACGAGCTAGAATGCCAAAACTCTATTTAGCCAAATGTATGAATGAATTCCGCGCCCGAATTCGTGACTCGTTATCTTATATCTGATTGGTTAGTCTATAAATAATAGTCTCGCCACTCTATCCCTTGAAACTAATCCATTTCTTAGCCAATTAAATGCACTTGTCCTTCAGATCACTACCGATTGTCATCGAATGACTTTCTCACCAGGCTAGTTCTTTTTGGATTACCATGTCGAAATACAGCGATTTTCTAGTCTCATACCATCTCGTTTCTTTCTGCCAGTCTATGTCACCGCGTGACGCAATTATAGCCGGTGTTTTCCATCCCAACCTTTGCACTTTGCTTCCTCATCACGATTATATCTTTTCCTGGGACTACAGCCTCTTACGAAACTTAATCGCATTCCGTGCTTTCGTCGGTGTGTGAGTAGCATTCAGTAACTTTCATTGTAATCCCTTCCTTCTGCATAATGCTGTAATGATCCCAGGGCCATGGGTTCTTCATCTTATAAGTGACTTTTGTACAAACTTTGTGAATGTGACGGATTTTCTTCTTTATGACCAGAATACAATAGCAGCACTGTTGAAGTCAGTATTTCTGATACAGATTGTGTTCAACAGGTTTCACTTATTGCAAGTGCAATCTGGTTGTACCCTAGCGGTTCCCCATATCGTTCGGACATTCCGCGTCCCAATGTTTATTGTTACTCTAATCGACAATAGAGCGTCGGCTTTTGGCTCCCGAACAATCCAGCCTTCATCATGAGGAGTCATAAACACTACATACAAAAACCCTTAACTCCCAGTGCTGAGTTTAACTGGCCTTCTCTTGTTAGTGTTTTGGTAGCCGGGTTCGTTCTTATGGGGTTTTATTGCACACCCTCCTCCTTTTCCGGGGATTGAGACAGGCCGTAACCACCCAGTGGCTCCATGCAAGTCTTTCTTCTCAGAACATTATTTAATCGCGGACCAATAACTTCTGAGACTTTGGAGTTGTTACAACTTGTGGCATAGGTGGGTTAGCAACCGTGTCCGTAAGTTGTCTAAAAAGTTCAACTGGCTCTTTTTGAAACGCTGCTGCTGTCGCTCAAATAGCAACTGTAATTGATCAGAAGAGATAGCCATTTTCTGAACCAGCACGGTAATGAAAAATACTGTATGACGAATTAACAACCAATGTCTTCCAAGGACACCGATGACAAATCTGGATGCTGATTGCTCGAAATAATTGGACTGAATTTCGTCCAATTACCCCGTCGCCAATTTTTATAACTTTTGACCTGTTTGCCCTGTTTATTGTACAACGTAACGGTACCGCCAATCAGAGAGCAGTGAATTATCGATCGGACCAGTGACGCATAAAACCGAGTACGAGCAGTCTCGAGTCCTTATTGGTCCTGCTTTCCGCCTAGCCTAGCCAGTTAAGTTCAGAACATCAATCTCAGCCTCTGCAATATGAATAATTTATTTCAAGGATACTGGGTTTATATAACAACCAGACAGACCACATCGTACCATAAAATATGAAATAACATTTGTACAAGTATTAACCAAATGTGGCTGTGAATGGGGGAGGTAGTAATTAATAGACAGGGCATAATTCAAGAATGGTAGATCGTATAATAACAGTTCATAGGTCAAAATAAAGCTCATAATAAGAGGGATATGAATATGAACAGTTTAGTTTAACAATTATACGATGAAGATATACGCAGAGTGTTGGCCCATAAATGGATCCCAAAAGTTATCATTCATTATGCTTATCGGGACATAACAGGAGTATAACTACTTTTTATATAATTTGAAAATAATGTTTGACAACCAACATTTTTGAATAGTTCTTGCTAATTTAAATAGCCGACTGCCGTATGTTGGTGTTATATGCACTAACACAAATTTATTCGAAACTATTGATAAATCGTTTCTAGAAATTTTAATTGTCTAATCAAATGAATATGCATTACAAACCTCCTACTGTTCGTTTAATTTTAGTAAGAACGAAGCTAAACACAAAGATTTATCTGCCAAGTATTCGATATCTTTCATTGATTTTCTGTCAAGCATCAATTTGTCATGAAAATAATCTTCAAATACGAACATTTCAAAGGTAATTATTACCATGAGCTGACATATATTGGATAACAGAGGCGATTGAACAGTTTTGTGTACTGACCTAAGGAATGGTTAGAAATGTGCACATGACCTAGAATAGGAATTTCAAGTCTCAGAGAAAATCATTTGAGCTCAAATGGTTTAATGTTTCAGCCTGATGAATTGAGGATCGATCAACAATATCAAATGATCAAAGGTTTTCAATTATTATAATAAGTATTTTGCCTTAAAACTCAGTTCGCCTCATTTTTAAGCTCTAATATCGCCCTGAGCTTAAGTGATATTTAACTAGGTTCCTTTATTTGTAGAACATTTCCCTTAGTCTTTTCATTAAAAATTAATTAATAAAATTCCGAAAGGAATTACGTGAAATTCTATTTTTAAGATTAGAGGTACTAGGACATCTAAATCACTGATCAATCAATAATTTGATTTGTTTGACCTCCTGAAATAATTCTAAGATGTGGATAACATATCAGAAACTGATGAATCTGTAAACGTGTTTATTTTATATGATGGGCAGTTTACGATAAAAACAAGTGCTACAATAATTCACCCGACCAGCCATCAAAATTAAATGTATTAAGCGAGCTTCAGTATAAGCAGTTAACAAAAAGAATTTTCGTAATAATATTTTACAAATCTATGAGTTGCCTTTTAAACAATATACATGAGTATCTAGGCACATATTTTTGTACCTTTCATCGAGTTACAATTGGATGTTAGAACTTGTAACACTGACTATCCAAGCCGAAGCAAACGAAATGGGGTTCATACCTTTGCAGTGGCTGGAACTATGTCAAGCACACATAAGTTATTCTAGCCTCTGGACAGACCAACCTTTTGGTCCTTCTCCAGCCACATTTTCATCCTGTCACTTATCCGCCCATTATTATTCCTGACTGTTCTTATATGATCGTGTGTGCGTGTATTGCTTTTTCTATTCATTACATGTCTGTAACTTATTTTATCGATTCACGCTGGGCTTAAATGCCTTCTCTGATCCGTTTCGCTTCGCTCTCATCTTTGCTTTCCTGGCTTCGTTTCCTTAATCGTCTGTTTGGATCAACGATCGTATGAAATAGACGTATCCGAAATACATTCTTGTATTTGACTTATTTAATTCCGTTATTCACTATTATTATGTACGAGGGTTGGCGGCATGTATGTCACGATAAAAATCAGCAGACGATTGGATTCAGACATAGGGCCACACAGAACGGATGAGCCCGACGACGAACTTAACGCAGCAAATTACGTCGATGAAGAACCTTCCGCACCCTATATTTTCGACGAACGAACTCAATGTAGCTTACGCAATCGGTAAACAACACTTTTCGACCGTACGATCAAATCGGAAAAAGATCATGGCACCACTAAAGCTTCGACTCAGTTGCTGGAAGTCAAATAATTTCAACAATTAAAGCACCATTTATGAGTTGAATTGTAATTCAATATATACGTAATACAGTCAAATGGGTTGATTTTAGAAGTAGTTTGTCACAAGAATACGGAGATGAGAGGCCAATCTTAATTCGAAAGCCTCTCAAAGAACAGAACATTGTTAGACAGAAATCTGGAAATGAATGAATAATTTATAATCAGAGTGGGGATTCGTGGAGATTGTAGTAACTTTAATAGTTGAATTCGTGAGTCGATTTAACCTAAACCACCACTGAGAACATGGACGCACTGGAAGGTCGTTTCGTCCTAGTGTGGGACTCCTTAATAGTTCGTATCCACAATCCCGTACGCGAAACTCGAACCAAGGACCCTAGGTATCGTGCGCAAACACTTAACCATAGACCACTGGGTCGGCATCCAACGGTGTTAATGTCTAACTCCAATCAGTCCATGATCTTGCGCGAACCCCATCTATTATCTGAAGTGGATAACTGTTTCCATGCAACACGGATTGGACTCAACTATTCACGGTTCCTCACCAAATGGATGGTTTAGCTTAGATCGACTCATGAATTCAACTATTAATTATAATTTATAAGTTAGGAATAAATACAAGTATCATTAAATGGTTATTTTGCATGTCTGATTAAATTAGGAAAAAGTTATTTTTAGTTATGTCTAATAAACTCATTCACCATACTAGAACTGTAGTTATTGCTATGTCGAAAAATTAAAAACAGATGTAAACCGGTTATATGCCTACAAAGAATGCGGAACAGTATCAGGTATTTAGTATACAGAAAACGTAGCACGTGGTAAATTAACAAGAAAAAAGTAATAATGTTTAACCACCACATATAGAGAACATTACTAAATACATCCATTAATATATATATATAATCCATTGGGCGCTACTTATCGAGAGTTTTTGCTCTTCTTATGCTAATCCCCTTGTTCTTACTGTTTACTTTGTGCCTAACCAATCATACTGATTTACAATGGGATAATTGTGTTCAGATAATTTCACAACAGGAAGCACCACAGTTGAAAATTAGCAACTAATCATTTTAAATGTATTCGTACTGTTACGGAATCCAAAACGCGTCTTTCTCCCTAAATAGGGCTAGTTAGTTAGATATGCTTGTATCCCACAGTTGATGTTCGTACTGAGACTTTCCTCCTGTAAATTTCGACTTAAACCCTAGAGCGTAATTCAGTGAGTCAAGATAGCCACTAAATTGTTTGGCGGGAATTAATTTATATGTATGTAAAACTAAAAACTCGTAGGTAAAGGCATTATTGAGGTAATTCTCTCAGGATCCCAGTTGAGATTGATAAACTTCAGTCTCTAATATCAGCAACGAAAAAACTTAAACTTTTATAAATATACATCTCTTATTTCCTGCTTGGATTTAAGACGGGATAATACTACGTGATTGCAATATAGCTCTGAGTTTTCCGTACATCCTTTTTCTAGATGACTCTGAACATATCCAGCATAACAAGCATAATAAAGATATTATTGAAACATAACTACAGAAAACACGATATACATACATAAACGCATTCAGAATAAAAATTAGTATTATAACACCTTACGTAATACAGGATAAATGTACCATATATATAACACTTAATGAATTGATTTGGGAATCGAAGGGATCGTTGCTTTGCCTTCAAATGGAACACCTATTAAAAACCTAATAATATAAACAATGTTAATTTGAGCAATTGATCGTTGATTTACTCGAAGGAATTAACGTGTGGAAGTAAGGAACAATCTAAGCAAGAAGTAACAGGAAAACAAATGAAAAAAACATCTAAAAATGATAGAAACAGTCACCTACCAAGGCATACCAATACACTAGAAGTTCGATTATTAAAAGGTTAACAAGGAAGGACACAGCCAAACAAAATAAATTTGATGACAACTAAATATTAATAATAAATTGAGATGAGTACAGGTTAACAGTAATAAGTATTGTTAGTTTCACTGTGAGTAGGTTTATCAGTAAACGAAATTTGGTTTAAAATCATTTGAATAAACCGTATAATATTTTCAGTGTCACTTTTAAAAGTCTAATTGTGTGAAGCAGAGTAAGACACAAATTATCAGCTTATATGTCTCATATTGATTATGAATTCATTAGTTCTAGTATTAGGAATGTACATAGAATGATATGTACAATTCATTATTATTTTATTGCTAACAATAAAGAAGGTCCTAGCTAAAATTAACAATTAGAACTGAAATTGTGTGTGGATATGTTTAGGTCACACAGCGAGAAGAACATTGTATAAACAATGAAGTAATCAACCTGAGAATTAAAATATTAAGAAAGATTATTGAACATTAATTAAAAACAGTTCGTGTTCGTTTACAACTAATTTTTTGATTAATTCTATTAGCGAAATTAATTCGTCGAAGATTATGATTATTATAATGTGCATAACTGCGATATTGATTCCTTTTATTCGAAGCAAAATTATGAACCGGTTTTCGCGTAGTTGTACTGAATGATCGTTTAAGTTTCCGTAACTTCACAAAATTGGACAGCCGGTGATGAACAGATGAAGTTGATGACTTTTTGGAGATTGGAGTAGATGGCGGCGGGGGCAGAGGAGAAGTGGAGGTGGAAGAACATGATGAAGAATTCTTGTAGAGATCGAAACGACTAGATGAATCCTCACGAACTACACAATCGGTCACTGCTAAAACATATCAAACAAAAAAAATTAGACCAGGCTAAGAAGTACAAACTACTAATAAGAAATAGTTTCACAATAGGCAATTTTTCCTTAATATTGAGTTTGGAGTTAGTTTGGTAATGACACTAAGTTGTATGATGATAGTGAACTACATTTACTAAAATAATTAGCCAAAATATTTTTGAAAAAGTACTAATTGAAGTAAAATAGACTGGGATACATAAGCAAGTGAGGAGAAACAATTGCTTGCTTAATAGTCAAATAATTCCTATTTCTCCTCATTTTTATTACGTTTTCCACCGTTTTTTCCACACTCATCTTCCCCTCAATTTTTCTGTGAGAAAATTCCACATCCTTCACTATTTATGGCTAACAGTTTTGGACTTATAGACTACAGTTTCAAGATTCATTTGGTAAACCGGGAAAAGGAGCCTTTAATGATCACTCCTACCGATTGTTAAGATATATAAAAAGTCATTAAGAGATTATCGGTGAACATAATGAGTGATCATTACATTCCAGTCTTCGTTGTTATATCTCTGGCGGTCTCTGTTGTCTGGGCGTGTATCGCCGCAGTCACGTACGCATAGACTCTATTGAGTTCAAAGTCATACTGCGCATAATTAACAATTCAGAACCCTTGCAATTTCTCGATCCTAAAACACATACTTCAAAAAGAGAACCATTGTAAATATCGTGACGCAAATTAGGAACACAATATCACATAGGTGAAATACAATGAGTTATTGTAAAAGCAAACAATAAATTTTTTGCACCTGAATTGATACAGAGAATATAATTGTCAAACTGAACGAGAATTCACACTTTTCATATTGAGCGAATTTTATACTAAATCGGTACAAGAAAATATTGACCTAAATAATGTCATCTTTTTACCCCATCATAAAAGTGATTATTTGAACAGACGACGAGTATGCTAGAAATATTACTCGAAAGAAAATTTAGATTAACTAAATAGTCGTAGTTAAATTAACCAGGTCACAGCTTAGCCACATACATGTTGGAAAATAAACGTAGAGGAAAAGCAGGAATGAGCAGAATAGTTATGAAACAATAAGAAACATGAAATTTTGATGCAATGTATGATGAAATGACCAATCATTACCAGCTAAATGAAGTGGTAAATCATTCTACTTTGAGCTATATAGTCGTAGGTTTGAACGCTGATTCTCCTTTATTACAATTAGAGATGCCGCGTAGTATCACTAGCCCGCACACAAAACCTATTGCTTTGAGCCGAACACATAAAATTTGTGGTGGATTATAGTCTTGTAAACTCGAGTACAACAATCAGATTACGGATGTATGTATACCAGCTACTTATGATTGTTACAAGGAACAAATCAAGTTAAAACAGTAGTGATTGTTTGAATTTCGAAATATTTATAAGACGTCTTGAGGTGACTGAATCTAGCACGAGGGACTAGAAATCGCAAGATCTGTAGTTTTACATTATAGATTGACAATACTGCAACGATTGAAAACTAGGGAGCACTAGACAACTTTTGCTCTTGTATGGAACTTTTCGGCAGTGTTCATCAACGACCCCACTAGGGATCGAATCCAGGATATTTAGGTCTCACAACAAGAATTTACTTAACCTCTAGACCACCAAGTGGGTATCTAGCAGTTAACATAAATGAATTTAGACTTGCAACCAATTATTGAGTATTCATTCCTATGATATCTTGAGAAACATAGTGGACACAAATGAGAGATACGATTATTACTTGACTTTGGTTATACTTCTTCCTTATCTATTTTAAATTCACTTACTTAAACACATAAGCATTGATCCAACGAGGCACCAGATATATATGCACCACATAAATCATTTGATTTGTGTGAGGGCTGGAATACTCCCCGGGTGCCCAGATCGAAGCAGGTGGTTTTCTTAGAGGGCTACACTTCGAGCCATTGACCTACAGGGCTAATCCACATGGCAGTGGAGCAACACGTTAGGAGATGCAGTTCCATGGTTGCCGGTGTCCAACAATTAGTTCATACGCCATTTATTCCCTTAGGATCCTGAAGACCTCTGTGTCCGCGACCCCGTTTAAAGCTCCGAACATTCGCTTTTCATCATCTCAATTTTGTAAACAACAACCCCGCCACCAGAAGGCAGTAAGTAGAACTTCCCTGGCAGTGGTTGTATACGCACGGCCATGTGAGAGCATTTCGTGAGGGAGAACGGACTCTCCCAACCCGCGGACGTACCAGGGCATTCGAGGACTTTTATATCTAAGCACTTTATTGTTTGTGTGCGTGGATTGCTTTGACCTTATGTATATATAATGTGTTTAGTTATTAAGCCAGTTTTGTTTAATCTTTTAGGCTGTTAATTATCAAAAAATTTTCAATAAACAGAAGTACATCAACACCCGTATATTGACTAGGTGACTGAATAGAGATAAATTTCCGTAACTGCTCTCTCCAACCAAACGAAATATACGTTATTGAACACAATTCCGATTTTTAAATAATCATATTTAAGATGTGATTCAATGGTCAGTGTTTTCTAAATAAACCAATTAGGTTTAATGTAAATAACTGAACTATTGTATGTGAATATGACAAAGGATAATTGACTGATTTCGAATGATATGGTAAATAAATTTCCATATATGCATTCTAATATTCAGAAGTGTTCATAAGAAGGGAGTCGGTTACTTTGCTACTTGTCCTACCATAACTACTTTGAAGAACGAAAAAAATAATCTTTAAACAAACGTTGACTGATTGGAGTTATTAAACGAGTAAAACATCACGCCGAGAAAAAATCAAGCTCTAGAGAACTCAATTATGTATCGCGAACGTGCAAAACGTTCTGAGTATATTTATTTTCGACTAGTGTGAAAATTTCTCAAGATCAAACGAAAAAGTAACAACTGAAATATCTAACTAATAAAACGAAAGAAGTGATTAAGAGAGAAAAGCACTTTACAACAAATTATTCGAAAGTTATATAATAATTTATGTTATTGAATAAAAGTCACCTGTTTTCATGGAGAATCTACAGTAATCTTGTATCAGCTGACTAAGTTCAATACGTAGTATGCGTTCACCTTCAATAAAAGTACATTAACAGATATAAATGAAGACGAATTATTCTGTAAGAAAAAACAAACTTGTTAACAAAAGAATTAACATTGTCCTATGTGAAGTAATTTATTCGAATTCTAGTCATCCAAATATTTGAAATACTTGTAGTTTATCAGTTTCAAGTCAGTACACTAAAGACTGTCCAAATTTCTGAATTAACCTACGCACTAGTCTTAAAAAACTTATAATGAGCGTTACAGTATAACATAGTATTTCACATCCTTAACAGAACTTTCGCCTAATCATCAACGTTCTTCGTAACCGCAAAAGAAGTCAGCTCACATTGTCATCATTTATCTACATGATACCTATATTTACACCGATGCAATGAATGTTGATTCTCTTGTGAAATATCAGATAAATGTTTTGCTAAAAACATGTGGTTTATGTAGGGATTTATAACCTAACACCACCTGTTGAACAAATATCAAGCGCTAGGCTACAAATAAACAGGATTAAAATTTAGCTACAAGTTAAGCCGATCACTATTTTACGGTTGTAATTTCTAAGTGAGTAGAATCGAAGTAAGAAATAAAAAGCTTATTTTAAGGGGATTAAGTATTGAGATGGTAATAAAGGTTAATTTTACTTATAGACCATATGTTAGCTGGGTTAAGGTAAGAACATCATAACCAACCATTATTGAAAACACATTTCTTATGAAGCTCGAGTATGAACTCTTACAAATTGCTTTGACCTAATAGCTATCCAAAAGTATTTAATATGGAGGATAATACACAGAGATGTTGTATTAACGAGTTTGTTTATCAGACCTAATTTCTCATTCTAAAGAACAACAAGTCAGTAACAGTCGTACACAGGTTCAATATCATCTTAGGAGAATAATATATATTTCTTACTAACCCAGAGGATTTAAGTCATATAGTTCTATATCCATCATATTCAACCATAGTCGAGTTCAAAACATGTATGTGAGAGCGGTTACACCATGGGCTTGTAAACCTGGCGCCTTCAAGACGAGGAGGTTTAGCAACTCTCCGTATCCGATTGTCGGTCTCCGATGGTTTTCTCACATCCAGAACCAACACCATGTTAGTAATGCAGTAGTCTGGCAATGTGTATTTGGGCGCAGTAACGATCATCCGATCGGCGTAACTATATTGAAACACAAGCTTCTGTCGCTTGGTTACGTATTATGAATATCACCTCAGAGACCTCCATTTGTGCATTATTTCCCGACTCTGGAATCTGGTAGAAGAAGCAGAGAGGTGGTTAGTTTATGGCACGCTGTCGTGCTATGAAACTCCGCCTGTAGCTCTTCTAGATCTACTGCCGGTCCCATGACCGGCTAAAGTGAGTTGGACATAGGGTCATCAACCTTATCCTGTGGAAAACAACTTTGCTAAAAAACGCTAACCAGAACAAACAACTTAAACCATTTAAACTTCGCCCTCCGAGTTGAAGGAAGAACTATGACGCCTCATAGTGAAAGCAGAGATTCTTAGGAAGTCACGAAGCCGATGTTCCTCCTAACAACCACAACAAACAATACTATGGATACATGGAATGTTCGGACAATGTGAGAGATCGGAAGGACCAGTCAAACAGCAACAGAAATGAGGAGATACAACGTGGCGGTTTTCCGAATACATGGAACCCATTGGACACAAATTAGACAGAAAAGATGCTGTTTTATTCTGGTCACGAATAAGTAAATTCTCTACACACAGGGGGTTGATCTGTTGCTGACCAAACAAGCACGCAAAGCCCTTACACAATGGGAAACTCATGGACCCAGGATCATCAAAGCATCATTCAAAACAAAGAGGGAGGGAATGTTATCCAATCTTATGCACCCAACAATGATAGCAATGATGACGACAAAGATCAGTTTTATGAGGCTGCAATCGATCATAGTCAAGTGTTCAGGAAAGGGCCTGAACATACTGATAAGAGATCGAAACGCCAATGTCGGAATGGACAACAACGGTTATGAAGATATCATGTGACGGCATAGACTGACTGGGAGAAACGAACGAGAATGGTGAGATCTACCCAAAGAACAGAAAAGCATTATGGAAAACAACTGTAAAGGGATCAAAGAAGCTCTAACTTCAACGTGTCTGGAGGTGCTGAACAGCAAGAAAGAAAGAACAAGTGCTACCGACAGACTGAAAAGAAGGACAAGGAAAAGAGATCTCGACAAGTGTGACAAATACAATAGTATCATACTAATATCAGTAACAGGAGTTCTCAATAGATTGTTGTTGAACCGGATGAAAGAATCAGTAGATACCCAACTTCGAAATCAACAGACCCGATTTCGTAAGGATCGGTTGTGCATAGACCAAATCACGACACTACATATCATTGTTGAGCAATCACTTCAATTGAATTCGTCACCACACATCAACTTCCTTGACTATAAGTGTTAAACAATGTGGATAAGAGAACCTTGTGGAATCGTCTTCAACACTATGCTTTAACTGGGAAAATCGTCGACATTATACAAGATTTATACAACGGACTACACTGCAAAGTGGTGTATGGGGAACCGATGACAGATGCATTCCAAGTGAGGACCGGAGTCGGACAAGATTTCTTGCTCCCACCCTTTCTCTCTTTCTTCTGATGGTTGACTGGATTATGAAGGCCTTCACATCTCAGAGGAAGCACGAAATATGATGGATAGCTTGGATGTAGATGGACGACCCAGACATCGCAGATGACCTGACCCTTCTATCTCATACACATTGACAAATGAAGGTACAAACAACTAGTGGAGCAGCAGCCTCTGTATCAATAGGCCTCAGCATATACAGGGAAAAAAGTAAGATCCCTAAATACAACACAGAGAACACCAACCCAGTCACACTTGATGGAGAAGCTCTGGAAGAGGTGGAAACTTCCACGCACCTGGGCAGTATCATCAACGAAGAGGGGTGATCTGATGTAGATGTAAAGGCAGGAATTGACAAAACAAGGACAGCATTCATACAATTGAAGAACATATGGGACTCTAAACAACTGTCTGTCAACCAATATCAAAATCAGAATCTTCAATACAAACGTCAAGACAGTCCTACTTTACAGATCTGAGACTTCTAGAACTACAATAACCATCATCAAAGAAGTACAGATATTTGTAAACAAATGTCTACGCAAGATACTCAGTGTCCGTTGACCGGATATCACCAGAAACAACCTACTGTGAGAGAGGACAAACCGATTTCCAGCTGAAGGGGGAAATTAGGAAAAGATGTTGGAAGTGGATAGGTCATACATTTCCGAAATCATCAAACTGCATCACGGGGTAAGCCCTAACTTGGAACCCTGAATTGGAAAGAAGAAAGAAGGCAAAAGGACACACTGCAGAGAGAAATGGAAGCATACATGAAAGAAATGAATAGCAACTGGAAACAACTGAAGAGGATTGCCCAGGATAAAGTTTGTTGGAGAATGTTGGTGGGTGGCCTATGCTCTTCCATGAATGGTAACAGGCGTAAGTAGGTAAGTAAGCGTCGTGCTATGAAGGGTAACCATATAGGACTGGCATTTTCGAATTCATGGTTGTGCAAATCAATGGATTCTGATGGTACCAAATATAGTTCAGATAAAAAGCCTGTGGCAACCCTAATTTAGGGTTTTATTGTGCACTTCATAAAGTGAGATAAGCTTCCTTAACTGGAAGAAACCTTTCTTGGATGTATTTTTAACCGAACTGTCTTTTACTACATGATATTTCTAATTATTTATTTGTTGACTGCATTATCAATCTCTCCTTTGTTTGTTTACAGTAGTCAGTTTTCGTTTGTGTTATGTTCTAAGATTTGTGCGCTTGAATAGATAAATATATTTTCCATTAAAATATTTCATACTTACGTTCTAAATTTTTAAGGAATGTCTCTGCTTCTGACGTAGAAAGATAACGAAAGAATGGTTTCAGCCACTGAGGATGCCTTTAAGTTGAACAAGAAGAAAATAGTCAATTGTTTACGAATACAAATGACAAAATAATTCTGTGAGGAGCATGTTACGTTGAGGATATATATATATAGTGATTTTCTTGTGAAAAAAATTGATGACTCCGTAGGGAAGAAGTGTTTTATTGAAATATTCAAGTTATTAAAATGATCACATCACATGGTATCTTTTGACTTTGAGGAGTACACGATTTTGACTTTATTGACTACCCAGAAGTAATACAAGGTTTAAGAATGAATTCGGTATCTTACTTTATTCGACCTGGGAACACTTTGAACTTTACTTATTTTCCTACTTTTATTTATAATCTGTCATTAACATTTTCATCGGCGGATAGTAATCATATTTTAATTACATTGATTGTTATTCCAATGAGAATGAGTTTCTCTTTAATGTTGAAAAGAAGGTTAGTTAGTTTATTTAACTCAAAGTTATGATGATTTATTTCTAGCATCCCAATTCAAATAAGATTGAATTTCGGTTAGTTAGAAAACCCTTAAAACTCAATTAAACTGATCCTCGAAGTTCTACCAGAGTCAGCGATTCATCCGTACGGTTGAGTTTTCCTAACTTCCGGTTTTCGGAAAATTACCCCACAGAATGCATGAATAATTGATTATTTGCCAGATGATACATCAACGAATGTGTACTGTCAACAGACCATTGTCATATGGAATTTAGAAAAATAGAAACTTTAGGGAAATACTAATCTCTGAACTAAGATAAAAATGACTTACGTAAGAAACGTTTTTTCATAACTTTTAGCACTATAAACACTTTGAGAAATAGAAGATGGTATTCTAGGATGACGAGGTGGACGTCCACGACGGCGATGTACGGGGACCGTTAATGGGGTCTCTACATTTTCAGCGAGCCATGTAAGACTTTTAAGAGAATTGTATATATCCGAATTCGATGAAATATCAATCTGAAGTATCTCATTCCCAGGTGTATGATACTGAATTTCTCCACAAGATTCAATATTAACATTTTCTGAGCTTGATATGTTACACCTACAAAAAAGGGCTTGGATTATATCAAAGGATGAAGTTTTATGACCGACCAGGTAATTCTATAAATTAATCGCATCCTAGCTTTTTCCGTCTAGTATACCTATATTCCACCAAATGTTCGCCAGTAGAAATATTTTAAGGTTATCTGACAAACTCTAATAGGTACATATTGGAAATCGAAGACAACTTCAAGAAAATATTAGACAACTGTAGGCGAGACTTAGTGCATTACCAACAGGATATTCACTGTAGTGTATTTACAGTACAGTTTAGTGTGGTTGATTTTTATACAATCTAATTCAGCTTGCGTAATCAGAAGGGCGATAATGAACACAATTACAGGGAAATTTTCCCATCTACGAGTCAATAATAATACAGCTCTTTAGAAACAGATATTACTGGTATACAATAAGCATACGTATATTTTGGATAACGATGTGACTATTCTCTTCACGACCTGAATGAGAAGTGTCTAATTTCCAAAAGCTGACCGGGCCAATAGAGTGAGGTACTTGAACATTTACAAAGTATCCACAATATTGATTACGGAGTGGCAGTAGATTAAGCTTGATATTTTTAACAACAAATACAGTAGACTTTCAGAATATTACTACAATAGTGGATTTTTTCCGGATATGTGAAACGTTATTTTATCATAAAGTGAACTGGTCAGTTACTTAACCTAAATCAAGGCCAACTTTGGACAGAATGGGACACCTTCCAATATATAAGTAGGAGTATTTTTATAAAATCATTTCACCAGGTGGCTACCAAAATACCAGAACAACTGGTAGCATATGCAAAAACATACATTTCCAAGGTTGATAACATTTCTAGCACTCGATTTTTACCAGTTCAGTAACCAAATTCAGTTGGGGTGATCAGTTAGTACCTCTGTTTTTCATAAAACATTGTACAGTTAAAATCCAAATACACTTATCTTTACTTGTGCAAGGAAGTTAGATTTTAACGGTAAGTATCAAAATTAATTCCAAAAATATCTACGTACACCAACAACTTTATATTCATAAATAAAAACAGGAAAAGTGGTATGTGAAGTTAT
The DNA here is from genome assembly GCF_000699445.3 of Schistosoma haematobium. Lineage (NCBI taxonomy): Eukaryota > Metazoa > Platyhelminthes > Trematoda > Strigeidida > Schistosomatidae > Schistosoma > Schistosoma haematobium. Next base: position 21,055,747 of record NC_067197.1, on the reverse strand, counting down.
AAAGATATTATTATATTTATTAAATAAAAACTTACTTTAAGAATTTTTGTGTATTTTGTTGCCCAGTACTCTGATTGTGAGATAAACATGATATCGTTTTAAATTTTCTGGGTGGATGTCCCCGACGCCGTCTCCGAGGTGCAAACAAGGGAGTCTTTACTTCTTCAGCAGGTTGGAAAAGACATCCGATTACGTTTTGCACAGGATCAATCTCTGAAAATGCACTGTTGGTCAATCTATTCGATGGTAAGGTTTGATCATTCCAGCTAGGATATTTGGTCTTTAATCTCAATATACCGGTATCATAAGCGGAATCGGAATTAGATCGAGGGCGAGCAGAAACTGTTTGACTGGATAGCTGCAAATCAATGGTTGATTTGAGGGGGTTTGAATTTAACTGGTCACTAAAATTGCCACACGAAGTTGTAGAATTGGAAGAGGATTCTGCAGAACTAATACCAGAGTCAAGGATTTCTGATGAGGTACAAGACTCAGTCAGCCATGAATCACCGCGGACAAGAAATGTTTTAGTGGCATTTGGTACAGCAAATTTTTTACTCATTCCGGGGATATTTAAACTGGCTGTAGAGGAATCCTTATTATTATTTTTCAGAACCTGGTGGGATATGCAGTATTGTTGTAGATTAGGCGTCGGCATTGATTCATATGAACAATTCAAATGGTTTTGTGTCAAAGCTAGGGACTGACCGAAAACTTTGGCGTCCACACGTTCATTTATCATAGCATTAGAATTAAAATTAAAATCACTAATCCGATCAACACAACCTTTTAGTTTAGGGGAATATGCAGTTTCTCGTTCCCTGAAACTATCACTGTAACATAATTTCCGATTAACCTTTTTGATTCGAGAAATACTTAGATGACTCGACCGTTTGGCGTAGCATCCTCTTTTGATTACCCCAGACTTGGATATACAGTTGGATAACTTCTGCTTTGATTGGTTACGGATCAGGTCACGCATAAGGTGAGTAATTAGATTGTGTGAACGTGCCAAACGATGACGGAAATGACGCTCCTGTATATATTGATTGTAAATACCCATCAATGCTAAATAGAAAGCTAGTGTGGCATAAAAAACAAAGTAGAGAAAATGGGTTAGCTAACGTGTAAGTAACCTAAATGTAGTATTCTTCTTAAAATATTCAAAGTAGAATAAACCAACCTTTGAACAATAAAATATTACTCCATAAATTTCTAAATTCCCTGACATTTATGGATTTTGACTATCTATTCAACAACATTTTGATGTGATTCTGTTCAATGTAACGTGGTCCCTTTTTAAATTCTACTTTAGCAATCATCTCAAATTCGAAATTTTATGAAGGCTAAAATCATTTTCGAGCATGAGCTTTCATGTAGCTAACTTCGATTTTCACTGTTATAACTTGGAATAGAGATTAGGAACAAAAACTGAGATGGCTCAGTGCAACGAAAAAGACATTGTTGGTAGATAAGGCTTCCACCATCCAAACACGAGAATAATTTTGTTACGGCTAAATTCAACTATTTGTGCACATATTTACTCAACAAAGGTTGAGTTGCTTATACGATTAGCTAACGGTTAGATTAACAGCCACTAACATTTATTGTTAATCACATTTTTTATGACCTTTAAACCAGTACATTCATAATTTTCATCGTTTCTGAGCTCTGAATATTTTGGAGGCTTAAAGACTCATCGATTACTCAAAATTGAGTAAGAAACATCTCGAGGTATGATTTATAATATATTACACACAAGCTCGAAATTGTCAATTTTTTATTTCCATTAAAATGTAAGCTCGAGAAAGAACGTTGGTACTATATTCCGAGGAAAGGTTAACCTAGTTTGAGGATTCAATAGGTAGAGGAAAGTAAATACTTGGTTATAAACAATAAAGAACAGAAGAGCTATAAAATAACACAAAAATTTCCCAGTGACCATCAGTAACAAGTTGTAAATCAGTCTGTTGATTTTTAGATTCCAACGAGAGTATATAAAGACAGGGTTGTGTTTGACACACCGAAAATTGTACCCAATACTGAAGCCAAAATACTTCACTAAAGCACGATACTAAATAATGCGTGGGATAAATTAATAAAAGGACGAACAGGGTGTTGTGGATAGTTTGGTTAAGCATAAAATATTCAAATAGTTCAATATGTCATGACTAAATTAGAGTTAGGTAATGATGGATATGTGACTTGATGTGGTTAAATGCTTTTAACACCAAGACAGGTTGAAAAAATAAAAAACCTAATACACGGGGAGATAGGCAAGACTATAATCTATGGAAGAAATAGTGAAATTGCTGGTGGAAAGTCTTGGATTTTGGCACGAAACCTATTCATTCACATGGTTAAATATTTTGGCATCAAAGCCTATGTTGGTTCGTGATAAAAGTCAACCAGTCAGTGACAACACAGAACCTGGTACGTATGTACATCGGTTCAATTTGTCATACCCCATTAACACAGAGAGATGAAACTGTCAGAGCAAGTCTCAGAATAGCAGAGGTAGCAACAGTAAGAGTAGTGATGGAAAAGACTGGGTATAAAAGATATCATTCGAAAAAAATATAAACCGGCGAAGTAAAAACACAAAAAAAGTTAAGGGAAATTTAGTCAGAGTTTTGAGGAACACAAATAAGGGATACACCTGCGCCGCTGCGAACGATTTTGAGCCATACCATTTGAAGTATCTAACGATTGATTAGGATAATCACGCGGAACCCAACCAGGTAGTCTACACCTATTAATACCGTTCGGTCCAGTTGTCAGTGGGTTGGCCGCCCCAGGCTGGACAACAAAGGCTAAATACGGGGGAGATGCTACTATACTCCGGTCATGAAGAGGAAAATGCTCCACACACTCAGGGAGTTGCCCTAATGCTGTCCAAAGTAGCACGAAATGCACTTGTAGGATGGGAATGTCACGGATCCAGAATCATCAAAGCATCTTTCAAAACAAAGAAGGAGGGGATCACAATGAATATTATCCAATGTTATGCACCCACCAATGATAGCAACGACGACATTAAAGATCAATTTTACGAGCGGCTGCAGTCAATCATAGAGAAGTGCCCAAGAAAGGACCTCATCATTCTGATGGGAGATCTAAATGCCAAAGTTGGAATAGACAACACCGGATATGAAGATATCATGGGACGACATGGACTGGGTGAGAGGAACGAAAATGGAGAAAGATTTGCAAATCTATGTGCATTCAACAAATTGGTCATAGGAGGCACAATATTTCCACACAAACGTATACACAAAGCTACATGGATCTCACCGGACCACATTACAGAGAACCAGATAGATCATATCTGCATCAATAAAAAATTCCGAAGGACAATGGAAGATGTGAGAACCAGGAGAGGAGCTGATATAGCTTCAGATCACCACCTAGTTGTGGCCAATTTAAAACTGAAGCTAAAGAAAAACTGGACAACTGGACAAACAGCACTACAAAGGTTCGACACAGCCTTTCTTCGAGATACTAACAAAATCAACGAATTCAAGATAGCTCTCAACAGCAGGTTCCAAGCCTTACAGGATCTACTGAAGGAAGAAGAAACTACTATGGGGGACAACTGGAAGAGTATCAAAAAGCATTAACTTCAACGTGTCAAGAGGTTCTGGGTCTAAAGAAGCACCATCATAAGGAATGGATCTCCATAGAGACACTGGACAAGATCAAAGAAACGAAGAACAAGAAGACAGCTATTAACAACAGTCGAACACGAGCAGAGAAAATTCAAGCACAAGCTGAATACATAGAAGTAAACAAGCAAGTGAAGAAAAGCATTAGAGCCGACAAGAATAAATACGTGGAAGAACTAGCAACGACGGCGGAAAAAGTTGCAAGAGAAGGAAATATGAAACAGCTTTACGATACAACGAAGAAACTAGCAGGGAAATATAGTAAACCAGAGAGACCGGTCAAGGACAAAGAAGGAAGGCCAATCACTGAAATTCAAGAACAGTGGAACAGATGGGTAGAATACTTCGAGGAACTCCTGAATAGTCCGGTTCCAATGAATCCACCGGACATCGAAGCAGAGCACACACACCTTCCTATAGATGTCAATCCACCAGCGACGGAAGAAATCAGAATGACCATCAGACAAATCAAGAGCGGGAAAGCAGCAGGACCCGACAATATACCAGCTGAAGCACTGAAGTCAGACATCGAAGTAAATACAAACATGCTTCACCTTCTATTCAAAAAGATTTGGGAGGAGGAACAAGTGCCGATGGATTGGAAAGAAGGACACCTCATCAAGATTCCAAAGAAAGGAGACCTGAGCAAATGTGAAAACTACAGAGGCATTACACTACTGTCAGTACCAGGAAAAGTCTTTAACAGAGTTTTGCTGAACCGGATGAAAGATGCAGTAGATGCCCAACTTCGAGATCAACAAGCTGGATTCCGTAAGGAACGGTCGTTCACAGACCGAATTGCGACACTGCGGATCATTGTCGAACAATCAGTTGAATGGAACTCGTCACTGTACATCAACTTCATTGATTATGAAAAGGCGTTTGACAGTGTAGATAGGAGAACGTTATGGAAACTTCTTCGACACTATGTAGTTCCTGAGAAGATTGTAAATATTATCCGGAACTCATATGACGTCAAGACAGTTCTACTGTACGGAGCCGAAACTTGGGGAACTACAACAACCACCATCAAGAAGGTACAAGTATTTATAAATAACTGTCTACGCAAGATACTCAACATCCATTGGACGGATACCATCAGCAACAGCCTTTTGTGGGAGAGAACAAATCAGCTTCCAGATGAACAGGAAATTAAGAAAAGATGATGGAAATGGATAGGACATAAACCACGCAAATCGTCAAACTGCATCGCGAGACAAGCCCTAACTTGGAATCCTGAAGGAAGGCGGAAAAGAGGAAGGCCAAAGAACATATTACGTCGGGAAATAAAAGCAGATATGGAAAAGATGAATAACAACTGGAAGGAGCTGGAGTAAGTAAGGTTTCTTCTAGCCTACTTCTACATTAGACAAAAAAACCGTTGAGGTGAACGGTGGTTGGGTGTACGTAACACATGGCCCCCAAACACCCTGGTACGGCCAAGAGTGGGGAGATGAAGCTCTTAAAATGCTCTCACATGGCCACGTGCATACAACCACTTCCAGGGAAGTCATATTCACTGTCTTCCCACAACAGGGGTGTTATTTGCGAAATTGAGAGGACAAAAAGCGATTTTCTGGTGCTTCAATCGGGCTGGTGGATATGTAGGATCCACCTAAGGGAATTGGAAAACCCTGATTCTAAACGAATGGTTCACATGGGCTCCAGGGTCGTGAGGGAACGATTGGCGTATGAACCAATTGTCGGCCACCGGCTACCATGGGACTTCATCTCCTTACGTTGCTGCGCTTCCTTGTGCATTAGACCTGTAGGTCAGAAGCCCGGAGTGTAGTCCCCTAAGAAAACTACCTGCTTCGGTTTGGGAACCAGGGCAGTATCCTAGCCCTCACATAAATCGGATTACTTATGTGGCGCATATCTGTTTGGTGCTTCGTTGTACAAATGTTTATGTTTTTAAATTAAATTAAATTAATACCACAACTACCTCGGTTGGTGAGGTACTACTACCTCATCAATCGATTTTTCATCTTTACCTGGTACCCTATTCCTAACCCAGACATTGCTTACTACTTGGCCCCAAAATACATGAGCAGTGTTTTGAAGATACCTGTGACCGAATACTAGTAATCTACGAATATCCGCTATTGTTAATGACCATTTTTCATACTTACGAAGTAAGACAGAGCGAACCGCCTACGCCATAAATGACATAAGTTGGTGATAGTTAATCAAGCCTTAGGAGTCCATGCAGAGATTTCGTTGGACACTAGACCATAATGACTGATGAGAATCCCGAGATAACCAAACCAGTCAATGTGTCCAACAACTTCACTCACTATCGTTAACTCAGGAGCTAATGCAAACCAATTCTGAAGCAACATTTTGCATTTAGAAAAAGTGATAAAAAGACTGAATTTTGTAGGCGGCTTTACCAAACAGAATTATATCATCTGCATATTTTAAATCGTTAGGTAATTCAACCCCTTAACAGTCAAACGATGAGTGTCTTTAAAATCCAGTCAATGATGAGAACCCCAACTTCGATTTCCAACCCCACCTCCTAAACTTGAATCTTAACCTCAATTTATCACACTAAGTTATAACCTCCCGACGACACCAATCAGTAGGTGGATTTTCTTAAGGTCACTTTGGCGTCACCAAAAGGTCGTTCATAATTTAGTCTCACTGAGAAACAGATAAGACTAAATAACGAAACTGACTGAATAAGTATATAAGTGGACGAAAAAAACATGGAACAATTGTTTAAAGTTCAAAAGAAAGATATTATAACTATTGTGGTGAATTTTGATCAAAACATGGGATAGTCAACACTATACTGATTTTAGTCATGATTTTTGGTTCCCTATACGGCCGGAGATATTTATATCAATGACCACAACCAATACCAAGTCTCAATTGCATAAAAACCAAAGAATAATCTCTTGACTGCGCGATAAGATACGGAATTATTGTGGCCAGTGAAATCGACCAAGTGTTTAAGCATTTTTTTTTGGGAAGTAATACTTTAAATCAATACTTACCATGAGAACGAGTGGGAATTTGCAAACATTAGATTACTTACCTTTGTCGAGTTTATTGCAATTAGATGTCGTATAAACAGAATTTAAAACTTCTTCGGCTGAATTCATATATTCCTACAACATATATGAAGCAGATAAATGGACATACAATTTCGAATTCATCTCTATATGGCAAGTATCCAAGTGACTTCTGATGATCTAATCGTAAATCACATGGGGGATTGTTTTCAACTTCAGAATCGAAAAGTTTGTTTGGGTAAGTATGTTCTTTAACAAGAGGAAACGGGCAAGGTGAACACATGAGTTCTTTCATGATTCCTGACATATAGAACTTGTCATAATGATCTCGACAGTCTGTGGAGCTATGTGACTGTAGTTGAGCGGATATTTCATCCCTAAGATAATATGAGTGATTAACCAAACACTTACCAGTTGCCATAACCATAAGTATCCAGAGCGTCTAATAGTTTTAATTCTTCTGAAAGCAACCAATGATTCTCGGTGAGATAACAATCTTCAGAACGCTAAAGTCTGTGAGTTTCAATGCAATCAAATTTACCTTTATAATATATTTGTGAATTTTTTTATGTTTGCCACCCTCAACCCCACATGCAAAGCACTATCATAAAAGTAAAATAATATACTCAGAAATATACTTTCACACATATCTTTATCACTGTACATTCAGCGCACACAAAAGAGAAGCCACTGATCTTCTCTAAACAGTAGCAACATTTTGGCAACTTGCGAAACATAGTAACATCAAGGTTGTTTTTCGCGCTTGTTGCTATCACGTATCTGAATTACAGATTTTGATCTTCAGTCTTCAGCGGAAAGGATACAGTGTCAATTGACTTACGTTATTGCTCGCAAATATGTAGCACTGTGAATATCCAAAATCCATTTGAATGCACCAACAGGTGCTGATATTTGTGGAGACAGCCACGACAAACTTATTTCGTAGTTATTTTTCTATACTTTTTGCATTTCTCTTGATAATTTCCATAATTTGTACATTTATTACAAATGAATGTAAAAGTTGTTTACAACTGCATGACCTTGAATACTTCCTTTTTGAATCCCTCAAAGCATGACACTGATAACCGCTCGTAAATACACTGCTACACACACACGCCTCTTGTTATCGAATGCCAGTTGTTACGATAACTGAACCCTAAAATATTTTTAAAGTGCAAGAACAAAGATTCTAGCAGAATAGCATGAATTCATTTTATCTCGTTGGTTCTCGTCGGCTGCTTACAACCTGTGGTATTTAAAGTCATAATTACATAATGGGTTTAGTTAAAAGTTATTTTGAAAACCTACTATTTTAGTACAGCAAGGGTGTAAATTAATTTAACAGACCGATTATTGTAAATATACACCTGATGTGAAGGAACATTCTACAACATTGATTGCGACAACAGTTCAAATGGCCAGAAACAAGTGATTACATATTGAATAAATATTAATAAAAATAAAATGAGTAAGGCTCAGTTAATAAAATAAGATTATCAATTTGGAAGATAGTTGAGATAAGATTCAATGATGTAATAAATGTGAGAAAGAGTTTAAACAAGAAGAAAAGAAATTTTAATATGCAGCGAAGGAATATTTGTCACCAAGGCAAGGAGAGACTAATGACCGTCTCCTTTCGAACACATAAGTCGGATTTTTGAGGCGTGATATCAACGGCTTTAGGAGACTGGAGTTTGGTTGCTTACTTATCACCTAGAACGAACATAAGTACCACCATGATTTCCTGTATCAAGGTGATGTTTGGTAATTGCACTGGAAGAAGAATCGATGGGCGTGGGAAAATGCGTAAGAAGCAACTCTTACTAGCAGAAGTTTGTTGACAAATATAAAGAGCTTAAAGAAAACAAGACGAAAGTAATGACGGTCAATAAAACACCAATACCTACAAATCTTAACTTCAAAGGTGATGTTGTCGTAAACACAATCAGCAGGTGACTGAACACTGAGCTAGCCAGAACTTATCGTGCAGACGGACTTTTAATTCTGTATAGAACAGCATGTTCAACAACTCAATAAAATGTTGACAAGCATCTCTTTCATGTTACCACCAACCGTATCTATAAATTTACGTGTACCTACCAAAGCAGCTAAATTGGCCGAACAGAAAGGAGGGCATATCTTAGTTTTTTTGAACATGTTATTCTCGACATTTATAGACCACAGCTGTGTTTCTGTTATATACTACTCGGTACGAGAAACGAACTCCATTTGTATATGGTTCGGTTTGGGTTTTGAACTTTCTTAGAATGTCTTCTCACGTGGCCAGTCTAAGATTGACGTGCAAGACGAGACATATTAATATCAAAATCATCGTTCAGTATACAGTAAGCCAACACCAAACGACCTCGTAAGCCACTAGAGGAAATTAACCTCTACAAGTTACGTCTTTATTAATTGGCCGTGACTCAGTAATTTGACGTAAATGAGTATGGACGTGATGATAATAACAATATATTTCTGCATCAGAAGGTAAACTCCATTTTCACAATCATGATCTATAAATTACGACATTTGTTGGCTCACAGCATACTCCCCAATTTATTAGGCTTATAGTTGTCATATAGTAGACTCGTAGAGCGCTTGCTATAAACCATGACCTTGAGTAGACGCCTACATCAAGTTTGTTCCTGACGTCAGAAGTTCCATAGCTGTGCCCTCAGTGCAAGATTCTGGAGAAAGGAAAAATAGAAACAGAATGGCAGCATGGCACTTGGATATTAACTTCAAACGTTGCTTAAGATTTTGTAGTAGAACAGACAGAGGTATAATAAATTAGATTAAATTCATATTATCTCTTATTAGAGTGAAATGAAGACAAAGGCTCCATATAAGAGAATGTAGTGATAAAGAGCAATGAGATGTGATGTTTAAAAAGTTGGAGTTAGCTCATGTGAGGGGAGGGAAGTCAAGGTTGGCACAAGTAAAGCTGTTTATTTGGTGGAGTTTTGTTCTCTGAGCTGGATGGTTTGGTCGCGGAGCTTTCATCGTTCTTCTGAACGACATCATCAGCACAAACTTCAGATAGAAGTGAAGTGTTCGAATTTCTCCATATGTGTTTCACAGCTCGTTCTGTGCACCACGATGTTGATTGGTTCTTATTGACCTTAAAATTATGATTGTTTACTTCTTTGTTTTGGTTATGTCTCCCATTGGTTTGATTTTTGTTACTATATTTATGCATGATTTTCCTGATTGGTTGATAAATTGGATTGATTTCAATATGCTTGTTGATTGCCGATTGACCTAAATGCCAGGCTTCTAAAAACTGCCTGGTGTTTTTAGAGTTTCCTCTGTTTAAGATTTCCACATTCTTCCAATCGAATGAACGTCCATAGTTATCCACGTGTATTGATGTAAGTGAGGAGATATCATGGCGTTTGACTGTTAATTGGTGTTCATGTAGGCGAAGGTGGAGGGGGCGTCCGCTTTGTCCGATGTAGTGTTTGTCGCAGTTGGTACAATTTATTTTGTAGATGATGTTTGATTTGTTTTCCTTTGTTATTCCATCCTTTGGTTTGCATAGGATTGATTGTAGTGATTTTGTCCATTTGTGTGCCACACCTATCCCGAAGGTTTTCACCAGTCTCGTTGTGGTTTCTGACATTCCTTGTATGTATGGTATGGTGATCCTTTTGTTGATTTTTGTGCTTGACTTGGGTTCTGATGCTGCGTGCGGTTGGTGTTTTTTGACGAAGTTGATTGGGTAGCCGTTCTTTTGAAATATGTCCTCCAGGTATTTCTCTTCATTTTTTCGTGCTGACAGCAAGCTGCAGTGTGTCCTCGTCCTCTTGAACAATGTGTGTACTCAGTTGATTTTGTGAGCTCTTGAGTTGTTGCTGTTGTAGTTGAGAATTTGATATGTATGGGTCAGTTTCCTATATACTTGAGTTTCCAGTTTTCCTGTGTCGGTTCTAGTGATCAATAGGTCCAAGAATGCTAGACGACTCAGGAACAGGAGTCAAACAACCAACCAAATCATGCACAAATATAGTAACAAAAATCAAACCAATGGGAGACATAACCAAAACAAAGAAGTAAACAATCATAATTTTAAGGTCAATAAGAACCGATCAACATCGTGGTGCACAGAACGAGCTGTGAAACACATATGGAGAAATTCGAACACTTCACTTCTATCTGAAGTTTGTGCTGATGATGTCGTTCAGAAGAACGATGAAAGCTCCGCGACCAAACCATCCAGCTCAGAGAACAAAACTCCACCAAATAAACAGCTTTACTTGTGCCAACCTTGACTTCCCTCCCCTCACATGAGCTAACTCCAACTTTTTAAACATCACATCTCATTGCTCTTTATCACTACATTCTCTTATATGGAGCCTTTGTCTTCATTTCACTCTAATAAGAGATAATATGAATTTAATCTAATTTATTATACCTCTGTCCATGACCAAACCATCCAGCTCAGAGAACAAAACTCCACTATATCATCCACCTGAGCAACAGATCTTCTCCACCATCTCGAAAGCTGTTTATTAAAAGGGAGTGTGCATATAGAGTGTGAACTGTTACGAATACTGATAACCATACCTTTTATTGCCTTTTTCTCCATCTTTTCTTTTTTTATCCATCCGATGCCAGCCACACAATCCGAGTGTAAAAGTCAGGGTTAACATGTTAAAGACCGATCTCCCACCTTTATGGAAAATTCGACCAACTTTGAGGAAAGTATGGGAATATGCTAGTAAAACATTGAAACTTCACAATATTCCCTCAAAATTTCCGCAGAATCTTACTACACTTTGGGGGAATCGGCTTATATTTATGAATAAAACCCCAACATTTTTCACAATTTCCAGGAAATTTTGCGTTTTTCCCCGAAAATTTCCACTGATTTTTGCGCTTTTCCCCAAAAGATCACCATGATCTTATTACAGTTTTTGCAAACTTGTTTGAACGCAATACTTTTCAACAGATTTTTACAGATATACAGAAAAGCCAGGCGAGAATGAGTACCTATAGTTTTTACTGCGATATTCCATTATTTTAAGTCAATTATGCAGAGAACGCAGCGCCAAAGAAACTTAACGTTAACCGATCTATCGCTGTAATTAAAAGACTGATTCTTGACACATTAAAATTTTCATTACGGTTTATAAAATTACAAATCATTGATTTATACATGTTTTCTCTATTGCTTTGTAATGTAAGCACGTTACGTAGACGTTGAACTATCACTCACGTCAATGACGTACCAACGGTGTAACAATGTTGTTAATAATGCGAACAAAAAACTTACAGTTACGTCTGTTAAAAATTGCGAAGCCATCTGGAAGCAATATGGACAAGAAATATTTTTTTACTGACAAGAAAAAAGTTGTTTAAGTATAAAAATTGATTACAAATTAATATTATAACTGAAATATGTATTCAATCAAACATGTAGAGTGCTTTTAGCTCACCCTTTCTTTGGATCGCCATCCACGCTTATTTACTTTATCTCTCGCGTCATGCAAGAAAGCCTAGCCTGCAAAATCCATGGCGTGTACTACTTCTTTTCGGGACAGGTTGCACTTCGGAATCGGGAACACAGAACACCTACAAATATATTAATACTTTAGTGTGGACTTACTTTGAATCATCCGGTAAAATTTGTACTTACTAATACCAGATTTACTTTTCGTTCCGTGTAAAGTGTACGTGTTCGCCAGTTCCGGCGACAACAGATAACTTAGACAGGCTTTTGCAGATATACGAGGGTCATCACATACGAGCTCGTACAATCTGGCCACTTAAAATTTATTCAAACACCTGTTACAACTTACGAACTGATCACGGATCTTTAACTCATATAAAGCAATTTCAAAAGAACGCAACTCCTCATGTGTTCTTAATGGGAAAGCAATAGTTCAATTGTCTACTTGGTCGGTACGCCTGTCCATTACACCCATGGATGAGCGTTCATTGAAAGCGATCAGTTTATTTATCTTGTTAGACAGTTCAGTGACTGCTTTCAGAATCATTTTCAGGGTTCTACTTTCATCACTGCACAACCTTTTCTTATCATGTTAACATTGAGTCCAACTTACGGTTTATTAACTTCCGTTGATGTACATGGAAGCATTGGTGAGAAAACCTCTGTTTTCGATGAACTACTTTATGAGCATTGATCAAATAGGTACCTGCTTCGCTATGAGTGAAAAGTTTCCTGTCGAAATGTTGACAACCGGAAAGTCGACCAAGGCGAATCCAGCTTCAACCTCAGCAACATCTAGTTCTTCAAAGTTGCATAGATAGTCGTTAAATTTTCGTTTAACAGCCCTAAAAAGTGATTTAGTGAGTTGAACAACTTATCTTTCCGGCTTCTCCGCTTCACACGGTAGCGTTTCATCATCTACTGTAATTTTATTATTGCAACCGAGTACTGCGGTTAAACAGACTTTCATTTCCTCGGATAAATGTTATCATCTAAAAATAATGAACTTAAAGTGTTTAAAACTTACCACAACGACGCGATATATATATACCGATAGTACCGGAGGGAAAAGGGTCAGTATATAATGGTTATGGAACACCTGAAACCTAATTCGGCCTCCATCAGCTATTTGTGTGACGAACCCTGGTTGACCATTGGCGATTACTACATTGTTTGGCCTTGTAGTAGATAACTTTGAGTTTCTGCAAGTGATGATTTCCTTGGATGAATCATAATTTACCTCAGGCTCAGTCAGATTGTCAGCCATATACTGATTTAATACACTTTGAAAGTAAACTTCTTCGGCATATCGCCGTGCAGCTTGTTTAGCCGTAGCAAATCCGCAATGTACCGAACGCCTGATTTCCCTCATGTATTATTTAAAAAGGAAGGCAGAGAACGACTCCAAACTGCCATGTTCTATAACGTCCTCTGCAATGTGCTTTAAACTATGCACATTACAGATCAAGTGATCCCTACCGTAACAGTTTTCGTAACCTGATAAGAAGTTGTTCACATGAACCCGAACACTGTTCGCGAATATGGTGTGCAACTTAGGGTGTGATAATAAATGTACTGACAAGGACAGGCACTGGAAGTTTCTGTAAATTGCTGATGGTAACCTATCATGAAGAACTACAGTACCTAAGTATGATAAAAACAACCGACATTCAGTTGTTTTCCATACAGAAACTTCATATAATGAACGACATTTCATTTGAAAGTCGCATGTAGTATGATTTGTACATAATTCTAATGCTAAACTGATGAACGAGAAAATAGATTGGTCCATTCCATTAAGTCGATTAACGGCTAGATCCTTCCATAAGGAAATCAGTTTTTAGTAAAACCTACATACATCATATGCATCGGTTCCGATGGAAAGTATGTTATCACATCTAGTGGTAGACTTTCGAATACACTACAACCACGATGATGGGTAGATTGTGACCCACAACGAAAACTTACATCACTTCTCAACTGGTGTTCACCATTGGGTAAAGTCACTCGACAACCCATTCATGTCCCTAAAGCATGACATTTGTCACAGCCAGCGGTACCGTTGTATCCAACAACATTCCTGACGTAACTGCGAGCTGGAGTGTCACAAATAACAGCAACTAATTTAACTGTAAAATGTACCTGACACATATTTACATAAATGCCTACTGTCAGCAACTCATTTAACTCAGTTATAAGTGCTGCGGACATGTAGATGAAATCAGATGGTTTTACTTCACCACCATAGATGACAACTATGAATACAATACTAACTAATGCACCTATTATGTGACCTAAGATCGGCCACAGCTGTTGGTTAGAGCTTATGAACCAACTCAGACCAACGTAGTTCAATTGCAGCTTCGTTCCTGTGAACCTAGGTTGTCTTAGTAGAATAGTTAATACAGCATAAAATTGAAAACATGAGTCTGAGTGGTGAGCGTAGGAAGACAATCTATATCACAGATTGATTGACTTGTTCTCAAACATAAAGAGCCTGATACAAACAAAATGTTCTGCCTCACAAACATGGGTGGATTGAAGTCATCGCCCTCACCATCAATGCTTGCTGGTCAGTAACTCTACCCTCCCTCTTTGTGTGATGTTAGGCTCATTTAAGCTTATTTTTGAATATATGTCATACCTCACACAATCCTCTGTGTTTCGCATCCTGTTGGAAAACACTATTTCTATAAGTACCATTTTATAAGCTTATCAGGCAGTTACAAGTTATGGACTGTGAGTAAGGCATCGATGCAATGCTTTAATTGACTACGGCACAAAATATAGTTCGCCAATCAGAGTATAAGCATTAAGAAAGGTACAATGTAGGATGGTTGTTTATTAAAGCAGGCGGAAAAGTATAGGAGTATATGAGTTGTAGATAAGGTAACGAGTGGCTAAATAATATTAATTGCTAGTCAACGTAGTGTACAAAAGAGTAAAAAGCTAATAAATAATAAACAGGAAGAAACTCACACTAACTTGGTGCTGATGTTATTTTGTGTTGTCCTAACCAGTTGATGGGTAACAGGCTCCATAGATGCAAGACCATTGGTAGTAGGCAGTCGATTGTGTGGTCTTCTTGACTTTTTAGGATGGTAGTGAGTTTCTCTTAGCGACTGAGTTTAGTTGAACAGTATCGATAGGTCCAGTGAGTTACCTGTCTACTTCAAGCGAAGAAATAGAGTGGAAAAAGCAACTAATACAAGTGCAAAGTGGGAAAAATAAGGCAATTCGGTCTATAAATGTAGAGAGCCTATAATGTCTGAGTTGGACGCAGATGTGTTCGTTTGTGTTAGTTCTGTGCAAGTGAGGGCTTGATCTAGCAGTTTTACAAATGTATGTAATCCATCTGCCATTTGTATTTCAGAGGGAAGACTGTTCCATGTTATTGCATACTTGATGAGGAAGAAGTTTTCCCGAGTTTTTTATCTGTATTTCTCATCTTTGACGGTAGATAATTTGTTCCGAAGTTCGCACTCATGTGAATATCGGGCAAAACCATGTTTCATGTTGTATAAGTAAGGTTTTTGTGCAGCTTGAAGTAGAGAACCAAATTACACCTAAGGCTTCTCTCCCAAAGGGTTGCTATTCCTAATATATGGCATCGGAAACTGTAGTCAACGACCGACTCATTCTTAAGTATTTTGAGGGTGAAGTCTCGTTGTATTCCTTCCACCTTTAGTATATCAGGCATATGTTTGAAAATAAGAACGAGCAGTACTCAACGATACGTCTCACACAACCTTTATAAAGAAGGATTTTAGATTCGTTTTGATGGAAATTACGGATAATGAAGCCAATCGATTTTCGCATTTTAGATGCTTTGGCTGAGATGTGTTCAAAAAAATTAAGACTGTGTGAGTAATGTACCCCTAGATCAGTTACTGATGCTAGTCTGGGCAGTGTGTGGTTGTTAAGTGTTAGTTTTATTTTAAGAGACGTGTCTCCTAAACATAACCAGCCGCATTTCTCTGTGTTGAGCTCTAACCTTTAGCGTTTGCTACAGTCGTCTACTATGTTGAGTTCATGTTGGATTCCTTGCGTAGTACTACGTAAACTGCATATGTCAGTTTTATAGATGACTTTTACGTTATCGGCATAAAGGTAAATCTTGCCTGTGCTAAAGCACTTGCATATATTGTTGGTGTAGATCATAAAGAGCAATGGACCAAGACACTACACTGCACAACACCACTGGTTGTTGGTCGAGGTGTAGATGTTGTAGAGTTAATCTTGGTTATTTGGTATATGTTTATGAGAAAAAACTTGATCCATTGCAATAGGGATTTTATAATTCCGACTGATTGAACTCTGTTGATTAGGAGGTCATGAGGTACTTTATCAAAGGCTTTCTTAATGTCGAAATATAGTATGACCACTAGTCCCTTCTGGTCACGTATAAGAGTAACCTTGTTAAAGACGTCTATCAGACATGTACTGCACGACCTTGTCCTAATGAAGCCATGTTGTGACGGGCCTATTAGATCTTCCTTAAGTAGGTGATCAGATAGTTGATTTTGTATCACTTTTTCCATCATGCGTGATATAACTGGAGTGATATTTATGGGTCTGTAGTTTTCGACCAGGTTTCTCACCCCAGATTTGTCTTTGGGAAGAACATACGTTACCTTCCAGGTTTCCGGATATGTACCTGTCTCTAAAGATAATGTGTATATTTTGAGTAATAGCGTCTGTATGTTCGGCCCTGACATTTTATAAAGGATTGAAGGCAAGTCATCGGCACCAGAACTCGCATTTGGCTTAAGGGTTTTGATGGCGGTATGTATACACCCAATGTCAAAGTTTATGGTGCTAAGATAATTTTTGCTGATGCACTTTGATATCTGGGACATGATATGTATTCCCATTGTGGTAAAACCACTCACTTTACAGTTCACATATGACGGTTTGGTCATTATACGTCACTCCATCGTGCAGTAAGGAGTGAATGTTGTGATCTGCGTTCTTTGTTATGCGCCTTGCGAGGAGAAGACATAGGGCTTTGGCTTTAGATGCAGCAGCGAGCGCAATACATTCCTCTACCTCATTATGCTTTTTGTGTTGACTTTTTACTCCGTCAAGTACAGAGTACTTCTGGTGCAGGGCACTGAAGTCTTTTGATATATAGTACGTCCTTTTCAGTTTTCACAGTTTACACCTAGTTTCTTTGTTTGTATAGGGAGTAATTGTTTTAAAAGCAATTTTAGAGGGAATAGTAGTGTCTAGTGCAGATTTGATGGTGGTATTGAATATTTCTAATGTTTCTAAGAGGTTGTAACAGCTCAGGTTGGTTGGTTAAGAGTTGACCCCAAACAACCAAGCTTATGCCAAAACAGTATTGTTCAAGTATTCATTTACTTCCTTATTTTTTATAAGCGTTATATTCCCTATTATCTTGAATGTTGAGAGCCTTTGTTTGTCTGAACAGATAATCCCACGCTCCACTGTGACTGCGCGAAGATCGAAATGAAGACATATTCACTACTTCTCTGGTTTCTTCTATCAATAGCACGAGGGTTACCTTAAGGCACGAAATTGGTGAGCCCTTTTTGAACACAAATTTAACCTCATTTCTGTTATTAACATTTTTTTACTTAATCGTAAAAGTAGACCTGATTATCCGTAAACTAATTTGAGTATATAACTAGTTTATTCCGTATTATCTTAAGTTATTCGTGTTATAGTAACCACTTTTTGTGCTAATTTTATTGCTATATTTGTCACATACCTCATGTCAGACTCAATAGAAACCCATAATCTGGAGGATTTGTCACCAGTGGAGATAGACACTGTTATGACTACGAAATCCCGACTTCTAGAATTTGATCGTAGTGATCCTGAGTTGTGGCTTGCTCAACTAGAGCATTATTTCACGAGACACAATATCAAATCTGAAGGGATTCGCTATAGAGACTTGTGTTCTATCCTTCCTCCTTCAGTTGCCAAAGAAGTCCGTGACTTGATCTTAGATCCACCATCATCACAACCATACACCATCTTAAGACGAGAGATAATGAACCGTTTATCATTATCAGATAGACAAAGAATCCAAAGACTTTTTCAAGGTGAAACACTAGGTGATCGGTCACCGTCACAGTTTTTACGTCACCTCCAAGTCTTAGTGGGTGATAACACAGTGGGTGAAGCAGTCCTAAAACAAGGATGGATACAAGCTCTCCCATGCTACGTCCAACACTGTTTGGATGCACAAGATCCTGAAACCTCATTATCTCATTTACCGCGTATAGCCGACAGAATAATGGAAAGAGGTCCTCCAACTGGATCAGGCACAATAAATCACACACAAAAAGTAGAATCAGCAAAAGACCCCGTAATAGAAGGACTCATTGCGAGTGTTAAGAGTCTCACTGAGGCTGTCACCAGAATGCAAATGGGTCATAGAAACAGGAGCAGGTCACCACAACGACCACGATCCAAGTCACAAAACAGGTCACAAATGTCCAGACAATCTGGGCAGTTTTGTTGGTACCACTGGAAGTTTGGTGTCAACTCAACCAAGTGCATGCAACCATGCGCCTGGCCTAAGCATAATTCTAAGACAGTGGGAAACGAGTAACCCCTCCCCAGGTCGCGACGACTGAGGAGGGGCGCCTAAACAGTCGCTTGTTTTATGTTAGAGACAGAAACTCTGGCTTGAATTTCTTGGTGGATACTGGCGCTGCTCTTAGCATCATCCCTCAACATAAAACTGAGATTAGTCGAGAAACATCATCAATTACACTTCAAGCTGCAAATAAAACTAAAATCGCGACATTTGGGCAGAAAACTTTAACCCTAGATTTGGGGTTCAGGAGGCAATTCCCTTGGGTTTTCACGGTAGCCGACTTAGATCTGGCAATACTGGGGATGGACTTTCTAGAGAGATACGAATTTCTAGTAGACACCAAGAAACGGCGATTAACACTAAAAGAAACTTCGTATTACACAAAAGGCAAAGGAAGTCACATCAGCTCTCTTAACTTGATTCAAACTCCCCCAGTAACAACAGCGAAATTCCAAGATATACTCGCGGAATTTCCAAACTTAACTAAACCAAACCCACAGCCTTCTAAAGACAAACTAAAAGTAAGTCACACTATCAAAACCGAAGGTGCACCGGTGTTTGCAAAACCCAGGAGACTAGCACCAGATAAGCTCAAAATCGCTAGGGCCGAGTTTGATTATATGCTACAATTGGGTATTATCCGTCCCTCTGATAGTCAATGGGCATCCCCTTTGCATATGGTCCCAAAGAAGAATGAAGGTGACTGGCGACCGTGCGGGGATTACAGAGCCCTAAACCGTCAAACCGTACCAGATAGGTACCCAATACCTCATATCCAAGATTTCACCAACGGTTTACAGGGTATGAACATATTCACTAAAATTGACTTAGTCAGGGCATATCACAATATCCCGGTGGGTGATGAAGATATTCCCAAGACAGCTATTACTACACCCTTTGGCTTATTCGAGTTTGTACGCATGCCATTCGGCCTGAGAAATGCGGCACAGACATTTCAAAGATTCATAGATAACCTACTTCGAGATATGCCATTTGCGCAGGGGTATATAGACGACTTGTTAATTGCCAGCCCCGATTTGCAATCACACGAACAGCATGTACAAGCAGTGTTGAAAAGACTGGATGAACATGGAATAAACATACATCAAAGTGTGTTTTCGGTGTTCAAACTCTAGAATTTCTCGGTCACACAATAAGCCCAGAAGGGATTAAACCTATAAAAAAGAAGTGGATACCATCAAACAATACCCCGTACCTAGTTCTCTAACACAACTGAGAAGTTTTCTAGGCCTAATTAACTTTTATCGCAGATTCATACCAGGTTGTGCACAATTAATGCAACGTTTGACAGATTCACTTAAAGGAAAACCAAAAGAATTCAAACTGTCTTCTGACGCCATCGAAGCTATTAAACAGCTTAAAGATAAACTGGCTCAAGCAACTATGTTGATATATCCGAATTCTCTTTCCCCACTTGCTTTGATGGTGGATGCTTCAGATAAAGCAGTAGGCGGTACCCTTAACCAACTGGTTAAAAACGCCTGGAAACCAATTGCTTTCTTCTCGAAAAGACTCGCTCCAGCCGAGACAAGGTATTCTACCTTCGGGCGAGAACTTCTTGCAATCTACCTGACCATTAAACACTTCCGACACATGTTAGAAGGTAGGGAATTTATAGTCTTTACGGATCATAAACCACTGACGAATGCATTAAAAGCGAGAGCCGATAAATACTCACCTCGAGAAGTCCGACACCTTGACTATATATCACAGTTCACAAGCGATATCCGACATGTCAAAGGTCAGGACAATCAGGCGGCAGATGCTTTATCCAGACTAGAAATGAACGTGCTACAGCAGTCTACAGTAAACTTCGAGACGTTAAGACACGAACAAGAACAGGACCTAGAATTGCAAAACCTACTTAAAACAAACAATTCAAGTCTTAATTTAAAACAATTCCCATCACCTATCGATGGTATTCTAATTTATTGTGACACGACCAAGGCAATGCCGCGACCTTTCGTTCCCAAAAATATGCGAAAGTTGATATATAATAACTTTCATTCTTTGTCTCATCCTGGCGCGAAAGCCTCAACAAAACTAATCAATGCCAGATATATATGGCCGAATTTACAGAAGGATGTACACAAATGGGTTAGAGAGTGTTCAGCATGTCAACAATCAAAGATTAATCGTCACACAAATTCACCCATAGGTGTTTTCTCGCAACCAGATGCACGTTTTGCCCATGTGCATATCGACTTGGTAGGTCCTTTACCTCGTTCAAACGGTTTTAATTATCTTTTTACATGCATAGATCGATTTACCAGATTCCCTATAGCCATCCCGATAGCGGACATCACAGCGGAGACAGTAGCCAAAGTTTTCATGCAGAACTGGGTAACCATTTTTGGTACACCCATAACAATAACGACGGATAGAGGAGCGCAATTCGAATCCGAACTATTTAATAACTTGGCTAAACTTCTAGGCTCCAATAGGATACGCTGCACTGCATATCATCCTCAGGCTAATGGGATGGTAGAACGTTTTCACCGTCAGCTAAAAACCGCCCTTATATCTCACTCAAACCCCAATCAGTGGACAGAATTCCTACCATTAGTTATGTTGGGAATACGAACATCTGTCAAAACTGACGCACAGTGTTCAGCTGCGGAACTGGTTTTCGGAACAACTCTGAGACTACCAGGTGAATTTATTAACCCCAATACTAACAGTCAAAAACTTAATTTAGGAAACTACGTAGATCAACTACGGGACCATATGTCCAAACTTAAGCCAATTAATACTCGCGAACAATCGCGTGCCGTATATGTACCTAAAGACCTAAGCAATTGCACGCACGTCTGGATAAGATGTGACAAAATAAAAGCACCACTCAGTCCTCCATTTGAAGGTCCTTTCAAAGTCGTCTTAAGAAAATCTAAATATTTCGTGATAGAAAAACATGGAAACATCGACACAGTAAGTATTGATAGGCTAAAGCCGGCTTATCTAGATCATGAACCACCATACGTGTTGTTAGATCGTTTAACTGACAAATCCATTACGGAATCAAAATGTAAAGATGATGAATCTTTACAAATGACTAAAACGGTTCGCTGGGCACATCCAATTAGTCAGTCAAGGATGTTGACAGTTTCGGCTGCAGGATAAAATCTAACCACGTAGCTAATCAGACCCTGCATCTACTTAAAAATAACTTTTCTCCTCATTCCGCCTCACCTACAACTCCCCAGACCTTTTGCCTTTGATATATAAGTGTTATGTTAATTTTTTTTAAATACTGGACACATAAGCTAGGTATTCCGAAACGATGGCTGCGGATTTTAATCAAACTCATACAACTAACACTGGCAAATACAACGAATTCAAAAAGCAACCCAGGCGAGTTTTATAATTTCTTTTTCTGGTTAATTAACTATGTTGGCTGTACTTCTTATATATCTATATACATTTTTCACGTAGACTGGCTATACATATATACCATATGAACTAATTCTAAAAGTTTTCGGTCGAAGATGTGTTTAGTAGCTTGATACGCTTAATACTACTATTAATAAGTGGTTTTCTAGACAAAACATTTTGGATTAAACCATGGTCAAATACTTATTAAAGTTCTCATCATTTTTTTCCATGTTTAGGAAACTTACATAATGACTTAACCAGTTTTCCTACAGCATGCTTTTTAGTGTGATCATATAACCCATCATTATTGGCAATATTCAAATTTTTTTTTTAAATTTCTGACATTTAAGAATCAATAACCGTGAAGATATAGTACAGTGCGTTACTGTAAGGTTACTATGTTAGCCGCATTGATTCCACATACCTAATTTTAAACACAACTTATAAGGGAACTGTTAAGTAATCACAACATTGAACTAATATGAATATCACAGCTATGCTAACGTTAAACCAATTATTATTAGTGGTCCATACAAAATCCTGGAACTTAACACTAGCATTATAAAAAAAACATGTTATGTCAATAACTTATATATATATATACCTTTTTTTTCTCGTTGGTTTAATCATAACGTAAACTGGAAATCTACCACACTTGTAGTTTTTTTTTCTATAGCATTATTATTAATAAAAACAAAGAACTTGTACTATTCTAATATGGCACTTTGACATATCAATCCGTCCTCCTGTTATCTTTCTCTCATATCTGAGCAACATATGGCGAACAAACATCGTATTGAAGGGGGTTTTGGTGAACGAAAACGCTAGCCCCACACGCACTCGAACCTCTGCCCTCCTGGATGCTAGACCGTGTGCCTAGCCATTAGACCACATCAAACCACGGGCGAATGACTGCAATCTTTCCTTTTACCGATTAATCATATATAATACTAATGAGTAATAGGACTTACACATTTCTAAGGTGCAGACAAATTCGTTACTTGGATGAATTGACGAAATATTGCTTCAATATATCATACATACTTAGATCAAACCAGAAAAGAGTATTTGACACAATTGTACTTAATCCTCATAATCTACACAATTTTTTCTCCTCCTTAACCGTATATTCTTTTCCGTTTTGTGGAGTACAACTATGCACCCTTGGTTACGTACCTGGTTATAAAAGGCGGTCGTCATAGGCCCAAGGTCATACATTTGATCGGGTTTGACAATGAGTCCAACTTCTAGCAAGTTTACACTTTTACATATATGCATTATAAAAAAGTATTTTTTTTTGTGTTCATACCTTTTCGTACGTAAGATGGCTACACTATGTCTATTTTCTTCCAGAATACCAATCCTTTCTGGAGGCCAATCACTTACATGGAACCGAACAATTATAAATTATATTTTTGTATTTCCATTTTGTATCTTATTATTTTTATGCAGGCAGTGGAGCAGTTCTTCAGGTGTGATTGGTTTTCACCATTACCTTTGAAGTAGATTCTTCTTTACTTTTTACTTGAGGGCGACTAAAGAGGCAGGTGAGTAAACACCTGATAG
The DNA here is from genome assembly GCF_000699445.3 of Schistosoma haematobium. Classification (NCBI taxonomy): domain Eukaryota; kingdom Metazoa; phylum Platyhelminthes; class Trematoda; order Strigeidida; family Schistosomatidae; genus Schistosoma; species Schistosoma haematobium. Next base: position 21,032,077 of record NC_067197.1, on the reverse strand, counting down.
CCGGTCTGAGCATGGAAAAATCGTACCTCACCAACATGGTGTTGGGTAGCCCGCTCGCGGCACTTCCTCAGATATTCTTATTCCACATTCTCACACTCTTTCTCTTGAAAGCACGCAGTAAACCGTCAGCGATAGTTGTAGAATAGATCACATGCTACAAAATAAGATGACAAGCTAGTAAATGAGGAGACATCCATGGACTATCGTTGACAGCGTTAGTCGTCACTGATTGTAAGTCAAATAGTGAGCGAGTTGATAATTTTCCCTTGGGATGAGAAAGAGAACTAAGGTGTTTTCGATAGATAGGTTAGTCGAACCGACGTTCCTACGGAAGTCGATTCTAGGGGGAAGCTAATGTAACAGCTCAGGTTGGTTGGTTAAGAGTTGACCCCAAACAACCAAGCTTATGCCAAAACAGTATTGTTCAAGTATTCATTTACTTCCTTATTTTTTATAAGCGTTATATTCCCTATTATCTTGAATGTTGGGAGCCTTTGTTTGTCTGAACAGATAATCCCACGCTCCACTGTGACTGCGCGAAGATCGAAATAAAGACATATTCACTACTTCTCTGGTTTCTTCTATCAATAGCACGAGGGTTACCTTAAGGCACGAAAAGGTTATCACTGGTAAAGAAACTGCTCCAGTCCGAATGCTTTATTAGAAATCGTAAGTTTTCCCAGTCAGAGTTCCTGTACGTTCCTCTACCTGTTTATGCTTGTTGTGTTGACTTTGTACTCCGTCAAGTACAGAGCATATCTGGTGCAGGGCACTGAAGTCTTTTGTTATATAGTACATCCTTTTCAGTTTTCGCAGTTTAGACATAGTCTTTTGGTTTATATAGGGAGTAATTGTTTTAAAACCAATTTTAGAGGGTATAGTAGTGTCTAGTGCATATTTGGTGGTGGTATAGAATATTTCTAATGTTTCTAACAGGTTATCACTGGTAAAGAAACTGCTCCAGTCCGAATGCTTTATTAGAAACCGCAAGATTTCCACGTCAGCGTTTGCATAGTCTCAATATTAGAAACGCATATTTAATGTCTTTAATTTGTTACACATGGCAATAATCGGAAGGGTGCAGAGGACTATTTTATGATCGCTGTTGTGAAACTTTTCGCCAACTACCATTGATGTTGGTGTAATATTGTGACAAAATATCAAGTCAAGAACGTTGTGACTTCGTGTAGGCAGATGTACATGTTGTTTCCAACCGTGTATGTCTAAGGACCTAAGTATGCTTTCCTAGCACAATGGACCAGAATATGTCTTCCAATTCATAGTTGGAAGGTTGAAATCACCACAGACAGTTTTGTAGGCAAAATCAAGCCAGGCAACCTGAGCAAATGACTCTTTTATGATGGTGTCCGCTAAACTGGGAGTATTAAGACCTTGATATACAGATCCGATTAATATTTCACCTCTATGGGTGTGTACAGTAAGCCATATCGTATCAGGAAGTTTGCTGAGGGTATGGTCGCTACAAGTTTCCGACCTCATATTTTTTTATACATAAACAAGACAACCACCGCCCTTCTTGGTGACTCGATCACAGAGGAAGAGCTCACAGGTGTCTATTTGTAGATAAGTGTCTGTGGTGTCGGAGGACAACCACCAAACAAGTGAGGGGTTGTTTAAAAGTAACAGGGTGCGTAGGTGAGTCATCTTATTTTGTACAGACCGAGCACTGAGTTGCATAAGTTTCAGGTGCGGTGAGTGTTCGTTTAGTAGACGGATGTGATGCAAACTCAGTGAATTGTCTGTTTTGTCATAAGAAGTGTGAACATCGGCTCCGTATTCATATTCGTTTAGTTTATTACCGATATGGTTAATGGGAGAAAGTTAGTCGGAAGTTAGTTTGGTGAAATGCATGTTTATGAGTGACAGGTAGAATCGAATGAGTTGGATATATAGGTAGTGTATTCGGAGAGTGATCAGGAGGTTCAGTCAAGGAGCTTTTAAGACTAGAGACAGTTGTCGATGGTGAGAATGATATGTCCCTCCCCATGTGGTCGGAGTATATAGATGGTCTCAGAATAGTGGAATTGTCGCCATCAACATTTGGAGACCCCATAGCAGCACTGTTGAGAGGGAGAAAGATAAAAAAAGATGAGATGGTGTGTATGTCGAATTCGAGGGGATTTAAGAGTTGTATAGGGCAGCTTGACTTAGATAGTATCTAGAATCAGTAGGTGGGTTCCCAAGTAGGCCAACGTTATGTCTTCCTTGTGTGCGGCGGGCAATTTCAGTCCTATTGTGGGCAATTGGGGAGGTTGCATGTTTCTAGTGAATAGTGGAGGATTGCCTTCACTTCAGATGATATATGGTCAATTACTTTTTCCGTGTTCTTTCGAGATCGGGACATTCTGGAACATTGACTAAATATTTGTACGGTAATAAGTCTTGGATAGTTTGGGTGAGGCTAAGTTCTCTTTGGCTGCATTTAGATCTACCAGTGGTGAGATTATTAGAATTTATATCAACATTGTTAGGGACTATATGGTTGCATAGAGACTTGTTGCAAGGGTCTACCGGGTGGTCACCTTGTGCATACTTAGTTGAAGAATAAGGTATATGCCTAAGTGAGTAGTCGAGATCGAGATTATTGGGCTGGCTACTGTAGATAGGCTTACATGCACTCCACGTACCGCTACACAGAATGGCCGATAATGGATTTGTTGTGTGTTTGGGGTTAAATGCACTGTCTAAATACTGCTCACAACATGTAATGCATTTTGGTAGGCTGCAAAATGATGTCTAATCACACGGTATGTAATTACTCTTATTTATATCTACAAGCTAGATACAAGGTAGTGATATGTCATGCCGAAGTGAACGGTGCACGTTTGATGTAGCTAAAGGGAGATCAGAGTAGGACGCATACTGCTCAGTGTGTTTATAAAGCTTCATGTTATTCGTTTTAGTGACTGATTTAGATCTTTTGCAGATGCTATGGGCATCAGGAGAAATTAAATGTTTTTTAGATGGCCTGGACATTATTGAAAGTAATATAAATGTGAAGTTTGTATCAAATGAACAGTGACTGTTATAACCTAAATTATTAGATGTATAAGTTTCTATGGTAGGATTAGATCCGATATTTGTTAAGAGCTAATACATTAACGTTAATTACTGGAGATAGACAGCATGAAAAATAGCGAACTTAATGTACGACTTTGAATTATGAGATGAGGTGTCAAAATAATAAAACCTTGTCAGAAATGAGGTATTTTTCGCTAATAAATGTTGTTAAACCAAAGGGAAAAACTAATAGGAGACAAAATATAACCACGTGAAAAAAGGTACAACCTTCAGAAGCAGCGCCGAAGATTCTATCTTATAATTTATGCCGTCAGTTAACTTGATAGCAGTGCAAAATACTAAAGAGATGTTTAACCCGCAATATAAAAGCTACAGCTGTCTGATTTTTTTGTAAAAAGAAACTAGTAGTGACAGTATATTCCAAGGTGTGTGATATAAAGCTTATAAGGAAAAAAATTTTCATATATACCACTACTTTAAGAGAGTCCAACATCACAAAAAGAGGGAGAGTGGTGTTAATGATCGGCAAACGTGATGGTGGGACGATAGCCTTAACCCACCAATGTGAGTAGGACAGATTATTTTATTTAATTATAGTCACGTACGATGTCGTGGATCAGTGGTATTGATGTCAATTTTTTACGTCAAATAGCTTTTCGGTTCGTGTTTGCGACCCTGAATTGGTTTCACTTCCTAACGAGAAAACCTATTGCAAGCAAGTCTAAACAATTAATCTGAATATGGATCCAAACATGGCTCTAAAGAATTTCTGACAATAAAAACGAGCTATAATAATTTTGACGAAAAAAAGCCAGTTGGCATTTCAACATCGTACTTTCCTTGCTAAATTTTACAAATACACTGATTGCATCCAGAGAATCCTTAACATAATGTGGTGATTTACCATTCGGATTGCTGAATAACTTATCAACCAAACGTCATAGTTAGTATGATATCCTATATACCCTGCAACCTTTGCACATACTTTAACACTACCTTTAGAAAACGGGACAGCTTCCTCACAAACCTCAAACTTTAAACATACAGCTCAACTCCATATCGAAGCTCATATATTAAGCCGCCCGTTCAATTCGAGACTATCTTTTAATTGTTCCCACCTAGGTAGTATCTGGCATAAATAATTATTTTCTCCAATGTGGTGATCAAAACTCAAATTTTCAAAATTCAATAGATGATACAGACCGAAAACTCAGGAAAACTTCTTCCTCATCAAGTATGTAATAATACGGAACAGTCTTCCCTCTGAAATACGAATAGCAGATGGATTACATACATTTTTGAAACTGCGGCTGGTTATGTTTAGGAGACACGTCTCTTAAAATAAAACTAACACTTAACAACCACACACTGCCCAGACTAGCATCAGTAACTGATCTAGGGGTACATTACTCACACAGTCTTAATTTTTTTGAACACATCTCAGCCAAAGCATCTAAAATGCGAAAATCGATTGGCTTCATTATCCGTAATTTCCATCAAAACGAATCTAAAATCCTTCTTTATAAAGGTTGTGTGAGACGTATCGTTGAGTACTGCTCGTTCTTATTTTCAAACATATGCCTGATATACTAAAGGTGGAAGGAATACAACGAGACTTCACCCTCAAAATACTTAAGAATGAGTCGGTCGTTGACTACAGTTTCCGATGCCATATATTAGGAATAGCAACCCTTTGGGAGAGAAGCCTTAGGTGTAATTTGGTTCTCTACTTCAAGCTGCACAAAAACCTTACTTATACAACATGAAACATGGTTTTGCCCGATATTCACATGAGTGCGAACTTCGGAACAAATTATCTACCGTCAAAGATGAGAAATACAGATAAAAACTCGGGAAAACTTCTTCCTCATCAAGTATGCAATAACATGGAACAGTCTTCCCTCTGAAATACAAATGGCAGATGGATTACATACATTTGTAAAACTGCTAGATCAAGCCCTCACTTGCACAGAACTAACACAAACGAACACATCTGCGTCCAACTCAGACATTATAGGCTCTCTACATTTATAGACCGAATTGCCTTATTTTTCCCACTTTGCACTTGTATTAGTTGCTTTTTCCACTCTATTTCTTCGCTTGAAGTAGACAGGTAACTCACTGGACCTATCGATACTGTTCAACTAAACTCAGTCGCTAAGAGAAACTCACTACCATCCTAAAAGTCAAGAAGACCACACAATCGACTGCCTACTACCAATGGTCTTGCATCTATGGAGCCTGTTACCCATCAACTGGTTAGGACAACACAAAATAACATCAGCACCAAGTTAGTGTGAGTTTCTTCCTGTTTATTATTTATTAGCTTTTTACTCTTTTGTACACTACGTTGACTAGCAATTAATATTATTTAGCCACTCGTTACCTTATCTACAACTCATATACTCCTATACTTTTCCGCCTGCTTTAATAAACAACCATCCTACATTGTACCTTTCTTAATGCTTATACTCTGATTGGCGAACTATATTTTGTGCCGTAGTCAATTAAAGCATTGCATCGATGCCTTACTCACAGTCCATAACTTGTAACTGCCTGATAAGCTTATAAAATGGTACTTATAGAAATAGTGTTTTCCAACAGGATGCGAAACACAGAGGATTGTGTGAGGTATGACATATATTCAAAAATAAGCTTAAATGAGCCTAACATCACACAAAGAGGGAGGGTAGAGTTACTGACCAGCAAGCATTGATGGTGAGGGCGATGACTTCAATCCACCCATGTTTGTGAGGCAGAACATTTTGTTTGTATCAGGCTCTTTATGTTTGAGAACAAGTCAATCAATCTGTGATATAGATTGTCTTCCTACGCTCACCACTCAGACTCATGTTTTCAATTTTATGCTGTATTAACTATTCTACTAAGACAACCTAGGTTCACAGGAACGAAGCTGCAATTGAACTACGATGGTCTGAGTTGGTTCATAAGCTCTAACCAACAGCTGTGGCCGATCTTAGGTCACATAATAGGTGCATTAGTTAGTATTGTATTCATAGTTGTCATCTATGGTGGTGAAGTAAAACCATCTGATTTCATCTACATGTCCGCAGCACTTATAACTGAGTTAAATGAGTTGCTGACAGTAGGCATTTATGTAAATATGTGTCAGGTACATTTTACAGTTAAATTAGTTGCTGTTATTTGTGACACTCCAGCTCGCAGTTACGTCAGGAATGTTGTTGGACACAACGGTACCGCTGGCTGTGACAAATGTCATGCTTTAGGGACATGAATGGGTTGTCGAGTGACTTTACCCAATGGTGAACACCAGTTGAGAAGTGATGTAAGTTTTCGTTGTGGGTCACAATCTACCCATCATCGTGGTTGTAGTGCATTCGAAAGTCTACCACTAGATGTGATAACATACTTTCCATCGGAACCGATGCATATGATGTATGTAGGTTTTACTAAAAACTGATTTCCTTATGGAAGGATCTAGCCGTTAATCGACTTAATGGAATGGACCAATCTATTTTCTCGTTCATCAGTTTAGCATTAGAATTATGTACAAATCATACTACATGCGACTTTCAAATGAAATGTCGTTCATTATATGAAGTTTCTGTATGGAAAACAACTGAATGTCGGTTGTTTTTATCATACTTAGGTACTGTAGTTCTTCATGATAGGTTACCATCAGCAATTTACAGAAACTTCCAGTGCCTGTCCTTGTCAGTACATTTATTATCACACCCTAAGTTGCACACCATATTCGCGAACAGTGTTCGGGTTCATGTGAACAACTTCTTATCAGGTTACGAAAACTGTTACGGTAGGGATCACTTGATCTGTAATGTGCATAGTTTAAAGCACATTGCAGAGGACGTTATAGAACATGGCAGTTTGGAGTCGTTCTCTGCCTTCCTTTTTAAATAATACATGAGGGAAATCAGGCGTTCGGTACATTGCGGATTTGCTACGGCTAAACAAGCTGCACGGCGATATGCCGAAGAAGTTTACTTTCAAAGTGTATTAAATCAGTATATGGCTGACAATCTGACTGAGCCTGAGGTAAATTATGATTCATCCAAGGAAATCATCACTTGCAGAAACTCAAAGTTATCTACTACAAGGCCAAACAATGTAGTAATCGCCAATGGTCAACCAGGGTTCGTCACACAAATAGCTGATGGAGGCCGAATTAGGTTTCAGGTGTTCCATAACCATTATATACTGACCCTTTTCCCTCCGGTACTATCGGTATATATATATCGCGTCGTTGTGGTAAGTTTTAAACACTTTAAGTTCATTATTTTTAGATGATAACATTTATCCGAGGAAATGAAAGTCTGTTTAACCGCAGTACTCGGTTGCAATAATAAAATTACAGTAGATGATGAAACGCTACCGTGTGAAGCGGAGAAGCCGGAAAGATAAGTTGTTCAACTCACTAAATCACTTTTTAGGGCTGTTAAACGAAAATTTAACGACTATCTATGCAACTTTGAAGAACTAGATGTTGCTGAGGTTGAAGCTGGATTCGCCTTGGTCGACTTTCCGGTTGTCAACATTTCGACAGGAAACTTTTCACTCATAGCGAAGCAGGTACCTATTTGATCAATGCTCATAAAGTAGTTCATCGAAAACAGAGGTTTTCTCACCAATGCTTCCATGTACATCAACGGAAGTTAATAAACCGTAAGTTGGACTCAATGTTAACATGATAAGAAAAGGTTGTGCAGTGATGAAAGTAGAACCCTGAAAATGATTCTGAAAGCAGTCACTGAACTGTCTAACAAGATAAATAAACTGATCGCTTTCAATGAACGCTCATCCATGGGTGTAATGGACAGGCGTACCGACCAAGTAGACAATTGAACTATTGCTTTCCCATTAAGAACACATGAGGAGTTGCGTTCTTTTGAAATTGCTTTATATGAGTTAAAGATCCGTGATCAGTTCGTAAGTTGTAACAGGTGTTTGAATAAATTTTAAGTGGCCAGATTGTACGAGCTCGTATGTGATGACCCTCGTATATCTGCAAAAGCCTGTCTAAGTTATCTGTTGTCGCCGGAACTGGCGAACACGTACACTTTACACGGAACGAAAAGTAAATCTGGTATTAGTAAGTACAAATTTTACCGGATGATTCAAAGTAAGTCCACACTAAAGTATTAATATATTTGTAGGTGTTCTGTGTTCCCGATTCCGAAGTGCAACCTGTCCCGAAAAGAAGTAGTACACGCCATGGATTTTGCAGGCTAGGCTTTCTTGCATGACGCGAGAGATAAAGTAAATAAGCGTGGATGGCGATCCAAAGAAAGGGTGAGCTAAAAGCACTCTACATGTTTGATTGAATACATATTTCAGTTATAATATTAATTTGTAATCAATTTTTATACTTAAACAACTTTTTTCTTGTCAGTAAAAAAATATTTCTTGTCCATATTGCTTCCAGATGGCTTCGCAATTTTTAACAGACGTAACTGTAAGTTTTTTGTTCGCATTATTAACAACATTGTTACACCGTTGGTACGTCATTGACGTGAGTGATAGTTCAACGTCTACGTAACGTGCTTACATTACAAAGCAATAGAGAAAACATGTATAAATCAATGATTTGTAATTTTATAAACCGTAATGAAAATTTTAATGTGTCAAGAATCAGTCTTTTAATTACAGCGATAGATCGGTTAACGTTAAGTTTCTTTGGCGCTGCGTTCTCTGCATAATTGACTTAAAATAATGGAATATCGCAGTAAAAACTATAGGTACTCATTCTCGCCTGGCTTTTCTGTATATCTGTAAAAATCTGTTGAAAAGTATTGCGTTCAAACAAGTTTGCAAAAACTGTAATAAGATCATGGTGATCTTTTGGGGAAAAGCGCAAAAATCAGTGGAAATTTTCGGGGAAAAACGCAAAATTTCCTGGAAATTGTGAAAAATGTTGGGGTTTTATTCATAAATATAAGCCGATTCCCCCAAAGTGTAGTAAGATTCTGCGGAAATTTCGGGGGAATAATTGTGAAATTTCCAGAGTTTGATACGATCTTTAATGAAGCGTGTAGATTGGCAGATTTCCAAATGGCAATAAGTCGAAAATAATAGTTGTGATTGCACCAGAATAGAAAGATTACTCATGAGAAATGATTTTAGGAGACGTTTTATGATTTTAAAATTTTTACAGATCACTTAGTTGTGAAAACCTAGTAATGCATGAAAGCTGGAAAGCACTCAACCGACCCCACTTTAAACAAAGCCACTCAAGGTCTTTGAGGCAGAATTGACCTAGGCGTAGTTTTTCATCCGTCTCGTTGTAATGGGATTAAAATCATCATGTATGATGTTAATAGATTTTGTTTTCTTTCTATTGCAGGGCAAGCAAGAATAAACGCTTTAGAAGAGGAAGAGCAAGCCCTGCACGCACTAAACTTACAGGACGACTCATAAGACCGTTTTGTAAACTAGCTCTCTTTCTGTACAGAACCCGCGAATTTTAATTTTAAAATAAACGTCTATTGGCCTCCATTCCTCGTTCTCTCTGTGGTGTAAAGTGTTCAATTAACATTGTGTGTGTTGTGGCTTTAGGTCTTCTCGTCTTCCAGTGACTGCTGTTTACACGCGTTACAACTGGTGATGGAGGTGCAGACGGAAAAACGCGATGAGAACCTAGACGAACCCCCTCTGGTTCCAATCAGGGCTACTCCCGGTTCAACCCCACGCCAGCCACCACTGCTCGAAACATCATCAGATTACTCCGTTTGGAAATTTAAAGTCACAGCGTACCTTCAGAGAGTTCCATTGACCGAGCATTTCAACTACCTTGTTTCCTATCTGAGCGATGAAGCAGTACGCAGGGCTATAGCGAACGGTTTTGCGGCCAGTAATACGCTCTCACAAAACTGGAGAATTCTAGACGACTGTTTTTCCCTGCCCGTAGACACCCAGCAGATGACAATTCAGTTTTTATCACGCCACCAGAAAGCGAGCGAGAGTCCAATAGACTATCTTCATTCCCTGCAGCAAGTCGCAGTACAAGCATTCCCCGGTTAGATATGATGGGACGAGAGGAACTAATACGCTCACGTTTTGTCGAGGGCCTGTTGCCCGGACCACTCAAAGAACACTTTCTTCGAAATCCACCAACTGATACGTCTGACGTAAAAAGAACAACATTACGCTTCCTGGCCGCTGACAAACTAGTGAATTTATCCAATGCACATTCATCATCAGTAACGACTGTGGAACGAGCTACAAAATCTAGTGGCCCGGACACCTGCCAGACTACAATGGCTGTGACCGACCTTCCCGGCCGACGTGCTATCCGCGGACAGTCAAATTCAAGGTGGAATAAACAACCAGCATGGGGAAACTACAATGGGCGTCAAGCCGGCTGTATATATTGCAAAAGGTTTGGCAGGAACGCCAGAAGATGCGGTCACAACCGCCCCGTAAACCAGGTAAGCGGCGTTTTGGTTACTTATCTTCCTATGTTAATCATGTCAATCCAACTACATTTAAAGGTAGAGTACGAGACATCGAGCTAGACATACTTCTAGACACAGGAGTTTCAGCATCCCTCATTAAGGAAGACTTCTTGCAGAGACTTAATCACAGCATTCAGCGTAAACAGTGCTCCTCTACATTAATCACGGCGAGCGGAGACCCCTTGATTGCGTGTTCTAAGATCGGGTTAGAGCTAACAATAAACAAGAACTCTTTTCGACATGAATTCCTGGTTTGCCCCACACTGACCTGGAACATGATACTCGGGGTTGACTTCATGTTAAGATATCAGGCCTCAATAGACATGAATAAGTCGGAAGCTAAAATTGGCGGGGTTGTCGTGCAACTACAACGCCAGGAAATGCCAACCGAAACCGTAGCCCAGGTGGGAATTGCAGAGATTGTACGTCAGGTACAAGATAACCAGTTAATAAGTGAAAAGGACCGTCGAGCTACCATTGACGTACTCCAACGATTTAGCTCTGTTTTCTCGGAGAATATCTCTGGAAATCGGACAACCATTGTGCAACATTCCATTGTTACAGGTGACCACATGCCATTACGCCAACCACCTCGCAGAGTCCCGGTGCATTATCAGCCTCATTTAGAATCAATGATAAAAGATATGTTAGAAAAAAAGATTATTGTACCATCTTCGTCACCCTGGGCATCGCCAATTGTCTTAGTAAAAAGAAGGATTCCTCCCTACGACTGTGTGTAGATTACCGACGCCTTAATGCTATAACTAAGCCTGATTCTTTTCCACTTCCACGGATAGACGCTACCTTAGATGCCATGAAAGGTGCTCGCTGGTTCTCAACGCTAGACTTAGCATCAGGGTATTGGCAAGTGGAAGTCCGACCCCAAGATAGAAAAAACTGCATTTGTAGTGCCTAATGGCTTATGTGAATTTCAAGTAATGCCTTTCGGGCTAACTAATGCCCCAGCCACCTTCCAACGATTGATGCAGACAGTTCTGCAAGGTCTCGTACCGCACCAGTGCTTAATCTACCTTGATGATATTATTGTATATGGCAGCACGCCAGAAAAACATAATGCCAATTTGAAGGCAGTCCTACAACGTATTAGGCAGCATAACCTAAAAGTGAAACCATCTAAATGTCGACTATTGCAAAAAGAAATGCTCTTTTAGGGCACCGCATTACAGAAGATGGAGTGGCAACAGATAAAGAAAAGACACGCGTGATTGTTAATTGGCCGCAACCAAAATCACCCGAAGACGTTCGTAGCTTCCTTGGACTAGCTTCTTACTATAGACGCTTCGTACGTGATTTCGCATCATTAGCAGCACCTTTACACCGATTAACCCACAAAGGACGAAAATTTTTATGGACCAGCGAGTGTCAACAGGCGTTCGATGCTTTGAAGGCTCGGTTAACTTCTCCACCTATATTAGCCTTCCCAGATACTTCAGCAGACGGAGGCGAATTTATACTTGATACGGATGCTAGTTCCTCGGCTATTGGAGCAGTTTTATCACAAGTAGCTCGAGATGGACACGAAAGGGTCATTGCGTATGCTAGTCGACGACTAGATAAGAGTGAAGCACGATATTCTACAACACGTCGGGAGATGTTAGCACTAGTAAAATTCTTACATTTTCGCCATTATCTGCTGGGCAAACCCTTTCGTGTGCGCACGGATCACCATGCACTGCAGTGGCTCCGCTCTTTCCGCGAACCAGAAGGGCAAGTGGCACGCTGGCAGGAACGACTACAAGAGTTCGATTTCACATGCGAGTATCGACCGGGAAATCGACATGCAAACGCGGATGCCCTCTCCCGAATACCCCAGACCACAGATATTATTAACGCAATTCTTAGTACAGCTCCAGAGACAGACTGGCCCTCCCTACAAACAACAGATCCAGACTTACAGATTGTTTATCAAAGACAGCTACACGGAAATAGTAAGCCATCCATGAAGGAGCTTAAAGATCAATCCGTAACAACTCGTCGTATTTGCACCAAATGGGGCAACCTCAAACTATATGGTGACACATTATTCCTAATGAATGAATCAAAACAACCCCTACTGATAGTACCGCGAGTGAAAGTTGAGAGTATTGTGGAACAGGTACACCGCGAACTTGGTCATGCGGGAGAACGGAGAACTGAACACGCTGTCCGTCAACGCTTTTGGTGGCCATCCATACACGAAGATGTAGCTCAGTTTTGCAAGAATTGTAACACGTGCTGCCGTTTTAAATCGCCTCAGCAGACACCCCGTGCACCAATGACGCCGATGGTGACGACAGGACCACACCAGCGAGTTGGTATAGACATCATGGGACCACTGACTACGACAAAAAACGGGAACCGCTACATACTGGTTATGGTGGATTATTTCACTAAATGGTGCGAAGCTGTACCCCTTCCACAGCAAGACGCCCTTACTGTTGCCCGAGCTTTCATCGATCATTGGGTCTCCCGTTATGGTGCCCCTGTCTCACTCCACTCCGACCAAGGTCCATCCTTTGAAAGCCACCTCATTACTGAGATATGCCGGCTATTAGGAATCAAGAAGATACACACCACTGCCTATCACCCAGAAGGTAACGGTCTCGTGGAAAGAACAAACAGAACTATTAAAGCCATCTTGCAGTCGTTTGTCAGCAGATCGTCACCTGAGTTATGGGATGAGGTGCTCCCCAATGAATTTTAGCATATCGTACGTCGGTACATGGGTCCACGGGATTCTCGCCTGCTATTTTGCTGTTTGGGCACGAATTACGCTTACCAGTAGAGATACAGTCACCCCTGCTGCCCTACGAAGAACAAGAGCATGTTCCGTACATACGTACTCTTCGCAACCGACTAGCTGATGCCTACCGTCTGGTCAACATTAACTTATGCAAGGCTAGTGGACACCAAAAAGATATATATATTCATCAAGCACAAGGACCTAGGTATACAGTTGGAGATCGCGTCTGGTTACGCCGCCCAATGACATCGCTAGGGGGTTGCAGTAAATTCCATCAGCCCTGGCAAGGCCCCCTTGAAATTGTCCTCATCCGATCGCCCACCACGTTTGTATTGCGTAACATACAACGGCCTAAATACGACGTGATAACGGAGCACTACAGCCAGATAAAACCCGATCGGACGACATTTCCCTTCGATGCTCAACTCGCTGATCCACCGCCGGCCACTAGATTTTACGAAGTACCATCTGAAGGAGGGACAGCATACCCGTGCCCAAGATCAGGCACTGAGGACAGTGCCTCATTAGGAGAGGAGGCGATGTAACGGGATTAAAATCATCATGTATGATGTTAATAGATTTTGTTTTCTTTCTATTGCAGGGCAAGCAAGAATAAACGCTTTAGAAGAGGAAGAGCAAGCCCTGCACGCACTAAACTTACAGGACGACTCATAAGACCGTTTTGTAAACTAGCTCTCTTTCTGTACAGAACCCGCGAATTTTAATTTTAAAATAAACGTCTATTGGCCTCCATTCCTCGTTCTCTCTGTGGTGTAAAGTGTTCAATTAACATTGTGTGTGTTGTGGCTTTAGGTCTTCCCGTCTTCCAGTGACTGCTGATTACACGTGTTACATCGTAATTTTTCACTTTTATCGCTAATCGTTTTGTATTAACTTCGTCTATTAAATGTTAGTGCATTTCTTGCGTTCACTAAGTTACAGACCAACATTGGCCAGACTGTAATTTATAGACGAACAAATTAGATATAAGATAACAAGTCACGAACTCCGGCGCGAAGTTCATCCATACATTTATCTAATTAGAGTTTTGGCATCATAGCTCATATAACTTCAGCGTCGCTTGAGGGTCGTTCATAAATTGTAGTCACACCTCAATATTTTCTATTATCAATCGCTCTTGCAGCTTTCCTCACGCACGCTACCATAGCACCTACATCAATGTAGGTAATTACATTCAATCTTTACCTTTATTTGTTTCTCTGCTTGGTAATCTCTTGTACTCAACGTCTTGCAAGGCGTAGTGTGTAGTTCTTAAGGAAAGGTCTCCATGTTATTGGATACTAGTTGTGATCACAGTAGAGCAGGAACAACATTCGAATGTTCACAAAACATGTTATTTGTTGTGTTCCCGACGGTTATAAATTTTAGTCACTTGCACAAAATTTGCGTAGTGTCGGTAAACGACAATCTATCGCACAGAAAAAGGACTGCATTAGTTAATACAGTTAGAACCGATTGGGTTGGGATATCACTTAGTAGTTACTGATAAAGTGCTCTAATTCTAGGGATTGATTTTCCGTTGATCTCTTCCTTCAAAATATACTGTGATCAGTCAGTGGTCTGCTAATTTCTATCATGCCGAAAATGTCATATCGCACCTATCGATTTCCAGTTGGGAGTGGAATTATGCGTTTGACCCACATCTATTCCAGCGGTGTTGTCAACAAGCCACTCCAATTATACGAAATACATTATCCTATGCGGTCTTCCCTGATGTATGAGTCAATTGAGGTTGTACAAAACTTTCGGCAAACAAGGTCCGTGTAAATCCTTCCATAAAATGTTTTGAAGAGTTTTATGCTGATGGGTCAGTCATAGTGTAGTGCATGCAGTACTCTAATTTGTACCATAAAAATATAGCTAATTATGAAAATTTATGTAACTGGTATTTATTAAACTATAAATGTTGCTAATACAGTGACTTTAAAGTGTAAAATGAGTTGCTAGATAGATGTACATTCAATCACACATTACAGCTTAGGTCATGCCATCGATTGTAGCTTCAATATGATTCTAACCCCAAATGCCCTGGTTCGGCCGAGAGCGGGGAGACGCAGCTCTTAAAATGCTCTCATATGGCCACGTGCATACAACCACTTCCAGGAAGTCATATTCACTGTCTTCCCACAACAGGGGTGTTATTTACGAAATTGAGAGGACAAAAAGCGATTTTCTGGTGCTTCAATCGGGCTGGTGGATATGTAGGATCCACCTAAGGGAATTGGAAAACCCTGATTCTAAACGAATGGTTCACATGGGCTCCAGGGTCGTGAGGGAACGATTGGCGTATGAACCAATTGTCGGCCACCGGCTACCATGGGACTTCATCTCCTTACGTTGCTGCGCTTCCTTGTGCATTAGACCTGTAGGTCAGAAGCCCGGAGTGTAGTCCCCTAAGAAAACTACCTGCTTCGGTTTGGGCACCAGGGCAGTTTCCCAGCCCTCACATAAACCGAATAATTCATGTTTAAATAAGTAAATGATTTTAACGGATACTCCATGTCTGTAGTAATTCTGCTCTGTCGAGGGTTCTATGGGAAGTTGGAAACGTCATCTGGACAAGTCATTTTCAGCGGCTCTTGTTTTGGGTAAGAGTTGAGGTAATATGTAGCCAACTCTATAAAATTAAAGAAAAACAGTATTGCCTTAGACTGAGTTATCTTCTGGGTTCAGCAATCAAACTTCAAGGTGGCGAATCTATATCAAATCTTTTTGGTTCTCCAGGATAAGATGTTTTAACTGCATTTAACCAAAAGTGTTGACCCACTACTTACATTCAGCAACACTGGTCTGGACTAGTTTACCAGTAAGCATCTTCGTCGTATTGCACTTTTTGTTTCTGCTATTAATACTTCACAATGCTAACCTTGTTTTGGGGCGCCAGGCATATATACGTTTGACAGTAATAAGATATGTTTGACCTTATTTACAATAAACTCATTAGGTTATTAAAATTATCGGATGTATCAGCGCTAAACTTGGGTTTTTAGTGTGAACACTGTTGGCCGTTTTGGGTGCTTAACTTGGCTGCGAATTAATAAGGATCCCTATTTATTTCGAATTAAAATTCCCATCCAAAATTTAATAGGTGGATATCTCTTCTTATTCCAGATACACCGCCAACTTATTTTCGATATTTCACTTTATCAAAATGGCAGTCCCAGAACAATATAGTTCCAGACAGTTCGAGCGAAAGAAAATAAATTTCAAAGGTATCAAACAGGTCTTAAACGCGGAATCTCAAGTAAGATTTATATTTAGCACTTCTAATTCTAGTTAGTAATTTGCGTTTCCCATCGTATATAAAAATACCCAGCACTAAATAATCTCTGCTTCTCATGAAAGATATATGGATTTAAAATAACAAAACCATTCGATCGACTTAGCATGATTAAATATTAAGTGACCACACACCAACTTGTAAACGTCAAATGAAAGGTCAGACTAGCAGACGGAACAAAAAGGAATGCACGGCACGCCACTCTAGATGCTACATTGAAGCCTATATTACCAGGGTATGTTTAGCACAAGTATCAACTACTCTTAAACACGATTAAATTTTTCTTAGTTTGACTTTCCAACAAACCCAAGCACCACCCCAGATCACTTCGGGATAAAATTAGAGAGGTTAAATCTAAGCTAATTCTTTTACCTATCTCAACCAAACGCTTACCAATAAAAGATGAATGTTTGTCAGTTTTAATAAGTTGTAACTATATCAGCTCTCCGTAGTACTGGATTGTTTTTCTCACATAAAGTAGTATGATCAGTACTTAATATCTACTTTGTTACGCACCGTAAAGCTGATAAGCCTATTGTCGTTGCACTGGACTATTCTTTCGCTCAAACACTAATATCTCTGATGTCGGAATCAAGAATTGTTTCCTGTCGAAATTAACTGGATTTATGGCCAAGGATAGCACTGAAACTAGGTACTTCTGCTGTCTGCAGGTATTGTTGTAAAAGTCAAATTTTTTAACCATTCGATTGTATTGTAGCCACGTATTGCTTTTTAATTATCAAGAAATGCATTTCAAGCAGGTTAAATTCTTGTCGTGTAACATCTCCGCACACGCGAACATTGTATAAGTAGTCTAGCTAATTTATCTAGATTCATGAGTTTGTAACTAGATTAGATTGATAAATCAACCGAGTCAAGTGCTCACATGGTGGGTTGTCCTTTGGAATATCGTTGCAAATTAGTTATTAAATCCACACAGAACTTTCGCTTATCTGTTGGTCATATGTAACACTCAACAGTTGCATCAATTTATACATAAATCCATCCAGTTCATTTTCATCTGAAAACCACCATGTAGTGGAACTAAGCTTCTATTCGTTGCGCAAAAGCATCAAAACCAAGCTGGAGAAGTCTATGTTATGAAGTATCTAGTAACAGTTAATCTATCTAATCTTGAATGTAACGTCGCAAATTCTCGTTTGTATTGTTGAGTTAGCGTAACATTAAATATGGGAATTTATTGACACATAAACGACGCTAATTTTAGGATGTTCCTGTTGATTAACTATGAAATTACGGGCATGAGAGAATTTCTCTCTACTGCGCTATATGACGATTCAATAAATCGGTGTAATTAAATGAATAAGTACGTTCTAGTATACCAAATCCGTGTGCACTCATGTTTTGAGGGCTAGTTTTTGTACCTGTTTGCTCCTGTGTAAGTAAAATAACTTTCAGACTAAGCAACTATTATGAAATTATCAGCAAGTGTCTGTCAACCTCTGGTTCTACTGCAATTAATCTCTGACCGACATAGTGATGTGAAGCAAACACTGGCAAAATCCAGTTTCCTGTGACAGCTTTAAGAGTACCGTGATGCTTCGCATTTGCTAAGTAAGACTATTGGCTTATAACACGCGTGCCTACCCGACCAATGTAAACTCGATTGAACATACTATATGCATCGACCCCGATTTATTGTTTGTTGCGGTAACTCCCATTGAAAATTTTCCTCCCGATTATTCATTTCTGTTGTTGCGGAGAACATACACTCTATCGGTTAATACAATCTGGAACGAAAGCTTGTTAAAACATTGCTACGTAAGACGATCCACCGGTGGTTTGGGTATTCAACTACTCATTATTAGGTCATGAATTCATAGTGATTCTGTTTTGGGCGGTATGTAGATTACCGTTCATCCATACAATCGCCGAAACCCACTTTCTAATAAATAAACTCACACGCTATTAAATCTATTACTTTCTAGACTAATATTCATTTGTTTTCAACTGCAGGTTAGCTATTCACCAGATGCTGTTCTTTACAATCATCTAAATGCACCACCATGCATTTGTCCACCTATGAAAGTTTCTGATTTAAGTGGGATACCAACCGCTTATACAGATCCATTGACAAAACTAAATTATGCAACTTGTTCCGAGTTTAAAAGAATACGTTATTTGCCTCAGCATATCGTTAATGGGTACCTGGCTTTGAGAGGAGTATCTAATATTTAATAACAACAATGCACTATTAATTTTTAATTTGGACAGTATCTGGTTTTTGTCTGTGTATGATATTGTTCATTCAATTGCAATAGACGCTCCAACCTCTTCCAATACTTTCTTTATTTGCTCAGCTTCGTCCTTGCTCACGTCAGTCTTTATATTGGCAGGTGCACTCTAAAAGAAATAATTAAGGTTATTAATTTTTTTAAGCTAGCAGTGTGTAAATATAACACGCTATTGAGTGTATTTAGAAAAGCGGACTAGCTGCATTAATATTAAAAACTAGGTGGGTGGGTACTTTTAAATCTAGAGTGGTTGTCTAGTGCATCCAACTGTTACTAGTTTTTTTATCAATAGCAATACTTGACACAATGTAAATGTGCGCTTTTCTACAGAATAAAGTAACTAAATAAAAGTGCCTAGTCGAATGACAAGGTAGTTGAGGCATGTGCTACGCATGCCTAGTTACATCATCCCTGCGCGATTCACTAGCTATCACCCATGTATCGGGGACTGTAGATGATATGATTAAAAGTTGGCTACACATACATTCACTATAACTACATGCAAGCCCTAAACAACATTCCAAGCTGCTCTTCCCCGATTTCTCTTGTCCTTTTTGCTTTTTATACAGCTTTTTGCTACTGTCCTTAATTTTATGTACACTTTACACTCACTTCTTACCGTTGTACTGACGTAAAGAAGCAGGCAGACGGACTGATAAACACCATAAGGTGTCGAAAATTAAACAACTGCTGTGCTGCTAACTTGGACTTACTTCTACGAACTTTTTAGCTTGTACAAGATTCATCTCTGGAATAACTTGTTTGATCTCTTTAATAAGTTGGATTTTTTTGCTGCATCAAATTTCACTAGCTTGACTGAAAATGCAGTTTTCGTAGGCGCTTGTTGTTCTTCAGGCTCTTCGGGAGGTTGGTTTGTTGGCGCTTGAACCATCATAGGCATCATGGGCCCGGTATTCTACATAGGCACAAAAGAAAAAGGGATGAATGGTGTTGCCAAGACGACATTGAAAACTGCAATTAAACCACCTAAGTCAGGGCACAGCACTAAAAGGGATGGAATAGTTTGAGCATAATTACTTACAGTATGAGTGCTTCATTAAGAAGAAATCGGATATGATCGAAGTGACTTTGATCGGAAAAAGTAAATAAAGTAATACGAGCACAGCTCACTAGCAGTACACAAAAGTGTTAAACAGTGAAACACTACATGGAGTATACTAATGTCACAACGCGAATCCTTTGATGGAGGTTAGGGTACACAACAGAATTGGGAGTTTGTGGTAACCTATAATGTCCAATTCTCAGCTAGATTGCTTAGATCAGTAGAAAACCCTTGAGTGAGGAATGGCTGAACAAGAAAAACTGCTGAAGTTTGAAGACTGAAAAGTCTAAGCCAAGAAACCAGAAATCTGAATGTGATTATGCTCAGGGACCTGTGAAAACCCTTCAGATATTTGGGAACTTACAGGTAACGACTGCATTAATGATGGCATTTAGCCTACTGTTTATGGTTTGAATAAGTCTTTTACGCGTCAAACATCTGATGTTTTGTCCTGTTTCTCCAATTTTGAGGGAAAGTAGCAAGTTTCATTGAAACTCATGTTCTAAGATTTCAATTAACCCTTCGCAATGTTCAGGACCTAGCGAAACCCTAAACCTTTTAAAATGTGTTTATATTCTCTCTCACCCATTTACGAGCACCTTTAAGGAATCGTCTTTTACTAATTTTGTACTTACGATGGGGATAATGAAAATAATCCCAATACCCGAGAACGTATCTGATGATAGAGATCCAAAGTTTAAAACCGTGATAATAAATTTACCTTTCCTCAGGACGATGGAGAAACTACTACTCACACTTTGGCTTGAACTGGATGAGCCTACCGACTCATATAAGTTTGTTTATACATGTGAAAGAAGTACCCTAGATACTGCTGTTGGTTTTGCATTACACCATAGTGTTTAGCCTCGTAAAGGGTGGGAATTATATTCGATGTGCATTTCGAGACTACTGTCACTTTCAATTCTGTTTCAATACCACTAGCACCAAGCAAGGTCGCCAACGTTAAAACTGAGAACTGGATAACCAACTGGCTGCGTTCTTACTTCTCTGGAAGAGAACAGTATACTGTATTTGGAGGGAAATATTTTACTTCATTACTAGCTTAAGCGGGTGTACCATAAGGTACTGTTCTTTCCCCTCCTACTTTTTCCTCTACTCTGCGTGATCTGCCACCCTCTGCAAAGGGCACTTCTGTTAGGTATGTGAACGGTTTTTATGCATGTACACCGGTCTTTCCGTAGTAAACATTGTACGATGGTCTATTATTAATGCTCTCAAACTTAATACTTCGGAATGTCAAGTAGTTATTGTAACCTGAGTCATGAAAAGCATTCAAACACCCTTTTGGAATCGTATGAAGTTTGTACTATCGAAGATTCTACGATAAACTATGCCAAATATCACTTGCCTTGGTGCAAGTTTGTTAAGAGCTAATACATTAACGTTAATTACTGGAGATAGACAGCATGAAAAATAGCGAACTTAATGTACGACTTTGAATTATGAGATGAGGTGTCAAAATAATAAAACCCTGTCAGAAATGAGGTATTTTTCGCTAATAAATGTTGTTAAACCAAAGGGAAAAACTAATAGGAGACAAAATATAACCACGTGAAAAAAGGTACAACCTTCAGAAGCAGCGCCAAAGATTCTATCTTATAATTTATGCCGTCAGTTAACTTGATAGCAGTGCAAAATACTAAAGAGATGTTTAACCCGCAATATAAAAGCTACAGCTGTCTGATTTTTTTGTAAAAAGAAACTAGTAGTGACAGTATATTCCGAGGTGTGTGATATAAAGCTTATAAGGAAAAAAATTTTCATATATACCACTACTTTAAGAGAGTCCAACATCACAAAAAGAGGGAGAGTGGTGTTAATGATCGGCAAACGTGATGGTGGGACGATAGCCTTAACCCACCAATGTGAGTAGGACAGATTATTTTATTTAATTATAGTCACGTACGATGTCGTGGATCAGTGGTATTGATGTCAATTTTTTACGTCAAATAGCTTTTCGGTTCGTGTTTGCGACCCTGAATTGGTTTCACTTCCTAACGAGAAAACCTATTGCAAGCAAGTCTAAACAATTAATCTGAATATGGATCCAAACATGGCTCTAAAGAATTTCTGACAATAAAAACGAGCTATAATAATTTTGACGAAAAAAAGCCAGTTGGCATTTCAACATCGTACTTTCCTTGCTAAATTTTACAAATACACTGATTGCATCCAGAGAATCCTTAACATAATGTGGTGATTTACCATTCGGATTGCTGAATAACTTATCAACCAAACGTCATAGTTAGTATGATATCCTATATACCCTGCAACCTTTGCACATACTTTAACACTACCTTTAGAAAACGGGACAGCTTCCTCACAAACCTCAAACTTTAAACATACAGCTCAACTCCATATCGAAGCTCATATATTAAGCCGCCCGTTCAATTCGAGACTATCTTTTAATTGTTCCCACCTAGGTAGTATCTGGCATAAATAATTATTTTCTCCAATGTGGTGATCAAAACTCAAATTTTCAAAATTCAATAGATGATACAGACCGAAAACTCAGGAAAACTTCTTCCTCATCAAGTATGTAATAATACGGAACAGTCTTCCCTCTGAAATACGAATAGCAGATGGATTACATACATTTTTGAAACTGCGGCTGGTTATGTTTAGGAGACACGTCTCTTAAAATAAAACTAACACTTAACAACCACACACTGCCCAGACTAGCATCAGTAACTGATCTAGGGGTACATTACTCACACAGTCTTAATTTTTTTGAACACATCTCAGCCAAAGCATCTAAAATGCGAAAATCGATTGGCTTCATTATCCGTAATTTCCATCAAAACGAATCTAAAATCCTTCTTTATAAAGGTTGTGTGAGACGTATCGTTGAGTACTGCTCGTTCTTATTTTCAAACATATGCCTGATATACTAAAGGTGGAAGGAATACAACGAGACTTCACCCTCAAAATACTTAAGAATGAGTCGGTCGTTGACTACAGTTTCCGATGCCATATATTAGGAATAGCAACCCTTTGGGAGAGAAGCCTTAGGTGTAATTTGGTTCTCTACTTCAAGCTGCACAAAAACCTTACTTATACAACATGAAACATGGTTTTGCCCGATATTCACATGAGTGCGAACTTCGGAACAAATTATCTACCGTCAAAGATGAGAAATACAGATAAAAAACTCGGGAAAACTTCTTCCTCATCAAGTATGCAATAACATGGAACAGTCTTCCCTCTGAAATACAAATGGCAGATGGATTACATACATTTGTAAAACTGCTAGATCAAGCCCTCACTTGCACAGAACTAACACAAACGAACACATCTGCGTCCAACTCAGACATTATAGGCTCTCTACATTTATAGACCGAATTGCCTTATTTTTCCCACTTTGCACTTGTATTAGTTGCTTTTTCCACTCTATTTCTTCGCTTGAAGTAGACAGGTAACTCACTGGACCTATCGATACTGTTCAACTAAACTCAGTCGCTAAGAGAAACTCACTACCATCCTAAAAGTCAAGAAGACCACACAATCGACTGCCTACTACCAATGGTCTTGCATCTATGGAGCCTGTTACCCATCAACTGGTTAGGACAACACAAAATAACATCAGCACCAAGTTAGTGTGAGTTTCTTCCTGTTTATTATTTATTAGCTTTTTACTCTTTTGTACACTACGTTGACTAGCAATTAATATTATTTAGCCACTCGTTACCTTATCTACAACTCATATACTCCTATACTTTTCCGCCTGCTTTAATAAACAACCATCCTACATTGTACCTTTCTTAATGCTTATACTCTGATTGGCGAACTATATTTTGTGCCGTAGTCAATTAAAGCATTGCATCGATGCCTTACTCACAGTCCATAACTTGTAACTGCCTGATAAGCTTATAAAATGGTACTTATAGAAATAGTGTTTTCCAACAGGATGCGAAACACAGAGGATTGTGTGAGGTATGACATATATTCAAAAATAAGCTTAAATGAGCCTAACATCACACAAAGAGGGAGGGTAGAGTTACTGACCAGCAAGCATTGATGGTGAGGGCGATGACTTCAATCCACCCATGTTTGTGAGGCAGAACATTTTGTTTGTATCAGGCTCTTTATGTTTGAGAACAAGTCAATCAATCTGTGATATAGATTGTCTTCCTACGCTCACCACTCAGACTCATGTTTTCAATTTTATGCTGTATTAACTATTCTACTAAGACAACCTAGGTTCACAGGAACGAAGCTGCAATTGAACTACGATGGTCTGAGTTGGTTCATAAGCTCTAACCAACAGCTGTGGCCGATCTTAGGTCACATAATAGGTGCATTAGTTAGTATTGTATTCATAGTTGTCATCTATGGTGGTGAAGTAAAACCATCTGATTTCATCTACATGTCCGCAGCACTTATAACTGAGTTAAATGAGTTGCTGACAGTAGGCATTTATGTAAATATGTGTCAGGTACATTTTACAGTTAAATTAGTTGCTGTTATTTGTGACACTCCAGCTCGCAGTTACGTCAGGAATGTTGTTGGACACAACGGTACCGCTGGCTGTGACAAATGTCATGCTTTAGGGACATGAATGGGTTGTCGAGTGACTTTACCCAATGGTGAACACCAGTTGAGAAGTGATGTAAGTTTTCGTTGTGGGTCACAATCTACCCATCATCGTGGTTGTAGTGCATTCGAAAGTCTACCACTAGATGTGATAACATACTTTCCATCGGAACCGATGCATATGATGTATGTAGGTTTTACTAAAAACTGATTTCCTTATGGAAGGATCTAGCCGTTAATCGACTTAATGGAATGGACCAATCTATTTTCTCGTTCATCAGTTTAGCATTAGAATTATGTACAAATCATACTACATGCGACTTTCAAATGAAATGTCGTTCATTATATGAAGTTTCTGTATGGAAAACAACTGAATGTCGGTTGTTTTTATCATACTTAGGTACTGTAGTTCTTCATGATAGGTTACCATCAGCAATTTACAGAAACTTCCAGTGCCTGTCCTTGTCAGTACATTTATTATCACACCCTAAGTTGCACACCATATTCGCGAACAGTGTTCGGGTTCATGTGAACAACTTCTTATCAGGTTACGAAAACTGTTACGGTAGGGATCACTTGATCTGTAATGTGCATAGTTTAAAGCACATTGCAGAGGACGTTATAGAACATGGCAGTTTGGAGTCGTTCTCTGCCTTCCTTTTTAAATAATACATGAGGGAAATCAGGCGTTCGGTACATTGCGGATTTGCTACGGCTAAACAAGCTGCACGGCGATATGCCGAAGAAGTTTACTTTCAAAGTGTATTAAATCAGTATATGGCTGACAATCTGACTGAGCCTGAGGTAAATTATGATTCATCCAAGGAAATCATCACTTGCAGAAACTCAAAGTTATCTACTACAAGGCCAAACAATGTAGTAATCGCCAATGGTCAACCAGGGTTCGTCACACAAATAGCTGATGGAGGCCGAATTAGGTTTCAGGTGTTCCATAACCATTATATACTGACCCTTTTCCCTCCGGTACTATCGGTATATATATATCGCGTCGTTGTGGTAAGTTTTAAACACTTTAAGTTCATTATTTTTAGATGATAACATTTATCCGAGGAAATGAAAGTCTGTTTAACCGCAGTACTCGGTTGCAATAATAAAATTACAGTAGATGATGAAACGCTACCGTGTGAAGCGGAGAAGCCGGAAAGATAAGTTGTTCAACTCACTAAATCACTTTTTTAGGGCTGTTAAACGAAAATTTAACGACTATCTATGCAACTTTGAAGAACTAGATGTTGCTGAGGTTGAAGCTGGATTCGCCTTGGTCGACTTTCCGGTTGTCAACATTTCGACAGGAAACTTTTCACTCATAGCGAAGCAGGTACCTATTTGATCAATGCTCATAAAGTAGTTCATCGAAAACAGAGGTTTTCTCACCAATGCTTCCATGTACATCAACGGAAGTTAATAAACCGTAAGTTGGACTCAATGTTAACATGATAAGAAAAGGTTGTGCAGTGATGAAAGTAGAACCCTGAAAATGATTCTGAAAGCAGTCACTGAACTGTCTAACAAGATAAATAAACTGATCGCTTTCAATGAACGCTCATCCATGGGTGTAATGGACAGGCGTACCGACCAAGTAGACAATTGAACTATTGCTTTCCCATTAAGAACACATGAGGAGTTGCGTTCTTTTGAAATTGCTTTATATGAGTTAAAGATCCGTGATCAGTTCGTAAGTTGTAACAGGTGTTTGAATAAATTTTAAGTGGCCAGATTGTACGAGCTCGTATGTGATGACCCTCGTATATCTGCAAAAGCCTGTCTAAGTTATCTGTTGTCGCCGGAACTGGCGAACACGTACACTTTACACGGAACGAAAAGTAAATCTGGTATTAGTAAGTACAAATTTTACCGGATGATTCAAAGTAAGTCCACACTAAAGTATTAATATATTTGTAGGTGTTCTGTGTTCCCGATTCCGAAGTGCAACCTGTCCCGAAAAGAAGTAGTACACGCCATGGATTTTGCAGGCTAGGCTTTCTTGCATGACGCGAGAGATAAAGTAAATAAGCGTGGATGGCGATCCAAAGAAAGGGTGAGCTAAAAGCACTCTACATGTTTGATTGAATACATATTTCAGTTATAATATTAATTTGTAATCAATTTTTATACTTAAACAACTTTTTTCTTGTCAGTAAAAAAATATTTCTTGTCCATATTGCTTCCAGATGGCTTCGCAATTTTTAACAGACGTAACTGTAAGTTTTTTGTTCGCATTATTAACAACATTGTTACACCGTTGGTACGTCATTGACGTGAGTGATAGTTCAACGTCTACGTAACGTGCTTACATTACAAAGCAATAGAGAAAACATGTATAAATCAATGATTTGTAATTTTATAAACCGTAATAAAAATTTTAATGTGTCAAGAATCAGTCTTTTAATTACAGCGATAGATCGGTTAACGTTAAGTTTCTTTGGCGCTGCGTTCTCTGCATAATTGACTTAAAATAATGGAATATCGCAGTAAAAACTATAGGTACTCATTCTCGCCTGGCTTTTCTGTATATCTGTAAAAATCTGTTGAAAAGTATTGCGTTCAAACAAGTTTGCAAAAACTGTAATAAGATCATGGTGATCTTTTGGGGAAAAGCGCAAAAATCAGTGGAAATTTTCGGGGAAAAACGCAAAATTTCCTGGAAATTGTGAAAAATGTTGGGGTTTTATTCATAAATATAAGCCGATTCCCCCAAAGTGTAGTAAGATTCTGCGGAAATTTCGGGGGAATAATTGTGAAATTTCCAGAGTTTGATACGATCTTTAATGAAGCGTGTAGATTGGCAGATTTCCAAATGACAATAAGTCGAAAATAATAGTTGTGATTGCACCAGAATAGAAAGATTACTCATGAGAAATGATTTTAGGAGACGTTTTATGATTTTAAAATTTTTACAGCTCACTTAGTTGTGAAAACCTAGTAATGCATGAAAGCTGGAAAGCACTCAACCGACCCCACTTTAAACAAAGCCACTCAAGGTCTTTGAGGCAGAATTGACCTAGGCGTAGTTTTTCATCCGTCTCGTTGTAATGGGATTAAAATCATCATGTATGATGTTAATAGATTTTGTTTTCTTTCTATTGCAGGGCAAGCAAGAATAAACGCTTTAGAAGAGGAAGAGCAAGCCCTGCACGCACTAAACTTACAGGACGACTCATAAGACCGTTTTGTAAACTAGCTCTCTTTCTGTACAGAACCCGCGAATTTTAATTTTAAAATAAACGTCTATTGGCCTCCATTCCTCGTTCTCTCTGTGGTGTAAAGTGTTCAATTAACATTGTGTGTGTTGTGGCTTTAGGTCTTCTCGTCTTCCAGTGACTGCTGTTTACACGCGTTACAACTGGTGATGGAGGTGCAGACGGAAAAACGCGATGAGAACCTAGACGAACCCCTCTGGTTCCAATCAGGGCTACTCCCGGTTCAACCCCACGCCAGCCACCACTGCTCGAAACATCATCAGATTACTCCGTTTGGAAATTTAAAGTCACAGCGTACCTTCAGAGAGTTCCATTGACCGAGCATTTCAACTACCTTGTTTCCTATCTGAGCGATGAAGCAGTACGCAGGGCTATAGCGAACGGTTTTGCGGCCAGTAATACGCTCTCACAAAACTGGAGAATTCTAGACGACTGTTTTTCCCTGCCCGTAGACACCCAGCAGATGACAATTCAGTTTTTATCACGCCACCAGAAAGCGAGCGAGAGTCCAATAGACTATCTTCATTCCCTGCAGCAAGTCGCAGTACAAGCATTCCCCGGTTAGATATGATGGGACGAGAGGAACTAATACGCTCACGTTTTGTCGAGGGCCTGTTGCCCGGACCACTCAAAGAACACTTTCTTCGAAATCCACCAACTGATACGTCTGACGTAAAAAGAACAACATTACGCTTCCTGGCCGCTGACAAACTAGTGAATTTATCCAATGCACATTCATCATCAGTAACGACTGTGGAACGAGCTACAAAATCTAGTGGCCCGGACACCTGCCAGACTACAATGGCTGTGACCGACCTTCCCGGCCGACGTGCTATCCGCGGACAGTCAAATTCAAGGTGGAATAAACAACCAGCATGGGGAAACTACAATGGGCGTCAAGCCGGCTGTATATATTGCAAAAGGTTTGGCAGGAACGCCAGAAGATGCGGTCACAACCGCCCCCGTAAACCAGGTAAGCGGCGTTTTGGTTACTTATCTTCCTATGTTAATCATGTCAATCCAACTACATTTAAAGGTAGAGTACGAGACATCGAGCTAGACATACTTCTAGACACAGGAGTTTCAGCATCCCTCATTAAGGAAGACTTCTTGCAGAGACTTAATCACAGCATTCAGCGTAAACAGTGCTCCTCTACATTAATCACGGCGAGCGGAGACCCCTTGATTGCGTGTTCTAAGATCGGGTTAGAGCTAACAATAAACAAGAACTCTTTTCGACATGAATTCCTGGTTTGCCCCACACTGACCTGGAACATGATACTCGGGGTTGACTTCATGTTAAGATATCAGGCCTCAATAGACATGAATAAGTCGGAAGCTAAAATTGGCGGGGTTGTCGTGCAACTACAACGCCAGGAAATGCCAACCGAAACCGTAGCCCAGGTGGGAATTGCAGAGATTGTACGTCAGGTACAAGATAACCAGTTAATAAGTGAAAAGGACCGTCGAGCTACCATTGACGTACTCCAACGATTTAGCTCTGTTTTCTCGGAGAATATCTCTGGAAATCGGACAACCATTGTGCAACATTCCATTGTTACAGGTGACCACATGCCATTACGCCAACCACCTCGCAGAGTCCCGGTGCATTATCAGCCTCATTTAGAATCAATGATAAAAGATATGTTAGAAAAAAGATTATTGTACCATCTTCGTCACCCTGGGCATCGCCAATTGTCTTAGTAAAAAAGAAGGATTCCTCCCTACGACTGTGTGTAGATTACCGACGCCTTAATGCTATAACTAAGCCTGATTCTTTTCCACTTCCACGGATAGACGCTACCTTAGATGCCATGAAAGGTGCTCGCTGGTTCTCAACGCTAGACTTAGCATCAGGGTATTGGCAAGTGGAAGTCCGACCCCAAGATAGAAAAAACTGCATTTGTAGTGCCTAATGGCTTATGTGAATTTCAAGTAATGCCTTTCGGGCTAACTAATGCCCCAGCCACCTTCCAACGATTGATGCAGACAGTTCTGCAAGGTCTCGTACCGCACCAGTGCTTAATCTACCTTGATGATATTATTGTATATGGCAGCACGCCAGAAAAACATAATGCCAATTTGAAGGCAGTCCTACAACGTATTAGGCAGCATAACCTAAAAGTGAAACCATCTAAATGTCGACTATTGCAAAAAGAAATGCTCTTTTAGGGCACCGCATTACAGAAGATGGAGTGGCAACAGATAAAGAAAAGACACGCGTGATTGTTAATTGGCCGCAACCAAAATCACCCGAAGACGTTCGTAGCTTCCTTGGACTAGCTTCTTACTATAGACGCTTCGTACGTGATTTCGCATCATTAGCAGCACCTTTACACCGATTAACCCACAAAGGACGAAAATTTTTATGGACCAGCGAGTGTCAACAGGCGTTCGATGCTTTGAAGGCTCGGTTAACTTCTCCACCTATATTAGCCTTCCCAGATACTTCAGCAGACGGAGGCGAATTTATACTTGATACGGATGCTAGTTCCTCGGCTATTGGAGCAGTTTTATCACAAGTAGCTCGAGATGGACACGAAAGGGTCATTGCGTATGCTAGTCGACGACTAGATAAGAGTGAAGCACGATATTCTACAACACGTCGGGAGATGTTAGCACTAGTAAAATTCTTACATTTTCGCCATTATCTGCTGGGCAAACCCTTTCGTGTGCGCACGGATCACCATGCACTGCAGTGGCTCCGCTCTTTCCGCGAACCAGAAGGGCAAGTGGCACGCTGGCAGGAACGACTACAAGAGTTCGATTTCACATGCGAGTATCGACCGGGAAATCGACATGCAAACGCGGATGCCCTCTCCCGAATACCCCAGACCACAGATATTATTAACGCAATTCTTAGTACAGCTCCAGAGACAGACTGGCCCTCCCTACAAACAACAGATCCAGACTTACAGATTGTTTATCAAAGACAGCTACACGGAAATAGTAAGCCATCCATGAAGGAGCTTAAAGATCAATCCGTAACAACTCGTCGTATTTGCACCAAATGGGGCAACCTCAAACTATATGGTGACACATTATTCCTAATGAATGAATCAAAACAACCCCTACTGATAGTACCGCGAGTGAAAGTTGAGAGTATTGTGGAACAGGTACACCGCGAACTTGGTCATGCGGGAGAACGGAGAACTGAACACGCTGTCCGTCAACGCTTTTGGTGGCCATCCATACACGAAGATGTAGCTCAGTTTTGCAAGAATTGTAACACGTGCTGCCGTTTTAAATCGCCTCAGCAGACACCCCGTGCACCAATGACGCCGATGGTGACGACAGGACCACACCAGCGAGTTGGTATAGACATCATGGGACCACTGACTACGACAAAAACGGGAACCGCTACATACTGGTTATGGTGGATTATTTCACTAAATGGTGCGAAGCTGTACCCCTTCCACAGCAAGACGCCCTTACTGTTGCCCGAGCTTTCATCGATCATTGGGTCTCCCGTTATGGTGCCCCTGTCTCACTCCACTCCGACCAAGGTCCATCCTTTGAAAGCCACCTCATTACTGAGATATGCCGGCTATTAGGAATCAAGAAGATACACACCACTGCCTATCACCCAGAAGGTAACGGTCTCGTGGAAAGAACAAACAGAACTATTAAAGCCATCTTGCAGTCGTTTGTCAGCAGATCGTCACCTGAGTTATGGGATGAGGTGCTCCCCAATGAATTTTAGCATATCGTACGTCGGTACATGGGTCCACGGGATTCTCGCCTGCTATTTTGCTGTTTGGGCACGAATTACGCTTACCAGTAGAGATACAGTCACCCCTGCTGCCCTACGAAGAACAAGAGCATGTTCCGTACATACGTACTCTTCGCAACCGACTAGCTGATGCCTACCGTCTGGTCAACATTAACTTATGCAAGGCTAGTGGACACCAAAAAGATATATATATTCATCAAGCACAAGGACCTAGGTATACAGTTGGAGATCGCGTCTGGTTACGCCGCCCAATGACATCGCTAGGGGTTGCAGTAAATTCCATCAGCCCTGGCAAGGCCCCTTGAAATTGTCCTCATCCGATCGCCCACCACGTTTGTATTGCGTAACATACAACGGCCTAAATACGACGTGATAACGGTGCACTACAGCCAGATAAAACCCGATCGGACGACATTTCCCTTCGATGCTCAACTCGCTGATCCACCGCCGGCCACTAGATTTTACGAAGTACCATCTGAAGGAGGGACAGCATACCCGTGCCCAAGATCAGGCACTGAGGACAGTGCCTCATTAGGAGAGGAGGCGATGTAACGGGATTAAAATCATCATGTATGATGTTAATAGATTTTGTTTTCTTTCTATTGCAGGGCAAGCAAGAATAAACGCTTTAGAAGAGGAAGAGCAAGCCCTGCACGCACTAAACTTACAGGACGACTCATAAGACCGTTTTGTAAACTAGCTCTCTTTCTGTACAGAACCCGCGAATTTTAATTTTAAAATAAACGTCTATTGGCCTCCATTCCTCGTTCTCTCTGTGGTGTAAAGTGTTCAATTAACATTGTGTGTGTTGTGGCTTTAGGTCTTCCCGTCTTCCAGTGACTGCTGATTACACGTGTTACATCGTAATTTTTCACTTTTATCGCTAATCGTTTTGTATTAACTTCGTCTATTAAATGTTAGTGCATTTCTTGCGTTCACTAAGTTACAGACCAACATTGGCCAGACTGTAATTTATAGACGAACAAATTAGATATAAGATAACAAGTCACGAACTCCGGCGCGAAGTTCATCCATACATTTATCTAATTAGAGTTTTGGCATCATAGCTCATATAACTTCAGCGTCGCTTGAGGGTCGTTCATAAATTGTAGTCACACCTCAATATTTTCTATTATCAATCGCTCTTGCAGCTTTCCTCACGCACGCTACCATAGCACCTACATCAATGTAGGTAATTACATTCAATCTTTACCTTTATTTGTTTCTCTGCTTGGTAATCTCTTGTACTCAACGTCTTGCAAGGCGTAGTGTGTAGTTCTTAAGGAAAGGTCTCCATGTTATTGGATACTAGTTGTGATCACAGTAGAGCAGGAACAACATTCGAATGTTCACAAAACATGTTATTTGTTGTGTTCCCGACGGTTATAAATTTTAGTCACTTGCACAAAATTTGCGTAGTGTCGGTAAACGACAATCTATCGCACAGAAAAAGGACTGCATTAGTTAATACAGTTAGAACCGATTGGGTTGGGATATCACTTAGTAGTTACTGATAAAGTGCTCTAATTCTAGGGATTGATTTTCCGTTGATCTCTTCCTTCAAAATATACTGTGATCAGTCAGTGGTCTGCTAATTTCTATCATGCCGAAAATGTCATATCGCACCTATCGATTTCCAGTTGGGAGTGGAATTATGCGTTTGACCCACATCTATTCCAGCGGTGTTGTCAACAAGCCACTCCAATTATACGAAATACATTATCCTATGCGGTCTTCCCTGATGTATGAGTCAATTGAGGTTGTACAAAACTTTCGGCAAACAAGGTCCGTGTAAATCCTTCCATAAAATGTTTTGAAGAGTTTTATGCTGATGGGTCAGTCATAGTGTAGTGCATGCAGTACTCTAATTTGTACCATAAAAATATAGCTAATTATGAAAATTTATGTAACTGGTATTTATTAAACTATAAATGTTGCTAATACAGTGACTTTAAAGTGTAAAATGAGTTGCTAGATAGATGTACATTCAATCACACATTACAGCTTAGGTCATGCCATCGATTGTAGCTTCAATATGATTCTAACCCCAAATGCCCTGGTTCGGCCGAGAGCGGGGAGACGCAGCTCTTAAAATGCTCTCATATGGCCACGTGCATACAACCACTTCCAGGGAAGTCATATTCACTGTCTTCCCACAACAGGGGTGTTATTTACGAAATTGAGAGGACAAAAAGCGATTTTCTGGTGCTTCAATCGGGCTGGTGGATATGTAGGATCCACCTAAGGGAATTGGAAAACCCTGATTCTAAACGAATGGTTCACATGGGCTCCAGGGTCGTGAGGGAACGATTGGCGTATGAACCAATTGTCGGCCACCGGCTACCATGGGACTTCATCTCCTTACGTTGCTGCGCTTCCTTGTGCATTAGACCTGTAGGTCAGAAGCCCGGAGTGTAGTCCCCTAAGAAAACTACCTGCTTCGGTTTGGGCACCAGGGCAGTTTCCCAGCCCTCACATAAACCGAATAATTCATGTTTAAATAAGTAAATGATTTTAACGGATACTCCATGTCTGTAGTAATTCTGCTCTGTCGAGGGTTCTATGGGAAGTTGGAAACGTCATCTGGACAAGTCATTTTCAGCGGCTCTTGTTTTGGGTAAGAGTTGAGGTAATATGTAGCCAACTCTATAAAATTAAAGAAAAACAGTATTGCCTTAGACTGAGTTATCTTCTGGGTTCAGCAATCAAACTTCAAGGTGGCGAATCTATATCAAATCTTTTTGGTTCTCCAGGATAAGATGTTTTAACTGCATTTAACCAAAAAGTGTTGACCCACTACTTACATTCAGCAACACTGGTCTGGACTAGTTTACCAGTAAGCATCTTCGTCGTATTGCACTTTTTGTTTCTGCTATTAATACTTCACAATGCTAACCTTGTTTTGGGGCGCCAGGCATATATACGTTTGACAGTAATAAGATATGTTTGACCTTATTTACAATAAACTCATTAGGTTATTAAAATTATCGGATGTATCAGCGCTAAACTTGGGTTTTTAGTGTGAACACTGTTGGCCGTTTTGGGTGCTTAACTTGGCTGCGAATTAATAAGGATCCCTATTTATTTCGAATTAAAATTCCCATCCAAAATTTAATAGGTGGATATCTCTTCTTATTCCAGATACACCGCCAACTTATTTTCGATATTTCACTTTATCAAAATGGCAGTCCCAGAACAATATAGTTCCAGACAGTTCGAGCGAAAGAAAATAAATTTCAAAGGTATCAAACAGGTCTTAAACGCGGAATCTCAAGTAAGATTTATATTTAGCACTTCTAATTCTAGTTAGTAATTTGCGTTTCCCATCGTATATAAAAATACCCAGCACTAAATAATCTCTGCTTCTCATGAAAGATATATGGATTTAAAATAACAAAACCATTCGATCGACTTAGCACGATTAAATATTAAGTGACCACACACCAACTTGTAAACGTCAAATGAAAGGTCAGACTAGCAGACGGAACAAAAAGGAATGCACGGCACGCCACTCTAGATGCTACATTGAAGCCTATATTACCAGGGTATGTTTAGCACAAGTATCAACTACTCTTAAACACGATTAAATTTTTCTTAGTTTGACTTTCCAACAAACCCAAGCACCACCCCAGATCACTTCGGGATAAAATTAGAGAGGTTAAATCTAAGCTAATTCTTTTACCTATCTCAACCAAACGCTTACCAATAAAAGATGAATGTTTGTCAGTTTTAATAAGTTGTAACTATATCAGCTCTCCGTAGTACTGGATTGTTTTTCTCACATAAAGTAGTATGATCAGTACTTAATATCTACTTTGTTACGCACCGTAAAGCTGATAAGCCTATTGTCGTTGCACTGGACTATTCTTTCGCTCAAACACTAATATCTCTGATGTCGGAATCAAGAATTGTTTCCTGTCGAAATTAACTGGATTTATGGCCAAGGATAGCACTGAAACTAGGTACTTCTGCTGTCTGCAGGTATTGTTGTAAAAGTCAAATTTTTTAACCATTCGATTGTATTGTAGCCACGTATTGCTTTTTAATTATCAAGAAATGCATTTCAAGCAGGTTAAATTCTTGTCGTGTAACATCTCCGCACACGCGAACATTGTATAAGTAGTCTAGCTAATTTATCTAGATTCATGAGTTTGTAACTAGATTAGATTGATAAATCAACCGAGTCAAGTGCTCACATGGTGGGTTGTCCTTTGGAATATCGTTGCAAATTAGTTATTAAATCCACACAGAACTTTCGCTTATCTGTTGGTCATATGTAACACTCAACAGTTGCATCAATTTATACATAAATCCATCCAGTTCATTTTCATCTGAAAACCACCATGTAGTGGAACTAAGCTTCTATTCGTTGCGCAAAAAGCATCAAAACCAAGCTGGAGAAGTCTATGTTATGAAGTATCTAGTAACAGTTAATCTATCTAATCTTGAATGTAACGTCGCAAATTCTCGTTTGTATTGTTGAGTTAGCGTAACATTAAATATGGGAATTTATTGACACATAAACGACGCTAATTTTAGGATGTTCCTGTTGATTAACTATGAAATTACGGGCATGAGAGAATTTCTCTCTACTGCGCTATATGACGATTCAATAAATCGGTGTAATTAAATGAATAAGTACGTTCTAGTATACCAAATCCGTGTGCACTCATGTTTTGAGGGCTAGTTTTTGTACCTGTTTGCTCCTGTGTAAGTAAAATAACTTTCAGACTAAGCAACTATTATGAAATTATCAGCAAGTGTCTGTCAACCTCTGGTTCTACTGCAATTAATCTCTGACCGACATAGTGATGTGAAGCAAACACTGGCAAAATCCAGTTTCCTGTGACAGCTTTAAGAGTACCGTGATGCTTCGCATTTGCTAAGTAAGACTATTGGCTTATAACACGCGTGCCTACCCGACCAATGTAAACTCGATTGAACATACTATATGCATCGACCCCGATTTATTGTTTGTTGCGGTAACTCCCATTGAAAATTTTCCTCCCGATTATTCATTTCTGTTGTTGCGGAGAACATACACTCTATCGGTTAATACAATCTGGAACGAAAGCTTGTTAAAACATTGCTACGTAAGACGATCCACCGGTGGTTTGGGTATTCAACTACTCATTATTAGGTCATGAATTCATAGTGATTCTGTTTTGGGCGGTATGTAGATTACCGTTCATCCATACAATCGCCGAAACCCACTTTCTAATAAATAAACTCACACGCTATTAAATCTATTACTTTCTAGACTAATATTCATTTGTTTTCAACTGCAGGTTAGCTATTCACCAGATGCTGTTCTTTACAATCATCTAAATGCACCACCATGCATTTGTCCACCTATGAAAGTTTCTGATTTAAGTGGGATACCAACCGCTTATACAGATCCATTGACAAAACTAAATTATGCAACTTGTTCCGAGTTTAAAAGAATACGTTATTTGCCTCAGCATATCGTTAATGGGTACCTGGCTTTGAGAGGAGTATCTAATATTTAATAACAACAATGCACTATTAATTTTTAATTTGGACAGTATCTGGTTTTTGTCTGTGTATGATATTGTTCATTCAATTGCAATAGACGCTCCAACCTCTTCCAATACTTTCTTTATTTGCTCAGCTTCGTCCTTGCTCACGTCAGTCTTTATATTGGCAGGTGCACTCTAAAAGAAATAATTAAGGTTATTAATTTTTTAAGCTAGCAGTGTGTAAATATAACACGCTATTGAGTGTATTTAGAAAAGCGGACTAGCTGCATTAATATTAAAAACTAGGTGGGTGGGTACTTTTAAATCTAGAGTGGTTGTCTAGTGCATCCAACTGTTACTAGTTTTTTTATCAATAGCAATACTTGACACAATGTAAATGTGCGCTTTTCTACAGAATAAAGTAACTAAATAAAAGTGCCTAGTCGAATGACAAGGTAGTTGAGGCATGTGCTACGCATGCCTAGTTACATCATCCCTGCGCGATTCACTAGCTATCACCCATGTATCGGGGACTGTAGATGATATGATTAAAAGTTGGCTACACATACATTCACTATAACTACATGCAAGCCCTAAACAACATTCCAAGCTGCTCTTCCCCGATTTCTCTTGTCCTTTTGCTTTTTATACAGCTTTTTGCTACTGTCCTTAATTTTATGTACACTTTACACTCACTTCTTACCGTTGTACTGACGTAAAGAAGCAGGCAGACGGACTGATAAACACCATAAGGTGTCGAAAATTAAACAACTGCTGTGCTGCTAACTTGGACTTACTTCTACGAACTTTTTAGCTTGTACAAGATTCATCTCTGGAATAACTTGTTTGATCTCTTTAATAAGTTGGATTTTTTTGCTGCATCAAATTTCACTAGCTTGACTGAAAATGCAGTTTTCGTAGGCGCTTGTTGTTCTTCAGGCTCTTCGGGAGGTTGGTTTGTTGGCGCTTGAACCATCATAGGCATCATGGGCCCGGTATTCTACATAGGCACAAAAGAAAAAGGGATGAATGGTGTTGCCAAGACGACATTGAAAACTGCAATTAAACCACCTAAGTCAGGGCACAGCACTAAAAGGGATGGAATAGTTTGAGCATAATTACTTACAGTATGAGTGCTTCATTAAGAAGAAATCGGATATGATCGAAGTGACTTTGATCGGAAAAAGTAAATAAAGTAATACGAGCACAGCTCACTAGCAGTACACAAAAGTGTTAAACAGTGAAACACTACATGGAGTATACTAATGTCACAACGCGAATCCTTTGATGGAGGTTAGGGTACACAACAGAATTGGGAGTTTGTGGTAACCTATAATGTCCAATTCTCAGCTAGATTGCTTAGATCAGTAGAAAACCCTTGAGTGAGGAATGGCTGAACAAGAAAAACTGCTGAAGTTTGAAGACTGAAAAGTCTAAGCCAAGAAACCAGAAATCTGAATGTGATTATGCTCAGGGACCTGTGAAAACCCTTCAGATATTTGGGAACTTACAGGTAACGACTGCATTAATGATGGCATTTAGCCTACTGTTTATGGTTTGAATAAGTCTTTTACGCGTCAAACATCTGATGTTTTGTCCTGTTTCTCCAATTTTGAGGGAAAGTAGCAAGTTTCATTGAAACTCATGTTCTAAGATTTCAATTAACCCTTCGCAATGTTCAGGACCTAGCGAAACCCTAAACCTTTTAAAATGTGTTTATATTCTCTCTCACCCATTTACGAGCACCTTTAAGGAATCGTCTTTTACTAATTTTGTACTTACGATGGGGATAATGAAAATAATCCCAATACCCGAGAACGTATCTGATGATAGAGATCCAAAGTTTAAAACCGTGATAATAAATTTACCTTTCCTCAGGACGATGGAGAAACTACTACTCACACTTTGGCTTGAACTGGATGAGCCTACCGACTCATATAAGTTTGTTTATACATGTGAAAGAAGTACCCTAGATATGCTGTTGGTTTTGCATTACACCATAGTGTTTAGCCTCGTAAAGGGTGGGAATTATATTCGATGTGCATTTCGAGACTACTGTCACTTTCAATTCTGTTTCAATACCACTAGCACCAAGCAAGGTCGCCAACGTTAAAACTGAGAACTGGATAACCAACTGGCTGCGTTCTTACTTCTCTGGAAGAGAACAGTATACTGTATTTGGAGGGAAATATTTTACTTCATTACTAGCTTAAGCGGGTGTACCATAAGGTACTGTTCTTTCCCCTCCTACTTTTTCCTCTACTCTGCGTGATCTGCCACCCTCTGCAAAGGGCACTTCTGTTAGGTATGTGAACGGTTTTTATGCATGTACACCGGTCTTTCCGTAGTAAACATTGTACGATGGTCTATTATTAATGCTCTCAAACTTAATACTTCGGAATGTCAAGTAGTTATTGTAACCTGAGTCATGAAAAGCATTCAAACACCCTTTTGGAATCGTATGAAGTTTGTACTATCGAAGATTCTACGATAAACTATGCCAAATATCACTTGCCTTGGTGCAAGTTTGTCTTCCGATCTTCCTTGTTCTTCACACGT
The DNA here is from genome assembly GCF_000699445.3 of Schistosoma haematobium. NCBI lineage: Eukaryota > Metazoa > Platyhelminthes > Trematoda > Strigeidida > Schistosomatidae > Schistosoma > Schistosoma haematobium. The sequence continues at coordinate 20,992,675 of NC_067197.1, read as the reverse complement.
TTGATTAATGTCGAAGTTAGTTTTTCGTCTGACATACTGTATAACGAGGTCACATGTTCTTGGCACTACTCGGCACATTCACAAATCGTAAATTCTCATGTATTACTTATTATCCGTTAACACTCTCCCTTATTACTTCCTGAGCTTTCGAGAAAAGTTATGCTGTATTTCGGACAGCATTGAAACCATCTAGTCATCTGCAACATACAGTCTGGGACATATATACAGCGGTTTAAGCACCAAACGAGTGTCTGCTGTATGTACACGACACAATGTTATTCTTACCGTTACTTGTCTTAGATACAATAAGAACTATTTACGGATAACGTATGGAAAACTTTATAAAAGTAAACTAGTATGAACTATGCAAAACTAACATATCTTTGAAGGGAGCGTGTGTATAAAAGAGACGAAACAGAGTTAATGCGTTTAATTTTTGGTATAATGAAAGATAAACAAAATACTACCGTGACTTTAACTAAATGGTTAAAAAATAACTACCGAACGATAATAAAACGAATAGTAATAGACAAACACGTCACCCTATCAACAATGTGGTGACGAGATTTAAGCTTACACCAAAGACATAGATGATTCCTTAAATAGCTGAGTCTTAAGATCAGAAATACTGGCAAGTAGGTCTTTAAAAAGCAAAAATGGCCGGAGCAGTATGCTTCATACAAGGACTTCAGATCATTGTGAAAGAATTATGTTACTTCGTTATTTGTTACTGCAAACTCACCTTGATGTTTAACTTTTTTTGTAACAGTTCTGACAAGTCTGCGACTTCTAATAATGTTAGGGAACTGATACGATTTACAATCTCATGTATGTGTTTTGGATACTCCTTATTATCAGCACTAAAGGAAGGAGGGACTAAATCCTTATCTGCTCCCAGATTTGTTGCCATTTGCGTATATGGTTTTGAAAGGACATTATAAAACGAACAATAAGAAACGGTCCTGCCAAGTTTAAATAGGTTCATGGCTGGAAATGTGTAAGTCACCACGAAATCCAATTGGTGCGCTACCCGTGTTGTTTAACCTGCCCGCCCGGGATTCAAATGGTTGTGGACGGAATAGAAGAAGCTTTCGCTTAACAGGCTTCCGCGTCTAGTGGCAGGGGATCACCAAGTCCTCCAGGTAGGAACCTAGGTATGTTAATAATAAAAGCGGGAAAGAAATTAGTAAGCTATAGTGCGATACTATCCTTAGTCCTTAAGAATAGGTCAAGTTGCCTCTTATAGGACTCCTGAGAAGTCGCTTGGACTAGCTCGCTCGATAGCGAATTCCAGCATTTGACAACTGCTAAGGAGTAGAAGTTGTGTCTACAGTCCGTTTTGCTATGTTGTGTCTCCAGTTTTTGGGTGTTATCTCTTAGGTTAGTGTTGGAACTAAGCTTAAGTAGGTGTTTGAAAGGATGTCCAGAAGTGTTAAGGATACTATAAGCCATCAGAAGGCCACCTGTAAGACGTCTATACTCTAATGGGTAAGTGAATGGAGGCGCTCTTCGTAAGGTTTAAATTTGAGTCCTCGAACTGATTTCGTGCCTCGCCGTTGGATACGCTCCAGGGTGTCCTTATCCTTTTGGAATGAGGGGCGAAATACTATGTTTCCGTACTCTAAATGGGACGGATGAAACTATTGAAGATTATATGGAAAGTTCTTCCGTCAAACTGGCCAAAAATGCGCTTCAACGTTACCAGTGCAAGGTTTGCTCGGAAGGCATTTTTGTCACAGCGTAAGACTAAATCGTAGGGCACCAGGACTCCTATATCTTTTTCGATTTGGGATACTACTAGAGAGGAGTTTCCTAAGTTATAACTGTAGTCTGCGACATGTCGCAGATGGACTACTTTACACTTTGAAATGTTAAAGGTAAGTCCGTTATCGTCTGCTGTGGTGGTCTATATTCGATATAATCCATAAACTTCGTATACAGCTCGTCTTGATAACCGTTCTATATGACGTCCCAACGGTTTATTAATCAGAAGACAAATACGAAGTGTTGATTACGTTTATTACGAGACCACACACATATATCCAAATGTACAGATGCGTTAAACAAGCATAGAAGAGTTGTGCTGAAAGGCAAGCAAGCGAGCGAGAGCCATAGCAAAGCAATTTTGACACGTATGGAAGATGGCTGGGAAGCCAACTCCATCTTTGTCAAGCGTTACTCAATATTTATAGTCAGACAAAATAAAGCTACAAACATGTGATTAATAGGATAAGAAGGGCACACACATATACGCTCATATAAAAACAGTCTAGATTGATAAGCGAATAACTAACAAGGTCAATGTATGGCTCGAGTAAAATGAATAGAATGGGATGTCCGAAAGCTCGAATAAGGTATATGGGCTTGGCATAATAACCGACACTACACTGCCCAACTTTGAAGTCGAGCCAGATCCTCCTGAAGTGCCTGTATATGGTCTTGGCTGCGTATCTCTCTTCAAAGTTTCACATCATCAGCAAAAAGTAATAAGTCAGACGATGCCTGCTGTGGAGGATCGTTTATATAAATCCAAAGCGAAGAGGTCCTAGTACTGAGCTCTGGGAGACCCCACTAGAACATTCCATAGCCTGAGATAAAGTGAAGTTAACTCTTACCTTATGAAGTGAGCCAGTCTGTTAGATGTGATTTCATACCGAATCGTTTGGGCCTATTGATAAGACATATATATTTGACCCTATCAAAAGCATTTGAGAAGTCAAGGTTAGTGACGTCAACCTTCTCCTTGCGATCAAGGATGGTTGTCAGTCTGTCCATCACACTCAGCATGTTGGTTATACAAGAGTGACCCTTCCAGAAACCATGCTGTTGGAGTGGAAAGAAGTTTAGGGATAATAAATAGTTGTGTATACCACCGCATATCAGGGACTCCATAATTTTTGAAGGTATAGAGAGAAGAGCTATCAGTCAGTAACTAAAAGTTACGCTGCGTCTACCTCATTTGAAAATTGGTGTGATGTGAGCCAGCTTCCAAATTTCCGGTAGTTTTCCTCGGTTTAGCGAGTTTGAGAACTTCACGCTAAGCGGTGTTGCCAGGATTGAAGCTGTTTCCCTAAGTATAGCAGAATGAACCATATTTGGGCCAGGAGAAGTGTCTTTTCTCTTCCGGAACACAAAGTCAGCACTCAGATTCACTTCGGAAAGTCCTGTACAGTTGCAGATGAAGCTGTCATCAGTATAGTTGATGTGGGTCGGTTGATATGTCAGAGAGTATTGTTCATCCAAAAGGTTAGCGGCGTCGCCGTCCTTATTAGTCTGACCATTATTACCCAGCAGTTGGAAAACTCCAGTCCTAGCTTGACGAAGAGAGGTTGCATAACGGAATAAGCTTTTCGGAGTGAAGATAAATTTATACATAAACTTTATCGGTTACAGAAGCTTGTCTTCTATTATAGCCTTCGTGCATATGTTCCTTATATATTTGTATTGCCTGTACGCGCCGTTGTTATCATTTAGTTTGTCCTTCGCCCAACAGTGCCGTAGAAAGCAATTTCCTACAGATCCAACTCTAAGCTAATCCCTAGACTGTCGAATACAGGGTCTTGGTTCAGCCAAAGTCAGAACAAGTAAGCAATTTGGCTCGATAAACTTTATTTGTTTCTAAAACGTAAATTAACACTGTTAGCGTACAAAACAAAAGTACAGTCTATAAACACAGGGAAAAACGGAGACATAAATAACGTACCAAACAGTAGCTAGAGAGTAGGTAAAATGAGCCAACAAGGCAAATATTGTTTTATAATAAACATCGAATTGCGGTTGGTGAATAAACAGGACATAGTCATACAAGGTCAAGAAAAGTTAGTGTAGTGGTGTGCGTTTCACTTTACTATTGGTGGGTTCGTTTATAGATCACATTTTACACTCCTCCCGAAACGTGCACCACGTCCGTTGTCCAGGGTCGTCGTCGTCGTGAGACAGCCGGCTCCTTCTAGTAGACATAAGCTTCGTACGTCGCGAACGGTTTCTTCGTTTGCGGTTCTCAATTTCACCGTACGAACTTGTCCGTCAGAGCCATAGGTTACTTTTTCGACAATAGCTTTGGGCCATAAACTTCTCGGTGAGCCAACATTGTTTACTAACACTAAGTCTCCCGAAGACTCATCCATCAATACCTTCTGAAACAATAGTGATCGCAGAATTCTTCTTATCGACTTTATGATGCATCCCATACACTTACTCGTTAACTATCCCTCGGGAGCTTAAATCGCCATTCACAACCTTTATCTAAAAGGGCATTTACTGTCTTATTCTGGTTCCAACTACACATGATCTGAGAATAGCATTGGCTGCTGCAAAACTACCAGACGCACCCTTACTCTTGTTCACAACTCGTACAAGGGCGCCTTTCTCAACACTATCCTCGATACCACGGCGAATATGTGCTACCTGCTTCTTCAGCGTCTTAGTTACTGGCTTCTTCGTTACAGTGGCCTTCGGCCTTTTCGTAGTCTTGACTTTCAGTTTGGTGTCCTTCTTTTCCTTAGGCTTTCTTAGAGTTGATTTTGGTTTATTAGCAGATGGTGCTTCAGTTTTGCTTAACAGCCTTGGACTTAGTTAATAAAAAGGGATAATGAACTTGACGAGAGACATTTTCGGGACGAGTAGACTCCGCAACACCATATGCAGATTCTGATAATGCTATACGATCTTCCACAGACATCGATGAAGTACGACCAAGTGGATCTTTGAATCTAGTTGAATACAATTGTTCAAACTTATCCTCTAATTTCTCCTTGACCGAGTGGCAATTCAGTACACGGTTGCTTTCACGAGGTTATCCGTAAGGGCTAAACAGTGTACAACCCAATATGGTCCTCACAGCGGATGGTCCATTCGTCTTCCCGGTTCCTATCTCTTTCATCTCGTGTAAACCCGGTGCGTTGCACCCGATCAAGAGTTTGACGTTCTCATCCTCTATTCTCGAGAAACTTAGGTCTTTTAAATGGGACCAGGATACTATTTGTTGTGCCGTTGGCACAGTCCTGTAAACTGCTGGTGATTTTTTGACTGTCAATACTTTCTGGACCTTAACGGATGACGAAAAATCTATCGAGTGCAACTCTATATCGACCTCTTTGGATACAAACGACGATTCATTACTAAAAGTCTTTAAAGATACCGTTTTCGATTTCCCCTCGAGGTCTAACTTATCAGCTAGGTCATCAACTATGAGAGAGGTTTCTGACCCACTATCTAGAAAGGCGCAAGTCTGAATAATCTCACCATTTTTTATCCATACACGCACTACTGCAAATGTTACTGGTCTCTGTATACACTTAACGACTTCCTCCGTACAAAACTGAGTGGTGATGTAGGCATCAATATTAGTATTTCTTTGTTCTTCCCGCAACTTGTGTAACAGGGTGTGGTGTCTCCAGCCACACCCTTCGGCAGCACATGACTTCGGCGATCAACGGCTTTTTGCCACGTGGTCCGCCTTTAAACATACATTACACAACTTGTGTCTAAGAACAAATTCTTTCCTTCCGCTAACATTCTTGTCTTTAAACTTCTGACATTGATCTAAAAAATGATTACTGAAGCATTCCAAACAAGATGAACTGCATATAGGGGCATTATAATCACTTGTACTTGCATATGATATTCTTGCTGCATTGTATTCTGTACTAATTTTCCCTTTTAAAACACCAACATCTTTACTATCACTATTACTACCGAGGTTGACAAGTAAGCCGTACCTAGTATTGGCTATATCAGCTTGCTCCTTTACAAACTCAACAAGATCAGTGAACAGAGGCTCTCGGCCTCCTCTGATAATCTTATACGCTATCTTTAGCCACTCTTGTTAAATGTGCGTTGATAATTTCAGAACCACAGTTTTAATAGTTCTAGAAGAGTTCAAATCAGAGACGGAATTCATCTGTTCGAGAGTCAAACTACATGCTTGCATTTCTCGAGATAGTCTTCTCAAACTATCTGGTTGATTCCTCCTTATATTCGGAAAGTTTAGCAAGTTGTCGATAAACGTGTGTACTACAACATGTTTTTGGCCAAACGTTTCCTCTAAAAGCTTTAGGGCTCGGTGATAACCTATCTCTGGTTCTCGTACAGTACAATGAAGGATAGCGGTTTCGCTTATCCGTCACAATATTGAATCAAGTAATTTAGCTTAGCTCTAAATCCAGTATTCTCACTCCCAATGCATTCTTCGTAATTTCTAATGAAGTTCCAATAATTTTTCGGTGTATCATCAAATCTTAAGACTTCTCTTTTTGGTAAATACAGATTTTTTAATATTGTATTCTCATTGTTGCTTACTGATTGGTCAGAACCTCCACATCTCTGGCGGCGTAACTTTTCTAGTTCAATTTCCTTTTCTAACTGGGTTATGCACAACCTAGCTAACTCTAGCTCTATCATGCTATTGTCTTTGAGTTCGTCCTTTTCAAGTTTATCCTCGTCATAAACTCCCGAATTATGGGGCGATAACTCTGGAATCTAATCGGAATCGTAGTATTTATTGGAAGTCATTTCAGTGGGTATATCGAATCTACTGTTCGAAACTTTGTAGGAAGCAATTTCCTACAGATCCAACTCTAAGCTAATCCCTAGACTGTCGAATACAGGGTCTTGGTTCAGCCAAAGTCAGAACAAGTAAGCAATTTGGCTCGATAAACTTTATTTGTTTCTAAAACGTAAATTAACACTGTTAGCGTACAAAACAAAAGTACAGTCTATAAACACAGGGAAAAACGGAGACATAAATAACGTACCAAACAGTAGCTAGAGAGTAGGTAAAATGAGCCAACAAGGCAAATATTGTTTTATAATAAACATCGAATTGCGGTTGGTGAATAAACAGGACATAGTCATACAAGGTCAAGAAAAGTTAGTGTAGTGGTGTGCGTTTCACTTTACTATTGGTGGGTTCGTTTATCGATCACATTTTACCGCGGCTTGGCAAACGTACAGTAAGGTTCTTGATGACTGAAGGTCGCTTGTATATTATGGGTATTATTTGCGGAACAGACTGCCTTGTAACTCATGAGAGCGTGTGGAGTTAGAAATCCCAATGACCAGACACATCAAGTTGAATGTGATCATCCGAATCCACTTGTATTAGTTGGTCCGATGAGCCTGACACTATCAACCGCTTGAAATTCCAGCGTCTGTTGTTGATGGGACAACTTAGCTAAGTTTTACTGACATAACTCAAGGCTATGGCGGCGTGACCGCTTTTCACCAAGGAAGTCAGGATTGAAAGGTTGTCAACTAGATATTCTTCGTTTGTAAATACACGGATTAGGCGCGACGACGCCTGAATGTTTCACCGAGTTTCCGAGTTCACACTTTCGAATAATCCCAGATCCTCAATGAGGTCGAAGAACCGATATTCAATTGAGTTTTCACCTCCATTATACATATGTTCCGCGGAATTGACTTTAAGAAGATTGAAGTCCCTTAGAATCAGAATATGAGTGAATCGGAAACGAGTAGAGCAGGAAAATCCTTCCAACATACGATTGTCGTACTCGATTTCAGCAGTATTCTTCCTGTAAATGACCCCAGCTAGACACCTCGAAGTGGTAGACAATCTTACTGAGCAACATACGAATTCGTCAAGATTGATCAACTCTTGGTTGTGCACTTGATGTACCTATAGACAGGATTGTAAGTATAAGGCTACTCTACCCCCAATTCCTGTTTTTCTGTCATTGCAAAACAAAGACATCTCAGGTATCGCTAGCTCCTGGTCCGTAAACTGAGATATCCAAGTTTCAGATATTCCTATCAGATAGGCCTTATTAGCATTGCTAAGTTCACATAGCTCATTCATTTTATTTGGCAGACTCGTGGCGTTCGTGTAGAAGCAGTTTATGCTTTCAACTAGACACGCATGAGCTTCTCCTTCCTGTTTGTCTGTATGAGCCTTATGTGAATGGACAGATAACCTACTTACACCAGCTTTTCCGACTTGATAGTCCCTGTCCTTCACATGTTTTTTTATGATCAAGACATTCCACAAGTGGAATGGTCAGCTCCAACTTGCCTTTGTGTTTGATCCTGGTGTTATGTGGTCTATCCGGGTGCATATGGATTCCAGTTGGCAACCGACGTCTGTTGGCACGAAATGCTGGGAAAGATACCTTAATTAGTCGGGGTCTAGCATCTCCGTCTCTCTTAGCTAGTGTCGTCATTTGTTGAGTCAGTATATGTTTGAGCTTCAAGAATTGCTTGATGAATTTCCATTCCCTAATATCAGAGTTTGTGTGACCAGGGTCCGTGTTTTCCGGTACACCTTGCACAATGATATTTCTTCCGCGTAAAAACGTCTCGCGAGATTCCTTAGGGATACTCCTGATGAGATCGCACTCAGAATACGGTATATCAGGCAGTATTCTTACGTTCCCATCAGATTTCAGTGAGTGACTTGCTAGTAGGATATCCTCTACGTCGGTAGCATTCTTGTGTGTTACACGAAGTAGCCTCGGATGATTTTGATGCTTAGATTCCTTTCCCCAAGTGAGCTGTGTGACTGTCAAAGGCTCCATTCTGGGAATTCCAAGCATCTTGTCTAACTCTCCCCAGAGCATCCTGTCATTTTTCTCCTGCGAACTAAGGGGGAGATCAGGGATGCCTGCTTCCGATTCCTAGGCTCTTTGATGACCAGACGGACATTCTTGGAGGTAGACTGTAAGGTCAAATAACCATTTGATTTCCCTACAATTCTTGGGATGTTCAGCTTCTTAGACAGTGACACCTGGTCCTTTTTAACTTTGGTATTGGGCGTCCAATCACCTACAGAGGTTTGGGGACCACCGTTTCATTCAGGGACCCTGTGCTGGGAGACTCTAATCTACTGAGAGATTCTGTAACCGTGGACGTTATGATGGTGCTGAGTCTAACCACTTCATCACTTCTGTTGCATGCTCCATCGGTATTACATCTGTCGTCATCCTTCTTGTTTCCATTGCGCGTTCGTTTTTGTCTGCCCGTTTCATGACTGTCTTTTTACAAGCTTGCTGATAACTTGTTCCCCAGACGTGCCAATAAGACAATGAGGTTACTGAGCAAAACGTAGGCATCTGTGTTGTACATGACACATACCCACCTATGATCCGACTTACTGAGTCTGTTGTTAGCAGTTACTGAGAGATCTGTGCACGTTTCATGGAACCAACCTATACAGTTGTCGCACTGCATACTAGATATAACAGCAGAACGGCATCCAGGTCGTTAGTATGAATTTTTCATAACTATGTTGACGTAAACTGTTTTATATATGCTAGCAAAATCCAAAAACAGGTAAAAACAGTACACTAAAAACGGGCAAAAATGAATAAAAACGGGTTATGGTAAACTGGAACTAGCCTATACGGGAAAAACTGGAAACAAACAGAAAAGTAAGCTGAGGCAAAAACACAGTTAACTTTAGGTTGGATGAAACTCAAAAAAGTAATCTAAGAAACGTATAGCTCAGAATATATTCTCTAGGTCACAAATGGTACTTTTGTTGCATAATTACACAGAAAAAGTTTGAGAAATGCAAATCACGTTAGCACTAAAATTCGTTTTCGAAAAGCGAACGAAGCGAAGTTCAGTGTGGTATGGATTGAATCAGTAGACAATCTAAGGTAATGATTATTACAGTCTTATATAGTAAGGATAGTGGGTTGGTGGACCTGTGTTAACCTTGACAGTTTGCCTTCAAGTGAATGTCCAGCTTCTCCTTGAAAATGTTCACTGATGAGGTTGATATCACTTATTCGGGTAAGGCGTTCAGTTAATTGACCACTCGATTAGAAAAGCGGAATCTCAATTTAAGTTTGTTACATCACAGTTTGTGAACCTCCTTACAACGGCTTCGGAGATTATTGGTGCTGGAGGGAGCGAAATGCCAAAATGCCAATATAAGGTCACCTCGTGTCCTAAGATACGACAAGGGGGACAGGTCTAGGCGTTCTATGTGCTTATCGTAAGGTAGATTGGAAAGACCCTTGATTACTTTTGTTCCTAAACATTAAACACGCTCAAATGAGTTAGTGCCTCTAGTCAGACATGGGCCAGCTGCTTGGATACAGTGCTCTAAGTGTGGTCTTATATGGGTGGCATATAAAATTTTAGGCATCTCATCGTCAAAGCGTTTGAATGTGAAGTGACCATAACCCACGGAACCCTTTGGTGGCTGCTGCGTTGCAATGCGTAGTTGTTTTCAAGTCGTAACTTATTATTACTCTTAAGTCTTCATGTTCCTGCACACATTGAAGAAACATACTATCACTAGTAACTATTGCCATGTTTGATGTGCATGAGCACACTCTTCTTAGAATTGACCACTAAGCCTCAACATCGGGCCCATCTAATTCATTCATCTAGGTCAGCTTGAGGATCGAAATGATCAGCCTCACTTCTTATTCTCTAGATCTCGACATCATCCAATAACAATAATGTCGACGACTTAAGCAATAACGGTAATTCATTGACATAGATAAGGGAAAGTAAGGGGTATAAGATGATTTATTCAGGTACACCACTTTTGATCGGCTTTCATGCCGATAGCATCCCATTAACCCTCAATCTCTGTATTCGGTCGCATAAGAAATTTCCTATCCATCCATGTGTAGCACATACTAGTCCGATGCTTGAGAGCTTCCGCATACGACCTAAATATGAAAACCTGTCAAACACCTTGCTAAAGTCTATGAACATCACATTCAAAGACAGTCCGTCATCTAGGGTTTCTGTCCAATCTTCTCTCGCAATATGTAAGTTGGCCAAGCATGAGTGCTTATTTTGAAACCCATGTTGCTCGAGAGTCAACAGATCGTACGATTCTTTATGACTTAGCAGCTTAACCTGAATTATCTTTTCAAGTAACTTAACGACAATGCTGGTTAGACTGACAGTTCGGTAGCTAGATACGATATGTCTCTGACCATCCTTAAACATAGGACTGACTATAGCATTTTTCCAATCTCTAGGGAATTGAGTGAATGAAAAGGACATGCTGAAAGGCATCGCAAGCGGTTTTGAAACAATGTCCATAACAGATGACAGCAACCATGGATTCAACCCCTCAGGGCCCGGTATCTCACAGGGTTTGGGGTTAGTGTTCAATGACAGAATAGTTTCTTCGGTCACATGTACAGGTGTAGTGGCTGGTATCTCAGCGGTGTGATTAGAACAAGTATTTTTAATAATGCACGTACAGTAGACTTCGCTAAAACAGTTTGATGAAGTCTCAAGTTTTATTAGGTCTGGTTCAGCTGTCGAATCTGAATTTTCGTGTAATAGTAATGGGAGAATACCATCACTACGTTTTGTTCTCCGTTAAACGTAAGAAATCAATCATTTCGGATAAATACAGCTATCATATGCCAACTGTTTTTCATTAATAATGCGGTATCTATCCACAGTCATTTTGCACATAATCCATAATTTTCGGCATTCATAATTCAACAAATCGTGTCCCAGAAGTGTTTCCTATGCTTTAACAGCCTTCAGGTTTCTTTATTAATCCATAGTATGAACGGTGATGTTACTCACTGAAAAGCAACCTTAAAATTATTCCATTCGTCTTCGATTGATCCCTCCGCAATGACTTACAAATCAGTCAACATGGCACAATCTCTGATTGCCGGGATCTTAGCTCGCCAGATATTGTTACAGGGCTGAGCAGATACATGTTGTATACCGTCTGTCCGAAACTTAAGGTAAAATACAACATGATCACTACTCGCTAGTGAAGAAAGTTGCTGCATTTCCATGACATAATCACAGTGGTGTGTGAGGACAGGGTTCCACAATGATGGATCATATTCCAAGTCCATGTGTGTCGGTTTCGAGAAACATTTTTTAAGTGCACACTGAATAATGGTTGATAGGTCGCTAACTAAACCTCCATCGGAAGGTTTAAGCTCTACCCGGTTGATTGGATATTCTGACTTACTCCAAGAACAGATGTATCTTAAGATAACGTCGTCAGCAAGACAAGACTGATTAAGGTATATTCCTCTCATACTCACTAACCCGTTCCTAGACTTAACTGTACAACATGCCTCACATGTGCCACTAATATGCGCCGCCTACATGATTGACTGTACACAAAATGCAACATAATCCCTCCATTGAGACCTAAAACCCTACCAAATCTAATACAGATATATCCTACAGTGATGAGAGAACAGTCTATATCTCTGCCAACGTAAGTCTTCATGACACCTTGACAAAAAGACGAGACGGTTCGATAAGCGTGTGTGTAAAACGAGGATATCGAAGCAGTATATACAGATCTTCCTATAGATGTCACTCCACCAACGACGGAAGAAATCAGAATGACCATCAGACAAATCAAGAGCGGGAAAGCAGCAGGACCCGACAATATACCAGCTGAAGCACTGAAGTCAGACATCGAAGTAAATACAAACATGCTTCACCTTCTATTCAAAAAGATTTGGGAGGAGGAACAAGTGCCGATGGATTGGAAAGAAGGACACCTCATCAAGATTCCAAAGAAAGGAGACCTGAGCAAATGTGAAAACTACAGAGGCATTACACTACTGTCAGTACCAGGAAAAGTCTTTAACAGTGTTGCTGAACCGGATGAATGACGCAGTAGACACCCAACATCGAGAGCAACAGGCTGGATTCCGTAAGGATCGGTCGTTCACAGACCGAATTGCGACACTGCGAATCATTGTCGAACAATCAGTTGAATGGAACTCGTCACTGTACATCAACTTCATTGATTATGAAAAGGCGTTTGACAGTGTAGATAGGAGAACGCTATGGAAACTTCTTCGACACTATGTAGTTCCTGAGAAGATTGTCAACATTATCGGGAACTCATATGACGGACTACAGTGCAAGGTCGTGCATGCAGGACAGCTGACAGATGCATTCCAAGTAAGGACCGGAGACAGACAAGGCGGTCTGCTCTCTCCCTTCCTCTTTCTTCTGGTGGTCGACTGGATTATGAAGACCTCGACATCTGAGGGAAAACGCGGAATACAATGGACAGCTCAGAACCGATTAGATGATTTGGTCTTCGCAGATGACCTAGCCCTCCTATTGCATACACATGAACAAATGCAGATAAAGACAGCCAGTGTAACAGCAGTCTCTGCATCAGTAGGCCTCAGCATACACAAGGGGAAAGCCAAGGTCCTCAAATTCAACACGGAGAACAGCAATCCAATCACTCTTGATGGCGAAACTCTGGAAGATGTAGAGTCCTTCACATACCTGGGAAGCAAAATCGATGAACAAGGAGGTTCAGATGCAGACGTAAAGTCGAGGATTGGTAAAGCAAGGGCCGCATTCCTTCAATTGAAGAACATATGGAACTCAAAAAAACTTTCAACCAATATCAAAGTGAGAATCTTCAATACGAATGTCAAGGCAGTTCTACTGTACGGAGCTGAAACTTGGGGAACTACAACAACCACCATCAAGAAGGTACAAGTATTTATAAATAACTGTCTACGCAAGATACTCAACATCCATTGACCGGATACCATCAGCAACAGTCTTTTGTGGAGAGAACAAATCAGCTTCCAGCTGGACAGGAAATTAGGAAAAGATGATGGAAATGGATAGGACATACATTACGCAAATCGTCAAACTGCATCGCGAGACAAGCCCTAACTTGGAATCCTGAAGGGAAGTGGAAAAGAGGAAGGCCAGAGAACACATTACGTCGGGAAATAAAAGCAGATATGGAAAGGATGAATGACAACTGGAAGGAGCTGGAAAGGATTGCCCAGGACAGGGTTGGATGGCGAACGCTGGTGAGTGGCCCCTGCTCCTTCACGAGGAGTAACAGGCGTAGGTAAGTTCCTCCGATATGTGAAGGTCTTCATAATCCAGTCAACCATCAGAAGGACGAGAGAAAGGATAAGAGCAAGAAATCTTGCCCGACTCCGTTCCTCACTTGGAATGCATCTGTCATGTCCTACCGAATCTTATTACATTGGTAATATGTACTCTCAATTACTCTTCTGGAAGTACGTTTCTGATATCACCTTACAATAACTGCGAGTTGTTTGACAATGTCATTTCCACCAATTCCTTCATCTTTAAAACAATTAAAAGTATGAGTAGATTTGGCATCTTTGGAACTCGAGTTCACAGGTTTTTATGGTGCTGTCGTTTTCATGTCACAAACCATAGGAAGCTTACCTCTAAATCCCTTTCTTTTCTTGACTCTCAGGTGGACCCATTCACTTATACTATCCGGTTTTTCTTATGAGTTTTGTTGTCTGAGCATCGTACAGTTGCATCTATCTTATCAGTAAGATACAGATTAAGTGCACTTTGATAGTGTTTAAGCTTTCTTGTACTGACACTGCGCAACAACGTTTTAAACAAAGGGGATTTTCAGACTTTTGATCAGGAGTGAGAGCTAAGTTGACAATACCAGAGAACACAGTTGCTGATCCCTCCTTATATGATGTTAAACCCACTGAGCCGGCCTCGTCACCCGACTATTTTTTCACCAGAGCGAGAAGCTCTAAGACTTTACCCGTGATAATTACTTGAGTTAGGCTGAATCCTTCACATAATCACGATGAAACCGGTTTCAGAAGCTTATATATATGGCTAGTGATATACTGGTTTATGTTTTTTGGAGAAATCTCTTACATTTTCTACACTGGTTAACATATTCAACAGCGATGATGTATAATGATTGACTGCATTAATGGCTTTGAACTAGTTTGATTTGGATGTAAGAAGAACAGTTCAAGCAGCTAATCACAAAATGTCGAAAGTTACCATGTTACTAGGACATAGGTAAATTGCACAGAAACGGTCACTTTAACCAACAGTAGTTAACTCAAGAAAAATTCGAAAGGTTTAGAAAATCCAAACCAGGAAAACGGTGTGTACAAAGCACATATATGCACCAACATAAAGAAACACCAACTAGTGAAAGCTGAGGAAAAAATCGTGCAAAAGAATATTTCACAAACCCAAATAGTATTAAAAGCGTCAAATGTGAGCTGAAGTCTGACTTCTGGCACGAAAAACACAACAGAAATGTAGTATCTCAATACATGAAAAAATTCACTTGCTGTTCTCAGATCGCGGGTTTTTTTAATTAAAGTAGAGATCACTGAATCCAACTTAGCCTGCAGTGGATGTAATGTTTAGACTGACTGATAGGTGCTTATGATAAACTGCGAAATCCGTACTATTAACTGTGAACTCATCAGCTTGCGACAGTTTCCAGATCAGAAAGTTATGTTGAACATGGCATGCAGACAAAAAGGTCTCGGTGGTTTCAAAGGTTATGCATATTGTTACGCTCTACTGATTAGGCAAAACAATAAATTTGCTTACGAGAAAACAAACTGTTACTAACTTCGTTACTTCTTCAGGGTTGGCAGAATGACACTGAATCATAACCAAACGGTTGACCACACACCACTGCTGGATATGGGTATAAGGCGTCTCCCGGTCATATGCTGTAAGGAGATTGTATATGACCCGATAAGTTATTATGCAACATTTGCACTAGTTGAAACCTTCATTTCAGCGGCTAGAAAAACCATTCTCTAACCACTGACTACACAAGGTTCATGAACACAATGAAGCAATTAGCAGAAATCTCATTGACTTTTAGGACCCCTGACTGCTTTCTTATTCCGCTACAGTTAATGAACAACGTCAACCACAGCCAAAATGCAAGTGCAAAGTAATGCCTAAAGATACGAAGCCTACTCAAGACCCTATAATACCTGAAAAAAATAATAATACAAAAAAGGGGCCCTAATAGCTTCGATAAAAAAGGAAGACAGCCAATTGTATATCACAATACTGTTTCTAGCACTATATTTTATTTTATAATCACACATAATCCCATACTCTCAGCTCCTTTCCGAATCGCCTCCATTTGTCAGTTGTATGTCCACTCACACCTTGTTAACACTTATTTTCTTTAACCTATTAAAATGCTCTTTCTTAACAAATACCTTAATAAAAGAAAATTAGAGTGAGTAATCATACCTTAAGCATTCCTTCAAGAATATTGGCTACTCTGCCTCTCGTGTTTTCTTTTACTTGCTCCCTCTTTCAGCCCCCTTGTGATATGGAACGAAAGATTTCATCCTGCACCATCCTCAAAGCCTTAGACATTCCAAAGGGACATAAGGTTGCGACATTTAGAAGCTCCCATCTTCAATGGACCTAACCTTGACCATCAGTTGCACATTCGCAACGCAACTTTCGTGAAGCGCGCCAACTGTAGTACTGATTAAAACCATCTACATTCATATCTCATAAATTATCAACCAAGCTATGTAATTTACTACAGTGGATATTGTATCATTTGTATCAATTTGATCTTGCCTGTAAACTGGCATGCCTCATATGACAAACTGTTATTTGAGAATAAACTTATTATTATTATTATTATAAGTACTAACCAGAGGAAGGGTATTACAGTAAAACAAGTTAGCAGTTACAATGGGCCATATTCTTTGAGACCTACCTTTGAAAACTGATTACTGGAAGTTAAATGATTGATGAGAAGTAATGAAGTTCAATGAAAGCTAGTGTGAAATTTATAGTTGACAGTACTGTTCAAACTCCGCTGTCATACTCTACTCTTCTTATCTGTTGTCGAAAAATATATAACGCTTCCAAATAATGAGAAATAATGTATTTGTAGAATCTTAGAGAATGAATTTTGAAGCAAATCCAACCTTTTACCTGGTAATCTGGTCCATGCATTTTCAAGGAAACATGATCAAAAATCAGAACTGTCAAGTATTCAATGTCTCACATCAACTCGTCGCCCGAATATTGTGAAATTATTTGATCAAATTTAAACGAAAGTTCCTGTATATTTTCTTAACAAAACTTCGTATTTCAAGGGATAACTTGACCACCAAACTATAGTAAGATTCATTAGACTGTATAACTTAAGAGTTAGATTACGTACATCAGCCATTGACAGTAGTTCAGAAAGCCATAGCTGATAAGGGTTTTGGATGAAATGAAACAGATTACACCGACATAGTCTTTGATTGCACACTGAACGGAGAATAAGTAACAACTGTTTGTACAGAAAGATCATCACCAGTATATTTTCAATCAACCATCGAGCATTGGAGATGACTGCTAAAAATAAGTTATGCAGCATATGAATGATTGTAATATCAATCGAAGTTGGATATAATCGTATCAAATGCTCCATTTAATTCATCAGCTTCCGTCCTACAGGCATTTTTAGTTTGAGGTGAAAACGTCGCAGTTTTAATCTGTATAGGACTGGACAAGTAAAAGAGCTGACACTTCAAAGTACTCTCTACATCCTTTCAAAACTGTTATGCGAATAGTGGGAAAAAGATGTGCTTGGAAATCTATTTTTGGGCATTCCACCCTAGTGAAGGTCGTTGTTTTTATATTTCGAATCCACTGAGACTTGTAATCAAACGCTGGTCGTTTAGTTTGCGATCGAATGTTTTCCTCCTAGGTTTAAAAAGTTCTATTTTGAAACCATTTATGAATGAATGACGAAAAATAGCTTATCTTCTTTTCACAAATGTTCGGCCATGGATTAAGTTGGATGGAAAATGGACTGAAGAGAAGTTTGTATCTGTTCAATTGTGAAAGCATGAAAATAGAAGACTAGAGGGCTGCTATCAAACGCAACTCAATTTTGTAAATGTGGCCTTCAGCTAAGCAGCCAATCAGAGTGAGGCGGGATTTATTATATCTGCCATCTTTGTAAGCAATGGCGGTCGGCTTTCTTTGTTCTGTGCTTTGTTCAGCTATTTCTTTTGTGTAGCTATGTAATTTAATTTTACAGTGTGCTGAAATGCCGTAGTTAGTGTAATGTTCTATATGTTGGTGTGAAATTTATTTCGAATCAGCATTGTTTTTGATTTTTTGCTGCTTCTGCTCAAGTCAATGTATTTTTTCAGTCAAGCTGGCTAGTCTTATGCTTTAAAATGGCAATCGGTTTTGTTTTGACTTGTTTTCTAGATATCCAAAGCCGAAGTTTGTTTTTTTTGCTGAAATAATTGTTGCTGCCGCCTGTGACTAACTGTCCGCATGTTCGTTCCTAACTGCCCTTTATGATGTTATCGGCAAAATGAAACGAGCAAAATTAACAACATAATCTAGTTATTTAATTAAAAATACATTATGGAATGACAAAATCTGTGGTTACTTGAACGCACAGATGACCGTTATTACACTGGGCGATACATTAAGTTTACACGGTTGCGTTGCGGATAAATTCACCCGACTAGAGCGTGCTTATTGCGTAGTTTTCCATGATTGAGTAATTGAGCTTGTATTTTCAGATAGTTTAATTATTTGGACTGATGACGTCAGCATTATCTCTAAACATCTGCTTAAGAGTCGAGAATAGATACAATAGAAACCATAATGACTTCACTTCACCCTGGTAGTTTCGTGAATGCAATCAAAAATTTGCATGGACAAAGCAGTTATAAACAAGTATGTGAAACTGAATACGATGTTTTGAAGAACAAGGGAGATGGAAAACTACATTATAACTTCAAACAGTAGTCGCTTTTTATAAAATTCTGTCTATAATATGGGAAATGACCAGTTTATTTAGTTTGTGGTTATATCATAACAGTTATTACCAAAAATTTATTTATGAAACAGAAACTTTCCGATAAGCCTTTTCATCTGACTCACGCAAATATTTTATTCATTTTTAGAGTTACGATGCTTTTAACAATTGAACATTGTACACCACGTTAAACCCAGGTTGTTGTAGGGTTGATCCTAAATGTACAAAAAACAAAGTTCTTTATAATCGAAGAAATATAACACATAGAATTTCCTATATTCTATTTTGCCTGACTGTCAAACAACGTTTTAATAATTGGTTGTGCGAAATCACCTCCTGTTCAATTGCTCTTTCAACAATTGACCATTCAAATTTGACCTCGAATTGTCTCTTGAACACGAGGATATAGAACATGATATTCGGCAACAAGGTTGCGACTGCGTCATTTGACCAGCTGGCACCAGGTGGTAGGTTTATGCGTATCGGTTGTTGGGGTTCTTTTTAAGAAGCTGAAAAGAAGTAGAATTTGAGCTTTTTGTTTCATACGAAGTTATATATTGCTTCATTACTATTTTGTCAACTTGTATTCCGGATTTCTGTATAAAATTATACTGTTTGATCTTGAACTTTCTTGTGAGCCGCGCATCCTTTTAAAATGCATTGTTATCAACCTCTCTACTCTAAAATGCTAGTCTGCTCACATTTTTCAAGCAAGCGTATACGTTTTAGGTATTTGTGTTAGTATCGTCTTCGTGACAAGTAATGCCCACTAGTGTTCTGTTCTTATTCATTTCTACTCATCCAAGGATTTAGATTCGCACTAACGGCATAATTCCGAATGCGCCGTCCCACAATCATCAAATGTGTTGTTTCTCATAAACTTTTCAGGATGTTTAAGTTGCTGGTTACATCGAGGGCTTTTGTGGGGAATAGATAAACAACTAGGCCCACGATCTACGTAACAAAAACTCAATAGAAAGCTTGTTGAGTAAGACTTTACATTGGACGTAACTGACCGTCAATCTCCTACTGCTTATCAAATTAATTTTAAAAGCTCTGAGACATCAATATGTCTTTTCGTTTTCAGCTGAAAAAATAGCTAGGTCACAATAACCTCGTTGCCTAACGTATATTTTTCAAGAATATTTACGGAACTGTGTATCTTGCCGCTTGGCAAACAAATAATTGAGAACTCATCAATCTTATTATCCAGAATCCTTTACTTAGCTCCTAGTTCCATACTTGCTAGTATGATGACTGACCAGGTCATAATAACTGAAATTTCAATGGCTTTCAATTTTAAAGAGTTTGTGGATTATAGGACCTCTAGAAAATTAATAAATCTCTCGGTTGACGTGGGTTGTTTGGGTAAAAACATCAATTACTCTGAATGTATCATTACTGGTCTTTATATCTGCAAACAAAATTTAGTGCTGCGTAAGCATTAACAGTGGTTCGTGTCACTCTGTTCACAATTACCGTAGTGTTGCCCACATAACACTACTACTGTTACTAAATGCTTAAGCGTCAGTCAGCTACAACGTAGGATCAGGCACATATATGCATCGGTCCAAGTTGCCACATTTCATTAGCACAACAAGATGAACACCAAATTCATAGTAGTTAATTAGTTGGTAGAAAAAAAGATATAACGCAATTTTAATCTCATAGTTTGAGAGTGTATACACCTACGCCATTGTGATCGATTCTGAGCCATGTCACTCAGTCCCCAACCATTGGTTACGACAGTCACGCAGACCCCAACTAGGTAGTCTGCATCTACCAACATGACTCAGACTAGAAGTTAGTGACTTCAAGGACTGATTCCATGTTTTGGTTTGGCCGCCCCTAACTTTCTTCAAACCGTCTCCAACACTAGTCTTCATTGCGCGTCGTGGTAAACGGCGTTCAGGCATACTTAACACGTGGCCCAACTATCTCAGTCGGTGAAGATTCACAACCTCATCAACTGATTTACCATCATTCCCTAATACCTTGCTTCTAAACTCACTATTACTTACCCGGTGATCCCAGCAGACGCCAGCAATATTTCTAAGGCATCTCGTCAAATACTAGTAGCGTACGAGTGTCCTCTACTCTCAATGGCTTAAGGTTAGATATCAATGATTACTGATCAAATATTACCATACATGTTGATTATGTATCCCTGCCAAAATCTGTCGTGATTCATCATATCAGTCTTTAAGTTCATGCAGATGCAAAATGTGATGAATGTCTTTTTATGCCCACATTTTAAGTTTTCCCATATATTAAAAGCTGTGGCCAATCTTAATCAAAAATCAAGTATGTAATGAGATTGTAATATCGGGTTGTGTATCAGACCGTCAAAATTAGTCATTAAAAATAAAACCAGATTACTCTGTCCCGGTTTCTCTGCCAGTGTTATATATAAATCTAAGAGCGGACCTAATAAGATAAGACATTGAATTCATATGAACAGGAACGGTTTTCCCGAAACCTATTTTATCATGTGTTTGCATGACTTTATTTTATTCTCTAATTTATAACAAATTTCTCTGTTTGCAGGAATTAGGATTATATATAATCAGCCACAACATACGATTCTAAGCGACCACAAAAACATTCCCCAAGAAGGTAAGTACATATTTGCACCTTTTACCATAAATTTCCCACCTTCAGGAACTAGGTTGTTTATTTTTATCTTATTTGGGAAATAAAAAGTCAGTTGAATAGTTGCTAAATTCCAAACAATCGAACATTTGGGTTCTTTATTCTGGACGCCTAAAAAGGCAGTATTTTGTCTGCAAAAAATCATCTGTAAATTACTTAATACTACATCCACTTGGTCTGTGATTTTTTAAGTCGTGTTCGCTATGAATAGCCTATCATTTTTTATAAGTCTCCATAAACTTCTAACTCAATCGGTTGAGTTCAATATCTCTAATGTGGTTAATATGTGACTTAATTGAATTACTGCTTTTAAACGTTTTCATAACTACAATCATGGCTAATTAAGTTGGGTTTAAGAGAGAACTTTTTTCTAAATAGTTTACATATAATCCTGATTTCTTCTGTACATTTTGAGTTTTCTAAATGCTGAGGTCAGTCAGACATAAGCAGCGTAAAACCTGGAGCATATGTGGATCAGCCCAGGTTATCACATTACTCTAGCACAGTAAGATGGAGTTGTAAAGATATCTCAGGGTAGTAAATGTGATAGTACATACCTATATAACTTCCAAGATAAGTAAACTAGTCGACGCACTTAACACCGAACATGCGTTACATATATCGAAAGAGCTAAACAATAATTTTTAAACGACCTTTCATTTATAGTTGGCTCTTATTTGATAAATGGCACTAGTATATATTGTCTAGGTATTATTACTTATTTGAACACAAATATTGGTACAAAGGGGCACCGAATACATATGCGACACACACGTCACTTGACTTGTGTGTGGGCTGTGATACTACCCTGGCGCCCAGACCGGAGCAGGTGGTTTCCTTAGGTGGTCACACCCCGAGCCTTTGACTTAAAGGTCTGACTCACAAGGCAGTGGAGCAACGTCAGGAGCTGTAATTCCATGATAACCATCAGGATCGTGGTGTCCATGTGCGCCACTGGTTTGGAATCAGGGTTTTCCAGCTCCTGTAGGTGAACCATACGTGTCCACCGACCCGGTGAAAGAAATGGACACTATATTCTCCCACTCAATTTCGTAAAATAACACGAGAAAGCAGTGAGTAGGACATCACTGGCATTGGTTGTATACTGGTGGACATATAAGAGCATTTTGAGAGGGGAAGCAAACTCTCCTAACACTCGATCCCAACCTTAGCTGCTACATTGACGTTCTGGTCAGGCTCGCCTATCGTGATGAACCAACCGAGCAATATTAGCTGGAACATATGTTCCCGTAGGTTCTACCATACCAGGCAGGTCGATTGGAGAACGGTAAAACTAAAAGCAGCAACTCAAGGTCTGAGGGCGAAGTCGTACTGCTGACTGTAGAGGGATCTCACAGCAGTAAGGCATTTCCCTCGGACAACCAGCATCTGCGGCGACGCTGCATCCTCACAAGGAAGGGAGGGATTAGGAAAGGTCAACCCTAAAAGTGTCACACCTCACTTTAACTCACGGAGGGAGCTAACACGAAAACTACTCACAAAAAGGTCGCATGTGATCAACCTCAAGCAGTTGTCCCTTGGGCACCGTGGTCATGCTCTCAGGTAATTAATATAACCTTAAACCCAATTTCCTTCACAGGTACCTCCAGAAGAACCCTTTCCACAGTGTGGGCAACCGGGAAGTGACATCAGCTCTCATACACGTAACAACACACGACACCAAGTTGGTCGTAATCAAATCCTTCTGACACTTTCTAACAACTCTCTTGTCTCCACGAATAATCATTCTCACGTTCTTTTATCACCTCGCGCCGCTAATGCAAACGATTCGAGTACGCTGAACGTTAATCCCGGTCTCCTAAAACCACGCTCTCAACTACATATAGGAGCTTTTAACGTCCGAACAATATGCCAAATAGGATAACAGACTTACTTAGCTAGAACTTTAGAATCTCGCGCCATCGATGTATGCTGCGTCTTTGAAACACGCATACAGGATCCTAGTGTGGTCATTCACCTGACCTCATCTCGTCGAAACGGAGATCCGACGAGATACACCCTCCGTGTATCTGGCAACCGATGGCTAGTTCTCCTGGACTGGTAAGTGTAGGCATAGCACTAAGTACGAGGGCAGAATAAGCACTCTTAGAGTGGATCTTCATTAACAGTCGTCTATGTGCTTTTCGGCTAAACGGCTCCGTAAAAACTCGGAAGGATAGGGACACACGTCGTTGCCTTCTTGTCGTTTATGCCCAAGCTCCCACTGACTGCAGTCCGGATGAAGTAAAAGATGACTTTTACAGAAAGCTAAACGTTCAGACATAGTACTTGTAGCAGGTGACTTTAATGCCCAGTTAGGTAGCTTAAACCAAGCAGAAAGACATTTAGGTGGGTATTTTAGTATTCCGGCTCAGCGAACAGATAATGGTGATCGGATGCTGTAACTCTGCTCAGACGATCCTTTACTTTTAGCAAGCACTAATTCTAAGCACAAGGAGAGACATCGTCTAACATGGCCACCCGCTGCACCAAACCAACGATAGACTCAAATAGACCATCCTGCCATCAGTCATCGTTGGAGATGGTCGATAGAAGATTGTCGCTCATTTTGGACTCCGGTCATGCTAATACAAGCACGCATTTGCTTATGCTTCACTGGACGCAGAAAAACCACATTAAAAAGAACCATTAGATGTGAAGTCAGTGACGAGAAAGCTAAAAGTAGATTCCAGGAACAACTGAGGTCATACTTAGGTAGTTCTGAAAACGAGGCTGACCCAGATGTTCCTTGGACACATATACAAAAAACTTTGGAATAGCAGCGACATCTATTAGTGATTTAAACCAAAGGATTACGAAAAACCAACGGATATTTTCTAAGTCTATTGCATTGATGGGTTATCGTAAACTCATCCCATCAGGCTCTGAACACGGTGAAGAAAAAAAAACATGTCAGATCTAGGTTAAGCAAAAGTCTAAGGAACGACCGTGAGCAGTGATGGGCAACGAAAGCAAAAGAGATGGAAAAGGCGGCGTCTGTAGGTATCACAAGACAGCTTTACAGACTAATAAAAGAAACTAGAATTAATAAGTCAAGTGTAAGTTAGACTATCTCGGAAAAAGACGACACTCATGTGCTCCCAGTCCAGACATTTAGACCGATGGGTGGAACACTTTTCGGAGCAGTTCAGCTGGCCTTCAGCTACTCTACAACTACCCACCATCCCCAAACAGTGTGAATGGAACATTGAAGTAGGTCCCCCGAATCTATCTGAAGTCCCAAAGGCTATAGTTAATCTGAAACGAGGAGGAGCAACTGGTCCAGATGGATTGGCTCCAGGGGTCTTTAAGGATAGTGATCCAGTTTCAACAATTAGGTTGGTTAATGTTTTAGCTAAAATCTGGGAGTTGGATGTAATCCTATCTGATTGGTCACAATTACTTATCGTCCCAATATATAAGAGAGGGTCAATATCATCCTGTGACAACCATAGAGGGATTAGTTTAACCAGTATATCATCTAAAATACTAACCTCAATAATTATCGGACGCCTAACTAAGACTCGTGTACTGCAAACACGGGAAAATCAGGCTGGCTTCAGACCTGGTCGTAGATGCATCGACCACATATTCACCATTCATCAGGTTCTAGAACACAGGCATGCTTATCGGCGTCCGACAATGGTGGTCTTTCTTGACTTTTAAGCAGCATATGACTCTGTAGACTAAGAGGTTCTGTGGCAGTGTCTGTCATTGAAAGGCGTACCACAGAAGTACATAAACCCTGTGAAGGCTGTTTACTCGAACACTACTAGTCGAGTCAGAGCTCATGGCGAACTGTCATCTGATTATGCAACCTCAAATGGTGTCCGTCGAGGCTGTCCACTATCTCTATTTTTGTTTAACTTCATCATAGACCTACTGATGGAAATAACATTCTCGTCGACTGAATTCTCGGGTATTGATCTCCTTCCAGGAGGGCCACTAAATCGACTTAGAATACACAGATGATATAGTTCTGTATAGTAAAAACACTGATAAAATGCAGTCTTTTGGTAGCACTGAGCAACCATGCCAGCATGTTTGGGATGCGCTTCTCTCCCTCTAAATGCAAGCTGTTGCTTCCAGACTGACCTGTGTCAGCACCTGGGCTATGGATAGGGAGTGGAGTAGTCGAGCTCGTTGACAACTTCACTTATCTTGGTAGTCTGATCAATCGTAACGGGTTGGTGTCTGTCGAAATCTCTGCACGGACTCAGAAAGCTCGCTTGGCTTTTACCAACTTACGTGACCTATGGCGAAGGCGAGATATCCGTCTATCAATTAAGGGACGAGTATACTGCGCAGCAGTTCGATCTATTTTACTTTACGATGGCGGAACGTGGCCATTAAGAGTAGAAGATGCTCGTAAGCTACTAGTATTCGACCACAGATGCCTTCGAAATATTGCTCGCATTTGCTGGGATCACCATGCTAAACCTACTGGACCACTGAGCCGGCATCCAATGGTGTTAATATCTAACATCAGCCAGCCAATCCACGAAATTGTGCGACCATCTTCCCCTGTACTGAGGTAGTTACCTGTCTCTATCCGACACAGAATAGCTCCACTGGTCACGGATTCTCACGGGAACTCCGAGAATTCCTTCACGAAGCTAGTCACTAGTGAGCACATGTTAATTATCAGTATGAGGGGTTGTGGATATTATTAAGTTTTTGATTGAGATCATGAACCGATTGATGTTAGACCACCGTTGTTGCTGACTGGCCACCCTCGGCCGTACCAGGACATTTGGGGGCAGTAAGTGCAGTGCATTAAGTGGTATAATCTGGAAAGTTTGGTACGGTACATTCAATTGACAGATGCCTTGATATATATGAAGAACTGTAGAGTATCGAACAAGGTGGATGGGGAAATGTTTTAAGTAAAAATACAGCCGTTTAGTAGGAATGAGCTCGAATAGCTTTATTTTTTACTTTCGACGTTTAGAGTTAATGAAACTATATCAGGATTAGCATTTATTCAGACTCCAAAGGCTATTTGCTAATGATTTTATCTACTGTAATAGGTATGTCAACATAGGCCAATTCATCATTATTTCTGGCTCTACGTCATTACTGTCTGGAGCTGAGTTCAACTCAGTATCCCTTCAATATCATTCTCAGATACGATTTTATAAAGTAGAAAAATTCCCAAGGTCATTTAATCACTTCAGTATTAAGTGACTTAACATGGAAGCTCATCAGTAGAATAAGTAAAATGCTTCCAAACAACAGGAGTCTTTCTTAAACGATGCCCCAGGGTTGCTTAAATGGCATCAATACCGGGCAAAAGTAATGAATTAAAAGTTTTTATAGTGGGACGTAATTGGAAAACAGTCCGCGCCCATGAATATTTGACCTCCCAAGTGTAAATCTCGGATGTTTGTCGTACGCGGTATACTGCAAACTTTATTGTGTATGTTCCAGAAGTTACTATATACGGTACAAACAACTGAGAATCTCCAGTTGCTCATCAATATTCGAGTCCACATTATCCTCAAAATTTTCGCTTATCATTGACTCTTTCACATTAACTTCGACTTTTACTGCACATAGAGTTAAGGCTAAATATTCAAGTTTACTCAACATTACCTATTTTATATTAAAATGACTGCATGTTTCTCACTTCACATGGCTAATACTGTTCGATAGCTCTCTTAATCTCACAGGCTTAAATATAGGATTATTTTCGAAGAAAGCAAGTTTTTATTTGTAGTCTGTGGCGAGACTATAATATGTGGATGAACCAATCCGATATAAGATAACGGGTCTTGGGTTTTGGTGCAAAATTCGTTCATCCATGTGGCTAAATAGCGTTTTAGCTTATGTCAGTTCGTAATGAAAACCCTAAATCTAATTCCTAACCTTTACCACCAACAGCAGACGTCAACAGAGGGTGTGAACGGTTCAATTTACGCTGATTGACAGAAGACAAATTTAAATGCCTAATATTCATCAAAGCTCTTCAGTCACCACAAGATGCTGAGATCAGGACTAGACTTTTAACTCGACTGCATCAAGATCCAAACGTCACACTCGGGACATTGACAGATGAATGTGAGCGGCTACAAAACATCAGACACGACAATTAGTTGATTGAACAGGTAAATCCTAATTTAACCTGCAGTGTCAATGATATTACTAGGTTAAAAGTTCAGAAGCCGACAACAACTCGTAACAAACCAACGTCTGCCTTTTGGCTATGTGGTGATTGGCATTATGTACAATTCTGTTCATTTAAGAAGCATAAATGTCAGGCGTGCAACAGACGTGAACATAAAGAATATCATTGTCCATCGAATCGGACGTCTCAGCCCAAGAAGAAACATAAACGTCCTCGACATGTGGTGAAATCAGCAGAATCTAAATCTTTTTCTCTGGTAACAGCCTTCCAAAAAGGCTATAACATTCGGAGAAATTATGCTACTATACAGATTAACGGCATACTAAATCATCTTCAACTTGACACGGCATCCGATATCACCCAAGTGTGTGTGGCGCATGTGTATCTGGTGCCCCCTTGTACCAACATTTGTGTTCAAATAAATCACCCTAGTGTCTAGAGAAACGTATAATCAGCTTGGGAAACCGCCAATGAGGCCGTCTAAGAAAACTGCTAAACATGCATCAGGGGGTGTGCTAAAACTGGTTGGTGAATTACAGTGTTAATTTTCTTTCAACGAAACTAACTGTACAGGAATATGTTATCTAACAGAACGGCCAAACCTTTATCTTCTTGGTCTAGATATGCTAGAAAAACCTGGAATAATGGATGTTCCCATTAACTGTGTCGTGTTCATCATTGGACACCCCGGTACTTGCAAAAAAGACAGGTGAAAGGTTACTATAAAAACTGCAGAGAAAGTTTGCCTCTGTTTTTCAGAATAACCTTGGCCACTGTACCAAGATGAAAGCTCATTTACCAGTGAAACCAGGTGCCAAACCTATTTTTCGTACGAAACGTCCTGTACCATATGCTGCTCTTGAACTAGTCGATCGGGAATTTAATCGCTTGCAACAAGCTGGTGTAATCCAACTAGTCAACTACTCTGCATAAACCGAACCCATCATAGTGATTAGGAAGGCCAATGGAACTATACGCAGATGTGCCGATTTCTCAACCGGCTTATGTGCTGCATTGGATGTATACCAATATCCGTTACCAGTTCCTGAAGACTTGTTTGCCAAGCTTAATGATGGAACATGTTTTGTGGAAATAGACTTCTTCGATGCCTATGTGCAAGTGGAAATAAATGAGAATAGTAGAGAGCTTCTGATCATTAACACTCATCGAGGGTTATTTCAATACACCCGTCTGCCATTTGGCATTAAGTCCGCACCTGCTATCTTTCAGTCAATAATGGATACAATGTTAACAGATATACCTGGTATGGCAGCTTATCTAGATGATATCATAGTTATGGGTTCAACTGACAGTGAACTTTCTGATGGACTACGTCAGGTCCTTAACCGTGTGTTGGAGTATGGTTTCCAACTACGTGAAGAAAAGTGTATCTTCATGCATTCGACCAAATACCTTGGTTTCATCTCAGATAAGAAAGGTCGCCGACCAGATCATGCCAACATCGAAGCCATTCAGAATATGCCTGCACCAACTGATGTCCCTTCATTAAGATTATTCACGGGGTTGACCAGTCGTTGCAGCACATTCCTGCCCGGAATGCATCAAGCGAGAGGTCCCCTGAATGAATTACTATCAAAAGACAAACCTTGGTAGTGGTCAGCAGAATGCCAAGCATCTTTCGACAGAGTCACATCAATCCTCAGCTCAAAGCTTCTTTTGACACACTTCGAGCCCAGCTTGGGAATTGTTGCATCTGATGCATCTGGTCATGGAGTTGGAGCAGTGATATCTCAGAAAAGACAATTGCCAATGCTGCTAGATCACTCACCCTAGCCGAGCGAAACTGCAGTCAAATTGAGAAGGAAGCTCTTGCAATCATTTTCGCTGCCAAGAGATTCCATAAAATGCTTTATGGCCATACGTTTACTCTACTGACAGATCAATTCCGGTCTACTAAGCGTTTGTGAGGGTAGTTCTACTCTAGGCTTGTAAATCTGGCATTGAGTTCAGGATATTCGGCAATTCCCTATGTTTAATCATCTCCAAGGGTTTGCCCACATTCGATAACAACATCATGTTCGTATTCCTGTGGTCTATGAATGTATATTTAAGCTCAGTGACGACAATTTGATTGATGTCATATTAGAAAATTGACATTCGTGGCTTGGATATGTCTCACGAATATCACCCTAGCGACCTCCATATCGTGCACTATTTGTCGACTCTGGGATTTCGTAGAATAGGAGAGGTGGTCAGCTTATGGCACTGTTGTAGTATGAAAAGTAACTTTATGGGACTAGTATCTGTCAGTTCATCACAATTGTAAAACTCAGTGGATTCAGACGCTTCCAAATATAGTTCAGAATAGGAGCCAGTGGCGATCCTGCTATGGTTTATTATTGCAAGCTTCATAAGGTGAAATAAGCTTTCTTAAATGGAAATAGTTTTTTTGGGCGTGTCTTTGAATGTACTCTC
Source organism: Schistosoma haematobium (assembly GCF_000699445.3). Lineage (NCBI taxonomy): Eukaryota > Metazoa > Platyhelminthes > Trematoda > Strigeidida > Schistosomatidae > Schistosoma > Schistosoma haematobium. The sequence continues at coordinate 20,962,925 of NC_067197.1, read as the reverse complement.
AAAAGTTATAATCTCTGTTCACTATTCTTCTCCCCAATATATTTTCACGCTGTTACTGGTTCTTTCGTATGTGTATATTTTCGGTGCTCCATTATACCGGGATTTATGTGCTGAAGTAAATAGTTTTTCATCAAATGGTCAGTCAGTCAGCTACTGCGCTTAAGCTGACTTCGATCTTCGTCATGTTCAGAGCCAGTTGGGGTTAGTTTTCGAGCGTCTACCTGCTAAGTTTGAAGCGGTTACGAGTTCACTGAGACTGCGAACGGAAACAAAGACTCGGTGACCAAAACCAATAAGCTAGCCATTTGATGCGTCCCAGCCACGCTAACTAGAGGAAAAAGTCCAAGCTTGGAATGGGAAAGTATATTCCACAAACAACCAGAGACCAGCGATAACAACAAACACAAATCAAAACGTATATATACAGCACCAAACCGTCCTTGGGGAGAGTTACAAAATAGCATACGAAAAGACACAACGGACCAATCGCATTTAAGATTCTTTCAATTGGAAAATACGACATGAAGGTGAAAAGAGCGCCTTTGGCGCGAAATCAGAGAAATTCAAATTTTCTAAATAAAATTACAAATTAGGTCCTTTACAAAGTGTGTTCTGGGGATTTAACGTCCCCAACACTATCCGTGCAGTTCCACAGTTGTTTGTATATGTGTCCAAGGAACATCTGGGTCAGCCTCGTTTTCAGAACTACCTAAGTATGACCTCAGTTGTTCCTGGAATCTACTTTTAGCTTTCTCGTCACTGACTTCACATCTAATGGTTCTTTTTAATGTGGTTTTTCTGCGTCCAGTGAAGCATAAGCAAATGCGTGCTTGTATTAGCATGACCGGAGTCCAAAATGAGCGACAATCTTCTATCGACCATCTCCAACGATGACTGATGGCAGGATGGTCTATTTGAGTCTATCGTTGGTTTGGTGCAGCGGGTGGCCATGTTAGACGATGTCTCTCCTTGTGCTTAGAATTAGTGCTTGCTAAAAGTAAAGGATCGTCTGAGCAGAGTTACAGCATCCGATCACCATTATCTGTTCGCTGAGCCGGAATACTAAAATACCCACCTAAATGTCTTTCTGCTTGGTTTAAGCTACCTAACTGGGCATTAAAGTCACCTGCTACAAGTACTATGTCTGAACGTTTAGCTTTCTGTAAAAGTCATCTTTTACTTCATCCGGACTGCAGTCAGTGGGAGCTTGGGCATAAACGACAAGAAGGCAACGACGTGTGTCCCTATCCTTCCGAGTTTTTACGGAGCCGTTTAGCCGAAAAGCACATAGACGACTGTTAATGAAGATCCACTCTAAGAGTGCTTATTCTGCCCTCGTACTTAGTGCTATGCCTACACTTACCAGTCCAGGAGAACTAGCCATCGGTTGCCAGATACACGGAGGGTGTATCTCGTCGGATCTCCGTTTCGACGAGATGAGGTCAGGTGAATGACCACACTAGGATCCTGTATGCGTGTTTCAAAGACGCAGCATACATCGATGGCGCGAGATTCTAAAGTTCTAGCTAAGTAAGTCTGTTATCCTATTTGGCATATTGTTCGGACGTTAAAAGCTCCTATATGTAGTTGAGAGCGTGGTTTTAGGAGACCGGGATTAACGTTCAGCGTACTCGAATCGTTTGCATTAGCGGCGCGAGGTGATAAAAGAACGTGAGAATGATTATTCGTGGAGACAAGAGAGTTGTTAGAAAGTGTCAGAAGGATTTGATTACGACCAACTTGGTGTCGTGTGTTGTTACGTGTATGAGAGCTGATGTCACTTCCCGGTTGCCCACACTGTGGAAAGGGTTCTTCTGGAGGTACCTGTGAAGGAAATTGGGTTTAAGGTTATATTAATTACCTGAGAGCATGACCACGGTGCCCAAGGGACAACTGCTTGAGGTTGATCACATGCGACCTTTTTGTGAGTAGTTTTCGTGTTAGCTCCCTCCGTGAGTTAAAGTGAGGTGTGACACTTTTAGGGTTGACCTTTCCTAATCCCTCCCTTCCTTGTGAGGATGCAGCGTCGCTGCAGATGCTGGTTGTCCGAGGGAAATGCCTTACTGCTGTGAGATCCCTCTACAGTCAGCAGTACGACTTCGCCCTCAGACCTTGAGTTGCTGCTTTTAGTTTTACCGTTCTCCAATCGACCTGCCTGGTATGGTAGAACCTACGGGAACATATGTTCCAGCTAATATTGCTCGGTTGGTTCATCACGATAGGCGAGCCTGACCAGAACGTCAAGGTCGCACCAACGGTCAGCTTTTTATCAAATAAATTGAAGGTGGTATGTTTACGCCACTTTATTGTTAATATGTATTATAGTTTAGTAATACAAAATAATAACCGACCTGCTTAATTTGTCTCGTTTTCATAATATTATCCGCTCATTAGTTTTCGAAACATGCTGTATTTGTTTGATACCTACCACCATACATCATACGACACTTTTATGTTCTCTTACAGATATAAAATTTCTTTGCAATTCATCTCAGAGTTTTTTCCCACAACACACAGTTTTGAGTGAACGCAAATTTGGCAAAGATTACGGTGAGTGAGTAATACCTAAATTATTTTATCGCTGGAATGCTAATCGTATGACATATTCTTATAAATTTATCGACTGATTAGTCGTTAATAATAAAGTTATCGATAAGGAGCGGAAAAAATGCATTGTTAAGTGATCATTTAGGTAGGATACTTACCTTGTTAGTTAAAGGACCAATTAGGCAAGTTAAATATTTTTATACTAATTCGTTGGTTTAAATTTCTTTACCTTCTAACAAAACAATGTGAGAGAGGTCCAGATATTGAGATTTATTTCTACTCTTACTACATTCTTTCAAAGGAGCGGTTTACACTAATTCACGCTTCACATAATTCCTAACATAGATCACAAACCGTTATCATTTGTTGACCTTACTTCCAATTCACAGGCCTCATAATTCTACGGTATATTGCGACCATGTCAGTTAGTGTAGTTTTACGAACATCTCATCCAAGCTATTACTTTGGTAGTATTATTTACCTATTGTTTATTTAATTACCTTGAAGCTTTTAGTTCACTAAATCATGAATGCATCTTTAAAAAAAATTCAAGTACAAATGACCACCACCAATACCTAACTTCCTATAAAGATGATTGTTTAATTGGCATATAAACAAATATATTTCCTAAAATGGTATCACGTTTCATATACTTTGTATCACTTGTATTTTACGATTTAGCTGTTATCTATTAAATTGTTTATCTTGGTTACATTACTTCATTCCAGGAAAGATATTCAAATGTTCTTCTTGTGACCGAACTTTCACCTCCAGATCAGGGTTATGGTACCATGTACAACTTGTTCACGAAGGTATATTCTTTCAAATTTCTCATGAGTATAAAATGAGTGTCGTGGAAAGTATTTATGGTTTTACATTTTTAGATAATCCCCTATCTGTCCCACTAATGGAGTGAATGCCATTTGTGGGAGGAAAATATCAACTGACCAACATAATGATTCCCTGTTAACTTATTCTTTGAAGGAATACTGCAAGCTAACTTTTAAAATTTCATAGTATATTTGTATTGCATATGCTTTTGCGTTCCATCTCAAGGTAGCTTTTTCTGTTCACGCGAAAAACAAACTACTATTCCTTTTACATCTAATTTATTTTCAAATCAATTTCAACTATAGTTCATCACGTAATTAACTTGAACAACACAATTTTGTACTGACTATATGTTATGATTTCTATTACGACCCAGATACTCTTATTGCTTAGTATTCTTGAGCACTAATTCATTCGACAAGTCCCCAAATTAGAACACGATTGAACAGGAACGTAATTATATTCCAAATAACAAGGTTGGATAGAAGTAGGAATCATAATAAAAAAAACGACAGGATGTTTATAATTTTTACATAAGATTCTAGTCTTCTCCAAGCATCCGCTAGTGCTGATTGGTAAAGATATAGCCACTCAGCGTGCCCTAACACAATCCTGCGCGGAACATACTTCAGTCCAATCTATATCACGTTAAAACCTCCCCTTTAAACAGATTCGTAGGATCTGGCGTTAGGGTTCACCTGCAACCGTGTCTGATCTGTGCTTTCGATTTATCCATCTTCTAGGCTATAAAAAAGTGGTATCACTCTTTGCTTGTGTAGAGACTAGTCCATCTGTTTCAAGGGTTTTTGATTTTAAAGGTGTCCAGCAGAACGTCAAGAGGTATTCTATGTTGGGTCTCGTTACTGGCCATCGAAGTTGTTTTCAGACGGTTAGCTTGACGCACCCAAACTCCTGAGCCAACTGAATCCTCTTAAACCACATTCCCTTTCTTTTGCACGATACGACTAACTATCTATGTAGAATGTTTGAAGTGATTCTGTGGAAATTTATTGTTTTCAAAATAGCCCACTTAATGTTGTGGATAAAACAACTGAGATTATAACAGACTTCGTCAGATACGGTTTAATGCACAAATTCATGTAGCTGGAAATTTCCTTAAAATATTATTAGTAAAATATCAGTGGACTTTATCAAAATTCACAATATATCAGTCAAGATCGTCTTTATTTATTCCATTTGATTAAAAAATCAGTTTTTCATCTTAAAGTAAAACACTCTGACTTTCAGTTTATTCAGTGTAATATTTAACCATTAAATATAGAAAATCTATTCTGTTGTTGTATTTATGACCAACTGTTGTATAAACTATGTTTATTTATGAATTTTATTTATTTTGAAAATACTACAGGTAGTGTGCTTCTCATTAACTCACTCATCAGTCTTTACTACTTAGTGTTTTAAAAAGAAATATCTTTTGTTCTTTCTTCATAGTACAAAATTATCCATGTGATCAGTGTTCAAGGACCTTCAGATTGAAACAATATCTTATTGCACATATTCAACAAGTTCATGAAAGTAAATTTTTCATTTACAAAATAAATTATTTTATTGAATTCTACGATCATGCTTATACATCTGTTTATCTATATATTTTCCTCTTTTACTACAGTCAAATAGTTAAGTGATGAACAGTACACAATCATCATTACATCACTTCTCCCCTTCTAAGTAAATCGTAGTGTAATAGTGTTACTAAGCTTAATTTCACTATATACTATGACAACTAATACCAATCATCAAAAATACATGAGGGGTAGAATTTGCACTTGGTGTTCTGGTGAAATTAATTTGCAATTACACAATCAGTTCAATTATTTTGTCAACTAGTTTCAAATATTTTAGTTTTGATATTCGAAACGTGTTTAGCGTGTCTAAAGATATTGAAAGCAGAATTCATGTAACCTGGTTACAATTCTTGGATTTATGGTGTTGTTTCTCGTCTTGCTTTTCATGTTGTACAGTTTTTCCCGTTATGGGTTCGAATAAATCCATAACAACAACTAAGACAGAATAATATGAACTCATCCTATTTTACGGTCTCTTCAGCTGCTTACAACTGTATTTGTATAATATAATATTAAGTAGTAGACATTAGTGACTGAAAAATTAAAATGACAACAACTATCAATATTATGTTCATATCTACATGAATAATCGAATGTAAGTTCAGTTGAAGAAAAATATCGGAACGTTAGAGAGGGTGAAACAGTAATTATCTAGAATCGGAAAATTGGTGATGGGTTGCTTAATAAGCTATGAGGCAAAACGCAAATAGACACGTCCTCTTTCCCTGGTACCTTTAATCGTATTTATAGATCTACACGTACGTTCCACAGCGAATACATAAGAAGGACAGAGGGAACAGTGGATGTTCGTATTTTTGAGCATGTACCAAATAATCTGAGATTAGATGCCATAGCCTATGGTAATAGCTCGATATCTAATTGACGGCGTGGTTACTATCAATTTTCGGATCCTAGATAATTACTGTTTCACCCTCTCTAACGTTCCGATATTTTTCTTCAACTGAACTTACATTCGATTATTCATGTAGATATGAACATAATATTGATAGTTGTTGTCATTTTAATTTTTCAGTCACTAATGTCTACTACTTAATATTATATTATACAAATACAGTTGTAAGCAGCTGAAGAGACCATAAAATAGGATGAGTTTATATTATTCTGTCTTAGTTGTTATGGCTTTATTCGAATTCTGTTTTATTATGGTCACTGCCAACATTTTACAAATACACATTGGTTTTTTCAACTATGTCCTCAAACTCGTAGAGCAACAGATCCTATTTGGAAACGTAATCGGGAACAGGTCTAATCATAATGTAGATTACATGCTACATATAGATAATTTATTATTAGAACCATTTCCACATTTTAGCTTCTATTATTTATGGGGCTTTATGCGGATTGATTACATAAGCCATCATTTTTCTTGATAATACATTCGGTACCTAGTGATGGTTCTTAAAGTACTCGGGATATTCGAACCTCGCTTCACTTACTTCAGTCTAGCAAACCGGATAGTATTGCTAGCCATCACAATGAATGTGACTCAAAACCGAATACATTAATCTCCTTGTTAAGTGAATTATTATTATGATGAATGAGGAATGGTTTTCTAGATTTATTTGTTAACCTATGATTGCATCTGTGATGACATGTTTATATAATTAATCAAAGAATTGGTTGTATAGTGTTAAAGGTTTTATACTTATGGTAAGAGACTACAAAAAATATCAATACTATTGCGTAACTAACAGTTGCTTTTAGTTTAGCTGTTTGTGCATTGTGTTCCACGGATAGTAATAGTGGATATACATTTCTGTTGAGTTTCCTGCAAACACTGAATTATATGTCGTCTCAGACTTCCAATTCTGAGAGCTTATTAATTTTTGTGATCACTTTCTTTTTATTCAATATTTCTGTCACCTTAATTACTCATCTCTATATTTATTCGTTCTAATCTTTTCTAGAAAGATTAGCTAAATGTGAAGTATGTGGCACAACGTTTGCCTCATTGGGTAATCTAAAGAAACATGAAAAAAGTATCCATGGAGGCAAGTATATGATTGTTTAGTTGTGTTTTTCATTGTTTGTTTTAAAATACTCTTTGATTGTCTAGATTTCTAAGAAAATTTCAGGTAAACACTATTATTTTGGTTACAATATGATAGTTGTGTGAAAAGATAATATTTTCAAATTAGAAATCATTTTATGAATATTTTACGTTTGTTTACATTGCTCTGCTTCAGATATTCCCTATGAACAGACAAATAATTTTTCTAGGAATTAAGGCATTGTTCATTCTTTTGGAAATTTCAACAGAACCTCATCAGACAACATATCCTTCCTACATATTTTTTTAATTTCCAAGCTTGTATCGTTCTAATTCTTTCATTTTCATATATTCTACAGTTAGACGTTAATTTAAATGTATATAAGTTCCTAGAAATTGGTTTGATTGCATTTTGTAACACCATAAGGCTTTCATATGCTATAGTAATCGTTTCTTCAGCGTATGCCTGTCGTTGTGTTTGTTTGGAATTTAGATAACATAAGGTGAAAATGTCTATCTTTTGATGTATAGTTAGCGTTTATTAGGGAGAAACTATGATGCTCTTACTTACGCCAGTTAGTTCTTGTGCTGGATCATAGGCCGCCCACCAGTATCCTTCATCGAACTTTGTCCTGGAAAATTCTTTCCAGTTACTATTCATTCTCTTGATGTCTGCTTCCAATTTTCGGCGCAATGTGTTCTTTGGCCCTCCTATTTTTCATTATCTCTTTAGGATTCGTCCAGCTGCATCCAAGCTATCCATTATATTTCGTGCTTCCTCTGATATAACCCCGCCTGTAGCTCTTCTAGAGTTACTGCCAGTTCCAAGCCCAGGTAAAGGAGGAGGGTTGTGCATTGATTTAGCGACCCTATCCCGTTGACAACTAACTCACTAAAAAGACGCTAACCAGAACAAAATAATTCAAGCCATTTAAACTCTGCTCCGGGAGTTAGAAGGTCTTCGTTTAGAAGAACTATGACGCCTATTGATGAAAGCCGAGTTCCATCGGTGGTCACGAGGCCGATGCCTCTTCTAACAACCAGTGCAACAATTTTTATAGGTACATGAAATGTCCGGACAATGTGAGAGACTGGGAAGACCAGTCAAATAGCAACGGAAATGAGGAGATACAACTTGGCAGTACTGGGAATCAGCGAAACCCATGGGACCCAAGCTGGACAACAAAGGCTAAATACGGGGGAGATGCTACTATACTCCGGTCATGAAGAGGAAAATGCTCCACACACTCAGGGAGTTGCCCTAATGCTGTCCAAAGTAGCACGAAATGCACTTGTAGGATGGGATTGTCACGGATCCAGAATCATCAAAGCACCATTCAAAACAAAGAAGGAGGGGATCATAATGAATATTATCCAATGTTATGCACCCACCAATGATAGCAACGACGACATTAAAGATCAATTCTACGAGCGGCTGCAGTCAATCATAGAGAAGTGCCCAAGAAAGGACCTCATCATTCTGATGGGAGATCTAAATGCCAAAGTTGGAATAGACAACACCGGATATGAAGATATCATGGGACGACATGGACTGGGTGAGAGAAACGAAAATGGAGAAAGATTTGCAAATCTATGTGCATTCAACAAATTGGTCATAGGAGGCACAATATTTCCACACAAACGTATACACAAAGCTACATGGATCTCACCGGACCACATTACAGAGAACCAGATAGATCATATCTGCATCAATAAAAAATTCCGAAGGACAATGGAAGATGTGAGAACCAGGAGAGGAGCTGATATAGCTTCAGATCACCACCTAGTTGTGGCCAATTTAAAACTGAAGCTAAAGAAAAACTGGACAACTGGACAAACAGCACTACAAAGGTTCGACACAGCCTTTCTTCGAGATACTAACAAACTCAATGAATTCAAGATAGCTCTCAACAGCAGGTTCCAAGCCTTACAGGATCTACTGAAGGAAGAAGAAACTACTATGGAGGACAACTGGAAGAGTATCAAAAAGCATTAACTTCAACGTGTCAAGAGGTTCTGGGTCTAAAGAAGCACCATCATAAGGAATGGATCTCCATAGAGACACTGGACAAGATCAAAGAAACGAAGAACAAGAAGACAGCTATTAACAACAGTCGAACACGAGCAGAGAAAATTCAAGCACAAGCTGAATACATAGAAGTAAACAAGCAAGTGAAGAAAAGCATTAGAGCCGACAAGAATAAATACGTGGAAGAACTAGCAACGACGGCGGAAAAAGTTGCAAGAGAAGGAAATATGAAACAGCTTTACGATACAACGAAGAAACTAGCAGGGAAATACAGTAAACCAGAGAGACCGGTCAAGGATAAAGATGGCAGACCAATCACTGAAATTCAAGAACAGTGGAACAGATGGGTAGAATACTTCGAGGAACTCCTGAATAGTCCGGTTCCAATGAATCCACCGGACATCGAAGCAGAGCACACACACCTTCCTATAGATGTCAATCCACCAACGACGGAAGAAATCAGAATGACCATCAGACAAATCAAGAGCGGGAAAGCAGCAGGACCCGACAATATACCAGCTGAAGCACTGAAGTCAGACATCGAAGTAAATACAAACATGCTTCACCTTCTATTCAAAAAGATTTGGGAGGAGGAACAAGTGCCGATGGACTGAAAAGAAGGACACCTCATCAAGATTCCAAAGAAAGGAGACCTGAGCAAATGTGAAAACTACAGAGGCATTACACTACTGTCAGTACCAGGAAAAGTCTTTAACAGTGTTGCTGAACCGGATGAATGACGCAGTAGACACCCAACATCGAGAGCAACAGGCTGGATTCCGTAAGGATCGGTCGTTCACAGACCGAATTGCGACACTGCGAATCATTGTCGAACAATCAGTTGAATGGAACTCGTCACTGTACATCAACTTCATTGATTATGAAAAGGCGTTTGACAGTGTAGATAGGAGAACGCTATGGAAACTTCTTCGACACTATGTAGTTCCTGAGAAGATTGTCAACATTATCGGGAACTCATATGACGGACTACAGTGCAAGGTCGTGCATGCAGGACAGCTGACAGATGCATTCCAAGTAAGGACCGGAGACAGACAAGGCGGTCTACTCTCTCCCTTCCTCTTTCTTCTGGTGGTCGACTGGATTATGAAGACCTCGACATCTGAGGGAAAACGCGGAATACAATGGACAGCTCAGAACCGATTAGATGATTTGGTCTTCGCAGATGACCTAGCCCTCCTATTGCATACACATGAACAAATGCAGATAAAGACAGCCAGTGTAACAGCAGTCTCTGCATCAGTAGGCCTCAGCATACACAAGGGGAAAGCCAAGGTCCTCAAATTCAACACGGAGAACAGCAATCCAATCACTCTTGATGGCGAAACTCTGGAAGATGTAGAATCCTTCACATACCCGGCTTCACACTTTCGAATAATCCCAGATCCTCAATGAGGTCGAAGAACCGATATTCAATTGAGTTTTCACCTCCATTATACATATGTTCCGCGGAATTGACTTTAAGAAGATTGAAGTCCCTTAGAATCAGAATATGAGTGAATCGGAAACGAGTAGAGCAGGAAAATCCTTCCAACATACGATTGTCGTACTCGATTTCAGCAGTATTCTTCCTGTAAATGACCCCAGCTAGACACCTCGAAGTGGTAGACAATCTTACTGAGCAACATACGAATTCGTCAAGATTGATCAACTCTTGGTTGTGCACTTGATGTACCTATAGACAGGATTGTAAGTATAAGGCTACTCTACCCCCAATTCCTGTTTTTCTGTCATTGCAAAACAAAGACATCTCAGGTATCGCTAGCTCCTGGTCCGTAAACTGAGATATCCAAGTTTCAGATATTCCTATCAGATAGGCCTTATTAGCATTGCTAAGTTCACATAGCTCATTCATTTTATTTGGCAGACTCGTGGCGTTCGTGTAGAAGCAGTTTATGCTTTCAACTAGACACGCATGAGCTTCTCCTTCCTGTTTGTCTGTATGAGCCTTATGTGAATGGACAGATAACCTACTTACACCAGCTTTTCCGACTTGATAGTCCCTGTCCTTCACATGTTTTTTTATGATCAAGACATTCCACAAGTGGAATGGTCAGCTCCAACTTGCCTTTGTGTTTGATCCTGGTGTTATGTGGTCTATCCGGGTGCATATGGATTCCAGTTGGCAACCGACGTCTGTTGGCACGAAATGCTGGGAAAGATACCTTAATTAGTCGGGGTCTAGCATCTCCGTCTCTCTTAGCTAGTGTCGTCATTTGTTGAGTCAGTATATGTTTGAGCTTCAAGAATTGCTTGATGAATTTCCATTCCCTAATATCAGAGTTTGTGTGACCAGGGTCCGTGTTTTCCGGTACACCTTGCACAATGATATTTCTTCCGCGTAAAAACGTCTCGCGAGATTCCTTAGGGATACTCCTGATGAGATCGCACTCAGAATACGGTATATCAGGCAGTATTCTTACGTTCCCATCAGATTTCAGTGAGTGACTTGCTAGTAGGATATCCTCTACGTCGGTAGCATTCTTGTGTGTTACACGAAGTAGCCTCGGATGATTTTGATGCTTAGATTCCTTTCCCCAAGTGAGCTGTGTGACTGTCAAAGGCTCCATTCTGGGAATTCCAAGCATCTTGTCTAACTCTCCCCAGAGCATCCTGTCATTTTTCTCCTGCAGACTGAGAGGAATGTCAGGGTTGTCTTTGAGGTTCATTATTGTGGGAGAGTCATCGCGATCCATTATTGTTTTTGATTCGATGTAAGTTATTGTGTTAATCCACTCGAGCCTTTTTAACAGTAGGTATTCATGAGAGGCGATTCATAACTCACTAAATCTACATTCTATGACATATCAGTTTTCACTAGATGGTATTACGGTCATCATCGAAAATCGCCACAATCATCGAGGGACTGATCAACGTTACTACTAGATATGCAGAATAGCGAAGCAACTTTAAGATTGTCAAGGACGTAAACTTATTTGCAGTAGCGTTCGAGCTGATGCAGTTGGATGGTAAAAAAATCAGCTACAACGTAGGACCAGTCACATATATGCATCGGTCCAGGTTGCCATACCTCATTAGCACAGCAAGATGAACACCAGATTCATAGGAGTGGTTAGGTCAAAGTTGGTAATATATAGGAGAAAGATTGCATGTAAGGATACTGTACAGGAAGCAAGAATTAGCTAGTAGAAAGAAATATATGAAGTGATTTTAATCTCTTAGTTTAAGGGAAGACAGAGAGTGTATGCACCGACGCCATTGTGATCGATTCTGAGTCATGTCACCTAGAGTCTCCAACCATCGGTGGCGAAAGTCACGCGGACCCCAACCAAGTAGTCTGCATCTACCAACATGGCTCACACTAGAGGCTAGTGTCTTCAAGCACTAATGCCACGTTTTGGTTTGGCCGCCCCTAATTCTCTTCCAACCATCTCTAACACCCGTTAGCATTGCACGACGTGGTAATCGGTGTTCAGGCATACGCAACACGTGGCCCAACCATCTCAGTCGATGAAGATTAACAGCCTCATCAACTGATTTACCATCATTACCTAATACCCTGCGTCTAACCTCACTATTACTTACCCGGTGATCCCAGCAGACGCCAGCAATATTTCTAAGGTATCTGTGGTCAAATACTAGTAGCTTACGAGTGTCTTCTACTCTTAATGGCCATGTTTCGCTGCCGTAAATTAAAACAGAACGGACTGCCGCGCAGTATACTCGTCCTTTAATTGATAGACGGATATCTCGCCTTCGCCAAAGGTGACGTAAGCTGGCAAAAGCCAAACAAGCTTTTCGAATCCGTGCTGAGATTTCGTCCGATACCAGCCCATTAGGGCTGATCAGACTCCCAAGATAAGTGAAATTGTCGACGCGTTCAACCACTTCACTCCCTATCCTTAGTTCAGGTGTTGACGCAGACCAGTCCTGAAGCAACAACTTGCATTTAGAGAGAGAGAAGGGCATTCCAAAAATTCGGGCATTGTTGCTCAGTGCTACCAGGAGACTCTGCGTTTTGTCAGTGTCTTCACCAAACAGGACTATGTCATCTGCGTATTCTAAGTCGATAAGTGGACCTCCTGGAAGGAGATCAATACCCGAGAATTCAGTCGACGAGAATGTTATTTCCATCAGTAGGTCTATGATGAAGTTAAACAAAAATAGAGATAGTGGACAGCCTCGACGGACACCATTTGAGGTTGCATAATCAGATGACAGTTCGCCATGAGCTCTGACTCGACTAGTAGTGTTCGAGTAAACAGCCTTCACAGGGTTTATGTACTTCTGTGGTACGCCTTTCAATGACAGACACTGCCACAGAACCTCTTAGTCTACAGAGTCATATGCTGCTTAAAAGTCAAGAAAGACCACCATTGTCGGACGCCGATAAGCATGCCTGTGTTCTAGAACCTGATGAATGGTGAATATGTGGTCGATGCATCTACGACCAGGTCTGAAGCCAGCCTGATTTTCCCGTGTTTGCAGTACACGAGTCTTAGTTAGGCGTCCGATAATTATTGAGGTTAGTATTTTAGATGATATACTGGTTAAACTAATCCCTCTATGGTTGTCACAGGATGATATTGACCCTCTCTTATATATTGGGACGATAAGTAATTGTGACCAATCAGATAGGATTACATCCAACTCCCAGATTTTAGCTAAAACATTAACCAACCTAATTGTTGAAACTGGACCACTATCCTTAAAGACCCCTGGAGCCAATCCATCTGGACCAGTTTCTCCTCCTCGTTTCAGATTAACTATTGCCCACCACTGCTCACGGTCGTTCCTTAGACTTTTTCTTAACCTAGATCTGATTTGTTGTCGCTCTTCATCATGTTCGGAACCTGATGAGACGAGTTTACGAGAATCCATCAGTGTGATAGACTTTGAAGAAATCCACTGGTTCTTTGTAACCCTGTGGTTTAAATCACTGATAGATGTCACTGCTGTTTCCACAACTGTTTGTATGGCTTTCCAAGCAACAACTGGGTCAACCTCGTTTTCAGAACTACCTAAGTATGACCTCAGTTGTTCCTGGAACCTACTTTTGGTTTCTTCGCTACTCAGTTCGGTTCGAATGGGTCTTTTTACTGTGGCTTTTTTGCGTCCAGTGAGGCGCAAGCAGATGCGTGCCCGTATTAGGGCATGGTCGGAGTCCAAGCAGGTACTCCAGAATGAGCGACAATCTTCTATCGACCCTCTCCAACGATGACTGATGGCAGGATGGTCTATTTGAGTCTATCGTTGGTTTGGTGCAGCGGGTGGCCATGTTAGACGATGTCTTTCCTTGTGCTTAAAATTTGTGTTTGCTAAAAGTAAAGTATCGTCTGAGCAGAGTTACAGCATCCGATCACCATTATCTGTTCGCTGAGCCGGAATACTAAAATACCCACCTAAATGTCTTTCTGCTTGGTTTAAGCTACCTAACTGGGCATTAAAGTCACCTGCTACAAGTACTATGTCTGAACGTTTAGCTTTCTGTAAAAGTCATCTTTTACTTCATCTGAGCTGCAATCGGTGGGAGCTTGGGCATAAACGACAAAAAGGCAACGACGTGTGTCTCTATCCTTCCGAGTTTTTACGGAGCCGTTTAGCCGAAAAGCACATAGACGACTGTTGACAGGGATCCACTCTAACAGTACTTGCTCCGCCTTCATGCTTAGTGCTATCCCTACTCCTGCCAGTCCACGAGGGCTGGCCATCGAGTCACCAGATACACAGAGGGTGTATCTCGTTGGCTCTCCTTTTTGCCGAGATGAGGTCAAGTGAATGACCACATTGGGATCCTGTATGCGTGTTTCCGAGAAACAGCATACATCAATGGTACGAGGTTCTAGGGTTTTAGCCAAGGAAGCCTGCTGACCGATTTGACATAGGGTGCGTACATTGAAGACTTTAATGTGTAGTGTGGAGCGAGGTTTCAGTAGACCACGGACAGTGTTTTGAGCACTAGAATCGTTGGCTATGGTGACACTTGAGGGGGAAGCCGAAAAAAGAAGTTTAGAGTTTGAAGTTGATGTAGGAGGAATAATAGGAATTGAAGAGGGACTTTGATCATGAATACAGTGGTTTTGAGTGCTGTTAGAGTTATAAGGGCGGTTATCACTTCCCGGTTGCCCACACCGTGGATGGGTTCTTCTGGAGGTACCTGAAAAGGAAATCGGATTAGAAGTGGTCTTAGTGACCTGGGAGCGTGACCGCAGTGCCCAAGGGACAACTGCTTGAGGTCGGTCACACACGACCCTTTTATGGGCAATTTTTGTGTTAGCTCCGTACTTGTTGAGGCCTTACCGCCGGAGACGGATATCCGTGGGATAAGGCGAGGTATGCATTTTTAGGGTCGACCTTTTCTAACCCCACCCCTCCTTGTGGGAAGGCAGTATCGCTGTCATGCTGGTTGTCTGAAGGAAACACCTTACTGCTGTCACACCTCTGTACAGTCAGCAGTACGACTTCGCCTTCGGACCTTGGGTTTGTTGCTTTTAGTCTTACCGCTCTTCAACCGACCTTTCTGACTTGGTAGGACCTTGAGGAACAGTTGTTCCAGTCAGTATAGCTCAGTTGCTTCATCACGATAGGCAAGCCCGACCACCACGTCAAGGTAGCAACAACGGTCGGGGATGGTATTAAAAAAACGTTAATATGGCAAGAAACAAT
Source organism: Schistosoma haematobium (assembly GCF_000699445.3). NCBI lineage: Eukaryota > Metazoa > Platyhelminthes > Trematoda > Strigeidida > Schistosomatidae > Schistosoma > Schistosoma haematobium. Next base: position 20,947,276 of record NC_067197.1, on the reverse strand, counting down.
TTGCCTGGTAGTGTGATGTCTTCTGGTCAGGTCAGCCTCACTGCTGTAGAATAAATAAGTTCACTTATATCTAACACTAACCCCTAAATAACGATCTGTTTTACTAAGGTTATTTTGTTTGAGTGATCAGACTGACTACATTGGATGAAACCAAAGAAGCTGCGCCAAACTGTAAAACATAGAATCAGGCTAAAATACAGCAATCAGTTTGTAAAAATTCGTACCAAATATGTTAGTCACTGAATTTTTTCACAAGTGTACTGTTTAACTGAGAACTAGCTGTCATGAATGCTAGAAGTGTTATTCCTCACAAGAATGAAATATAATCATGTACATTATACCTCGCATGTTAAGGACTTATAAGCCGAGTGCTGGGTTTCAATTTGTAGACTATGTCCACTTATCATGGATAACACTCATCGGACTGCAACCAGAAAATTGTGTAATCGAATATCATGTTAATAAACGTCTTAGCAAACATGCTATTTACCTTGATCTAGCAGGCTATTGTGCATAAAACAAAACTTTCTACAAAAGATTAAACTTAAACGCCACCTTTGACAAATACAACTGTAGGACTTCTGCACTTCCTTGCCAATTATTGCCTTTATATCTGCATCAGATCATCCCTCTTCGTCGATGATGCTGCTCAGGTACGTAGAAGTTTCCACCTCTTCCAGAGCTTCTCCATCAAATGCGACTGGGTTGGTGTTCTCTGTGTTGTATTTAAGGATCTTGCTTTTTCCCCTGTATATGTTGAGGCCTATTGATGCAGAGGCTGCTGCTCCACTAGTTGTTTGTACCTTCATTTGTCAATGTGTATGAGATAGAAGGGTCAGGTCATCTGCGATGTCTGGGTCGTCCATCTGCATCCAAGCTATCCATTATATTTCGTGCTTCCTCTGAGATGTGAAGGCCTTCATAATCCAGTCAACCATCAGAAGAAAGAGAGAAAGGGTGGGAGCAAGAAATCTTGTCCGACTCCGGTCCTCACTTGGAATGCATCTGTCATCGGTTCCCCATACACCACTTTGCAGTGTAGTCCGTTGTATAAATCTTGTATAATGTCGACGATTTTCCCAGTTAAAGCATAGTGTTGAAGACGATTCCACAAGGTTCTCTTATCCACATTGTTTAACACTTATAGTCAAGGAAGTTGATGTGTGGTGACGAATTCAATTGAAGTGATTGCTCAACAATGATATGTAGTGTCGTGATTTGGTCTATGCACAACCAATCCTTACGAAATCGGGTCTGTTGATTTCGAAGTTGGGTATCTACTGATTCTTCCATCCGGTTCAACAACAATCTATTGAGAACTTCTGTTACTGATAGTAGTATGATACTATTGTATTTGTCACACTTGTCGAGATCTCTTTTCCTTGTCCTTCTTTTCAGTCTGTCGGTAGCACTTGTTCTTTCTTTCTTGCTGTTCAGCACCTCCAGACACGTTGAAGTTAGAGCTTCTTTGATCCCTTTACAGTTGTTTTCCATAATGCTTTTCTATTCTTTGAGTAAATCTTAAAGTGCTTGGAACCTGTTGTTGATAGCTATCTTGAATTATTTGAGTTTGTCAGTATGTCGATGGAAGGCTATATTGAACCTTTGTAATGCTTCTTGTCCAGTTATCCAATGCTCCTTTAGCTTCAGTTTCATCTTGATCACAGACAGGTGATGGTCTGTTTTTATATTATCTCCTCTCCTGGTTCTCACGCCTTCCATTGACCTTCAGAATTTTTTAGTGATGCACATGCGATTGATCTAACTCTCTGTATTGTTTTGCGGTGGGATCCATGTAGGTTTGTGAATGCGTTTGTGGCGGAACATAGTGCAGAGCATAGAAATTATGTGCAGTACAGCATATTGTAGAATTAATGCTAGTAATAATGATATGTGAGAAAAATTTCCTTTCGAATGCTGTTTTTATTCAATCTTGTTCTTTGCGTTCACTATATCGTGACTCTGGTATTCATTTTTAAAGGAAACTGTCAAACTTAATTATAGTTTGAAATTGTAGGACAAAAGCCCGTCAGGATAACGTGTATCGGAATTTGTTTAAATGAGTCGACAGATACATTTCGCGGACGACCAATTAGACCCTTGTGCAAATAAGTTGTGAATATCACATCAGCAGACAGACCATTATTCGGCGCTACTTTTTAATCCTCCCCCTTAGTTAATAAGTTAATTAAGTGTGAACATTCATTCCGAAACTAGTGTAGCTCAATAGTTGACCGGTTACGTGGATCTACATGTCTTAAAATTGGGGTGAAACTACTTCTTTAAATAACTTGACTACTACTCTAGCTAGACTGATAGGTCGGTAATGAGACAGGATCTGTCTCCTTACACACTTAAATACAAGGCAAACTATAGCACTCTTCCCATCCGAAGGAAGACGAGTCTGGTGAAGGTACATGTTAAATCATCGTGAGCTCTTCTGAAGTAATGTTCGCGAGGTACGACTGGATTCATGGGTGTACTTATCAGGACCAGGTGTCTTACTAGGTCTGAGGTTAGTGAGTAGGTGAGTAACAGCTCCTTTAGTCACGCCTACTGGTCCTATAGCTGATATCTCAGTAGTGTGGTTATGGGAAATGTTGTTATAGCACCCCCAGAGGTGACGTTGCTGAAGTAGTTCGACAAAGTCCCAGCTTTTACCAAATATGAATAAACCAGTATATCCGCATCCTCGTGCAACAGTAGTGGAGAAATTCTGTCTTCAATTCTCTATTTGTTTAATATGCGAAAACAATCGTTTAGCAAGTTTGGCTATCGTGTACCAACTACACTTTTTAGGTGATGTGACTTCCAGCCATGGTTTTTTTCACATATATTCCGGATCTCTCCTAAATATATCGTTTTCTATCTAGCTTGGGTCCAATGTGTTTCACTTATTCGACAAACCTGTGAATTATATCTCTTCGCTTCCGCCGCTATTTGTCTGGTCCTCCTGATCGCCTGTATTGCCTGGAAATTCCGTGTACGTATATTAGTTGTTGCTGTGGTTGTTTGAAGGAGCATCGGCCTAGTGACTTCGAAGAATCTCGGCTTTCACCATGTGTCATTGTTCTTTTGTAATAAAATTCCGTCCCCTCGGAGGGCATGGTTTAGATGGTTTAATTTGTTTATTCTGGTTAGTGTTTTTTTTTAGCAAGGTTGCTTTTTGGGGGATGGGATTACTGACTTCATATCCAACCCTCCTTTGCCTGGTCTTTTGATCAACGCCAACCCTACATGAGCCACAGGTGGAGTTTAAGAGGCTGACTGATCTCTTACTATAGGATTTAATTTCTCCTACAGATATTCTACCGGAACTGTAAACATGATACTGACGACCCAGCGTGTGTGGAAGCTATAGTCAGAACAAGGACAACTTGATCTGTTTTGACCAGTATTGCGTGTCTTATCGAAGTGAATAAAAATTATGAGTCACTCTAATATAATAGGATAATAACGCCCTTCAATTGGCAGGTCACATGCAACAGGGATAGTCTATAGACACATCAGACCAGAGTGGCTTGGTGGGCGTTTAAGTGTTGATTTGATTGGTTAATTGTGAACATAACTAACACTTATGACGATCACCTTAGCGGAATATCGAAGATATTCTCAATTCGCCCTCTTGCATATGTCTATCTCCCTACTTGATCCTTCAATTCACTTAGTAATCGTAACCTTATCCGTAAATGTTTTTTAGCGCGATCGAGAGCTTTTCGTAAATCTGATCTTAAATGTTGTACTTCACTAGTTAGCTATCAGGATCAGAATTCAATAAACAAACTCCAATAGTCTTATACTCAGTGATAATTGTTATTATTTGTTTTTTATTTTTCTGTTATTTTTTGTTATATAGGAAGATTATTCGACTGTCCTTCTTGTGATCGTTCCTTCACCTCAAGATCCGGTTTGTGGTATCATATTCATCTTGTCCATGATGGTGAGTATAGTTTCATATATTTGGTGTCAATGTGGTAACTGTACTTTATACCCTCAATTCCTTATTGCCCGCTTAAAATTGTTTTTGTCCATAACAGATAACCCAAATAATTCCAAAAACAACAGTTAGGCTTTCAAACAGCAAAAAAGTCAATAATATGTAGTAACGGGTTCATTGATATTAAGCACATACAAACCTTTTTGTTAAACCTTCCTAACAGATATGAAATCAAAAACGAAGAATATTTGAGCGAACAATTGTTTTCAATAACTTCATCATCAGGCTCTACAGTTATAAGTCCATAATTATAATATTTTACAAAGGCCAAAAATAAGGCATGTTTTAATGAGTTTGACAATGTTATGTGTTAAAAATGGTGAACGTTTGCATCTGTTACGATATATATATATACTTCAAAAAGAAAAAATTGTAATATTTGCAAATTAGAAAGGTCATTCAATAAAGGTCAGTAAATTGTTCAGTCACAATAGGATAATAGTACTATTGCAAAATTGAAAATAATTTTGTCAACTGAGATAATAATAATATTGTTGTGTGAATATAATATGTAATAAGGGGGGGGGGTGTTATCAAGGTAATTACGATCAACAAATTGGGAATGATGGATATGAAGATTAACATATAGATAATGACAAATAATGATAATAAGGAAAATAAATAAAATAAAGGAAGGGGTAAGAGGTTTATAATATTCAGTCTAGGTATTAGGTGACTAAGTCGTAGGCCAGGGTAAACATAGAGGCTGGATATATTTTTTCTGGATGCATAAATTAGGTCTTCTGGAGTTGATCCAGATGGCTTCGGCTGTGTAAAGCAGTCGTAATCTAGCTCCTTGAGGTAGATATTTTGGAACTTGATATAAAACAGAGAAAGCTTCCTCTATTTTGATATGATGTTCACTATCTACCAAGTGAGAAAGAATGGTGCTGTTAATCGATTTGGTGACTCCTTTTCCCAACCATGCTGGTACATGTTCACGAACACGCAAGGATAAAGCCCTCTGAGTACGGCCTATGTAACTAGCTCCACAGGAGCAGTTGAATTGGTATACACACATGGAGGAGCCCATCTTCGGTAACTTATCCTTGATTAGTTGTGTGAGTACTGGTTTAGTCGAGAAAGTTATGTGTAACTTGGCGGCATGAAACATCCTCTCGACAGATCTTTTGAGTCGACGTGTTAGAATATCACCCGCTATGTCGCCTTTAAAGTCAAGTTTCAGATATAAGGTCTTTTTACTGACCGTGTCGCAATGTCTTCTCTTTTTAATACTTTGTACGAGGTATTTTTTGACGAAATTATCAGGATAGCCATTATTACGTAATGTGTTCTTTAGTATAACTATTTCTTCCTCCACACTGTCTTCAGAACATAATAACTTGATTCTGTGGTTGAGACACTTAACCAAATTTATTTTATATTGCAGAGGTGTGAAGCTTTAGAAATAGGTATACTGACCCGTCCATGTACACTTTCTAAACATATTTCGCTTTATGGAACCATCTATCCTTCTAGAGAGTCGGACATCTAGAAAAGCTATGCTATTGTCCTTCTCCTCCTCGCTGGTGAATTTAATGGCTGGGTGGACATTATTGAAAGCGTCTAACATCTCCTGTTTGTCGATATTTTCGTCACATATGATTAATGTGTCATCTATGTATCGATAGTAATAATCAAGCTTATTTAGGATGTCTTTAAGCGTTCCATTTTCTAGTTTGGTCAGAAAAATATTAGCAAGGATCGGGCCTAGAGGTGATCCCATTGCTACCCCATCTTCTTGTCGGAAAAATTCATTGTTAAACTTAAAGTAGATATTCATAGTGCATTTCAAGAGAAGTTCTTTCATTTTATTTATTGGGATAGGAATCTCTATTTTCTTTTCTATCAGTTGTTCACATATGTAATCTATAGTTTCAGTCAGAGGGATGTTAGTGAACAAAGATGTTATGTCCAGTGATAGCATGGTTTTTCCCTTTATATTCATATTTTTAATTGTACCAACAAATTCAAAGACGTCTTTAACATTATGCTTAGCAAGTTCTTGGCGCAATGGTTCTAATAACTTAACTAACCATTTTGATGTTGAATGGTATGGTGAATTTGCTATATCCAGTATCGGGCGTAGAGGAATATCAGGTTTATGGATCTTAGGTAGACCATATAGTCGAGGGGTATGTGTTCCAGAAGGCTTAAGCATATTATAGGTATGCTCAGAGATGTGTTGGTGTTGTTTTAGAAATTTTAATGCTGCAATTAGTTGACGTTCGGTCTTTTCATTGAGGTCTTTACATTACCCAAGCTTTTGGAGTTTAGTTTGATCACTCACTAGTGAATTCATCTTATCTATGTAGTCTGTCCTGTTTAGAATTACCGTGCCTGATCCTTTATCAGGTTTAGTGATAAGAATGTGTTCATTCAACTTGAGTTTCCGGATGGCCTCACGGTGTTTATCTGTCAATATACTATTTGTGTAGTGCTTATTGCTTTTAAATTGGTTACAGCAATCAACCAGCGTGGTTTTGAATCGTTCATGTTCGACCTTTGTCGTGGGTTTTAAGTCTTGTGTCTGGGTAAATAGATTCTCGAACTGAACATCCGTCTTCAAATGATCCACATGTCTACGACTATCACAAAACTTAGGACCTAGTGATAACACTTCTAGTTGAGTCCTATCAAGATTAACAGAGGAAAAGTTGAAAACATACCGCTTACAGTCGTCTGGAAAATCCGGTTTAAAGATCTGTTTGTCTAGTCCTTTGATTAGGTCGATTCTTTTTTTGTTCTCCCTCGTTCTTTGCACTTCAAGGACATAAGTCATAAACGAATACTTTAAGTTTAGGGGAAGGTCTTCAACAGAATATAATCTCTGTGTAATATTCCTTTCTAATTCAACTATATACGTTTGAAGAGATTCGATTTGGCTAAGTGCATATCTCTTGAGCGACTTAATGTTAGGTTTAATTTTACATCGACGTAAGGATTTGCAATAGTCTTTCGGATATCGGTGTGTAACAGTGCAATTACGGATAAAATCCAAATTAGTTTTCGCTTCCGTGGGTTTCGCACTATACTTCAGGAACTCATTGAGTACCTTCAGTGCAACTGGGTGCTCACTAGATTTCAGCAGTTTAAAAATCCCCATAGAATATTCAAAAACGAAGAATATTTGAGCGAACAATTGTTTTCAATAACTTCGTCATCAGGCTCTACAGTTATAAGTCCATAATTATAATATTTTACAAAGGCCAAAAATAAGGCATGTTTTAATGAGTTTGACAATGTTATGTGTTATGAAATCCATACTCAGGTTTTCTTAAAAGTATGGTTATTTTATAGCAATTAGTTCAAAATAAATAGTTTTTAAGAGTAACGTATATAGTGAATAGGAATACAGGGCTGAGTAAGTGATTTATGACAAGTAGAAAATAAAGTTGACCCACTGAATTGAGCGTACAAACAGATAAAACAAATAACCCTGTATTATAAAATTAATGTCGTCTAGGTGACCTTAGGAATGCTTGGTTACGAACCAGACTACTTCTTATTAATAAGCAGTATAAATTTGAACACTAAATAAATAAACATGGGGGGTTGAAAATAGAATTCAGACTTAATAACATAAGTGATCAATATCATACCATTTCGGATAACTACTACTTGAAACTTTAAAAAGCCCTAATTCATTTCCCTATCAGTACTCGTTTTTGGCTTCTAGTTTGTGTTGACACAGGTTTCTATTCATTGCTCATAGTAATTAGTGTTTCTGAAAGTACCTCCAATAGTTTGAGTAACAGAAGCTAATAACTAAATTGTTATTCATGATACTTCAATAGTTAGAAACATTTACAGTGTTGTTTGTTCCTCGTCAATATTAAAGTATTGAGGTTGACTGTAATCCCCATATTATTACTATTGTTGACTACTTTCGTAGACATTCTTTGATCATTGAGCTTCCTCAGGTGTTAGTACTGAAGTCTGTAGCTTGTAGTCATGTGTAGTTTAATTTTTTTTAAATATTTGTTGTATGTATTCCTACTTTTCGTTAAATATGATCAGATATTTAGAAGAATATCATAACTTTATTTGTAATGAGATGCCAATTAAAATCATTTCCTGTTTTATTTTACAGTTCAGTCATTTCAGTGCGATGTATGCTCCAGGACATTTGCATTGCGAGTTTATCTTCACGCTCATGTACAACAGGTTCATGGGAGTAAGTTATTATTTTAACATTATATTTTTGTTTTAATATTTTCAGATATCTGTTCCGTTGATCGTACTTTTATCAATAGCTTTTCCGACTACAGATTGCTATATTAATTTTTTTCTTTCTGTCAGTTGTTAAATTTGATTGGTTTTATAATATGTGTCAGCTGTTTATGAGACCCGCCATGTATGCTTGCTTGATTTGTTAAATTCTGGGATTCTTAACTTAATCTTACCACCTACAGTTAAAATTTTCTGTGAAGGAGCGCTTTAACACATTTAATTCTTTCCTCTTTACTGCTGCTTTACATATATACAAAGGTAAATCTGGTTCACTTGTACCCATAATAATATACATGCAAACTAAACGAATGCTTTAACGTTTCTATTTTCGGTACTCTAATACTCCCAGTCGTCTTTACCATAAGCTATCAACTTCAATCCCCGTGTCAAAAATTTTCATCTGTTTAAAGACAGATTGTCTATACTTAATGCGTTGTGCACAGACCTCATTTCCTATTACCTAAGCAACATCATTTGAAGTATTTGTGTATTTCAATTTCCGTAAATCAAGTCTGTCATTATGAGTTACCATTTTTCATGAATTAGCCCAATCTTCGAGTGTAGTTTTCGTTTGTTCATCCGGCTTTCTATTTTAGAGAGAATGGTCAAATGCGAACAATGTGGCGATTTCTTCTTGTCTGGAAGCATTTTCAGAAGACATCAAGAAACTCGACACAAAGGTTAGTTTTCGAAATCTTTAGTATAAACGGCAGATGTATGTCAACACATACACACTTTGGAAATTGTTGGCTCTTACATTTTTTAATTCACATATCGAATAATACCAACTCGTTGACTGGAAACTTCAGATGCAGTAAATTCAGGGACGTTTTACTCGGTGACAATTCACATTTAGTGAACAAATTTTTGTAAGAGATTCATCTTTTTTATGTCCGTCTACATTCCAATGAAATAATATGCAAATGTTTGTAGGATATTATAAGCAGCTCACCAGGATGGCCTTTTGTTAGCCTAGATCGTTTTACCTATTTGTTCACTTATCGTACTGTTGCTCGCTACGAATCGAAGTTTATTTCATTAATAACGGCTCAGTGATCATGTATTAGCATTCCCAGTAACTGAATTTAGTCCGTATAAAGCCGTCAGTATGTAGTTAAAAATCACAAACTCGCATCATCAAAGCGTGTTTCAATTCGATCTCATTAATTTTATAAGACACGTTATTTTTAACTAGAACGTTTGTAAATAGTTCTAATGTATGTTCCTATTAACTACTGTATCAGTTTGCTGCATAATTACCGTTCGTCTAAGTGTTTTCTCTGGGACTTTATAAGATAGTGGAATAACACTTGTCAATGTTCCACATCCCATTTAGCTTATTTATGTTTTGTCGACCAGTGAACATAACGGCATTTGATTTCATGTGATATATTTCAGAGTTTACAGATCTGGACTTTTTAGGGTTTTATTTCATTTTAATCTTATGTAGATCTTATTCACTGTGTTTTTGTCCAGGTATGAAAATCTCACCACAACAGTATGATTCCCCGGTTCCACGAAAAACGAATAAATTGAGACCTCCTTTAGGTAAGCCTAATTATTAATTTGGATCTTTTTGTCGTGTATGTATTTAAGGTTAAATAATCTCACTTAAAAAAGACAATTATGTGTGTCTGAGTTTTTGCTGCATTTTCTGACTATACTGTAATGATAGGATGCACTTTACGTCCTTTCATAAACCTATTACTGATTACAATAGTCGATGAAAATCAAATTAATCTACGTCCCTAATTAGGCGAATTTTGGTAAATAAAGAAGGAACGAATTGAGCGAAGAAATTTCTTTCTATTTAGTTTTTCATCATGGCGAATTTTTCTTTAGCTAATCTCCAGAATTTGCTATTAGTCAATAATTGGCTTAGAGGTTATCAAAGTGTATTGTCATGGATTTCGACTGACCCTGTTTTTAAACTTACTTTTTATTATGAATTATTCATTTTCAGGTCGGCTGATATTCAAATGTGCTAGCTGTAACAAATCTTTTGCTTCTAGATCTGATGTAGCGATACATTACAAACATGTACACGCTGGTAAGTACACTGCGAATATCCATCCACATACAGTTGAGTTATAATTCATCACTTCTATAGGTACATTATTCATTTTTATTAATTGAATATCAGAAGGTTAGAAGTAAATGCATGTTTTCTTAACATCCAACGGATACCGTTTGTGATTTAATTATTGGACTATATATTTCGTCATATACCGAGATAAATCTATCTTCTTAATGTGCTGGTTTCTTTATTCTATATTCCGAAGAGTTAATAAATCAATACTATCTTTCACAAAAATCCTTAGTAACAGAACACCAAAGATTTTTACTTCCTTATTCAGTGTAACTATAAGACTGGGGTTTTTCATTTCCAAGACTGGCAAATCAATGACTGTTGGGGACGATATATCCCAAAAACTCATATTTGTAATTTTATCATATCGATTGACTTATCGATTAAATGATTAAATAGCAGTCAATTGATGAACTCATTGATTAATGCTTAAAATCTCCTATGACAATATCGATTATATATATTTGTATATATGCGTTTTAAATTGTGCTTGTGGGCTCGCTCGTTTTCTGGCTGTTTGCAGAATATATTTTCCATACCAAGCTTGGACTTCTCCTTCTAGGTAGCGGGGCTGGAACGCATCAATAGCTAGAATTCTGGTCTTTGGTCACTGAGTCTTGTTCTCGTTTGCAGATTAAGTGAACTCGTGAAGCTTCAAACCTAACAATGACTCAATTCATTGACTGTAGTTCTCTTTTCATTAATTACTTCAGTATTTAATAGAAAATCTCTATTAATTAAATTCATGTCTTTTATACCTCGCAAACTCTTCATTTTGAATTGTATAGTTAAATAATTATATCTTGGCCGATAAACACAATATTCACGATTGCGCTTTTTTTATGCACAACGTTGGGGAATTTGTATCTATCCTTCACAAAAAAAGCGATAATTGACTCCAATCCTGTTATCGTATTACGTTTTGAAGGACCAGCACCCAACTTTGAACGTATTGTTTGCTTTATTTATAGAGTCACTAGATTTTTTAAGATTTTGTAATCTAAGTTTTTATCACGATATTACTTTTAATGATTATTAGAGATCGAGTCAGTATTAGAAAGTTATTTCACTCTGGTTTTCCGCTTGACGTTTGACGAAATCTCTCATAAAACCTTTAAGCCTTGTAATCATTTTATTACCTGATCAGTGGATAAACTGTCTCCACTATTGAAATTCAGTTAGTTCATTCTCATATTATCGGCCTTATGGATTAATGTTAGATACTCAAAAATCATTTGGCGTGATTCACAAACAGATTACATAGAGAAACTGACGTCGATGCAAACCACAAAGCACTAAGTTGAAAAGTTTATGACTTTTAGTTTGTATTATATATTTCACGCACCAAGTAAAGTATTATTCACATCTTTTTACTATGTATCATCTTATTTTTAGCTAAATTAATTAAGTGCGCTGAGTGTGATAGAACGTTTACGTCGAAATTGACTTTGCAAAGTCACGTACGCGTCGCCCATCCTGGTAAGCTCTGGTTTAATTCAAGATGATCATATTAATTGTTAATATATGTTGGTTATTTGTACTAAATCTTTCGTATATGCGTCTGTCTGTATCAAAAATAGATGATGATGAGGAAGAAGAGATCGCGGAGGAAGTTGATGAAGAAGACGAGGAAGAAAATGACGAAGAGGATAAAATTGAAATCCCACTATCTCCTACAAAACCTCCCATCAAAACTGTCAACATTCTCCTTTTCCGTACAAACAAAAAGCTTCGTATTCAAAACCCAACTATTTCATAAGTGCAGTTTTGTAAACTATCCCCTAACACTAACAAATTTTTACTCTACTGTAGATTACCGGGTGTCAGATTTTATCACTTTTATTTATATGATTATTATTTTCATAAGTGTGTACCTTCGTTATTACCGTTTCACTTCATATTATTATCATTATTATTCAATAAATCATTATTGTACATACAGTGTGTACGTTTTCTGTATGACCTGTGAAAAATCTCAATCATTACAACATATGTACGCATAATTTACATGTTACAATCACATAACAAAACGAGTGATCGAAAAAAATATTCAAAGTACCTAATTTTCACGTATACATTGAAAAAATTATTTAGAGCCATCTTAACCATTCTAAACAGTATGTGCCATATCCCTGTTAATGTTGATCGCGTGACCAGGGAAACACGGAAAGTATATGGATGACATAAACGCAAGCAGATTTTCCAGGTTATATAACGAGGTGCACACAGGCGCAGGCGGGGAACCAACTATCAAAAGACTGCTAAATATGCAAAAACATATGTAATCGAGATCAACTCACTATAGTCATCCTGCCACAACAGTTCTCTTTTCTGAGTCTACTGAAGTCGATCGACCGGTGAAGACGACCGAGTAGCGAATGTGCCAGACACTGATTCACGTCACCAACCGTTCACTCGATTACACGTAATATATACACAGACAGTTTACTGACGTGATGATTCAGTGAATGAGCTATTTTGTTGCCGATTGATTGTCTGTTGTAGGTGAGATAGAAAGAATAGAACGAGATGATATTCATGAGTGTTTAGCATCTGTTCACAATCGATCACTCCTCGTGGAAATTCCTTCAATTCGAACAACTGATAAATGACAGATATTGAGGAACAATGAATGTGGTGTCAGTTCTGTGTCCTCTTCAACTAGTCATGTCATCATATGGACTAGTCATCGTACAGTTAATTTGTTGTCTGAGTGGTGTTGTGTGCATGTCTTAGTATAATACTTGTTAAAGTGTGTGTTTGTGTGATCATTTGCCATTCATATGTGAGATAGGATTGAATGGATTGTGAATTGAATCTCGTATGCACTTGTAGTGAGTCGATCTCGAAGTGTGTTGTATTGATTGTGTTGGACATTGTTGATTGAAGTTGTGTGATAATTGTAAATGATGTTGTCTGTATGGTGTCCAATGAGCATGAAATGATTGTGTTAAATGAATGTGTACGGCTGGGCGTGGTGGCGTGCGCCTGTAATCTAGCTACTTGGAGGCCAGGGTGCGGGATTTCGTGGGACCGGGAGTTCTGGCATATGGGTGCTCATGTTGATCGGGCGTCCACGCTAAGCACGGCGCCGGTATGGATGACCTGTCGGAGGATGGGTTGTCCAGGTCGTCTAAGGAGGGGCGGACCGGCCCAGGGGGGAAACCCAGCAGGCAAAAGTCCCCGCGTGGTGCGGTAGCGGGATAGCGCCTGTGAATGGTGTCCATCTGACAGCCCAGTTGGCGCGTGAAGACCGCCTCCTTTTCACCATCTCACACACACAACAACACCATACTACTCACCTTATTATATTTCACCTTCATACAATGCACCATCCTCATCTGTCTCATTCTCAACCGTCCAACTTCTATATACATTACTACTAGAATCATTCATCCAACAACCCACACAACTAACAACATGCTTAACCACATTTCTCACAATCACATATACACTACTACTAAAATGTTTACTACCTATTTGCACAGCTACTTTCATTCATCACCAAACAACATCACAACTATCAATGATGACAGTGTCATTGTCACGACTAATATACACGCTAACAAGCGAACTCGACAAATTGTCTGTGTCAGGCTCATGACATCATTGTTTCCACTGTCATCCTGGAGGTGAACTTCTCACAGTCAATCTGCTAAATATTCACACATGTGTGTAACCGAGATCAACTCACTATAGTCATCCTGCCACAACAGTTCTCTTTTCTGAGTCTACTGAAGTCGATCGACCGGTGAAGACGACCGAGTAGCGAATGTGCCAGACACTGATTCACGTCACCAACCGTTCACTCGATTACACGTAATATATACACAGACAGTTTACTGACGTGATGATTCAGTGAATGAGCTATTTTGTTGCCGATTGATTGTCTGTTGTAGGTGAGATAGAAAGAATAGAACGAGATGATATTCATGAGTGTTTAGCATCTGTTCACAATCGATCACTCCTCGTGGAAATTCCTTCAATTCGAACAACTGATAAATGACAGATATTGAGGAACAATGAATGTAGTGTCAGTTCTGTGTCCTCTTCAACTAGTCATGTCATCATATGGACTAGTCATCGTACAGTTAATTTGTTGTCTGAGTGGTGTTGTGTGCATGTCTTAGTATAATACTTGTTAAAGTGTGTGTTTGTGTGATCATTTGCCATTCATATGTGAGATAGGATTGAATGGATTGTGAATTGAATCTCGTATGCACTTGTAGTGAGTCGATCTCGAAGTGTGTTGTATTGATTGTGTTGGACATTGTTGATTGAAGTTGTGTGATAATTGTAAATGATGTTGTCTGTATGGTGTCCAATGAGCATGAAATGATTGTGTTAAATGAATGTGTACGGCTGGGCGTGGTGGCGTGCGCCTGTAATCTAGCTACTTGGAGGCCAGGGTGCGGGATTTCGTGGGACCGGGAGTTCTGGCATATGGGTGCTCATGTTGATCGGGCGTCCACGCTAAGCACGGCGCCGATATGGATGACCTGTCGGAGGATGGGTTGTCCAGGTCGTCTAAGGAGGGGCGGACCGGCCCAGGGGGAAACCCAGCAGGCAAAAGTCCCCGCGTGGTGCGGTAGCGGGATAGCGCCTGTGAATGGTGTCCATCTGACAGCCCAGTTGGCGCGTGAAGACCGCCTCCTTTTCACCATCTCACACACACAACAACACCATACTACTCACCTTATTATATTTCACCTTCATACAATGCACCATCCTCATCTGTCTCATTCTCAACCGTCCAACTTCTATATACATTACTACTAGAATCATTCATCCAACAACCCACACAACTAACAACATGCTTAACCACATTTCTCACAATCACATATACACTACTACTAAAATGTTTACTACCTATTTGCACAGCTACTTTCATTCATCACCAAACAACATCACAACTATCAATGATGACAGTGTCATTGTCACGACTAATATACACGCTAACAAGCGAACTCGACAAATTGTCTGTGTCAGGCTCATGACATCATTGTTTCCACTGTCATCCTGGAGGTGAACTTCTCACAGTCAATCTGCTAAATATTCACACATGTGTGTAACCGAGATCAACTCACTATAGTCATCCTGCCACAACAGTTCTCTTTTCTGAGTCTACTGAAGTCGATCGACCGGTGAAGACGACCGAGTAGCGAATGTGCCAGACACTGATTCACGTCACCAACCGTTCACTCGATTACACGTAATATATACACAGACAGTTTACTGACGTGATGATTCAGTGAATGAGCTATTTTGTTGCCGATTGATTGTCTGTTGTAGGTGAGATAGAAAGAATAGAACGAGATGATATTCATGAGTGTTTAGCATCTGTTCACAATCGATCACTCCTCGTGGAAATTCCTTCAATTCGAACAACTGATAAATGACAGATATTGAGGAACAATGAATGTAGTGTCAGTTCTGTGTCCTCTTCAACTAGTCATGTCATCATATGGACTAGTCATCGTACAGTTAATTTGTTGTCTGAGTGGTGTTGTGTGCATGTCTTAGTATAATACTTGTTAAAGTGTGTGTTTGTGTGATCATTTGCCATTCATATGTGAGATAGGATTGAATGGATTGTGAATTGAATCTCGTATGCACTTGTAGTGAGTCGATCTCGAAGTGTGTTGTATTGATTGTGTTGGACATTGTTGATTGAAGTTGTGTGATAATTGTAAATGATGTTGTCTGTATGGTGTCCAATGAGCATGAAATGATTGTGTTAAATGAATGTGTACGGCTGGGCGTGGTGGCGTGCGCCTGTAATCTAGCTACTTGGAGGCCAGGGTGCGGGATTTCGTGGGACCGGGAGTTCTGGCATATGGGTGCTCATGTTGATCGGGCGTCCACGCTAAGCACGGCGCCGATATGGATGACCTGTCGGAGGATGGGTTGTCCAGGTCGTCTAAGGAGGGGCGGACCGGCCCAGGGGGAAACCCAGCAGGCAAAAGTCCCCGCGTGGTGCGGTAGCGGGATAGCGCCTGTGAATGGTGTCCATCTGACAGCCCAGTTGGCGCGTGAAGACCGCCTCCTTTTCACCATCTCACACACACAACAACACCATACTACTCACCTTATTATATTTCACCTTCATACAATGCACCATCCTCATCTGTCTCATTCTCAACCGTCCAACTTCTATATACATTACTACTAGAATCATTCATCCAACAACCCACACAACTAACAACATGCTTAACCACATTTCTCACAATCACATATACACTACTACTAAAATGTTTACTACCTATTTGCACAGCTACTTTCATTCATCACCAAACAACATCACAACTATCAATGATGACAGTGTCATTGTCACGACTAATATACACGCTAACAAGCGAACTCGACAAATTGTCTGTGTCAGGCTCATGACATCATTGTTTCCACTGTCATCCTGGAGGTGAACTTCTCACAGTCAATCTGCTAAATATTCACACATGTGTGTAACCGAGATCAACTCACTATAATCATCCTGCCACAACAGTTCTCTTTTCTGAGTCTACTGAAGTCGATCGACCGGTGAAGACGACCGAGTAGCGAATGTGCCAGACACTGATTCACGTCACCAACCGTTCACTCGATTACACGTAATATATACACAGACAGTTTACTGACGTGATGATTCAGTGAATGAGCTATTTTGTTGCCGATTGATTGTCTGTTGTAGGTGAGATAGAAAGAATAGAACGAGATGATATTCATGAGTGTTTAGCATCTGTTCACAATCGATCACTCCTCGTGGAAATTCCTTCAATTCGAACAACTGATAAATGACAGATATTGAGGAACAATGAATGTAGTGTCAGTTCTGTGTCCTCTTCAACTAGTCATGTCATCATATGGACTAGTCATCGTACAGTTAATTTGTTGTCTGAGTGGTGTTGTGTGCATGTCTTAGTATAATACTTGTTAAAGTGTGTGTTTGTGTGATCATTTGCCATTCATATGTGAGATAGGATTGAATGGATTGTGAATTGAATCTCGTATGCACTTGTAGTGAGTCGATCTCGAAGTGTGTTGTATTGATTGTGTTGGACATTGTTGATTGAAGTTGTGTGATAATTGTAAATGATGTTGTCTGTATGGTGTCCAATGAGCATGAAATGATTGTGTTAAATGAATGTGTACGGCTGGGCGTGGTGGCGTGCGCCTGTAATCTAGCTACTTGGAGGCCAGGGTGCGGGATTTCGTGGGACCGGGAGTTCTGGCATATGGGTGCTCATGTTGATCGGGCGTCCACGCTAAGCACGGCGCCGATATGGATGACCTGTCGGAGGATGGGTTGTCCAGGTCGTCTAAGGAGGGGCGGACCGGCCCAGGGGGAAACCCAGCAGGCAAAAGTCCCCGCGTGGTGCGGTAGCGGGATAGCGCCTGTGAATGGTGTCCATCTGACA
This sequence comes from Schistosoma haematobium, assembly GCF_000699445.3. Lineage (NCBI taxonomy): Eukaryota > Metazoa > Platyhelminthes > Trematoda > Strigeidida > Schistosomatidae > Schistosoma > Schistosoma haematobium. Next base: position 20,929,545 of record NC_067197.1, on the reverse strand, counting down.
GCCCAGTTGGCGCGTGAAGACCGCCTCCTTTTCACCATCTCACACACACAACAACACCATACTACTCACCTTATTATATTTCACCTTCATACAATGCACCATCCTCATCTGTCTCATTCTCAACCGTCCAACTTCTATATACATTACTACTAGAATCATTCATCCAACAACCCACACAACTAACAACATGCTTAACCACATTTCTCACAATCACATATACACTACTACTAAAATGTTTACTACCTATTTGCACAGCTACTTTCATTCATCACCAAACAACATCACAACTATCAATGATGACAGTGTCATTGTCACGACTAATATACACGCTAACAAGCGAACTCGACAAATTGTCTGTGTCAGGCTCATGACATCATTGTTTCCACTGTCATCCTGGAGGTGAACTTCTCACAGTCAATCTGCTAAATATTCACACATGTGTGTAACCGAGATCAACTCACTATAGTCATCCTGCCACAACAGTTCTCTTTTCTGAGTCTACTGAAGTCGATCGACCGGTGAAGACGACCGAGTAGCGAATGTGCCAGACACTGATTCACGTCACCAACCGTTCACTCGATTACACGTAATATATACACAGACAGTTTACTGACGTGATGATTCAGTGAATGAGCTATTTTGTTGCCGATTGATTGTCTGTTGTAGGTGAGATAGAAAGAATAGAACGAGATGATATTCATGAGTGTTTAGCATCTGTTCACAATCGATCACTCCTCGTGGAAATTCCTTCAATTCGAACAACTGATAAATGACAGATATTGAGGAACAATGAATGTAGTGTCAGTTCTGTGTCCTCTTCAACTAGTCATGTCATCATATGGACTAGTCATCGTACAGTTAATTTGTTGTCTGAGTGGTGTTGTGTGCATGTCTTAGTATAATACTTGTTAAAGTGTGTGTTTGTGTGATCATTTGCCATTCATATGTGAGATAGGATTGAATGGATTGTGAATTGAATCTCGTATGCACTTGTAGTGAGTCGATCTCGAAGTGTGTTGTATTGATTGTGTTGGACATTGTTGATTGAAGTTGTGTGATAATTGTAAATGATGTTGTCTGTATGGTGTCCAATGAGCATGAAATGATTGTGTTAAATGAATGTGTACGGCTGGGCGTGGTGGCGTGCGCCTGTAATCTAGCTACTTGGAGGCCAGGGTGCGGGATTTCGTGGGACCGGGAGTTCTGGCATATGGGTGCTCATGTTGATCGGGCGTCCACGCTAAGCACGGCGCCGATATGGATGACCTGTCGGAGGATGGGTTGTCCAGGTCGTCTAAGGAGGGGCGGACCGGCCCAGGGGGAAACCCAGCAGGCAAAAGTCCCCGCGTGGTGCGGTAGCGGGATAGCGCCTGTGAATGGTGTCCATCTGACAGCCCAGTTGGCGCGTGAAGACCGCCTCCTTTTCACCATCTCACACACACAACAACACCATACTACTCACCTTATTATATTTCACCTTCATACAATGCACCATCCTCATCTGTCTCATTCTCAACCGTCCAACTTCTATATACATTACTACTAGAATCATTCATCCAACAACCCACACAACTAACAACATGCTTAACCACATTTCTCACAATCACATATACACTACTACTAAAATGTTTACTACCTATTTGCACAGCTACTTTCATTCATCACCAAACAACATCACAACTATCAATGATGACAGTGTCATTGTCACGACTAATATACACGCTAACAAGCGAACTCGACAAATTGTCTGTGTCACGCTCATGACATCATTGTTTCCACTGTCATCCTGGAGGTGAACTTCTCACAGTCAATCTGCTAAATATTCACACATGTGTGTAACCGAGATCAACTCACTATAGTCATCCTGCCACAACAGTTCTCTTTTCTGAGTCTACTGAAGTCGATCGACCGGTGAAGACGACCGAGTAGCGAATGTGCCAGACACTGATTCACGTCACCAACCGTTCACTCGATTACACGTAATATATACACAGACAGTTTACTGACGTGATGATTCAGTGAATGAGCTATTTTGTTGCCGATTGATTGTCTGTTGTAGGTGAGATAGAAAGAATAGAACGAGATGATATTCATGAGTGTTTAGCATCTGTTCACAATCGATCACTCCTCGTGGAAATTCCTTCAATTCGAACAACTGATAAATGACAGATATTGAGGAACAATGAATGTAGTGTCAGTTCTGTGTCCTCTTCAACTAGTCATGTCATCATATGGACTAGTCATCGTACAGTTAATTTGTTGTCTGAGTGGTGTTGTGTGCATGTCTTAGTATAATACTTGTTAAAGTGTGTGTTTGTGTGATCATTTGCCATTCATATGTGAGATAGGATTGAATGGATTGTGAATTGAATCTCGTATGCACTTGTAGTGAGTCGATCTCGAAGTGTGTTGTATTGATTGTGTTGGACATTGTTGATTGAAGTTGTGTGATAATTGTAAATGATGTTGTCTGTATGGTGTCCAATGAGCATGAAATGATTGTGTTAAATGAATGTGTACGGCTGGGCGTGGTGGCGTGCGCCTGTAATCTAGCTACTTGGAGGCCAGGGTGCGGGATTTCGTGGGACCGGGAGTTCTGGCATATGGGTGCTCATGTTGATCGGGCGTCCACGCTAAGCACGGCGCCGATATGGATGACCTGTCGGAGGATGGGTTGTCCAGGTCGTCTAAGGAGGGGCGGACCGGCCCAGGGGGGAAACCCAGCAGGCAAAAGTCCCCGCGTGGTGCGGTAGCGGGATAGCGCCTGTGAATGGTGTCCATCTGACAGCCCAGTTGGCGCGTGAAGACCGCCTCCTTTTCACCATCTCACACACACAACAACACCATACTACTCACCTTATTATATTTCACCTTCATACAATGCACCATCCTCATCTGTCTCATTCTCAACCGTCCAACTTCTATATACATTACTACTAGAATCATTCATCCAACAACCCACACAACTAACAACATGCTTAACCACATTTCTCACAATCACATATACACTACTACTAAAATGTTTACTACCTATTTGCACAGCTACTTTCATTCATCACCAAACAACATCACAACTATCAATGATGACAGTGTCATTGTCACGACTAATATACACGCTAACAAGCGAACTCGACAAATTGTCTGTGTCAGGCTCATGACATCATTGTTTCCACTGTCATCCTGGAGGTGAACTTCTCACAGTCAATCTGCTAAATATTCACACATGTGTGTAACCGAGATCAACTCACTATAGTCATCCTGCCACAACAGTTCTCTTTTCTGAGTCTACTGAAGTCGATCGACCGGTGAAGACGACCGAGTAGCGAATGTGCCAGACACTGATTCACGTCACCAACCGTTCACTCGATTACACGTAATATATACACAGACAGTTTACTGACGTGATGATTCAGTGAATGAGCTATTTTGTTGCCGATTGATTGTCTGTTGTAGGTGAGATAGAAAGAATAGAACGAGATGATATTCATGAGTGTTTAGCATCTGTTCACAATCGATCACTCCTCGTGGAAATTCCTTCAATTCGAACAACTGATAAATGACAGATATTGAGGAACAATGAATGTAGTGTCAGTTCTGTGTCCTCTTCAACTAGTCATGTCATCATATGGACTAGTCATCGTACAGTTAATTTGTTGTCTGAGTGGTGTTGTGTGCATGTCTTAGTATAATACTTGTTAAAGTGTGTGTTTGTGTGATCATTTGCCATTCATATGTGAGATAGGATTGAATGGATTGTGAATTGAATCTCGTATGCACTTGTAGTGAGTCGATCTCGAAGTGTGTTGTATTGATTGTGTTGGACATTGTTGATTGAAGTTGTGTGATAATTGTAAATGATGTTGTCTGTATGGTGTCCAATGAGCATGAAATGATTGTGTTAAATGAATGTGTACGGCTGGGCGTGGTGGCGTGCGCCTGTAATCTAGCTACTTGGAGGCCAGGGTGCGGGATTTCGTGGGACCGGGAGTTCTGGCATATGGGTGCTCATGTTGATCGGGCGTCCACGCTAAGCACGGCGCCGATATGGATGACCTGTCGGAGGATGGGTTGTCCAGGTCGTCTAAGGAGGGGCGGACCGGCCCAGGGGGAAACCCAGCAGGCAAAAGTCCCCGCGTGGTGCGGTAGCGGGATAGCGCCTGTGAATGGTGTCCATCTGACAGCCCAGTTGGCGCGTGAAGACCGCCTCCTTTTCACCATCTCACACACACAACAACACCATACTACTCACCTTATTATATTTCACCTTCATACAATGCACCATCCTCATCTGTCTCATTCTCAACCGTCCAACTTCTATATACATTACTACTAGAATCATTCATCCAACAACCCACACAACTAACAACATGCTTAACCACATTTCTCACAATCACATATACACTACTACTAAAATGTTTACTACCTATTTGCACAGCTACTTTCATTCATCACCAAACAACATCACAACTATCAATGATGACAGTGTCATTGTCACGACTAATATACACGCTAACAAGCGAACTCGACAAATTGTCTGTGTCACGCTCATGACATCATTGTTTCCACTGTCATCCTGGAGGTGAACTTCTCACAGTCAATCTGCTAAATATTCACACATGTGTGTAACCGAGATCAACTCACTATAGTCATCCTGCCACAACAGTTCTCTTTTCTGAGTCTACTGAAGTCGATCGACCGGTGAAGACGACCGAGTAGCGAATGTGCCAGACACTGATTCACGTCACCAACCGTTCACTCGATTACACGTAATATATACACAGACAGTTTACTGACGTGATGATTCAGTGAATGAGCTATTTTGTTGCCGATTGATTGTCTGTTGTAGGTGAGATAGAAAGAATAGAACGAGATGATATTCATGAGTGTTTAGCATCTGTTCACAATCGATCACTCCTCGTGGAAATTCCTTCAATTCGAACAACTGATAAATGACAGATATTGAGGAACAATGAATGTAGTGTCAGTTCTGTGTCCTCTTCAACTAGTCATGTCATCATATGGACTAGTCATCGTACAGTTAATTTGTTGTCTGAGTGGTGTTGTGTGCATGTCTTAGTATAATACTTGTTAAAGTGTGTGTTTGTGTGATCATTTGCCATTCATATGTGAGATAGGATTGAATGGATTGTGAATTGAATCTCGTATGCACTTGTAGTGAGTCGATCTCGAAGTGTGTTGTATTGATTGTGTTGGACATTGTTGATTGAAGTTGTGTGATAATTGTAAATGATGTTGTCTGTATGGTGTCCAATGAGCATGAAATGATTGTGTTAAATGAATGTGTACGGCTGGGCGTGGTGGCGTGCGCCTGTAATCTAGCTACTTGGAGGCCAGGGTGCGGGATTTCGTGGGACCGGGAGTTCTGGCATATGGGTGCTCATGTTGATCGGGCGTCCACGCTAAGCACGGCGCCGATATGGATGACCTGTCGGAGGATGGGTTGTCCAGGTCGTCTAAGGAGGGGCGGACCGGCCCAGGGGGAAACCCAGCAGGCAAAAGTCCCCGCGTGGTGCGGTAGCGGGATAGCGCCTGTGAATGGTGTCCATCTGACAGCCCAGTTGGCGCGTGAAGACCGCCTCCTTTTCACCATCTCACACACACAACAACACCATACTACTCACCTTATTATATTTCACCTTCATACAATGCACCATCCTCATCTGTCTCATTCTCAACCGTCCAACTTCTATATACATTACTACTAGAATCATTCATCCAACAACCCACACAACTAACAACATGCTTAACCACATTTCTCACAATCACATATACACTACTACTAAAATGTTTACTACCTATTTGCACAGCTACTTTCATTCATCACCAAACAACATCACAACTATCAATGATGACAGTGTCATTGTCACGACTAATATACACGCTAACAAGCGAACTCGACAAATTGTCTGTGTCACGCTCATGACATCATTGTTTCCACTGTCATCCTGGAGGTGAACTTCTCACAGTCAATCTGCTAAATATTCACACATGTGTGTAACCGAGATCAACTCACTATAGTCATCTTGCCACAACAGTTCTCTTTTCTGAGTCTACTGAAGTCGATCGACCGGTGAAGACGACCGAGTAGCGAATGTGCCAGACACTGATTCACGTCACCAACCGTTCACTCGATTACACGTAATATATACACAGACAGTTTACTGACGTGATGATTCAGTGAATGAGCTATTTTGTTGCCGATTGATTGTCTGTTGTAGGTGAGATAGAAAGAATAGAACGAGATGATATTCATGAGTGTTTAGCATCTGTTCACAATCGATCACTCCTCGTGGAAATTCCTTCAATTCGAACAACTGATAAATGACAGATATTGAGGAACAATGAATGTAGTGTCAGTTCTGTGTCCTCTTCAACTAGTCATGTCATCATATGGACTAGTCATCGTACAGTTAATTTGTTGTCTGAGTGGTGTTGTGTGCATGTCTTAGTATAATACTTGTTAAAGTGTGTGTTTGTGTGATCATTTGCCATTCATATGTGAGATAGGATTGAATGGATTGTGAATTGAATCTCGTATGCACTTGTAGTGAGTCGATCTCGAAGTGTGTTGTATTGATTGTGTTGGACATTGTTGATTGAAGTTGTGTGATAATTGTAAATGATGTTGTCTGTATGGTGTCCAATGAGCATGAAATGATTGTGTTAAATGAATGTGTACGGCTGGGCGTGGTGGCGTGCGCCTGTAATCTAGCTACTTGGAGGCCAGGGTGCGGGATTTCGTGGGACCGGGAGTTCTGGCATATGGGTGCTCATGTTGATCGGGCGTCCACGCTAAGCACGGCGCCGATATGGATGACCTGTCGGAGGATGGGTTGTCCAGGTCGTCTAAGGAGGGGCGGACCGGCCCAGGGGGGAAACCCAGCAGGCAAAAGTCCCCGCGTGGTGCGGTAGCGGGATAGCGCCTGTGAATGGTGTCCATCTGACAGCCCAGTTGGCGCGTGAAGACCGCCTCCTTTTCACCATCTCACACACACAACAACACCATACTACTCACCTTATTATATTTCACCTTCATACAATGCACCATCCTCATCTGTCTCATTCTCAACCGTCCAACTTCTATATACATTACTACTAGAATCATTCATCCAACAACCCACACAACTAACAACATGCTTAACCACATTTCTCACAATCACATATACACTACTACTAAAATGTTTACTACCTATTTGCACAGCTACTTTCATTCATCACCAAACAACATCACAACTATCAATGATGACAGTGTCATTGTCACGACTAATATACACGCTAACAAGCGAACTCGACAAATTGTCTGTGTCACGCTCATGACATCATTGTTTCCACTGTCATCCTGGAGGTGAACTTCTCACAGTCAATCTGCTAAATATTCACACATGTGTGTAACCGAGATCAACTCACTATAGTCATCCTGCCACAACAGTTCTCTTTTCTGAGTCTACTGAAGTCGATCGACCGGTGAAGACGACCGAGTAGCGAATGTGCCAGACACTGATTCACGTCACCAACCGTTCACTCGATTACACGTAATATATACACAGACAGTTTACTGACGTGATGATTCAGTGAATGAGCTATTTTGTTTCCGATTGATTGTCTGTTGTAGGTGAGATAGAAAGAATAGAACGAGATGATATTCATGAGTGTTTAGCATCTGTTCACAATCGATCACTCCTCGTGGAAATTCCTTCAATTCGAACAACTGATAAATGACAGATATTGAGGAACAATGAATGTAGTGTCAGTTCTGTGTCCTCTTCAACTAGTCATGTCATCATATGGACTAGTCATCGTACAGTTAATTTGTTGTCTGAGTGGTGTTGTGTGCATGTCTTAGTATAATACTTGTTAAAGTGTGTGTTTGTGTGATCATTTGCCATTCATATGTGAGATAGGATTGAATGGATTGTGAATTGAATCTCGTATGCACTTGTAGTGAGTCGATCTCGAAGTGTGTTGTATTGATTGTGTTGGACATTGTTGATTGAAGTTGTGTGATAATTGTAAATGATGTTGTCTGTATGGTGTCCAATGAGCATGAAATGATTGTGTTAAATGAATGTGTACGGCTGGGCGTGGTGGCGTGCGCCTGTAATCTAGCTACTTGGAGGCCAGGGTGCGGGATTTCGTGGGACCGGGAGTTCTGGCATATGGGTGCTCATGTTGATCGGGCGTCCACGCTAAGCACGGCGCCGATATGGATGACCTGTCGGAGGATGGGTTGTCCAGGTCGTCTAAGGAGGGGCGGACCGGCCCAGGGGGGAAACCCAGCAGGCAAAAGTCCCCGCGTGGTGCGGTAGCGGGATAGCGCCTGTGAATGGTGTCCATCTGACAGCCCAGTTGGCGCGTGAAGACCGCCTCCTTTTCACCATCTCACACACACAACAACACCATACTACTCACCTTATTATATTTCACCTTCATACAATGCACCATCCTCATCTGTCTCATTCTCAACCGTCCAACTTCTATATACATTACTACTAGAATCATTCATCCAACAACCCACACAACTAACAACATGCTTAACCACATTTCTCACAATCACATATACACTACTACTAAAATGTTTACTACCTATTTGCACAGCTACTTTCATTCATCACCAAACAACATCACAACTATCAATGATGACAGTGTCATTGTCACGACTAATATACACGCTAACAAGCGAACTCGACAAATTGTCTGTGTCACGCTCATGACATCATTGTTTCCACTGTCATCCTGGAGGTGAACTTCTCACAGTCAATCTGCTAAATATTCACACATGTGTGTAACCGAGATCAACTCACTATAGTCATCTTGCCACAACAGTTCTCTTTTCTGAGTCTACTGAAGTCGATCGACCGGTGAAGACGACCGAGTAGCGAATGTGCCAGACACTGATTCACGTCACCAACCGTTCACTCGATTACACGTAATATATACACAGACAGTTTACTGACGTGATGATTCAGTGAATGAGCTATTTTGTTGCCGATTGATTGTCTGTTGTAGGTGAGATAGAAAGAATAGAACGAGATGATATTCATGAGTGTTTAGCATCTGTTCACAATCGATCACTCCTCGTGGAAATTCCTTCAATTCGAACAACTGATAAATGACAGATATTGAGGAACAATGAATGTAGTGTCAGTTCTGTGTCCTCTTCAACTAGTCATGTCATCATATGGACTAGTCATCGTACAGTTAATTTGTTGTCTGAGTGGTGTTGTGTGCATGTCTTAGTATAATACTTGTTAAAGTGTGTGTTTGTGTGATCATTTGCCATTCATATGTGAGATAGGATTGAATGGATTGTGAATTGAATCTCGTATGCACTTGTAGTGAGTCGATCTCGAAGTGTGTTGTATTGATTGTGTTGGACATTGTTGATTGAAGTTGTGTGATAATTGTAAATGATGTTGTCTGTATGGTGTCCAATGAGCATGAAATGATTGTGTTAAATGAATGTGTACGGCTGGGCGTGGTGGCGTGCGCCTGTAATCTAGCTACTTGGAGGCCAGGGTGCGGGATTTCGTGGGACCGGGAGTTCTGGCATATGGGTGCTCATGTTGATCGGGCGTCCACGCTAAGCACGGCGCCGATATGGATGACCTGTCGGAGGATGGGTTGTCCAGGTCGTCTAAGGAGGGGCGGACCGGCCCAGGGGGAAACCCAGCAGGCAAAAGTCCCCGCGTGGTGCGGTAGCGGGATAGCGCCTGTGAATGGTGTCCATCTGACAGCCCAGTTGGCGCGTGAAGACCGCCTCCTTTTCACCATCTCACACACACAACAACACCATACTACTCACCTTATTATATTTCACCTTCATACAATGCACCATCCTCATCTGTCTCATTCTCAACCGTCCAACTTCTATATACATTACTACTAGAATCATTCATCCAACAACCCACACAACTAACAACATGCTTAACCACATTTCTCACAATCACATATACACTACTACTAAAATGTTTACTACCTATTTGCACAGCTACTTTCATTCATCACCAAACAACATCACAACTATCAATGATGACAGTGTCATTGTCACGACTAATATACACGCTAACAAGCGAACTCGACAAATTGTCTGTGTCACGCTCATGACATCATTGTTTCCACTGTCATCCTGGAGGTGAACTTCTCACAGTCAATCTGCTAAATATTCACACATGTGTGTAACCGAGATCAACTCACTATAGTCATCCTGCCACAACAGTTCTCTTTTCTGAGTCTACTGAAGTCGATCGACCGGTGAAGACGACCGAGTAGCGAATGTGCCAGACACTGATTCACGTCACCAACCGTTCACTCGATTACACGTAATATATACACAGACAGTTTACTGACGTGATGATTCAGTGAATGAGCTATTTTGTTGCCGATTGATTGTCTGTTGTAGGTGAGATAGAAAGAATAGAACGAGATGATATTCATGAGTGTTTAGCATCTGTTCACAATCGATCACTCCTCGTGGAAATTCCTTCAATTCGAACAACTGATAAATGACAGATATTGAGGAACAATGAATGTAGTGTCAGTTCTGTGTCCTCTTCAACTAGTCATGTCATCATATGGACTAGTCATCGTACAGTTAATTTGTTGTCTGAGTGGTGTTGTGTGCATGTCTTAGTATAATACTTGTTAAAGTGTGTGTTTGTGTGATCATTTGCCATTCATATGTGAGATAGGATTGAATGGATTGTGAATTGAATCTCGTATGCACTTGTAGTGAGTCGATCTCGAAGTGTGTTGTATTGATTGTGTTGGACATTGTTGATTGAAGTTGTGTGATAATTGTAAATGATGTTGTCTGTATGGTGTCCAATGAGCATGAAATGATTGTGTTAAATGAATGTGTACGGCTGGGCGTGGTGGCGTGCGCCTGTAATCTAGCTACTTGGAGGCCAGGGTGCGGGATTTCGTGGGACCGGGAGTTCTGGCATATGGGTGCTCATGTTGATCGGGCGTCCACGCTAAGCACGGCGCCGATATGGATGACCTGTCGGAGGATGGGTTGTCCAGGTCGTCTAAGGAGGGGCGGACCGGCCCAGGGGGAAACCCAGCAGGCAAAAGTCCCCGCGTGGTGCGGTAGCGGGATAGCGCCTGTGAATGGTGTCCATCTGACAGCCCAGTTGGCGCGTGAAGACCGCCTCCTTTTCACCATCTCACACACACAACAACACCATACTACTCACCTTATTATATTTCACCTTCATACAATGCACCATCCTCATCTGTCTCATTCTCAACCGTCCAACTTCTATATACATTACTACTAGAATCATTCATCCAACAACCCACACAACTAACAACATGCTTAACCACATTTCTCACAATCACATATACACTACTACTAAAATGTTTACTACCTATTTGCACAGCTACTTTCATTCATCACCAAACAACATCACAACTATCAATGATGACAGTGTCATTGTCACGACTAATATACACGCTAACAAGCGAACTCGACAAATTGTCTGTGTCACGCTCATGACATCATTGTTTCCACTGTCATCCTGGAGGTGAACTTCTCACAGTCAATCTGCTAAATATTCACACATGTGTGTAACCGAGATCAACTCACTATAGTCATCCTGCCACAACAGTTCTCTTTTCTGAGTCTACTGAAGTCGATCGACCGGTGAAGACGACCGAGTAGCGAATGTGCCAGACACTGATTCACGTCACCAACCGTTCACTCGATTACACGTAATATATACACAGACAGTTTACTGACGTGATGATTCAGTGAATGAGCTATTTTGTTGCCGATTGATTGTCTGTTGTAGGTGAGATAGAAAGAATAGAACGAGATGATATTCATGAGTGTTTAGCATCTGTTCACAATCGATCACTCCTCGTGGAAATTCCTTCAATTCGAACAACTGATAAATGACAGATATTGAGGAACAATGAATGTAGTGTCAGTTCTGTGTCCTCTTCAACTAGTCATGTCATCATATGGACTAGTCATCGTACAGTTAATTTGTTGTCTGAGTGGTGTTGTGTGCATGTCTTAGTATAATACTTGTTAAAGTGTGTGTTTGTGTGATCATTTGCCATTCATATGTGAGATAGGATTGAATGGATTGTGAATTGAATCTCGTATGCACTTGTAGTGAGTCGATCTCGAAGTGTGTTGTATTGATTGTGTTGGACATTGTTGATTGAAGTTGTGTGATAATTGTAAATGATGTTGTCTGTATGGTGTCCAATGAGCATGAAATGATTGTGTTAAATGAATGTGTACGGCTGGGCGTGGTGGCGTGCGCCTGTAATCTAGCTACTTGGAGGCCAGGGTGCGGGATTTCGTGGGACCGGGAGTTCTGGCATATGGGTGCTCATGTTGATCGGGCGTCCACGCTAAGCACGGCGCCGATATGGATGACCTGTCGGAGGATGGGTTGTCCAGGTCGTCTAAGGAGGGGCGGACCGGCCCAGGGGGAAACCCAGCAGGCAAAAGTCCCCGCGTGGTGCGGTAGCGGGATAGCGCCTGTGAATGGTGTCCATCTGACAGCCCAGTTGGCGCGTGAAGACCGCCTCCTTTTCACCATCTCACACACACAACAACACCATACTACTCACCTTATTATATTTCACCTTCATACAATGCACCATCCTCATCTGTCTCATTCTCAACCGTCCAACTTCTATATACATTACTACTAGAATCATTCATCCAACAACCCACACAACTAACAACATGCTTAACCACATTTCTCACAATCACATATACACTACTACTAAAATGTTTACTACCTATTTGCACAGCTACTTTCATTCATCACCAAACAACATCACAACTATCAATGATGACAGTGTCATTGTCACGACTAATATACACGCTAACAAGCGAACTCGACAAATTGTCTGTGTCACGCTCATGACATCATTGTTTCCACTGTCATCCTGGAGGTGAACTTCTCACAGTCAATCTGCTAAATATTCACACATGTGTGTAACCGAGATCAACTCACTATAGTCATCCTGCCACAACAGTTCTCTTTTCTGAGTCTACTGAAGTCGATCGACCGGTGAAGACGACCGAGTAGCGAATGTGCCAGACACTGATTCACGTCACCAACCGTTCACTCGATTACACGTAATATATACACAGACAGTTTACTGACGTGATGATTCAGTGAATGAGCTATTTTGTTGCCGATTGATTGTCTGTTGTAGGTGAGATAGAAAGAATAGAACGAGATGATATTCATGAGTGTTTAGCATCTGTTCACAATCGATCACTCCTCGTGGAAATTCCTTCAATTCGAACAACTGATAAATGACAGATATTGAGGAACAATGAATGTAGTGTCAGTTCTGTGTCCTCTTCAACTAGTCATGTCATCATATGGACTAGTCATCGTACAGTTAATTTGTTGTCTGAGTGGTGTTGTGTGCATGTCTTAGTATAATACTTGTTAAAGTGTGTGTTTGTGTGATCATTTGCCATTCATATGTGAGATAGGATTGAATGGATTGTGAATTGAATCTCGTATGCACTTGTAGTGAGTCGATCTCGAAGTGTGTTGTATTGATTGTGTTGGACATTGTTGATTGAAGTTGTGTGATAATTGTAAATGATGTTGTCTGTATGGTGTCCAATGAGCATGAAATGATTGTGTTAAATGAATGTGTACGGCTGGGCGTGGTGGCGTGCGCCTGTAATCTAGCTACTTGGAGGCCAGGGTGCGGGATTTCGTGGGACCGGGAGTTCTGGCATATGGGTGCTCATGTTGATCGGGCGTCCACGCTAAGCACGGCGCCGATATGGATGACCTGTCGGAGGATGGGTTGTCCAGGTCGTCTAAGGAGGGGCGGACCGGCCCAGGGGGAAACCCAGCAGGCAAAAGTCCCCGCGTGGTGCGGTAGCGGGATAGCGCCTGTGAATGGTGTCCATCTGACAGCCCAGTTGGCGCGTGAAGACCGCCTCCTTTTCACCATCTCACACACACAACAACACCATACTACTCACCTTATTATATTTCACCTTCATACAATGCACCATCCTCATCTGTCTCATTCTCAACCGTCCAACTTCTATATACATTACTACTAGAATCATTCATCCAACAACCCACACAACTAACAACATGCTTAACCACATTTCTCACAATCACATATACACTACTACTAAAATGTTTACTACCTATTTGCACAGCTACTTTCATTCATCACCAAACAACATCACAACTATCAATGATGACAGTGTCATTGTCACGACTAATATACACGCTAACAAGCGAACTCGACAAATTGTCTGTGTCACGCTCATGACATCATTGTTTCCACTGTCATCCTGGAGGTGAACTTCTCACAGTCAATCTGCTAAATATTCACACATGTGTGTAACCGAGATCAACTCACTATAGTCATCCTGCCACAACAGTTCTCTTTTCTGAGTCTACTGAAGTCGATCGACCGGTGAAGACGACCGAGTAGCGAATGTGCCAGACACTGATTCACGTCACCAACCGTTCACTCGATTACACGTAATATATACACAGACAGTTTACTGACGTGATGATTCAGTGAATGAGCTATTTTGTTGCCGATTGATTGTCTGTTGTAGGTGAGATAGAAAGAATAGAACGAGATGATATTCATGAGTGTTTAGCATCTGTTCACAATCGATCACTCCTCGTGGAAATTCCTTCAATTCGAACAACTGATAAATGACAGATATTGAGGAACAATGAATGTAGTGTCAGTTCTGTGTCCTCTTCAACTAGTCATGTCATCATATGGACTAGTCATCGTACAGTTAATTTGTTGTCTGAGTGGTGTTGTGTGCATGTCTTAGTATAATACTTGTTAAAGTGTGTGTTTGTGTGATCATTTGCCATTCATATGTGAGATAGGATTGAATGGATTGTGAATTGAATCTCGTATGCACTTGTAGTGAGTCGATCTCGAAGTGTGTTGTATTGATTGTGTTGGACATTGTTGATTGAAGTTGTGTGATAATTGTAAATGATGTTGTCTGTATGGTGTCCAATGAGCATGAAATGATTGTGTTAAATGAATGTGTACGGCTGGGCGTGGTGGCGTGCGCCTGTAATCTAGCTACTTGGAGGCCAGGGTGCGGGATTTCGTGGGACCGGGAGTTCTGGCATATGGGTGCTCATGTTGATCGGGCGTCCACGCTAAGCACGGCGCCGATATGGATGACCTGTCGGAGGATGGGTTGTCCAGGTCGTCTAAGGAGGGGCGGACCGGCCCAGGGGGGAAACCCAGCAGGCAAAAGTCCCCGCGTGGTGCGGTAGCGGGATAGCGCCTGTGAATGGTGTCCATCTGACAGCCCAGTTGGCGCGTGAAGACCGCCTCCTTTTCACCATCTCACACACACAACAACACCATACTACTCACCTTATTATATTTCACCTTCATACAATGCACCATCCTCATCTGTCTCATTCTCAACCGTCCAACTTCTATATACATTACTACTAGAATCATTCATCCAACAACCCACACAACTAACAACATGCTTAACCACATTTCTCACAATCACATATACACTACTACTAAAATGTTTACTACCTATTTGCACAGCTACTTTCATTCATCACCAAACAACATCACAACTATCAATGATGACAGTGTCATTGTCACGACTAATATACACGCTAACAAGCGAACTCGACAAATTGTCTGTGTCACGCTCATGACATCATTGTTTCCACTGTCATCCTGGAGGTGAACTTCTCACAGTCAATCTGCTAAATATTCACACATGTGTGTAACCGAGATCAACTCACTATAGTCATCCTGCCACAACAGTTCTCTTTTCTGAGTCTACTGAAGTCGATCGACCGGTGAAGACGACCGAGTAGCGAATGTGCCAGACACTGATTCACGTCACCAACCGTTCACTCGATTACACGTAATATATACACAGACAGTTTACTGACGTGATGATTCAGTGAATGAGCTATTTTGTTGCCGATTGATTGTCTGTTGTAGGTGAGATAGAAAGAATAGAACGAGATGATATTCATGAGTGTTTAGCATCTGTTCACAATCGATCACTCCTCGTGGAAATTCCTTCAATTCGAACAACTGATAAATGACAGATATTGAGGAACAATGAATGTAGTGTCAGTTCTGTGTCCTCTTCAACTAGTCATGTCATCATATGGACTAGTCATCGTACAGTTAATTTGTTGTCTGAGTGGTGTTGTGTGCATGTCTTAGTATAATACTTGTTAAAGTGTGTGTTTGTGTGATCATTTGCCATTCATATGTGAGATAGGATTGAATGGATTGTGAATTGAATCTCGTATGCACTTGTAGTGAGTCGATCTCGAAGTGTGTTGTATTGATTGTGTTGGACATTGTTGATTGAAGTTGTGTGATAATTGTAAATGATGTTGTCTGTATGGTGTCCAATGAGCATGAAATGATTGTGTTAAATGAATGTGTACGGCTGGGCGTGGTGGCGTGCGCCTGTAATCTAGCTACTTGGAGGCCAGGGTGCGGGATTTCGTGGGACCGGGAGTTCTGGCATATGGGTGCTCATGTTGATCGGGCGTCCACGCTAAGCACGGCGCCGATATGGATGACCTGTCGGAGGATGGGTTGTCCAGGTCGTCTAAGGAGGGGCGGACCGGCCCAGGGGGGAAACCCAGCAGGCAAAAGTCCCCGCGTGGTGCGGTAGCGGGATAGCGCCTGTGAATGGTGTCCATCTGACAGCCCAGTTGGCGCGTGAAGACCGCCTCCTTTTCACCATCTCACACACACAACAACACCATACTACTCACCTTATTATATTTCACCTTCATACAATGCACCATCCTCATCTGTCTCATTCTCAACCGTCCAACTTCTATATACATTACTACTAGAATCATTCATCCAACAACCCACACAACTAACAACATGCTTAACCACATTTCTCACAATCACATATACACTACTACTAAAATGTTTACTACCTATTTGCACAGCTACTTTCATTCATCACCAAACAACATCACAACTATCAATGATGACAGTGTCATTGTCACGACTAATATACACGCTAACAAGCGAACTCGACAAATTGTCTGTGTCACGCTCATGACATCATTGTTTCCACTGTCATCCTGGAGGTGAACTTCTCACAGTCAATCTGCTAAATATTCACACATGTGTGTAACCGAGATCAACTCACTATAGTCATCCTGCCACAACAGTTCTCTTTTCTGAGTCTACTGAAGTCGATCGACCGGTGAAGACGACCGAGTAGCGAATGTGCCAGACACTGATTCACGTCACCAACCGTTCACTCGATTACACGTAATATATACACAGACAGTTTACTGACGTGATGATTCAGTGAATGAGCTATTTTGTTGCCGATTGATTGTCTGTTGTAGGTGAGATAGAAAGAATAGAACGAGATGATATTCATGAGTGTTTAGCATCTGTTCACAATCGATCACTCCTCGTGGAAATTCCTTCAATTCGAACAACTGATAAATGACAGATATTGAGGAACAATGAATGTAGTGTCAGTTCTGTGTCCTCTTCAACTAGTCATGTCATCATATGGACTAGTCATCGTACAGTTAATTTGTTGTCTGAGTGGTGTTGTGTGCATGTCTTAGTATAATACTTGTTAAAGTGTGTGTTTGTGTGATCATTTGCCATTCATATGTGAGATAGGATTGAATGGATTGTGAATTGAATCTCGTATGCACTTGTAGTGAGTCGATCTCGAAGTGTGTTGTATTGATTGTGTTGGACATTGTTGATTGAAGTTGTGTGATAATTGTAAATGATGTTGTCTGTATGGTGTCCAATGAGCATGAAATGATTGTGTTAAATGAATGTGTACGGCTGGGCGTGGTGGCGTGCGCCTGTAATCTAGCTACTTGGAGGCCAGGGTGCGGGATTTCGTGGGACCGGGAGTTCTGGCATATGGGTGCTCATGTTGATCGGGCGTCCACGCTAAGCACGGCGCCGATATGGATGACCTGTCGGAGGATGGGTTGTCCAGGTCGTCTAAGGAGGGGCGGACCGGCCCAGGGGGAAACCCAGCAGGCAAAAGTCCCCGCGTGGTGCGGTAGCGGGATAGCGCCTGTGAATGGTGTCCATCTGACAGCCCAGTTGGCGCGTGAAGACCGCCTCCTTTTCACCATCTCACACACACAACAACACCATACTACTCACCTTATTATATTTCACCTTCATACAATGCACCATCCTCATCTGTCTCATTCTCAACCGTCCAACTTCTATATACATTACTACTAGAATCATTCATCCAACAACCCACACAACTAACAACATGCTTAACCACATTTCTCACAATCACATATACACTACTACTAAAATGTTTACTACCTATTTGCACAGCTACTTTCATTCATCACCAAACAACATCACAACTATCAATGATGACAGTGTCATTGTCACGACTAATATACACGCTAACAAGCGAACTCGACAAATTGTCTGTGTCACGCTCATGACATCATTGTTTCCACTGTCATCCTGGAGGTGAACTTCTCACAGTCAATCTGCTAAATATTCACACATGTGTGTAACCGAGATCAACTCACTATAGTCATCCTGCCACAACAGTTCTCTTTTCTGAGTCTACTGAAGTCGATCGACCGGTGAAGACGACCGAGTAGCGAATGTGCCAGACACTGATTCACGTCACCAACCGTTCACTCGATTACACGTAATATATACACAGACAGTTTACTGACGTGATGATTCAGTGAATGAGCTATTTTGTTGCCGATTGATTGTCTGTTGTAGGTGAGATAGAAAGAATAGAACGAGATGATATTCATGAGTGTTTAGCATCTGTTCACAATCGATCACTCCTCGTGGAAATTCCTTCAATTCGAACAACTGATAAATGACAGATATTGAGGAACAATGAATGTGGTGTCAGTTCTGTGTCCTCTTCAACTAGTCATGTCATCATATGGACTAGTCATCGTACAGTTAATTTGTTGTCTGAGTGGTGTTGTGTGCATGTCTTAGTATAATACTTGTTAAAGTGTGTGTTTGTGTGATCATTTGCCATTCATATGTGAGATAGGATTGAATGGATTGTGAATTGAATCTCGTATGCACTTGTAGTGAGTCGATCTCGAAGTGTGTTGTATTGATTGTGTTGGACATTGTTGATTGAAGTTGTGTGATAATTGTAAATGATGTTGTCTGTATGGTGTCCAATGAGCATGAAATGATTGTGTTAAATGAATGTGTACGGCTGGGCGTGGTGGCGTGCGCCTGTAATCTAGCTACTTGGAGGCCAGGGTGCGGGATTTCGTGGGACCGGGAGTTCTGGCATATGGGTGCTCATGTTGATCGGGCGTCCACGCTAAGCACGGCGCCGATATGGATGACCTGTCGGAGGATGGGTTGTCCAGGTCGTCTAAGGAGGGGCGGACCGGCCCAGGGGGAAACCCAGCAGGCAAAAGTCCCCGCGTGGTGCGGTAGCGGGATAGCGCCTGTGAATGGTGTCCATCTGACAGCCCAGTTGGCGCGTGAAGACCGCCTCCTTTTCACCATCTCACACACACAACAACACCATACTACTCACCTTATTATATTTCACCTTCATACAATGCACCATCCTCATCTGTCTCATTCTCAACCGTCCAACTTCTATATACATTACTACTAGAATCATTCATCCAACAACCCACACAACTAACAACATGCTTAACCACATTTCTCACAATCACATATACACTACTACTAAAATGTTTACTACCTATTTGCACAGCTACTTTCATTCATCACCAAACAACATCACAACTATCAATGATGACAGTGTCATTGTCACGACTAATATACACGCTAACAAGCGAACTCGACAAATTGTCTGTGTCACGCTCATGACATCATTGTTTCCACTGTCATCCTGGAGGTGAACTTCTCACAGTCAATCTGCTAAATATTCACACATGTGTGTAACCGAGATCAACTCACTATAGTCATCCTGCCACAACAGTTCTCTTTTCTGAGTCTACTGAAGTCGATCGACCGGTGAAGACGACCGAGTAGCGAATGTGCCAGACACTGATTCACGTCACCAACCGTTCACTCGATTACACGTAATATATACACAGACAGTTTACTGACGTGATGATTCAGTGAATGAGCTATTTTGTTGCCGATTGATTGTCTGTTGTAGGTGAGATAGAAAGAATAGAACGAGATGATATTCATGAGTGTTTAGCATCTGTTCACAATCGATCACTCCTCGTGGAAATTCCTTCAATTCGAACAACTGATAAATGACAGATATTGAGGAACAATGAATGTGGTGTCAGTTCTGTGTCCTCTTCAACTAGTCATGTCATCATATGGACTAGTCATCGTACAGTTAATTTGTTGTCTGAGTGGTGTTGTGTGCATGTCTTAGTATAATACTTGTTAAAGTGTGTGTTTGTGTGATCATTTGCCATTCATATGTGAGATAGGATTGAATGGATTGTGAATTGAATCTCGTATGCACTTGTAGTGAGTCGATCTCGAAGTGTGTTGTATTGATTGTGTTGGACATTGTTGATTGAAGTTGTGTGATAATTGTAAATGATGTTGTCTGTATGGTGTCCAATGAGCATGAAATGATTGTGTTAAATGAATGTGTACGGCTGGGCGTGGTGGCGTGCGCCTGTAATCTAGCTACTTGGAGGCCAGGGTGCGGGATTTCGTGGGACCGGGAGTTCTGGCATATGGGTGCTCATGTTGATCGGGCGTCCACGCTAAGCACGGCGCCGATATGGATGACCTGTCGGAGGATGGGTTGTCCAGGTCGTCTAAGGAGGGGCGGACCGGCCCAGGGGGAAACCCAGCAGGCAAAAGTCCCCGCGTGGTGCGGTAGCGGGATAGCGCCTGTGAATGGTGTCCATCTGACAGCCCAGTTGGCGCGTGAAGACCGCCTCCTTTTCACCATCTCACACACACAACAACACCATACTACTCACCTTATTATATTTCACCTTCATACAATGCACCATCCTCATCTGTCTCATTCTCAACCGTCCAACTTCTATATACATTACTACTAGAATCATTCATCCAACAACCCACACAACTAACAACATGCTTAACCACATTTCTCACAATCACATATACACTACTACTAAAATGTTTACTACCTATTTGCACAGCTACTTTCATTCATCACCAAACAACATCACAACTATCAATGATGACAGTGTCATTGTCACGACTAATATACACGCTAACAAGCGAACTCGACAAATTGTCTGTGTCACGCTCATGACATCATTGTTTCCACTGTCATCCTGGAGGTGAACTTCTCACAGTCAATCTGCTAAATATTCACACATGTGTGTAACCGAGATCAACTCACTATAGTCATCCTGCCACAACAGTTCTCTTTTCTGAGTCTACTGAAGTCGATCGACCGGTGAAGACGACCGAGTAGCGAATGTGCCAGACACTGATTCACGTCACCAACCGTTCACTCGATTACACGTAATATATACACAGACAGTTTACTGACGTGATGATTCAGTGAATGAGCTATTTTGTTGCCGATTGATTGTCTGTTGTAGGTGAGATAGAAAGAATAGAACGAGATGATATTCATGAGTGTTTAGCATCTGTTCACAATCGATCACTCCTCGTGGAAATTCCTTCAATTCGAACAACTGATAAATGACAGATATTGAGGAACAATGAATGTGGTGTCAGTTCTGTGTCCTCTTCAACTAGTCATGTCATCATATGGACTAGTCATCGTACAGTTAATTTGTTGTCTGAGTGGTGTTGTGTGCATGTCTTAGTATAATACTTGTTAAAGTGTGTGTTTGTGTGATCATTTGCCATTCATATGTGAGATAGGATTGAATGGATTGTGAATTGAATCTCGTATGCACTTGTAGTGAGTCGATCTCGAAGTGTGTTGTATTGATTGTGTTGGACATTGTTGATTGAAGTTGTGTGATAATTGTAAATGATGTTGTCTGTATGGTGTCCAATGAGCATGAAATGATTGTGTTAAATGAATGTGTACGGCTGGGCGTGGTGGCGTGCGCCTGTAATCTAGCTACTTGGAGGCCAGGGTGCGGGATTTCGTGGGACCGGGAGTTCTGGCATATGGGTGCTCATGTTGATCGGGCGTCCACGCTAAGCACGGCGCCGATATGGATGACCTGTCGGAGGATGGGTTGTCCAGGTCGTCTAAGGAGGGGCGGACCGGCCCAGGGGGAAACCCAGCAGGCAAAAGTCCCCGCGTGGTGCGGTAGCGGGATAGCGCCTGTGAATGGTGTCCATCTGACAGCCCAGTTGGCGCGTGAAGACCGCCTCCTTTTCACCATCTCACACACACAACAACACCATACTACTCACCTTATTATATTTCACCTTCATACAATGCACCATCCTCATCTGTCTCATTCTCAACCGTCCAACTTCTATATACATTACTACTAGAATCATTCATCCAACAACCCACACAACTAACAACATGCTTAACCACATTTCTCACAATCACATATACACTACTACTAAAATGTTTACTACCTATTTGCACAGCTACTTTCATTCATCACCAAACAACATCACAACTATCAATGATGACAGTGTCATTGTCACGACTAATATACACGCTAACAAGCGAACTCGACAAATTGTCTGTGTCACGCTCATGACATCATTGTTTCCACTGTCATCCTGGAGGTGAACTTCTCACAGTCAATCTGCTAAATATTCACACATGTGTGTAACCGAGATCAACTCACTATAGTCATCCTGCCACAACAGTTCTCTTTTCTGAGTCTACTGAAGTCGATCGACCGGTGAAGACGACCGAGTAGCGAATGTGCCAGACACTGATTCACGTCACCAACCGTTCACTCGATTACACGTAATATATACACAGACAGTTTACTGACGTGATGATTCAGTGAATGAGCTATTTTGTTGCCGATTGATTGTCTGTTGTAGGTGAGATAGAAAGAATAGAACGAGATGATATTCATGAGTGTTTAGCATCTGTTCACAATCGATCACTCCTCGTGGAAATTCCTTCAATTCGAACAACTGATAAATGACAGATATTGAGGAACAATGAATGTGGTGTCAGTTCTGTGTCCTCTTCAACTAGTCATGTCATCATATGGACTAGTCATCGTACAGTTAATTTGTTGTCTGAGTGGTGTTGTGTGCATGTCTTAGTATAATACTTGTTAAAGTGTGTGTTTGTGTGATCATTTGCCATTCATATGTGAGATAGGATTGAATGGATTGTGAATTGAATCTCGTATGCACTTGTAGTGAGTCGATCTCGAAGTGTGTTGTATTGATTGTGTTGGACATTGTTGATTGAAGTTGTGTGATAATTGTAAATGATGTTGTCTGTATGGTGTCCAATGAGCATGAAATGATTGTGTTAAATGAATGTGTACGGCTGGGCGTGGTGGCGTGCGCCTGTAATCTAGCTACTTGGAGGCCAGGGTGCGGGATTTCGTGGGACCGGGAGTTCTGGCATATGGGTGCTCATGTTGATCGGGCGTCCACGCTAAGCACGGCGCCGATATGGATGACCTGTCGGAGGATGGGTTGTCCAGGTCGTCTAAGGAGGGGCGGACCGGCCCAGGGGGAAACCCAGCAGGCAAAAGTCCCCGCGTGGTGCGGTAGCGGGATAGCGCCTGTGAATGGTGTCCATCTGACAGCCCAGTTGGCGCGTGAAGACCGCCTCCTTTTCACCATCTCACACACACAACAACACCATACTACTCACCTTATTATATTTCACCTTCATACAATGCACCATCCTCATCTGTCTCATTCTCAACCGTCCAACTTCTATATACATTACTACTAGAATCATTCATCCAACAACCCACACAACTAACAACATGCTTAACCACATTTCTCACAATCACATATACACTACTACTAAAATGTTTACTACCTATTTGCACAGCTACTTTCATTCATCACCAAACAACATCACAACTATCAATGATGACAGTGTCATTGTCACGACTAATATACACGCTAACAAGCGAACTCGATAAATTGTCTGTGTCAGGCTCATGACATCATTGTTTCCACTGTCATCCTGGAGGTGAACTTCTCACAGTCAATCTGCTAAATATTCACACATGTGTGTAACCGAGATCAACTCACTATAGTCATCCTGCCACAACAGTTCTCTTTTCTGAGTCTACTGAAGTCGATCGACCGGTGAAGACGACCGAGTAGCGAATGTGCCAGACACTGATTCACGTCACCAACCGTTCACTCGATTACACGTAATATATACACAGACAGTTTACTGACGTGATGATTCAGTGAATGAGCTATTTTGTTGCCGATTGATTGTCTGTTGTAGGTGAGATAGAAAGAATAGAACGAGATGATATTCATGAGTGTTTAGCATCTGTTCACAATCGATCACTCCTCGTGGAAATTCCTTCAATTCGAACAACTGATAAATGACAGATATTGAGGAACAATGAATGTGGTGTCAGTTCTGTGTCCTCTTCAACTAGTCATGTCATCATATGGACTAGTCATCGTACAGTTAATTTGTTGTCTGAGTGGTGTTGTGTGCATGTCTTAGTATAATACTTGTTAAAGTGTGTGTTTGTGTGATCATTTGCCATTCATATGTGAGATAGGATTGAATGGATTGTGAATTGAATCTCGTATGCACTTGTAGTGAGTCGATCTCGAAGTGTGTTGTATTGATTGTGGTGGACATTGTTGATTGAAGTTGTGTGATAATTGTAAATGATGTTGTCTGTATGGTGTCCAATGAGCATGAAATGATTGTGTTAAATGAATGTGTACGGCTGGGCGTGGTGGCGTGCGCCTGTAATCTAGCTACTTGGAGGCCAGGGTGCGGGATTTCGTGGGACCGGGAGTTCTGGCATATGGGTGCTCATGTTGATCGGGCGTCCACGCTAAGCACGGCGCCGATATGGATGACCTGTCGGAGGATGGGTTGTCCAGGTCGTCTAAGGAGGGGCGGACCGGCCCAGGGGGAAACCCAGCAGGCAAAAGTCCCCGCGTGGTGCGGTAGCGGGATAGCGCCTGTGAATGGTGTCCATCTGACAGCCCAGTTGGCGCGTGAAGACCGCCTCCTTTTCACCATCTCACACACACAACAACACCATACTACTCACCTTATTATATTTCACCTTCATACAATGCACCATCCTCATCTGTCTCATTCTCAACCGTCCAACTTCTATATACATTACTACTAGAATCATTCATCCAACAACCCACACAACTAACAACATGCTTAACCACATTTCTCACAATCACATATACACTACTACTAAAATGTTTACTACCTATTTGCACAGCTACTTTCATTCATCACCAAACAACATCACAACTATCAATGATGACAGTGTCATTGTCACGACTAATATACACGCTAACAAGCGAACTCGACAAATTGTCTGTGTCACGCTCATGACATCATTGTTTCCACTGTCATCCTGGAGGTGAACTTCTCACAGTCAATCTGCTAAATATTCACACATGTGTGTAACCGAGATCAACTCACTATAGTCATCCTGCCACAACAGTTCTCTTTTCTGAGTCTACTGAAGTCGATCGACCGGTGAAGACGACCGAGTAGCGAATGTGCCAGACACTGATTCACGTCACCAACCGTTCACTCGATTACACGTAATATATACACAGACAGTTTACTGACGTGATGATTCAGTGAATGAGCTATTTTGTTGCCGATTGATTGTCTGTTGTAGGTGAGATAGAAAGAATAGAACGAGATGATATTCATGAGTGTTTAGCATCTGTTCACAATCGATCACTCCTCGTGGAAATTCCTTCAATTCGAACAACTGATAAATGACAGATATTGAGGAACAATGAATGTGGTGTCAGTTCTGTGTCCTCTTCAACTAGTCATGTCATCATATGGACTAGTCATCGTACAGTTAATTTGTTGTCTGAGTGGTGTTGTGTGCATGTCTTAGTATAATACTTGTTAAAGTGTGTGTTTGTGTGATCATTTGCCATTCATATGTGAGATAGGATTGAATGGATTGTGAATTGAATCTCGTATGCACTTGTAGTGAGTCGATCTCGAAGTGTGTTGTATTGATTGTGTTGGACATTGTTGATTGAAGTTGTGTGATAATTGTAAATGATGTTGTCTGTATGGTGTCCAATGAGCATGAAATGATTGTGTTAAATGAATGTGTACGGCTGGGCGTGGTGGCGTGCGCCTGTAATCTAGCTACTTGGAGGCCAGGGTGCGGGATTTCGTGGGACCGGGAGTTCTGGCATATGGGTGCTCATGTTGATCGGGCGTCCACGCTAAGCACGGCGCCGATATGGATGACCTGTCGGAGGATGGGTTGTCCAGGTCGTCTAAGGAGGGGCGGACCGGCCCAGGGGGAAACCCAGCAGGCAAAAGTCCCCGCGTGGTGCGGTAGCGGGATAGCGCCTGTGAATGGTGTCCATCTGACAGCCCAGTTGGCGCGTGAAGACCGCCTCCTTTTCACCATCTCACACACACAACAACACCATACTACTCACCTTATTATATTTCACCTTCATACAATGCACCATCCTCATCTGTCTCATTCTCAACCGTCCAACTTCTATATACATTACTACTAGAATCATTCATCCAACAACCCACACAACTAACAACATGCTTAACCACATTTCTCACAATCACATATACACTACTACTAAAATGTTTACTACCTATTTGCACAGCTACTTTCATTCATCACCAAACAACATCACAACTATCAATGATGACAGTGTCATTGTCACGACTAATATACACGCTAACAAGCGAACTCGACAAATTGTCTGTGTCAGGCTCATGACATCATTGTTTCCACTGTCATCCTGGAGGTGAACTTCTCACAGTCAATCTGCTAAATATTCACACATGTGTGTAACCGAGATCAACTCACTATAGTCATCCTGCCACAACAGTTCTCTTTTCTGAGTCTACTGAAGTCGATCGACCGGTGAAGACGACCGAGTAGCGAATGTGCCAGACACTGATTCACGTCACCAACCGTTCACTCGATTACACGTAATATATACACAGACAGTTTACTGACGTGATGATTCAGTGAATGAGCTATTTTGTTGCCGATTGATTGTCTGTTGTAGGTGAGATAGAAAGAATAGAACGAGATGATATTCATGAGTGTTTAGCATCTGTTCACAATCGATCACTCCTCGTGGAAATTCCTTCAATTCGAACAACTGATAAATGACAGATATTGAGGAACAATGAATGTGGTGTCAGTTCTGTGTCCTCTTCAACTAGTCATGTCATCATATGGACTAGTCATCGTACAGTTAATTTGTTGTCTGAGTGGTGTTGTGTGCATGTCTTAGTATAATACTTGTTAAAGTGTGTGTTTGTGTGATCATTTGCCATTCATATGTGAGATAGGATTGAATGGATTGTGAATTGAATCTCGTATGCACTTGTAGTGAGTCGATCTCGAAGTGTGTTGTATTGATTGTGTTGGACATTGTTGATTGAAGTTGTGTGATAATTGTAAATGATGTTGTCTGTATGGTGTCCAATGAGCATGAAATGATTGTGTTAAATGAATGTGTACGGCTGGGCGTGGTGGCGTGCGCCTGTAATCTAGCTACTTGGAGGCCAGGGTGCGGGATTTCGTGGGACCGGGAGTTCTGGCATATGGGTGCTCATGTTGATCGGGCGTCCACGCTAAGCACGGCGCCGATATGGATGACCTGTCGGAGGATGGGTTGTCCAGGTCGTCTAAGGAGGGGCGGACCGGCCCAGGGGGGAAACCCAGCAGGCAAAAGTCCCCGCGTGGTGCGGTAGCGGGATAGCGCCTGTGAATGGTGTCCATCTGACAGCCCAGTTGGCGCGTGAAGACCGCCTCCTTTTCACCATCTCACACACACAACAACACCATACTACTCACCTTATTATATTTCACCTTCATACAATGCACCATCCTCATCTGTCTCATTCTCAACCGTCCAACTTCTATATACATTACTACTAGAATCATTCATCCAACAACCCACACAACTAACAACATGCTTAACCACATTTCTCACAATCACATATACACTACTACTAAAATGTTTACTACCTATTTGCACAGCTACTTTCATTCATCACCAAACAACATCACAACTATCAATGATGACAGTGTCATTGTCACGACTAATATACACGCTAACAAGCGAACTCGACAAATTGTCTGTGTCAGGCTCATGACATCATTGTTTCCACTGTCATCCTGGAGGTGAACTTCTCACAGTCAATCTGCTAAATATTCACACATGTGTGTAACCGAGATCAACTCACTATAGTCATCCTGCCACAACAGTTCTCTTTTCTGAGTCTACTGAAGTCGATCGACCGGTGAAGACGACCGAGTAGCGAATGTGCCAGACACTGATTCACGTCACCAACCGTTCACTCGATTACACGTAATATATACACAGACAGTTTACTGACGTGATGATTCAGTGAATGAGCTATTTTGTTGCCGATTGATTGTCTGTTGTAGGTGAGATAGAAAGAATAGAACGAGATGATATTCATGAGTGTTTAGCATCTGTTCACAATCGATCACTCCTCGTGGAAATTCCTTCAATTCGAACAACTGATAAATGACAGATATTGAGGAACAATGAATGTGGTGTCAGTTCTGTGTCCTCTTCAACTAGTCATGTCATCATATGGACTAGTCATCGTACAGTTAATTTGTTGTCTGAGTGGTGTTGTGTGCATGTCTTAGTATAATACTTGTTAAAGTGTGTGTTTGTGTGATCATTTGCCATTCATATGTGAGATAGGATTGAATGGATTGTGAATTGAATCTCGTATGCACTTGTAGTGAGTCGATCTCGAAGTGTGTTGTATTGATTGTGTTGGACATTGTTGATTGAAGTTGTGTGATAATTGTAAATGATGTTGTCTGTATGGTGTCCAATGAGCATGAAATGATTGTGTTAAATGAATGTGTACGGCTGGGCGTGGTGGCGTGCGCCTGTAATCTAGCTACTTGGAGGCCAGGGTGCGGGATTTCGTGGGACCGGGAGTTCTGGCATATGGGTGCTCATGTTGATCGGGCGTCCACGCTAAGCACGGCGCCGATATGGATGACCTGTCGGAGGATGGGTTGTCCAGGTCGTCTAAGGAGGGGCGGACCGGCCCAGGGGGAAACCCAGCAGGCAAAAGTCCCCGCGTGGTGCGGTAGCGGGATAGCGCCTGTGAATGGTGTCCATCTGACAGCCCAGTTGGCGCGTGAAGACCGCCTCCTTTTCACCATCTCACACACACAACAACACCATACTACTCACCTTATTATATTTCACCTTCATACAATGCACCATCCTCATCTGTCTCATTCTCAACCGTCCAACTTCTATATACATTACTACTAGAATCATTCATCCAACAACCCACACAACTAACAACATGCTTAACCACATTTCTCACAATCACATATACACTACTACTAAAATGTTTACTACCTATTTGCACAGCTACTTTCATTCATCACCAAACAACATCACAACTATCAATGATGACAGTGTCATTGTCACGACTAATATACACGCTAACAAGCGAACTCGACAAATTGTCTGTGTCACGCTCATGACATCATTGTTTCCACTGTCATCCTGGAGGTGAACTTCTCACAGTCAATCTGCTAAATATTCACACATGTGTGTAACCGAGATCAACTCACTATAGTCATCCTGCCACAACAGTTCTCTTTTCTGAGTCTACTGAAGTCGATCGACCGGTGAAGACGACCGAGTAGCGAATGTGCCAGACACTGATTCACGTCACCAACCGTTCACTCGATTACACGTAATATATACACAGACAGTTTACTGACGTGATGATTCAGTGAATGAGCTATTTTGTTGCCGATTGATTGTCTGTTGTAGGTGAGATAGAAAGAATAGAACGAGATGATATTCATGAGTGTTTAGCATCTGTTCACAATCGATCACTCCTCGTGGAAATTCCTTCAATTCGAACAACTGATAAATGACAGATATTGAGGAACAATGAATGTGGTGTCAGTTCTGTGTCCTCTTCAACTAGTCATGTCATCATATGGACTAGTCATCGTACAGTTAATTTGTTGTCTGAGTGGTGTTGTGTGCATGTCTTAGTATAATACTTGTTAAAGTGTGTGTTTGTGTGATCATTTGCCATTCATATGTGAGATAGGATTGAATGGATTGTGAATTGAATCTCGTATGCACTTGTAGTGAGTCGATCTCGAAGTGTGTTGTATTGATTGTGTTGGACATTGTTGATTGAAGTTGTGTGATAATTGTAAATGATGTTGTCTGTATGGTGTCCAATGAGCATGAAATGATTGTGTTAAATGAATGTGTACGGCTGGGCGTGGTGGCGTGCGCCTGTAATCTAGCTACTTGAAGGCCAGGGTGCGGGATTTCGTGGGACCGGGAGTTCTGGCATATGGGTGCTCATGTTGATCGGGCGTCCACGCTAAGCACGGCGCCGATATGGATGACCTGTCGGAGGATGGGTTGTCCAGGTCGTCTAAGGAGGGGCGGACCGGCCCAGGGGGGAAACCCAGCAGGCAAAAGTCCCCGCGTGGTGCGGTAGCGGGATAGCGCATGTGAATGGTGTCCATCTGACAGCCCAGTTGGCGCGTGAAGACCGCCTCCTTTTCACCATCTCACACACACAACAACACCATACTACTCACCTTATTATATTTCACCTTCATACAATGCACCATCCTCATCTGTCTCATTCTCAACCGTCCAACTTCTATATACATTACTACTAGAATCATTCATCCAACAACCCACACAACTAACAACATGCTTAACCACATTTCTCACAATCACATATACACTACTACTAAAATGTTTACTACCTATTTGCACAGCTACTTTCATTCATCACCAAACAACATCACAACTATCAATGATGACAGTGTCATTGTCACGACTAATATACACGCTAACAAGCGAACTCGACAAATTGTCTGTGTCAGGCTCATGACATCATTGTTTCCACTGTCATCCTGGAGGTGAACTTCTCACAGTCAATCTGCTAAATATTCACACATGTGTGTACCCGAGATCAACTCACTATAGTCATCCTGCCACAACAGTTCTCTTTTCTGAGTCTACTGAAGTCGATCGACCGGTGAAGACGACCGAGTAGCGAATGTGCCAGACACTGATTCACGTCACCAACCGTTCACTCGATTACACGTAATATATACACAGACAGTTTACTGACGTGATGATTCAGTGAATGAGCTATTTTGTTGCCGATTGATTGTCTGTTGTAGGTGAGATAGAAAGAATAGAACGAGATGATATTCATGAGTGTTTAGCATCTGTTCACAATCGATCACTCCTCGTGAAAATTCCTTCAATTCGAACAACTGATAAATGACAGATATTGAGGAACAATGAATGTGGTGTCAGTTCTGTGTCCTCTTCAACTAGTCATGTCATCATATGGACTAGTCATCGTACAGTTAATTTGTTGTCTGAGTGGTGTTGTGTGCATGTCTTAGTATAATACTTGTTAAAGTGTGTGTTTGTGTGATCATTTGCCATTCATATGTGAGATAGGATTGAATGGATTGTGAATTGAATCTCGTATGCACTTGTAGTGAGTCGATCTCGAAGTGTGTTGTATTGATTGTGTTGGACATTGTTGATTGAAGTTGTGTGATAATTGTAAATGATGTTGTCTGTATGGTGTCCAATGAGCATGAAATGATTGTGTTAAATGAATGTGTACGGCTGGGCGTGGTGGCGTGCGCCTGTAATCTAGCTACTTGGAGGCCAGGGTGCGGGATTTCGTGGGACCGGGAGTTCTGGCATATGGGTGCTCATGTTGATCGGGCGTCCACGCTAAGCACGGCGCCGATATGGATGACCTGTCGGAGGATGGGTTGTCCAGGTCGTCTAAGGAGGGGCGGACCGGCCCAGGGGGAAACCCAGCAGGCAAAAGTCCCCGCGTGGTGCGGTAGCGGGATAGCGCCTGTGAATGGTGTCCATCTGACAGCCCAGTTGGCGCGTGAAGACCGCCTCCTTTTCACCATCTCACACACACAACAACACCATACTACTCACCTTATTATATTTCACCTTCATACAATGCACCATCCTCATCTGTCTCATTCTCAACCGTCCAACTTCTATATACATTACTACTAGAATCATTCATCCAACAACCCACACAACTAACAACATGCTTAACCACATTTCTCACAATCACATATACACTACTACTAAAATGTTTACTACCTATTTGCACAGCTACTTTCATTCATCACCAAACAACATCACAACTATCAATGATGACAGTGTCATTGTCACGACTAATATACACGCTAACAAGCGAACTCGACAAATTGTCTGTGTCAGGCTCATGACATCATTGTTTCCACTGTCATCCTGGAGGTGAACTTCTCACAGTCAATCTGCTAAATATTCACACATGTGTGTAACCGAGATCAACTCACTATAGTCATCCTGCCACAACAGTTCTCTTTTCTGAGTCTACTGAAGTCGATCGACCGGTGAAGACGACCGAGTAGCGAATGTGCCAGACACTGATTCACGTCACCAACCGTTCACTCGATTACACGTAATATATACACAGACAGTTTACTGACGTGATGATTCAGTGAATGAGCTATTTTGTTGCCGATTGATTGTCTGTTGTAGGTGAGATAGAAAGAATAGAACGAGATGATATTCATGAGTGTTTAGCATCTGTTCACAATCGATCACTCCTCGTGGAAATTCCTTCAATTCGAACAACTGATAAATGACAGATATTGAGGAACAATGAATGTGGTGTCAGTTCTGTGTCCTCTTCAACTAGTCATGTCATCATATGGACTAGTCATCGTACAGTTAATTTGTTGTCTGAGTGGTGTTGTGTGCATGTCTTAGTATAATACTTGTTAAAGTGTGTGTTTGTGTGATCATTTGCCATTCATATGTGAGATAGGATTGAATGGATTGTGAATTGAATCTCGTATGCACTTGTAGTGAGTCGATCTCGAAGTGTGTTGTATTGATTGTGTTGGACATTGTTGATTGAAGTTGTGTGATAATTGTAAATGATGTTGTCTGTATGGTGTCCAATGAGCATGAAATGATTGTGTTAAATGAATGTGTACGGCTGGGCGTGGTGGCGTGCGCCTGTAATCTAGCTACTTGGAGGCCAGGGTGCGGGATTTCGTGGGACCGGGAGTTCTGGCATATGGGTGCTCATGTTGATCGGGCGTCCACGCTAAGCACGGCGCCGATATGGATGACCTGTCGGAGGATGGGTTGTCCAGGTCGTCTAAGGAGGGGCGGACCGGCCCAGGGGGGAAACCCAGCAGGCAAAAGTCCCCGCGTGGTGCGGTAGCGGGATAGCGCGTGTGAATGGTGTCCATCTGACAGCCCAGTTAGCGCGTGAAGACCGCCTCCTTTTCACCATCTCACACACACAACAACACCATACTACTCACCTTATTATATTTCACCTTCATACAATGCACCATCCTCATCTGTCTCATTCTCAACCGTCCAACTTCTATATACATTACTACTAGAATCATTCATCCAACAACCCACACAACTAACAACATGCTTAACCACATTTCTCACAATCACATATACACTACTACTAAAATGTTTACTACCTATTTGCACAGCTACTTTCATTCATCACCAAACAACATCACAACTATCAATGATGACAGTGTCATTGTCACGACTAATATACACGCTAACAAGCGAACTCGACAAATTGTCTGTGTCACGCTCATGACATCATTGTTTCCACTGTCATCCTGGAGGTGAACTTCTCACAGTCAATCTGCTAAATATTCACACATGTGTGTAACCGAGATCAACTCACTATAATCATCTTGCCACAACAGTTCTCTTTTCTGAGTCTACTGAAGTCGATCGACCGGTGAAGACGACCGAGTAGCGAATGTGCCAGACACTGATTCACGTCACCAACCGTTCACTTATTTACATGTACTTTGTGCATTGATATTTTTCTATTGAATTATTTTTCTTAATTTTTTTTAGTTACCTTGAAATTGTTTTTTGCATTTTGTTGCTGTCCTATTTCTATTGCTATCTCTCCTAGTGGTAGCCTATACTTCGTCTATTTTGATCCTGGGATTTCTAAAATATCATCTGTCCTCCTCAATTTCAGGGCAACCAACATGCATCATTTAATCGTATGTCGTGGCGTGGCTCGTTCCGCTGTGGTCTCATTTTCTCTTGTATCTACTTTGATTAATATATTTCTGTAATTACGTTCTCTGTTTTGTACGGTCTTCAACGCATTTATGATACCTTGGTACGTCAATGGGGTAGTCCACGTACGGCGCTGACCACGAGGTGTGCTTCGACGTTAGCTAGTTTGTAACACCATTCACGTCTAACTCGAGTAGGCGTCCAATCATTTTGAAATAGATCATCTACGTTGGTGATCTACACGTTCGTTGTTTTTCTCCGTCTATCTGTTTATTTACCTTTTTATCTGCGCTTTTTATTAGTTGATTCTATTATTTTGTTTTCGTTTGATTTCAGACGTGGCATCGGAATTAAATCTGCTTATCAAGCCACGTATATCCCAGACGTATTTTTTATTCTTAACTTTCAACTTTATGTGTTTCTTATTAGTGTAGAATTTTTTCGCAAAATAGGCTTCCATACTTGATTCTTATTTGTATGTTTTCCTAACTTAAAATTAAATATTTATATCGTGTTGATGCCCATCATAAAAATATAATACAATTTCTTACTGCGTATTTTGAATCTGAGTTCTCGTTTCCTTGTCAATTTTCTAGACATTTTGGGACTGGTATTATTCCCAGTTATCTCTTGCTTTGTGATGCAGTTTAGTGATTTTCGCACTATATGTTCTATCCATTTCCAAAGTCTTTACCTAAAGAGATGACAGACCGGAGTATGTCACAACCTGTAAGACTTTCAAATAATTAAGAGCCCATAAGACACCTGTCATGCACCCTCAATAAATATAGAACCAGGCTACCGGAACGACGTAGTAGGGATTGGTATAGTTGAGTAATTATGGGGAACCAACAAGGAAAATAAGCATATTCGAGCTATGATTGATCGCCTTATGAAGTTGTGTTAGGCGATTTTCCTAGAAATTATGCGTGCTCAAACTGTAGCCAAAGCGTCATGTAAAGTTTTGGTCGCTCCTTGGGGTGCCTCTGTTCAACTACATTCGGGAATTTAAAAAGAAACCTATAAAGCATTACGTCAAGCATTGGGAATTCTCAAAACGAGAACAATTGTCTACCGTTCAGAGGGCAACGGATTTCTCAAGTAACCAAATCGGATTCTCAAAATGCTACTGAAAGAATTTGTTAATGAAGAGGAAGCTAAACCGTGGGACAGCTATAATTGATGTTTGCTAACATTGCTGTAGCGTCCATACGTCTCCTGGACATACACCTCATTTTCCGTGAATAGGAAGGGATAGGAGACCTTCATCTGAGGTTTTGACATCGAAAACGCACCAAGAACCAATATTAGTGTCACAAAATATACTACTAAAGTCTGATAGTAAGACAGAACTCCACCCTGCCGTAGCTGAGAAGAAGTTGGCCTCATCGAATATTATTGTGAGTAACTTGTTAGAGTCAAACGATCCTGATCTTCAAATTAGACACACTCGGAGAATTTATCCGTAGCACCTAACCAGATAACTCTAAAGTAGTTCAAGTCAAAAAGTGATAAGAATAGGTGAGAGAACTGACGAAAATGTTGAACCCTGAGTATATAGACCCGGTTAGGTAATCCTAGGGTCGGAAAAAAAAACGCGATCTTCTGTTAGGTAGCGTTCGTAGTCACGACGTCACTGACATTCGAGTAAGACCTGATATGTCTCTAGAAGATAGAATAAAAAGGAAGTCGGCACTAGGAACCGGTCGACAAAATGGTGAGGAAAATCTCCGATTAGTGTGTTTTCGAACAGTCAGGTCTTGGAAGCGAATGCTGCCAAGGCCTGTGTGGATAGGTCGTTCTCCCTAGGAGTTTTATATGCAAATGCTTGTAGTCTATGAAATGAATCCTATGAACCAGGTGTATTAGTGGGTAAATAAAGGCCACTCATTGTAGCCATGACGGGAACTTGATTAATCCACAGCTTCAGCATTAGTCCGGAATTATCCGGATACCGTTACCTAAGAAGTGATGGACATAAATGTAGGAAAGATGACATCCTTTTACACATAGCCAATAATATAAATATCCGCCTTTTTGATTGTGAATCCTTTGATAGTGGAACTTGTGAAGTCATCAGCTATGAGCTGCCTATCGGATGTGGTACATTTATACTCGGTGTCATCTATCACAGCCTAATCTGCTTATCTGGTGGCTTTATTTTAGAGCACATTCAGCTATGGAATGCAAATAACGGATTATTGATATTAGGAGACTTTAATACACATGATATTAGTTGAACTGAGATGACCACGGAAGGATCTATTAACTCCTCTGATAATAGGTTCCTGATAACAGTAATGGAGCATGTGCTAGTACAGCATTGTCCAAACCCACATGTTTTGGTACAAACCAAAGTTCTTTTCTTTTGGACTTGGTAATCACTCACGAGACTGAAGACATTGCCATCCCAAATATTCTTCCGCCGCTAGTGAATAGCGATCACGCTGTTCTGTCACTCACATTTAGAGCTGGAGGTATGATATACGATCAGGTTAAGCCTCGTCCAAATGTATGGAGGACTAGCATATCAGCCATTTAGGAGTGCACTGCTGAGATAGATTGGTCAGCAGGCACTAGCTCATCAGCTGAAGAAGAATGGTCTATATTTAAAGGCAAGTTTAGTTCAGTTATGTTCACG
Source organism: Schistosoma haematobium (assembly GCF_000699445.3). Taxonomy (NCBI): domain Eukaryota; kingdom Metazoa; phylum Platyhelminthes; class Trematoda; order Strigeidida; family Schistosomatidae; genus Schistosoma; species Schistosoma haematobium. The sequence goes on along the minus strand of NC_067197.1, from coordinate 20,892,650 downwards.
CTTATACCATGCCTTTTATCGCACAGATAGTATAACTGTCCTCCATGGGTAACCAACCAAGTCAAGAAACTTCTTAGACGTAGGAAAAAGCATTGGAATATGCACATCTCTACTGGCTTAGACCAGTACAGATCCAGCTATTGTAAGACTAGAAATGCTTGTAAAGCATTAATAAGGAAGACTAAAGAATCGTACGAAAAACAAGGACTGTTAAAATAGTCTGAAACGGTTATTCCCGTAAAAAATCAGAGAGGTGATGGGATTCCGCCACATTTGGTATGAGAAAATCCGTTAATGTTGGCAAGAAATGATGCCAAAAAAGCTGAATCTTTATCGGGATATTACAGTAAAGTGTTTTCTATCAGCATTGAGGACGACCAATGAATAATTATGGTTGGAGAGGCTTATCGATGGATCCCAAAGTGATTCAGAAAGTTACTGTCTTGAGACTACTTTAACATCTCAAACCCCATACGTCCAGTGATCCTGATAATATTCACCCTAGGATTATGAAATCCCAGTCGGACGTGATTTCTGAACCTATAGCTATACTGTTTGATGTGTATCTGAGGCAGTCCCTAATGCCAAGAAACTAGAAAAACTCAATAGTTAGTCCGGTGCATAGGGCGAGGAGCAGGGACTTAGTTAGTAACTATTGACCAGCCAGTCTAACCAGTGCAAATGCCAAACTAATTGAAAGGATTATTTGAATAGCTGTTATAAAGTATGTAAAAGGGGATAATCTTTTTTCCAAAGAACAACATGGTTTTAGGGAAGGCCCATCATACTTGACAAAGCTCCCCACTGAACGAGAAGACTGGGTTGCAGCGAAAGATAGGGATATCCTCATAGATGTAATTTCTTATATCCAAGTAAAGCCTCTGACAAGGTTTCCCGTTCGTGACTCAAATTAAAACTCGAGATTTTTGGAATTCATTATAAGGTCATAGGCTGGATAAGTGACTTTCCCAGTGATGGGACAAAGGAAAGGAGTAAATGGGACTCTACCAGCGTGTGAATCTGTAAAAAGCGGAGTTCCTCTAAATACAACCCTCGGTCTTCATCTCATTATACTTTCAAGTGAATTACCAACTGAAGCAAAGCCATCCCTTTTACTCTTTACCGATGACATAAAGATCTGGAGACCCATATACAGTATGTCACATGGAATAGTATTACAGGATGATCTCATCTGATTGGTGGCATGGATGGACAGATGATTACTAGAAGTGATTTCTAACAAGAGTATGGTGATGCAATTAAATAACTATGATGATTCGTATCACCACACAATACGCGGACTATAAGGAATTAGGAGTCATAATTGTAGCGGTAAATAAATCTCCAAAATAAATAGCTCTGTAAGTTTTCGACATTGGATACTGACCACATTAGCTTTGATGGATTCACCTAGTTGAATGCGCTCGGTCATGCATCCGCACCAGATCACGAGTGGGAACGCCGTGCTCAACAACCCCTGCAATCGCTAGCCAGATTAGATCAGACGATCCTCGATATATTGATAGCCTATCAAATATATCTTCGAACCTCCTCACCTCTGTCTTTTGATTTCACTTGGCGGGTTCGCTTCATAGTAGGTGTTATTGGTTAAAGCGTTGTCAGACTCCGAATAACTGTGGCATCTTCATTGGTGAGCCGGATGTGATCTGGTACGCCAAATTGCCAACTGTGAGTCTGTTCCTTTTCGGAATTTTATATATCATTGTCTTATTTTAATTTTTTATACATTGTGATACATTTTTTTCCGTGTTTTTGGATATATATATTTTTAACTCATTCGTTCTCATACTTGGTATTTCACTATGACTGAACAGGCACCCAAGGTACTTAAACTACAGACGAGCTGGCTGCATCTGCCAACCGCATCTTAGAAATCACGAAATCTTCTAATGCCGAAGTTTTTCAGTCAAAGAAAAGCCTAAAACTACTCAGAATGACATTACAGAGTTATTTCATACACTTACACATTATCTTAAGTTTCGTGACGACCGTAAACGATCACAAACCCCGCGAAGAAACACTTCACGTAGGCGACTTATCTCTAGACCACGGGAAACAGATAACCCCGACTGGTGCTGGTATCATAACCAGTATGGAAAGTCTCCCAGAAATTGCAGAAAACCCTGCAATTTTCCCAAATCAAATTCGACTGACTCGAAAAACAACTCGGGAAACTTCCTAGCCGGCACGCATTAACGGCAACTGTAGCCGGCAAACATGGCCATCTGTTATACGTCACAGATGTGATGACGAAAGTTCTCTGCCTCGTCGATACTGGCGCAGAATTTAGCGTTCTTCCTGCAAATTCTAACGGCCGGCTACGCGAATCAGTTTTAAACTTACAGGCGGCAAACGGAAAGCTTATCTCCACATACGGTGAAAGGTACGTTTACCTTAACATGGGTTTACGCAAACCCATTTACTGGATTTCCGTTGTTGCAGATGTTTCTATGCCAATCATTGGTATGGACCTTCTATAACACCATAATCTAACCATCGATACGCGCAAACGCAGGCTAGTAGACGGAAATACTAATTTGTCTGTTTGCGCAACTTTTTTCTGGTTGCAGATTATCTCCAGTCACAATTAAGCACAAATTAGACTCATTATATCAACCAATACTCGATAAGTACTCTGTGATATACCAATCGCAATCGAAATTACCGTGTGTGACCAGCAACGTTACACATCACATCACGACTACAGGATTGCTTGTATTCTCTGAAGCACACCGACTAGCCCCCGAAAAGCTAAGGTTGGCGAAAAACGAGTTCGACCACATGATAGACTTAGGTATCATAAGACCGTCAAACAGCCCATGGGCATCTCTGTTGCACATGGTCCCTAAAAAGGACAGAAACGATTGGCGTCCAACTGATGACTAACGGCGATTGGATACCGAAACCATTCCCGATCGTTACCCGTTGCCTCACATTCACGATTTGACAGCTACTTTGAAAGGTACAACTGTCTTTTCAAAAATCGACTTGGTTAAAGCGTATAACCGAATTCCCATGGCCACTGACGACATTCCGAAAACCGCTATCATAACTCCTCTCGGACTTTACGAATTTTTGCGAATGCCCTCCGGTCTAAGAAACGCTGCACAAACCTTCCAAAGGATTATAGACGACGTTTTTCGAGGTCTCAACTTCGTACATGCGTATGCTGACGACTGTTTAATAGCAATTCCGAACAGAGAATCGCATCTGCAGCATCTGGATCTTGTCTTCGACCAACTACAAAAGCATGGCATTACTGTAAACATTCAGAACTGACTCATTAGACTTCCTAGGACATACTATAAATGCTCAAGGCATTCGGCCCCTTAGAACCAAATTGGCGGCCATTCCGGATTACCCAGAACCGACCACGATCAAGCAACTACGAACGTTTAATGGCCTGGTAAGTTTCTATAGACGATTCATACCGAAATGCGCGTTACTCATGGAACCTCTTACCGACCAACTTCGTGGAAATGCAAAATCTATCAAGTTGGTTGACATCGCACAGAAAGCATTCTCCACAGTTAAGGAACTTATCGCTAAAGCAACAATGCTTGCCCATCAGGACACTGAAGCACCCATTAGCATCGTAGTAGACGCATCCGACTCAGCAGTCAGAGGAGTCTTACAACAATGTGTTAACAACTCCTGGCAACCCTTGGCATTTTTCTCTAGACAGTTGCTAGACACCGAATCGAGGTACAGCACATTCGGTAGGGAACTCCTAGCTATGTATTGTGCTGTGCGGCATTTCCAACACTACATCGGTGGCCATGAATTCACCCTTTTACTGACCATAAGCCTCTTACTATCTAGTTAAGCTCCTCTTCAGACAAGTACTCACCACGTGAGTCTCGACAACTGGACTACATTTCGCAGTTTACTTCAGATATTCAACACATTTCTGGAGCAAACAATGTAGCCTCAGACGCGTTGTCTCGAATAACATCCTTGAATAGTTTCCAAGGAATCGACCTTCTAAATCTCGCCGAGCTTCAAAAAGAAGACACTGATCTTCAGCACGAGTTATCGTCTACAACCCTTAAACTACGCATCAAACAGATGGGAACAGGTAAGGAAACCTTACTGTGTGACAGATCTACAGGTAGGGATCGCACAATCGTGCCGAAACATTATCGACGCAGTGTCTTCAATACATTGCACAAACTTTCTCATCCAGGCGTTCGTGCAACCATCAAGCTTATAGCAGAACGGTTTAGCTGGCCTGGTATGAATAAAGACGTGAGGGAGTGGGCACGCTCCTGTGTAAGCTGCCAAAAATCTAAGGTTATCAGACACAATAAATGTCCCTTACACTCATCTGAAACTCCCGATGCTCATTTCGACCATGTTCATTTGGATTTGGTAGGACCTTTACCAGATTCAAATGGATACTCTTATCTCTTAACCTGCGTAGACCGTTTCGCTCGATGGCCAGAAGCAGTACCTATTAGGACATCACTGCTGAAACAGTGGCCCGCATCTTCGTAGAACGATGGGTAGTTAACTTCGGCTGCCCTTCAACGATCACTACAGACCGCGGACGTCAGTTTTGAATCTGAAATTTTCCGTCGTCTGACCACACTTTTAGGAACCACTCGCTTCCGAACGACTGCCTACCACCCACAAGCAAACGGGTTGGTAGAACGTTTTCACCGACAACTGAAAGCTTCACTATCAGCTGCGAACGTTTCACAGTGGACCGACGCTCTTCCACTCGTCTTACTAGGTATTCGCAATGCAGTGAAAGCTGACATTGGATACACTGCGGCTCAACTCGTTTATGGAATGACCCTTCGACTTCCAGGAGAATTCGTGGATCCTTCATCCTCTTCAATGAGTATGGATCTAACCTACTACACGAACAGGCTTACACACGCAATGCGTTCATTTAAACCTGCTTCCACTCGACCACAATCAACCGATGTTTTCGTTCAACCTGACTTACGATATAGTACACACGTTTTCGTTCGTCGAGACTCACATCGACGACCATTCGAATCAGCATACGAAGGACCTTTCAAAGTTCTTCAACGTGAATCTAAGTACTATATAGTCGATAAGAACGGAACCAGCGATAACATCAGCATCGATCACCTCAAAGCTGCGTATTTAGAAGGAAATCATACTCACGTCGGTTTTCCTTCGATAAAATATCACGACACGACTCCTACACTTATAATATTTCAACCGACAGCCAACACTTACGATGATACTTCGGCTGTATCAGAAAATAAACTTAAAACAACGCGTTCTGGAAGAAGAGTAAGATTTCTACAACATTTGAACGGTCATTTCACGTAAGATACTAGTTAGCATTTTATATCGTCTCGATTTTCCTTTGTATTATATATAATTAAAAAACAATTTTAATATGCTTATATATTTATATTTTTATTTCAAAAAAAGCAGAACAAAAAAGCCATATTATAAAAATCTTATTTTCACGCTATTACGTGTGCACGAGTTTTCTTCATTTTTTCTCCCGCTTTTTGTTTTTACAGGCGTACATTCGCATTTCGACATGCACTTACATTTTTTTCTTTTCCAGAACGGCTGGAAAATTACGATGAAGTTTACGAGGAACCGAAATTTTCATCGTACTTTTTTTTACTATATTGTACTTCATGGTTCCTTATAGTGAGGAAAGACGACCAGACGCTGCTAAACCTAGCGAGCTATCAGAAGAGTGTTTAACGATGACAAACTCGTTGGGTTTAAACTTTTGTCTGGCCACGTCTTAGAGTCATCACTACCGCATTAGAGGGGAGTGATCTGTAGCGGTAAATAAATCTCCAAAATAAATAGCTCTGTAAGTTTTCGACATTGGATACTGACCACATTAGCTTTGATGGATTCACCTAGTTGAATGCGCTCGGTCATGCATCCGCACCAGATCACGAGTGGGAACGCCGTGCTCAACAACCCCTGCAATCGCTAGCCAGATTAGATCAGACGATCCTCGATATATTGATAGCCTTGTAGCGTGGCGTCGAGTTGAGGTTAACTATGAACACCGCTACAAAGAAACACGTGCCAAATGAATCAGAAGGCGAAGGCCGAACGTAACCAAATAGATTCATAAAATCCCCGAGAAGTCAAATATCAGAAGGCAGTTAATGGACCAAGTCGAGATATATTCGCTGGCGATCTCGTGGCATCGAAAGGATACCGAGATCGTGCCAGGATACAAGCTTGGTTACAGAACGTAACCGAATTCGCGCGAAGTCAATCAAAGTGTAAGTATAAGAGTGGAAGCACGAAATAGCTGTCATTAGCACAGTCAAACAAAAGCACATTAAAACAAACACTGGTACAGTTGGTTATGATAATAATTGTTTTTATTAAACCAGTCGTGTTCTCGTGATAAATGTGAGTCACTACAGCCTATCAAATATATCTTCGAACCTCCTCACCTCTGTCTTTTGACTTCACTTGGCGGGTTCGCTTCATATTACGTTTTATTGGTTAAAGCGTTGTCAGACTCCGAATACCTGTGGAATCTTCATAATAAGCAGCGGCCTCAAAAATACGAGCAACTGTAAGGCTGTTGCTTCTGCAAAAGGCTATAGGGTATTATGGGCTGTTCGTAGGTCTTTTCAATAGTTGTCAGACATTCCATCTAGAGAGAGGGCGTTCCAAGAAAGTTCAAAAACCGAGATCAAATCGTCTACATTTGGGCTTTCACACCGAGTAGTGATTTAGTGAAATTCCCTACCGGAAAACTTAATACCAACACCTTTTGATATATTCAAAACGATCTTGAGCCTCTACAGTGTTACAAACTGCAAGACTTAATATAGGTCAACAGACCTCATCCTTATTAATGAAGAATGAAGTTATGTTTGTGAAGCTCTGATAGGATATGGCTCGTTCTTCTAAATTAGCGGTAATGACAGAAAATCCTGATACATTAGATTTTTTAATCGAAAGGCTAATAGCTGCATGAACTCTGTGCCACATCTTTGTTAGCTGATGACGAGTATTATTGTTTAAAGTAACTTGTCTCCATTGGCGCCGCCATTTAAAATCATGTCAAGAGGTGTTAGCCGGTTTCATAGTTCACGTTCTCCTGTTAGGAGGTAGGATTTATAGTCTTTCTTTAGTTTTCAGTGTGTCTAGATGGTCGTCTTTTAGTCAGAATCCCAAACGTGGGAAATTAGAAATGGACATGGATTTTGCTGCACCTGACTGGAAATCCTCAGAACTTCCGAAGTTTGAAAAGAAATTTTACCAAGAACACCCGTTGTCAGCCTCTAGATCTGAGGCAGAAGTAGAGGCATTCCGTAAAAAGTATAAGATGTCACTTTCTGGGAGGGATGTCCCTCGTCCTGTACTATCGTTCAATGAATTGAATGTTCCTGACTACATACTTAGTGTAATTGCCAAGAATGGTTGGCAGCTCCCCACTCCAATCCAGTCTCAAGGTTGGCCTATGGCACTTTCTGGTCGTGATGTAGTTGGGATCGCCCAAACGGGTTCAGGGAAAACAGCGTCATTTCTGCTCCCAGCTGTCATCCATATTATGGCACAACCGCGATTGCTGCGCAATGAAGGTCCAATATGTTTAATTCTTGTCCCCACTCGGGAACTTGCACAACAAGTTCTTACTGTAGCAAAAGAATTTGCGGAAGCTGCCAGCTTACGTGCGATGTGTTTTTATGGTGGCTCTGCAAAAGGCACTCAGCTTCGTGAAATGCAAAAAGGTGGTGAAATATGTATCGCAACTCCTGGTCGGCTCATTGATTTTATTCGGGTTCAGAGGTATGCCAAGTTTTCAAGTCCTAACCCGCTTTTAGAAATCTCTTGTCTAGAGTAACTTACTTAGTACTAGACGAGGCAGACAGGATGTTGGATATGGGCTTTGAGCCTCAGATTCGTAAGATCATAGGCCACACACGTCCTGACCGCCAAACCCTCATGTGGTCTGCAACATGGCCAAGAGAGGTGCAAACGCTGGCCAGAGAATTCCTCACTGATTATATCCAAGTAAATATTGGGTCAGTATCGCTTCACGCCAACCCAAACATCACTCAAATAGTTGAAATAATGGATGATTGGAGTAAAGAACAACGTCTGATTGAACTTTTGACGAGTTTTGGACGAGCACGTACACTAGTATTCGTTGAGACGAAAAGGCGGACGGATCAGCTCACAAATTCACTTAGGCGTCGTGGATTTTATGTGGAAGCGATGCACGGCGGAAAGCAGCAAAGAGATAGGGAGCTCACTCTTGCAAGTAGGTAAATTCATTGTATGATATTGTGTCCATAGACTTTAAAAGCGGAAGGATGAATATATTGGTGGCCACAGATGTTGCTTCCCGTGGTCTTGGTAAGTTCAGTACAAATCTAGCTAAGCTCTTAAGCTGTATCAAAATCAGACGGCTAAGTCAATTTTCTTTCTGCCATAGATATTGACAATATAGAGTACGTGGTGAACTTTGATTTTCCGAACCAGACTGAAGATTACATTCATCGCATAGGACGAACTGCGCGTAGTGATAAAACGGGAACCGCATTCACTTTTTTCACACACAAGAACGTAAGACAAGCTCGTGATTTGATTGACATACTGGACGAAGCCAATCAAGAGATAAGCGCAGAGCTCATCCAGCTGGCTGGGATGTCCAATTACCTCCGAAAGTCTAATACGCTCAAAAAAAGTGAGTTTTGCCTCGTTCTTATATCACTAGTAGGTTATTGATTGTTCAATATTAGTCAATAGAACCACAAAAAACATCCAGACATTCGATGCATTTACCTGACTGTCTGCTTATCTCTAGTCATTATAGTTTAGTGCTCAGACGTCCAGTTGGTCAGTCATTGATCTGTTATATCACGTAGTTGTGAGCAAAACCCTTTGGGAATGCTCCTCCAACTTGAGCACTGCGGGCTGACTCAGGGTGTATATTTGCACTGATGGCCCGTAAGTTCCCTTTATTAGCTATCTTGATGTCTTTGAGTTAACGCGGTAAGCGACACAATATCAGTGTATTTAGATGCTTCGTGATATTAGCAACGTTTTCCTAGCATCTGTTTTAATGTTATTCTCCTTTTTCAGTACCTATGTATTGAGTGAGTCACTCCAGTTTTTATTACGGTGACTCCCAGACTTACATTTCATACTGATCTGGGTGGCAGTTGTGTTACTGGGTGTAGTTTACTAGGTTAGTGTAAAGGTATTATCGCGTTTGTATTTAATTTTTACTATTTGTATTTTTGTCGACTATTTTGATTGCTAATTTTTGACAAGTGGTTGTTTCTAGTCGAGTGTTTCTCTTGTACTTGTTACTGATTATCATGATGGGAAACGAGTACATTTCTATTAACTTGAAATCCGGGATGCTGTTGGTAATACTAGCGCAATGAAGGAATGCTTTGTACACCCAGAAGCCACTGACGAACTGCCTTTTGCCTTAAGGAGATAACAGTTAATTTGCCATCACTAACAGTAGTTTGGTATCCGAAATCCTCAGGTTATGTAACAGAATTAATGCGTTTGCTTTTCCTACCAATCAGTACACTTCAATAACTCGTTTTTTTGTTTTTGCTATACAGTGTACTTGGTAAAGAACTTAACAGACAGAGATCTGATCATTCAGATTTGCGCAGTTATTTGTCTGTCAAAAAGCTAAACGTATGAAAACCTAGCATTAGTTCGATTAAAAAATAAAAGCGCACTAAAGTTGTATAATTTTAGCCGATTGTCGTGTAATTTGTAGTTTTTCAATGGTCTGCACCGAAAGCCGATGCAGATTTAATCTGTAGATACTTTTTTAACGAATCGTAAATTCGAAACAACCTTATCTTCTATAGATCCATCAGCCTTCCAACAAAAGCCACCTGGTCGTATCACTGGCTTTGGGAATTCATCTTCAAGCTTCCCAACACAAGATATTAGAACTGTCAACTCTGGAATTTCATATCAAAATGGTTCGTCTGCTATGAATAAAGTTAATTCAGCTGCCGAGAATTCTCACTTGCCAACTGGCCAGTTTCTCACAACGTTCAAATCTGCTACTAGCGACCAGTCCATTAGTGGTCGCAAACCCACTCTTAGTAGTCAGACAGCTACTTATGGAGGATTACCACAACCTATTCCTGTAAATGACACTCAGATTAAAGCTAGCTTTCCGAAGACTAATGTGCCTAGCTGTGTAAATCTCTCAATAAATGAGACAGGGAAATGGGATAGGCATGTCAGCGCAGAGAAAGTTAGTTCTATATTAACTGCACCGATTCCTGTCATTCAAAATTCAAATACAGTAACTGAAGCAAGTGAACAACAGTGGTCCACTAACCAATGGGGGACCGACAAAAATCAGGTCCATACTCATTGGAATCCATCAGTTCCTGACATTTTGTCAGCCAGTGGTTCGTTTGCTCAGCGTTCTGCTGGTCAAAATCCTAAACGGCCGACGCTCATGGATCCATCTGCATCTCATATCAGTTTAGTAAATCCCAGCAATGATATATCTCTACCAGGTATTAGACCTCGAGGTACCATGAACCAATTGAATGGGCCTTCGACAAATGTTGCCCAATATGTACAGCCATGGTCAGGTTTTGTTTCAAATCCCTATTCATATGCTGTGCCACTCCCTACTGCTACTGACATACCAGCCACACCTAATTGGGGTTCTGGATGGGCTCCAAGCTTTCACGGAGGTTATTAAATAACAATGTTTACCATTTCCTTATGTTTCCAAATTTATCAAGCTAAAAATCTTTCTTAAGAGGCTGTCGACTTTCTTATTCGGCAACCTCTAACAATATTGTTTTCTTTTCCGCATTCGTACTAAAGCAGTACGAATAAAAATGTAGCTTTCATTGAAGCCAAGAAAGCGTTATCAGTAATTTTACAGTTTTGATTTTTTTAGTAATTAGTGTGCAATATATTAACTGGTTTAGATAATATGAACCTATGGAGTCTTGCAAAGTCCTACTTTTATTTTAGCATCCCTGTAAGTTACTTTCACGGTATCAAATATTTTCGTTAAAATGGCCACCAATTGTCCGAGTACTGTTTTACTTGTCTCAGTACCTCAGATTATATCCGATTTCGTAATGACATTCAGATTAAACTCACGTTTCATCAATTCAGAAAAGACATCGTCTAAAGTTAAATGGAACATGAATAATGATTTATGTACGCTACTGAAATCTTTGTTCTCTAGTCAAACTAGTAAATTGTAACCAATCGCCTATGTGATCCAGCTATATACTGCTTTTAGTTTGGTAATTTATAAAAGGTTTCTCGCATGTATCAACCCAGGGTCATTTTCACTTCATGTTGCTTCTATTTTGGTAAATCCGAGAACTTATGTCGCTCAATATAATTTTCTCAAATCTCAAGCCTCTGTTCATTATGTTGCTTCTAATTTAGTACCCATTAAGGTTTCACTGATCCATCTTATTCCTGACTCTAATTTTTAGAAGCACTAGCAAAATTATATGACTTGGTTTGTGATACTGTTTGTCTTGGTACCTGAGTTATTACCCGCTAATTAGTCGATACAGTTTATTTTGAGATTTGAATGTTCAGATTAGACTGCAGTGTTCCATGGATTTAAGTTAATGGAGTATCATATTCGTTCTGTGAACCCAGTGTTACATTATTTCTGAGTACCCATTAGAGCATACTCTATGGTTGAATTATGAATATGGTTACTGTAGCACGTGTTCAGCCTTTGTTTGGGATCATTCATACAAAGAAAAATCAGATTACGTCGATGTATATAGTGTAGAAGGTGGCGAATAAGAAGTTAGTTTCCAGTTTTTGTGATTTTTCGCCGGTTTGCCATTGATTAAAGTGTCTTGGTTCACTGACTTTTCTCATTGTTTACAGCATAGAACAGATTACTTTTTATCCATTCTATGTTCGTAATATTGATAATTTGATCTGAATGTGTCTGTCAGATAGTGTCACATTTAGTGAAGAAACCACAAGTCTTTCCTGCGTATGTTATTGACAAAGTAAGATTTGTAGTAGCCAGTTAGTATTTGCCATTCCTTACCACGTTCGTGATTACACAAGGCTAACAAAACAGCAATTGTGCAAATTTGATTTAAATGTCATCGTAAGAATTAGTTCATTTTAGTGTTTTATTGTGGTCTAGTGAATGTTTATTTAGATTAAAGCTTTAAAACATTTACTCATCCTATTAAGGTATCCTAATAAAGTGGTCAAGTGTCTATGGAAAGGTAGGCGTTGGAATGAATTATCTTTATTTAATTTTGAAGTCGTTAATATCAAATCTACACATTTTGTGGGAGTGTGGACCCAGCTTCCTTTCACTTCCTAGCAGTCGGTAGTTTTTCAAATTAATGCCATGTCTCAATCTGATCATCATACTTCAACTAGGAGAGCACACTAGATGTGGTGACATATCTGAGTCACTTTAGTCACCGAAGGTTTATAAATTCACTCACTGATTTATGTGCTTCGTACTATACTATTCGACGGACACTAAGTAATTTAAACATAGTGTTTCTCAAATACTATCGAGTTTCTATAATTTGCTCATGACTTATTCGTAAAGCAGAATAAGGGAGGGTTATCCTTACAAGCATATTTCCGAGCAATCTGAGTTCGCAAACGTTCTAATCAACTTGGTGGCAGCATTGAAGTTTTATAGAACTATTTGAATGTGGTAAAGTACTTTAGTTGTGTTGGTTATGATTCGCGATGATTACATTTGTATTTTAAAATTCCGATTACATGTAAAAATCACGAAATATTGCTTTACTCGACATTATTTAACCCTTCAGTACTGTGAGAATGTCACTGTAAAAGATGTGTCGAAGTAATGTTTCGCTCCTGATGTGTGTGGGAGTGTCAGTTCGTACTCAGGCCTCCTTAGTCAATAGTAATTTAGTTTGTAAAGCGCTCTGAATTTTGATTTTCCAATTGTTTATGTTAGTATCTAAGGTTCTCATGCAACATAGTTCTATAGTGGTATAGAAATAAACAAATACGACCTACTGGTTGCGTGTTTTAGACCAAAACGAGTGTTGATTTTCATGAGTGGTTCGTTGATTTGTAACTAACTTCTACACTGGGAGTGACTACCGTTGTAATGGTTCAGTAAATGGTCTCTATCTTTACAGTCTACGATGGATGTCAACAGTTATTTCAGACATGTTTTTGGTCCAAGTATTGTGTAAGAGGTCAGCAATTAAATCTCAGTGAATTGCTATATTACGAATAAAGTGTTTAAAAGAGCGTTCTCAATTTTTTCAAGCTGTTTAGGTTTTCATCGGGAAAGGGGTTGAGTTTAAGATTGTTGTAAAAGTAAAGTTAGTGTCCTTGATGATTTGTTACCAGTCTTTGAGGTTGGTAACTTCAGACCTTCAACAGCACTCAAGATGGAGTTTGGTAAAAATCGTCAAGAGCACATTTAAAATTAGCGTCGCTCATGGATTCCCCGATATTCAGTAAAAACATGTATAAAAACTATCAATATGAAGATTTGAAGTTTAAAAGTTCCTAGTAAGGGACAGTCGTTCTCAATGACTACGTCCAAGGTGTGTCATTCGTAAATTTGACAGGTCAAGAAGATAAACTGTAAGGCTTCAAGTTAAGATCATGCAAATAAAAATATAAATAGGAAAAATGCTATGACCTTCCAAATTTACGTATAACACATTTCTACAACACTTAAGTCGTAATCAATTTATTAGTTCATTCTTTTAACGTATGACGTTTAGTTCACTTAACTTGTTTTAGCCATTATGATACAACACTTACGCCTGTTACTCCTCGTGAAGGAGCATAGGCCGCTCACCAGCATTCTCCATCCAACCCTGTCCTGGGCAATCCTTTCTAGCTCCGTCCAGTTGTAATTCATCCTTTTCATATCTGCTTCTATTATCCGACGCAATGTGTTCTTTGGCCTCCCTCTTTTTCGCTTCCCTTCAGGATTCCAAGTTAGGGCTTGCCTCGTGATGCAGTTTGACGATTTGCGTAATGTATGTCCTATCCATTTCCATCGTCTTTTCCTAATTTCTTCTTCAGCTGGAAGTTGGTTTGTTCTCTCCCACAGAATGCTATTGCTGATGGTATCCGGCCAATGGATGTTGAGTATCTTGCGTAGACAGCTATTTATAAATACTTGTACTTTCTTGATTGTGGTTGTTGTAGTTCTCCAAGTTTCGGCTCCATACAGTAGAACTGCCTTGAGATACAACACTGACGGATTTATAATTGTAGGACATGATCACGGTTTTACTAAACGGTTATTCACTTAAGTGTTCTTTGTTTCCGGGTTTTTTGTGGGGATTTTCAAACAAATGGAATCTTTGGCGCTGACAATACCACAAATTCGGAGAAGACAAACAAGGTTAGGTGTTCCAGGAAGATATCAAATCTTCACTTTGCACAAAATTTGAAGTCAATACAATAAACCTCCTCAATTGTGTTGTTCATCAGGACTGCTACAAAAAACTTCACGAATTCCCTTAATCGACCGGTCATGTAGATACGTTTGCTTCATTTGCATATAATTACTTGTCTTATTTAGTGCAAAGTTAGTAGACGAATGATGCATTACCAACATTAGTTCCTTCAAAATATGACTACAAACACCTGTTTACCGTGGATTGCTGATACCCTTCCAATGCACTAAAATGTTATGACTTTGTTTTATCAATGGTTTACTTCTGTAGAGTTAGTACCCTAAATTCAAGATATTTCCCACTAGGTTCGGAAATTACTGCCAAGTTGAGTTAACTAGCTTTCAGTTCTTGTTCGCCTAGCAAATTGCTTTTAATTGTTAAGTTTTGAACTGATACATTGTACAATGTTCCACAATTTGGCCTTGTCAATCTATTTCTCATTTTTAATGACATTCTTACTGGTAGGGAAGCTCGGAACAAGAATTTGGTGACGTATCAGTTTCAAAACAACACGATGGTGTTCTAGTGTCATACAGGACCTAACACCGCAAATTTGGAGTGTGGTTGTGAGTCGTCGTTGGTAACAAGGTGTTTGCTACTTCTATGAGCAGTATACTTAATCTTTCAGAAGTATGAAGAAGTTTCACTGGTACTTCGACAAAACCGGATATTAATTTGACGTTAAAATAATAGAGAAATGTAAAGAATATGTGTTTCGAAAGCAAGTTTGTAGCCCTTCTAACTAAGAGTGATATGTCTTTTGATGCTATAAATAAGAACTTAGGAGCGAGCTTGTAGAAGTACTTGTTGAGGCTATGTAATGTGCTCTATGTTTATTATCCAATGCTATCTCCGTAGTAAACAGGTTTAAAGCGACAACCAAAATAAATGATCATATTTAGAATATTATTAGGTGCACCGAGTCATTCGGTCCATAATTAAATACAAGTTAAATTTCTGAAGTTTTTATGGGTTGATAAATTTGTTGAATATATTGTGAATATATTAGTAGCAGCCAAACGATATGTTGGTAATGGATAAACACACACCTTGTTATGTAAACGTGACTATTTTTGTCTCGGTTCAGAATTTTCTTTGCTATTATCCATTTTGTTTATGCATCGGTCTAAATTTTTTTTCATCGCCAAGTATTATGTAAGCCTATTTAGTAAAAATTAAGTAGAAATGTCTTAATTTATTTCCTTTGCTTATCTGCTTTTTAGTTGTACAGTTTTCCGGGCTTATGTCTTTCTTGACAGTGAAATGTAATGCAATATTCGACAATTATGCTTTCTGTAGTCTGAAATATTAATACCAATACTGGAAATACCGGACCTATATACATATCTTATTCATTTAGTATAATACTAGACTGTTATCACTCTGCTGTTTGTTTTGGTTGAAGTTGAACATTAAAACCGTTGAGTGTGCTGGCTGAGTGGTCTAGAGGTCAAGCGTTCGCGCGAGATTGAAGGTCCTAGATCCGGATCCTGTGTGTGGGGTCCTGGATGTGCACTGTTGAGAAGTATCATACTAGGACGGAACAGCCGTCTCATACTCTCAGGTTTTCAATGGTGGTCTAACATTAATCGGTCCATGATTTCAATGTTTGTTTCCCATTGTCTCAATATCTAATTTCGGCAGTCATACAAGATTTTTGCTAAATACCTAAAAAAGCTATCTGTGCAGATTTGAAGATAACAATTGTATTATCTTTGGAAAAATTAGTCTCTTGCTTATATGGTATGCTACTTAGTTCCCATACACTTAGTACGAATTCTCTTACATTGTCTACTGCTAAGAAATTACGGTTTATTGCTTAATTAAAGCGACTCTTCTATTCACAACTTGTAAATATAATCGTTATTCGGCGATGGTAATAAATCGTTTATGATTGTACGTTTAGCTTTTCAGAATACATCCCATTTTGTGGAAGCATTTTCGTGTCGGTCTCTTTTATTCACTATATTTAACTAATCTGACATGTCCTTTCGGTTTATTCACGTTTTCATTCCCTGCTTTCGCAGCCGCCATTTAGCTTTTTGATCTTGAAATATGTATTTCAAAAATTGTTTTAACTTATAATTATTAGTATTATAGGTTTATGCGACAATGTTGATTGGACTGTACATCTTGACGATGTACACAGGCAAAATATGTCAATACGACAACTGGTGTATCTCCAAATTTTTGGAATTCCTAAACTCAAAATCATTTGTCATCTACAAACATATTTCTATTTGAAAGATTTATGAGTATCACGGAAAACTATTTGTTCTTGCTTGTTTATCTCGCAAAAACTTAAAACATAACAAACGTAACTAACTACCACCAGGAACAATCGTTTTACTATTTTGATTGATGCTTCTGACTTACTTACGCCTGTTACTCCCAATGGAGCATAGGCCGCTGACCAGCATTCTCCAACCCACTCTGTCCTGGGCCTTTTTTCTAGTTCCATCCAATTCTTGTTCATTTTTCTCATATCTATTTCCATTTCTCGGCGTAATGTGTTCTTTGGTCTTCCTCTTTTCCATTGGCCTTGAGGATTCCATGTGAGGGCTTGTCTTGTAACGCAGTCGGGTGCTTTCCTCAATGTGTGTCCTATCCACTTCCAGCGCTTCTTCCTGATTTCTTCCTCCGCTGGGATCTGGTTTGTTCTCTCCCACAGTACGTTGTTGCTAATAGTGTCCGACCAACGGATCCGAAGTATTTTGCGTAGACAACTGTTAATAAACACCTGTATTTTCTGGATGATGGCTTTCGTAGTTCTCCAGGTTTCTGCCCCATACAGTAGAACTGTATTGACAATTCTGACTTTGGTGTTAGTTGACATTTGCTTTGAGTTCCAGATGTCCCTCAGTTGTAAATATGCTGCTCTTGCTTTGCCGATCCGCGCCTTCACATCTGTATCAGATCCACCCTGTTCATCAATGATGCTGCCCAAATGCGTAAAGGTTTTTACATCTTCCAAATCTTCTCCGTCAATTGTGATTGGATTGGTGCATTCTGTGTTGTATCGGAGAATCCTGCTTTTCCCTTTGTGTATATTGAGACCTACTGCTGCTGAGGCTGCTGCCACACTTCGTCTTCTGCATGTTGTTGCGTTTGGGATAGAAGGGCCAGATCATCTGCGAAGTCTAGATCATCCAACTGCATCCTAGATGTCCATTGTATCCCGTGCTTCCCTTCAGACGTTGACGTCTTCATGATCCAGTCGATCACCAGGAGAAAGAGTGAGAGTAAGCAACCTTGCCTAACACCGGTCTTCACTTCGAATGACTTTGTCAACTGTCCTCCATGCACGATTTTGCAATGTAATCCATCATATGAACTCTGGATGATATTGACTATCTTCTGAGGCACGCCGTAGTGTCGAAGAAGTTTCCATAGTGTTGTTCTGTTCACGCTATCCAATGCCTTTTCGTAGTCAATGAAGTTGATGTAGAGTGATGAATTCCATTCAATTGATTGTTCCACAATGATCCGTCGAGTTGCGATTTGGTCTGTACACGATCTATCCTTACGGAATCCTGCCTGTTGGTCACGAAGTTGGGCATATACGCAGTCCTTCATCCTGTTTAACAATACCCTGTTGAAGACTTTTCCCGGTATTGAGAGAAGAGTGATGCCCCTGTAGTTATCACACTTGCTGAGATTGCCTTTCTTTGGTATTTTGATCAAAAGTTCTTCTTTCCAGTCTTTTGGTGCTTGTTCCTCATCCCAAATCTTATTGAAGAGAATGTGGAGTATCCTTGCAGTTACCGCTACGTCTGCTTTAAGTGCCTCTGCTGGAGTGTTGTCTGGTCCTGCTGCTTTTCCACTCTTGATTTGTCTGATGGCCATGTTGATTTCTTCAATTGTTGGTGGGCCAACATTGATTGGGAGGTCCGTGGGTGCTGCTTCGATGTTGCGTGGGTCCAGTGGAGCTGGTCGATCCAAGAGTTCTTTGAAGTGTTCTACCCACCTGTTTCGTTGCTCTTCAATGTTGGTGATTACCTCGCCTTCCTTGCTTTTCACTGGTCGTTCTGGTTTGCGGCGATTTCCAGAGAGTTTCTTTGTCGTGTCATTTAGTTGTCTCATGTTTCCTTCTCTTGCAGCCTATTCTGCCGTCGTTGCTAAATCTTCCACATATTTACGTTTGTCAGTTCTGATGCTCCTCTTCACTTGCTTGTTTACTTCTGTGTAATCAGCTTGTGCCTTGGCTTTTTGTGTTTTTGTTCGGCTGGTATTGATGGCTACCTTCTTGTTCCTCCTTTCTTGAATCTTATCCAGTGTATCAACAGTGATCCATTCCTTGTGGTGGTGCTTCTTGTAACCCAGGACCTCATGACATGTTGAAGTGATTGCCTCTTTGATCCCCTTCCAGTTGCTCTACACAGTAGTTCCTTCTCCATTGAGTAGATCATGAAAGGCCTGGAACTTGTTGCTGAGGTCTATCTTGAATTTGTTGAGTTTGTTAGCATCCTGAAGAAAGGCCGTATTGAACTTTTGTGATATTGTCCGCCCCATTGTCCAGTGCTTCTTGAGTTTCAATTTCATCTTGGCGACCAGCAAGTGATGATCTGATGCTATATCAGCTCCTCTCTTGGTTCTCACGTCCTCTCTAGTCCTCCTGAACGTTTTGTTGATGCAAATATGGTCGATTTGGTTTTGTGTAGTATGATCCGGTGAAGTCCATGTGGTTTTTGTTATGTTTGAAACTTCACGAGTTCATTTAAACTGCGAACGAGAACAATACTCAGTGACCTAACTATTGACGCGTCCCAGCCCCGCTATCTAGAAGAAGAAGTCCAGGCTTGGTATGGAATATATATTCCGCAACAGCCAGAAGCGAGCGAGCAAGCACAATTTAAAACATATGAGTTTGGAGATCTATCGTCCCCAACAGTTTTGTATATGCGTTTATGTGGGAATATGGTGCCGCCTATGACCAGTTTATTCAAGGCACATAGGTTTGCAAATCTCTCACCATTTTCGTTCCTTTCTCCCAGTCCGTGTCGTCCCATGATGTCTTCATATCCAGTGTTGTCCGTTCCAACCTTGGCATTGAAATCTCCCATCAGAATGGTCAGGTCCTTTGTTGGGCACTTCTCGACTATTGACTGCAGCCTATTGTAGAATTGATCTTTAGCGTCTTCATTGTAGTCGTTGGCAGGCGCATAGCATTGGATGATGTTCACTGAAATGCCCTCTTTCTTTGTTTTGAACGAGGCTTTGATGGTCCTTGGTCCATGAGATTCCCATCCTATAAGCGCATTTTGCGCTTGTTTGGACAGCATCAATGCAACTCCCTGTGTATGTGGGGCATTTTCTTCTTCTTGGCCGGAGTATAACAGGAGCTCTCCTGTAGTTAGTCGTTGTTGTCCAACTTGTGTCCAATGTGTTTCACTGATCCCAAGTACCTCTAGGTTGTATCTTCTCATTTCTGCAGCAATTTGGAAGGCTCTCCCGGTGTCCCGCATTGTACGAACATTCCATGTACCTAAATAAATGGTCGCTCTAGTTGTCAGAAGGGGCATCGGCCTCGTAACTTCCGAAGGAATTCGGCTCTCATCATGAGGCGTCATAGTTCTTCTAAATGAAGACCTTCTGATTCCCAGGGCAGAGTTTAAAAGGTTTGAATAATTTTTTCTGGTTAGCGTTTTTTAGCGAGTTAGTTTTCTACGGGATGGGGACGCTAACCCCATGCCCAACCCTCCTCCTTTATCCGGGCTTGGGACCGGCAGTAGCCCCCGGAGAGACTCCAGGCGGAGTTTGATGCTTCTTAACATAAATATTTTTCTCAATGAAATTTGGTTTGAATTAAGATCAATTGCAGCTTTACGGAATATCAGTGTATGATAGTTAAATGGATTTTTCACTCAGAATTTTAGTGTTATATGTATATATATTGGAGTGTGGTGTTTAGCGAAACATGTATCTTTTATTCACAATGCTAAATACGACTGACTCAGTCGATCGAGGGGTCTCATGACAGTGCTTGTCATCACATAGTGGATCACGAAATGCGTAAACATTCTGTGTAAAAATTTATGAGCAACTTTCATGATTATTGTCATCTTCTGCCGCTGTTATTCAAGGACACCTACTTCATTTTTACTTGAGTACGTTAGACGATCCTCTATAAGTTCATTTTACTGTCCCAGAATACCCAAATAACATAGTTCTGTTCGATGAAGATGCTGACCAAATACTGTCTTGTTATCTTGAACCACTGTAAAAAGCTTATTTGGGATGTTGCTGCTCTCCTTCTAAATACAAACTTGTTTGAGGAGTGGTCTGCGTGTACTTCGAGATAACGGTCAAAGTTGTTATTGTGTTGACCACATCTCTTATCTTGGACTTTTTATTAACCTGGATGAGTTAGTGTCTATCGAGATTGCAACAAGAATTTGGGAAACTCTCTCGACTCCGATGCATTGCTCGCGTATAGTGAAGCAATGCAGAGATGCAATTTATGGTCCTAGATAACATGGCGAATCGGTTGATGTGACTGAAGCGGGTGGGAAGTATGTTGCGTATTCCAAACTACCACCCACTACGGTGCCTAACGTCTAGAGTAGGGATCTGTTAGAAAAAAATTAAGTAGAGAATCCAAGATTCGCATTAGTCTATGTAATCATAGACTGAGTATTAGTAGGTAAAGACTACCTGTAATTGATAATACGTTAGTTAATACTTCCATTAATTTCATAACAGCTTGGGCCAATAAATATTTGTGCTAGACTGAGTTAATTTTGACCATTACTCAAGAAAAAAACATCCCAATTATTCTTGCTCGTTTTCAGTAGTTTTATGATATTGACCCACTGTTTAACCTGCTATTTATCTAACCGACCAAATTATCGATTCTTACTTAGTATTAATCACCGTGTAAATATTCAATAGGTCTGTGAATCATGAATGCAGAAAATGCTTTTGCAATACTCGTATTTTTCGGGAGCATATTGATGGTGCTTCAAAATTATTACTCCTAGGCACTTTCCAACAAAGAGAACCAGATTCTAAATATGATAAGTTCAAAAGTAATATATAAGGATCAAAGGTGTGTGTAGTGTAATCAAAACTCCCTTCTGAGTTTTGACGTTAAACAATATTTATTGGAAAAATCATTTGTATTCAATTTAGATTTTAAAAAAACATTTGTGCGGAAAGTTTATTTTCAAAATGGTTGATCTGCTATTATTATTGCCTGATCAGAAAATATATCTACCTCCTTCCTTCGTTCAGAATTGAAGTATGAAATCGTTCTAGGGATCCTATCCATTGATTATAGCCAAAATACAAACACACATTTTCAAAGGAGTGTAACAGTGGTTCTCAAGGTAATAACATTCAAGTTCTCTGAACATAATGATTTTCACACCTCATACAAATTGACAAGCGTAATCCCGTGAAGTAGTAAATACTGTGGTGCTACATTTTATCATTGCCAAATAAATGGTAAATCGAGAATTGGAAATATCGAGGTTGTATGTTCATGTTACAGGATTTTCAAGTAAGACTAGGGTACATGCTGCATTTATAACTAATTGCCATGATTCTGTGTTAACATTTGAATTGTCATTATGATGATACCCTTTAATTCTATTCGGGTCACCAGAAATTATCACTCACTTTCACGCTCAGGGGTGCCTAAAGCTGAGGAGATAAACTTATTTGTTATTTGTTTGGTTTTCGGTACATGCATTAACTATCTGTATGTAGATTTTTCTATGTACAGATAATTTCTACATTTTGTAAATAGCTGTTAATGCTATTCTCAATAATGATTGTCATAGAACCTGGCATAGTTGTTTTGGCCCCCCAAATGCCCCAGGAGTGAAGAGTCAGTTCTCCCGCAGAAACGCCTTCATATGATCGCGCGTATACAACCGCTGTCAGGGAAGTTCTACTCACTGCTTTCTCGCTACATTACAGTTGTTTAGAAGATTGAGAGGACGAGAAGCAAATCTCCAGCGCTTTAACCGGGTTGGTGGATCCGGTGAACTCACCTAGGGGAGTTGGAAAATTCTGATTCTAAATCAGTGGTGAGGGAACAAATGGAGTATGAACCTAGTGTTGATGACCGGCTACCATGGGACTGCATCTCCTCACGTTGCTCCACTTCCTTGTGGACTAGACCTTCGTAGAGTGACCACCTACTTTAGTTTGGATAACCGTGCAGTATGCCAGCCTTCATACAAATCGAGTGGTTTATTTGGTGCCACCTTTACCAATGTTTAAGTGCTTAAATAAATAAATGAAATAGGCTTTCTCTTTACCAATATGGTAAGGTTATAGGTTGGTTGTTATTTCAAGTCAATGTCGTTTTTACGGAAAAGCTATGAAAGTTTTTTTGTTCCTTTCGAATGATATAGAAATCTTTCCACTTTTTCATCAACGATCACTGCATTATACATAGAAAATATTTCCAATTTGACTTTCACTCTGACTTATCGTGATGTTGGTTGAACTAATGTCAAAGTAACTAACTTGAGGATTTCTCGGAAACGTTTTGTCAATCTATTACATCGATGACTGACCTGTTATTTATTTTTAAGTTTTGTGCATTTATCTAAACTAGTTCTTGTGATCGAAGATCACAACTGTAAAACT
Source organism: Schistosoma haematobium (assembly GCF_000699445.3). Classification (NCBI taxonomy): domain Eukaryota; kingdom Metazoa; phylum Platyhelminthes; class Trematoda; order Strigeidida; family Schistosomatidae; genus Schistosoma; species Schistosoma haematobium. The sequence continues at coordinate 20,869,623 of NC_067197.1, read as the reverse complement.
GTTGTTGGTGCTTATTTTCTGCTGACCAAATAAATAAATTTGGTTAAGTAAGTTATCGTGTATAATATCTTTGTGTTGTTCTATCTCAACCCTGATGCATAAAATACGTACTTACTATTTGCTCGTCAAACCAACATAGTGGTCACTCACTAGCGTTCTCTACAATAATAGGTTTGTCATTTGCTTGTTTTATGCTAATTAACATAATTCTGCATTTTAATTTGCAAATACGAATTTATAATTATGGAATACTTATAACTAACCAATCAAATTTTCTTTAATGTTTATTTGTGCCGTAACAATTTCGTTATAGTTTTATTAACATTTTCTTGTCTCAGTTTCACAGATTCATATCTGTATATCACTTGTGTCATGATGAAAATAACACAAGCATCACTAATTGTTATATACTTAATTCATTTACTCTTTACTGAAAGCCTACTGCGAACTGAACAACCAGAAGGTTATCGCATAGAACGGGTTGGATTACATGGAAGAAGAGTCAACTTTACATGGTACAGGAATGTAACAATCCAGAGCTGGGTTCAGGCAGCTGACAAGTGCTCTTTCTTAAATAGCCTGCTTCCTAAAGTTACTGACATGCGTTATTTCTACAAAACATTACAGTCGGATGATGTTATTTCACCAATAAGTAAAACGTCTGAGAATAAAACTCACAGCGGTGTCGTCTTTTACCTTGGAGATGTTCTAGAAGCTACAATGGACTATCCTAATATCGAAAGTGGCGAAAGAATGTGTCTGACAATTGAAAAAGTTCCGGGATCTCAGGTAAATCATAATCTTTTCTCTTAACTAATACTAAGAATATTCTCATGCGTAGTGAATTCAGCATTTTTTCATTACCTCAAGACTTATCATGTTATTCTTATTATAATCCGTTTTCACTCCTTCATAATTGATTTTAACAACGGAACTCCCAATGTATGTTTCCCATCTCCAGCCATTGGTAAACCAGTGCAGCTTAGCACAATTGTTACTGAATTTACGAACTGATACTACATTTCTATTTAGCCTCCTAACCTTTTTACAACTTGCTCTTACACCATCTATCATCGCACATCGAGGTAAGCAATGGTTAGACGTACTTAGTACAGATTTCAACCACTTTATCCGATGGAAATTCCCTACATCACCAGTCGATTCGCCATGCCTACCTAGTAATCCATTGCTAAGCTCAGCACTGGGGCATTCAGTGGTTCCAACATGCACATGTGGCTGTATACTAGGGACTTACGAATATCCATTTTTCGTAATGACTATGAATTAGAAAAAGCAGAGTGCTGCGCAGTATAGCTGTTCTCTGGATGCGAGACGGAAATCTTGTTCACACTAAAGGAGATGTAGGTTGGTAATGGCGGACCGGGTGTGCTAAGTTCGCGTCGAGATTTCGTCAAACAATCAGCTTCCAAAATTAAGCAGAATACACATTTTACTTCACTCCCTATAATTAATTCAAAGGTTGATGCAGGTTCTGTGTCAACATTTTGTATTTTGATGGAGAAAACGCATCCCAAATCTTTTCGGATTGTTTTAAACAGTCAAACTGGACTATCATCGATGTATTCCAAAAGAACAAGAAAATATCCTGGTAGAAGGTCGATTCCTGATAAATCAGACGATAAGAGCAGTATCTCTAAAGGTATGTCAACAACAAAGTTAGATAAAAATGAATGAAGCAGAAAACCCTAATAAACATCACTTGAAGTCATCAATCCCGATGACGGTTCAATATAAGCTCTGAATTGACCAATTGTGTTTGAGTAAAGAGTCTATACAAAGGTAATGTAATTGTTTCTATGCATTTCATCAACAGACATCGCCATGAAACGCTTTCTTATGGCCAAGAACAACGATAAGCTAGCAAAATACGAATATCTGATCTACATACCTACGTGCTGGTCTGAAACCAGTCTGGCTTTCTGGAGCTAACTCATCGCAATCCCTAATTAAGCGTCGGATAATTAGTAAGATTGGTCTTTTAGTCATATTATCACTCAAACTGATTCCTCTGTGGTTGTCACAAGAGGATTTCCGTCATTTCTTATAAACTGAAACAATCAGCGATTTAACCTAGTCACTAAATTGCATTTAATTTCGAAACTGTAGCTAATATCTCAGTCAATCTAACCACTAAAACTGGATCACCACAGGGTGATCATACTGATTATGAAAGAATTTCCCGGAATGCTTTTACTGTCATTTGACTTGACATTTGTTTGCACGAAGCTTCCGAAACGTATCGATCTCGTTCTCAGAAACACATACTTTCCTAGGACAGTTTTGTTCTATAATGTCGAGAAATTTATTGGTACATCTCTTCAATCAAGATTATTATCACAAACGAAATTTATGAAGAATGTGTGGTGAATTTTTTGTGGAATATAAGCAGCTACCTGGTCTGTATAACAGCAACCATATTTGTTACATATATTTCAATTGCATAATGATTATGATTTGAAGAGTTTGAGTAACTTTTTAACCCTTTCTTTTTTCAGTTACATCTAGCCGAATCATCTGCAGTGAAAAGTTGCTTAACTCATGCTAACCTACTTGTATGTAAATCCGAAGTGGACAGTAGTAGCGTGACAAATTACGATGATGATTCGTACCCACATATGTGTAATTTTGCGGACGATAAATGGTTTGGTCCATTGCCAAAATGGATTCTTGATTTAAAGCAAAAAGCTGAATTCAGACAAGATCATATATGCCTAACAAAACTTTTATTCTGTATTACAGCAGGTAAGTAAGCCTAATACCAACATATAGTTATTGAATGTTAGATCTTTGCTATGAACTCTAATACGTAAATTTTTTACAACAGTAGTTCAATCATCATGGTTCGTGTTTTACATTTAAATTTCTTATTCATGTAGTATGTTCTGGGCTAATCGTCGTCCTTTTCCTTACAAGTACAATAATTTTGGCTGTTCGGTACAAATGCCTAGTTCTAAAAATGAAAAGAAAACAGACTGGAACGGATGGAACCAACGTCTGGGCACAAAATTCAGAAATATCACAATGTCTTTTAGGTGAAACAGATGGAAGATTAGATATTCTAGCTGATTCAGCGTTTCGTCGTGATCCTAGTGGTTTCACAAAAGGAAGTTATAAAGAAGCACTAGTCAATAGCGGATATCAAAGAATTTCAAATGGACGAATTAAAGGCCTCCATACGTCGGGTAAACCTCGATCTGGAAGAATAACATGTTAGTGTACTAAACAGATATCAAGTGCTTTTAAACCTGAATGGATGAAACACTGTATAGTTGTTTATACCAAATTAAATTTTGATAAAATATTTATTCTTTTATAAGCGCTTGTACATATGGTTGTCCTGGCTATAATAAATCACCGAATAGGCCAAATGTGAGCCAAAAGTATTTAAAATTTCATACACCGTGTGTTGTAAGGTGCAAATTAATTGGGACGCACTCATTAGTCAAAAACAATTTGGCGCAAGGTGAAATAAATTTGACGGTTTTACAAAATTCTTGGTGATAATTGTAAGGTGATGATGAAACTAAAACATATTTCTGATTCGCAGACTGTGCTTTCTGAGCTGCATCGTTTAACTATTAACGCAGTACCTACATAACAGTAAAGGTTGATTCAACGAAGTATCACTACCAAAAAGATAAGCTTGTATTTCGCACCACAAATTCCCTTCAGAAATTAACTACCGATTTTCATAACTTACGCTTGTTACCCCTCGTGTAGGAACATAATACGCCCATCAGTATTCTCCATCGAACTCTGTTTTGGGCTATTCATCCTTTTGGTGCCTGCTTCCAATTCCCGACGTAGTGCTCTTCGGCCTTTTTCTCTTCCGTTTCTCTTGTATCGTGATGCAGTTTATGTATGTCCTACCCACCTCCAGCGTCTTTGCCTAATTTTCTATTCAGTTGGAAGTTTTGTTCTCTCCCACATGTTGTTGCTGACTTATCATAAACAGTTTCATAATTAGTACAAAGCTAGTGTGCAAACAGGAGAGTTATTAGTATATCACGCATTTAGTAGATGGAGAGTTTCGCCGACACGACACTCAACTTGTGAGCTTTCATCATTACTTTCATGTCTTGGGTTTTCAGGCCAGTAGGCGAAGGACTACGTAATTCTTAATAAGACACAGATAAAAAACAATGTCATAAAAAATTCCTACTCTTCTTCAATAGAATAATAACTTATGTCTGATTAATTTTCCTTGTTTTTAATTGACTCAAAGTGGTAAATTCTGTTTGGATAATTGTCCCAAGTAGAATATATATAGATCATATTAATTGAGAACTGTTAACAATAAGGGAAAGTACACATTTAACGGGGTGCGGTTTAGGTAACCAAGTTTCAGAAAGGAATATTCATAAAATGCTATTTCTTCTCTATAACAGTTTTCGTTAATTCGCGTATTGCCATTGTAGCGTAACTGGATTTCGGTAAATTGAACGTTAAGACGATAGCCTGCTGTTTTCCATCTAAAATAAATAGGATTTCATGAATACAGTGAGAACATCACTTCTTATACGTAGATATAAAATTAACATAAAATGTCTACAGAAACGTTATTAATAATAACCTGCACACACCTTTAAGAGACATTTTTACAAGAATTGCCATCGTCCTTAGATGTTGCTTCGAGAATGGATCAACTTATGTTAAGCGCGAGTAAGTTATGAATAAGTAGACGGCCTAACTCCAGGTTTTTAGATATTCGTTGCTAACTAGGATATGAAACAGATTTCTGGAATTTGCAGCCCAACGGTAAATCATGCGCATTTTCACGGGTTTCCTAAATGGATAATGGTAAATCTAAAGAATAATGTGGAGCATTATCAAGCTGAGACACATTGTTTATTTTGTGATACTGCACATTTGATGACAAGAAACCTCTCTTTTAAATTTATTTGGATAATCTTACTAAAAACTAGTTGCTTAACAAGCACATTAATAGCGAATAGTAAACATAAGGGATATTTCATTGTAAGATCTATCTCACGCTGAATAGTTTAATTCTTTAATAGCGTAATAACTAGCTATTAAGAGAAATAATACACAAATTCTCAACTACCTGAAATGTAGCATTATACAGTCTGCGAATGAATCTTGAGATGAGCGATATCTATTGAATGAGGGCTAATGGTGCCACCACTTTGGTGTCTAAAACCCAATGGGAGAAGTAAGATTCGAAACCATGAAAGTTGTGTAAGCGTAAATCAGTTACAGATGTAATACTGTGTTTTAAACATCCAGTTAAGAGTGGAAATAAACTGGATAAGTACGACACAACCCGCATATCAATTATTTGTAATTTTCGTTTTTGTTCATCTACGAAATACTTCGTTAGTAAACACCTTTAAATCAGAAGTTGGGGCCGCACAAAATGCACTGTTGATACAGTTACGCACAATATGACTGAAGATTAACAGTGAAATAAATATGTCGGCATAGACATACTATCTTTTACATTTTTAAGCGTACATTTCATTATTTATTTATTTATTTGAACACACAAATATTGGTACGAGAGGGCGCCAAATATATATATACGCCACACAAAACAATGAGAATGGGACGAAAGAAAAAAGAAGGTAAGGAGCGTAAAATAAAAAAAGAACAATAACGGACAGATTAGTATAAGGTAGTGTGATAATAATAATAATGAGCGAAACGGTAAGATACAACCAAAAGAAATCTTCCCGTTAAGGGAGATACAACCACTTTTTATGAAGAAAGTAAAAGAAGGTTACAGCAGGATCGCCACTGGTTTCTATCCTGAGCCATATCTGTTAATGTCTCTAGCCACTGTGTTGCATCATCTCTAGGACCCCAACCAGGGGGGCGTGAAGGGCCGACAGAAGCAAGACATTTGCAGCTTTCTTTCACACCACGACACCATGTCATACACTGACTACCTCTCCGCTTTTTCCAACCAGTCCCAGCCTCGGCAAATAATGCACGACGTGGAATTCTCTGGGACGACACTCGGAGAACATGTCCAAGCCACCGAAGTCGATGTTTCAAGATGGTGACACCAACCGCAGGATTAGAATCCTTCCAGTCTTGTAGAAGTACTTTGCACTTCGAAGGTGCAAAGCACATACCGTACCTACGGTCATCGATTGCCAACTGATTAAGTGCGGATTGCATAGCTTGGGCATTATCGCACAGTAAAACAATATCATCCGTATATTCAAGGCCGACAAGTCTTTCTCCAGACAACAGATCCAAACCACCATTACTTACATTCATCAGAGCTGTTTCCAGAATGTCATCGATGGCAAAGTTGAAGAGGAATGGTGAGATTGGGCAAACCTGTCCAACCTCACTGCTTGAATGGAACAATGGAGAGAGGTGGTTGTATGCCCTCACTCTGCCTGAGGTGTTTGTATATAGGGCTTTTAGGATGTTAATAAACTTCTCAGGCACACTCTTCTTCAATAGACAATCCTAGAGAACAGTCCTATCCAACGAATCGAAGGCAGCCCTGATGTCAAGAAACACTACGATTGTTGGCCTTTGATAAGTATGGCGGTGTTCTAACATTTGGTGGAGCGTGAAGATATGATCAATACATCCTCGATCGGAATGAAAATCAGCGTGCTCCTCTCGAGTCAATCTTTCTCGGGTTTTGAACAACCTGCGAAGTATGGCGGAAGCCAATAGTTTGGACGCAATCGGAAGTAGACTTATCCGCCGATAGTTGTTACAGGAACGACGTGAACCCTTTTTAAAGTAAGTGTGTAGGTAAGTAAAGTAAGTAAGTTTTGAACAACCTACGAAGTATGACGGAAGTCAAAGGCATTTCATATAACATGAGATATTGATAAAATGCATACGAATGAAAGTATTGAAAGAAATTTGGTTTAATTACCTTTATCTAAGCAGATATCATTATTTTGTGTCTCATTTTGTGAAGCAGGAGTTAAAATACTACTTGTAATTGTACCATTTAGTAACTGAAGATCAGACTTCACTAGAGGTATATCAGGGTTTGAATATTCATGAAATTCGTATTTAACGTTTTCCGGGACAACAATTAATTTCCGATAAGAACCAGGGAGTGCAAAATCTCTACAACAACAATGAAATTTCGCTAAAATACAGATTCTACATGTACATTGAGATGGAAGTAAAAAAAATTGACAGATGGAGCGGTCATTGCCAATAAATCGCAAATCATTATGGGGATCGAACTTTGGGTCCAACAAACCTGTCTTAGATTTGCTTTGACTGAATAATTATGAATGGTATAAAAAATTTAAAGCTTATTGCTATGCTGGAAAAAGAGGAAAACGAAGACATCACAGTTGCTAACATCCCCCCCCATTGTTTGCACTCCGACGAAATTAGAGACGATGGCATTAGTATTCATCCATCTCATAAATGATAGGTGAGTAAAATAGTTGCTGCAACTGAGTGGGTAGAAAACTTTTGATTCACATATATACGATATTCATTTGGTTTAATAAATAGTTGAGTGTGTTTAATCTTCATTATGTGTTATCACTTCAATGGTCTAGTTCGGAGATTTAATCTGTGGAACTTAAGATTACAAATACAATGACTTAAAAAGGGTTATACGAAATTAGAAAGGAGTATGTTATTGTGAGGACATCTCACTGATAATAATTATTTAATATCTAGTGTAAAAAGTATACAAAAATCAGGATTACACGAAAAAAATATTAGAGAATTAGACTTACTTAACTGAATGACTGAAATCTTTGACTGTCAAACAATCTTCTTTTAGTAATTCGGTATACCAATCAGCGCCTAAATCAATTATTGTGAATAAGCAAATAGTAATTGTATAATGATCGTGTAGAATTTGTACTTATATGAGAAAGCAATAAAGGTTTTAGTTGAATTACTTTATGTAATTCAAGAGTTGAAAGGAGTACCAAGGCAAAATTAAGCTTTTCTAAGTCTAAAAAATGTTTGGATCGAGAGGAGGGTATTGAATTTGCTATCACGTGTTCAGAGGAAGTTGTCGATTGAGTAGGTAAGTATAAAATAAGTTATTTTTTATATCGGTTACTAGCCTGACGGATACATCACTTTAAAATGAGCTACTGAGACAAGAAACTTATCAGATAACTCTTTCTCACTTGGTTCATTAATCGACATTGAAATAAAGAAATAAATTGACCACCAAAGATAAATCAGAAATACGGAAACTTACAGAACTTTATTTGGTGAAATGTTTTTATCATTATGACTGTCTGTCATACATTGATCATATTCCATCACGTTTCACTCAAAGGTCTTGTATTGAACTACATTTAAGGTAACGTAGTATCACCTATTTTTAACATGACGAAAACCCTTACGAATAAAAATTATACTTGTTTACCAAGTTAGTGCCTGTCTGAATTCAGTAGCTTAAAGAATAACGGGTTAGTATTCTAAAAGTCCTTCACTGGGCTTGAGTCTTAGCATTAACAGGTGCATCCAGATGACTAGTCCTAGATGGGGCAGGACGTACGTCCTGGATTCCACTGCTAACTACAAAGCGAGTATAATAATGTCAGGTTACATGCTGAAATCTCCCTATCATTTCCACAAGTTTGTATGTGCTCTTGTCCTTAAGTACCGCTAACTCAACGGATGAAGGACAACAAACAACGGACCCCACAAGAACAAAAAGCTTTAGAGCAACTCAGAACTAGAAAAGATATTGTCATAGTTCCAGCGGACAAAGAACGCACCATAGTGATTATGGACAAAAAAGAACACATCAAGAAAGCTGAGGAACTACTTGAGGAATCTTGACAACAGCCATCTCTATTATTCTCCAACAAAGGACAAGAACTATGTGTTTAAGCATATACACATCAAGGAGACTCAAATTTTGTAAGTAGTTCATTTTTAATGTCACATGTACTCGAATCATGTATTGGGCTTGATATAAAGGAATATTAGATCTAATATTCAAGCAAATATGTAAATGCAGAGTTGTACAATATAAAAAACAGATAAAAACTTCATTTACTATTATTTTTAGGATATTGTACAGCGTAACCAGGAACAGGAAGTACAACTGAATTTAAAGGGATTTTTTCATTTTCTCCAACTACTAGTGGATGTATGAATGATAATTTAGATGATGGGAGAGAATTCGCCGATGATATTGAGGAGTTGTCTGTTTCTAACACAGATTCGTCGAAGTTAATATCTAAAATGAAAATGTACCAAATATTGATTTATTTAGTATTTAAAAGAAATTTATTGAGGCATACAAATTTATTATTGCAACTAATTTACTAACTACTGGATTCGGTAGTTGATTATGAGCTACACTCTTTATGTATGAAGTCATCATAAGGATGACAGACATTTATTATTGCAATGTACATATCTTTGGTTGAAATCAATATAATCTATTATTTATCGCTGTTGACGGCGTCGAATAATCGCCTATAATAGATTGGTTGAATTTAAGAAATGAACGACTGAGTAGATAGTAATAAGGTTTTAGTAAAAGTTTAACTGTAGGAAAAGTGGGTAATATACATAGTAGATAAGTTCCAAACTAAATAATTATCATGCGCAAGTTGGTTTTCAAAATTGATTTCTTAACTGATATCTATGCATGATGAACACTGACCTTAAATAAATAGCTTCTAAAAATAAATATGTTATATGTTGACAAACAACATACCATCTTCATAATTATCTGTAGTTATTACATTCTGATCATTATAATAAAGATCACCAGGCTTAGCGAAAAAGTCACCAGGATTCTGACGAGTCATACGTAGACTTGCCACATGGTTCCATAAGAAAGATTGATAACTATGTACATAGAGTTGGCGAAGGTTTCGAGGAAGCTAAAAGTGGTTATTTTTCCGAGGAAGAATAAATATATGAAAGATGTATAGTAATTTATGATTAAAATTCATGAAGAATAGAAATTAAATTCATTATTTAGTCTTTTAATCCACAGATGTACACGAACCCATGTCTCCGAAAGTATTCCATATGACTTAGCCAACAAAGTATGTTTATTTCAATATTCTTTGGATAACTCTGCCAAGCTAATTATAGAACAGAACGTAAATGATGTGATTACTGTATGCTAAAAGTTATTTACAGTTGGCTTTAAAATGAAAGATACAGTTTAACAACAATAATAATTGGATTTTAATAAATTAAGTTAGGTTGTCGATCTCATCCATACATTTTATGTAAGACCTTAAATCAAAACAGAATAAGATATAGTATAGGCATTAATAATTAGATATCACATTTAATAATAATAATATAACTCATTTGTCAGATACAGATTTATGGACGAAGCTTTTGACTATACTACACAAAGGCTATGGTGATTACTATTGACGAAAATGTGCTCGCTCTGCACGCAATCAGTATTCACAATTATTTGGTTACACACAAATTTACTTTATACCGCGTCCTCTTTGTATTCCTCACTTTACGTGCATGTTTATTTTTTAACTAACTCAACAACTCGCCTCCATTGAAAGCTATATCCTGTCAAAATGGTCTCAAGTCGTTGAATGATCGAATTAATGAATGGTGCCACCAAATATGACAGATTTTGTAGTGCTAGCCGGAGATTTAATTACACGCTTCAGGAGTCTAGGCACAGAGGGGAGTCGCTTGGGCGACCAGTGAGGACCCGATGGTCGCATTTCAGATGATAATGACTATTTCTTACAACTTTGTGAAGATCACAACTTACTTTAAACCAATACCGACTTCCGGTACCGTCATCTCCAATTTGCTTAATGGAGTCCTCCTTCTGAAGACTAGGTGTAGCGAAGCCGCAAGCTATATGGTCAGCTATTTTAGAGGATCATGAAAACACAACCAACACTTGCCTACACTTATCGGGGGATTGGTAGATATCATTGAACCTAAATGAGTTTGATACTTGGTTGCAACGGAAGGGCTAAATGTTCGTTTTTTGTCCTTACACTCGCAAAAAACACCCCTTCCTAGTGAACGAAGTTAATAGAATGTCCCTAGTAGAGGCTTTAAATATAAGGGTGCATGAGAGTGTTCTGGAGGGAGAATGGATTCTCTTCACTTTCAACTATACCAGGGCATTTAAGGAATCAAGACTTCCAATCAAACTGTTGCGTAAAGCAGTATATAATGAATTTCGAAATGTATTCTTGTCTGTACTTCTTCCTACTTATAAAATTACACACTGGTTTTTGTATCTTTATACAGTAATATTATTTGTACCACACCATTCAGTGCGATCAATATTTCCCATGATATTACGTTGTGTTTCAACAAAAGAAATATCAAGATGGCAAAAGTTCTAGGTCACGGTCTAGTATAACTGGTGTTTACAATACTGTGAACAATGTGTACTATTATTATCGCCACTCCAACAATTACATTTTTAGCACCTTTTATATGCGTATATGCAAATAGAAAGAAAAACTTATTTGTTTCGCAAATTTAATACAAACTTTTTTGACTAATAGATTAAAACGTCATTAAAGTGTTGTGCGGTATGGACACTAATTAAGAAACAATTCATTTATTAGTATAAAAATCAAAATAGAGTAAAAAGATTAACTGATTACTACTAATTGATAGAATAGAATCAACTTTTCCTGAAACTTATTACATGATTGACTAAATGTAACTTATTTGCTAAGTAGAGGTGTACGAACTCTGAGTTGAGCAATATCCTGGTTGTGGCACTAATCGGTTACAACAGAAGAATTAGGTGGAGATAATCCTTGTTTACCCAAACAAATCACAACTTTAAGTAGAGTTACTATATTGAATGAGTATGCTATAGGAAGTAGTGCAGATAAATGGAAAACTTTAATTTAGATTGTCAGTTAACCTAAATCTTGCTACAAAATGTTAGTTGCTTGTGGTATTGACGGATAGAAAAGTCTTCCTGTATTATGCTAAATAATGAACCATTAGAATTTCCTTTCAGTGATTTGGTTTTCGTTATTTTGGAAACAAACAAGTTATAACGTTTTTAATGTAGAATCAAAGACCTACAGCAATTAAAACCTAATACATTTTAATTCTGTGGTTTTGTGTTTTTCAATCTTTCAGTCCAAACTGGATTAAAATAATTGCACATAAATGTGGCCTCATCAGAACAATTTTATGGATCCCTCATAAAATAATTTGATCCGTTTTTATAGGACGATAGAAAAGTGTGAAAGCTGTATTTTAAGGTCTTTCAGCATGAGACTACTTAGATGAGTGCTATATTGCACTACAAATTTATATGGAGGCTATACGTCGAACTAACTTCTTAATATTATGAGATAAACACATTCGGTGTTAATCTGTAGTTAGAAAATCTAGACTAGAAATAAATTTTAGTGGTAAAAGGGGTGACAGTGTTTAAAGAATTAGAATCTCAATCTAATACTGAAAGCCACATATCCTGGGACATAAATAACTGTTTATAAGATTAGTAGGTAATTGATTTTATAATTTAGCATAGATAAACAAAAGATCATAGTTTGATTAAAAAGTATCATTTAACTGTGTTCTACATAGACATACCATTTGGATGGCATCCAAAGTTTTGCCATACTTCGCAATACCTAACAGTAAAGTTTTTTCTATACCCAATGGACAATCGTCAGCACAACCCTTTGCATCACCGGATTGTAAGAATTTTTCTTTAACTTTTCTAAGAAAAGGTAAATCTAACATAATATTATGTAAAGTATAGCATACACTACCTGCATAAGTTGGTTTCAAGATAAGGTCAATAGCGTCTGCCCATTTCGAACGAATAAGATATCTAATAAATAAGGATTGTAACAATAATAATAATAGGAATAATTATTTATAAGCATATCATGTAAAATAATGAAGATGAATGCATAATTAAAGAAGAGAAAAAGTGTCCTGCGAGAGAGTGCAAACTATGATAAAGGGGAAGGGATAAAATTGGGACTAAGAATGAAAGAGTACTAATGTGGCCCAAGTTTGAATGAACTTTTTTGTACATATAAGTTAGGCTTCTTGAAATCGATTCCAATTGCTTCAGCTATACGGAGTAATTACTATTTTGAGCCGTTTAATAAATTACCAGGAACTTGATGTATAACTGAGAAAGCATTTTCAATCCTGATGTTACGCATACAATCAATTAGGCGAGAAATGATACTATCAATAAATTTTGTAACGCCTTTTCCTAATCATGACTGTACGTGTTTACGATCGCTTAGGGACCGATGCTATTAGCCTCACAGGGACAGTTAAATTGATAGGCGGGTATCGTATCCTTAATTTGCTGGGTTAGTATTGGCTTCGTTGGGAAAGTTACGTGTAATTCGGAGGTACTAACATATCGAATAACCAGATGCATTTAAACAACTTATAGAACCTTACTCGCTATATTACCTATGTAAGTGTAGAGTTTTCTTCTCAACTTTGGAAGTTCATGTCTTTCTTTTGGGTTCTGTAATGTATTTCCTTATGAAACTACTAAAGTATCCATTTTTTAGTAGCGACAACATTAGTTTGTCTAATTCCTCGTTTATATTATCCTCAGAGTAGTTTTTGAATTTTGCGACTTCGAGATTTAAATAGATTGATTTTATGATGCAAGGATGTGAATCTGTGGAAGTGAATATGTTGTTCCAAGATCTTTTTCTAAAAACATTTCTTTGCACCGAACTGTTAGTCATCTCTATTCAATTCAGTTACCTCTGTTACCAAGTATTCTACAGACGCTAATCCACTTAACTGATCCCGAAATCAGAACACAGCTAGGACAGGAACGTAATAATATTCTAAAGCAAACCAAACTGAATGGAGATAAATTACAGTAAGAAAAATATTGGTATATTTGTTACTGATACATAAGAATATTCTAGTCTTTTCCATTTATCTAGTGGTGCTGATCGACTAAAAATGGTCCAGCCAGCGTGCTCCAACATAATACTGAGTGGAACATGCTCTGAACCAATTTGTATCCTTTTAATACGAACCATTCAACCTTTGAGAGAGAAGGATGTCAAAAAATTCTACCTAATTATGGCACTTCACATGTGGAACTAATCTAAGGGTGTGCATTATTAAATGTTTCTAACAGTTTTCGTGAGTTGACCGTCTTATCACATATAATTAGCTTGTCATCTACGGCAGTAGCATTCTACTTCATTATGATTATCATGTAGTGGTCCATTTTTCAGTCCGATTAGAAAAATATAGGCGAATATTGGACCTAGGGGAGATCTCGTTGCTACTCCATCTATCTGTTTAGGGTCCGTTATTAAACAAAATGGATATTCGTTGTGCATTATAGCAGAAGTTTCTTCACATTATATTTGTATCGGCATCATTTTGAATTACTGGTAGATTAAATTATAATTGCTACTTAATCTCTTGATATCTACCATTCATATGCGTCGAAGAACAGTTAAACATTCTTTTTATATTTATGCCCGAAATTCACTAACATTACATAAAATAATAATTGCTTAACAGTGCAATTAATCGAATCTATTAAACATAAGAGATTGCGAAATGTTTCGCTAATTACCGCCATTAAACTTGGTGGCTATCTTATAGCCCTAAAAATGACAAAAGTTTGCGGTTATAATGGAACAAAAACTGACTACTGTCCAAAATCTTAAAATCACTGAGGATTTTTTATTTCACATCTTAGTTTACAAAAAAAGACAAATTATTGCGTGGCTAACGGCTAAGTCATTTTGGTTGCTATTCAGACGAGGACTGTCAGGGAAGTTAACAAGTCAATAAAGTTCACGTTACCAGTTACTGTTGAATAATCTTGTACCATTTCCCATCAACTACTAATGTTGGTGTTCAAATTGTGGACTTCTGATGTTATATATATATATATATATATATATATATATATATATATATATATATATATATATATATATATATATTTGAACGGCTGATTAATAACATTAGGTCTCAGAGAAATTTGGATAGAATTAAGTTAACAAATAGATATTTATGAGACAGAATGATTAGATATATCATACTTTCCAATTTCGAAACTTTTGGATTTGGAAGAATGTCCAAATCTTTGAAGACCGTAATAGTTCACAAAACCAGTGTTTTTCCAAGTCCCGACTGAAGTTTCAACGACGGATCTTGGTGCACACACCGATCTATAGACGAAAAAGCAATATTGCTGTGAAGTTGATAAACTAACCTTAGCACAACTACAAACTGATTTCCATCTAAATCTCCGAGAAACAGAGGAGAAGAAACGTATGAAAAATTGCCTAAACGTAAGCCATGAAGCCGTGCATTCAGCAATGATAGTGTTTTCGAATTTATACTATATGAAAATTGGTTATTTGAATAAATTTTACCCTTTCGCTGTAACAAATTGTGTGGTAATTGCTCGACGATCTTTCGTACCAGCAAATGAAAATATACTGGGTCCAACACTTTAAAATCAAAAGGGAGTAATAAGATAAAACATACTGTAGGAAACGACTGAGAACTTGGATAGCACTAAGTGTGTCTTTACCCTCCTTGTAAAGTACAAAATGGCAGTATGGTGCACTTTTAGACATACCATTGGCTTTTCTTTTAGAATGTCGTGAACCTTTGGCTGAAAACGATATCAATAATAATTGTGATTTTAGAAACTAACCTTCAGGATGGTCTTTTCGATGTACAACAATTATATTTTCATTGCCGTCTTTTGATGTCGTGCTTTCAAGTGATGGGAATAATGCACGTATTGCTTGGTGGATCTGTGTTCTGTCTGCTTTATAATCTGGGGCCTGATTTTTTAATGGTCTCAAATAACTGAGGTACTTTAATTTTTAATACTTCACTATCACCACGGCTCAAATTTTGAAGTCCAGACAAATGAACTTCAAGTTTCTTTTCCATATTAAAATCATAAGCCTAGTATATAAATAAGTGTTTCTAAAAGTTACTTCAGGAGTAGGATCCGGAATTGGTGCTAAATCAGTAAGCTTTGCATAATTTTGACCTCTAAATTCACGGACAATGAAGTCTTCCCATCTGTATGAATATATGTAGTGTTTAAAATCAAACATACCTATTTTTCAACGTTGCGTCAAAACCTTGAACTAAAGGTTGTACGAACGTAGTGATTCCAACTTCTCTGGGTTGAAGGATATCCACTTCATTGTCAGCATTATCAGTTTCCAGAGAACATAATTTAGGGCGCTTGGAGTCCATGAGTAGATCAAATCTAAAATAACAGCTTTAGTAATTAATGTTTTACAAAATAAGATTACAATAGTTGAGGAAAATATTTAAAATCTGTTTGAGTTTTATGAACATGTTGTTGATGAAGAGTTTGAAACTAAACACCAACATTGATTATCTAGTGGAGCGATTCGCTGACATTTTATTAAAACACGACTATATGTAAAACGTTTGATACATCTTAAGTTTTATAGAAAGACACACTATGAATAACTTGGAATATTCAGATTACATTGTTCTCCTGAATGAAATTAGTAAATCAGTCACACGCAGCGAAAAACCTGCCACATATGTGCATCGACTAAATTAGCCACCCCATATTAGCACTGTTAGGTGAGTTTATCAAGACAAGTCTTGGCACAGTAGTAGTACCAGCGACAGTATTGGAAAAAAGCTAGACATAAACGATGTTATTTGAAAACAATCAATTCGTGGAACGATAAGCTGACGAGTCATTTAAAACTCAGAATCTGAGGGAACAAAAAGAGTGAATATATCTGGGCCACTGTGACAGATTCTGAGTCATGTCTTCCAAAGTTTCTAAGAAATGGTTACGATAATAACGCATACGTCAACCGCGTAGCCTGGAATTACCAGCATTGCTACATACAACAGCTAATGACTTCATAGGCTAGCTATATATCTTTGTTTGGCCATCTCCAGTCTTGTCCCAACCTAGACCAACAGGCTTAGCACATCAAGGTAGGAAGTGGTTGATCAGACGCAATACATGTCTCAACAACCTCTGCATATAAGATTAAGTACTTTATCCATCAATTTCTCATTTTTACCCCAATACATTGCGGCTAATCTCGACACTGTTCACTCCATAGTCCCAATGTACCCCAACGATGCTTTGAAGGCACTAGTGATCTAATGCTAGTAATCCACGAATATCTTTTATTCTTAAAGGTCACGTCTCAAAGCCACAAGGTGGAATCGAGCAAACTGCTGAGCAGTAAACTCGTCTTTTAGTTGGTAGACGAACATCTCTACATCACAAGTGACAGAGGTTGGCAAAAATCGATTAAAGTTTCGTCAAACATCAATCTACTATGGATGATAAGACTTGCAATACAAATCAATTGATTAATGTACTCAAATACTCTGATCCCTATCATAAGTCTAAGCACTGTCGCAGGCAACTTCTTAAGCAACATTTTTTATTTAGCAAGAGAGAAACAAACCTCAAGCCTGTTTGTGTTGTTCCCCTAGGTGATAAGAAGACCAGTTTATATAAGGGTCTCCAACTAATAGAACTATGTCATCTGCATATATTTCCTGATAGATCGATCCCTGAAAAGCATTATCGGATGTGAATGCTGATCAAACAGTTTTCGAATACGAAACTAAATTTGTCTGTAGCGATGTGGTACGAGATCAGTCTCGTTAAAGGCACGGATACGTTATCGTTAAAGACAACGAGGATCTCACAACTATATAGGCTTTTATTTATCTCATTTTATTTAGTTATTTTATTCCAAATCCGTCTACATGAATTTTTATCTAGCAGTAACTAGCAGCTTGGAACATGAAAGTAACGTATTTATGATATACAGTTGTAAAAATAAAACGTTTGGTTTGCTAGTAGTTTTTGAATAAACAAGTCATTAATAAGCAGACAAGAATTCATGATGAGACTATAATATATGGGCGAACTTTGTGCGACGCTAAACTGACCTTGAGTGTCCACCTAATATTTGGGACCGAATGAGTGTTATAAACCTGTGTGAGGAATTAGATGGTTAAGGCTAGGAATTAGATTTAGGGTTTACATCATGAACTGACATAAGCTAAATGCTAAAACTCTATTTAGTTAAATGGATGAGTGAATTTTGTGCCAAAATCCAAGACCTGTTTTCTTATACCTGATTGGTTAGTACACAATTTATAGTCTCGCCAAATTCATAGTTAGGTACGTTGAACAAATTACTTAATTCACAACCACAACACTACTGCGAAGCCAAACAGTGCATAAAAGCGAACCAAATCATGCCTTATTGCAAACAAATCCGTAGACGCTGAAGATTTGATCACAAGCCCTCTGATTCTTATTTAAATTCACTGGCATAATCGTAGATTAAGTTACTTTATACCTTGATTACATTTCCAACTGTTTATGATCTAGAATGAAGCCAACGCACTGTCCGATATATAGCACTACACAACGAAAATGCTTATGCAACAAATGAATAACTGACTCTAGTACTTAATGACTTGACAGTGAGAAAACTCTACAGTCCACATAATAGTGTTGTGGTTGTAGCGATCGAAACTATTACGTGAAGTGAAATGCATTTCTCACAATATTGTTTCCTCACACGATGTCTATGCAGAGTAACGACATCTGTACTGCGTCAAGAGTATTCATCCACATATTAAAAGGATTTTCAGTAAATTGTATGTGAATAGTAAATAAATGTACCAACTACTTTGAAGAACAAGTTCGTTGTTAACTTCTGAAATGAACCAGTTAAACACTTAGTAAGCGGTTAGTTATTTATGATGTGTCATGAAGTGACCTCACGAATTGAGGTAAGGTTCTCAATGTACTAGGAGAACAGCTGTAAGTCGAGGTAACAAGACATTTTTGTAGCTGAACTCTTGAAGTTACCAGACATAGTAGAGGTTAAATATATGACAACGCAATTTATATGACGTGTGCATTTTTTGAAAATTTTACTAGGCTTATAGTGCTTTGTGTTAGCAAACGAAATTTACAGCTGGGAATACTGATTAAACTAACTTGGTACATATTAACATGCTGCATACAAACAATAGCTACATACAAACAAACGCCAGTGCAACAAAAACCAAGAATCATGCAGGCTGAATTCGCTAGTGTTCTAACCATTTTAATCAAGTAGTCCTTTCACAAAAATTTTTGAGTGGAATTGTATTTATACAGTTTTTCCAGACAACTATCCTAAGGCCTCTTTGTTTATTTACTCAATGCAAATTAACATGATTGAATGCTGACAGTTCATTTCTCTTTGAAGACCTATGTAAACACTTACAAACAGATAAATTTGTCTTCAGTCGGTCCGTTTACTGCTATTAGAGGGGCTATCACTTGTGTTAGTTATAATTGCCCAAGGACAGTAAAAGCTTCAAAATCTAGTGAAATGTAGTACTAGATTAATATAATATAATTTACAATTCTTTACGCATTCTTAAGTGCTAGACATATTATTTCCGAATACCAGAAGCACGCCGGAACGTACCGACTTACAAAAATAAACCGCGCAACCAAATCCTAAGTTCAGTTTCAGTTTGGAAACGACAGGAGGCTTGATGGGCTGTGTTAGTCCTGACAATGATAATCTCTCAGTTGATCCGACTTTCTTTTGAAAGAGTCGACGAGTGGAGCCTCGAATCACGTGCTGAGGTGATGAATCCCGCTCATTGATGATTCGAAGGGAAAGTCGATGGTCAACTGACAAGTAATTTGTCCTGGGTTTGTGAACATTTTGGAGTGTCCTCGTAAATTCTCTGTTTTGGAAAACAGGAAAAATGAGGGAATATCACGCACAAATTTATCACTAAGCAATTTGAAAACTGTAATCAAGTCGCCTCTAGTTCTTCGATATGACAAAGGGAATAGGTTTAACTTGACTATTCGAGCATCATACAGAAGCCTCGCTATTCCGAGAATCAGCTTAGTTGCTGCACCCTGAACCTTTTCCAGAAGCTCACTGTCTTTTTCTAAGCAGGGGCTGGTCGCTTGTATTCAGTACTCAAGTTTAGGACGTACGAACACTGTGTACAAAGTCAAACACGTTTTAGCGTCGACATGACTAAAAGCCCTACTTATTGACCATAACGTTCTAAAACCTCTGGCGGCTATTGCACGGCAGTGTGCAGTAGTCTTTAAGTCTTGACTAACGATAACTCCTAAGTCATTATATGTCTGGACAACAGGTAGCTCAGTGTTATTCATCGTGTATGTATCTGTACCTTGACGACCGATATGCATCATAACACACTTGGAAGTATTTATCGGTAAATGTCAGGTTTTAGATCACTCAGATAATTTCTTCATTTCATTTTGGAGTTCTAAGCTATCACCCTTACATCGTATCGTCCTCCATTTCTTGACATCGTCAGCATATTGCAGGACCGATGATGATAGGAGACGAGGAAGGTCATTCACATATAAGAGGAATAACACTGGTCCCAAGACTGTACCCTGAGGCACCCCACCAAGCACAGTTTCCCAGCTAGATAACTTTGAGTGCACCCGTACTCTTTGTTGGCACCCAACTAGGAAGTCTTTTATCCACATTAATAGATTGCCTCCAATTCCGACATTTATTAGCTTATATAACAGCCGGTTGTGCGGAACTTCGTCGAAAGCTTTGCTGAAATCGATGAAGGCTACGTCTACAGGTAACTTTTGGTCCTTAAGAACGCATCAGCTTTCACGAGCCACTAATTAGTTAGTGAGATAAGAATAACCTATTCTAAAACCATGCTGCTTCTCTGAAAGGATCCGGTCTTAAACATCTCCTTCCGAATAATCTTTTCTAAGATTTTAACAACTACACTAGTTAGGCTAACAGGTCGGTAATTCTCAGGCTTATTTTTCAAACCTGTTTTGAAGGCAGGACTTACTATGGCGTTTTTCCAGTCTTTTGGTAAACAACCCTGGATTACGGATAGATTGAAGCATATACTTAAAGGGTTCGTAAAGAAGTTAGATAATTCCTTTAGTATCGTGAGATGCAATTCATTGGTGTCCATCGATTTACCTAAGTCAAGCTTATTTAGCAGACCAAAGACACGCAGTCCAGTGTATGTGGGGGGATTTTTATGCACTGACGGGAAGAGTGCTTCTATGGTATATACATTGCTTAAGTAGTTCGAGAACACTTGAGCCTTACCAAAGTCGTCCTCCATTAATGATGCGGCATTACTGTCTCCCCATAGTGCAGGAATATTTCCCCTTCTTTTTATCCTTTGGTTTATATAGGAATACAAGCGTTTAGGACATTCTATGGATTTCTTAACAATTTTTTCTTCGTACAGCTTTCTAGACTTACGGAGGGTCGAGGCACAGGTATTCCGAACTCTTCGATACTGAGATTTTGTCTCATCAGTCCTCAGTAACCTAAACCTGTTCCACATTTTTCTTCTCTTACGGAGAAGGATGGAGACATCCCTACTGAACCATGGTGGAGAGTTTCTCGGTCCTCTCGGTATAGCCCAAGGGATGTGGGGTGCGGCGACTAACGCGTGCTCGTGATTGACAGTTATATGGAAGTCAAAAGCCAAAAGTGCGTGATCAATTTTACCTAGAGGTGGCATGTAATCAAGGTTTGCGACGTCATCCTCATAGTGAGACAATATAGGATCTAGTAAGGATGATTCAAAGTCCGGGTCGAACCCAGTAGCTTCTTTCACATGTGAAAGAAGCGACTAGGTACGACAAGTTAATGGCAAGTTAATGTAGGTCCTCCGTCTCTTTACGAAGTTGAAAAAGCCATAGGAAATCTGAAACGAGGGAGAGCGGCAGGCCCTGACAGGTTTACTCCTGAGATTTTTAAGGATGGTGGTCCAGTATTAGCAGTGAGATTAACTGAGGTCTTAGGCAGAATTTGGGAACCGGACGCAATCCCACCCGACTGGTCTCAATCACTGATTGTGCCAGTCTATAAGAAAGGAAAATAGTCCCCTTGTGACAATCACAGAGGAATCAGTTTGAATAATATAGTGTCTAAAATATTAGCTTCAATAATACTCCGACGCCTAACTAAAGCTCGTGAAGAGCAGACTAGAGAAAATCAGGATGGTTTTCGACCTGGACGTGGTTATATAGATCAGATATTCACACTACGTCAGGTTCTAGAACACAGACACACATTGAGACACCCCACAATGGTAGTATTTCTTGACCTCAAGGCAGCATTTGACTCTGTTGATCGTGAGGTTCTATGGCTGTGTTTGTCACTGAAAGGAGTACCAAAGAAGTACATTAACCTTATAAAGGCTCTCTACTCGAACACAACTGGTAGAGTGAGAGCTTATGGAGAACTGTCATCACAATGGATTACCTCAAGTGGTGTTCGTCAGGGCTGTCCACTCTCTCCATTCTTGTCCAACTTTGTCGTCGACGTACTTTTGGAGATAACACTTTCCTCGTCTAGATTTCCAGGGGTTGAACTTCTACCGGGAGGTTCACTTTTTGAATTAGAATATGGTGATGACGTAGTTTTATTTGGTGAAGACGCTGACAAAATGCAGAGTCTTATGACCACTCTAAGCAACAATGCAAGCATGTTCGAAATATTGCTCGTATATCCTGGGACCATCAAGTAACTAATCTAGTTGTTAGGGAACGGGTACTAGGTAAAGATGGCAAATCGACTGATGAAGTAGTGAAACTTCATCAGGTGAGATGGCTGGGACACGTGTTACGTATGCACAACCACCGACTGCCTCGACGTGCTATGTTCAGTGGTATAGGAGTAGGTTGGAAGAAAGCTAGGGGCGGCCAAACCAAAACATGGCACAAGTCCATGAAGTCACTGATAAGTGAACTGAGCCATGTTGATAGGTGTAGACTACCTGGTTGGGGATCGCGAGATGATAGCAACCGATGGTTAGAGACCTTGAATGACATGGCTCAAAATCGTTTGGGATGACGCAGGTGCATCCTCTCTTTGTGTTCTCCCAAATTTTGATCTCCTTATTCCTCATTGTCCCTTTTTTTTCTCTTCCCAAATTTATTTCACTGGATTATACTCTTTAAATAACATCTCCAAACCCTAATCTTTCCGATTACTGCTGATACTCTTACTACCTCTACCACTATGGAATTTGAATCGACAACTGCGTCTCTGTGCTAATGTGGTATGGCAACTCGAACTGATGTACGTACGTACGAAATTCTACGTTATTACTGACTGATTTACCATCATTCCCTAATACCATGCGTCTAACCTCACTATTACTTACGCGGTGATTCCAGCAGATGCGAGCAATATTCCTAAGGGATCTGTGGTCAAATTACACATAAAAGTTTGTTATTCCTAGTGAAACTGATGTAAATAATTCAGCTATGCAGTAAATTCGCTAATTGTTTACTGCTCCATTGTCTAATAATCCAATGATGTAACTTTAATTGTAGTATTTTTTAACTAAAATACAACTCAAATCCTACACTAAACTGCTAACAAAGCTTATTTTTTAAAATAAAAATACTTATAAAACTGTTGTTGGTTATGTCCATAACTAACCAATCAAATCGTTGCTTAAGCTCCCACCAAGTCAATCTGATCTGATGGGTCTATAGACTATCCCTGTTGTATGTAACCTGCCAACTGAAAGATATTATTATCCTGTTATATTAGTGACTCATAATTCTTATTCATTTCTATAAGACACGCAATACTGATCAGTATGTTTGTGCGTTCCACTCAATGACTATAAATCTTTAAACTATTCCACTAATCTAGTTCTTATTTTTAAGTTTAGAAACAGATAAAGTTTAAAGCTAAGTTGTCCTTGGTCTGACTATAGCTCTCATGTAGACTCTGTGGTCGCCAGTATCACGTTTACAGTTCTAGAACATCTGTAGGACAAATTAAATCCTACAACTGTTACTGACGTAAAGGTACATAAATTAACTTTCATCAAAAATGTTAACATTCTTGTAATCAGTAGAATAATTTATCTAGATTATTATGTACGTACGTACGAAGTTCTACGTTGTTATTGACTGACTGACTCTTTCGCACGTTGCACTAGGGCACATTAGACAACCACATCAACTAGTTCCTGCTCGAAGGAATTTTTTGACGATTCAGTTCGCAAATTTTCCCAGTCTACCATAGGTGCATTAAAGTCTTTTAGGGTCAGACATCGATCACTTTGTGACCAGGTATTGAGACTGCTTAGCAGGACCTCATTCACCTCACAGCTTGGACTGCGACAGACCAAACCAATCAGCAGCTCTTGTCCCTTGCATTTCAAGAGGCAACTAACTAATTCATACGTCCCGCTCTCATGGGATACACTGTCGATAATGGCAAATGGGATAGCATTCCTAATGAATAGAGCTATTCCCCCTCCTTTACGCTTTTGTATTCTGTCGACCCTTACTAATGTAAAACACTCGAAATCAAGTTCCATACTATCTATAGACTGTGTCAGCCAGGTTTTTGTGGCTGCGGTTATGTCTGGCTTCGTAGAGTCAATCTGTGCACCTAGTTCCGATCGCTTATTGAGTAAGCTTCGGGAATTAGTGTAACAGATCCGAAGCCTATTTAAGTGGCTTCGTGCTTCACCCAGAGTGGCTTCGGCATCATTCTCTGTCGAAGCCTTACAACCCGAAAATTTACAATTTTTATGTCTTTTTCTCCAGCGTCTAACCTAAGTTGCAGTTCTTTTTCGACTTCCCGTCTTTTTACACGGTCTGCCAACGGTAAGTCCTTACGGATAAAAACTCCTGAACACTTTAGTTTATGTTCGTTCTGTAAAATTAAGTCGCGTTCATTCGAAGATTTGAATACTACTTTAAGCAGTCTGGATCGTTTAGGCCTCAAGTTCGCTTGACTATCTAGTCTGTACACCTTTAGCAAGGTGACTCCAGGGATATTTTCAGGCATAAGTTGATTAAGTAGCTGTTTTATCAGCATAATGTCATGCTCAAAACGAGTTTTTTGTTCGGAGCTTTCACTCTCCTTGATTCTATGAAAAATAAGTGATCTGTCACTGTGATCATCCTTCGATATTTCGACTACTTTTATGGGGGCAGGATTCCCTTTTATATCGCTATGTTGTTTCTTCCTTACAACCTGTACCAATTCGTCAACGGTGCTAGGAGAAGCAACAGCAGTTCCGTCAAACCTACTGTTGGATTCTGGAGGGATGTCGACGACCTGAGATGTCAAGTCATGTTTCCCGCCAGAGACCGATAGGGCCTTGCGATTGCGGCTTCTAGGCGTTTCCTGCTGGGTGCCGTTTGGAAGAGGAGGAACAGAAGAACCTTCTTTTATTGAGTTTTTGTTTAAGACAGACCTCTTTGGAGACTGTTTTTCCTTCTTAGATCGGTGTGAGTCACCTATTTTCGAACTCACCTGAGTCCGCTTCATATCAATTTGCGTGTCGACAGAGCAAGAGCCGTTTGATGTGTCCTGATCACGCTTGCCAAAACGCTTTTTCGCAGCATTTACCAATGAGATGGCCTCGGTTATCAAGCTGTTTGCATCCGAACAGCACTGTTGACAAAGCCAAACGCAACCCTTTTCACTGAACCTTTTGAAAGCCACATGCGTTAAATTCGTGCAAACTTCGTGGTATCAGCCTTTGCACTCATCGCACTGCACGCCGCTTTCAACGGGATAACGACAACCCGGACGTTGGCAACTGTCCAGTCATTAGAAAGGGGTACTCTTTAAAAAAAGAGCGAGATGCAATAATGCTAAAAAAATGACCTATGACCAAAAAAGTGGAAAACTGTAGATTGTTAGAACCAAAAGTATTAACAGATACAATAGAAAACAAAGTACTCAAAAGTACCGACGACAAACTATTATAGAAACAGAAACGATACTCTAGTCGAATACTTTAACTGAAATAAATTCAATTAAAGTGAAAGCAGTAGTCTTGATACGTGATAAACGATTAAAACAATAGAATTTACTCAGCAAGGAAAAATACCACTGTCATTCTAATTAGAGTGCGCGATTTCCAGAATTGTAACACTAATTGTACCTAGGCTACAGATCATAGACGGCAAGCAGTATGTCATATCGATTGAACGCTATATTAGTTTCCTAAGCTATTCTGGTACCCCGAAAGCTAGAACTGCACAGAGACTTGAACACCAGAGAGAAGACGCAAGTATGAGGGAAAATACTTTACTCCGAGGTTCCCTTTATTACAGAAAATATAGGGTTTTTATAATATATCTAAATGTCATTGGGTCGCTGGAATATTCTGGAATGCTACCAAACATAGTAGCACTGTAGCAGCCAACCAATCAGAGCTTCCGCATGTGACGTTTCACTACCTTGATATTTCTGGCCAAGACTCCAAATGAACACTGATTGGACGAAACACTTCTTAATGTTTCTTGATGCTTGCTTGTCTTTTGCAAGTGATTTCTGGATCACCCCAACACGTCCATGTAATGAAATGATTTAAGAACAACCCATAAGACCCTGGAAACGACAGACGTGGAATTACTCGTGGTTTCGAAGTCGTTGCTTATTACGACTCCTAGGTCTTTATAGTCCATTAATTTAAGTAACACAACATCATAGTTACTTATTTGCATCACCATACTCTTGTTATAGTTAACTTATAATGGCCACTTATTAATCCATTCAACCAATGAATTTAGCTCTTCCTATAATATTAATCTATCTGACACCATTTATGGGTCCCCAAATCTTTGTATCATCTGCAAGGAGTAGGACAGATGAATTGCTACGATTGGCAAGTCATTTGCGTAAGGTTGATAAAAGAGGGCGGAGAACAGTTTCTTGAAGAACTCCACTTTTTACAGATTCCCAGGTTTAAAGAGCCCTGATTTTAAAGAAAGTAAAGAAGAAAATAAGTGAATAGAAATAAAGAAGACGCGAAATGTGCAAACGGTTTGATAAATGTGTTTGTGAACACGGAACAAGAAAAAAAGACTATGTACGTATCGTCAAATTAGTTAAAAAAATAAAATAGAAAATAATTAAGAAAAAATAACCCTAAGGTATGACGCTAGAATAAATGTTTGTGCAGTCATAGTTTGGAGTGATGCTATGAAAGTCTCAATTAAGTAAAAAGGATAACGAAATATCAGTATGCGCGAGTCATACATGCATAGTGAAGATAAAACGAGTCTAAGAAGTTAATTTAAATGTAACACAAGTTATTGTCTTAATGGCAGACTTCGTATTCTTGAGAATAATATTTATTTAGAAAGAAAAAGGAGAGAGAAAAGAAGTGGACACCTAGTGAAAAGGTTCAATTGTGATAATAATAATAATAATAATTGTGTAATGAGTATCAACCTCTGAAGTAAACCAACAATTTAGAAAAATAAAATAAATCCTTTAGTGCACTCGGATAATTACATGTGGATTTATGTAATAGTATACAAAGTGAAACCAGATATCAGTATAAACATTTGTGCAATAATAATTAAGAATAATGCTATGAAAGTCACAATTAATTTCAGAGGACAATCAAATATAAATTTCTATGTGTTATATTTATGTGGTGATGATAAAATGAATCTGAGAAGTTAATCTACTTAAGTGTACCGTGAGATAATTTGTTTTTAGTTATAGACTTTGGATGTTTAGGAATAATACATGTTTAGAAGGATAAGAAGAGATGGAAAGAATATCTTATGTGTCGAGGGACCAATAATGATATTATTAACAGTAATAATTATAGATGCGAACATAAGCAGACTTCATATATTAAGATGAACAGAAAGAAAATAAAGTAAAATAGACTTTAAAAGTTTCCAAGGTTACATTTTGCTTTTCGGTCAATTAGATGGATGACGAACCTTATTGGTATAAATCATTATTAAATACATTTATATTAAATAGGTGGCACAACCCACTTTTGGAAAGAAAATCATCAAGGAGACTTCTGAACCGGGTTGTAGTTTCATTGCAACGGAGATTCATTGGCAGTCTGTTCCACATGGTTGAGTAGCGAATAACAAAAATCTTCTGGCATAAGTTTGTGTAGGTTCTTAGGATCGCTAGAAGACTTTCCTTATTGTGTAGATTGTGGAATGATATCATAGAATGTCAAGGGGTGGATACCGAAGAGTAGGAAATTCCGTTGATAAGTCGGTAGGTAAAGAGAAGGTTTAATCTGATACATCTGATCTAGAGAGGTTCTAATTTGAGTTGTTGACATCTTTGGTGATAGTCTATGTTGTCAGAATACCCCAAAACAGCTTTGGTGAACCTTCTCTGAACACATTCAGTTTTAATCAGATCATTATTCCTACAATTAATACAAACTAAAATATCATATTCAAGATTGGGTAAGATACATTTTCTGTATAATAACAATGTCGATTCGATATTATTGAAGTTTATCATTATGAATTCACTGAGCTTTCTAGCTTTGGATACTTGAGATGTGATGTTCTCGGAAAAGTTCAAACTATTGTTATACCTCATACCTAAGTCGCGAACAGTGTTGAGAAGCTCCAGTTTATGTTTGTATTTGGCCAGATTCAGGTTGAGGCAGCGGTCAATGTGAATAAATCTACTTTTGTCAACATTATGTGACGAATTCCACGAAACAGTTCATTCGTACGACTTGTTTATTTCTTCTTGGATTACCGCTGAAATACAGCTTTCTTTCGTGGGAGAAGAGAATGAATAAACCACTTTTAGGTTATCGGTAGAAAGGAAAGGTTTACCATACTGAAAGAGGGAACACGCTTCATTAATAAAAAGGAGAAAGAGTAATGAGCCAACCACACTTCCTTGTATAACCCCACTGGTTACAATCACAGGTTGAGAATAGCAAGATCCAAAGCGAACGATTTTGCTACGTTCTGCTTAAAACGATTTTAGCCAAGATAAAAGGAGATTCTGTATGCCAAATAAAGAGTTCTAGAAGTTAGTGTGAGACACTGTCAAAAGTCTTACTAAAATCGAAGTAAAGAATTATCACTGACTGACCAACATCTCTTCTCTGAGTAATGTGATCAAAAATTCCAGATGCGATGTGAAACATGAGCGTTTAGTGACAGACCCGTGATGGGATGGACTAATCAGACTAGCCGAAAATAAAAATGGTAATAGCCGTTTCTTAATGATTTTTTCCATGATTCTTGATAGCACGGATGTCAAATTGATGGGCCTGTATTTAGCAATATCATTATGTGATCCAATTTTGGATCTAGGCGTGATAAGAGATGTTTTTCATAGAGATGGATAGGTCCTATATTCCATAGGTAGGTTGAAAAGTCTTAAACAAAATAATGGGAATTCTTTACTACCATATTTCACAAATGGTGAGAGAATCCCGCCAGATCCACCGTCATAAGACATTCTCAGGACATCTATGACCTGCGTGATGTTGGAGGGTATGAAATCAATTTTTAATAGGTGTCTAGATGTCAGCATTCGAAATGTAATGATAGAGCTTTCAGTTCCAGTTTTGTTGCATTGCGAGAAGTGCCTGCTGAATTGTTTGCAAACAATATCAGGGTCGTCAGCAATGCTTCCGTTAACTATGAAGAATTTAGTCGTGCCAAGGGATTTCGACTTCACACGTGATTTTAAAAAGCCAAAGTATTGATAATTCTGGGCTTTTATTACGTAATGCTTTATTTTGTATATTCATAAAATACTTGCGCCCAGATGAAGTATTTCTGTCGATTAAGTTTAGTCTACTCTGAAGTGCATGCACGTCACTGTGCTCGTAGTAGCGGTGTTTTAATTTCCTCAGCTTTCTTTTAAAAGTTTTAAAAGTATTCTGGCCCCTATTAGCGTTATAAGCCACACGGCCAATAACTGGAACAGTGCATTCAAGGCAGTATATCAGGTTGAGGTATAGATTGGAAAGCGCAATTTCAAGGTAAAAACTGAATGACAGTTTCATTCCGTTTCCAGGTTTGTTGATCAAAATGTTTGCTCTGGTACATCCCTGAAGCTTTCGAGTTCAATTGTATGGCGTTTAAAGAGTGAATAATACTCAATACAATTCTATGGTCACTCATAAAAAACTCATAACTGGTATGGACTGAGATAGAGTCTATGTTGATTGTGAACATTAAATCAAGTGTATTATTGCCCCTGGTTGGTTTTCGGACCTGTTGAACCCATCCACAAATTTCTAATGTTTCAACTAGCTTGTTATATCGACCTGGTAACAGAGTCGAACCCCATGTGATTTTTGGCGGATTAAAATCACCTCCGATGATTTTAAAAGTATGCGGTTGGTGCGAAGCAATAGAAAAGATGTTTGTTAGTAATCTGTCAAACTTAGTATCCGCATGAGGTGGTCTGTATCTGCATCCCACCTGTAGATAATTTTGAGATCCACAGTTTACAGTAACCCAAGTGGAGTCGTCTATAGCACCAAGAGATTTACCCTCAAATTTGCACGCCTGAATGTCTGAACGGACATAGATAATTATGCCGCATCCTAATCCATAACATCTATCGGTTCTAAAGAAAACGTAGTTATCTAGGAGTGATAGAATATAAATGAACTGCACCACGTCTCCATAATAAGTACAATGGTTGGATTTACAAGAAATAAAAGGGTTTTAATATGAATAACTTTACTGGACAGAGAGCGGGAATTGGATGAAAGAATGAGAAACTCAGTCATCACAGTGAATCAGGTTAGAGTATAAATCGCAATTGGTAGTTCCATGAATACTCGTACGATTGGCTAAGGTAAGAGTTGTGTTGTGAGGGGAAATAGATTCAACCACTTTGTCATCATTTAAAATATATTTGCAGCTGCCGGCAGAAAAGCCGGCGGAATTACAAAAAAAGTCTTCTCATTGCTATTGGATATAACATCTGATAAAGGCATAGTGTACATATTGGGAGCCGGACCAAGAAAGCTTTCAGGTCTATGTGTGCGACCATGTAGCCATTTACAATCCAGATTACTATTTATACCTGACGTATAGGTAACATGTTCCAGACGTTTATTTCCAAGGTTTGTGGTTAATTTCGGCTTCTTCATAATTTGGGGAGAATCGTGAGCTGTTAAAATACTTGCGATGGTTTGCGAGGTTCGAATATATCGACGTTATGCGTGTGGTCAGTCATATAAATGTTATGATTAGTTTTCCTGTTATCCGTTGCACAGTTACTGTAACTGGGTGTTGCACTAACAAGGATTTGGACTGTGTTATCCCATTCGTCATTAGCACAACTACTTCGGGTTGAATCTAGGTCGACATTCTTAAGAGGATGGACACCACCTACATCGGGATTACTTTCTTCTGGGTTTTGAACTTTATGAGATTCAGTAGAGTTTTTCGGTGGCGGCAAAGTTGTTAAGCTAGACGTCCTCTTAGAATCGGACTTAACTTTACAACCATTAGGATTATGATGCGTTTGGGAGTTTGACGTTGGTGGTCTGTAGCTATCTCTTCCTGCTTTTCGCTGGCATGGTGTTCTATCTGGAAGAATCTTAATATCCCTGAAAATCTGTTTTTGTCTCAATGAATTGGAGGAACTTAAAAACTCCCTGGCGTCTACAGATGAGGTGAATTTGAACAAGATCGATGTGTGCATACCAGGGTGACTTCTTTGTAATCTTTTGCATACACATGGTGCGTGTGTCATATTGCTGGCTCTAAGAAGGCCAGATTTGATATTTTTAAGGGCATGTGTATCCGGTATATTAAACACAATCGCGTTGCTAGATCGTCATATTCTTTCAAATACCTCTGGTGCAACACGATCTAGGGAATTATTTATGTCGTTCATTTGATCTATAGTCTCTGTGAGGTTGGGGGTTGATGAGATACCTAAGCGGATTGAGAATGTTTATGTCTACTTGCAACTTTTTTATAGCATCCATATGGTTGCAGGTGCGATCATCATCACTGTTTACCAATAGATTCTTCAACATGTCTGGAATGGAGACAACTGGTAAAAGCTTGTCTGCTTCCGGATGAACAGAGTAGCTCGCCTCGTTGAAACTGCCGGAAATCGTATCAGTAGTAGTGTTAGATTGTGTCGTTTTCCTACGTTTGGCTGGACGCCTAGAAGCAGGGGTCTTCATTTTCCTTTGCGGCGTGATAAGAAATTGACGTATAGCAGATGGGTTGAACAAAATGTTGGAAATAGAAATGGGTGGAAAAATCAATTCCGAGGGCCTAAGTTAGTCTAGAAATCAAAACCTGTTTTAACCAAGAGTGAATGTATCGTGAGGATTAGTGAATGTGTCAAAAATAATAGATGAGGATGGCAGGAAGACAGTAGTGGAGATGTAGTATTTATGTCAGTATCTGTTTGGAGGTAAAATAGAACATAAAAGAGCACGTTGTGTAAATTGTAACATATATATTACACGAAAGATAGCCTTATATGATAAAGTAGTTTAGAAATGTCGATAATTAGTAGCAAACAATCAAAGTGAGTACGGTATGTGATACATATATAAACTGAAAGTCCGCATTAATAAAAATTGAGAGGTGCAGAGATAAGTAGTTTAAAAGATTATTACCGTTTAAGATTATTATGTTACTTTATGAACAAATATATGAAACAGCTTATTGTATAAAAATACTGTCAAAAAAATATGACAGACTCACCAAATTGGACAGGTAATATCGGAAATTAAATGAGTTATGGTGTAGCGTGGCGTCGGGTCGAGATTAACTATGAACACCGCTACAGAGAAACACGTGCCAAACAAATCCATGAAATCCCCCGGAAGCCAAATATCAGAAGGCAGTTAATGGACCAAGTCGAGATATATTTGCTGGCGATCTCGTGGTATCGAAAGGATACCGAGATCGTGCCAGGATACAAGCTTGGTTACAGAACGTAACCGAATTCGCGCGAGACCACAGTCAAAGTGTAAGAATAATAATGGAAGCATAATATAGCTGCCATTAGCGCAGTTAAACAAAGAGCACATTAAACAAGCACAGGTACAGTTGGTTATAATAATAATAATAATTGTTTTCATCAAACCACTCGTGTTCTCGTGATAAAAGTGAGTCACTACAATAGTATCCAAATACGATTTAAATGACAGTTCATAAGATAATGAGTACAGTGCCTTAACACACACGATTATATATATTTCTTGACATTAGGTAGAGGTCTGAAAAGATCCTGTAAATACCTAAAGCACGTGGATTATAGCATCCAAACACGATATAACTATATATTTCTTAAGGAATAGAATACGGAAATGAACTTCAATTCTTCGTCGAATATGATCATATATGGTCTTAAAAATGGCAGAGCATGGTTTGATCGTATAGCCAAAATGAATATATGTAATTATATGATTATGAACTATTGTATGAATATAATCATAAATACCATGAACAAGTTAAACCCAGATCTTATCATATGGCATGAAATTCACAGTTTATATGTTAATAGTTCGGAATTGAGTTATTTTCCATGATTCCAAAAAATAATCCATCCAGCTCTGCGAGAATCCTAGAAAAAAGAAAACTGAAGGCCTCGGCCTGAAAGTAACATCCAGTCCACAGTACGTCCGTAGCGTACTCTCTCGTTCCATGGTGACAATCAGCAGTGTGACGTCTAGTACTTCTGAGGATTACACTTGGGCCATGAGAAGAGCGAAATACTCGACACAAAAAGCAAGCGGTTTCATAGAGTGATCATGATTACATGCTAAGTTATACCACTTAGATTCATTGTTTCCGTGTTTGTCATTACTGCCCTTCCCTTCGTGTTAAATACTGAATGTGAATTTTCTCAGTTTTCTTATTTTCAGCTTCAAGGATCGTGTAGTTAGAATCTATACCACTACTCTCCGACCAATTATTCGGTATTGACTGAAATCTGAATGTCCATCTGCTTGAATATGTTGACGAGGCACGTATGACTGACCCCATTGAAAGTCATAGAAAGATCGAGGTGTATTACATCCACCTTACCCATGTTACCGAGTGTGGTTGTTCGTCTATTCAGCGCGGTCAAAATATTAGTGAAGACGGAGCGACACTTACTGAAGCCGTGCTATTGGTGTGAAAACAAACTAACACACGTTGAGCAGTATAGCATCAGTTCAATTTTCTATGCAGTCAGGATAGTAGACATAATCCAGTGATATGGGATGGCATGACGGGATTGGCCAAGCCATAAGATCTTATGCTGAAATAGCATCAGCGTTTATACTGACTCATTATAACGTGATAGTCAGCAGAATGATTTCCAGGAACCATCAGAGGATACGATTGAGATGGTAAAATAATAACATTTATTGGTGAGATCAGGTCAAATCGTATGACTACACTTGAGCGGACCAGACACGGTGTCTCGAATAAGTGTTTCCGCGTGTTCGACAGCTAACGTAAGTCTTCTTGGTAATTTTGTTTGCTCCAGTGATCGTGTAGTTGGGAATCAGTATCACTACATTAATGTCCTGCCAAAATCAATTCAAGGTTGATTTGAAACCAAATTGACCAGAGTTAACATACCTAGACGGCTACCAAAAGACTTATAAGAATCCTTTGGGTATTGACAAACTAGAAAGTAGATCAAAAACGATGTAGTAGCAACTGATCAGGAACTCTATGGGGTAGTTCCTAAATGTCTGATTTCATCTCCAAGTCCCTCAGTGAAAATCCATGTACGGATCATTTGAGACTATTTTTTAATAAGTCACAGAATTAATGACTTTTGGGGGTATCGAAGGAAGTGTTATTGAGTTGGCATCCTTTGACAGTTGGGTTGGTATGAGCCTTTTTCACTTATCTGGAACCACTCTTCAGTTCAGAGAATAAATAAACAACCGGTCCTTTGTTTATTCCGAAGACTTGACTTACAATAAATCATGAAATTTGAGAAATACAGTTTTCTACCCGTTAGGGTATGATAAAAAATTATTTATTATAGAGTTCACAATCTTTACAGTAACCTATTAAGTTCTCGTAGTTATACAGCTCGACAGTGTTCGGTAGATCCTTCGTACTAAAAGTCATGTAATGAGTAATTTAGAACAAGGTTCACAACATATGTTCCCTAGAATTAACATTATCATGAAGCTAGTTACCACTCGTTGTGTTCCTTGGTGGTAATCGTGATAAGCAACAATTGTAGTAGACATGACCTACTTTTCAAGGCAGGAAATTCCTTAGTATGATTGAGATAGTCTTTGTCTGATTCTTAATAAGTCAAGAATATAAGCTATCCCCAAAATATCAAGAGTCCGTAAAAATAACTCCCATTTCACTGTTTAGTATTACACCAGACCGTTTAGCAGCCCTGACAAGAGGGCTCAATAAATATAGTTAGTAACTCCTTCCGTTATGAGGATCCAAAGTTCGAACTTTCGCATCAGTTTGACTTGACATTTTAAGTAAAGTGCATCCTATCCACTTCAACTATTTCTTAAAATTCCTCGTCAACTGCCAGACGGTTTGTTCTTTAACACAGTCGATTATTGTTATTGGTGTCAAAGCAATGGGCCCGCAGTATTGTGGTCAAACGGCTATTTATAAATATCTGTACATTTTTATCGGTTGCTACGGTAGCTCTCCGAGTTTCATTTTCGTATAATACAACATTTTTGATGCTAGTGCAGAAAAAATTGACTTCGTTGAATGGCTGTTCTTCGTGCTACAAGATATAATGTATTTGTAGGAATGTTTCTTTGTTTTGCCAAGTTGTTCATTTAAATCAGCATCAGATCCTCTTCTTTTATCAGTCATGCCACCCAGGCGTGTGAAGAATTCCATTCTCTACAGAGACTTGCCTTCAAGTGGCATTCAATTGGTGCTCGATATATTGTACTACAGAGCCTTATATTTCCCTTGTAAATGCTGAGGTTTACTGATTTGGTAGCCGTCGAAACGCTGCCAGTCTTCACCAGCACATGTTTTTGTGCATGAGCACACAAGGCGCATCAATGTAGAACTACAAAGGCGTAAAAAGTATATGTGTGCTGAAGGTCACAAATTCCAGTGAGAATATTACAGTTATTATGAGCGTAAAAAATGATACAATAGTCGCATGCTGTCCGAGTTATTAAGGTCTTTTTAAAAGCTAGGATGAAGCATGTGAATGTGTATTGGTACTAGACACCACGATGGTACTTGTGTTGATTTCCTCGGTAAATGCACCAATAAATGCGAGTTGCTTTCCACATCACTGCAATTTAATTGAATACCAGAAAATCCTAGTAGTCAAATTGATATTCCAATTCAGAATTCCTGAAATGGTGACATAAAACTCGATTTGTGTTTTTAAACGTGTTACATTTGTAGTTCGTAATAAGTGTGGAATAGTGTACAAAGAAATCGTCATTTAGTATAAATACCACTCTGAATAGAAAAATCTTACATTATTTCTTTTTGACATCATATTTTATACAATAAAACACAAATTCAGAGAACTTGTCTATACAGCTTTACCAGTAGAGCTAAGGCAACTATGTTTCATGTAAACGTCTTACAATAAACCATTAACGAAATTAACAACTATTTAGTGATTAAACATTTTGAATAAATTGTTACTTGAAAATATATTAGTCGCCAATGGTTTCCAAACTCAGATTATTATATCGATCGGACTACAATCAGTAACCATAAGCCTTTCCGCAGGGCTCAGACAAAGATCTAGTAACTTCATGAACTGATATCACATCTCTGTTAGTCCGAATGTAGTATTTTTTGAAGCCTACTTTTGTATTTACCGCTTCACTGACCGATTTTCCATCAGTATCTAGTATCTTAATAAATACATTACTTAATTACTCGGCATTCAGTGTTTCTTGTTCATGAAATAAAATATTATGCAACAGGAAATACTGCGTTACTTTATTCGTGAAATCATCCTTTTTACAATAGAATGTGAAGAGAAACAAATAGTCCATTGATTGTATTAAAACTCTTCTTTACATTTTAAGCTTTGTTCTTCCGTTATTCGAAAAAAATTATTATTCTACAAACACTGATTTTTTAGTAAATCCATACTAAGCTTAAAATCAGACACTGAATTTCATTTGTAGCAGACAAATAAGCCCTCTACATCAAAATTAATAATCAAAATGAAAAAAAAGGAACATAGGGCAATACAAAGTAGTAAATATCAAACCGAATAACCTTCCCTCTCTATAACATAAATACAAGCATATAGGAAAAAGGAAGTATGAAATAAGGTAAACAGTATCATTGATCTGTTGTAGACAGTAACAGACCATCATATATTCGACTACACTTCAAATAATTATTAATAGATAGTTACCAAAAAAATGGATTCAGTTAAAGATGAATTAAGTATCTTTTTTTAAAAAAAAAAGATAAAAAGATAAATAAATAGATACTTAAGTTTGTCAATAAAAAAATTCATTTCAATCTACATATTTAACATAGTTTTATTTGGATAAATAAGGTTAAAAAAAAAATAAAGGTCAACTGAAAATAGTGTCAATAAAATGACAGAATCACATGATATTTATTTTGTAATATTCTATTTTTAAAAAAAATGATAATTTAGAATTAAACGGTTTTTATTGTCCTCATAAATAAGATAATAATTTTTTTTACAGCTAGGTAAAAAATAAGGTTTAAATCTCATTACTGGTATTGTTCCAAGACAAAGGTATTCCATGATGATAGAAAGATGTGGATGAAATTAGTAATAGAATAAATGAATATGAGCATATTTGTCTATTATAAATATAAATTATAGGTGTGAGTAAGTAGTAAGAGACAATTGAGTAGTATGAAAATTTTCTATTTATCATTTATCAATACGATTAACTCAATAAGTTAGGATATATTAAGATAAATTTAGAACTTTTGAAAACTTCTGCTTGTTCAAGTTTTTATCAATAGTTATACAATACAAGTTATTCATTATCCAGTATTTCATCAACTAACATTATTTTATAATGAAAAGTATCTTCTTATCACATCACTATTAACTCTTGTTCCATCCACATAGCTGACATAAAAGTTGGTCGACAGTAGTTGAATGAATCTATATTTTTTCAAAGTAAACAACTGATGATGACTTAAATTTTATATGGACTTTGCTATGTCTTATATTTATCTATGGTAAAACACTAAAATGAAAATAAAGAGGCTAATAATTTGATTTGAATTTACTGACATTCAAATAATCACAATCTTTTGAATACAAATAAAATTTTCTGAAAATTGTGAGGTGTGTGTATGAAAAGTTTTGAACAAGAGTTTAAAAGAATTTCATTTATATTACTGTCCTGTTGGCAACCTAATCTATGTGAAATATAAATTCACTTGATATTGTTTCTTTGAATCTTCCCATTATTGATTAGGACCGTAATTGATCAGTCTCTTATTGGCATCTGTTCATAATGTGCGTATTACCTCGATATAGCCTTAATTCACAAGCATTATATACAAAGATGGATAGTGGCTAGCAGTGGAATCTAGGACACGCGATTCGTCCTGTTTGGGACTCGTCAGCTAGATGTACCTGCACCTCAGAGTTGGTGTTCAATTTGGGGCTCGAACTCAGTACCGTTCGCTTTAAACGCCATCCCGTTATCCACTTAGCTACTGAATCCTGATAGCCACTTGCTTGTGCAATGGGGTGAAGTTTAAATTCACTTGGTATTGTTAGTTTGGATCTTCCCATTATATATATATATTCATTTCAGTACAAAGATCGTTTCATTTAATCCGCTTTCTTTTCATTAAGAGGATATTTGTGTTATTTTATACAATGTTAACAAATAAGAAAACTATCAGTTATGATTGTGAAATAGACAATACACGTGGCAATAAACCAGCGGAAAACTCAATAAAAATGTTGAAGTAAAGACATAAATATAATTCACATATAGTTATCAGTAATGAAAACAAACAATGAACACTTATTTAGTTAAGAGAATGATTCTAGCATGTATACTGTCAAACGATCTAGAACACAAATATGATAATTAGAAGTATTTGAATTAATGTGTTAACTAAGAATTCAAAGAGTAGTGAAATTTAAAATAGGTAGAACTAGATGAGCACGATTGGACGTATAATGTTTGCAATTCATAATCAATGCATAATCAGCTACAAAGGAATAATCAGTTAGTACAAATACCACACCTAACAAATAAATATTTTTCTCAACCAAAGTTTATTTATTGATGCTCTTTACAAAAGAAAAAAAACGTACAAACATCTAAAAACATGCTTCACTCAATATAATAATAGATTTAAGATTGCTTAAGTTTTTCAAAAGATTTTTGCATTAAAAGTTTAACTTAAGATTATAATAATAATGGGAATCGTATGATATTAAATGAAATCCAATAGATGGTCATGAATGATTTAACATTCAGTTAAGATTATTTTAATCACAACCTAGAATCTAATTCAAGCAACTGACTTGATGAATAGATATATGTAGTGGATTTATTACAAAATTAAGAAAAATAGAGATGGATGTCTGGTCATATTAATCATAATACTTTAAAAACAGCAAAAAAATCTTATTTGTGATACAAGAAGCGAAAATACTGATTATGTAATGTTTATTTATTTAATAGAGATTAACAACTGAAGCATATTGACAAGGAGTATGTCATGTTAATTATGATTCCTAAAGTCTAACTCATATTTGTTAAATCGTAGAAGTATCGATTAGAGAATGGATAGCTGTGTAAACTTGAATCTAATCGATTAATATCAAGAGTATTCCATTGAAGAATTTTGTTAAAGAACATAGACAAGCAGTATCTTCTAGATTCTAAACTCCGAGTTATAGTCGAATATTAACTTAACAAAAATGTAATATACAGACTCATGTTATTTATCATAAACGAATGTAATCATTCAGTCATACCTCACGTACAGTTCTGGATAAGTATGGATTAACCTAAGTTGTCAACATAGCAACATAAAATCAACAAAATGATTAAGAAAAAGGTCAGAACAATATTGATCACAATAATGATCAGAATGATTAAACATTGAAGATATAGTTTGAAGAAGAACAAAAACAATAGAACAAACATAGTAGGTAAATTAATACTTTCTTATTATGATTTTAATCGGTTCATATCTGTCAAATAATAAGTTTTTAGACATGATATTCCTCAGGTTTTGTATGATACGGGTATTTTTTATTAAATAATTTGTTCAATTATTTCCAATTCAATATTTTTATCAGATTCATATTTTTAATTTCTTGTTATTTTTAACCAAATAATTTTGAATTTTGCTTAGTTTAAAAAAATAAATTTTCTTTAACTATTTTGTCAGCAATATCTTGTTTGCCTTCCTTTTCGAATTCATTGGACTCAAGTAACCGTGATCATTAGCTTGATAAATAAACAGTATTCACTAATCAATCTCAATATTTTTTATTCAGCCTAAGATTTCAACGAGCTTATTAAAAAGTGTCTTTAACTTGAGCACTAACGAAGTTGTAATTTCATAGGCAATATGTTATAACTCAAAGGGCTGCCGATTATAGGACACTGACTCATCGATCGGATCAAGGGATTCAGAATCTCTATAGACTATTCTGGTCCGTTGTCCCCGACTCAGCTAACGCGATCAAGAAGTCTGGGTGAGGCGTAGAAAGTGTATTCTACAGGCAAACAACAGACATCAGGTCTGGTCAGATCAATCAAGCACACAAGTCAAGCGTATTTATACAAATATTTACAATCGATATTGTCATGGTAAAATGTTTTTAAACATTAATCAATAAGTTCATCAATTGACCCCCATACAAATATTTCAACATTTAATCGATAAGTTGATCGATAAGATGAAATTACAGAATATGAGTTTTGGGGATCTATCGTCCCCAACACAATATCAGTTTCACATAGAGATACAAAATAATCTCGAAGAAAAAGATTAATGCTTCCAAAAGTATAAAGGAACAGTGTTTGAAATCACTGTGGCGTGTGCTACTGATGTCGACAGATATAAATAGTATGTATCACTAACCGAAAGTGGGATGTCTGTCATCAGAAGGTTGAGATAATCAAAGAGAAGAGAATGAGAGTAGACAGTGACTGGTATGGAAACGAAGGAACAACAAATTGTGAGAAAACTGATGGATACTTTCAACCGAAGTATTTACTGTATGTTTCTCAGATTCCACTGGAATATTCTGTAATGTTGTATTAAGATGCATTTGGTTGTCCACATTTATGTGTTCTCGTTTACTACATCACTAGTATATAAGTAAATGTATGATGTCTATTTACTTAATGGTCTGTACTTATTTCAGTAGCATACAAATTTCAATGAATCTTTCGAGAACTACAACAAGCATCATCAAAAACGTACAAATATCTATAAACTATTGTTTATGCAAGGTACTCAATATCAGTTGGCTGGATACCATCAGCAACAGCCTACAGTGGGAGAGAACGAATCCACTTCCAGCTGAAGAGGAAATTAGGAAAAGACGTTGGAAATCACTAAACTGCATCAAGAAGCAAGAGCTAACTGAGAATCCGGAAGCGAAACAATACCAATCCTAAAATGTCTAAAACTTTGACAAGAAAAACAAGAACTAAAATTCAAAATACTCAGTATGAAATTATATTATATTTTTATGATGGGCTTCAACATGACATAAAATATTTAGTTTTACAGCTAAGAGATTGATTATCTACCATAGAAATCATACAACTAAGAATCAAGTATTACAGTTTGTGTTGCAAATAAATTCTATTCTGCTGGAGTTTTGTTCTCTG
Source organism: Schistosoma haematobium (assembly GCF_000699445.3). NCBI lineage: Eukaryota > Metazoa > Platyhelminthes > Trematoda > Strigeidida > Schistosomatidae > Schistosoma > Schistosoma haematobium. The sequence goes on along the minus strand of NC_067197.1, from coordinate 20,828,040 downwards.
AGCTGGATGGTTTAGTCGTGGAGCTTTCACCGTTCTTCTGGACGACCTCATCAGCACAAACTTCAGATAGAAGTGAAGTGTTCGAATTTCTCCATATGTGTTTCACAGCTTGTTCGAACACTTCACTTCTATCTGAAGTTTATACTGATGATGTCGTTCAGAAGAACGATGAAAGCTCCACAATCAAACCATCCAGCCCAGAGAATAAAACTCCACCAAAATCATCTACCTGAGCTACAAATCTTCTCCACCATCTCAATAAATTCTATACTATTTAGAAATAATTATAAGTTGAAAGTTTTAAACTAAATAATCAATATAAGTTCCTGTTGTGGATGAAATACACTACTTTGAAATATGAGAAAAAAATCTGATGAAAGCAATATGATTCACACGTGATCATATTTCGAACACAAAATGTGTTAAATATCAAATGAACAAAATATAACTATATTATTAATATCTACAAAAATGTTAAAAATTTGATATAAAATAATGAAAGCAACTATCTATTTATTTATGGATTAATTTTTGCCAAAAAAAAAAAATAAAGATCGAATGAACCATTCACAAATCGAAAAAGAAAATCAATATATTCACTTACGTTAAAATGATAAAAAAAAAACAACACAGAAAGTGTGAACTATTCCAAACCTTAGGTAAGATTAATTTTAGTTAATTTGAAAATTGAACAGTTGTTAAGTGAAAAAAAGCAAGTAACTCATTGATAGTTTTAGGAAATAGTTAATATCTGGATTAAGTTCATTTTGATTTATTTCTTTTATGATGTGTAAATTTAATGTATTTGCATTCCATTATTAATGTATTCCTGATTATAATGAAGTTCGAAACTCTTCAGTATAATTACTGTGAGATTACTTGTTATATTGACAAATTACCATGATCACTTGTTGTAAAACAAACGTTAGTTAGTAAACGTAGCCATCATGTTCCAGTTGATTGTTGAAAACACCATAAGGATCAACATTATTCTGATAATCTTCGTCTTCATATTACATTATCGAAATTAATTAAAGGGACTAATTGCTTTAAATATTATGTTATCGTTTATTAATTTTTAACATACTCAAGGTAGAATGAAAACAAGTAAATTTTATTGTTTTAACGAACCTTACAAATTTTCTCTATTTCAACTCTGTCTAGCCTTGAATGACAGTTGAAAAGAAAGATTATTGTAATCTTTTAAATGTAAAAGGGCGTGGTTGGTTATTGTTTTACTTACCAAGGAAAAGTTATTTAAGTGAAAACGTTACTAATATTAGTTTAGTGAAAGGCAAGAGGAAATAATCAATTTTAATCCTTTATAAAATGTTACTTAATCGGTTCCTCTGTAATGTCTTGTTCACAGATTTATTAGATCCAAGAAAAACATGTATGTCAATACACCACTTATGTGAAAATATTTTTCATCAATAATCTAAGTCAGTTAAATAAGTATGTTAAAAATAAATAACTAATGAACGTTTGATGTAATACTCATAATGATTCCAGTTCGATAATTTGAAGGGTTTCAGAGTAACACGACCATTTTTTTATATTACTTAATTTTCTGCGATTATCTAAAGTTATGTTAAATTTTAGTAAGAAGTTTCGGCATACTGAGATGTTACGTTCTGTAAACCCAATTAAAAATTTCTTTCCTAGGAACGGTTATTATCAATTCCTAGCTATGTAACATGAAAGACTGACGACGAGGAAAAAAATGTGATGGTCAGTTCAGACCAATATTAAGTTGTTTACCAAAGTTAGATTTTACCTGAAGTTAGTCTGTTTCTAAAGCTATCAATGATGACGTGTGAAAGAAGCACATAATGTTATCCACTTGACCACTTTAACACAGTGTCACGGTGATTTTAAAGATAGATTGTCAGATTAACAGTAAACAGGTTTTTACTTCAAAAATCAATTAAGTTTCGAATTCCACTCAAAATCAATCCTTAATCTTATATATCACGAGAGTTTACCAATTAAATCAACCATCTAAAAACGAGATAAAGCAAACACCATCATTTTCGGCTCAAGTTTTCAAAATGTAGGGTTTAAAACTTTTTTGAAATCACGTTTTAAATACGCTTGTTAGATTCCAAAAGAAGAATACATCAGAAAACATAGCATTATCTAGATAATAGACAATACTGTGGAGTGATGCAATTCAACTATAAAATAAGCCGTTAAAGGACTTATAAATTACATTCTTCGATGACTGTTGGAAACTGTTAGAACTATTTGTAGGTAAATGTTGTTCTACTCATGAATAATACAACTATAGTTTAACATATCACTTCTTCTGTTAAGTGTTAATTCATTTACTATTTTAATAACAGTAACTGTTTTATTCAATATCCTATTTTTGATTACAGTAAGTGAACTATCAGCGCGAATAAACATTATCGTAACAAATTCCCTTTTAATATCCACTTAATTTTAGTATTTAGAATGTGCATAATTTTAGTGAGTGATTAATGCAATTATTCTACATTCCAAATGTTTTATTTGTTTCAGTCTGTCATAATATCATAATACAGTTCTATACTGCTGACTTTAAATTAAAAATTCTGAGTACTGTGTCTTTTTGAAGTTGTACTATTTGATCATACTCTTTCAAAATGATAGTAATAAAAAGATGATTTTAACAGTGATTAATTGCCCGCAATTCTCATCCCCAAACGTTTTTGACTGGCTTCATTCGTATGTCATTTGTTTTCATCACATACTATATTTAATCCATTAATTTGAAAACTATTGATTCTCGTTTCCTCAAAAAGCACATCGGAAGGAAAATATACCAAGTAATATGATGGTTTGGTTTGAATTTAGCTGTAATTATCTTCACAATACATTGTGAAGATTTATCAGAACTCTTGAATATGGTGAGCTATTAGTAGGCATAACTAATCAGTTAAAATAAATCAAAATCAGGTAAGTTTCTTGTATTATTCTCAGACTTGAAAAACATGTGACCCGGAAGTGTGAGCAGACCTCTATCTAGACATTTATTTGTGATGAGCTACCAGCCAAACAAAACACATATATCCTCTTTACAAAACTCAACCTGACAACCGGTTCAGCCTTGTTTCTATTAAAAAGTATATCATATTTTGATACAAAATATTATTTTCCGATCATTCATATTAAATTATTTAGTTCATTTAAACTAAGTGATCCTGAATATAATTAGCAAACGTGATAAGTTTGTTTGTAAGCGAGGTTTCTGTTTACAATTGTATTTCAAATTGAATATATCAGTGCTTCATAAGCAAATATGGATGGTGACTAGGAGTGGAATCCAGGACGCACGTTTCGTCCTATTCGGGACTCGTCATTTATTATACCTGAATCTCGAAGTTGATGTTCATTCCGGGACTAAGCGGATAATGCAATAGCACTTGAAGCGAACGGTACTGGGTTTGAGTCCCTGGGTGAACATCAACTCTGGGATTCAGGCATAATAGCTGACGAGTCCTAGATAGGGCGAAACGTAAGTCCTGTATTCCATTCCTAGCCATTATCCATTTTTGCCTATAATGCTTGTGACTTGAGACAGTATCGAGGCAATCCGCACAAGATGCCCATATGCCAAGAATAGACTGACCAACTACAGTCCTAAATATTAACGGGAGGATTCAACCAAGCAATACAAAATCGATATCAATTCTTTGTTACAATGTAAAACTTACAGCTTACTAGTAAGAAACTATTTATCAATCAAGTAAACTGTTGAAGGGAAACTTTTAATAAAATAAAATATTATTCTAAATGCCAAATAACTGTCGAAGTAGGAAACAAAAAGCAATATAGATCTATGTACAAAAAAGAATTATTTTATAGCGAATTATTTGATTCGTCAGTATTAACGTTGATCTAATAATGTATTAATATGAATGATTACACGAACAATGGTCAAAATACATTTTTTCAAAGTTTCAGATAGATTTTATGATTTCTCTTGGATATCAAGACTTTTCCCTAGTATGCTTATTCAAAATGAATACCTGTTAAATGGAACATACAGTCATAGTTTTTATTAACTTTGTAAATATTGAGATTAGATTCGTCAGCCTGAATGAAATTCGGTTTATCAAATACTAAACTTTCCTCTTTTAAGCAACCGATGAAGTATTAGTATATGCGAATCAGTAGTCAGGAAATAACGAATCTCTATTCCACTCTACTATTATTAACAAACTTTCTCTATTATGATGGACAGTAATTGCACTAGATCTGGTTACTTACATCAGTCATATTGAAGAGGATTTAAGCATGGTTGAACTTTCGAAACTAGCCTACCGTAAGTTCTAGTTTATATTTTTATTGCATGATTATAAGACGCTTAGATTACTGTGTTTTTATTTCTCCTAATTACCAGGTTCCGTTTAACTCAAACAATTGTTATACGTGTTATTGCTCAAGATTTATCACTTATTACTTATTTCCCTATTACACCATTTACTAATTATGATTCAGTAGTGTATAAATTGCGATTTTTTATTTGTATTGGTGTGTGGTCATGTTATGACGAGATGAAAGGTCAAAATTTGATTGATTTATTCATTATGATTTTTATTCAACATTAATTTCGTTTAATTAAATTTGATGATCACTCAGTACAATATTTGTTTCGTCTTCCCCTATAACATTTTATTCTGTATAACATTTGATATTCTTGTATGAAATATTATTCATATATGTTATTTATTCTGATTATTAATCAAAAATGGGTGTACAACTCAATATATAAATGAGTGTATTTCCGGCTAGACTGGTCGGGATCGCTCGTGGTTCTGGATACCTGCGGAGTATACTTCCTCGTTTCAAACTTCGACTTCTCAATCTAGTTAGCGGGGCTGGGACTCATCATAGAGTTTTAGTTCCGTTCGCAGACTAGGTGAACTCGTAATCGCTTCAAACATAGCAAGTCAGGTGTTTAAGGTAATATTATTGTATGAGTTTTGAGTCATTAAATCAAAAAGTACGATAGGTAATATATCTGCTTGGTAAATTTATCTTCTGACTGGACACTGGGTTGGAAGAGGTTAAAAAACCACTAGGTGTTAGAGTTTTTGTCATTGTTCGTTGATAAAATAGGTCATCGTACTACAGGTATAAAGCTAATTATTGAATAATCGAACTAGATATTACAACTGCTGCCCTGATAAACGACCCGTTTACATGGGTCCTGATACAACTCAGGAGTCCATTCTTTCTAGAGATACAACAATGTCATAAACAAAGTATGTCACAAAAAACCAATCGTTAGCATCCTTTACTGTAAATCTAAAGTGTCTGGTTGCATATTGAAGGTGGTACTATAATATTTAAGTTAAAAACTGTTCTTACAACTAAAGAGTGGGAATTCAGTGTTTTGTCAATGAAATTGGATATCTAGACTATCTGTATATTCGAACATGGTCTCTGCTCTGTATTTGGAGCATGTGAAATTTGGTTCATAATAATTAATAACAGATGGTAAATTCGTCCTAAAGAAAATTTACGTAATATTGTAAACCAAACTTTTTCTTGAATAAAGAACAGAAAAATTTATATTGACTATATATTGAGATCTTCTTTGTCTTTACTTTTCCCAAACCAATTTTTATGCATATTAAAGATTTTATGTGTTCATAATCGAGATTGATTTTGTCTAACATAGTTAATACTAAATTACCTAATTATTTAGTAAGCTTTGGTTTATTTCATGACATTTGATCGGGTTTGTATAATCAAATCATGAGAACGTCGAATAAAACCAATTAGCTAGAGTATCGATTATTTCTCCATCCATTATGTAGTGCTTTGGTTTCACTAAGTGGTGATTACTTTTCAATATAGATTATAACTCATAAATTTTAAAATTATTTGACTTTTTATACGTAGACAGTATGATATTGATTCTGGAAATCTACTGATAACTTAATCCAGATCTTTGGCGAGAATGGGTTATTACTTAAAAGAATTTATGATTTCCTTTTGTTCATATTAAGGACTAAGATCGATCTGTCTCTGATGGTATATGAAGTCCTTGAGGGGACGCTTCAATATTTCCTAAATATTGGTTAGCATTTCCTGATCCCAGAGCCAACCACAAGGAAATACTAACTTTTACGAATAACAAAAAATATCATCATCGTCGAACAAGTTGGAGCCTGTCATGAGTTGGTAACTCAGTGAACAATTCATTTGTACTTAAAGCAACAGGTACTGAATTCAAGTCTAAGTGTCAACATCAACAATTTATGAAATTAAACCTATTTGACAAGTCCCTTGTAGAGCATGCTGTGTCTGAGTAGATTTTAGTAAGAGAAAATCACTTGTTGAGTTTATCCTGGAGATACGATTGGAATGAAATTTCAGGACATAGAGTCTTCTTATTAAGATGTTTGTATCATTTTAGAAACAGGCAGTTGAAAAAGGCTTGTTCTTAATCCTCGCAAATACATGGAAATCAATATCGTGTTTAAGCTTGTGTATACATTCCAAAGTTATTCCCTGAACGATTGTACATAATTCGGCTTAAGCATAAGGAGTGAAGTTATAGGAAGAATAATTAGGTTTTGCGGTAATACACTGAAAGTATACATAAATATGGAAGAAACTTTTAGACAAGCGTACTTTGTACAAACGATAAATCTCCACATGGATCTTCATAGTATTTGTCAGAAAAAGTACATTTATTACTCAAATCCTATCAACTCTAAGTCTATTTGTTTGAGATCAACTCAAAAGTCTCTTGCTCTTCGATTTCTTTTAAAGGAGTTTCTAAAGATTACTACCATTTGAAAGATAATAACCAATTATCGGTAATATCAGACTTCTTTGATTTTAATTATTTATCTTGTATCCCTTCTATTCAGCAATTTCTTGATAAGAAGAATAAAATTGTAGGTTACTAATTCATTAATCTAGTTGCTTTATAGATTTAAGAGACCCCATTTAGTGATATTTTTAGTTTATTTTGTAAATTTTAGATGGCATTTTTAACCTTTAAAATATTGCTGTTTCTGAGTTAATATCAACTAGCATTAAGTTCTGAATCATAGAACGTCACTTTCTTTGGTCTAGATATCACAGAACATATATAAGTGGTAGAAAAATGCGTTATAAGTTCCACAACTAGCTACAGATAGTATGTGATGAAAAGCACATTTCTATTAATAAAAACATAAACCTCCAGTACTTTTTGAAGTTTAATAGTTTCTTTTCTATCAATGTATAGATGGATTTTCCTGACTGATGGTTTTTTCTTCTTCATATCTATGAAAGATTCATTGACTTCTATTCCTGAGTTTCTAAAGATGTCATTTATTTTAAATTGTTAAAATCTGTATAAAATCTTCAAATCAAAATTGAGTTTTTCAAAGCTTCTTAACCTTCTCTACGACAAAACCTGTGAAATTCTGACATGATTGCTTGGGGGATCATATCTTTTATTTTTAGTCTGTTTACTGTTGTTGATACTAGTATTTTTTTTATTATTTTCACCTCATCGATTCCCTTCTTATTTGATGTGTAGTATGGAGAGTGACCAGTTGTTATTTGTCCAAGGATTTCGTTTGTTCATAACTGATTGTGAGATATAGAGTTGAAATTTAGCAGTTATATTTCTTCAGCTCAGTTCATTTAATGATATTATCATATTCACTACTTTTAAGTTATTTAGAGCTAATTAAATTTCATATACTTTAACAATGCTTTTAGGAGTATGTAAAATGTTTTGTCTATTATTTATCTGAGTAAATTTTGCTATAAAGTTTATTTTCGGGAGGTGTTAGAATGTCATACTTCTCTTTGCATCGTTTACTGTAGTAAACATAGTAAATATTCTTAGCTGCTAGATAATGGCTTGAGTTACGAGCAAATTTAATGGTTCGAATTCACAGCCTCGTTACCTAAAATTCGTCTATTAAATCGCTATAACTAAAGTCGACATTTTCAGGTCAATAGTTCACTAGTGATGAGACGGATGTAGTTTGCTTGTTTTATTTACTTCCAAAAACTGTACTTCATTGTTCAATATAAACTATGAATGAATAGCAATGAATAACTCACTACAATCCCAGATAATGTAGTTTAGTAATTAATATTCCATCTCTTTATACCTGATATGAAGTTTCACAAGCTACGAATTCTACAGTGGATTTTCAATCACGTAACCTAGTTAATGTTAATTAACTTACTTTAGTAAGTTTTAACCAAGCATACTCACTAAGAAAACTGAAATACCCTACATGATAGTCAGTAGCAATGTTAGCAAAAGTATATCATGTCAGTGATCAACAAAAGTAGACAGGTATCTAAGCAAACAACAACGAGCTGTCACATTTATCTGCTCTCAGAATTAGTGTAAAGGTAATTAATTCTACCTAGAAGTCGCTTGTAACCATAACTTGAGTTCATGGCTATCCAGGGGATGTTTTTCAGCTTTTATTTATCTTCCAAATATTTGAGTTTAAAAACGATAAATTTGGAAAAGGTGATTATTTGTAAATAATTAGTCTTACCGTTGTTTTCAGTTCAACAATAAAGATCTCTGGTAACTATTATTTCAAATTCAATCTAATAAAACGTTTTTTTCTTCTTGGGTTGTTCTTATATGTAAGGATCTTCAAAATATGCTAGTTACACAATCATATGTAATTATAATAATATGCTTATAATATTCCAGTGGGTAGGAAATTGAGCATTTGATGTTCTGCCTGCGGGTTTACAATTTATTTTAAACTATATAGTTAAATACTGGTGAAAGTTCTTACTACCAATAACATCTTAATAAGATCACAAGTCAAATTTTTGAGAGGAAAAATCACTTAAAGAAAAAAGATTTAATAACAAATCGTGCATAAAATTTACTCATGACTAAAGGTACTAGTGATTTTAATGAAGGTTTCTGTCGTAAGGTCCAACAAAAAATGTTATCCGTGGAAAGCAATATTATGGGATAACGAAGATAATTTCAGCAAGTTATGGCGTTTTGTTAAATAGGTTGAAGATGTTGGACTTGTTTACAGAGGTTGAACAACATAAAGACAATATGGATAGAGCCGAGTTATTTGATATTATTGAATGATGATTTAAGAGATTCAAGGCGTTGATAATGAAAACTCGATTGGTGTTTCTAGCTTGCTTAGAAGATAGATGCGAAAGCTTTTTGACACACCTGAAGTAGGAAGTGAATAGGTGTTTTCTTCTATTGAACGCAGAGAGTGTGGCAAAAAGTTGCTTTTATTGAACAAAGTTTGTAATAACAAATCTTTCCAATGTATGGGGTATTTTTACACTGATGTTTCCTCTTCCAAAATACGAGGGAAATTAAACAATCATCAGTGAGGAATATTTAACACAAGCCTGTGTTCGTTCTAATATATATTTCTCTCATTGTAAAACCTCAAGGATTATGTCTACCGGTAAGTACCTTTCAAGCAGATCATTGTGAAGCCGTGATCACTTTGTTAACTTGTCAGATGGTATCGATAAACATTACTAAATAATTTTGTTAAAGAGCATATAATTGAAAAAAGTGAGTTACCAGAAATACAAAGTACTTAAACATCTAATAAACTACTCAGAAATTTAAATCATACGTTATTATCATATGCTGTTCTCTTCATCAGAAATAAATAAATACATCACTCTTTGTATTATTTTTGTTGTGAAAGAGTAAAACGATGCATTTGATATTCAGACTTATCTCAAATTGTAAAATGAGAATTACACAATTATAATTGATAATGATACCAAGGCAAACGATTTTAAGTCCCCTAGCTAGTCAAATTTTGGATGAATTTATAAGAACAGGGTAATGCCGCACATTTTTACAATGTCAATAATAGGTATTCATGTTCAAAATCATATAAAAACCTATGGAAGACTTTAAATTATTCTCTGTGTATCAACTTCCTTGTAGTACCGATCCAATTTTGAAAAAACTTGTGCAATCTACTAATCTATGGCACATCAGCTAGATTTTTATTGAGTGGCTAGTTGTCTTCGTGCCCTATTCAATCCCATGTTAGTTAAAGACTACTAAATCTTACTAGTCTAATGTCATTTGATAAAGTAAAGGAGGTTCGTTCTTACCTCAGATTTAATAATAACTATGATTCCAAGAGTTAATTCATCGTCACAGTTAATGAATCGGATTATAGTGTTTATCTGTGATCCTTCACAAGTTGACTGATAATTCTCAGGAAACTGTTTTTTAGGCTCCCCATATACTTAGATATGTTAGCAATAATTTTAGTCTTGCGACGTTTAGACTCATATCTATAGTCACAACCTTTTATAAGATGAATTACAGAAAATTTACTATTCAAGCTGTTTGGGTTGGAGAAACACATATCAGTCCATACAGCATAAGGCTACCATACTGCTCCAACATATAGCTACAAAATAATTTATCAGTTTGAATGGGTCATACTGATGGATTACTACGGTTCATAGGTAGAAAATTCCTCCAAGTGGAGGTATAATAATGATAACAATAATACTATCGTTATTAATATTATCAGAACTTAAGGTTCAAAATAGTATGATGTAGTGCAGTAAAACGTTATTAATTACGGCCGAAATGGTAAAACCAGAATCATCAGACAAAGAAAAACTTACGCTCAATCTGTCAAAAAATAAACCACCCGCGAATTTCGTATTCTGATGTATAACATCTTAAAGACAGATTGAATCTGATACAGAAGTCTCTGAAATACAGTGATAATGAAATTGAGTGGTCTAGTAAATGCATGTAATTTCTAAAAAAATCTTGAGATATGACAAATAGACTAGGTTTAGGAATTTACTTATTGGTGATTGAAATCGAGCTAAATATTAGACAGTGAACACTTTAGGGAAGGAAAAAATGTTTGTGAAATAGTTTTTACCAAACGATTGACAGTGGAACATATTTGTGAAACATCTGACACCTGAGCCAACATCCTCAATGTCTAGGAAGATTCAATATTATCTTATTTCAATACTGTCCGTCTTTCTAACCAAGGGTTGAACCAATGGATTAACATTTAAAAATTGTATAAAATTTTATTTATTTATTTATTGATTTGAACACATAAATATTGGTACAGGGGGGCACCAGATATATATGCGCCACACAATAACAATGAGAATGGGAAGAGAAAAAGAATGTAAGGTACGTATAAGAAATAAAGAGAACAATAACGACCACAGATTATGGTATGGAAAAGCAATAATAATAATAATGGGCGAAACGGAAAGGTACATCCAGAAGAAATCTTTCAGTTAAGGAAGATACAACCACTTTTTATGAAGAAAGTAAAAGAAGGTTACAGCAGGATCGCCATTGGCTTCTATTCTGAGCCATATCTGATAATGTCTCTAGCCACTGTGTTGCACCATTTCTCGGACCCCAACCAGGGAGTCGTGAAGGACCGACAGAAGCCAGACATTTGCAGCTTTCTTTCACACCACGACACCATGTCATACACTGACTACCTCTCCGCTTTTTCCAACCAGTCCCAGCCTCGGCAAATAATGCACGACGTGGAATTCTCTGGGACGACATTCGGAGAACATGTCCAAGCCACCGAAGTCGATGTTTCAAGATGGTGACACCAACTGCATTGCCGTCTCCGCGTCCGAACACACGATGCCGAATCTCTGCATTACTAACATGGTGTTGCCACTGGATGTCAGCAATCCTTCGGAGACAACGATGATCAAACACAGAGAGTCGTCTAACATCCTCAACTCGGAGAGGCCAGGTTTCACAAGCATAGAACATTACTGCTCTCACCGACGCATTGTAGATCCGACCTTTTACGGCCAGACTGACATCACGAAGGCGCCAAAGATGGCCTAAATTGGCATAAGCCGCTCTGGCTTTCATTATACGTGTATTGATCTCATCACTCACGCCACCACCAGCACTTATACAGCTACCTAGATACACGAACTTTTCGGCTACTTCAATCTGCTCACCATCCAGGGTGAGTACAGGATTAGAATCCTTCCAGTCTTGTAGAAGTACTTTGCACTTCGAAGGTGCAAAGCACATACCGTACCTACGGTCATCGATTGCCAACTGATTAAGTGCGGATTGCATAGCTTGGGCATTATCGCACAGTAAAACAATATCATCCGTATATTCAAGGCCGACAAGTCTTTCTCCAGACAACAGATCCAAACCACCATTACTTACATTCATCAGAGCTGTTTCCAGAATGTCATCGATGGCAAAGTTGAAGAGGAATGGTGAGATTGGGCAAACCTGTCCAACCTCACTGCTTGAATGGAACAATGGAGAGAGGTGGTTGTATGCCCTCACTCTGCCTGAGGTGTTTGTATATAGGGCTTTTAGGATGTTAATAAACTTCTCAGGCACACTCTTCTTCAATAGACAATCCTAGAGAACAGTCCTATCCAACGAATCGAAGGCAGCCCTGATGTCAAGAAACACTACGATTGTTGGCCTTTGATAAGTATGGCGGTGTTCTAACATTTGGTGGAGCGTGAAGATATGATCAATACATCCTCGATCGGAATGAAAATCAGCGTGCTCCTCTCGAGTCAATCTTTCTCGGGTTTTGAACAACCTGCGAAGTATGGCGGAAGCCAATAGTTTGGACGCAATCGGAAGTAGAATTATCCTCCGATAGTTGTTACGAAAACGACGTGAACCCTTTTTAAAGATAGGGACAACTATCGACTAACTAAATGACGTTGGTACACTCTGTAGTTCCCAGACCTTTGTAAACAACGTCGTCAGTTCCTCAGTCAGAAAGTCACCACCATCTTTACAAAGAGCCGGAGGTAAGTCATCTGGGCCAGGTGATTTGTAGCGCTTCAAGAGTTGGAGTCTGATCGATGTTGCCTGAGCGACAGGCCAGTTGAACTGCCCTTCGAAGAATTCTGCCCATCGCCCAAGATGTCGATGGATGTTAGTGAATGGCATCCCGTCATCCCCGCAGATTGTTTCGCTCACACCAGACTTCTTGCTGCCAGTGGCTCGGATGGGTTGGAAGAGCTTTCGGTAGTTACCAGATGCAGCTGCTGCTTCCAGTTCATTAGCACGCTCCGACTACCGGGCTTCTCGGTCCTTACGCAAGCTTTACTCGATTTCATTACGTAACAGCTTTCGTTTGTCGTCAAACTCACGGTCACCCGGAGTAGACCGTAATCTAGAGGTTTTTTAACCAGTTCCGGTTCGTAAACTGTAAACCTAGTCTTTCATGCTTGTCTTATTCTCACTTACTCAATCATACAAGTGTAGTATGCAGTTAAGCAAAATTTAAGGTTGTAGCAGACATTCTTGATAGTATATGGATGTTCTGAATAGGTTGAGGCGAAGTGGCATAAAATAGACCAGTAACGTTTTTCAGTGGTTAGAAATAATCTTCAAACCGTGAAAGGTAAGTAACACTTCAGATGATTCAAATGCATGTCAATCTGGGAGAAAAATTGAGATTACTGATAGTTTATTCTAACTTTTAAATACAAGTTATGCAGCCGTTTGGCTTTTAGGCAGCTTAACTTAGTTGAAATTCAAGCTTATTCAAAAGAATGTAATTAGTATCGAGGATTAAAAAGATCGACCGTATGGTGACCAATTTGTGCATATTTTAGGCAACAGCTAAGCAAATAAATGAGGAGTAAAATCTATTAAATGGGTAAACTTGGAGAGAGTAAAGTATCCAAGCAAAATATCACGAGAAACAGACAAAAAGCCCGCTGAGTAGTATACAAAATGCTACATACCTTGACACCACTTTCAGAATTACAAACATATACAAAAGAATTTGTATGAAGTCGATCTTACAACCGATGGCATATAAGAAGGGTAATCTGGTAAATGATTATCGGGGTTTAACTGAAATTATCATTTTAATATTCATTCTTGTATACATATTCCAGTAAACAAAGCTATTCTATGTATCACAATCGATTCTTACTAATCATCCATTTCCTTAACATAGTACTTTATTTGTCAATATGGAAACATCAAACTTTTCAATTTAAATTTATGATTAGTTGTAAATCCTATTGTTGAGTGCTTTCTTTATCACATGGGAGTTGATACTGATCTAAACAATGTGGGGTATATCACTCCTGTTACTAAATATTTCAGATTGTCGTATCCAACCACGTGAAATTAAAGCAATATTTCCCCATTCTATCAGAAGAACTTGCTTACAGATAGACAAAATTATAATCAAAAAATTTCGATACTTGCGAAACAACTTCGCCCACATTAAAATGATATCATAGTATGACAAAGAATATAGACGAATAATAATAAAAAAAATAGTTTTTCAATCTGTAATAATCAAAGAAAATAATCTATGATGTATAGCTATTTTTTTTTACCTGAGAGAGCTAAAATCATGATGAAATTGTATTTGTTGTGAATGAGAATCACCTACATACAATTGTAACATGTGAATGATAAATTAGATATAGTGACCATTACATTTGTTAAGTTGAAAGAAATACCTATTACTTAAAGGCAGTTCTCACTTGTAAAGAATTGAATAATAATTTAAAAATAAGTGGTAAACTGTAAACTTTAAGAAAGAATATCGATATTGGTCGATTATAATTTCACCTATTTCTCGGATAAACTATTTAAAAACCATTGTTTCTACCCATTTATATGTTTTGTAATGGATGTGTTGTTCATCATCAATAAAAAATTATGATACATTCTAATGGTTGAAAATTACTATAAGAAAGTACGTTCATTTAATTCATTACGTTCTATACTTTTGTTAAATTTGGAAAGATTGTTTAATTTGAACCAACCTAATTACCATTGACGACTGGGGAGAACTAGACATTTATCTTTGTTCAACTTGAAGATATCATACACACTTCGATTACATGAGATTCTAAGTTTGATCTCTGATGTGGTTATCAATGAGCATTGATGGAAAGTCCAAAACTGGGACAAAGCATCTATCCAGTGTCCAACGCTTATCAACTTGTTGTCAGTCAGTAACGTTATTCTTTTTTTGAGATATACTGGGATAAGCATAATCAGATTTTGACTTTGACATATTAAAAACGTGTTAATTTGAATGGGCAGATATATCTAAGTTTGTTGATTTTATTATATGAAATCAGATTCAGACCATCATACCATCGATTACAAGCATAGTGAGTGCTTTGCCAGTTAAGTAGCAAGTACTAACATATAGCCGAATGTCATTGTCAGTCGAATCAAAAATTATTTGTAGTTATTTGAGCAACTAGTCATATTGCTTAGCGATTAAACTGTTAGTAATAAAAATAAACCTTTCTGTGTGACTGTCCATGATTTGATAGCCAACTAATAAAAATATTTCAATTGATATAAATAAACTATTGGCAAACGAAATTGTGATAGATTATAAAAAAAATCCACTAAATTCTCCTTGCTTAATCTCGAATTTTCAATAAATTGCAACTAGATACAAAATAAGTAAACATAATCATAAAAGTGACACGTTTCAGATCAAATAAGGTACAACGTTTATCATTTTTATGGTGGTTAAAGTAATTAGTAGTTTTGAATAATTTCTCTATCATATTTGCTTTGAGAAAATCGATTACAAACTTTTATCTTTATGAGGCTAAGCATAATAATAAAATCTAGACATGGTGTTAGTAAGAGGGGTTATAAAAGTTAGAAGCCTAAACTTAAGTAGAAATCATAAAATTGCAAATGGTGAAATATATGTTTATCTCATCTTGATATTTTTACTGTAGCCAATAAAATTGGTATTTGTCGTATATATTCTCAAATGCTTGTTTACTATCTATCTATCTATCTATCTATCTATCTATCTATCTATCTATCTATCTATCTATCTATCTATCTATCTATCTATCTATCTATCTATCTATCTATCTATCTATCTATCTATCTATCTATCTATCTATCTATCTATCTATCTATCTATCTATCTATCTATCTATCTATCTATCTATCTATCTATCTATCTATCTATCTATCTATCTATCTATCTATCTATCTATCTATCTATCTATCTATCTATCTATCTATCTATCTATCTATCTATCTATCTATCTATCTATCTATCTATCTATCTATCTATCTATCTATCTATCTATCTATCTATCTATCTATCTATCTATCTATCTATCTATCTATCTATCTATCTATCTATCTATCTATCTATCTATCTATCTATCTATCTATCTATCTATCTATCTATCTATCTATCTATCTATCTATCTATCTATCTATCTATCTATCTATCTATCTATCTATCTATCTATCTATCTATCTATCTATCTATCTATCTATCTATCTATCTATCTATCTATCTATCTATCTATCTATCTATCTATCTATCTATCTATCTATCTATCTATCTATCTATCTATCTATCTATCTATCTATCTATCTATCTATCTATCTATCTATCTATCTATCTATCTATCTATCTATCTATCTATCTATCTATCTATCTATCTATCTATCTATCTATCTATCTATCTATCTATCTATCTATCTATCTATCTATCTATCTATCTATCTATCTATCTATCTATCTATCTATCTATCTATCTATCTATCTATCTATCTATCTATCTATCTATCTATCTATCTATCTATCTATCTATCTATCTATCTATCTATCTATCTATCTATCTATCTATCTATCTATCTATCTATCTATCTATCTATCTATCTATCTATCTATCTATCTATCTATCTATCTATCTATCTATCTATCTATCTATCTATCTATCTATCTATCTATCTATCTATCTATCTATCTATCTATCTACCCATCTCTCTCTCTCTCTCTCTCTCTCTCTATATATATATATATATATATATATATATATATATATGCGCGATCGATCAATGCACAAAATCATGCTACATATATAATTTGGCATTTAATGAAATCGAGACACCAATAATACTATTTGATTGTAATGCATAACACAACTATTAATTTGAAAATAATTCACAACAAAAAAATCAATACATCACTAACTAATGCCGATAAATTTGAACAAATAATAATTGAATGTATTTATAGACTTAAAGCAGAATAAGCTTATATTTAACCACTTGAAACATGAAATTCACTTAAGTGATTAACACAAATATAATATTTGTGAAATTATTATTATTATTATTATTAGAAACTGAAATAAACTAAAGAATGAAATTGTTCAATGTGAAGAAAACTAAAGGTGAAATGAATAAATAAACCAGAATAATAATTATTATTATTATGTGATAATTAAGTAAGTTATTGGTGATAATGATTACGATCATCCTAAAAAGAACTTTCAATTGCCACATATTTTGTATAACCACCTATAATTTCTTAATTAGGCAGCTCATTAAGATGCATAAGCAGGTAGTGTTACTGAAAATTAAACGAATATCTTTCAACTAAATATAATTTGAATAGGATGGATAAAATATAAATCCGGTCAAAACTAAGATGTCATTAGTCATCAATCCAAACTATTAATTGTACACATAAACAGAGCACAAATCATATTATGTGCCAAAAAGGACTGGTAATTTAATGTAAGAATAAAAATGTAATGTAGTTAAAGACTTTCAAAGAGATATACGGTTATTCATATAGATTTGAATGTGATTTGACCAGAATGTCAAATAAAATAATGAAAATAAACAATACTTCATAGGTATTTTTGAGTTTCTATCTTTTGGAAATAAAAATAAGGTGCTTCACTTTATCTAACCTAAGTGTTCGCTTCTTAATTCGTGATTTATTATTTATTAAGTCAAAGCTTTTCGTTAGAGCCGACTTATATCAGCATTATATAACATGTTTACACTTGGTTATGGATATTATTACCATAATAATGACTACGCTAGATTTAGAAGTTACGATCGACGTTGACATGCGACGGCGATCCTTTTCATAAAGTAATAATTCTTGTACAAAGATTTCAGTAATTTACAATTGATGTTGATTCATCAGTTTTCTTTATCTTACATTTTTGGCCTTTCTGCGCTACATGTTATGTATCACGAAGTAGCATAAACAGTTAGACTAATAAAGGGGAAAATTCTTAGATAACACAAAAATTCAAATGAAGTGAAAACAATATAAACGATAATTAACACTTCTCAGTGAAAAATATTTTATAATTTTGAAAAAAAGTTAGGAATAATAAATAAAAGAAAGCATTTATGTACCTGGAATATATAGTAAAAATGGGGTTGGACAATATTAAAGATATAGGAATCTAACAGACTGCTTATATACAAATAATTATGGACTGTAAAGTAGGTATAGTTAAAGACTTCGAGTTCAGTATTTCATTGGAACTGTAGTTGAATAGAACAGCAAATAATTAAAGAGACATCGTAATTTAGTTATTAATAGCTTCTAGTAGTTCTCTTGGTATGGAAATGGATCAAATCCGAAGAAATTGATGGTTTATTATTTCTCTCGTTTACGTGAGATGTATGGTTTATTTAAAAAGTATTTGTGCCTGGGAAATTCGATTTTGAAATTTCAGATTCAGATTTGTGTAGTAAGGACAGAAGGCCTACGGCATATGTTATTCCTTTTCTAGTATGCTACTGTGAGTATCCAGTCTTCTCTTGAAAGAGTCAATTGAAGGTGCGGACACCACTGCTTCAGGCAGCAGGTTCCAAGTATTGATGACGCGGTGTGAAAACCTGTATGCCACGGGTATTTTGTTCGTTCTTGGCTTTTCTACCCGCCTGCTATGTCCTCTAAGGTGTCCCGATCTAGTGGGAAGAAAGAGAGAGAATAAGTTAGGTCCGAAATCATTTCTCAGTATTCTGTACATCAAAATTAGATCTCCTCTTAGTCTGCAATAGGACAGAGTAAAGAGGTCCAGGTTTTCAAGCCGCTCTTTGTATGTTAAACCCCGGAGTTCCGGAATTGCACGGATAGCTGCCCTCTGTACTTTTTCTAGTATGTCCGAGTCACATTTTAAACAGGGGCTTGCAGCATGAACGCAGTTCTCTAGCTTAGTTCTCACTAAGGATGTGTATACTGTGGTGAACATGGTAGTATCTAACTTAGTGAATGTCCTTTTTAAAGCCCAGAGGGTTCGAAACCCCTTGGCTGCGACCTCCCGTCAATGGACCGTCGTCTTAAGATCATTACTCACTGTCATCCCTAGATCCTTATGAGACCGGACTACGGGTAATGACACATCCCCTATGTTGTAATTATTAACCTTTGAATCCCCCAAGTGCATGTAGACACACTTTTCCGCGTTGATAGGCATCAGCCACTCTTTAGACCAGTTTATCATATTATTTAAGTCTGCCTGAAGAGTAAATGCGTCTTTGTCTCCAGTTATTACTCGCCAAATTTTTACATCGTCAGCGTATAATAACATTGGAAACTGTACTATACTTGTAAGATCATTAACGTACATTATAAAAAGTAAAGGACCTAGGACGGAACCTTGGGGTACTCCACTAAGTACTGGTCTCCAGATGGAGCACTTGGAATTAATTCTTTAATCCATTTTAAAAGAGGTCCGGCAATACCAAGGTTTTCCAACTTCAATAGCAGTCTATTAGTTAATTACAACACTGGTGAGGCTTACGGGTCTGCAATTCGATGGAACTTATCGTGGACCTGTTTTATGTATGGGAGTGACGATTGCGTCCTTCCAGTCCATAGGTAACACACCTTGGCCAAGTGACATACTGAATATCATAGTCAGTGGGGCCGCGATATATTGGGCAATATGTCTCAAGATTTTGGGGTGTAGTTCATCTGGTCCTGTTGACTTCTCCATGTTTAGGGTGCTAAGAGCTTTAAGCACATCGTTTTGGTCGAAGTCCACGGTGAGCAGCTGGTTTGTTGACTCTATATTTGGGTCTGGTTCTTTCTCTAGAGGAGGTTTCTGAGTGAAAACTGCCCCAAATAGTCAGCCATAGCCTCTTCTTTTTCTTGATCTTGCTCTATCATTTTAGATTCACTTCCTACTTTAATTAGGTTGGGGATCCAGTGATGCATCCTTGTTCTGTAGTATATGAACGAGAATATTCTCTTGGGCTGCTTGAGTACAGATTGTGCCAGCTGCATTTCATATTTTCTTTGAGCTTCCCGAATGTTTGTTATACACTCGTTTCTTATCGATCTGTAGCGTTCCATCGTACCTGCTGTGCCAAGACAGATGGCAACGTCCCAACATTTCTTCTTTTGTCTTAGTAACCATCCAATATCCCGGCTTATCCAGGGATGTCCGTGCTTCTTTTTCTTTGGGACAGTCCAGGGTATGTATGGTTGAAATACCTGATTGTATAACTGCCTGAATAGAGTCCATGCCTCTTGTACTGATGCCTTTGAGTCAATTTCCCAGTTTTCAGCCGATGCTGCGGAGTTAATTGCCTGCATATCTGCCTTCCATATGTTGGGACTGGCCGGCGCAACTGTTTGACAGGAAATCTCAGCCATGAATTTGAATAAGATGACTGCATGGTCACTTCTCCCAAGTGGTGGGAGAAAAGTCATTTGACCAACGTCATCACCGTATGTGAAGACTAAATCTAAAAGAGAGGAGGAGTTTCTTAAGTCGTATCTTGTGGGATCTCTAGTGTGTTGGAATAATGCTAATCCAATCGAGGTTTCTAACAGTTTGCAGTCGAATGACGATATCGATGACCCTACTTCTAAGTTAACCCAGTTTATATGTGGTGCATTGAAGTCGCCTACTACAAGGCTTTTACCGTTGTTACACCAGGACTTAAGTTTACTTAGGATAAAATCATCTGCTACACATTCTGGACTGCGATATACTACAACTAATTCAATATCTTGCCGTCTACGTTTCAGCTTACATCTCACCAGTTCACATGTCCCTGAAACATGTGCTACTGTCTCAGCTAATCTTATGGTTAGGGTACTTTTCGTGTACACAATAACCCCGCCTCCCCTTCGGTTTAATCTATCAGCCCTACTGGTTATGAAACCAGTCAACTGGATTTCACTATCTGATACTTCTGACGTCAACCAAGTTTCCGAGACAGTAATAACGTCCGGTTTTTCTTTATCCACCACTGACTTGAGCACCGCCATTTTATTTAGTAGGCTGCAAGCATTTGTGTAGCATACCTTTAAGTCTATGGAGAGCTTTCCCTTGCTACCCAGGGTGGCTTGGGGATCGTTTCGCTCCGAACTTTTACAATTTGAAAACCCTTAAGAACGAGGTTTCTTTCACCGTTTTGGCGGCGTTCATTTATTTCCGCTTCTGCAGCTCGTCTCTTAATACGATCTGCTAGGCTGAGATCCTCACGGACATATATTCCGGATCCTATCAGTTTACGTGAATTACTTAAAATCGGGTTCCTTTCTTCCACCGTGTTGAATGTAACCTTCAAGGGGCGGTTTTTCGGAGGACATTCGGAATCCACCTTTTTTCCTATTCTATAAAGCTTACAAGTACTGACTCCTGAAACTGTATCTGGGAGTATTTTACTTAATGATGTCTTAATATGATTGAGATCGTGTTCAAATCTCGCCTTTGGTTCTTTATCTGAAGATTCTCTTACCTTCTGAAAAATGACTGATCTCAGAGAGATCTGCCTTGTCACGCAGTGAGGATTTTTCTTCTGATAGCATCCCTTCCAATGCCTTGCTGACCAGCTGCGTTTTGCCCACAGCCTTTTTATTCTCATTTCTTTTTCTCCTTACTGAAGTCCATTTGTCACCAGTCAGGACAGCCACACCTGGACTACGTGGAACGGTAACAGTTTTATCCGGATCTTTTATTTCAACTAGAGGTGTATGACTGCCGATGTCAATATCAAGCGGCACTTCATTCCTCGTTAATGTCAACGGAAATTTCACGTTCCCGTCAACCACAGTCAGGTGTTTAACGGGTCCAGTAGCAGCACTTACTACACTGACACATTCTTCTCCGTCAGTGATCTTGTTACCATTGCTTCCGCCATCGTTTTTCTTACAGGCCAAAGCCAATAGGCCCATAGCCTCCTGAATTAGTACCTTTTTATCCGTACAGCAGAACATACAAAGCCAATGCGAGTTAGGCTTCGAGCACCTTTTGTAAGCCGTCGGACTTAGGCGTGTACATATTTTGTGGTACCACATTTTACAATCGTCACATTGCATTCCCTCCTCCACGGGGAACAAACAATTTGGTTGCCCACATTTGTGAGTCTTACCAACCATTGTAATTCGATTTAAAAGGTTTAAAAACACAAAATGATCACAATGTGAACACAAGTAAAAAAAGGTACCCAGGACAAAATTTAACAAAAAATTTCAAACTTTAACCAAAGTACTTTTAGTTAAAGTAGACCAAGAATGCTTTTTGGTGCAATAAGTACTGAACGATTAGATAGCCAATGATAGTAGAAACTTCGGCCTCATTGAAACTATACTTTACAATGTGAGGTCACTTACACACATACGTACAAACCCATACATGTATACATTTTCTCCATAACTAGGTTCTATAAATAAAAAGATAGCAGAACGTGTGAAAGTATTGATTTATGTTATGCAGTTTTAAAATGCTTTCATGCTTTATTGTTCCCCAAATTTAGGTTTTATATGGGCGGAGTTTCTAGTATTAGTTCAAATGTCACATAAGAACAATGAAAAGCGAACAAGTATGTAAATATATTCATGACCATATCGGTTAGGAAATTATTATTTTACAGATGTTTCGAATATTCTCGGTTACACTTGTGAATACCTAAAGTGAATAGTGGAAAACCTAATCTCTGAAGTGAGGTTAGTTCAGCAGAGGCAAAGATGTGCTATGGTGATTGTTACTTAGTATGAAGCCTATATCTTTCCGATTTCCTTTATTTCTATTTAAACTGAGTCTATAGATCAAGTAAAATAATTAGAGGAGTTACTGTTGCGGAATTTCATCGTACAGCTGTAATCATTGAGTACATACTTCTATATAACAATCGAATTGCTTTTAGTTGTTATAAGCTCATTATTCGAAACAGTAAAAGTCAACTAACACATTGGAATATACTAGTGTGAACTATTCTGCCCAGTCACCCGAATGGAGCTAAGTACACAAATTGTACCTTACGCGTGCCTGAAAAATGTGTTCGTGCCAATATGTAGACTGTTTGGTTAAAATAAAACAAGAAAAAAACGATGTATGACTACGATACAGATTATTTTATCAAATAGGATCATCAGCTCCCTTTTGAAAAATTTCCACACTTCTATTTAAAGTTTGTCTAAGCTATTTGAAACAAGTAAAAATAAATCATTTTGTGTAATTGGTAAATTATTAGCAATTAACAAAATCAGATTAATATTTACTGTCCGAAAATGTACATATATAAATTCCTTCATTATTTTAGATCTGAAAAATGTTCATTATAATTTCTATTATAATTTAATTTCACAGGTTGAAATCATGAGTCAATTGAAGCTAGACCACCATGGAAAACCTGGGGTGCGGGGTCGTGGATGCGCACTGCTGAGGAGTCCCATACTAGGACGAAATGGCCGTCCACTGCTTCCAAGTTTCCCATGATGGTCTAGCTTCAATTGACTCATGATTTCAACCTGTGAAATTTCTAAAAATCTCCACAAAACCCATTCCTATAATTTAATTATTTGTTAATTACATGAATGTCTTCTCGTAAATCAAAAGTTTATTTACATTACCTTATGAACTGTAAGCATTTTACTAAAAAATCTCATACTTTTCAATAATTATTTTACGAACGTATAAGGCATATAGAGATGAGTTTGTTTAGAGGATAATGTTTCTTTATTGTATTGTTTCGATTTATTTTTTTCTATAGTTGATGGAACTGCATAATTAACTATTAAGAAGTTGAGAGATTTGATATACAGTAAGCTGTCAGAGGTTATATTATATAGTAGTTAGAATATATCGATTAAAAAAATAATCACACAATTTTTCAATAATACCAAGTAAAATTATCTTTTACATAAAACCGATGGATTAATTATGCTTGAAATGAACTGTAATATTAATAATAATAATAATAATAATAATAATAATAATAATAATAATAATGGTGAAATAAACAATTAAACTACGAAAATTGAACTTGTGATAACAGTCAGTCCTTTTAGTGTAACTGATCAACAGTTACAGGAAAAATTCATGTTACATAACAGGAAGTGGTCAGCTAAATGTAATTACCTTATTGTATGATATGTTGGTAGAGTAATTGGTTGAATAAGTTTAGTGAAACTGATGGTAATAGTATGTGCAGCAGCTTAAGGTATGGTTAAAACCATTCTATTCACTTGTTAATTAAAAATACAGAAGTTCCCATGAAACTGTGACATTCGTACAAATGCCAGTAGCTGTAGTAAAAATTAAAAAAAAAATCGAAGTGAAGATTTCCCGAGTCTTGAGAAGATTTGATTGAAACAAGAATTGCGAGTTCTGTGCTGTTTTCTATCACAACGAACAGTGATAATCAGATCACTTATTGCTACCATCACTACCAAATAATGGTTACAGAAAGTCAAAAAGTAGCCAGATCAAGACATCACAGTTGATATCCATGGAAGTTTAAATCATTTATTGTTTCGTAAAGAAATTTATTCACTATATACTTGGATTCGATCTGAATTAATGGAAAAATTTGTTAAGATTTCAAAGATTTCTGTCTGCTTAGTCTTTGTTAAGCGATATTCTTTATTGAGTGTAAGTAATTTTGTTCAATTTCGAATAGAAATTTATTATCATCAATAATATGCTAAAACGGTATGTAAAAACAGGAAATTACAAGTGATTGGTGATTGAGTAGTAACTAATATTTGTCTAGTCTTTCGCGATGATTGAATTCTATCGATGAAATCGCAATGTAACCACTAGTCTAAATGACTCTTAATCGCGTGGATTGCGTTTATATGTTAAGTGGTTGGGATTAGTCTTCAAAACACCCTACTAACCTATATTTCATAGCAGTTGTTATTCGTCAACAAGGTTTACGTGGGACTGATGTTTCCTATGAGATTCGAACTCGCATCACAAAGCTTCAGAGTTGGCCTGTAATTCATTTCCTGTAAGACTGAAATAATTACAACTGATTGACCACTGAGATGGTGGAGAAGATTTGTAGCTCAGGTGGATGATGTTCGCCTACACGAACATCAATTAGCAGTCAAACGCCATGATATCTCCTCACTTATATCAATACACGTGGACAGCTGCGGACACTCATTCGTTTGGAAAAATGTGGAAATCTTAGACAGAGGAAACTCCAAAAACACCAGAGAATTTTTAGAAGACTGGCACTCAGGTTAATCAGCAATCAACAAGCATATTGAAATCAGTCCAATTTACCAACCAATCAGGAAAATCATGCACAAATGTGTGAACAAAAATCAAACCAATGGGAGACACAACCAAAACAAAGAAGTAAACAATGACAAATTTAAAGTCAATAAGAACCAATCAACATCGAGGTGTACAGAACAAGCTGTGAAACACATATGGAGAAATTCGAACACTTCTCTTCTATCTGAAGTTTGTGCTGATGATGTCGTTCAGAAGAACGATGAAAGCTCCACGACCAAACCATCCAGCTCAGAGAACGAAACTCCACCAAGATTGACCACTGAGTAGTAACTAATATATTATTTGTTTGGGTCTTAGTATTGATTGAATTTATTGATCACAGTTTGCTCTTGACTATTTTTAGTCACTTAAAGTCTAAATATAGGTATAATGTGTGTATATGTATGCATTAAAAAATATGATTTACTCTCGTAAATAAATAGGACAGGGAAAGTAATTACCGTCTGATCTTAATCAAAGTTGAAAGAAATAGGGAAAAAAGGTATGGTATTCATTGAATACAATGCTGAATGACAAACCCTATTTGCTCACTGGTACTTATTGATTTTCAATATTTTATTTATTAGTGTATCAGAAAATCGATTTGGTTTCTTATTATCAATCGATAAAAATCAGAATAAGTAACATCATTTATAATACTTTTGTGACTGTTTTATCAAATGATGCATTTAATTACTTTAATATTTAAAAAAATGAGAGGAACTATTTCAAGAACTGAACACATTATTGTGAATCATTTTTAACTCATTAACCACAGGTAACGTGCATATATGTCATGTATTTGTAAAACTGAAAAGAAAATGTCATTCAAGTTTATTTAGTTAGAAACGTTTGTTTACATGTATTCAATGAAAAAGAAAAAAAACCGAGACAACAATAAATACTTTGATCACGTTATCAAAATTGTATTACTATTGTAGAATGAAAATGAAACAATGTTGAAATCAATCCAACATACTGGAAATAATGTGTACATAACATTAATATAATTAATAAAGTTGATCATAATTAACGAAGGAATTTGAAACGTCTTATTGATTATTTTGGATAATAAAAAGAGAAGAAAGTAGATGCTATTGATTACCATTAAATGGCACCAGACGAATTAGTATGAATGAATCACTACAACTAGCTGCTTTGTTGTGAACAATTAACCATGTGGATAATAGTGAATTAACATGATTGGAGGTAACTGGTAGGAATTATTAGATATGTTTTGGGTTATATAAGACTTTGGATTTGAATTTACAACATTGGTCACTATCGTTCATTGACCGATTAGTGCAGTCAATCCAGTCTTACGGGTCATTCATACCTGAAATAACTGAATGGGAATGTCGATGATTAATTCACTAGGTGATCTGGTTTTAAATATGTGGGACGGTGAAAAGTCTAGGTCCAGGGATTCCAAATGACTGACTTTATATGTCTAAAATCAAAGTACATGGAATCACTTAGCTTGCTAGCTACATTGTAGAGATATTTTCTACAGCTTAACTGAAATGGAATTCATATGTGACATTTAAGTACTGTAAAAGTACAAGTAAATATTAATTTAAAATTGCAACTGAGTGATCAACAAAAATCTAGTCAGTTTTGATTTGCCTTGATTCTAACTACAAATTCTAAAGCTTTCTTCAGTGTAGAAAATATTTTGTAATGTTATTTAATGAACTAGTTATTAGACTCTGAATTATGTGGTACTTTATGTGTACTTCTGTTTAGGTTAAATAAAGATGTAAACTTCATCAACGTAAACACAGATTTTCATAATCAAAATGGAACGGCTTAAACTATGAAATGGATGTAGTTTTTCTGTGATTAATAACGTTTTGGTAAAGTAATTTCATAGATAAAAATCTAAAATATAACAACTGAGCAAATCTCTCTGGTTTTCACAAGCTTTCCAAATGATATCACTATTTGATGAAAACAATCTAGATGGTTGGAACGTAATCAATGAATTATTAAATCAAATGCATCACACATTAAGGTCATATCTAATTGGACTGGAGGTTTAGGGTTCAGTTACAAAAACTACTATTAGTAGAAACTATAGTAGACTAAACCAAATACTTCATTCATTCTAATTATTTGTCTTGCAATGAAAGCCAATTGCCGAATCATAAATAATCATCCAACTAAAAAGGAGTGGGAGCAATTTAAATTAAAGTTAGGGATTATCAATCTCGTAAAAAATGTCGAAATTTAGTTTGGGAAAATATGAACACAGCGAAATCGGTTTCGAACTCTGAAGTGGATGGTTGAACTATTACTGCACAACTTTCAGCATCATGAAATTTATTTTTTCGACAAGGCTGTAAATCAATTAACTTAATCTATTCTTAAAATATATGCCAGTATTTTCTCTGTAAAATACCTGGATATTCGTGATCATATTCGGAGAGTAGAGCGAAATTTTCAGACGCTCAGTCGGTGACAAATATGATAATGGAGGAATAGTTATATACTTTAGAACTATGGAAAACTGACTTTTATTTGGTACGTTATTCCGTTGCTGATACATAACATAGAGTTTTTAAAAGACTCAAGTAAAGACATGAAGATTTGCAAGTTTGAATTAAGTTTCTAATTTCTAGACTTTTATCAGCGGTGACTACTTTTACTCACATGCTTTATAGTAATTTATGGTAAATGCAGCCGACAACCTAGGTATTAACAATATTCGCACAGTAATTTACGAGCCGTACATTTGAAGATGTGAATGGATTCTAGGTGAATTAACTGCTAAATAACTTAAAATTGTTTATAATAGTGGAACAAGTTGACTAACGCTGTCTGGGAATATTTTATATCACCTAATAGTCTATTGAATGAACACATGCATATACACGATTAACTTAGTAAATACGAAGAATACTACTTCAGTATGTCACCTTATCTGTGTTATTGACATACTATTCTTAATTACGCGATTGATCAAGTACAGATTACGAACGGGTGATTTAACATCAAAAATTAGTAATTTAACGTCAGCTTATTGAAATGAAATACAAACGGTTTAAAGTCATCACTATGAAATTCCAATAAAGATGCAGAAATCCGGTTTTTGTTTAGATAGTTTATATCAACAAGATTTTACCAACAACGGAATATGATCTTCCTGTAACAAAAATTTGTTCTTTGTGATCAGAAGGATCACTGTAACGGATAAAGGCAATCGAACAAAATACAACAATGATACACATTATTTTGCGTAATCACCTTGTCAGCATTTAATTAGGAGGAATACATACATTTTCGTAATACATTAATAAGGTATATTCGTTTAAGTATACTGTGACATCCATATGAATGAAAGATATATTTCTAGCCATCATGCAACTTGACCATGTTTTTCCCACTCAGCTAAAATCAACGTTAGATGGATACAATAAGCAAGAGACGACCGATTAGTTTAAACTCACTCAATAGGATAAATAAAAAAGACTAATGACCAGAAGACACGAAGAAGACTTGTGTCGCTACTACAGAACTTAGACGTCACAAGTTCCACCTTGGATAGGTTTTTGACTTAAGCGATTAGTGTCACCTGGGTCTGGATAGGAATTTTAAAGTGTATGCGAAGATAAATGCTGTTATTCTATCAGATTTTCTTTTGTATTCTGTGAATAGATATTGTTTAACGAACAAGATGGTTGGTTTTCCAATAAATATTTAAAATGTTTCGTCGCGAAATAACATCAACTGAGTGACTGCATAGACGAATGTTGTGCTGAAGTTATTCTATTACTCAGAGGGAAAATATCCATTAATAAATTCCCCTACCTACATCATTTTGATATCGTGGGAATTCTCGGTGATAAATCTAGTCTTTCATTTCTTTTTACATACGTATATCTGGGTTCTGTAAATTGTTTACATATTGGAACTTTTATTCTCAACTATATTTCGTTGGGAATGTGAGGTTAGTAGAAAAATATGAATTTTATATGCAGTATGTTTTTTATACTGGGATTACTATGTATATATAAAAACGATCCTAAAGTTAGAATGATCGAAAAATTAACATCTGTTAGCTGTCGTACCTGGGCAATGGACAGTATCTACTAACTGCACTGAGATAGTTGACTGACAGGCTACAGTCGTCCATAAGGTTAGGTAAGAAAATCAAACAAATCAGTAGTTTGAAATCAAACGCGAAATATTAGTTGGATAAAGCAAAAACGTCTTGGAAAGTGCGCTATTTTATTTACGTAGATGAACTGTTATTCCTAAGTTAAATGTAGAAAACGAACATAAATTCCATTGGAAAATGACACTATTCGACCTTTTTTTAAAGAAATCCAAAAAAGCAATACCTCATTTCCTTTAGTTTAAGTTGTTTTATGTGATCCTACTTTACAACCTTATACAGTTTTATGGTGGAAAAAAGTAGAATTATGAAGTCAGAAAGGAGCTGAACTTGCAATAAACATCTAGTGTTATTAACCTATATTAGAAAGACGTTATTTGGATTTTAAAATAATAGCAATCGAAATACAGTTTCATAAAGTTTTCCGTGAATGGAATTAACTTTGCACTTGGATGAATTACGTCAAACAGTTGTAGGAAACAAATTTTCCTAGACTACTGAATTTGCAGCCATAGCTTATAACCCGTTTTTATTTGATCCTCCGAATCATAATTTACTTGTTTGGAACGATTAGAATGGTGAATTCTTCTTGCTAATTATCACACAAAACTCCCAAGATTTTGTAAACTTACGTTATACTGAAAACTGATAAAAAAATATACACTGTAAGTAGAATATAGGTGACTTCAATATCAAGAATACCTCATGATACCTAATACGAAAAACAAATGTTATATAAACAGAAGCTACATGACTCATCTATACTTTGCATTAGGGTGTAGAATGTCGTTTTAAGCAGTGTATGATCGAAATTTCTCTTCGTCAAAGCATTTGTTCTATGATTGAAGGGATGATAAATTCTGAGTTAGAAAGACCTATCATAACGGATATAGGGATTGGTAGGTCATATCTGGGACATCATAAATGATGTCGGTAATTCTAAATGTCATCAAGAATTTGATTTACATATTTGGACTACTGGTTTCAAGAAATACTTCTGATAGTTAGCTTATTGAATAACTATTTTCTTTTTAGCTGTCAAATGGACTAAGCTTAGAATTGTCTTTTTTAAAATTGCCCTATAAGTTATAATAAGCTCATCTTTGCTGTGCAATGGTTACTTCAGTGAAAGTTGGATCACCATCATTGATCGCCTTTTAATAACCGCATAAAGATAGCTTAAGTTGTCAAAAGTAGAGACGCCACCTAAAGTTTCACTATTATGCTAGTAATTTATTCACTTATTAATAAGACATTAAGCGTACTTTTGAGTTAGTAGCGTCCAAAACCGTAATAAAAACGGGATGGTCAATATCGTCATCATCAACACGACTATAAAAATGAGCAGGTACAACTCAGTGAACTACTAACAAAAAAAATAAAATATGAAAAAAGTCGATTTGCTAAACACTAGTTTCATTTGTCTGTAGTGGGAATTCTACACAGTCGAGTGCATTGAAATGATCACGTGGCTGTAGAATCTCAATAAATACGTTAGGATATATATATATATAAGGTTAGACAGATGATTCATACACATATACGTACGTTTGCATGTGTGTAAAGTCAATGTAGCCTTTAAAAGAAGGTGTACAAGATGAAGTTGGAAAAACAACTCCTTTGAACTAAATGAGGGACACAAACGATTTAAGAGAGACGAAAGATAGTGAATAAGCGAACATTTGGATGTAACAATTTAAATGTATGCATGATATAGAAGAGATAATCTATTACGTATAGAAGTTTTTCATAATGTTAATCATAAGTAAATGAAACCGATTTTTCTCCTTACCAAGGTATAATGAATTTTGCACACAATTTGTAGGGGGTACATTTAATTAAGGAAAAGCAAAATAGAAATGGTGAAACATAGCAGTACGAAGATTAAAGAAGGCAAGCTACTTTTTATCCTTTTCGCAAAAAGTCACCGGCGAAAACCCATTATTATTTGTATCATCCGCCATAAGAACAGTTAGCGCAATAAGTTTTACCGTAAGTTACTAATATACACAGATACACGAGATAACAAACAGTGCAGGTGAGAAAAGTGTATAACCACGTATGAAATAAATCACACCACATTATGGAACTAGGTTTCATGGCAGAAAAGATAACTCATAATTTTGTAAAAGAGAACAGTAACAATATCACAAAGTAACTTCCGCATGAATTTAAAATAATTGTCAATACTTCAGAAAATTAAAATATCTTTTAAACTGCATTGGATAACGAAATAAAGGTGAAACCTGCATTAGAATAAACATCTAGGACAGAACGTATTCAAAGAATTAAATGGAATCACCCTATCACAAATCGAAAACATACATAATAATATAAAGAAAAAACGAGGCGAACAAAAGATGAAAGAAGGAAGTTAACAAAATATAAACATTGAAACAAATTTTTGTGTGTATAGGGTTTGTACATTTGGGAAAACGCACTTGAAAGGAAGAGTATATGTTAGAGTTCAAATAGATTGAAATGTGTTTAGTTACTTAGTCATGTGTATTATTATTAATACTATTATTAACAGCGAGATTCAGAAACAATAAGAACAGACCATCATTAATAATAACAATAATTAAGGATGTTACTAATTGAACGCAATAAATCTATTCACAGAATATATACGACATTGAATATTAGTGAGGAATATGGTAAACTAAACGAAAGAACCAAGAAGAAAAATCAATTTGGAACAGAATGCAAATATCTAGTAATTACACTGATATCATTCCCGAAGGCAAAAATGAAACATTTGATACGGGACTTACACAATCGTTTTATATGGCTTCCTTAGGAATTATCAACGGTGTACACAGGCGATGGCGCATGCATTGTAAAAGGCAAAAAAGTAATAATTTTAGTTACTGTGCATTCTTAGATCCACTTGTAGAAAGGAACAGAGCATCAATAGGAAAGGCTTATATTGTATTTTATTGTGAAGTATTGAAAGTGTAGAGATAGACGACCCTCAGGAGAAAATAGTGTTATGAGGATGATAACAGACTGAAAAAATAAAATTGACAAATTGCTACTTTTCAAATAAGGTGGCACGACTGCACGATAAATGAGAAGAAAAGATGTAGTGAGATTAACAGAAGAGATCATTTTGAAGGAATGAAAAACAATACTATACGAATACATAGGTACTACACTAAAGACTAAGAAATAACTTACATAAATTTCCATAGCTCAATTTGGTAGACAAAATTAACGAACAAAAATGAAACACCCGGGACAGTTAGAAATACAAAAATACATATAAGTGAAACAGGGGTGGTCATAATCTACTTAAATGACATAAACAAGTGTGCTTAGATATTTCATTAGAGATGTTAACAGAAAAGTGCAGATAAGGAATCCTGAGGACATTATCAGAAGTCTAAGAACGAATGATGCTGTTGAGTGGAGTGAATATATAGGAAATAATAAAGAAAGAATTGGAAAGTACAAACATGTCTGAATAAAATTTGGTCGGAAATAACCACTACAATACAAATTGGACAATGTAGAGGATCTGACAGAAAAGATTTACACACATGTAAAGTGATCATTAGGCCTGTACAAATGCGTATATGTGAAACGCATACAGACAAAGAACACACTTGAAATCACGAAAAACATGTCATTGTGGGCTGTATCGAAACAAAGATATTATGACCCAGCATAGTATTTTGAAAAAAAAAAAACGAGAGGTACTGCATAAAAACTATACCGTTGAGCATGTATTAATATTATCCAAGATCTTTCACAGTCATAGTTGTAATCTGGCACTTCAAGTATACAGAAAAGTAAATAACTTCATTTGAAGTGGGATATAAAACAGATCAGTATGCAAACGAAAGTGTTATTGATTAAAGTTTGAGGTCATTAGCGATCTGGGAAGCGATGCTTTTAAATCCAATAGAAGTTCCTGAAATTCTTTTAAAGCGAACTCCATTTAGAGACAAACGAGGAAGTTTACAAACTTCCATTTCCCACTGAACATTCGCATCTGTGCTTGGATCTCCATGCTCACATATGAGAAGGTATCTTTCACGTTGATCATATTCGCAATTATTGGCTGTGAGGACCTTCTTGATTTCTTTAATCATGTTATCCGGGCACATGCTACTGGTTGTTTTCATAGACCAAGTGAAACGTAAACTTCGTGGTTTCGTTTGATCATTAACATTATCGTCAGTATGAGGAACAGTTTGATTCCCGCCTTGAGGAACAGGAGAACCAGCAGAGCTTCCTCCAGGTGTTAACTGACTAACAGGTTCGGTGTATGCGCCATGTACACTGGAGTCAGAAAAAACTGAATCTCCAGGTAGATAACCTGATCCCGAGCTGGTTGTGGAAGCCCCAATATTAGAATCCGCCGTTGAGAATGGAACATGTGAAATATCAGTGCCACCAGTAAGTGCCTGAGACATATTGCCCATTGCACCACTATTAGGTCCACTAAAAAGCAAAAACGGCATTATGAGACTTATTAAACCATAAATTATGAAAATAAGACAAGCACAGTACTTATTTCATCACTGAAAAGTAATGAAAGCACAAAATTCAAGTAACGTTTTACCCGATTTAGAATCTAAAAAGACCTGTCATCTAACAGTTTTAAGCACACAAATCAAATTATTAAGAGCCGAGTTCTAAGGCTAGTAAAATTTAGCTGTTCTATTAAGGAAGGAGACTACATGACCCGAATTATCCAACGTTTCTAGCCCGACTTTGACCGTGTCTACCAATCCATCAGTCGAAAGATATTTCATTTTAGAAACGATGATTTTCGATTCGGATGTTTAGTGAGTTGTAATTGTCAGTCTTTCTTAAATCAAATTACTATGTCTGATAGATGAAATAATTTCTTCGGTAAGGTAATCATATAGTTCCAAAATTCTAAAATGAAGCCATGGAAAACTTGTACAACCAAGGTTGTACAAGTTTATTTACAACTTCAAGGTGGAAGGTAATCAGTAGATACACATATCTAGATGAAAGGAAGAAATGTTCACATCTTGACACTAAGAAATGTGAAAAACTTACAATAAAGTATTCTAATTACTCTGTGCTAGTGTCGATTGAACAGCTATAGAATTGAGGTAACAGACTTGCGAGGTATTGGTACTATGACGCTGCCATACTGAGGCAATGGATTAAAGTTAGGTGAGGTGATCAATAAGTCATCAGTTTACTACTCATTATTGTATAGTTGAGGATGAAAACTGTTTAATGTCACTAGAAGGTAACCAAGAGGTAGGAGTGACTGAAGAAACTGATGCGAAATTAACTCTAATCCTTACAATCGTTTACAGGTGGAATATGTAAGTTTTCAAGACATTAAAATTTATATCATACTGTAAGATTATTATGTACTAAATACCCGGAAAAACAGCTAGTAATTTTAAACGACATGATTCAGCAGGATAAAATGAATGGAGAACACCTTACCGTCGACCGATTTTGGAAGTAAGTGCCTTGAAGAAGGTAAGACCAGTGCCAGAAGGAGTTAAGTGAGTCATACCACTACTATTTGTAGCCCCAGCACCAGCAAGTGAAACATTAATACAACGAGCAGCGACTGTGTTGTTAGAATTTTGATTATTTGTATCGAAATCAAAGTCTATGTTTGGTGAATTTGTTGAATGAATAGTTCTACGTTCTGGTGTAAGCCTAGGGAAAGGTGTAGTCTCTAAGATAGTTCCTATACCATTGTTAAATCCAGAAGACGTGTTATTATTGGTATTTGTAACTACACGACGTGCGGCAACAGAGGTAGCGTTACAACCCGCCTGGTTAGTTGACGTACCCACTCTGGAACAGAATTAAAAATTTGTTTTCATTAAAGGGTACATAGTAGATTAGGAAATCAAATATATAATTTGGAAAGGTAGTATTGAACTACATTACTAATGTGTTAAGAATCGGACATTGATAAAACGAAAACATTTGCACATTGAATAAAAATCCGTTATCCCTGGAAAATGTCAAGTAAGAATTTTTTAAATCTAGTTATCATCTAGCCATATAAATCAGAAACGTGCAAATACATAAACACAAAACTGACCTAAATAGAAAATAAAATCAACCTCATTGTTTGAATGAACTGAAATAAATCAGATTATCACTAAGATCACGCACAAAAAGGACAACAAGCCATTGTATATAAAGAAGAACTGATAGTAAAAACAAACTGGAAAAAGTTGTTTTATGATAAACTTAATATTCCGCGTTTATAAGTACTCAAACATGTACCTTAAAACATCGAATAACTCAATGTCATTTCTTACTCTAATAAAATAATAGTCGTTAGGTTCGTCTAAATTATGTGAAGTCGGCACATACAGAGTAAATGAGTTTAAGGTACAGCAATTTAAAATGAAGAGTTAACAATTAAAATAATGATTGATATGAATGAAGTTAAGTAGTTACCATTCAAAAGAAAAGTCAAAGTTTAATGATTTCTACGCGGGAGTTTGATACTTAAATGATAATAATTAACGGAATAGCAAATACATTCAAACAAATCGATAACAATGAGATATCTGATTATCTTATCGTATCGTTAGCACGTGGAGACGATACAATTTTTAATGTTATGCTTCCTTCCCTTTATTTTATCACTAAAAGACTTATAATACCTGTGTTACTGCAGTTTTATAAATAACATTGTTTTCTTTTGATGAGATATATGTAGACATACTTTCCAGTCATAATCATAACAGACGTGTAAGTGTTCCTCATAATTTTCTTTTCTTTTTAACATTTTGGTAGCAATAAATAAAAAAATAGTACACAAAATTAAATTAAAACTAATATATCATAACTGTGTATTGATTACTAATGTATATATATATATAAACGAACATAAATTAATGGGCGAAAAAACACCAGTGCAAAAAATAAAATGAGGGCGAAAGACTCTAGATGTTTTGAATCCAATAAAATATAGAATAATCGAAAGTTAGTGCTATTTATTTTGAGAATACAACATCTGATTGATATCAATTTGTGATGAAGTCTTCTGTAACTATCACAAATAGTAAAGCTGTAATTAACTATAAGAATCAATCATAATGAAAGTTGCTTTGGACCATGGTTTATCAGTAGGAGTAGAACAATTTATAAATCGCCACAATAAAAAAACGTGAACACATACAACCTCACTTAACTATCACAATTAGATTATGATGACTGGTGATAAATAAAAACTGATCCTACGCAAAAAAACAATGATCAATGCACAAACCAATCTCTATTTACCAAAAGAATTATACATAGCAGCAGTAACATCACCGACGAGTTTCATGGGCTGAAACTAAACAATTATGGTTTAACGCATGACAAGAATCGTGTAGTTCGCAACAAAACTCATTTTAGATTGATTAATTATCAGTCAGCCGTAAGAGTGATTACAAAGTAGTAGTCTGTTTACAATTATTAACAACTATAAATGATTGTTTTATTTGAAGAACAATTACATATGGGCGACAACTTAAATAAACAACTTGTAAACCCAATGAAAACAATTTTTCAACACTCAAATATGATACAGATCAAAAGAAGTAGAAAGTGAATGAAAAGTACTGAATTTCCCTGTAGCAATCTGATAGACCATAAACATGGTAGACAATAACGACCATTTTTTAATGTAATATCAACGAAAGACATTAAAAATAATAAGCTAGTTGAATTTTTGTGTGTAATGGATTTTTCAATAGCTTAAAATATTACATGAATCAGTCTCTGTAGAAATGAAACTTATAGAACTAAAATTCGTGAACGCCGTTTTGAAAAGCAAGACAATATGAATAATTTCCGACGCAAGTGTCGAAATAATTGGTAAATATTACCAGAAACCAACAAGATAAAACAGAGAACCTCCAATCATAGTGAATTGGTTTACGTTTACATTGTCTCTAATAATATCTAGGAAACAGAGAGAAGTGGAAAAATATTGGAGGGTAGAAAGACGAACTAATGAACACATAAATACAACTACAGTTAATGATCAACACGCTTGAATTATGAATCAGTCCCTAATTTGACCGAGTAATACTTCACAAATACTTATAATTGAATGTCATAAGCCCTGTCCTCTATTCGTTTTCCATTGAGTTTTAAGTGGAAAATTGTCTAAAACGAACTTCACAGAGTTGCTAAGTTAATAACATAATATACTTTAATAATGTAATAGACAAGTTTCAAACGACACTATGAAGCAACAAAAATAATAAAAAAACGATAAAAGTGAGTAATCGAAGTATATATAAGCATAGAAAAATGAAATGTTAAATATTTACGGTTACTACGGAGCTTTGAAAAGTTTTTATCCATGGTGCTAAGGGTATTCAACCGAAGTTAGAAAGCGAACAAGTAGCCTCATAAACACGAACACACCATTATGCATCAAAACGTAAGCGGGAGTTGTTGAGATGGATTCATTACCTTTTCCTAATAAATCTAAAGCTATAATAATGAAAGCTGCTCACATAAATTTGTCAAAAACAATAACAAAAAGACAAAAAAACCTTAGACTTTGAAAATGTACACAAGACGGTTACTAGTTTTGTTGCGGCTCGGAATACATAGTTCCGAAGTTGGATATCGCAAGTAGATTTTTAGCAGGCTTTGGGAATTGATGATAGTTTTCGGAAACCTGTTTTAGAGCCTCTTCGAAATGGGGGTTATGGCTCTTTAGATAAAAAAAGGATAGTAATTTTTCAGCATTATTCGCTACACTCGAGTCAGTTTCAGTAACTGACCATGGAAGATGGAAAAACAGTACAACATGTTGTCTTTAGTGATTGATTAAGAGGTTATCGATAAGTCATCAAAACCTTTGTCAAATATACATAACAGTTTCGAGCTTCCAACCAAAATAAAGTATTTTGAAAATAAGCACGAAATTATTTTAGAACTTATAAAAGAATGATAAAGTAAGATTACTCGAACAATCGGGAGAAAAGTAGTGGGGAATTTGTTGTTGCAAGCTAATTATGTGGTATCAAGAATGATCATTGTAAATTCATATTTATAAATGAAAGGATATTTCATGTAAAATACAGCTAATTTAGCTATTTATGTAGTAGTATCTACACTGACATTTTGTTGTTGAACATATAAATTAGATAAACACTTTACCAGAATCAATTTTACATATGAGAATACTAGATAGTGTTCCATTTTAAATACCCTAGAAATAAACTTATCAAATTGCCAGTACGCACTCGGTACAAAAGTGAGTTGAGTACGACTGGTATCAGGAAGTAAGCTTCTATAAGTTAGGATAAAAGGGATCAATTTTCGCAATAATCGTAAAGAGACAAGATCAAATTAACTATTGATAAACAGGTGTTTCTTTGTTGTTTTCAGACGGAAATCCTCTAACGATAATCAATTCATTTACCAAAAAAATTATCCAAGGAAGTGTGACTGCAGCTAATTAACATAGTAGAGGACTAATTAGAGACAATATTGTCAAAAATACCGAATAAACTTAGCTATGATGCAGAAAAATGTAAAGAAAGTAGTATGATTGATGAGACTGAAGGATATAACCAGTCTTCGTGAAAATCTAAAGTTTACAAAAACATAATGAATCAATGCGACTACACTAGTTACAATCCATGCACCGGACTCAATCAAGAATACGAGAATGAAGTCAACTAGTATTATCTTATACATGAACATATTCATGTATACAAGAGCGAGTGCCTGGATTTCCAACTAACCGAATAAATCATATATGGTTTACAAGTCAATAATTAACAAGTGAGAGCTGACAGTGATATTTCACACATAGAATATGTAATCGCAACTATGATAAAGTTGAACTATTCAATTATAGTCTTACTGCTATTTTGCTTTAAGGTAAAAATACTATTTTCAAATAACTGCTTTCAATTTTTGTTAATTTCTCCTCGCTGTATGTAGTGTGGCAACTTGGACTAATATAATCTTGTACCAAGTTGTACGTATTTTATAATAACTGTAAAACCTAACTTGCACGTTAGAGAGGTGAATACTATAGAACTGCATCAGACCATATACAGTAACTATACAAGAATCAAAGTATCTGATAATGTAATAAACTAGAAAGTCTCAAATACAATAAAAGTTTGTTTTACTAATTTCGGTAGATCTGTTTAATTCATTTATTACACCTAATAAAAAGTTCACGAATAAATTAGTTAACGTGAAAAGAGAAAGATATAAAATGAATATTTATATCAAACGAAATCCGACCACAACGTAACATGTAAAATGTGCATCAAAACCCAGGTAAACCGAAATGAGGTGAAGGAGGTTAAAGCAAGACAAGAAAACGCAATATATGATTATCAATTATATGTAAAACGGTGAAGTAAATATTTATAGATGGACAAAAATAAAATTATATATATATATATATATATATATATATATATATATATATATATATATATACACCAAAATGATATAAATATTTTTATCGCAACAAATAACGATACAAAAGGCAAGAACATTAGTTTTTTTTTAACAAAACATAAACATTGTGAGTTAATTGGACTAGTGTTACAACATTGAGATACTCCTACCTAAGGGAACTATACGCTAAATCGTTGCGATTGAAAGATGTTACAGCATAATCGTTGACTCTGCAATACAAAACCATCATTATGAAAAGAAGAAAATTCAGTTTGCATCAATAACCATAATACAAAATAATTAGGAAAGAAATATGTCATTAATTGTAGCGGAGAGGAACTTTCGACCAATAAGTCGGTAGGACACTTAATCTACAGATATCGAAAAGTTAAGAGAAACACTGATAAGCATTTTCAGATTATTACATTTTAAGTAAACCTCGTTCTGATGAAAAAAGAATAATTACATACCCGCTTCGACCGACAATATTGGCACAAGGTTGATTACGATGTAATTCTCCAGCTCCAACTACATCACTTCCACGTGTGGAAGAAGCACATTGATTTGATGAAGTTCCATTACCACTAGTACCAGGACCTGCAGTATTCAACGTTGCAGATCTTTCCAATAATAAACCTGCATGATAAGCACCACCAGTACCACTAGATATATTGGCACCATGATGTACTTTGTTAGTACGCGTAGTCATAGGAACAAGTGCAGGAGTAACATGGCTGAAAGTTCACAAAACAACGTGGTCCACAAAAAATTTATTACAGTAGAAATTGTCCAAAAGAATGAGTATTGAATTTTATAATTTCAACAAATAAATTGATAATTTACAAATGAACTATATGCTGAGTGAAAATCAAGTGGACATTATCCTTGAAAAGGATAAATTTCCCTGACATTCAAGACATCCGTTGCTCATATCAAGTAAAACAATATACATTTTAAACTTTTAGATGATTGCTTAATATGAGTGGAATCAAATAATACTTCAATTACGATAAGTCGTTACTTGTGTGATGTGCAACTCGTATGTGGACAGATATAAGTAGTATGTAGCAGGAATAGGAAGTGGAATGCCTAGCAGCAGAAGATTAAAATAAAGAGAAGAGGAAGGGAAACAAAGAGCAATTTGATTAACAATTGAATTGGAAGAATGATGGACTATGTAAAGGACAACTGAAGGAAGATATCTAAATGACTTATTTAATGTATGATTTTCAAATTATACAAAGGCACCGTTTAATTTTGTATAAACCAATATATTGGTTTACCATACCTGAGTTTTCCTCCACTACATTTGGAGCTTTGAATTGAGTGAGTCTAGATCGAAAAGGAAAAACTATTTCATTGTGAATTATATATTAAAATAGGCAGTGATTATAAACATAAGTTAGTTTCAAGTACCTTTGTACACGCACGAATTCTGCAGTAAAAACGACGAACATATGTGAAAAGACGAGGACGAGTCTCAGATGCAATCAGTGGGGCAGAAATATGTAATATACAGTCTACTCCGAGTGTACAGAAGTGTAATTTCTTTAAACTAAGTCCATCATGTCATCAATTAGTGCACGGGAGTGTTTTTCATACTATTAAGATCACTATATGAAGTAGACGTATTTGCTCAATAAGCACTAAATATTGGTAATATTGTGCCATAACTTTAAAATGCTTATTACAGGTTAAAATATTTGCTTTTAGTATGGGGTTGTAGAGATTGTTGAATTTCATTGAAATCATGAACTGATCAACGGTCGACCACCATTGAAAACCTAGGGACACTGAACGTCTGTTTCATCCTAGTATGGGACTTCTCAGAAGTGGGAAACCATGATCCTGGAACCGGGAAGCAAGCCCGGGAACTTCGATTGCACGCGCGAACGCTTAGCCACTAGACCACTGACCGGCATCCAATGGTTTTGATGTCTAATATTAATCAATTCAATACATCGCATGACCATCTTTCATTGTCATAGGTGACTAACTGCCTCAAACCCGACACGGAGTCTCCGTTACGGGGTAGTGGGCGAAGATTCTTAATGAGTCCCATACTAGGACGAAACAGCCATCCAGTGCTTCCGGGTATTCAATGGTGGTCTAACTTAGATTGGTTCATGGTTTCAATATAGCGGTGTATTATATCCCGATGGGAATAATGAATAATAACTATTGGGATCTATTTCTGGACAATTACTAAACGTATATTTTTATCGTATAATTGTTAAATGACTAAACTATTCATATTCGTGTTTCTCTTATCATAAGCTTTATAATGACCTATGGACTATTATTATACCCAGTCTATCAATTACTATCTCCCTTATTCACAGCCACATTTGGCTAAATCTTGTACAAATGTTGTTTCCTATTTTATGTTACGATGTGGTCTGTCTGGTTGGTATATAAACCCAGTATGTTCGAAACAAGTGATTCATATCGCAGAGGTTAAGATTAGTGTTCTGGACTCAACTGGCTGGGTTAGGCGGTAAGCAGGACCGATAAGGACTCTAGACTGCTTGTACGGGTTTTATGCGTCATTGGTCCGATCGATAACTCACTGTTCTCTAACAGGGGGCATCATCACGTTATACATTAATAAGGACACAGGGCACAAGTTATAACACGGTGTACATCTAAGACCGCATAAGGAGAATAGCCAAGTTCATTATACAGGTAACTTTACAGGAACAATCACAACCAAACACAGATATTAATGAGGTAACATTGGGTAAATAATACTTAAAATAAAGTAGCAGAGCTATTTTCAGTGGGTCCAATCATGTATGCAGTTTTAGAGAAAATACAGCTAATTAGGGAAATGTTTTATATATTTCAAGCTACAACGAAGGCCAAAATATTAGATTTAATCTTCATTACGGGTAATTTTTAGGCGTTCGCGAAAATAAAGATTGCGATGATGACCAGCAAATAAACACAAGACTCACGTAGAACAGTTGTTTTAAGTTAATATAATTTATGGATTGTGTAAAATAAACGCAGCTGTTCGGATTTGACATCTGCTCATATTCCCCCCCCCCATAAAATTATCGAACGCTTGTGAAAAGCAGCACTAATCTGATTTTAATTAAAGCATTATTAATATAAATGGTGTAAAACTATGAGAGTTGCATGCATTTACTCTGAAACCTTCATGTTGCTTCAAACTTCATTTCTTATTACTTGGCTCTTCTATTTAGTGGCGAGTTGTTAGTAATATACATGAAATGTGTATACTATGAACAGTATATATATATATATATATAT
Source organism: Schistosoma haematobium (assembly GCF_000699445.3). Lineage (NCBI taxonomy): Eukaryota > Metazoa > Platyhelminthes > Trematoda > Strigeidida > Schistosomatidae > Schistosoma > Schistosoma haematobium. The sequence goes on along the minus strand of NC_067197.1, from coordinate 20,784,944 downwards.
ATATATATATATATATATATATATAACTAAATTTTGTTCTCCATAAAATAAATATGTGCATATATGTAACAAAAATGTGCGCCAGCCTCCAGATTTACGTAAAGTATAACGCAACGCAAGAATTATAAAAGATAATGACCTTACAAATTATACACATCATCACATGACAACAAAATCACACACAAATACAATTAGCATGAAAAATCCTCTCGTTTGATCGATTATCACTAACATTACCATCATAATATAATACACTAAACACATCAATCAAATCAATATTAAGTTTTAAAGAAGTCTAAAATATTTCTATATTATTAAAAAATGTACTTGAGCACCTTTTTTCAGTGATATTCTGCACATACCTAAGTTTGTTGTTGGTAATGCCAAACGTTGATATGTTGAAAGGAAGCACACATTTACTGAATAGTGTAAGTTTTTTTGTTTGAGAAAGAGTAGTAAGAAATTCATACAATAATCAATGGTGATTGAACAGAATTGTCGGTAATAACACAGACTTGGTTGATCCCAGTTATTTTTAACTAACTACATGAGTATTTTGAGAGGCAAGAACTTGGGAAAACAGAAGAAAAGTTTACATTTCCCTATTCAATTCAGTAATTACGCCTAAATATATATACTGAATGTGTGCGAACGATTGAGACTGACTTCAAGCGATTAATTCTTAAAGCTAATAGTGATATCTTAAGGAGTCCAATTAGGAAGTATATTTTTGCTCCATTAAATACAAAAATACACTGAAAAGTAAGCGCTGTTGCTTGAAACCAAATTAATTTATTCAAGTGAAAAAATGTAGAATTGGATAATTTATTTACAACTAACCTTCGAATTTCATGAGATGGTAATCTTCCAGCACCATTGGTTGTAACTTGATTGTTACCACTTCCGCTTGATGACCCAGATGTAGATTTATCAGACGAAGGCGATAAAGCAGATCCGCTAGAAAGACCAGTGATACCAGAAAGAGCGACTGAGTTCCTAGGATTAGCATTATCAAATACACATGTATTGCGTCCACTTGCATTTGTATTGATCGGTTGGCGCCTAACAGAATGTTGTTGATCTCCAGATGTTGGGGTTGTTGTCCCATAATTCATAGTATGAGTACGGCGTGCTTTGTGAGCAGAAAACAAATTACATGAGAATTGGGGTATGAGAAAAAATAATATAACTATAAAATAAAATCACAACATACTAAGAACATTTGAACCTTACTCTTGGCCATCTGAACTAAAATAATGACAATAAAGATTATACAACGAAACAACCTCATTTAACTCTACGTTTTCTTATAGGTTATAACTAGTCTACAATAATAGGAACTACTATATATCATAAGTAAATAAATAGCATGCCTTAAATATTGTCATAGTCGAAAATGCAGAACCCACTAACGAGAAAAAACTATAGGAATCAATATTTCGGTAAAATAATTAAAACATATGGTTACATGTGATAGGAGGGACAGTTCTAAATAAGAGAAAAAAGGAAGAAAATGAAGGGACTTGTTCATAATAGGTACATAGTTGTAACAATAACCGTGAAATTGGTGAGATGACAATCACTATATTAAACGAAAAGATATGGTGGAAGCTTTATGCTTTGAACTGTTTTAACAGTCAAAAAACTGGAAAATTATGGTCAGGTATGATTGTCTTACATTCAATTTGTCATTTGTATAGACGAGAGTAAGTAAACAGAAACAACAGTAAGGGAAAATGATTGATACTGTGTAGCGCGTAACTGGGACTCCACGATAAGTGAATGAGATTGAAATATTTACTATTCCAGTCATTCTCAACTTTAAAAAAAAGTGCTGTCAACTTCATTTTCCCATTTATTGAATGTACATTTTAAAAAACCACAGAAAGAAGTGAGTGAGCTTATAGACGTTACGGGATTCGAGTTATAAGTTAGAAGTTTAGAGGTATAAGCTTCACAAAACACAGGAACACTGTACGTATAATGGTAACAAATTTACATTAGGCTTACAACATTCTTACATAAAAGGAGTGAATATAATTGACTAAAATCCGATGAAGTTGGACATAATCAGGAGCAAAAGGGAAAGAAAACCTACCAGTGAGGAAAAAATGACAAATTACTGGAATAAAAGTGGTGATTGAAGTAGAGTCAAGATACAAGAAGCTTAAAAATCACTACCCTGAAACATACAGGTTTAGTCAACTTAAAAAATTATTTGTATCCCTATTGTTATTGAAATGAAAACTTCGTATAGTATCAGGAGAGTAACAAGCACCACTAAATAATGTAGCAACATTTGAAAAGGACAACATAAAAAAGGGATGGACATTAAACACGAAGCTTAAACAGAAAAGAACTAAATAATATTACCCATAGCTGAGTTGGAGTTTGGTGATGATTTCGTGTTTGCACCCAGAGCTTGTGAAGTGATAGGAATGGGTTTTCTCTGGCCGGCAGTAGTTGGACGAACTGTGCTGGTACCTGCATCAATACTTGTTCGTTGGCCTGGAACATTTGGATAAGCTGTAAGCCCACCCCCACCAACAACTGGAGTGGCCATTTCATCAGTAAAGCCTCGTAATCGTGCCAAAATCCGGCTAGATTCTTCTCTACCAGGACGATCTGAAGCACGAACAAGGTCATTCCGCATCAACTTAATTGATTCAACATTACTAGAAGGACATGATGCTTCAATTGCATTAAGGGCTGTATTGTAATTCACGTTCGCGTTTCCACTTGAAGATGAATATGTATTTGTAGATGCCAAACTGACATGTGAAATGGGAGTTATTGTACTGGTACCTGTAGTTCCTGAACTTTCCGACCCAGAAGTGCAAGCTGACAAAGAGATAAAGGAAGTAGATAATAATCGTATGCTAACAATACGTCGATGGTCTATATTCTGCAGAATTATAAACAGCAATAATGTATTAAATAAATCTAATAAAACTGAAAATATAATTACATGAAGGAGTGATTATATTCACAGCTGGCTTGTTATTGGCACCATTATTGACTACCGTTACTGTACTAGGTGGTGTTGTACTTGTAGAACGAGTGGCACTTCCAGAATTGACCGTAAATTTGGAGCTTGAATGTGCGTTTTGATTTATTGGTCCAGTATCAGCATTTGTAGGTAAAACAGACAACGTATCGTCTGGGCAAATATTTGAGGTATGTTCCACACTCGCACAATTAACACCACCAGTTGAGATTAGTGGACTAGCTGCAGGATTTGATGTAGCAGAAAGTAAATGAGTACTTTGCCTGAAAGGTGAATGAAATTAATTATTAGTTGGAAAACGCTTAACAACAATAACACATAGTTGGCTGCATATTTATCATTCACAATTTACTTTAATAGTAGTTAAAAACAAACCAACTTTAGATAAAGTAATATCTTCAATTATAGTTTATTGACAATGAACTTCCGTCGCTTTAATTATTTATAAAAGCTTCCATTCTTAGTGACTACTTAAAGAAAAATTTATTCTAGTCAGGCAATAAGAGATAGTTGTTGATGTGAGCATAATATTTATCCAATTTACCATAACGAATGACAAAAATGCTTTATAATCCAGAAAAGTAGAATAAAAAAGATAACTGTTATGTGACCAATCGGAGTACATTTTTGAATCATACCAGATCAGATATCAACAAGCATTACTTATTTCTTTTATTCTTATTACAACATTTGTCCATTTTGTGAAGCACCTCTTAAAGAATTAAGAATGAATGAGTCGGATTAACTGTAGAGTTAAGCTACGTGTAGCTTTCAGTTAGTTACATTGCATAAGACTTACAAAAACGATTGTACTACAATTATATTCTAGATCAACTAATCTATATTATGATGCAATTGTTTTGACGTGAACACAAAAAATTTGTGTTTTCGCATAATTGTTGAACACAAGTGACTTAGACAAGCCTCGTACACTGTACAGAAGAAAATAGCTTGGAATAATTGGTTTGCTGGATCTTCGTCTGTGTTCAGACCAAATAGTTGAAGTTTAGTTAGTGTAGTTCTATGTGCTAGGTCAAATGATGGCTAACTATTGGTACCCTAGGGAGCTCTGGAAACCTTGACATATATAGTCAGCAAAGAACCTCGAACATCATTAAATTGTTTGAAAAGAACAATCAGGTTGTCAAAACTAAGTTGTTAATTGTAAATTTCATAAATAACTACTAATGGTAGATTTACCTTAAAGAAAGACTTGAACCATCACGTGAACTTGTATCAAGTGAAGAACGTCTTCTATCAAGGAGGAGATAAGTAGCCATTATGTCGTCAAAGTTTCCTTGAGTTAAAGACTTCTCTATTTCGTCACGACTGAAGCCCATATTGACCATAATCTCAATACGTACAGGATCAGTATAATCTGGTTCGGGTTCTATGTACGGTGACAATACATTATCTTCATAACCAGTATTCATCCAACGATCTTTCATCACCATCTAATTTATTGGTAAAATGTAAATATAGGACGTTTACAATTCCTCAAATACTTCATAAATAATAGTTTAATAGAACCAAATTATGACTCATTAAGTCATGCACAGTGATTAAAGTAACTGACCTCTAAAGTGTATCGTTTACTTGGATTAAGGACCAACATTTTCTTCAACAAACTTTCGCAGTCTGTTGACATGTAGAACGGGATGCGATACTTGCCACGTAGAACACGTTCACGCAATTCTCTAAGTGTCTGACCATCGAAAGGAAGGGACCCACTGACTAATGTGTACAAAATAACACCCAACGACCACACATCAACTTCGGGACCATCATATTTCTTACCCTAAATAGTAGTTTTGTGGAAAAAAGGATGAGAAATTTATGTTATTGTACAAGAGTAAGCAAAAACTTTCCAGTGACAACAAAATCTGAAGAATATCACGTCAAACGTACTTGGAATAGTTCTGGGGCTGCATAAGGAGGACTTCCACAAAAAGTATCTAATTTCGTGCCTGGACTAAATTCATTAGAAAAGCCAAAATCAGCCAGTTTTATGTTCATATCGGCATCAAGAAGGAGATTTTCGGCTTTTAAATCTCTGTGAATAATATGTTTTTGATGACAGTACTGAACAGCAGAAACAATTTGACGGAATTTAGCCCGTGCTTCTTTTTCTTTCATTCTTCCATGAGCAACCAAATAATCAAAAACCTCACCTAAAAAACGAATGCGAAAAAACGAAGCAATGATAGGTGGTGTGCTAAAAGGTTAGAGAAGACTGTTTCTTAGATGAATGTAAGTATCGAGAGACTTCTATTTGTTACTTATTATCCAGCAAGTTGGTGGGAGAATTGTTTATGGTTATTCTTAGATATTCGGGAAACTAGCCGATCATTGCTTTAGATGAGGAAGCCGGAGTGATTGGTAACAAAAATATGGTAAAGTTTCGTTATTCATAATCTATTTATTTAACAACGTTAACTAAAAGGATTCTGATACAGCCAAAATCATATAGGAAAATCAGAAATAAGTACGGAATAATAGAACTGCTTCGTAATTTTAGTAGTATGCAGAATCTTCAACTCTAAGTAGTATAAATATTCAACAATCAAAATATAATAATGTAAACTAATAGTTTCTATCTAATAAGCCGACATTTGTATATAAATGACGAAACAGAATACCAAGTCAGAAATCGGTAAAATGTGTTAAATTGGTTGTGGTCGTGAAACCAACGTTTGTCTTACCATAAATGGAATAGAAAAATAACGATAATTCGGACCGAATTAATAAACCCTCAAAATGTAGTACATGGTTCGATTACAACCACAACATAGAGTTAAATACCATCTTCAAGCGGGTAAAATTACGTCTATAAATGAATCGTCGAATACGTTATTGTAGTAAATCGTCTCAAGCAAATTAGTTCGTAAAATAAGTAAATAGGCCAAGCAATCACAAAACTTATGACTAAATAAGTGTATAAATGTAGTATGATGAGAGGGGTATTTTTATATAACCTAGAGGAAAAGTAATTAAAAACTTACCACCACTGGCATATTCCATTACCAAATATAAAATCTTATCGTTGTCAATAATTTCAAATAGTTTTACGATGTTTGGATGGTCCAGCAATTTCATCAGTCTAACTTCTCGGAAAAGCTAATTTATTGAATGAAACTGAAAGGATAAACAATTACCTTTTGACGGCTTGAAGGACTTAACTGGGTTTTATCAATAATTTTGATAGCGACTTGTTGTCCCGTAATAACATGACTCGCTAATTTGACTTTGGCGAAATTCCCCTTGCCTATAGTTCGTATAAACCTGTATTTTCCAACATGTGGTTGGTCGTCAATCACTCTCCAACGTAAAGGTCGATTAGGTTCTTGGATATTTCCATTATGTTGTTGATCTGACCTGGAAGGTGGACGAGCAGCCACTGGAGCCAGAGCAGCAGTGGCCATCGATCCAACGCCAGAATGAATCTGTGCAGAAGAGATCATGCAGTACACATAACATATAACATGAACTGGAGACAAAAATATGTAGCCTATGATAGAGAAATGAGTAACGTAAATGAGTTGTAGTAATATCTTAAAAAGAATCTATTCTCAATAAATTCCTAATTATATATATATATATATATATATATATATATATATATATATATATATATATATATATATATATATATATATATATATATATATATATATATATATATATTAGTTGAGCTGATACCAGCTGTGACTTTCGTTTGAATGCTATCACAACAATTAAAAAAACCTAATGAAAGCATCAGTGACTAAAAATAAGTCTGTTATACGAGCTGGATAAATACATAAATTACCATACAAATAAGCACCATCGAACTTCAAAAATGAGCATGTATGGTTGCTTACTTGTTGCAGTGTTCTTCAGACAACAAACAGCTTGGCTTAACAACTAGCAATTATGAAGCATGAGAAACAAGCAAGCTAAGTAAATGCTATGAGAAATTTCAAATGATTCATAGCGAATCAAAAGTGATTTTAAGAGCTGTATGTTAATTAGTGGCTGATCACAGTTTCAAACAGTAAAAAGGCGTATTTTATAATTCTAACAGTGAACAGGCTTTAACAATGTAATGATGGTATGTATGACGAAACATAGAACAAAGAATTTTAATTAAATCAAAGTGGTGAAAATACGTAAAAATTTAGACAGCTACTTTAAGTGAAAAATTACAAAAACCACTCAAACAGTGAGCGTAGTTTAGAAAACAGAAGCACATAACACCAAAGCTTTACCTTAGAAAAACAGGAATACTTTGGTACTTTAGTACGTCAAAAAGATTTGGTATTTTTCCAAAATCATCAGAGTTGATAACAAGATGTAAACTAAAGCCAAATAATTGTGAACAATGGGTAGGCCTATATCTAGAATACAATTTGAGTGATACATGTTAGTTTTTGATCAACTATTTCTGTTGTTGCAATAAACTAACGAGTACAACAATTATACAGCTAGCCGTATGTCAGTCAGTCAGCTACAACGTAGGACCAGGTACATATATGCATCGACCCAAGTTGCCATACCTCATTAACACAACAAGATGAACACCGGAGTCATAAAAGTAGTTAATTCAGACGTGGTAATATATAAAAGAAAGATTGCATATAATGATATAGTACAGGATGAAAGAAAAAGTTCGTAGAAAGAAAGATGAAGCGATTTTAATCTCTTAGTTTAAGGGAAGACGGAGAGTGTATACACCGATGCCATTGTGATCGATTCTGAGCCGTACATATTTTTAATGGTATAGTGCTTTTGAGTCATTTGGATTAAACACTGAAAAGACCGTGGTTAATAAATCTGGATAGGTAGAAAGACTGAACAATCTATGATATGGGACAGAAATGTATCACTTCCGTCGTAATTAAAAGATGCAAAAATCTTAAGAGCTGATAAAAATGTGTATTCGTTCAAATTCCTAGATCTTTTTGTTATGATATAGAAGGATTATTAACAAAGCGGAAAAGAAAAAGAGTGAAAATTATCATAATGCTAACAAAAATGGAAAATCAAGACAAAAGAAACGAATGAGATATCGTGCCAACTAGCATAATGAGACGGTATGAGTGCTGGCTAAGTATGTGTGAATAATATGCCAACCACTTTTACTACAAATGGTTCGGAAATCTACAAAACAATTTACCAAATTTATCTGGTACTATACAACTAACGTCAGTGTTATTAACTGAATGGCTTCAACGTTTCAAAAGCAACTATAATCAAATATTTGGAACTTGAAAGTTTGTTGTTTGAAACTAGTCATATAATACAGTGAACTATTCTTTGGTAGTGTAACTAATTTGTAGAGAATAGATTGTGACACTCAAAGAGCAAAACTTCCTGAGAAGGATAACGACACCATCGAGGTGCTCAGAAACAACGATCAAGAAAGGTTTAGGATAGAAGATAACGGGTATTTGTCCTTAAACTACTAAACCATCGCTTTGACGTAGACAAAACGAATAGCGAGATTTGAAAACGTTTAGGTGCATTTTACATTTATTACAATGTGCCATTACCACCAGCTCGTGAAAAATGAAGTAGTTGATGCATGTTTTAGGGTCCTCTTTCAACGGGGCGTTACACATTAGATTTTGTATGAACAGATCAACATTTTAATGGTTACAGGCGGTTCGTATTGATTCTATCGATCAGCAGTAAGAAAGACTTGATGTGCATAACATTGATCACTACTCAGTGACCAGTCAGTTGTAGGTATATCTCAACCCTACGGGCGGTCATTTATGGCCTGAACAACCCGGTATTAACGTTTCTAACTGTAAACCTGGAATACGGAAGGCCAAATCTGTTGAGGGGTATTAATTCCTTCAAGTTTACAAGTACATTTTTCTAACGAGTTTTAAGTAGTGCGAAACCTATGTCGAGGGCTCCCTGTAAATTACCGTCAACCACCATCTTACAAGCCTTCGCTATACACAGATTTCGTTAGTAACACCAGCGCGAACACTTACACCTATACAAAGATATATGAAATGGTCGTGGGTTGATATCAGAGTTATTATCTTGCTATACTCTAAAGAATCATTCAAATTAAGGAAATCGCTGTAAACTGAATTCATTAGCAATAATAATGGTAACCAACATATGCAAAAGTTTGTATACAAACTGAAGAAAAACCACTTCAATAGTATTAAAGCTAAGAATTTGGGAATAGGCATCTTCCTAAACTACTTTGGAAAGATCTATAAAAAACCACGCTTTGTGGAGTATCTACTACTTCGCGATGTAATAGTACGGTTCCAAAACAATATAAAGTATACACTCATACATTACGGTATCAGCTACACAATTTAGGGGCTGATGATATTAGGTAGTAGCCAAGACTGGAGCACATGTAATGTCATTTCACTTGAAAACTAGCATTTAGACTAATGATTTGATACAACTTTTTTTAGATGTTTGACTAGAATAGATGTGACAAGTATACAACACTGTAAAATGGGACAAGAATTAGAATGCATTATAAACCAGAGAAATCAGGCCTTACTCGTCTAGTCATTGAGTGAGATTTGGTTTAGTTCGCACACACTGCGCGAGGTTGGGTTATGATATGTGAAAATTTTAACCGATGCACACTTGTGCCGGGTTCTAAGTTGTTAATTATTAGTTGAGAGAATGTTACAGACCACACTAGTGTTAGGTTATAGTTAAATGTTATCGGATAACCGAAAAATGTTCAAATAGTTTTAAATCTTAATTACCGTCACAAATGTGGAAGCACTATGGATTCACACCATATAAATCAAGAAAATATTAGTTCGAGTATACAGAGATAAATCGATGGTTGTGCACAGATTTATGTATCAGAATGCAATTAAATTCCGTAAACTGAGGTAAGAAGACCATGATTTGAAGCAGTGATTTTCATTTTCTGTCTATATTTCGTTCAGTAGCCCTATTTCGTCTTTACTGATAACATTTATACAAATAAGTGCAACGATGTAAAATAGCAATTTTACCAACGTCTGTTTGTATTGAATTGGATAAAAGCATAGACCGTATTTGTACAAATGATACTATTGATAGAAATTTTGGTGGAAAATGAGTACTTCTTTGAATCTATAAAAAGCATAGTGTGTTGGGACTTTACACGTTTCCTATGTCACCCTACTATTTAGAGATAACTTTTATTAACTGACCCGCAACATCAAGAGAATTTTGGAGTATGAGATTGGTGGGGTAAAATCTATCAGGACATGTAAACGCTTGGTGTAGCCAAATATGATGACTACTTATAGGAACAAAGCTAGCAAAATCCAAGCTGAGGAAATAAGTTATTTAAGAGCTACGTAACACGATGACCACTGGGCAATTATTCACCTTGTATTCAACCAAATTAGAGCAGTCTTGAATCCTGATTCATCTACTTCGGTATGTGAAGCTTAGAAGCATAACTAGTCCTCATAATAAACGTGGTAAAAAGCCATGTATATATACATTCGCTTTATCATAGCAAATTGTCAAGCTGAAACGCAGACGCCAAAGTCGATAAAGAAACTTGAAGAATGTTTGTATTATTGGAAGTTAATGTCAAAATATGACTGGAAGTTGGTAGCAAAAATGTCACCAGTTACTGGTATATTGGGACGATAAGAACCTGTATATATCGAGCGAGGAATGTTCAGTGGAGAATGGCATCAATGAGGCTAAAGAATGGAGATTTAGTTTGCACAAGAAGCTAACAAAAATCAGATCTCACTAATCTGGTAGATGTGAACGTTCCGCCACTTTTGGTTACAGGTATTCAAGACTATTCAAGGATCTTAAAAAACTAAGAAATCCATAATTAGTTTATGAGCACTCACAAGATTCTTAACGGGATGAAACTGAAAAAACCGTAAGATGTCCTAACAATTTAATCGCGGAAACAGGAAAAGACATGGGTTTTCTGAATATACAGATGTCAGTTTGTAAAGGCAAATGACAATCTACAAAATCGCAACCATCTACCATCGAGTCCACAAGTAAGACATCATATTTTACTTAGTCGAAACGCTAGAAACGAAAATATTATCTGAGACACTATAGGTAAAGGCTTTGCGCAAAAAAAATAGCTTAGGTAGGTTACCTTCAGCAAATAGTTTTGATTCACGAGAAATCAAAGCGGAAAACCAACTCCAGTTGACACATATCGTCCTAGAACGAGGCAGACATTACAAGTACCTCAAAATTCAGATAAACTAAATTTCGATTATTTAAATACAATGAAGTCCAAAAACGTTTGAACCAATTTATTAGAAAACGCACTTGTTTTAATATGTAGAAAGTAGAACCGGTTAATCAAATTTGACGCCACTTATTGGTTGCAGGCTTCAGTGTTGTACGCCTAACTGGGTAATTGCGCATTGCTTTATTAACCAGTGTCATGTACTGCTTAACTTTGAATCATCTTTTTTTATCAGGAAACTGTCTTCGTATTCCTAGAAAAATTAACGGACTTGACATTTTTGTATAGCCAAACGATAAACGGACGATCCCCGAGCTCCTAATTGTGGGGAAAATTTCACCCATTTTGGGGAAGCTGCTATTGTAAACTTTGAGGAAATGGCCCCAAAATTTACTTTTAACCTTAGTGAGGGTCATTTGACCTTGGGGATTTGCCCGAAATTCCCCGGAATTGCCCCAAAGTTCTCAAAACTTTGGTGTAGTTCATTCGACTTTGTGGGTTTCCCTAAACTCGGGAGATTGAGTCTGGCTAGATTCGGTCAATCTTGAATCTCGCTCAAACAGTACTCACTATTTTGTCATGTCTGTTGTATGATAACTAGCTTTTCATTTCGTTCGTGGCAGTGGTAGTTGCCAATCGGTATTTTCTTTATGTTGACCTTAACCATTCCATCTACTCATTTTTCATCTTGGTAAGAGAAATGGCAGTAAACTAATGTGGCCTGTTACCTACTCCGGTTTGGACACCCGGTCATATCCCAGCCCTAGCGCAAATCGAATAGTTTATGTGGCGCATATCTATTTGGTGCGTCGTATCATCCCTGTGTTTTAATCGATAAATCGTCAGCGTATGACTAAACCGATGATAGGAGACTGTGACGGTCATTTATATTCAAGAGGAATAACACTAGCCGCAAAACTGTGCCTTAAAGCACTCGACTAAACACAGTTTTCCAGCTGGACGACGAGTTCACCCATACTCTTTGTTGACGCCCACCTAGGAAGTCCTTTATCCACATGAACAAATTGCCACAAACCCCCATATTACTTAACGTATATAACAGCCGGTTGTTAGGGATGTTGTCAAAAGTTTTGTTGGAGTCAATGCAGGTTACATCTATAGATAACTTTTTGTCTTTAATAGCGCACCAACTTTCACGAGCCACTTATAAGTTAGCAAAATAGGAATAATCTGTTCTAAAGCCATGCTGCTTTTTAGAAAGAATCCTGTTTTCGTCTAGGTCCTTAAACAACTTCTGAATAATCTTTTCTAAAATCTTAACGACCACGCTGGGCCGATAGTCTCCCGGTTTGTTTCGTACCTGTTTTTAAGACAGGACTATGGAGTTCTTCCAGTCTTAAAGATAGATTAAAGAATATTCTTAAGGGATTTGCTACGAAATGTACTAATTCTTTTAGTAACCTAGGATACACTTCATCGGGTCATATAGATTTGCCTATATCAAGCTCATTTAGCAGACCAAAGTCATCGAGTTCTCAAACGGTCACAGTGCCCAGTGTGTGTAGGGAGGTTTGTATGAACTGAAGGGGAGCATGTCTCTACGGTATATACACTTCTGAAGTAATTTGAGAATACCTGAGCTTTACCATATTCGTCCTCAACCAATGGTGCAGTACTACTGTCTCCCGATATTGCTGAAATATTTCGTCTCTTATTCCTTTGTTTTATCTACAAGTTTAAGGTATTTGGTGGATTCCTTAACAAGTTTTTCTTCTGAGATAGTAGAAGAGGTTTGTAACTCAAGTGGATGATTTTGATGCAGTTTTGTTCTCTGAAGTTTTCTCTTTTACCTGAAGTTTGTGATGATAATGTTCATAACGATTGAAGCTCCACGACCATACTATCCAGCTCAGAGGAAGAAAACTCAGTTTTTCTTCGTACAGCATTCTAGACCTCGTTCATATTTCTTTATATCTTTCCTTCTGCCAGTTAATTTTTCTCCCTGTACTATATCCTTACGCACAATCTTTCGGTGGCCATCTTGTTGTGCTAATGAGGTGTGGCAACTTGGTCCTACGTTGTGGCTGGCTGACTGAATCGGTCAATGAGGATAGTTCGGAGTCTAGATCATACCTCGTCGCTTCTTTTACATGTTGCATTAGGGCACATGTGATAACCGCATCAACTAGTTTCTGTCCGAAGGAATTTTCTCACAGTTCCGTTCTCAGATTCTTCCAATCTAACGTAGATACGTTAAAGTCTCCTAAGATTAAACACCAACCACTTTGTGACCATGTGTTGAAACCATCTAACAAAACCTCATTTACCTCACAGTTTGGGCTGTAGTATACCAAGCCAATCAGCAGCTTTCTTCAAAGGACAACAAATTAACTCACACGTCCCACTTCCATGGGATCAGTTTTCAATAACGGTAAATGGAATGGTATTTTTAATGAATCCTAATCAATCCTTTACACTTCTTGATTCTGTCGTCTCTTACTAATGTGAAACCTTCAAAATCAAGCTCCGTGCTGTCCATAAACTGAATAAGTCAAGTGTTTGTGACTGCGACTACGGGCGGCTTGGTAGGGTCTATCTGTACACCTAGCTCTGATCGCTTATTGAGCAAGCTCTGGGCATTCGTGTAACGGGTTCGAGGACCATTTAAATGGCTTCGTACTTCACCCAAAGTGGCTTTGGCATCATTCCCTGTCGAAGCCTCACAACCCGAAAACTTACAATTTTTAGGTCGTTCTCGCCAGCATCTAACCTTAGTTTTAGTTCTTTTTTAGCTTCTCGTTTTTTTATACGGTCTGCAAGCGGCAACTCTTTACGGACAAAAAGTCCTTACCCATTTATCGCGTGCTCATTCTGTAGTATTAAGTCTCTTTCATTTAGAGATTTAAATACTACTTTTAACAACCTGGTGTGATTCTGTTTCAAGTCCTTTTGGCTACCCAGTTTGTAAACCTTTAGCAAGGTGACTGCAGGGATATCCTGAGGCATTAGCTGGTCTAGTAGCTCTTTTATCGACTCAATGTCATGCTCAATACTTCTGAGGTTTTAGCTTTCACTCCTTGACTCTATGAAAGGCAACTACTCTGTCACTAAGATCTGTTTTCAATTTTCAGGTCCTCAAATGTCCTAGTACGGTCAGGAATGGGGAGACTCAGCCCTCCTTCTTGAAATGCTCTCACATGGCCACGTGCATACAATCACTGCCTGGAAAGTCCTACTCACTGCCTTCTTGCGCCAGGGGTGTTATTTACGAAATTGAGGAGACAAAAAGCGAATGTCCGGTGCTTTAACCGGGTTGGTGGACACGGAGAGTCCACCTAGGGGATATGGAAAACCCTGATTCCAAAACAATGGTGCATATGGGCTCCAGCATCTAGAAGGAACAAATGGCATATGAACCAATCGTTGGTCACCGGCTACCATGGGACTGCATCTTCTGACGTTGCTCCACTGCCTTGTCGATCAGACTTCCAGATCGAAGGCTCCGGGTGTGGTTCCCTAAGAGAACTACCTGCCCCGGCTTGGCCACCCGGTCGGTATCCCAGCCCTCACACAAATCGACTAATTTATTTGGCGCCTATCTATATGGTGCCTCCTTGTACCAATGTTTATGTGTTTAAATAAATAAAATCTCAGCTACTTTTTGGGGAACACACTTTTCTTTAGTAACATTTCATCTAGTTCACAAAATTCCAACCAGATATTTGCTCTTTTTATATTATTTAAATAGGCTTATGTATAATTATTAGAATAAGGTCCGTCTTATCTTACTCAACTTGGCTATAACGTCTACATCTACATTTTAATTTGAATATAGGATTCAATAATTTTGTCTATTATTGTTTTCTAATTCGTTAGGCAAAACGCCTAATATATAAAAATTAAATCACTAGGTTATTTCGAAGTACTTGAATCGAGTAGAATAGTTGGGTGTAAGACGTTTTTATATTTCTCAAAGTTTTCTTGTGCTTTCTTTACTGCCTTTGGTTACAAAACCAGTCAAACTTCTTCATTTGGTATCAATAAAAGGTTTTCTGTATTGATAATCGTCTGTATAGTTATATGTAATAATAGTGCACTGAGCTGCTGCCCAGGTTTTGTAACAATTACACGACAGGATAGATTGCATTGCTCTCAGTATAAAGCTCATAGCTGCAGTTGGTTTACACCAACTTTATTGCATATGATCGGTTAACATATACATAATATAAGTATATAATATGTACATGAAACCTCAATTAAAATGTTTACTCTTGATTGACGAACCTCCGGTGTTAGATAATTACAATTAATCATTTAAACCACGTGTATGGAAGACGAGTATTCTTTCCAATAAATTCTTTTCAGACTCCACAGTTATTTCAAATTGATAATCTGAAAGTGGTCAGATTTAAGGCAAGTTTTTCGTGTAAAATTATAGCATGTTAATTTAGGATTGCTTGTAAAATAACAAAAATTTTAGTGTTAGGATGACTAATCTGAAGTATAGACTTGACTTTTCTAGTTTTTTTTTTAGATAGTTTTAGTGTTACTGACTTATTATGAGACTGTTTTTTTGTAAAAATTTCATTCTTTACGACTCAGAATAATCAAATTCAATGCTCATACACAAAACATTGAGATTATTCCATTGCACTAAGTGTTTCACTCGTCGAAAGAGTGTATATACTACGACGCTAAATAATCCGAGATTCCAGTTTACCATACATTCGAAACCCATTGAATCGGTAGCTATTAATGTACGTTGTCTCTTTAAAATGATGTTTCTCCAAGACTAAGTGGAATCAATTTTATAATCATCAACTGAAAAATGCTGCTCAGCATAAATTTATTCTTCACGATGGTCCACCTTATGCCAATGGTGAGTTGCATGCTGGGCATGCACTGAATAAAGTACTAAAAGATGTCCTTCTTCGCCTCAAACTTCTTTCTGGTCACTCGGTTGAGTATATTCCTGGTTGGGATTGTCACGGTTTACCAATCGAACTCAAGGCCGTAGAAAATCTAAACATATCATCTCCAGAGGAAACGCGAATGGTAAGTGTCTCGGTTATTTCTAAAACTTTACTAGTTAGCTTCACTACTAGCCGAGAAGTTTGTTAGAACCCAAAAAAAATCTTTTCAAGATTGGGGTATTATAGGATCATGGACTGGATGCTATTCTACAATGGATAAATGTTTTGAGGCCGTTGAACTTAAAGCATTTTCAGATTTACATTCCAAGGCACTTCATCGTTTGTGCAATTAACGTTTTTTCATAGGGTTTTATTTTTCGAGGGTCCCTACCTGTCTATTGGTCCACATGTACAAAGTCTGCTATAGCTGAATCAGAGCTGGAATATAATCTTGAACATAAAAGTTGCTCCGTTTATCTGAAAGTCATTTTAACGAAATATAACAACCGTCTAAGAAAATATGTTAGCAGTAAGTAGATCTTGTTTCTGATGACTTATTTATCGTTAAGAGGATTCTAATCTGTATGCTGTAATTTGGACCACCAATCCATGGACTATATTTTCTAACGAAGCTATAGCATATGACTTAAATGCTACGTAAGTTCATAATGTTGGTGTCCTATTTTTGTTGATTTAAGTGAAATTCATGTACTAAGTTGCAAAACACAGCTCAGCCTGGTACAAATTGGTCTGCCCATGTTGTCATACTACATCACGGCAAAATAAAACTAACAAGACATATAACAAAGAACGTCAAAATGATTGTATCAATTATAGTGAAAAAGAAATAATTATTGCAAAGCAATATTTAAGCTCAAAACTTAAGGGACTATAATTAGTGGATGCATATGAACTGTTACCCATCGTTTACAACCGCAAACCATGGACTGACTCTGACCAGATATTTAATTGAACATTCATTGGCTTCATGTACTGATAGTATGGTCTTTGTTTGACCACCTAGTCTTCTTAGTCCAACTACGTGTTTAGAGAAAAT
The DNA here is from genome assembly GCF_000699445.3 of Schistosoma haematobium. Classification (NCBI taxonomy): domain Eukaryota; kingdom Metazoa; phylum Platyhelminthes; class Trematoda; order Strigeidida; family Schistosomatidae; genus Schistosoma; species Schistosoma haematobium. Next base: position 20,767,806 of record NC_067197.1, on the reverse strand, counting down.
TTATGATATCCGAATTTCCAAATGCTAATAGAACAACGTTTAAATATGCTCATCCATTAACAGTACTGACAGTTGGTTTTTGTTACAATTTCCCTAGTTACGTTCTTCTACGATGTCAAGCGTCACGGGAGGTCTATTTAGTCAGCAAGAATTTCTCGGATCACTTGATATCTCTTTTACCGGGAGCAGGATTACACAAAGTTGATGAACTAATAGGTAATCAAGCAGTACAACTTAAAATATACTTATATTTTAGGTAATGACCTTCATGGTTGTTTTTATTACCATCCAACCCGTGTTTCCTGTGAAGTGCCGTTTTTGCCTAGCTCTCATGTTTGTGAGTCTGTCGGTACTGGTTTGGTTCATATAGCTCCTTGTCATGGGAAGGAGGACTTCGAATTGGCAAAAAAATATGATTTACCATTGGTATGTTCACTGCCATAAACTTTCCTTTTTTAGTAAAATTTAAAAAGCTGTGCACAATAAGTTTTTACTAATTTATCGGCTTACAAAACTAGATGGGTTACATTATCAGCACTTTTGAATTTTTCTACTGAACTTCTATCGATTAAAGGAATTTTTCTATCTAGAACTTGTTTGTCGATGAATCTGGTTGTTTCACTCAGGAAATCGGTTCGGGATTGGCGGGTCTCAGCGTGTTGGATGAAGGGAATGCTTCAGGTATGCTTCTCTCTACATAGTGTTTTTCTTTCATTTACAATTTGGCTTCGTTATCAGGTGACTAACTTCGGGACCCGGAAACGTCCCTTTTATTCGAGGCGTACCCACTGTATGCGTTCTTAGTCCATTGACTCTTGGAGTGTCTCCTAACCTGTAAACCTAATGCCAACCACAAAGTCATCAGTTCTACTGTAGAGCCATGAAAGTTATCTCTTTCATTGGTTACTAATAGAATTTTTTATTTACTAATGTTTAATGTGATATTTTTCGTACATTTAAAGTTTTAAGAAATTTACTAATCTTTATTGCAACCCAGTTTTACCGAATTCATCGGAGACGGTTTTAGGTAATACATTTTAAGCTGATTGTCAATGTTTTCATTTATGACTAAGTTGTGCTTTAAAATACCAAGTTTAAACTTTGTCAAGCAACATCATTTGTCGTTCAACATGGTTTACAGATTATTATAATTTTCTACACAAATCGACTACATTGCACTAACTTTTTAAAATCGGAATCGTCATATCTTACCACAGCATCTTTACAAGCTGCTTTTTAGTCCTTTAAGGTTTATTCCATTGTCACACGTTTCATATTGTTTACATTTAGTAATGAAATTACTTGAACCAATCACTATACACAAAGAAGTTATATCTCACAGCTATCCTTACGATTGGCGTACGCAGAAGCCTGTTGTTATCCGACTCTCAAATCAGTGGTTTGTTGATACAGAAAAGATATCGCATTTTGCTTTGGTAAGTATAGTCAACGGTTTACTCAAAACAGTTATTCGTCACTATTTTAGCCTGATACTCTGTGGTATTACTGGATGATCACTGTTGTAATTGGGAAAATATTTCATTGAAAAAGTATTGGAAGATCGCAGGCTTTTACTAGTGAAGTAATTCGTTTCGAACAATAAATGTAAATATTTTCTAAATGCGGACCACTAAGAAACCAAAACTTCCTCTTCCCACCACCATTCCAGGTTAGTCTGAAGACAGCAGACATTTCTTGAGGATAAAATTTTTTAGATGCACAAGAAAATGAAAGCCCGGCCATTTACCGTTTACTATCAGATTAGGGAATCACAACTGTGATAAGTAAAAAAAAATCAATTAAGTTTGGCCATATCTTAGGTGGTGAAAACCAGTGGCACATAATGTAAAGATATTTAGCGAAAGAGAACTTGGTTCAAAATATTTTTAACAAGCTGAAGGGATTCTTGGAGGATTAATTACCCCTAACGTAGAAAGATAAAATGTTTATCGACTACATCTTAGTGTTTATTCGCCCTTGAACTTTTAATATATACATTTTTGAAAAAGTACGTTAGGACCATTATACCAGTTGGTTGTTCTATCTTTATTTTGGTTAACATAACTATTCAAAGCTGTCATAACCATCAAACGTACTTAAAAACGTCTGAATGGGTAGGAATACCCGTACTCATTAGTGCCTTCAAATACGCTACTAGAAAAGCTCATCCAAATATTTTATTATGAAATGACTATTACTGTTTCCAGACCTTGTTTCAAAACATCTTATTCTATTCTCTTTTAGTGTGGTGCATTCTAGTTCTCAATGATATTTTATGTACTCTTTTTGTATAGGAAGAATATAAAAAAGTTAATGTTATTCCTGCTTCTCATAAGCATTCTATGCTTCCATTCATATCTCAAAGACCAAATTGGTGTATATCACGTCAACGAGCTTGGGGTGTTCCAATTCCCGTACTTTTCAGAAGAAGTGACAATTCCCCAATCGTAGATTAGTATGTACCTATATATATATAACATTGATAATTACTGCTAATAATCAATAAATATGCACACAAACGAAAATTCGAATCTATTATTATTGCTTCTATTTTAATATTATCATTACTTTAAAGTAGGAACTGATCAACCAGTCTCTGATATCACTGTTACCTTCACATTTAACTACCTGCTAACTTTGTTACAGCATAATGCATAGTACAGTATAATAACCAAATATCACTTCTTCTTACAGTGAGAATATTATTTCTAAGCTTTGTCTTTAAACATTATCTTTTTGTTCTATATGTGACGATAATGTGTTGTGTATTGTATGAGTCGTTTACATTTTAAACTGTTATGAAATTAGTTAAAAGTATAAAAGAATAATAACATTTAGAGATTTATAGAGAAATGTTAAAAGATAAGACTCGAATGGAACCATGTTATTAATGTCGATGTAAGTCATATCACTTCACATTTTCAATTATCGTATCCCGTTCTCTCAGTTACGCATCTTGAAGACCCACATTCACGACTGTCATCTTCTAGTAGCTTCAATCAGTGAGACATTCAGTTTTGACCTTCTAGTTACGTTCTTCTACATCCATACTTTTATACTAACCAATATTTCACGTTTAGATATTTCTAAATGTCTAGTACGTGTCCCAACTACTTTCTTCAAACTATCCATACAACTTTTTATAGATTCACGAAATCCTATAAGTTGAGAAAGCTGACTAAATTAAGGTGAACTAAAAGTATTCGCTATTCAATGCCCTTGCTTGTAAATGACCAAAATAACACTACTTCGTTACCTAGAATATCAGTTGCATGCTCAGAATATTTGTAAGATTACGTTTTCCTTCAGGATTTTCCGTTTTATATTTACTTTGATGAGCTCTTGTTGTAATGCATCCTTTATATTGACTGTATGTTTATCGTTTCAACAATGTTTTGACATTTTTCTAATGTCTTAAAATGTTTGCATGATTTTGTCATTTTCAGTGATTTAATTGACCATATTAGTAGCCGTGTGGCCTCCGAAGGTAGTGATTTTTGGTTTACCGAAACATGTGATCGACTTATCCCTGAAATATTTTGGAAAAAGGTTAGAGGTTTCTCTTTTCACTCATATATAATAGTTTTCTGATTTCTGCATATCACTATCGTGTGTAGAGTTCTATCAACAGATCTCATTAAAGTTAGTGTTTTTTCTGTATAGCTAATGCTTTTATGACTAATAGAATTAGGAAATTTGAATAATTTCTTTCCTACTATTAAGTCTGTAACCCAAATAAAATGAGCATGTGTGTAAATTACACTGATTACGAGGTTAGGAGGTTATGTAATTAATTGGATGAATAGATTCCCACTTTTAGGTTTTTGTCTATTCAAAATTAAACGAGAATACTTATGTCGCTTGATCTATTTTTCTGTGAGTATTTTTACTTTAATTTTTTGACTTTATATGCTGAAAATGTTTTGCATTATTAAGAATTCCGATTAGTTATCAATTATTTTGTTAGTTCATCACGAATAAAGCTGGCTTTAAATGTGTGTAAAGTATTTTATTTAATTATACAGCTATTCGTTTATGTATTTCACTTTACCAACATTTGTTTGCTTGTTTTTTTCCTCCCTACTTTTAGTGGTCTCTTGCAAGTCACGACGTATATAAAAGTACAGAAGTATTTGATGTTTGGTTCGATAGTGGTCTTTCATGGTTGTGTGTTATAAATAGTATGTTTCTATGTTTTACGAAGTGTATAATAGTCAGTTTAGTAAATTTCTGTAGTAGTTTATACTTATAAACGCACCATGAAGTAATAAATTCAATAATTATATTGAACATGATCAACACGTTACTAAACTTTTTCTTATCTCACTGGCATCAGTTGGTAGTGTAGTGAACAAAAACTCAAGTACGATAAATCAATTTATTGGTTTATACAAAATTAAACGGTGCTTCTTTAAAATTTGAAAATCGTACATTGAATACATCGCTTGGATATCTTCCGTCACTTATCCTTTACATAGTCCATCATTCTTCCAATTCAATTGTTAATCAAATTGCTCTTTGTTTCTCTTCCTCTTCTCTTTATTTTAATCTTCTGCTGCTAGGCATTCCACTTTCTATTTCTGCTACATACTACTTATATCTGTCCACATAAGCAGCGCACAACACATTGTGACCGTTACTGTTCACACAGTTCATTTTGAAATAAAAGTAAGATTATATACTCGCCAATGATTGTGATTTATCTCATTGTATTGTTGAAATGTGCTTAGTAAGTATTTTGTTTTCTTTCTTTTATCACTTCATTGTAGGCAGTAATTATTCACGCTTACCTTGTTCAAATCTTGTTGCAGATACGTATTTGGAAGGTCATGATCAATTTCGTGGTTGGTTTTCAGCTTCACTTTTACTTAGCATTGCACTTACTGGACGTGCACCTTTTAAGTAATTATATAATCAAATGTTTAAATTCTTCTTACATGTATGTTTGGATTTGTCTTTCATTTATCTGTACTTCGAACTTCAGTTCACTAGATTAGACTACCATAATTCTAATTTGTTTTTTGGAATGGATAATGTAAAAGGATTACAGGCTTTACATCAATTATCGCCTCCGAGTTGTTGCTTGTGGTCTATTGACTACCTTACAACAGTTTCCAAGTTTTGCTTTCGACTTTAAATGGAACTATGTTGGTTGGTAAGCTACGAATATAATTATTTAGCACATATATAATTACTGCCTTCACCGACCATGTTCTGGCTGAAACATTTTAAACCAATAAAATACCAAACTTATCAGACCGAGATTGCACTTCAAATTATTAACTGTTTCATCTTAATTGTATAAGGAAGTGACTTTCAGAATACTGAAATTTGTATTCCGGATTTATTATTTATTTTAACACATAGATATTGGTACAAGGAGGCACCAAATACATATGCGCCACATAAATCTCATTCGATATGTGTGAGGGCTGTGGTACTGCCCGGGTGCCCAAACCAAAGCAGGTGGTTTCCTTAGGGGGCCACTCCCCGGGCCTTCGACCTGAAAGTCTGATCCACAAGGCAGTAGAGCATCGTAAGGAGATGCAGTCCCATGGAAGCCGGTGACCAACAATTGGTTCATACGCCATTTGTTCCCGCAGGATACTGGAGCCCATGTGCACCATTGGTTTGGAATCCGGTTAAAGCGCCGGACATTCGCTTTTCGTCCTCCCATTTTCGTAAACAACACCGCCACGAGAAGGCAGTGAGTAGGACTTCCCTGGCAGAGGCTATATACGCGTTGCCATGTGAGAACATTTCGAGAGGGAGAGCGGACTCTCCCCACTCTTGACCGTACCAGGGCATTTGGGGGCTGTATTCCGGATGTGTAGTCATATATCCTACCAAGGACTTGGGGTTGACTTTTAAAATCCGTGTAAGTCATGAACACTGCATATTTGCAGTCTTTAGAAATATTATACGTACTGAAATTTGAATTCATGTAAATTAAAATCATTTGCAAGTTATTGGAATTCCTAGTACGTTTTAGCTTCCGTCGAATAATGTAACCAAGTACTTAGATTTGGTTAGTTTACTATTTATAAAAACTCACTTTGAAATCTTGACTAAGTTTCATTGATGACGGTAACTGAATTGAGATTCTTATCAATAAAAGTAAATAAAACATTCGAACTGGAATGTATGCATTATCACAAATACCAATATTAATGTGTTAGTCGTTTAAAAGTTTTATAGAAACTAATTACTTTGTAGTTAAAATCACATATTGCTTTTCTCCGTATTCTTATGTGATTTTCTAACTCTCAGATTTGACTTGATTTGATTTTAGAAATCTTGTAATACATGGTTTTGCTGCAGATTCGTGTGGTCGTAAAATGTCGAAATCTTTAGGAAATGGTATTACTCCAAAAGAAATAATTTCTAGTCAAAATGGATGTGTTGATATAATGCGTCGATGGGCATGTTTTTCTGGTTTAGATCCTATATGTCATTTAGGTTCTAAGGAAATCAATCAAAATGCTGCTAGTTATAAATCTGTAAGCAAAAGAACAATCTTTTTTTATTGTTCATGACTTTCATAAAATGAAAATTTTGTGTAATACACGTCTAAATTATTTTTTTGTTGGTTGTGTTACATTTCGCTTGGTCTTTTTTTTTTCAGTGTTTGACCACAAAATTACCCATTGAGCAAATTTTGACATGTAATACCATTTATATGCTGATTAACTTTGTTGAAGTTTATTCTAGGTGTAAAACAACTAATGGAACTTTATTTAGATTAATAGTTCATAAATGTATAGGGTTTTGAGTTTGAATTCCATCCTCATCGTATGATAATATGAAATGTACTTTTAATTGACTTGTTTTTAATCGAAAAAAGTATTTCTCAATAAAATTTCTAGTTTACCAATATCTTAGTTGCATGATGGAGCAGTAGCTTAGCATTCGACTTCCAAACACATCGTCTCCGACTCGAGTCTTGTTCTGCCTACTTCAATCTAAGCATTCAAGTAGTGTTTACTGGTCCTCATACATAGGATTTGCTCAAACCCAAGTTCAGGAATCTACGCTTGACAAATGGGTTACGTCATAATAGTTGCGTAAACGATACGTTTATCAGAACACATCTGGTAGAATGTGCTTTTGATAACCACTTCGATAATCTGTGTTCATGTTTTTTCCCTCTAACATTGGGTACCTCAGCTATTCATGTTTATTGTTAAACTTTTTACATATATAAATCTTATCGGTAGGTGTTTACTGAAAATAATCTACATGATATACTTCCAGTTTCATTTTTTGGCACATTTTTTACCATCATTTTCAAATTATATCCTTACTGCATAACGTTCTCACTGACTATCTTGGTTTGTAATGCTATTCACGTCCTAAAAGCATCATAACTGTAATCTGATTACATTATTTTATCTATTTCCTAATGGGTGAATTACTTTTTGCACTTTATTTCCAATACACGATCTATAAGGATAGCCATTACTTAGAGCTAAAGTTACTTTAGCGGTTCAGTTAAATGGGGAATTTTTCATACTCTTTATTCTTTCAAATAATGACAACAATATGCATAAAATGGCCACTATATCTTACAGTTGTATTCACTCCCCATATCTTAAAACGTTTATTTCATCCTCTTTATAGTATGGATGAGATGATTTTCGCGTTCTGTATCATTTTCCAGTGGACCACCTTTATCTTGATGTTTGACTTGTATTTTCCCTTGCTTTTGTACTATATGGAAATCATCAAACTCCTTCGAGAAAACATGATTCCCCTAATTCTATTAAAAAAATTCTCAGAAAAGGGTTATCATTACTCCTAATTATCGTTCTGATATTTACACCTTGTAATGCTATCTTTGAGTGGAGCCTTGTATGACTTTTAACTAGTGGGTTGGGGGGCTGTGTCCCGTACTACTCATTTAGGTTTGGACACCATGTTAATATCACTAGCCCTAACATATAAAGTGTCTCAGAGCCAGGTACACGGATCTGTATTCTAAAAATCCGTTGCGTCATATGTCAACGCTACCCAACTTGCTCACATTATCGAAAGAATGCGTCAATGTTTTTTTTCAGTCGATTCAATATGTTATAGCCTTTGTTCAATTGACATTTCCATCTTATAGCTACGCAACAGTCTACGCTTTATGACTGGAAATTTATACGACTTTTGTCCAGTTACCCAGCTAAATTATAATGAAAAATCAAATTATTCATTGTCTAAATTAACTTTGGACATGGCAAACAATGTTAGTGAAAATAATTGCAATTCTTTTTGTCTTACTGCATTGGATAAAGCTGTTCTCTATTCGCTTTCAACTATTATTTCAAATTCATTGAATACCTACTATCCACAATTTCGATATAATACAATTCTAGCTGAAATTGATCAATTTCTATCGTATTTATCATCTGTATATATAACTTCAGTTAAAGACAGGTAACTGCATTTCTGTTTTTTTGTTTTGTATTCTGTCTTGATTTCTGTGTTCCATTTATCTTCGGTTTCTAATAATAGCCAATATAAATCGGCAGCTCGTGTGTGCTTTTTTTCTTAATGTAAAATTAATGTACATTACTTAGTATTGCATAACTTTCAAAGAAATAGTCGATTTTCATCTCTCAGACAGCGTCAGATGTTTTAAATGTACATAAAATTGAGTAGTGATTTCTACTCAATGTTAATGCGCATTTTAACCATCTCATCGTAAGATGATGAACGTTTTTGAACAATCACAGCATTTAACGTCATAAGTGTTTACTTCCCTAATTTACTCACTAAATTGTGCATAGTAGACACTTTATGATGGGTAGCCAAACCAATTTCCTTTCACCGGTATTGTGTTTCGTGTGTACGAATAATATAATATGAGGGAACATTATCATTAATAAAAAGTGTTAAATCGTTAATCCGTGAGATTCATATTTTTACTTTGAATTCTAATTCTTATTACTGCTTGATCTAAATATTCCTAAAGGATATCAGACTAACAGACGAGTCAATCACTTTTTTACTGTACTTTAGTGTTTAAAACGGTATATTGTCAATAGTATTTTTGTTTGATATTATACGCAGTTTTAAAGTAGTTTCTGTCTTGTGATATTGTGGTGTGTGCTGTTGATGTCGACAGATATCAGTAGTGTTTATCATCAATCGAAAGTGAGATGCCTGGAGGCACAGGGTTGAGAAGTTTGAAGAGAAATGAACGAGAACAGAGAGTGATTGGTATGAAAATGAAAGAACAATAAAGCCTGAGACAATTAATCATAAATACTTGTTCATCGGTTGTAATGTGTATGTATTATATCATTTCGAGCACGTTCGTTGCAACTAATCGTGATATTCTGTAAAGATTATGAATCACTTACCAGCTGCAGAACTAAAGAATGGGTTTTCTGAAAACGGGCTTGGTATCCTCAAAAACTTTTCTTAGGACGTTGACATATTCATATTTTAGTTTTATTGAACTAATCTGCTTAGCAGTTCCATCCGTTCAGCATTATGAGTGTGAAACGTGGCTATTGAGGAAAGGATATATCCGTACTTGCTTACACCTGTTACCCCTCGTGAAGGAGCAAAGGCCGCCACCAACATTCTCCATCGAACTCTCTCCCGCGCTGTTAGCGGAACATAGACTGGATTAAAGCATGCTCAATGCACTATTGCTTTGGTGCACGCTGATTGGCTAATTCTTGCCCAATCAGCGTTAGCCAATACTTTGTGAACACTAGAAATCTCATGTGAAAAACTATAAATATACTAACGTTTTCTCTATTGTGCTGCTTACTTGCTTCTTACTTGCATCTAACCTTGTTATTTGGAATATAATCTCTTTCCTGTTCAACCGTGTTCTGATTTAGGAACCGGTCGGGTGATTTGGTGTCCGAGAATACTAAGCAATAGGAATAGCTCAGTCATACCGTAACAAAGAGATTACAACACGCGCAAAGCTCTCCAGTTGCTACTCATCCTTTGGATGTTCGCTTCCATATCCCGACGTAGTGTGTTCTTCAGCCTTCCTCTTTTTCGCTTCCCTTAAGGATTCCAGGTTAGCTCTTGCTTCGTGATGCAGTTTGATTATCTCCTTAATGTATGTCCGACCCACTTCCAAAGTCTTGACCGTTGTTTTGTCTTCCATGTGTTCTTCGATTGTAGGAATGCTGCCCTTCTTTGCCAACCCATAAATTTACACCAGCATCTGATCCTCCTTTTTCATCGATGCTGCTGCTCAGATACGTGGAAGATTCCACCTCTTCCAGAGCTTCTCCATCAAATGTGATTAGATTGATGTTCTTTGTGTTAAATTTGAGGATCTTGCTTTTACCCTTGTGTATGTTGAGGCCTAGTGATGCAGAGGCTGCTGCTACACTGACTGTGATTTGTTGTTGTGTATGGGATAGAAGGGCCAGGTGATCTGTGAAGTCCGAATCTTCTAGTGGATTCCGAGTTGTCTATTGTATTCTGTGCTTCCCTGAGATGTCGAGGTCTTCATAATCCAGTCAACCACCAGGAGAAAGAGAAAGAGGGAAGAGTAGGGAGTGTTGTCTGACTTCGGTCCCTATTTGGAATGCATCTGTCCTCGATGCACGACTTCTCAGTGTAGTCCGTCGTATGAATTTCGCATGATGATGCAGTTTGTTCAGTTGTCCATTGCTTATTTAGCTTTAGCTTCATCTTGGCAACCATCAGGTGGTGATCTGAAGCTATGTCATCTCCTCTCCTGGTTCTCACATCTTCCATTGACCTTCTGAATTTTTGGTGACGCAAATATGATCGATGTGATCCTGTGTGGTGTGATCCGGTGAGACCCGTGTAGCTTTGTGTATTCGTTTGTGTTGAAATATTGTTCTGTCTATAACCAATTTGTTGAATGCACATAGATTTGCAAATCTCTCACCATTCTCGTTCGTTTTGCCCAGTTAGTCCATGTCGTCACATGATATCTTAATAACCGCTATTGTTCATTCCGACTTTGGCGTTTGGGTCTTCCATCATTATGGTTAGGTCCTTGCCTGAGCACTTCACTATGATCGATTGTTGGTTGTATAACATTGGATAACACTCATTGTAATTCCCTCGTTCTTTGTTTCGAATGATACTTTGATGATCCTGGGTTCATGAGATTCCCATTCTATAAGCGCTTTGCGTGTTTGTTTGGACGGCATCAGATCAACTCCCTGTGTGTTTGTGTGTGTGTGTGTGTGTGTGTGTGTGTGTGTGGAGCATTTACTTGTTTGTGACCAGAATACAATAGCATCTCTCCCGAATTTACTCTTTTCTGTTCAATTTGGATCCAATAGTTTCTACATATTGGGAGAATCGCCAAGTTGCATCTCCTCATTTCGGTTGCTGTTTGACTGGTGCTCCCGATCTCTCAAATTGTTCGAACATTCCGTGCACCTATAATAATGGTTGCTGTGGTTGTTAGAAGTATCGATCTCGTGACTTCCTTAGGATCTCGGCTTTCATCGTGAAGCGTCATAATTCTTCCTTGTACTCGGAGGGCACAGTGTAAATTGTTTGATTTGTTTATTCTGGTTAATGTTTCTTTAGCGATGTATTTTCCTGCGGGATGGGGTTGTCGACCACATGTCCAACCCTCCTCGTTTACCCGTGCTTGAGACTGACAGTCACTCTAGGAGAGTCACAGGTGGAATTCATTTGGTAAGATTTAAGCTTATAATAAATGGAATATACAATAAGAATATATATTATTATAATCCATAAATAAATCCTAGCGGTTACTATTCACTTATTGTTCTTCTGTATATAATATTCTAGACCCACTGGGTTTATTATCGTTGTTTTGCTGTTCCTATTGTGCATGTAAATATAGAGAGAGATTGGTAGTGAATGTTATATTGGCAGCCAAATTATCTACAATAGAAGGAATAACTTATTTATTTATTCATTGCTTCACGCTACATAACAATGACTGTTAGTTCTCGACGAGACTGATCTTCAGTTTTTCCCCATTTCATCACCTTTTGTTTATTTCGTTATACTACTTATTATTATTCAGTAGCTGGCGTCGTTTTAAATCATTATGAGGAAATAGCTCATAACTTTTCTTCCTTGGTGCATCTTGTTAAACTTCTAACTTTGATTATTGTAATGCAACTTCTTAAAATTTAAAGCAGCTAGTCCTTTTTATGGATTTTGATCGAATAATGAGATGACGTGCAAATACCAAGCTTCTGAGTTCCTCATAATTACTTTACTCCACTTTTTTATGTTTCCTCGAATTTATCTTGTATGCCTAATCTCTTTTATTACCACTGATATGTTTGCCACCTCTACTATCCTTGAATTTGGCGTTCCATTTTTTTATCTTTGTGTTTTTAGGGTATGGTAACTTGAACCGATTTACATACATACCATTATTACTAAAAATAGTCAATTATCTTTTCCTTTATTTCTGCTTTAGTGATTATTTCTTTGTTTTATAGATTATTACCATTTCTCTTGTTATTTGTTTGTTGTAGATTATACTTCAATAGTCCAGATGATCCATCGCGACGTAATACACAGACGGTGTTTTGGTTAACTGTTGAATGTGTAAAAGCTCTTTTAGCACCAATTTTACCTTATTTAATGGAAGAAGTGGAGTCGGTAACTTGGAATCTTTTGTCATCTCAATTAAATGACTTTAATCAGTCCACAACTCTTCTGGAACGTTATTCATCTTTATCCTTGCATAATTATTGTTCTGTAGACAAGTCTAGACCGTGTTCAGATTGGACGTTATGCTTATCGGCTATGAACCGGTGGGATAAGTTTAAAAATTATTCAAATTACGTAAATACTGCTTCTTCATTGTTTCATTCTTTAACCAATTCACTGCCAAAAGGTGATGAACATATACCTTCTACTAGTCCCTTGTCAAGTGCTAATGTACATATCACTATACCAACAAAAAGTCAAGAAGTATATCACATGTTAAAAGTATGTATTTTTGTCAATGAATTTACCTATGTATATCCTTTCCAATAAATTATTAAATACTTGTTAATCAGGCTTGATTGTTTTTGAGTCTAAATAACCTTCAGATGTTAGATCAAATGCTTCACCAATGTCTTAATTAGTCGGGATCCAATGATCAATAAACTATTGTATAGATATGGGTTTTCTAAACCAATATCTAAGTAACTTCTCATTATTCCCTACTTCTAGGGAACCAGGGACCCAGCGGCTATAGGGTTCAAAACCTTATCCACTTACGCTTAGAGAGTGGCTTGTACTGAAGTACGTTGTGCTTCAGTTAGTTGTGATTATGCTTTCTTGGTGAACCGATTCTTAATAGTTCTTATAATCGCTTTCTATTTTTCAGGCTCTTCATCCGTTGGAATCATGTGTTTCTGTATCATCAGATTTGTGCTATATACTTCGGGCATCTTCAATTTCGTGGTCATGTGGTTCATACGAAGATAAAGTTACTGACACAGTAGGATATTATCATTTCAATTTAAACGATATGCAAGTGTCAGTAACATTTCCTTTGGGAAATCAGACAGTCAAATGTCAGCGTTGTAATAGGCACACGAATAACAATTTTAAAGATAACTTATGTCCCCGTTGTATACAGGTATTAGATGGTTCTTCATTTGCAAAACATTAGTCAATTCCTTGTAAATTACTTGCTTTTTTAGTTGTATTACAAAAATAAGATAAATAGTCTTGCTTATTTTGTTTCATTTGAAATATCTTGTTTTCTATTTAAAACTCAGACTAATTGATACGTTGGCTAGTTTATCATTTAAATGTAAATACTTCGTTGTTCATAGTTGAATATTTAAATTCATCAGAATATGTGACATTTTGAATCCCAGTTTATAAACCTAGATTCAGCTAACTGAAATTATAAGCAGTTTGTAGTCTTAATGTTTAAACAATCTCATTCGTTTAAATGTTTTCATCCTTTTTTTGACTATACACTTACAAGATTTTTTCCACGCCTTTGTGATAAACTGTTGAGTGTATGATATTATACGTCAGTGGATATTATGAATAGCATTGTTTGTCATAATTTCAATTGACGATAGTTTCACCCGGGAATAACTCAAATTATTTTTCAACCTGTTTGTCAGTTAATTTAATTAGCGTATATATTTCCAACAAAACACACTATTTATTCACTGGCAGAGAAAAATAAAAAAAGTGAATTCGATAATTGACTAAAAAGCATGCATATCCACAAGAATAAACCTCTTATTATTAAGTGTTATATCTGATGATAGTACCAGCGAAAAACTGTGTTTGGCATTTTTATTTACAAAAGATATCTCAGTAACACTTCTTTCTTCCACATGAATATCTTTAGGATATCAGTCTATAGGTTAGAAAAGCGTTCGATCTCCAACAAAATGAGCTCGGTCGATGATAGAGCTATGAGGGTGAATGTCACTTCCCTGTTTCCCACACCATGGAAGGATATTTCTTCAGGAACCTAAAAAAGAAGTTAAATTAGTGGTCTTAGCGACCTGGGAGCGTGACTAAATAGTCCAAGCAACAATTATTTGAGGTCGGTCGATCACGGCCTTTTTATGGGAAGTTTTTGATGTGTTAGCTCCGCACTTCAAAAGACCTTTCGCCTGGAGACGGAAATCCGTAGAATAAGGTGAAGTGTCACATTTTTAAGGTCAACCTTTTCTAACCGCTTTCTTCCGTTGTGAGAAAACAGCATCTCCGCAGATGCTCGTTGTTTGAGGGAAACTCCTTACTGTTGTCACAGCCTTCTGCAGTCAGCAGTACGGCTTCCTTGTCTGGTCTTAAGGTCGACTATACGTAAAATATATTTTTTACAGTTTAACCGGAAGCGGCTCACAGCTATTTTTGTGATATAGACGATATAACTCGACGAGAAATAACGCTTTCGTGGAATGAAGAAAAAGTGTAAGATAATTTTGGAACTTGGGATCTAAAGGATGATGCGTGAGTGCAGCTGCACTATTACGAACGATTTTGAAGCATGTCTCCCATCGTCTCCAACCATTAGTTACGATAATCATGTGAACCGCAAGCAAATATTTTGAATATACCAACATAGCTTAGTGCAACTGATTCTGTTTCTTTATTTGAGTACTTCTAACTTTCATACAACTTACTCTTACACCATCTGTCATTGCACATCGAGGTAGGCCGAGGTTAGACATACGTAACATACATTCCAGTCGCTTTATTCGACGGCAACTCACTGCATCACCACTCGATTTCACATGCCTATCTGGTACCCTATGGCTAACCTCAGCACAGGGCGCTCAGTGGTCTCAACATGCACAAGCAATGCTTCGAGTGCATTTGTGGTTGAATACTAGGGACTTACGAATATCGATGTAGAGAAGGAGATCCTGAACATAAATTGTTGGTCAAGGCGATAGGATTACTGCATTATGTCAAGGTCTTCACCAAATAGAACCATATCATCGTCGTATTCTAAGTCAACAAGTGAATCTATCTGTAGAATATAAATCCTTGATGCTGTAGTCACTGACTATACAAATTGGCAAAAAGGTGTGTCGGTTCAAGTTACCATCAAGTTGAATAGGCCGTACTTACAAGCAATTATACTTAATTGAGAATTCAGACGTTGTGTACAGAATGAGTTAGCAGATTTCATTGTATTGAAAAAAAAACATTTAACAATCATCTAAAACTAATTTAGGACTATATTCTTTATCTCCAGAGTACAGTTGTACTGTTAAATATGATGATTATTTCAAAAATAGGGTTCTCATGAAGCAAGTAATATCAATTGTTGTAACTAAATTATTTTTAATTTATTTGTTATATTTTACTTATGTGGGATGATTTCTATGACGTTTTTATTATAAATATTGTAATTCTATGTAGTTGAGGTTATCCAACAGACAAAATTAAAATATTTTTATTAATAGGAGGGAATCTTGTGTAAATGACGTAGTAAAGTGAGAATAACCAAATTATATTTCCATATGTTTATCTAATTAAATGTGTGTATGTCTTTTCTAAAGCGGTTGGTTATTGGATAATGCTAGATAGAAACTAAATGATTGAGGCAAGCGGTCAAACAGTATTAATCTCCGAAATTAAGGTCATTGTGTCAAATCGGAAGAAGAATATGATAATGACATTAACGAACAGTCAATTTGAATGTCAAAATGTCAACTTCAACGCAAATGTTTAATGGATTAAAGCCATAAAAATGTTATTTTACTCATAAGTTTGGATAGTTCTTACATTTGTTACACTTGGTGAACGAAAACAAACAACCTTGATGAAATTTAGTAGAGAAATCAATGCCGTAGTTGGTTAGCTGCATTTAGTTCTTCAAATAAACGATTTTTAAACATTTATTGAGCACTTCTTATTGCACTATGAGTTAACCTAGTTCTTTTCTTTACGCGATCAACTGACTTTGTGCATTCTATCTAACGGTAGCTTTCAAATATTGCCCTTAACGTCAGATGTCATAAAAAATGATTTGATTACTTAATATTGCACAGCTACGTAGCAATGTGCCATAATCTGTCCCAAAATACTCTCAAAATTTATGTAATTGGATAAATATAGAATTTCATAGTTTAAATCACAAACTGATCTTAGATCAGCATTAAAAACCTGGAAGCACCGGACGACCGTTTGATCCCAGTATGGAACGTCTCGCTAGTGCACATTCACGACCCTGCATCCGGAAATCGAACCTAAGACCCTTTGTTTCGCGAGCATGCGCATAACATCAACGTTATGTTCTTATAGGTTGTTAATTATCACGTGATACGATCGCCAATTAGAACACCGACTTACTGACCAGATCAATGACACATAACCCATTACCAGCAGTTCAGAGTCAACTCTGATTTCTTCTTGATCCACCAAGATAGTAGCTTCTCGCCTAACCCAGCCGGTTCAGTCCAGAACACCGATATTAGCCTCCGCTGTATGAATCATGTATTTGAGATATACTGGGTTTATATACAAATAAACCAGACCAACAACATCATAAAATAGAAGATAACAATTATGCAAGATCAGGCCGGAAAGTGGCTGTGATTGTGAGATACTGTTACTAATAGATTGAGAATAACTTAAGAATGGTGAATCGTATAATAGTAGTCAGTTAGTTGAGTTACATCCGCTATCCCTCGTGAAGGAGCGAAGGCCGCCCACAAACATTCTTCATCGAACTCTCTCCCGCGCAAACCTCTCCAGTTGCTACTCATCCTTTGGATGTTCGCTTCCATATCCCGACGTAGTGTGTTCTTCAGCCTTCCTCTTTTTCGCTTCCCTTAAGGATTCCAGGTTAGCTCTTGCTTCGTGATGCAGTTTGATTATCTCCTTAATGTATGTCCGACCCACTTCCAAAGTCTTGACCGTTGTTTTGTCTTCCATGTGTTCTTCGATTGTAGGAATGCTGCCCTTCTTTGCCAACCCATAAATTTACACCAGCATCTGATCCTCCTTTTTCATCGATGCTGCTGCTCAGATACGTGGAAGATTCCACCTCTTCCAGAGCTTCTCCATCAAATGTGATTAGATTGATGTTCTTTGTGTTAAATTTGAGGATCTTGCTTTTACCCTTGTGTATGTTGAGGCCTAGTGATGCAGAGGCTGCTGCTACACTGACTGTGATTTGTTGTTGTGTATGGGATAGAAGGGCCAGGTGATCTGTGAAGTCCGAATCTTCTAGTGGATTCCGAGTTGTCTATTGTATTCTGTGCTTCCCTGAGATGTCGAGGTCTTCATAATCCAGTCAACCACCAGGAGAAAGAGAAAGAGGGAAGAGTAGGGAGTGTTGTCTGACTTCGGTCCCTATTTGGAATGCATCTGTCCTCGATGCACGACTTCTCAGTGTAGTCCGTCGTATGAATTTCGCATGATGATGCAGTTTGTTCAGTTGTCCATTGCTTATTTAGCTTTAGCTTCATCTTGGCAACCATCAGGTGGTGATCTGAAGCTATGTCATCTCCTCTCCTGGTTCTCACATCTTCCATTGACCTTCTGAATTTTTTGGTGACGCAAATATGATCGATGTGATCCTGTGTGGTGTGATCCGGTGAGACCCGTGTAGCTTTGTGTATTCGTTTGTGTTGAAATATTGTTCTGTCTATAACCAATTTGTTGAATGCACATAGATTTGCAAATCTCTCACCATTCTCGTTCGTTTTGCCCAGTTAGTCCATGTCGTCACATGATATCTTAATAACCGCTATTGTTCATTCCGACTTTGGCGTTTGGGTCTTCCATCATTATGGTTAGGTCCTTGCCTGAGCACTTCACTATGATCGATTGTTGGTTGTATAACATTGGATAACACTCATTGTAATTCCCTCGTTCTTTGTTTCGAATGATACTTTGATGATCCTGGGTTCATGAGATTCCCATTCTATAAGCGCTTTGCGTGTTTGTTTGGACGGCATCAGATCAACTCCCTGTGTGTTTGTGTGTGTGTGTGTGTGTGTGTGTGTGTGGAGCATTTACTTGTTTGTGACCAGAATACAATAGCATCTCTCCCGAATTTACTCTTTTCTGTTCAATTTGGATCCAATAGTTTCTACATATTGGGAGAATCGCCAAGTTGCATCTCCTCATTTCGGTTGCTGTTTGACTGGTGCTCCCGATCTCTCAAATTGTTCGAACATTCCGTGCACCTATAATAATGGTTGCTGTGGTTGTTAGAAGTATCGATCTCGTGACTTCCTTAGGATCTCGGCTTTCATCGTGAAGCGTCATAATTCTTCCTTGTACTCGGAGGGCACAGTGTAAATTGTTTGATTTGTTTATTCTGGTTAATGTTTCTTTAGCGATGTATTTTCCTGCGGGATGGGGTTGTCGACCACATGTCCAACCCTCCTCGTTTACCCGTGCTTGAGACTGACAGTCACTCTAGGAGAGTCACAGGTGGAATTCATTTGGTAAGATTTAAGCTTATAATAAATGGAATATACAATAAGAATATATATTATTATAATCCATAAATAAATCCTAGCGGTTACTATTCACTTATTGTTCTTCTGTATATAATATTCTAGACCCACTGGGTTTATTATCGTTGTTTTGCTGTTCCTATTGTGCATGTAAATATAGAGAGAGATTGGTAGTGAATGTTATATTGGCAGCCAAATTATCTACAATAGAAGGAATAACTTATTTATTTATTCATTGCTTCACGCTACATAACAATGACTGTTAGTTCTCGACGAGACTGATCTTCAGTTTTTCCCCATTTCATCACCTTTTGTTTATTTCGTTATACTACTTATTATTATTCAGTAGCTGGCGTCGTTTTAAATCATTATGAGGAAATAGCTCATAACTTTTCTTCCTTGGTGCATCTTGTTAAACTTCTAACTTTGATTATTGTAATGCAACTTCTTAAAATTTAAAGCAGCTAGTCCTTTTTATGGATTTTGATCGAATAATGAGATGATATGCAAACTTAAGAAGTAGAAAACTATGTTCATCGTTAACAAAACATTGAATTGAAACGGCGTAGAGAATTAACATTGAGACCGATTGGTTATTCTGCATTTCAAACTTTCATTTTTGCGTATAAAAATAAGTTTTCATAATCTTGAGTTTGATTTAGGAAACTTTGTTGGAGTTTTTGATCTGGCATATTGCGAAAATTTCCTGTCCTTGCCTTCATCATATCGATGTTTTTCTCTCGTTTATTTATAAATATCAATTTATATGAATTTGGAATTTTATTTAATTGAGTTTTATTAATTTACATATAGAATGCTTGGATTAGATTGTTTCGAGATGTGTATCCCTAATTCATAACATTTTTTTCAGATCAACTGGGTCTTTTCTTTTGAACACTTCCAATTTCTGTGCATTCACTGAGCTTTCGTTTGATTTTAACATTTTCTATCTTTCTTATTCGGAGTCCTGTTCTTTCTATTTTTGTTCGCTGTTTTTTTTATTTTAGACACATCTACTAGCTGTTGACCACTTTATAACAACCATTTCAAAAAGTATTTGTCTATAGACTGTATAAAAGTAGAAATCATATCGTACAATTATGTTTGTAAGTATTCTTCAAATATTTTCTTAATAATAGTTGTGTGTTTAAGGCAACTCCCTCTTTCTGACCACAGAACATTTACAAGCAACTCGGAACTCGTGATATTATAGACAAGTGTGGTATTGTACGCCAAAAATATACCCAGATGGATTATTATGTAAGCAACACCCTACTAGATAAAATGTCAGCCTAAATAGTTTAAGGAATTAGTTAAACTTTTATTTCTATTTAGAATATTATTCATTAAATAAATAGAAACATCAAGTTATTTCAGCAAAGAAAAATGAAACTAATTCAGAAAGTTTGTCTGTATAAATCTCTTTTTAGGAATTTTCCCCAACCAAATATATTATGCATTTAAGTAGGCCAGACTTTCATTTGCATTTTCATGACCCATGTACTTAGATTTTGGCTACATACAAATGGTGGTGTTTTGAAAAAACTATATTTTATGCAAAGGGGTTAAAACGAACTCACTTTGAGAGAGATTTTTTATACGATCCTCACTCAGATTCTGTAAATGATGTACTTTGTGAAAACTTGAAATTGGAAGTGAGGAGATCGCATTTCTTTTGTTACGACATATTACTTACTAAATTGTTTGAGTTATTTTAAATCATTACCATTGCGTGTGAAATGTAAGTCATGGCCTGTCAGATTATTTAGAAATATGTATAACAGCAACCACAAGTGAAATGGTTTAAAATATTTTAGAGCCACATGGCACTTTACAGTAATTTCTTAGAAAGTCTAATTTGAAATCAAACTTAGTCTGATGTTCGAAGAAGCTAGAGGGATTTCACCTGTCATTTCTTGACGTACGACACTTAAACGTCCTCCCCAGACGCTACTTAATAATAAAGTCGCCAAATTTCATCGCATAACATTGATCTAAAGATTTTGAAGAGTTAGAATTATAGTTTGAATTCCCGACTTCTCTAGTTATTATTGACAATAATCAAACTGGTCATAATCTTCAGACGGAACCAATAAACATTCAAGCTGAAAACAGTACAGGTTAACATTTTAAGCGTATAACATTAACAGAATTATTTCCGCCTGTGAGATAAAATATGTTTCAGTCTGATAAATTTTGCCCACAAGATGTTCAGTCGCTCTTTATGTGTTAAGTTTCATTTAATGACAAACGTTCTTGTATACGAACACTGTCTTTTTTAAATGGTACTGTAATGTGTGATATATATATATTTCTTAGGTTTCTATATGTAACATTGTTGAATAAGACTATTTGTACGAAAGATACAGAAACAAACTGTATCTAGCCTTGTTTACCGAATGGTGAGATAAAGGACATACGACTTTCTTTTAGTTAAATAAAAGCATATTCCCCTTGTAGATTCCCCACATGTCCATTTAACATACCATCCAACTTATCAACTGTTTTTTTTTTAATTCAATAGTTTGCTTGGTACAAATAATACATTTCCAAGACCTACACGGTATTGAAATGGGAATCCTAGAATCATAAGGCAGGCACATTAAAAACTACTCTATCAGACTTCTTTATTAAATTGAGAATTAATCTGCAAGTGTGGTAATAGTGATGATTGAGTGCTTATCTACAGCGTAGAAAGCATGCTATTTCTGAGAGCCCTTTTCTACTTATTCACTTAAGCCTGATATCCGAACTCCATGTATCTTTTAGTCCCCTCTTATTATTATTATTTTATATTTCAAGCTAGACCTTGATTTTAGATGCATTTTACTGGTTCCCATAAAAGTTATTCTATCCACCTTCAGCATTTTTTCCTAATTTCTTCCTCAATTGATAATTATTTTTCCCTCTAACAGATTAGATTATTCCCAATGTTGTCTGGCCAGTGGATCTGGAGTGTCTTAAGTAAATAACCGTTCATAAATACCTGTACCTTTTAGATGATAGTTGTGGTCATATAGTTTTGGCATCAGTATTGTAAATTCTGACCTTGGCCTTGAGTGGTAGTTCTTTTTGTAATTAGAAATAGTAGTTAACACACGATTGCTTTTGTAACAAAGTGCACTAAACATTTTGGTCTTTTTTTAATTAATCGTCATCTTAATCTAGTGAGATTAACTGACACGCCTTTTTTTTCTAAACCTTTTAGATGTTTTACCATATTACATATTAAATTTATATCGAATATCCTAACACTATAACACCAAACAATTACAAAAACCCTGTGAAAATTTTAATTCTTAACGTCTTATACATTCCAAACAATTTATTTTTTATTGGTTACCAATTCATTTCTTACAAATGTAGCATTAGGTCAATAGGTGAAATTAATTAAACTTATCAGCTTGTATGTAGCTGAAGAGATAGCAACAAAACACAACAAATTTATTATATTCTACAAGTATTATCATTGTTATTTAGTTCAAATTCATGAAAGAAACCGGTTGTATGAAAATTAATAAGAACCATGTAAATTATAAAACTTAGTGTTTATTGTCATTAAAATAAATCAATAACAAAAGTTGTTGAATAAAGATATGCGATAATAATAATAATAATAATCGTAATAATAATATTGAGAGTTCAAAAACTATCAGTTAATTATTACATGATGTAGCAAATGATATATATATATATATATATATAAGATTAAATTATCTGTTTATTATTTCTTTCTTTAGTTCTCTAAATACTTAACTACAAGACAAAATAAGAGCGGTACAATTTAATTAAATAAACTGTACAGAATAATTATTGTTCATTGTAATCACAGTGGCAGTAGTAAAAATACAATGTTTGTTAATGATCATTGTTATGATCAACAACAGTACACTTTATTGATTCATTACATTCACTGAAATTTTTCATTAATTTACAAGGTAGAGAAGAACAGTTAACCGTAACTGAATCATGAGGTAGGAGTTCAGGAGGTCGGATAATACCTTTAGTAATATCCCAACATTCTTTTATAATGTCAGAATTTATTTGAGAAGATATACACGAATCATTTTTGTAATCAGGATGTTTCATGATACGACTTCTCATCCATTTGGCAGTAGTCATCAACTCACCTTAATAGGAAAATAAAGAAAAGAAATCAAACAATAAAATATTCATCGACATGTTAACGGATGAATGACAAATAAAATTATTTAGGAAGACTAACATCAAAGATTTACTTTTCATGAATATTAGTGCATACAGAAAACGACATATTATCACAAATGTCTCAAGTCATTGAGTTGCACCCTCTGTAAGTCACTAACCAGCGAGTCATCATAGCCCAACAGACGGTAGTTTGGTACAGCTTACTTTCACATAACATCACCATATCTTGAAATGACCACCTCTCCTTTTTTGCACTCTATCCCATGGTTGGTTAAAAATGAAAAGTTTGAACGTTGATAAGATGACTTCCGTAACACATGTTCAATCCAGTGAAGTCAATTTTTCAAGGTAGTAACACTGATTGAATTACCACCGGTGCGCCCGAACACATGGACAAATTTTAGCGCTAATTACTTCCTGTTGCCCTGAATGTCAGTAATAATCCGTAGACAACGATTACTGAACACATAGTGCCACCAGATACCTTCAACACGAAGTGGTCAGGTTTATTTGTTAGAAAATGATTCAAGAAATAGTTTGAGTAAAACCTAAAAAGTGAGAGTCGTTTGATATATGCTTTAACATTTATACTAAAGTAGTATAAGCAATAATAACAATAGTATAGTAGTAAAAATTTAAACTTTCACTGATTGTACCATATAATACTAAACGAAGTATAAAAAAAACTATATCAATATTGTTATTTGATGTACGTTTTCACTACTATTTTCCATAAGATACAAACAACAACATAATCTCCAACCGGTCAACTATACTGACATCAATTAGAAATTTGATTAAGGAAAACATACTCATAAATGAAATAACTGACAATCAGAAGATAATAAATTATGAAATGGACTTTTTAAAAAGAAGTTATACACATTTTCCTAATAATTAACTAAAGCTATACATGTTATCCGTTTATTGATCAAAATATATTTTACATAAGCTTGATATCAATATAAACAACACAGAATGATTCTTGATTCGAAACTCAAGTACTAATGTGTAACTCAGAACTCAGATTGTAAAACATACACATAGATACACACAAGAAGACAGATTAATCATGTAAACAATTTTCTAATTTTAAAGATTGAATCGCTTACATTAAGAAAGTGTGTTTGGATGTATAATGCAATATTTTTAAAAAGACATATATATATATACACACACACACAAAGAGAGATTAAAAATTGTCTAGATTGTCTGATTTGATTATGGTGTAAAAATGGTAATGAAGAAAACAACTGGTCATCTGATAAGTTTCAAAAAAGAAACTAAACAAGATCATAGACTTAAGAAAATATTTTAAAAAAACATTTATCTTGAGTATTTTATTCGACAAGATTATCTTAACTTTTTTCTCAAAGCTTTACAGAATAAAACTTACACTATAAATGTATACACCAAATTATTTTTGCGTACTTAATTATGAATCTTAGCATTATATTGTGGAGATGTTAAGTCGGCTTTCCGAGAACTGCAACGGAGCCGAAGAGTCCTAGCCAATCAGAGCATGATGGAGCTTTCTAGAATATCAACGTAGCGTGCTACTATTGGTCAGTAGCATAATATGTCTTTTAGCGGATTGGCCAAAATATGATGTTGATTTAACAAATGTTAACACCTATAAATACCTGTGTTTTTCAGTACAAAAATAAACCTTTGGAGTAAAGTGCTTTTCGCTTATTTTGCGCCTTTCCTCTCGAGTTCAGGTCGCTGCGTAGTTCTAGCTTGCGGTCTACCAGAATAGCTTAAGAACCGAATAAAGCGTTCAAATTAACAAGACTTATCAGAGACATGGTTTCGGGTTCAAAGTGATTGTAAAGGTGATGAGTACCTTGTCCTACTTTGTGTATGATTTCTTAAATAACAGTTTTTTATTCATATGCAATCATCATTCCTACAAATAAATTCAATCTGGAAACTGATGCCATCTTAAACACCACAATCGATAAAAACAGAAGTTTTAATATTTGATTTTCTAAAATATATATCATCCAAATTAGACTACATAGTGCAGTAATATGAATAAAGATGATCACTGACAAAAACAAAACACCGTAGAATTGTGTTGTCATGATTTTTAATCCCATACATTATCGAATTTTCGAAGTTAGTATGATATTTGCAGTTTGAAACTCTCTTTGGTGAAGACTTCTCATATTGAATACATTTCTACAAACTTTCCATTAAATAATCACCAAGTGTTGATTGGTATCTTATCTTGAAATAAATGTTCGAAAGTGTCAACGATAAGTTGAATTGAGTTGAGCTAAATATGATTGATTACCAACTAATCTCTTTCATTTACCTCCAAATTAGTTGTTATTTAAGCGATACACTTTACCGTCCTTCATATAGTGATAAGGAAGTAATAAAATATTTCGATTAGTCTATACACAATCCGATTAACGAAGCGTTTGATAATCATTTATTTATTTAAACACAGAAACATTGGTACAAGGAGGCACCAAATACATATGCGCCACATAAATCATTCGATTTGTGTGAGGGCTGGATTACTGCCCGGGTTGCCCAGACCGAAGCAGGCAAATTCACAGTTATAGAATATACCCTTGTGGGCCAGGGTAGTTTTACATTGGTTTTCAGGAGAATCAGACACCATCCGTACTTTCACGTGAAAACCCAAACAGTACAGCTCAACCTCGTTTAGCAGGGGAACCAGACACCGTGTAGGCTTTAACGCTACAATCTGAATAGTACAGCTCAATCCTGTGGCGCAACCACACAGGTACCAAGCACCCTGGTGGACCATAAGCTAAGTAGTTCAAACAATTTTCATTTCCCAAATCACATGTATACAGCTTAGTGATTAAATCATTAAACCTTCAGTAAATCAATGAAATTCAGTATTTAAAACCATTGTTTTCAATGATTCATTTCAGTTTCAACAAATGTGATAAATGAAATTCTTATAATTTATATAATAACAAAGTACTAACTAACCTGAAGCTCTTTTTTGTATTAAATCCAAATAACTATTAATAAGATCAATAGTTTCAAGATGTCCACCAGTTTCTTGAACATAATGTCGAATCAAAGGGAGAAGACCTGGAAATGTACTCTACGATAAAATGGAAAGCAACAGAGATAAATAATTAATCACTTACAGGAAGTAACACAAAGTTATAATAATATTAATAACATTGAAGGAAATTTAACACATCGGGTGGTATCGTAGAAATACAGTGGGAATGAATTGTTATTTATTCACATTATTAACTCACGGTCTTATCAGTTAAAACGCAAGGTCAAAATCAATAAACTGAAAATATTCACCAGAGAAACTATGCAAAACTGACAGTTATTTTCTCTGTAATTACGAATGTGGCTTGAAAAGAATGAAATCAGAATTTGAAAGTACCCCTGAATTCTTTTAAAAAATTGATACTTTGTCCTATGATTATTTTATACATGTTTAATCAGTATGCAACTTTAAGTATGACATATGTAGCAGCAGCGACATACTAACGCTATGAGATATGTTGATAAAAGTATTACCTGAAGATAGGAAAAAATGGATGATTGCAAACTGGAAATCGATAAAAGGGAAACAACCGTAAACAATTTTCCGTATTTCATAATTCAGCTGTTAACCAGTCGATTCCTACTTTTACATTTGCCATCATATATTTTACTTATTCATTTAATTATAGTAGTCGATTTGCTCATCTTTACTTGATTGTTATTACTAACTAGACAGACCGTATTGAGAAAATTTTCAAACTACAATATAAATAATTATGAAAATTTCTATGTAGTCGTTGCTGTAAAATAAACTTATAAATTTTGACGGAGTTTTGTTCTCTGTGCTGGATCATTTGGTCGTGGAGCTTTCATCATTCTTCTGGACGACATCAGCAGCATAAACTTCAGGTGATGGTGATGTCGTTCACAAGAATGATGAAAGCTCCACAACCAAACACCATCCAGCCCAGAGAACTCCATGAAAATCATCAACCTGAGCTACAAATCTTCTCCACCATCTCAAAACCTATAAATGCTAATCTAATAACCATATGTGATGCTTTATGTATTGTATTTTTAAACAAATCTTTTTCTATGATACCTAATAACACTAGCTAATTGCTTAAATCCAAGTACACAGAGTTGGACTAGAGATGATGAATTAATTTTCAAAATTTTAAGTATTTTAACCAACACGCAATGAAGATCAATTTTTGTTTACAAAATTACAGCTATTCCTTCTTTTATTATATCGTTTCACCTTTTTTTCTTAATTAAGCAGATATAGTTTTTTTTTTTTAAGAAAAACGTCTTAATGCCATATTTTGCCTGTTAAATATGAAAAGTTATAACATTTAATACATGACTGGTAGTGAAAGCAGTTTAAAAAAAAGAAGCATATAACTTAAACCATATGAATCTATAATAATAATAATAATAATAATAATAATAATAATAATTATAATTATTATTATTATACTTCCACTTTTAAGTGCAAGTCAGCAGCTTTAAACATGATAATAAGTTATAGGTATCATTACCAAGGTTTGATTTGATATTTTCGAGTAAATTGAACATTAGGTAAACTGTTATAAATAAATTAATACATTTGTAATTCATGTCTAATTTTTGTTATTTATTCTATGAAGAAGTGACTTACACTGAGTCACGAAACATCAGAAAATTTAATTTTTCTACTTATTGAGATATTACAAATTTATTTATTTATTTATGATAATAGGTTAGTTTGATTATTACTATAATCCAAACTTTTAGAATTTAGTCGTAAATGGTTTGTGCCATGAGCATGATAAACGAAGACAATTCTAACAACAAATTTGATATTATATATAATACTTTTAGTTTCAACCTAATTCAACTCTTGGGATAGAAAAAACGAATTAGTGGGAGAGAACAAAAGAGATTGAGTCTACATCCATCTTACTTCATATATATATATATATATATATATATATATATATATATATATATATATATATATATATTAATTACTTAGTATACATCGCTTAAAAATCCGCTCTCCCTCTCGAAATACTCTCACATAGCTACGCGTATATAGCCACTGCCAAGAAAGTCCTACTCACTCAGGGGAATTGGAAAACTCTGATTCCAAACCAATGGTGTATATGATCTACAGGATCCTGAGGGAACAATTGGCATATGAACATATTGTTGGTCACCGGCTATCATGGGACTGCATCTCCTAACGTTGCTCCACTGCATTGTGGATTAGACCTTTAGGTTAAAGACTCGAAGAGTGGCCTCCTATGTTCTATGTGAACTAGTCTCTAAATATCTTCTACCTTGATATTTTTATATGTATTTACTAAACCCAAGAAATATTATCCTTTTTGAAATAATCAAAATTGGTTTTTAAATACATATGACCTGTTTAAAGGTGTACATTTCTGTTTCATTAATGTTACTTTAAACTGCACAAGGCTAGAACCACAATAATTGCAATACTTCTTCAATTTTTATCATCTCAATACCATTTCTAAAATATATGATAGGTTGGAAATCAGAATTAATAGTTTGCATGGTCGATTCAAATTTAAGACCACTCTATGCGTAAATAATAAATTCGAGTATTGAACTGAGAGTTGATTTATTATTTGTATTTTTTAGAACCCATATGAATTGTATAAATAACTCTATAGACAATGTTCGAACAAGACGTTTTGGTGAAGCATGATGCTGATAACAATAATTTAATTCGATCAAATGATATATACGTATCATCCATCGAATATACTACTTATTAATACTAACAGTCAATCCATTATTTTTGTTCCTATATTTTCACACTCTTGATAAATTATAGAATTCATCATTTCTTACACCTTTAAATACATATATAGCACCAGACAAGAAGCTGAGTGATCACAAGTTCTTTGAAATTTTGACTAAGTACCATATTTAAATAAAAAAAAACATAACATTAGAACAATTTACCAAGTTTGATAAAAAGAAAAACTAAGAAATTTTCGATACAAAACTAAGTAAGACATTGATAATTGACTAATTACTCTTCAAACAAAAAAATAGAAATACAATGATAATTAATCGTTATAAATTGATCTTAGGATAGACTAAAATAACCATAAATCCTCTTTAAATCTTCAACTACAAAGAAATATGCCCATGAAAAACGAAGTCATACATGGATGAGTTCATTGTGCAACACATTAGTAAATATTATAACACAAAATATTTCAGTCTATATTATGCAGCTAATTATCAGCAACCTCGGACCTAACACATATATGTATCGGTTCACGTTGTCATACTGAATCACTGTACTGAGATGAAATTATCAAAGTGAATAATGAAGCAGAAGTATTATCAATGGTAGTAATAAAGTTTAGGCGAAGATTATCTAGTCTTCAACCACTGATCATGATAATAGTGCCAACCGTAACTAGGTAGTTTGAACTTGTCAATATAGTTCAAACCAACAGTCAATGACTAAATGGGCTGAAGCTGGGACTTGGTTTGATAGAACACAGCCTATTCCAGCCTACTTCTTTCTATGCCAGCCAAGATCGAGTGTCAAGTTAGGAGGTAGTTGGACATACGTAATACATGTCCCAGACACCAATTTAGTATATTATAAAGTGAGAATCATATCAATCAAACTTACATGGTAAAGTATATATACACATATATTGTTAATTAGAAATTAATAAATGTTTTGATCAAACTTTTTATGAGGAAATATAAGCATAAACTATATAGATCAATCCCAAATACATATTTGCTAATGTTTTACATAGACGAAAATCAAAACTTTTCACACCAGTTGTCTTGAAATATACTATAAAATTGTGTCCTTTGTTTACATAAATTCAACAGATTAACTGTAGTTGTTATTATCAATAACAGTATAATAAATTCATTATAAAATAAACAATTAGATAATCCACCAACAATTTCAAACACATACCCACTTATGATTAAAATGATAAATGTATGTAGAAACTGTTTATATTGAAATGTAATTATGTAAATCGCCTCAGGATTTAAAATAGAATAGCACGAGAAACGATATGGAACCATTCGAAAAAAACGATGCACACAAATACTTTACCAGTAGAAACCAGAAACCACAGATCAGTAGTTAAATCCTGAGGTGGAGTTTTGTTTCATCCAACTGAGCTATAAATATTCTCTACTATCGCACGTTATATTCCAGTTTAAAATCATAACTTAGTAGTTTGATACGTGTTAAACCAAAATAAAACAGCTGCACAGTGCTCCCTAGTTCTGAATGGTTATCTAGCTGATACCAATGAATGATGATGATTTCCTAGATGAGTTAATACTCTGCTATTATATAAACAATAAGTATAGTCAAATGAGACCACATCCTTGTGTATTATGTTTTCTGTGAGATTTCAGGAAGTGGCTCAAAAGTTCTGAACCTAATAATATTCTTTTATTATTTTAAATAATCATCGTATCATTGTGTTCGCTAAGTAAGCCTGGTAAGAAATCGAAAGTATAAAATTGCTCGTACTTAGTCTTAAAATGCAAATATACATTATATGATTTATTTGAAAAACTATTCCTACTTATTACTGGTAATAATAATCACACTAATAATAATAATAATAATAATAATAATAATAATAATAATAATAATAATAATAATAATAATAATAATAATAATAACAATAATAATAATAATAACGTTAATAATAATCTCTTACAGTTCCATTGATAATTTCATTCACCGACATTAGCATATAGGAATCGTCTGGATTTACTTCAGCAAATGATGATGTCGAATTACAAGACGATGATGCGTTTACATACTGTTCATCACGACAAATTATACAATTTGAATCAGAAAGATCATATTGTGTAGAATAGGTACGATTGAATTTAAACTTGGAACATGATTTGGCTAAATCAACTGGAGTACCGTCTTAAACAAACAATTAGATCAAATTAGGCCATAAATCATAAGGAATCATTATCTCTAAGAAACTTTTAAAGAAATTCTGGGTATATACATTACAAGTTAAATTAATTTTAAAGTGTGGATCAATAAAGTTTGACTTAGTAGTCTCAGAACATGATCTGTACTGTGAGATCTGAAAATTATGGACTCAGGAGTGAGGATCTTGTATGTTCATTGTCAAAAAGTCTCGAACTACAATAAACCATTTATTCGAACCTCACTGTTTTACAACGGGTTTTCTCATTTAATGTTGTTTCATAACGAAGAATAAAGCTTTTATAACTCAACTTATTCGACAAATTATGATATGCTGTTAAAACTGTAAGGATACTATTATGATAAAATCATAATTTTTAGTTAAACTACATAAAATATATGTGCAATAGTAAGAAATTATACGTTAACAAACAAAAAAGAACTTCAATGATGAACCATTAAAGTAGTTAGTTTATAAACTAGAAATTTCAAATGAAAAATATTTACAATTATACCTGTGGTTATTAAATGACCTTGTTTAAAATAGAATTTCTCATTAAGAACAGCATCACGTTTTAAAGCTGTTGCAATGTTTTCATCAACTTTTGAAAGTGGGATTAGTAAATTCAAATTAAACTTTAATATTGTTCTAGATAATAATAAAATAAAAGTGACAAATGCAGCATTTTCAAAATCTGTTAATTGTAATTCAGTTGGTCGAAATTCAACACGCCATCCTATTGATGAATTCAATGGTGGAGGCTTAAAGCGCATTGACTGCCAATTGGTGGATTGAATAGTCTAATGAAAAGAAATAAAATGAAAGATATTTAACATGAAATGAATGTTCATTTAAGAAAATGTTAACAGAAAAAACAAAAACAAAACGTTTAAGCTTTTATACTTGTTGAAATTAATTAAGAAAGTCGCATTGCATTCAAAGTATTCAACTACTCTCTGATATCTAAGTAAAACACAATTAATGTGAAAGTTAATAGCCTAACAATTAAAATTCCAAATAACTTTATTGACCGAAATAATTTTCTTACGTGTAATGATATAGAAAAGTCGAAACGTTATATTCCTTGTAAATGTTTTGCAAAAGGGCAAACGAAAGCATTTTTTCTAAATCACTACTCTCTGTGACCATTTATTCAATAAAATAACAATAATTCAATAAGTTAAAATAGATTAGTTCTCATCACTGACTGTTCTTAATTAAACAACTACTGAAAAGTATATAGCACTGAACAGCTACTTCACCTCAATATGAAACTCCTCAGCGGTGTACATCCACAACCACATCGAGGATCGAACCCAAGATCTTTGAGCTTGAAGGAAAGTACATAAACTGTATACCAATGAGCTGGTGTCCAATGGTAAACATGCTTAACTCAAAACAATTAACGATACTGAGAAACCATCCCCCAAAAGTAAGCAACTGGCTTACATTCTACATGACTAGAATCCGATGGTCAAGGCTTCCGACTAGAACTCCAAAAGTTACCTCTCGAAATCAAACGCTAGTGACATCATTATTACTACAAAAATTAAAACATATCAAAGTCAACTTATATTAATCTTTACCTTACAAACTAGTTCAACAAGAAACTTACTTCAAAATGTTCAACTGTTTCTTCATTTTCTGGACAATTCAAACTTTCAGAAAACACACTGATAGGATCTCGTATGAAAAGATGAGCTACATGTAATGCCAATGTATGATCAACACCTTTGTTAATAAATGAAATATAAAATAATCTTTGATTAACGTATTTTAAGAGTGCTAAACTTACTATGATCTGTTATGTTTAAGGAAGAAAATAATTTGAGCATAAATAATGTCTCTGACAACAGCTTTTTTTAAAGCCTTAGTTTCTTATTCGTTTGGACAGTCTGTTTTAATTTACAGAACAGTAATTAAATTTCCTTACTAATAGATTATTTTAGTTTCACTTAATAAATAATTCTTGTTCAGCACTGATGCATTGGTGAACAATACAACAGCCCGAGTACATTATGAACATTGTTTCATCTCTTCATATCAAATCATAATTTTTCTGCTATGTAAGCAGTTTCGTTGCTATTATCATATCAAACAGCTATTTTGCTATATACATATATATGATTTATTGAATAGCATGCTTTTAGTCTCCAAATGAAGACAACCTTCGTCAACAATCACTCAACTAGTGTGTTAAGCCAAATTAACAACTTGATGTGAGACTTTCAAACAATTAACAAGCAATCAACTTCGTCAGTGTAACAAAAAAGTGTTTTTTAGATGTGACCTCATTTATTGGTCTGTAAATATACATTAGATTGAATGACATAGATCCCTTTTTTTCACTTTTAACGAAAATCCTATTTTCGTAATATAGGACCTTGATTCTAGTATGTAGCTTAACTGCATTAATATTACTTAACTGTATGACTGTGAAAAATGATCAATAAAGGTAGGACAACGTAAGAAACCAAGAGTTATCACATATCAAATAAAAAATAAAGTTATTTTGAAGAACATGTTAATTTGGTTACTATCGACAAAAAATGGAAATTTAATCAAAAAAGCGAGGCTGGGTAAGAAAGTATGCATGAATTTTCTTGTGGTAGCGAAATGTAACTCCTCGATTTAGAAATTATAGCTAAGCTATTAATTTGAAATAATCTCTAAAATCGAAGGAAAGATAAATAATCTGTGCAAGAGCAGATTTATAAGTGGCTAAGCGGAAAATGTCAAGATCAATGGTTCAATTAATTTTTCCCTAAAAGATAAGTGTTGAAATTGACGAAATGACGAAACACAGGGTTCAAAAACTTTTTATTACTACGATCGTATAAATATATGAATAGTTAGACATATGGAATGTATTATATAAAGAAATTTAAAAACCAATTCATGGGGCAATCCGTTTATACCTTAAACAATCAAGAATAGTGTATTTCAAAAGAAACTATCAAGCTTGTTAAAAATTTAATTTTTAAATAGGTAAAGTATTTAATATGACAAAAGACACCAGAGATACTCTTCTGTGTGCAATTCATTTATTCAAAGGTAGGGTTCAAACCTATCATCGAGTGGTTGGAAGTTGAGTCCATTAACCACTAAACAATCGATTCCCTAAACGACATGAAAGTAAGATAGATAAAAAATAAGAAATTGACTAGACGATAAAAGATCAATTTACAACGCTAAGATAACAATCGTAGATTACTTTCTACAAAAAAACTTGCCTCCTTCAATTAAAGTATTATAATAATCTTTATTATAGACAAGTGGAATATCATTGAATTTAGCGCCCATCGGGGAAAGGTAAAAAGAAACTGATGCAAAGCGTGATTTAGGAATAACAAATTGATCGTTGCAGAGAGGCTGAAAATTAAAGAGAGAGAGAAAGGAGTGATAAAAGCAGTTATATGTAAGAAAATAATTCCTAACTTAGCTTTACGTACAAACAAACAATCATAAATATAGTAATGTTTGGTAAAATCATTCAGATTTTTCTAACAAAATGTTTGAGGAGACTTAGAAAAGTGGACAATCTAGCGTCAATGGTATTTTGTAAAGTATAGTTCTTACAGAAATTACCATCAACTCGTAATTTAGTTTTATTCCATGACACTTGAGTCTGTCAGTCATATGCAACGTGGAATCCAACACACGTGCATCGGCTTAGGTTACCACACCCTATAAACACAGAGAGTTAACATTATCAAAACAAATCGCAGAGTAATAGAAGTAGCAACAGCGTCAATAGTATTAGGTGATTTTGGGACTCAATATCTAGGGGAAGGCGAAAAATGAATGCGCCTGGGTCATAGCAAACAATTCTGCTCCTTATTGTTTTTAACAATTACTTATGAAAATCACGTGGACCTTAACTGCATAGTTTGCACTCACTTGCATTACTCGGTCCACTCGTCAGTGACCTCACGGACTGATGAAACGTTTTCGTTTGGCCGCCCCTAGCCTTTTTCTAGCCTACTCCTACAACCGGTAAGCATCGCCTGTCGAGGTAAAACATAGAAGCTTAATACTATAATAAAAACTCATTCTATAAATAACTTCGGATGGGGGGAGGAGTGTTGGACCAGTTGATGAAAAGGACGGATATTTTATCGTCCTTCCATGTACTCATGTACATCTATAACGTTTGTAATAATTTCAATTATTAAATGGTTTTTCCTAGAATTTATAATTTTTTGTTAACTGTTGTGTGTATGTGTAACCTGAAAACAGTAAACTGAATATTTCTAGAATGGTTATCATGATAATTCATTTAGTATGAAAAATAGCTAAAAATGAGTTAAATTGTCTAAAGTACACGAATTCATCTTCGGTTTTAATATTATTTCGAATACATTATTCCCTTCAACTCCATTCATTCTTTTTTAACTAAATTCTATATTTAGTATTCTATATTTACTATCATTGATATTATCTCGAATCCTTCCTATTCAATTTGTGAATTTTATCTAAATATAATTAAATGGCATAGCAACTTTGAACGATGCAATATTTGTTCAAAGTTCTACTTTGATTGTAATTGACTGGTGCTCTATCAAAGTTATGTCCAATAAACTACGTATTATTCTTTACGTGCACCGCATTTTTAAATGATAAAAATGAACAAAACATAAACCTTAATTCCTCGCTCCTCTTCTGTTCGATCATCAACTGATGCGGATATAATACCCCAACGGCAGTCCCAATCCAGTAAGTAGCCTCGGATGGCAGGAGTGGCTGCGCTTAAAGCCATAACAATTGGGCATATTGTTGCTAGCTGATCGTATAAGATCCTGGCTTCGTCAATGCAACATGCCTATAATTTGAAAGAAGTAAAATAATTGATACAGACAATGATGTAATAATATGAAGTAGAGTATCAAACATTCAGTCAGTCAGCTACAACGCAGGACCAGGCACATATGTGCATCGGTCCAAGTTGTCACACCTATTAGCACAACAAAATGAACACCAAATTCATAGCATTACTTACTTCGATGGTGGTAATATATAAAAGAAAGATTGCATATAAGGATATAATACAGGTAGAAAGAATTAGTTCGTAGAAAGAAACATACGAAGCGATCTTAATCTCTTAGTTTAAGGGAAGATAGAGAGTGTATACACCGACGCTATTGTGATCGATTCTGAGCCATGTCACACAGATTCTCCAACAAC
The DNA here is from genome assembly GCF_000699445.3 of Schistosoma haematobium. Classification (NCBI taxonomy): domain Eukaryota; kingdom Metazoa; phylum Platyhelminthes; class Trematoda; order Strigeidida; family Schistosomatidae; genus Schistosoma; species Schistosoma haematobium. The sequence goes on along the minus strand of NC_067197.1, from coordinate 20,731,610 downwards.
TGGTTACGAGTCACGCGGACCTCAACCAAGTAGTCTGCATCTACCAACATGGCTAAGACCAGAAGTCAGTGACCTTAAGCACTGATGCCACGTTTTGGTTTGGCTTCCCCTAACTTTCTTCCAACCATCCCCAACACTAGTCAGTATTGCACGTCGTGGTAATTGGTGTTCAAGCATACGCAACACGTGGCCAAACCATCTCAGTCGATCAAGATTCACAACCTCACGAAATCTCAGCACGGATACAGAAGGCTCGACTAGCTTTTGCCAACTTGCGTCATTCATGGCGTAGGCGAGATATCCGTCTATCAACCAAAGGACGTGTTTACTGCGCAGCAGTTCGTTCCGTCCTACTTTATGGCAGTGAAACATGGCCGGTAAGAGTAGAGGATATCCGTAGGCTACTAGGTGTTTGATCATAGGTGTCTTCGAAACATTGCTCGTATATCATGGGACCATCGAGTAAGTAATTCAGTTGTTAGGAAACGGGTACTAGGTAAGGATGGCAAATCAATTGATGAAGTGGTGAGACTTCATCAGGTGAGATGGCTTGGACACGTGTTACGTATGCACAACCACCGACTGCCTCGACGTGCTATGTTCAGTGGTATAGGAGTAGATTGGAAGAAAGCTAGGGGCGGCCAAACCAAAACATGGCACAAGTCCATGAAGTCACTGACAAGTGAACTGAGTCATGTTGGTAGGTGTAGACTACCTGGTTGGGGACCGCGAAATGATAGCAACCGATGGTTAGAGACCCTGAATGACATGGCTCAAAATCGTTTGCAATGGCGCAGGTGCATCCACTCTCTGTGTTCTCCCAAATTCTAATCTTCTGAATTCTTCATGTCCCTTTTTTCCTCTTTCCAAATTTATTTCACTGGATTATACTCTTTAAATAACATCTCCAAACCCTAATCTTCCCGATTACTGCTTATACTCTTATTACCTCTACCACTACGGGATTTGAATCGACAACTGCATCTCTGTGCTAATGTGGTGTGGCAACTCGAACTGATGTACGTACGTACGAAATTCTACGTTATTACTGACTGATTTACCATCATTCCCTAATACCATGCGTCTAACCTCACTATTACTTACGCGGTGATTCCAGCAGATGCGAGCAATATTCCTAAGGGATCTGTGGTCAAATTACACATAAAAGTTTGTTATTCCTAGTGAAACTGATGTAAATAATTCAGCTATGCAGTAAATTCGCTAATTGTTTACTGCTCCATTGTCTAATAATCCAATGATGTAACTTTAATTGTAGTATTTTTTAACTAAAATACAACTCAAATCCTACACTAAACTGCTAACAAAGCTTATTTTTTAAAATAAAAATACTTATAAAACTGTTGTTGGTTATGTCCATAACTAACCAATCAAATCGTTGCTTAAGCTCCCACCAAGTCAATCTGATCTGATGGGTCTATAGACTATCTCTGTTGTATGTAACCTGCCAACTGAAAGATATTATTATCCTGTTATATTAGTGACTCATAATTCTTATTCATTTCTATAAGACACGCAATACTGATCGGTATGTTTGTGCGTTCCACTCAATGACTATAAATCTTTAAACTATTCCACTAATCTAGTTCTTATTTTTAAGTTTAGAAACAGATAAAGTTTAAAGCTAAGTTGTCCTTGGTCTGACTATAGCTCTCATGTAGACTCTGTGGTCGCCAGTATCACGTTTACAGTTCTAGAACATCTGTAGGACAAATTAAATCCTACAACTGTTACTGACGTAAAGGTACATAAATTAACTTTCATCAAAAATGTTAACATTCTTGTAATCAGTAGAATAATTTATCTAGATTATACACACTGCTATGTGAAATACCAAGTGAAAAAGCATATGATCAGTAACAAAAGGTTAGATCATAAAAGTTGAATAATATATAGAACACTTGGATCAGATAGTAAATAAACCAAACAAAATATATAATCTAAGTAATCATGAATACAAATGTTTCCACACATAAAGTAATAAGTTATAGAGAATCACTTCAGGGATTCGAAGATTGCCAAAGCAACGGTAGCATCCCTACGATTCAAAAATATCTGGAACTCAAAACAACTGCCAACCGACATCAAAGTCAGAATGGATACTACAACCATCCTCAGAAAGGTACAGATTTTTATAAACAGCTATGTATATAAGATACTCCATATCCGTCGGTCGTATACTATCAGCAGCAACCTACTATAGCAAGAAACAAACCAGCTTTCAGCTGAAGATGAAATCAAGAAAAAATTTTGGAGGTGGGCAGGACAAACATTGCAAAAATCAACAAACTGCAAAAAACCCAAAGAATGAACAGGATTTGGGAACAACTGAAAAGGAGAGCCCAGGGCAGAGTTGGTTGGAAAATCCTGGTCGGCGGCCTATGCTTTATAAGGGGTAATAAGCGTAAGTAATCAGAATAGTTTCGACTAAATTAATTCTCCTTAAAGACTAGATAATATTATATGTTTCGGAGGTTAACATTGAACAGATACTTGACGTAAAAATATAGACTAGATAAAACTTCTTCAATATTCAGTGTTTCTTTATTTTCAAAATATTTTTCTTCAATGCGTGGCAAAGTAATGTAAATTTATGAATGATCAAAAGACCAACATGAGAATTAAATGGATTGTCCAATTAATACGAATGTTTGATAAAATAAAAACTGAGTTACTTATCCGAAACACAAAAAATTAGTATGTTCATATATATTCTTATTTAAAGGAATTATACTGTGAAAGAAACGTGAATCAAGTCCTCTTTTGTTTGAATGGTTGACTCTGACCAAACTACTTGAAAATGTTTCATAGAATATAAAGCAATACTTCAATCACTATAGAAGTTTAACTCACCGGTAATTAATGAGCTATATGTGATTTCACATTGTTCAAAGAATCACCAAAACTACTATTTATAAGTAGATCATATCTTTATAATGACTACCATACACACAAACATACTGCATTCAGTTGAGAATAACTTACTGATTAAAGACCTATATGCTACTATTTTTACTATGTTTATTCATCATGACAACGAAAATAATATCTAACATGTCTGGTTTTAACATCTAATGACCGTAGAAAACAAACAAGGTCAAAAGTACAACCGAAATGTATTTCTTATAATTTGTAGACAATCTACTGAAACAAAAAATATGAAAACTAGTGATAACTAAAACAAAAATATAAACGCGCTTATGGACGACTACGAAATTAATTTTACCATTCAACTACGTACATTTAAACTGAAGCAGACGCTAGCCTAAAGAGATGATTGGGTATATCTTCGACTTGAAAGTATAAAACATAAGAAAGAGGCATTTTTGTAGCAGATAACAAACATCATTAGTTTTTTGGCTGCCTGCCTCGTTAAAACCTTACAGCACATGCTTAATATTCATTCAAAAAACAGTTTCTCGATTGATCTCCAACAACTCAGTGGTTGTTTTTTACAAGCCTTGCTAAGAGAATATCAGGTTTCTTGAATGATTATAGTATGCATTGTTTTTTACCCAAGGAGTTAAAAGACGTCAACATCATGCTCTGTAATCTGAAGTTGGAGGAAAACTGACCTAATAACTCATTGCATTAATGTTGAGCCATGTAAATGTTTTCCGGATTCAGTTTAGCCAGAAATGGAGGATGTACACTACTAATGACCAAAAACCGTAAAGAAATAGATTCCCCTAGAAATCTTTATTATCAGTGATTTGGTTTCAGTCTCGAATGAAAACCATCCTCTAAGTTATGGAAATTCCAAAAAAGTATTCAAACCATTTACTACATAATTGTCAAATTTGTTTGTATGTGTGTAGCAGTTTTACTAAATTTTTCCTAAAATTCGTAACAATTAAACTTCCATCTATAAACACTGATCATTAAGTGGATAACCCAAAGTTATTCCTAATTATAGTTCTTTGTAAATTTTACGGTATTAAATTTCGGTATTCTATTCCGTTACACCCTAATAATAACTTATAAACACAGCATATTTTTATCAGTTTTTTTCTTGATAAGTTACCCCTTTGTTATGTTACATTATTTTAGTCTTCTACGGTTACTCCTTTGTGTCTATAAAAAGGGATTTCTACCCTCAAGTATCAGAGTATTGGTTCACAATTTCTGGTGCGCCAAATGTTTGATCTCCGAAAGAAGCATGAGAATATGAAAAATGAAGTTACACACTGAACTTTGTGTTAATATAGAAAACCTCTTGCGTTTTATGACCAAAATAAGACAAAATTTAACAGTCTCCATATATTATTCAGTGGTATAATATGCTAGGTACGCTTTAGTCTGAGACAAAGAAATGTAGTTCAGTAATTTCTTACCACATCCTGTAATAATTAATAACTCATAACTATTATGAAACAGTTAGTAATACTAAATAAATTTCCAAATATTTGCGTATGGTCTGGTTGATTCACAAGCTCACTAATATTTAAGTGTCTAAACCAAGGCACTGCTTCATGTAATAACAGACAAATCAAAACTTCGGGTAGAATTGGATATTTTCAAGTTAAATTATGACAAGAAGTACTGTTTTAAAACAGAGAAAACATACCTGGAAAGTGATCTGTAAACAGCTACAACCCATTCCGAAGCCCATAGCATCTAAATAAACATGATTCGGTAAAGCTGCAGACGTTGAAGTGGGATCATTTTGATTTGGGAAATTTTCAATAAATGGTTGAGGTGTACATGTATCTCGATAAACTAAAATTATTTTATTGAAAAAGTCAAATGTCAGCATAAAAAGAACATGTCTGAATGTCAAAACAATGAACAGGTACATGTAAATAAGAAATCAATACATGAGATAAAGAACAATATTAGTTAAAAAAATTCTTTAAAAAATACATAAAAAAACTCCGTTTATACATGAAGAAGAGTGGAGGACTTCATGAAGTTGAGAAAACTTTCATACGGAAATATTATTGATTTATATTATTTAAATTATTTATTTATAAAATGTGATCATGAGTTCCAATTCATAAATAGTGACAAGCTTCGTGGGGGAATTCTCGGAGTCCTAGTGAGAACCCGTGGTCAGTGGAGTTAGTCCATGTCGGGAAGAGACAGGTATCTACCTCAGTGCAGTGGAATATGGTCGTGCGATTTCGTGGGTTGGTTGAGGTTAGACGTAAACACCGTTGGATGCCGTCTCAGTAGCCTAGAGGTTAGGCGTTCGCGCGCGAGGCTGAAGGCCCTGGGTACACACTGCCGAGGAGTCCCACAATGGGATGAAACGGCCGTTCAGTGCTTCCAGGTTTTTGATGGTGGTCTAACATCAATCTTAATAATCTCCACAACCCCATACTGATAATAAATAATAAATTATTTCTAGTAAATAACTTTTTATACTCATTGTAGATAGTTTTTTGAACTTATGATTTAATATAAAAGGCAATATCGAGGCAATCCGAACAGGATGCATATATGCCAATAAGAGACTGATCAATTGCAGTTCTAAACATCAATGGGAGGATTCAAACAAATAATACAAAATGAATATAAATGGATATTTTATAAATATCCCCATGAACATAAACAGATCCTTTTTTAATATAATTGATTCAATATACAATCAACACTCAACAAACAGAATGTAAAGTTCATTAAACAATTAAATTTTATTAGATACTATGTTAGCGGGACATAGACTGGATTAAAGCATGCTCAACGCACGATTGCTTTGGTGCACGCTGATTGGCTAGTTATTATCCAATCAGCACTAGTCGATACTTGGAGAATACTCTAGAATCTTCTCATGTAAAAACTATAAATATACTGACGTTTTTCCCTATTGTGCTTCTTACTTCCATCTAACCTTGTTATTTGGAATATAATCTCTTTCCTATTCAACCGTGTTCTGATTTGGGGACTTGTCGAGTGATTCGGTGTCCAAGAATACTAAGCAATAAGAATAGCTGGGTCATACTGCAACAAAGAGATTATAACATACTATTTATAGCTATTTTTCGAGAAACTCAGTTAAATGTTTTCAAACAAAACTAGAATAAATCAAAAATAAGGAATTGGCTTTTTACAAATAAATTCAAATTTTACCATAAACAATGATAAACAAAAACAATTATTATTGCTATTACTATTCATATCTTAACTGTTTGTTTTAATAACGTTGTTGAAAACGCATTGATCATAGACATTAGAAAATCCATTTCAATTTATTTTAGAAATATATAAAAATTCAGTATTATTCATCAAAGATTTGTAGATCATCAGAAACACTAAACTACAAGCCCAATCAAAACGAAAATCCCAAATAATTTTAATTTAAACAAATAACAGAATGGATCACTATGTTTCGAACAGACTCTACGTTGGAATATGGTGGGTGGGTAATTACTCTCAATATTCCGTTCACCTACAATAATAATAATAATCTAACAAAGCATGGGTTTATGTTCTTGAACTTAGGCCACATTATTTGTATGAGGGATAACGATATTACTTGGGATCTCAAACTAAATCAAGATAAAGTGGGGTTTAAACCACAGTTGTACCGGTTAAAAATAGAATGGATTTAGCAATTGAGCAGCCACTCATCGTAGTTTTGCACTTCTCTATTTAATGAATACAAACAATGTTAGAAAATTACACAATGATTAAATCAACGAGAGTTGACTTAAAACCTATCCTGATTGAATGGAATTCGGTATTAGACATATATCTCTAAATGAATTATGATATTTAAAAAAAGCCTTTTTGCGACTGTTAGAACTTGGAAGAAGAAGAGTCCAGACATTTGATTAAGAAATAATTATGTAAGTCATTTTCAATTAATGTATAGAAAGCAAAGAAATAGCAGTAATCAATTTTTAGATGTCAGAATTGTGTAAAAGTTGGAAGGTTAAAACGAGGTATACACAAAACATGGGGTTAACTTGACAGTGTGACTCACAAGTGCAAAGAAAAACCAATGAATCACCTTACCTATTGACCAAATTCCATCCGCTCTCATGATAGTATTAAAGAACAGCTAAACACTATTCGTAAATAACATAAGAATACATTCCCATTAAAGTTAATCAACAAGTGCATGAAACACATAGATGAGACCTAAAATAACAGCAGTTTTAAGCATAGAATTATCTTTAAAATTGGAATTTAGAATTGAGGTCTCCGGTAAGATTAAAATGCAATGCATAAGAAAAACTCAGAAGTGAAGATTCAATAGATCCAATCTATATACATTATATTACAATCGTCTAATTTTAGAAACCGCATAAATTTACTCCTTTTATGTAAAGTCTGTGTTAGTGGGTGTAGAGTAAAGCAAGTTTACTGTCGATTATCTGAACATCATCAGCAATAGTTAAACAGACATAAACGAAGATTCGTTTAGATCACTAGGCTTCTCTAACTTTTAAAAGTTGAAATTAAAGAAAGATTAGCATTGTTCACTTAAGTTTCCATGTTCTTAATGAAATAAATAAGCAGATTTAATATATACTTGGTAAATAAATCATTCTTATTCGTCTGATGTGCACTGGCAACAATTTGTTTAATAATACACTTGCTATTTCTATTTAACATTATCAGATTGAACTGAATTACTCAGCTGATAATCTTATTTGCGTTTCTAATTAAATATCCATATGTATTGCCAATGTACATAATTGACAAATAGAAATGATTTATGTGTAAGCATGGATTGTGAACTGACATTTTTTTAATAAATATTACGAAAATATGACCTTAAATATAAAATTTACATACATACATTAAATCGACTTAAATAAACCACTTACTGGGGACATTTATAGCAACTTTAGCTCCACGCCGTTCACGAATGTTACGCGTTAGCGTTCTGGAAAGAAAAGAACACGTAAAGTGATAGACAAAAAATTTAAAAGTTATGTTATATAAAAATGTCTTAACAAGTATATGTGTGATTAGATTGTTCGAAATGGATTGCGCAAATATATCACTTAATTCTGATAAACTTTGTCTTTTCAATGCATTATCGAAAGTTATGTTACTCTACTCAACATTAGACCAAATAGAGCTGATATCACTGTACAGTATTCATAAGATAAGGATCTAAAAGGTGAATAAATAAAGATTACTTATGTCGATAAGTGAAACAAATATTTTCTGATGGACAAACCGAATGAAGTTAGTGACTTTGTTTCGACCGTTTAAAAAAACGCAAGTTTTTAGAATTTAGTCTTCAAGTTTAAACTCAAAACCCATAAAAATGGTCCAAATTTGTCGATTTTCCGTCTCTTTGAAAAATCTTTAGTACCTTCATCTATTTGCCCACCCCCACCCCACTTAATTATGACTTATTCTAGATTAATTTTAAAACTTTCCTCTACTTTTCAGAAATAGATGGAGTCTTATGTTCGTCAGTTTATCTATATTAACACGTAACGTGTACGAACACGTCAGGTTGAGTAGGGGATTTTAAATATTTAAAAAATCGGTTATTAAATCACAATCCCATTGAAAATTTAATGTATTTGGTTCCCATTAAAAAAAATAACTAGTACTCAAATTACAATCCATTTAAATTTACCTAAAAAAGTCATTACTGGTGAAAAAACCAACAATTTTGAAATAACGGTAAAAGTTGAATCTTCTAGGGACATCTTATTATTCTAATAAATTGATATTGGACAAAGTAGAAATAGGTGTTTTTAATTTGGAACCTAAAAAATGTAAGAGCTTTACAATGAGGCAATTCATGTCTGAGTGATGTGTGGTTTGATGTAGTAATTCAATTTAAATAGTGCACAGAACATGACTTAAATTGCAGCAAAGTATAACACTGTAACCTTTGTCTACAGTTCAATAAGCAGTTCCCGGCTATTTTACGACACCAAGTGTTCATGAATTTGAAACTACATTTTTAAATAAATTAACAACAATAATTACACTGTCCTTTGTGATATATGATACTTAAGTGAGATATTTGTTGAGAGCTGTAAAAAAAAATGTATAATCATTACGGCATATATATATATATATATATATATATATATATATATATATATATCATGAAACTTATATGAACATTATCAAACCCTTAGTACATAGCTAATATATATTATTACACTAATATAATTTATTTTCAAAATATATTTCATCACTAATGACATTTCCCTATATATTTAAGTTTGCAAAGTATGAGAAATAAAGAGAATAGTGTACAAACAAAACAGGAAAAGTGAACAACACGAAAAACTGCAAAACTGTTTGCGTGCCAAAATAGCAAAACAATATTTAAAATGTACTGTATATCAGTAAATCGAACTATGATTAGATTTTTAATTTCAATTGATTGTCTGTGTGAACTTAGTTTAAAAAAAAAAACATTCAGAAGCCGTTACAATTCAAATAACAGAAAAATTCATTTCTCTAAAGCTTTTACGCTAACTGTCCACAAATTGTATAAAAAACATGTTATTGGCCGTTATTACTCTTAACTCCGCCTGTATTTCTTCTGGAGTTACTACCGATCCCAAAGCCGGAAAAAAGGAGGGTTGGGTATAGGGTCGACAACTCCAACCCATAGAGAAATACATTGCTAAAAAAACGTTAACCAGATAAAACAAATTAAACCATTTGAACTCTCCTCTCCGAGTTGAAGGAAGAATTATGATGCCTCATGATGAAAACCTAAATTCTCCGGAAGGCTGATGCCCCTACTGATAACCATTAATATATATACATGGAATGTCCGCACAATGTAGGAGACCAGGAAGAATAGTCAGATAGCAACGGAAATGAGGAGATACAACTTGACAGTACTCAGAACAAAAGAAACCCACTGGACTCAAGCTGGACAGAAAAGGCTAGATATGAGAGAGATGCTGCTGTATTCCGGTAACGAGGAGGAAAATGCTCCGCACACACAGACCTTCTTATAGATGTCACTCCACCAACAACCGAGGAAATCAGGATGACCATCAGACAAATCAAGAGTGAGAAAGCAGCACGACCTTGATGGTTTTGTTCTCTGGGCTGGATAGTTTGGTCGTGGAGCTTTCATCGTTCTCCTGAACATCACCAGCACCTGAAGTTTGTGCTCCACGACCAAACCATCCAGCTCAGAGAAAAAAACTCTATCAAAATCATCAACCTGAGCTACAAATCTTCACCATCTCAGCAGCACGACCTGAGAGTATACCAGCTGAAGCACACATAGAAGCAACTGCAAACATGCTCCAAATTCTATTGCAGAAAATTTGGAAGGAAGAACAAGTGTCGATGGACTGGAAAGAAGGACACCTCATCAAGATACCAAACAAAGGAGATCTGAGCAAATGTGAGAACTACAGAGGCATTACACTACTATCGGTACCGGGAAAAGTTTTCAGAGTGTGACTAAACCGGATATAAGATTCAGTAGACGGTCAGCTTCGAGATCGTGCACAAACCAAATTGCGACACCACAGATCATTACTGAACAATCAGTTTAGTGGAACTCGTCACTATACATCAACTTCATTGACTATGAGAAAGTATTCGACAGTGGACAGGAGAACCTTATAGAAACTTCTTCCACCTGAGAAGATCGTAAGCACAATACGAAATTCGTACGACGGACTACACTGAGAAGTCGTGCATCGAGGACAGATGCATTCCAAATAGGGACCGAAGTCAGACAACACTCCCTACTCTTCCCTCTTTCTCTTTCTCCTGGTGGTTGACTGGATTATGAAGACCTCGACATCTCAGGGAAGCACAGAATACAATAGACATCTCGGAATCAACTACAAGATTCGGACTTCACAGATCACCTGGCCCTTCTATCCCATACACAACAACAAATCACAGTCAGTGTAACAGCAGCCTCTGCATCACTAGGCCTCAACATACACAAGGGTAAAAGCAAGATCCTCAAATTTAACACAAAGAACATCAATCTAATCACATTTGATGGAGAAGCTCTGGAAGAGGTGGAATCTTCCACGTATCTGAGCAGCAGCATCGATGAACAAGGAAGATCAGATGCTGATGTAAATTTATGGATTGGCAAAGAAGAGCAGCATTCCTACAATTGAAGAACATATGGGACTCGAAACAATTGTCAACCAATGTAAGTCACGATCTCCAATACGGACGTCAAGACAGTCCTACTGTATGGAGCTGAAACTTGGAGAACTACTGCAGCCGTCATCAAAAACGTACAAATATTTATAAACAGTTGTCTACGCAAGGCCCTCAATGTTCGTTGGTCGGATACCATCAGCAACAGCCTACAGTGAGAGAACAAATCCACTTCCACCTGAAGAGGAAATTAGGAAAATACGTTTGAGGTAGGTAGGATATACATTACGTAAATCATCAAACTGCATCACGAAGCAAGCGCTTACTTGGAATCCTTAAGGGAAACGAAAAAGAGGAAGGCTGAAGAACACACTACGTCGGGAATCGGAAGCAAACATTACAAGGATGAATAGCAACTAGAAACAACTAAAGATTGTCCAGGAGAGAGTTCGATGGAGAATGCTGGTGGGCGGTCTATGCTCCTTCACGAGGGGTAAGTTATTACTCTCATACTTTATTAATAATAATATTATATATACATCCATTAACTACAGAGATTGGTTAAAAATGCGATTTTAGCAATAGCTAAGCAATGTTCGTTTTAATATAAAAAATGATGCTTCGATAGGCACTACATACGGTCATCTAAGACAGTAGAAAATATATAAATGAAACTTCAAGTGGACGTTTTTGAAAAAGTATTATGTTCAACGACTCCAATTTTATGCTTTAACACAATGAACTAAACAGAAAACGACATTTCTTACTTTAGTGTTTCTCAAGATTTGAGTAATTTTCGGAATTTCCATCATCCCTTGATATGATTTCGACAATCAGTGAAATAAAAGAATACTGAATAGTCATTTTGTGGTAGTATGAAATTCCCAAGTACGCCTTCATAAAAGTTATTCTGAAAACACTTAAAGTATTCATCAGAAATCTATCTTAAGATGGATATCTGGCGATTCTAACAGAAGGCTATACCTAGTATAACCAATCCACTGGGAACTAAGAGAGACAATTACCGATGACAATGGATATCGATCACACTACATTGAAAATTGATTTAAGTTTAGAAATGTAGACCACTAAATTCCGACGATAGCCATGCAGGACCTTCCTCATTACGAGACCTGGATTATCCTTTAACGTTGTGAAGGCCACACTGGACGCCCAAGTGACTTTGCCCTGTGCATAGACGTCCAATCTGTGTAATGAAACCCTTGCCAATACTGCATTATATCTCAAACTCGCCCTCCTAAATCACTCGATTGGCAGTAAAACTCATCCTAGATTGAGTCCGAACCCAAATTTGTCAGTACGCTGGTGAATGTTACGAAGAGCTATCGTTTCAAGCATATTTTTATTGCTTTGATGGTATTAAGACTTCTTAAATGGCCTAGTATTCTTGGACACTTCACATTACTCCACTATTGTCATTCAAAACAGGACTTGGAGAGGAACGTAAATGTCTTAAAGTAAAACTAGTAAATTTATGTAGTTATACACCAATCATAGTGAATGCATTTCATGAGCTGAGTAATTGTAAATGTATACAAATCACAGTGCAAGATTTATTACAATAAAGCTGCAGTGAAAATAAAATAACGAATTTTATAATGGATAAGAGTTAGCGGATGAAGTTCATCTTAAATCAGTTTATGAGGTCTAAAATTAATTTCTTCATGGCTACAGTAATTAGGGACTCGATGTCCTCGACAGATTAAGTCCTTTACATTAACATCACATAAACAACTATTAACGGGAATCTACGTGATTGGTGCTTCCTGCGCTTCGGTACTTAGTACGATACCGATGTATCAGGGTCTCAGGACAAACACACGCAGAACAGTCTTTTCGAATGGAGATGGAGAATGAGTTCGTAGTACTTCACTAGTCTTGTATGTGGGTCCCAAATATACAGAATGTATCAGTACTAAGACATCAGAGATGTGACCAAACCTACCAATTGTCCGATCTGTATCAAATTGCAAACGTTGAAGGAGGAAGGTTTAAACAACAAATATAGCTCCCGAAAAGTTGTATCAGATTTCTCATTCGATAATATCATCCATAAAATCGACGACTCCGTGACTTACAACCGTCAAAGCAGGAAACAGACTTTAACAGAGAATAGCTGCTGGATGAGTCAAAGGACAAAAGTATATAGATAGTGGGATTAAAACGAAACAGAACACCGAGGCAATCGACTTGTATTAAATTGATCGCAAATATCCTTTTAAAAAGTAATGAAGTGGAGCCAATAGGATATTTTCTTAATAGCTCTTTATTACCATACTTGTGATGAAACACTTTTTAAAAATCCCAAACGTGTCAAAACAAGATGAAATTTTATTACTGTTCACATGGATATTAGCATCTAGAACTACTAAACAGTTAAACCCATCTAGTAAGGTGTAATATTTGAGTTATTCACGTAGAATCAGTTTACGTATCTGTGTGATTATAACGAGTTAAAAATCTTACAAATTATTCAACAACCGCACAGCTCGCATAAAAAGCTAATTACCTTGACTATAAATGAGTTGAATAACTACTTACTGTTTCCATAAGTTCGATGCAGTTATTTTAAGAATAATTTGTTATCCGAATACAACAACTGTTTTGATATTATTTTTAACAACGCTAATGAAAAGTTCAAGGAAATTTGTTGTGAACTAAATATGAATTAAGCTTACTTAAAACGTGGATGTCCTTGAGTAATAGCTGCATCTGGAAAAAACAAACTTCTGGAAGCACCACTATCAGGAGTTGGTTTGGCAACTGGATAGCAAAAGTTATCACAACCCAATCTAAATCGTAATGCATAATGAATATAATAAACATTTGATGATAAATGTTTTTTCTGGAAAGTAGCAGAGAGGAAATCACACAAAGAAAGTGTGTGAAATCAACTAATAATAACAATAATTAATTAATCAGAACAGCACAACAATCTGTAATTCATTTTTTTTAATATTTAGGAGTTAAAGAGAAACCCTACTGATAACGCATACTTTGATATTAGTATGAATGTAATCCTATGAAACTAGCCAGTAAATATTTATATACAACAGTAAAGTTTGTAACTTTTAAGCATTTACGGATCTATTCTATAATTTTTAATTAGACCGTTATGAATGTGGTAGAACTTTAATTGTACATGATTATTTGAACTTCACTGGTAGGCAATTCGACAGTGAATTCGAAATCCAAGAAGTGACATACTCTACACTCACAAGCACGGGATTCACACTGCTCATGTTTTCAACCAGCAGAATCACTGGGATGAAGATTAATGATAACTATTTTTTATACGTATTCAATATCTGATGACACGAGCTTGTCTTACTTTTTAGTACCTATCTTCAGTTCAAAATTAATTGCATAAACCATGATTTTCACTAGAAATTCAACAATTTACTTCCATATTCTGTAGTGAATGGTAGGTCGCTATTTAAATTGATGACTTTAGGGATTGAGTTCATTACTGCTAATTTTTATTATCGGCGAAAATCGGTTGAAAATCAATGGCATTAAAATTATTATTTGATGTATTTCGAATAAAAAAATTCAAAGTTTTAAGATTCTACCCCCGCCAAAAAACCTAACGCAGTAAACATGAATATGCATTTCAGACAGGTGACATGACCAAATAATTATGATGTTCAAATAAAAGGCATTTGAAGTCTATCTGTATAGACAACATATCACATAACATTCTCTGTTAGTCACTGACATCAAAGCAATAAGAACAAACTTAACCAGATAAAATGAATCCATTTAATTTTGTTAGATATATTTAGCTACAATCAACCCAAAGTATGCACAGAATCAATCAAATAGGAACATAGGTTTTTTACTGTTGAATACAATAAACACGATAATTGCCGCAGTTAGACAATACAAAAAGATAACAACATTAAGTTTTTACAGTTCAACAAAGTTACCTAAACATCAGGAGCCGAAAAAGAGATCAAAACATTTTAATATCTTCATAACCATGAAGGGTGCGAAAACTATGCGAAAGATTTCACGCTAGTATTGAATTATAAGATTATTATTCATTTGGACATTGTTGAACAACACTTCGTCATTTATCAAGTTTTTGATTAAATCGTAGTAAACATTTATTTTACTCAGTCAGAAACACGTTCTTATTTCACTAATTCTGTTATATGCGGACGAAGAATAATAAGTAGTATATGCTAGGATCTATTTATGGACTGTTATTACATATATTCTTACTGTATAACTATTAAGTAACTACATTATGTGCATATTCAGATTCCTTTCATTATAAGCTTCCATTTGACCTATTGACTACTATTATATGATTTACCAGTCTTAGGTTATTCTCAACCTATTAGTAACAGTATCTCACAATTACAGCCACTTTCCGGCCTGATCTTGCATAATTGTTATCTTCTATTTTATGATGTTGTTGGGCTGGTTTATTTGTACATAAACCCAGTATATCTCAAATACATGATTCATACAGCGGAGGCTAATATCGGTGTTCTAGACTGAACCGACTGGGTTAGGCGAGAAGCTACTATCTTGGTGGATCAAGAAGAAATCAGAGTTGACTCTGAACTGCTGGTAATGGGTTATGTGTCATTGATCTGGTCAGTAAGTCGGTGTTCTAATTGGCGATCGTATCACGTGATAATTAACAGGCTATAAGAACATAACAATTTTTTAAATAAATAATATATTTGTAATATCCCAATGAGTAGAAAATTGGATTTTCTGAGGTTTCGTGACTTAGTGCAAGCCACTTCAGAGAATAAATAACCAAATTACAACCAGTTCAAGTTTAAATAGTACAACGGAACAATAAGAATAATATGTGATCAATCAAAGAACAGGTCTGAACAAGTTAATGTTGTCATTTCGGTCAAGGTGATTCATAAGTGACATGTATGTAAATTTGTGTGTAGGTATGTGTGTACTGTTTAAGGATGAAAATTTGTGTGACCTTTATGGTGAGAAAGGATAGAGTTTGATTTGTAAGATGATAATGTGAATTGTAAATAGAATCAGACTGGGTGGCTAGGATAGATAGTCCCAGTAGGATGTATGGTAAGGCCTTCTTTTCTATTGGGAGAAGTAGGATTAAGCATTATATGGAAGGTTTCAGCTATTCTTATTGGGATATTACAAATATATTATTTATTTATAGTAATCTACCCAATGCTCAGTTTATTCGAAATTATCAAATCAAACCTTGGTAATGATACCTATAACAAGTTTCGTACACATTTCAGATTCATTGAGAATAAATACAGGTAATCAAATAAAATGAATTCATTTACTCTTGTAAGATTTTGCTTGTTAGCTTTACTATGGATATTTTTGAGAAAAATACATACCGTGGAAAGGCTGATATTGTCAATGCGATGCAATCTTCAGGAAGATTCGCCACTAAATCTAATCGTCTTTTTTTCATGTTGCACTCGACAGTGTTAAAAGCATCCAATAGTCGTCCAAAAGGAATTCTAGGTACTCCTTCTATCATATACTCAGCATACTCGGGTTGCCAAGTTATTTCATCACTGAAATAGTTTGAAACGTCATTTTATTATAGACAAAATACGTACGGGATTACAACTGCCAAAACACTGGTGATATTAAATCGTGATGTAGATAACTAGTAGGTAACAAAACCTTTGTCAGATATCAAATCCCACGTACTTTGAACATTTCATTACAAATTAAAGCAAATCCTTTTCAGGGTGGTCACGTTAATGTGAGTAGATCAATATTCATCCAATGGGCGTTGAATATGGGAAGGTTTGAAAAGTAATATTCCTTCTATACGGATCGGACCTTTAAATGCGCCACACAATAACAATGTGGCTAATAGTAGTTATCATCGGTTTGCATGAGGGTCGTGATATTACCGAAGCAGGTGGTTTTCTTAGGGGGCCACACTCAGAGCCTTTGACCTAAAGGTCTAGTCCACAAGGCAGTAGAGCAACGTTAGGAGATGCAGTCCCATGGAAGCCGGTCACTAACAATAGGTTTACACGCCATTTGTTCCCTCGGGATCCTGGAGACCATATACACCGTTGGTTTGGAATCAGGGTTTTCCAACTCCCCTATGTGGAACTTCTGTGTCCACCAACCCGGTCAAAGAGCCAGACATTCATTTTTCGTCCTCTCGACCTTGTGAAAAACACCCTTGTGGAAAGAAGGCAGTGAGTAGGACTCCTGGCAGTGACTGTATACTTGCAGCCCTGTGGGAGCATTTCGAGAGCGAGAGTGGATTCTTCACACCCTCGACGGTACCGTGGCATTAGGGGCTTGAATTTTCGTAGTATTATTTTTCTTTTGTTGGTGTAGTTTTTCAGTTGCCAAAGTGTTAATTCAACTTACTACTACTCTACAACCTAGTACATACAGCAAATCTTTTCGACAGACTATATAACGCTTTACGTTGACGGGAGAACAAAATAAGGTACTTAAACCGAATCACGAATGCAATGATTAAATGTTTACTGAGTCAAATGAAGGAAATTAATGGGAAGAGTAGATCTAAAACTTAAGGATTAGTTGAGTAGTGTAGTGAAGTGAAGAAAATGTTAATTCCAAGACATTTATGACCTTACTACCTAAACTGTAATCATTTGTTATGGAAAAAATATGAATTAAATAACTGTAACCCGTATACTAGTGTGTAGGTTTGAATCATTATGAACGTACCTGATATCACTTTTCTTTTCATTTATCAACTTTAACAACTCCGAAGCACCAAGATAGAGTTGTGCTGCATGTGTCGAAGGGTCAATGCGAACCAATGTGTACTCAATCTCATCACCCCATTTCAGTGTATGTTTCATTCGTGAATTCAGTTTGTGATACAATGATAAGAACTGTTTGATACCCTGTTCTCGAATGAATAACGCGACTTTTTTAGTTTCAGGCCAGTCTAGTGGCGATCCAACTGTCAACAAGCCCATACTGTATGGAAATATATTAATTACAGTTAGTGTTTTGGACACAGAAATTCAAATACTAGGTGATGAATGTTCTTATATGCGGTCGAACGAGAGAAAATGATGTTTATGAGATAATACACAAATGTTCACTCAGCGGGATTAGTGAACTAAACTTGAATCCTACCCAAACTTGTAAAAATGGGATTCAATTCACTAAGGGACCATTCATATTGAGAAAAGTACGAGTATATAATCTTTTCTGATGAAATGTATTGCAGGTTGAAATGAACTACTGTAAGTCGACAACGACATACACATCAATGGTCATTATAAAGTTAGTCATATCTTCAAATACTTATCATGATTATTATGGAACGCCTAAATTTGGCTTAAAATTCCCCTTTAAATATACTTCATGTCTTACCAAACTCTACAGAACGACGAGGTTTTGAGGTCAGCAAGTTGGTTTGCACTTTGTAAAAGTTCTTGCTAAATTACATCTACGAGTTTTCACCATCAGGTGGAATATTGACTTTTGAGGGGTGGGGAATTAGGGTTACATACGTTAGTTTCCATAACCCGAAAATATTAATCTGACAAATTATTTAAACAGGTCAATAAATAGTAGTTTCCAAAACGAACTATATGAACCTGGAACCACCAGGTATACGGAAGATCAAAGGATTATTTTGAAAAGCTAGACCATATATGTTACATAAGAAAAACCCCTTGAGGCTTTCAGATTTTCACCTGTCATGTCAGTAATAAACGCAAAACCACAACTTTTGATACTGGGTAAAGCCTTATTAGTAGTGAAAAAGTCTTTTGTGCAGAAGTAAATAATTACTTATTCACTGAACGCAAACTAAAATCCTCTTATACAACATCCCCTTGATCACCTATTATTAGGCTGAAATAGTTGACTACATTACTAGTAAATATGTGTCATCATTTTAAATCACTGGTGTATTAAAAAACAATGGCAAAGCCCTGACTTAAATATTTGATAATTATATCACTTAATGCATTAACTGAAATAATAAGTCTTATGTGACTAACGAAAACACTTTAAAACAAGTTATCTAATACAACTGTATTATTCCAGTTTTTATAAACACAAAGTGGACATATCACAACACAATCTTACTTGGAAATCTGTCAAATGAAGAAATGAACTAATGACCGTGTGGCCTGCTTTATAAATTTGCCAGATTCACCAGCTTAGTTCCTATTGGTTGATTTTTGTCTAGTACAGTGACAAATATATTCAATCTTCAAACTTTGAACTTTATCAACAAGATATAACGAATGACTAGTCCCTTGAGATTTGTGTCCGGGTTGTCATATAGTTTTTCATAATGTATAGATTTTAATACTTTTTTGATTTTTTAAGAATATAAAATAACAAAATATTTATTTGGCAGTATAAGGATCTGCAGTGAAAAATAACTCCAAAATAGACAGCATTGTAAGCATTCGCTATTAATGCTGACCCCAGCAGTTTTCATGAATGCTACTATACGAAAGCCTTCGACCGGACATTCTGGCTGTAGCCGATTCGGAATGCTTTGAAATAGTCTGTTTGTATATCACTGAATTTATATTTGAACTACTGGTAGTTGTGTATTTAATTTTCTTTATGGGAATCAAAACTGTTTAAGAACCTTCATTTAATCATCGGTCTCCTTCGTATAATTTTCGCATTCTGTTTGTTCGTTGTGAGTGGTCTTAACAGACCTCCATATTTCCCTCGTTTCTGTGAATAGATAGTTCTATGAGTATTCGACATCGATACTTGCCGTTCTACTTTTACGAGACACACCATTACCTGAAGGCGCGGGGTCAAACATCAGGATCACATCCTACTTTATACTGTGCTGCTCATCCCCTATGAAGGCTAATCAGCTTATATTTCACATACTTCGACAAATAGATCTTAAGTTCGAGTATACTCTTGTGTTCCACCAACCTTGATTTCTGGTTTGCTGGGCCCTAGAATCAGTGTGGAAAATGGGGAAGTTCTGCCCATCCACTATCGTTCGCGCATATTTTGGCCTCTCATAACCTCGAAAATCGGCTGAAGCCGTTATACTACGGCTAGACCACAGTATTATTCATGAAGACTAAGTTTGTATAGCACTAACAGTGAAGTTGGGAGTCATAATATTTACATTACAAACACAAACGATAAACCTAACAAGCTACCTACATGCGACCTACAACAACGATGGAACACTCAGCGGTACCTCCCAAATCAGATACAGCCATTTCATTCAAGGTCTCTAACCATCGGTTGCTATCATCTCGCGGTCCCCAACCAGGTAGTCTACACCTACCAACATGACTCAGTCCACTTGTCAGTGACTTCGTGGACTTGTGCCATGTTTTGGTCTGGCCGCCCCTAGCTTTCTTTCAACCTACTCCTATACCACTGAACATAGCACGTCGAGGCAGTCGGTGGTTGTGCATACGTAACACGTGTCTCAGCCATCTCAACTGATGAAGTTTCACCACTTCATCAATTCATTTGCCATCCTTACCTAGTACCCATTTCCTAACAACTGAATTACTTACTTGATGGTCCCATGATATACGAGCAATATTTCGAACATGCTTGCATTGTTGCTTAGAGTGGTCATAAGACTCTGCATTTTGTCAGCGTCTTCACCAAATAAAACTACGTCATCACCATATTCTAATTCAAAAAGTGAACCTCCCGGTAGAAGTTCAACCCCTGGAAATCTAGACGAGGAAAGTGTTATCTCCAAAAGTACGTCGACGACAAAGTTGAACAAGAATGGAGAGAGTGGACAGCCCTGACGAACACCACTTGAGGTAATCAGTTCTGATGAGAGTTCGCCATAAGCTCTCATTCTACCAGTTGTGTTCGAGTAGAGAGCTTTTATAAGGTTAATGTACTTCTTTGGTACTCCTTTCAGTGACAAACACTGCCATAGAACCTTACGATCAACAGAGTCGAATGCCGCCTTAAGCTCGAGAAATACTACGATTGTGGGGCGTCTCAATGTGTGTCTGTGTTCTAGAACCTAACGTAGTGTGAATATCTGGTCTATACAACCACGTCCAGGTCGAAAACCAGCCTGTTTTTCTCTGGTCTGCTCTTCACGAGCTTTAGTTAGGCGTCGAAGTATTATTGTAGCTAATATTTAAGACACTATATTTGTCAAACTGATTCCTCTGTGATTGTCACAAGGGGACTATTTTCCTTTCTTATAGACTGGCACAATCAGTGATTGAGACCAGTCAGATGGGATTACGTCCAGTTCCCAAATTCTACCTAAGACCTCAGTTAATCTCACTGCTAATACTGGACCACCATCCTCAAAAATCTCAGGAGTAAACCCGTCAGGGCCTGCTGCTCTCCCTCGCTTCAGATTTCCTATGGCTTTTTCACATGTGAAAGAAGCTACTAGGTTCGACCCGGACTCTGAATCATCCTTACTAGATCCTATATTGTCTCACTATGAGGATGACGTCGCGAACCTTGATTACATGCCACCTCTAGGTGAAAGTGATCACGCACTTTTGGCTTTTGACTTCCATATAACTGTCAATCACGAGCACTCGTAAGTCGCCGCACCCCACATCCCTTGGACTATATCAAGAGGACCGCGAAACTCTCCATCATAGTTCAGTAGGGATGTCCGCATCCTTCTCCGTAAGAGAAGAAAAATGTGGGATAGATTTAGGTTACTGGGCACTGATGAGACAAAATCTCAGTATCAAAGATCTCGGAATACACGTGCCTCGACCCTCCGTAAGTCTAGAAAGTTGTACGAAGAGAAAATTGTTAAGGAATCCATAGAATGTCCTAAACGCCTGTATTCCTATATAAACCAAAGGATAAAAAGAAGGGGAAATATTCCTGCACTATGGGGAGATAGTACTCCCGCATCATTAATGGAGGACGACTTTGGTAAGGCTCAAGTGTTCTCGAACTAGTTAAGCAATGTATATCTCGTCAGCGCATACAAATCCCACACACATACACTGGACTGCGTGTCTTTGGTCTGCTAAATAAGCTTGACTTAGGTAAATCGATGGACACCAATGAATTGCATCTCACGATACTAAAGGAATTATCTAACTTCTTTACGAACCCTTTAAGTATATGCTTCAATCTATCCGTAATCCAGGGTTGTTTACCAAAAGACTGGAAAAACGCCATAGTAAGTCCTGCCTTCAAAACAGGTTTGAAACATAAGCCTGAGAATTACCGACCTGTTAGCCTAACTAGTGTAGTTGTTAAAATCTTAGAAAAGATTATTCGGAAGGAGATGTTTAAGACCGGATCCTTTCAGAGAAGCAGCATGGTTTTAGAATAGGTTATTCTTATCTCACTAACTAATTAGTGGCTCGTGAAAGCTGATGCGTTCTTAAGGACCAAAAGTTACCTGTAGACGTAGCCTTCATTGATTTCAGCAAAGCTTTCGACGAAGTTCCGCACAACCGGCTGTTATATAAGCTAATAAATGTCGGAATTGGAGGCAATCTATTAATGTGGATAAAAGACTTCCTAGTTGGGTGCCAACAAAGAGTACGGGTGCACTCAAAGTTATCTAGCTGGGAAACTGTGCTTGGTGGGGTGCCTCAGGGTACAGTCTTGGGACCAGTGTTATTCCTCTTATATGTGAATGACCTTCCTCGTCTCCTATCATCATCGGTCCTGCAATATGCTGACGATGTCAAGAAATGGAGGACGATACGATGTAAGGGTGATAGCTTAGAACTCCAAAATGAAATGAAGAAATTATCTGAGTGATCTAAAACCTGACATTTACCGATAAATACTTCCAAGTGTGTTATGATGCATATCGGTCGTCAAGGTACAGATACATACACGATGAATAACACTGAGCTACCTGTTGTCCAGACATATAATGACTTAGGAGTTATCGTTAGTCAAGACTTAAAGACTACTGCACACTGCCGTGCAATAGCCGCCAGAGGTTTTAGAACGTTATGGTCAATAAGTAGGGCTTTTAGTCATGTCGACGCTAAAACGTGTTTGACTTTGTACACAGTGTTCGTACGTCCTAAACTTGAGTACTGAATACAAGCGACCAGCCCCTGCTTAGAAAAAGACAGTGAGCTTCTGGAAAAGGTTCAGGGTGCAGCAACTAAGCTGATTCTCGGAATAGCGAGGCTTCTGTATGATGCTCGAATAGTCAAGTTAAACCTATTCCCTTTGTCATATCGAAGAACTAGAGGCGACTTGATTACAGTTTTCAAATTGCTTAGTGATAAATTTGTGCGTGATATTCCCTCATTTTTCCTGTTTTCCAAAACAGAGAATTTACGAGGACACTCCAAAATGTTCACAAACCCAGGACAAATTAC
Source organism: Schistosoma haematobium (assembly GCF_000699445.3). Lineage (NCBI taxonomy): Eukaryota > Metazoa > Platyhelminthes > Trematoda > Strigeidida > Schistosomatidae > Schistosoma > Schistosoma haematobium. Next base: position 20,708,262 of record NC_067197.1, on the reverse strand, counting down.
TTGTCAGTTGACCATCGACTTTCCCTTCGAATCATCAATGAGCGGAATTCATCACCTCAGCACGTGATTCGAGGCTCCACTCGTCGACTCTTTCAAAAGAAAGTCGGATCAACTGAGAGATTATCATTGTCAGGACTAACACAGGCCATCAAGCCTCCTGTCGTTTCCAAACTGAAACTGAACTTAGGATTTGGTTGCGCGGTTTATTTTTGTAAGTCGGTACGTTTCGGCGTGCTTTTGGTATTCGGAAATAATATGTCTAGCACTTAAGAATGCGTAAAGAATTGTAAATTATATTATATTAATCTAGTACTACATTTCACTAGATTTTGAAGCTTTTACTGTCCTTGGGCAATTATAACTAACACAAGTGATAGCCCCTCTAATAGCAGTAAACGGACCGACTGAAGACAAATTTATCTGTTTGTAAGTGTTTACATAGGTCTTCAAAGAGAAATGAACTGTTAGCATTCAATCATGTTAATTTGCATTGAGTAAATAAACAAAGAGGCCTTAGGATAGTTGTCTGGAAGAACTGTATTATTACAACTCCACTCAAAAATTTTTGTGAAAGGACTACTTGATTAAAATGGTTAGAACACTAGCGAATTCAGCCTGCATGATTCTTGGTTTTTGTTGCACTGGCGTTTGTTTGTATGTAGCTATTGTTTGTATGCAGCATGTTAATATGTACCAAGTTAGTTTAATCAGTATTCCCAGCTGTAAATTTCGTTTGCTAACACAAAGCACTATAAGCCTAGTAAAATTTTTAAAAAATGCACACGTCACATAAATTGCGTTGTCATATATTTAACCTCTACTATGTCTGGTAACTTCAAGAGTTCAGCTACAAAAATGTCTTGTTATCTCGACTTACAGCTGTTCTCCTAGTACATTGAGAGCCTTACCTCAATTCGTGAGGTCACTTCATGACACATCATAAATAACTAACCGCTTACTAAGTGTTTAACTGGTTCATTTCAGAAGTTAACAACGAACTTGTTCTTCAAAGTAGTTGGTACATTTATTTACTGTTCACATACAATTTACTGAAAATCCTTTTAATATGTGGATGAATACTCTTGACGCAGTACAAATGTCGTTACTCTGCATAGACATCGTGTGAGGAAACAATATTGTGAGAAATGCATTTCACTTCACGTAATAGTTTCGATCGCTACAACCACAACACTATTATGTGGACTGTAGAGTTTTCTCACTGTCAAGTCATTAAGTACTAGAGCCAGTTATTCATTTGTTGCATAAGCATTTTCGTTGTATAGTGCTATATATCGGACAGTGCGTTGGCTTCATTCTAGATCATAAACAGTTGGAAATGTAATCAAGGTATAAAGTAACTTAATCTACGACTATTCCAGTGAATTTAAATAAGAATCAGAGGGCTTGTGACCAAATCTTCAGCGTCTATGGATTTGTATATATCGAGCTCCTAACACTCTTAGTTCAACTGACACTATTATGAGTGAGTCATTTGCTCAGTCTTCCTCGCTTGATTTCAATTACAAAATTGTATGTGGTGGTTTCAACTTTCCTACCATCAACTGGACGACACATTCTGGCCCATTGTGCTTTGATAGTATACTTAGGTCCTTAGACATAAACGGTTGGCAACAACATGTACACCTGCCTACACGAAGTCACAAAGTTCTTGACTTGATATTCTGTCATAATATCACACCAACATCAATGGTGGTTGGCGAAAAGTTTCACAACAGCGATCATGAAATAGTCCTCTGCACCCTGCCGATTATTGCCATGTGCAACAAATTAAAGACATTAAATACACGTTCCCAATGTAGAGACTACGCAAACTCTGACTGGGAAAACTTACGATTTCTAATAAAGCATTCGGACTGGAGCAGTTTCTTTACCAGTGATAACCTCTTAGAAACATTAGAAATATTCAATACCACCATCAAATCTGCACTAGACACTACTATTCCCTCTAAAATTGCTTTTAAAACAATTACTCCCTATACAAACAAAGAAACTAGGTGTAAACTGTGAAAACTGAAAAGGACGTACTATATATCAAAAGACTTCAGTGCCCTGCACCAGAAGTACTCTGTACTTGACGGAGTAAAAAGTCAACACAAAAAGCATAATGAGGTAGAGGAACGTATTGCGCTCACTGCTGCATCTAAAGCCAAAGCCCTTTGTCTTCTCCTCGCAAGGCGCATAACAAAGAACGCAGATCACAACATTCACTCCTTACTGCACGATGGAGTGACGTATAATGACCAAACCGTCATATGTGAACTGTAAAGTGAGTGGTTTTACCACAATGGGAATACATCTCATGTTCCAGATATCAGCATAAATTGCATCAGCAAAAATTTCTTAGCACCATTAACTTCGACATTAGCAGTATACATACCGCCATCAAAACCCCTAAGCCGAATGCGAGTTCTGGTGCCGATGACTTGCCTTCAATCCTTTATAAAATGTCAGAACCGGACATGCAGACGCTATTGCTCAAAATATACACATTATCTTTAGAGACAGGTACATATCCGGAAACCTGGAAGGTAACGTATGTTCTTCCCAAACACAAATCAGGGGTAAGAAACCTGGTCGAAAACTACAGACCCATAAATATCACTCCAGTTATATCAAGTATAATGGAAAAAGTGATACAAAATCAACTATCTGATCACCTACTTAAGGAAGATCTAATAAACCCGTCACATCATGGCTTCATTAGAACAAGGTCGTGCAGTACATGTCTGATAGACGTCTTTAACAAGGTTACTCACATACGTGACCAGAAGGAACTAGTGGTTATACTATATTTCGATATTAAGAAAGCCTTTGATGAAGTACCTCATAACCTCCTAATCAACAGTCTTCAGTCAGTCGGAATTACAAACGCCCTATTGCAGTGGATCAAGTTTTTTCTCACAAACATATACCAAATAACCAAGATTAACTCTACAAGATCTACACCTCGATCAATAACCAGTGATGTTGCACAGTGTGGTGTCTTCGTCCATTGCTCTTTATGATCTACATCAACGATATATACAAGTACTTTAGCACAGGTAAGACCTACCTCCATGCCGGTGACTTAAAAGTCATCTATAAAAGTGATATTTACGATGTACGTAGCACTATGCAAACAATCCAACATGAACTCAACATGGTAGACGACTGCTGCAAATTCTGGAGGTTAGAGCTCAACACAGAGAAATGCGGCTAGTTATGTATAGGAGACACGTCTCTTAAAATAAAACTAACACTTAACAACCACACACTGCCCAGACTGGCATCAGTAACTGATCTAGGGGTACATTACTCACACAGTCTTAATTTCTCTGAACACATCTCAGCCAAAGCATCTAAAATGCGGAAATTGATTGGCTTCATTATCCGTAATTTCTATCAAAACGAATCTAAAATCCTTCTTTATAAAGGTTGTGTGAGACGTATCGTTGAATACTGCTCGTTCTTATTTTCAAACCTATGCCTATCTGATATACTAAAGGTGGAAGGAATACAACGAGACTTCACCCTCAAAATACTTAAGAATGAGTCGGTCATTGACTACAGTTCCCGATGCCATATATTAGGAATAGCAACCCTTTGGGAGAGAAGCCTCAGGTGTAATTTGATTCTCTACTTCAAGCTGCACAAAAACCTTACTTATACAACATGAAACATGGTTTTTGCCCGATATTCACATGAGTGCGAACTTCGGAACAAATTATCTACCGTCAAAGATGAAAAATACAGATAAAAAACTCGGGAAAACTTCTTCCTCATCAAGTATGCAATAATATGGAACAGTCTTCCCTCTGAAGTACGAATGGAAGATGGATTACATACATTTGTAAAACTGCTAGATCAAGCCCTCACTTGCACAGAACTAACACAAACGAACACATCTGCGTCCAACTCAGATATTATAGGCTCTCTACATTTATAGACCGAATTGCCTTGTTTTTCCCACTTTGCACTTGTATTAGTTGCTTTTTCCACTCTATTTCTTCGCTTGAAGTAGACAGGTAACTCACTGGACCTATCGATACTGTTCAACTAAACTCAGTCGCTAAGAGAAACTCACTACCATCCTAAAAAGTCAAGAAGACCACACAATCGACTGCCTACTACCAATGGTCTTGCATCTATGGAGCCTGTTACCCATCAACTGGTTAGGACAACACAAAATAACATCAGCACCAAGTTAGTGTGAGTTTCTTCCTGTTTATTATTTATTAGCTTTTTACTCTTTTGTACACTACGTTGACTAGCAATTAATATTATTTAGCCACTCGTTACCTTATCTATAACTCATATACTCCTATACTTTTTCGCCTGCTTTAATAAACAACCATCCTACATTGTACCTTTCTTAATGCTTATACTCTGATTGGCGAACTATATTTTGTGCTGTAGTCAATTAAAGCATTGCATCGATGCCTTACTCACAGTCCATAACTTGTAACTGCCTGATAAGCTTATAAAATGGTACTTATAGAAATAGTGTTTTCCAACAGGATGCGAAACACAGAGGATTGTGTGAGGTATGACATATATTCAAAAATAAGCTTAAATGAGCCTAACATCACACAAAGAGGGAGGGTAGAGTTACTGACCAGCAAGCATTGATGGTGAGGGCGATGACTTCAATCCACCCATGTTTGTGAGGCAGAACATTCTGTTTGTCTCAGGCTTTTTATGATTGAGAATAAGTCAATCAGTCTGTGATATAGATTGTCTTCCTACGCTCACCACTCAGACTCATGTTTCCAATTTTATGCTGGATTAGCTATTCTATTAAGAAAACCTGTAACATGCTAACTCGGACTTTTACACTAGGACTGTGTGGCTAGCATCGGATAGACAAATAAAGGAAAAAAATTATTCTACTTTATTATACCTCCGTCTGTTCTACTACACAATGCTAATCAACGTTTGGCTTTCATATCCAAGTGCATGCTGCTCTTCTGTTTCTCTTTTTTCTTCTTCAGAAACTTGCTCTGAGGGCACAGCTATGAAACTCCTGACGTCTGGAACAAACTTGACGTACGCGTCTCCTAAAGGTCACGGTTTACAGCAAGCGCCCTACGAGTATACTTTATAACAACTATAAACTTAATAAGTTGGGAGGCATGCTGTGCGCCGACAAATGTTTTAATTTATAGATCATGCCTGTAAAAATGGCGTGTGCCTGCTCATGCAGAAATATATTATTATTATACACTGTCCATTCGATTTGACTGTTGGGTCTCGGTGTAATATGTATACTTGTTTAGTTGATAACGATTCGGAAATATCAAAGACCCAGCCAAAAAATGTAAGTAAGCCTGCAAATTTTCAATGCTGTACATTGCAATGTTAAAACTATTCCAATTTGTTTTGTGATATGAATAATCAACCTGAAATTAAATATTATAATACTGGATGTGTCACCACACGTAATAATGGGGTTTGTGGTGAATATTTGAATAATGATGCTGATGCCAGTGTGAGTATGTTTTTTCATCTAATATTAATGGTAGTTTATCCGAAACTAACAATATTCAGCATAAAGTATGCCAGAAAATAGGCAAGATAATTTTTCCGGGTTCACTGTGGGGAAATATTTAGTTTTGTCTACATATGATATGCATTCTTTATAGCATTAAGGAACCATCTGTTAGCTGATCAAAACACGACTAGTCGTAGTAGACTTAGGGTGTGAAATCTAGTACCTGGAAACACTGTCCGATTTTTATAAAGATTAGCACGTTTTGTGAGCTTTCAGTGTTGATGAACATCGATGGCTGAAAATTAGTGTACATAGGATGATTGGCTATTTATATTATCTAGCGGTACAGCAAATGGCTAGTTTTCGGTTTAAAATACAAATGTTAGCATGTCCACTCGTTCCTTCTAGTTGTTAGTAACTTGGTTACGGATGTACCCTTCTTTTCATCAAAAGAGTTGTCAGAAGTAGAAGTTGTGGTGTTTGGTGCTGATGTGAACTTATCGAACATGCATATCTATTCAATGATATTGGACGAATCAGATATTTCACGGATGTACTTTGAGTGTTTTGTAATTATGATTCTGAGGATGACGTAAGAAAGATAAAATTTCTACAAATAGAGAGAACAATCATGAAGTCCAGTAAAATGTGATCATTTATGATCATAGGATTAAGAGATGGTTACTCAGTAGACTGAAATTAAAAGTCGATTGCGTGTGGAGATCAACATTCTGCCTTCAGTGTTTAGTATAGCTAAATATTTAGCATTTCCAAGCACTTTCACATTCACTTGTGCTGCAAAAAAATGGATGACTTCTACCGAAAACTTCAGCTCCATCATTTAAAGCTTTGTACATACGTCTTATGGCAGGACGACATGGCATTCAGTCTCGACTTACCGAAAGAAAAAAGAACAAGAGGATTTCAAGCTAGAGACTGACACGAACACACCAACGTAAATTATTTCACTATATACAGCGACCATCTACTAAATTACATGTACGGAAATGATCGCATTTCGGACACACTGAGCGTTGAAAACAAATGCACTGCGGATTTTTGGATATGGATTCTTTCGCTCGAATTACTTCGATTTGCTTGAGGGTCATTCAGGTGTCATATGTGGCATGCAGAACAGATCATAGAGGCCATTATTTGCAAATTACATACTTGCAATTAACAGAGGAATTGAAATTGGAATAATTCCTACATTTCGTACAGCAGGCTTGTCTGAACGTCTTCAGGGTAATGGTCAATAACAAAGTTATCAAAGGACATCCAACAAATCAAATCTACTCCAAATGCTAATCGGATTATATACTTAGGTAAGCAGCATAAAATGGGTTTATAAGAGGTGAATAATATGAAAAGTGTACAATGTCAGTGAGAGTGTATGTGAGCGTGTGTCATTCTAGGTTACTAACAATTGATGTTTAGTGAATGAATTTCATTCATTAGCTTGTTAAAAAGTGAAAACGAAAGTACGGATCGAAAATGCTATCCAAACGTCGGTATGTGAGCAAAATGATAATCATCAAGCACATTGTATTGACATTTAAACACCGAAATCAGTTTCTATCAGAAAAACGGTGCACCTAATATAAAAAAGATGGATGGAGACCCGATCCAATTATTTATTAATGATCATTTACCCGAGGGTGGCTAGTTGAGAATTTTTTTAGATTTACTAGACTTCAGATAGAATACAGGATCATCCGGCTGGAAGCCTGACACCGAAGTACAAACGTCACCAAGTGAAAAGGCCAACTGCATACTGCAATCTGATTTATTGTATTTCATGACAAGTATCCATCTGTACCAAGAAAAAGACGGAAAAGAGCAATCTACCAAAGCATATGGATATCTGTCGTAAAAAGCGATCTAATTTTGTCACGTTCTTTTGATAGAGTCACTTTTGCACATATTTTTTAGTTAGCTCCTCTTTTTGATAGTAATGAACTAATAATCCAAGTCAGGCATTGTGGTCAATCAGATAATTTAGAGGATGAAATGTGAACCAGATTTCTAAAAAATGATGAGTGGCTCTGCACTAATACGCTAGTTAGTTATATTTGTAGAAGTGTTGTGGCATTTGGCCCTAACCGCATAATCCTCAAGGCTGGTCACGAGACAACTGGGAGAACAGATAATAATAATAATAATTTATTCTGGAAGCGCGAACTTTGAAAGTGGTAACATTTTTTCACGTGGTTTAGGAATTCTTCGACTTGCTCTTTTGTAGGGTGTATTATACTGTGATTATCATCCTATCCTGTACATCGGATACATCTTACCCCGAAAAATAAGGAAAAAACTTGTTTTTATTCGACGGATAATTACCAGTTCGTATTGTACCTATTGCGGACTTAAGTCGTAAATAGATCTGCAATTTATTATATACTCATAGTCTCTAATCCTAGTATTAACCAGGTTATTACTTAATAACAACTAATACTCAGATATTATATTTAATTTAACGAGCACTGTGCTCACTTATTTTCATATCATGTCCAATAACTCCAGTAAAAGAGGAATTTCACCAACTTCTAAGCCAAATAAAAGGTCCAAATCTGTAACCCCTACAACTGACGACTTAGTGCTTGACAATGTCGAACCTTTAACTACTGAAAAATATGTGTATTGTACCCAAATGTCTCTATCGTCACCAGATTCTCCATGTCGCAGCCCCTCTATCTCTCCGTGCAGTATGCCAACGGTAAGACTGGTTGACATACAAGACACTATACCTACGTGCATCGAAAAGTCAGCACAGTCTACTAGACAGTATGTGCTACCAAGGCCTAAATCTAAAATTTCAAAAACTAAAGAGTCCAATGGTCCACCTCATACACACCAAAATACTGATAGATATAGTAGTGACATCCGACAGCTACAAAACTCTCTATCCGAAATTAACGGCAAACTTGAGCAATTAGCACCCCTCACTCATATATGGGGCCTTGACATAGACAGAAATCTTGAGCAACTCACTAAAGCTGAGTGTATTTTGGAGTTTGTGGCTGAAGAAGTGACGAAGAGAGTGGTGTCCTCCGTCAATGCAGTTGTGTATAACCTCCCCGACCGCACACACCTATCTAAGTTAAGGGATATTTGCCTTAGAGCATGCGGTATGCCGAACGTTAACTGCAAAGTCATTCGCCTTAGAAAAAAGTCAGACAGATCGACTTGCCCCCTTTTGTATATGTTTGGCTGTTGTAACGACGCTAAGCAGTTTATTGATTTGAGCAAAAACATTAGCTCACTAATTCCATACAAAAATATAAAAGTCACTACAGACCTTACGCCCTGTCAACGTCGTGTAAGAAGACGTGAAGAGATAGAATTGAATGGGAGTGTTACAGTTAATAATCAGCAAGAGACAGTTTGCAACACAGCAAATAGTTTAAAACACACGAACAATAAGCATAACACCACTCCATTCAGAAAACCGAAAGATGTAGTTCACTGATGTGCGCAATCACATGCTAAGAAATCACACGAGGTTAGTCAAAGTAAGACATTTTAGATCCTACATAAGCGCAAACTTATTTCTGCACGAGTTTTCCAATATGTGTACCAGTTGAAATAAGGGAAATACATACTATCAGTCAATCTTTTCATGAGTTAGGCAAGCTTCTGGATGGCTCTTATACAATTGTTAAGTTATCAGTGTACTCCAACCATAGTGCTTCTTTTGAATTATGGTCTACTTCGATATAAGTACTACTCTAATAATAGATCTAACCCTGAAACTATAGATTTGTTATGGTGTAACGGCCTAATCTATGAGATCTCACGCGGAAGGCACATCATTGTCTACCCTGATTCATTACGTTGTAACAATCATCAACATATAGCGAAGAACACACTTAGATTAGAGGTAGAACAGTATATTTATTATGGACAAAAATAGTGTTACACAAGACCACGCCTACTAGGTCGAGCCATGCCATCCGATGAATTCTAATTGATTCAGTTCATTCTTACCTCCTTCTTCATCGTCGGGTTTTTCTACGCGTTAAATTTGCCCTGCCGCATTTGTTAATATCAAATTAAAGTTATCACGTTTTTTACTATACCGTTATATCGAGTAATTTATGCCGAATAAAATTAGCAATCGCTTGGCTGATAAGTCCTTGGTAGACTCCAATTCTGAGTCAGATAATACACCTCCAAATTCTAAAATAAAGCTGGAATTAACCCTAGTGTGGTCTGAAGAAGCTTGGTCTGATAGAACATTTTTATTAATTTGTTAGAATCAAGCGATACTTATCCGAAAATTGAACATGAGCATGTTTCGGAAAAAATTCAGATTATTTGTTAAAAGCATTTTACCAGAATGCCCTGCAGGAATTCAGATTAACGGAATGATATTAGATAAGACGTTCGAAAAAATACTGAACATCGAACATGTTGACTCCTTAAGGCAGTCTTAAAGTTGATGCAAAAGCAAAGCCTTTTGTAAACTAGTGCTCAAAGTTATAATGACACTTACATTCGAAAAAGCCCTGGTATTTCTCTAGAAAAGAGATTAGAAAGAAAAATGGTGAAGTAAACCTCTGCTTAGAAAGTTTTCCAGTAATCAGGTCTTAGAGGCGAGTGTCACCGAAGCCTATATAGATAAGTCATTCTCTTAAGGAGTTTTATGTGCAATTGCTCGTAGACTAGGAAATAAACTCGAGGAGCTAGGAGTATTTCTCACTTCTCTTGAGACCTGTATGGGTAGAACAAATGATTATCAAAAGATCTTGAATGTGTTTTACACAAACGATTGCACTCTATGTAACGTATTTCACGGACTGGAAATATCAGTTGGAGAGCCAGAACCACTCATCGTAGCTGAAACCGGAACTTGCTAAGTCCGTGACTTTGACGTCACTACAAAATTGTCGGGATACAGTCAGCTTGAAAGTCATAGGAATAAATGCAGGAAAAAGGATAGAGTCTTTATATACATAGTTAACAACATAAACACCCGTTTCTTTGTTTGTGAATATCATGATAAAGGAACTTAAGAAGTCATTAACTCACTTTCAAAGGTTGTGCATTTGAACTAACTGTCATCTGTCTTAGCCCAATCTGCTTTGCTGATGCTTTTATTTATGACATCTTCAGATATGGAGTAAAAATAACAGATATCTAATATTAAGATATTTTGATGCACCTGGTATTACTTAGACAGAGGTGACCATCATAGGATCTGAAAACTTTCCACAGTGGGCTCCTGATGACGGTGTGGAGCATGCTTTAGTAAAACATGTATCGGAATCCACAAATTCTGGTTTGAGACAAGATCTTCTCTGTTAGTCCTAGTAATCACTGATGCAACCGAGGCTACTGCTTGTCCAAATATTCTTCCGTTAGCTAATAGCGATCATGTTGCTTTGGCACTCATGCTACACGCTTGTGACGTAATGAACGATCAGGTTGGATCTCGCCCAAAGATGTGTAGAGCAAACGAGACCGAAATAAATGAGTTCGCTGCAACAACGGGCTGGTCAGTAAATACTAGCGCGTCGATTGAAGAGGCATGGGTTGTGTCTGAAGGGGCATATAGCTATAATATACCACCGTTCACACAACTCTTAGCACCATGTAGACCGAATAAATGTTCACCGTACATAATTAAACGAATCAAGAAACGCCCTGAATGTGGAAAATAGCACTGGAGTAAGTTTATCTCTACGGATTTCGAACAACACAGATCAATTTATTGTAAGGCTGGGAGTGCTTGCAACTTGCTAATCAATGAGGTTGAATATTTCTAAGAAAAACAATCGTCTGGGGATTATGAAAATAGTCCTTAAAGGTTGTTCTCGTCAATGAACTCAGAGAAGTAATGGGATCCCACCACATTTGGTACAGGAAAATCCATTGATATTTGCAAGAAATGGCGTTGTGAAAGCTGAAGCTTTATCAGAATATTTTAATGAAGTCGTGATGGTGAAAGAACAGTGATAGTCGTGATGATTGCAGCTTGCTGATAAATTTTGTGGTCCAATGATTACTTCAATATCTCAAACCAGTTATGTTCAGAGGTCCTAAATATGTTCATTCTAGGATCATGGAAGCCCTAGAAGATGTATGTACTGGTCCTCTGACATTATTGTTTGATATGTTTTTGTTGCAATTTGAACTGCAAAGAGACCTGAAGGACGCGATAATCAGTCAGGTTTACAAAGCGGGGAGCAGAGATTTGGCTATTAACTGCCGATTCGTTAGTTTAACCAATGTATTTGTAAAACTAATGGAAAAGTCTATTCAAACTTAGACTACGTAGGATGGAATAATCTTTTATTAAGAGGACAACATGGTAAAGATGACAAAGGTATTCGGAGATTTATAGCGTCTTTACACGTAACACCTTTATAAACGAGGTATGACAATCCTGTCAAAACAGAAGTCAGGAATGAATATATATTCGGAAGGCTATGGATTTAATCCAAGCTGGCTAATGGTTGTAAGAGGTGCGTAACACGGAGTACCTACTCGTGGTCTGGCGCGGATGAGTGTCAGAGAGCCTTCAGCTAGCAGTGTCCATCAAAACTATTTGTTTACTGCAACAATGGATTGAGAAAAAGCGTATCATGCTTTAAACATTTGCCCATTGCAAGAGCAAAACAGCAATATTCCGTAAGATTTAACTTCTACAGACCTAGGTAAAGCTTCTGACAAGGTTTTTCGCTTGGATCGAAGATTAAAACTGAAGAGTTTTAGGACTTGTTGTGAACTCATATATTGGATAATTGAATTTCTCAATTATAAGAGGCAGCGGGTACAAAAATGGGGCTCTATCAACATGGGAATCTGTAATAGTGGAGTTCTTCAAGGAACTATTCTCGATCTTTTCTTTCGACCTTACGCAAATGACTTGCCAATCGTAGCAATTCATCTGTCCTACTCTTTGTAGATGATATAAAGATTTGGGGACTCATAAATGGTGGCAGATAGAATAATATTACAGGATGACCTAAATTCACTGGTTGAATGGATTAGTAGGTGGTCATTAGAAGTTAACTCTAACAAGAGTATGATGATGCAAATAAGTGACTATGATGTTGTGTTACTTGAATAAACGAACTACAAAGATCTAGGAGTCGTAATAAGCAACGACCTGGAAAGCACTAGTAATGCCAATTCTGTCGTTTCTAGGGTCTTATGGGCTATTCGTAAATCGCTCCGTTACCAGGACGAAAAATGTTTAGGTGTATTATACCTGACTTTCGTGAGGCCTCAACAGGAATATGGGATTTCAGGTATGAGAATGATATGTCAGAAAGATTTCTGTGGTGATGAACCAAAATGGCGAGCGGTTTCTCTGGTCTGTCGTATAAAGATAAACTGAGATATTTCAACCCATTTCCGTTATCACACCGCAGGTTATGTGGTGATTTAATACTGGCTTACCGTGTGCTGAACGATGAATTTGTCAACGCTATGTTTTATATTGTTCTTTAATCTAGGGCTGGCCATTTGACGAGACATTTCAAAGCACTTCGAAAACCGAAATCAAGTCGTTTAAGTATGGATATCCGTTTCTCTCATTGAATAGTAAATTTCCAGAACACGTAATATCAGCTCATTCTGTTGATGTATTCAGAGCAAGATTGAATCGCCACAGCACTACAAATTCCAAGGACTAATATAGGCCGATTGACCTTCTATCTTAGTTACTGAAGGCTGACGACAAATTTTCAATTTGAGTAGTATATGCCGCCTAATAGGAAGAGTACGCTTCTTTGACCTGACAGGTGTTTTAACGTTTATTTTCCTTCTCAGTCCGGTTTGTTGGATGTTTTAGTAAAATGTTATCACTCCCCAAAAAATTTGGAAGTGCTTAAAACCGTTATTTTAATTCACGAATAGCAATAATAAGAATGTATCATATCATCTAGACGCGATCATCGTAATACCAATGATCAAATTTGCACTCAAAGCTTTAGCTTTGTGTAAATCACTATGTTGAGATGACAGGGCGCAAAAACTAACACTGAAACAATTGCTTTTATTTTCCTGGTGTACCGTCTCATCAGATTATTTTAGAGAGCATCAAAGGTTTTCCACATTTACCCTTTTAGTTTATGTAGCTTTTATTCATGCTGTGACAGAGCTGTCACTTGCACCAAATTGTCGTTCTTTAGACAGTCTGTGGGCTGTATGGTATTTGTGGTCTTCCAACATTGAACTCAAACTATGTTTGCCTTATCCACTCATTACTAACATCAACTTAAGGCTATTGTGCGAGCTACAATTGGAATAAAATAGAGGAAACCCTAGTGTAATAAAGTCTTACTCGTGAAGTCTTCACGAGCAGTAGAGCAACGTCAAGAGATGCAGTTTCATGGAAGCCGGTCACCAACAGTAGGTTCATACGCCGTTTGTTACCTCAGGATCCTACAGCCCATGTGCACCATTGGTTTGGAATCAGGGTTTTCCAACTCCCCTAGGTGGATCCTCCGTATTCGCCAACCATGTTACAGCGCCAGACATTTGCTTTTCGTTCTCTCAATTTCGTAAACAAACAGTTATGGAAACAGCAGCGACATCTATCAGTGATTTAAACCAAAGGGTCACGAAAAACTAGTAGATTTCTACTAAGTTTATTGCACTGATGGATTCTCGCAAACTCGTCTCATCAGGCTTAAAACACGATAAGGAGCGAAAACAAATCAGATTTGGATTAGGCAAAAGTCTAGGGAACGACCGTGAGCAGTGCTGGGCAACGAAAGCAAAGAGATGGAAAAGGCAGCAGCTGTTGCTAACATCAGACAGTTTTTCAGACTAATAAAAGAAATTGGAATTAATAAGTCGCGTGTAAGTGAGATAGTCTCAGAAAAAACGACAGTCTTATTTGCTCTTAGTCCAGACGTGTAGGACTTTGGGCGGAACACTAGGGAGCAGTTCAACTGGCCTCCAGCTACTCTGCAACTACCCACCATTCCCAAACAGCGTGAATGAGACATTGAAGTAGGTCCCCCGACTCTAGATGTTCAAAAGGCTGTAGCTAATCTGAAACGAGGAAGAGCAGATGGATTGGCTGCAGAGGTCTTTAATGTTGGTGGTCCAGTTTTAGCGATTGAGTTGCCTAATATTTTAGCTAAAATCTGGGAACTGGATATAATCCCATCTGACGGGTCTCAATCACTGATTGTTCCAATATATAAAAATGGGTCAAAATCCTCCTGTCTTAACCATAGAGGGATTACATTAATATAGCATTTAAAATACTAGCCTCAATAATAATCGGGTGCCTAACAAATACTCGTGAACTGTAAATACGAGAAAATCGGGCTGGCTTCAGACCTGATCGTAGCTGCATCGACCACATACTCACTATTTGTCGGATTTCAAAACAAAGACATGCCTATCGGCGTCTGACAATGATTGTTTTTCTTGACTTAAAAGTAGCATTTGACTCTGTAGACCAAGAGGTTCTGTGGCAGTATCTGTCATTGAAAGGCGTACCACAGAAGTACATAAACCTTGTGAAGGCTCTACTTGAACACTAGCAGTCGAGTCAGAGCTTATGGCGAACTATCATCTGATTATGCAACCTCAAGTGGTGTCCGTCAAGGCTGTCCACTATCTCCATTTTTGTTTAACTTTATCATAGACCTACTGCTGGAAATAACGTTGTTGTCGACTAAATTTTCAAGAATCAACCTTCCAGGTGGTCCATTTATCGACTTAGAATGCCCAAATAGCATTGTCCTGTTTGATGAAGACGTTGATAAAATGCAGTCCTTTGGAAACACCGAGAAACAATATCAGAATGTTAGGGATGCGTTTCTCCCCTTGTAAATGCAGGTTGTTGCTTCAGGGCTGGCCTGTGTCAACACTTGAACTAGGGATAGGGAGTGAAGTAGTCGAACGCATCGTCAACTTCACTCATCTTGGGAGTCTAATCAGCCCAAATGGGTTGGTGTCTGACGAAATCTCAGCACGGATTCGAAAAGCTCGCTTGGCTTTTGCCAACTCACGTCACCTATGGCAAAGGCGATTTATCCGCCTATCAACTAGTGGACGAGTATACTGCGCGGCAGTTCGTTCTGTTCTGCTTTACGGCTACGAAACGTGGCCATGAAGAGTAGAAGATGCTCGTAAGCTACTAGTATTTGACCACAGATGCCTTAGAAATATTCCTTGCATCTGCTGGAATCACCGCGTAAGTAATAGTGAGGTTAGACGCAGGGGATTAGGGAATGATGGTAAATCAGTTGATGTGGTTGTGAATCTTGATCGACTGAGATGGTTGGGTTACGTGTTGCGTTTGCCTGAACACCAATTACCACGACGTGCAATACTGACTAGTGTTGGGGATGGTTGGAAGAAAGTTAGGGGAAGCCAAACCAAAACGTGGCATCAGTGCTTAAGGTCACTGACTTCTGGTCTTAGCCATGTTGGTAGATGCAGACTACTTGGTTGAGGTCCGCGTGACTCGTAACCAGTTGTTGGAGAATCTGTGTGACATGGCTCAGAATCGATCACAATAGCGTCGGTGTATACACTCTCTATCTTCCCTTAAACTAAGAGATTAAGATCGCTTCGTATGTTTCTTTCTACGAACTAATTCTTTCTACCTGTATTATATCCTTATATGCAATCTTTCTTTTATATATTACCACCATCGAAGTAAGTAATGCTATGAATTTGGTGTTCATTTTGTTGTGCTAATAGGTGTGGCAACTTGGACCGATGCATATATGTGCCTGGTCCTGCGTTGTAGCTGACTGACTGTCTGTTAACTAGATAGGTGTTCGAGTCGAAAGTACAATAATCTTTTTAATTGTTGGGGCTCTTTATTAGAATAATCCAATTTTATTTAGGGTTTTAACCTTATATCCTGTTTCCTGTTTTTTAGTGGTTTCTTAAAAATAACATTCGGACAGTAAAAAGGAAATCCACCCAACAATAGCTTCTTAACGTCAAGCAAATGTATTGACGTGCCATGTTACATATGTTTCTTATTTGTGTGGATAGTTCATCTCATTCATTTTATTTACACTTTTCTAGTTAAAGATATGCAGTTTACAAGTAAATAAGTTTATGGATGAACATTCTTATTCATTTTTTGAGTTACAACAAACGAATGCCTTATAGAAGCATGCCCATTTAAACTCTTTATACTTACAGTAATCTATTTTCTGTGATACATTTATAATTCTTGTAATTGAATGCTAAAGCGCAAAGCGGTCAGACGTTGTTCTGCACATTATTATGTGACTGCTGAAGACCACGTGGAAAACGAAGTAAAGCACGAAAAACTTCTAACAGAAACTTCTCGATTATCATCTTCATGGGCTGGTCTAAGTGTTTCATGCAGTGAATCTAGCGACAGAGATTGTTCATCGTCTTCCACATCTGTGAATAGTAGCCCTAATCATCGTCCAAGTTCTTTCAGTGGGCCTCTGGTAATTTCCGTCACTTGTTCTTATCCTATCTGCTCCGGAGTTAGCAACTGTGGTCCTTCTGTTGCCACTGGTTCTAGTAAGGGTATGCCTTCGAGTCCTCCTCATTTTCCTCGATCATCTTCTTGCTATCCGTCACCGGTTGCGTCACCTGTCTCTTCACGCGTACAGTGTTATTCACCTTCTTTACCAACCTCAACTGTTTCTCCCAATCCCCGTCGATTTAGCAATACCGGTGGTGCAAGTCCTTTGCTTGTTTCAGCTGCTCTTGGACGCAAACGAGGGTATTTGTCTTGTGTGTCTGGGGGTGCAGGTTCTAGTGATGATGCTAGTCGTGAGGGATCACCAGAATCTTCATGTTGCCACAGAAACAACAAATCTTCATGTCAAAATGATGTCCGGATATGTAGCAGTGGCACAAATCCATATTCTGACTTCCCCTATTTCCGTTGGCCACCGAGTTTACCTGTAGTATCGAGTCCTTCTAGCCCATCATGTCAACTTTTTTCTGTGGCTACAAACTCCAATAACTCCAGTAGCCCATCTTCAATTCCTCCTTCTCCTCATGTCCTGCCCTCATCTCCTATATCTTCTATCTCTCATTCTTCAATACCATCCGGTGTTGTTGAATGTACACGCTCTCCAAACGACCTTAATGTCTCTAATGCATTAAGTACAAATGAGATTACGGATTCTATGATGGACTTAGATGTTAAGAAGTGTTCTACTTCAAATTAGTCACATGGATTGTAATCATGTCTTCTTGTTACATTTCAATGTTAATAAATACTGAAAATATCCCTTTCATCGACGTCAAATGTCTTACTGTATGTCTGAATTTTTGTCTTCGTTAAACTTTTCTATCTACCTCTAGGGCTTTTATTTTCCACTTTCAATGAGATTTACTCTGTGTATCCTTATAATACCCAATTTACTACTTTTTTACAATTCATTTTTTGCTGAATATTAAACTGATGTCTTGTAAAGTGTTGTTCAGCTCAAGATCTTTCGCTATCCCGATGGTAAACCACATTTGGTAATTATGTTTATATTATGAAAAATGGTACATTTTTATAATCAGCGATTAACCGACTCTTAAAAAACTTCTGCTTTCCCAAAAACGTTAGTTTTTATTGTGGTTTTCATTATTGGTGGAAGTTCGTGAATCTCGTGCGTTCGATGCATATTTCGGTTTAATAACTAGATATTTACGTCTTTTGATTATGCTCACTCGAGTAATCATATCGACAAAAAAAATTCACACATTATGTATTTGTTTCATTTAACACGCAGATTATTAGGAGAGGCTTTACATTATGTGAAGTACAGTTTGAGGTGTTTTCATTAATAAATTTAATACAGTTCATCATAATGTATAATACCTGCACTTTTAAATTATTTATTCATAGCTCTCTCATGCAAAAGCCTTGGTGTATTTTATTTCCTAAGATCAAAACTGTTAAAACTTTAAACATCTAGCACTAATAGATTCCTTCGAGCTCTTAAAATATTGCGTCATTAGTTGAGTGTTTGGTGGTTTTCCTACAAACTACAGTCAACGAGACAATCAAGCATACTTTTTATACATTCCTTTCTGAGAGCTGGCAAGTCCACAAATAAGCACATTACACTTGTTAATCATGCATCAGGCATCAAAAATCCTTATCAACAATCTTATTTATTTTTCGTGACACTAGATCAGAGATTTATTATAGAAACATCTAGTCCCATAAACAATGTGTAAGTGAAAACTTATTTGTCTCAGTGATTCAGTCAAAAACAGTTTTCTATTACAATGTAAGTACGCTAGTAAAATTCTCACTCTTCAATCTTCCGGGTTCAAATCATGCTGTTCTTACGAAAGGGGTATTCTGAAAGTGATATCTACGTGGTATGACTTGAAAAGCTTCGGCGGTGATCCTATTGTTCCACTCAGTTAGTATTTGACAATTGATCGGATGTTAATACTTTAAATTTAACAAGACGTTTTAGTGATGAGTGTATTTTCGTAATATTACTAATGGTGGAAAAATAGTCCTACTGGCCTCTTGTGTGCCATTTATCCTGGCTACGGTTTCTTTTAGATTTCAAGAAAGCGACATTTAATTCCCCATGCTCTGTCTATTTTTCAGTAGTAGTTCAGTAGGTGTCGACTTGTGTTAACCATTCCCGAATGTTTCGTAAAAAATAGCCCGCGTATTTAACAAGTTCATTTCCATTTGACTCAAAACAGCAGTTTCCAGCCAATAAACTTAAGCATTCATGAAGTACATTTATTCACTACCGACAGCTATAATCTCTGGTGCCCGGTTTTCTAAGGCGTGAAAGTCGAGTTTAGCCCCACTAAATTAGCATAAAGCGTTGGCCATCATATTTTCCTAGGAAAGGTAGTAATCTTAATAAGGTAAGTGCGGATATATCAGTCTGATTGTTGTTGTTCCATCATTCTTAGAACCAATGGTAGTTTCCAACTTAGTTGTCTAATAGTAATCGAAAGCTTAGAACTTTCGTATGTTTCACGCTAATTGTTCTGTATTCATCAAATTTAAACCAACCATCAGGCTTTTTAAAAAATACTTACCAGCTCTAGTTGTGTTGATCACTTCTAAAATTGAAAATAATGTCGAATTCCAAACATGCTCCCTGAGAATTCGGTTCCGTGTCACCCAACTTCACAATTAGAAACGTTGCCATCGAAATATCCGGGACGCGATTGATCTGCAGGCTCAGACTTTTCTGCCGTCTACTTCCAAACAGTACCTGTAAGTCAACATAGTTCACGTGATATGGAGCCACTTAGATTAGTAGATTGTAGCTTAATCGATAAAATCCGATCAGCACTAAAAAGGACTTGACATACATAACATCGGTTACTATTGAGTGATCACTCAGTTGTGAATTTCAGTGATATGAAACTTACATTTATTAGAAATTAATTGTCGTTCAACCTAATATTAACTACAACTCAGTATTGAGCGATTCCTTAGTCTTACCTTTCGGATTGATAGAGAGTTGACTTAATGGTTATACTATTCAATTTTATTAGACTGAAGGTCCGACTTTCTGTCGGTTTTGGTTTGAGTAGTCAGGTAGTTTAACCTGTCCTTACAATAAATATACTTCTCGAAGCCTAGTACATAAATTTTTGCTTAGTGAGTTGAATACCGCCTATATCAAGATTCAAATCCCAAACTGCCCATTTTCGTTCACACATGCTTGATTATCGTAGTGTAATAGCTAATTCCTTTGGGATGGTAAGATAATTTAAAGATTTTTATAAGCCATGGATGCTTGAGTCTAGAAGTATAATGTTCATACTAAGAATCGATTTATATAGACCAGTCGCACTATTCCGAACATCACAATGGCGTTTTCATAAACACTATCAAATTGTTGTTTTTCTTATGTACGGATAGTAATGGCCGATTTCATCTGTTTAATATTTTATCTTCAAATAAGATAAAACTGTCAACTCACTGACATATAGTGTTTTTCAAAAGTGGTTTGAATCAACAGGTTAAATAATAAATATATATTTTGTTATATCCCAATAAGTAGAAAATTGTATTTCCGACATTTCGTAACTTAATGTAAGCCACTTCAGTTATTTATCTATTCCGAGGAAGTGGTTTACATTAAGTCACGAAACGTCAGAAATACAACTTTTCTACTCATTGGGATATGACAAAATATATATTCATTATTAAATCTCTACCCAATGCTCAATTTACTTGAAACTATCAAGTCCAGCCTGGGCATTAATACCTACAACAGGTTAGGTATTCAAATTAGTGGGTTCTGAGTTTAGATAGCTGACTGTCATCAATTTTACTGACAGAAAGGTTTTACATCTTGGCATGATATATATTTTCGCGTCAATTTTTTGCCAGAGATATTTACAAATATATGAGTTTGTGTTATTGGTGTTACGTACCAATTGTACATTCTAGGAATGGAGACGCTGTCACATAGTTCACTTGTTAGTCAAGTGCATGGTAATGTTGTACAGCTTTGTTTACCGACTATGAAGTCTGTTCTTTACGTGCAAAACACATCTTGAGGTTGTTATCACTGCCGGTTTGCCGCTATTTGATAATTCATTAAGGTTATCTAACTGTAATTAACTGAAATATGTAAAATAAGTTAGCCAATATATAGTAACTGACCTTGTCAGTACTTGATACTTCCCGTCTAATTACTTGCTGAAATATATTTATTAGTCTAACACTTCACTTCCAACAAGGTTTTACCAGGAAAATAAGTATATGTGTTCGTATTTCGAATCTATTTACGAAATCAGAAAATGATCAGAACGATAGACCTCGAAATTCCATGTCCTTGAGGTTAAGGTAACTGTCAATCTGTGGAGTTAAATATTTGATAACAAATCCATGATGCCAAGTTCCAAAATTGTTGATAGGCATACCAACAGCCGAAAAATCGCTCTTGGTTAACATAGGTAAAATGAAGTAAGTAGCGCACTATATTATTTAGTTGTTCCTATTATAACGGAACAACTAGTTGATAAAATTACTCAAGTGACTAAAGAGGATGAACTAACAGACTACTCGTGGAACCAAAACCTAAACGCCAAAATGAATAGTGATCAAAATACAGAAACTGATCAGATCTCTGAATATACTGTTATTATTGGTTAATTAAGACTGTCATTTATGAAAAACATTTAAACAACCTAGTGTGACTGAGTTATGCATCAGATGGCAAGTGATCACTAAACAATGAACATAAGAGTCAAAACGACTAGTGAGGTTTCATCGACGCCTGTCGTGTCAGTTATTCATTAAGAAGGAAACATCTTACTACTGCTTTATGAAACTACTGCTGACTGTTGTTCCATACTAAATTTTTTATCGAGTACACTGTTCAACAAGGCACAAGCTGAATACACAGAAGTAAACAAACAAGTGAAGAGGAACATCAGAACCGACAAACGTAAATATATGGAAGATCTAGCAACGACGGTGGAAAAGGCTGCAAGAGAAGGAAACATGAGAAAACTGTATGACACGACAAAGAAACTCTATGGAAGTCGCCTCAAAGCAGAACGACCAGTGAAAAGCAAGGAAGGCAAGGTAATCACCAACATTGAAGAGCAACAAAACAGGTGGGTAGAACACTTCAAAGAACTCTTGAATCGACCAGCTCCACTAAACCCACCCAACATCGAAGCAGCACCCACGAACCTCCCAATCAATGTTGGCCCACCAACAATTGAAGAAATCAGCATGGCCATCAGACAAATCAAGAGTGGCAAAGCAGCAGGACCGGACAACATCCCAGCAGAGGCACTAAAAGCAGACGTAGCGGCAACTGCAAGGATACTCCACATTCTCTTCAATAAGATTTGGGATGAGGAACAAGTACCAAAAGACTGGAAAGAAGGACTCCTGATCAAAATACCGAAGAAAGGCGATCTCAGCAAGTGTGATAACTACAGGGGCATCACTCTTCTCTCAATACCGGGAAAAGTCTTCAACAGGGTATTGTCAAAGTAATGAAGGACTGCGTAGACGCCCAACTTCGTGGTCAACAAGCAGGATTCCGTAGGGATAGATCGTGTACAGACCAAATCGCAACTCGACGGATCATTGTGGAACAATCCATTGAATGGAATTCATCACTCTACAGCAACTTCATTGACTACGAAAAGGCATTTGATAGCGTGGACAGAACAACACTATGGAAACTTCTTCGACACTACGGCGTGCCTCAGAAGACAGTCAATATCATTCAGAGTTCATATGATGGACTACACTGCAAAATCGTGCATGGAGGACAGTTGACAAAGTCGTTCGAAGTGAAGACCGGTGTTAGGCAAGGTTGCTTACTCTCACTCTTTCTCCTGGTGATCGACTGGATTATGAAGATATCAACATCTGACGGGAAACACGGGATACAGTGGATATCTAGGATGCAGCTGGACGATCTAGACTTCGCAGATGATCTGACCCTTCTATCCCAAACGCAACAACAAATGCAGAAGACGAACAGTGTGTCAACAGCCTCGGCAGCAGTAGGTCTCAATATACACAAAGGGAAAAGCAGGATTCTCCGATACAACACAGCATGCACCAATCCAATAACAATTGACGGAGAGGATTTGGAAGATGTAAAAACCTTTACAGATTTAGGCAGCATCATTGATGAACAGGGTGGATCTGATGCAGATGTGAAGGCGCGGATCGGTAAAGCAAGAGCAGCATATTTACAACTGAAGGACATCTGGAACTCAAAGCAAATGTCAACCAACACCAAGGTCACGATTTTCAATACAAATGTCAAGACAGTTCTACTGTATGGGGCAAAAACCTGGAGAACTATGGAAGCCATCATTCAGAAAATACAGGTGTTTATTAACAGTTGTCTACGCAAAATACTTCAGATCCATCGGCCGGACTCTATTAGCAACAACCAACTATGGGAGAGAACGAACCAGATCCCAGCAGAGGAAGAAATCAGGAAGAAGCGCTGGAAGTGGATAGGACACACATTGAAGAAAGCACCCAACTGCGTCACAAGACAAGCCCTCACATGGGATCCTCAAGGCCAAAGGAAAAGAGGAAGACCAAAGAACACATTACGCCGAGAAATGGAAATAGACATGAGAAAAATGAACAAGAATTGGATGGGACTAGAAAAGAAGGCGGACAACAGAGTGGGTTGGAGAATGCTGGTCGGTGGCCTATGCTCCATTAGGAGTAACAGGCGAAAGTAAGTAAGTAAGTAACTGAACTTCTGCTCCCATTATTATCATCATCATTAATATTACTCACATCTCACACTTATTCCTGTTTATTGTTCTTCTTTTGTATTATGCGCACTTTATATTCCCTATCTCTGTGGCACATATGTATTTGGTGCCCTTTTATTCCAATGTTTATGTGTTCAAACAAATAATAAGACTCTTAAACACTTGTATAATATTTAACTGTCATACATTATACACCCAGATTTCTTCTTTGCATAGAAAGTGACTAACAGAACACTGACAAAATTTAGTAGTGGCTTCTATTATGAATAAATAGTAATATATTAACAGCAGTACATTGCAGGAATTTATTTTAAATCTGAAAAATGTTAACCACTATTATTGTTTCATTAAATTATTCATTCTGTAAACGAAAATGACATCAACAGTTACCGTCAGGACAGTTCGACTTAATTGGGGTGCTAAAACAACCGATTCACTAAATTTTCAGTTCATGTGATTCAGTACCATAAAATTTACATGTTCATTATATATATATATATATATATATATATATATATATATATATATATATACCTCTTGTTCTATTATATCGATCTTTTCAAGTGAAATTCAATCGATATTCTTTAAAAGGTGACAGTTATTATTCTGTTAGTGTCTGTTCGTAATGGGATAACTCAGCTGTAGGTGGGTTGTAGGATGATCAAAGTCTCTGTCCCTTGAGAGAGAGAGAGAGAGAGAAGTGCATAAACATTTTTATGCTTTAATTTTTCGAATTCGGCCCATAATTTTTATCTTGTAATTATTTTTCATATCTAATGAATTGGAGCCAGCTTCCTTAAGAAATTATCTGGCGAATTATAGTGCAAATATCATCACAAATAATAAATTAACAAATTAATAGTAAGTAGTAACTTGTTCAAATACCTACATGCTTATGCTTCAGTTTAAACTGTAAATTTTGGACTATACTAACATAAACCTACGTCAATCATTGCCATAGCTATTTACAGAATTTTGGTAAAATCCAGTCGAATGTGGAATCCAATAGTTTGAACGATTATGGATAATGCCGAAATTAACTTAATTGTCAAAGAAAAATGTCTTTAACTTTTAAATTCCCTGATAAATCTTACTGAGGAAAGAAACAACGTCCAAAAAGTCCTTTCATGTTATCTGACTTCCACTAATCAATTGACTGGAACCGAAGAACAACAAAGAATTGAGTACTGAAATAGAAAGGTTGAAGATCCCATCAATGAAGCATTCAGTGCCTAGTTGTATGAATATAAAATGGACAACCAGTCTTAAGTGACATTCATACTTTACTGGAATTTTCAGTTACTTCTGTTAACTGAAAATAAAGAGGGTATCTAGTGAGTTGTGTTATAAAAGACAAATAAATTAGAAGTGAAGTAACTGGCATCATTTTTTTATTAAATTACATACGAATACATTCAAACAATACCATTTAATGATTATCGTCAACCCAAGAGAGTGTAAGTTAGAATGATATCTTCAGTATTATTAGGATAATGAGTCATGCATAAATTCTCCTGTTTAGAAGTTAAACACAACCCGATGAGATGACCTTGTACTACTTAAATTGTTTGTAAAAAAGACTGTATATTTTGTTCAGTTTGTCGAAATAGAAAGATAAATTTTTGTATGATTATTTCAAGCTAATCACATGAGCAAAATGGATCTTTTTTACTAGGGGTATGTAGTTAGGTGGCAAACGTTTTCAGCACTCAATGTCTACCTAAGCAACACTATAAACTTCGAAAAGTAATAACGGCGTATAATTAGTGCAAAATCATTTTAGCAGTTTTAATCTAATGCAGACCAGGTTGTTTTTGTTTGCCTATGATTAACACAAAATACAATTTTCGTAAAAATGGATGACTTCTGTACAATCATACTCAAAAGATCGTGTTACTTATTTTAACTCATCATATTTCGTATCATGGAGCCGTAGATAGTTCGTGTAATTTATTAAATCTTAGTCATTCTTCCTTGAACCAAACACTATTTAAAATAGATAGAACTTACATAAATAAATATATATTTTGTTATATCCCAATAAGTAGAAAATTGTATTTCCGACATTTCGTAACTTAATGTAAGCCACTTCAGTTATTTATCTATTCCGAGGAAGTGGTTTACATTAAGTCACGAAACGTCAGAAATACAACTTTTCTACTCATTGGGATATGACAAAATATATATTCATTATTAAATCTCTACCCAATGCTCAATTTATTTCAAACTATCAGGTCCCACCTTGTCATTGATACCTATGAACTTACATAGACTCCAAGATTGTCAAATGAATGTAAGTTCATCGGTAATTTTAATGTTCAGTATTGAAAGTTAATAGTAACGCCCTGTCATATTTCATGTCAGTGGAATTTATTGACGGATGGTTCACTCATACCATTTGAGCGAATTTGTATCGGTTTTGTTTAGTTTGATTATTGTTCTTTCAGAAAGTTAAGAATAGAATCAAATAATAGAAAATAATATTATTCCACTTCAGTTTAATAACATCTCGTATAGACTTGTTCTCTCAAAGTGTATATGATAAACTTCGATATATTGTTAGTTTGGAATTTACCTCACATACATTTGAAATATTGATTATAAATATTGAAGTGATTTTTCTCTTCATATTATCGATTATGTTATGAACGATACACTTATTATCGAAATCAATAAGATTAGGTCCTGTAAATTATTTGTGAATTATGTGAAGAAGGAATACATTTATACTTTTTTTCTGCAGTCTTGCATACTTTCTGCGACCTACATAATCCAGTTATGTTTCGATGATACCAGGTCCATTTTCTGATAACACTTACTCATTATAAATTTGTAATCTGGAATATAAACTTTCAGGGTGTCAACGTAAAAAGTTTGTTGGACAAATTAAACAGTAATTAAACAAGACTCATGACAATCTTTAGACATTCATTCTCCCTTTGTAACTCATGCTTCTCATCATGCAGTGTAAACTAATGCTTCATGCTTCCGTGATCAGTTCTGTAGATTTATATAAAATTTAATTTTCCACCTTAAATCAGTGAATATTATTTATAGGATACTAAGTGAATTTTATGATGTCTCCTCCTCAAAAACCAAAATAACTTTACGAACTGTTGGAAATCTGTCCTGATTTACTTTCAAGTTCTTTGGATAATGAAAACCATAAATCCGCCATCGAATCAAATTTAGGATTTTGTAGTAAACAAACTAGTGTTGGAACACTGGATGAGGAGTGAATTATCGACAATTTGTCAAATGTTACCGATAGAAATTCGTTACAAGACCACTGTAGAAGTGGAGAGTGGTGAATAAGAACGATGGTGCTAATTGTACTTTGACTTTCAATTCATCCTTATAAAACGATGCTATATGTTGATGATGAACCTTTCACTTTAAATGTAAACAAGAATGAAATTCAAACAGTATTGTTTATTGAGTAACTAATGTGTTTATCTTATCAATATGGTTTCTCTCTGAATTGTATATACGCAATGAGAATTCTGGTGTAGATTAGAAAATACGATACAAATAAGATAATGTGTGCAAAACTATACACACAGATACATGAGATGTTGGTTTAAATACAGAAATCTGTTTGATATTTTTATTAGTCTTTTCTCAGGCGTTTGAAAAAAGAAAACAATAAATAGCAGATGAAGAGAGAGAGATGGCTATGGAAAGACAAGATACTACTATGTTGGAAACGAAGAAAATAAGGAAAAGATAAATTGATGGGGAGAAAGGAAACACCAAGAAACCACAAAACTGGACGCCAAAATGAGGAGAAAAGGCACACACACACAAGTACGGCACAAAGTAAGCAATGGTGAGGCAGAGATACAGAAACAAAGCAAAGTACAGAAAAGAGAAGAGAGGTATCGGAAATGGCACTGAAATGATTGGAACACCCAAGGAAGTGATCATGATAAAAAATATAATCAGAGTGAAAGAGATCCGTTATAGTTCATTTTACGTATACACTAAATTGAAAACGAGTAATTATATCATTCGAGCAGGGAGGGAGAGAAAGGATGATGACAGTGCTCTGAAGGCAATCCAGAAAAAAGAGCAAATAATAACGCGGCATAAAATATTTCTAAAACTATTTCATATTGACGTATGAAAATGAAAGAAGCTAGGCAAGAGAAAAATAACTAAATCATTATGCAAAATCATAACAAACAAAAACGATAAGATACAACGAAAGTAAAATCAAGAAAACAGGCATATTTATCTACGGTTCGTTGACATTGAATTATATATACCAGAGTATACATCGATATTTGTGTCCTTTTTGTATATGTAAAATTGACTGCTTCCAAATTAAATGTATAAACGGAAAACAATTGTAGTGAGAAAAACCAATCAAAGAAAAGCATCAGTCATGTTTATCTTTCACCACAAAACAAATCGATTGAGTTGATTTAAGATTTCTTTAAAACGGATTCCCATTACACACGAACAAAAACCCGTAAAACCATACATATCGGTTATAAAAAGAAACACATCGAATAAGCAATTTATAGCATTGAGCTAAATTAGGATGTGAAATAGAATAGTTTTTCCGGAAAAAAAATCAGTAACACTTCAAATAGAATGGAAATAAATTATACAGTAAGATAAAATTATGTTTTCGTGTAATACATTAGTTTATACGAATTGTTTGTACATTTTCGAGTAAACAAATACACAACAACAACAACAATGAAAAATAAACTAGAGTGAATAAGTAAATAAATCAAGTGAAAATAAGATTGAATAATAACAGGTTGGAGACTTAATAAAACTTGAACTACACACATCATAAAAGCGTACTCAAATATATACTTATATATATATTAAAATCACTTATTTCCACCAGACCATTCTATGAGGTATAGGAACAATAAGTATTAGATGTATGTATTAGTAAATAAGAATAGATAGGTAGTGAGTAGCATAATTATTCACTTTTTCTACTGTACTCTATACATAATAATCACATGGATTGATTGTTACAGTATTTTCCTAGTCTCTTAGTTTTATTCTGTGTCAAACACGCACATAATAATACACTCCGTTCAATATCACCGAGACTGAATATGTGTACAAATATCATTATCATTAACAAATGTAACCGAATAAAAATTGAGACCATTGCGAAATTACATTTCGTGAAGAGATGAATACATGAATGAAGAATGTGAAAGTATGTACTAATACATACTACTTCGTCTGTGTGTTTGTACAAAGATTCCTGTTAATCAAGAAGCTAATTAAAATGCTGTCGCCAAATCACAGGTTTCATTTGTTTTAGTCTGTTTGTTATTACCTGCATCAATGATCTGCAAAATGTATTAAAAAAGAGAAGGAAAAAGACAACTGAAAATATAGTAGTAGCATTGATCGCATTATTAAAACTGGTATTATTATACACGCGTTAAAAAATTACGTAAAATCACATCACAGCACACGCACAATGTGGCTTTAAAAAATCGATAAGTTATATACACCAACAGCAAAACACACATGTATAATAGGTGTACAAACATGGATGTATGTTTGTGTGCATACGTGTTTGCCGATATGATAATGTGCAATGTGTATTAAGAGCAAGAATTTTTATTGATGTTCATAAACAAAAAGTTTATACACACAGAAAAACTAGACTGTATCCTAAAAGCATACGATTTCTCAAAGCGATAAATTTGAGAGATTTTCATGTGAATATAAGGTAGTATATTCTTTGAGCTAGATATTTTAACTGAAGAGATTTTACTGTCATTCTGGACATTTATAGGGTCTACTACTTCATGTGGAAAATATTGTGTAGAATGGCAATGAAAGCTCTGAAATTCAACTGCCTAGGTCAGAGAAAACAACAACAAGACCGCCGATATATATAATCTGTGTGATTAGTAAAATCCACAAACTATTACAGTAGTCACTGTAGAGAGTTTGTACAAGCTGTTAGATATTGTAGATTACATCACAGGGTGATCATATTTAAAAATCGATAGTGGATCAAGAAGGACTGTGTAGCTATTTCATACCAGAACAATACTCCGCAGTAGTGTCCATGCACAACGCAATCACAAATGAAACCCAAGAACTTCAGATCTCCTTCACTTATTTAGTTGATCCTTCCTGGATATTTCTAAAAAAAAATCCTTCTTCATTCATGAGTGTAATTACATACAATTCATAGTGATCACAAAATGCTAAAAAAACTTAAGGTTACCACAAACCAAAACAGTCTAATAGCTAGAAACTTAGTCGATAGAGGCATTATTTTCAACTTTCTTAGAGGACTCAAAATAACTAACAGACAAAAAGTGTGGTTTCATTATGTTACGTACAAGCAAGTTGTTGTCTGAACTTTGTGACGATGTCTTCTAAGTCTCTGATTAATTCAGGTCACAACTAAAAGTTCTTGTTTAAAGACGTTTAAGCATATTAAGTTGTACAATAAAAAAATAAATTCAACGTTTTAGGTCTAATAAAGTGAACTTCTAAAAGGTCAGACCGGATCAATGAAGAGGGCGCATACTAAATATCATTGGTAGCTTCATTTATCGATCATCATTAACCATTTTATTCACTTCAAATTATTATTTTCTCTAATTCCTGATTCTCATTCATCTAATTCTTAAAACCGTCAAATTTTCAGACCTATGATGCAGTTTATTTTATCAATTTTTAAATTATAGATAATTACTATCTCAACCCCATTTTATTTTCTAGATCTATCGTCAAATAACCTAACACGTCTACATGAAATAACAACCCTTGTCAAATATAAATTTTTCATTCACAAATATTTATCATCTAATATTATTTCATACTTCAATAAGAATATGGTTATGAGCAGTTGACGATAACCTACGAAACAGAAATGGATTTATACTATTCTATGTAAGTTGTTATCTTTGCTTTCTGTTCAGATTCACATAAGGGAATAATTAAACTGAGTACGTAACTGACATGTCTTAAAGTCAAATCTATGTGAGAAAAGTTGTTTATATGTCAAGATATGAAAGCATCTTAGTAATAATTTAAAATGATCTGTAGCTCGAATTAACCAAGAATTTCAGTCATTCTAAACAGAATACTACACACGAAAAGGGAAGAAAATACTAGGTAGTGTTATTTGAATGATATTTCATTAGAATTACATTTCCAGAGACGAAGTTTCAGTTTGTAAGCATCAATATCGTGGAAGGTCAAAATAACCTATACAATAAAATCAGTAACCTGAATAGATTCACATTTAAAGGTTGCTTAATTCCATTAATTTTAATAATTCACCAGAATAAAAGTTGCACGGATAATCTTGAAATTAAGACTAAAAACACTATGTGAAAAAAGGCGCATATGATATGAAACAATCAAGAGTAAATAGAGTACGAAACCTTACATGAATGATCATATTCTTATTGATTAGTCATGTGCACTAACATTTCCAAAATTGCAGAATTATGAATTAATTCCGTAATGGTTATCACTAACAGTGCAACATCAAGAAACAAGCGGTTACATAAGGTTCACAAGGAAAAACAACTAGTTAGCTGATAAATTTGCAAAAACTTAACACAATAACCCAGTGCATTAAAAAACTTGGCTAATAATAATTGGATAGTGGATTCCCAAATTCATAAACAACACCTATATTAATTATTACAAATGAATAATATCCTTAGTTCTTATCCAATGAATACAACTCATAGTCGACTATCTGTATCTAAACCTAGTTAATTTATATTATCTTATAGAATAAGTTCGATAATTAAGGATTTGTGAAAAAATGAATGAATAATTGATTTTTATCTGCTACAATAGTCAGCAGTAAAACTACTCATTTAACAATTTATTATCTTATCCACCAATGAAATACATGTTTACACGAAAAGCCACACTTATTCTAAACAGTAACCTCTATCAATCATCCAAAGTTATTTATAGTAGGTAAATTGGTTGTACGCAGCGTAGAATACGACACATATGGGCATCGATTCAAGTTGCCTTAGCATATTAACATAGATGTATGAAATTATTTCGAGACGTATCAACAAGTGGTAGAAATGGCAACAAGATCAGTAAAAGTAGAAAAGATTTGGCATAGAAAAGAAAAAAAGGTTATGAGATCTCGGGGACTAGGTTATAAAGAAAGACAAGGAGTGAATGGACGAGGACTATCGAGAACGACTATGAGATATGCCACCCGAAGTTTCTAACCACTAATTACGACAATCATGCCAATCCTAACCAGGTAATCTAGACCTACTAACGAGGCTCAGGAAAACAGTCAGTGACTTGATGCGTTGATTCCAAGTCTTGGTTAGGTCGCCCCTAGCATTCTTCCAACCCAATACACTACACAGTATCGTCCACTGAGGTAGGTGGTGGTTAGGCATACGCAACGCAACACGTGTTCTAACTAACTCAGCTGGTGAAGATTCATTAGCTCATTGATCGTTTCGCAATATTTACCTAGTACCCTGTGCGAAACCTCGAGACTGCTCACTCGGTGGTGCCGAAATACACGAGCGATGCTTCGAAGATACCTATACTCAAATATCACCTATTCGTAATAGCCATGTCTCATATCCATAAAGTAGAACGGAGCGACCTGTTGTGCAGAAAACTAGTCCTTTGGTTGGTAGACAGATATCTCGTCTACCTACCAAGGGATGCAAACTGCCAGAGCCAGCTGAGCTTTCTGAATCTATGTCGAGATTTTGTTAAAAATTAGCCCATAACGTAGTCTATAAAATATGAACTAAATGTAATTCGATTTAACGATGATTCCCATTTACTACCAGAACATTAAATTGCTGAAAAGTGTTGATTAGCTCAGAACATTGTTCATGCTTCTATTGTACATGAAGTAGGAATATAAATTACCAAGTTCTAATGTTGTGTTTCATTGAATTTCAACAAGAAAAAACTCAATTGAATATCATTTATACAAAAACTAAAAACATTCATTTTCCATTCAACTAATTCAGTAACGCAAAGGTCTACGTGATTTAAATACACCAATCATATATATAAGAGAAAATCCTGACCAGAAAATACAAAAATGTTCGTATTTTTCTTACGTCTTTTTGTGTTGAACTTATTATGCAAAATGTGTACCATCTATGGATACACGAGTTTATATTTGAATCTGTAAAAATTAAAAGTGTTGATATGACCAGAAGAGAATAATTCTATATACAGAAACACAATGAATTTATCTTATTTCTTATGAAACACAAATAAAGAAAAATCTTTCCCAAAAATTACTACAAATAAACAATTGAATGAGAAATCGGGTGGTAATGTTGATTATGGAGACCTGTGAAACTAAAATAAACGTTTAATCGACTCCATAGTTCATATTCCATTTAATTAATTTGAATGAACTTCGATAACCCATTGCACATGGTTATGTACTAAGCTTCATGTCACATCAATTATGGACGAGGACTAAGGAATTACATACTGCTTGCTATTTGTCTGTCAAACCCAAAGTAGACAAAAATTGGTTTAGAATTACAATCCAAATGGATGAAGATTAAATAAGTTAACATTTAATGGAATTATACTCTACGACTAGTAAAAGATCGAATAATAGTCAAGCTTATTGATATGAAAACATCTAGGAATGTGCAGATTTAAATCTGGCTTCATTTGGAATAGATTTTTTAAATTAAAAAAAAACGATGTTTTGAAGTATACAGGCTACGAAGCGTTATAATATACTTATATCCCAAAGAAATGTGAATGGAAATATTAAAAAAAAAAAACTCAAAAACATTAGATCATGATAAAAAATTAAGGTGACGAATTGTAGATGCATCATAGATGTTATCATAATACAATCTTCAGGCTTTATCCATCGTAACAATAAAGCATAGTTAAGAGGAATACTTGTTTTCTTTTTTGGGGTCCTATCATATTATATCGGTTGATTTTGAGATTTTACGAAAAAAACTACATTTAAAAGTGCTGGAAGATCCAGAATACTCCTCAAAAAAAAAGCCAAGAAGGCTTTGAAAACACTAAGAAGCACCTTATCCGATCAGCGTTCGCTAGAAGTTCTGCCAGAAACATCAAGAAAGTGAAAAGTCACATGTAGAATTTCTGATTGGATGGTTACCTATACTGCTTCTATGTTTAGAAGCATTCCAGAATTTTCAAAACCCACGGACATCTAAAATAATATAAAAACCCTATATTTTCTGTACAAGAACGAACCTTTAGAGTAAAGTGTTCCTTACATATTTCGTACCTTTCCTCTCGTGTTCTGTGCCTGTCCCAGCAAAACCTTGCTTCTAGTGAATTACAAGTATCACATACTGGTTCAGAAATTAATGCTATGCATGAATTTAATTTTGATGGTGTAGCAGGTGTAACTTTTGATTCTTGGTTTAAGTAATATGAAGATTTGTTCTATATTAATCTCTGCAGACTGGATGACCCCTCAAAAGTCAGAATACTTCTAAGAAAACTTGGGACGACGGAACATGAACGCTATAGTAATTTTATTCTCCCGAAGAACCCACGAGACTTTAGTTTTGATGAAACAATTAAAACCCTGTCTCAAATCTTTGGAGAACAGTCATCTCTATTTAATATCCGTTGCCAATGCTTGAAGATAACGAAAGAACCAGATGACTGGGTGAAACATACAGGAATTGTGAACCGAGAATATCAGAGGTTTAAGTTGTCTCCCATGACTGAAGACCATTTTAAATGCCTAGTATTTATCTGTAGCCTGCGTTCACCCGAGGATGCTAACATCCGAACAAGAATCCTAAGCAATCTCGAACACTGTCCCAACATGACCCTATAGGAAGTAGCTACTGAATGCCAAAAGTTAGTGAATTTGAAGCATAATACCTCAATGGTAGAGAACGGTAACATGTTCCTTCACGTTAATTCAGTTGAGAGAAAAGTCTTACAGGGTTCGAACACGCAGAATTATCGTAATGACAGTGTCAATCCATCATTCTCATGCTATTTATGTGGCGGTTGGCGTTTCAAAAGGTTTGGACCGTTTAAAAACCACCTTTGTACTATGTGTTTCAGAAAAGGGCACAAAGAAAGTCATTCCGAAACCCGGAAACGCCGTCAACCGAAAGTGTATTCTAAAATATGCAAGCCACGAACAGCTAAAGTAACGGTAGCTCTAGACAAAGTATGTTGCTCTCAAGATTAATGGGTATGACGCCCGCTTACAGTTAGACATAGCCTCCGCCTCCGACATAACACTTATAAGCAGAAGAACGTGGGAGAAGATTGGGACACCGCGAATATATTCAACTCACCAATCAGCACATAGTGCATCCGGGGGAATTCTAAATATTGCTGGCAAGACTCACTGTGAAGTCACTCAAAGAGTTTACGGAGAAGGGAGTAATATTTTTGACAGAACGTCCATCACTCGACATATTGGGGCTTGATTGGATAGAAAGGTCGAAGTTATCAGACCGTCCCATAAACTCGATGTGACGACGTCAGTACATCGAAAGTTGAGAAAAACTCAGTGGAAACATTATCAAAACGACATAAAATCTTATTTAGTGAGGGTCTTGGAGAATGCATTAAATTTAGAGCTGCTCTTACACTTCGAAAGGGATCGAAGCCTGTGTTTCGACCTAAAAGACCTGTACCATATGATGCCTTCCCAGTGGTTGAACATGAGCTAGAGCGACTTCAGAAATTGGGTGTCACTGAACTGGTGAATTTCTCAGAATGGGCTGCACCGATAGTGGTAGTAAAGAAGACTAATGGTAGCGTCCGTTTATGTGCCGATTACTCAACCGGGCTAAATGAAGCCCTAGAAACTCAATAGTATCCATTACCTCTACCTGAATATCTTTTGCTAAACTGAATGAAGGCAAGCTCTTCGCAAAGTTGGGTTTATCGGAAGCTTATTTACAAGTTCCTGTTGCTGATGAGTGTAAAAACCTGCTCACCATAAACATATACAAGGGCCTATTCCGGTATAATCAACTACCTTTCGGAGTCAAGACGGCCCCATCCATATTTCAGCAAGTCATGGATACTATTCTACAGGATGTTCCAGGCGCTGCAGCTTATCTGGATGATATAATAATTAGGGGAGTAGATAGAATAAACCTAGAAAAGAAGCTCGACCAGGTGCTGTCACGAATATTCGAATATGGACTTTGGCTCCGTCCAGAGAAATGTAAACTTTGTATCCAAAAGGTACGCTACCTCGGATTTATAGTCGACAAAGATGACAGAAGACCAGATACAGAGAATATCGCAGGCAGTGAAAGCTATGCCTAGACCGACGGATGTCCCCACACTTCAATCATTTTTGGTACTAGTCAGTCATTATGAAGCTTTTATCCCTAACCTTCATCAATTACGTTCCCCTTTAAATAACCTTCTGGCGAAGAATGTAAAATTGAATTGATCTGTAACTTGCTAAGTCAATCAAGAAAATACTAATTTCGGATTTGTTGCTCACCCATTACGATCCATCTTTACCCACTGTTGTAGCATCAGATGCTTCAAACTACGGTATAGGAGCAATTATTTCTCACATCATGCCAGATGGATCTGAGAAAGCCATATCACATGCGGCTAGATCGTTAACGTCAGCAGAATGTAACTACAGTCAGATCGAGGAGGAAGCATTGTCGATTAACTTCCTTGTAAAGAAAATTCACAAGATGATATTTGGACGTCATTTCACCCTATTAACTGACCATAAACCATTACTAGCCATTTTTAGGTCGACGAAAGGTATCTCGATATACACAGCAAACAGACTGCAACGTTGGAGAACTACACTCTTGGGTTATGACTTAAGTACCAGCCCACTACAGATTTTGGACAAGTTGACGCTTTATCTAAAATGATTGGTTCACAAGTAAAACAAGAAGACACTTTGGTGGCAGCAATCGAGACGGAAACAGAAGTACATCGAGTATTGGAAGACGCCGTCGATAGTTTACCAGTTACTTTCAAGGCCATCAAAGAAGCCACGGAAAATGACAAGACATTAAGAGAAGTTAGTGGTTACTTTCACACCAACTGGCCGAACCGTCGTTTTCAAAGGAAGTGCTATAATATTTTCGCCGACGGGACTCACTCATGATGGTCGATTCCTGTATTATGTTTGGTGACAGAATTGTTGTTCCAAAAACATTAAGCTACAAGGTTCTGAGGTAATTCGACCGCGGTCATCCCGATATCAATAAGATGAAAGCGTTGGCTCGAAGCTATGCTTACTGGCTTACAATGGATCAGGATATCGAAACCAGATTCCGCCATTGTTCGTCGTGCCTGTAAGCAGCTAAAAGTCCAAAGAAGTGTGGACCACAACAATGGTAAAAACCCAATAGTCCCCGGGAGAGGCAGCAATATGAGGAAGAATGTTTCTAGTCATAGTGGACGAACTCACAAAATGGCCACAAATCTATGCTATGGCAAATTGCACAGTCAATGAAACATTCAGTAAGTTATTTGAGCTGTTTAGTTGCTTTGAAGTTCTGGAGACCTTAGTGACCGATAAAGGATCACAATTCACTGCAGAATCATTCAAGCATTTCTGCAACATTAATGGAATTGTACATATACAATCTCCACCCTATCATCCTCAATCAAATGGACAGGCAGAGCGCTTCGTGGACACATTCAAAAGAGCACTACTGAAAGGGGAAGGCGAGGGGAAAAGTCCAAAAAAAACTTTCAGTGAAAATTCTACCCCTTATCCACTCCATTTATCCTTATCAACAGGTTGTA
Organism: Schistosoma haematobium; assembly: GCF_000699445.3. Lineage (NCBI taxonomy): Eukaryota > Metazoa > Platyhelminthes > Trematoda > Strigeidida > Schistosomatidae > Schistosoma > Schistosoma haematobium. Next base: position 20,670,842 of record NC_067197.1, on the reverse strand, counting down.
ATTGATGGTCAGATAGATGGACTAAAGCTTTTTCTTCATCCAATGATTATTTTTATCTAAGTAGGAAAAGCTTTACATTCGAAGAAGATTAGTTTTTTGTGTTTCATCTCAATTCTTTTTTGAGTTATATCAATAGATTCCAAAGTCAGGTTATTCCAAAAGAAAAAAAGAAATTTGCTTCAATACCTGAAGATGGTTCATTCCCATAAAATGTATATTTTTGTCATAATCATTTAACATATAAGGCGTTAGTGTAAACAGAACCTGATTCGACCAACGAACAATTAGATCACCCATCTGGGACTATGCAGCATCTTTATAATATGAAAATTAAATGTTCAGCCGTTTAACGTGTTATGCACACGTAGTATATTAAGCTCTAGATACACGAGACCTTGGTTAGTAAATATTTGCAAATTATTTATGAGGTCATATTTATGAAGCTATAGTCAAGAATGGAACGGCCAATTATGGAAAACAAAATTAGGTTATGTGAAAATACTGTCAAGAAGTCTGTTTGCATTATTATTATTAATATCGTTATTGTATAAAAAGTATATTCAAAATACGTGATAAAAGGAATCTAATTGTAGTTTATATATAGGAAACATCAAGAAAACATACCTCGTCTGACGACTGACGATCCTCTGTTTTAAGTCCAGTGAAATCAACAGATGATGGACGAGGTATATAATGTTTAACTTCTGAAAATGGTAATGTTGATGAAGATTTAACTGAAGTAATATCTTCAATTTCAATCGTAGCTTGGGTATAAGGACGATTATTATTGCTATCATTTGTAATAAGAGTAGTGTTATTATTATCACTGACGAGATTATCAGATGAAGAAACAAATTGCATTTTTGATATTCTTTCAGGCAATAGCTGATTCTCATCGTAAAGTTTATAATCCACTTCACGCTGATGATCATATTTACTTGTGTTAGCATCACCATCGCTATCGTCATCGTCATCATCATCATTGTCGAATTCATTCCAAATGGTTGATTTCATTGAAAACGTTTTAGGCGTCTCCATAATAGGTAAACTTGATGGTGGTATACGCACTAAAGGATAACATGATATATGCGATCTGGGTACAAGACCTCGTTGACCTTCAGAATTTTCAGCTAACATCCATTCTATTTCACCAGGTGGCTCACGATTAACTATAGTAAGGAGTTCGTTTGGTTTAAGTGGCAATTCATCTGGTTCTAAATGAGCATCCATGGAACCTGGTCCAGCTGCTTCTATTCCACGAGGGAAGAGCGCATAAACCCGACCAGATGCGGCAGAACCAAGACGTTCATGTTGGACTGAATGTAGTTTTTTCAAGAAAAAATTACGAAAAAGAAGTCACTCAACTAATCACGGTAAACCCCTTTTAAACCAATTTAGAAAACCGAAAGATGTCTGTCTTAACTAAGAACTACACGTTAAAGGATAGTAATTTTCTAAACAAAGAACTTACAAAGCTTTTTACTGGTAATATTAGAATTTTTCGCTCAAATAATGAATTGATTTTCTAAAATAAATCCTTGGAAAAACTTGTACTCGAAATACCAACTGAATACCAACAACAATGATAACATAGTAATTCAATAGAGGTACAAAAATATGGTTGTGGAATATTGTGGATTGATGCATACTGTTGAGGAGTCCCATACTAGGACGAAACGGCCGTTCAGTGCTACCAGATTTTTGATGGTGATCTAGTTAAGATCAGTTCATGATTTAAACTGTGAAATCATTGATCAACTTTAAAGAAGTCTGATAAAGATGATAATGTTGATCTTGCATTTAATGTAGTCGTTAACGAGTTCAGGAAACCATCTATTATTAGAGCTGTTTTACCAAACAACCGAGAAATCTTTAATTTATTAGCATAAAGCCGTTTTTCACTTCTTAAACATAGTTTAATTGTAAAAGTGTTTGTAACTTGCTACTTGTTTAAATTCTTGTTAATGGGGATTATTAGCACTATAGTGCAATAACCTAATTTTTTATGGCCGAGGTTATTAACATTTTCACTGATCAACAGATGTATTGTATTCAGTAATTTCGGACAATCCGTCCATTCAGTATGTTGGTGTAGTTTTAAGGCTTACAGCTAATTATATTTGTGATCTCCATTCCGAATATCGTGCAGCACTACGACAAAATTTTCGTGGTACACAGTTGGGGATAACCCTCCAGACATTTGGAATGAAGTCTTCAATAGAAACTAAACTTCAATATCCAGCACTCATTCACTAAACAAGTGAAAAAAGTTCGAAAGTGCTGAACACAGCATGAACATTGAATAAGCTCTGAATAACCACAGCCATTTTGTTTTAACATAAAAATCTAACTGCAATTTTTTATATGATAAATGGTTATCAAGATAAGCTGAAATTGCTCCTTTAAAAAACAACTGACACTGAGGTATCAAAGATTAACATAACTATCATTAGAAAGGGTTTTTTGAAGATCTTGATAATTCAATAGTTAAATCCATGAGTCAATTAAAGCTAGACCACCATGGAAAACGTGGAAACACTGGACGGCCTTTTCGCCCTAGTATGGAACTTCTCAGCACTGAGCATCCAGGACCTATCGGTTTCGCGCGAATTGACAAATATCGACTACCTGATTAGATAATGAACTTTTTGCTTACAAGGGTGAGTTTTTTGTAAAAGTCTAAACGTCTGTTAGAACGATCAAGTAATAGAAACTTAGTAGCCCATAGAAAATGTAGCTAACCAATGATTGAAAGACACTAGTTCAGATATGCATGTAACAATGTTTTTTGATTGAGATCATGAATCGACCAACGTTAGACGAACATTTAAACGATTTTCATGAATATGAACATAGCTGGAAAGTAGAAACTATCAGAATTAATCCAGTTAATCTAATTGTGAACTGAATACAAAACTATTTAAGTCATATCACAATAGGCGTGAAAAAAAGATAAGGGTTGGAAAGTAAAAACTTTCCTAGCATAGTGGTAAAAGAAAGAGAGCGTTATCAAAGTTATTCTAACGGTAATTTTAATGAGACGTTTTTATTAATGAATAAATATCTGACTATCAGCGATATCTGATGAAATTTATGATTGGATTTATCAACATTCTAGTACAGTCGATAGGGATTTGAAAACACTAATATTTCATCAGCAGCGATAGAGAAGAATCTCTAAAAATATGAAAAATTCAAACAGCTCGAATACCAAACCAAGAGAAAGAGTAAAAATGATAGTGAATTTATACTCCAAATCAATCATGAAAAGAATGATTATTCAAGTAGGAGTTGATTCAGATTTATCTTAAAATTTATGTTATTTTCAAGAAGTCTGTTAAAACAAAGTAGTTAATAAATCTATGGAAGTGAGAACAATTTACACAGAATAAACACATCACTTACAATACAGATATTCTTCACATTCAGCTTCTTCATCTCCTTGATCACACTTTTCCAAAGGAGTTTCCTGATCCGATAAAGTACGAGCGTGTAATGAAGCCCCGTGTTCAACTAATAATTTAGCTAAAGGTACATTTCCGCAAGATGCAGCACAATGAAGTGGTGTCCAACCATCTGTATCACCTGCATTTACATCAGCACCAGCTGTAAGTACAAGAAATTCAGCTACATCCACACGGCCAGCACATACGGCATTATGTAATGCTGTAATACCTTCATCGTTTGATTCAGAAACATCAGTAACCTATTTTTTTAAATGGGAAATCGAACAAACAAATTAATGAAACATAATGTGTGAATACAAATAACAAATTATTTGGGAGTCGAATATTTGTACTACGAAGCCTTGATTTCCAAAAATATGTACAAAATACTAATATAAAATAAACAATTTACAGTGACATTTGAAGTGTACTTAGCATAAAGATTCCAAACATTAGTTTGATTCGTTTGTATTGGTTGTTTGAATCTACTCATTGATGTTTAAGATTGCAATTTATCAGTCTCTCTTTGCCATATATGCATTCTGTGAGGATTGCCTCGATATTGCCATCAATTCACAAGCATTACAGGCAGAGATGGATCGTAGCTAGCAGTGGAAGAGACTGATCAATTGCAATACTAAGCATCAATGGTTAGATTCAAACAATAAATACAAATGAATTGAACTTTATCCGATTGCACAAACCAGTGGCTATCTGAACTTAGTGATTAAGTGGATAACATGATGGCGTTTGAAGCGAACGGTACTAGGTTCCAGTCCCGGAATGAACATGAATTCTGGGATGCAAGTACACCTGACTGACGAGTCCCAGATAGGATGAAATGTACCGGGTAAGCAATAGTGAGGTTAGACGCAGGTTATTAGTGAATGACGATAAATCAATTGATGTGGTTGTGAATCTTGATCGACTGAGATGGTGGGGTTACGTGTTGCGTTTGCCTGAACACCAATGACCACGACGCGCAATACTGACTAGTGTTGGGGATGGTTGGAAGAAAGTTAGGGAAAGCCAAACCAAAACTTGGCATCAGTGCTTAAGGTCACTAACTTCTGGTCTTAGCCATGTTGGTAGTTGCAGACTACTTGGTTGGGGTCCGCGTGACTATCGTAACCAGTGGTTGGAGAATCTGTGTGACATGGCTCAGAATCGATCACAATGGCGTCGGTGTATACACTCTTTGTCTTCTCTTAAAAACTATGAGATTAAAATTATTTCATATCTTTCTTTCTACGAACTGATTCTTTCTTCCTGTATTATATCCTTATATGCAATCTTTCTTTTATATATTACCACCATCGAAGTAAGTAATGCTATGAATTTGGTGTTCATTTTGTTGTGCTAATAGGTGTGGCAACTTGGACCGATGCACATATGTGCCTGGTCCTACGTTGTGGCTGACTGACTGAAGATGAAATGTGCATCCTGAATCTCACTGTTAGCCACCATCCATTTCTATATCTACCTTATTTATTTGTTCTGAAGTGGCTTACATTAAGTCACGAAATGTTAGAAATAGCTTTCTACTCATTGGGATACATCACAAAATATATATTTATTATAATTACTTCAGTTTATTTGTGGAAAAGGTGAGCATATTACCAACTATTCGAGTAGTACATGTGAAATACTGTTAATATAACTATGAAAGTTACATAACTTTGATCACTGGAACTGACAAAAAGAGTGGCCAATTTATATGATGACACAAATAATAATAATACGAATATGAAGAGACTGTCATTATATGAAAAATACTTAGAAATATCGCGACATTCGAATCAAATTTGGTCTAAAAAATGTCGATTTAATTCACCATCAAACTAACAGGACCAGTTTTTTATAACAAATTATATAAACGGAAAGTTTATATGCTTTCTGCTCCCCCCCTGGTACGGCCGATAGTAGAGAGAGTCAGCTCTCCCTCTCGAAATGCTCTCATATGACCACGTGCATACAACTGCCAGGGAAGTCCTGCTCACTGCCTTTCACCACAGAGATGTTGTTTACGAAACTGAGAGAACGAAAAGCGAATGTCCGACGCTTTAACATGGTTGGCGAATATGGAGGATCCACCTAGAGGAGTTGGAAAACCCTGATTCCAAACCAATGGTGCACACGGGCTGTAGGATCCTGATGGAACGAATGGCGTACAAACCTGTGGTTGGTGACCGGCTACCATGAGACTGCATCTCCTTACGTCGCTCCACTGCTTCGTGGATTAGACCATTAGGTCAAAGGCTCTGGGTGTGTTCCCCTAAGAAATTCATCTGCTTCAGTTTGGGCACCCGGGCAGTATCGCAGCTCACATAAATCGAATGATTTATGTAGCGCATATCTATTTGGTGTCTTGTACTAATGTTTATGTATTGAAATAAATAAACAATTATATCCTTGAAATTCTATTAGCTTATTCTTATATGAATAAAAAAGCATTATTAGCATGATGATTACTGAGTAAATTATAGATTATAACTAATACCCTAAAGAGGTCAAAATATTAATGAACTCAAGAGTTTAATTATAAAAAAGGGAAATATCTCACTAACCTCAGAAGCTGCTTTTTTCACTAATTCCAAATCACCTTCCAATGCAGCATCGAGCAATAAAGCTAATGGATGAAATCGTACAGAATTCGATTGGCTTAATGAAGATGTTAATGATTGAGTTGTTTCAGTTATACCATCTAAGCTAGAACTTTGTTTTGAAGTCAGTGGTGATGAGGAGGGTTTTGATTTACGTAAAATAGATTTAACTTGTCTTTCAATGTAATTACCTAAAATACAATATAAAAAAACAGATGAGTAAAATAATTCATTCGATATTTTTAAAAAAATGGACGAAAGAAATTCCAACAATATTAACATGGTAAACTTATGAGTTCACAAGCTTAGACTCAATGATAACCCGGCTATATTATGAATATTACCTCGTATCACGTTGATAACATTATATATAACCATAAATGTAAATTGATTCAAACATATGATGAAAAAAACCCACTTAAATGACGACATATGTTTCATACAACTGTCTACAAATGTAAACAATTGTTTGAATGATAGATGCACAGATATTCATATTCCATACTAACAGTTAGCATATCAAATTTCTTTATTCTAGTCCCAATCGATTATAATAACACAAGTAGAGGAGCCGACTGATTTTACAACTCTGTATTTAATACGTTACTATCGTATCAGTCATAATCAACACAGAGATTGTTATTGACGTCTGCCTGCCCAATTCCCTATATCACATCACGTAGATGAGATAAAATATAAGACAAGATCAACAAGTGTAAACAGTAGTAGTATCAATAACAGTGAGAAAGAAAGGAAAATACAAAAAAGGGATAAATGCTATGAACAAAAGGTATCATACAATACTGAAACTCAAGACAACAGAAGATGAGTAGTGAATGTCTGTGCCACTGTGACCTACTTGGGGTCATGTCAAACAATATTTTTAAACACGGATTCCTTTTATCGTGTGGACTCCAACCAGATAGTCTGCATCTGCCTGTACAGATCAGTCGAATCAATCAATGACTTCATGAACTCATTTCATATCTTGTCTCCGCCCCCCTCTCCTAGTTGAATTTGCCTAGGTAACAACCAGATACTTAAGCCAATTACGATGACAGGGGTTTCTAATGAGAAACTCAACAGAAAACCAGATTTTTACAATTTCATTTACAGTTGTCTTGGACAGGTCGTTTATGAGTTACATTGCTTTATAAACTTAAAATATTACATTTTAATAAAGGTTATGGAACCATACCACCGATCACTGGAATAAAAACATATTCACATTTATATTTGGTGTAGTTAGTTTACAACATCTATCAACCTATAATTCATCTATCTAGATAGTATTGAAGAGAAAAAATAGAGATAATCAGATGACAAAGTATAATTAATTTAAAATTATAAATTCGAGTCAATTTAATATGAGGGTATCATTTTCTTCATGTCTCTACTAAAATAACTCATCAAATTGAGACATGGAGATTTTTTTCAGTACGTTTCCATCATAGTCCCATACTAATAGATGATTTTTTCAATGTGAATATGAAATTAATATCACTTATATGGTTACGCGACAAGGAAGATAAAATTTTAGCATCTCTAGATGGATGATACAATTATAGTTCTAAAAAGTTAAGGATAAAGTAGTAAATAGGTTGTACAGTTTACCAAACCGTCACTTATACAATGAAAAAAAGAAAAGTGGTAGTATTCCATTTTATGAAGACTGTGTTACTGAGGTTTAATGGAAAGAAGTGCATATTCGGAATTGTCATTATCAGGCAAGCATACTAATTTATTGAGCTCTGTTCTATTACAATAGAAAAAGGGCTTAGTTAGATATTTGATCTACAAAGCTAAAACTATTCACTTTCGTGACATTTTCTAAGAGAAGTTTCAAATTATCTAAGTCCCACTTAGTACAAATAGATACTAAATAATTGTTATGAAATTGATTAGATAACTGAAGTAAATAACAGTTTTAAATAACTTAAATTCTATGATCACACTATAACGGCGTGAAAATGATTGCAGGCATAAGTTTGTAACAAGTATATAATAAAAAACGAATATTAGCAGTACCAGTTCTGTTGATGACATTCAAACGATAGTCTTCATCTAACAAGACAATTCGAATTGTTCATTGTCATTTAAAAAGTGGATACTACAATAAACGGTCTTCATTTACAACAACAAGGCAGCAATACCTAGATCAAAGTATTTATTTATGAGTATAGGGATCTGCAGGAAAAAAAACTCACAAGAGTTATTATTCGTGCTAACATTTACTCCATGTTCCTCATCTACATAAACCATAATTCCTGAGGAAATTTCTTGTTTGTTCACCTCACCACGTTGAACAATAGCAGTAGTGACAGTTGAAGGAGAAGTTATACTAATTGTAGTATGAATGGTAGCATTAGTTGTATTTATTGTTGTAGTTTCAGGAGTCATTATTGTTGTCATCTGCAAAATAGATGTTGATTTTTTAATTTGTGGTTGTTGATGTTCTGACTTTACAGTATGGTCGGAACCGCCTAGACCACTATCTACATCACCAGAATTTTGTTGTTTCTGTTCATCTTCAGGTGAATCAAACTCACTGGATAATAAAGATAATTTGTGTTCATCGTCTGGATGTATATCTATGCCAATTAGTTCCAATGAAGATGAGGATGATGAAGGTGAAATGGATGGGGACGATGGAAGTGAACTAGTGGTTGGATGGACAGAAGTGTGAACATTTTGGTCAGGTATTTTGTCGCCATTTTCATTAGTGATTACATCTGGCTCATATGATTTGCTAGGATGATATATTACAGAAGAACCGGAGATTGGTTCTAATGATTCGGCATTCTTCACGATCTGTTCATTCGTTTTCATTGAATTAATGTTACATGTTTGTTGTTGATGCTGTTCAGAGGTAACTGAATTATTTAGCCATTCAGAAGACGGTATCGTTGGTGCTGGTGATTGAATTGACGGAGGTGACGATTTCGCATTTAATTTGTTCACACCAGCTAGATAAATTTCACTAGCTGTACGTTTGTATTTTTCAACACTATCACGACATATACGACGCATATATGTATCATTAATTACAGCACGTGATGCATATCTTGGTGGAGCTTTAATACGTGGAATAGGCAGTGGGTGAATTGTAGCAGGTGATAGTATACTATCTTTATTACTAATGCAACTATTATTGCTGTTTATAGTGGTATTCGGGCTCCAAATACCATAACCGGGATGTAACTGCATGAATGTGCGAAAACATGACCGACGACTAGATGTAGGTGGGCTACTATCTCGTGTAAGCACTGAACTGAAGGCAATGTTTGGTGATGTCGCGCCATCAATTGTTGTTACTGGTGTTCTTGATATAACAGGAGTTGAATGGGATATGGGAATATGTGGAAGGGTAGTAGAAGAAGAGGGAGGAGGAGGAGAATGATCATCATGAGCATTTGGACTTTGATCAATTAACCTATTTTTATGAGGAAGGAAAACATACAAACATGAAAAACGGTGAGTTTTTTCTTACATGTAAAATAATGAATTACAATAATTAAGGCTCCTATTTCGGGTAATGGCAATTAACTGATCGAATAACATGGATCGGTGATAAAAATGTATCTCTTTAATATGATCAATATTTAAACAAATTGTCAAGGAAATTTATGAAAATAGAAACTATTGAGTTTAAAATTATAAAAGAAAACAATCTAATTAAAAATAGTAATCAATATCAAGTTTACCTAATCGTTAGCACTAATTAAACGCTATCAAACAGGTTGTAGTGCGACCACCAGTATCGACAGCAGCTGCTACCACTAACCCGGCAGTAGGACCTCTATACCATAGTGACATAGTAAAGCTAATATTGGCTAAAACACCGTTTTCTTTAGGTCCTAGCATGCCAGGTTAGTCGACTGGGGAACTGTGAGACCAAAAGCAGCAAACTTACATTCAAAGTTGGGAGTTGACCTACCGAATGTACAGAGGTTCGATGGCAGTAAGTTTTTCCTTCTAACAAACATTATCGACAGATGCTACATTCATAAAATGAAAGGAGAAAATTCGAAAAGTCTGATTCATAAAAATACAAATTTCACTTTACGGATATCCGTTTTCTGTTATAAAGCCTCAGGAAACGTGAAATTGAAACATCAAGAGCTACTCACAAAAATAATGTGTAACCAGTCAGTCAGTAACAACGTAGAACTTCGTGCGTACGTACATCAGTTCGAGTTGCCACATCACATTAGCACAGAGATGCAGTGGTCGATTCAAATCCCGTAGTGATAGAGGTAATAAGAGTATAAGCAGTAATCGGGAAGATTAGTGTTTGGAGATGTTATTCAAAGAGTATAATACAACGAAATAAATTTGGGAAGAGAAAAAAAAGAGACAAGGAGGAATAAGATCAAAATTTGGGAGAACACAAAGAGAGGATGCACCTGCGCCATTGCAAACGATTTTGAGCCATGTCATCCAGGGTCTCTAACCATCGGTTGCTATCATCTCGTGGTCCCCAACCAGGTAGTCTACACATACCAACATGACTCAGTCCACTTGTCAGTGACTTCATGGACTTGTGCCATGTTTTGGTTTGGCCGCCCCTAGCTTTCTTCCAATCTATTCCTATACCACTGAACATCGCACGTCGAGGCAGTCGGTGGTTGGGCATACGTAACACGTGTCCAAGCCATCTCAACTGATGAAGTTTCACTACTTCATCAATTGATTTGCCATCCTTACCTAGTACCCGTTTCCTAACAACTGCGTTACTTACTCTGTGGTCCCAGGATATACGAGCAATGTTTCGAAGACACCTATGATCAAATACTAGTAGCCTACGGATATCCTCTACTCTTACCGGCCATGTTTCACTGTCATAAAGTAGGACGGAACGAACTGCTGCGCAGTAAACCCGTCCTTTGGTTGATAGACGGATATCTCGCCTACGCCATAAATGACGCAAGTTGGCAAAAGCTAGTCGAGCCTTCTGTATCCGTGCTGAGATTTCGTCACACACCAGACCACAAGGGCTGATGAGACTTCCCATATAAGTGAAGCGATCGACACGCTCAATTATTTCACTCCCTATCATTAGTTTGGGTGTCGATGCAAAACGATCCTGAAGCAACATTTTGCATTTCGAAGGAGAGAATCGCATCCCGAACATGCTTGCATTGTTGCTTAGAGTGGTCAGAAGACTCTGCATTTTGTTAGCGTCTTCACCAAATAGAACTATGTTATCGGCATATTCCAAATCAACAAGTGAACCTCCCGGTAGAAGTCTAACCCCTGGAAATTTAGATGAGGAAAGTGTTATCTCTAAAAGTACGTCGACCACAAAGTTGAACAAGAATGGAGAGAGTGGACAGCCCTGACGAACACCACTTGAGGTAATCAATTCTGATGACAATTCACCATAAGCTCTCACTCTACCAGTTGTGTTCGAGTAGACAGCCTTTATAAGGTTAATGTACTTCTTTGGTACTCCTTTCAGTGACAAACACTGTCATAGAACCTCACGATCAACAGAGTCGAATGCTGTTTTAAGGTCGAGAAATACTACAATTGTGGGGCGTCTGAACGTGTGTCTGTGATCTAGAACCTGACGTAGTGTGAATATCTGGTCTATACAACCACGTCCAGGTCGAAAACCAGCCCGATTTCCTCTAGTCTGCTCTTCACGAGCTTCAGTTAGGTGTCGAAGTATTATCGAAGCTAATATTTTAGACACTATATTTGTCAAACTGATTCCTCTGTGATTGTCACAAGGGGACTATTTTCCTTTCTTATAGACTGGCACAATCAGTGATTGAGACCAGTCAGATGGGATTACGTCCAGTTCCCAAATTCTACCTAAGACCTCAGTTAATCTCACTGCTAATACTGGACCACCATCCTCAAAAATCTCAGGAGTAAACCCGTCAGGGCCTGCTGCTCTCCCTCGCTTCAGATTTCCTATGGCTTTTTCAACTTCGTAAAGGGACGGAGGACCTACATTAACTTGCCATTCAGGTTGACTGGAGATCGTGGGAAACCGAAGTGTGGCTGAAGGCCAGTTGAACTGATCCCTAAAGTGCTCTGCCCATCGATCCAATCTCCTGGATTGAGAATGAATAATATGTCCATCATTCTCTGAGATTGTTTCGCTAATAGTCGGTTCCCTTAACAAGTCTGAACAGTTGTCTGCTATTACCTATTGCCGCTGCCTTTTCCATCTCTCTTGCTTTCGCTACCCACCACTGTTCACGATCATTGTGTAGACTTCTTGTCAGCTTGCGCTTGAGCTGACTCCGCTCTTCATTATGTTCAGAGCCAGGTGGAATGAGTTTCCGAGCATTTATCAGTGCGATAGATGCTGCTGAGATCCAGTGTTGCTCCCTAACCTTGCGGTTTACCGTACTAGCAGATATCACTGCCGTTTCAACAGCTTTTCGGATATCATTCCATGCTGCCTCGAGGTGGGCATCACCTACATGGCTGTTTAACTGTTTTTCTAGTTTTTCCTGAAATATACTCTTAACTTGACTATCATTAAGTAGGACCCTAAGAGGTTTACTTGCAGCGTCTTTCCTACGTCCAGTAAGACGCAGATAGATACGCGCTCGTACTAGAGCATGATCTGAATCTAAGCATGTGCTCCAGAATGAGCGACAGTCTTCTATCGAGCCCCTCCATCGGTGGCTGATAGCGATGTGATCCATTTGGGTCCAATGTTGAAACGAATTAGGGGGTCGCCATGTTAAAAGATGTTTTTCCTTATGCTTAAAGTTAGTATTTGCAAGGAACAGGCGGTTATCTGAACATAGCTGCAACAGACGGTCGCCATTTTCTGTTCTTTGAGCCACGACACCATAAGATCCACCTAGGTGTCTTTCCCTATCGCTTAGTTTACCTACTTGAGCATTAAAGTCACCGGCCACTATTACTACATCCGAGGGCCTAGCTTTTAGGAGAAGGTTCGAAAGCTTTCTGTAAAACTCATCTTTTACATCATCTGCGTTGCAGTCAGTGGGAGAATAGGCAGAGACGACGAAGAGGCAACGACGAGTGTCCCTATCTTTTCGGATCCTTACTGTTCCGTTTAGTCGGACAGCGCACAAACGACTGTCTACTGGGATCCAGTCTAATAGAGCTAGTTCTGTCCTAGGACTCAATGCTATACCTACGCCGGCGAGGCCACAAGAAGCAACATCAGGGCTTCCAGATATACGAAGTGTGAATCGAGTTGGTTCTTTATTTTGACATGTTGATGCCAAATGAATGACGCTACTCGGATCCTGTATGCGCGTTTCGAAGACGCAGCACACATCGATGGCACGAGATTCTAAAGTCCTAGCTAAGGAAGCCCGTTGTCCTATTTGGCATAGTGTTCGGATGTTGAAAGCTCCTACGTGTAGTTTAGAGAGTGGTTTCAGGAGACCAGGAATAGCGTTCCGCGTACTCGAATCGTTTGCCCTAGTGGTGCGAGGTGAAAAAAGGACGTGAGAAGGGTTAGTCGGGGAAATAAGAGAAGTATTAGGAGGTGTAGGAAGGACTTGTGTGTGACCAACTTGGTCTCGTGTGCTGTTACGGGTATGAGGGCTGATGTCACTTCCCGGCTGCCCACACCGTGGAAGGGTATTTCTTGAGGAACCTGAAAAGGAAGTTGGATTAACGTTGGCCTTAACGACCTGGGAGTGTGACCGCAGAGCCCAAGGGACAACTGCTTGAGGCCGGTAGCGCACGGCCTTCTCGTGGGAAGTTTTTAATGTGTTAGCTCCGTTCTTCAAAGGGCCTTACCGTCGGAGACAGAAATCCGTGAGGTAAGGTGAGGTGTGACATTTTTAGGGTCGACTTTTTCTAACCCCACCCCTCCTTGTGGGAAGGCAGCATGGCTGCAGATGCTGGTTGTCCAAGGGAAACATCTTACTGCTGTCACACCCCTCTACAGTCAGCAGTACGACTTCGCCCTCAGACCTTGAGTTGCTGCTTTTAGTCTTACCGTTCTCCAATCGACCTACCTGGCATGGTAGAACCTCAAGAACATATGTTCCAGCCAATATGGCTCGGCTGGGTCATCATGATAGGCAAGCCCGACCACCGCGTCAAGGTAGCAGCTTCGGTCGGGCAGTTGTTTATTGGGTTCTATGTTCATACTACCTAGTCATCAAGATCACCAGTAACTCAGTGTCCTTTCCAGGTACAATTAAACTAGTCGAATGATTCTCGCCGATTACAGCCAAATATTAACTTGTATAAATAATAATACTTTTCTCTAAAGCACATATAATCAAAACTGACAGGAAGAACCATTTTATGCAAAAAATAATTTTGAAACGAACCAACCAAACAAACTTTGTTAACATTCTGAAATTAATTGAAAAGATGAGACCGTTTATATTATCGTTTTAGAAGATAATACTGATAAAGTAAAATGTCATGTTATTAACAACTTCAATCATTTCACATTAAATCGAATTAATAAATATACAACGATGATAACAATAAATATTACAGATAAAAGCTTTTAGTTATATTTAATTTATTAAAGGATATAGTGTAAATAACATGATTAACTATAGGCATAACATATTCAACAATGTGATTTAAATACTGTGGAATAAAAATAGACAAGTAATTAAATTGTAGACAAGATATGTATTAATGTTGGAGCAAACATATACTGATAACTGACTCATTACCTACAATGATAAGATTACCAATAATAAGTGTTTTTTAACACGCTCCATTAGATTCAAAAGACAAAGATCAACCGAAACATTATCTTCTATCGGTATGTCATTTTTGCTTCCTTTGTAATGAAAAAAATTAAGTAAGTTTATGTGGACTACCGAGTCCTATGAAAAATAACAAATCAGACTGTTGTTTTCCGGTTAGTTAAAGATTAGCAGTCTTGAAAGCTGACACAGACTGACCGTTATTAGTTGGTTTTCATAATTAAAAAAAAACTATACTAGATGAGGCTTAATAAGTATTTTTATTATTAACGTACTTTCTAAAATACAATACACAATTAATAATAGACAGTTTTTTGTTCTTCAAGAAATTATAATTCAAGGGACTTGAAATGCAGAAAAAACAAGTTACCTATTTTATCGACACTTTATGATTTTAAATGAATTTAGCAAGATATCATTTCAAACGGTTGAATACTCGAGAAGCACCTTAATAAGAAGTGGTGATTTACAAGCATCAGAATGGTGAATACATAATAAATTATTCGTTAATTTTATATAGTGTACAAGTCAATCTAAAACTTGATGATAATAATAATAACAATAGTAATAATGCAACTCATTTATCACTTAACAGTCTATCTAATTAGCTTTGAAGTACACTATTTATGTGACAGCAATGATGGTGCTATTAAGTTGCTCAAAATGGATTTGTTGGAATTGGGTTCGAACATACCAATGAGTGTTTTAACTAATTAGTGACATAATATGCTTTAAAAATAAAACAGAAACGATGTGGAAGCAATCATGAACATAAAAAGTCTTATAACAATCGTTCTGCAATAATGAAGAAAATAGTTAGTTTATATTAAACCAGGGCTGTAAATATTTTAACAATTAACGCCGAAAGTAGATATACTGTTGCAACTTAATTATGCGGTATCTGTTTAAATATACATTGGTAACGATTTCAATTAATGGAAAACTGTATCACTAATAGTTAGCTAGATATATGGACCGTGGTATTTGTAGCGTCATTACTCAGTAGTCAAGTACATGGTTTTGCTTTTTTTTTTTAAAGATCCGAGTTACACTTTTTCCGCTATAATGACAACGATTTAGTACGATTGTCTACATTGAAATAGATGGAACGTCACAAATTCATTGAAAGTCGAATTCTTTAGCAACAATGAGTGTTAACTTTAGTATTTGTGACTTATGTATTAATGTAGAGCCATGATTTTGTAACGTAAATAAGTTCTATTTTACAAATAAATCATATAATCGAACCTAAAATTATTTATTAATAGGTTATTAAATTATAATCCTACTGATATACCTGTTACAAATCTCCAGTAAAATGAATTCAAAAGAGTTCAATTGATGTGAGTATTGAAGAGTTCACAAATGAATAAAATGAATACCAAGACAGATATTTTAGGAATTACATCAACTAATATATTACTATTTCTGAAATGAATGGCTGTACCCAATATATGACGAACACAGTTGTTCACGGAACGAGCACGACTTCATAACCTCATAGATTTCCAAAGCTTATGACAATTATGGCAGTTATAAAGTTAATTAAGCCACTATACCTCACACCCAAATTGTAACTACCTGAGAATCAATTATCGTAATTGATATTATGTGGAATACGGTGACAGGTGATATTCCGTAGAACTAACCATTTCGAATTTTATGTATTCGGAGAACTACTCACAAATAATTAAGTAGCCAGTATATCTCTTTGACATTTATTAGCCTCATTATTTCAACACATAAACATTAGTACAAGACACCAAATAGATATGCGCTACATAAATCATTCGATTTATGTGAGCTGCGATACTGCCCGGGTGCCCAAACTGAAGCAGATGAATTTCTTAGGGGAACACACCCAGAGCCTTTGACCTAATGGTCTAATCCACGAAGCAGTGGAGCGACGTAAGGAGATGCAGTCTCATGGTAGCCGGTCACCAACCACAGGTTTGTACGCCATATTCGCCAACCATGTTAAAGCGTCGGACATTCGCTTTTCGTTCTCTCAGTTTCGTAAACAACATCCCTGTGATGAAAAGCAGTGAGTAGGACTTCCCTGGCAGTTGTTGTATGCACGTGGTCATGTGAGAGCATTTCGAGAGGGAGAGCTGACTCTCTCCACTTTCGTCCGTACTAAGGCATTTGGGAGATCTATGTACGACAGCGAATTTGATTAATGAAGCAGCGGATCTTCATCAACTAAGATGGTTGAGGAATTTATTACGTACTATTGGCCGTACCAGAGGATTTGGAGCTCTTTGACATTTATGACTAATCAATTGTTTACTTCCTCCAAGAATGGATTTTAGTTAGGTCGTTCGCATCAATTTTTTTGAAATAAAAGTTCATCGTACATTATAAAAAGAACTGTTGACTTTTTTCGTGAATTACATCTAAAGTGATCAGTTTTAGCATCAGTTTAAAAAACGCGCAAATTAATAGAGACAGTACGAGATGATAGGACTCTTTATCATAATCTTCGCATTCTTCAAGCGTACATAAAATATGTAGCACAGAACTTTACCGATATGAATATTTTGACTGTATATCTCTTAAAATTTTGATGACTCTCTTACCAGACTTTAAAACTAACCAGATATTTGCAAAGACTCTCATTCGAATTTAGCACAAATATCGCTGGATAATCACTTTCCAGAATATATTTTTTGATTGTTTCATACTCCAACCTCCTCAGATGAATATACTTTTATAACTCTATAGTAAAGTCATTTATAGGCTATGAAGCGAAAAATATACGAGTTACTGCCTAAATTCAAGATTATTTTCTTCAGTCATTAATAGATAACAACAGAATGGTACCATTAATTTTATACTAAGTCAATGACGTAATGAAGAGATGTTCATCAGCAGATTCGCGTTAACATGTAAATATACATTCGGCCAAAACAAGTTAGTTGTCTTAAAATGACAATAAATCGACATAAAGCATTATTTCCCATTGAAGAGATGGTGTATGCTGGACGTCTGCAACAGGATGTTTTCACGTGGATATATAACAATCCTTCAAAGTTAGTAAAAGTATCACTAGCCACCTCTGGCGAAAAATATGTAGCTGACCATTAATTATATGAACTGTTTTATGGAGCTATCAAATTACAACAAACCCACATAATTCACAAGTGAGTTGTAAGCGTTTCCTCTTCCTTTAACGCACTCTTGATGTATGTAAATATGTTTTTGATTTTTAATAATTGTCATTTTTTAATGTAAGAGGTCAGTTAGTCATCTACAACGTAGATGTGTGGTAATTATTCAAGTTAACAAATTACATCACCAATTGACCTTAGTTAAGCAACCAATGAAGATCAGACAGCAGTGAACAGTTGTTTCATTCCAACTGGTGCTTATCCATGAATCCACCAGCGTTCGAATCCAGTACATTCAGATCTCCAGTTCTAACTATTAAGTAATTGAGTCAAAATCCCATGGACTTAAATCTTTAGCTTTGACAATTTCTCGATACTGCGCGACTTGTAGTGAGGTCATGTATATGTACCGCTAATTCCTATACTATGATGAGACGGTTTTCCGCTACTTTTTGGTTTTCAATGACTGCAAAAATAAGTAGAGTTTTTGATATAAACTTGTCTGTTAATTATTCTTATCGATAAATTTAATGCATTCGAGGTAAATTCGACTTGAAAAAAAATATTAACAAAAACGAATCTATTCTATCTCGAGATTGATCTGTTGTTCATCGAAATAGTACAGTGAAGTGAATGCAATAAAATGAATTCAAATTGGTTTCACCTTGATTAAGACATATTGTTTTTATAATAGAAATAGGAGAAGATAAACAAACGATATAAGTAAATGGCTAAAAAATCCCATTACAGCACATTAAGTGCTTGTAGGAAATTTTTCATATAAATATATTGCTATTATTGTTGGTAGTAACAGTAATAGTAGTAGCAATAAAAACTGTCAGTTTTATGAAATGTCAAATGATGTTAGATTCTTCAGGGTTCGTTTTGCTTTACATAAAATTTGTAGTACAAATAAATCGATGAAATTAATTTATATACATGAGAAAAAGAGGAACTGAATACATAAGAAATAGACGAGGTGTTTTTCTCTCTCACTGTACTTTTCTTCCTATATGTTGCTGGTTTCATTTTCATTTTCAGTGTTAAGCAAATATTTTCTTTTAGAAGAGTAAATACAATTGGGATGTAGTGAAACAACTCTCATCAATAGGGAGTTGATTTCGTGACAATAAACAAAGTAATGATATTATTTTCTTGTAAAAATTCATAATAAAAACAACTAATGAACCGATCGATAAATGGATACTAACTGATCAAACTAGTTACCCTAGAAAATAAAGATAGTTACTATCATAAATGAATTGCAACACAGGTTGGGATCACCAAAAAATAAATGCTATGAAATATGCACATCAACTCTCTCGTGGTAAGAGGTCTACTTATGCCATTGTTAAAATTCAGGACTGAATTTTGATCAGTCTGTATTTGTATATGTACATCCTGTGCGGACTACATCTATATACTCATCTTGTCAGAAGTTAGTGAGAAAGACACTGGGTTCGAGTCACAATCTGAACATCAACATGGGGATGTAGCTACATTCAGGTGATTAGTCCTAAACAAGACGAAACTAGACGCTATATATATATATATATATATATATATATATATATATATATATATATATATATATATATATATATATATATATATATATATACCAATTCAGTTTAGTGGATAAACAAAAGGAAACAATCGATTGTCCTATAACTGATTTTTCGGCTAAATTTAAACAGATTAAGTTTTTTCATCATTTAACTTAACATAATAATGATAAGTTTGGATTTACTAGTTATTTATTAGTGTTAATTTATCCTGGTGATTAATCATTTGTCATTTGGATAAACAAATCTTAGTTATATTATTCATCTCAAGTGAATTTATTTGACTGGGAAATAGATTTAAATGTTTGATAATTTTTCATCTTGGTTTGGTTCTATCAGTAATTATTTATTTAATCGTTTTCGGTTCAATAAAAAATAAATAAAGTGGAACTTCGTCAAAGTGAACAACAAAGCGAATGACCATTTTGCGTTTTTCTGCTTCAATATCAAGTCTTTCCTATACTTCATCTTTTTATTGTTAGATGCTAATTGTTGAAGTAGTTAGTGACAGTTGCTGTTATCGAATCCGCTATAGAAGTGTCTATATTAGAATAGCTTATTCATTTTTTAATAGAAAAGTGTCGTATGTCAACCCCAATAGACAATCGGTTTAAATCGATGTAGCAATTTATAATGAATAATGGTAAGCTAAATAATCATGGAGTACACAAATCGAAAAGAGTTAATATTAGGGAATAATACATACATGGAGTAATATTCAATATAAATATCTAGATAATAAAAAACGGAAGCTAATTTAAAGTATTTCCAGTAAACATTGCACATTAGAGTAGTCAAGTAATAGATAAATAAAACAGTTAAAAATAAGAACCCTCAAAATATATTTAAACTCAATAATAAAAATAATATATTTATAATAATGAGTAGGAAAGTTAAATTTCATGACGTTTCGTAACTCAGTGTAAGCCACTTCTTATTCTCTGAAGAGAATAGGATGGAACTTGATCCATGACCATCCAGTTTATACTATGAAATAGAATAGTATTAACGAATTGAAGAAATAACAAGTCGATTGTAAGAAAACAAAATGAATTGTACTCCATTGGCTCTCGTGATATGTCAATAATTCAGTTCGTTAAATTGATAGCTGGTTAAAAATGCAATGTAGGCCTGATAATAAGGTGATACCACATTACAAAGTGACTTCAGTTTGCACTGATCAAGAACAGATACTTACGACTCTTAGTAGAAAGCAATCGACAAGCATCACTTACTGATTAAAGGATGTTCGGTGAACTTGTGTTCACTGAAAACAGAGTGATCATCATTTAAAACACATAAACCTACTAGACGTCGGTTAGAATAGGATCCTAGCTAAGTAAAAGGTGTAATCCTCTAATAACCACAAGTAACTAATTTTATGCGAGCGAAAGACTAATGAAAATAATCACTGTATACAATAAGAACGGTGGGTACTTTATAGACAATGCTTGATCGAAATTAAGATTTCAATTGAGAAAAACTTACAAATAAATGTACTGTAATTAACTCTGAAAGTAACTGAATAGAATAAATTGTGATTTCCAATAACACTCTAGACTTAATAATTAAAAAGTTATTACATACATCGATATGTACATAGACTTCAATAACGGTTCAGAATAATGGAAAAGTATAAAATTCCTGTCAATATAAATCGCAACTGAATAAATTCATACCTACCTAGATTTTGAGTAGTTATGATATGTTGAATAAGATGGTGGAGAAGCAGACGGAACAGTAATCGATGGAAGTGAACACGGAATGTGAGGTGCTAGTTTTGTTTCCGATACAAGTGAATTTACAAAGTGTAGATTACTCTGACTAGAAGACCATGTTTGTATGGGAGGTTTACGTCCAAACACTAAAGCAAATTGTCTGTCCAAACGATCTGCTTCAACAAGGCCATCATGCCATCTTTTCTTATCCTAAAATAATTAAAAAATAGAATATTAAAAAGTGGCGGTCAATTTCTTTCATTTATAACTATTTGTTTAAATATTCCTAACAGTAATTTGTATTGGTTGTTTGAATCTTCTCATTGATATTTAGGACTGAAATTGAGCATCCTCTTCTTGATACATGTAAATCCTGTGTGGATTGCCTTGATATTGTTATTAAGTCATAAAAATTATCAGAAGAGATAGAGTGGACATCAACCGTAAGGTGGAGGTACATCCAGTTGATGAGTCAAGAAAAAGGACGAAACGCGCGTCCTGAACTCCATTGCTAGCCATCATCAATCTCTGCCTATAATTCACAACAGTCACTTTCTTTATAATGGAATTTTTTTCATGAGAAGTAAAGTAAATTGATATTAAAAAGCTAAACAAAAAAACTATGTATTTATTTTTACGTTATTAATGTAAATTTCTTATCAAATGTTCCACCATTTTGACAAAATAAAAAATATATTCCGGTAGAAGATCGAAAAAAACGATATATATATGCACTTGTAGATACGATTCAATTCAATGTTAACATTTATGAAATTAAGAATACTTACTAGTTCAGAGAAAAAAGGTGGTTGCATAAAAGGTAGGCTAAGAGAAGAGGAAGAAGAAGTTTCATCTGATAAATGTGTTGGATTAGTTCCAACTGTTGTTGTCATTCCAGCTTGATTTATTGTTTGACAACGTGCACTTGCAATCACATTATGCCATTGACTAATTAAAGTTAACATACGTTCAGCTTCATCTGCTCTTTGTCGGCAAACTTGTAAATCATGTTCTTTACCAGATAACAATGATGCTAATCGATCGATTTCTTTTACTAGACAACATGAAGTTTCGATAAAACAAAAAGGATTAACATTAGACGTATATATTAAATACATATTGGATGTATAAATCAAAACATAAAAAACATGACAACAATAGTAACTAGGAAAACAAAATTATTTCACATTCAAAAGCCAGTTCTTCGTTGGTTATTTTGTGAAGCATCAGTAAATCACATAGTGCATGTGTCTAAACACCGAACATACGATTTTGTTCTTTAATAGTGAGTTGTAATAACTGAAATTTAGATGGAAGGAAATGTTAGAGTGAGGTTAGAACGGAAATGTAACAAAAACTGTGAAGTCCATTTATTTTGTATGGGAATTCGATTCCATGTTAATAATCCAATGCTGGACATTATCCGACATCAGTTGGCTAACATTCATGCTCATTGTATAAAATGAAATCGGTATCAAAAATACTTAAAATGAAACAAAATTAGAATATAAGTTATCTCCTGATCGATTGATTTCCTTGGATCAAATCGCTACAATTTACTCATAAAAGGAAAAAAAAACACCCGATGCAACAGGGTATCAAGAAACATACCAAATGGAATGAAATGACATTACCATGAAGAAATAAATGACAGGAAATAGGAGTAGTAAATTTCGACGTGTACACTTAGCGTAAAAACACAACTAAGAATTATTTTAGTGGTTATGAATCATACAACAGAAAACTGAAGCAGAATCGCCATCAGACTTTATTCTGAGCTACATCACTTAGATGAAAAATTCCTTTTACTGAACACTTTCATATGAAATCATTTTCAAAACTCACTAGATCCAAATATTGATACTTCATGTTAGAATATTCAATCAGTTTTGGGATACCTTAAGGACTATTCAGTTAAGTCACTCAGTCATAACTAGGCATTAGTTGAGCATACGTAACGCATGTCCCAATCATCATCATCGAATAAAGACTTACAGCTTTATCAACCGATTTGTCATCACTGAATATGCTACATCTAACCCTAACGTAGCCTACTTGGTGGTCCTAACATAAGCGGACAATGCTTCGAAGGTCAGTCGATGGCAATCAGAAGTGACCTGAAAGACAAGTGAATTTCATTAGCTAGAAAATGGACTAATTTCCTAAGGATTAAAGTGGTATATATGAGTATTTGTGCATTTTATTCAGTAGCCCAATACACTTTCTCTCACACTCTTGTGTTCTCGCTCAAATAGTCAGTTTGGTGGATTAGCACGTAACACATCATGTATCATTATCAGATTTTGGACACCGCCCGTCACAACAATTTGATAAGCATATAAATTTAAAGACTATGAACAGATTCACGTATTAAATTATGAGTTAGCAATTATACTAACTGGCTTTGCGAGTGAAAGTATATTGAGGTAGACTCACGACCGACTAAACTCTACGTATTAGAGTCTATTATTATGAATACTGTTAACGTATCACAGTTAATTTCTTAACTACCTGAAGATAATCAATAAGTTTCAAACAATAATACCTGTCACAAATGTGCAACGGCACAAGTTACCATATCACGTCAGCATATAGAAAGGAACTGAAATAATAATACTTATGGCAGTGTTGAAGTAAACATACAAAATATAGTTCGAAGAAACTAAATTCCAGAAATAAAGTTTTGAGGAGGATTAAGAATAACTATATCTTTAGAACCGATTTTTAACTGTGACAACTAGGACAGAACACGAAAGACATAAGATTCAAACCTATCAATTTTTAGACTGGTATATAAAACGACCATATGAGACTCGCTGATTTATTCAACAACTGGAATAAGTTAATAAATAAATAATGCTCTTAGAAAATACAGACAAATTACTGATTGTACACAGAACTTATCTTTTTAAAAATTAATCTGATGTTTAATATTACATTCAGGTGTACGATCAACATTTTTGTTCTCTATACATAATTAATGTATATCCAATATTAAAGATAACAAGTGTTCACTTTGCCATTTTCAAACTTTTATACAAAATGTAATAATTGTTTTACTAATGACTAAAATCCTCTTAACACAATTTAACATTGAAATAATAATAATAATAATAATAATAATAATAATAATAACCTTATTCAATGCCATAAATTTTGATACAATATGGAATTCATAGAATTAATTGTGCAATAATTTAGCAAACTTCTATTTACCATACATTTAAATGGCAAATAACCAAAAATATTTATTTGAAAAAACATTTTCAATAATCACTACCTAACATTTATCTTCAATCACGAAATTTTTCTATCAAATAGGTTACTACTATTATTAATACTTTTTCCATCTAACATCTATAAGATGAATGTCTTATTCAAATATAATTGTTTTCTTTTGTTTTTCCAAAAGATAGAAAAAGGAGAAAAATATGCAAACAAATATAGTTTTCATTCGATCTTTCTCGTGTTTAACATCACACTAATTCGTAAGTCTTCTATGATAGAGTGTGAGTACATACAGGTAGGTTACCATTCATAATTACTAAATTTAACAAATCTGAAAAAAGAACTTTTATTAGAATATTGATACAGTTTAAAGTTAGATGGCCAAATCTTTTCAGCAGACTAACTTATCAGAAGATATGCGCAGTTTGTAAAAATTAATCTAATATATGAAGAAAGTTTGTCACGAACTAAAACCAGTTAAGGAACTATAACTGAAAGCTATGAAGTATTGAGCAGATATTTTATATTTAGTTTGAAAATCCTTGACAATTCAAGCTTACAACCCCAAAAATAGATGGAATTCAGAATCTTTGGGTATTGAGTAGACCGGGTTACCTTTAAAAATATTAAGTTGGAATTCAGTGATTTACAGCTTAAGTCCCAGTTGTTTCACCGAGAAGTTTAAAACAATGATTGAACAGGTATTTCAGAGGTCCTTGATTTTCAATAGCTTTTTAAGTTATATTAATTCATGATGAAAAGTCTCTTTAGAATTTATGAATGAATAAAACTCGGACTACACTCTTAATAAGTACTTGTTTCCTTTCTCTTGATTCTAGGGTAATAATGGGAAAGATATCAGTTAAGCGAGAGAAAAAAATTAATTATGTGACGCCTTCTAAACTAATCAATACTAATAAATGAGAATAACGCGAATTCCGTGAAAGTATTACATTATTGCAAAATGTTGTAGGAAAATGGAATACCAACAAGACGAAAGAACTGCGGAAAAAAGGTGTTAAATACACAATTATAGTGAAAGGAAGATGAAAAGTAGATCAATAGATGTTCTGACAGTGATCGATAAAAAAACTATAGAATCAGGGCCCTAGTGGTTAACTGTACCTATCTGTAAAATTCATTTGTAATCTGTGACACACAAACATGTCAATTTTCGCTTCAGTCTAAGAGATTGACGTCAAGATGACCCAACAATGATTAGCTTTCTTTAAAACTGAATTATTCTCACATTATTTTGGTCGCACAATACCCCGACTTTTATAGTTATCAATTGTTCTTTGGTTTTCAACAATGGCTGACAGCTTTTGCCACTATCATTAACGCTTGCGATACTTTACCATGATACATTTTCCAATTGATTTATTTGGATTTGTTTCCACTACGTAAACCGGTTGATTTTAATGGGAAACTGACTTTTTTAGAAATAAAAGAACCTTAAGTGTTACTACTACATTAGTATCAAGCCACTAATTGACGAAGTGACCAAAAGTTTAAATATGGCAATTTTTAACACTCTCACCTAGATTTTCATTGCTCAGACGAACTTGTTCTGTTTGGCCACGAAAACCACGTAATTTGTGCAATCGGATTTCTTGTTCTTGACTAAGATCAGATGGTTTAGAAGTGACCTATGGGATAGCCAAAAAAAGGAAGTTAAAAAAATACTTTGAACGACCGTAGAAAAAAACAGGAAATTACATAACAGTTTATCATGTTGCAATCAACCCGAAAACCACTGGTGCTAACTTTCCAGTAATCTAAGGATGTTTCGAAAACATTTTATCCTCACTCCTATACACGAATAATTTCGTAATCGACATTCTTTATAATAACTTATGTATTGTTAATCATTTTCTTAGATCATCTGATTCAGCTAGATCATTTTGATTGGGACAAGAAAATCTACAGAGGCATAAGTAATCAAACATTTTATATTTCGAATTAATAATTGAAAAAATTTCGATAACCATTAACAAAGTCATGCAAATATTGGTGTTAAATACGTTATTGGATTGTTAGGAAAAACAACAATTAATTGAACAAGTAGGCTACATGAAAAGAATATTGCTCTGTGCAGTCAACTGATCTGTCGAGCGACACCAGAAAGACCATATGATATCTTAAGACCAGAAGAGATTGTGAGTGAGTTGGTATTAACAGATTATTCACTTAGTCAAGTTCGCTCTATATGAAGTATTACTTGGATCAGTTTGGTATGAGTAGTAAGTATAATTCTTATTTTTTTTAGAACGCTTCAAACGTAGTCACTGTCTTCTCCCATTGTATAGTTAGACTAATCAAGCTTTAAGAGTGAGCATAGTAGCTGCATATTATGATGAACAGTAAAGCAGAACTCAAGAGATTCATCGGGAGCTTAAGTGTACCACATGGTATTACTTAAGTAACTGAAATAAAAATGGTTAAATATAATATCCGAGATTCACAAATTAATTAAAAGACTAGTTAAAATTGTTGAATTTGATTAACTACTATCACGACAGGTAGAAACATCAGATAAGAATCAATAAGTACCATATACTTAAAGTACTTATCTCCAGTGCTCATTATTTAACTAAAAAAGCTCCTGAAACGTATACAGAGAACTAGAAAAATACCACAACTATTATTGGTTTCAAGGTTATCACAATGATAAACAGAAAAGGAGCGAAAGTAGTGTATCACTGAATTTTGTTTATCCATTTACCTTTTCTTTTTCAACACATCGATTTTGTACTGAACGTTGTGAATTTAACGAACGAAGCCATGCACGACGTTCTTCTCTAGCTTGTAATTGTTGAGCTTGTCTAGCCAGTTGTTGACGCTGACGCTCAGCTATTGAACGTAGTTCACTAATGGTCATTTCATTCGCCGGGTCATCAATCAGTAAATCAGCTGTTTTTTCTTGTTGTTGTGGGAGGGGTGGAGGAGGTGGATGAGAAGAAATACTACCATGTTTCTGACTTATTGTTACAGTTTGATGATTACTAACACTACTACTATTACTTATTCGTGAAGGGATAAATGATTTATTTTTAAGTGTTGAGTCTACATTTCCTGAGAAAATAGCAGCAGTGGTAGTCGTGGTAGATGGTATCGACGTCGACATTGGTTTCAATAGATTAGAAGAACAATGAACAGATACAGAGGCTTGTAAACTGCCGCCTATTGGTGTACAGGACTCAATTGGGTTATAAGTTGATTCAACAGTGTTCGAATTTACCGAATAGTTGGTGTTAACAGTGCGAGGACTACGACGTGGACTATTCTGTACCATCATGTCACCGGAGTTCTAAACAGATGTTGCAAAAAATAAATAAATAAACAAAAGTGTAAATAATTTCAATGGTCAGAAAAGAAATGATTATTCTAACATCAGTAACCATATTTTAAATTTGTGTATGCAGTCAGAAAATTGGTCAACTAAAACATTTCCTCTTATTTAGAAGGATCAATAACCAAACCGATAGTATTCTCTGTCAAACAATTAAAATAACACAGAAAAGAATACAATAAAAAACCAAGTCGAACGTGAATCTTTGCAAACTATTCATTATTCATGGGTTTGAATGATTGTCATTATGTTCTCTTACTCCGGTTGCCTAATCTTATATACAGATATAGCATCAAGTCGACAGATTTTAATGAGTAAAATTTTTGGTTTAATAGGACCTGGAAATGAAGTGGCTCAATTCATTAACGTACTCGAATTTCAATCAATAGATCAAGGGTTAGAAACCCACTCTACCTAGTTTAGCCCAATAATCCGAGCCCTATCTATAGACGGTGAAGCTCGAAGTCGATTATATAACCATGTACTTGGCAAGTAATAGTCTTAAAGAGGAATTAAGTGGAGCAAAATGCTATAAAATATTGTCATTGGATAAACTTTAATTGGGTTGTGGACATTAAAACAGATAACCTTTAAAAATAGAAGGTATTTTGGTAGAGTTTTGTTCTCTGAGCTGGGTGGTTTGGTCGTGGAGCTTTCATCGTTCTTCTGAACGACATCATCAGCACAAACTTCAGATATTCTATCAGTTAAATAGTGAACGATATAGACCACCATCACATAACTATAATTATCTTTAACAATTATATGCAATATAAGATTAATCACGAAAGTAAGTGATTTAAAGTATTATTATTACTGTAAGATATTCACTTTTAATATAGTGGAGTTTTTGAAGATTGAAGAATTCTCATATTTTACATAATAGACTGATTTTAACTAAAGAACCACTAGTAACCAGAAAGTACTGGACCGCTGTTTCGTCCAAGTGTGGGATTCCTCAAAAGTGCGCGCACATAGTCACAGTGGAGGTTGAACTCAAGACTTTCGATCACACGATAAACGCTTAACTGTCATCTCATGGTGTACATGCTTAACTTCAATCAATTTGTGATGATGCGCGGCCACCTCACATTGTCTGAGATGATTACCGGTTTCACATCAGGCGAAACAGCTACACAGTGCTTCCTGGTTTTCATTGGTCGTTTAGATAAGTTTTTGAATTAAATTATATTAATTTAGCTTGTATAGAATTTGATACAACTAGACATCAAACATATGAACCGAACAAAATAAGATTTATTTAAGGGCTGCAATACTGCCCAGGTGCACAAACTTAAGCAGTTTGTTTCCTCAGGAGGTTAGTCATCGAACCTTTGGTCTAAAGGTCTGATCCCAAAGGGAGTGGAATAACGTTAAGGCCTGTAATCCTATCGCAGCCAGTGGTAAAAATTAGCTCATATGCCGTTTGTTTATTCGGAATCCTGGAGTCCATGTGCAGCAGTCGTTTGGAATGAAGATTTCACAACTCCTCAAGGTGAACCCTCCATATTCACTAACTCAGTTTGAGGCCAGGACGCTATATTTTCATCCTTTCACTTCTGGGACAAAAAACATACTTTCGGCGTGTGAAAGTAGTTAGTACGACTTTTCCAGTAGATGAAGACAAATAATTGTGTATCACAACATGCTAAACTAATTTTAACTTTTTTTTCGTAATCATTTATATTTTCCTACCAAAAAGAATAAAACTTCAAACCGAAAATTTATCTTTTGAAAATCGATCAATCAAAATGAAAAAAAATTATTTTATTTAATAGAAAAATAATTCAAGAATTCTTGTTTAAATATGAATTTTTCACTTAACAATAAACGATCAGTTTAAATTAAGTTTTATTGATTATTAAAATAAACAATTTTACAAAGCAGTAAGTAGATTTATACAGAGTTCTATTAAATTCATTATTGTGGAGGATATTGACAAACTTTTCACTAACTATTAAATAAATGATGTAAAAATAAAGCTAGTCGTGGTCTAATACTTAAAGCAGTAAACTTTCAAACACTGATTTACAAGTTTTAAATCTATGCAACCTTGTTATGAACAAACAAGTAAGATCACTAAACTTTTGATTGACTGTGACTCAAATTGAGTGTATGAACATGTGATCGTGATCAAACATTTACGTTAGACTTTTAAGAAAAAAAAATTTAAAAGGTGACCAGAGTCACAGAGGTTGTAACAAAACCCCAATGACAACATGGGGGTCAGTAAATGGATTTGAACCAGTGACCACCCTGGTTTTCGGTTAGCTTACATCAATCCATTTCAGTCATTTACTAAACAGTAATACTGTGGTGCGTGCTACTTATATTGATATAAGTAGTATATTATGCGAGTCAGGAATGTAATGTCTGGCAGCAGAAGATGAGGGAAGATCAAGAAAGCAAGAGCGGCAATAGAATGCAATTTGAATGAAAATGTAAGAACAATGAAGTCTGAGGCATTTTGAGACAATTGGTGGACATTTTGCAAATTAACGATTTAATATATAGTTCTCAGATTTTGTTGACATGCTCTGTAATTTCGTGTCAAGTACATCTGGTTGTCCCCATCAGTGTTTTGTTCACTACAATACAACAATTACACAAAGTTAAACTCGAATTTATATACTACTGCTGATAATATCGACATTTACAATGTCATGTGTAACATTTTAGAATAACTAATGAGCAAATCATAATAGTTACAGACTAACAACAGAACTAAACACACATTTTCAAGATAAACACAGCGTTTTGTAGGCATAATAATTATGCATATACATATGTTGTACGCCCTTGTATCAGGTCAATTTATTTCAATGATGAAATATGTGAAAGAAACCTGTGCAATGATGACTCAATGGTAAAACAAATGTTACTTAGTGTTTGTATAAAAGAATATGGGAAACCCAATAAATACAACAAATTATTTAAGTAGAAAACGGAAACAGAAGCTAGAACACTATACACCTAACAAGCAATACGAAATTTTGTTGTGGTGGTTACATAAAATAAAACAAGAGAATTGATGGTCAAGCCCACACAGCAAACTGCTTATCGGATATTAAGGTGTAAACATAAACAGGCAGACATGAATTCATATGGTTTTAGTATTAATCTTGATAACCCTGAAAAGGGACGCATTTCAAAACACACATATTAAGTACTAATGAGTCATACACCAAAAGGTCATATGAAGGTTCGTACAGTCATCGTACAAAGGAAGTTGGAATTTATTTATATCTACGCCACTGAGATTTTTGCGAAAGTTTGAGACTTCACTTCAGGAACAAAAATAAGCTAAAAAAAGAATATTTAGGTGACAAGTGTTTCGAATCGGTTTAAAGTGATAACCTTGAAAATAGTTCCTCTTATCACGGACAGATAACTGCAAAACGAATGGAAGCCAAGCGGGACGGAAAACTTCCATCGTCATAGCTTGAAACTTCTCAGCAGTGCTTGATCGATTTTATATGAGATAGTAGATGCTTAATAACTCTGATAATGTATGCTGGAAACTCAACAAAAAGCATTTCCACATGAATTACCCAGGATTCCTATTAGACTGTAATTAATTTACAAATAGAACATAGATGTAGTACGAATTACCATTTAAAAGCTGACCACAATTTACAATAATATATACTACCACTAATAATAATTTGAGTAAACATGTAAATCCATAATCCTATTTAAATGATAAATTCCCAAGTTATGGCTGTATGACATTTGAGCATCGATAGCAGTCAGAGAGTAAAATAAAACTTGAGTTTGTTCAAATACAAATTTATTCGCTCAAATAAAACATCTATGAGTCATAGATATCCGTAAAGTTAAATGTAATGTGAATATTTAATGACTAAGACTTTGGACAGAACGATATTTGTTGAATGGATTTTGTTTATTGATTTGTTCATATTATTTTAGTAATATAAACAAAAGTACTATTTAGTAGGTGTAGATGTGTGTGAACTGAACCTTTCAGTAGTAACAGAGACAAAGAAATATTCTGGTTTTATGACACAAACAGAAATTAAAAAAGAACTTTATATATCATCAAATGAACTTCTCTTTCCTTTCTTCCCTCACCTCCTCAACTTGTGCTTTCAAAACATAGAAGCAATAAAAAACCTACTACTGATCAGTATGATAAAAAAATTAACGACAAAATCAATAAACAAGTAAATGATATCCATATATATAATCGATAACACCGCTTTATTGTTGTATATTTTCGTTGGTAATTTCATTGGATGAATGTAATCTTAAATACAAAAATACGATAAGCAGATAAATCAAAGAGGCAGATGATGGATAGGTGTGTTTAACTCATGACTAAATATTAAATAAAAAGTATTTCATGTTCTGTGAAACATAAGCATCATTTTTGATTATTACAAGCTTTTTAAAAGATGTTATCCAAACCACTTCTTAAAAAATAAACATATAAAAGAAGACTTTTTAAACATTTTGGAGAGTAATTATTACGTAAAGCAATTTAATGATGAAGTAACGGTAGCTTCAAATCATTTCTCATACATTATAGAATGAGTGAGTTAGTAATGTTGAGTTTCGGTATAAGGTACTAAGGAAAAACCTGGTTTAACTCATATATTTGCCAGGCTCTATGTTGATGATGACAGCTAACTGATTGTCTGACTACCATTAGATTACCTAGAATGAATGATATAGAGCCATTTTCAGCGGTAGAGAAATAAATATTTAAACTATTTAGTAACAGGGTTATTTTCATCATATACACAGACTCATTTCAAGATCACCGCAACAAAAGCAAAAATCGATCAAACTTTGCATTAAACTTTAAAAAATAAGACAATAATATAAATTGGATATAATTACTCTATAAACTGTCATGAAGGACTTTAATAAGATTGCTTTCTGTAAAGGGTAATAAATTTTTGGAATATTTAAGTGTTGAATGAATTACTAGACTAATTACTATTCTATAATTAAATAAGTCAACTCAAAAAACGAAACACAGCCAAATGGATTCATCTGAATTATTAATTCTAGTTATTATTTTCAGATCAATCATTATATTTCTTTAAATCAAAACAAGTATTTAGAATTCATAAATATTATTTAAAGATAGTGTTGATACTCTATTCAGTTAGTAATTTTATTTATTATTAATTATTATTGGCTTATTATTAATATTAACTTACTACCACGTAGAGATCCACATGCTTGTTATCGAGTCACACTTAAGGTGTGAGGGCCAGTGATATTGACCAGTTAGCCAAACCGAAGTAGGATGAAGTTGAGATGAAACCAGTAAACTAGTGACTAGAACTTGAATGCTTTAACCACTGAGTAATTGTTCTAGCCCATAAATATTAACATGAGGAATAACTACTAAAATAAATAATCATACACTAGTCACAATGCTAATAGTTTTTTAATCGAGATTTTAATAATACTTCCCTTATTCACGTTTTGCAGTAAAGTGAAAACTTCCATTTAGACGCTTAGTAAAAGGATGAACAGAGAAAAGAAATAGAAATTATTTCAGCATTCAAGTTTACCAACCAGACACTGTGCATTATTCATTTTAAAAACATAATAAATACAACTGACAACATGATCCATAAATCTATGCGTGACTATTGAATCTGATTTATTTTTACACATCTCCGTTGGTATCTGTTAGGGGTAGTGTAATTGGTTGGATAAGATTAATGGAACTACCGATGCGATCGGACTAAAGGTATGACTATGAGTCAGCGATTATACCAAGGAAAAGCATTTATTCTGTATGCTCTAGCTTTAATTTTTTTTTAAAAGCAAATGTCTATCTTTATCTATACAAAGATTCACTTGACAAAGTTACACATTTATTTGACTACAAAAATAATGCAGAAAATTAAGCGGAGAGTAGCATATGTTCAAAAAAATAAAAAGTACAATGAATTATATATATATATATATATATATATATAAGCCCTTAAAAAGCATGATTCAAAATCAAAAAAGAATATCATACAAAAAAGACCAGAAATTTATAAACAAAAATGTTGAGATATCTTGTCAAAAAAAAACACAACAAAATAAATAAAAATGACATGAATAAAACTAATATTTTTATCACCATTGTAGACGAGAACAAAGAACAATGTAATAAGCAACATTATGTATAGGATAAAAAGTGACAAAAATTAAAATATTGTACTTTTAAGTGAAAGGTAAAAAAGAAATTGAATGAATCGACCATAGACTATTTGCTTCCAGTAAACAAATATTAGTGATAATAATATTAATAATATAAATAATTTATGCCCTGTACAATATTTGGGTCAAAGATGAACAGAAATACAATTCAGGTTTCAAGAAGATAAACTTAACCTTCCCTTTTATAAGTCCTCTCTTCCATCATGTTGCATGATATTAATAATGATAATAATAGTAATAACAATGAAAGACATATACACATGAACACTGATGAAAAAAGAAAGCAAAAGGAAGAGCAGAAAATAGTGATAATATGATTTTTTTCACCTGTCTATCTCCACACATTTCGGTGAATATACTAAAGAAAAAATTGATTATATTTCATTAGTGCTATTATTACGATTTATTACAGTTCAATGTTACTAGTTTTTTTAAAAGATAAATACGTGAATTTATTGGATGAACATATGTTTATTTGTCTAGTGTACAAAGAGTAAAACAGGTATCTGAAGAGTGAATTTTTTTAAAGAAAAACAGCATGAAAAAAATTGGCTGAAATTCCTATCTAAAAATAGGCTTTTAAAGATATCTTAAATCAAAGGACTGATTCTAGCTATACAACCAATGTCAACTATAGAGCACTGGATGACTCTTTAGGATTAGTATCGGACTCCTTAAGAGACTATACCCAAGGCGCGGACAGAGATTAAATGTGTGACCTAGGAGTTTCGACGTGAATACTTAACTTCTGGACTACTGGATCCAGATTTATAACTTAAGACAATATATGAAATATTTAAAGTGATTTTTATATTAGACACTGAACAAATAATTATAAGTGACTGTGACTACCTGTATGTATTCGTAAACTACAGTGTAAACCGTGCTGAATAGGCATAAATCCCTAAGGAGTAATTGTGATAAATACATTTTATTAGTAATTTTTGTAAAACATTGAATTAACATTTTTTCCTGTCCAGTCCAACTGTGGCACCTGAAAGTCTTCTGTTTGACTCTAATGTGCATATAATCATAGATCTGATTAACTGGGTTTTACACTAGAGAAAAGTATTGACTCAATGCCTCCTACTAATGTGTGGTTCCCCAGATGATATTACCTTTGAATTATATAACATATCTTCAAGATCAGCTGAGCTACTTATGTCTAGAAAAATCAGATGTAAACAAGAAAGTTAGCAGTAGCACGATTTACTAAATTATTAATTTAGAGAATATTGACTAGTCTACTAACGCCACTGGTAGTAACAGTATTAATCCAACACATAGAGAAGCAACTTTGGAATTATTATTATTATTCATGAAGCAGTAAACTAATATTACTGGTATTGTCAATATTAATTGGTCGGTTTGTTGATATGTGTAATGTGCAGAAATACGGAGATAGATTAGAAGTCACATGACTAGTAGATAATAATAATTTATCAAGGATAAAATTGACGTTTATTCACATGCGCAGATATAGTCGAAATGGAGCTTTCGTTTAGAAGTTAAACATAGGAGAATAATCAAACAGAACATAAGATTAGATTTCATATACAGTAAAATATGCATACACGCATAAACACCGACATAAAATAACACAGAAAATAGAAATGATGAGAAAATTCACTTAATTGGCAGATTGAAAACTTCGAAAGATTTAAAAATTTGTTCTACTTAATAATTAAATTAACGATGTTTCTTTTGAAAAAAACAACACGAAAAGAGGGAAAAGAATGGCAACAACTGTGAAATTAAATAAGTAGAAATATAATTCCATTTTAAAATCTTTGAAAAAAACGCAAATACACATGTGTATAATATGCAGTATGAATCGAGAATGTCAATCATGTGACTCGGGAAGAACAAATTACTGAATTTGTTTTAGGAAAGAAGAGGAACTCAACAGAAAGAAAATACTGGGATAGAAAATAATTTCAATGTATAAGTTACATAATTGAAAGAGATACAATTGAATGTATATTAATAAAAATCAGATTAATTTCAGACGCTTAAACAATAATAAAAAAAGTATTATAAAATATTGATAAGTTGCAAGATTGGATTAGTTTAAACGTGGTTGATAAATAGAAATTCCCATAAACTGAATAATAGAATGTAATCTTCGATTTTATAAAAATAAGCAATTCAGAGATAAGAAGCAAAATGGAAATAAGGAATTTAAAAGACTAAGAGATATAGGTAAAAATAAACTGAACTGAATATAATCATATTCTTTATTTTTACCAGAAATTTTGATAAGATTTTTCTGAGATTATGGGGACTGAATCGAGAAATCAGTTTAGCCATGTGTTTATTTCGTATGAATTTTTTGATATTTGATAGTGACTAATAATTGATTCCTTGATACATATTACATTTCATCCAGTTGTAAATGTGTGTTGTATACTACTTGTGTTGCCAGACATAAGTAGTATGTGGCAACAATCACAAGTGGAATGCCTGCCAGAAGAAGATTGAGGTAAAGAGAACAGGAAGCGAAAGAGAAAAATTGAAATAACAACAGAATTGGAAGAATAATAAAGTATGTAAAGGACAACTGAAGAAAGATGAACAAATAATGTATTTAACATATGGTTTTCATATTTTACGGAGGCACTCTGTAATCTTGCATTTAAAAATAAATTGAGTTTCTCCACTTGAATCTTCATTCACTACACATGCACTGTTATTTTGACCGAAACATAAACCCAAAATTCAACAGCCACATCAATTAATTGATGGAATAACGCTCAGGTAGGTTCGAGATTATTTATATCAGCTAGATTAAATTATAATTGACTGGTGTTATAACTTGTTACCGCCGATTAGAGAGCAATGACTTATCGATCGGATCAAAGACGCGTAAACACATGCGAGCAGTCTAGAGTTCTGAATGGCCTTGCTTTCCGCCTAGCCCGGCCAGTTAAGTCCAGAACACAAGTCTCAGCCTCAGCGATATGAATCATTTATTTCAAACATACTAGGTTTATATATCAACCAGACAGACCACAACGCACCATAAAATAGAAAATAACATTTGTACAATATTTGGCCAACAGGAAAATGATACGTAAAACAAATATTGGCCAGTAGGGAAACGACACGTGAAATAAAAATTGACTAATAGGAAAATGATGCCATTTCAAGTCCACGGATAGCATTAGACTTAACAGGATAATTTTTGAGATATTTTTCTGAATATCCCAACAATTGGTCACTGAGTAATGACCAATGTTATATTTTTTTCACGCTTTAGTGATGTTTGAATTTTCCCAAGCATTCCCCTCAAGGTTACAGATTATATGCCTTGCTTAAGAGTATCAGGTAGCACGAAAACTAGGTCCGCGATTTTCAGTCAACTACATTCAATCACCCGATAGATTAAATTATGTAAGTTAAATATCAAACTATATATATTTCTATTTAATTGTTAATTCATCTACCATGTACAGATTCATGTACTTGACTTGGAGATACATTCTAATTTTGAGAGCTGGTGATGTTACTGCACGGTTGCTTAAACTGAGTGCGGAGTTCGAACTTAATAATTAGTGGCTCAAAGCCGTAAGACTGAACCGTTGCTTATCAAAAGAATCGGTATTAGTTGGAAATATTTGAAGACTCCAAAATGGAATGAACAGATAATTCACCCTGGTTCGAGACGCTATACTGGTCAAAGTCAAACCTAAAATATTCACTAACTCTTTAATAGTGTTTCAATGCAAGATGTACAGGTTTCAGTTTCGACTTAATGTGGATTCGTATGTGTACATTACTGAAAAGGTTTAAGCCTAGTTCGAGACTACCTGGCTTTCAGAGGTCCTCCAGACAACATCAGTTTGGGACGAAAATAATTTTTCTAAACTAAATGATATTTCCACAAAACTGTCCAAAAGAAATCAAAACTCTGTATTTACTAATTCATGTTAATTCTCAACATTATAAAAACTACCAGCAAATGTTCTTGACTCAGACATTTTTACTATTTGCTTTCAAACAATATACTAATATAATGAGCTCTATAAATTGTTCATTTTATTCAGACTATATCATTAATGAGAAAATGATTATATTTGATTATAGTGTGAAAGAACTAGTTATGATTATCTTTATTATAGGCAGATATGAATATCAATGGATAAAAAAGGCATAAGATCTTTCCATTACAATGTTTAACCAACAACTGACTATAAGCGTGTCCATTCAAATAGAAATAATTTACTAAAACGATAAATAATCTCATTTGTTAATAATAAATAATTGTACCTCTTCAAGTTGTGTGAATTAGACGAATGGAACTATAGGTAAAGTATTGAGTAAAGTATAAAGAAGTTAAACTAATCTACTAATTGTATTTTATGAAAACAAGAAATCAGAATATATGAACTTATAAAAGGAACAGATGAATAATTTTCTACCGTCTGATGAACATTTCCACAAAAATTGACATACCAATGTAAATAATTGAAAAGATGACAAATTAAACAGCAAAAACTAAAAAGTAGAAATTAATTCCAACTAATAGAAACTTGTAAGCTTAACTCATATAATTTTGATATCGAGTCGATAGATTTTTCTTCCTAGAAATTCTGTTAATCGAGAAGAAAATATTACTTACTTGCTTATGCCTATTACCTATCATTGAGGAACATAGGCCGCTCATCAGCATTCTCTATCGACTCGATATTCAAACTATTTAAGCTAAGAAAAATACAGTTATATATAAACACATCTTTTTTGTTGACAGAACATTGGAATAACTGTAGTTTTCTTTTCAAGTTGAGGTATGTATGAATAAAAGGATGTTTGAAACAGAAAAAAACACTACTCATCTTGACACATTCAAAATAACTATTAATCTAAGAGAAGAGGAGTTAACCAACATGACCAATTATTTTTAAACAATTCCCGATGCGGAAAATAAAGTTCTGATTTATTTGTTATTAAGAAATTCAGTAGAAGTAGCATATTGTATAGATGTAAACAATGAATACAAGTGTTTCATCGCAGTCAGAAGTCGTAATCGGTAAGGTATAGCCATATCAGAAACTAAGCAATTACCGACTGATAGCATTGTAAAACCATCGCACTGTATCACAAATTGACGGAAGTTGGGAATGCAGACTAGAAGATGAAAACTCAGTTGTCTGGAAAATAGTGAGCTCCAAAAATTTCGAAAGCCCTAAGTTTAATAAAATAAAACGCATATTTATGTTCAAAGAGCCTCAATCTACATTGAACAATTTATCCAATGCTGTTCACATTTTACTTTAACTTTTCAGATGATGTTAACGTGAGACGAAAATCCTCTTTTAAGAACTTTCTACCAAACAAAACTAAAAGCTTTGTTGCCTGGCGATAATATTTAAGATCACAAATGAGTTAGTTAGAAAAATATCAACGATTGTAAAATGGTGCAAAAAGCGTGTATTTCGACAGCCAATATATATATATATATATATATATATATATATATATATATATATATATATATACAGATACCCGTACTCAATAATTACTACACAAGAGCTTAAAAATTACTATACATTTGGAGGCGCACAAAGAGAGAGAAAAGCACATGTACAAAATAATACCCGTATTCAATTTTATCATGCTAGTGTACCTATAACAATTGGCAAATAAAAGGAATTATTAAAGTTAATTCTACATTGATCATCTTAATAATTATCGTCATTATCACTAGTATCATTCTGAATAATGACATGATGATAATTAGAGTTACAATAAAAAATATAAATAATTTAATAAATCCATTACTAACTATTATTAATATTAATATCATCATTATAATTATCATTGCCAACATTCTTTATGTGAAAAAATAAGAACCAATGAAATGCTTAATGACGTTTAAATATGCAAAATAGAATAGAAAATTAAATACCAACTTACACTGATAGAATGAAAATAAAATTTATTTGTTGAAAAAAAGAAACACATTTTTTATCCAAGCAATAAAGAAAGTGAGAGAGAAGGCATATGCGTATGTGTGTACACATCTACAAGAAAAACATCCTGAAAAAAACTCTTACTGACAAATTGTCCTAAAAGCAAACAAATCTATTATCACATATAATGTATACTTGTTCTAAGAAAGAATTATGGATAAGGTGATACAAATCGAATAAGAATATGGAATATTGAATACTTCTTACATGAAGTATCTAATTGAAAGTATTTAGTTTTTTTCTTTTTAAAAAGATCTTTCATAATATAGTTTGCAACATTTGTGTCGACCTGTTTCACACATATTTTGCTTAAGCCTAAAAGTACAGCCGAATATAACTAATGAAGTATAGATGGTACAAGTTAAAACTGACTTATATTGAAATAGTAGAAAGAAAATAATCAATTATAATAATATTACTGTAATGATAACATCATTTTTTCAAGTCGACGTGTTGGTATCAATTAAATGTGAATTTTGTTTGGAAAGTTAGTTGACTTTTTCAGGTATATATATATGCGCGGGTTAAATATGGAATAATAAATTAGTCCGTGAAGGTTCACAATTCCATTAAATGTCTTACCCTACTTAATTTGAACTTTGTCTTTATTTTGTGTTTAAAATTCTCCATTTTTACCTTGTTTTTTTCTATGATATACATTTACTTGTGTAGAAGGTTCTCTGTAATTATATGTTCTTAACACCGAGAAATTGGAAAACCGAAATCAAGGTGTTCAGAACTATGTCTATGTTATGACGTATATACTTTTGTATTTAAACTTTACCAAACAAGATTTTACAGTCAGTATTACATGGAAAACCGTTTGATACATATTTATTATAGATACAAAAAGTAAAGAATTAATTATTCAGTACTCCAGTTTCATATTTTTCTGTTCTCGTTTATTCACAATGCATTCAACATGTAAGACTAACACAGAATTAATTTGTTTCATGGGTAATAAATTTTCATTATATCAATTAACCTATGAAAGCACTAATTTATACTCTCTACTTGACATAACCCTGCTAATAAACGAAGTACTCTTTCAACCCCCCCACTCATCATTGAAAAAAACACGTGAATGACATGTAATAAATTACTATATCATTCGATGTCATTTATCGATTTGATAACTCTGCAACTACTTCCTTCAGTCAACTTAGACTACAATCAATAGTGTAAAGAGGAAAGTAAAACGGTAGCGAGACTAGGCACAGAACATGAACATTTAACTAGAGAATAGAAACGAACAGGTGATCAGATAGTTTATGAAGAGAAAAAATAAATGAAGGAAATGAATATATATATATATATATATATATATATATATATATATATATATATACCAGGCAAAACGGACATACAATGATTTTAAAAATTTTCTCACGTTAGACTAAACAATTTAAACAGAATAACATTAAACCATTGGTGATTATGATATACAACAGTATTATACGTGTATATATACATACACATACAAATACACACCTTAAGTATAAAAATAACGAAGGTTTTGCATTTTAGCAACTATAATCTCAGACATCGAAGTTAAATTTATAAAAAGAAACAATGAAGTAAATCGAAGACGAATGAAATTTATGTTTTCTTTAAAAAAAATAAGAAGCCAACTACATTTTCTTCTCATCTATGGTATAGACATTCAGATTGGCCAGGTTCCTTTCTGTTACGGTCAATCAAGTGATCGTATGTTAATCTAAATATATCTCAAAATTTAAAAAATATAATTAAAGTTGGATAGTGGTTAACAGTAGAATCCAAAGGGTACGGGATTCGCCAATTAAATTTACCGGCATCTCAGTGTTGATTTTCACACCCAGACCCAAATCTAATACCTTTCGCTTCAAGAACTAAAAGAGCATTCATTCAGCTAATGCATGCAACTTTAATAAAAACCTGTGAACAAGTAGCAATATCGAGGCAATCCGTGCAGGATGTACATATGCCAACGGAGACTGAACAATCGCAGTGCTTAACATTAATGGTGGGAAAATATTGACTCGTCTCCTGATAAGAGTAAAACAGAAACCCTTGAAAATATTTAATAAATATGGTTTACATTTTAACAAAATAAGAACTGGACAATGGGTCTCAAATGACGAATGAATATTAAAATTTCCATACCATAAAATGCTAAACTAACTTATAGTTGAAGAAAAACAAGTTGGAAAGAAATACACATATATAAATACAAACATATACTCAGTTGATCATCTTCAATCCAACAATTAAAAATTATATCAAAGTTATTGATTAACTTAGTAGTCAAATAAACATTCGTATATTCACGCAATTCTCAACTACACTTTCTTTTATATTAAGATTAATGTTGGACGACACACATAGCCAAAATGAAGTAGTTTGTGAACACGGTTTAAGTCTGTGACTCAGCAATTAACATTTGACTATTGAAACGATTATGTTCTAACGTTCTACTTTCGAGATCATAAACCAGTTTAAACTATCACTGTTTCATTGTATAACCCTAAATTTCAAAACAACGCTGAAATTTTCATATCAGCTGAGAAAAAACTACAGATATCTATAATACGTTCAATTAATTTCTACTATAACATTGACAAGGTACTAACAATAATGGTGAGATGAAATGGATTAATACAGCAAACAGAGAAAAATCTACTTTGATAACAAACAAATAAGCAACAAATACGATTGTTTCCCTTCAATACTTATTTTCTTACAGAGATACAGGAATATGAAGAGATAAGGCATATATTTCTATGACTGTAATAACAAACTTGTCACTAAATTAAAATTATAGTGAAAAAAATTGCTTCCTTTATGCTGACTGGTGGAATGATAGTATAAATTGCTAATATAATCATTACAATCACGTGGTGGTATGTAACAAAACATGGAGTGGGAAAATTTCTACCATATCGAGTAAATGCCAAAACTGGTACTTCGCATTAGATGAAAGAGATACGCATGAATTCACATGAAATCACGAAATTAAAATATATAGAATGTGTCATGATGAGATACAGAATTTCTGTACAGGTATGATATGAAATACATGAAAAATTGCGTTTTTAATATAAGAAGAACATTAGTAAGTAAATTCTTATTTACAAAGGCTGAACAGTAAGTAAAATCAACAAGTATGCTCTTTTTTTACAATCATACAAAACTTGTAAAAAGAGTTCCAAAACTGGATGTTGCATGCATAATAGAAAAGATATATACTGCAACAAATATAAACTTGGCAACTCAGTTATTATCACGTATAACTATAACATAGATTATATCAATTCCCTCTACCATATGAAAATATATGTTAATATTTGATTAATAACTAGGCGGACAAAAATTTTATTACATTTTGCTCAGATGTCAGTGGAAGTGTATAACATCTATAACATTTCTGTAGTATG
The DNA here is from genome assembly GCF_000699445.3 of Schistosoma haematobium. Lineage (NCBI taxonomy): Eukaryota > Metazoa > Platyhelminthes > Trematoda > Strigeidida > Schistosomatidae > Schistosoma > Schistosoma haematobium. Next base: position 20,627,556 of record NC_067197.1, on the reverse strand, counting down.
TATTACTAAGTTAAAGACTATACATTATATTAACTAAATAAATGCCAACAAATCTAGTCATTCTACACTTTTGGAGTGGTTTATATTATAAGTTAACATTAACCCACAACATAATCAGCCATTGGATGTCATCCAAATTATTGTTATCTTCAAACCCGTTGATAATACTGAACCGACATAGTTTAAGATACATTATTCTGTGAATTGGAATATTCCTCTACTAAGTAAGAATGAATGCTAAGTGGGAATTTACATACGAGTGTATATATGGATATGCTGAACTTATAATCCAGTCGTACAGCCAGGTAAAAGTCAGTGAGCTATTTGCTCCGATAAGATAACATTAAGATTTGATTATAGGTTAACTTTCCAGTCTATTAAACTTATTCTTCAAAATTTCTATCTATTCACTCTGTACACGTCAATATCCACATAATAATAATAATAATAATAATAATAATAATAATAATAATAATAATAATAATAATAATAACAGCAACAATGTTAATAATAGTAGTAATAATCGTTTTTAACATTCAAATAACTGTCAAAAAAGACAGTAGTAACACAAGCAGGGACATATATACACTGGTGTACGTACAAACTTTGATAATTGACGAAAAGTAGGTACAAAAAGTACATAAAAATAAATTAGGATAGATAACAAATTATCATATGTGATGACCAACTAACAGGAAAACTATTTGCGAGCCGAACTAATCTCTTTAAACCATCCTCAAATATATGTGATAGAAAATAACTGAACTGGATAATTGACGTGACAGAAATTGACTCAATGTTTTCAGATAATCTAATCGCAGCTTTGTATTTACACAAGAACGCTTAGAAAGACAAATTTAAGACGTTTACACCTTTAGAAGCTAGAGAATACTACATAGCTATCAGCTGACGTTGATAACTATGTAAGATATATTTATTAAAGGTTAATAATGTGATTCGGTTACAAGGTCTTAAATATATGTAGTTCGTTAGTGTTGATTCGATTGAGAGTTCGAAAAATACTGAAATCTAACATACAAAGTGGACCAAAATAAGTCGTGGATTGATTAAATCAGTTGTGACATGGTTTACGTAATTCAAACTACGAAAATGAGATGTACGATGTTAAATGTATATGATATAATAGAAAGAGGATTTTTAGTGTAAACAGACAAAAATAAATCAATTTAGAAGTAACCTGATTGTTTACAGTTTGAACTTTCTTTTTAAAGTCTTCAAGAGCTTAAAAACCAACGCATGTAAGACTAATGTAATATTATTCGAAATTGATAGCACGACCAAACACCTGACGAATTTTGTGCACGTATTGAGAAAGCTCACCTGGATTTGCCAACCTCCATTACTGATGGCGTAGGCAAGACGACCTGCCAACCAAAAGACGGGCTTATTGAGCAGCAATTCACTCTACCTTACTTTATGGGTACAAACAGCCGCAAAAAATCGGATATTCGTAGGTTACAAGTATTCGACCATTGATGCCTTCAAAGAATTCCTGATGTATACTAGGACGACAGAGTAAGTCATGTTGAGGTTAGACACAGAGCACCAGGTAATAATGCAAATCAATCCATGAGATGGTGAATCGTTATCGACTCGGGTGGTTAGGACACATGTTAAGTATAATTAACCACTGACTACATCTACTCTCAATATTACCTGATGTACTAGTCGGGAAGGAAGCTGGGGGCGACCAAACCAAGATGTGACATCAACCCATGAAGGCACTGATAACTACACTGAAGGACTTAGTTAGATGCAGATTACCTGGTTGGCGTCCACGAGATCTTAGCAACCAATGGTTAGAACCCCTAAGTAACAAGGGTTAGAATCGCTGGCGATAGCGTAGGTGCGTCCACTCTATAAAAACTTTCCATGATCTCGTATTTTCTTGTCTAATTATATCTTCTATGTCGTAACGCTACTACTACCATTAATACTGTTATTAATTATTCCACTCGAGTATCCGACTATGCTAATGTGGTTTGGCAACTTAAATCAATGCACATATGTGCTAGCTTCTACGTTGCATATGACCAAATGACTGAAGTGTACTCATTCTTAGCGTTGTTTTAAACTGTTAACATTTTAATATTTCTATATCTCCTAGTCACATGTTTTTGTTCATGCTTTTCTTTATTCCACTAAGGATTTTTTCATCTTTTGCGTATTTTTTTCCTGTTATTAAACAGTATGATCATTTTAATTGAAATGTAACATAGATTTTCATTTGAGAACTTTTACAAATTTTTAAACGTATTTATTGGTGAAAATGTTATTATTAGCGTCATCCTTGTGATATCTAATTAATACATTATACCTAAACAATTGTGCAATATTAAATACCCTAAACAAATGAATTGTAATATCATGAAAACATTTTATTTGTTGATCACCTGTAGAAATGTTTCATCTGAAAGATGATAAGAAATCTTCAAGAAACACATCATAAAACGTCACTATTATTATTAGTTTAATGCAATTTATATCAAAAAAACGATTTCAAACTTTGTTTGAAATCGGCCTACTCTAAAATTGATATTAAGACTACAACATTAATGTGAAATCAAACACATTTTATTTGAGGCATACATAAATATGTTTATTTGACTTAAATAATAAATGTTTGATGTTTTCAAAATCTCACCATTTCTTTGAAATAGAAGTATGAAGAAATTGATGGTAGATAAGTCAGTGAGTGTAAAATCATCCTTAAAATTCATAAATATATAATGCGGATGACTTGAAATAACTAGTCCTAAACACTTAAATCACGATTAGAGTAGAAAGATAGGCTATTAAATTTGAGACTTTTCTTCAAAATTGATTATTTAAATATAACAGTTTTCTAAATATTCTCAAAGATAATGAACTCTTAGAAGATTAAGGAACAATAACTCTACTAATAATACAGATACAGCAATAATACTAAATGATAGTATAGCTAAACAACCTAGAAAAACTTTAATGCACCTGAATAGTAATAATAATGAGGAGGATTTTAAAGATACTACTCAGAGATGTATTGAGCTTTCTGTTTTAGAACATTCAGATTTGGCTGTGAATGCACACGACTAAGTTGTTGAAAGGAATACAAATTCTCTGTTGTTAACCTATTTTTAAATCGTTCTTTGTATTGTACTTAATTCATTTGATATGTCCATCATTACCATAAGGTACTCCTTAATCTGAAATATCTATGTTTCATGAACGATAGATGATCTGAACAGTATTGATTTATACTAGTGTTTGATTATTATCGTCTGTTCGTCACGTGTTATGTAGAAAATGTATTTTTGTTTTTAAAAAACATACGCTTCCGAATAGAAAAACAGCAGTAACAAGCTTTTTGTACACTAATAATAAGACTGTGTAATGATTTCTCATTAAAACAAGAATAGTAAACAAATGTCCCATGACAATCAATAATTGACAGCGAAATTTCGTAACTACTGTGTATTCTAGTAATAAAGACAACAATAACTTTTGAAACAGAAGAAACATTTATTTAGCTTCGTAATTTTTAAATTTTCGCCGAAATATGAGCTCCACTCAGACATCGTATGTAAGAATTTGTATGGTAATCTGTAAGCAACATTCAACATAACAATGGACGATATTATTTAGCTACATCGCAACTTGGGGACTTAAATCAGAAATTAAGTCCGTAGAATACCACATATAAAAACAAATGAGAAAAGATATACAGGAAATTAAACAAACTTACATTATTCATAAAGCCAATGTTATTATTCGTATTATTGTTAGTAATAGTGGTACTAGAAATACCAGCGTTATGAATGTAGTTACTATTGTTATTATAATAGTTTATAATTCTATCGCCGCTAGTTCCAGTAATAAACTGATCTGAATTAGCAATTGTTTGATGAGAATCAAGTTTGGTGTTATTATTAGTCAGTAGAGGACGATTCCCAGCACTTGAAGATAATGGCCATCCACTGACTAATTTAGGTGCATTTTGATACGGGTTAATTTGTTGATAGTGTAATGTACCCTGTGATTTAGATGGAGTACGTGACTGGATATTAGTATTAACAGCTGCTATAGTACTGTTATGTAGTAATTTAGGAGTATACGCCTGTTGTTGTCGGTGATGATGATGATCAACTGAACTTATATTTGTATGGTTTTGCTGCATAGTGGTAATAGTATTCGTATTTATAACTCCAGTGATGGAAGTAGTTGATAAAGGGGATAATGGTCTTTGCTTACGAGATGGCAATGGTGCAGTTGGTTTTTCTGTTGTGTTATTCGAAGTTGTTGTGGTAGTGGTTGTTGTTGAACCTGTTGATAATTGACTAACTTGAGAAAATAGATTAATAGGTTCCGGATGCAATCCAAGTGTTTTAGGATAAGTATTACTGTTGTTAAGAATATCAAGTGAATTAGAATAGATAGGACGACATTGACTAGAGTGAGAAGCATTGATAACATTTGACGTGGAAATTTCAACCAATGGAATAGGGTGCGAAGAACACTCTTTAGATGTAGAAATTATGGAATATAAATTAGCAGGAGTAGTATTTTGAGGCCCAGCATAATACTGAAGAATTGGTTGAATGTGTGCGTCAACAGAAGACTGAGATATTTCTAAATCAGAATGATTTGTAATTTTATAAGATTTGGTCAAATAATCAGGTGTTATAGCACCAAATTGATCTAAACATTAAGAAAAAATAAAGCATGTAAGTTGCAAATAGAAAATTTAAATCATAATACGAAGTATTTTTGGCAACATTAGAACTGAAAAAGTTGAAACAACAGAACCTGTGATGTAATAAAACATTGGTTTAGACTATTACATTTCAAAATAACACTGACATAATAACTTAAAAGAAAAACAATGAGGACTAAAAACTACACAAATGTAAAGACATGTTAAATGCATTAAGTGGAAGTTCAAATTTGTCTTACAGTGTAATCACATCTGAGTGAACTAATGAATTTAAATTTAGTTGTGTAGTTATAGAATAGACATTTGACTCTTGTCATTTTACATCATATCATCTAAGTATACTGAGGAGCCATAAGTTTCGTATTATTGAAAATAGAATATATTCATATCATGCAAATATTTACCCACGAGAACATTTGAAGTATTCTTAATACATGATGGAACCACTGAGCAAATAATGTGGATGTTACTCATGAAGTGCTAGGTAACAATGTATATAGTTTGAGGTCACACGTCTTCATCTACTGAGATAGTTGGTAATTATGTTACGCACCCCAAGCTAATTATTACAGGTATGATGCATAACGACGTTAATATTGAGCATACAAAGACATGATATCATTCATCATGAAGAGGTTTAGAATTCACATTTTTATTTGTGGCAATTATTTCAAATAGTACTTAACGAACAATCAGGGTCTCTTGTGTTTTATTACTTGATTCAACATTTTTAGTAGAAATTTATAAAATGATTCAAAGCTAACAAATATATCGGCAAATAATGAGGTTTTGACATCATTTACTGTCGAGACAATATCTTGTTTTTATTTCATTTTGCAACTCAGTATAATTGTTTCTCCCTGATATATTTTCTAACTTGTATGTAAAGTAGATTGCATTTGCAGCACTATCATACAAATAGGGTATACTGAAAGCTGTGAAAAGAATTGTTAGCAGTTCTTAAAACTTACTAATTCATTAATAACAAGTAAAAACGGTGTCATCAAGTATGCGGATAAAAATAAAAGACCAATCAGGACATCACGTCACAGATGTAACCTAAAAATACAGCACTAGGATCCAACACCGATGAGATAAGCAATTTTTAAAGGAGTTAATAATATGTAGTCCATACTCTAACCGTTAATCCGATAGTAGCAAGTAAAACATACAAATATCGATTGGGTAAGTAAAGAGAGACGGTGTACTATATTTTTACTCACTATATGTAATAAGAATAATACGATCCCTATAATAAATATCCAAGAAAATTCGCCATCACTAAACTCAAATATCAAAGTCACACGAAAATCCTTATACTGATCATGCACAGTAAACTGTTTGAAACATTACTGTCACCGTGACTGTATTATTGAGTGGCATGTCGAATAAACAAACAACAGGGAAAAAGAGTGTATATAGTTAGCCTGATTATTTGAAAAAGTGGACTTTGTTAACAAGCGATTAAAGGTAATTAATATATATAGCTGAGTAGCGTTTTGAATTAATGGTTTAATTGTTAAATTACTAGATGTTAAATCATTGTATCACGTTTTCGAACTGTTCCACCAAGGTCATTCTGGACAACTACTTTTCGTTACACAAAACAAACTGCTTGAAAGCTGATTAGATATATTTGTATCTGATTATTAAGTCAGCTACTAAGATGGTACATAATACCTCACATGCTCTTATTTCAACAACTGACAGTTCGTTAATTAAATCGTAAAACCTTAATTCAGAACATTTTCATTATCAATTAAGATCAATGTATTTAGATTAGTTTGATTAACGTGGATAGGATGTTTTTTTACATATTAATAAATTATCAAATAAGAATCCAAAAAATATACCATTTGAGTAGGAAATTATATGCCTGACAATTAAGTAATAAAATAATAATGTAACTTGTTTATCAGTACAAAATAGGTAGAGCGAAATTCAGAACCATGATCTATTTGGTTAAAATTTAATTATTTTGACCACTACAACATCGTTCTAAATGAGTAGAAAAAAACATGCTTCCAGTAAACTTACCTGTTATTACTATGTTCAAAGATGTACTAGGGATCTAGACAATCAACTGTTAGCTAGTTATTAATTTGTGTTAAGATATATTTGCAACATATATCTGAATAGAATTGTTCGCTTCAATACAACCGAATCATCAATGTATCAAATGAATGAAATTTTTTGACGACCTGTTTTCAAAACTTTTGTGGGAAATATACTCCTATCAATGTATATGCGGATAGGAAAATTGAATGATTTTAAAGGCATTCTATTAACAAATTGAATTTATTAAAAACAAATAGATGTATCCTAACTAAAAATGCGATCAATTTTATAATATCGATCTTGTTACAGGTTCAAAATCTACTTAAGTAAAACTATGCATTTCGGCTAGATATAAGCCTGTCTTTCTATTAGGTAGGGAAGACAATAAAAACAATATGGTAGGCGTACATATGAGCCCTACTGGTATTTACATATGATATGAGGACTAAAGTTATATCCAGATGAAGAATAAGTGAATATTAACGGCTAGGATCTATTCATAGACTGTTATTACATATATTCTTATTGTATAGCTATTAAGTAACTATATTAGATGTATATTCATATTCTTCTGATTACAAGCGTCTGTTTGACCTATTGTCTACTATTATACGATTTACTATTCTTAAGTTATTCCCAATTTATTAGTTACAGTATCTCACAATCACAGCCACTTTCCAACCTGATCTTGCATAATTGTTATTTTCTATTTTATGTTATGATGTGGTATGGTTTGTTTGTATATAAACCAAGTATGTCTGAAATACACGATTCATATAGCGGAGGATGATACTGGTGTTCTGGACTGAACCAGCTGGGTTAAGCGAGAAGCTACTATCTCGGTGGACCAATGCGAACTCAGAGTTGACTCAGGACTACTCGTAGTAGTGTCATTGGTCTGGTTAGTAAGTCGGTGTTCTAATTGGCGATAAGTCACGTGATTTATTCACAGGGCATAAGGACATGACAAAAGTAATCTTTATTGAATAGGTTGTGGAATTATCAAAAATATCCATAGCTATCATCAGAATTCTATTAAATCCTCCCACTTCCTATTCACTTAGTCTATCCTAACAAAATAAAGTAGGTGGACTAAGGAATTTGCTGAGTTATCTAAGATTTTGCAAGTTCTAAGCAAAAAATTAACCATTTAATCTAAAGATAATGCAAATAATAAATTTCTATAGGTTACTCGAATACTAAAAATTTATTGATATGGCATACTGATTTTTACTTTTAGGCTAAATTATGATAGATAGCATTCAATCATAAATTTACAACATAATTTATTCAGTAAAATATCTAAGTAGTGAAATGTTATTAAGCAAGTGTTACAGGAATTGATTTTAATCTAACAAACAAACAAAAATGATGAATTACCAATCATTTTCCTTTTTTGTACATCGGGAAAAACTAAGTAAGAGGTCAACCGAAATGTAATCGTCTAATAAATAAATATCTGATTTACAGTGAAATTAGTCACAGTAAATAAATTATAACAACTGAGTGGTCGTTCTCATTGATCAATAAATTCATTATTTAACTGGCTTTTTTTGGAAATAAACACTATTAGAAAATTATAGTGTATCGTAAAGGAATATGCATACATTCGCAGTAATCACCTACCAGTTTATTAAAGTACGATTATAACGGAAGCAATTTCTAGTAATAATATATAATATGCAAAAAACTTTCATAATTCAAAATAAATGAAGACTTTATGAACTGTATGATGGGATTCGAGTTCCAAGAGAAGCACCAAAGATTAAAATGTAAGCAAAGTCTGCTGCTGAGTTTTGAGGAGAATGAAACATACCACGAATTTCTCTACAGAAATATACTAACATTAGATTGAAAATCACATCGACTAAGTAACCAACGAAGTAAGCATCATTAAGCAATAACCAATTCATTGTATTAAATTAAATATGGCTTAATAGTAATATGCCGATCTCAAGGCCGAAATATTTTGAGCTTGATAATACAACAGATCTAGACAGTATACTTTTGGAAAAAACCTTAACATACAACAAAACGGATTATTAACTATAAGTCTTTCTTTAGAGGGTGATAATAACTATTTTTACATCTTGAAGAGATTTCGATATGCCTCAAAACACACCATTGAAATTTTGTTGAACCACTCAGTATCATATAATTGTCAAAAACGTAAAACTGTCAAACAAGTATAAGAAGAGAAGACGAAAAAACAATAACACAGTAATGGTTCAGAAAAAAATCAAATTGATATTGCAAGATGGGAAAAAAAGAGGAGAATAGGGTATTTTGACAAAAAAATACGTCGAGATTATTTCTGTTACTACAGTTTGGTGATATTAGTTCTTTTGAGAGAAAAGTGATTTATCAGTAAAATTAAGTCAGTCTTTTTCATAACAGGGTGTTGAGGATTAGAGAGTAATGGATAATCGTTTAATCCTTTTACAAGAATATAGAAGTATAATCAGTTCAGAAAATCAGGCCGATGAACTAGAGCATTAAACATGTAATGATAACGAACGGTTGGCGAATATTCTCTATACACAAATAATTTTAGACTGATTTAAACCCATGAGGAAGTGATAACTTAATAGTTTAGAAAATATATTTATACAAATGTTACATTAAGAAAATTGAAATAATATGGATAACGTCTTTAATGGTAACCAATACGATGTCATCTAATTTAGCCGTCGAAGTTTGCAAAAAAGTCCAATATGGTTTTCAAGCTTTGATTCCATATTATAATGCAGTTTATTAAGAGCTGGCTAACTAGAAATTAAAGTTAGCATTAAGCCTATGTGTCGTGCTTACCAGTAAAACACGCCAGCAGCCCTACAAAGAAACACCTTGCACTGTACTCATATTCATGTCATTAAGGCAGAGATAATAACAATAAGTCAGCTCATATTGAAAGCAGGAAAATCCTATTAAATAGCAAGTACTCTCGGAGCGGGCAAAAGAGATATATGCAGTACTCATTTGAAAATAAAGATATGTTGCATATGCTTACGTTGGTTAAATAAGTGACCTGGAAAAGTTAATTGTCCATTGCTACACAATGTGTTATGATCTGGATTACAGTTGCTGGATGAACAACAGATAGATGATTGAGTATTATGAAAACAAATGGAAGTTTCCGAATTTTGATCAACGAAATCAAGATTTTCAGGGGAAGTAGAGTGTCCCGTAGGTTTTTCTGTTACTAAAGAGTAACTTTGTATTCCATTACGACATATTAACTGATAACTTCGACTTGGAGTTGTTGGAGTTGATAGGTTATTAGGCGTAGTCCGACACTTTAGTTTGGTTCCTTGATGTTGATGAGAAACAGCTGATGTTGATGACTTATTCGAGGCACCACAGCAATTCGATAATTCCGATGTAAATCCACTGTTTGGTATAGACCCGACAGTTGAATTTCGCATAAAACTAGCTAACATATCATCGTCTTGACTTCTGTCATCTCTTCCTTCTTCTGTTTTTATTCCCAACTTCTCTTGAGTTTCAGTTATATTTACCTTACGGAAATTCATCTGCGTTGACAATGATGACGATAAAGATAATAATAACGAAGGTAGCAATGATGTACACTTATTACTAATTTCTAAGTTATACTTATCAATGGAATTACTCCCATCTAATGAAGCACTGTTGTTCATTTCCCAAGACGAGATATTAGAACTTTGTGCCGAGTCATCTGATATATAATTTACATGTTTGTTACTACAACCAACAATATTAGTCTGTGCTCCAATTTCTTGATCTACTTCAGCATCAATATAATTTTCATTACCTATTATCGCTTTTAATGATAAACATGTAGAATCTGATTGACTACGAACTAGACCACTGCCATTGTTCATGGAACTACTGGTAGTATAGATGATTTCAGGACCTGATTGTACAGTACAATCAGTAGATGTTACTAAACACAACAATGGATCAGTTTTTGTCACAGCAGACTCCAATTGTTTACGTATTCGATTAGGATAATATCTAAAGCAGTTACGGCTGAACTGTACACCCGTAGATGGAGTTGTAGAGATTTTTTCCTTATTGTTGTTACTATTGCAATGACCATCACGTTTATTACTTGGCATACATGTTCCAAATGCAGAAGATGATAAACTGGAGTGACGAAAATGTGGTCTACACCGTAGCAGATTATTACTTCCACGTGAATAAGATGAATAACTTAGTGTGATTTTGGGGTTCACATCTCTAGAATCTAGTAAACTGTTAGTTGTTGTTGAAATGACTGTATTATTTCCAGAAGCTACTGATTGATTACATTTACTATTAGTAATATTTGCATTTTCAGAAGTGCATATGCTCCCTTCCGAATTATTTGTTTTCGTAGTATGTGCGATAAAATTGTTTGTATCATGAATTTTGAAACAATTGAATGATGTCATATTTGTAGATTCAAGGGTTCTTAAGTAAGAACATCGTATTGGTAGTGATGGTTGCAAATGTAAACAAAGGAAAAGTGGTTATGGCATTTTGTATGACATAAAATAACGTACAACATTCTTAGGTAGTAGAACCACCAGTATCATAGATAATTTCCATAAAATATAATGTTGAAGGAGATAATAAGGAGCAAACGTGATATGATGAGTCCTTAAAATATTGTACATGACAGATTTAAGAAAATTGAACTATCCTATCAACCAGGAAAAATTTGTAAACTTTTAGGTAGGACATCAGGCATTTACGAAGCGTCGATGAATATAATTCCGATACATCACTGAGATTATTAAAACCAGTGGTTATTTCGCTGGTATTACTGTTATCGTAATCATTAAGCAGGAATCGAACCGTTGAATCAATCACATAGGTATATACAGTTAACTGTGTGACCATGCAAGTAAGAAGAGATTCAAACATATCATTATTAATCGGATTGACACAATACATTTGTGTCAAAGAATAAGAATTTGTGCATTTATCTACACATGGAGGCAGACCATAGGTCATATTCACACAACATACATAGTACAAAGTTGTATACATACACGATAAAAAAGTAAACTGCCAGTGTTAACACGACTAGTAATATTTCCCATTCGAAATATGTGATAGAAGTGCACAATTTTACAAACATACGAGGACACATAGACACCTAATATGCAAACACATGTGTATTCAACACAAAAGTAACCACAAATGGAAATTCATGAATGTAAGCACTCCCTTAAATCCCAAAAGGGAAAAAAATCTGGACAACCAAAATAAGTTATTGATATGAGAAAAAAACTATGGTACTGTTGAACATAACCATCATTGTTATAATCATAACAAGAACATTAATGGTGATAATAATAATAACCAATTGGATGGAATCTATGGTAGTATTAAGGATCAAAAGGGAGAGAAAAAAATGGACATTAGTTGCAAGCTTATGTTTACTAACCCCACTCTGCCAATGCTTTATTTAACACATAAATACACTTCAAAATGAATATGCATACTTAGTAAGCATAGTTCAGACTAAAATAACATGATAATTGACATTACTAACACACTGTATGAGACTGCGTATACATATTGATTGTCTGTCTTTCGTTTAAAAATGATATTCACAAGCATATAAATGACTAATCAAAAGTGCCAGGGAGAGAGAGAGAGCGTAGTGTATTCACCTTGTTTAATCAAATTGAGACCCAGACACATAGGGGAATATGCCTAAAATTCATTTGTTCATTTCGCATAACAGAAACTACAGTAACGTTATTAAATTATCTGAAAGAAAACTAAAACTGTTATCAATTATGAAGTGTTAAACGATGTAGCCAAAAAAAGCTAAATAACATTCAATATTTCAGTTGGAGATATAGAAAATTGGTTTCAGAGGATTTAATTAATCATAAAAGTAGAATGCTCACGAAATATTACCGTCTTTTCACTGAGAAAACTGACCAAACTGCTTGCAGAAAGCTGAGACACTCACTACATTATTACACATGATAGTAATAGTTACATTGAAGTGTATACTACCAAATGTAATACCATAGAATATCTACTTCAAGGTAAGTATTTTTTTATTAGGTCTCAGTACTTCATGAACTTAAATATTACTTAAAGTACAAACTTAATCCACTCTGGGTATCAAAAAATGAACTAAAGAGTATAATAAAATAATGAATATCTAGAAGAAAAATAGCAATGATCGGAGAGGAAAAACTGTTATATCCGATATCCTTAAAAAGGCTATATTGTTATTTTTGGCTATTCAAATACAGATTCCGGCAGAAATACTCCATTGCCGTGAGCGAACGGTAGAAAAATCTTAACTTTTAACTAGGACTATGATTTATAAATGGATATGTAGCTCTTACGAGTGACTGGAAAAACGCTTGACGACCAGACAGTAATTAAAACCTTATTGACAATTCAGTCTCACTATTCAGTTGGAGATATAGATGCTACAACCCAGAGGTATTCTAGACTTAAATCTTGTAAAAAATATTGGGATAGTTTTTTATGTATATATAGTTCCTAGGTGCTATTAGGACTACCGTACCTGTGATTATATATTTACACTTAGTTCTTTACAGAAGTGACTGCAATCCACCAAAATACTAGTCTTATAAAAAACTTAAATAGTTTCAGTTTTAAAGTTATAACTTAATGCTATATGAACATACCATTTCTAACGTTTGTACCATAATGGAATCAATGAAGGAGGTAGGTATGGTTTATCTATCGACGTGCTCAAATGAATTATTACAGTTTTTCCCAACTATCAAGCTCACAACTATGTGTTAGGCGCCTACACCCGTGAATTCTGTGGGACTGGGATTGGATCTTACTAGTTTTCACACTTCACCAAGTGCCAGGACCGAAACAATATTCACCGACTGGATCCCTAGGTAACATTCTCCTATCTACGACTAATTTAGGTTCAATCAACATAAAAAGTAACGGGTGAGAACTATGTAGTCTTTAGAAGACTGAGACCCAGGCACAATTAGAAATCAGTTTTACCTTTTCTATTGAGAGCTCATTATATTAGACGTACCCAGATTCAACGCTGGTTTTCAAGCAATTGTAAAATATAAATATCTTTAGCTGCATGTCTTGAAAGAAATCACTTACTTTGTAAAAAAACCCATTACAAATTTTTGACGCTCGTCAGTTTATTCCATTAGGATTCGAATGCAAAGTTTGGGCAACTCTCTTATGTGAAAAACTTCACAAAAACCTACATGACGAGTGGAAAACCTGGTAGTTGGAAAGTATCTCCGCGTCCAAAGTAATAGCTACACCCTACAACAGTTAGGACCTATTTCCGTTGAACTGAATCGCCAACATCAAAAAACCAAATTCCAATGAGAATTGATGACACGTCTACTAGCAATATTTAAAAACGCCTGGAATACTTAATCAAGTATTTCAAAAGACAGTTTGTTCTATTCATTCCTCTAAAATTTTGACCAAATTATCATGTGTCACGGTCAGTGGGTATTTATCCTCCCACCGAAGCGACGTTTTAAAGGGAATTCAAGAAACTAAGACTATATAATAAATCTGATTTAGATTACCTATCCTCAACTCTTTCTAGCGGTGAGGTCGACATTTTGGTTAGAAAATTGACTGAATTATTTAAAAAGGTATGACATGTCGATTATTTTACAACATTGGAACCAAGTTATTATTATTAACTACAAGAGCTAACATAAAAGATGTGAAAATTATCAGTTAACATTTAGTTAACTTCAAATTATTCACGAGGTACTTAGGTATGAGTCACATAATAAGAGCGTGGACTGATTATAATACTCGACTACCCAGACTGATGCAAGTGGATATGGGCCCGAACCTTGGACTTAGTGACTGGAATTCGAACGTCTTAACCAATAAGCCACCGCTACTCCATCAGTATACAAGTCTGTTACCAGTTAAGTTGCCTTTCATCCCCACACAAATGAAGGAAAACGTAAGAGACAAACTGCAGAGGACTAGGTTGAATGTTGTTCAGTTTTTTATAGTCATTAGCCACATATTCGCCCGCTCCCAGACGTTTGAACATCATCACGCCTATTTCAGGCCGAAAACAGTTATATTTTTGACATCAGTGATAAATCTAATTTGTTAGGCAAGAGTATACTGTAGAAATATTTCCCTGCGAATTCCATTTACATTTTAAAAGTTATTTACAAAAACAACTCAGGTAGAGTGAGAGCATAGAACTACCGTTTCACTGTTACATATTAACAGTGAAATCACTCAAGACTGTACAACATCGTCATTTCCTTTCAGTCAGTCAGTCAGTAACAACGTAGAACTTCGTCATTTCCTTTTGACCAATCAATTACATAGTGAGGAACAATGAGATCTACCACCTGATGGAAGACTTTTCATATTGAATTTACTGATACTGCTTTGCGGTCCCACGATATATACGCCACCTAAATCTTATTTGATCAGTTGGTGGTCAGTGTCGAACGATAGTGTACCATTAACGATGTCAATTATTGTACAGTAGAATAAAAAAGACTTATATCAGTGTGTGCCAGTGGTATTGATGCGGTATTTATTTATTTTATTTATTTGAACACAAATATTGATACAAAGGGGCACCAAATACATATGCGCCACACAAGTCACTTGATTTGTGAGTGGGCTGTGATACTGCCCGGGTGCCCAGACCGAAATGGCAAACTTGGTCTATGTGCAAAATGATCCCGTGTACAACATAGCTATCTGAGGAATGATAAGTTCTATCAAAATGTATTTGATTTTAGTGGAAATTACTTTACTATCAAGCAACCCGTCTTACAAAGCTTTAGTAGCCTAAACACGTATTTTACATGTTGTATTCGAAGTCTTCATACCAAGTGCTTTTGACACTAGGAAGAGGTTTACAAAGTAGAAGTAGTTGATTGACGACCGGTCTGTAAAATGAAGAACACTGGTCAGTCAGTAATTAAAAATTTACTATACAAAGACGAACTATCCCGATAGAATTTCGCATGATTTCTCAGATCTAACCATAGTTTGAGAGAGTTGGTACTAGAAACGAAAAGATCATCGAATGTCAAGTAATATGCATTGTTTGGATGTCCTTAGAACAGATAATTGATCTACTAATTTCCTTAAACTATAAGCTAATAACTCCACAACCACATCCAAGTTCATGTCCTAAACGACTAGTAATCTTTATCGTATGCAGCTCGTGGTACCAAGGAGCTGTTCAAAACTCGTCAAATAAACGGAAGTAAGATTTGTGAGATCCTTTTCGGCCTCAAAGACAGTCAGCTTGTATTTACAGGACTGCCAGTTTATTGAAAACAAATCTCAACTAATAAACTAATCTAGATTAGTAATGAAGGATACGTCTAGATGAAGAATCGCAAGTAAATCTGACAGAAAATAAAAGTGTGACTTGTGTTATGGTCAAATCTGAACTAAGACTTGTGATGCTATAAAAATTTGATAAACAGAAAAATATCATCAACAAAGAACCTAGTACATATAAGCCTAGGCCCAAATCGCCATATCTGACCGGCACGACCAGATGAAGATAAAAAGAAAAATTACAAAGGATGGAAATAATGTAGTAGCAATGATTGTAAGAAATAAAATTGGTCATACTGTTTGAAAAGACTGGATGAGAACGTATGGATGAAGAAATACCGGAATTTAAGACCGTGACTGATCCTGAAACATGTCACCTAACGTCTCCAACCACTGGTCACTAGTATTGTGTACACCTCATCTAGACAGCTTTGCATCAAACCAACAGTCAATGACTTTATGAACTAATGGCATATCTTGACTTGATTTTTCGCAGCTTTCTTCCAATCTACTTTTGGGTCAGTAAGTACCGCTCATTGAAGTAGACGGTGGTCAAGGATACGCAACATATGCTTAACCACATTAATTGATGAAAATCCCCTAATCTATTGACCAACTTTTCACCTTTGTCAAGGACCCCATACCTAACTTCGAAATTGACCACTCAATCATTCCACAAAACGCGAGAAATGCTTTTAGGATACTCATGATAGGGAACCTTGAGCATCCACAAGTCTTCTACTTTCATGGACCTTGTTTCGAAGCCACAAAATAGAACAGAGATGACGGCTGTAAATTATACACTCGGTAGGAATAGAAGTTCATCCCAAATACGTTGACTATATTACTCAAGACGATTAGCGACACAAAATAGGACTATTTTACCCGCGTATTGTAAATCGATAAGCGAGTTTCTCGGAAGGACGAAAAGTTAGTTGAAGAAATTTTCTAGGAGGATATCGACGATAAAATAGGACAAAAATAGGGAGAGTGGGCAGCCCCGACGAACGTTACCGAAAACTGACGGTCGTGATAACAGTTCACCATAAGCTCTAACTCGACCAACAGCTGAGTAAAGTCTGTTACAAGGTTGATATACTTCTTTGGTACGTCTTCCTACGGAAAACATCGCCACAGGACCTCTTGTTCAACAGACTCAAATGCTATCTTAGGGTGAATAAATACCATAATAATTGGGCGTCAGTATGGTTATGTTTTATACCTGATGAAAAGTGAATATTCGGTCCATAGATCTACGTCCAAACCTTACAGAAGCCTGGTTTTCCCCGGTTAGTTCTCCATGATAATTAATAAGACAATATTTTAGAAGTTTTATCATTCAAAATGGTTATACCGAAAGGAATTTGGTCCTCTCTTATGGACTGAAGCGATCACCGATCGAGACCAATCAGACGAGACTATGTCAAGTTTCCATACTTAAGCGGACACTTCAGACAATTTCACCACTAGAACTTGACCATCATCCTTGAACATCTCCGAAGTTAGCCTATTGGGACTTTGTGATTTCCCTCGTTTAAGATTATCAACTCATTAACAGTTAAAAATGTGTCAATTTGCCATTCAGATTGATTAGGAATAGAAGGTAACTGAATTGTAACTGGAAGCCAACTGAATTATTCTCTAAATATTTCTGTACACCTATCTACTAAATTGGAAGTGAATAATGATTCCGTTTTACCCCAAGACGGTTTCATTAACATCTACCTGCTTGATCAGTTGACAGAGTTGTTCAGTGTTATCTATCGATGCTCCCTTTTCATTTCTCTCACTTTAGTTACCCATTACTGCTCACGATCATCGGGTAAACATTTTATTAGTTTGAGTTGGAATTGTCGTTGTCCTTCATCGTTCTCTAAGCCTGTTGGGATTTGCAAGCCTCTATAAATTCAGTGGAAGCTACCAAAATCCACCGATTTTTCCTAACCATTTAATTTTAGCTACTGATTGATATTACAATTGGATTTACAGCTTATTCCGTATCTCTCCAGGCTTCTTCAAAATAAACCGTTTCTCTACGATCGACTATGTGCTTGGCTAATTTTCCCCTAAATATGTCTTTGAGCTTTTCATTTCCAAAGTGATATCTAACGAGTCTTCCTGCTGTAACTTTCTCATGTCCATTAAGACGCACAGAAACGCGTACTGTTACTATGGTATGATTACAGCCCAAGCATGTACTTTAGAAATGGAAGTCTTCTATAGAGCCTCTTCAACGATGGCCGTGATGAAATTACCTATTTCTACCCACTGTTATGCCTATGTGTGGGTTCTTCAGGTTAAACAGTGTTTTACTCTATGTCCAAGGTCTGTAATTCCAATGGATAAACGACTTTGAGTAAAATTGAGACGGGCAAACACAGTTATCTGTTCGTTGGGCTGAGATGCCATAAGAACCTACTAAGTGTTTCTCAGTTTGACTTAGCTTACTGACTTCAGCGTTAAAACCGCCGGCCAAAACTACTACATCTGAACATCTGGCTTTTTGAAGATCATGAAGCTTCTAGCTAACAAACGTTTTACTTTGCCCAAGCTGTAGTTGATGCAAACATAAGCAAAACCGATGAGTAGCCAATGAAATATATCCCTATGTTTCCGAGTTTTTACTATACCACTGAAACGGACATCATATAATCGACTGTCGATAGGAATACAGTCAACAAGTATCCATTTAGCCTTCATACTTAACGCTATAGCAGTTTTGATTGCTAAGACGTTTTCTAGAATTTTAAGGTGATTGTACTGGGGCCTGGTACATCGTATATGCCCCCAAATGCCCTAGTACGGACGAGAGTGGAGAGAGTCAGCTCTCCATCTCGAAATCCTCTCACATGGCCATGTGCATACGACAACTGCCAGGGAAGTTCTACTCACTGCATTCTCGCAGAATTACTGTTGCTTATGAAATTGAGAGGACGAAAAGCGAATGTCAGATGCTTTAACTGGGTTGGTGGATACGGAGAGTCCACCTAGAGGAGTTGGAAAACCCTGATTCCAATGGTGCACATGGGCTCCAGTATCCTGATGGAACAAAAGGTGTATGAACCTATTGTTGGTGACCGGCTACCATAAAACTGCATCTCCCTACGTTGCTCTACTGCCTTGTGGATTAGACCTTTAGGTCGAAAGCTCGGGGTATGCCCCCCTAGGAAAACCACCTGCTTCAGTCTGGGCACCCGGGTGGTATCACAGCCCTCACACAAATCTGTGATAACTGCTACTGGCCTCATTGTTATTGTGTGGCGCATATCTATTTGGTGCCTCCTTGTACAAATGTCTGTGTTTAAATAAATAAAATGATACATAGTATGAGTTTGCGTTTAAAAGTAATCTGAATTTACTAGCAGATAGAGCCACAACGAATACCACTTGGAAAATCAATGCTTGCTTGACGATCATCAGGAAATACAATATTCAAACTATCTTACGTGACTATACTGATAGGTGGCACGGTCATGTAAATATAATGTGGACCACATATGATTAAGGTTTTGACCTACGTGTTACGAGCGTATGTTGAGCAAATTTACCTGCCGTATAACATATTAATTCGACCTACCAAATGAAACGAGGGTGAGACGATAATTTATGGACGACCTTTGAGTGACGCTAAAGAGACCTTGAGAATATCCACGTACATACTACGGTCAAATCAGGTTTATAAACCAGTGCGAGGGATTAAGATTAATGTCTACGGTCGATCGTTAGGGTCACGAATTGGATTTAAGTTTTTCAACACGAACTGACATCAGCTATGATACCAAAACTCTATTTAGCCTAATGCATGAATTAATATTGCGCCAAGATTCAAAACCTGTTAAAATAGATCTGATTGGCTCGTCCACAAATTAGTCTTGTCGAAAAGGATATCCATAAATTATCTCTGAAACTCATTTGTTTGATTCGGTAATAAAGAGCTCGCCAAAGTCTAATCAACAGATAATTTGGCCCCATGATTTTGACTAAAAACTTTGTTAAGACCTAAAAACCCAGGTTACTAGGTCCAAGTCACTGATCAATAACTCCTATGCAAGGAGGTCACTAGAAGTTAAATGGCCCTTCGAAAAAACTATGGTATAAATATAGACAGGTACTGGGAAACGTTCGGGTGAAAACTATGATACCTTACGTTAACTTAAAGTTGTCACTATTTCAGCCATGAGGAATTTTCTGTAGTAATGGTAAAAGATAATAACGAAGAATCTAGTCTTGGAAGACATAAAGAGAGCGTCAAGCTCCCAGAAATACCAACGACGTAAGACTATATTTTCCCAAAATTGGTGCGATGATTGATTTATGGACTTTCGGAAAATGTTTAGGAACCACTCACATTTTACACACTTAGCCAGTAGAAATCGCAAGCCACGGTACTCCCGAGGAAAGTGACTTCCCAATGACAACGCAAATCACAACTTACGTCTCAAAAATCACCATTTCGTGTTTGACCTCGAAAATATTTAATAAAGCGCCTTTAAAAGTGATCGAACTTCAAGCCTCAAACTTTGCTCTTGAGAAATAACAGACTATGAGTTCTTTGAAATCTAAGTTCTATTTAATGGAGCTGATCACTGTTCACGGGTTAATAAACATATCTGTTTCTGGCATCAGGGAAACAGTTGTGATATTTCGAATTTTATCATGCTTACCGTGCCAGATCATCCTCTTTAGAAGTTTTATACACCGTGGCTTACAGTTTAAAAAAAATTTATAGACCGTAAGTGTTAGTGAATGGTTTTAGAGCACTGTTCAAGACTGTTATTGAAATGTGATTAGACCTTGACTCTGAGGTCTCTGCACAACTACTGATTTACACTTGCCTAAGAAGCGATAGAAAAAGATGACGAAAAAGGGTGCGGAAGTTTTGTGCGCTGTTAGTAACGCACATGTATACTTTTTTGTTCGCGAGTTTTATGTATGCTGTGCCCGTGAGGTCGTATCTATCACCCCACTTTCGAAGGTAGTACATTTTCAGTTAACGTCGTCTATCGTAGTTCGATGCGCTTAGTTAACAAGTTCACTTTCAAGCAAATTCGGCAATGAAGTAACAGCAACCGCTCCTCGACACTCAGGTATTTAAATGGGTACGGTGCAATTAATCGAGAGATGTCCATCATCATACATTCTATAGTAATATCTGCTTGACTGATGGAGCTTGCTCTAGTATGATGTGTACCTGATCTCAGACGTGCTGTTTCAAACCGAGGACTTTGGTTGGTAAATTTATTAGTCACTCATGAAACCGAAGATACTTCCTGCCTATATACTTTCCCACCATTATGCACTAGTAATCAAACAGTTGGTTATTCAACCGCAGAGCTTATGATGTGATCTATGCTCAGAATAAATAGCCTATAAATGCATTGAGGGTAAGCATACAAGCCTTCAAGGTATGTAGTAAAAAAGCAAGAAGATCAGTTAATACCGAACCGTTAAGTGACGAAGCATGGTCAAAAGTTATAGGTACACACAGCCCAGTTACGCTCTTATTTCGATTATATGGTCCAATAACTTTCCAACAATCATAAAGAATGAGGTACAGAAAATTCCTGAATACCGGAAGAAACATTACGAAATGTTCTAAAAATGTAATAAGTATTCGGAATTTGACAACGCCCTTACCATTGAAGAGTGTCACCTCAGTCAAACCAAAAGTCAGAAATGAAGGGATTTGAATACGTATTTGGAAAGCTATCGATATGTCGAGAAGTTTCTGATCTGGGCTAGCTAATGTTTGCAATGAATGCATAGCACGACGTACCCACTCGGGGATGAGTGACCAAGCGCATTCAGCTAGGTGAGTCTTGAGTTTTACTTACGGTATTTATGATCATATTAATACAATAATTCATAATCATATAATTACATATATTCATTTTGACTATACGATCAAACTATACTTTGTCACTTTAAAACCATATATAATCATATTTGACGAAGATTTGCATTCCATATCTGTGTTCTATTTCTTAAGGAATATATGGTTATATCGTATTTGAATGCCTTAACCCACGTACTTTATGTATCTACAGGATCTATTCAAACCTCTACCTAATATCAAGAAATATATATAACCGTGTATGTTAAAGGAATGTATTCACTATTTTATGAACTATCATTTAAATCGTATTTGGATACTATAAATTATTTCATTTCCGAAATTACCTGTCCAATTCGGTGAGTCTGTCATAGTTTTTTTTGATAGTGTTTTTTTTCCAAAAAGCTGTTTCATATATTTGTTCAAGAAGCAACATAATAATCTTAGACGGTAATAATCTTCTAAACTACTTATCTCTGCAACTCCCAATTTTTACTAATACGGACTTCAGTTTATATATGTATCACGTACAGTACTTTTTTGATTGTTTGATACTAATTATCGACATTTCTAAATTACCTTACTGTATAAGGCTATCTTTCGTGTCATATATGTTAAAATTGATACAACTTGCTCCTTTATATTCTATTTTGCCTCCACACAGATACTGACATAAATACTTCATCTCCACTACTATCTTCCTGCCATTGTCATCTTTTGTTTTTAACGCCACTAATCCTCACGATACATTCACACTTGGTTAAAACATAGATTTTGACTTTTTAGACTAACTTGAGCCCTCGGAATTGATTTTTTCACCCCTATTTCCAACATTCTGTTCAATCCACTTGCTATACGTCACTTTCTTATCATGCCACAAACGAAAATGAAGACCCCTGCTCCTAGGCGTTCAGCCAAACGTAGGAAAACGACACAATTTAATACCACTACTGGCACGATTTCCAACAGTTTCAACGAGACGAGCCACTACGCTCATCCGGAAGCAGACAAGCTTTTACCAGTTGTCTCCATTCCAGACATGTTGAAAACTCTAATGGTAAACAGTGATGATAATCGCAACTGCAACCATATGGATGCTATAAAAAAATTGCAAGTAGACATGAGCATTCTCAATCCGCTTAAATATCTCATCAACCCCCAACCTCACAGAGACTCCAGATCAAATGAATGACATAAATATTTTCCAAGATCATGTTGCACCAGAGGTATTTGAAGGAATAAGACGATCTAGCAATGCAATTGTGTTTAATATACCGGATACACATGCCCTTAAAAATATCAAATCTAGTCTGCTTAGAGCCAGCAATATGACACACGTACCATGTGTATGCACAAGAATAAAAAGAAGTCATCCTGGTATGCACTCACCGATCTTGTTCAAATTCAACTCATCTGTAGACGCCAGTGAATTTTTAAATTCCTCCAATTCATTGAGACAAAAACAGATTTTCAGGGATATTAAGATTCTTCCAGATAGAACACCATGCCAGCGAAAAGCAGGAAGTGATAGCTACAGACCACCAACGTCAAACTCCCAAACGCATCATAATCCTAATGGTTGTAAAGTTAAGTCCGATTCTAAGAGGACGTCTAGCTTAACAACTTTGCCGCCACCGAAAAACTCTACTGAATCTCATAAAGTTCAAAACCCAGAAGAAAGTAATCCCGATGTAGGTGGTGTCCATCCTCTTAAGAATGTCGACCTAGATTCAACCCGAAGTAGTTGTGCTAATGACGAATGGGATAACACAGTCCAAATCCCTGTTAGTGCAACACCCAGTTACAGTAACTGTGCAACGGATAACAGGAAAACTAATCATAACATTTATATGACTGACCACACGCATAACGTCGATATATTCGAACCTCGCAAACCATCGCAAGTATTTTAACAGCTCACGATTCTCCCCAAATTATGAAGAAGCCGAAATTAACCACAAACCTTGGAAATAAACGTCTGGAACATGTTACCTATACGTCAGGTATAAATAGTAATCTGGATTGTAAATGGCTACATGGTCGCACACATAGACCTGAAAGCTTTCTTGGTCCGGCTCCCAATATGTACACTATGCCCTTATCAGATGTTATATCCAATAGCAATGAGAAAACTTTTTTTGTAATTCCGCCGGCTTTTCTGCCGGCAGCTGCAAATATATTTTAAATGATGACAAAGTGGTTGAATCTATTTCCCCTCACAACACGACTCTTACCTTAGCTAATCCCATGAGTATTCATGAAACTACCAACTGCAATTTATACTCTAACCTGCTTCACTATGATGACTCTGAGTTTCTTATTCTTTCGTTCAATGCCCGCTCTCTGTCTAATAAAATTATTCATCTTAAAACTCTTTTATTCCTTGTTAATCCAACCATTGTACTTATTACGGAAACGTGGTGTAATTCATCTATATCCGATCATTCCTTGAATGTAGATAACTACGTTTTCTTTAGAACCGATAGATGTTATGGAATAGGAGGCGGTACAATTATCTATGTCCGTTCAGACATTCAAGCGTGCAAATTTGAGGATAAATCCCTTGATGCTATAGACGACTCCACTTGGGTTACTGTAAACTGTGGATCCCAAAATTATTTACTGGTGGGATGCATATATAGACCACCTCATGCGGATACTAAGTTTGACAGATTACTAACAAACATATTTTCCATTGCTTCGCACCAACCGCATACTTTTAAAATCATCGGAGGCGATTTTAATCTGCCAAAAATTACATGGGGCTTAACTCCGGTACCAGGTCGATATAACAAGCTAGTTGAAACATTAGAAATTTGTGGATGGGTTCAACAGGTCCGAAAACCAACCAGGGGCAATAATACACTTGATTTAATGTTCACAATCAACATAGACTCTATCTCAGTCCATACCAGTTATGAGTTTTTTATGAGTGACCATAGAATTGTATTGAGTATTATTCACTCTTTAAACGTCATACAATTGAACTCTAAAGCTTCAATGACGTACCAGAGCAGACATTTTGATCAACAAACATGGAAATGGACTGAAACTCTCATTCAATGTTTACCATGGGAAACTTATTTTACCACAAATAATGTTGACATTGCGCTTTCCAATCTATACCACAACCTGATATATTGTCTTAACTGCACTGCTCCAGTTATTGGCCGTGTGGCTTATAATGCTAATAGGGGCCAAAATACTTTTAAAAGAAAGCTGAGGAAATTAAAATACCGCTACTATGAGCAGAATGATGTGTATGCACTTCAGAGTATACTTAAATTAATCGACAGAAATGCTTCATCTAAACGTAAGTATTTCATGAATATAGAAAATAAAGCTCTACGTAGTAAAAGTCCAGAATTATTAATACTTCGACATTTTAAATCCCGTGTAAAGTCAAATTCCCTTGGCACGACTAAATTCTTCATAGTTAACGTAAGCATTGTTAACGACCCGAATACTATATGCGAACAATTCAGCAAGCACTTCTCGCAGTGCTACAAAACTGGGACTGAAAACTCCATCATCACATTTCCAATGCTGACATCCAGACATCTGTCGAAAATTGATTTTACACTCTCCAACATCAAGCAGGCCATAGCTGCCCTGAAAAAGTCTTATGATGGTGGACCTGACGGGATACCTTCATCATTTGTGAAATATGGAAGTAGAGAATTTCCACTATTTTGTTTGAAACTCTTCAATCTATCTATGGAATATGGGACCTATCCACCTTTATGGAAAACATCCCTTATCACCCCTAGATTCAAAACAGGACCACGTAGTGATATTATTAACTATAGGCCAATTAATTTGACATCCGTGCTCTCAAGAACCATGGAAAAAATCATCCACAAACAGCTACTATCATTTTTACTTTCAGCTAGTCTGATCAGCCCATCCCAACACGGGTTTATGACTAAAGGCTCATGTTTCACATCGCACCTAAATTTTTTTGATCAAATTACCCAGAGAAGAGATGTTGGTCAGCCAGTGATAATTCTTTACTTCGATTTTAGTAAGGCTTTCGACAGTGTCTCACACAAACTTCTTCTTTTAAAACTCTTTTCGTTTGGCATACAGAATCCCCTTTTATCTTGGCTCAAATCTTTTTTAGAAGAACGTAGCCAAATCGTTCGCTTTGGATCTTGCTACTCTAAACCTGTGAATGTAACCAGTGGGGTTATACAAGGAAGTGTGGTTGGTCCATTACTCTTTCTCCTTTTTATCAATGATGTGTGTTCCCTCTTTCAGTGTGGTAAGCCTTTCCTTTCTGCTGATGGCCTGAAAGTAGTTTATTCATTCCCTTCTCCCACGAAAGAAAGCTATATTTCGGCGGTAATCCAAGAGGAAATAAACAAGTTGTACGAATGGACTATTTCGTGGAATATGCCACTTAATGTTGACAAAAGTGGATTTATTCACATTGGTCGCTGCCTTAACTTAAATCTGACTGTACAGACACATACACTCAAACCTCTCAACACTGTTCGTGACCTGGGTTTAAGATATAGCAATAGTCTGAACTTTTCTGAACACATTATATCTCAAGTATCCAAAGCTAGAAAGCTCAGTGAATTCATAATGATAAACTTCAATAATATCGAATCGACATTGTTATTATACAGAAAATGTGTCTTACCCATTCTTGAATATGGTATTTTAGTTTACAGTAATTGTAGACATAATGACCTGATTATAAAAGGGATGTGTTCAAAGAAAGTTCACCAAAGCTGTTCTGGGGTATTCCGATAACAAAGACTATCACCAAAGATGTCAACAACTCAACTTAGAACCTTTTTGGATCAGACGTATCAAATTAAATCTTGCCTTTATCTACCGGCTTATTAACGGTATTTCCTACTCCTCGGTATCCACCCCTTCATACCTTATGATATCATCCCACAATCTACGCAATAAGGAGAATATTCTAGCGATTCCAAGAACCCACTCAAACTTACGTCAGAATTTTTTCCTTATTCGCTACTCAACCATGTGGAACAGACTGCCAGTGAACCTCCGTTGCGGTGAAACTACAACCCGGTTCAGAAGTCTCCTTGATGATTTTCTTTCCGAAAGTGGATTATGTCACCTATTGAATATCAATGTATTCAATAATGATTTACACAAACAAGGTCCGTCATCCATTTAATTGCTTGAAAAGCAAAATAAAACCTTTAAATCTTTCCACGTCTATTTTATTTTATTTCTATTTATCTTAATATATGAAATCTGCTTATGTTCGTGTTTATCATTATTACCGTTATTAATATCATTATTAGTTCCCCGACACATTAGATATTCTATTTGTATGTTCTTATCCTTCTAAACATATTTAACTCCAGATTGTCCTTTAAAATCAATTTTGACTTTCATAGCATCAATCTTAATTATTATTGCACAAATATTTATACTAATATCCGGTTTCACTCTGTATACTATTACATAAATCTAAATGTATTCATCCGAGTGCATTAAAGGATTTTTATTTTATTTTCCTAAATTGTTGGTTTTCTTCTGAGGTTGATATTCATTACACAATTATTATTCTTATCATGGATGAAACTTTTCACTAGGTGTTCACTTCTTTTCTTTCTTCTTTCCCTCTAAATAAATATTATTCTTAAGATTACGAAGTTTGTAATTAAGACAATAACTTGTGTTTTATCTTCACTATGCATATATGACTCATACATATTGATATTTCTTTATCCTTTTCATTTAATTGTAACTTTCATAGCATCACTCTAAACTATAACTGCACAAACATTTATTCTAGCTCCATATCTTACTGCGATAATAAGTTGTTTTTTCTTAATTATTTTTTGTTACTAATTTAACGATAAACACATAGCCGTTTATTCTTGTTCTGTGTTCATAAACACGCCTATTAGACTGTTTGCGTATTTCACGTCTCCTTTATTTCTATTCCCTTATTTTCTCCATTTCCTTCTTTAAACTCAATTCAATATTCTTCTCAATTGCACAAACCCGATTTATTATTATTAATATTCTACTATTATTGCTCTAAATTTTTTTTAATGGCAAGTATAATGCTGACATTATTGAAAATTGTGTATTATTGCATTTTTTGAAGAAACCGGAAATGGTTTCTTCACAACACTCATGTACCCATAAGATGTTTGTGAATAATAATAATGCGGTTAGCAGCAAATGCTGAAGACTTACAGAGCTATTGGTTTTGGAGATTTGTTCACCGCTACAGATCACTCCCACTATCAGTGGGGTAGTGTCGACCTTAAAACGTGGACACGAAGAAGTTTAAACCCAACACGTTTCCCGTTGACAAACACTTTTCTGATGGCTCACTGTGTTCAACAGGGTCTGGTTGTCTTTTCTTACTATTAGGGGCCATGTGATGCAATATACTAATGAATAACAAATTTCGTTTAGTCCTAATCATCTGATTCTCATCTTTACCAGCCTTCCTGGAAAGGGAAAAAGGATCTGTAAAATCATGCGATGGCGTAAAAATTATTGCCCAATTATATTTTTGGGGAATTTCCGGGAAAACATATGCACGTAAAACTATATTATCAACGAAAAAAGTTAGTTTTAGTTTTTTAGCACAAAATAGTAATAACGAGGGGAAAAAATGTTATGTTGTGTCCGACGTGCAGTATTTGTTTTAGTGTTCCAGAAACCTTTCATTTTTGTCTGAACGCGTTGTTCTAGACCGGTTGTCAAACAACACAGAAGCTTCTTTTAACTTTTAATTATCGGATGGAGTATTGTAATTGTGGGGCTTGTGTCGTTTCGTTATACTGGAGGGAGATCGACATGACCAGATTCTTCTTCTAAGTACGCCTCTTTGAGACGATTGATGCTGATGCTATTGTTAGGTTCGTCCTTATCGACGATGTAGTATTGTTACGTCCAAGTTTTGTTCATTCCAGTTATTGAAGTACGGACTATCGATCTACTTGCAAATTACGAACCCAAATTGACAACAGAACCAAAACTCTAATTCAGATACCAAATTTATTCGCGATTCACAAATAGTCGACCAAATGTCGTTCTAACAACAAAAATTATAACAATTACAAAACAAACCTTCAATTTTGTCGGTTCCCAGAGCAAAACTACCAAATACCAAACCAACGACAAAGGGAAACCAGAATGTCCGTAATGCTGATATGTACAAACATGTTCAAAAGTTAAATAAAACAAATACATCCAAAAACACAGTAAATTATTAATATACAATAAAAGGGTTTTAATCCGCCAAATGTCTTCAGTTCTCCTGTAACAGTATTTAGGTTCATGCTGAAGGACATTGAAGTGTCCTTCGTGCGCCGTTTCCAGATGACATCGAAGTGATTTGCGACGTACATAGATTGTGTACTATATCGTTGGGCAAGTTGAACGAAATCTACAGTTGGTTGTGGTCGGGTCGAAACAGGTTTAACTGGATGCACTGAGTTTATAAGAATGATCGCGTAGGAGTTTAGATCCATATTCATTGAAGAAAACGAAGGATCCACGAATTCTCCTGGAAGTCGGAGGACCGTTCCATAAACTACTTGAGATGGAGTGTATCCAGTTTACACTGCATTGCGAATATCGAGTAAGACGAGTGGAAGAGCATCGGTCCACTATGAAACGTTTACAGCTGAAAGTGAAGCTATAAGCTGTCAGTGAAAGCGTTCTACCAAACCGTTTGCTTATGGGTGCTGGAGAGTTCGGTACTCACCGTTCGACAGAGGCGCGGACCACTGTCTCAGCAGTGATGTCTTTGATGTGTGCCGCTTCTGGTCATCAAATGAAACGGTCTACACAACTTAAGAGATAAGTGTATCCATTTGAATTTGGTAAGGGTCCTACCAATCCAGATGAACATTGTCAAAACGACCATCGGTGTGTCTAATCATCTTACAATTTCTAGCAGCTTATGCTGGAGAGTGCAAACCCTCTCATGTCTTTCCCATAACTGGTTGCACGTACGCCTAGATGAGAAAGCTTGAGCAGCGTACTGAAGAAGTTAATCTAATAATGTTGCGGATCTTTTGGACGATTCCTATCTGTATGTGCGTTATGATGCAAAGTTTCGTTAGCTGTTTCTTTCTGTTTGATATCTAGTTTCAATGTTTCCAAGCATAGCTCGCGCAGAAGATCAGTGTCTTCATTTAGAAGCTAGTGACTTCAAGAATGTCGATATCTTGAAACTGTTCAAAGAAGTTATGTTGGACGGGGCGTCTGCAACTACATTGCTTGCCTCAGAAATGTGTTGCATATCTGAAGTCGCTAGGTTCGAAGCGGTTACGAGTTCACTTGAACTGTGAACAGAACAAAGACTCGGTGACCGAAAAACAATAAGCCAGTTTTTTTATGCGTCCCAGCCCCGCTAACCAGATGAGGGAGTCCAAGCTTGGAATAAGGGAAGTATATTCCGCAGACAGCCAGAAACCAGCGATAACGACAAACACAAATCAAAACGTACATATGCAGCACAAAACTGTCCTTGGGGAGAGTTACAAAATAGCATACTAAAAGACACAACGGACCAAACGCATTTAAGATTCTCTCATGTGGGAAATACGTCATAAAGAAGGAGAGTTTTTTGGCGCGAAGATAGCGAAATCCAAACGTATTAGGTACTTTACCAAGTGAGTTCTGGGGATCTAATGTCCCCAACAGAAGAGTTTTAATTACCTCTACAACTCTTTTTGCCTGTTCTGTTCACATGTTTAACTTGTCGACTGCTATCCATCGCTTGAACTAGCTGATGTCTGATATACTAATTCTCCATATACATTCCTACTCGAACTGTAAAATCTACATCATTATCAATGAAGTGCATAAGATATATGTCGCTTTAACTTCTTTTATATTCTACCTCACTTGAGTCAGACCTTGGACAGTGAAAGACCAGTTGAATTACCAAAAACTGATAAAAAAACAATAAATAAAATCAATATGTACCGTCTTTGACGTACAAAGATTACGAGTGTCGCATACGCCTTACGCACGACCTTGAATTGTTATACACGTGTAAAGGACAGGGCCTACCACCTCGGCAAACCTCATATAGGTGGGCTACCTGTCTATTCACTTAAGGCTCATACAGACAAACAGGATGAAAGCATAAACTGCTTATATATGAATGCCGCGTGTCTACCAAACAAATTGGATGAATTACGCTAATAAGGCCCATTTGATAGGAATATCTGAAACCTGGATATCTCAGTTCTCGGACTATGAATTAGCATTACCTGAGATTTCTTTGTTCCGCAACGACAGAAAATCAGGATTTGGGGGCTGAGTAGCCGTTTACATACGTCCTTGCTTGGAGGTGCACCAAATTCACAACCTCGAGTTTAACAATCTTGAAGAATCCATATGGTTCTCTGCTAGATTGTCTAGTACTTCGAGGTGTCTAGTCGGAGTCATTTACAGGAAGCCAACTGCCGACATCAAGTACGATAGTCGTGTGCTGGAAGGACTATCCCGCTCTACTCGTCTCGGTTTCACACACATCCTGATTCTAAGGGACTTTACTCTCCCTAGAGTCAACTTCGCGGAGCACACGTATACTGGGGGCGACAACTCAACTGAAGCTCGGTTCTTCAACCTCATCGATGACTTGGGCTTATAAGAAAATGTGAGGTCGGCAACTCGTTGGGGAAACAGTCAGACACCATCGCGCTTAGACTGTATTCACAAATGAAGAATTCCTAGTTGACAATCTCCCAATCCTGGCTCCCCTGGGAAAAAGCGATCATGCCGTCATGGCCTTCAGTTTTGTCAGCAAAACTAAGCTAAGGTATCCCACCAATAACTTTCGTTGGAATTTTAAACGGTTGAATGTGCCAGCTCTACACGACTATCTACAACATATGGTTTGGGATGTCCACCCTCAACTCGATGCGGACGGTCATTGGGACTTCTTACTGCACACGCTCTTATGTGCTACAGACCATTCAGTTCTTCAAACGGTTCCCAAAGGCTCCAAGCCACCTACAGTAATCAAGAACCGTACCCTTCGCCTGCTAAGCCGCAAAAGGCACTGTTGGGCGGAATACAAACGAACTGACAACGACGGAGCGTACAGGCAATGCAAATATATAAGGAACATATGCACGAAGGCTATAAGAGAAGATAGGCTTCAGTACCAGACAAAGCTTATGGACAAATTTGCCTCTAATCCTAAAAGTTTATTCCGTTATGCAGCCTCTTTTCGTCAAGCCAAAACTGGAGATTCCCAACTAGTAGGTCTCAACGGCCCGACCAACAACGATGGCGACGCCGCTAACCTTCTGGCTGAACATTACTCAAAGAAATTTCAACCGACTGACATCAGCTTTACTGATGACAGTTTCATCTGCAACTGCACAGGACTTTTCGAAGTGAACCTAAGCGCTGACTTAGTGTTCCGGAAATTGCAGCACTTTAGACTGGACACTGCTGTTGGCCCGGACATGGTCCATTCCGCCATACTGAGCGAAGCAGCCTCAATCCTGGCAACGCCGCTTTAAGTGATGTTCTCACACTCGCTAAGTCGAGGAAAACTACCGGAAAATTGGAGGCTGGCTCACGTCACACCAATTTTCAAAGGAGGTCAACGCAGCGAACCTTCAAGTTACCGACCGGTGGCTCTTCTCTCACTACCTTCAAAAATCATGGAGTCCCTGATATGCGATGGTATAAATGACTATTTACTATACTTAAATTTTTTCTCACCCCAACAACACAGTTTCAGGAAGGGTTACTCTTGTAATACCAACCTGCTGACTGCGGTGGACAGATGGACAAGCATCCTCAATCACAAGAGGAAGGTTGACATCATCTACCTAGATTTCTCAAAAGCTTTTGATAAGGTTAACCATACATGTCTTATCAGTAAGCTCAAACGATTGGGTATCAGACCATCTCTAATCGATTGGCTCACTTCATACCTGAAAAATCGACATTTTAAGGTCAGGGTTAATTTCACTTTATCTCAGGCTATGGAATGTCCTAGTGGGGTCCCCCAGGGCTCAGTACTAGGACCTCTTCTCTTCTCGATCTACATAAATGATCTTCCTCAACAAGTAACGTCAGATTTATTACTTTTTGCCGACGACATGAAACTTTAGAGAGAGATACGCAACCAAGACGATATACAGGCACTTCAGGAGGATCTGACGCGACTTCAAAGTTGGGCAGACGATAACGGACTTATCTTTAACACTTCAAAGTGTAAAGTAGTCAATCTGAGACATGTCACAGACTGCAGTTATAACTTTGGAAACTCCTCTCTAGTAGTGTCCCAAGTCGAAAAGGATTTAGGAGTCCTGGTGCCCTACGATTTAAAGCCTTACGCTAACTGTGACAAAAATACCTTTCGAGCAAACATTGCACTGGTAACATTGAAGCGCATTTTGGGCCAGTTTGACGGAAGAACTTTCCATATAATCTTTAATAGTTTTATCCGTCTCTAGAGTACGGAAACATAGTATTTCCCCCTCACTCCAAAAGGATAAGGACACCCTGGAGCGTATCCAACGGCGAGCCACGAAATCAGTTCGAGGACTCAAATTTAAACCTTACGAAGAGCACCTTCATTCACTTAACCTTTACCCATTAGAGTATAGACGTCTTAGAGGTGACCTTCTGATGGCTTACAGTATCCTTAACACTCCTGGACATCCTCTTAAACACCTACTTAAGCTTAGTTCCAACACTGACCTGGAGACACAACATAGCAGAACGGACTGTAGACACAACTTCTACTCCTTAAGAGTTGTCAAATGCTGGAATTCGCTGCCGAGCGAGCCAGTCCAAGCGACTTCTCAGGAGTCCTTTAAGAGGCAACTTGATCTATTCTTAAGGACTAAGGATAGTATCACACTATAATTTACTAATTCCTTTTCCTCTTTTATTATTAACATACCTAGGTTCCTGCCTGGAGGATTTGGTGATCCCCTGCCATTAGACGCGGAAGCCTGTTAAGTGAAAGCTTCTTCTATTCCATCCACAACCATCTGAACCATTTGGACTAATAGATGTTGGGCAGCATATTATTTCGGCGCGCTAGTTATTTGTTGTGCTACGTTGCTAGTTATAGTAAGGTGACAACAGTCTGTCTACGGGTACGCATCATTTAATGTGAATATTGGCTAGAGATTGTTTTTGTAAACTTGGTTTGCGGACCAATCAAGTAGCCAGTATCCTTTTTAGAGCATCGTATTTACATTTTTAATCAACCAGTTCACAGCTAGCCGCAGCTGTGATAGTCATAGCCATAACTATTATATTCCCTGAAAATCAGCTTGTCTGACTAATTAGAGATGGTGCCGTGAGCAACCTGGAGATTACTAATATCTTTTCACTGATAAACTCAATTTCTAAGTTTCTATTCCTGGGCCCAATTAATTGACCATAGTTTATAGCCTAGCAAATGCAAAAAAATGTGCAGTGGTCATGTTTTGTGCAAGATATCCTTGATAAGCAATTAGGTGAGGGTTTCGTTGACTGGGAAAGTATCTTTCTGTTCATCTTTGGCGAAACGTTACTCACACACACAACTGAATGGACATCCCCGAAACGTTTTTGACTGATGCTAGACATCCGTCAAGATTTCGAGGTTAATTCTGGGAATTTCGGAGTTCACTCAATCTGTAGCGTCTAAAAAGTATCTGACTACATATCATTAGCTAGATATATGGTTTGAAAATGCATTGGTATTTTAGGGTGTAACATAATTAAGGGATGGACGACGCTAATTTCAAGCCTAACCGACATCAAGCGTGACACATGTGCGTTAGCCCAATTCACTTTTCGGCACTAACACGGTAGGATAATATCAATAAGATAAGTAAAAAGAATTCAGGATTATGTAGTAGCAATGACGATGACAGTAGCATAGTGGATTTCAGGCACTTAGTCCCGGGCTCAAACCCTGCTCTACTTCGGCTTGTGTGGTCTGATAGTATCACTAATGCTCATACTTAGAATGTGTCTAGTTGCCAATTAAAAATAAGTATTGAGAATATGGTTTCAGAATACAAAAAAGTATACATGAATAAAGATTGTGAAAATCTGCAGGAGATTGACTCATGAAGAGAGTGGTGGTTTTCGCTTTTGTATTAAATGTGCGCACTCGCCAAGTGTTGGGGCACCGCAACACATTTCAGGCCAGCAGTTGTTTTGTTTATTTGTCTCGAAACCTTTTATTCGCTGGATGGAACTGTACTGTATGATTTTCTATTGAAGAGAAGTGCCTGGGAAGTTTCTCAGGGTATTGAAGGCGTTTTACACAAATACATCAGAAAAAATAAAGGGATACAACTACTCTGTAGTGTTCCAACCTAGCTGTGAAATTAGGGTCGGTTGTTTAGTCTCATCGTTCTTTTTCTACCTATCTATAGCTTTCTTATTAAAAACAGCTCTAAAGGATGGGGTTAGTGGTGGCATAAACGCTTTCAAACATCGATTATATTGATTACATTGTTTAGCTATACAATGCCATAATCTAAGTAAGTCGCATTTAGTCGTTTGATACTTCTTGTCCTTAAGTAAAACATGTAATTTGATCCTTTAGGATGCAAAGGATGTTGCGCTCTCTTTGATGGATTAAATTTAATAGACTTTCTTGAACACATTTTTAAGTATATACGGATAATTAGGTTATACTAAATGGTAGAGTCATTCAATTTAGTCTTTAGTAACTAAAATAAAGAGTGAGTAGTATTTTTTTGATGAACAAAAATTTGTATATCTATGACATCAGTTAACGCTTCATGAATTACCACATTTTATATTCATTTTATTTCGCAACTTAGATGTTCTGTGTATATAATGTCATCCTCTCAGTCGCCTAATTTTTCTATCGGAAATTTGACCGATTCTTCAGAGGCAGTAAATATAATTGTTTTACAAGAATCTATGCTTACCAAGTTCGAAAAAACAAATGAGATGCTTCGAACGGTTTCTGAGCTTTCTGACGGAAGATGTAGAATACTGTTTACAGAATTAACTGCTCATACAAAGACAATAACATCACTAAAAAAGGAAATGGATGATATCTTCAAACGTATCCGATCCATAAAAAAATTATTGTGTTCGAATTTTCCAGAGGATATGGAAAGACTTCATCAACATTTCCGTAGTAGAGATTCCGATGATAATGAAGACTGTGATGTTATTCCGAAGGCGTTGCAGACATCGGATTGCGTAACAGTCTCTAAAACAATGGAAACAGTCTGTGAGGACTCTTCTTTGGAATAAAACAAACCATAGAAATGTTGATAACTGTTTTTATATGATTATAATATCGTATTTCAGTTTGTACTTTTATTTATTTAAAACATTAATAAGTGTTGTTAATCATTGGTTGTTTCTCTTTTCAGAATGTTTTCTTGCCTACAGATAATCAATGCCGTTTATCAGGACTTCCAATCCGCACATACTTTACTATCATACTTAGTCTCGGAAATTAAACAACTAGCAAAAATTGAAGCTAGAGCAGTACGCGCTGTTCGTATCGCTTTCGTCATCCTAGCTTGTTTATTGTACTTGTTGATAGAGTGCAATATTAGTAATAGGTTAGTTATAAATCCTCATATTCCTCATAAATTTAGCTTAACGTTGACAGCATTTACACATTTGTTGATATTCGACTTATTATCGGTTATTGTCGCACTAATAAGCTTTTGGACTAACAGAAAAAAAGCCTCCATTGAATCCTATAGCTTGGGATATGAAAGATTTGAAGTAGTTGCTGTTTTTGCTTCCACTATCTTGGCTATTCTCTTATCGTTTTTCGAAATAAAAGAGGCTGTCGAACGGATATTTGAACCTGCAGAGGTGAGCATCTTCATTAAGGAAAAAAATGTTAATATATTCATGTGATTATAGAATTTTTGGTGTCATGTGTACCAGGCATTCCATTTCGGATGAACCACTTTCCACTTAAAATTTACTGTCATACAATTAATATACAAAACTATATTGTAATTCGTAAATTAGATGTACATCTATTTTTTGCGATGAAACACGAACAACAGTGGTCTTGATAAATTTTCGGATGGCTTCACTGTCTATATCTCCAACAATCCCTTGTTCAACTTTGTGGTCGACGTACTTTTAGAGATAACACTCTCCTCATCTAAATTTCCAGGGGTTGAACTTCTACCGGGAGGTTCACTTGTTGACTTAGAATATGCAGATGACATAGTTTTATTTGGTGAAGACGCTGACAAAATGCAGAGTCTTCTGACCACTCTAAGCAACAATGCAAGCATGTTCGGGATGCGATTCTCTCCCTCGAAATGCAAAATGTTGCTTCAGGATTGGGTTACATCGACACCCGAACTAGTGATAGGGAGTAAAGTAGTTGAGTGTGTCGTCCGCTTCACTTATCTTGGAAGTCTCATCAGCCCTTGTGGTTT
Organism: Schistosoma haematobium; assembly: GCF_000699445.3. Classification (NCBI taxonomy): domain Eukaryota; kingdom Metazoa; phylum Platyhelminthes; class Trematoda; order Strigeidida; family Schistosomatidae; genus Schistosoma; species Schistosoma haematobium. The sequence goes on along the minus strand of NC_067197.1, from coordinate 20,590,250 downwards.
AGTGTGTGACGAAATCTCAGCACGGATACAGAAGGCTCGACTAGCTTTTATCATCTTGCGTCATTTATGGCGTAGGCGAGATATCCGTCTATCAACCAAAGGACGCGTTTACTGCGCAGCAGTTCGTCCCGTCCTACTTTATGGCAGTGAAATATGGCCGGTAAGAGTAGAGGATATCCGTAGGTTACTAGTATTCGATCATAGGTGTCTTCGAAACATTGCTCGTATATCCTGGGACCACAGAGTAAGTAACGCAGTTGTTAGGAAACGGGTACTAGGTAAGGATGGCAAATCAATTGATGAAGTAGTGAAACTTCATCAGTTGAGATGGCTTGGACACGTGTTACGTATGCCCAACCACCGACTGCCTCGACGTGCGATGCTCAGTGGTATAGGAGTAGGTTGGAAGAAAGCTAGGGGCGGCCAAACCAAAACATGGCACAAGTCCATGAAGTCACTGACAAGTGAACTGAGTCATGTTGGTAGGTGTAGACTACCTGGTTGGGGACCACGAGATGATAGCAACCGATGGTTAGAGACCTTGAATGACATGACTCAAAATCGTTTGCAATGGCGCAGGTGCATCCACTCTCTGTGTTCTCCCAAATTCTAATCTTCTGAATTCTTCATGTCCCTTTTTTCCTCTTTCCAAATTTATTTCACTGTATTATACTCTTTAAATAACATCTCCAAACCCTAATCTTCCCGATTACTGCTTATACTCTTATTACCTCTATCACTACGGGATTTGAATCGACAACTGCATCTCTGTGCTAATGTTGTGTGGCAACTCGAACTGATGTACGTACGTACGAAGTTCTACGTTGTTACTGACTGACAATCCCTTTCAACCGTCAAACTGTTAAACAAATACCTAAAACCGGTTAACCATGTGTGGTTCGTGACCAGCTGCAGAGTGATGGTTTTTCTAAAGTCCTTACTGGAGATTCGGATCAACAAGTCATCTCGAGTATTCATCGTAGTAGCGTACTTTTTGTAGACATCCGAGAATTTTAGCATTGGATGACCAAAACTCCAATAATAACCTCAAGGTTCTGACCACCTCAGCGAAAGTGTCATTAATTCCTAATTTTATTGTGTAAGTAGATCAAAAACGTAAATTATTGAGGATAATTTGGTCAAGACAAAACATGTTTAGGAGTTTCCATTGTTTTAAAATTATAAGGTCCTCGAAACCAATCTAGTAAATTACTTCAAATATTTAAGTGTGACCTACAGTACTAGTTGCTATTAATAGTAGTTTTTAGTCCTACATCTGATATGTATGTATACTTGGTTAATTATTTGTAACTACGACTTCAAATATGATGAATGAGACCGGTTCTATGCTCTTTCTCGACTACAAACTAGAGTGAGAAGTCAGAGTTTTTTGTAAAAGCTCTTAATAGAGACACCAGAAGAATCAGGTTACACTCAAGTTTATTCAAATTATATATTGATCAATAAATACTTATAAATTACTGAGTGATTGTCACTGAATTCAAAATCATAATGAATTAATCAATACAATAAAAATACGCTGAACACTAACCAAGTGAAAATAACTTTAAACTGATGTTCAGACTTCAAGACTGATTTTTTTTGCTCAAACGTTGTATTTGGGGATATAGCATTCTCAATAACGTCATGGACTGACTTTAGTTAAATAATCATTGGAAAATAGGAAGTAATGGATAGCTGTTTTGTGCTAGTGCGGAATCCAATACTTCTCATCCACGGTCCCACCAAGAGTCAAATCCAAGACCAGGCCGCGCGACGAATGCTTAATCTTCAAATAACTGAGTTAAGATTCAACATTTTACATTTCTAACTTTAGTCGATGCTCCGTATTATACAGTCATCATCCACTAACATTGGTAATATTTATTTTATACTCGACGTGGATGAACTACACAATTAATGGCTCCTTGCTAGAACTCAGGGGGTCACTTCTCAAGGCTAGTCACATGATGACTATTAGTGTAAGAGGGTGCATCTGGCCTGAGAAAAATCACTAATGGAAATGAATCATATCCACATAATGTTTCCAATTGACTGAAGTTAGAAATGTAAACCATTAAATCCTAATTCAGTCGTCTAAAGGCTAAGTTAGCAAGTCAGTTATATGCAACATAGAACTTGACATATGCTCAAGCTACCATACCACATTAGCATAATGAGATAAAATTATCAAGGTAAATCTCAAAGCAGCAGAATTACTAACAGTATCATTAGTAGTAGGAGAGATTAGGTGTAGAAAAAAGGTATAAGAAATTTCAGAATTCAGAAACTAAGGGGAGATAAAGAATGAATGCGCCTGCGTTATTGAGGCGGACTCCAAGCTATGCTAGTAATAGCATTACTGTAGTTGCGCAGACCCCAACCAAGTAATCTGCATGTGATTTTATGGACAAGTCTAACAGTCATCGACCCCATGGATGGTGCCACATCTACGTTTGGCTTCCCTTAATTTTCTTCCATTCTAGTCCTACACTACAGAAATACGTAATAAATTCCTCAACCATCTTAATTGATGCTTCACTAATCAAATTCGCTGTCGTACTTAGATCTCCCAAATGCCTTAGTATGGACGAAAGTGGAGAGTCAGCTCTCCATCTCGAAATCCTCTCACATGGCCATGTGCATACGACAACTGCCAGGGAAGTTCTACTCACTGCATTCTCGCAGAATTACTGTTGCTTATGAAATTGAGAGGACGAAAAGCGAATGTCAGATGCTTTAACTGGGTTGGTGGATACGGAGAGTCCACCTAGAGGAGTTGGAAAACCCTGATTCCAATGGTGCACATGGGCTCCAGTATCCTGATGGAACAAAAGGTGTATGAACCTATTGTTGGTGACCGGCTACCATAAAACTGCATCTCCCTACGTTGCTCTACTGCCTTGTGGATTAGACCTTTAGGTCGAAAGCTCGGGGTATGCCCCCCTTGGAAAACCACCTGCCTCAGTCTGAGCACCCGGGTGGTATCACAGCCCTCACACAAATCTGTGATAACTGCTACTGGCCTCATTGTTATTGTGTGGCGCATATCTATTTGGTGTCCCCTTGTACCAATATTCATGTGTTCAAACAAATAAATAATAAATATCTAACCTTAGGTTGGCTCACTCGGCGGTCTCAAAATACTCAAGCACTGGTTCGACGACACCTATGATGGAATATTAGTAACCTACAAATATCCTCTGTTCTTAGAGTCCGTGTTTCACAGCACGGTTAAGTGTTCATTACAAGGTCCGTAGATTCTGAGTTTGATGTTTAGTGGAATTGTTCTTCAGTGTTTTCTCGAAGTTTCCTATTAAGTTTGAAAATACGTTTGCTACAGCATCAACGACTCGGTATTCATTTGTCTCAACAACCATATAATAATGAGTTTTTGCCCAGTTTCTTTCGGATGACCAATATGAAATGTAACAGTTAATATGTATTATTTTATCTGTACATGTTTGGTGAAATTTTAATGTACAGACTTAACTGGTTTCAGCATTGTTTTGTGTTTCATAATTTAGATCTCTTCTAATCATATGCTTACGCCTTGTTTAATAGCATTTGGTGTTCATCTTCTTTCCGTTTATGGAATTGATAATATGGCTTTTGCACATGTTATCCAAGCTTGTGGATCAAGTTGGCTACAAGTCAGTCACATATACGTATATGTAAAAATTATTTTCCAACTAATTTTTATTAAGCATTTCATTCATTAGTTTGTTTAAGGTATCTATCTTCATCAGTTCTAAAAATATTCAAAAAAAGCCAATAACTGGCTTAAATATCAAGGATTCCCTTTAATAAGTTTGTTGTAATTATCGCTTTATCAGGGTTTTGAGTTCGGCTACAGCTCTGTTGTATAAAAAGGCTATGAACTCTTTGTAGTCTTTTTACTATCAATACCAATACTAGATATTAAGCTACTATAGGTGGACGGAGAGTCAATAAGTTGGAGGTAGTGGCAATATTAGTAACTACAATATGTCATATAAATAGCATATGAACTCATGAACATTACTTATATAATCAAATAAATCTAAATCACTAATATTAAAAACAAAATCATTGAAAGTCAACAACCTAAATATTGTAGTGTTATTTAAATACTACTCACTAAATGAAATATTTTTCTGCTGATTAAGTGAATAAATGTTATGTGCTCTCTTGGATGATTTCTCCATCATCTACATAATAAGTATACAGAAGGGTACTTAGCACTTTTTGAATTCTTCTTGTGTGTTGTTCGACTATTCAAAATTAGCTGAAAATATCAAGCAAATGCATAAATCTGCTAGTTTTTGTTGCTGAAATTGCAGTTGAATTTACAACCATGACTTCGCACTGAACGAATAATTAACCAGAAACTATGATGTTCTAAGCAACAGTAAAAGGATTCAAAGCATTGGATAGTGTTGTAAACTTATATTGTGTGGAGCTTCATAAATAACTGGACTGAATGTGTAATTTTAACTTTACTGACCTCTCTGTTCAACTGCTCGCAAAAAATGAATTTTCACGAATGAACTTGAATTTAAATGTTAACAACAATTATACATCTGTTTCTAGGATGAAAAGATTGAAAACGTACGTTTCTGCAGGATAAATTTTATTTCAAAAATTACACGGATTGTGTTAGGTAATAAAAATGGCTATTTCAAATTGCCACTCATCCATTTTGAAACAATATTGTATCATTGAGTTACCATACACACCATGCTGCAAGTATTTGATATACATCCTATCATGAAAATGGTAACAACCATTATCTCTACTTGAATAAAAAGTATCTGGTACCGGAATACTATTATTATTAATACCCGAACTTGGAACAACGACTAATCTTTCTAAACATCAATCAGTAACGATCAACAGTTAGCTTGGTAAACATGACTGTTAGTCCAACTTATCATGCCACATTAACGCGATAAAATAAGTTTGAAAAGATGAATGGCAAAGAAATAGGAATAGTATGACAGCAATGATTGTAAGAAATAATAAACATTGGTAATACGGTTTGAAAAGACTGGATGAGAAGGTACGTATGAAGGAATACTTGAACCCAAGACCAGGATGTAGATGAAAAAAATAATGCATCTACGTCACCGTTACTGATTTTGAGATATGGCACCCAACGTTTCTAATCACCGATCACGACTACCGAACGCACCCCAACTAGATAGGCATCGTCTGACATGATGACTATAACGTCATCAACCATCGTTGTAGAAGCTTAGTGGATGATTGCTACTCATTCTAGAGCACATGTCTAGACTCTGGTCATGCTTTAGTACGAGCATGGGTTTGTTTGTCTTACCTGACATAGAAAAGCTTCCTTTTAAAAAATAATCTTTCGCAAAGTTGGGTTTGGAAACCTAATTGGATACGAAGTGATGTGTAATCATAAACTTCCTTTCTCCCAATGAAACAGTTCTTTTAGTCCAAATTCTAGCCAGTATTAGTTTTCACAACACTATAAGTTTTCGGTCATTTAAAACACAATTTATCATTGATTCGGTTAATAGATTATTCTATACTAAGTAATGTAAGCTTATTTATTAACCCCAATCACTGCTTTACGACTGAATTCATGACAAACTTGCTATTGAACCATTATAAGTAAACATAATGTCAGTGGCGATCGTTCATAAAAAAACAATAACTGACGTAAGCATAATAGGATAAATATTAATCGGTTTATATAAAACAGTAAATATATTAACAGAATTTATTAACTAGAATGAACTGGACTCATAGGAAATAACGTGAGAATAACACCCGTTAACTGATCTCTGATCAATAATCTATACTTTTTCAAATATTTTGAAATATAGGAGCATACGACTGATATAAGCCGGACAATTTGTCGAATTATTCCCGGGTTATCACGTGTTCTTTTGCCACGAGTTAACCCAATCTCACTGATTGGTGTAAGTACAACTACAACTGTTTGTATTGTTTACCTCATATTAATCAATATGTCAAAAAAGTCACAACATATCAACTTTCCAGACCCTTTGCCTGATACTTTGGGCGGAATAATAATTTCCCTTATGCTATTTGGAACAATGATGCCTATGATGTTGTACAGGTGATTCGAATTTTTTCTTTTGAACAGTATTTTGTGTATATGATGTTATTTATTTGAACACATAAATATTGGTACAAAAGGGCACCAGATACATATGCGTCATACAATAACAATCAGAATGTGAATAGATAGAGAATGTAATGTGCGTATAAGAAAAAGGGGAACAATAACGAACAGAATTTAGTGTATGATAGTGAAACAATAATGATGGGAGAAGCAGTTCAGTTAGCAAAGGTACAACCAGAAAGAATTCTTCCAGTTAAAGAAGTTACGTCCATTTCTTATGAAAGTAAAATAAATTTACAGCAGGATCGCCACTGACTTCTATTCTGAGCCATATCTGATAACGTCTCTAGCCACTGTGTTGCACCATCTTTAGGACCCCAACCAGGGAGTCGTGAAGGACCAACACAAGCCAGTTCTGTACAGTTTTCTTCTATACCACGACACCATGTCATAAACTGACCACCTCTCCGCTTTTTCTAACCAGTCCCAGCGTGACACCAGCTGAATTATCGTCGCTGTGCCCGAACACACAATCCCGAACCCATGAATTACTAACATGGTGTTGCCACTGGATGTCGGCAGTCCTTCGGAGACAACGATGATCAAAAACAGAGAGTCGTTTAATACTCAACCCGGAGAGGCCAGGTTTCACAAGCATAGAGCAAAAGTGGTCTCACCGACGCTCTGTAGATCCGACCTCTTACAGCCAAACTGACATCATGAAGGCGCCAAAGATGGCTTAAATTGGCATAAGCCGCTCTGGCTTTCACTATACGTGCATTGATCTCATCACTCACGCCACCACCAGCACTTATGCAGCTACCTAGATACATGAACTTCTCGACTACGTCTATCTGCTCACCATCCAGGGTGAGTACAGGATTAGAATCCTTCCAGTCTTGTAGAAGTACTTTGTATTTCGAAGGTGCGCAGCACATACCATACCTACGGACACTAATTGCCCCCTGACTAAGTGCGAATTGCATGGCTTGGGTAACTTCACACAGTAAGACAATATCATCCACATACTCAAGGTTGAGAACTCTCTCTCCAGGCGACAGATTCACGCCACCATTACCTACATCCATCAGAGCTGTTTCCAGAATGTCATCGATGGCAAAGTTGAAGAGGAATGGTGAGATTGGACGACCCTGTCTAACCTCACTGCTTGAATGTAACAATGGAGAGAGGTGGTTGTATGCCCTCACTCTGCCTGAGGTGTTTTTATATAGGGCTTTTAGGATGTTAATAAACTTCACAGACACACTTTTCTTCAATAGATAATCCCAGAGAACAGTCCTGTCCAACGAATCGAAGGCAGCCCTGATGTCAAGAAACACTATTGTTGGCCTGTGATAAGTATGACGGTGTGTTAACATTTGGCGGAGGGTGGAGATATGATCAATACATCCTCAACCAGAACGAAAACCAGATGGCTGTTGCATAGGTGACGTGAACCCTTTTTCAAGATAAGGACAATTATCGACTCATCCCACGATGTTCGAACACTAATTGCTAAAACTTTGTAAACAACACAGTCAGTTCCTTAACCAGAAAGTCACCACCATCTTTAGTAAGGGCCGGAGGTAAGTCATCTGGGCCAGGTGGTTTGTAGCGCTTCAAGAGTTGGAGTTCCTTGCGGACTTCCGCCTCATTTGGTGGATCAGCCGTTACAGGTCATGGAGGGCAGGATAGTCTAATCGATGTTGCCGGAGCGACAGACCAGTTGAACTGGCTCTCGAAAGTCTTTGCCCATCGTACAAGACGTCGATAGATTGTTTCGCTCACACCAGACTTCTTGCTGCCAGTGGTTCTGATGAGTTGAAAGAGATTCCGATAATTACCAGATGCAGCTGCTGCTTCCAACTCATTGGCACACTCTGACCACCAGGCTTCTCGATCCTTACGCCAGCTCTGCCCAATTTCATTATTTAACAGTCGATTTTAGTTAAACTCACAGTCGCCCGGAGTAGACCGACGGGTATCGATGAGTTGTAAGGAGCCTGAAAAAACCCAGTGCTTATAAGAGGGACGTTTTGCGAAGCCGCAAGTGGCTTTACTCGCCATTTTCATGACGTCATGCAGTTGCGTTCAATGCTCATCTATACTTTTTGGTGTGATGATAGCAAATAGCCTTGAACTTAGCTCGGTTTGATACTTAGTTGCAACAGAAACTGCAACTAATTTACTGACATCGATCCGTTTAAGATGATGAATTTGTTGGGCAATGAAATGTAAGGTAAGATTAGCGCAAACAAGGGCATGATGAAAGTCCAGATATGTACTCCAAAAGCAGCGACAGTCATATACACAACCACGCCAGCGGTAGCTGATCGCGATGTGATCAATTTGAGTCTAGAATTGAGATGCAGAGGGAGGGCGACATGTGGCACATCGGCAATGACTGTGCCCGTAGTTAGTGCTAGTCAGGAACAGGTTGTGGTCTGCGCAGTTACAGTGGACGGTCACCATTATCTGACCTGCGACCAACTAGTCCCCATCGGCCACCTAAATAACTCTTTTCTGTTCACAATTGATTGATCACTGGGTAGTGATCAATGTCATGTGTGTCAAGTCCTTCTTAGTGCAGATCGAATGCTATCCATGAAGTTGCAATGTGGCCACCTGTCTAGGTGACTCGACATTGTGTGCACTATGTTGAGATAAGATGGTGGTTGGAAGTAGTCAACAGGAGGTCGGTCGCTGCCCGGATAGCCCAGTGGTAACGTTTCTGACTGTGAAGCTGGATGACACGGGATCGAATCCGTCGGGAAGCACTAGTTCCCTCAAGATTTCAGGTACACCTTGCTGACGTGTGCCAAGTATCACGAAACCTGGGTCCAGGGTTTCCTGTTGACTACCTCCAACCACCATCTTATCTCGACTCTCTTCTGTGCCAACTCCCGACCTGAGTATCCAATTCTCCGGCTAGTACTACAATATTTGTCCAACGCACTTTTTGTAGAAGAACTGTTAATCGGTAATAAAACTCATCCGGGTTGCAATCTGTCGTAGCATAGGTGGAGATGATGAAAAGACATCTCTCACACTGATTTCTTCTTACTTTGATGGAACTTTCTAATCTAACAACACATAACCGACTGTTAATGGGGATCCAATCGATTAGTGCTGCCCCATCTCTAGCGCTTAGTGCGACAGCAACACCAGCAAAACTAGACGAAGATGCTACAGGGTCCTCGGATAAACGCACATAAAACAATCTTTTTGAAGCGATAGATGGAGAGCGGATTTGTAGTACTTCACTAGAGTCTTGAATACGGGTATCGGATAGACAACAGACGTCGATATTAAGACTTTCTAAAGACAGTCAACCCTATCTGTTGTTCAATCTGCATTAGTGCGCGGACGTTGAAGGAAACCAGTTTGAATGGTGCACGTGGTTTCAGAAAAACTGCTTCAGTATTCGTATTTGGTGGTAGCATACAATATTCAACCGGGCAGTGACTCGAGAACGTTTAGATAGAACCGAGTTTCCACCATAGGCGAGCTGCTGTATAAGTTGAAAAATAAAGATACTCAAAGTGGGAATAAAAGAGAGTGTGTAAGTGACGCAGTATATAAAAAATAAAAATGAATGTTGTCAAATGGATATGAGTTGTCTGAATTTTAATTGGAAAAAGAACAGTACTTCTAGTAAATATTGTCATTTCATTTGCGTGTGGGCTGTGATACTGCCCAGGCGCCCAAACCGAAGCAGGTGGATTTCTTAGGGGGCCAAACCCGGACCCTTTGACCTAAAGGTTTAATCCACAAGGCTGTGGAGCAACTACTACGCATTTAAATCTAAAAAATCACTGAGTTCATCGTAATTCTCATTAAGTCAAGGGTATTGATTTAATAATGGCTTATATCCGATTATGCTACTTAACGCATATGTGAAAGACTATGTATGATTCATGACCTAAGATTCAACCATGTGTCTATAAAATAAGAACCATCAAAAAGTGAGAATGTATGCAGCTCGCTTTGTTTCTACAATAAATTTTGGCAACGAAATGTTCACAAAAGGAATGCACATTTTTAAAGAAAGCTCAACTACCACAGGTCCTTTAAAATATGACTGGAACCTGGTATTCATAAAAACGTGATTATTCGATGCAATTACATTTCCATATAGGCGTTCCTCTACTGCTTACGGGATGCAGTCAAAGTATAAGAGGAATAGATTATTTAATTTGTGGGGTGAATTCTTCATACCAATGTTTAATGCTGTTTGAGCTTAGTCTACTACGGTTCTTGCTATTATTTTTAACGTTATACGTAAAAGTTATGCGTGTACAAGTAGCAAGAGCATCTGATGTCAATGATCACAAGTGTGCCATAGTCTGTACTGTGGTACATAGCAAGTGAATTGCGATAGTAAAAGACCGAATATGGTTGATAGGGTGTTGTACAGATAGCTGTACTTTTAGTACTTTACATACTTATTTCTCCTTCCACGCTGTGGGAAGCTGGAAATTGACAACCACCCTCATACCTATAATGGCACTAGAATTTCTGTTGTTCAATGTCAGAACCTTTGATATTCCTTATACTCTCATCACCGATCCTTCTCCTACGACTTTATCTTTATTTACCACCAATGCTAAATATTCGGGTCCACGAGATGTTATTACTGGTTTCTTGAAACTGAGTTCTAAATTACTTATTGAAGCTCTCAGCATTTGGATCAAATAAGCCAACAGGATTCCTTAGCTAGGACTCCAGAATCCTGTGCTATTGATGTATAATGCATCTCCGAAACACGTGCAGGATCCAAGTGTGGTCATTTACTTGACCTGACCCAGTCAATACAGAGAACCTGCACGATTTATGCTCCGTGTATCTGGAGACTTGACTGACATCTTTCGTGGCCCCACTGGGGCAGGTAAAGCACGAAGTCGAAAAGCGGGACGGGCTCTCCCTGAAACGATTCAGACAAACAATCGCTTGCTCGCTGCCCGACTAAATAGGAAAGTAAGAACACAGAGAGATAAAGAGACAACCCATCGCCTTCACATCACAGCGTACGCTTCCGCCGACTGCAAGTCGAATGAGTTTCTTGGGGAACTTTCTGCTCTCTTAAAAGTCAAACAATCGAATGTAGTAGTCCACGCAGGCAGTTCAAACGAAAGTAGAAAACACTTAGGTTGGTCTTACATGGTTCCAGCCCAACGGATAGGCAGCGGCGACTACGCACTACAAATATGCTCAGACGACCGTTAATTCTCAACAAGTACCAACTTTAAGCATAGAGCCATTGTCTGACATGACGACTCCTCTAATATTGACGCAAATAGATAACGACGCCACCTGCCATCGTTGAAGAAGCTCAGTGGAGAACTGCTGCTCATTCTAGACTATGATAATGCTTTAGTATGTGTTTGTTTGTGTCGTACATGGCAAATAGAAGCTACAACAAGGAAGATCCTTACAGTTCAACTTAATGACGAAAATGTTAAGAAGAGGGTGCTATTATTAACTATCAATCCAGGATACTGGGACGATGGATAGAATAGTGTGAAAGCAGTTCAGTTGCTTTCCAGCTATCCTTCGATTGCCTACTCCTACCGAAGCAACCTGAATGTCATGCCGATATAACCATCCTTCTTTGTGATCGTCCCGCTTTATTAGATATGACAAAAGCCTTTTTGTGACAACCACAGAGGAACCAGTTTAAATAATATAATTTCTAGAACACTGCCTAGATAATCGTATTTGTCTACTATAAGGCAGCATTTCGTCCTGCAGATCAACAGGTTTTTTTAAGTATCCGCCATTAAAAGGCATACCAAGGACGCACATTAACCTTGTACAGGCTCTCTACTCCAAATACATCGAGGGTGAATCACGCTCTCAGAGACTGGATGACATGGCTTAGAAACGTTTGCAAAGACGCAGGTTCATTCACTCTGTCTTCCTTTAAATACTAAGTTTCTAAATTCCTCATAAATTTCTTTCTATCATTTCACTAATTTGTACTTCTCGAATTGTGTCTTGGATGCTCAACCTTTCCTATTACCATTGATGCTGTTACTACCTCTACTACTCTGGGATTCGCCTTGACAATTTCGTCACCCTGTGTTAGTGTGGTATAGCAGCTTGATTCGACGTACACGTGTGCCAGGTTCTACGTTGCATTTGACTGATTATCTACCATAAGACTCGTTTGTTAATGACTCTGGATCAAATCGCTTAGATACGTTGTTGTTAAACACCGATTTCTGATTTTATTATAGTGGCCGGATACTACTTCAAACAACACCCGCTCACTTGGTTAGCCCCTTAGATAAAGCGCTTCGAGAAGCCTCTACAGTTGATGGTGTTCTTGAGCTGCAAAATGAGCACATATGGTCGATTGGATACAAGGACCTTGCAGGAAGTTTGTATGTTCGTGTTCGCCGGGATGCTAATGAGCAGTTGGTTCTAGCACACGTAACCAACCGTCTTTCCAGCTTGGTGAAATATTTAACAATACAGGTGTGTGGTTTTTTCTGATTAAATATAAAATGCTTTCATCTGTGTCAGTAAAAATTAGGTTTCAACTTGAATCCACTCAAATCCATCTGGGTAGCTAGAATATTATCTACCATAGTCACATAACATGTACAATGCGAATCCTAATATTTATTCTATTTATTTAAACGCATAAACATTGGTACAAGAGGACACCAAATATATGTGCGCAACACAAATCATTCAATTCGTGTGGGGAGCACTCCCCGAGCATTTGACCTGAAGGTTTAATCCACAAGGCAGTAGAGCAACGTAGGGAGATGCAGTTTTATGGTAGCCGGTCACCAACAATAGGTTCATACACCTTTTGTTCCATCAGGATACTGGAGCCCATGTGCACCATTGGAATCAGGGTTTTCCAACTCCTCTAGGTGGACTCTCCGTATCCACCAACCCAGTTAAAGCATCTGACATTCGCTTTTCGTCCTCTCAATTTCATAAGCAACAGTAATTCTGCGAGAATGCAGTGAGTAGAACTTCCCTGGCAGTTGTCGTATGCACATGGCCATGTGAGAGGATTTCGAGATCGAGAGCTGACTTTCTCCACTAGGGCATTTGGAGGCGAATCCTAATAAATCAAGTTGAGATGAGTTACTAAGCTTCACACGGGCTAACAGTCTTTGTAGTCATACCTCAATATTGTCTGGAACGTCCCTCATATACACTGATGTATGTTCCTAAAGCTTTCCATGTTAGGTAGTGTTAGTCGGTGTTTATGATCCTCATAAGTAAACGAGTTATTTGGAAAAGTCTCAATTATGAAATTATCATCTAGCTCTTCAATAAACAAATTCAGACCATGTATCCGTCTATGTAGCTATATTTCATTAACCGTATGACATTGAATAACTCGTAAAAGTATGTTCAGCAGAAAATAAGACTAACCAGTTAATCAAAGTTATGGATTAATAACAACAAGCAGTTATTTAGAAAATGGAACAATATATGTAATTTAAGAAAATGCATCTCAGTTATTTAGTATTAAAAAAAGGAAGTTTTCTGCTATTTTAGGTTTATAAAGATGACTGGACGCGAGCAACAAACTCGTTTATCATGAATTGGTCACCCGCGAACAACGCGCTGTATAATCAGAACATTCCTGGTACACAAGTTAGACCTGATCTAAAGCATAATCTACCGTCATCTTTACCTGCATCAGCCTCACATCACAAAACGCAGGAAGACAGTTATCAGGAACCTCAAGTTAATCCTAATCATTATATCTATGCGTAAACGTTTATCTCTTAACAGTTAGTTGATTGGAGCAAATGATCTCTTTTACACAAATTAACATGGTTGAGTATTTCACTTTTATTGTTGTATTAACATTTTGAAAAATATTTCCGAAAAATTATAAAAAGAGCAGCGTATTTCAAAGTCATTATCTAGTAACTTGGATTAGTTTTAATTTCGTTTGATCAAACTTCCAACGGGAGGAACAGATAACTTAACAGATTCTGAGGATGTATCATGGGGCTGAACGTTGGTAGGAATACCTGTGTCCCATTTACTTGGTTTTTTTGGTTCTGTAAAATAAAAGTATGATAATTTGAATCAAGAATACAAAGTTACATGAAAAGGATTCTGAGTTTTGAGTTATTAGCAATATCGACCTGTCACTGTAATCTTGTGGCTAGTAGACTTTATAACGCTCAAATTACACTTTCGAAGAACTGTGTTTATTGATTACAATCGTAATTATAAAAGTGATGAATAGGTTATGTGGTTTTTGGAAAGTATGGTTTTCTAGGTTTTTAAAAATAAAGGAAAAGGATTGTCTTTTGACTAACAAAATTTAGATTTTTGATCGACATGCTTATTTTTAAAATGTTGTGTCTATTTTTTGTCCTTCAAGTAATTATAGCTTTGCTATAATCCTACAAAAAAAGGTTAAGTCATATGTTCCTAGTCTATGGATTATTAAGATTGTATGAAATGTTACTGATGTTACAATCGTAGCTACATTTTAATCCTTTGATCTGAATCGAAATCGTTCAAAGTTGAGAGTAATTGGTGTGAAATTTACATTCAGCGTTCGCTTTATCAATGATACCAGTAGTTAACAGTCTATTGAAAAATCTTACATTTCATTTTGTGTTGGTACTTGCTTCTTCAATAATAGTAAGTCAATTCGCTATCTTCACTAATGCTATGTAGTTTTATTCAGTGGATTTATAAAGGTTATTTCACGAGTCTTCCCACTCTTCTACACCGAAATATATTTGATGGATCTGTAATTGTTAAAACATATCAGTTTACAATGATTGAAAAGACCGTTCTTCGAAATATAGTTAGAGCAAGAACGTCAAAGATTGGTGGAGATGAAATCGGCAATTTCTAAGACGCATAGTGGAAACACTAGCGGTAAACGAGTGTAAGGTTCCCTTCTAAATAGTCTATTCCTAAATCTATATAAACAATGAAAAGGTTTTTACTGATAGACAAGATTTACGACACAAAGAATGGAAATGTTTATTAACTACATTGTAGAAAGCATTATTTAGGTACAACCTATTACTTTGTATATAATGAATGTTTCCTTCGGGGGTTTGGAAGTGCATGTGAAGTATAATTCACGCCTAACTTACATATCTCCAGGCGTTCATTGAGTACTGGTTTTGTACTCAATTTATGACACAATATAACATACTAAACTGACCATTCTATATAACATCCTAGAAATCATATACGAGACTATGTAACAGGTCATCTTAAAAACAGACAAAATTACTTTGAAAACGTAGAAGGTTAGTATAATTTCAATCTCAACTGTTAGTGCTAGATTTATTTCCGCCCTTTATTTTTAGACCCTATATTCAGGATTTGTTGATAAGGCAAAAGTGAGCATGAAGCAGATTCTTTTACGAATAACATTTATAAAGTGATTTACTTATTCGGGGACATCACCACCTACTATAATTAGCAATGAATCAAATCTTTTATATATGAGAAAAAATGTTCTTTTTACATTTACTTACGATTCATGTGTGTTATGACACTGTCATATCTACACTTTCTTCAGCACGTTTTTTAAGGGAGAAATAGATATAGTTCAGAAAAATACATTAGCTAACCTATGTACCCCGTAGAAACGGACCCTCCAGATGTAGTAATGGGTTTGTCTGTGCTAGTAATTGGATTTTTAGGTGCATTCGCACTTGTGCTGTTGTTTGCATTCGTTGTATTTGGGTCAGATTTTTTAAGTTCTTTTTGCATTTTCATCAGTCGGTCGATTTCACGATTTTGCACCTTTGCAAGTTCTTCATAATATGACTGCGGAGTCCAACGATAGGGATCGTATATATCCTGATCAAAGTATGAGTCATAAAGTACTTATGATATATTACGTACAATCAGTCTTCATAAAGTTTCACATAAATGTTTTTACATACAAAGAGTGAATAGTATAAAATAAGCTTGATAAACTCAGCTACATTGGTTACCAAACAAAGACTTAGCTTTATGTTTTACCCATAAAATAACATAGGAATCCACATAAGATGCTATTATAATACCACATCAAGCATTGGAAATAACACAATCTGTTTGTATATTCTATCAAAATGAATACTTATCAGTTTGATGGTATTCCAGTGGTTAGGGCGTTCGACTTTCACCCACAGCCGAAGGCTCAAACCTCAATCTCCTTACTTGAGTTTGGGCGATCAGTTAGTATCAACAGCCCTCACACCTATGTTAATGTGGTAAGTCAGTGAATAAAGCTATGCACTATCATTGATTCTAACTGTACGTACGTAACGCGTCGTAGCCAACCCCTATACTAATACGATATGTTGGCAAGACAATAAGTAGATTGGAATCAGAGGAATTATACTAAGATGCGAGACCAGTTTACTAATTCATTAGATATTGATCTGAACCACGTAGAGGAGATACGCACTTCCTGTCTGAAATATACAAGCAAATTGTAATCTATGGCTCAAAATCAGTTGCGGTTACGCGAATGTGTGAGTGGATAATATGGAAAACATCACTATACTAATCTGTGTCTCACTAAAACCCAGAACTACCGTACAGAGATCTTCACACTATTTTAAACATATCAATATTTTATGCCGTTTTTAGGGCATTTATACTTGTTAAACACATAGTTAACACATAAAATGGCCTCTTCTTTACACCTTAATATCAATATAATTTACTAAGCACACGAACACTAAATTAGTATCTATGAATTACATGATATTAGGCATTTGTAACAATAGACTTACTGTAGAGAAGTTAGTTCCTTTCTCGTCAATTTTCAAAAAATCGATCAGCTTTTCATAAATACTAAAATAAAACTGAGTTTATGTTTGTCTACACGCTTACACACCTGGGATTACGGAACGCTTTGTTATCTTGAATTGCTCTGTTAGGATCGTAGCTTATATCCAAGCGCATACGACGCACTGCTCGCTCTACTCTTTCTTGAAGCACCATTGAACAGTGACCAGTAGGTTCAGAGGGCAATTGAACCGCTTGAATAAGGCGTTCTGTAAGGGTAGGACTTTCTGCCTTCGCTTCAATAGTGATTAAGTTTGGATTTTTTACATCATTTACTGGTTCTGAAATATGAACTTGGTTTTGGGACAAGATGTTGATAGGCTGGTCAGAACTGAAAATAGTTGGGGGTCCACCCGAATTATCCAACGGGATATCCATACTACCAAGATGGAATCCATGGTCACCTTTTGATTTAGGATCATTTTCACCATCAGAATCAGTGTTCTGATCTGTATCTAACACCGTATGCTCATCATCATCTTCGTCGATGGCATAGGAAACTAAACCCGAAGGAACTATTGAGTAAAAGGACAAAAAGGAAATGAACTGTATTATACACTTACTTGCTAATCTAGCTTTCTTTGTTGGTACTGACGAGTTATTTGTATCGTTTTCCGCATGTTTATTATCACTTCTTAACGGTTGTACTACTTGCTGACGGTTATCGGAAAAAATGGGTGAGCGCGCTATAATTTATATGAAATCAGTTCAAGAACCATGAAAAGACACTTACAGGTATCTGATAAGACAGCTGGTGTCCGAATACGTTCATCCTCCGAAGTGTATATTGCTGGGATTTGCTCATCTATGGTTTGTTCATATTCTCCTGAAATCCGACATAAAATTAGATTGAGGTAAATGTGGTAAATCTGATAATTGTTGGCAGCGGCGAGATATAATAGACGACAATAACTAAGCCTAAACTAATAATATCCATTACCATTATAAGCGAAATTTATAGACAAAACAACAGGCGGACATCACAAAGCAAATAACAAACGTAAGGAAGTTTTTTTAATATGAAAGAAATAACTAGGTCTACATAAAGATATTCAATTTCGCTATATATTTTGGGTAAATAGTTTAATCATATAGAAGATATCAACTTTGGAAGGAAAAACAATTGGTAAGACAGACAATGAACAACAGCGCATTTAATAGTAAACTAAATGTGATGAAGTTTTTCTTATGATATGAAACCCATTACCTGATTCGTTAAACAGACCTCCGTTTATATCCATATGATCTAAAATAGTAAACAATAAATCCAATGAGATTTCAAATTAGTGTAAAAGTACTGTGTTCAATCGCTTCAAAGAGTCTACCCAATTGAAAACAAATATATAGAAATTAAATAATCTACTGATAAGTTTAAAATTTTAGTAGCTTTTTTATTGAGTTACATATTTGGTGATTAAGTAGAAATCCATTATTTACGCAACAATGTGGTTATAAACAATCTTATAGATCTATACACTCATTTACCACCGCCTGCAGTTTTTTTAAGGTTACTGTCGGTCCCAAACTCGGGTAAAGGAGGGTTAAGAATGGGGTCAGCAACCCCATCCCGCAGAAAACTTTGCTGAAAAAAGTCTAAACCATTTAAACTCTGCCCTCCTAGTTGAATGATTGTCATTCAGAAGAATAATGGGGCCTCATGATGAAAACCGAGATTCTTCAGAAGTCACGAGGCCGATGCTCCTTCTGACCACCAGAGCAACAATTAATATAGGCACATGGAATGTCCCGGCAGTGTGGGAGGATCAACCAAATAGCTGCAGAAATGAGGAGACACAACTTAGCGGTGCTCGGAATAAGCGAAACAGAAAAGATTGAATTCAGGAGATGCTGCTGTACTACGGTCACGAGAAGGAAAGTGCTTTCAACACACAGGGAGTTGCCCTGATGCCCTTTAAAGAGGCACGAAATGCATTTATACGATGGGAATCTAATGGATCCAGAATCACCATAGCACCCATCAAAACAATGAAGGCAATCACAAGAAATGTTGTGCACCTACCAATGATAGCAACGACAACGATAAAGATCAGTTCTATGAGAGGCTGCGATCAATCATAGTGAAGTGCCCAAAAAAGGATCTCGCCATCCTAATGAGAGACCTAAATGCCAAAGTCGGAATGGACAACACCAGCCAGTCAGCTACAACGTAGGACCAGGCACATATATGCATCGGTCCAGGTTGCCATACCGCATTAGCACAGCAAGATGAACACCGGATTCATAGGAGTGGTTAGGTCAAAGGTGGTAATATATAGGGGAAAGATTGAATATAAGGATATAGTATAGGGAGAAAGAATTAGTTAGTAGAAAGAAATATATGAAATGATTTTAATCTCTTAGTTTAAGGGAGGACAGGGAGTGTATACACCTACGCCATTGTGGTCGATTCTGAGCCATGCCACCAAGAGTCTCCAACCATTGGTTACGAAAGTCACACGGACCCCAACCAAGTAGTCTGCACCTACCAAAATGACTCAGACTAGAAGTTAGTGACTTCAAGCACTGACGCCACGTTTTGGTTTGGCCGCCCCTAACTTTCTTCCAACTATCTCCAACACCGGTTAGCATTGCACGTCGTGGTAATTGGTGTTCAGGCATACGTAACACGTGGCCCAACCATCTCAGTCGATGAAGATTCACAACCTCATCAACTGATTTACCATCATTCCCTAATACCCTACGTCTAATCTCACTATTACTTACCCGGTGATCCCGGCAGACGCCAGCAATATTTCTAAGGCATCTGTAACAAGATAATAGTAGCTTACGAGTGTCTTCTACTCTTAATGGCCATGTTTCGCTGCCGTAAATTAAAACAGAACGGACTGCCGCGCAGTATACTCGTCCTTTTATTGATAGACGGATATCTCGCCTTCGCTATAGGTGACGTAAGTTGGCAAAAGCCAAACCAGCTTTTCGAATCCGTGCTGAGATTTCGTCCGACACCAACCCATTGGGGCTGATCAGACTTCCAAGATAAGTGAAGTTGTCAACGCGTTCGACTACTTCACTCCCTATCCTTAGTTCAGGTAAGTCACTCATCATCAACGTAGAACTCCGTACGTACGTACATCAGTTCGAGTTGCCATACCACATTAGCACACAGATACAATTGTCGATTTAAATTCCATAGTGGTAGAAGTAGTAAATATATAGGCAGTAATCGGAAAGATTAGTGCTTGAAGATATTATTCAAGGGGTATAATCCAGTGAAATAAATTTGGAAAGAGAAAAAAAATGGACATGAAGAATTCAGAAGATTAGAATTTGGGAGAACACAGAGTGGATGCATCTGCGTCATTGCAAACGATTTTGAGCCATTTCATTCAGGGTCTCCAACCATCGGTTGCTATGGTGTCACGGTCCCCAACCAGGTAGTCTACACCTACCAACATGACTCAGTCCATTTGTCAGTGACTTCATGGACTTGTGCCATGTTTTGGCCTGGCCGCCCCTAGCTTTCTTCCAATCTATTCCTATACCACTGAACATCGCACGTCGAGGCAGTCGGTGGTTGGGCATACGTAACACATGTCCCAGCCATCTCAACTGATGACGTTTCACTAATTCATCAATTGATTTGTCATCCTTACCTAATATTCGTTCCATAACAACTGCATTACTTACTCTGTGGTCCCAGGATATACGAGCAATGCTTTGAAGACAGTATAGCTCGGCTACTTCATCAAAATAGGCAAGCCCGACCACTACGTCAAGGTAGCAACGACGGTTGATTACATCGATATTTAACTTTCTTCATTGCAGTAAGCAATGACTGAAAATACGTAACAACTACAGCGAAAACCACGTCCAAGTCATTGCTATTTACTTGGTGAATGAATACGTACTGGCCCAAGAGAACATGAAACATTATTTTACACTCAAAAATCAAGTACGGGTTTAGGTGCTCACTTTCCAACAATGACAATTTGTACAACACTGTCGAACGTTAAGTTTGAAAAATTGTGTTTGAATGTAGTGAGTTATGTCAAGGTATTTTCCCTGACTTGTGTATCGCAAATAACAGATTAATTTAACTAGTCAATTATAACCATCACTAACAAAGGCTGTCAATAATACTCAGTTGAACATTGCCATGTGCACAATTACAGGAAAAAAATGTAACCACGACAACCCTGTTTGTTAGTGGTGAAGGCCCGTAAAATTTTGAATGAAACTGACGAACCCCTGTTAGTGTATATACCCGTCCCTATCTCTCTATTTCGGGGTTTTCCTCAGAACTGTGGAAATTTCGGGGTTTCTGTGCCATTTCCCTGGAACAGACAAATCCTCCCCCATAATAGAGAGATTGGGTTCAGGCACTATTGTATTTTTATAAACTTATTCAGTTGGAGAGACACAATTGTGTTAACTACGGTCTTTGGGGTTCTTAACCTCATTACGGTCTATGATATGCCAGATTTTAAGAAACCACTGTTATAAAAATTAAAGAAACCAATATTAGTTCCTCAGATGCATGTATATCTAATCTCCCGACTTTGCACGTATACATTTATACATGCATATGCATGCATCCATGCATACATATACATGTATTCCAAATGCATTTGGGATATAATGTTGTGTTGGTGTGTATTGGATAATCAAGCAGCCATCAAACGACTAGGCAGAGTAAAGACCCTCCACACATGATATGCAGTTACATTGCTTTGTCTACGACACAAGATGAAATAATAGAACAAATACCGAAGTGAGCACTTACCGTAACCTTGAACAGACCAACGCGCGTTAGCTAATTGGTTCAGTCATCGGTAATAAGAATAGTAGGTTGGTGAACCTGTGGTAATCCTGACAGTTTGCGTTCCAGTGAAGTTCTGGCTTCAACTCGAAAATATTCACTGATGGGTCTGATACCATTTGTCCGGGTAAGGCGTTTCAGTCATTGACCACTCGATGAGAAAAACGGAACCCCACATTACGTTCATTAGATCGCGGTTTATGAACCTTCTAGCTATGACCTCGAAGATTAATAACACTGGAGGAAGCAAAACGATAATACATATTGACACCCAAATCGTAATTAAAGATACAAAATTCCGGTATAAGGTCACCTCGCGTCCTACGATACAACAAGGGGAAAGGTTTAGGCGTTTTAAACACCCATAGTGAGGGAGTCTAGAAATGCCCTTACTAACCTGATTCTCACACGCTGGACACGCTGCTTGGATACAGTACTCTAAATGTGGGCTTACATTGGGGGAATATAAAATTCGAAACATTTCCTCGTCAAAGCATTTGAATGCTCGGTGAAGTGACCACAACACACGAAAACCTATGACAGCAGCTGCATTGCAATGAGTAGTTGTTTTCAAGTCACGACCTATTATTACTCCTAAGCCTTTATGTTCCTGAACGCATGGAGGAGGTTTGCCATCAATAGTATAATGGTAACTACTACCGCGACCGATGTGCATTAACACACTCTTCTTGTAGTTGATTTCTAAGTTCCAACCCCGAGCCCATCTAACTAATTCGTCTAAGTCAGCTTGCAGATCCAAATGATCAGCCTCACTTTTTACTGCTCCTCGAATTTTGACACCATCCAAAAACAGTGATGTTGATGACTTAATCAATAGCGGTAACTAACTAACGTAGAGAAGGGAAGATAGACCTAATATGTTGCCTTGGGGTACACCACTTTTGACCGGCTTCCATTCGGATAGCGTTCCATTGACCCTCACTCTCCGTATGCAGTCACATGAGAAGTTTCCTATCCATTCCTATACAGCGTCTATTATCGCAAAGCTCGAGAGCTTCTGCATAAGACCCAAGTGTGAAACCTTGTTAAATGCTTTCCAAAAACCTATGAATATCACATCGGCAGACAGACCTTTGTCTAAGGCTGCTGTCCAATCCTATATCGCAATAAATTAGTCAAGCGCGAACGCTTGTTACAAAATCCATGTTGCTGATGAGCTAACAGATTGAGTGAATCTATGCGACTTAGCAACTTAACCCGAGCTATCTTTTCAAGTAACTTAACGACTATACTGGTTAGATTGACAGGCCGGTAGTTAGATACGATCTGTCTCTGACTATCCTTAGATGCAGGACTGATTATAGCGTCTTTCAAATCTCTAGGTAATTGGGCGAGTGAGAGGGACATGTTGAAGAGTGTCGCGAGCGGTTTTGAAATAATGTCCGCAAGCCGTGGATGTAACACGTAAAGGCCCGGTATCTTACAAAGTTTGAGGTTAGTTATCAATGGAAGGACAGTTTCCTCAGTCACTTGTACAGATTCAATGGCAATGTGATAGCTTACGTGCTAACCGTTAGATAAATGGTGATGTTACGGACCCGAATGCAGCCTTAAACTTGTTCCATTCGTCTTCGATCGATCCATCCGCGTCGACCGACTAATCTGTCGAGATAGCACAGGCTCTGATTGCCGGAATATTAGCTCGCCAGATATTGGGACGGGGTGGGGCAGATGCAAATTGTATCCCATGTGTCCTAAACTTAAAGTAAAGTACAACGTGATCACTGTTCACTAGTGGGGGAATTCGCTGAATAACAAAGACATCTTCATAGTGGTGAGTGAGGGCAAGGTCCTGCAGTGACGGATCATGTTGAAAACCAAAATGTGTCGGTTTTGTGATACATTGTACAAGTGCACACTGAATAGCGGTTGATAAAAGGTCGCTATCGAAACCAACACCTGTAGCTGTAAGCTCTATCCAGTTGATATGCAGTGCGCTGAAGTCCCCAATAATGAGACATTCTGCCATACTCCAAGAACAGGTGTGTCTTAAAATAAAGTCGTCAGCAAGACAACGCGGACTACGGTATATTCTCTCTATAGTAACCCATTTCTCAATTTAATTTTACAACATGCTACCTCACATGTACCACTAACATGCGCCTCCGATATGACTGATTGTATACGAAAGTGGTCCCTAACATATAACATTATGCCTCCCCCCTGCGAATCAAAACTCTATCACTTCTAATACAGATATAGTCTGCAATGATGGGGGAACATTCTATATCTACGGTGAACCAAGTTTCTGTAACAACAAATATATCAGGACTTAATTCATCCACCATCAGACTTCGCTTGGACGTTTTATTTCTAAGACTACGGGCGTTCGTGCAGCACACACTTAAGGTGTTTTGGTAATCATTCGTTCTACCAATACAGGCCTCGGAAGCATTGGCTTCCAAGACCTGACGACCCGAAAACCCTTAATAGTAAGGTTAGTTTCGCCATTTAACTTGCGAGTTCTCAACTCCGTAAGAGAATTCTTCTACTTGATTCGATCCTCAAGCGGCCAATCTGGTCGGATACGAATATTTGAATCACGAGTTCGATTCTGCATATTAGCCACTGGGATCTTACAATTAATTTTCACTGTAACAGAGTCATGGTAATCGAGTGAGTGACTCATAGCAATTTTGGTGGAGTTTTGTTCTCTGAGCTGGATGGTTTGGTCGTGGAGCTTTCATCGTTCTTCCGAACGATATCATCAGCACAAACTTCAGATAGAAGTGAAGTGTTCGAATTTCTCCATATGTGTTTCACAGCTTGTTCTGTGCACCTCGATGTTGATTGGTTCTTGTTGACCTTAAATTTATCATTGTTTACTTCTTTGTTTTGGTTGTGTCTCCCATTGGTTTGATTGTTGTTCCTATATTTATGCATGATTTTCCTGATTGGTTGATAAATTGGATTGATTTCAATATGTTTGTTGATTGCTGATTGACCTGAGTGCCAAGCTTCTAAAAATTCTCTGGTGTTTTTGGAGTTTCCTCTGTCTAAGGTTTCTACATTTTCCCAATCGAATGAGTGTCCGTAGTTATCCACGTGTATTGATATAAGTGAAGAGATATCATGGCGTTTGACTGCTAATTGATGTTCATGTAGGCGTAGGTGGAGGGGGCGTCCGCTTTGTCCGATGTAGTGTTTGTCGCAGTTGGTACAATTTATTTTGTAGATGATGTGTGATTTGTTTTCTTTTGTTATTTCATCTTTTGGTTTACATAGGATTGATTGTAATGATTTTGTTGGTTTATGTGTCACACCTATCCCGAAGGTTTTCAGCAGTCTCTTTGTGGTTTCTGGTATTCCTTGTATGTACGGTAGGGTGATCCTTTTGTTGATTTTTGTGCTTGATTTGGGTTCTGATGCTATGTGCTGTTGGTGCTTTTTGATGAAGTTGATTGGGTAGCCGTTCCTTTGAAATATGTCCTTCAGGTATTTCTCTTCATTCTTTCGTGCTGCCAGTGTGCTTCAGTGTGTCCTCGCCCTCTTGAACAATGTGTGTACGCAGTTGATTTTGTGAGCTCTTGAGTTGTTGCTGTTGTAGTTGAGGATTTGATCTGTATGGGTCGGTTTCCTATATACTTGAGTTTCCAGGTTTCCTGTATCAGTTCTAGTGATCAATATATCCAAGAATGCTAGTTGGTTGTTTGACTCCTGTTCCATTGTGAACTTGATGTCGTTGAAAACGTTGTTGATCAGTTTGTATGTGTTTTCCAGTTCATCCTTTTTGACGATGACAAAGGTGTCGTCTACGTAGCGAATCCAAATTTTTGGCTTGATCACTGGTAATATCGTGGCTTCTAGTCTTTTCATCACTGCCTCTGCGATCAGTCCTGATATTGGTGATCCCATTGGTGTCCCTTTTGTTTGTTCGTAGATTTTATTGTTGAATTGAAAATAAGTTGTTAGGCATAAATCGATGAGTTCCAGTAGACCTTGAATTTGAAGCGTCGTGTATTTGATGAGATTTGTGTCGTTGTTGAGTAGCAGGGATATAGTTTCTTTTGCTAGCTGTGGTTCAATTGAGGTTAACAGTGCTGTTACGTCGAAGGATATCATGAGTTCGTCGTTGTTGATTTGGATATCCTTAATTTGGTCCAGGAATTGTGTTGGGGATTTGATGGAGTGTTTGGCTGAATCTACTAGATGTCTCAGTATTCGTGAATTTTCTTTTGACAAATTGTATGTTGGCGTTCCGGGGAGCGCTACTATTGGACGTGGTGGAATGTTTGGTTTGTGTATTTTGGGACTACCGTAGAATCGAGGGAGTACTGGTCCACTGGATTTCATTCTCCATTGGTCTTGTTATTTCTCCTGCTTTAACTATCTTGTTTAAAGTCTTTGAAATTTGGTTGTCTAATTTTTGACGGGATTTGTGTCCATCAGTTTGTATGTGCTCTTATCTTCGAGTAGTTCTTCGGCTTTGTCGACGTATTCTTCTTTGTCCATGATTACTGTAGTGCGTCCTTTGTCCGCTGGTATTATGACAATATCTTTTCTATTTCTGAGTTCTTTCAAGGCCTTTTGTTCTTGTGGAGTCAGTAGGTTGTTTTCTTTCACTTGTTGAGTTATCGGTACTATAGTCTTCCTTATTTCCTGTTGCGTTAATTCACTGATTCCGGAAGTTTTGAGTGATGACTCTAGTGCTGCGAAGAACTCCAGCTTTGAGGCGTCGCTTGTATTGTAGTTTAATCCTTTTTGGAGCAGGTGTTCTTCCGTATTTCTTAGTGGTTGTTTTGACAGATTGATCACGCAGTTGTTTGTGTTTTCTTCCATGGGTGGTTTTGAGATCTTGATTAGTTTTTTCTTTAAGGTGTTTCTTCTTTGTTCTCTATGTCGTTTGCATGATATCTCGATGGCTGTTGTCACGATTTCCAAATGTTCAGATATGAGCATCCTTTGTAACTTTATCTTTTGGTCCTCTATGACGTGTTTGTATTTGCAGATCCTGTAGTGTACATCCGTTATCATTAGGTGTACCATTTTTCTTCCACTTTGCTCGGCTATTCTCCATCCTAATGGGCAGTTGATTGGAGGTAGAACATGCTGGCGAAGACACTCATGGAGAAAATATAGTTGTTCTCGAGTGGAAGCCTGCCTTTTGGCGAAATTCTCTCATTTTCGAACAACGAGGAGCGTATTACGCTCATATGATTTTGAGATGGTAAAGAAGATTTGTAGCTCAGGTGGATGATTTTGGTGGAGTTTTGTTCTCTATAATCAATCCTATACAAATCAAAAGATGAAATAACAAAAGAAAACAAATCACACATCATCTACAAAATAAATTGTACCAACTGCGACAAACACTACATCGGACAAAGCGGACGCCCCCTCCACCTACGCCTACATGAACATCAATTAGCAGTCAAACGCCATGATATCTCTTCACTTATATCAATACACGTGGATAACTACGGACACTCATTCGATTGGGAAAATGTAGAAACCTTAGACAGAGGAAACTCCAAAAACACCAGAGAATTTTTAGAAGCTTGGCACTCAGGTCAATCAGCAATCAACAAACATATTGAAATCAATCCAATTTATCAACCAATCAGGAAAATCATGCATAAATATAGGAACAACAATCAAACCAATGGGAGACACAACCAAAACAAAGAAGTAAACAATGATAAATTTAAGGTCAACAAGAACCAATCAACATCGAGGTGCACAGAACAAGCTGTGAAACACATATGGAGAAATTCGAACACTTCACTTCTATCTGAAGTTTGTGCTGATGATATCGTTCGGAAGAACGATGAAAGCTCCACGACCAAACCATCCAGCTCAGAGAACAAAACTCCACCAAAATCATCCGCCTGAGCTACAAATCTCCACCATCTCAATTCATAGCAATGTTTGACGGGGCTTTACTTCGGGACTTAGGCGGAGTAGCCTCTACATTAGAGCTACTCGAGACAGTAATAGTTTTGTCTGGATCACCGGTCGCTGCTGTAGCAACTTGGTCACAAATATCTAATGACGCGTCACTCGAATGGTTAGGATGGTCGTGGGCGTCATAGATGAAAATTTAGCCTTACAAGCTTCTGCGTCGAGAATTTATAATTCACTACTTCTTCTGGGTATGGATCGAAGTGATTGAAACAAACCTTGCTGTTAGGATGAAAAAAGGTTTATGGATAACAAACGGTCGCTTAGGCCTGTGGTGTTACTGGTTCCTCATCTCACTATCTTTGAAGATGAGTATGTGATTTCTGATGAGATTTGCGTTAAACATGTTACACTCACAGAAGACAAAAGATTGCGAGGGTGCAAACGGTTGATCGGTATGACACGGCTTGGCCTTGCAGACGTGGTCATCCTGCTTAACTCATTCCTTTTCACATTACATATATTCTGTCCCCAGCTCAAATGTGTTCTTCAAAATTGCAAAAAATTATATTGCTGATTTTCAAGATAAAACGAGTCAGTGTAGACCATGATGCGTCTTTTATAATATTAAAGATTCCCATTGTGAAAATTAGAACAACACATATAAGCAAACAACTGTTTTCAATTAGATCGTCATCAGACTTTACTCTAATATACATGAATATTTATACGAAAATTTTAAACCAATCAAGGCACTATGGGTCAATAATCACTATGAAATAGAATAAGTCACTACACATAATAGGTAAAAGTACAAGTTGATAGTAAGATCCTATAGATTAGGTAGTCACATCATGACAAATCTACAATTTTTATTACAGAAGCGAGGATAAATGTACTATTACTGAACTAAATCATAATTTTAAAGGCAATTGCAATACACAGATACCAATACCTTTGTAGTCAATGAAGGAGATTTTCCAGATGGCAGTTTGAATGATCATTGGTTTGGATTCTTCTAACAGTTGGAATGACATGTGTCAGTGTATAATTATGTTAGACCACGCCTAGGCCAACTGAATGTGAAAACACTGGACTATAGGGCCTTTTCCGAATCTAGACGGCTTCTTTCAGTAAAACAGAGTGAATCATTGCCGGGTGAGGGGATGTCTACTTATTTGGGCGCTATAGTTAACAGTGATCGAAGTTGGTACTTATATCCACTTCCGAGATTTAACTTAGGTTTTAATTAAAGCCATCATCGATACGGTTTTAGATGAAGGTTAGAATTTACGGAAGTATTGTCAAACCGAGAGCACAGTGACATCATTATTGTTGTTGGCTGTGATATTAGAAACTAGGTATTTAAAATTTCTAACTTTGGCTTGACGAAAGGAAGCCGGATAAAGGAACAAACTTTCAAGATGAGAGACAGATCTGCCGATCAACTCAGTTTGATAATAGTTCGTGTCTTTTCTCATAACCTGCAAGCATTGGCTCCTAGCTCGTTTAAGCCGCATGCATGCACCGTAACTGCTGGTTCTTTAGGATTCCACTTGATAGTATCTTTTCAGTCCGTCATTCAAAAGGCATGGTTCTATGTAATCTTGGTGGTAAATAGTTGCGATAGGGGTGAATCTTTTACTTGATAACCTTATGTACCTAGCAGCTATGTACTTTGATCCTGTCTGCTATCGTGATGCAGTTTGACTGAGGTTGACAATCATGGTGACTCAGTCCCAAAAAGGCCCACTCTGCCTGGCATCAGAGAATCCAAACTTCCCGGTAAGGCTTTAAAAATTAAGGACCTAGCCCACTGCGAACTATCTGCTATAGATCCGTGTGTGACCGGTCCCAAATATTTATCCATTCGGATGGATTTAGGCCACCAGAGGCTTAAGAACTCACTAAACAAGATCAGCTTATCAGAACATTGAAGGTGAAGTGCCATTCCGTGGTGTAAGGGACAAAGATTGAAAATCGCTTTCAGGAGATTTGAATTTTTCTGACTAAGGAAGTAAGAACACCAAACGATAGAAACACAATACATCGCCTCCCTACCACATGACCTACGCTTCCGAATGAGGTAAAGAATGAGCGTAGACTGAAAAATGTCTACGTAATGATCGTCGGTAGCGGTTGGAGGTTAGACAAAGGCGACCGCAAAAGTCAATGAAATAGGCAACACTAAACAGCTTTTCGGACTCAATTATGGATACTCAAAAAACTTTGAAATTAATGAATGAAGTACTTATGATGACCACACTTTAGACTTACAGCAAAGTCAATTCACCGTATTTCCACCACTATAGAAAGCTAAGAATGAATGAATCTGTAGAGGAAAATGGTTTTTTAAACCTATCATAAGTAGACATATTATAGCCAGCTGAAATATCAGTAATTACAAAGAAAGCATAGACGGGATATTGCAGAACAAGCAAGTACCAGTCATGGCTCACAGAAATGACAGTGACGGCGTACATTTCGCTATTCACCCATACATACAAATGAACATAGATGCAAGAAATTCAGATACACTTGAAACATATTTGTTGAGAGTAGGCATATGCCTGTGCATTTGTGATGGGTCTGTTTTCAGTGCCAATATATGCGCATTGCCAACATTTTTACGTTTGTATGGTGGATGAGCGCTGCATTTTAGGACATAGTTTTCACAAAAGATTCCATTTTAAGCTTCAACTTTCGTCGTAATTGCTCTCTTATTATGGAAGTTGTAATACGCTTTAGCGTCACTTCCAGAGAAATCATGTAGATTTGGATGATTGAAATGAAATCCCCAGTGATCATCATGCTCACAAGCAGCACCCACCAATTAAACGAAGTGGAAACTACTCGAAAACGCTAGATGTTGCACTTCCATTGTTGGCTGAAAAACGGTTGGTTAACCTTAAACGTATACATGGACAATGGATATTTTGATTGGACACTTATAGGAGAACTAAGGAGGTGTGTGTTTATATAGTCGAAAAAACTAAGTCAATCTGAGCCTAAATACAGTACACTATCATGGAATCATTCACTCTCTAAGCTTGAGTACAAAATTTTAAATTGGTTATTTTACGATATAAAATAGACATTTTTGTGTCGGGTGGCTTTTCAAAATTGGAATTTCGAGGTTATGGGTTTGTGTGAGTCTGGTGAAATTTAAGATAGACCAATCCTTTTATGAGTTTCAGAACTGTTTGTTCTCTTTTAGATATTTAGTGCTGTTAAGAGAAGCGTCTCCTATTTTTAGTCATTATTGTTGGATGAAGTTAAAAAGAATACAAATATATATTTTATTATAGCTATGTTGCGTCGATCAGTAATCTTAAAGAAACATAAACCTAGATAATTCTCCTTTTCAGTCGTCTATTTGTAGCTCCTGAACATTCAGCTGGTGATAGCTTGCATCTTTCTATATGTCTTTATTTCCTCTTTACACTTTTATGCGGTTGGTCAAATTGAACTACCGATTTTCAACTACAAAGAACTGCCTAATCACAAACGGTAGCCTTGGGTTTGGTCTGACCCATACTCGGTGGAAAGTAAATGTTTTGAATATTTCTGGGTCATATTTCTACAACTGTCATATATGACGGTTCATATTCTAGAATTTTCTTACATATTCCTGTGTCAGTGAGTCGTTTCAGTTGATACTGTGATCATTTCCGATCGTTCCTTGTGATTACAGTTTCAGTATTATATGAAAGTTATTTTTCGCTCCTTAATCTAGCATGAAAATTCACAGGACTCGATCCCAACTAAATTTGTACAAGAAGGTTGATTGGTAGGTTTTTAAAGAGCTAGTAGCTGGTTGGGAGTAGTAAGTAATGGATCAAACCACAACTCCTTAATCTAATGAAGTTCCAGTAATTTGGCTCACAAAGAGTCATGAAACTCACTGATTAACAACTTACCACTCGTTTATTAAAAGGTTTTGGTTTTCTGTGGCTGGTTGTTTCCCTAGAAAAAATTCATTTTTCAGTGATATTTCTCGTTAAAGAATTGTTATTTGTGAGCCAGATTTCAGTTAGTCGCTGGTGCAACTGTGCTACGTTATTTATACCCTTATGCCATTTATGAAGACAGTCCGAAACCAGGTTGCCTTGTAAATTAAGAAGTTTAATTAACTACTATGAATTTGGTGTTCATCTTGTTGTGTCAATGAGGTGTGACAACTTAAGCCAATGCATATATGTGCCTAGTTCTGAGTCGTAGCTAACTGAATGACTGTGGTTTTCGATTCCGATTGTCTAATGTTTCAGTAGAGAAATGCAGCAATACTAACTGGCAATTCGCTCTTCTTGAACAAAACTCCACACCACGCTACCATTCAAATGACAATTCTACTGCTTATGTGCTGCCTAAAAACACTTACCTTTAGTTTACCAATTGCAGTGCAAGTGGTTACGTTTATCCTAACATTTATTTATGATTCATTTAGTAAGTCATAAGTGCTGTGTTGCGCAAAAGATTATACAAAGAGTCAATAGCATGAAATTTTAGTAGCGATTGTCGGAAATGTTTTACCTGGAATCATGCTTTTCAAGTTCAGGATTCGAATGGTTCGGAACCGCCCGGTGACATCTTGTTAACCTACGGAGATAATCCAAGTTGTAAATAATGAAAAATAACTGTTTAGAGCTGTTGGGACCACTTTAGTTGGAAAAAGATTGTTTACTTCTCACTTCACTTTTGGGTTTGTTTCGCATTAGGCATTGTAAAATCTATATTCGGGTGTAATAAACAAAAGTTATTTCGCTGTATTACTGGTTAATTATGAAGCGGTCCTCAAAAATACTATCATTATTAATTACATTCATATCTAGCGAGTGTGTCAGTCCTGTGGAAATTGTGAGTAAAATGACTCACAGCAAATGTATTTTTATTACTGATGTCTTGCTAAATGAAGACTCAATTCAATTTCCTAGCCTTTTTTAACAACCTTCTTAAGATGTAAATACGTATCACAAACGAATGGAAAAAATTAATTCCGTCATTTTCATTCCAACTGATTAGTTTATTACTCGTCATATCAACTACTTTGTTATTCGAATGTGCACGTCTTTGATACTTTTATTTGGCATTTTCGGACTTTCGTATTACTGATTTTTTTATTCGTGCTGATGCGGATCTGTCAACGCTCTTTTGTACTAGGATTCAAATTTCTTAGGCATGAATGATTTACTTATCATAATCCCTCATATTTAATAACACTGACTTGTTTTTTAAAGTATTCCCAGTCTTCTCAACTATCAAGAAATGTCGTGAACGATATAAGTGAATTGAAGTAGTTTCTATGATCTTTCAGTGTAAAACTTTGGTAACTGGATAACTGTCTAGATGAGAGTAAACTACTAATCAATATGACATATAATCACTCAGTATAATACTCACATGAAGCACCAAATAGGATAACGGGCCACCGGTATTTTCTCATCTCTTGCTAAATTTTGGCGATAAAATTGTATTTTACTTTTTATGTGGGTGATATCAAAGATGTTATATACAATGCGATCACCATTTATTGTTTTTATGAATACCTATTAGGGTGCCACGGTAATCTTTCGCTGTTCACAGCTCCTCACAATGACCTTGGAAAATCCATTTACCGATATTAACTTATCGTATTTATGTTGTCTTTGTGAGTCATTAGTCAGTAAGAGCCAGTTTTTTTATGATGAGGTTATATGTACTAATTTGTCTCGTTTAAAATTATATACGGAACCTGTGTTTTTTGTGCTTATGTTCATTCAGAACCAAAGGTGAAAGCCGCTGAGATATTTTAAACTAGATTATAGGGATTTATTTGACCATCGTTCTCTTTAGTTTCAGTTCGTAACAAAAGTATTAACTTTGGAAAAGACTCGACAGGTTATTAAACTGAAGAAGTGTTGTATGAAATCTGATTTTTGAAGACAGACATCTGAAAGAAAACTGTTAGTATATCTTCTGCCTTCTTTATTTATCAGTCCTTGGTGTTCAATCAATGACTTAGATGTATTTGGTTTTTGAAATTATGGGCAAATTGTCAACTCGAAAATACATAGCTGTTTTTTGTTATTAAGACCTAATATACTTTATTCTCTCTCAAAACAACTCCGTTAACAAAATTTGTCTTGGAAGCCCGTCGCTGAAAGTCTCTGTCGTTAGCGACAGTAATCATTAGACTTATATAGTTATTCTTTTTCAAAATTTAATTTAACTGTTTTTCGATCTCTTTGAATTTAATTATTTGCTGAGTTTTTATTTTACTTGTAGGTCAGAAGCTTGACGGTCTTTGTCAACCAAAAACCAGAAGATGGGTTGGGATTACTGTTGGAATACTGGAACTATTTTTTTTTGGAGGATATTACTACGGTTTCAATTCCCTTATACCAGCTTGGAAATCATTAGGGGTGTCTGCATATAATTGTAGTAATGCAACGAACACCTGTTTATATGATGACTCTATATTTGGAAATGGTTTTATTGTTTGGATTGTCACGCAAAATTGTCTTATTTCATTCTCTGGTATATTCATGGATAAAGTTGGATTAAGGGCTTTAAAGTTGGTAGCTATAACCATGTATTTTGTTGGAACACTATTATTTGCCTTTATACATAGGGAAACAGAACCATTGTATTATATTGCCGGTATACTGGTCGCTATAGGGAGTACTTCAAATCTTATATGCAATCAACATATCACTTCGATGTTTCCAAAATATCGAGGGTTCGGAATATCTCTTCTCTCTGGTGCTTTCGACTCTAGCACACTAATAGCATTTATACTTTCTGAAACATATTCACAGTTTTCATTACAGAAATCATTCATTATCCTAGCGATTGTTTCTATATGTGTTGGTCTATTCATGGCTACATTTATTTTAACCACAAGGTCAGATGACATGAGAAAATTTGCAAGCAACTTTAGCGATGCTGTAACAAGTGAGAATGTTGGTGAACAGGAAAAACTGTCTCAAGGATGCGTCAGGGATAATAATGAAAACACGGTAATACTTTTTAGACAATATGATAACTTTGATAATTAAATCAACTTGTAGTTTTTACTTTCCAATGTTTGGATGGTAGGAACTGGGAAGGATATTTATCACCTTGTAAACTCCAATTTATAATAGGAATGTGTTTTGAAGTTTGTCGAAATAGGATTATTCACATAATTGTTGGTAATTATTCAGCTAGATTGAAAGGAACATAAATGGGTCATCGTTTGTAGACTGGGTGGTTTGGAATTTTGTTACTCTACACTACACTTACTTACTTACGTCTGTTACCCCTCGTGGAGGAGCATAAGCCGCACACCAGCACTCTCCACCGAACTCTGTCCTGGGCAATCATTTTCAGTTCTTCCTAGGTGCTTTTCATGTCTGCTTTCACTTCTTGACATAATATAATCTTTGGCTTTCCTCTTTTCCGTCTCATCCCAGGATTCCAAGTTCCAGCTTACCTCGTGATGCAGTTTGTTAATTTCCGCAATGTATATCCTATCCAACTCCAGCGTCTTTTCCTAATTTCCTCTTCACCTGGAATTCGGTTTGTTCTCTCTCGCAGTAAGTTGTTGCTGGTAGTGGCCAACCAACAAATTTGGAGTATCTTACGTAGACAATTGTTTATAAGTGCTTGTACTTTTTTATGATAGTTTTAGTGGTTCTCCACATTTCAGTTCCGTACAATAGAACTGTGTTGACATTCGTATTGAAGAATCTGACTTTGATGTTTGCTGACAGTTGTTTTGAGTTCCATATGTTCTTTAACTGTATGGATGCTGCCCTTGCCTTACCAATCTTTACATTTACACCAACATCTGGTCCTCCTTGTTCATCGATGATGCTGCCCAGGTACGTGAAGGATTCCACATCTTCCAGAGCTTCTCCATCAAATGTGATTGGGTTGATGTTCTCCGTGTTGTATTTGAGGATCTTGCTTTTTCCTTTGTGTATGTTGAGGCCTACTGATGCAGAGGCTGCTGCTACACTAGTTGTGTTCATCTGCATTTGTTCGTGTGTATGTGATAGGAGGCCTGCTTCGGTCTGGGCACCCGGGCAGTATCACAGCACACACACACAAGTATGGTGTGGCGCATATATATTTAGTGCCCTCTTGTACCAATATTTATGTGTTAAAATAAATAAAAAATAAATGTGATAGGAGGGCTAGGTCATCTGCGAAGTCCAAATCGTCTAATTGTTTCTGAGCTTTCCATTGTATTCCGTGTTTTCCCTCATGTCGAGGTCTTCATAATCCAGTCAATCACCAGAAGAAAGAGGAAGGAGGAGAACAAACAGCCTTGTCTGACTCGGGCCCTTAATTGGGATGCATCTGTCAGCTGTCCTCCATGCACGACTTTGCGCTGTAGTCTGTCGTATGAGTTCCGTATGATGTTGACGATCTTTTCAGATACTCACACCATAGTGTCGACGAAATTTCCATAAAATCCTCCTATCCACACTGTCAAATGCCTTCTCATAGTCAGTGAAGTTGATGTATAATGATGAGTTCCACTCGTCAGAGTTATCTTGAATTCGTTAAGTTTGTCAGTATATCAAAGAAACACTGCATTGAACCT
Organism: Schistosoma haematobium; assembly: GCF_000699445.3. Classification (NCBI taxonomy): domain Eukaryota; kingdom Metazoa; phylum Platyhelminthes; class Trematoda; order Strigeidida; family Schistosomatidae; genus Schistosoma; species Schistosoma haematobium. The sequence continues at coordinate 20,554,133 of NC_067197.1, read as the reverse complement.
TCGTAATGATGTTTGTCCAGCTGTCCAGTATTTTTTTAGCTTCAGTTTAATGTTGGCTACAACCAAGTGGTGATCTCCTGGTTCTTACGTCTTTCATTGTCCTTCTGAACTTTTTATTGAGGCAAATATGATCTATCTGGTTCTTCGTGATGTGATCCGGTGAGACCCATGTAGCTTTGTGTGTTTGTGTGGGAATATTGTGCCACCTATGACCAAGTTGTTGAATGTGCATAGATTTGAAAACCTCTCCCCATTTTCGTTTCTCCCAGTCAGTCCGTGTCGTCCCATGATATCTTCATATCCGGTGTTGTCCATTCCGACTTTGGCATTTAGGTCTCTCATTAGGATGGCGAGATCCTTTTTTGGGCACTTCACTATGATTGATCGCAGCCTCTCATAGAACTGATCTTTATCGTTGTCGTTGCTATCATTGGTAGGTGCACAACATTTCTTGTGATTGCCTTCATTGTTTTGATGGGTGCTATGGTGATTCTGGATCCATTAGATTCCCATCGTATAAATGCATTTCGTGCTTCTTTAAAGGGCATCAGAGCAACTCCCTGAGTGTGTGGGGGCATTTTCCTTCTCGTGACTGGAGTACAACAGGATCTTTCCCATATCTAGCCTTTGCTGTCCAACTTGGGTCCAATGACTCGCTGATTCTGAGTACTACCAAGTTGTGTCTCTTCATTTCCGCTGCTATTTGATTGGTCCTCCAGGTCTCCCATATTATCCGGACGTTCCATCTACCTATAGATAATGTTGGTCTAGTTGTTAGAAGAGGCATCGGTCTCGCGACATCCGAATAATGTCAGCTTTCATCCGGAGGCGTCATAGTTCTTTCTTGAACTCAGGGGGCAGAGTTTAAACGGTTTGATTTGTTTAATCTGGTTCGCTTCTTTGCTGACAAGATTTTTTTCTATGGAATGAGGTTGCCGACCCCATGCCCAACTCTCCTTCTTTACCCGGGATTGAGATCAGCAGTAACTCTAGAGGAGCTACAGACGGAGTTCTACACTACACACTTGATTATTTATATTCTTTTTCAGTATTGATGATATGTGGACTTTTGAATTCTTTGTTAGCATTCATAAGTGAGTTTTAGATGTCTTTAGATTGTTAATACATTCTATGTATGGGCGACAAGAAACGTTCTGGTGACAACTGATTATCTAATACTGTCAAAGATTTATCCTGTGGTTTAATGATATTAAGTACCTTAGTATTAGTATGTGGGGTTGATGATTGAAGTTTACAAGGAATTGGAATATCAATACAGGTGAATGATCCTAATGCTGTCAAACAATCTCTCTAGTGACTTAGATGCAAAACCTATTTCCGGTATGAATAAGAATTACTGGATGGTAGATGCATTACTTGTCGTTTCTCCTCTAGCTACGATCCTCTTAAAGTAGTTATACATTTTTTTTTATCATATCTCCACATACAAATGATGCTTTGATAATATATATGTTGAACATTATATTGTTAAATACAATTTGTGAATGAAATAAATTTCTTTTGAAAGTTATGGCGATACTACAACTTATGGACGAACCAATCAGACATAAGATAACAGATCTTGGATTTTAGCGCAAAATTCACTCATCCATTTGGCTAAATAGCGTTTTGGCATTTTAGTCGATATCAATTCGTGACTAAAGCCCTAAATATATTTTCTAACTGTAACCATTAACTGTTCATCGTTTGCGATGAACAGTTGTGGCGCATACATATTTGGCGCATCCTTTTACCAATATTTATGTGTTCAAATAAATAAATAAATAATAGATAACCATTAACTTTAAATCCTAATTCTATTTCCTCACACTAGTTTATAACTTATTTAGTCCTAGTTAGTAGATGGACGTTCTCAAAGGTCGTCCATAAATTATGGACCCACTGAAGTTGCTTATAAAGTTATCTTATGAAAAAATGTGAGCTACCATTCGGTGTAACATGAGTTTTAGCATGGTAAAAACTAACAACATGGACACTGGTACTTTTTCTTCAGTATCGGTGTATTGTAGAAAAAAATAATTATAATAACAGTGGTTGATCAATGGATTTGTAATTATTTATTGATGTTTACTATGTTTGCTCTCACTTTAACTGTGACTAAATGTTTCGACTGAATCTTGAAAAACAGCAGATAAATGTTCAGTAGATGAGTTCATCAATACTGTTTAAAAGTTAAATGTTCAAAATTTCCTTCCTATGAATGTTGTCAAATGATCTCATTGAATAATATTGACAAAGTGACGTGATGATTGCTTGGATTGAAATATAAGATGAATATAGTTAAGCCTATGTTATGCTGATATTGCTATCAATACAACTGTTGCTATTAGTATTAATAAAAAGTTTGCGCTTGAGTTTAGCACATCAATTGAAATATAAACTTCACTAATGAGAAACATAAAACTCCTCATTACAACTTAAAACTATCGAGGCAGATTAAAAAGTAATTGTTCATCACATTTTTATTTTTAACTGATCATGATCTTTCATGTTTGACTATTTACTTTCATTTTCAGCCATCATTGGATAAAGAGGCAAAAAATATTGAAGTATCTAGAAGAATCAAAATGATAATAGACCTCCGTTATCAATCAATAAAAGATTGTATAATATCGCTACCATTCTTGCTTATTACAATATGGTTTATGCTTGGATTATTTCGTTTTTCAACATTTCTTGGACAATTACAACGTATCATAAACGAATTGTTTCCAAACGACATAATAACCATTGATCATCTATTGCAAATTTCATCAGCATTTTCAATGTGTGGATTTTTAGCCGCTCCAATTACTGGTTTCATAATGGATATATCGCAAGCCTATTGTAGGCGAAAAATTATGCGAAATGGCTATAATATAAATGACCAGCATCATAAAAATCAAATTTATTATACATATATATTCGGTTTAGCGCCTGCACTATTTTTTATGGCATTTTGTGCTATGCTCATAAGCTGTTTAATATTTATACCGAATCGTGTGGCTTATTATTTTGCATTTCTGTTTTTTGTTATGCTACGTTCATTGTTATTTAGTGCATCTGTAGGCTTTTGCTTGACTGCTTTTCCTGTACATTACTTCGGAACAGTATGTGGTATATTAAATTCAATCGGTGGTATATTCAGTCTATTACAGTATGCATTTCAGTATACAAGTAGCGCAGAAATAGCTAATATTATCATAACTATTTGTTCTGTTGGCTTATTTATACCGCCTGTTATTCTGTTTAAAATGAAAAGTCGGTAAATTTACTAGGAAATCTCGAACAACAGACATTATTATTCAGTGTATGTATGCTCTACTTTTTTAAAATTGATAATCCTCAACACAATGTACTGTCTTAATTTGTAGTTACTTGTTGTATCTGTATTTAAGGTGTCTCACCCAATAAAAAACAATGAGTTTAAATAGTTTTTATGTAATTGCATCAAATTATGTATACCTTTAATGCTACAGTGGCTTTGATACTCTTTTTGGTGCTTATCTCTTTTTTATCAATAGTGGAATTTCAATTTTCACATTTTCGTTTCCATGATTTCGCATTATTCTTGCCTAATTTGTCTACAGAACGTTTTTTTGAAAAAAAATAAACAGGATAAATTTTTTCTATTCATAAATGATTTATGCTTAATAGAGTGGTCTAATTTACAGTAATTGTATATATAAACATAATTTCACTCAGAATGATGTTTCATTAAATATAGGCAGAATAAATGTACTGGAATGTTCATCATACGTTAGAGTAATTTGCTAGATGTATTTACATTCTAGTGTTTATGCTTCCACTAAGAATCAAATGCATTGGTTACCTTGATGTGAATGCTGTAGAGGTGTCCAGTGAGATCGTCCCATTCGTTAATAAAAAATGAAATTTTACAGTAGAGACAGTTGAATTTTAGGTTGAAAAATTAGCGGGTATTTCATTTACCTAAAACACACGTATTCTGATCATAACTGACAGATATAATTAATTATACATTTTTAATTTCATTTTAGCGACAAGAGGAGATTACGACAATGACAATAATTCTTAATGCTTTTGAACATTGGTGTGAGCCATTTAAATAAAGTTTCCTCAATAATTTCCTTACGTCAATAATAGTTAACCAATAGAAATGACATTGACAAACATAAAACAATCTTTTAAAGCTTATCGAACTCTTATGGAAGTTTTTCCTAAAGTTTCAAATACTGTTATTTTCAGTCCTGAGACAACTATGTCCTAATAATTCACAGAAATGTATGTTATAGGAATTTAATGTGAAGGTGAGTTATTCTGAACACGTCTTCAGACTTTAAAATTGATGCTATTGATAACTATTATTCATTTACTCTTCAAATGTCTCATGCATATGAGCCTTACATGTATGAATAAAGAGAACAGTGGTTTATTTGTCAATAAATTCTATCGACTAAGATGGCCTATTGAGTGATGGATAAGCTGATGTTGAATGGGTTAGGAAGTATCTGTGTATAGTTGTATATTCTTTAGTGATGAGTGTGGATAGAAAAATTAAAGGTTGAGTCAGATTGAGTGCAATAAATGCAAAGTACAATGATAAGGTTGTTGAATAAATATTTGTGAGCTACTTTTGACCAGTAGATAGCTAATGAAGGTGCATATCCGTTCTACAAAGAAAATAATTAGTCCTCATAACTTAAGTAGTTTTAATGCTTTTGAACATTGGTGTGAGCCATTCAAATCAAGTTTTACATTAGAGATTACAAGTACAAATTCCAATTTTGAGTTCTATGTGACGAACGAGTAAACATGATACACCGTATGATCACTATCATGCTTGTCTAGCACTCAATGTTAGTATAATCCTATCATTTATGTTTCAATACAGTCAGTAGTCGAGGTGGATCAAAATCAAGTGCAATTTTATGATAGATGGTGAGAGGTAATCGACTGGGAGCCCTAGATCTAGGTTTGATTGAGTTATCTAAACCTTGAACTGAGTAGATTGTGTTCGGTGAGTACTAAGGTTCAGACATTTATAACATTGATTAGTACTCAGTGATTAATTATTGTAAAAGTCTAAGTCCAAAAGCAGAGCAGTCACTATCCACGTCTGTCAGTCCTAACATCTCTTATACGTATACTAGATGATTTAAGTTCCACTATTAAAAGGAATGTTAGTTTACTCAAGATTGCAGGTATGCTTTACTGATGAATATAAACTAGGACTAAACATAGGTCCAGGGCTTTCCAGCTAATATTTAAACCATATAACATGGAGTAAACAAATTGCATAAAGTTACAACAGACAAGAAAAATTTATGTTGATAAGTGATATATATATATATAATTATTTCTTTTCTTTACTTGCTTTTTAGTGAATATTGGAGTGGGAATTTTCCTACTACTGGTTTACTTTTCACTTAAGATATGTAGTAAATAAAAGTTGAAACAATCGGTAATTGATAACTCTAGATTAATACAACCAGATGTTTTATGTTTATTACAGATCAGATTATCTGATGTTGGTAATCTGTTTATGTGTAGATAAATAAATTAAAAATTTTAATTTTCGCATAATTGCTAATATATTTATTCTACATAAATATTAGTCTAAAAGTTGAAATTTTCTAAAGTGATACAAAACAATTAACTTCAAAGAAAAATGTGAATGTTATTATACACATTCGATTATTCTATATGTACTTCAAAACCGACAATGGTTTTTGGTAAATATTTATTCTATTGATAAGTAAATGTTTCATTTCAGTCATACGAAAAAAAAAACTTTCTAAACTATAGTTAGTAACTGGCATAGAAAATTCTTCATCTTGTGTGATTTTAGACTGATAGATGTTATTTTCAGCTTTTGACGTATTCACATTAAATTAGGGGTTTTTCATTTTTATCATACAGCTGAATGCCGTGCAGAAAAACATAGTAGTTGTTTAATTTGTTTAAATACTAAAGAATTTTGTTATCGAATTATAAATGTTTATCTATGCCCAAATACTTATATCTGTCATCAATTAATGAAGTTATTTCACCAGGTTTGCATGGCTCCATTTTGAAGATAAACCATTTTTCAATTATACAGTTGTCTTCATAAAAGAGCGTCTCAGGCAAATTCACAATAGATTAGATTATCTACATGGAGTAGTTAACTTATTAGTGTCTTCGGAAACAAGATAGGCTAATTCATAGAAGTACTATTGATGAGCATAATATAAATGAAGGTTCCCATTACAGATAAATATATATTCCTTAGGAAACTTTGTTCAGTGTTTATATAATGATTACAGTACAAGTGACATTATTAAACTTGAAGTAAAAATCACAGAATCGTTTAGTTTCTTGCAATAATCATAAATATAAATCTTAAAATTATTTCAGTTCTGCATATGATGTTATAGTTAGATACATAAGCAATAAATAATGTAACTCATTTTCCTGGTACAGGTTTATTTACTTGAATTCGAGCCACATTGTTTGTATGAGATTTCGGGATACTGTCCGGTTGCCCAAACGAAGCAGCGATTCGAGTTTACAACCTAACAGGTGAACCACGATTGTCTTAACCACCAAGTCAAGAAGTATTTATCAGAGTTAAATCATGTAATTAATGCATAATTTGACATTACAAATCTATTTTTTAGTTGAACAGCTAGTATCTATAAAGGAAAAATTGCGTTTTTATTCAAATCCAAGTACAAATTAATCTCTTTTTTGTTAAATCTCACTGTGAGTGATAAGTAAATTTGTTGTTTCTGAATAATTTTTACAATGTAAAAGAATAATCAAAGTGGTATTAGATTCATTGACTTTAAGTAATATTGGTCTATTATTGTTGACTCATTATTTTTGACTAAAATATTCTTACTCGTGCATTACGCAACTTGAGTTTTTCGTTGCATCAAAAGGACCGGATCTCACCACTGATGTTGAACACTTGCTGGACGGAATAATCCGTTGTCTTAATCGTGAAAATTAAACTAATATTGAGTTTATGATACTAAATGGTTTAAAATAACAACGGAATCGACTATACTACGAACCCACTGAATCCAACTGATTGGCTTATCTCAGTATTATATTTCCAATGTGCTAATTTGAAAAATTGAAATGGGTTTTTTTGGTGACTTGATAACACTTCTAATAGCACCGTCACAAATTAATAAAATCAGTTGACTATATTTCTTGAATACCTAATTAGAAATGTATTTTAAATGTTTTTATTGATATGATACATATGAGTAGCTATACATGATACCATCAAACGACAATTATTCGTTGGTAATCAGTTACGTTTGTAGTTTTTTTATCAGTTGATTAGTCAATCACTTAGCGAGACTATAATTTGTTGATGAGCCAATCAGAAGCGTTTGAGGGATTTCAAGGTCACGGCGCCAATTTCAGTACTTGATGCTCACATACGACCAGTTTACAGCGGATTTTAGAGATGTGATAATTGAGCAGCTACAACAAATTGGGTTACTGAGAAGTTTCTTTTATTTGTGACTGTGGTAATCAAATCACTGCTGTACCGTGTGTAGACTACCGTGATTAGGTTGTCTTTCGACGTAATATATGTTGGAAGAAGTCTGCTATAACAGGAAATTTTTTCGCTCGATCCCGATTGAGACTAAGGCAAATCATGATAACTGTTGCGAATTGGATAATAAAAGCACCATTCACACTGGCTGAAACCTTTGTAGATGTTGCCGAAGCTCCGGGAGCTCATTGGTGTGAGCACTGTCGAGATATATTTGCAATAAAAATGACAAGCTCACATGAGTCGTTTGGTGGAGTTGGGAGTCATCGAAATAGACGAAACAGTAGTCAGGAAACGAACATTTAACAGAGGACGTAGTATTAAAGAAGACTGAGTAAATAGCAGTTCCATAAATATACCTCGCAGGTCCTTGGAATATACGACAGGTCATCCCAAAAGGGACACTTCCAACGGGTCAGAAACTGACAGGCAACGACAATATCAGTTATACGGGAATATGTGCAACTAGACACTACAATATATATAGATGATTGGAGAGTGTACAGATGCCTCCATGGACTTGGTTATGTGCATCATGTCGTTATGCACCCTACAACAGGAGTGTACACTAACATTTTTGAAGCTAAGTGGTCTAGGCTAAAGGAGTTTTTACGAACTTATCATGGCTCGAGACGCCGACTATTATGCATGAGCTTGTCTACCGTATGCATCACGATTTTAGAACCTCCGAACCTCTTCCTAACCTTGACAAGTTTTTGAACCATGTAGAAGATGTGCATCCACTTTAATATATTTTTATCTATACTAACTGTTTCCTGATTGGCTAGTGTTTCTCAAGTTCACTTAAGCTTTGTTCAAAGGTCGTCCATAAATCATAGTCTTGACAATCACTTTGCTACAAGTGTGTAATACCTAAGAATTACATCAGTTTTAGTGAACTCTCATTATTATAATTACTCTTCAACTGATTTCACAAGTATTTCATTAGTCACACTTTCTATTCTGATAAATAATTCGACGAATAAGGTAAATACTGATAATATCACCACGTAACTTTAGGTAGAATATTATATAATGGAGTTCGTACGTGGAGAAATATTTCCCAGATAAACACTAGTAATGCAACAATACTTAAATGGATCTATTATTTATGAAGAATAAATCAAAGTAGTATTCATTTGTTAAGTGCTATTTTGATTTGTTGAACGAAAGCTGAATACCAGTGCTAGTGGTATCTTAACGTTTTCGAGTTTATGATCACCTTATAGTCAGTGTTTATGATTACGATGGGTTTCGATTTCATTTCTGTCAATCCACCGATTCCGTAGTTGGCAATTAGTATGGATAAATATTAGTATGAACCACACAGCTTGAATATTATTTGGTTTTTGTTCAGGTAGTTCCAATTTATGTAATGTTGAAATTGTTTCAATGATATTTGGTAAGAATTTTATCCATTTAGAACTGTGAATTAGTCCTAAAATTTCGTTCCTTATAAGTTAATACTAAATGCTTACAATTAGAAAACACCAGTAATTCTATGAAAAACTTCGAATTTCAATAAATAACTTAAATAGTGTGTTAGTGTGACTGTAATAAACATATAGCCACCTACATAAATGAATTGATACATCTATCAACCTTTTTTGGGGTACAACCCAACAAAACTTTTGTTTTCAAAATATATGTTCTGTACTTATTTTACGGAACATCTACCCTCTCTAGTCATTCACTCAGTATATTTTATGCATAATTGATCTGTATTGCTTGAAAAATGGTATTTTATGAACATGACAGTTAAACTATAATAATAATGATGATAATAATAACAATAATAATAAAGTTATGTACGCCAAATTGTATCCTTTTGAGTTTACATGGTCGAATATTGTTTAATCACTAGTAAGAAATGTGGGTATGTTATATAATTTCAGAATAATAATATTTGTTACGAATCAATAAGGCAACTGACAGTTCTAAATATTGTTGATAAAAACATTCCATTGTAATAAATCACATTGTTGATTGGTAATATCAATATTTCGATAATATTCAATCAAAGGACATATTTGTTATATCTGAACGAAAATTCAATGTATGGTAACTGCTAATAGTTCTTATTATACATATTCTTATTAAATAAATATTAAGCAGCTATATATATAATCATAAGCTTTCATTTGACCTATTGGCTACTGCAATACAATTTACCATTCTGAACTTATTCCCAATTTATCAGTTACAGTATCACACACTCACAGCTACTTTTGGCTTGATTTTGCACAATCATTATTTTTTTTAGTTTATGGTGTGATGCGATCTGGTCTGCTTGTATATAAACCAAGTATGTCTGAAATATACGATTCATACAGTGGAGGCTGAGATTGTGTTCTAGACTGAGCGGGTTGAACTAGGCGAGAAGTTGCTATACAAGGGACCAATGAGGACTCGGAGTTGACTGAAGGCTGCCGGTACTGTTTAACGCATCGTTGATTTAGTACGGGGACAAGATCATAGAAGTTGGTATGCCGATTGGCGTGATATTTGACGGACCATAGGAGCATAACGATGTTATTTATGCTTGGAAATTAAAATTTAAAAGAAGTCGTGGCCAGTGGAGTTCAACCGTGTTGGCTATGAGGCAGTTACCCACAGAAAACAATGGAAGATGGTCACGCAATATCGTAGATTGGTTGAAGTTAGACACTGACACCGTTGGATCCTGGCTCACTGGTCTAGAGGTTAAGCATTCACGCGAGACTGAAGGTTCTGGGTTCAGTAACCGCTCGCGGGATCGTGGATGCATACCGCTGGGGAGTCCCATTCTAAGGGGAAACTTCATTGCTTCCAGATTTTCAAAAGTGGTCTGAAATTGGTGGGTTCATTATCTTAAAAAATCTCATCAACCTCCACGACCCTACAGTGATAAAATTTAAAAGACAAATAAATGCTGTATAAAATTCATGCTTTGATGAATGTATTCGGTTCACCTAGATCTTTGTTGGAATTTCATCGGAAGTAGAATGATGCTCACTGGTTTACAGTGTTGTTTCAAAATAAACGTTTTAGCTTTTAATTGTAATGTAATTCGTTGCTGATGTTCGATAAATCGTAGGTATTTATATTATATTCTGGTTTCTTTAAATGCCCTAAATAATTACCAAGTTAATGTTATATAATAACATCGATGCTATTTGACGTTACAAAACCTTAAACAATTCTTTCTTTTATATTATTATCAAAAATATTCCAGATAAATTGAATATTAGTTTATAAATGAACTGATACTGTCGCGGACGCCATTCACAAGATTGTTCGTACGTGGTGTGTATAGGAACGTGGTGTCGAAGTCGCTGAAATTGTTAGACGGAGTGAAGAATTTCAGTGTACCGAAAGCACGGAGTTGAGAGAACACCCAGAGACCAGACGAGAAGACACTTCAGATTGCAGAATACACTGAAAGATGCAAATGGATGACTAAAAGCTATGTATGATGTATTATATAAATACTTTGTAGCTTCGCGCAGTAAATACACTCTGTTGTCGTGCATTGCGATAATACCAGGGTTACCTGTCGATCTTTGGCGAGAACCAAGATAAAGTTTTTTTAGTTTACAATAATCAAATTCTTTAAGCAGACAATAGGAACTAGAATGGTTTGGTTTATATAAAATGATTATGACAAACTGGCCCACAAATGAAAGCGTCTTTGATAACAACGTAACGCTTTTTTACAGGGTATTCTTTGCTTAAATATATTTTCTTTCGAACACTGTGTCAAATAAACTCTAGTTTATTCTCAAGGATGATAGATATCCCCGATACTTAAATCAGCAACAAAAAAGGATGTAAAAATAATGACACCGGATGTCAACTGAATGCAATTGCAGGAGTTTACAGACTTTAGCGTAAGATGTCACTGATAAGATTGTGATTTATAACACCACAGATAAGTTGAGGCCATATATTTATGTCTAATAACATGCTAGTAAACTATTGAGAACTGAGGGGATGCGATTCTCCCCCTCGAAATGTAAAATGTTGCTTCAGGATTGGGTTGCATCGACACCCAAACTAATGATAGGGAGTGAAGTAGTTGAGCGGGTCGACCGCTTCATTTATCTTGGAAGTCTCATCAGCCCTTGTGGTCTGGTGTGTGACGAAATCTCAGCACGGATACAGAAGGCTCAACTAGCTTTTGCCAACTTGCGTCATTTATGGCGTAGGCGAGATATCCGTCTATCAAACAAAGGACAGGTTTACTGCGCAGCAGTTCGTTCCGTCCTACTTTATGGCAGTGAAACATGGCCGGTAAGAGTAGAGGATATCCGTAGGTTACTAGTATTCGTTCATAGGTGTCTTCGAATATTGCTCGTATATCCTGGGACCACAGAGTAAGTAATGCAGTTGTTATGGAACGAATATTAGGTAAGGATGACAAATCAATTGATGAATTAGTGAAACGTCATCAGTTGAGATGGCTTGGACATGTGTTACGTATGCCCAACCACCGACTGCCTCGACGTGCGATGTTCAGTGGTATAGGAATAGATTGGAAGAAAGCTAGGGGCGGCCAGGCCAAAACATGGCACAAGTCCATGAAGTCACTGACAAGTGGACTGAGTCATGTTGGTAGGTGTAGACTACCTGGTTGGGGACCGTGACACCATAGCAACCGATGGTTAGAGACCCTGAATGAAATGGCTCAAAATCGTTTGCAATGACGCAGATGCATCCACTCTGTGTTCTCCCAAATTCTAATCTTCTGAATTCTTCATGTCCATTTTTTTTCTCTTTCCAAATTTATTTCACTGGATTATACCCCTTGAATAATATCTTCAAGCACTAATCTTTCCGATTACTGCCTATATATTTACTACTTCTACCACTATGGAATTTAAATCGACAATTGTATCTGTGTGCTAATGTGGTATGGCAACTCGAACTGATGTACATACGTACGAAGTTCTACGTTGTTACTGACTGACTGATTGAGAACTGAGATGCGTACGTCCGTTGACCGAATTGCTAGTTTATCGGCAGTTACCTTTCCATTAACCTATTAGACTGGAATGTTCACTGTGTATGCTGATGTAGTGGAATATACGTTCTTTATTTGTTATGAAATGAAATTAATTTGTTTACATTTAATCAAGCACGAGCATTTAAATTACGAGAACTTACAAGAGGAATAACTAATGAATTCATATATGCTGAATAAACTAGAAAAGTAGACGTCTACAACTTGTATTTGTTGACTTTTTGGATTTGGTTGTGTATTGAAATAATGATAGACTAATAATGTATATTGCTATTTGAACAGCCATGATTTTATTCACTAGGTAACCTTACAAATACAATAATTCCGGGTTATCTACTATAAATGAACAGCATCATGTCAACAACAAATCCCAGTATACATTTTCCTTATCGAATATTAGTCATATATAACCTTTAGTATGGGAATCACACTATCCGAAAATTCTACACAAAGAACACTTATCGATAAATTAGTTTAACCTTTTATTTAGGAAATACCTCGTCTGGAAAATATATACAAAGAAATTTTATCGATTTATGAATGTTTATAACCTTAAGTTTAAGAATTATCCTGTTACTAAAACTAACCGTGAATTAATGCAATTTAATTATGAAATGTATTCCATTGTCATTTAAAATATTTCACATTTTTATATATTAGTAACTATAGTTAGGATTAAAGTGATCAGATTTGATTCTCTCTGTAAACTGATTTTTCTTTTTAGAATAGTACTTGTTTACATAAATGATAAAATCTGATTAGTCAGAATTTATATTAGCTGTTAATTAATAAACATCTTAACAAGAAAGCACAATGATATTAAAAGACTATGTGTTAGACTAGTATAATTTCCATCAAACAATAACACTAATGGTGGTGTTTAACTAATAAGAAACTATAAACAGTTCATCACCATGTAATTATAACAATAAAAGCTTTGCCAATTCATAAAAATGATACAATTTAACTGTCAATTCATTTTAATCTGTATGAGTAAACTTCAATACTTAAATTTTTATATTAGTTTCGTTAGATTTCAGGTGAATTTTTAATACGTTTTATAGTTCATTTTATCAACTATTACATCACAAGTTATTTATAACGAAATAAAAAACAAATTATACACAGTTTACTGATATATTCAATGAAATACATTTCCATAATGATATATGTAACCGGTATTTCATGCAATTGGTTCCCTTTATGAATTTAAATAAAGCAAGAACAAATATTGGTGCAGAATAATATGAATTCATATTATTTCGAGGTTTCTCGTCAGCTGCTTACAAACCAAAAAATGTGATAGAATTTTACATTGAGATAGAGTGAAAACAAATGACATAGATGAGTGTAAATAACTGGGTTACAATAATAACTATATATATATATATATGCTAGAACAGGTCAGAGGTCAAAAGGAATTAATTCGGGTTGGGTGGTGTAATAATAGAATTGAATAATCATAAGATAGGTTACGTAATAATAATTAAATAGAATATGAAAAGTTAAGATAATTTAGGAGGATCAGATCTTAACTTTTCATATTCTATTTAATTATTATTACGTAACCTATCTTATGATTATTCAATTCTATTATTACACCACCCAACCCGAATTAATTCCTTTTGACCTCTGACCTGTTCTAGCATATATATATATATATATAGTTATTATTGTAACCCAGTTATTTACACTCATCTATGTCATTTGTTTTCACTCTATCTCAATGTAAAATTCTATCACATTTTTTGGTTTGTAAGCAGCTGACGAGAAACCTCGAAATAATATGAATTCATACTATTCTGCACCAATATTTGTTCTTGCTTTATTTAACCGGTATTTATAAAATCACTTATCTATTTACTTTAATCACGTAATTCGCATCATTCGTGATTACTAGCTACTATACTATATAGAAGTTGATTTCAATAAAATTTATACATAATGTATTTAACTGATGTAACCCAGTTTACGTAGCGTGAAACATAATTTTACGTGTAAAATATTACAATAGCACTTTAAATATTAGTTAATCCATCTTAATATTATGCTTACTGAACTGTATTTATGAAAAATTGGCAGTGATATTCGGTCCATCTACTTATTCTATGGTCAAAAATGAATTTTCTGATTTAACCAATAGTCATCTGTAAAATAAATATATACCTTAAAATGACTTTACCAACTAATACTCTGTTTACAAGTGATAATATCGTATCGATATAGGGGATTCGTGGTGATTGTAGGATTTTCATAGTTTTCATCACGAACTAATTTTACCTAGATAACGATTGAGAATTTGAAGGCCTTGAAAAGCTGTTTTGTGCTCGTTTGAGATCGTTCAACTGTACATATCTGTGGCTTCATCACAATAGATCGAACTTAGAACACTTGGTCTCACTCGCAAGTGACTTTCAAAAGTTATTTCAGGAGTTTTATTTGATAGCCATGACTATTGGATTTTGACTACATCGGATGTGAGACAGTTATTCACCAAACACAATAGAAGATGGTTGCACAATGTAGCAAATTGATTGAAGTTGGATATGTACATCATTGGAAGCTGGATCGGCGGGCTAAAAATTAAGCGACGTAGGTAATACCAAAAGTTCTGCGTTATTTTCCCGACGGCACCGAGGATGTTTACTGCCTTGGAGTGTCATACGAGGGTGAGAGAGCTATTCAAGTCCTTCAGGTTTTCAGTCGTTATCTAGGTAAGATTAGTTCGTGATGTAAACTATGAAAATCCTACAATTGTAGTAAACAAAGAACTCAAGTGAACGAGATCAATTTAATATTAAATGAAAGACTACGGTGACTTCATAAAATATGAAAACCATTCATTAAATACATTTTTGGACATCTTTCTTCAGTTGTCCTTCACATGCTTCGGGTTTCTTTCAATATTTTTATAAAAATAATTACTCTCTAGTTGCATTACTGTTCTCTTCAATTCGATCTTAATCTTCTGCTGCCAGGCATTTTACTTCCGATTGATGTTTAATACTACTTATATCTGTCAACATAAGCAGCATACACCACACAATCATCACGAATTCACTATACTGATACGATATTATCACTTGTAAACACAGTATTGTTTGATGAAATCATTTTAAGGTATATATTTATTTTATAGATGACTACTGGTTAAATCAGTAGTCATGTTTGACCATAGAATAAGTAGATGAACCGAATAAATATCACTGTATATATCAATTTTTCATAAATACTATTAAATGTATAAACTATAAATATAATTTAATGCTTAAAATAACAATGAATTAAGTACTCTGATATCAACCATGAAGTTTTGTTTACCACACAAACTGACAGAGAAAAAGAAATGTTTACGGACCTTTTTAGTTTCAGCTAAACTTTGAATCGATTAGGAAGATAGATAAAGATTTTCAAAATGGAATGGAATGTACCACCGTCAATGAATGCGAATTATTCACGTGGGGAATAATTTACTATTTACTCGTTACATTTATTTATCCAGTTATCTATCTGATAGTAGATTGTTAATTCGTTGATTATGAATAAAATGATTATCGTTATTTACACTTGGATAAACTTTGATTATAAAGTCTATAATTTACTGCAGTTTTATTTCTAAATACTTGTTATACGGAATTATTATTTCTTGAAGAGGAATAATTATAAAATAAATAAATGCACTGTTCTCGTTGTATAGTATAGTATAGTATAATCAGAGAGCTGACGTATATGTGCATGGTTTCATGTTCATGAAAAAATGATAAAAGAACGTAATAGTAAGACTTCTAAATGGAATTAAATGAGTTAAAATAAGCCAACGTGACTTTACTGAAATTGTAGTGAAGGTAGGAGAGATATTTGGATACCATTTATAATGAACAACAAAATTATGCACACTTTTGCAATCAGTTACTAAATTAATAGGAAATCTTCCATTATTCTTTTTCCTCAAATATTTGCATTATCCTTAAATGTTCAAGCTTATTATCAACATTTCCTCCGAAATCAGGTCACATGTTATTAATTATCAACAATTTAATTTGCTTTACTCATGAGACACAGTATTCTCCAAGTATGATACAACTTTTCTTAACCAACAGTTTATCATAAGTGTATCAATGATGAGTGAAAATACTACTGATTCATGAATATTGTTTAAATCAATTTCACATGTCATAATATTTAACACCTAAATCTTAATTGATTCTGAAATTGCAGTTGAATAGTATATTAGTTTACAAGAAATCTCACTCTTAACTATTGTCAACCAATGAAGATTTATTCTGATAACTGTGGATTACTTTGTATTCCTTTTTTTTTACTAAATACCTCTTGTTAGTAGTTAGCGGTAAAGTTTTGAATCCTCATTTTATTCTACTCGAGATTCATTGGATAGCTGAATTTATAACCCGAATAACTGTCAAATTTTCGGAGGCGACTGGGAAAATGTAATATATATCCAAACAGAACATTTAACGTACAAAATTGGAATAGTATGCTTATGACTAGATTGCAATAACTTAGGAATAGATGTGACAATAGTTTATTAGATCGAATAAAAGCTTGCGGTTAGGGCAATTCGAAAACTGAATGTTAGTAACTACACATTAAGAAATTAATGTAAAAATACCTCAACATATGGCTTTTAAAATTTATTATTATTCGTTTTCTATATACAACTGGGTCTGTCAGGAACTTGTTATTGTCACAAATCAAAAAGTTAAAAACAGAAGGGTATTTTCATCTGTTTTTCTTTTAAAGTAAAATCTCAAAAAAGTTGTTGAATGCGGTAAAAACACCCTTTTTGATAGCTTTGATGGAATGATCAAATTTTTCAAACAAAGATATATACAACCAAAGGGACTTGACGTACATTAGAAAAAAGATATTTCAATTTCACATAGTTTAGCTCTAATAAATTTAGTTGATCAGACAATATTCACCACTGAAATCATCTGTGAACTACAAGTGAAAAATTGCTTTACTGAGTTTTGTTTTCCAATCACTTATAGTTTTTCTGTTACAAAGACCATTTACTTTAATGTTTTCTGTAACCTTATATCTCCCACAATGTACTTAATGCATTAAATTCAATAATCTTCTGATAAGTTTTAAATGTTATTGATGATAATGTTTCTATGTCATAACTTCTTATCACTCTTTTACTATAATTAATTAATGGCAATCTAGTCGAATGTCTTTACATTTTTTGTCACTTTCACTGGTTTGATACGCTCTTATTGTTAATATCACTCAATAATCTTCCAATGTACTCAGTGAGTAACTGTCTCAAACTCGACATGGTTGCACTACACAGGTCACGGCTTCTCATTAGAGTTTACGAATCATCTCTCGAAATTAGTCACATGACAGCACATGATTAATTGCTATAGGAAGTTTATAGAGA
This sequence comes from Schistosoma haematobium, assembly GCF_000699445.3. Taxonomy (NCBI): domain Eukaryota; kingdom Metazoa; phylum Platyhelminthes; class Trematoda; order Strigeidida; family Schistosomatidae; genus Schistosoma; species Schistosoma haematobium. The sequence goes on along the minus strand of NC_067197.1, from coordinate 20,536,187 downwards.
TTTCTTTGAATTTGATAATTAACATCAGAGATCAATCTTAGTTAATGATCGTGTATTCTGGTCACAAAGTTTGAGTAATGATTCCTAAGCTCTAATGTGAAGTAATGACCAGTGTAGTTGAACCATGTCGAGTTTGAGACAGTTACCCACCAAATGTAGTGGAAGATTATTGCATGATATTAACAATAACAGTGTATCAAACCATTGAAGTGACAAAAATGTAATGATATTAGACTGAATTTCTGTTAATTAATTGTAGGGAAAGTGTGATTGTATATAAGTTTGGATTTACTTGTTTCAAAACAAATTTAAACAGAGTTCAAAATGAAGTAACTATCTATAAAAGCCAAGATTTACATCTTACTTTGTGTTTTTTTGTACCTTATTGGAATGGAACTAGAAAACATATAAAGTAACAACAGTATTGACATTAGTCGTTAATCTGACTCCGATTTGGATGGACATATGAATAGGCTATGAACATAAATATTTTGTTTAATTCCTTATATTAATTGAGCTAAGCCTATTTGTGTGACGGCAGTGATAAGAAGCATGATACGGGTTGCGTCGGATGAATTTATTTCTAGTAATTGTTTATCCAGACAGACACCCAGAAAAAGAAGTGGGAAAACGAAGCAAAGTGAAGAAGACAAGTGTGTCAACTGGTTTTGATAAAGCGTGACTCAATATTTATAGATAAGCTATAAATACGTAATGAATAAGGTAAGCACTGCACATATATACACTCAAATAAAGACGGTCAATGTAAGTAAGGGAATAATTGACAAGGTAAAAATGTGACTCAAGAAGAATAAATAAATTGGTCTGTCTGGAAGCTAGAATAACCCATGTGGGTTTTACATAGTACTAGACACTGAAGTTTACTCATAATGAATGAAAAGAGAAAGTAATTAATGACGAGATGTATAAATGTATATCGTACGGCATAATACAGGTTGCTCTGTCATACAACTTATGAAGTTATTACAAATGAGCCAAAGGAACACAGTCATGTTCCAGATAAAGCTAATATAAATGGGAAAAAGTAATCTGCAGAATTAGAGGTCGAGCAGTCGTATCAACAAAAGTGATATTTAAAATCGTAGCAACGGTATAAAACGGTTTGTCATATGAGGTATCAGCTTAACTTCCAGATATAAGCTCAATGATATACATAATTCAGGACACATTATATAACCATTGGGCTCCTGAACTAAGTTCAAGTTCATTGAATGCACTAGAACTACCATGTGAATATAAAACGACCGTGAGATGAGAGAACATCCTCCTAAATCTTGGTGACCAGGTGAATAAAGAATTTTGATGTTTTCTACAACTCATAATTTGTAACTGTTGCAGTAGTGTTCTCATTAGTAAGCTGATGAAACGTTCAAGACCTCTCTCCCTTTATTGATTCAGTTCTACACAAGTCATGCTATGAAACGTAGTAGAATTTTTATTGCTTTACGTTTTATTGAATGACAGAAGCACGACTCCCTGCAAACACACCTTTACCAAACTGAATGGACTGAATCCGGCTTTAAATGAATCAACAATCATGACTGATTATGACAATACAGCTTTATCAACATTTCAAGTGGTATATACTAATCAAATAGAACACGGTTGTTTGTTTAGCCTGAACCGATGCACATGATGGAGACTTCAACAATCAACAAACATTCAGCAAGGCTATATGTCAGATGAAGATCTGGTTCTGCAAACTCTTCAGTTGCCAAGATTAGCATTGGTCTCAGATGGTGTAACTACTTTGAACAACCCAATGGAGTTTTTATTCTAATTAGGGAATTGAGTAGAATCAAAATGTTACCAAATTATTTTGGAGACACGTTGGTCGAGAGGTTAACAAGTTATGAAAGCCGCAGAGACTAAATTATCCAATTTCTATTGTGGGACATACGATTTCACGCGATCAGTCTTTACAATAAACACTTAACGCGTGAAAAACAGACTGACTTTATAAAATGTTCAACTCACGTTATCATTCTCACCTTGAGGCCAACAAAAGTATAGGTCATTCACATGGTAAATATGAATATTCGCTTAATTAATCATAGATTGTGGTCAAATGGCACCTAATGAATTATCACACTTTGTTTTCCATGTTATAGAAAGCTTAAAAATGAGCAAATTCATGTTCACCCTACCTATTAATAATAGCAAGTAGTATAATTGAAATAGCTAAATGTAATAAAGTAGTAAACAAGTTTAGATCTTTCAACAGTTGAGATCATGAGTCAATTGATGCTAGACCACCATCGAGAACCTTGAAGCATTGGACGACCGTTTCTTCCTATCGTGGGATTCCTCAGCAGTGCGCGTCCACGACCCCGCCCCGCTGGATTCTAACCCAGGACCTATCAGTCTCGCTCCAGGCGCTTAACCAACTAGACCACTGAGCCGGTATCCAACGGTGTTAGTGTCTAACTTCAAGTAAATCACGAAATTGAGCGACACATCCACCATTGTCATCAGTGAGTTACTATCTCACAACTGACCCGATTGAATTCCACTGATCACTGCTTCGAATCCCGCGAGATGGGGTCGAGGATGCGCACTGCTGAAGAGCCCCGCAATAGGACGAAACGACCGTCCAGTGCTTCCAGGTTTTCCATGGTGGTCTAGCTTCAATTAACTCATGATCTCAACTGTTAAAATTACTACAATCTCCACAAAACTCCTTCAGATACTAAGTTTAGATCTCTTTGTTACCTTATGATTTACCTTAATTTAGCTATTTTAAATATTTACGCGTATTTGTGTAGTCATCACATAACTTACATTAACGTGTGAGAGATCAAGTCATCACTAACTGTGCCCACTTTGCTTTCTCTCAAGTGTTAATGGGTCGAATAATGAGTGACGAGTTATTTTGAAATCATTAGAACGAAACTAACATGTTAGTAATTATCACCCTTTCAGATCATTAAAGCGTCTATGAAATTTAATGTTGAATTACATTTTTTAATTTCTGAATCCCACTGTTGATCAATTGTTGAGAATAAAAAACACATTGTGCAATGTGCATAGTCCATGTGATTTCAATAATTCGTTTGATTACATTGAAATTTTTTATACTTGATGACAATTTGAATGTAGGCTTTCAAAATGAAAGATGTTTGATCCACATAGAATGAGACTCTTTGTAACTAATTGAAAGTTACTAAGAAAATGGGAACAGATACATCCCTACAGAACATATTTGCATACACAAATGTACCATCGCAAGAAATATGTTTTTTTCTTAAGCGCTATTTTAATTTACTTTCAAGCCTATATCGTGGACTACTTGCTCAAATCAGCACCAGCAGTGGCGATGATTTCTTGGAAATTATGGTGAACCGTAGTTTAAACGGATACCATGATGTTATATTGCCAAATTAATCTTTCAAGCAATTGTATTTCTGGTTACTTATGATGGGATAATGGGTTTCTGAAATACCATAAACGGATATTTAAACAATATTATTTGATGTTTAAAGGCTTTCCTCCTTTATTTACTTTCCAACAACATAGTGTTGAAGACATCATTGAACTATGAGGATCAGACAGGTTCATGCGAACCATACAACTTTGTTGATTATCTAATTTTACAATATCGAAATGTATTGTACATAGTTGAACAAAATGTTCTGTCATCCTGCTTTTATGAGACATTCGAAAGCTTCATCATAATGTAGAGATACTTTGGAAGTGATGTTTCCTAAAGGTAATGAGCTGTTGCACAATCAAAGTATAACTACAGGTCAAATATGATCTTCAGAAGTAGTGGTTTGTGAGATAGCAAACACAGAAAGTGTTATAAGAATCTTGCTTTAAAATGATATTTCTGAAACAAACCGCCTAAAACCCAATAAAAGATGAAAATAGTGTGCAAAGAAACCATGTCTGATTAGGAGTAGATACATCGGGCCTAAATACTATACATAAATACTTCATGAATTCACAAAATTCTAGAAATACATGACATGGCTGAATGAGTCACTGTAGTCCCATCGATTATCGTAATACATATTAAGCTAAGTAATACATTACTTAAATATATGCAAATATTTGTACAGATATAATTGAATGTATCTCTAGTCGATTCGGCTACTTGTTGTATAGATACTAGTATACAGAATGTGACTGACGTTATAACTACTATTAAACACTGAAGACGAGCAACATTAATTCAATGAAGAAGAAGGAGTTACTAATTTTAGTTTAAAAGGGTGACATTCATAACACTTCTATGGACAAACGTCGTTGGAAATTCAAATATGATGACTCCATACTTGATGACTTTATTCCAAATATTTCACATAGCATATGAATTATTCATCTTGGGAACAGTTAACATATTTGGAATAGTAAGCTGCGAAATAGCACCAATTGAGAACAAGTGAGTTGTATTTTAGCACCCATTCGACTCCAGTATGTTCCGGTAATATTGACGGTTATGAACTCTATATCCCACTTGACTTCGTTTATGTTCTGTAGACTTAACACGTTTAGGACAACGGTATATCAAAGGTTAAATACGACTTGTATTTAGGATACGTATGTTTTAGATCGGCTAATGTATAGGAGCGAATAAGAAAACAAAAGATCCAATGATTGTGGAAAGTGTTGAAACTTTGGAATGCACTGACTCAGATAATAGTAAAGTAACTCAGTTTCTATAAGTTATGTAAGAAATAATGGAAGTGGAAAGATACATGTACTGCGTACACACATTCATAAAATATGATGATGGTTACAAGGTGCAAATGACAAGTTCAAATATAAAGGTGTCAGAATGAATCGAAAGATTAGAATAATTCATCTATCCAAAGGTAAGAAAAAATCACGTAGGCAATTAGCCTTTAGTGGCCCAGTATCTGACTCCAGTTAGATCGGACGATGATTGTTATCGAAGTATACATGTCGTCAACCCTCGGATATTTTACCGACCTGGATCGCGTTAGTGAATAACGGAATTAAATAAGTCAAATATGAAAATGGATTTCGAATAAGTATATTTCATGCAATCGTTGATCGAGACAGACGATCAGAGAAACGAAGCGAAGAGGAGAGAGCGAAGCGAAACAAACTGGCCAGCACTTGTTCATTAGCACGCAAGAATAAAGCCATCTAATTACCGCTTATTTAACTAGCGACTCATGATCACTTAAATCCATATACATACTTGGAAGGGCTCGTTACAGACACCCTATTCTTCATTCTGTGTGTAAGTATTGATTTAACTGAGAAGGTTACGTGTAACTTGTAGACGTTAAATGTCCTTTCAGTCAACCTTTTGAGTCAACAAGTTAAAGTTTCACCAGCTATGTACTCTTTAAAATCGAGTTTCATTTTGGCGGTTTCCTCGATGACTATCTACGAGTTTGTCCTATCTTTCTGTCCAGAGAGATATTTCTGATGACATTGTTTAGATAGCCGTTATTTCATAGTACGTTATATTGAATATTCTCAAAGCATAATAGTCTGATACAGTGGATGAGACACTTAACCAGATTTATTTTGTGATGAAGAAGTATGAAGCTATGTAAATGGTTGTATTGGCCAGTCCATGTATTCTTTGCAAATTAATTTTTTATGAAACTATTCATCGTTCCGAGAAGACGGAAATCAAAGAATGCTATACTATTATCGTGTTCTTCTTCGCTAGTGAATTCAATAGCTGAATAAATGTTATTAGAACAGTTCTACAGCTTTTGTTTTTTGACATCATTGTCATGCATGATTAGTGTGTCACCTGCTTATCGACAGTGATACTCTAGCTCATTCAGAATATCATTACATGGTCCACTTCCTAGTTTGGCTAGAAAAGTATCAGTGAACATTGGGCCTAGGGCAGATAACATTGCTACTGCATCTATTTGTCAATAAGAACCATTGTTAAACGTGAAATAGATATTCATTATGCATTCAAGCAGAAGTTGCTTCATTTTATTTATTGGGATCAGTATCGTTATTTTCTTTTGTAAAATGTTATTTGAATACGTTATCGGTGTTTTCTGTCAATATAATATTTGTTAACATTTGCGCTGTTTTTCGAGATAACATAAATTTATATTAATTTCGTTTTGTATTGTTTGTTTTTGAACCTTCCCATTGATATTTCGGACTAAAGTTGATCAGTTTCTTATTGACATATGTGCATCCAGTGCGGATTACATCGATATCGCCTTAAGTAACAAGCGTTATAAGCAAATATAGATGGTGGCTAGTAATGGAATTTATGACGCGCGTTTCGTCAGCTAGATGTACCTTCATCCCAGAGTTGATATCTACTTCGGAACTTGAACCCAGTACCGTTCGCTTCAAGCGCCATAGCTTTATATTCATATTTTATACTGCATCTACAAACGCAAATACGTCTTCAACACTGGGCTTCACCAAGTCTCAGTGTAATGGTTCTAACAGTTTCACCAACCATTTTACTATTCAGTGGTGTGGTGAGTTTGGTATATTTAAAATCTGACAGAAAAGAGTCTTTGGCTTTTGAAGGTGAGGAAGTCATAGATTCGAGATGTAAGCGTTCCAAAAGGTTTAAGACAACTCAAAAGTAGTTTTTATGTATAGATTTAATGCCGTAATCAGTTTTGTTTAAAATTGCAATGTTTGATTATTTGTTTGGTTTAGAGATGCATTATGTACTGGTCGAATTTCAGTTTATGAATGCCTTCTCGATATTTATTAGCCAATAAACTCTTTATGTGGTACTTATTTCCTTCAATTTGGTTACAGTAATTAATCAGTGTGGTCTTAAAACTTTCAAGCTTAATATTTGTTTGGGGCACCAAGTCTTGTATCTTGCTAAATAGACCAGCGGTGCTAAACCATAATTGGTGAGATACAGTTATCCACCGGAGACAATAGAAGATGGTCAAAATATGTCTTAGATTGATTAGAGTCAGATATTAACATTGTTGAATGCCGACGCAGTGGTATAGCGACTAAGTGTTCGCGCGAGACTGTAAGTCCTGTGTACGGTTCCTGCGCGCGGGATCGTGGACGCGTACTAGGACGAAACTGCCGTCCAGTGCTTCTAGGTTTCCAATGGTGATCTAGTCTAAATTGACTCATGAATTCAATTATTAAATTACTACAGCCTTCACAAAAACTCCCAGTCTGATAATAATACACATTGGCAAATACAAAAATCTACATTCCATAAACATTCACGTGTAATTTTGTAACATTTTTAATCTCTTTGTATTTGTTAATATCACTTTGCACATGTTTTCATAAAAATATTGACAAATTTAAATATGATTAATGTTTCATGTTTGTAATTCAATTTAATTTTGAATTACGAATGGCAAATAATTCATTCTATCCAATCTTTGTTCATTCTTCTTATATTTGTCTCCATTTCTCGGTGTAATATGTTCTTTGGTCTTCCTGTTCTCGTTTGGCCTTCAGGATTCCATGTGATGGCTTGCCTTATGATGCAGTTGGGTGCTTTACTCAATATGTGTTCTATCCAAACCTATTTCCATTAATCAGCACTAAAGATTTACTCTTGATTCCAAAGATAAATGACTTAGTTTCTGAACCTAAACAAATTCGAATGGATAAGAGATTACTAGAATAATTTATATTGTTAGTCTTTGAAAATCAGTTCGCTTTGAAATTACTTTCTACCTTAAATCAAATGAAAATTAAGAGATATTAATTCGTAATGAAAATGGAATATAAAAATAACTGGATAAGAGTTGAGTTACATTTACCGTTTTTCAAAATACAATTTATGGACAATTGTAAACTTTGTAAATTATATCTCTGTAATTGTTCGACTGAATTACTAATATGTCTGGATAGACAGAGAATAAAAAGAAGTATAAGTGATGAGAGTTATCATCAACATCTATGTTTGCATAATTAAACCAACATTTTTACTTTCAAGATATAAGAAATACTCAAATAGTAATAATCATTTGTGAGATTCGTTAAATCATCTAATAAATCTTTATATTTATAAGGAAACAATAAAACCTATTTATGGAAATGTGTTTCGATCAATTTTCTGTTATGAATTCAATCTATTAACGGAATAAACTGATGAACTAGTATGAAACAACTTTTGAACAACAGAATGTTCTATAAATGTTTTCTTTAAACTTTGAATGGAGAATAATTCTATTTTTGCTTTTTAATTTTCTAAGAGAATTAGATCGTAACTTAAATCCAAACGAAACTAGTTTATCAGTATAGAGGTTGTGGAGATTAATAAGTTTTGATTGAGATCATGAACCGATTGATGTTAGACCACCATTAGAAACCTGGAAGCACTGGAGAGACGTTTCATGAACTCAACCAAAACTTAACAATCTCCACAACCCCCAAACTGATAATTACCATGTGCTCACTAGTGACTAGCTTCGTGAGAAAATACTCGGAGTTCTGATGAGAAGCCGTAACAAGTGGAGCTAACCTGTGTCGGGCAGAAACAGGTCTCTACCTTAGTACAATGGAAGATGGTTGCTCAACTTCGTGGATTGGTTGAGGTTAGACATTAGCACTATTAGATGCCGACTAAGTGGTCCAGCAGGTTAAGCGTTCGCGCGCGAGACTGAAGGCCCCGGGTTCGAATCCTGCGAGTGGGGTTGTGGACGCGCACTGCTGGGTCCCATAATAGGACGGAAAGGCCGTCCAGTGTTTCCGGGTTTTCAATGGTGGTCTAACATAAATCGGTTCATGATCACAATCGAAACTGTAGTTTATCTGCTTAAATGATATTACATTTAAATCCGATTATTTTAGTTTTATTTTGTCAAAGTAGCCCTAACTACAATATATATGCAACACCAATCGCATAAGGTAATATAATTTCTATTATTCCTGTTCGTATTTCGTTTGTTTTAATGTTAAGTATTCAGTTATTTGGTAACGTTTTTATTTTAACTTTTATTTACATACCATTTTGATTGTTAATGATATTAAACAAAAGAAATGATTCTTGTGAACATGTAATAATCATGTTTAATTTGTAGTCTGTATGATAAAAGCTATAAAAGATCAAATGATATTTATATTTAAACTTGGATTAATTTACAGTTTATATTGACACATTTAAAATAAGATAACTATTCAATTATATTCTATATTTGATATATTCAGTCACATAAAATGGGACTTGATATTCATTTTTTTTTCTTTTAATTGTTAAAGTTGAAAATATTAATGACAGTAATGAAGGTAATATTATTCAAAATAGATTAACAGGAAGATGATAGTATATGTATTATATTCATAAAAGCAAATACTTCAGTGATAAAGTTCAGATATATTCTTATGTAATAATAATATGATTAATGCTAATGAACAATCATGAACTAACTTTCACAAATATCCCAATAATTCAAGGTAGTTGTTCCTATACAACATTGAAACTTTCCACTTAGACTAATTTTGATATATATATATATATATATATATATATATATTTGAAGAAAAAGAGAAAAAGTGTTGGTTTAAGTGTAGAATAATCAACTTTTTTTCTATAATTTAGTACTTTCTTGAGATTATCTAACTGATTTTGTATAAAATGTTGTATTTTTGATGGAATACTTACCTTACCAACTTCTATATGAACTCGGAAATTAGAGTATGTAGTTAAAATAATTTTAACAAATGTATTGCTAATTACTTATCAGATAATTCAATAATTTGCATATCATCATTGATAAGTTCACTTCATTTATGTTATTATATTCAAATTATGTACATTATATAATACATATGAAGTTTATAACAACTGTAAATGTAAGAACTGTTTTATAATATGTTTATCTGCTTTTTTTAAGCAAAGATGGATAGTGGCTAACAGTGGGATCGAGGACGCACGCCACTTCGTCCTATTTTGGACTCGCCAACTGGATGTGCTGCATCCCAGAGTTGATGTTCACTCCGGGACTCGAGCCCACTACCGTTCGCTTCAAACGCCTTAGCGTTATCCACTTACCCACTAAGTCGTGATAGCCACCTGCTTGTGCAATGGGGTGAAGTTTAAATTCACTTGATATTGTTTTACTTGTATGTTCCCACTGTTATTTAGCACTGCAAATTGATCAGTCTCAAGTTGGGATATGTACATCCTGTGCGGATGCCTCGATATAGCCTCAAGTCACAAGCTATTTTTAAGCAAAGATGGACGAGTCCCAAATAGGACGAAACGGGCGTCCTGAATCCCACTGTTAGCCACTACCCATTTTTGCTTAAAAAACGCTTATGCCTTAAGGCTATATCGAGGCATCCGCACAGGATGCACATATACCAATATGAGACTGATCAATTTGCAGTGCTGAATAACAGTGGGAACATACAATTAAAACAACACCAAGTGAATGTATATCTGCTTCTTTCATTTCTAATATATTTTTAATGATTATCCAATTAACTATTATTCAGTAGTGATCAAATTGTTAGATAGTTTTTGATGTGTGGGCGAGAATGATAATGATTGTTTGTCTGCTTAGTCGGACATGTAGATAGTCTGAAAGGTGTTAGATGAGTTATATATTCCCCTACCCTTATTATTATTAGAACTCATTTATTTTTAATTGTTCATTGTTGTTGGATTGTGTCGGGTTTTTGTGTGGAAATATATTTACGTTGTGGTCAGGCTAATCACATGTTCTTGATCTGAGTTGTGTTGATATCCTGTAGAATAGACACTGGGAGGGAATCTTGTGTAGATATTCGTTTAAGGTAAATTAACGTCCCATACGTGTAAACGTGTAAACCCAGCCGTTATAACATTAAACAAAGTAAAACCGAGCATTATAACAGTTTTAATTTAAATTTAATCATAATGTGAATAAGTAGTGAAATGAAAATTTAATAAGTGTTATGAAAGAAGTATCACTGAAATAATTTTAGATTGATTTTATGGAATAAGGTATAATCAAATATTTAACTTAAACGAAATTGAACTTGACAATCTCTCTCTACTTAGCGGGGCTGGGACACGTCGGAATAGCTAGCTTATCGGTCGTTATATCACAGAGTTTTCATCCCGTTCTCAGATAAGGTGAAGTGATAACCACTTCAAACATAACACATTTATTAAGTAAACTTTCTAAAAGTAAAAGAAAAGCGATGTTGGAATAAAGTCACTTTAACTTCCACATTGTCATAGCAATAGAGGCTTATTTTAGAATCAGCAATCGGCACCTACATCATAGATGCTATAAATAAATTAATTTAAGAAAGTTTCATAGACACTTTAAATCAAATATCATTATATCCTCATACAGAATAAGAAATAAGCCACAAAATGTAACCATTCTATTATAAGCTTATCATTGTAATTGTCTATTAAACAATTTACAGCATAGAATTATCATCCAGAAGAGAAAATGTGTTAAAATCATCTATTCACAAACTACAATGTGGGTATTTCAAATTTCTTGATTATTCGCCAATTATGAACCATATTTTGAAATAGTCATTTTAACTTACTGCACTGAAATGCTTTATCGTCACAAAATAATACGCGATGAATCCTTACTATTGTATCTGTTTCGAAGTCAAGTAAATAAAAAAATCCTTATTATTTACAAGATTATAAGAGAATATCAAATTAAAAGAAACTTTTCCAGATGACCTTTTAGTGGTCCGAAATCTGACTCCAGGCAGATCGATTCTGATTGTTATCGATATATACATGACGCCAATCCTCGCATATAAATATCGACTTACATCGCGTTGGTGAATAATGGAACTAAATAAGTCAAGTACGAGAATAGATTTTTGAATGCGTATATTTCGTACAATCGTTGATCTGAAAACGAAGCAAAACAAAATGACGCGCAATGGAGGAGAGTCATATAAAAAAACACGATTAATAAGCGAATAAATGACAGGGTAAAAGCATGAACCAAGAAGAACGAATAAACTGGCTTGTTCGGAAGGTATAACAAGCTATGTGGGCTTGATATAGAAACGGACACTATAACTTTGTCATCATAAAAAAAAAGTAATTGGTTACATTAGAAACTGTCATCGATAACATAAAGATATAAAACGCACATGACATAAGTCTGAAACTTATCACATAAAGTGTTGAAGAACAAACATTTTTTGCAGGTATATAAGATGAAAGCTAGTAATCATTCTGGATACATGAATTCTACGTTCAATTAAATGAAAACTGACATTTAACATATTCCTGCTAATAATTATTTGCATACAAATAGTTACATTGACGTTGTATTTATTTCTCTTGGAAGAAACTAAACGTTTCATTAAACTGAATGATAACAATTAGTCTTGTTAAACAATACTGTTATCATGATAGAGTTATTACTCAGTGGAAAATGTATAAACAATAATCCATAAAAAATGAATTATATTTTATAATCATTGATTATAACCCAATTATTATTCACTAATATAGTACAGTTACGTATATTAATCTAACAAATCTGTAATGATCAACTGAGGTGTTGTAAAACTTGATCAAGTGGTCGACATCTCTGCGATGGCGATAATTTTAGAAAGAAATGGAATTCATTAATTGATGACACTCAATATCTCTTTTATTAACTTGATTAAACAACCAGACATGTTCTTCCATTATTGATTAATTAATCATCCATTCTCAATTAATCAGAGTAATATGGTCAAATTTTACTTCATAATATGATATGTTTTAATGTAGTTCAATGAATTGAATTATTTTTACTGGTTAGTGCTGGAAGTGTATAGGACACAAATAGAGGAAAGCACCCAGCTGCATCATAAGGCAAGCCATCACATGAAATCCTCAAGGTCCAAGGAGAACTGGAAGATCATAGAATACATTACGCTGAGAAATGGAGAGAGACATGAGAAGAATGAACAACAATTGGATAGAATTAGAAAAGAAGGCCCAGGACAGAGTGAGTTGGAGACTGCTGGTCAGAGGCCTATGCTCCACTGAGAGTAACAGACGTAAGTAAGTAATTGAGTGATTTCAATGAAGGTCAGTACTGGAGTCTAGGATATGCGTTTTATTCTATTTAGGATTCGTCGATTGATTGTACTTATATATCAGTGTTTATTCCCGCACTGAGATTTGAATTCAGTACATGTTGTTTCAAACATTAGTGAATGAGTCTTAGTGTCAACATTAGGACTGTAATTCAGTAAAAATGGTCTGAAATTTGAAAAAGAACTTCTTAACAAGAACATGGTCGTCAATCATGATCATAATTTTATTGTATTCAACCCGATAAAAATATATGCATTACACTTAACGTGTGAAGAATAAACTGACTTTATAAACTGTACAACTCACGTTGTCATTCTTACCTTTAAGCCAACAAAATATAGGTCATTTTCATGGTGTATATGATTCTTCAATCAATCAATTATAGATTTTAGTCATCTACCTTATGTCAACTATCGTAAAAATCCTGGCAACAATCGTTTCCTAGTTCGAATAAATGTACTAGCTAATACAATTCAGTTCTTCAGTATTTTGTATTAAAACTGTATCCTAACAATGGTATATTGGGAAGTAGTTTTTAGTGAATTCTCTTTATTTTTATTCAATGACACAATTGGTTATGTTAATTCTAAAAAATGTCAACGGATATTTATTCATGGATTATTATTAAACAAACATTGTGAAATAGAACATACAACATCTAATTAATAAAGTCAGTGTAAATTTGTTAGAATCCATTACTTTAATTAAATTTCCACTTTTAACGAATTCTAAAAAAAAATAAATAGTATTATCGATTTCATCATAAATTTAAGAAAATCTCTCTCATTATTATTATTATTATTATTACTATTATTATTACTAATATTATTACCATCATTATTATTACTATTATTACTATTATTATTATTTTTATTATTATTATTACCATTATTATTATTATTATTATAAAACTACTCTTGTTGTGAACTTGTTCTCAGTTTTATTTATTACCTCAAAACTTTAGGGTTTATGATACTTTTATGATACACTATCATATACTCATTTACAAAAAAAAAAAAGAAATTTTTATGTATAACCCTTCAATGTTATATTAGAACAATATGTGTCTATATTTCCAATTAATTGAGTTAAAAGTGTAAACAAACAATTGTTTTTCAATATGTAAATAAATAGTTGTGTTCAATGGAAGACCAATAAACTTAAGGTCAAAAGCATCTGAACACTTGTTGGTTATTATATTCTTTATATGTATATTAAGTAAATTGAATCTAGTAGAAGACCAACAAAGATACTGTTATATCATTGACAAAATAAATAACATTTTAGTAAAATACTATTGATAAAGAATTATTCTCGTCACAAAATCATAAACCATTGACAGAATAATAACAAATGTTTCGGTGTACTCAAATTAATGGTAAGTATTTTTCAGTTACTTAATTTAATCCATTGGTACTGATAATGAGATTCATACTGCAATAATTCTGTGGATATTTTTTATCATATCATGATAAGATGTAATTCTTAGAGTTTTAGTGAATTGTAACCAGTTAAGTTTAATCCGTGTTGGGTATGAAATAGCCATCCACTGCAGTCAACGAATCATGTTTCAACAATATCGTGAGTTGATTGAAGTGAGACATTTACAGAGTCGGATACTTGCTTAGTGATTTTTAGGTTAAGCATTCACGTGCGAGATCGAAGGTTCTGAACTAGATTCTTGCGTGTGATTTCTTTTAATTGAAAATAAACGTAAACGGGATAACTTTAATGATAAGTCACATGAATATGATCTTGACAGTATTTTTCTATTTGTGAGTAGTTTTCATTACGGATTCATGTCATTCGAAGAACTATTGAAAGCCTGCGTTTTTTTTTTATCAAATTATGGGAGAATCTTCATAAGTACACACTACTAAATCTACAAGGAATTTAATCAATTATTGTCTAGTTTTATTAAACACTAAACCATTTTTAACCTTATCGATACTGGATAATATTTTATTTACAACTTATTTAAACTTAAATGTTAATATAAAAATGTTTGTTATTGATGACGAAATATATTTTAAGTTTAAAACTGCTATCTAATTGAAATTATTATTATCTACGTGAGTAAGCTGTTTGTTTAATTTTTGGTTAAGGTCATGAACCGATTAATGTTAGGCGGTTTCATACTATTGTGGTACTCCTCAGTGGTGAACATCCACGATCCAACTTGCGGGATTCGAACCCAGGGCCTTCGGTCTATGCACGTGAACGCTTAAACTCTACACTACTGAGCCGAGACTCAACGGTTTTAATATCTAACCTCAACCAACCCACGAAATTGTGTGACCATCTTCCATTGTACTGAGGTAGAAGGTTGCCTCTACCCACACGGATTAGCTCTACTGGTCACGGCTTCTCACTAGAACTCCGAGAATTTCTTTACAAAGCTAGTCACTAGTGAGCACATGGTAATTATCAGTATGAGTTGTGAAGATTATGAATTTTTTGATTGAGATCTTTAACAGAGCACTGATAATTTTAAATAAAATTAAAAGTCACGAGTTTAACAAATCACTGTTTAAAGAAGATTAGATGTTAATTAAATTGCAGTTTAATAATACATGAACTTATTGATAACTAATTGGTGAATAATCTAACCTTAATATCTTTAGGTGGTTTAGCTGTGCAATAAGTAATAGTGATATATATATATATATATATATATATATATATATAAGAATTTATGCTTGTTGGAGGATATTTTAAAATATATGTTAATTGGTAGGTCTTTTCTATTGCATATGATAAATATTATTGTGATACTTACGTCATTTAAATTGATAGAAATAGGTCATTAAATAGTTAGTGATCATTCATTGACTACCATGTTAGGTTGTAAAAGTCTCAATAAAGATATGATTTCATTTATATACAAACCTATTTTATGAAACGATATTAAAATCAAAATGATTGTAAACATATTATTACTCAAAACCTATGTTAAAGTGTAATGATCAGTTTGAAAGTTCGAATACCATCGAATAAAGAATCAAATACACAAAATTTGGCTTGCAGTTCTCAATACGCAAATCAGTACGACTAAAAAGAATCTAGCAGTAATGTACAGGGAATAAATTACATACTTACAACAATGTTTATTTTAAAGAAAAGGTTTTTAGAAACCCTTAATTCATAATCTCACAACAATAAAATCGATTCAATAATGTTCCTTTTTTATGAGAACGACACTCTATACAAATGGCTATTTCTGACAACCTAGATGAAGAAATTCAAATTTTTCGTTATATTTTAATCGTAGATCGAAATTCAGTGGTCACTACTACTCAAAATAATTTGTTTTACGATAAGTTACAACTGGTATGGTTTTATTATTTTCCTTACTTTGATACTTTCTTCTTGAAACCCATAATATTAAATGACTTGAAACTATATCTATTCGATAAATGTCAAGGATATGATGATTTGGAACGAATAACGGAATGAATTACCATCATCAGAGATATCACTTAAATTCATATGATAGTAAACAAATGTTTCGTAAGGCCGAAGGATGATCCTAACAACTGGCAACATTCAATAATCGTTAAGATAGTAAACACTGATAAATTTGTTTTAAATTATAAATATCCACTTGTTATCATTGAACCTTTAAGTTTGATTTTTAGTTAATCCTATAAAAAAAACTAGTGATCATGTTTTCCAATGATTGATTTTATCATGACCAGATAAAAATGCATTTAGTCATAACACGTTTGTAGTTGAAGAATATACGATTATTAGAAATTATCTCTTGTTTCTAAAAAGTAGTACATTTTACATGAGATAAACTTGAAACTTTTCGCATAAAGATATGTGTCATCAACTATTCTTTCAACTGACATCAAGTTAAGTTTAACGCAAGCATTTGGTTATTCAGGAATAATACTAGCTGTCATCTGGAAACTTCTTTTGTTTTTGAGTAGTAATATAGATTACGTCAAATAAGATAAAATATTTATGTATATTGAAATATATTGTTTACATATGGTATTTTATTATCAGGTGTAAACAATGCAGTAAAGTTATTTGGATTATGCTCTGTATGTATATGGACTTTATTTATCATTTCAAAACACATTATTCATAATCAACCTGAATTAACACAATCAATGGATAAATTAGAAGAAATTCCGAAATTATCTACTGATGCTGATTCACGCAATCTACCGTTGATATTTATTGGGGGTCATCAAAGTTCAGGTAAGTAATTTTATTATAATACTAGTTATATTTTTTAAATGGTAGTACCATACATATCACGTTTACTGGTGTGGTGAAGTTAGATTACCACTATATTTAGTATGACATTATATAAATAAGTCATTCATTTACGAGTAGTGTTATTGCACTTACTTGCTAAAACCTAGTAATTTACACCCTATCTTTAAGAAACACTAATTGATAATTTACAAAGTTTGAGGAATGATGGAGTATGTGCTTATAGTGCCAACAGTTTTTTTCCATTTAAGTATTAAAAAATGGGTTTACTATTTGATTAGTTTTGGACACATTCCTTTAGTTAGATTGTTAATGGTAGTTAAACATTAGAAATCTACTATAGTCGACTCTAAGAAACGAAATCAGTTAATTTATAAACATTTAAAAGAATTGTAGAAGTTTGTTAAGCTCAAATTTTAAATACATGAGCACCGGAAGTCACCACTACACTTAAATTATTCATGTTAATCGTGTCTGTTTTAGCTGTTTTAGCACGAAGACCTTTTTCTAAACTGACATTTAGGAATAATTTCACTGTTTATCCAATTTACTACTTATAAACGTCATATCTTATCAGTGACTGAGGGTGAATATAATACTTCTAGAAGAAATTGTATTTTAAGCATAATGAGTTAAGTAGCAGTTAATTAGCTCAGATGTGATTTTCTTCGTCTGAATTACGGTAATATTAACATTTTATATTCATTTCTTTTCATTAACTCAAACCGAGACCGAATGTTTCAGTGTTACCAATAGAGTATAGCTCTAGGAAATGGAATTCTCCAGATTATCTTATTTGCGTTAACTGGCACGAGTATTTTAATGCCATAAGTGACTAATAATAAAAATATCTATTATTATCATAAGTTCCGGGAATCACTGCAGACTTCCCATCAATTTACAGATATGATCAGGTTGATACAACAGAAATAACACTAAAGACATGAGAGTAGATTATTTGAACGGACGTTAGTAAAGTATTTTGACTGGATATTTTCGACAGAGTTGTTAATAATATTCAGTATGTGATGCATGAATGATGCATAACCAGAGGTGAAAGAAATTTCAGTAATAGTTATGAATTTTGTAATCATAGTATTAACAGTAATAAACAGCATAAAATAAACTACAGGGAGCTAAGAAAGTGAAATATCTTGAACATTATGTATGTTTTTGTTTAGTAGATGTTTCATTTTTCGTTTGGAAAGAACATTATATAATTTCATCCTTAAAGTCCAGATTGATTTCCCCATTACTTTTGTGTTTAATAGTTAATGAGACTCATTATTACTGTTTAGGACTCCAATGCATAAAGAGACTATAAAATGCGTTCTGTTTTCTGAAGAGAACTTTGTTTAATAAAGTAGCATTTACATTTAAGGTCAGGTAGTATGTTGTGTGCTATTGATGTCGATTGATATATGTAGTATGTATCATCAGTCGAAAGTGAAATACCTGGTGGCAGAAGGTTAATAAGATCGAAGAAAAGAGAACGAGAACAGAGAATGATTGCTGTGGAAATGAAGGAACAGTCATGTCTGAGATGACTGACTAATATCTTGCAAATGAAATATTTATTGTATAGTTCTCAGATTTTACTAAGAGATTCTGTAACTTTGTGTTCAAATACATTTGATTGTCCCCACTTGTACTCTCGTTCACCACAGTAGATTAAAGTATTGTACTCAAATAAGTAGTGACTTTTTCGTTGTTCTAATGAATGATTTTTTTCAGTAGACCTCAGAATCTATGTAGGCAACTTAAAAATAATGGGTTCCTGAAATTAATATAATTTGATATGAAGATAGATATTGGCTAGCAGTAGAATCCAGGATGTGAGTTTCACTCTGTTTGAGATTTATCAGCTGTATGTACCCACACTCTTGCTAATTTTCACTCCACGAATCGAACCCAGTACCTTCAATCTTAAAAACTGACACGTTACCCACTGAACTATCGAGTCCAAATATCGACTAAATTGTGTAATTGGAATAAATATTATTATTTTATTTGTAAGTGTTTGAATCTTCCCACTTTTAATATTGATTGCCGAATTTCGACCAGTACTAGATTTGAGTCTTAGAGTGAACATCAACACTGGGATACAGGTACATCCAAATGATGAGTTCTAAATGGAAGGTAACGCGCGTCCCGGATTTTGTTGTTGGCCACTATCCATCTTAAAATATTTGTGAGTTAGTGGTGCTATTAAAGTAATTTGCTCGGGATGTAGATATTCTAGAACTGACTGATAAAAACCCAATCCTTAATATTAACAACGGGACGATTCAAAAACCTCTAGACAGAAGATGATAATAAATATAATTCAGTTGGTGAAATTGATAAAACAATGAAATTAATTTCTCACTACACATGTCATTTAGCTTGTTATCAACTATGTTAACACTTACAAAACTAAAAGTATTCTTCATTCATGAATAAACTTTTCTAAACAAAATCTTTTTATGCCAAATGTCGAGACATACTATATTAATCAATTATTTGGTTTATACGGCTCATACTTACCTTGGAAAATATTTGGGTTTTTATGCTAATCGACATGAACATTCTGCCATCTGTTTAGACTAGATTTTATCTGTTATAACTATAATTAGTTAATTGTACAAAAATTTATTTTCAACTATTAACTTAGAGTTATCCATATGACATTAGTAATGTAAACGCTTAACTTTGAACTAAAACCGTAAGTCCTACGTATCAATATATGTTTTAAATTAATTTATTCGTAATGTTTAAATTTCACTGATCGTATGCTAACCTTGTATTATTTACAGGTTTGTGTTTAATTTTACATACTATCATAGTTGATTATTTGAGAGGACATCTAAGATAAGATAAATGTTCTTTGATCACATCGATAGCCAAGAGTGAAAATATTTTCTAAGTTTTTTTCTAAACTCTATAAGATCCTTCTTGAAGTAAGCTTTTAGTATGCCTTCAAATTTGATGAAAAATATTGCGTTCTTAGCTATTTAGTATAACTTTATGTCACTTAATAATTATTCTATGAACAACAGATGAATTTTATCCTGAAATTTTGATTAGCTAAGTTGTATTTCATACACAATTTAATGAATATTCAAGCAATTAACTGGAAGTTTGTACTAAGAAATACATAGTCACATTACCAGTCAAACAAAACTGATACTTCAAAGAAGTTTTTGTGTTATTATTTTACTAACTCAAAGTTCAATGACCTCATGACATTGTATGCAATCGAGAAATCCAGAAATCAATTACGAGATGAATTGGGATCGATTTTTATTAGGAGTAAATAAATACAACGGATCACACGTTAGTAATCACACCAAATGTGTAGTGTTGTTTGAATATCAGTCAAAATGCATATATTTGCAGTGAATTGTTGTTTGACTGCGTTTACAACCAGTAAATGAACTGAAAAATTGGTTAGTAAACATAAAAATGGCCCCATACATATGAGCATGTGCATAATTATTAAATGGTTGAATTACAGTGAGATTAATGTAAATATATTGACCTTCGTTTAACCTAATTTTATCAGTTCTCTTGCAAACAGGTTATGTGTGAAGTGTTATACAAGTTCGATTAGAATGATATATTTATCGGTTAAAACATATGGAATGGACTAAAGTTAAACTTTAATAGTTTCTGTCCAGCAAGCCAAAAAAAAAGACTTGGTTAGAACGCTTTCCCATCGTGTCAGATTTTGTTCAAAAGAAAGCACTGATGAGGAATGAGCCACTGTTGAACGTTGTACATGAGATAATGTTTGCTCTCAAGTATGGGAAGACTAAAGAGGAAGAAATGGAGCATCCTATGGTTGAGAAGCTTCAAGGGTGATGAAATAGTTATAAAGATTGATTTCGCATTAAAAACTATAACAAAAAGGATGAATCTAGCTGTCAAGTTGATCTATCCGTATCAAACAAGTCACTCACAAAAACGGTCATATGTCGACAAATTCCCGGCCTAAAAAGATTTAGACCGAATTTATTCATCCGAAAGAATTCAGTTATCAATCTTGTTTTAACATCACCTATAATTTTTTGTTGCGGAACTTTCCTCATGACAATGATCATTTATCTTCATTCGTATCTGATCTTTACTCAGTTAGTTAATTTTGTTTCAATGATTACATGACAATAACATTATTTCACTTTTAAATAATTTTGATGCTTTACTCGTAGTTTTTTTATTCTAGAATATTCTTATATTCAACCTATAAATATTCAAATCATTTAGCATATAAATAACTCTTGTAGTTCTTCCATACTTATTCCTCTTTGCATTGATCTACACTGACGAGAACGTTTCTGATATTATTGTGTCATGTATGTTAGCTGATTTTTATTGATTAATACTATTATGCTTATATTGCAAACAGCTGATGAGAACTCGTGTTATTCTGTTACGTCGATTGTTCTTTCTTTGGTCAAATTGAACATAAATCATTGACATAACTAAGCTTTTTATAATAATTCTTCTGGCACGTTTATATTATCGCTTATTCTTTTCACCTTAATTATTAGGTACTGGATTATTACGTGTTCTACTGGATGTTCATCCAATGGTTCGATGTGGTCCAGAACCAGTAGTTACAAGAGAAATATTAAGACTCAGACCAAAGAATCGAGACGGTCAGGATTGGCTTTCACAATCTGGTATCACACAAAGTGTACTTGATAATGCTATTGCTGGTTTCATTGTATCAATACTGAAGAATATGGGACCACCTGCTGATAGATTATGTCATAAAGATCCTTCATCTTACATATATCTAAGGTATTTAAGTGAATTATTTCCGAAAGCTAAGTTCATTCATGCAGTACGTGATGGAAGAGGAGCTATAATGTCTACAATAATGTACGTTTAATCACTTGTGTATGCGCATATATAAACCGAACACATATCCATCGTTACTGAAAAACGTGTAAACTAAGACACGTATATATATATATATATATATATATATATATATATATATATATATATATATATATCAGGGAGAATTAAGTACAATTACATTTTAATTGTAACTCAAGTGTTTATACACATGGGGTTCATCGAAATTTGTTGCTGAAGAATTATAATTCACAATGAATCAGGTCATAATATTCGTCGAGATTTGTTTTACTAGGACAGTTCTCTACAATAACTTAATTGATAATACTTTTTCTATGAGATTAATTCATCCAAGAATATAGTCTCTTGATCGCAAATATTTAGTTAAGACGGAATGTTTCTGTAGAAATTTTTATGTAACTAGTTTTTCATTAAGATTTACAAGTTGTAATCTTTGACTGGTTAATAATTCATCTGTCAATAAATAATGAAGACATGAACGTGTTAAAAATTATGAATATAGCTTGGTGTTATTTATTTTTTTCAGCCGTAGAATAAATCCAACATATACTTCGGATAATATTCCTGAAGCACTTAACCAATGGACGGACTATACATCACAAATGATAAAAGACTGCCAACACATTGGAATTCATCGATGTATGACTGTACGTTATGAGTGTCTTGTCATAAAACCGAAGAGAGAGATTCAAAAAATCCTTAGTAAGATTCAACTTGACCACATGCTTATATGAATATTTTACAGATAACTATGCTAAAAAATTACTTTGATTCACATGAACAAAAAGTTTTCATTAGAAAAGTGTGAAACAATAATAATAATGGATTTCCTTATTTTAAGTCTGATAATGAGGGATGATTTCGATACTAAAATGAATTCT
This sequence comes from Schistosoma haematobium, assembly GCF_000699445.3. Taxonomy (NCBI): domain Eukaryota; kingdom Metazoa; phylum Platyhelminthes; class Trematoda; order Strigeidida; family Schistosomatidae; genus Schistosoma; species Schistosoma haematobium. Next base: position 20,513,222 of record NC_067197.1, on the reverse strand, counting down.
TTTCTTATATTTGATTCAATATGAGTTTTGTGATGAATTCTTTGACAATGTTAATTAGTCTAACCAAAAGAATAATTTCACCATAAAATGGCTTTAGTTACGAAATCTAACAGCTTATATACCTATAAGGGATTGAATCGGTACAGAAATATTTAAAAAGCACACACTTATAATTCGTTATCCTAATATATCAAACTTCATTAAGAAATAAAGATGAGAGGCTAATCTAACATAATCAACTACATCTTAATGTAAATATAGAATTTAATGTTTTATTTCACTGTCAGAGAAAAGGTTGTTATCTTTATAATTATACGTTTAAATCTAACGCTTCGATTTTTTTAAAGATTTTCTGGATCTTCCATGGGATGAAAAACTACTGAATCATGAAAAATATGTTAATGAAACTTCTATGATAAATAAGTAGGTTAATAATAATCTAAATTATGATCAAATAATTTCGTTATTAAATAGTTGTTAAACATTTGAATATTGTTCGTCTGTGTTCATTTATATGCAGTTTATTGCTGGAAATCAGAATTCGAAAAACCTAACAAAAGTAGTGTTAATGTAACTTTGTGTTATTATTTATATTAAGCTTTGAATTATAACTGATCGAAGAAAACGATATACATGACATTACTAACCAAACAAAATTAGGTGGGAGCAAATTTAAATCTTCATTCAACAGACAAATGTTAGTAGTAAAACAAAACAAAGATGTATATAACCGAAATCAAAAAAGAAGTCTGCTCGTTAATCTTTTTTGAATAAATTCTAAATCTTTAATCGACTTTAATAACCAAGCTTAGAAGCTTATCGACTACTCAATCACGTCAAATCAGTTAATTATTTATCTTAACTACACCTTTTACCGATCAAGGAGTACCTTGCGTAGACAACTGTTTATAAATATTTGTACATTTTTTGGTGATGGTTGTAGTAGTTCTCCACGTTTCAGCTCCGTATAGTAGGACTATCTGGACGTTCGTATTGAAGATTGTGACTTTGATATTGGTTGACTGATAGAAGTTTTGAGTTGCATATGTTTTACAACTGTGGGGATGCTGCCCTTCCATTGCCAATCCTCGCTTTTACATCTGTATCCGATCCTCCTTGTAGGTCGATGATGCTGTCCAGATACGTGAAATATTCCACTTGTTCCAGAGTTTCTCCATCGGGTGTGATTGGCTGGTGTTTTCTGCGTTGTATTTGAGGATCTTGCTCTTAATCTTGTGTATGTTGAGGCCAACTGGTGCAGAGGCTGCTGTTGTGTGTGTGGGATAAAAGGGCTAGATCATCTGTGAAGTTCAAATCGTCTGGTTGATTTCGAACTGTCCATTGTATTCTATGCCTTCCCTCAGATGGTTTATGAAACTAGTTTATTTATAACCACTTGAACATGAGAGTCGACAACTGTCGGAATATATATAGTTATTTCTTCGCATAAGTGCTGCCGCAAAACATTAGTTTACGTGTCTTAGTTAACATGCTTTTAAGTAATGATGGATATATGTTACGCTTACCTATGCATCTGTCAGCTGTCCTCTATGCACGACGTTTCAGCGTATTCCGTCATATGAACTCCGTATTACAATGACAGTTCTCTCAGCTATTCACTTCCTAGTGTCGAAGAAGGTTCCATAAAGTTCTCCTATCCACTCTGCCAAACGCCTCATAGTCAAGAAAGCTGATGACGTACAGTGACGAATTTTATTCAATTCATTTCTCAACAATGATCTTGAAGTTGGGTGTCGACTGAATCTTTCATCCGGTTAAACAACATTCTGTTGAAAACTTTTCCTGGTACCCATATCAGTGTGATACCTCTGTAGTCCTCACACTTACTCAGATCTCCTTTCTTTGGTATCTTGCTGAGGTATTCTTTTTTCCAGTCTATCGGCAGTTATTACTCCCCCCAGATCTTCGTGAATAGAACGTGGAGCATATATGCAGTTATTTCTATATGCGACTTCAGTGCTTCAGCTGGTATGTTTTCACATCGTGTTGCTTTCCCACTCCTGATTTCTTCGATCGTTGGTGGGTTGACATCCACAGGAATGTGTCTGCTGCTTCGATGCTTGGTGGATTCAATGGAGCTGGCCTATTCAAGAGTTCCTCAAAGCGTTCTGGTCACCTATTCCTCTGTTTTTGAATCTCAGTTGTTGGATTTCCTTCTTTGTCCTTAAGTGGTCGTTCTGATTTACAAAATTTCTCTGCTAATTTCTTCATTGTGTAACATAGTTGTCTCAATTTAAACATCATATCAGTGGATCACCGATAATTTGTGTTCAGTAAACATTCAAGGCACTTATATTGTGACTTACCTGAAGTTGTTAGGATCAAGTTGATCTAGCTGCTCTGTTATGCTAACCGTCTCCAGCGTACCCAAAGCCTTCATCTTTTGGATTATTCAACACGATATTATGTGTACATTGATCACTCTCACTTGAATTTTGATGTGGAATGTTATCAAGGTAAATTATTAAATATATGCAACATAATCTGTCTTACAAAACACACAAAGGCAGTAATGACAGTAAAATATACGTGTCTTCGGACAGATAACTGTATAATCAGATAAAGCATATCTAGGGCTAATGACAAAGCTCTATTTTATTAATCTCCTCTTCTCCGGGAGCATTGGTAACAAAAGTATTTGTTCGATACCCACATCATTATGTTGCATCCAATGCGTCTTAACACCCCTTTAATTAATTTGTAATATATATATATATATATAATTAGAGGACTATGAAGACAAATGACAGATAACGAATAAATTACCGGTATAAATGTCATCTGCTGTTTATTCACTCTTTATTGAAATTCTACCGTACTATGTGGATCATTACAATAATAACTTGATTTGTTCACAATGCAACTTTTTATTTGAGAAACACGTAGAAAGAGAAAGTGGAAACTTAGGTTTTTAGAATGGATTAATCTGTTATCAATTTTGTCATGAATTGACATTAGCTGAGACACCATTGAGATGAAATGGCATCGGATGATTGTCGTGATAAATTTGAAACCCACAGTTTAAGATTAAAGAGATCACTGCAAGACTTAGAGTCAAAGCTCTGCACTCCTGAAGAATATCATATTAGGACCAAATATGCTGTTTCTTGGGTTTCAATTGCACCCTAAATTATATCCATCTGCGATCAAAACCTAACTACAAATAAAGAAAAACTTACCGGGATATTTAAAATCTGGAGGTATTTTGAACTAATGTGTGGAATCAGCTAGGGGACGACTGAAAGCCACAGAGCACTGCCGACTCCAGCCTAGTTTAGCACTCTTTATGCACTTATGTATTCAAAAGAACACAGAATATACATCTATTTTACATAGTCATACATACAAGCTGACCTACATATCCACATCACATTCTGATGGTTCATATGAGAAAACTTGAACTAACTCTTAATACCTGAAATTAAACTAATAGTCAAGTGGCGATTCTTGATGACAAATTTCTCTGCATTGTGTGATAGATATTTTCTTTTTTTACCTATCATTTCAGATACGAAGCCAGTTCAGTTCAATTTGTTAAGGCTATACACAAAGAATCTTTATATGCTTGGTCTAATAGTAATTCAATAATACCCAGAAATCTTATTACAACTATGCATAAGAATAATAGTCTATTAGCTAGACTTGGTTATACCAGTGGAAACATTCCTCCAGATTATGAAGAAGTGTGTGAAGTTGATTTAAAATTGTAAATAAGAAAACCCAATAGGAATATCTTATTTCTTTTGTTCGTTTATTTATTAATATCTGTAAATTATGCTTGTAACCATATAGATTTATTTTCCATGTGTTTCTTGATAATGATTATTGGGCAATAATTCTACATGATTTGATAATGATATTTAGGGTTATAACGTTCGTGAAATTGCAAATATACCATACTGGGAAACGTTATTTTTCTTTGTGGGATAAGTGTTAATTCAATTCAAACGACAAAATATACTAGCATTGAAATGAGTACGTTTAAGACTACGAATCGAAAATTTAATTGTAACTCACGTAAATCTTGAGATGATCAGATAAATGTATACAATAATATGACTATTTGTTTTTTCTTAGTGGTACAATTTAAGTAATTTACATGATAATCAGGTTCCAGTCAAACTGGAAATCGATTTTATTCGAATTAGCACCAGATGAAACCTCATACGGCGAAGCAGTGTTTAAACTCTTTTTGGAACTTGGTATTCATTAGTGGAATAGTAGAGTAGTGATAGTCATTTCAACGTTTACAAAATACGTCTACACTCCATTAAATGTATAATACCATCATTTAAATCACTATCCAATTCTACTGAAACCTACTTATCGTTTACCTTCGAAGGCCGAGAGCATTTAGTTATGAAACATGGAAACTAGCCAGGAACAAAACGTTAATAAGTGATTTTTATCATTAATCAGTCCCACCAACCATTAATCAATGTTCAAACAGTGCAAATGTTAACGTTTTCAAAGGTATAAAAAAGCGAAATACGTTCATATATACATGTATTATATAGGTTCATGGCTCCTACTAACGGCTGTTAAGAAATATGAGACAACTGCTTACAACCAACTAATATCTAAATCAGCAAAAACAATTAAAAGGGAATTATCTTCATAAAAAAGTATATACCTAGTTGAATTTAACCATGATTCGTAAATAGGCAGAAAACAACCGAACTACAAGAACTCAGTGGAAATAGTTCGAATTTATTGAATTTGAAATTGCTTAGAATAATGTTTGGGGATGACAAAAACTTTAAATACATCGAACATAGGTCGTTAGATGAAAAGGAAGAACATTGGACAAAGAGCAAATACAAATGCAATAGGTTCTCACATTTTTGCTGATACAGCCTTTTAGAACTCAGTTTACGTAGAAAAAAGACCAAGACTACAGCTGGTTTACGAAGAATGCAATTAAAAATACAATCATGTGAAAATGCTTAGTATTATGTCAAACTAAAATCTGAGAACGCTAAACTCTTTCTTGAACAGATGTTATTTCTTTGACTCAGAATGATCCGTTATAGGGCTGAGACGAGCAACGTTTTCAAGCTGAGTACGTGTACTCGATATAACATCGGTAGTATCCGCCACTATAATGAAAATACACGTAAGAAAATTTTTTAAAATTTAAATCAAATTTCAAAGAATTGAAAGATAGGATAATAATGAAAATACGGTAGATAATCGAAATTATTTTTCCATATGTCAATAATATAGAACGATGTAAATCGATAGTAATTCATTTTAGTCAGTACACAAAGTTACTAGTAATTTATATTGACTGTGAAGGTTCATTCGTACATATCCAATATGAGTAAATTGAACCTTATCGCAGAATACGTTCCAAAATGAAAGATGTAATTAGTATATTAGAGTTTACAACGATTTATAGGTTATCCCTTCCGTTCGTATACAGATAAATCGGTAAGTCTAATTACTAAAATTATGAACGCTTGACCTCATTCAATAGCACTGTCGATCAACAATATAAAATTATGGACAGATTAGTGGTTGAATAGGACAAAAATATTAGTGTAATAAATATTGTCTTAGTTATTAAATAAATGAAGGGTGTAGTTGTTTCACCGATCTAAGTTATAAAGTAAAAAAAAGTGGTGGACGGTGATATATAAATCCCAACTTACAATTTTTCGTTACAATATCTACACTTTGTAATAAATGATGATATTTACGACGATAATATTTTATTTCACTTTTTAATTTTTCACGTTCGCCTGATTTAAGTGATGATTTTACTTCTAGTGGAAATGTGTTTACATCATCTTCTTTTCTGGTCAAGTTACATGCATTGTTTACACTTTCCGCGCCTAGGCATTGGATCCAATCGAGCAATTGACGAGAATCTCGTAAAATACTTTCAATAACATGATTATCAAACAGCTGAAAACAATTCCCCAAGAAAAATAATTAGGATATGCAAAAATATTACGAAGTGATAAAAAAAAATCAGGATACAAGTGTGAATTAAATGAAACACGAAAAGCCCAGTCGATTAAAGTGTCCAGCAATATGAAGGTAAACATCGATTGAAAAGACACGTTAACATAAAATATAGTAAACATGTAAACATATAGAAGCTAAGTATAATTCTAAATTAAAAATTCAAGAAACAGGGATACGTGGATATTAGGTTGACAAAATCCGAATAAAGTGATGTATCCGATTTTTAGATTTTGCTATTAAGTGTTGGAAACTTGGGACATAACTATAATGGAGTTTTAAAGTTGCCATGCTGTATGGATTACATATGCAGCTGACTGAAGCAGAATTAACTTAAAAGAAAGTTCATACACATAGTTCCCTTTATTATTTTAAAGAGAGCAAGAACAAAGATTGGTGCAGAATAATATAAATTCATTTTATTTCGTTAGGTTCTCATCAGCTCCTTACAACCTAAATTATTTGAAATTCAGATTATTACAGATATTGACATATTTATACATAAGAGTGTGATTAAGGATCAATATATGTGTATCATGATGTAGCGAAGATCCAGATAGAGTTAATGAGCTCATAAAATATTTGATTCGAATAAATAAATAAATTTAGAGAGGGAAAGTTCTAGAACATTGAAATAGTGATTAGAACTCATGAAAATAGATTAACGGTAATAAAGAAAATATGAATTGAAATCAATCATTTATGTATGATGTAATTTAAAAGAGTTGGAGTAATGACGCAATAAATAAATAGAGAAATAAATGAATAAAAGGGGTTATTGTTACCAGGGTAAAGAAAGATTTATTACTGTCTCTTTTTGTATACATAGATCTGGTTTTAAACGTTTGATTGTTATTGCTTCAGCAAATTTCAAAAGGTTGGAGTTTGATTGCTTGTTAATCACCTTGAAGGATTTCAGTATATCAACTTCATGTCCTGTATCAAGGATATGTCTTGCGACGGCACTGTTGAATGCGTTCAATCCATTTAATCTTAGACTTTTCGGAATATGTACTTTGAATCGGACGTAGGCTCTCCTTTCTGTTCTACCAATGTAACTGCTTTGGCAGGTACATGTAAATTTGTATACACAGTTGGTGGTAACATGAAAGGGATACCTGTCGACCTTGAATTGTGTCAAAGAACATGTTGTTTTGGACAGGACAATCAATTTCGCTGCAGGATAAGTTCTTGTCAGTGCAGTTTTTAGTCTCATATTGATTGATCCTGTGACATCGTCACCTTTGAATTGAAGTTGAGTAAAAATAGACTTTTTATTTGCTGTAATTTCTCTGGGTTTCTTATCTTCACGTTTGCCATATTTCTCAATAAATTTCAGTGGGTATCCGTTATTCTTTAAACATTTTTTAACATTCATAACTTCCTATTCTAGTGTATCGGAAGTACATATTCTTTCTGTTCTGTGAAAGTGTTTTGACCAGTGCCTTTTTGTAACTGACTGGACAAAAGCTATTGAAACTGAGATAACTACCATTCCATGTGTCTTTCTTATAAACTGAACGTTGAACTGTACCATCCTTTCTTCTTTTCATCGCAATATCGAGAAAATGGAACTTGTTTTCTTTTTCATGTTCCATAGTGAAATGGATATTTGGATGGGTTTCGTTGAAAAACTGTAGCAGATTTATTGCATGTTGTTGATTATTACATACGATGGAGGTATCATCAACATACCTCGAATAATACATCATTTCATCAACCGCTCGTTTGAGTTTGGTTCTTTCGAGGTTAGCCATGAAAATATCTGCTAGGACAGGACCTAACGGACTTCCCATCGCTACACCGTCGGTTTGTTTGTATATGATATCGTTGAGCTGGAACTGAACATCTTTTGTACAAATGAGTAATAGTCGTTTGGATTCTGGTACTGATAGAGATAGAATGTCAGAATGTTGACAAATTATGTCTATGGTTTCAAGAAGTGGTATTTTTGTAAACAATGCTGTTACATCAAAAGAAACCATAAACTTACCAGCAATATTTATGTGCCCCCGAATGCCCTGGTACGGCCGAGAGTGGGGAGAGTCCGCTCTCCCTCTCGAAATACTCTCACACGGCCGCGCGTATACAGCCTCTGCCAGGGAAGTCCTACTCATTGCCTTCTCGTGGCGGGGGTGTTGTTTACGAAAATGAGAGGACGAAAAGCGAATGTCCGGCGCTTTAACCGGATCACAAACCAATGGTGCACATGGGCTCCAGTATCCTGCGGGAACAAATGGCGTATGAACCAATCGTTGGTCACCGGCTACCATGGGATTGCATCTCCTTACGATGCTCCACTGCCTTGTGGGTTAGACCTTTAGGTCAAAGGCTCGGGGTGTGGCCCCCTAAGATAACCACCTGCTTCGGTTTGGGCACCCACGCAGTATCACAGCCCACACACAAATGATGAACTCTTTATGTCTATGGAAATTACTTTTCTCGCTTCGAAAAACAATCAATTGATTCGAATTATTATCATTACAATTATTGTCATTATTAATACTATTATTATTATTACTACCATTGTCATTATTATTATTACTATTATTATTATTATTATTTTCCACATTATTCACCCTCTTTTATACTTATACAGCGGCTCGTCTTTGGTGGAAATTCGACTGTATCTAAACGTTCTCGAGTCACTGTCCGGTTGAAAATTGTATGTTACCACCGAATACGAGAACTGAAGCAGTTTTTCTGAAACCACGTGCACCATTCAAACTGGCTGCCTTCAACGTTCGCACATTTATGCAGGTCAGACAACAGATAGGGCTGGCTATGTCTTTGGAAAGTCTTAATATTGATGTTTGTTGTCTATCCGAGACCCATATTTAAGACTCTGGTGAAGTACTACAAATTCGATCTCCATCTGTCGATTCGAAAAGCTTGTTTTCCGTGCGCTTATCCGGGGACCCTGTGGCATCTTCGTCGGGTCTTGCTGGCGTTGGTATCGCACTAAGCGCTAGAGCTGAGGCAGCACTAGTCGATTGGATCCCCATTAACAGTCGGTTATGTGCTGTTAGATTAGAAAGTTCCATCAAAGTGAGAAGAAATAGGCGTGAGAAACGATGTCTTTTCGTCATCTCCGCCTATGCCCCGACAGATTGCAGCCCGGATGCAATCAAGGATGAGTTTTACCACCAGTTATCTGTTCTTCTCCAGAAAGTGCGTTCGACAGATATTGTAGTACTAGCCGGAGACTTGAATGCTCAGGTCGGGCGTCTAGGCACAGAAGAGAGTCGTTTAGGTGGCCGATGGGGACTCGTTGGTCGCAGGACAGATAACGGGGACCGTCTACTGCAACTTTGCACAGACCACAACCTGTTTCTGGTTAGCACCAACTTTCGGCACAGTCATCGCCGATGTGCCACCTGGCGTCCTCCCTCTGCATCTCAAGCCTGGACTCAGATTGATCACATCGCGATCAGCTACCGCTGGCGTGGTTGTGTACAAGACTGCCGCTCCTTTTGGAGTACCTATCTGGACTCTGACCATGCCTTGGTCTGCGCCAATCTTGCCTTACTTTTCAGTGGACAACGAAGTGACCGCCATCAACGGATTGATATTAGCAAGCTGGTTGCAACTTCTGTTGCAAGTAAGTATCGAACCGAGCTAGCCTCTAGGTTAGCTACCACTCCACCGAAAAGTATAGATGAGCATTGGTTGCAATTGCATGACGACATGAAAATGGCGGGAACAGTCAGTTGTGGGTTTGCGAAACGTCCCGCTTTTAAGCACTGGGTTTCTTCTGGTTCCTTACAACTCATTGAAGCCCGTCGGTCTACTCCGGGTGACCGTGAGTTTGACCATAAACGAAGGATGTTACGTAAGGAAATTTGGCAAAGCTTGCGTAAGGACCGAGAAGCCTGGTGGTCGATGCGTGCTAATGAGCTGGAAGCAGCAGCTGCATCTGGTAACTAACGGAAGCTCTTCCAGCTCATCCGAGCCACTGGCAGCAAGAAGTCTGGTGTGAGTGAAACAATCTGCGAGGATGATGGGATGCCAATCACTAACAGCCATCGACGTCTTGGACGATGGGCAGAATTTTTCGAAGGGCAGTTCAACTGGCCTGCTGCTCCGGCAACATCGGTCAGACTGTCCTGCCCTCCATGGCCGGTGACGACTGATCCACCAAACGAGGAGGAAGACCGCAAGGAACTCCAACTCTTGAAGCGTTACAAATCACCTGGCCCAGATGACTTACCTCCGGCTCTTTTTAAAGATGGCGGTGACTTTTTGACTAAGGAATTGACGACGTTGTTTAAAAAGGTTTGGGAACTAGAGAGTGTACCAACGTCATGGAATGAGTCGATAGTTGTCCCTATCTTTAAAAAGGGTTCACGTCGTTCCTGTAACAACTATCGGGGATAAGTCTACTTCCGATTGCGTCCAAGCTATTGGCTTCCGTCATACTTCGTAGGTTGTTCAAAACCCGCGAAAGATTGACTCGCGATAAGCAGGCTGGGTTTCGTTCTGGTCGAGGATGTATTGATCATATATTCACCCTCCGCCAAATGTTAGAACACCGCCATACTTATCAAAGGCCAACAATCGTAGTGTTTCTTGACATCAGGGCTGCCTTCGATTCGTTGGACAGGACTGTTCTCTGGGATTGTCTATTGAAGAAGGGTGTGCCTGAGAAGTTTATTAACATCCTAAAATCCCTATATAAAAACACCTCAGGCAGAGTGAGGGCATACAACCACCTCTCTCCATTGTTCCATTCGAGCAGTGGGGTTAGGCAGGGTTGCCCAATCTCACCATTCCTCTTCAACTTTGCCATCGATGACATTCTGGAAACAGCTCTGATGAATGTAAGTAATGGTGGTGTGGACCTGTTGCCTGGAGAAAGACTTCTCGACTTTGAGTATGCGGACGATATTGTCTTACTGTGCGATAATGCCCGAGGCATGCAATCCGCACTTAATCAGTTGGCAATCAGTGTCCGTAGGTATGGTATGTGCTGCGCACCTTCGAAGTGCAAAGTACTTCTACAAGACTGACAGGATCCCAATCCTGTATTCACCCTGGATGGTGAGCAGATAGAAGTAGTCGAGAAGTTCGTGTATCTGGGTAGCTGCATAAGTGCTGGTGGGGGTGTGAGTGATGAGATCAATGCACGAATAGTGAAAGCCAGAGCGGCTTATGCCAATCTGGGCCATCTTTGGCGACTTCGTGATGTTAGTCTGGCTGTAAAAGGTCGGATCTACAACGCGTCGGTGAGAGCAGTTCTGCTCTATGCTTGTGAAACCTGGCCTCTCCGAGTTGAGGATGTTAGACGACTCTCTGTGTTCGATCACCGCTGTCTCCGAAGGATTGCTGACATTCAGTGGCAACACCATGTCAGTAATGCAGAGGTTCGGCATCGTGTGTTCGGGCACAGAGATGATAATTCAATTGGTGTCACCATCTTGAAACACCGACTTCGGTGGCTTGGACATGTTCCACGAATGTCGTCCCACAGAATTCCGCGTCGTGCATTATTTGCCGACTCTGGGACTGGTTGGAAGAAGCGGAGAGGTGGTCAGTGCATGACATGGTGTCGTGGTATGAAAGAAAGCTGCAAAGGACTGGCTTGTGTTGGTCCTTCACGACTCCCTGGCTGGGGTCCGAGAGATGGTACAACACAGTGGCTAGAGACGTTATCAGATATGGCTCAGAATAGAAGCCAATGGCGATCCTGCTGTAACCTTCTTTTACTTTCTTCATAAAAAGTGGTTGTATCTTCCTTAACTGAAAGATTTCTTCTGACTGTACCTTTCCGTTCCCTCGTTACTACCACACTACCTTACACCAATCTCTTCGTTATTGTTCTCTTTTTCTTTTGCGCTCCTTAGTTTTTTTTTTCTATTTCTCTTCGAATTCTCATTGTTTGTGTGGCGCATATATATTGGCGCTCTCTTGTACCAATATTCATGTGTTCAAATAAATAAATATTTATGTGGTTCATGCTGTCAGCAAATACAAAGGAATCCTTTATTGTATAGGTGGCTAATCGTTGACTCACTGGTTCTAACTTATCTGCCAACCATCGTGCAACTTTGTGATATGGTGAATTGATCATTGACAAAATAGGTCTAAGAGGATAACCTTGTTTATGTATTTTCGGTAATCCATACATGTGGGGCAAACGAGACCCACGAGTTCGTAGATTATTGTAAGTAGAGTTGTCGATCATCTTCTTTTTCAGATCTCTGAGTACTTCGGTTATTCTTTTCTCAATGGAATCAGTTAAGTCTTTGTTACTTTTTTCTAACTTGAATCTCATATGGTCATTCAAGATGTACTTCATCTTAGAGACATAATCTGTTTTGTTCATTAGAACAACACTTGAGCCTTTGTCTGACCGTAATATCATTATATCATCATTTCGTTTAATATTTCGAATCAAACATTTTATGAGCTCATTAACTCTATCTGGATCTTCGCTACATCATGATACACATATATTGATCCTTAATCACACTCTTATGTATAAATATGTCAATATCTGTAATAATCTGAATTTCAAATAATTTAGGTTGTAAGGAGCTGATGAGAACCTAACGAAATAAAATGAATTTATATTATTCTGCACCAATCTTTGTTCTTGCTCTCTTTAAAAGAAAGTATAAAAATGACAGACCATGAGTAGTCAGCAAAGTTATAAACTGCTGGTTTGGTTAGAATAAGGTGTAAACCTAGTGATAAATTTTCAGAGTAACAAAAGTCAACTGTTCGAGACTCTAAATAAATATACCAATCATATGTGTTCCCATTATTCTCGTAGGACATTTCATTTGACTCCTTATTTTCTGTTCAGTTCCTTTTCATTCAATTTAATATGTTCTACATTTATTATTTATTTATTTCGTTATGAAATTTAAAACTTGTAGCCAATGTACTTTTTACAGTGTAATACATCTGACTGTTTGTCAATGCATCAGGTCCATAAATTTGGCTGCAGGGTAAGTTTACAAAGAACTAGTTGATAAGATGAAAACAGACGCATCAATTAAGGAACATTGACTTATTTTGAAAAAGTATCCGGTTTAAAAACTTCATTCAATAATACGACGTACATCATTTTGATTGCATAGACTTTCCAATCTTCTAATAATACTAATGAGCAAATCAGTTGACTTGTCAACATTAACTGTAAAACAAAGAGATAGTAAACTTTTGGTTGGCAACGAATCATGAAAATCTACGACAAATATTCGGTAATGAAAAATGGAACTTAAAATAGGTATTATAGATGAAATGTTCAGTAGAAACAGGGATCAAGGACACACTGCCTTCAGATAAAACTACTTTCTTGTATCTAGTGATTTTCTAAAGAAAAGTTATTAACAACAGGGAAGTAATCGTTGAGATATCAATAATCAATGTACCTCAAAGAGTAAAACTAAACAGCTTAAACACTTCTTTCGTTCATTAATGACTAGGCTTACAAAACAACAGACTGACCATTCTTTTTGTACTAGTGATTTCAGTGTTTATAACTATACATTCAGAATAACAGAAATCAGGTAAATATGTTATTAAAACGTTTACGTGTTCATGACTGATTGGTAGTTTTTCAACTAAATGGGCATCTGAAAATTCAGATACCTTTAACATATCACCACAATGAACACAGATGATAAATCAAATCGGCTTACTTGATAATATTTTTTGACATTTAAAAGAACATTTTCCACATCGATTAACAAGAGACATACATAAATGATCCATTTTCCTTGCATAATAATGCAGCCTTACATGAGCATAATGAAGAGACTGAAATAGATTTGGAAGAAGATAGAACGATACAATCATTTCAAAATGTTAAATCAAAATAATATTAATTTTTTGTACAATGAGACAAGGAAATGTAGAAGAGAAATAAAAAGTACGCTGAATAATCATGAATAAGTAATAAATAAAGATTGAATCTAAATAATCATATATTCAATCAGTTATATTTCTAGGACAATAGTAAAATAAATACGTAGTGCTTGAACACAAATTTAGTATCATGTATCATCCCAGCTCGGAAGCTATTTATGGGTGCACTGAGATTTGATAGCGAAAAATTTCCACACTGAACGGCGTCACAATGATTTAGTAGACACAATCAGAACAGTGAACACCAATATTCGTTTGGTTGTGTGAAAGTTGAATCAACAAAGACTACTTAAGAGAAGAATGACTATCAGTGAAGAATGTTTAGTCAGTAAGTCTACAAGATAAATATTGAAATTATCGCGGAAATAAATAGAAAGCGATGACGGGAAAGCGAAATTCAAGTTACAAGAGCAATTTTTACTGTCTCCGACTTGTATAAAGTGTGAGCCTTCATACAAAGCAACAGAAAACTGAATAAACTATTTTAGATGTCTGTTACAGTTTCCACAGAACTAAAAACCCTTTGTGAAAGGAAACATTGCCACATATTTACATTACTAATGATAATAAAATTATTGGCTTGTTGAATACTTCTCCATAAATCTCGAACATAGTCACTGAAAGACCACTGCTCTAGCTGGTAACTTACAGCTTAAGGACAAGATTTTTACAGAGTAAAATAGATGATTGAAGAGTTAAGCTATTCATGAATACAAAGCATAAGAGATAAACATTTCAACTAGGCGAAATCAAAAACAGACTCGGTCAAAATTAGATACTAAAATGAAAACAGTGAAATGAATTGATGGATTACATTGTCACGATTGACTAATAACTTACCTCTATAAATGTTTTCATATTATCCATTATGCCAGACTGATCAATTAAACCAATGTTATCAGCATGTGAAAGTTTTACTTGATTATCAACCAATGATTGAGAATAAGGCATTGATGATAATGATAATGATCCATGTTGTTCTACATTGTTCAAAACATCTAATAGAGAATCTTCATTGGACAGATTTGAAGTGATCAATTTCTTTAATTCTACAGTTGTACTATGCAATTCAGGCAGCAGTTTGTTCAAGTTATGACATCGACTAATAGTTTTACAAGTATTTGTTAAATAAAAAAAATCTTTTTAGAAAAGGCAGTGAACTAATTAATTAAGAGTTACAATGAATAGCAATTTAAGCTAAGCAGATAAATTTGATCAAAATTTTAAGAGAATGAAACTTTATCTTAATACATTAACTAAAGGAGGTCGCTAGGAATAGTATACAATTTGTGTTGTCAGTAGCTGACAATAAAAGAACGTACTAATCCATTATCGTCCTATTCAAAAAATTCCTACCTGCTCACAAAACCACAATATTTGTAAAATTTTCGATTCTGAGTCAGTCAGTCAGTCAGCTACAACGTAGGACCAGGCACATATATGCATCGGTCCAAGTTGCCATACCTCATTAACACAACAAGAGAGACACCGGATTCATAAAAGTAGTTAATTCAGAGCTGGTAATATATGAAAGAAAGATTGCATATAAAGATATAGTACAGGAAGAAAGAATTAGTTCGTAGAAAGAAAGATATGGAGCGAGTTTAATCTCTCAGTTTAAGGGAAGACAGAGAGTGTATACACCTACGCCATTGTGATCAGTTCTGAGCCATGTCACACAGATTCTCCAACCACTCCTTACGATAGTCACGCGGACCCCAACCAAGTAGTTTGCATCTACCAACATGGCTAAGACCAGGAGTTAGTGACTTCAAGCACTGATGCCACGTTTTGGTTTGGCCACCCCTAACTTTCTTCCAACCATTCCCAAAAATAGTCAGCATTGCGCGTCGTAGTAATCGGTGTTCAGGCATACGCAACACGTGGCCCAACCATCTCAGTAGATGAAGATTCACAACCTCATCAACTGATTTACCATCATTACCTAATACCCTGCGTCTAACCTCACTATTACTTACCCGGTGATCCCAGCAGACGCCAGCAATATTTCTAAGGCATCTGTGGTCAAATACTAGTAGCTTACGAGTGTCTTCTACTCTTAATGGCCATGTTTCGCTGCCGTAAATTAAAACAGAACGGACTGCCGCGCAGTATACTCGTCCTTTTATTGATAGACGGATATCTTGCCTTCGCCAAAGGTGACGTAAGTTGGCAAAAGCCAAACGAGCTTTTCGAATCCGTGCTGAGATTTCGTCCGATACCAACCCATTGGGGCTGATCAGACTTCCAAGATAAGGGAAGTTGTCAACGCGTTCGACTACTTCACTCTCTATCCTTAGTTCAGGTGTTGACGCAGAACAGTCCTGAAGTAACAACTTGCATTTAGAGGGAGAGAAGCGCATTCCAAACATTCTGGCATTGTTGCTTAGTGCTACCAGAAGACTCTGCATTTTGTCAGCGTCTTCATCAAACAGGACTATGTCATCTGCGTATTCTAAGTCGATAAGTGGACCTTCTGGTAGGAGATCAATACCCGAGAATTCAGTCGATGAGAATGTTACTTCCATCAATAGGTCTATGATGAAGTTAAACAAAAATGGAGGAAGTGGACAGCCTTGATGAACACCGCTTGAGGTTGCAAAAGTAGATGACAATTCGCCATAAGCTCTGACTCGACTAGTAGTGTTCGAGTAAAGAGCCTTCACAAGGTTTATGTACTTCTGGGGTACGCCTTTCAATGACAAACACTGCCAACACAATCTCGCGGTCTACCGAGTCAAATGCTGCTTTTAAGTCGAGAAAGACCACCATTATCGGACGCCGATAAGTATGCCTGTATTCTAGAATCTGACGAATGGTGAATATGTGGTCGATGCAGCCACGACCAGGTCTGAAGCCAGCTTGGTTCTCTCGTGTTTGCAGTTCATGAGTCTTAGTTAGGCGTCTTATAATTATCGAGGCTAGTATTTTAGATACTATATTAGTTAAACTAATCCCTCTATGATTGTCACATGATGATTTTGACCCTCTCTTATATATTGCGACGATAAGTGATTGTGACCAGTCAGATGGAATAGCGTCCAACTCCCAGATCTTAGCTAAAATATTAGTCAACCTAATCGCTAAAATTGAACCACCATCCTTAAAGACTTCTGGAGCCAATCCATTTGGACCAGCTGCCCTTCCTCGTTTCAGATTAACTATAGCCTTTTGAACGAGTTTACGAGAATTCATCAGTGTGATAGACCTTGAAGAAATCCACTGGTTCTTTGTAACTCTGTGGTTTAAGTCATTAATAGATGTCACTGCTGTTTCCACAGCTGTTTGTATGTCTTTCCAAGCAACATCTGGGTCAGCCTCGTCTTCAGAACTACCTAATTGTGACCTCAGTTGTTCCTGGAACCTACTTTTGGTTTTCTCGTTACTCAACTAAGTTCTAATGGGTCTTTTTAATGTGGCTTCTTTGCGTCCAGTGAGGTGCAAGCAGATGCGTGCCCGTTTTATGGCGTGGTCGGAGTTCAAGCAGTTACTCCAGAACGAGCGACATAGCATGTATTAATGGTACGAGATTCTAGGGTTCTAGCCAGGGAAGCCTGTTGATCGATATGACATAGGGTGCGTACGTTGAAGGCTCCAATGTGTAGTTTGGAGAGAGGTTTCAGTAGACCTGAGACAGTGTTTTGGGCACTAGAATCGTTGGCTGTGTTGACACTTGTGGGGGAAGCCTAGAAAAGAAGTTTAGAGTTTGAAGTTGATGTAGGAGGAATAATAGGAATTGAAGAGAGAGGTTGATTATGAATACAGTGGTCTTGAGTGCTGCTAGAGGTATGAAGACGGTTATCACTTCCCGGTTACCCACACCGTGGATGGGTTCTTCTGGAGGTGCCTGAAAAGGAAATTGGATTGGAGGTGGTCTTACTGACCTGAGAGCGTGACCTCAGTGCCCAAGGGACAACTGCTTGAGGTCGGTCACACACGACCTTTTTATGGGTAATTTTTGTGTTAGCTCCGTACTTGTTGAGACCTTACCACCGGAGACGGATATCCATGAGATAAGGCGAGGTGTGCATTTTTAGGGTCGACCTATTCTAACCCCACCCCTATTTGTGAGAAGGCAGTATCGCTGTCATGTTGGTTGTCTGAAGGAAAAACCTTACTGCTGTCACACCTCTGCACAGTCAGCAGTACGACTTCGCCTTTGAACCTTGGGTTTGTTGCTTTTAGTCTTACCGCTCTTCAAGTGACCTGTCTGACATGGCAGGACCTTGAGGAACGGTTGTTCCAGCCAGTATAGCTTGATTGGTCCATCACGATAGGCAAGCCCAGCCACCACGTCAAGGTAACAACAACGGTCGGGAAAAGTGCCCATAGCACGAGGCATCGCCAATTCTGAAGAAGTCAATTATCATTTACCAGTGTTACGGTAACAAAAAATAGAAGCATTATGTAGCACGAATGAATTTATTCATGAACGTTCATGAATGCATGAATATATTAGCTATCGCTTTCCCAAAAATTGTTAGTTTATAATTCCTTTACAGTCTTTTGTGATATCAAAGAAATGTGGTTAAACAGAATCGATGAACTTTTGTGTAAGGTGCATTCATTTATCGATTCATTATCAAACAATGAACTCATCATTAAATATTTTATATGGAAAGATTTTTAAGAAAGTCACGCTTATGTAAATTAGATAGTGTATTGTATGTATCAAGTTCAGTTGGAATAATTACAGCAAACATGAGGATATAAAAACATGTTAATGAGTGCACTGAGTTTAATCACAGGATTCGTAGAAGTTGTTGATGGAATAAGAACAACTAGTGTAATCAGGTTTTAATTTAAGAGGTTAATAAATTACTACATTTCCTAACTTTTGGATATCAGCTTACATCCTGAAAATTATTAATATATTGTAACAATTCAGTATAAGACATACTTGCAATCCTCATTGCGAAATGTGGCTGCCAACTCCTCGTTATTTATTGGTGAAACAGGATCGTGAGTATTATCCATTGAAACAGAATCATAAGAAACAGTATAATCTGCTAATTGGTCCAAAAGATTTTCGGTCGAATCATTCCTTGGTGTAGCAGGACAACGTAATAAGGAGGCTGTTATAGAGCTATGGACTCCGTTTGATTGATCTGCATTTACTTGGTCAAATGATTCCAATTGACATTCACAACCTCGACGCTGTTCTGGTTCCGATAATAGCCTAATTTAAATTAATAATTTTTGGAAAATACTAGATTGAAGATAGTTTTCTTACAGCGAACTGAAACATATGATAGTTACATGATGGTTAGACATTCATCACAAAAGTGTTAACTATTACTTCTAATCAACAAATAGATCTTTGACTGACATCAATTTAAGACTAAAACCTATTTAACTGAAGTACACATAGGAAGATCACGAAGTGTTACAATATTATTATATGGTATTTTCCAGTACAAATCAATTTATTAGCTAGAGATTAACATAAATATGGAGCTTAGAAAAGTTCACACAGAGTAAAGAACAACAAGTTATCACTTCATTTAAAATATTTCTCATTTTTAGGCAGGATATATAGTTGACTTATGGCAAAATTCGATTACAGTCAGACTATAGAACTACGAAGCCAAGAGAAAACTAACATTACTCGACTACGAAACGCTACATCATGTGGGAATGTGAATTCCCGGAAAAGTGATATTTTGTTGGTATATGATCGTTTAAAAATCGTAAATAAGTAACTAACATTTAATTAATGAGGATGCAAAAAATTAACCGCAAAAATAACTATGAAATCAAATATACATATAATAAGGATAATTAAGACTGGCTGTTGTTTCTTATTCAATAAAACACTTTCTACTGAACAATGAAGAAATTGCTTAGTGCTTTCGTAAGCCAATAAATAAGATATATCAAGAATACATTTCAACAATAAAACTCCTATTTAAGATATTTAACATTTAAAAGACATCTATAGTGTCTGAATATGGTTCAATTATGCATTGAAGTAGATACAGTGGACATTATACCGCAGAAAGTTGGCAATAGAGCACGAAAACAATTCAACTACAGCTTTTACTCTGAAGTATTAATGATGTACTAAGTGGTAATTCTTATTCCAATGATCAATTAATTAGACAATGGGTTGAAATGTCGTAATTTGTATTCTCCAAGGGTAGTGCTACAGCCACCTTAACAATATCATTTAGATAGACAAACTGAAATAATTTTGGATGGCTGTACGAGAGTAGCAATAAAATAAAAAGTTGAAATATTGATAGTGTAGGGGTATGCTACTTATGTCGTCAGACACAAGTAGTATGTAACACGAGTCCAAAGTTGATCAACCGGCAGCGGAAGGTTAAGAATATAGAATCGAAGAGAACGGGAACAGAAGGTAATTGCAATAGCAATGAAGGAACGATGAAGATTGACGATGAAATTCACGGTGAGACAGGATAGTTGTATGTAACATAGGCGCAACAGGTGACAATGAATCTGAGACTAAAGTACCTTAAGACATCATTAGCAAATAATTTTGAGAGTTCTTGCTTCTATGTACTGAAATTCAACAACATATTCAAAATCCGTATGCTCCAACATTTATCCGACCCTCATTGGTTTATATATCTTACTATTTTATTTTGTTGTTTTTCACCATTAACCACGAACTATCTATACGGACGAATTGTTAAGAAATATTCACTTTCACATACAAAAAACTATTCTCAGTTTAGGGGTTGTGGAGATTGTTGACTTTTTGATTGAGATCATGATCCGATTGATGTTAGACCACCATTCGAAACCTGGAAGCACTGGACGACCTTTTCGTTCTATTGTGGGACTCCTCAGCAGTGCGCATCCACGATCCCGCTTGCAGGATTCGAACCAAGGGCCTTCAGTCTCGCGCGCAAACGCTTGACCTACTGGACCACTGAGTCGGTGTCCAATGGTGTTAATGTCTAACACTAACCAATCCACGAAATTGCGCGACAATCTTCTATTGTACTGAGGTAGACACCTGTTTATACCCGAAACGGATTAGCTCTACTGGTCACGGCTTCTCACCGGAACTCCGAGAATTTTCTCACGAACCTAGTCACTAGTGAGTACATGGTAATTATCAGTATAGGGGTTGTGGAGATTGTTAAGTTTTTGATTGAGATCAGTGGAGCTAATCCGTGTCGGGTAGAAACAGGTGTCTAACTCAGTACAATGGAAGATGGTCGCGCAATTTCGTGGATTGGTTGAGATTAGACATTAACACCGTTAAATGCCAGGTCAGTGGTCCAGTAGGTTAAGCGTTCGTGCGCGAGACCGAAGGCCTTGGGTTCGAATTCCGCGAGTGGGGTCTTGGATGCGCACTGCTGAGTCCTACAATAGGACGAAACGGCCGTCCAGTGCTTCCAGGTTTCCAATGGTGGTTTAACATCAATCGGTTCATGTTCTCAATAAAAAAAACTATTCTGTAAATCACAAAACTTATTCCTCATGTTTTGAAAGTTTGCTATGAACCTTGAAATGGTGCAGTCTGGATACAGTCAGATGATTAATAAACTAATGAAATGAGCAAATCATGTGTTCAGTATCTATTTTATGACGTTTTCTTGTGACTTTACAATGAGATATTAACCAGTATGCAAAACCCAGCCTGTTTGTGAAATAATATTTAACGCCATGTAATGCATGACCATATATAAACAGAAAATACTAAAAAATAACAGTGAAATGCCTACCGAGCCGATGAATCATTAATTTGGACACTTGCAGCATTCACCTTAGATAAGCAGGCTTTCAAACGTGCAACATCATTTTCTAAATCTCTGATTCTTTGATTCTTTCGAAGGACCTCAAATATAAATTAGTTGGATAATATGTTGTAGTCATATGTGAGTTTTAAAATAAAGAATAGACATGGTTAGAACATCATTACGACTAATTTGTGTACATAGCCTATATATATATAACGTGGATCGGCTTGATCCCTTCTAGACGTTTCTAGGAAATAATACAATAATTAAGCGGTTAACTCAATAAATATGATCATAGTGTAGAAAAATGTCTATCAATTCGTTTAAAATAGATCAGTTAGTCGACACCATGAGCATCGACTGCTTGTTAACAAGATTCAGGATATGACATCTAAAATAATTAACATACTTCCTATCTTAATGAACATTTTGTGATTTTAAAATTTACTTACATCTTTATGGATGTATTTCGACAACAGGTTTATGGTGAAACGGACACCCTGAAGCCTAGAATTTCTGGATAACCATATTTGATTATATGATCAAGTAGAAGTACGCCTGAAGCAGTATACTTCTGGGTTATCGAAAATTTGGTCCACATTACTTTATCAAGACCTTTAATTTTAACAATATGTTATGATTAAACCTAAACTGATTTCTAAGGAATTCAGTATAAAAGTTCGCGTTGTATTTACCTTTGAGTTGATATCGCATTTTATTTCCCCATCTTTTCTAAAGTATGTGTCATTAAATGTTTCATTTTTTAATCCAAACACGAATTATCTAATATAACCTGCTTGAAATACACTGGGATTTATTGTCTTGTAACATGCTGAATGGCCTTTACGGCGGATTGAATGCACAGTAAGACTAGTGCAAGCTAACTATATTACTTATGAATAGTTGATATTGAATTAGACAATTTTCTTGCTTAAAAATACTTAACGAAAACATCCTGACACTATCCGACATTGTGTGAGTTTATTCAAGAGACACTAATTAATAAAAATATTAGTAATAATAATGATAATAACAATGATAATAATATTATTATTAACTTTCTTATGAATTCACTTAAATATAGACAGGAAATAAGTTGAGTGGTTTCAGCCTACACTATCTCCCAGTGGCATATTATGTACAGTGGCAGGTAACTTCAACTTGAAAGGACAGTGAGGGATATTAAGATGTGTGTTTATTTATAACAGTATTAAACAAAACACCACTAACCTCATTGACAGGAAATCGGAATTACGCTTTCACATATCAAGTTTTTGACATCTATTGGACCACTTAAAACAAAACAAAACTTCCAACTGAGTTACCACATACTCCCAACCGTTGCTGCTACCTTGACGTGGTGGCTGGGCTTGCCTATCGTGATGGACCAATCAAGCTATACTGGCTGGAACAACCGTTCCTCAAGGTCCTGCCATGTCAGACAGGTCACTTGAAGAGCGGTAAGACTAAAAGCAACAAACCCAAGGTTCAAAGGCGAAGTCGTACTGCTGACTGTGCAGAGGTGTGACAGCAGTAAGGTTTTTCCTTCAGACAACCAACATGACAGCGATACTGCCTTCTCACAAATAGGGGTGGGGTTAGAATAGGTCGACCCTAAAAATGCACACCTCGCCTTATCTCATGGATATCCGTCTCCGGTGGTAAGGTCTCAACAAGTACGGAGCTAACACAAAAATTACCCATAAAAAGGTCGTGTGTGACCGACCTCAAGCAGTTGTCCCTTGGGCACTGAGGTCACGCTCTCAGGTCAGTAAGACCACCTCCAATCCAATTTCCTTTTCAGGCACCTCCAGAAGAACCCATCCACGGTGTGGGTAACCGGGAAGTGATAACCGTCTTCATACTTCTAACAACACTCAAGATAACTGACTGAGTAACACAAACTAATAATTCTGATCTCTATTGATTTTAGTGGAGCAGTTTAAGTAACTGAATAGTACAGTCGGATATATCCATTATTACATGTGAATGTCAAATAATGATAAACGTATCATACAGCTCCATAATTCACGTGTTAGGAACCTTGCTGTTGGTCAAGCGAATAATAAGTGACGTTGATGAAACATAAATTCCCTGGAGTCCTCATATTCTTCAGTAAAATGATAAACTCAAGCTGATATGAAAAAACTCAAGTTTTAGATTGTATAAAATTCGCATCTGGTTCCAGGGTAACTTTACTAATCGGTTTCATAACCCAAGCCTTTATATGAATAAACTAGATCGAGTAAATGAACATACCTAAGCACAACACTAGTAAGCTCAAAGTTTCAGTCAGTTAGTAAGTCACAGTTAACAAAAAGCCTGAAAACGCGTCCAATACTTCAAGATGCCATATCGAGTCAGTACGATGAGATGAAATCAACACGATGAATAGCAAGAGTCGAAATGATAGTAGCATCAATGATAGTGAGAAAGAGTAAACACAGGGGAATACTTTTCGAGTAGAAAGAATGAATTCGAGGAATAAAAAGTACGAAATAATATTGGGACTAAATATCTAGGAGATAAAGCTTGAATGCATCTGCTGCACTGTGAAAGATTCTTAATCATGACGTATATCAGTCTGGGATCTTGGAAAGTAGACAATCCAAAACATGCTAACGCAGTTACTCAAAGTTTCATGAAACCCAGTTTTCACCAAACAGAATTATACTTCTGTATATTCTATGTTGATGAACTCATAGTTTAAGGTAGACCTTTTACCCCTCCATTATGCATAAGACGTCAGAAAAACATGAGGACAGTTTCCAGGCATTCAGCTTAATTGTAGTTATCAGTATGTTTACAAGGAAATAAAGCAACGCCTGTTGAAGATCAACTAAAGTATATCTGTACAAAATTTTTAAAACAACACGAGAGATTTGATACACAGATACATATATAAACATACTTTTTGACGTAAATCCTTAAGTTCTTCAAGAACATCTCCTGCTCGTTCTTTATCTTGTTGTATGACACCACGAAGCCTTTCTATTTCTTTTAAGGCAGTTCCGAATTTTCTACAAAGACAAAGACAATCAATGTAGCCTGTAACAATGTTTCAGTATGTTTATTAAGCATGGTTTCAACCATTTTTGTGACATTTCAGATGAAATAACAAATATTTTAAGAAACTCATAAATGTAAAGATAGAAAACGATCGGCAAGATTTAAATATCAAAATCAAGCGACTACTCAACAAACAATGTTAGCAAGTGAGGACACTACAGTACAAATACGGGACAATAAACAGTTTATCTTAATTACGTATTCAAAAATAAAGCATATTTGCCAAAAATTCTATAATTCTGGAGAATACCAAACTAAGACGTAACAGCTTTTTGTAACATCCTAGTTCATAATAATAACCGATCTAAAATTAAAAAAACCCATAAATTCAACAATCTCTAGAGCTCCCTATATTGATAGAGAAGAAAATGTAAGACAACGAAGAAACTAGCAGAGAAATTTTGTAAATCAGAACGACCACTTAAGGACAAAGAAGGAAATCCAACAACTGAGATTCAAAAACAGAGGAATAGGTGATCAGAACGCTTTGAGGAACTCTTGAATAGGCCAGCTCCATTGAATCCACCAAGCATCGAAGCAGCAGACACATTCCTGTGGATGTCAGCCCACCAACGATTGAAGAAATCAGGATGTCCATAAGACAATCAGGAGTGGGAAAGCAACACGATGTGAAAACATACCAGCTGAAGCACTGAAGTCGCATATAGAAATAACTGCATATATGCCCCACGTTCTATTCACGAAGATTTGGAAGGAGGAACTATTGTGACTTTAAGT
The DNA here is from genome assembly GCF_000699445.3 of Schistosoma haematobium. Taxonomy (NCBI): domain Eukaryota; kingdom Metazoa; phylum Platyhelminthes; class Trematoda; order Strigeidida; family Schistosomatidae; genus Schistosoma; species Schistosoma haematobium. The sequence continues at coordinate 20,487,834 of NC_067197.1, read as the reverse complement.
CCGGCTAGTTATCACGTAATTTATTCGCCAATCAAAATACGACTTATTCACTCTTGTACTGTACTGAACCAATGACGTTCGACCAGTCTGATCAGCCGAGCGTCCTTATTGGTCCTTTGCTCGCCTAGCCCTTCCAGTTGAGTCCAGAAGACCAATAGCAGCTTCCAGTATGCGAATCCTTTATTTCAGACATACTTGGTTTATATACCAGCCAAACAGACCGCATCGCACCATAAAATAGGAAATAACATTTATACAAAATAAGGCCAGAAAGTGGCTGAGAACGTGGGAGACTGTAATCAATAAACTGAACATAACTTAAGAACAGTAAATTGTACAATAATAATCTATAGGTCAAAATGAAGCACGTAATAAGATGAATATAAATATACACAAACTAGTTACTGAATAGTTATACAATAAGAATATACAGATAATATTAGTCCACTAATAGTTCACAGAAGTTACTCGTGATTTACCTTCGCTAGTATATAACAGGAACAAGTGCCACTGACAGATGGGAAAGGATACCTCAGCAAGATACCAAAGCAAGGAGATCTGAGTAAGTGTGAGGACTACAGAGGTATCACACTGATATGGGTACCAGGAAAAGTTTTCAACAGAATGTTGTTTAACCGGATGAAAGATTCAGTCGACACCCAACTTCAAGATCAATAGGACGGATTCCGTAAGCATTGTGTGCATAGACGTGCACAGACGAAATCGCGACACTACGGATCATTGTTGGGAAATGAATTGAATAGAATTTGTCACTATACATCATCAGCTTTCTTGACTATGAGGCGTTTGGCAGAGTGGATAGGAGAACTTTATGGAACCTTCTTCGACACTAGGAAGTGAATAGCTGAGATAACCGCCAACGTAATACGCTGAAACGTCGTGCATAGAGGGCAGCTGACAGATACATTCCAGGTGAGAACCAGTGTCGGACAAGGCTGCTTAATCTCCGTGAGTAGAGTAAGTAAGTATGTAATCTATATGCCGATACATCATAAACATATAAATAGCAATCACATGTTAAATGATCTACCAACATAAAATGTATAAAATGAAATATACTATATTAGTCGCTTACATCTGGTACATTTCAAGTACTGGTTTTGATTGATAAAGTACTTTTTGTATTATTATTTAGTTATTAGTTGATGATAAGACAATTACAAATGAACGTTTAGATTAACAATAGATAACTTACTGTGTACGACTAATCAGCTGCTTTTTTATTTCGAATGCTGCACATTTTAATTCATTATATTTACGAATACTTGGTGTAGGTTTACCAACATCATTGATTTGAATATTATTCTGAGGCTCGACATTTACTTCATCAGATCCAGTTTCTTTAGTAAAACAATTTTTCAGTTTAATATCCTCTTCCCCGACAACGTCATCACTTATCAACGAAGAAGTATCAGGTATGTTTATAAACGATGTTTGTTCAATAACCCATTTCGCATTTTCTCTTTCTGTTTGTGTTGAATGTGTTTCACATTTCTTACTCGTAGCTTCATTCGATCCCAAAGACTTTTTGTATACATTAAAATGTGTACATAACTCTTCAATATCGTGTTTTAAGCAGACTGATTGTTTCATCAATGTACTTTCGACTAATTTCTTAATAAAATCATATTCTTGTTCGTATTCAGTAACTTTTGATTGAGTTTTAGAAAGATCTTCTTCAGCTGACTTAATTTGCGTAACAATTGATTCGTAATCTTCAATTGGTACATGTGACTTAATAGTATCAGCTAATTCTGTTTCTAAACTTTCAACTCGACTTTTAGATATTTTTAGTTTATCATTAAGTTCATTTATAGTAGTTTCAAGATTTTCATATTTCCGAACTGTATCACATAGTGATTGTTGAATGACTAAATAGTTTTGTTCTAGATTTTCAAAGTTACATTGTTTCTCATTGAAAATACCAATAAACCAACCAATATAATCAGATAATGTACATAAATCTTCATTTTGAGGTGCTAATTCTTTGATCATATTTATAGCATTAATTTTATCTGCTTTTAATTGATCAATAGTTGATTTATAATTTGAGAAATCATTCTTGATTATTTTAATACATTCATCAAGTGTTTCTGGAATTGGATAATTAACTGAATGAAGTATTGCTTGAAGCTCAGTAGTGAGAGAATTCGAATATTTTTTTTGATCATTTAATTTTATTGTTACATTATCAACTAGTACTTTCAAGGCAACAGATTCATTGAAAAGTAATAAAGGAGCTAAATTATCGCATGCATATTGAACATCAATTTTATATTCATTAATTTTTTCTAGTACTTGATGAAGTTCTTCTTTAAGTGAATCCATTTCATTTTCTAAAGATTGATAATCGTATAATGATACTGATTCACTTAGATATTTTTCCAGTTTAGTGATTGAATCTCGAGATTCAAGAAGCTCTGATGTGACAGTCTTAACCAGATCAATAACATTTGCAGATTCACTTTCAGAGTTAACTACAGTTTGAAGACGTTTGATAATTGTATAAATAATTGCAGCACTACTAGACAGTTCAGCGTTTCCGATGTCAACATTTTCATTATTTGAAGGTGCTGAAAGCACATTACGCAGACGACTGTATTGTTCCCTTAATTCATAATTTTTTTGTTGACATTGTGCTAATACTTTTGAAAGCTCTTCGGTTCGTGGATTTTCAAACACAACATACGGAGCCATTGAAATAGAGCTATCAGGTTCAGTATGAAGAATTTCGCGAGAACTATGGTCACTTTGATTTAGTACTTCAGAAACCTTCATTTTATCACGTAAATCTGTAATGACCTTCTGGAAAAATTAAGGAACACCAATAATTACGTCGCATAAGTAGGTTTCCATAAAAAAATATAAAACATACAAGTCATACAAGGAAACTGAGAGCATGTAAGCATTTCAAAGTGGAGTAAACATACGTCAAAACACTACAAAATACTGGTGCAAATGAGCACCAAAATAAACCACGATCGATTCTTTCAATCAAATGAGTTGCGCATAATTTTATGAAAAATGTGAAAGAAAACTACAGCGGCACTGCTAATAGCTTCTGTTCTGAGCCATGCCTGATAACACCTCAAGTCACTGAGCTTCAACGTCTCTCGAACCTCATCCAAGGTCGTGATAGACTAACAGATTTCTTTCATACAACGGCACCACGAACCACCTCTCCGTTTCTTCTAACTAGTCCCAGGGTCAAAAAATAATGCACGATGGTATTTAAAAATTATGACTTTAATGGAGTTATAGTCACGAAGAGTGAGTGGGGACACGGGATTCTGTCAGTCTTGTAAAGTTACTTAGTATTTAGAAGGTCAGAAGAACATGGAATATCTGCAGACACTGACTCCCAACTGATTAAGTGTAATTGGTATAACTTTAGTATCATCTCACAGTAGGATAATATCATCCACATATTCAAGATCGAAGTCTTTCTCCAAGAAATGTATCCACACCACCAACTTCCATCAGAACTGTTTACAGAATGTTGTCAGAAAACTGAATCATGATTTAAATCTACTGTATGGAGGCCAATGATATTATACGGCCACCTAATGCTCATTAAATGATATTATAAAACAAAGGAAATTACCTGAGCTTGATTGTCAGATTAATAATAAATCACACCTCTACAAAAACTTGTAAAACGATAAATCATTCCGAAATTCCAATGATGTCTTGATTATTCATCTTATCAAATCATTGTAATACGAAGAGACGACAATTTAATATCAGTAGCCATATATCTTAAGCATGTACGACTAAGAGCAGTGGGTCAACTAATTAGGCAAAACTTCAAGTTAAATACACTTAAATCATTTATCTTATCTCTATAACATGATAGTTATCCTGCCATACAAAGTGTTGTTTTGTTATCTCTTTTCCAGAATACCATTATTTGTTACATTCTGTTCGTAGATGCTATCAAAATAACAGATAACCATTCCATTACAGTATAAATGATAGTTATTTTAACTACTGCGTAATTAAATCTATCTGTCAGAAAAACAGTATAAGTATGAATGGAAAATACATTCTAGTTTTTCGTATCTCAGTTACAAGTAACTAATTAACTCAAGTTTAAGGGATACATACATTACGTGAAAATCAAGAAAAAAACAGGATAAAAACACAAGATGCAAAGAGGCATTGTTTTTTTAAACACACCTTTAGAGTGGTATTCTCCGCTTCCAAAGCAATAATCTTATTATTTAAGTCTCTTGCTTCACACAGTGACTTATCATCATTATTAGGGATATTCATCAACTGGATGGAAGATTCTTTAAGAGACCCATTCGTATCAATGTAGGATTGGTTGAGTGACTGTTCGCTGAGTATCTTAAGATTTTTCATATCATGTAACTTCGTTGAAATGCCCCTTTAGAGTTAATGAATCAATAAATACAAAAATTATTTTCTGTACAACATAAAGCCAAATGATGAAATTATCTATTCCATTCCAGTCAAATAAGAAAGGTGTAGTAATAATGGTTAAAAATCGATATAATAAAAATTGCAATTAGAACTAGTTCTGTAAAACTAAACTACAAAACTAGTGATATTTTTAACGTAAAAGGCAAGTTTACACAAGTTGTATGGTGACAAAAATTTTCATCATCGCTAAATGAGTTATTCTAAGAGCTCGGAAATGAAGGTTTGATCTTGTGGGTGCAACCTTAACGTAGTTTGGTCGGGGTTACCTATAGCAATGGCCTAATCAAGCTATGTCGACTTGACGAACTGTTCTTTTAGGCCCTGACATGTGAGGCAGGTCGGTTGAGAAACGGTAAAACTGAAAACAGCTAACTCATGGTCCGAAATTGAAGTCGTACTGCTGATTGAGTCAGTCAGTCAGTCAGCAATCGTGTTCCCTTCAGGCAACCAGCAGCTGCAGAAATTCTACCTACTTCAATGGGAGGGGTTAGAAAAAGTCGGCCCAAAAATGTCACACCTCACCTTATCCCACTTCCGTTTCCACTAACACGGAGCTGACGCGCTGTAAACTTCTTACAGCAAGTCTGTGTGTGGCCGGATTCAAGCAACTGTACCTTGGGCTGTGTGGTCACGCTCCCAAGTCTCTATGGGCAGTACTAATCCAGTTTTCGTTTCAGGTCTCTCAAAGAAGAAGTACCCTTCCACAATGTATTTTTCGCGAAAGAACTAAAAATCAGGTTCCAATACAATTACATGAGAGGTATTACAAACTCAAATCTGTTCAAAAAAATTCATATTATTTGCAGTATACCAGCGTGAGCATAATAAAAATACTAATTACAAATAATGTAAAAAACCTATTACTTATCGACAAAAAAGAATTTATTCTGAAATCTCGATAACAATAGAGATTGCATTATCTATCCCTTTCGATTAACATTAAAAGTCAGTCAGTTCTGAAACAAAAAAAAAACGGAAAAAGGTAAATTACTTACATTGGATGACGCCATGCTGATCCATACAATTGGCTTAAACTAGCCTCTTCATTCTGACTCAGAAAACCTATTGGATCGAACAGAGGTAACTGACCACCATCGAAGCGAGCACTGCGATCAGCTGATTTTAAGATAATTTTATCAGCTTCCTTTGCATCAAGATCTACTGAGTCACCATCATCATCGGCTACTGAATCGTTAGGCCGATTTACATGAGCGTGAAATGAATCCATTTGACTAGTAAGTAGAACTGATAAATGTTTTTTTACATCTAAATCCCAAAATTCAGAACCAATATCTGAGCATTCTTCAATGGCATCACGTAGTCTTGACATCTAGGCGATAATATTTTTAAAAAGGTTGGTATTGGCAAATGAATTTAGAAAAATAGAAAAGTGTAAAACACGATTATACTACTAACTGCACCAATAATTACTGAAGTGAAATTACTAATTATAGGCTGTTTAATGCGTTATTATTAAGGAAGCTCGAAGGACTATTTAGCAGCATGCCACCAAATTATTCATTCTGTTTTAAAAGTGACAGCGAATCAAATTCATAAAATTTTCAGCAACCTAATAAATTCGAACCATTTTTAAATCAAATAAAAAATTTCCGAAGTAAAGATATTCTCAAACAGACTATCAAATGTTGTTTTTCTCGGATACAATTTTAAACCAAATAATTAATTATAGAATGAATAATGACAAAAATATGAATACATGTTGACAAAGATTTCTGGGTAAACAGTATAACTACAATCAAGAATTGTCTTCCAGATATATGATATCATTGGAATCTGATCCGATGACAATGTTATCCTATGAAAAAATCTCAAGTGAAATAAATAATTATTGAATATGAAAATAGAAATTTTAGTTATTGTAATGATATGATCCTAACTGAGTTTTTATATTAGAATGCTAAAATTCATTTAGGGATATGACTAACAAAAAAAAAGACTTCTGATTTTATGCAAAACAATTACGGTTAGTTTACAGGATAAAAGCAATATTATTACAACATAATTATTGAAGTAAGTATGCCTTTTTTTAATGATGTTTATTGAAACGATATGTAGTATCATAGAAGATCAGCTAATTAAAGTCATCTAAATTAATAGAAACATTTTGATATATTGTATTGTACTTATTGTATAACATTTGAAAAATATAGTTTAGTGTGAAATCTATCTTATTTGGAAGAAAAGAAAAATGCAGAACGTATTTACTTGATGATTATTTACATTTACATTCTTACGGATATTTTAAACTGTAAATTTCCTAAGAGGTTTGGAAACTTTAGGCACTGAATTAATCTACTTTAAATTGAATAAACCCTTGGTTTTGGATAGAACGTTTATAAAATTATTTTTATATTGTATAAGAAATTGTATTATTTTTCATTCCAATGATCTGAACATAAAATCAATACTAGGAAATGATATTTATCATGAACTAGGATAAGTAACATCTCTTAATAGTGAATTCATCAGTCAGTCAGTCAGCTACAACGTAGGACCAGGCACATATATGCATCGGTCCAGGTTGCCATACCTCATTAGCACAGCAAGATGAACACCGGATTCATAGGAGTGGTTAGGTCAAAGGTGGTAATATATAGCAGAAAGATTGCATATAAGGGTACAGTACAGGAAGAAAGAATTAGTTAGAGTGAACTCATATATATACTTAATCAACTCGTTATTATATCAAAGCAAACTGATAAATAACTGCTTACTGCAATTAACAAGCGTTCAAATATGTCTTTATGCTCCCATTCAACCATAGTTAAATCTCCAGCATTTATTGGTTTCCTTGTCAATCTATTAAAAGTGACATCATGGATGTCCTCTGTGAAACTGTGAAATAATATTTCTGATTTTTTAACATTCTGTCCAGAAGTTTTGAAATCTTCACACATAGATGATGATTCAACAAAATTCTTCACTTGATTCTTAAGCTGTGATGCACCGAACAATTTTCTGCGTAAACTTATATTCTTTATTGCAGCTTTGTTCATAGCTTGATTTCTAGAAAGAGGTTTCGTAATATCGAGATAACTATGTTCTGTACTAGCACACTTTAAGTTAGTACTAACAGGAGATTTCGGACAACCAAAGCGTAATTCAGCAACAGTTTCATTCAATTCGGTCGATACAATAGATTCTGAAGTCGGATGATCATAAATACTTGACGCTACAGGATTATTGATGCTACTGCTCATATTTTCAAACAAAGTATTAAATCCACCATACGTAGCATTTGTTCGAGATACGCTCAATGGAATGATATTGGAAGATGGACGATCCAATCCACCAGAAGCTGAAATAGCCTTACGTAATGGAGAAACTTCGTGAGAGTGTTCGATATCCACAGCTGCTAAACTACGATTGATCATCTCTACAACTGAATGCTACATGTAATGGAATAACAAGAAGAAAAGGGAGAAATATAAAAATGAAATTAATGGCCCATCTACGAGTGTAAATAAAACAAAGAAAACAATTACTATAGATCACTCGACAACATCAATGTAGATAAAAACTTACGTCACGAAAGAGGTAGAATTATTCTTTCATCAGAATTTAAAGCTGTTTGAAAAATCAAGTTGTTTTGCTTACCAGGTAAGATATGACAGATTTTCTGAGTACAATACATTTTACATCACTCTGCATTCAATGCTCGAACCATGTTACAGCAATATCTTTCCTATCTTTTTACTTAATAAGTATGTACTCTTCACCGTAGCTTTAATAAATAATCAACTTTTATGATAAATGAACAGAAACAAAATTGGTGATGAATATATAAATCTAAATTATATAATCCAAATAATTGTACAATATATTTCTGTAAGGCTAACTGACAACTATAAAGCCAAGTGAATCAAGCCTTCAAACCGAAGTTTCGAATCATGACTTCACAATAAAATAAATGTGACACAAGTCTGTTGGGTAGCTAAAATAGACTAAAAGTGAGTGAGTCATATGATAGTAATATGCAAAAATAAATACAAAACGAGAATACTAAGGAGTAGGATTATAGACCTATCTATTGATGTCATACATTATTCATTCTAATTGACATAAAATGATAAGACCCTGGAGAGTGCTTTATAGCTAAATCATACGATATGAGCTGGATACTGACTGATTTAGTACGATTAGTAAACAACGGAAAACTGGAATCCGATATCAAACTAACGAAAGGATTTCAGGGTGGAAAAAAATAACTAGCACAGCATGCCATAATTAGGTTAAACATGGTTTTCGCTCATGAAGTGAATTTAAACGTTTGGGCTCTACTATATCTATAGTTAGCTAACTAGAAATATTTGGACATTTAACCAAAAACTGGTAAACATTTGACAGAAAAACGTCATTTGCGAGTAGATGCTGTAAAACAGACAAAAAGACATACGTTATGTTGACCCACAAGGTAGATTGTAATAATATTGGAATACTTACCTGAGTAAAACGAACATCATTCAACCTTAACATTAAATCATGTATCAAGTCATATAGGTTGCGTAAGCGACTTATTGAACCTGTCGCCTCATTATCAGTGGTACAATTTGTATGTGGTGTGCACATAACATTCGATTCATTATTGTTATCCACATTCACAGTTTCAATACATTTTTGTTGACCTGAGATCTTCAACTGTAAATGAAATTCAAAAATTGGACACCATTTCGAAACAAAAATGTCGAAAATAATGGATAGCAAAGATATGAAAACAGACTAGAATGTATCAAAGAAGTGATAATTAATGAGACAAAACACAATGGAATCTAATGCAATATAAATTGGTTAACTTATTGGATACCTTAAATATCCTATCGTCCTTTGTATAATAAAATTTGATTCCGAAACCCCGGAAACTGAATAGATAAATGATAAGGACTCTCTTAATTAAATTACACAGTGTTTGAGACATTTTAATTGACATGGGGAGTTTTGAGAAAAACTGAACAATATAATAATTTCTGATTTTGTTACGCACAATTAAAATTCATAAATGGATTAACACATTGTTCCTTTTACAATCGATGTAAAATGAATAACTGTGACAAGGTAAATCAGAATAATTGCATAAGTCAACAACAAGTAGCGAAAAGACAATATTAGGTAAAATATAGCGATACTTTAATTTATGGATGACCTTCGAATAATAATTGAAGTGGCGTTGAGAAATTTCAATTAATTACTATTGTCAAAATAAGACTAGCAATTAGTGTGAGAAATTAAAATCAGGAGCAAAAGTTAGAAATAAGTGTTAGGGATTCGACCAAGAACTGATATCAACTATGAAGCCAAAATGTTATTTAGCGATGTAGGTGAATGAACTTCGCGCCAAAATCCAAGCCCCTCTCCCTTAAATCTGGTGGTTCGTCCATAAATTACAGTTCCATCAAAAATACTTTTCTGAGAAAAACGATGAGCATAGAATCTCAAGTAACTTTTACAAATTGATACTAGTGGACGAAATGAATTCACTTACCACCTTGTTTTTTAAGATTGCATATTCATATAGTGATTCTGTTCGCTCTTATATTAAAGCATTCTCTTGATGGTGTTGAATTTCCTGAGCTAAATGGTTCAATTGAATCCGACTAAAATATAGATTTTCTCCCTTATTTTAAAGCATTCTTTAATGTTCTTTTATACTTTATTATAATGAAGATTTACTGATATGAAACTTCACTAGGATGCATGAAAACTGTTCTCGTCAAGTTATTGTATCAACGTACCCAGTTAGCGACCAAGTTTAATTATGCTAACAAAAATACTGAAATTAAGATTAAGTCAACTACCTGATATCAAGAGGTGCTCTATGAAAAGAACCCTTTATTCTGTTAATGCCTTGTCTAAAACTTCAAGAAATGTGTATTCGCATTAGAGAATGGAAATTCTATCTCGAATGAAAAAAAGCCTTCCTCATGCTTCCAATTATAAATTTTAATTAAATTGTACATATAGAATTTGTTATTTTTTGAGTGATCCCTCGGTGGTTATAGCACCTTGCTCTTAATCGCTAGGTTACTGGTTTCAAACCCACCACAACTACTTCAGTTCAAGCAGCTGAGTACGATATCACTAGCTTTTACATTTAAAGTGAAGCTCGAAGTCAAGTAGATAGATCTCCACTCTGTAAATGAGCAGCATGTATTTTAAATTTATGATTGAAGTTATGGAAAACTACATATTTACATACTAACTAGAAAATTGTTCATATGCTTCGCATTCAATGAAGCTTAATAAAGATCAGATTCTGAACATACTGCAAAATATAGTTTGGATAAAGTTACATATTAAATTAGTTTATAATAATAATTGAAATAAACAAGCAACATTTAAACAAAAGATTTACTGAATTTAGTTGATCTTGAAGATCTGTACATTCACGTTTAGTTCTTACAAATTGCTCGGTTAAATGATCTAAATCGAAGTGTAGTTTTTCACGAACAGACAACGATGTATCCAACTTTTCAATTAATTCATTGATTTGATTATTCAAGCGCTAAAAAATAATGGTAAGAAAGTAAAAAAGCGCTCATTTTTATTGTTAAAATATGAGCAAATCAACATTACAGTGTAAGGCAACTACTGATTAATATCGTTAAACTCTAACTGATTATTGGTACGGATATAATAAAGAAGCAATCGGAATACTGGAAAAACCCATATCCCCATTACTTTCAACGCTGTCAGACAAACGGAACATTGGCTAGAAAGGGTTCAAGAGGGCCATTCAGGTTGAACCCAGTAACGTAAACAACGTTTCTCTCATTCTCAGCGTACTTCTTTAGGCTCAGCTATAGACATTTGTTTTTTGTTAAATCTAATAAATTTGAACTTCTGTTGAACTTTTAGTCCCTATTACGATGTAAAGTGCGACAACTTTGAATAAACTTTAAATAATGATACTAACTTGCCATCTCTAGTGTGATTTATTTCACACAAATTACACGAAAAACGCTTCATATAATATGGTATTTAGATACTTATCACATAAAAACTTGAATGAAAATACCATAAACAAACAAATAAAGTTCAATAAATAAACTAAAAATTAAATAAAAATCAATGGGAACCTCAATTTCCGTATCTTTTCGAGAAAGTTCTTCATGATTTAGTTGGTTTTCCTTCTAGAAAAAAAAGTGCAAATTAGATTTCGAATTCGTAAAGAATAAACCAACTTACCATTAACTGAGCTTCAATTAATTCACATTTATCTTTCAGCGCTGATATTTCTTTCTGAAAAGGAATATTAAAAAGAAACAATGATACTACTTTAACTGATCATATATACTAAAAGAGGTGTTAAAGACAGTGCTACAATCAAATAGACTTATACGTATAGCAAATAATAGGATGTGGAGATTATCTTGTTTGTGTGAAATCAACTTATCTAGACATGGCGTCATTACATTTTTTAGTAACTGATTTATTGATAAACTTTGCTGTAGATATATCTTGGAGGTTAGAACTTGTCAAATCCAAATACGTAGTGTGTACGTGTGCCCATTAGAGTTTAGATTTCGACTATCAAATCAAATATATTACACAAAGAGTAACACCTCTGGCTAGGATCAGCAGATTGTCTTGAGGTCTAAATTGTATTTATTTATTATTATTATTATTAATTATTGTCATTATTATTAAATTTTATTTATTATCTGGGACTGATGATTTTAGAAAATTACAATCAGAATTCCGAGACTATATGTGTTAGCGGGACATAGACTGGATTAAAGCATGCTCAATGCACGATTGCTTTGGTGCACGCTGATTGGCTAATTCTTATCCAGTCAGCACTAGTCGATACCTGGAGAATACCCTAGAATCTTCTCAAGTAAAAACTATAAATATAATAACGTTTTCTCTATTGTGCTTCTTGCTTCCATCTAACCTTGTTATTTGGAATATAATCTATTTCCTGTTCAACTGTGTTCTGATTTGGGGACTTGTCGAGTGATTTGGTGTCCAAGAATACTAAGCAATAGGAATAGCTGGGTTATAACCGTAAAACAGGTTCCTTCACTATATATTACGATAAACGCACACGCTATAAACAAAAAATTTACTAGCACAAAGTAGTTTAAACGAGATTATGAATAGTATACTTATGGTTTAGCTTGACATTACAGGAACACTATTATGGTCAATCTGGAGAACAGACCGTGGCTAAAATCTGCTATCAACAAAAGAACCACTTGAATATAATAAAAAAGGGTAGAGGGTCATAATACACCATTTAGTCATTTCGGGATTAAGAAAAGTAAATTAATAACAGAGGCTTTAACGTTTACTTCTTGGTATAAATGCAATGAGTGGATTTGCATATTCCAGTTAGTACATGAAATGACATGTTAATACAATCCAAATAACCAAAGTCAGGGATTTTCAACAAGATGTGGCTCAATTTTTAAGTTCCGGAGACCATTATATAAGACAACGAATTGGATGGGGTTGAAAAATGAAGACAGATATACCTCTACAATAATCAACTTCTAGATAGCCTAATTTCCGAAATAGAAGGAAATAAAGAATGTGAAACTAGGATAAAGCAGCTGTATAATAGTCAATAATGTTTCTTGATCTCCAGAAAAATTTTGGTCCAAAAAGAAATCCATTTTCAGATCAATAAATCAAATATAACAAAAACCTTTGAATTTACAGACAAAATGGATATTTACCTCATGAGTAGATTTCATTGAGGTAATCAATTTGTCAGTTCGTAATTTTTCGTTACCAAGTTCTAAAATCAAATGTCGAGCTGAATTTAATCGATCTGTTAACTTTGTATAAGATTCTTCACTTGGAACTTGATTGTGTAGACTACTGAATTCTTTCAGAGGAGTCCTAACAATACGATCTTCATGACCAGTCGAAGTACTGAAAGATGGAGATAAGCTAGAGACGGTGGTTGGAGTCTTTAGATTACACTGAAGTGATTGATTCCATAAGTTCTATCAGAGGTTACCATAAAAAGAGAAGTAATGTTAGACTTGGGTGAATAAATAACAACAATGAGCTTATCCTTAATAAAAAGATAGCAAAATGTACAATGCTGAAACATATTCTAACTCAACGAGTGACCGTTACAGTATCGATATTGATCCACAGATACATAAAGTGGCATTTATTTTTCACTAAATATTGGCTGTATAGAGATTTTTAGTACATTTAACTGTTAACAATCATTTTTAATACACTACTGAAAGATCTGTTGATAAGTCTATGTACTAAATCCCGCTACTAAATAATCATATACTACATTAATAATGGTCTAATCAAATGGTACTAGACAGTCTGATGAGTAAACTCTGATATAATTTAAAAGACAGCCAGATCTGAAGATGTTTAAGCTCTTATTCCAAGAGTTCTCTTTCATTCATATGTTCTTATGCTCCTTTCCAAAAGTATCATATACAAAGTTATCATTTAGGTCGGTAGCTGGATCTTCAATTTCGACGAAACATTCGTGATCCACTGTATTTTGTAGGTTTTAAGACACAGCCTACCAATAATAATTAGTACTGAAGCCTTATTGCCCCAGGTTGAAGTGGAAAATCGTCTGAGTCCCATCTAATTTGACAAATTTCCTTAATGTTTTAGTATTATGTAATATATTTCGACAAATAGAAAGTAGGTATATGAACCGACTTGCCATAAATTAAAAAACGATTGGATTAGAAGACTCAATTAAGAGCTCAACTACACAAAACTAAGAATGACTGTGTAAAGCAACTGTAACTAAAATGTAAACGGTAAAAACCACTATTAGTTCTACAAATTCTATAGATTCATACTAGAAAAAGGTTGATTTAAGAACTAGGTATATGAGTTCATTCGGCAGGAACCTTACTCAACCAAGGTTTCTTTCTAAATTTAGATTTATGAAGATGTGTTCACAGTTGAATTACCTGTTCAGAAGTATGTAGATCGTTAGGTTTTAGGTCTTTAACATCAATGCTCATATGGCTCTTATTTACACTTTCTAATGTGGCACGTAAATCATCAGCTTCTGATCGAAACATTTGAATTTCTCGTCTGTAACGTTTATTAGTGTGCTGACTGAATGCAAGTTCCGCCTGAAGTCTAGCTATAGAACTAGAAAACATGGAAACAAGGTAAAATTATGCCTACTGAACCATCATATACATAGCAATTAACTACAGAAAATGAATCATAAGTATGTAGTGATCGCAAACACATTAAAGTATTCCTGTCTGATAATAACGGGTGCGTTATAGAACGAGATAAACAATGTCTAAAACGTTACACTATTAAAAATTAGCCACTGAATGCACCGATACGAGTAAGAATCTATAAAGAAACTATCTAATTTGGTTTGTATACTCGGACAGTATCGAAGCGTTTACAGAAAGATATAAGAATTTAGATGTAGAATAAGAGTAGCCTACTTTACAAATACTCGCTTACAAACAAGTATATTACTATGACCAAGCTTATTTCGTAGCCATTTAAGTATGTTTCCCTGTATTTCCACAAGGTGATTTCCTCATCGTGCTCTTAATCTTTGTGGCGCGCAGCAAACTGCTTTCGTTGATTTACAAAACATACTGAAATGTTATATCTAATCACTAGATACTTTAAATCTTGCCTAAGAACTCTGTAAAAGATAGCTAAAATTATGGCGAAATTGGACAACTACGAGGGCGAATAGACAGCAGAACATTTTGGAACATACATACAAACTCCTGACTATTCACTACCCAAGGCCTACTCTCAAATCCCTAAAATCAGATGATACGATTTGGGTTAAAGACTTTCTTACTAGACGGGTGAGTTTTAGATTCAATCGTGAATATATTAATTCAATGTTTACTCTGATATGTTTTGAAATATAACCATACTGTTAGCGGGACATAGACTGGATTAAAGCATGCTCAATGCACGATTGCTTTGGTGCACGCTGATTGGCTAATTCTTATCCAGTCAGCACTAGTCGATACCTGGAGAATACCCTAGAATCTTCTCAAGTAAAAACTATAAATATAATAACGTTTTCTCTATTGTGCTTCTTGCTTCCATCTAACCTTGTTATTTGGAATATAATCTATTTCCTGTTCAACTGTGTTCTGATTTGGGGACTTGTCGAGTGATTTGGTGTCCAAGAATACTAAGCAATAGGAATAGCTGGGTCATAACCGTAAGAAAAAGGTTATAACACACACTTACATTCAGTTTATCACTGCTGTGCACTATGACTAAGCAAATTACAAATGCAAACACTGTGCATGAATAAGCATCCTGATGACAATAAAAACGTATAAATTTCGACTGGCGTTAAATACCAT
Source organism: Schistosoma haematobium (assembly GCF_000699445.3). Taxonomy (NCBI): domain Eukaryota; kingdom Metazoa; phylum Platyhelminthes; class Trematoda; order Strigeidida; family Schistosomatidae; genus Schistosoma; species Schistosoma haematobium. The sequence continues at coordinate 20,472,040 of NC_067197.1, read as the reverse complement.
GGACTAAGATCAAAATTCAAGGATGATTTGGACCGTTACACTACTTCAAAATAAACGACAGAAGTATTTGTTATAAGAAATAAGAAACTGGACTAGTTTTATTTTTTACCTTTCCCAACCTTAGACCCAATAATCAAATAGTCATCACTGTTATAAAGATAGGAAAGGGTACGAACTAGTGACAAAATTTTTGATGACGGATCGCTTATACGATTAAGACATTCAGCAAAGCAACTGAAGGAGCAACTTAAAAATCTATTTTATATAGATCCTTGCTCTACTATGGATAATTTGGAACTATGATAGCTAAAATTTCTACGAACGAAGTATAGGAATCCTAAAATCCGCAGTGCTCAATTTGACAAAGGATTTATCGATTGACACTTTTTAATCAATCATGAAGCCTCTTCGTATGCCAGCAGGCACATCACGCATTATTAACGTAGTCAGTTATTATATACCCGCTAGTGAAAAATAACCCAATTAGTTAAACATTTGGCAACTAACTCCGAAATTTCATCGCATACGAGCAATGCTTTCGATGACATTATAGATCAAATATTCATTGACCCTTTATTTTCCATGTTAAATGTTGGAGGTTATTTAACTCAGAAATCAAGTAAAGATTGATGTAATGACTTGAGTCACACTTATTACAAGAAAGTCAGTGAGATTATCCGATCGTCCAGACAGAAACAGGTGTGATGAGGTTTGTACAAATGACATCAGATTGATGAAAGCCGAGCGGTAAAGAACCAGTCCGTCATATTTGTATTAGCTGACCCACATTCGCATAGCAACCGTTGATAAGAGTTTTGATATACATTCTAGATCAGAAATGACAGGATATATTCTCAGAATTATACTGCGATAACGTTTGTCATGAGTCCCCGAAAGCTGGATGTCCTCTGATCTTAACATAACCAACCAAAACGATAGACGTTAATTTCGGTGAACCATGTTAATGAAATGCCAGTGTGATCAGCAAACATGTTATATTAACCAAAGATGTTAACAACTATTGTTCTAGAGAATGGTTTGAGATATGGGTTACTAGCTAAGAATCTAATGATGGCAAAGTTGATAGTTGAAAATCCTATATGACGAACAGTACATAAACATCTAACTCTGACACAACACCGTGCAACCATGAGAACTCATAAGAAATATTATCAAATACATATGCTAAACTGAGATAACTAGACTTGACAACTGTGCATTTTTGAAAACCTCACCTCTGAAATTCATTTTTACACTTTGCAAATTCCGTATCCTTGGCTAATATAGACATCTCCAAAGCACGAACTTTTTCTTGGGCACATTGGAATTCAGTATGTAGAATATCATATTTCGTTCGCCAGTCTATCATTAAGTGATTTATTGAAGGATAGAACAAACCATTTTCAATATTGTCGCTTTTTTGTTTTAAAACATTTATTTGCTCACAAAGTTGGTCATTCATTTTCCTAGGATAAATTATACAAAAATTAAACAGGCGACTCACGATGAGAAATTTAATAGTGTATCTTTTTCACTAAGCGCTTCCTTCAGAAGAATGTTTTCCGACTCAGCAGCAAATATTCTCTGTTTATTTCTTAGATAATTTGCTTGTACAGAATTTACCGATGACTCCAGATCCTGTGGTACATTAGCTTGACGATAAGTTTTTTCATAATTATACAATAACAATCTAAGTCGAAAATTTTCACGTCTCATATCGCCCAAGGCCTACAAAAACTAGTCAAAATAAAACTCACTAATTACCTCTTCAAGACTTGAAGCTCGTCCCATAACATTCGAATCTAGAAATAGTTAACTGCAAGATTCTACATACTATTAGGGCCATGAAAGTGTTCAAATTGAAATGTACTGCCTTTGTTTGGTTTCCCAGCCATATGGTCACTGAAACCAATATTTCTTAAACCAAATACAGTAATTCTAACCTCATATCAGAATTCATCAGATCCACCTGATGTTAGTGAACTGAAAACAAATGGGATATCAGAACTATTAATTACAATCAGTAAATTATAAGTAACAATTAACTCTAAAATTATCTACCATATGAGCACAGAAACCTCGAGTCCCAGAAGTGGAAAACTACAGAATATGGAAAAAAATGAATTGGATGAAGAATGAGAAAATTTCCAGGACTGGAAAGAATATGAACACGTTTGTCACTGTAACCAATTATAATTTAAATGATCCAGAGTTTCTAACTACTGACATAATAACTAGGGAAAGGGGTGTCGTATTCTTAGCTATTTATTGAGTTTACAAGTACACATACCATAAAGTACTTTCGCACAACAGTAATGTAGAGCCTTCTACAAGACTGGTAGGATTCTAATCCTATACTCACTCTGGATGGTGAGCAGATAGAAGTAGTCGAGAAGTTCGTGTATTTGGGTAGCTGCATAAGTGCTGGTGGGGGTGTGAATGATGAGATCAATGCACGAATAGTGAAAGCCAGAGCGGCTTATGCCAATCTGGGCCATCTTTGGCGACTTCGTGATGTTAGTCTGGCTGTAAAAGGTCGGATCTACAACGCGTCGGTGAGAGCAGTTCTGCTCTATGCTTGTGAAACCTGGCCTCTCCGAGTTGAGGATGTTAGACGACTCTCTGTGTTCGATCACCGCTGTCTCCGAAGGATTGCTGACATTCAGTGGCAACACCATGTCAGTAATGCAGAGGTTCGGCATCGTGTGTTCGGGCACAGAGATGATAATTCAATTGGTGTCACCATCTTGAAACACCGACTTCGGTGGCTTGGACATGTTCCACGAATGTCGTCCCACAGAATTCCACGTCGTGCATTATTTGCCGACTCTGGGACTGGTTGGAAGAAGCGGAGAGGTGGTCAGTGCATGACATGGTGTCGTGGTATGAAAGAAAGCTGCAAAGGACTGGCTTGTGTTGGTCCTTCACGACTCCCTGGCTGGGGTCCGAGAGATGGTACAACACAGTGGCTAGAGACGTTATCAGATATGGCTCAGAATAGAAGCCAGTGGCGATCCTGCTGTAACCTTCTTTTACTGTCTTCATAAAAAATGGTTGTTTCTTCCTTAAATGAAAGATTTCTTGTGATTGTACCTTTTCGTTTCCCCCATTATTATTATTACGCTACCTTACCTTATTCTGTTCGTTATTGTTCTTTTTTACGCTCCTCACCTTTTTTCCTTCTCTTCTTCAAATTTCCATTGTTTTTTATGACGCGTATATATTTGGTGCCCTCTTGTACCAATATTTGTGTTCAAATAAATAAATAACTGTAGAGCCTGTGTCAACACTACAGGGAAACACTGTAAAGCTAAAGGTCGATGGAGTGAATTATAGTAAAAATGCACGAGAATGGACAAGCTTGGAGGGAGTAATTATTGTCCGTAACCCCTAATACGATTATATTTGAATACCATCTCACGAAACAAAATATACTTGCTACGCTCTTAGCAAGCTCTGGAATTGTCGGAGTAAAGTAATTTTTTCAAGTTCTAAAAATTATTTAGTGCGTAGCATCAATATGTATGCCCATAAACTGGGACATAAAAAAGTGATGACTTAATCAATAAACCTTCACCCTGTGTTTCAGGTATGAACTTTGCAAGAATATTTGGGAAAAGTTATTTACGTATATATATATATGGTGCCCTCTTGCACCAATATTTATGTGCTTAAATAAAATAAATGAATAATTTACATACACAACCCCATATGTTGGTCTTCCGTCTGATTTGATAAATTAATCTGATTACGAAGTGTCCTCCGGAAACGCTAGCTATGTCGAGCAGCCGAACCGATTACGTGCTATCTCAAGCCGACACAGTAAGAAGCAGGCGTAAGTGGGTTCTTAAGACTGGACAACTGGCCTATCTATAAAATACATTTGTCCACTCTACGTTAAACCGCTCATCCATTTACAGGTATGGGTCGCTAAAAGGTTTTTTGGTAATGGTAATTTCCGGACAATCCTGGACGTTATTGCATTATTGACTGGAGAAGCAGTATCGATAGTGAATGAATCAGACCACGAAACAAAGCAATCATCGCGACATTAATCGTAAGTTTATAAGAAGTGTTCAGACATTTACTGAAGACGGTATTCAGCGATACAAGCACCAAAATGGAAATTTACTAATAATCCCTTAGAAACTTTTGATTCTATTTGGCATATCCACCTTATTTTTTGAAGTTAAGCATTCAAAAACAAGGGGAATCTGCACAAATAATTGTTTTAAGAATAACCTCATCTTTATACTCTGCATTAAAATGGCCCACAACAGCACACATACTTTTGATGATGGTTAGTGATTTATTAAAAAAAAAGTGTGCCTTACACCAAAGGTTTGGATATCTACAAGGAGTACAAAATAGGACAACACTTAGTCAGGTTCACATTACTTTTATTTAGTTAATATATAACCTAGTCACATGAGTACTGAAAACCACCAAAATATCATATTTGCAAGTAGTTGGTAAGAAGGATTAAGGTTTATGAGCCAGAGAACTCAAAGATTAGTTTGTTCGCGTCAAATAACATAATCCTAGGACGTATCGTTTAAGTTCAACAACAAAACGTCACTCAAGACATATTTTCGTTTTACATGAGATGATCTCAAGTTATCGAAACCTTTGCGAAACATGGTTATACTTAAAACCACAATACATACCATAGAGACATTAATGATTATATGCAAAATACTGCCCACATGATAAACACCAATCAATATGAGAAGACAGAAATCAAACCTTGATTATAAGCACTCAGTCAGCTACAACGTAGGACCAGGCACATATATGCATCGGTCCAAGTTGCCATACCTCATTAACACAACAAGAGAGACACCGGATTCATAAAAGTAGTTAATTCAGAGCTGGTAATATATGAAAGAAAGATTGCATATAAAGATATAGTACAGGAAGAAAGAATTAGTTCGTAGAAAGAAAGATATGGAGCGAGTTTAATCTCTCAGTTTAAGGGAAGACAGAGAGTGTATACACCTACGCCATTGTGATCAGTTCTGAGCCATGTCACACAGATTCTCCAACCACTCCTTACGATAGTCACGCGGACCCCAACCAAGTAGTTTGCATCTACCAACATGGCTAAGACCAGGAGTTAGTGACTTCAAGCACTGATGCCACGTTTTGGTTTGGCCACCCCTAACTTTCTTCCAACCATTCCCAAAAATAGTCAGCATTGCGCGTCGTAGTAATCGGTGTTCAGGCATACGCAACACGTGGCCCAACCATCTCAGTAGATGAAGATTCACAACCTCATCAACTGATTTACCATCATTACCTAATACCCTGCGTCTAACCTCACTATTACTTACCCGGTGATCCCAGCAGACGCCAGCAATATTTCTAAGGCATCTGTGGTCAAATACTAGTAGCTTACGAGTGTCTTCTACTCTTAATGGCCATGTTTCGCTGCCGTAAATTAAAACAGAACGGACTGCCGCGCAGTATACTCGTCCTTTTATTGATAGACGGATATCTTGCCTTCGCCAAAGGTGACGTAAGTTGGCAAAAGCCAAACGAGCTTTTCGAATCCGTGCTGAGATTTCGTCCGATACCAACCCATTGGGGCTGATCAGACTTCCAAGATAAGGGAAGTTGTCAACGCGTTCGACTACTTCACTCTCTATCCTTAGTTCAGGTGTTGACGCAGAACAGTCCTGAAGTAACAACTTGCATTTAGAGGGAGAGAAGCGCATTCCAAACATTCTGGCATTGTTGCTTAGTGCTACCAGAAGACTCTGCATTTTGTCAGCGTCTTCATCAAACAGGACTATGTCATCTGCGTATTCTAAGTCGATAAGTGGACCTCCTGGAAGGAGATCAATACCCGAGAACTCAGTCGACGAGGGTGTTATTTCCATCAATAGGTCTATGATGAAGTTAAACAGAAATGGGAAAAGTGGACAGCCTTGACGGACACCACTTGAGGTTGCAAAAGTAGATGACAGTTCGCCATAAGCTCTGACTCGACTGGTAGTGTTCGAGTAAAGAGCCTTCACAAGGTTTATGTACTTCTGAGGTACGCCTTTCAATGACAGACACTGCCACAGAGTCTCGCGGTCTACAGAGTCAAATGCTGCTTTTAAGTCAAGAAAGACCACCATCGTCGGACGCCGATAGGTATGCCTGTGTTCTAGAACCTGACGAATGGTGAATATGTGGTCGATGCAGCCACGACCAGGTCTGAAGCCAGCTTGGTTCTCTCGTGTTTGCAGTTCATGAGTCTTAGTTAGGCGTCTTATAATTATCGAGGCTAGTATTTTAGATACTATATTAGTTAAACTAATCCCTCTATGATTGTCACATGATGATTTTGACCCTCTCTTATATATTGCGACGATAAGTGATTGTGACCAGTCAGATGGAATAGCGTCCAACTCCCAGATCTTAGCTAAAATATTAGTCAACCTAATCGCTAAAATTGAACCACCATCCTTAAAGACTTCTGGAGCCAATCCATCTGGACCGGCTGCCCTTCCTCGTTACAGATTAACTATAGCCTTTTGAACTTCTGCTAGAGTTGTGGGACCTACTTCAATGTTCCATTCACACTGTCTGGGAATGGAGGGTAGTTTTAGAGTGGCTGAAGGCCAGTTGAACTGTTCTCTGAAATGTTCCATATGCAGTTATTCCCGTACGAAAATCGATTCAGAATAAACACGATACAAGCAGACCTGATCCACTTCCAGGACAAAATAATTGATTTTTTAATTTAGCATTACATTGAAAAATACTGCGACTTTACCTAACCTCACACCATAAAACAGACTCCGTAGAACGGACGACTATTTGAAACCAGCAAGAGTTGAGCGCCTCTTTTGTAGTATTGCAAATATGCCTCAATAGAACAAATTACAATGAACAATAGCCAATAAATAATGTTAATTTGAACAAATGTTTAAATCCAGCGATAGAGAAGCAAACAATTTGTGACGATCACAGGTTAAAGGTAAGCAATAATCAATCAACATTAGAGTCTAAAGAATAAGCTGTGTGACATATGTGGAGGAATTCGAACACTACACTCCCACTTGAAATTTGTGCTGATGATGTCGTTCAGAATAACAACGAAAGCTCCACGATCAACACATTAAACTCAGAGAATAAAGCTCTACCAAAATCATCCGCTAGAGTTAAAGATCTCCACCTGACTTCAGACAAAAACATCTTTGACGTGATTTTGTACACTCAACGATAATATGTGTCTGTTCTTTGTGACAACCTTATACACCACTATTCACCTTTATTTTTGCATATTGCGATATCGTTTTTGTATTCTCTGGTATTGTTAGCCGATTTATATATGTTATCCTCAAAATAACAAGACGAACACAAATGTGTAGTGACTTACTTTCATCACGAGAACACGATTGGTTTAATAAAAACAATTATTATTATAACCAATTTTACCAGTGACTGCTTGAATGTGCTCTTTGTTTAACTGTGTTAAAAACATCCATTATACTTACTTCAATTGTGACTCCGCGCGAATCCGGTTACGCTCGGTAACCAAGCTTGTATCCTGGCACGATCTCGGTATTCTTTCGATACCACGAGATCGCCAGCAAATATATCTCGACTTGGTTCATTAACTGCCTTCTGATATTTGGCTTCCGTGGGATTCTATGGATATCCTGGCTCGCGTTCCTTTGTAATGGTTTTCATAGTCTACCGCGACTTGACGCCACACAACAAGTGTAAAAAAGGTCGAGTCTCTCACACGCTCACCTTTAAAATTGTCACCTCGGCCTGATAATACTGCAGCCTTGTTCGGCTTGCGCATGCTTACTTCCATAAGTACAGAGTGATAGACACATGTGCGCAATTGGTCGTAGTAGTTAAGGCACTGCCACGCGATTTCAAATATTACGTTACACTCTGTTTACTAGTGGAATTTTAAAATCCCATAACACTTTGAAATAGACTATGATCATTCGGGTGGACCTGACCGATAGACAAAAACTAGGCCAGATCCTCCACAGTATCAAATTGCGATAAGGCCTAGCAATAAAGTTGTTGCAACCTGGGTGAGAGTTTATTTCACAACGAGATTTCCATGACGGCATTTTAGACAACTCTTCTTATCTATACATACCATAATAGTAAAAACGATCCTCGTCTAATTTTGAAATAACGCTGTAAACTAATAGGCTTGATCTGCTGATCGTGCCCTGAAGATCACCAGATCTCCGAAGTCGCGGTTTGTTCTGTCACGAAAAAATTTCAAGCGACACAAAAGTACATTGAAGTTCCCTAGCATACTCGCTAAACTTTTATTGTCGTTGCAGTCGCTTCAAAACCCCCCCAGAGATGCCCGTCACGTAACTGACGTGCCACTAGACCACTGAAGTCAAATAATTCTGATTGGTTTTTTACCACAACACCTATATTAAGTGTCCAGAGACTGCAGAATACCTTGCAATTCTCCTGAACTCGGGACTCCAGTGACAATAAACCTTCCGCGAAACTTCCTTGTTGACATGCGATAAAAGCAACCGGAGATGAAGAACATAGTTGTCTGTCATACGTCACTGATGTGATGACAACAATTCACAGTCTCGTCAATACAGGTACAGACCTTAGCATTCTTCCAGCAATTAATAATGACTATCCACAAGAACTTGTCTTCGATTTACAAGAATTTCACCTTCATGATTACTAGCGAGGAGTTAAATGAATATTCCCCAAAGCACTAGCTGGCAGTGGAGTGCAGAAGTATCTCGTGCTTATAACCTCCTAGTTCGAATGAGTGGAGAAGTAGATGTTAAAGTTTGCTGCCATTTCCACATCGGTAAGGTTTTAACAATCAAGCCCTTTGAGAGCAGACACCTCAATTCTGAGCTTTACTTGAGTAACAGACCTATAAAAAAACTTCGCATTAGACTGTATTTCAACTACCAGCTTGATGTACGACCCTTCTTCTACGATTTAGCCTAAATTCTCTCACTTTTTTTATGTGCGATGACATCTTACTATCTTCATGTAAATGTAAATTGAGGATACTTTGTCTCTTGATTTGCGAAATTACATGAGATCAGAATTATTCATTTTGTCTACAATCTCAGAATTCGACACCGAAATTTACTCTATGTGTTCTCTCCTTTAGTTGCTGAAGAAGTGCGCGGCTTCATTTTGAGTCCCCTCGTGTCATAATCGTACATCATCTGAAAACGTAACATAGTGAACTATCTATAATTATCACAGTCGAAGAATGGAAAGGCCGTTGCAAGTAGAGACATTAGGCGATATATTGTGCGATTTAAGTCTGACTCGATATTAATGCAGTCATCTATGAAGCTGTAATATTAGATCTGATCCAATACTGTGGAATGCAATGATATGACCACAGAATCTATGACATCTTGTGTCTAAATTGCGTCATTTTTTTATACTGACTCGTCCCACGTGACAGTTGGTGGTTGTTTTTTGTGACCTTTCAAAAACTTGGACTGGGAAAAAATGTATTGAATATAAACCTGGTAGAATATCCTGAGTTACGACACCCGCATCATCGAGCCTTGCCACTTCAACTAAGTGTTCTCGCGTTTACATTTTCCTGCTTCCTCCAAGTGTTCAACGACCGACGTGAGCTGTCTCAGTCATTGTCTGTTTGGACTCTTCGGATGTGTGCTTAGGATCTTGTAACGATAAGTGAATCCTAAATAATAATCGCTTTGCAATCATTCGACATTGATTCTGACCTTATTAGTTTTGCAACTAGAAGTCAAACAAAATCAATCTCTTTCCGACATACCGACGGCCTTCCAAATATATCTCCGAACTCACTCATCCCTGACTTTTGTTTTGAGTATGTAACGATCCTTCGATTATATAGGTGTTACAGAAAAATATATTGTCAAACCTTGTATATCTATGGAATCTTTTGAACTCCGCCTGTAGCTCTTATAGGGTTGCTGCCGGTCCCAAGCCCGGGTAAAGGAGGAGGGTTGGGAATGGGGTTAGCGTCCCCATCCCGTAGAAAACTAACTCGCTAAAAAAAACGCTTACCAGAAAAAATAATTCAAACCATTTTAACTCTGCCCTGGGAGTTAGAAGGTCTTCATTTAGAAGAATTATGAAGCTTCATGGTGAAAGCCGAGTTCCTTCGGAAGCCACGAGGCCGATGCCCCTTCTAACAACCAGAGCAAAAATTTTTATTGGTACATGGAACGTTCGAACAATGTGGGAAACCGGGAAGACCAGTCAAATAGCAATGGAAATGAGGAGATACAACCTAGCAGTACTGGGAATCAGCGAAACCCACTGGACCCAAGCAAGACAGAAAGGGCTAGCTACGGGAGAGATGCTGCTATACTCCGGTCACGAAAAGGACAATGCTCCACACACTCAGGGAGTCGCTCTAATGCTGTCCAAAGTAGCACGAAATGCACTTGTAGGATGGGAACCTCACGGATCCAGAATCATCAAAGCATCATTCAAAACAAAGAAGGAGGGGATCTTAATGAATATTATCCAATGTTATGCACCCACCAATGATAGCAACGACGAAATTAAAGATCAGTTCTACGAGCAACTGCAGTCAATCATTGAGAAATGCTGAAGAAAGGACCTCACCATTCTGATGGGAGATCTAAATGCCAAAGTCGGAATAGACAAAACTGGATATGAAGATATTATGGGACGACATGGACTGGGAGAAAGAAACGAAAATGGAGAAAGATTTGCAAATCTATGTGCATTCAACAAATTGGTCATAGGAGGCACGATATTTCCACACAAGCGTATACACAAGGCTACATGGATCTCACCGGACCACACTACAGAGAACCAAATAGATCATATTTGCATCAACAAAAAATTCCGAAGGACAATGGAAGATGTGAGAACCAGGAGAGGTGCTGACGTAGCTTCAGATCACCACCTAGTTGTAGCCAATTTAAAACTGAAGCTAAAAAAGAACTGGACAAGTGGACAAATAGCACTACAAAGGTTCAATACAGACTTCCTTCGAGATACTGACAAATTCAATGAATTCAAGATAGCTCTCAACAACAGGTTCCAAGCCTTACAAGATCTACTGAAAAAAAGAAGAAACTACTATGGAGGACAACTGGAAAGGCATCAAGGAAGCATTAACTTCAACGTGTCAAGAGGTTCTCGGTCTAAAGAAATACCATCATAAGGAATGGATCTCTACAGAAACACTGGACAAGATCAAAGAAAGGAGGAACAAGAAGGCAGCAATAAACAACAGTCGAACACGAGCAGAGAAAGTCCAAGCACAAGCTGAACACATAGAAGCAAACAAACAAGTGAAGAGGAGCATTAGAGCCGACAAGAAGAAATACGTGGAAGAGCTAGCAACGACGGCAGAAAAAGTTGCTAGAGAAGGAAATATGAAACAGCTTCACGATACAACGAAGAAACTAGCAGGGAAATACAGTAAATCAGAGAGACCGGTCAAAGACAAAGAAGGCAAGCCAATCACCGAAATTCAACAACAGCGTAACAGATGGGTAGAATACTTCGAGGAACTCCTGAATAGTCCGGCTCCAATGAATCCACCGGACATCGAAGCAGAGCACACACACCTTCCTATAGATGTCAACCCACCAACTACGGAAGAAATTAGAATGGCCGTCAGTCAAATCAAGAGCGGGAAAGCAGCAGGACCCGACAATATACCAGCTGAAGCACTGAAATCAGACATCGAAGCAACCACAAGCATGCTATACCTTCTATTCAAAAAGATTTGGGATGAGGAACAAGTGCCGATGGACTGGAAAGAAGGACACCTCGTCAAGATTCCAAAGAAAGGAGATCTGAGCAAATGTGAAAACTACAGAGGCATTACACTATTGTCAATACCAGGGAAAGTCTTCAACAGATTGTTGCCGAACCGGATGAAGGATGCAGTAGACGCCCAACTTCGAGATCAACAAGCTGGATTCCGAAAGGATCGGTCGTGCACAGACCAAATTGCAACACTACGGATCATCGTCGAACAATCAGTTGAGTGGAACTCGTCACTATACATCAACTTCATTGATTATGAAAAGGCATTCGACAGTGTAGATAGGAGGACATTATGGAAACTTCTTCGACACTACGGAGTTCCTGAGAAGATTGTCAATATTATCCGGAACTCATACGACGGACTACAGTGCAAAGTAGTGCATGGAGGACAGCTGACAGATGCATTCCAAGTAAGGACCGGAGTCAGACAAGGCTGTTTACTCTCTCCCTTCCTCTTTCTTCTGGTGGTCGACTGGATTATGAAGACCTCGACATCTGAAGGAAAACACGGAATACAATGGACAGCTCAGAATCAATTAGACGATTTGGACTTCGCAGATGACCTAGCCCTCCTATCACGTACACACGAGCAGATGCAGATGAAGATAGCCAGTGTAGCAACAGTCTCTGCATCAGTAGGCCTCAGCATACACAAAGGGAAAACCAAAGTCCTCAAATTCAAAGCGGAGAACAGCAATCCAATCACACTTGATGGCGAAACTCTGGAAGATGTAGAGTCCTTCACATACCTGGGAAGCATCATCGATGAACAAGGAGGATCCGATGCAGACGTAAAGGTGAGGATCGGCAAAGCAAGGGTCGCATTCCTACAATTGAAGAACATATGGAACTCAAAACAACTTTCAACCAATATCAAAGTGAGAATCTTAAATACGAACGTCAAGGCAGTTCTACTGTATGGAGCTGAAACTTGGAGAACTACAACAACCACAATCAAGAAAGTAAAAGTATTTATAAATAGCTGTCTACGCAAGATACTCAACATCCATTGACCGGATACCATCAGCAATAGCCTTCTGTGGGAGAGAACAAACCAACTTCCAGCTGAAGAAGAAATTAGGAAAAGACGATGGAAATGGATAGGACATACATTACGCAAATCGTCAAACTGCATCACAAGGCAAGCCCTAACTTTGGATCCTGAAGGGAAGCGGAAAAGAGGAAGTCCAAAGAACACATTGCGTCGGATAATAGAAGCAGATATGAAAAGGATGAATTACAACTGGACGGAGCTAGAAAGGATTGCTCAGGACAGGGTTGGATGGAGAATGCTGGTGAGCGGCCTATGCTCCTTCACGAGGAGTAACAGGCGTAAGTAAGTAAGTAAGTTTGGGGTTTTGAATATCTTTCTGATGTTTCCGTGAAGGCCGGTTTTTGTTTCATAGGTAAATCGTTCTAGTTCTTTACACTCATTTTCTGTATGTTCTAGGGTAATTCGACCAAGTCGCGGAAGTCGATATGACATATTGAGTACAAAATCTCCCAAGTACCGTTGACATCATGGCTATTTAACACTTAATTTACATTAATGTTATCGAAAAATTCAACATCTCAAGCGTCTTATCCTAGCGAAAGTCGAAAACCTTCAGAATCACGCCTACAGTTATCCTCTCTATTACTCCTAAGGTATGTAATAATAACAATGATATATTTCTACTTTTCAAAAAATAGCTTGTTGATTTTGTGCATTTGTTTATTTTCAAAAATTATTATAACTGAGAAGAAAAATTGAACTTTTCCAGTAACCTCGTTGTAATACTGTTATTGTCCTAGGACCCTCCTCCACAAGTTATGACTTACTAAGACCCCTGAATCACTTTTAGTTCGATCAAAAACAAGGACAAATCTATGTGATTTGTATTACCGTCATCTGCATGTTAGGTGGGCTCGGAGACACTTGACGAAAGAAAATGATCATTTCGTGAACTAGCTCCACATGACCTCGAAGCTTACTAAGAGTACATGTGTATCCACATCCCAGGATTCAAACAAAGAATACAATTGTGACTATACGTGTAAGTGATTCCAAGAAAATTCAACGTGAATCGTGGCCCTACAGTGACAGGACAAAAATCCTTGCAGTTCAGATTGTTTCGTTCCGTTTTTACAAAGTCACTTTCAACATTGAATCTTGTTTTATTCGATGAAGAAGACTATGATCGACGCAGATTTGGAGACTGTGGACATATCCTCTCAACAAGTTACGTCTAGTACTAAAAGCAATAGTCAACTTTCTCTATGGACCATTGTTTTATCTCATAGACTTTATGAATGCTGAAACACAATGTTATTGTCATAAGTAGCTGAAGGTTAGCTACACCCTAAACCATGTACGAAGCCTTGTCTTGATTAATCGTCGATAGACGTTCAGTGTTTTTAAAACAACCATCATTTAAGAGAGCTTTGAGGTCTTAAAATCCTATATTACTTTATTTGCACACATATTCCTTAGACTAATATTAGCTCATTGAGCCGTATCTGTAGCCCAACTAATAGCTTTCCAAATAAACATGTTCTGTCTCTGACTTAGCGTGCAACCAACTTAAGCTTTTTCCCGGAAACATGTCCAGAAAAAATGGGAGGCTTTCGTATGAGGTTAGAGATTACATCACTTAAGAACGAGTCAAACTAATTAACCCATTTAAACTGTTTTAACTCTGCCATGATATAAGCAGGGCATTGATATTGAAGAGTTCCAATGGACAGTGACGAAAATCAATATTTTTTGTAAACCACGAGGCCGACGCCCTGTCTGACAACCAAGGTAATAGTTTATGTAGGTTCACAGAAAGTTCAGACAATGTGAATCAATGGGATGACAAAAGGAGATATAACCCTTCCCTGCTTGGGATAGGTGAAAATGATCAAGTACAAACTACACAAAGACACGTCCAAGACAGAGTTAATTAGAGATTCCTGGTCAGCAACCTATGATATAAGAGGAGTAACAGGATTGAGTAATAACTAGGTTATACAGACTGTTGGACCACAAATGTGGCTCTGTCAACTGCTTTCCAATCGACGCAGTCCGGAAACTAACTGGCTACATGATAACTGAGGTGTTTCCTTGGTACGCATACATCTACCTCGTTGCTGGATTCCGGTTCAAGCTGACCTGTATAGCAACCAGACGCAAGAGAACCATTCGGAACAGCTTTCTAAAACAGTAATGGTTCTTGACAACTTCCCATTGCTCGATTTGTCTTAAGGCATGTTATTTACCAGTCGGTTAGCCGTAGTTACCAAGAGACTAGTCTCGAACGAGCAAGCTGTCATGTGTCGAGGATAAGCTGATAATATTATTTAAGGAGCTCTTTCCATATTGTGAGATGTATCAAACTGGATTCAGTGCTGTTTTCAAGCTTGATTTTGAGCATGACAACACGGCCCTGTCTATGCCAATAAATGCGGCCAGTTTGAAACAGAATTTCGACTAGAAAATATTAAAATCACTAACGAAGACAACACAAAAACCAGAAATGTCTTAAAAGCTTAGTACTCAAAGATGAGTAAGGCAGGTTAAGAACAGCCATAGTGTGTATAATCCAGTAAAAAGTGAAGAGGGTCAAAATAAATGTGAAGACAATGACAGCACAACTGCTGGAGACAACTAATCTAATCCGATGTTAATAGAATAAAGTATTGATAGTCAACGAGGATTTCCTAAAAGTCACCTATTTTTGTGAAGCTTGTGCTGGTGAATTTTCTTGATAGACACGATTAAATCATCCAATTTAGACAAAACAATTTACTCTAGATATGGTGTCTCCTGATTTTCTTCTATTCAAATCGTGTACCTCCCGACCAGAAGTCGCCACCTTGAATTACAGACTAAATAAACAACGAACTTCACAATACCTACACACCAGCTTGTGCCCCAAAATATTGAGGAATGTACCAATCACACAACAAATTAGTTTATTCGGTGCGATTTCTAGTATGCCGCTTACCGACGCCAGAATTGTGGTATTTATTAGGTAGTAACAAATTATATCTGTGTATCAGTAGTTTGGGATTTTAAAGTGAGTACACATAGATAATTTCACCCTTTACAAATGGGAAACTTAGTGCAAGGTTGTTTTTGGGGAGATGTTTTAAGCTTTCTATAGTTGATGTGAATGGATTAACATTGTTCTCCAGGGTTCCTTTTAGAATTGATTCTGTGTGAATATATCAGACGTCGTTGTTGAAGCATATAGCTTTCTCTTTTACAGTTAATAATTAAAGCCAGAGTACAAATATGCATGATGTGAACACAGTGATCGTTGGATAGTACTTCTAGCCATGAATTGTTTGTCAATCTTAAAACAACTAAACCCGATCACTTGTAGCTACCACCCTCCGCAATCAGCACACCCAAGACAATAGACAATCATTTAAAGAGCAATACTGTGCGCGTCAATGCCCACTATTCTTTTACAAAGTGGGGGAAAACAATCGTTGTGGGTGTCGTAATGATAACAAGATGCTACAAAAAAGCATTGCAAAACAACGTTTAAAGCAAACCATAAGTTGTTATACAAAATCCTAAATATATGGTTATGAAACTTTTTATTCACCACCTAGTGTACCTAAAGTGGCCAAAATAACTTGTTTCATTTCTCGTATTCAATTATTTTTTTCTGAAAGAAGACCACGTTTTAAACAAAGGTATATTGCTTATATCCTATTCTGTGTAAAAAAAAGAACACTATCACATGGTGTTTTCTTACTTTTTCAAATCATTCTTCGTAGTTTACCATAACCAAAGTCATTATTATTCTTAACGTTATTTAATATTTTACTTATGAAATTGCATATTAGCATTGCACAATAAACAGACTAACCACACAACAATGATGATGGATTACACAGACCGATGTAAAAATCACCACATGTATATTTTTAAACAAGCAATAAAAAAGCAAATACTAATAAAAGAGATAAAACAACAGGTGCCTGATATTGAAAGTCAAAGATTGACACAGTCAAACAAATTAAACTATCAAGAAAAGCACTGTGTTGTATTGCGCTTGAACAAAAATGTTGTACTAGTACATGAAGCAAGATAAAGTGGCTGTTTAAAATGGAAATTTTCAATATTGTTGACATATGTGTATGACGAACATTTCTTATCTAGAATCACTACACACTGTTTTCAACCCTTTTCCAGTAAAATTTGTTTTAAACTGTTCTGGGACTGCGAACTCTTCCTGAAATTTTACACATAAAAAATGGGGTCAAGATTCTTGAAAAAACAAACATTTATCAACAGTTATCATTTGTATCGTTAAATAATAATCTATAGGCTAAGATTGTTATGGAGTACATTTTTACCAGATATAAATAGATTTTTCATGTAATGTTACAAACATAGAACTTTTATTTGCTACAACAGAACTATAAAAATCTGATTAGCTGATTAATCTAATACTAAAAGACTACACAGACAATATTATTAGTTTCCGAAACACGCCAATCCCACCGACTGTCAAAAGTTTCTGTGATGTAAACTACTTAGCCAATAATAAATGTATCATCACTTAGATGAATATAACGCAATATATTAGTGAGTAGTATAGATGTTGATAATAATGACACAGAGAACTGTAGACTGTTGCTTTGTTGATAAATTATTTATTAACGGGCTACTTTGACGATCAAATTGAATTGATACATGTAAAGCAAATATCACTTTAAATTTAATCAGCTTCAAATCAACAGCAAACTAGAAGCATTAATAACTAGATAATAATTGTGATTATATACATATACAGTGAAATAACATGAAATGAACCATAGAGTAATCATACACAATAGGAAGTTTTATAATAATATCAATTATCATGATATTAAAAAAAAGAAGCCGGTAAAGATTAGTTCAATAATAAAAGTGTTCCTTTGAATGATAAATATTGTAAACTCATATTAATTAGCATATATAGGTAGAATAATAGGAATTTAATTATTTTATGAATTCTGTTCATCTGCCTACAGCATAGAAACAATAATGACAATTAATTAAAACTAATATACATATTTTACATCATATTAATAAAGATTATTAAAACGTAACATTCCTTAAATTATTTAACATAGAAAGAATAAACAATTTAAACACCCATTATGATTTTGTTTAACTCTTTAACATTTAATATTAGTTTGTTTTGTTTTTTTAAAGAAAAAATAATAATCTTCATTAAATCATAACATCATAAGTATGTAGATTAGTTTTAAATAATTTATGAATAAATTCATTGATTTATAAGCATATAAAGAGAATATATAGAAATAAATGAATTCATCATTAGATTATTTTGCTACATTCACTAGTATTGCTTTTATATTCATATTTATCATTGAGAAGAATTGTATATGATTAGAAAAAAGGCAAATAGGTAATATATGTAATATTTGAAAAGTATACTATTGATATTTAGCGTTTTTATAGTTAGTTTTCTACGGGATGGGGTCGCTAACCCCATGCCCAAACCTCCTCTTTTACCCGGGCTTGGGACCTATGCTTCTTAATGAGGAGTAACAGGCGTAAGTAAGTAAGTAAGTAAGTAAGTAAGTAAGTAAGTAAGTAAGTAAGTAAGTAAGTAAGTAAGTAAGTAAGTAAGTAAGTAGTAAGTAGTAGTAAGTAAGTAAGTAAGAGTAAGTAAGTAGTAAGTAGCAAGCAAGTAGCAAGTAAGTGCAGTAGTGAGTAAGTAGCAAGTAGTAAGTAGTAGTGCAAGTGGTAGTAAGGGAGTAAGTAAGTAAGTAGTAAGTAAGTAAGTAAGTAAGTAGCAAGTAAGTAAGTAAGTAAGTAAGTAAGTAAGTAAGTAAGTAAGTAAGTAAGTAAGTAAGTAAGTAAGTATGTATGTATGTATGTAAGTATACTATAGGAACAACAATCTAGACTTGATTATGCACATTGGAAAAGTAGTAAATTAATAAATGAAACTATTAAAGTAATTTATACGAATATTCGTCAAGATTGGAACGAATAGTTTGACAGTATTTGAGCGCCGAGTATAGAAAAGTCATTATATGTGAAAATTATATTTGAAATATTCTCAGCGATTGAAATTTAACTAATTCCAACGTTTAAAGTAATTAATCGTCTTTATGATATGGTTGAATATAAAATAAACACTAAATGCAAATTAAATGAAGTGATTTTACAAAAAGGTAGAAATTGAGGAACTTTTAATATTATATAATGAACAAAGAAACAGAATGGGTTTACGTTCTATGATAGGTAAATACCCCGATAGCTAGGTGGTACTTAAATCACAGAAAAAGGTTAGCATATTATCATTATTGTTTTGTTATTATTTTATAACATCTAAATCGTCTTTTTCTGATAGTTTAATTAGTGATTCTTTGTCTACAGATGGCATTTTATGCACGTATATTCGCCTTATCAATGACTGAATATCGTCTGATATTATCGAGAAAAATAGTAAACATTTCTTTCGAAAAACAAAAAAAAACTTACAAAATCATCAGTTCCTTTAGGTATGAGGATATTGATCTCTGAAGATTTTGCTGTGATCACATCAGCATACTTTGAGTCTTCACTTAAGAACACTTGACATCCATCTGTCTTGTCAATATTCACAGTTGATAGTTGTCCAAGACACTAAACAGAAATAAATTTATGTGGAAATTAACAAGAATGAGGAACATAAATATAAATATATACATGTATACATCTGTGTATAATGCACGCAATAAAAACTACCATATTACTACTAAACAGGTATAAACTTAATTATCAACAGAACAATTTCATATGAGCAATTGGCTTTCCAATGATTTTTTCGGCTTTCAGTTGGTATCTGTTCGCAATTAAAACTATCTGATCAATAGAAGATATTAACTGTAAATTATTACTATCCAGTGACTAAACACACATTTACAGAATTTTGTAGAATTTAACACATACATACATATTTGAACACAAGACTAAAAAACTAACCTGAATTTTAACACTCTGACAATTCACCACATCAATAGATGAGATCAGATGATCAAAGACTACACCGGTTTTCTTACAATTATCTAACAGAAAATAATAAGAACTCATCAAACAAGAACGTGATAAAAAGTAAAATGATGATTGAAATATCAATAATATTCAAATTGACAGTTCCTATACAAGAATCAGTAAAAGTATACATAATGTACAGGAAAGCAGATATATACAAATACAAAATACATCTCTACATAACAACTCAGAGATAGTTCATATGACAGTAATTTTATTGCTCTTGAAAAAAAGCCATTCATAAACTTAATAACTCATTCCATCAATCATCAAAATGAACACAAACTTACTTGATTAAAATGAATTAATCGTATTATATTATTACATTTATGCGTGATGTATATTGTGAATGTTCTAAATTTTTTCATAAATCGTTTTCCAGGTAGTAAAAAACATTAACAATCAAGTTTTACGATTTATAATTTAATACTAACATTTGATTCTCTTAAATAATCCATATAAATATTAGCATTAAGTAAAATGTGATGTATTTGAAAACTGTAAGACATTTAATATGATAATGAACGTATAGATTATAGACAATTTTATTGTAAATGTAAACATGTGGCTAAGTACAAATGATTATCAAATTATTGACGAATGTCAGTAAGTGATGTTAAAACTTTTTATGATCCATAATTGTTTAAATGATCTGTTTCAACTTGACTTCACAGGATTAACAGTAAAAATAATAGTAAAGTTCGATACAATATATATTTTAAGACAACACTTGAATTAAGTTTACGTAAGAGAGAACAGCAGTATATCGAAAACGTTTGCTGTCAATCAGTCATACGCAAAGTAGAACCTGGGATACGTGTGTATCGGCTCAAGTTGTCACATCCCACTGATGTAATGGGATGAAATTGTTAGGGTAAAATTCAGAGTATTAGAGGTAGTAGTGTAAAACACGACAATTTCAGAAGGAACTTATTTTTGTGAGTTGTAAAGTATTCATAAAATACATTATGCATAGTCTTCAATCTTCCCTTTGCATCTTTTGGTGTGTTCTGCCATCTGAACTATCTTCTCGTCTGGTCTACAAGTGTTCTGCCAACACTACTTTCTGTGCACTAAAACTCCTCACTCCGTCTGATAGAGATAACTTCCACGTCACATTCTGATACACACTACTTACAAACAATCTAGTGAGTAGCGTTCACTACAGTAGCACTAATAGTGATAGTAGGAAAGATTAAGCATCGAAGATAAGATACGAGAAAATATGAATCAACTTTTGGTGCATAAAATGTCTGTTAATGAAATGAATTTGTCTTTCAGAAACTTTCCCGAGAGCTGATTTATTAGAATTGAATCGTATGCACACAAACTTTGAAATGATGACGAAGATTCGTAGCTCTATTGAATGCTTTCGATAGTGTTGAATTTTTTTTAACCGAACGGTTTATTTCTGCTTGAAGCACACCTTGACGATAACGTATTCAGAAAAACAACCAAAGCTTCACAACTAAACCATTCAGTCCAGGAAATAGAACAAGACTAAAGGCACATACACATAATCAGTACTTGATTGATAATTTTTTATTTAAAACAATTCAGGTATAAATCATACATGAACAATTTCTTTCAACAATAGTAAAGGATTTAAAGCCGATTTCACACTAAGTAACAGTTAGCATCAATGAATTAATGTAAATTGTTCAGCAAAACAAGATGATATAATATAAACATGATAATATTGAACTTCACGCATAAAAGTCAATCTACTCAAATACACATATAAAGAACCTATTTATTCTACATCCTCACATTGTATTTTGTAATCTATGTTGCAATCAGCCAATTGAGTTATTGATATTAATTTGTGTCACTCATACATTCTAACACAATAATCAAGAGTAAATTTTTAGACTGATTGCATGCGACTAATAAACTATTGACTATTGACGTTAATAATGTCTCTTGGCCTTTGTACAAATTTCTCAAAATGCGGAATTTTTTCAAATAATTACACCAATAACCGGATTGTCCCGATATTGCATAAATATGTATTGTTATGAGATGTTTGTTAAAACTAGTTAGAAATAAACTGCAGATTATACAGATGAGTGTAAATACTAAGGTGATACATAAAAAAGATAAAATCGACAAGGCGAAACTTTAAGGAGTCGAAATAATAACAGTAATGATACTTATAATCTAGATAAATACAAAATATGGATTGAGTCACCCTACTACAATCGACTTTCAGCTGGTTTACCATACATGATAATTATTTTGAGGATCCCAAGAAGGAAATCTGCTTCTCCCCACACAACTCAGACCACCATCCAACAACACGATGGATTAGTGTCATGTCTTCGATACATCCTCAATAGTCTTCTTAGAATCCACTTCTATGTGATCAAGTATAGAGTCAGTAAGTCAATCAGTTACAACGTAGGATCAGGCACATACATGCATCGGTCCAAGTTGACACACATCATTAGCATAGCAAGACGAACACCGGATTCACAGAAGCAGTTAACTCAATGGTGTAATAAATAAAGGAAAGATTTCGTGTAAGGAAATAGTACAGAAAGAAAGATATGAAGTAATTTTATTCTCATAGTTTAAGGGAAGACAAAGAGTGTATACACCTACGCCATTGTGATCGATTCTGGGCCATGTAACACATAGTCTCCAACCACTCCTTACGATAATCACGCGGACCCCAACCAAGTAGTTTGCATCTACAGACATGGATAAGACTAGAAGTGAGTGACTTCAAGCACTGATGCCATGTTTTGGTTTAGCCGCCCCAAACTTTCTTCCAACCATCCCCAACACCGGTTAGCAATGCACGTCGTGGTAATCGGTGTTCAAGCATACACAACACGTGGCCAAACCATCTCAGTCGATGAAGATTTACAACCCAATCAACTGATTTACCATCATTACCTAATACCCTGCGTCTAACCTCACTATTACTTACCCGGTGATCCCAGCGGATGCGAGCAATATTTCTAAGGCATCGGTGGTCAAATAATAGTAGCACGAGAACATATGGTATTTGGTATAAAACTGTGTAAAGAAATGGATGAGTGTGTACCTGAATAAGAGTCAAATGTTTTGTATAGCTCGAGATTTTCCCAACTGAAGCAAGTGTCAAAGCGTTCAAACATGGAACTCAGTAGTTAGAAATTGAATGCATAAACGGAGAGTTACTATTTTTAGTTTCATAAATTCCATGAAAATGGTAAAAACTTATTTTGTCGAACTATTTACACTGAGGCAAGTCAGTAATTTTGTCATCACAGATTCTATAAATAGACAAACTATCAGAAAAGGTATATCAGACTTGAAGCTTATTTTTGCAAACATCGTATTAATGGATAATAACTATAACTATTGTATAATGAAGCATGAATAATATGGTGTGATATAACTACTGACCAACTGGCATGATGCACAAATTCGCATAACAGAAAGATATTTAAATCACAAGTCATTTATAACAATGTAGAAGGAAGTCAACAAAAGAATGTAGACAAAAAAATAGATACGTGATGAGAAGACGTTAAGGTTTTGGCAAAAACACTGGTAGAAAATAGATATTACATTCCTACAATAATTCAGTTAGCAAACAGAGGCTTTTCAATACTGAATTCATTTCAAAATATATACATATATAAACAAATCTGAAATTTACACTGGCCTTTATCTGGTAAAATTCATTTTCTATTTTTGTAGTGTAGAATAAAACAAGTTAAAAGATTTATGCCAAATTAGTTGCATGCTTGGTACATTCAGATATACACACACAATCATTCATATACACAACATACTGATTTATCATCGATAATAATATCACTCACCCATCATGATTGAATTAATTTTCCCCTTAATTTGAACTGTGCATTCATTACATTTATGAATACAAACTGTTTGTTTTGTTTCGGTACTAACAATTTGTAAATTTCCGGCAGACTGGAAATTTTCCTAGAAAATAAAATGATAACCACAAAAAGTATAAAACTTATTAGTATCACTTCCTAATAATAAGTATAAAAAACTCGTAGTTACAAAGTGGGTTCAATGAACCAATTATTCTTAAACAGATAGGCAATTTGTAGAGATTGCTTAGTTTGAAAGCTACCTTACGTCATAGTTTAATATGAACTAGAGAGTCCCTGAAAATCATGAAGTACTGAACGATTAATCTATGGTTTGAGACGTTGTACCAGTGAGTCGAATGCAGTTTAACTATATAGATAGAGAAACAGATATCATCAATGGTGTTGTATGATGGTCGCGCATTATAGCAAACTGACTAATTATGGCTCATCAATGGATTCTAACTCCCTATTCTATAGATATTATGTACGATACGACAATTTGGCTGTCCTGACTTTGATCTTATTTTGGGACTTCTGTGCACACTACTGATGATAAATCTCAATCTAGAACAAAACAGTTATTCAGATCTCCTTAATATCAACCCGTGACGTAAACTGACTTCAATATTAAGTAATAAACATATAGTCTTGCTCAAGTTACGTATCTAAAAACCGTTCAACGTACTTTTATTTAAAAATAGAGTATCGTTATTCGTTATTAGTTTACAGTTTGTTATGCAATATTTAATTGATTATTATCTCTACATACTATCACTAAAGTTGTATAAAAGTATATATCAACATTTATATATCTCATACACTGCAAGTTTACTTATATTTGTATAAAAACGGATTTGTGAGACCCAAGAATACTTTCCAACCATTAACAGAAAAGTACGTAGAAGTGTTTCAATATGCAATCTTGTGGTTAGAAGTAGGGAGTGTAGTGTATGAAACAGCAACTCAATACTTCTTTAACAGGTTAAATACTAAGGCTAATCGCTGTGTGCTGATTCAATTAAGGTTGGAAAGTAATCTATACTGATACACACTTGATGGTTCTAAATAAAGCCACATGATTGTATGAGTGAATTGTTGAGTCCTTAAGAAAAAATAGCCTAGTTATAATCAAATGTTAATGACTATTCAACTAAGAATGAAGGTCGCTTCGCAAACTTTCGACCTATTAACTATAAGAGTACCGTACTTAGTAAAAAAGAATTTAGATTTTAGATAATTCTATTTCTCGACAACGGTACTGAAATGGATCTTTATGAAAACTTGTTACTTTAAGAAGTGTATCCTTAAGAATGATCTACACAATTGCCAGTTGTCTACTACAAATTTGTTAAATAGTGAATCTAAAAAACCTGCTAATCATCTTTAGTTACATATAGGGTTACTTTAGTTATTATGACATGAGGGAGATATTTTAAAACAGACACGTATATATATTCTTTTCTGTTCCCTATCAGTCAGTGATAGGCAACATAGAACCTGACAGAAATGTGGATTAGCCTAAGTCCCGACAACACGTCAGAACAGCGAAATTAAATTATCGCAATGAATACAAAAGTAGTATCAGTGATAGTAAAAAAATTAGGCAGACAAGTTATAATTTGAGAATGAGTGAATTTGAGGGATAAATAATAAAGAATAATTTTGAAACTTAAGGTTTAAGGGAATACAAGAAGTGAATGCAGTTGGCCTATAATGACCAAACCTGATCTACATCATCCAACATTTGGTTGCGATAATTGTGTAGACTCCAACCAAGTAGTATTCATTTACCAATATGCTTCTTATATACCAACACTCAGTGACTTATTGGACTTATGAAATGTCTTGGTTTAGGGGGTTACTTGCTTTCTTTACAAACTGTTTCTACGCCAACAAACTCTGAGTGAGAACGTTACATATACCGTATTTCACATCAAAAAGTAGGTAAGCCATCGGTGAAACCATATCAAACAGTACACTGTCCACTTCGAAAAGCCAAATAACCAATAGGCTATTAAGGTACTATCACTTCATAGAAGTAAAAATTTATGGTTCCCATACGTGACAGGTGGAAGTTCGAAACTGAGTTTAAAAAGTATAAAATAAGATACAGCGAACGAAACATAAATGTTATTGTAAAAAAGAAAGATACGAAATAGACTGCATATATATATATATATATATATATATATATATATATATATCCTTAAGAAATACAAACCTACAAAATCGACAAAATGTCAAATAGTGAAGAAACATTTGGATGGCTATATGCATGAATTATCTTCATATACCGTACACACCATCTAACGAGTATAAACATTGAATTGAAAAACAAATTCGAATTGAACTACATGAAATAATATCATCAGGCTAAAAATGATCACAAATAATAGTCATTAGTATGAATGTTTTAAATACTAATGCTTTCTTATATTCCAACAGAAAATAATAATAGAGACTGTCAGAAAATAACCAAGAATAGATAGACAACTATTTCTACAAAGTTGGACAGTGAATAAAAGGTGCAAAGTGATTTTATCCATGCAATTACATACACTAAACGTGTACAAGTATAGATAAATACACGAACAGCCATTCAGTTTCAAAGTGGTATACGTGAAAAATTCTGTTTTGAAGAAATCAATAATTAAAATCAATCAAGGGGTAGATTTTCAACAGTCCAATGGACACTTATAATTAGTGAAAATTAATTTATGGTGTATGAAATAAAATTAACCAAGTCACATTTTTAAAAAAATTATCAGCAGATAGGCTAAAGTATTCAGATCAACAATGAAATTGTCTTTTTGATAGTTAAATTTCTTTATGAACTAGACATTCGTCGGAGAGTCATTCGGAATCACAAAACACCGGACAGCTGGCCTTAGTTTGGGAATCCTTAACAGTAGGTATCTAGGAGGAATATAGGATGGAATCCAGGATGTTTAAGTATCGTAGTGAACACGATGTCCATTGTTTTTGGTTGGTAACACCCTCACATCCGACTCGATTGAACTCCACTAGTCACGGAAGATGGTCATGCAATATTGTGGATCGATTGAAGCTAGACGTTAACCCCATTGAGTGTTGGCTCAGTGGTCTAGAGGTTAAGCGTTCATGCGCGAGACAGAGGGTGCTGGGTTGTGGATATGCACTGCTGAGGAGTCACACAATACGACGAAACGACCATTCAATACTTATAAGTCTTCAATGGTGGACTAACATGAAACTCAACAATCTCCACAATCTTATACAGATGAATATTTATTATGTGAGGATTATTATTATTACACTAAACATTAATAGATGAGGTGATATTTAAATTAGTGTTCTGCTAATTTTTAGTTAACAAATTACAATGCAAAAACACGTCTATACTTGATCGAATCTCCTGTAATAACGGCATAAATGTTCATATCTTTTCATTTTTCCTGTGAGAAATTATCGTTTCTTGAATACAAATACTGACAAGTGTATTATATACGTCTCTACTTGTTTTTTTTTTCACAAATAAACACTTTAAATATTGATTTCCTTAGAATATTTGTATCTTAAAAATGAGGACAACAATACTAGTATAGATGAAACAATTCAGATTATTATTATTTCTCATGAACCCTAATAATATCAGACAACAAAAGGCTATATGTGCTACGTCCAAATATGTAAATAATTGACTGACCACTCATGATTAATGTCTAATTTTGACAAATGTAAACCTCGTTTGCATACTAAGTCAAATATTTTGACTCTAGTTGGTGTGTAAGCTCTTCGAGCTCTTACTACATGGTACTAAAAGTTAGTATATTATTCCATATAATGAGGTTTCAACGGTTAGAGAATTTTACAACACTACATTTTGATAATGAGATTAATCACACTGAAAAGGATTTAAGTACAGAACATCAAAAAGATAGCATAAAATTTTTAACAAATAAAACTTACTACAGTCCATCTGTTACCCCTTAGTTCCAAACATCCAGCCCCCGACGGCTCTTTCTCAGATGGTGGTCGGACAGTGGGATTATTCGATGATGAATTCACTTGAGTTCGTGATGTATGGATAACAGGTCCTTCACGAAGTTGGGGATTTTTATGTGTTTTCATATCGTCAGTCACTTTGCGCAGATTAGATGTCACCGCTGTTCCACGATTCAGATCAGCGAATAAATTAGACTGTGTTGCGTTATCGTTTGCTTGCTAATTTATAATTAAACAGAGAAATATTAATGATAACCTATCCTGAGTTATAAATTTATGAGTATGGAAAAAATTATTAACTAACGACATAGAGCACATCAATAATTACCAAATCCAATCGTCTTGATAGATTTATACACGAAATAAACGATATCTTAGAAAATTTATCGTAAGACTACTTGAAATATGCATAAACATAAACATATATAGTCTAGTCTATAAGCATGAAGCCAACCACATATTTGAATAAGAGACAAACACACAATTTAATTAAGTTTTGAGCCAGTGATCGTAAAAGGAACAATGGCTCACTAAATACTAACGTGTTTCTAGACCTGATAAACTGTATAACCTGGAAGGCAGACCTGATTGTATTTAGAAGCTTTGTTTAAAAGTAAATGATCACTATATTTTGGAACATAACCAATTAAGTTCATTCTTTTGACAAATCTGCGTTAATTATAAAAGAAGCAATCAAAAGTATACACTCAATGCTATGTTGTCCTATAGGGTGTTTATGTAGTTATTAGCAGGATGTGAGATACTGAAACTCAGGCTACAGATACACGAGCTAAACGAGTGAGAAGAAAGCATATATTTACTGGCTAAATTGAAATGTATGTGTACTCATATATATATATATATATATATGAAGCTTTCTTCTCACTCGTTTAGGTTGTGTATCTGAAGACTGGGTATCAGTATCGAATATCGTATATCTTATCATTCTTGAGAAATGAAAGTCGTTTTACGGACAATCAATCATGTGCACTTGTCATTTGACCAGTTAACTATAAGTAATTTTATTTCATTACCTACTTTAAATACACTTAGCAGGATATATGAAACACAGTAAAGCAACAATTAAGGTATTAGGATTGTTTTTGATTGAGATCATGAACCGACTGATGTTAGACCACCGTTGGAAACCTGGAAGCACTGGACGGCCGTTCCGTCCTATTGTGAGACTCCTCAGCAGTGCACATCCACGATCCCGCCCGCGGGATCCGAACCCAGGGCCTCCAGTTTCGCGCGCGAACGCTTAACCTACTGGACCACTGAGCCGGAATTCAATGGTGTTAGTGTCTAACATCAAACAACAAATGTTAAGAAGACTATAGAGCATCATCCTCTAAAATATGGTCTGTAACAAGCTATGTAACCCAATTTGACTGAACCTATCCAAAACAAGTAACATTCCCACTAGATTTATATTAATGTATTTAGGTGATAATGATGGTGATACTAACTTCATAAATCTTTGGTGTTAGAACGGGAACTACAGCAATAAAGATATAATTAAATCTTATAAGTCAGAATAACTGCTGGAAAGTATTTGATAGGTATATCCTTTCAATTACGATGATTTCAAAATGAAATGAATGCAACATTTTATGAATAGATAATTGATACACATAAATACACAACACTTCGATCCAATACGCGATATGAAGTTGCAAAAGGTAGTGACAAAATAAATGGATAGTTACAATTGGCTGACAACTATATTAGCATATCATAAGAGAAACAGAACGAGTAATGTCGCCAAGTCTAACGGTTTAAATGAATGGACGATCGAATCATTGATGAGAATCATGAATGTTTAAAATCCAAAGATTCTAAAATCTACTGAACAAAATATGTATCAAACTAATTTATAATGAACACATTTCCATGGAACAAAAAGATCATCGTATTCACACACACACACACCAATGACATTGCAGCTAAATGAGAAGCTGTAAGTACAGGGGGTGATTGTGCAGAACAATTGGAATTAACTTCACGAGTAGGCGAAGACTTAGACAGCTTCGATGCTACAGCTGGTTTACCACGAGCATTCCAAACCAAACCAGTGGTATGATGCTTGTTAACATAAACTTGTAATGCAGTCCAAACAGACATTAAAGATTTTTTCCAAGCACGATGAATTGTGTCGCTACAGTAAATAACAGAAAATATTTATGGTCATTTTTCATGAACAAATGAAGGGGGTTAATAAATTAAATAAGAAATCTTCAATGTCAATATCTTTAAAAACAAACCACATAACCATGGATTATCTCAAATAAATTCTAAAACCTGTTGAATTTGTTCAACAATACATTTGATTTTCAGCGAGATTAGTATGAGCTCTTATGGACATCTGATTTTTAATAATACGTGATTACCGCACTTTGATCTTATCGTAAAATGTCTTTTAATTGATTTCTCACGGATTTGAACAGTTGTATAGCGTATTAGTAACTGTAACGTGCTAAATTGCTTCAAGTGATTGTTGAAGAAAACGAGAGATGAAACTTCAGGTCTCAAAGTTCTCTTCGCAGAAGAAATTATAGCCCAAAGATAATAAGAGTAATCCGTCACAACTTTGGGCTCTGTATAAAAAAATCCAACACAACCATACTCAATATATATTGTCAAAATATTTAATCACTTTCACTTTTAAAATCTTGAATTTCGCTAACAGACTGACTATAGTTCCGCTGATCTAAGCCAGCCTTGTCATCAACAACTATGCTAAATATGCAAGACACCTTAGATGGCGTATGTAAAATAAATCCAACACATTGAAACCAGATTGACGTATGTAAAAGCTGGTTGAGCCACTGGATTTTTATTAGCTACGAGTTTAATAAAATTTAAGAATTGTGTAAATACCACGAGGATCAATAAACTCACTGAAATTTGGACGTAAACAATAAGAAAAAATCCAACAAGCCATCCCCTCGGTTTTGTAGAAAAACCAGATATGATTTAACGAAGTAGATCCATCTAAATGTGACTATTATCCGTAAGAAACAACAATGTATGTGTTAGGGATGCTGAGGAATATACCAATCATTATCATGTTAAGTCTAATGATGTCCTTGGACTCTAAATGGGCATTCCCTATTGGCCATTATTTATTTCACTCGTTAAATATTGTACAGATGTTGTTTTCTATTTTTATGGTACGATGTGGTCTGTTTGGTTGGTATATAAACAGAGTATGTTTGAAATATAACGATTCAAAACTCAGAGGCTGTGACTTGCGTTCTAGACTCAACTGGCTGGGCTAGACAGGGAAGCGGGACCAATCGGGACTCTAGGTCGTTCTTACTTGTTTTACGTGTCACTGATTCGATCGATAAATACGCTGCGCATCTAACCGTGCAATCCAGCCGTTACAACAGTATGTCATAATAAAAGCCACACATGTTCATCATATCTAACCGTGTTAATTATAGCATTGTACAAGGAACAGATTAACTTCATTATGAATCGATTACAAGGTGCAATTTAATTACTGGGGCCAGAACTCTCTCCAATAAGCTTCAAAAATAACTGTGATATTAGTGGAAAGATTAAATGAAAACGTTCGTGGCAAAATATATATGACATTCGGAATCTTTAAATTGATCAGTGTGTGTTCTATGGTTTAAAACAACACTTCGAAAGTCACCGAATGATATTCATGAAGTAGAATGAAGGGAATACTAGTTATCAGTAACGCTACGGCTGAGCAACATGCTGCTTTTCATTAAACATTACAACACACCGTTGGTCTTCATTAGTTCGATTGGCAACCAACCCGTTCCTTATCAGTTGGTGTTAGAAATCTTCCCAGGAATATAGTCTATCGAAACCATCAGAACGCAAATTAATTAGGTACATATATATATTTATAAACATATATAGCAGTAAACTCTAAATATAATCCTCTTCGCAATATAACAAATGGTGAGTTTATTTATAAACTGCTTAATAAATAACTAACTTGTTTTTGTATTCCATAAGAACACGATTCGTAAAGAATTCACCGGCTTCTTGCATGGTTTTAACGTACGTCGATGGTGCAACAGCCTGAATAGTTTAAAGGCTTAAAAACAAAACTTACATCACTCAGCCAGCCTAGAGCTGTAACAGACTCAGCCACAGCTGAAAGATGGTTAAAAAAGTTACTGCTTCGATTATTATCCTTAAATTTCTATAAAGGAAAACAATTTAACGAAGTACTAACAAATTACGATAACTTCTTCTATTAGGTCTCCTAATGGTGTTATAATAAGCTTAAGTTCAGAGTCAGAAGGTTTTGAGCATTCAGCTGCCAATTTGATTATTCCTTCTTGCATCAAAAAACATTGTTTAACCATGGAGGCCTTTTTAAAAATAATCCCGTGGAAGTGATTTAATACAGAATCAAACCTACGTGATTTCCAACAATATCTCCGATTTCGAAACTATTACGTACGTATTCCGATAAAGGGCCAGTGACTATTTCATGAAATTCCTTGACTGATGAAGGATTTCCACTTTCTTGAGATAAAGGAATAATTATGAAAACCTTATTTACCCGAAGATATTTTAATTGGTGATGTCCGATACATATTGTTAACGACAGCTGCTTCAAGAAGAATAGTTACTTTTTCTAATCGACAAAGTAGAGAATCAAGTCTTTCCATACCTATAAGTAAACCAAAGCAAATTAAGGCCGGACATAAAACGGCTATTCTGAATCTAGAAATAAAAACGACAAAATTAACTGCATCCCAGAGTTGATGCTCGCCCAGGGACTCGGATCCAGCACCGTCCGCTTCAAACGCCAACGCGTTATTTACTTAGCTACTGAGTCCCGATAACCACCAAGTACATGCAACTGACGAGTTCCAAATAGGACGAAACGTGCAACTCAAATTCCACTACTAGCCACCATATAACTTCGTTTATAATGCTTGTGGCTCAAGGCAATATCGAGGTAATCCGCGCATGATGCACATATGACAGTAAGAAACTGTTCAATTGTAGTCCTAAACATCAATGTGAAGATTCAAACAAACAATACAAGCATGCCAAACAGGCTGTCCAACCACTATATTTCCATCACAACAATACCTAACTTAAAGTCTTCACCAACTTGTACGACTCGGGTCGGCGGGTAGTGATTTCATCTTATTCATGAAATACAGCCACACAACCAACTCAGATTGATACTCGTCACTAAGATTTTAGTTGTATGAGAACTAATCAAGTCAACCACACCCAAAAAGTACTCGTCCCACTACCTCATATACACAAATTCGATCATTCAATATTTCATCAAAAATATTAAGGTAACGTAGATCCCAAGCAACCTAGTAAAAGATACCTAAGGCTCAATTAGCTCGAAATATGGAGTTTGCACAACAAAGTTTTGATTAACTGAAATTTATGCTGTCTGTTTGTTACCTTACAGTAACCACATATCATCCGTAAAACCAGAACTTTCTTGCAATGGTAGATATTTATTAAGACACCTGTTACAAACTTGGACCGATGCATATGTGTGCGTGGTCCTACGTCGTAGTTAACTGACGCTTTATACGAGCAATTACGGTGTTATCCATGGTAAATCTAATGATACAACTTCACTCTTTGTCCATAACCATGAAAACAAATATGTGAACATCTATTTCATCCATACCTGAGACAATCTATAAAACTGTGAACGAAGAACATTATTTTAAGGTAGAAATTCGTAGTGTGAACATGATTTCGACTAATCTAACCAAAAATCAATGGTTAAAACAACTGACAGGATGTTGATCGACTGTAAATCCGAAATGACGCCATCTTACGGAGTGATCACTCACAAGACTGAATCCAACAAATAATTAAGTCCATCGACAGTCTGGTAATCCAACCATAAAAAAGACTAGGTGACAACCCATGTAATTAATTGGTGTCACAAAATAGTTGTGTTTAGTAAGATACCATCCTCGTCAGTTTAGCAAAGAACTACTTTGCGAGGATTAATGATACTGTATTCTGAAAACTGGAGATCGGTGTGTGTCTTAATTGTACTTTTGATAGCTTTGGGAGCTATTTTCAGCGCAAAATTCTAGAGATTATTCAGCGAGCTAGAGCATAAGACTGGTTTTTTAACACTAAACATTCTCCTTGAAAATCTACAAACCGACTAGACTAGCGTAGCAGAAGATGTACGAAGTTTAAGGAAAACTTAATACTTACAAAGGCATTTCCGTCACAGTCTCACTAAGTCAACTGCAGTTATACGTTAAAAGCGAGGGTCAGTGTCAGATAACAATTAACAACAAATACTGTGGTCCTCAAAACGACTAAAGTCTTCCAACAATTCAGTGATAGAAGCTATTCTGTGGATAGTAGGAATTCAAGGTGGATTGTGTTATGTTGTAATAGTAGTACTAAGGTTACTCCACCTAACGAGATGCAGTATAATTAGTCTAAACACGTGGGTTGGGGGATTCGTACGATATAGAGCACCATACATGTAATTTTCGGAGAATTTCGGCTAGTCGTAACTCGAAACG
Organism: Schistosoma haematobium; assembly: GCF_000699445.3. Lineage (NCBI taxonomy): Eukaryota > Metazoa > Platyhelminthes > Trematoda > Strigeidida > Schistosomatidae > Schistosoma > Schistosoma haematobium. Next base: position 20,437,874 of record NC_067197.1, on the reverse strand, counting down.
AAACTCCAGAAATAAACTATCTGATTTCGGTTTTTGACCTTAAGAGAATGTCCTACCAAATGATCAGTCCTAGGTAAAAGTAATAACGGACTTCTTCGAATTTTTGAAAAACCAACTAAAATGCTTCGAGAATATCCAGGATGGAAATATACGCTGTTACACCGTCAAAAATAATTGTTAAAACTAAACGGTCGTCTAGTGGTACTTCGAAGTACCACTATTACTGATGGTTCAAATGATGTAATAAATCAAATGACAGAAAAACGCCAGATGAATATTTATACTAAAAAATATTAATCACATACTTTACCATTTTTAAAACGCTCATCTACACCCTTCATGCAATTTTCACAGCAAAAATACATCACTTACACCAAAGGCTTCAGGCCTTCGTAACGCAATTATCACACACCGCGGGCTAAGGCATACGAATAGAGCACCAAATAACCAAATGGTTCAAATGGTTATGGAAGGAATAGAAGAAGCTATCGCTTAACGAGATTCTGTATCTAGTATCGCTGTATCACTGGTGCTTGTGTTTCGGAACATAGGTGTGGTTGAAGATACAAAATAATAGAGGGTTGATAAATCATGGTGAAATACTTCCCTTAGTCCCTAAAAATATCATACGTTTCCCTTCAAAGGACTTCTGAGAAGCCGCTTAACCACCCAACTCATCAGCGAATTCTAGAATTTTACTGCTCGTATGTAGTAAAAGATATGCCTATAGTCCTTCCCGCCATGTCTCCGATTTCTGGGTATTATCCCTATAGTTTGTGTTGGAACTGAGCTTGTTTGGGTTCTTAAGGGGATACCAAGAAGTGTTTAAGGTGCTGTGAGTTATCTGAAGCCCACCTCTGTGACACCCATACTCAAACGGGTAAAGGTTCAGTGATTTGAGGAGCTCTTCATAAGGCTTGAATTTGAGTATCCGAACTGATTTTGTGGATCACCTTTAGATACATTCCAATTTATTCTCATTCTTTTGGAATACTATATTTTCCTACTCTAAATAAAGTCGAATTAAACTGCTGATGATCAAGCGGGATGTTCTGCTGTCGAACTGGCTAAAAATGAGCTTCAATGTTACTAGTTCAAGGTTTTTTCGAAATGTATTTTTGTCACACTTAGCGTAAGACTTTAGATCGTAGGGTATCAACACTCCTGGATCTTTTTAAACTTGGTATGGCTCTAGAGGATAGTTATCTACGCTGTATGAATAGTCTCCAACATGTTATAGATGGACTGCATTGCACTGTGAAGTACTAAAGGTAAGTCCATTGTAATCCGCCCGACTTTGAAGTAGGGTCAGATCCCTCTGAAGTGCCAGCTTAGTATCTCAGGTGCAAACTTCTCCCTGAAGTTTCACATCACAAGCGAAATGCGATTAGTTGGACGATACTTGCTAGGGAATGTCACATACATAAATTATAAAAAAGTTCGAGTACTGACCCCCAGAGGACCCCACTAAAACATTTCATGATCTGAGAAACAGCAAAATTGACACTTACCCTCAAAAGTCGATTGTTTGGGTATGAAGTGAGCCAATCAATTGACGGTGATCTGACACTTGAGCTTACTGATGAAACATATATGGTTGATCCTATCGAAAGCTTTTGAGAAGTCACGGTATATGGCATCAACATTCATCTTGCGGCCAACGATGGTTGTCCACCGCCGTTAGCAGGTTGGCTATACAAAAGTGACTTTTTCTGAAACCATGTTTTTGCGGTAAAAAGAAGCTTATGGATGGTAAGTACTCACGTAGATCATCTTATACCGGGGAATCCATTATTCAAAGATTCACTGCTTTGGCCTCCTTTGATAATAGGTATAATGTGAGGCGACTGGCAATTTTCTGGTACCATTCCTTTTCTTAGCGAATGTGTGAACATCACGCATAGAGGTTTTGTCAAGACTGAAGCTCCTTCACTCAGTATAGCAGAATGAACCATATCCGAGCCAGGGAAAGTGTCCTTATCTAAATAATGTAGTTTCTGACACACCAAGTCAGCGCTCAGATTCACCTCTCTCTTATGGTCTTCATGCATTGGTTTCTTGTTTGTTTGAATTGCCTGAATGCGCTGTTGTTACCAGTTCGTTTGTGTTCCTCCCAGTAGTGCCCTTTGTGGCTTAGCAAACGAAAAGTAGAATTGGTGATGACTAGGTTGTTTTTTTTTCGAGGACCGTTGGTAGAACAGACTGCTTTGTAGCATATAAGGTTATGTGCAGTAAGAAATCCCAACGAGCGTCCACATCAAGTTGAGAATGAAATTTACAGTCCACTTTCTGTAGATTGGCCTGTTAAGCTGAAAAATTTAGCCGTTTGAAATTCCAGCGCCTGTTGCTGGTAGGATGTCCTAGCTCAGTTTACTTGATAAGATTGATAGTTATGGTGGTGTGATCACTTTTATCCAGGAAAGCCAAGACTAAGAGGTTGTCAATTATGAAGTCTTCGTTTGTAAATAGGCAGTCTAGGTGTGACGGTGTTCGACTGTTTCCCCAGCGCCTTGCTAGCCTCACAGTTTTGAATAATCCCAGCTCCTCAATGAGTTTCGACGACCGAGTTATCTCCTGCAGTGGATATGTGATCAGTGAAGCCGACTTTAGAAATATTCTAGTCACCTAGAATCAGGATATGACTATATGAGAGATGTGTAGAGCGAGAAACCCCCTTCCCAACATGCGACTGTCACACAGCACCAGAAATAGGCTTCCGGTTGATGAAACCAACACCCCTTGATTAGTACGTAACCTCATTTGTTGTTTATCCACGAATCCATTTTGGTGATGCAATTTTTTCTATCCTCCTATAAACATACATTTTCCATATAACTGTATATACGAATGTACAGCTTAAGTAAATAATTTCGTCGAAAAGAAAATTTTATTCGCTGAATTCTCTTTTCTTTATTCAATAACGTGAATTATTGAAAATTCTAGGTAAGGACATTAGAATCACCCAAATTAATAGGGTAGGGATAACAAAGTTTGGTATTATTTACTGCGAAATAAACAGTGGTTTTACACAGTGACTGGATGTGCCCAACTTTATCACATCTAAAGCATTTAGCATGAGAAAATGCACATGAATTACGTGGGTAAAATTAACCACAGGACAAACATTTGCCGAACTTGCGCTCACCATTGTGACCTGCTCTGCAATCGCTGAATGATTTGTTATCCGTATGACCTTGAGTAAGAATTGGATTGGGATAACCAAGTAATAAGGTAAATTTCTTGATGTCCTGGAAGTCAGTTTCATACACTGCTTCATAATTATTACATTCAGTCCTAATATCTCGAAAAAGCACTTCGGCATTTACGCATCTCTCCTTAGGTTTTGCATATTATTTCTTTCAATTGGTCGACCACGTACCTGGACATAAAGTTGATCACTGAGGTAGCACTTGGTGGTTTGTTTCTGCAATTCGAGGAGAAACTCTTTAACCTTTCAGTTTTTCTAACGTACCATTTTATGGAGTTTCGCTCATTCGCGGCATCAAAAATGTGTACATACTACACGATTTAGTTGTACCTCTACGGGTTTTATAAAGAAGTAAAATGAAGTTGTTTGAAAATACCAGAGTTTTTAGTTAGTTCTAGTCGTTGCATGTCATGAAAAATCTGCAATTTTAGGATCAGGTCTAATATTAGAGCAATACTAAAAACGAAGTAGACCATAATTCCACATGAATACCTAGTCTATAAGATCTTACGTGGAAGTCACATCACTGTTTACACTGAGTTGTCCTATCATAAGAATCATCAATATGATGTTACCTACTTGTTGTGAACACATTTCGGCTGGAGACAGAACAATAATATTCAATATGAATAAAAGAGATAATTCACACAAGAATGATCACGCCTGCAAGACTGAGCCATGACATCAAATTCGATCCAATTAATTCTTTCTGTCTTCGCTATAGTTGACTTTCTCTTCGTGTAAATTATTGAATATGCATTTTCCCAGTTATCTCACCGACCACACCAACACATTTATTGGGCGATCATTGTAACCTTCATATAATTCGTATGAAAAGAGTTAGATGAAAGATATACCATATTGCCTAAAAGGTAATGAAGTCATTAATGTTATTTCAAAAGCTCAGCGTAACGTATTGCAAACAAAACTTCATGAGCATAGATTAGGGGCGCGTAATACAGTGTGAGTACATACGCCTTCGTAAGAAAGTTACACGGTCATGTTGTCCAACGGCCTATCAGTATACAGCTTTTGTTGACAACAATAAGTTCGTCAACATTCAAGAGACAATCGAAAATAATATATGTCCAGTAAGTTTAACCACTCCTTATGATAGAACTTCTTGCCAGAGATGGATGAACAAGCGTTGTCAATCATATCTTACAACATCAGAAAACCTCGAACAATGTGGGGCAATCAGAAATATATCAGTAGGGATTTGTAGTGACAAGCCCTCAAAATATGTTGATTTTGACGATAGCGGCAACAAAATAAATGCTGGTCCAATCCCCCTATTGTGTGTAGCAGACTATTAGGACATGGCAGATCGTGACCACCTCGCTATTGAGGCCACCGAAAGAAAAACGAAAGCACATGGCGGATGGATTATATACGTTTGTAAAATTTCTGCGCCAAGACTTCCCTTGCACTGATCTAGTAAGCGAGAACACATCTACCTTCTTCTCGGACATAAGAAGCCCTCTGCACGTCTAAACCATATCGAAGGAGCGCTCATTATTATGCTAAAGAGTCGTCAAGAGAAACCACAAGTCTCCTGCCTACTACAAGTATCCTTGCTTCTTTAGAGCCTGCAATCCATTAACCGGTTAGGATATCACAAAATATCATCGGCACCAAGCTGCTGCGAGTTCTTTCTTGTTTATTTTCACTTATACTCTCATCTCATTAACTCCGCCTGGAGTCCCTCCGGGGGCTACTGCAGGTCCAAAGCCCGGATAAAGGAGGAGGGTTGGACATGGGGTTAGTGACCCCATCCCGTAGAAAACTAACTCGCTAAAAACGCTAACCAGAAAAAATTATTCAAACCTTTTAAACTCTGCCCCGGGAGTCAGAAGGTCTTCATTTAGAAGAATTATGACGCCTCATGATGAAAGCCGAATTCCTTCGGAAGTCACGAGGCCGATGCCCCTTCTAACAACCAGAGCGACCATTTATTCAGGTACATGGAATGTTCGTACAGTGTGGGACATCGGGAGAGCCTCCCAAATTGCTGAAGAAATGAGAAGATACAACCTAGAGGTGCTCGGGATTAGTGAAACACATTGAATGAAAGTCTGACAAAAACAACTAGCTTCAGGGAAGCTTCTGCTATACTCCGGCCATGATGAAGAAAATGCCCCCCACACACAAGGAGTTGCATTGATGCTGTCCAAACAAGCACAAAAGGCACTTATAAGATGGGAATCTCATGGACCAAGGATCATCAAAGCTTCCTTCAAAACAAAGAAAGAGGGCATTTCAATGAACATCATCCAATGCTATGCGCCTACTAACGACTACAATGAAGAAGCTAAAGATCAATTCTACAATAGGCTCCAGTCAATCATCGAGAAGTGCTCAACAAAGCACCTGACCATTCTGATGGGAGATTTCAATGCCAAGGTTGGAATGGACAACACCGGATATGAAGACATCATGGGACGACATAGACTGGGAGGAAGGAATGAAAATGGTGAGAGATTCGCAAACCTATGTGCCTTCAATAAACTGGTCATAGACGGCACTATATTCCCATGCGAGCCCATTCGCAAAACCACATGGACTCCACCGGGTCACACTACGCAGAACCAAATCGACCATACCTGCATCAACAAAAGTTCAGGAGGACGATGGAGGATGAGAGAACCGGGAGAGGAGCTGATGTAGCATCAGACCACCACTTGCTGGTCGCCAAGAAGATATTAAAACCTAATAGCACCGGATAATGTGGCGGCCAACATCGCAAACGTTTAGTACGGCTTTTCTTCGGGATGCTGACAAACTCAACAAATTCAAGATAGACCTTAGCAACAAGTTACAGGCCTTTCATGATCTACTCAATGGAGAAGGAACTAGTATGGAGAGCAACTGGAAGGGGATCAAAGAGGCAATCACTTCAACATGTCATGAGGTCCTGGGTCACAAGAAGCACCACCACAAGGAATGGATCACTGTTGATACACTGGATAAGATCCAGGAAAGAAGGAACAAGAAGGCAGCGATCAATACCAGCCGAACAAGAGCAGAAAAAGCCAAGGCACAAGCTGAATACACAGAAGTAAACAAACAAGTGAAGAGGAGCATCAGAACCGACAAACGTAAATATGTGGAAGATTTAGCAACGACGGCGGAAAAGGCTGCAAGAGAAGGAAACATGAGACAATTGTATGACACGACAAAGAAACTCTCTGGAAATCGCCGCAAACCAGAACGACCAGTGAAAAGTAAGGAAGGCGAGGTAATCACCAACATTGAAGAGCAACAAAACAGGTGGGTAGAACACTTCAAAGAACTCTTGAATCGACCAGCTCCACTGGACCCACGCAACATCGAAGCAGCACCCACGGACCTCCCAATCAATGTTGGCCCACCAACAATTGAAGAAATCAGCATGGCCATCAGACAAATCAAGCGTGGCAGATGGTGCAGTTAGACGATCTAGACTTCGCAGATGATCTGGCCCTTCTATTCCAAACGCAACAGCAAGTGCAGGAGAAAACGACCAGTGTAGCAGCATCCTCAGCAGCAGTATGTCTCAATATACACAAAGGGAAAAGCAAGATTCTCCGATACAGCACACCATGCACCAATCCAGTCACAATTGACGGAGAAGATTTGGAAGATGTAAAAACCTTTACGTATTTGGGCAGCATCATTGATGAACAGGGTGGATCTGATGCAGATGTGAAGGCGCGGATCGGCAAAGCAAGAGCAGTATATTTACAACTGAGGAACATCTGGAACTCGAAGCAACTGTCAACCAACACCAAGGTCAGGATTTTCAATACAAATGTCAAGACAGTTCTACTGTATGGGGCAGAAACCTGGAGAACTACAAAAGCCATCATCCAGAAAATACAGGTGTTTATCAACAATTGTTTACGCAAAATACTTCAGATCCATTGGCCGGACACTATTAGCAACAACGTACTGTGGGAGAGAACAAACCAGATCCCAGCGGAGGAAGAAATCAGGAAGAAGCGCTGGAAGTGGATAGGACACACATTGAGGAAAGCACCCAACTGTGTCACGAGACAAGCCCTCACATGGAATCCTCAAGGCCAAAGGAAAAGAGGAAGACCAAAGAACACATTACGCCGGGAAATGGAGATAGACATGAGAAAAATGAACAGGAATTGGATGGAACTAGAAAAGACGGCGGACGACAGAGTGGGTTGGAGAATGCTGGTCGGCGGCCTATGCTCCATTAGGAGTCACAGGCGTAAGTAAGTAAGTACTCATCGCCTTAATTATGACCACTGTATTTCCATACTTTGCCTACTCTGGTAAACATCTGGCCCCAGTCATATCCTTCAATACTCCTATACTTTATTTAGAAACCCACATTTCATAATTTGTAGCCGCTTGACAATTTTATAAGACGCTAGCGATAGAAACGGTATTTTCCAACAGCATGTGAAACGTGAAAAAACGTATGAGATATAAAATTTTATCTAAAAATAAAGCTTAATGAGCCCAGCGTCATAAAACGATGGAAAGTGGAGTTATTGACCAGAAAGCATTGTAAGATCCATTTTGAATGTTTGGTGTGGGTGAAAATCCCTCCATGCATAGACTTGCACTTTGTTCCTATTGATTCCCTTAGTTGTACATTGTTTTTCTTTTCATTGTGTTTGAATTGTTAATATTTGTATTTTCTATAGTTTTTATTTTTCTTGCGCCTTCACTAAGGTTTTGTGTTTCTTCCCGAACTGCATCTATGTTGTTTTACTTGATACTTGTTGTTGGCCGCAGCCATATTGATTTGCTCATCCTTTTGTGCGTGTTCCATCCAGTCAGGATGGAATAGCGTTCACTTGTTGTGACTGGTAATTTTCCCGCATCTTTTATCAACTTCCTTACTTATTGTAATTTAGATTTGATTGATTGAACAATTATTGGTTGAATAGCCAGGTGGTAATATTTGTTTAGGTAACGATTTACATTTAAACTTATGATGAATTATAGAACCGCTATTTACCCGATTACTTGTTTTGATTTCGACGGGCAAGCGCGCGTGTCTAACGTGCCTGGACGGCTATTCTTCAGTCCAAACTGTAGTTTGGATTCTAGAAGCATTGATAGTGAGGGCTATGATTTCGATCCATCCATGTTTGTGGGGCAGAACATTTTCCCCAGGATTTTTGTGATTGAGTGCGAGGCAACCAATAAGTGATACTGACGTTATTCTCCTACGCTCACTACCCAGACTCATATTGAATTTGTTATTCTACTAAGATAACCTATTACAAGCTGACTAAGACTTTTACATTGTGACCTAGTGACTGGTGCTAAATAAAAGAAACTAGAATTAAAAATTAAATAACGAAAAGTATACTATTCAGCGTTTCTTAGCGCTTCACTCCCTTTTAATGCACTTTCAATACTAATAAACAGCTTTCTTGATTCTAACTTTGACTCCTTCCATCATTTAAGCGCATTCCACTCTGTAACACATCACAACTCACTGTCCTTTATTACCGCATTCTCTCATCTATAGACTCTAACCAGATTTTATTCCAATGATAGCAGCTAGCATGAGTTTTATTTACTTAGTCACCATACCTTTTTCCGTTCCATTACAAACTGCTAAGCATTATTTAAAGTTTATATCCAAGTGTCTTTTTGCTCTTTGTTTCGTCTTTTTTAGTATCATGATCCTAAAACACTACTATAGAGCTTCTTGTGCCTGAAACAAACTTAACGTACGTATTTTTCAAGGTAACGGCCCATAACAAGCCCTTTTTAAATACAAACTTCGTAAACAGTTGCATCTAATGTATACTTGTAGAACTGTGGTCTACTATGATATTAGTACTGCTCTAACAATAGACCTAATCCTAAATTTGTAGATTTGTCATGATATAACTGCCTAATCTATAAGATCTTACATGGAAGTCACACCATCGACTACATCAACTCACTGTATCGTATCAATTACCAATACATGATGTAGAACAAGGTTAGGCTAGAGAAAGAACAATATATTTAATATAAATAGAAGATATAAGGTAATACTCAGCAGAGACCACGCCTGCATGGCCGAGCCATGCCACTCGATCAACTCCAGTCCATTCAAATCATTGTTCGCGTCTTCTCCATTGTTAGGTATTTCTCCGTGTTAAATATTGAATATCTATTTTCTGAGTAGTCTCGTGTTCACAGCTTTGTGGATTGTGTGGCTATTGTCCAATGCCACTACATACTCACCATCATTAAAATGCTCATATAATAATGCCGAGTTTGGACTCACAGTGCGTTTCTCATGGTCACAATGTAGACACGGTGCCATCTTTGAAACGTCATAAAAACCGAACTCATAGTACGGTACAAACTCTCTGATGTATCCGGACTAAGGTACTGCCTTTTATTTTTATTGATGTAATCTATTTAACAACCTTACTTGCGAAACATATTATCTGCAAACAAATGTTTTAAATTACTGATCAGTCTGCACCCTACTCTGATCTCCCTTCAGCTACACTAAACGTACACCGTTTACTTGGGCATGAAATATCACTACCTTGTATCTCGTTTGTAGATATAAATAAGAGCAGTCACACACAGTTAGAGTCGACATCATTTGTCAGTCCAAACAAAAGCATTACATGTTGTGAGCAGTATTAAGACAGTTCGTCTGACCCCAAATACCCAACAATTTTACATTCGGTCATCCTGAGTAGCGGCTCACGGAGTACACGTAAGCCTGCCTAAAATAGCCAGCACGAGGATGTAGATCCTGACTACTCACCCATACATATACTCCATCCCCCAACTAAAACAGCACAAGGTGACCATCCGGTAGACACTTGTAACAGGTCTGTATGTAACCATATCGACCTTAAAAACTTTGATATAAATTCCAGTAATCTCGCCACTGGTAGATCTAAAAGCAGCCAAACAGAACTTAGCCTCACCCAAACTATCCAGGACTTATTACCGTACAAATATTAAATCAATGTTCCGAAAAATCACGATCTCGGAATTATAAAAAACACTGAAAATGTAATTGGCCATATATCATCTGACGTGTTGAAAAAACTTCAGTGTATGCAGAATGTCATTGTGTATAATATACCTGATAGTGCGAACGTAAAGATTGCTAAAAATACTCTTCCACAAGAATGTGGATTTTCGCAATCTTGGTGTGTAACAAGAAGATTACATAAAGCACACACTAAAGCCTCCGGTCTTATCCTATGTCAGTTTGGTAGTATCACTGAAGCCAATCACTTCTTTAATAGTCAGTCATTACTGAGGCGTATCCCAACAATTTAAAAGATAAGAATCATCCATGACAGGACTACTATCCAGCGTCGAATTTTCAATGGAACACAAACTAATCAACCCAGCCTACGTAACCGCGGCAGTTACAGCGTTTGCCACTGCACAAATCCTAAAACACCATACACTACCCCTCCCACAAACGTAGGTACGTCGGATGCTGTTATCAGTCCTAAGAACAAGACTCCAAATAAAGCAGCTGCAGCCACTCGTCCTCGGCCCAAACACTCAGTTACCCCAAAATGTCAATCCACTTATGCCTCAATAGTGCCCCAGTATTGCCCTGGGGGCCCCGATAGAAGGCCTAAAGGTGATCCTCCCAGGAATTGCGCTAGCAGCCACAGACGCTCAGACACCGCTGTACGAAATAATACAAAACTCTCCGTAAAAACCCACCAGTACTCTGGCACCCCTAACTCAAAACATGCACCTTTTTATAGAAGTAGAACGCCCTACAACAAACATGGTGAACTGACAGTGCCCACTCATCCTAACGTGAAACGTCACTCGACAAGAACCACACCTACACGTGATACCCGTAAGTCATGTAGTGTGAACCTTGCAAGCTTCATGAACCAGCACAAAACTAAACACAACAGAAACACCTCCCTTTGCAACAATGTCAGGCAATCCTTCATTCCTCAACAGAAACATACAACCGCCTTAACTACCCATAACGGGACTAAAATTGCCCACCGCACACAAGGAAGCCATAACGTTGGCCTGCTTGGGAACCCACCTACTAGTTCTAGATACTGCCTAAGTCAAGCCACCCTATACAACTCTTTAATCCCCCTACCTCAACATATATACCATCTCATCCTTTTTCATCTCCCCCCTCAACAGTGCTGCTATGTGGTCTCCAAATGTTGATGGTGACAACCCCACTATTCTGAGACCATCTATATACTCCGACTTAATGAGGAGTGGAACATGTTTCTCAACGTCGATAACTGTTTCTAGTCTTATAAGCTCCTTGACTGAACCTCATGGTCACTCTCCGAACGCACTACCTAACCATCCAACTCTACCTTTCACTCTTAAACATACTTCTTTCAACAAACTAACCTCCAACTATTTTTCGCACATTAACCATATTGGTAATAAACTAAACGCTCATCAATATGGAGTGAACACTCCCAATTCTTCCTTGTCTCATGGCAAAACAGACAATCCACTGATTTTACGTCATTCTCTTCTACTAGACAAACACTCATCGTACCTGACACTTATGTTAATCAACACTCAATCTGTACAAGGTAAGGTGACTCACCTGCACACCCTATTACTTTTAAAAAACCCTCACTTGTTTTGGTTACGGAAAGTTGGCTGTCCTCCGACACCACAGACACATACTTACAAATAGACACCTATGAGCTCTTCCGCTGTAATCGAGTCACCAAGAAGGGTGGTGGTTGTCTTGTTTATGTATCAAAAAATTTGAGGGCGGAAATCTATAGCGACCATACTCTCAGCAAAATTCCTGATTTGATATGGCCTACTGTGCGCACTCATGAATTTAAAATAGTAATCGGATGCATCTATCGAGTGTTTATTTTCGCTGCAATGTAAGCCGTCTCAAAATGTGTTTCACATGATTGAATAGTGAATAATGACTTCGCTAGTTTTAACCCACACCATCTGATACCATAGTTCATAAAACATGGCAATATCTAATAACAACTGGTATAATATGTTTCTACTACTTCAGAGTCAGTCTCATAATTTAACTTTCAGCCAACTCCGTCTTCGATACTTAAAGGCAGAAAGTTGGGGAGAACCTTCGTCACGTCTGCGATTCCATTATGTAGCTATGACCACCAAAATGTTTACCATCCCAACCACCTAGAGATAAAAATGATAGGCAGAGACCCAGTCGAAATCATTTAAGAGGTCGAACAGTAGTGCTCAAAGTATATGTGTTTATGAGTCACTAGACTGATCTTGGTAACGAAATTCAGGTGGTTATCTTGGTTGGCAGAACTATTTCCACGAAACAGCTCTGCCATATACGATCTCCCTATTATTCTATTTTCACCCTATGTTATCATAGAGATTCTTCCTGTCTTCGTCATTAATGAGCTTTGATTCTTCTATAGACAAAAAAGGTTTGGCCAGGTTGGAACCCATTCATAATCATACTCTGTCACCTATTTTCCAGTACTATCATGTCTTTATTTCGTGCTCTCTATGTCATTCTTCACCCATTGTGTTTATTATTTGATCTAAATGAGTGCTCCAAACAAGTCATGGGACCGCTTTTTCCCCAATTGTCTTCTTTCCCAGATTCCCCCCACACATGTTCATTTGGTCACTCACACAGCACACAGTAAGCTTCCAGGTCAGTGTTAGACGTAAAATCTACCAACGACTAAATGTTACAATACAAATTCGACAGAATCCTGATATCAGACAATATCTTTAAATGCATGCAGGACTGCTAATAATAATGAACACATCAAAATGTATTTTGAGGTCAATATAGAACAAGATACTGAGCCCTGATGGGTTAAATCCACGATTATTTCGCGATCGATCGCGATGCTCTTCATAACGTCGCTTTCCCTCAGGCATAAAAGGTGCTATAGTCAGTCCCATATTTAGAGGGGGTCAGAGACGAATAGTACCTACTTATCCATCTGTCAACCTAGACAACATATTCGTTAGGTTACTTGAAAAGATAATTCAGGTTAAGTTAGTAATGTAATGAGCAGACGAAGTTTAACAGAATTGTGTGATATATTTGCGCAATTCATTTCGAACAATCCGATCACACATATACTTGTTAAGACATTTTTGTATGAAAATTAAAGGTCAACTAGACAGGTTAAAGGTAAGCCATAACAAAGGAAAAAATAATAATATTAAAGTACACAAAAACAATGTGATTACCACTCTGCATAATAAATCAGCATTACCAAGGTAGGTTAATTGTGAGGAAAAAATGTTTTTGAACGCATAAACGGGGTTTCGATTTCCGTATAGCCAAGGCTTCAATAAACCTTAGTATACGTCCTTGAAGGCTTTCGTATAACACTACAAATGCTGACTTGATGTCAACCTTATGACCAGTCTCAGTCAAATGTTTCGCAATGGAGGATTATGTCTGTCTATCCTATGATCTTATTTGACCACTGGAATCCATTTTTTTCCGCAGCCATTTTGGCATTTGTTCACTCACTCTTAATTGCAAATCACAGTTGCTCCTCCCTATGTACGTGTTTCCGCCCACACATGCAAACTGACAGGCACAACGGGATGTGACATAATCGCTTTCGTGCTATTTGAGCTTTTGGTGAAACATAGACCTTGCCTTTTCGATACTAACAAGTTTGGCTGCATGAAATGTCTGGTTGATGGCTAATTTAAATCTCCGTTTCAAAATGAGACTATTTGTATCGCTTCTAAATGATAACGTAATGTCAACCCGCTTTTGAGGTGCCAGAAGCATCATAGGTCTAGTCGTATTGCAATCCTTCCAGTCGTTTATGAACTTTAATGAATAACCGTTGTTCATTAACGTATCAGTCAAGAGTTTCGTCTCTACTTCAATAGTGTCACTAGTACAAATACGATTGATTCTATTGAATAAGCCCTTTATTAATCCTTTATGCGTTCAAAAACATTTTTTCCTCACAATTAACCTACCTTGGTAATGCTGATTTATTATGCAGAGTGGTAATCACATTGTTTTTGTGTACTTTAATATTATTATTTTTTCCTTTGTTATGGCTTACCTTTAACCTGTCTAGTTGACCTTTAATTTTCATACAAAAATGTCTTAACAAGTATATGTGTGATCGGATTGTTCGAAATGAATTGCGCAAATATATCACACAATTCTGTTAAACTTCGTCTGCTCATCGCATTATAGACATTTATCAAATGGACTAATTGTTTTAAGTTAATAAGTCATATAGAATCTTACAATCTGTTGACTCTCGAGGAACACGGGTTTCGAAATAACTACTCATGCTTGACCAACTTGCTTGTTGCGAGAGAGGATTGGGCAGCAACCCTAGATAACGGTCTGTCTGTCGATGTGATATTCATAGATTTTAGCAAAGCATTTAACAAGGTTTCACACTTGAGACTTATGTAGAAGCTTTCAAGCTTCGAAATAATAGGTACTGTACAGGAGTGGATAAAAAACTTCTTATGCGACCGCAAACAGAGGGTGAGGGCTAATGGAACGCTATCCGAATGGAAGCCGGTCAAAAGTGGTCTACCTTAAGGCACCATATTAGGCCCTCTTCTCTTCCTTCTCTATGTTCACGAGTTACCGCTGTTGCTTAGGTCGTCGACATTTTTGTTTGCGGATGACGCAAAACTCTGGAGAACAATAAAAAGTGAGGCTCATCATTTGGATCTCCAAGCTGTCTTAGACGAATTAGTTAGATGGGCTCGAGGTTGGGGGTTAGAACTCAACTCTAAGAAGAGTGTGCTAATGCACATAGGTCACGGTACTAGTTACCACTATACTATTGATGGCGAACCTCCTCCATGCGTTCAAGAACATAAAGGCTTAGGAGTAATAATAAGTCGTGACTTGAAAACAACTACTCATTGCAATGCAGCTGCTGTCATAGGTTTTCGTGCGTTGTAGTCAGTTCGCCGAGCATTCAAATACTTTGACCAGGAAATGTCTCGAATTGCATATCCCACCTGTGTAAGACCACATTTGGAGTACTGTATCCAAGCTGCATGTCCAGCATGTAGGAATCAAATTATAAAGTGCATTTCTAAATTCCCTTACGATGAGCGTTTAAAACATCGTATCGTAGGACGCGAGGTGACCTTATACTGGCATTTTGTATCTTTAATTACGCGATCTAATAAACTTAAAGTGGGGTCCCGTTTTTCTCATCGAGTTGTCAATGACTGGAACGCCTTAGCCGAACAAGTGGTATGAGCCTCATCAGTGAACATTCTCAAGGAGAAGACAGGCTTCAGTACCAAACAAAGCTTATGGACAAATTCGCCTCTAACCCTAGAAGCCTATTCCGTTATGCAGCCTCTCTTCGTCAAGCCAAAACAGGAGTTTCTCAACTGCTAGGTCTTAACGGCCCGACCAACAACGATGGCGACGCCGCTAACTTTCTGGCGGCCCATTACTCTCAAACATTTCAACCGGCTGACATCAACTTTATTGACGACAGTCTCATCTCCAACTCCACAGGACTTTCTGAAGTGGACCTAAGCGCTGACTTGGTGTTCCGGAAATTGCAGCACTTAAGACTTGACACTTCTCCTGGCCCGGATATGGTTCATCCTGCCATACTGAGGGAGGCAGCCTCAATCCTGGCAACGCCGCTTAGCGTGATGTTTTCACACTCGCTTAGCCGAGGCAAATTACCGGAAAACTGGAAGTTGGCTCACATCACACCAATTTTCAAAGGTGGTCGACGTAATGAACCTTCAAGTTATCGGCCGGTGGCTCTTCTGTCATTACCTTCAAAACTCATGGAGTCCCTGATATGCGACGGTTTAAATGACTATCTACTGTCCTTAAATTTCTTCTCACCCCAACAGCATGGTTTCAGGAAGGGTTACTCTTGTATAACCAACCTGCTGACTGCGGTGGACAGATGGACAAGCATCCTCGATTGCAAGGGAAAGGTTGATGTCATTTACCTTGATTTCTCGAAAGCTTTTGATAAGGTTAACCACTTGTGTCTTATCAACAAGCTCAAACGACTAGGTATCAAACCACCTCTAATCGATTGGCTTACTTCATACCTAAAAAATCGACACTTTAAGGTTAGGGTTAATTTCACTTTATCTCAGGCTATGGAATGTCCTAGTGGGGTCCCCCAGGGCTCAGTACTAGGGCCTCTTCTCTTCTTGGTCTACATAAATGATCTTCCTCAGCAGGTAACGTCAGACTTACTACTTTTTGCAGACGACGTGAAACTTTGGAGAGAGATACGCAACCAAGACGATACACAGGCACTTCAGGAGGATCTGACGCGACTTCAAAGTTGGGCAGACGATAACGGACTTACCTTTAACACTTCAAAGTGTAAAGTAGTCCATCTGCGACATGTCGCAAACTACAGTTACAACTTAGGAAACTCCTCTCTAGTAGTATCCCAAGTCGAAAAGATTTAGGAGTCCTGGTGCCCCATGACTTAAAGTCTTACGCTAACTGTGACAAAAATGCCTTCCGAGCAAACCTTGCACTGGTAACGTTGAAGCGCATTTTTGGACAGTTTGACGGACGAACTTTCCATACAATCTTCAATAGTTTCATCCGTCCCCATTTAGAGTACGGAAACATAGTACTCCCCCTCACTCCATAAGGACAAGGTCACTTTGGAGCGTATCCAACGGCGAGCCACGAAATCAGTTCGAGGACTCAAATCTAAGCCTTACGAAGAACGCCTCCGTTCACTAGACCTTTACCCACTAGAATATAGGCGTCTTAGAGGTGATTTACTAATGGCTTATAGTATTCTTAACACTTCTGGACATCCTCTTAAACACCTACTTAAGCTTAGTCCGAATAATAATCTAAGGGGTAACACCCAGAAACTGGAAACA
The DNA here is from genome assembly GCF_000699445.3 of Schistosoma haematobium. NCBI lineage: Eukaryota > Metazoa > Platyhelminthes > Trematoda > Strigeidida > Schistosomatidae > Schistosoma > Schistosoma haematobium. The sequence continues at coordinate 20,420,839 of NC_067197.1, read as the reverse complement.
CAACATAGCAAGACGGAATGTAGACACAACTTCTACTCCTTAAGAGTTGTCAAAAGCTGGAATTCGCTGCCGGCCGAGCTAGTCCAAGCGACTTCTCAGGAGTCCTTCAAGAGGCAACTTGACCTATTCTTAAGGACCAAGGACAGCATCACATTATGATTTACCAATTTCTTTTCCTTTTTTATTGTTAACATACCTAGGTTCCTGCCTGGAGGATTTGGTGATCCCCTGCTACTAGACACGGAAGCCTGTTAAGCGAAAGCTTCTTCTATTCCGTCCACAACCATTTGAACCATTTGAACTTCACTGGAAGGCAAACTGTCGGGATTAACACAGGTCCAACAACCCACTATCCCTATTGCTGAAGACAAAATCTGAAGTTTGAAATTCATAGGGGCGCTAGTTCGTACATGTGAGCTACGTGGGTGTTGCTAGTCATATCATGGAGTTAGCTGAGACAAAGCCAAAGAAATCAAACAAACCGAAAGGTATCTTTGTGAGCTATTAGTTGGCATTCTGCTTCAGATACACCTTTTCACCAGCAGCGTCTAAAGTCATGGAGACCAATTCTAACTGCTAGGAATGCGTTTCCAATATTTCTCGCTATTGGGTTATTATCCATACCAGTGGGTATAGTTTTACTTGCATCCTCTAATAGCGTAAGTCTTCGTCTTGCTTCTTCACCTTGGTAAGGTCTTAGAGGTTGTTGTGGAGTATACTCACTGCGAAGATACCGTACGCCATACACGATGTTCTGAGTTGGTCAGACTTCCTGACTTCTATAGGACATATAATATATGTTCATGCAAAGTCGAATTTGAACTCAAGGAAGAGTTCAAGGTAAGTGTTTCATGGATCTACGTCGTCTAAAATACTTAGTAAATGCCAAAGTAGCAATGTTGTGTCCAATGCTTTGCTTTCTGTACGTATTGCTTACAGTTCCATCTGACCCAAAAATGTTCATTTCAAATCGGCGTGGTCACTCTAATATTATGCGATCGTATCAGCGTCATAATGGCTTAGGTTTAGGAGGAATGCTCTTGCTATTCGTTGTTACTACGATTTTGTTTATTATCCATGTAACGACAGTAGAATTTTAATTGGCTTATTGCTCCCACCAGTGATTTTTTCTACATTTTTGCTAATAAAGGTTTGCTGTTGATTTTGGTGCTAAAAATATTACCACTGTTGGGTCGAGAATTTGTGTTGCTAGTACATGTATAACATGTCTACTAATGTCAGTACGAGGATTTCCTTTTATGCTACTCTTTTAGTTCACCGCATATATATGATATCTCCATCCAATAAAATTTGACTTACAGAAATCAGTTCTCACCAACTGTAACTTGGATAACAAGAACTCATTCGGACTACTCCAGTCGTTATATTTAGTATTATTCGTCTCTTAAATGCTTAACAATCTAATAATTACATAAACGTAGATATTTGCTTCGATTCTCTTATCATCGATATGGTAATTATTATATTTGAACCGGTTCTCCATTTATGAAACTAGTTCTTACTGTAGCTTATGAATAGCAACAATATATTCACCATTACATATGTAGACAACCGTAATTCATTGACGTGAGACGTTAAAATATTTAGTGCTGACATGAAGCATTTGTAATTAAAATTGATTATTACGAATTGTGACTTGAGTTTTTCGGTCACACTTCCGAGTCGGTAAGTCATCAGAACAAACCCTGTATTTTCACTGTATGATTAGTTGAATGTTCGTAATGTTTAAATTTCCGAAAACAATCATCTACATTCTGTGTAGTCCTTCGCTTCATATACCACAAAGCCCTCTGTTATGCTTTATTATGCTAACTTTAACTACTCTCACAGGTGATTCTGATGCTAAATAACTGAACACATCTGACGTACCAAATATCACTCCGAAGTAATTGTTCGCATCCAACAAAAAGCTTCAGTAGACAAATCTAAAATCACTTGCTATAGGTGTATGCTCTGTTTTAAAAATCCAGGAAGGACGAGTATTTTTTGTTCACCTAGCCTCAATTTTCCGGTGTTCACATTTAGACTATCTGGATAGTTATATACGTTTTTCCAGTTACGTGTTCTATGATGATTATTGTTGTGTCGGGCGGTGTCCAAAATCTGATACTGATGCAGTGTGCTACGCGCTACTTCCCAACTGACTACTTAAGCGAGAACAGAAGAGTGAGTGAGTGTATTGGGCTACCGAATAAAATGCGCAAATACTCATTCATATATATGCCGCCACTCTAATCCTCAGAAAATCGAACCATTTTCTAGCCAACGAAATGCACTTGTCCTTTGGATCACTTCTGATTGCCAGCGATTGACCTTTTCATCAGGCTACTTCTGATTGGCTCTCCATATCAATTACTAATAAGTTAGCCTAGTTAATATGGTTTTTAGAACCCGTGTCTGCGATCACCAAATATTTAGTGGGGTCATAGACAAAATACTCTAAAAAGGGTAGGTTTATGGTTTAAATAAATGTGAGTTAGTCAAATCTGCACATCTTTTCGGACATTTTAAGTTCAGCATTAAATTTATTGAATCCAGCTAAAGTGATTATTTTTACCTTATCCAAAATTATTTATAAATTCGTCAATTATAAAGTAAATAAATGACGTTATACATAATCCTTTTTTATCTTAGGGTCAAGTGTACTTTTATTATGGCCTGTCAAATTTCTTCCAAAATCATCGCCGCTACGTCATATCAAAGGATGATTACCAGTTACACGGTTCCGTGGAAACTCCAAAACCAAGTTGTGAACCGTATCGATTCGATCCCAATGGAAAAGTCTATGCCCCATGTGGAGCTATTGCAATGAGTTTATTCAATGGTAATTTTGATACCGCTATCCTTCACACTGATAAGTTTCCGAAATCTGATATAATAGTTTTTTTTATTTAATTTTACCATTTCTCCCGATTTTTAGCGTGTAATAAGATTCTTTGGCGTCTAAAACATCAACCACCGATGTTTCCATTTTCTAATGTTCAAACCCCGAAAAACCTGGTACATTCTCTCCCTATCCATTGGATGCTTCCTTACGACTTGTAGTTATATCTCATAACTAACCGATGATATTCACACATCGTTTCGTTTGCATGTATACGGCGTGAAGGCTCAAGAGTTAAGGGGTTCGACCTTCGGCTACCAAGTCCTAAGTCCGAACACTTCCATCTACCTCAGTTTAAGCAATCGAATTACATCATTTCCCCTAACACTAAGAGTGTGGCTCATCACCAAGTACCTGATGAATAAGTTGATAACTTGGTAATATAAAATGAAAACGGTGGTGATATAGGGTAATCGACAGTAATCTCGTGCTGTTTCAATAAACGGTTCCGTATAAGTTCGTGCGAACAGTATAAACTATGGCTCACAGTATTTGCAACCTTGAAAAGAGGTTCATGCTTCGCATAATTGCGAGGGCTAAAAGTTGCCATGAAACGAAATTAATAGACAACAAACTATTTAAAGCTTTGGAGACTTAAATATATCATAAGTTCGTTCAAAATCACTATTTTAATGGTATGACCTAATATGCTACCAAAAATCTATTTTATAAGACTTATCATCAAGATATAGTCAATGAAAAGAAAACAGACCTCATACGTATATTATGCAGATAAATTTATATAACCTGATCAATAGAGATACCTGCTGGAGATGTGATATTCGTAAGAATTATTATGCCTGAGAAAAGACCATCAACGGGTTCCAGGGAATGAAAAAAGGGTACTTGGAAGTTACAAAATCTACCTAAATCAAACAGATGATTGCTTTTTTATTCTCTGTAGACGTCACAGCTTTTGGTTGAAGAAATGATATGCGTTTATCTGAAGTTACCCACATGTCGCTTGGTTACTAGGATGCTGGAAACATGTCTTGAAGTCATTGTAATTGATCTTCTGAATAATCTTCGAATAGATAAGTCGCGTTTGTACACGAAGTTGACTTTATGCACATTAATTTTTATTACGAGTTTTTAATTGTATTTCCAGAAATAGTTACTCCTTTACGGGTGTGTTTGGGCCTACCAAATGTAGAATACTATAAAAACCGTCCTCATTGACTCTTAGTTTTAGATAGGTAAATAATGTGGTTGGGAGAATTGGGAAGTTGGATTTGTATTGGCGGGATGACTCAATGAAACCTCAACAAAATAGCCGATTCAGTATTTTGCTGCCCTGGTACGACCGAGAGTGGGGAGAATCCGCTCTCCCTCTCGAAATGCTCTCATATGGCCACGCGTATATAGCCTCTGCCAGGGAAGTTCTACTCACTACCTTCTCACAGCGGAGGTGTTGCTTACGAAATTGAGAGGACGAAAAGCAAATGTCCGGCGCTTTAACCGGGTTGGTGGACATGGAGAGTCCACCTAGGGGAGTTGGAAAACTCTGATTCCAAACCAATAGTGCACATGGGCTCCAGTATCCTAAAGGAAAAAATGGCGTATGAACCAATCGTTGGTTACCTACTGGCTACCATGGGACTGCATCTCCTTACGTTGCTCCACTGCCTTGTGGATCAGACCTTCAGGTCGAAGGCTCCGGGTGTGGCCCCTAAGAAAACCACCTGCTTCGGTTTGGGCACCCGGGCAGTATCACGGCCCTCACACATATCAAATGAGATTTGTGTGACGCATTTGTATTTGGTGCCTCCTTGTACCAATATCTATGTGTTAAAATAAATAAATAAATATGCAACTATAGCAAAATGTTGGCAAACGAACAAAAGAGCTAGTATAGTGCTCAACAGTCAAGTTATTTTTACTTTATGGTGGTGTTATCCCCATTAAAAATACTAGGAATGCATAGTTCAGAAGAATTTGACCTTATATAACGACATAGGCTTATTCGTGTGTAGTGGAGCGTCTCGTTAGTCCATTCTGAATTCAGATAAGGTTAAAATGCTTTGCAGGATTCGAAGCACCTAATGAATGATGCTGATAGGCTATGTGTCATGCATATCGTGTTGCACAGAGTAAAATTTGGTTAGAAAGTTAAGCGTAAGCAGATGAATGAATGTCATGGACCATTGGTTTTTAGCAATATAGAGACGTGTAGACTATCTAGATAGACCAATGAATGTTCTAAAATTTAGTATTTAAAAGCTAGAAAACGTGATTAATAAAGATATAGATTTACTCATTGTTGGTTTTTACCTTAATATTAAATGTCTTATTAAAAATCACTAGTACTTTTTCCATTCTGCTGCAAAGGTTACAAACCAAACCATTATGAGAAAACAAAGCAACTGGTTAGTAAACAAAGTACCTGTCCATACACAATCTATGTCGGATTGTTAGTGAAAATCGACCATATGAGGCGACCAGATATTCTTCTGACCGGTCCACAGAATAGTTAATGTATTTCAGTAGAATCATTTATGGAATCGTTTTTCATTTCAGACTCATTTACTCTAAAATATCTTGGTAAAAGCTCGGAACCTCTTGCTAAACCATTACAAGTTCCAATGACAAATAAGGGGATCGCTTGGCGTACTGATGTTGAAGAAAAATTTGGAAAACCACCAGCTGATTCATGGGCAAACACAGTAAAGCCAGTCAGTTGGAAAAAGTCAGCTCTTGAACGCTCATCTGGTGCATATAGCGAAGACGAAGAGTTATTAGTATGGATGCGTGTTTCAGCACTACCAACATTTCGTAAATTACATCGTCTAGTCACTCATGTCGGCGCTTTTTCAAATGGTCTACCAGCTGGAATTTATAGCGTTGATATTGAGTACTGTGAGTACTGGTTTACTTTTACTTTTTTTTCGACGTGACTGACATGTTTTTCGTCAGTTAGATCCTCTCAGTTAACAGAAATTTAGTTTCCTATGCTCAAGGTTACACTTCTTTCATTCATCTGATGTAATAGTTTTTTTACGTTATGGTCCTTGTTGATAAGCTGACTGTTTAAATGGCAGCTGGATCTTGGATACGACAGTAAAGCTCGGTAGAGTCATATCAAATCCCATATAAGGTTATAAGTCACTCTATCTCTTGCTTATTTTTTCCGAACTATTGTAAGTTTGTGTTGTTTTTAACCATTTTGCTAACCCGTTTTAATGTGTGATGATAAGAGCAAAATTTTTAGATCGATAGCAAGCGTTACTTTATTTAATTAGAACAAATAAACTTGAAGTGGGAGCAAAATTTGTCCTATTTTACAGCTTCTTACCTGCAAACTGTTTCAAATGGCAACAAATTTGTCATAAGTAATGTTTATGGAAATATGCTTTGAACGTATAAATTCACTTATATTTATAAAATAGTAATTAGACTACGCGTAGAAAACAGAATTTGTCAACTACAATTGAAAACGTGATAATGTATGTGAGTTAAAAAATTTTGATCGTAAAAGGAATGAACAAATGGCTTAAGAAGAATTAAACCCTAATAGACTGAGGAATTATATAATTTCTCTGAGTCATTTGAAAAAAACTTAAGAGGATAAACCAGTAGTATTAATTTGGTAGTTGAAAACTAATTAATAGCATAGTGTAGGTTTAGTCATCTTGTTTTTCTGTTTGGAAAGGTCGAACTGAAAGACTCCTCAGAACGCAGTGGAATTGGCATCCTTCGTTCCTTTGGTATCGTAATTGGTTAAAGAATATCTGTTTAGTGACCGATGTTCATCAGATGCCTTGAGATTGTACTAGGGAAAGACCCTGTTTCTATCCAAGATTTTAGATTCGGTCAACAGTAGGTAACGCAGAATCTGACTCATATATGAGTTGGTCCGAATTACCACACCATATCAACACACTAAGATGAGTACTAAGTTATTAGAAGTAGTATCAGTTGTGACAATCAGGAATAACGAATACGATTCAAGAAGGATGAACTCAGAGCAGAAAACGTATAATATAACTTTTATATCCAGGATCTCGAGATGAACAGAGTGAATAAATCTGCACCATTGCAACGGATTCTGAGTAACTATAATGTTTTGAATTATTTGAATTATAGCACGAACTAAGAGTCCCAGAAATAACGCAATTGAATGAAGAAATGAGACACAAGCACAAACGAATGTATTGTATTTGGAATTCGAAATCAAGCATTCAACAAGTACAAAGGTATCATTAGTTCATTCAAGCACCACAGTAACATCCAACATCTATACTAAATCGTCGCAATAATCATCCATATTCCAGACTGGGTAGTAAACAGCCATTAACATGGTCCAGACTAAGTTAATGACTGCATGTACTGATTCCGACTAAATGCCTTCGTTTAACTTTTTTTATTTGCTACTTTAAGTCTATATAAATTGGTAAATATAGTTAGCGGGTACGTGAGCATAAAAAGTATCTACTTAATACCAAAGTAGGAAGTATATGATATCAATGTTATCTATCTTCCCATTAGTTGTTTACACAAGCAGTCAATAACTTATCCATATTCGATCAACACTCCTAAGTATATATGAATTTTTTTGACACTCACTCATTTTTTCCCTGAGTGCTTGCGGATTTTAGTAATTACTAACAATATGCTATCCTTACAACTGGTTTTCTGGCTTTTGAATATCCTCGAGTAAATTCAAATTACTACTAAAGGATTTGGCCTGTTTTAAATACTCAGTTAACGAGGTATTATTTATTGGTGTCAAATAGAGAGGAATTGGCTTCTACAACACTATATACAGATCATTCCAGTAGTTTCATTTATTTACATATCCATGAGCCACCAGTTAACATTAAACTTTACTACAAAATTTTCAAGTATTTTATTTCTTAAGATACTAGAAAATAAGATCATTTGATTCTGAAGATGTATTTTTTATATTTGCGTTTCACAAATTTACCAAATAAAAAATTTCACTCAAGTTCATATTATTCCCCTGATTTAATTTTGCTTGTTTTTATTGTACATTCAGCTTATCCTGTCACTCAATTTGGTGGCACTAAACGAATTATACTGTCTACGATGAGTTGGTTAGGTGGCCGAAATCCAACATTAGGAATATCCTATATTGTTGTGGGCAGTGTGGGCCTTATTTTAGGTCTTATATTTTTCATTCTTCACTTTCATACAATGAAGTAAGTTGATGTTTTTTGCGAAAGCTTTTATCATTTCTTTTTCGAATATAATAAGTCTTAAAAAGAGGTGGGCAGTCAATGTTGTGCTACTGTTTTTCGTGAAAATCTTGACTCTTTATTTTTTTCTCAGGCAATCCGAGTTATAAGCAGAAAACTAAATGTAAGAAGTATAGTTTGATGAGAGCGAATGAAAAATATTAAATAACATTGAAACTAAATGGTAATAAGGAATGCTTACATCTACAATACTGTCATTAATTTCATGTCATCAAATACATATAAAAACAGGAAATAATTCGAACTAAAAATTTTTTTATTTGGGACGGAAATCAGTATGTACGCTGAAGGTGCTTAATAGCATCAAATTTACACTTACAGCAATGCTCGGTAACATAACATGTTAAATATACAGAAAGGGGAGGGAATTATTCTTGCATATTCTGTAGTTTTGTTAGTGTTCTACGTTTTTTTTATCAAATAAGCCTGGTTCCCTTAATACCCACAACAGTAGTTTATGGGGTTTGAATTTTGTTGGGTTATTATAAAATTAGCAACCAGACAGTCATGTAATATCAGCTTAGAAATAAATTGTCACGGTACATAATTAGACTAAAACATTTTGAAATTAAACTATAAAATCTTATCCTTGTTAAATCAATATAAACACTAATTAAAAAATATTCTTCACTGTTTACTTATTTTTTGTACAGGCATCGATAACCTAGCGTTCGTAAACATCAAATGACTTTTCGTCCAGATCATGATTAGTCATATAAAAACTTGTTAGTCGTTCCATAAGATATGAAGTGGCTTCTAGTGATATATTTTGAAGGGTCCTTTATAAAGTATTTTTTATTTATAACTTTTATTTTTTTGTGAATTTGTAATGCTCACGCTCTTAAAAACAAACTTTTGAATGTGATATTTTCAAGATTTCTGGTATAATATACTGTTCTTGTCTATGCTTCGACTAGTTTTTCTGTCGGGTAATTTGTTACACGGCAGACATACATCTTACCTGTGGCTTCTGTTATTAAACTTTAGTTTAATCAGTCCATCTACAAAGTAGGACCAGGCACATACATGCTTCGGTACAAGTTTCCCTACCTCATTAGCACAAGGTGAACATATTCATAATAGTTACTTCAATGGTAGTAATATATATAATGAAAAGATTGCATATAAGGATTTGATATAGGGAAAGAATCAGTTCTTATAAATGTGTAAAGTAATTTTAATTTCACGGTTTAAGGGAAGACAAAGATTGTACACACTTACACCATTGTGATCGATTCTGAGCCATGTCACACCGAGTTCCCAACCACTGGTTACGATAGTTGCGCGGAACTCAACCAAGTAGTCTGCATCTACTAACATGGCTCAGACCGGAAGTTAGTGACTTTGTGGACTGATGCCACGTTTTGGTTTGAACGCCCCTAAATTTCTTCCATCCGTCTCCAACTGGTTAGCATTGCACGCCGTGGGAATCTAGTCCAACTTGTCATTGTTTTAGTTTCCTGACTCCTAATTGAGCACCAAATGCTTTAGATTCTTTCGATCTACATTGGTTGGTTACGGCTCACTACAAAATCCCTCTTGAAGAAACGTTTCTTGGGATACGTTGCACGTCTGGGTAAGCCCATTTGGGAATACATGTTTCAACCACCTCAGTCGACAAGAATTTATTGTCTTATCAACGGGTTTCCCCAGTTTTTACCTCTAGTACAAATACTGCTCGCTAGCAATTCTTTAAAAATGCCTACGATCAAACACTTGCAGCCTACTCATGTCGAATGCTCTCGTAGGTCACACTTCACAACCTTTGTGCCAATACAAGGCGAAACGACACACAATACGAGACGGTATAAAAGATTTATAGCTCAGGTAGATTTTGTCGGAGTCTCGGTCCTTTAGATGTGAGGCTTAATCGTGAAGCTTTCATTGTCCTTCTCAACAACATCAGGTATAGTGAGTTAATTTCTCACCGTTCAATTTGCTCAGCTATTCTCCATCCCGTCAGGGAGTTGGCTGCTGTTCAGAAGAACAATGAAAGCTTCATAATTAAACCACCTAGCTCAGAGAACGAAACCCCACCACAAAGTTACAATGTATTTGTTCTTTAGTTGATGTACAAGCATTTCGCCTGCACTATAGGAATTACTAGTAAGCGATATGTAAACGAGACTTGGGTATACTGTATCACTACTTTGTTAACCACAAACACAACCCTCGAACCAGCAATCTCTCCTAGGAGATAAAATGTCTCCAAAAATACGAAAATTTTATCCGGGTTTAAACTACATATTTCTGAATGTGAGGACTGGTGATGCCATCTGGCTGTTCAACGCAAAGATAAAGCCGGAGTCCTAACAGTATATTGGTACCGTTTGAACATTAGATTTCACCGAAGACGAAACGCATGGAAGTCACACAAAATATTCAGTGGGTGCACTTGAATAGTATGAAGAAATACGACAAAACTTGCAAGTTTGTTAAATAATTAATCAAAAAGCTTACACATGAATAATCATTATTAGTTTGAGCATAGTCAAGGGGAATGTAACTTGACCATATATTCAGAAACGACAAAAGGGAAACTAATTCGGAATATGTTTAATATAAAATTAAACCTTGCTTTATGTACATACAGATTGTAGGGTTAAGGAAGTATACAATAAGTCTGACAAACAAAATGAACATCGTAAATATGCGTACATAATTGTTATAAGAAATACTGATATTGAATGCGGACTGAAATACGACCAATAAAATAAGTTAGAATACTCCTTAGTCATCCAATTCATGCAGTTGAAACCGTTCTTCGTCATACAAACGAGCTTGGACAACACGACCAGCAAAATAGCGTTGATTTAGGGCGCAGCAAGCAGCTTTAGCGTCATCCGATCGGTCAAACTGAATAAAGATGCGAACATCCTGACTTGTCATTATATGAATCAAAACGCGTAGAACAGAACCGTAGTTCCCACACTCCTCCATTACTTCCTCCTGAAGTTCGTCGTCCACTTCATTAACACCTACCATATTCTCGAGCAATAAAACCCTAATAGGGACAATAAGCAGACAAATTAAGTATTAAGACCACTGAGTATAAAAGTATACTGAATGAAAAGAGTACAATCATGAATCCACTTAAATAGATTTTGAACCTCGAGGTAATCGTAATCTATAATTATCAACACATTTAATGTACCCTAAGTCAACGACAGACTTCTACCGCCAATGAGTCCCAGTTAAATAAACTTCCTTATTAACAGCGTGCAGCAAAGTCAGATCTAGTTTCTTTTCCATAATTTGAGTGCAAATAGTAGGATGTCTACTCAAACATAAATATTTAGATAAATATGAACCTATTTTACTAAAACCATTCAAGCATATTCGATTTTATTCAGTACTCCGGAACACTGCCGAAAATTTATAGTGGTAAAGTAGGCAAACAGCCACATTACTATGTTGAAGAATAAGCACATATTTTGCAGTTTGTATTGAGTTGTAGATCTACTAATATGCTTATAAAATATGGTTTCCAGTAACTTGATAAAAGTGATTCCTACCTAGACATACTAATAGTAAACACATCTTGAGAGTCTTCAACATCGTTTAGGTGAGCGGTTACTTCAGTGTGCTCCCCGACCTGATCTTCAGCGGGGATTTCAGGAATTTCCTCTGAAGCAGTTGGGACAGGGATCGCCGAGTCGTCGTCATCATCCCAGACGGATGCAGTTGTGACGGAAATGACATCTGAATAACACAGAAACCAGTGAGTTAGATAAATTTAAATTCACAAAAATAAATTTCATTTCGATTTAATGACAGTACTATGCATAAAGCTTTGAAAAATGATAAACGCTGGATCAGTCACAGAAATTGATTTTTAGGAATTAGTTACGAAAACAATCCCGTTGATTGATAAGTTCTATAGTTGCCTCAGGAGGGTTTTAACTTTGTGATATTCGTGTGTTACAACTTGCACCGGTCTGGATAGGATGCAATAAATGATACTAAGAAGCCATATAAAATACGTCATTTATACTTGGTTTCCAAGGTCTGTTACGCAAAAACATGGTTACGAAGAGTTATATAGCTTGGACAAATCAGCAATAAGTTACTCTATTTTAGTATTCGCTTAAATGCGTTCAATACAAGATATCTACGAGACAAGACAGATAAATTAAATCATAGAAACAATTTTCTAAATCAAACTAAGTAGAATCATCAGTTAATTACAAACTTATATACACAAGTGTAACTCAGTTACTTAGCAGAGCCCCAAGATCATCATATCACCTATCCCAGAAGAGAATATTGGGTTTGTGGAGAGTTTTAGTTACAAAGACATGCTTGAAGTACTTATTCATTTAAACACAAACATTAGTACAAGGAAGCACCAAATAGATTTGTGCGAGGGTTGGGATACTGCCCGGGCGCCTAAACAGAAGCAAGTGGTTTGCTTAGGGGGCCACACCCCTTGAAGTACTTTAATATCACCACATTTTTTGTCTTTTCGGGTTTTCTTTATCTTCTGCATTTTTAGTTTAAAGTTTAATAAAAACAGTAGAAAAATATACCATTTAATCCCTATTTCCTGCCTCCTTTATTAGTTGGATAATTTAAAATGTAATGATAGAAACGTTCTCTTTGTTCTCGATGCGTAATAATTGGTAATTCAGTTCACTCTCGTGAAGTGATTGTTTAATCGGTCACCTTATGCATACCAATATTTTTATATATCGCCATAACAGCAGCAACATTTGTCATTCACAAGTGATATTAATCCCTTTTCATCAGACTTGACAGAGAAGATAAGAAAAAATCACCGTGACTGCATAAGGATACAAAAAGTGAAGTTATGGATATAAATGAAATGACACGATCGGGAGGAGGATAAGCATTTGAAAGAAATAGCCCAGTAGGTCGACTGAATTAGTTTATTTACATAATCTGTTCAATAAACAGGTGAACTGGTTTACTGAGATTGTTAGTCGGGATCGTGACAAGAGATGGTTGATAAGGAAAGCTTACGTTGGGAACATTAAACATGTGCAGTCTTTTAGGTTTTGTGTTATAAACTTTTCCATTTTATCAATCTGCGTACTTGGTGAACATACCATGTATACCCTTTTGATGCTTGTTAGCAGAATGGGATATTTGCAATTCTACCTATTGTCTTTTATGTTGCAGAAATAGAGCAAATCAAAATGTTTTCATATAACTGGCTAGTTAATTATATATTGGTTGAGACGAAAAACGTTCTTTGAACGGATTGAAAATTTTCTTTAATAAAGAATTACCTTCTATTTGCTTCTCTTCCGATGTTGACGTTACATTGTCCCCTACAGAAGTAGGAATAAATACACCAGGAGGTGGGAGATTTTGTGCAGCTGCAGGAGGTCCAGAAAATCCAGTGGAGGTTGTAGGACGATTTGTCTGTTTAGATTCAAGGAGTGTGATTGGAAAAGTTTGTGGAAATGGGTTATTTAACCAAAACTCAGCATTTAAAGTTATCTATGGGGTAGGTAGAAGCCTGACGAAGACAGTGAGCTTCTGTCTTAGCATTTATGAATCCTTCCCCAAACATTTAGAATAAACAAAATTGTGTGTACAAATGAAACTTATTCAACCTCTTCTTCTATAATGGCCTTAGTCACAAGTTTTCCGAAGTAATTACCCTATCCCTATTTCCCGACAGACGTTTTACCTTTAGCTGACTTATTTTGTTTCTGCACTGTCTATGATTAAATTTTATCTTACCATGTCACTCAACCATTTTGAATAATTACTATTCTTTATAAAAACGTTTATGGAAATATTGATGAATATTCAAGATTTCAACGACTAGGTTTACAGTTTCCTAACAAGGACATCATTTCTTGTAATTTTGTATTAAGCTCAGTAAATTTGATAAACATATTATTGATTACCACTGAAAAAGGTACAAATTTGCGACTGTGTGGCTTTGAAAGTGAATTGGAGGAAAAAAGAACTCCATTTAACCAATTACTTTTGTTTTTATAATGAGTGTATTCCATTTAATGGATTGTGAATCAATAAATTGTGAGAGAAAATAAATTTTGCATTCAATACCCGATTACTTCCAAATGAAACGTGTAAATCGAACATTTAAACAATTACACTCACTTAAAAACCTAATAAGTCAGTAATTTGGACTGCAACAAGTCAATACCTATTAGAATAGTTAAATATTATGAATAATTTAAATAACACATTCATGACAAGTGTAATGGTGTTATTCTACTATAAATCTATATTCAACAGTTTAACAATATGGATGTAACAGACTAGTTAGTCCAGTTATTATCAATGTGGAAACTGGCACGAGTGTGCGTCAGTCAAAGTCTGATAGTCTTAACTTAATTGGTGACTGAACGACCTACGAAACTAGTAACTTACAAACGCCTATTTCACCAGAAAAAAGCGTGTTTGTTGGTCAATTGCAGTATCTCTTAAAATCAGTTCATTTGAGGACTTTGATCAATTATTTGGTCTTGTGAGCAGTTATCAGATTGAATTTTATTATTTTCCATCACTTATTTATCACCATTTAAATAAGTGAAACATGTTTATAATACATCCAAAACCCTTCTCTATAACGTCTTAGTTCACTGTGGTCAGAGGAAGCAACCCCTTTAAGCAGCTGAACAATTTCCCTGTTAACCAACTGGTTACAAATGTCCTAATACTCTATAACATCTAAGCTTATAGCGTTCATTAAAACTCTACTCAAAATGACAGAACGAATGAAATGGAACAGGTTCATGTACTCAGCTTTGAAAAACCTAAGTATGACGGTTAGTGATATTACTGAGCTGCTCCAAACCGAAGTAAGTGAAGTATGACTCAAACTCTGAACCTACTTAGCCTATAACTAGTAGGTTGGGTTTGGGAAACTGGTTAATAGCATTAGCCTTCATAGCTAGTGTGACTGTAAACTAAGTATCAAAATTTTCTCATGGTAATTGGGTTACACTGAAGTCAAACCGGATCAACAGCAGGGTTTTTAGAGATTAGAAAAATATATTGATGAAACCATACAATACTGACGGTCTTAGGTGATCAGATTCAAGATTTTGGGTATTAAATATTAGGACGAACGCCATTGCCGGTAACTTGTCGCTGAAGATCATGTTTTTGATTAAAGCTTATATGAGCTGGATTGTGAATTTCTTGTGGAACAATGTGTTATAGTTTAGAATTAAGGTTCTAATGTGTTAGAAGTTAGAGATACTGTGTTAGGGTTAGGTAGTACGGCATGAAAGTATAAAAGTTAGGAGTTCGTGTTAACGAATGTTAGGTTTAGGATGTTGAGGTGCCACTAGCTCCAATCTAATTTGCCAAAATCTAGCTATAAGTTCACTAATTGTGCTAACATTCCAAATCCTCTGTAATTTTATCACTTTTTAAAAACAGAAGTGTTTCACAAAAAGTGCATCCTGATTGGGTTGCTCTTAAAATTCCCAAAGCCTATCAATATATTTAGTGTTCAGTCGACTAAGCATCCTTGAAAAATTAAATCAGAACCATTCAAATATCAAACTAAAAGGTTCGGTGAACGATGAGGAACACTGAGTACGAAAAAAAAATAGATAATAGACTATATAGATGAAAGATTTTTTACTGTATCACTTAACTTTTATTAGTCAATATTGTCCACTTTAATGAAAGAGCGTACATGTTCGTTTTTTTAACAGCAAATCCAGTAGCTGGAACAATGTATTGGTAGAGTGATCGACAAACCACACAGACTTTTACTCATTTTACCAAACTTGCATTCAGAACATCGGAAAATCATGAGTGATCACCAGGAATTGTTTATTTAGACACAACTCACATGATTGTGCAAGTAAAACACAGGACTAAGAAGCATTACAAACAAACTAGGACTTTTTTATGCATAACAGATTCTAGTGTCAGTCATTATTTTAAGCCCATATATCTTATTCTAGCTTTCGGACATTCCATTCTATTCATTCTACTTGAGTCATATTTTGACCTTGTCAATTATTCGTTTATCAGTCTTGACTGTTTTTATATGAGCGTATATGTGTGTACACTTCATATCCCATGACTCATCACATGTCTGTAGTTTATTTTTGTCTGACTATAAATATTGAGTAACGCTTAACTGAAATGGAGTTGGCTTCCCAGCCATCTTCCCTGCGTGTCATTTTGCTTTGTTCTGTTTCATTCGCTTCATATACAAAATATATGTATTCACAAATCAATTCTCGTTATTCGACTTATTTAATTTTGTTATTGACTAACGTGATTTAAGTCGACGATGATATACGAGAAAAGGCGATAACAATCATTTATACGATCTAAATAGGAGTCAGATCCACGGGCCACTAAGAGTTCAACAGATTTATGGTTGACTGGTTACAATTTCGAAATAGTATAAGACATAGTAACCACTGACGAGTCAAACAACAGTTCATAATTAGAACTATATAAAAATACCATGAAGAAACTGCTTCGTACTCTTCGAAAAAATACCATATCTACAGTTTAGCAGATGGAGAACCTCTGCTAAAGTATAGGTGAATTGTGTAAGCAGGTATGAAAGCGGAAAGTAAAACCAGGGATTATATCCAATCGAGCGACTTCCGTACGACAAACTCGGAGATTAAGAAGCAAACTTTTGGTTTCAGTTTGAGATGGAAAATAAAATAATTCACTTGACCAGTCCCCAAATCAGAACATGGTTGAATAGGGGCGTAACTATGTCCCAAATAACAAGGTTGGATGGAAGTAGGAATCATAACAAGAGGAACGTTAGCGTATATATAATCGTTACATAAGATCTTAGAGTCTTTTCCAAGTACTCGCTAGTGCTGATTTGTTAAGAAACGGCCAATCAGAGTGCTTCAACACAATCATGCACGGGATATACTTTAATTCAACCTATATCTCGCTAACAGCTATCTTTTATGATTATAGTCATCATGATGATATCACATTTTACATCTATTGACTTCTTAGTATGTGGTTGATTGTTCTCTTATTGATTGCTTACTTGCTTTATCTTGCTTTGCTACAATATGTTACATCTAATAGCTATATATAAATGTGAAGCATATTATCTCGAACCAATTCCTTTCAGATGTCGCAGGAAATTTACATCACTTTATACCCATGTTCCTAAACGAATCTGTGGATCAATAATCAACAGAATACAGTAAATAATATGGATTCAAATGCCAAAAAGGAAGATGATAATATATTTACTTACTCCATTAAGGCTGTTCGAACTAATTTCCTCAGCTGACAGTGTCATAACTTTAGCGGAAATTGATGCGGCTGCAAACGCGACGGCCGAAGTAGATATTGGATTAGTGGAAATTGTGTTTAAACTTTTGTTAGCATTAAGTTCGAATGGAAGAGGAACTCCTTTGGGAGTAAGTGCGCGTCCAACACGAAGTTGTTGTCCCGCCAAGTCGAAACAATTCATGCTTGAGACGGCCGCGATAGCAGCTTCTTCTGATTCGAAATCAATGTAACCGAATCCCCGATGACGACCAGAACATTTAGGATCTGGATACAAGCTGATCGAATAGCGTAGGCAAGAAGTTGCGGAAAATTAACGTCACCAGAATTCTTAACCAGATGGTAGACAGCACCTAATGGCTTGACTATCATAAATTAAAACACGCAGTACGAAAAAGTGCTGGGTTGATTTTTTCTATTACAGTAAGATGTACACCATAAAGTGTAGGCATAGGTGCTTCAGACCTTATACATATATACACACTTCAGAACAACTACTTGGTGTTAAATATTTATTAGTTGAAATTTAACGAGAAAAACTCAGTTCGCGTTGTACTCAAGGACTTCAATAGCCAAATTGGATGTTAAGAAATGCTATAAGTAGCAACATAATACTGATTGACATACAAATGGATAAATACACATATCGAATAAGCAATTAACTAGCAAATATATCACGTCAAATCTGATAGTTATTAAATAATTCTGCAAGGTAACCAGAATGAGAAATTTGTTCACAACACTTAGAAAGTGAGTTCGTTAGAACTCTAAAGAATGACGGAAGGAGTTACAAATATTGGATATCAACGGTCTTGATCAATAGTAATAACGTGTATCAACACTAACAGCCAAACAAGTCACGCGAGGACCTAATTACAGCACATTAGTCAATTCTAAGGATAGATATTTATACAATTAACCGCCTTAGCAGGATAACCAGTGTCGCGAAAGCTAAGTTTAATTATACGGATGTACTTGAAAAGTAAGTAGCTGTGAATCTGAAATTCCAACCTAATTAAATTTCATCAATATTTGTCTTTTAAGGATAAAATCAAACTCAAGACTTATATACTCAAGGTATATGTCAAACTTCACAGTACTTATGAGAGTTTCATAAGAATGAGTCATTTCTTGGGGTAAACTAATTAGTATCCAGACCACTGGTAAAATTAACTAATTAAAAATGGAACCTAAAACGTGAAAACTGATAGGATTAGCCCTACGACTACAGACTAGTTTGGTGATGATCACTTTTTAACCAACTTAGTACCAAATTAAACGCCTGTAATTTACTAGTATGGGGCTTTATCGTTGGAGCCAAGAAAACCCAATTTTTCAACGTCTGAATCTGACTTCAAATAAAATTTCCTTTACTGTTATTTTAACGAGAAGCAGTCATCTAGATATGTTACATCACACTACCTGCTTACTTAGGCTTTTATAGTCCCAACACCAATCAGACAGAATGGGTGCCTGATTGATTGTTGAGGCGATTAAAGACATTAAACGATTTGGGAAGAACGTATGCTGGTTCAAGTTGCCAAATCTCAAATCGAAGGGAAATCAACTAAATAAGAAAGAGATAAATATCATCATTAACACTAATGCAAAACTAATTAAAAATGGTTTTTGTATCTAACCGTTACGAAATACATTACACTATTAGTGAATTCAATAACAAATATACAAGGCAGAAATTCAGTGCCTAGAGTGGTCACTTAATCATAGTTTACCTGCAGCTGTTTACTTTCCCAAATGCTTCGAATACAGTTTGAATATCAGACTCGGTTAACTCTGGATGAACTGAAGCAATGTATACACGAGGCTTAGTACTAACTTCTGCGCGTAGTTCGGCTTCTAAAGCAGCAGTTTGAGGAGCATTGCTTGGTCGCCCGACCTGTGATATATGAGTCAGCAAGAAAAAAAAACATTAAATTTGCTAATGGCGTGACTTGTTAAAATAAGTTAACAGAGCAGTGAAAAAATATCTTATCTGGCTAGCCGATATAATGAACAGAAGTGAACACCTCTGAATACATTCAAAACCTGAACAATTTGACATACCGAATTTCGAGTGAGACTATAATTTATGGACGACCTTTAGGCGACGCTAAGGTGACATTAAGGATGTCCAGCTGTTAACTAGGACTAAATGAGGGTTATAAACCAATGCAAGGAATTAGAATTGACTTGTATTTGATCGTTAGGGCTAGGAACTGGATCTAGGGTTTTTATCGCGAATTTTGTACCAGAGTTATCCCTTGGCAAACAGATATGAAACCTATCAACTCCATGTCAAACTGATATCGGGGGAAAACGAATTCGTTTTTTTCCAATGTACAAACTCACTAAATCTAGTTTCGTGTGAAGGTAGAAGTTTCAAAATACAACCATGAGAAAAAGAAAGATAGTATCATTGCCCAAACAACACGCACCTTTAGGTTTCTGCCAGCCAGAGTGTATCCATTCATTTGATCTAATGCCAAAGAAGCAGCTTCTGGTACCTCGAACTCAACAAAAGCAAATCCCTTGTGTTTTTGTAGAACTGTATCCCAACTAAGAGCGACAGACTTAATCGGTCCAAAGGGTGAAAACGTTTTTCTGATTTCTTCCTCTCCGATTTCAAAACTGATTGACCCAACATAAATTCGACTCAAAAGAATAAGTGCCTGATTCCTTTTAATTGTATTTAAGTCCTTAAACGTGAGAGCAATTTCGACAGATAGATACCTGTTGGTGTAGCTGTGCTGCTTGTTTGCTGAGTGCATTTTGAATACTTTGCTCTAAAGCATACTTCTTTGCCCTTTCAATGGCGAAACGCTGATCATCTGTCAGAGTCAACAGTGTGAAAGGTTCTTGTTTAATATTAGTTCCAAAGTAAATAGAATCCCCCATTGGCATCAGACTAATTATACCACCAGACTTCCGTAACGCGGCCGCAACACTCAAATCTACGTTAATCATACCGATGAATTATAGTCCGATAAGCGCGCCTTTAAGCTCAAATGGTTCAAATGGTTCAAATGGTTGTGGACGGAATAGAAGAAGCTTTCGCTTAACAGGCTTCCGTGTCTAGTAGCAGGGGATCACCAAATCCTCCAGGCAGGAACCTAGGTATGTTAACAATAAAAAAGGAAAAGAAATTGGTAAATCATAATGTGATGCTGTCCTTGGTCCTTAAGAATAGGTCAAGTTGCCTCTTGAAGGACTCCTGAGAAGTCGCTTGGACTAGCTCGGCCGGCAGCGAATTCCAGCTTTTGACAACTCTTAAGGAGTAGAAGTTGTGTCTACATTCCGTCTTGCTATGTTGTGTTTCCAGTTTCTGGGTGTTACCCCTTAGATTATTATTCGGACTAAGCTTAAGTAGGTGTTTAAGAGGATGTCCAGAAGTGTTAAGAATACTATAAGCCATTAGTAAATCACCTCTAAGACGCCTATATTCTAGTGGGTAAAGGTCTAGTGAACGGAGGCGTTCTTCGTAAGGCTTAGATTTGAGTCCTCGAACTGATTTCGTGGCTCGCCGTTGGATACGCTCCAAAGTGACCTTGTCCTTATGGAGTGAGGGGGAGTACTATGTTTCCGTACTCTAAATGGGGACGGATGAAACTATTGAAGATTGTATGGAAAGTTCGTCCGTCAAACTGTCCAAAAATGCGCTTCAACGTTACCAGTGCAAGGTTTGCTCGGAAGGCATTTTTGTCACAGTTAGCGTAAGACTTTAAGTCATGGGGCACCAGGACTCCTAAATCTTTTCGACTTGGGATACTACTAGAGAGGAGTTTCCTAAGTTGTAACTGTAGTTTGCGACATGTCGCAGATGGACTACTTTACACTTTGAAGTGTTAAAGGTAAGTCCGTTATCGTCTGCCCAACTTTGAAGTCGCGTCAGATCCTCCTGAAGTGCCTGTGTATCGTCTTGGTTGCGTATCTCTCTCCAAAGTTTCACGTCGTCTGCAAAAAGTAGTAAGTCTGACGTTACCTGCTGAGGAAGATCATTTATGTAGACCAAGAAGAGAAGAGGCCCTAGTACTGAGCCCTGGGGGACCCCACTAGGACATTCCATAGCCTGAGATAAAGTGAAATTAACCCTAACCTTAAAGTGTCGATTTTTTAGGTATGAAGTAAGCCAATCGATTAGAGGTGGTTTGATACCTAGTCGTTTGAGCTTGTTGATAAGACACAAGTGGTTAACCTTATCAAAAGCTTTCGAGAAATCAAGGTAAATGACATCAACCTTTCCCTTGCAATCGAGGATGCTTGTCCATCTGTCCACCGCAGTCAGCAGGTTGGTTATACAAGAGTAACCCTTCCTGAAACCATGCTGTTGGGGTGAGAAGAAATTTAAGGACAGTAGATAGTCATTTAAACCGTCGCATATCAGGGACTCCATGAGTTTTGAAGGTAATGACAGAAGAGCCACCGGCCGATAACTTGAAGGTTCATTACGTCGACCACCTTTGAAAATTGGTGTGATGTGAGCCAACTTCCAGTTTTCCGGTAATTTGCCTCGGCTAAGCGAGTGTGAAAACATCACGCTAAGCGGCGTTGCCAGGATTGAGGCTGCCTCCCTCAGTATGGCAGGATGAACCATATCCGGGCCAGGAGAAGTGTCAAGTCTTAAGTGCTGCAATTTCCGGAACACCAAGTCAGCGCTTAGGTCCACTTCAGAAAGTCCTGTGGAGTTGGAGATGAGACTGTCGTCAATAAAGTTGATGTCAGCCGGTTGAAATGTTTGAGAGTAATGGGCCGCCAGAAGGTTAGCGGCTAAAGAATTGAAATAGTTGATGAGATGTGTCCTAAAAACTGTACAATTAGCAATCTCGATAAATTATGAACAAATAAAATTTTGTTACCAAAACAACGAAAATAATTTATTTTTCTTGTTTGCTCATTGATATTCAGTGATGAACTTTGTTTTGTCTCACAATCTATAGATGTTAATGTGAAGAAACGTTTCGGTCTTTAGAAGAACGAATGGTATGCCACATCCCATATCTAATATCTTTGAAGCAAGCTTTTGCAAATCAGACGATTTCCTTGTGTATACTTTTTGGCTTTATAGTGCAATCACAGGTCTTTTATTTCATTCTGTATCGGAGAATAAGTCCCCGAAATAAATGGTTCTGTATGTCATTTACATTTATGCTGACCTCATTAGTTCTATTGGACACACCTAAGCTGGAGGTATTTGGTCACGCACCCACACCAGATCTTGAGTGGGTGTGCCGTGCCTCACATCTCTTGAACTAGTGGTCAGCTTAGACCAAACATTTCTCGATACATCGACAGCTTTCCAAACATATCTTCGGGCCTCCTCATTTGTGACTTCTGATCTGAGTGTACTGCCACACTTCGACTAGAAAAGTGTTACATGTAAAGGCGTCATCAAACCCCGAATACTTGCGGGATCTTCAGTCTTGTTTGGATACACAGCTGTAGAAAATAAATAGTTTTTAAAGTACTCGATATCTATAATAACTTCACTAGTCTTACTGTAAGCATCCTAGCTAAAGGCGCTCGCTTACCCTTCAGTACTGGATCAAAAGTGGATATTGTGTGCTACTCAACCCCTGTTACAACTAGTCAGCTTGACTCATATGCTCCTCGAAATATCGGTTATCTTCTAAGTGTATCTTTGAACTCCTTTGTCCCTAAAATCTGATTTGACCGGCTCTGGGATATGTCTGCCCTGGAGGTTTTATGGACGACAGCGCTGCTAAGACCTGGATGTCTACGACATATTTAGATGGTTTATCGACGCGGCTGTATACACACTGAATTTGATTGTTGACTAGAGGTTGGTATGTTTTTGTTAGAAATTAATGAAACACAACTGTTTGAGCGAAGAATATTCTTTTCAATAACTTCTCATCAAGTTCTACAATTATACATCCAAATTAATAACCCATAAAATTGGCCAGATTTAAGGCAGAGTATATTATTGGGAAATTGTAATATGTGAATTGAGAACTGTTGTTTGATACATGAAATCAATTCAGATCGTTAATGTTGGAGCTGTTTAATATAACGTATGAGAAATAATATGTGAAATAAATGGTCAGAATAAATATGGTCAACATGGGGTGATAGAGAAAATAATGGAATAATAATCGGAAATTACGTAATATGTAGAATAATATGAATTAGGTCAGATATAGTAGATTTAGGGGAGGATATTGAATAAATTTTTCAAAAGGTCACCAAGTGTAAAGATAATGATAATAATGATAATCTTAATAATAATGGTAATAATAATAATAACAGTAATCATAATAAATTGAGGACATAAGGTGAACATTAAGCAGGTTACGTCACCATATCATAAAATTAATTATTAAATAGTTGGCCCCGAAGTTGGCCAAGGCAAAAGGGGTGGATGATCATATTTTTTTGGATACAGAGCTCTGGCTTTTCGGTCCGAGCAGCAATTGCTTCAGCCGTCTGTAGGATTCGCAGTCTAACGGAATTAGGTAGACTGCTGTTAACACGATAGATTATTGTGAAAGATTGCTCAGTGTTGGCTGTATGTCCTGTTTGAACACCTTTGCTTAACCACACGGGAAGGTGCTCATGAGCCCGAATGTACAAATTCCTAGAACATCTGCCAACATAACTTGCTCCACAGGAGCAGTTGAATTGATAGATACAGAAGGAGGTGGCTAGTCTAGGCAATTTATCTTTCAACCTCAGAGTGATTATTGGTCGTGTAGAGAATATTAGTTGTAGTTTATCCGAATTAAAAGTCCCTTGAATTGATCCGCTTAAGTTAATTCTTAGCACTCGAGGCATCGCCTCTGAATTGCAAGCGTATATACAGAGGCTTTTGATTTACAGTTAAGCATTCTGTGTGCTGTCTCTTATTGGCTATGTTTATATTCATAAATTTCTCGGGATACCCATTTTCCTTCAAGGTTATGTATAATGACTTTTCTCATCTTCAGTCGTATCCACAGAGCATATAGTCTTGATTCTATGATGCAGTGTCTTGATAAGGTTCCTTTTGTGTTGTAAAGGGACAAAACTAAGAAAGTTTGTATATTGAATTAGTTTTAAGTATGCTGGGCTGCTAGAATCGGAAACTTTCATACTACCGGACGGAAGACTGTTTGGTCGCAATATGAAGGATTATAAGGTTAGTGTTGAGGATGGGTAAAGGAATAGTTCATACGTATCATATGAACTGGTAAAGGCTTAAGGATAGTAGATAAGGTAAGGTGAAGAGACATGGGTTGGTAATAATAATGATAATAATAGCAGCAATTATGGTGTTAATAATCATAAGTTGTGAGATGTGCACCAGGTACAGCTATCTCAGGCGAAGGACGATAAGCCATGGGTGAGTATGTGGTTAACAAACTTATTCTTAATGCTGTCAAATGAGGGGGTTGTGGTCACTTTGGTTGGCCGAGCATTTCAAGTGAGTACTAGCTGTTGGATGATCAGTTCATTGTGGTTTACCTCATGAGGCGAAATGTTAAGCTTCGAGTATGATACTTTTACTGAGATGACCTGAATTACATGATATTTTATATACCATTATGAAGTTAACTCACTTCCCTCTGCAGGTCAGTGGGAGCAATTATAAATTACAAACTCAGGTTTATCCTTTATTCTTGTGACCCATTTTGTTTCACGCCTGTATGCTTGCTCAAAGAGATCCATATTCGCATGGCGGGGGCGGGTCTTGAGATATGGTTGGATTGGGTCTTGACTGGTGTCTAGAGGAGATAGGGGGTCTTGTTGCCTTCAGAAGTAAAGGGTTACTTTCACTTGGACTGCATCTCACTGGTGGTTGTCTCTAGTGTCCAGGCGTTTTGTTAGCAACAAGCCTAGGTTCTTCCCAGTCGAAGCTTTAGAGAGGCAGTGACAGCTGAAGGAGTGGTCACCCAATCCCATCACTATCTTACTATTCCGTGTCAATACGGCGTTTGTGGCGCAGGAATTAACTTTTCTAAAGCCTTTTTGAGTTTTGCGAAAGAGCTCGTGGACATTTGTAGACTCCTGTTTTCGATTGTCCACCGGACGTTTTAATGATCTTGAGAGCGCTGGGAGGAGAGTTATATCCATGTAGCAGTTCGAATCTTTTAAGCTCCTCTCTAATGGTTACGAAAGGAATCGCTGAATTATGTTCCCTTAGCAACTGCCAAAAATTTAAGGAATGCTGAAAAAGGATTATTTATTGGGTGGCAAAGGAATTTGGTGCATTTTTGTAGTACTATGGGAAAAGTGTCTTCTCAATCCTTTATCATTCCCTGGATCGAATTTTTTACGGTCTACTCAATATTAGCTCAGGCTTCATTCACACACCACTCCTCACTACTATCACTTTTCGTATTAGTGTGCAACTGTTGATTCGTTGTCCGATTCATTTACTTTGAAACTGCATACAGAGAACATCTGCTGCTTTTAGGTTGTCAGAAATCATTTTTTGAGGTTCAGTGATGATAAAGCTTCTCTTTTTCGTGCTTTTTCTTTAGGGAGAAAATCATCGACCGTGTTTTGAGCTTGAATGTAGGTTCAAGGACCAGTTTGTTTGAGAAACCTCTTAATGTTTCTTTCTCTTATATCGGTCCTCCTTCTAGGCGTTATGCACAAGTCTTTTAGTGAGGCCCTCCACCTCTTCCAAGCATTTGTCTTTATATGAAGCCGTCACTCAGTGTCGAGCTTTACAAAAGGTCTTCTCTTATTTGGATTATGAAGCCAAGAAGGATATATTTCGAGGTGGCCCAGTAAACAGTGTTTCTTGTAACTGCCCAGTGTTCGTCATTTGATAAGTCGACTCTTTTCTGTGGTCATGGACTACGTTGAATGTATCACACATAATAGTATTTTTATAGAAACTAAAGATGCTACAAGTATTAGGAGTTTGACGACACCTTAATCAGTGGCACTTTTCATAATCTATACGTGCCAACCCGGTGAAATCAGAAGTTAGAAGCAGAAACGCTCAAAGATGTATTTGATGGGATATCGATATACCGAGAAATGATTCATCTGAGCTTGCTAGCAGTTATAGGAAAAGTGAAGCACGGTGTATTCACTCGCGATCTTATGTGGATGCATGACCGAGCGCCTTCAGCTAGGTGAGTCCATTAAAACTAACAAGTTAAGCATCAAATGTAGAAGACTTGCAGAACTATTGATTTTGGGGATTTATTTACCGCTACAAAACCATATTTGATCTAGTCACAGAATGATCATTATTGAGAGCGTCAACACAAACATTTCTGACCGGAAGTTGACTGTTTGACAATGGTTCAGATGCTATTATTCGACATTTACAACCTTTAAACTTCCAATATAATGAGTTAACATATATAAGCGAACAGTATTGTCTTCGGTCAGTATCTCATTAGGTTTTATTCTGATATACTGTAATGTTTACATGCACGCACAAAATTATTTAACCAATCACCCAAGCTTATAAGTCAGTGATAACGGTGGAATAGATTACACAAGTGACCATAATAAGTAAAGGGTGCAAATCGATAGTTTGATGACAAGTGTACTGGTTGTGATAAGAATAAAGATACATAATGATATATAATGAGAAATCGGTCAGTAACTTGAGCAAAATTAAGTGCTGAAATGACATTCATAAAACTGTAAGGTTACGTAACGAGAGATGTTCATATAATTGGATAATAAAGCGTATATTTATAAAATAGAAGCAAGGGGGTGAAGAGAGATAAATGAACAAAATGTTTGGAAAACATTGATAAATAAAATCGTTTATTAAGGCCATGTGCAGACAAAACCGGTAGGAATATGATAAATTGCTTCAAATGACCTATTTCTGGCTACTGGATGATCTATACCGGTCAAGTGTGATAGAAGAGAGCTGCGTATTGTTTTGATGGTACCCTTCCCCAATCACGAAGGGAGTTGTTCATTATATCGTCGGTTCACTTGTCTGATTGTGAGGCCAATATAGCTTCTTAAACATTAGTAACTGGATTCGTAGATACACATGGATTTGATGAAGCCATTTGAATCACCATAGGTCGTCTGAAGAACGATAGTCTTAACTGCTCTAGTCTGTATATGCCGTAGCACATCAGCTATATGTCCGTTGAATTGCAGTTTCAGGAAGAGAGGTTTTTCACTAGCCGTTGACATTGCTACTTTCCTGTTAGTTAGTGGCGAGACTCTAATTTAGGGACGAGCCAATTAGAAGCGTTTGAGTAATTTCAATTATTACCGAATCAAAAGACAGTTAGTATAGAGTAAAAATATAAGAAAGTAATGAATTACAGTGGATATTATTCTTTTACATGATTTAAAAACTTGTTAAGGTTTGATAAAGGTTCAGAGGTTCTGAATTCATAATGCATACGGTATAGAAACTCATCCACAGGGTTAGGGTTTTGGGTTAGTGGTTATTGTTAGGGTTAGGGGTTAGGATTTAGGGTTAGGGTTAAGGTTAGGGTTGTAGCATCTCAATAAACACCTCTGCTATAAAATCCGCTGCAAACCGATCGTATGTTAGCACCACGTGTTGAACTTGGTTCCGTGATCTTGAAATTGCACAGACGCTTCTTTTTGGCTCGTCCTAAATTAGAATCTCGCCACGCTAACCCTAACCCTTACCATAACCCTAGCCCTAACAGTTAACCTCACCCTAACCCTAAACCCTGACAATAACACCTAACCCAAAACCCTAACCCTGTGGATGAGTTTCTATACCGTATGCATTATGAATTCAGAACCTCTGAACCTTTATCAAACCTTAACAAGTTTTAAATCATGTAAAAGAATAATATCCACTGTAATTCATTACTTTCTTATATTTTTACTTTATACTAACTGTCTTCTGATTAGCGAATAATTGTCAAGGTCATTTAAGATTTCTTCAAAGGTCGTCCCTAAATTAGAGTCTCGCCCTTCCTAGTTCTGTTTGCAAGACATCTAACTGGGTTTGTCTAATAATGAATGGGTACAAAGTTCAAGAAATGCGTGTACCGACCTACTGAAGAATTTTCTGTATACACACTCCTACTGACACAACCACTGTCTTTTATGTTTAACTAAACGTCAAGAAAATGTAGTTTATTAATAGTTTTCTCTCCACACGTAGAGTTGATTTCTGAATTTTTATAGTTAAATAGCTTTATGAGTTCTTCTTTTTCAACGTTCTGACCTACAAAGATGTAAGTATCATCAGTGTAACGACAATAAAATTCAAGCTTATCAATAACATCATTGATAGGTCCATTTTCTGGTTTCACAAGAAAAAGATCAACAATAATACGACCTAGTATATGTTATTAAAAAGACGCTGGACGTCCATTATACAGATCAGAAGTAATTCCCCATGACTAACCTCGTGAATTCCAATATTGATCTGTTTTCAGGTATTGGTTGACACAAAAAGCCAATAGTCTCAGGTAGTGATATATTGGTGGAGAAGATAGCAACATCTACGGATATCATCCGTTTTTAATTCAACTCTGTATGTTTCCCCTTGGAATTGAAATCGAGGACGTCTTTAATGCTTCTGTTGAAGAATGGTTTGCGCTATGGATCTAGGATTTGCGCTAACCGCTTTGGGGTTTTATGGTATGACGGATTATATATATCTAAAACTGGACAAAGAGGAAGTCCTGAATTATGAACGTTAGGTAGACCATAGTCTCAGTGTGTTCAATCCAATTAATGGTCAAATTATTCCTTTAATTTTTAGTTTTTTAGACGAATTAGTCAGACGTTTCTGTTTTCATATTTATACCCTTGACATCGTTGAGGTCTTGAAATTTACTCGGACTACTCATAAGTAATTTCATTTTATCGATGTTGTAGATCACCAACGTAGATGATCTATGTCGAAAATGATTGCAGGCCTACTCGAGTTAGACGTGAATAGTGTGACAAACTAACTAACATTGAAGTCACACCTCATGGTCAGCACCTTACGTGGACTACCCCACTGACATACCAAGATACCATAGGTGCTTTGAAGACTGTACAACACAGGGGATGTCGTTACAGAAATATGTTAGTTAAAGTAGATACAAACGAAAGTGAGACCACTGCCGCATGGGCCAGTTCATGGTACACGATTAACTTATGCGCGTTGGTTGTACATGACCTTGTCAGGGAGCGATGGTCTGTTCGACATTCAGTGATCCAACTGCCGGATGATTTGGCTAGGGCTCAGTGACATTCCACTGGCCCTACAATGTAACTAGTTTCGTTCATTAGAACTAGCCATCCTCTTCCGTCCGACTTAATTATGATCAGAGTGTTATCTTTTCTAAGCATATGTGAAACATATCGATGCTGTCTCGTAAGTGGTGAACCATGGTAAATTTACTATTTTTGTATTGTTGGCAGGTATCAATCTGTATATCCGAGTGACGATCCGATTACGGATATATTCTGAAAACTATTTATGGACTGATATTATGCATATATTCTTACTACATACCTGTAAAGAAACTGAACTACATATAATTATATTCCTCTTATTATAGGCTTATATTTGGCCTATTGGTTACTGTTATAGAATTTACTACTCTCAAGTTATTCTCACTATATTAGTCACGGTCTCTTACAATAATGGCCACTTTTTTGCTTGAATTTGTATAGATGATATTTGTTATTATTTTTTGTCGTGGTGTGGTCTGATCTGTTTATATGTAAACCTAGTATGTTCGAAATAAATGATTTGTGTAATGGAAGCTGATATTGGTGTTTTGAACTTAATATGCAGGGCTAGGCAGGAAAAGGAGCAATAAGAACGCTAGGCTGCTGCTCGTACAGGTGAATACGTCATTATTGTTGTGCAATGTTAATATTGTATAAGTCTTATTCTGACTAATGAATGAGTCGCGTGATATTTAATAGGCCACAAGTCACAACACAACTGACGTCGTTTAATAAGTTCGCATATTTTAATAATTACGAGCATTTGAATTATAGTATGAACTAAGAATCCCAGAAATAACGCAGTTGGATCAAGAAGTACTAGATAACCACAAACGAATGTACTGTATTTAGAATTCGAAATCAAGCATTCAACAAGTGCAAAGGAATCATTATTTCATTTAAACACCACAGATATGCATTGAAATATTACTGTATATTAGAGTAAAGCCTGATGATGATCTAATTATAAACAGTTTTACACTTTTTCGTATGTTGTTCGAAATGTGAGCAGTGTAGAAGTTTCGCGCTATGATCAGCTGATCAGGCCTTTGTTGCGGAAATATTAGAGGCAATTAGAGTATTCGTTTTATGCATGCTTGGTCACCTGTGCGTTGATGACACATTTATTCAATCCGTAAGTCACCAACGTGGATGATCCATGTTGAATGATTGGTGACCTACTCGAATTAGATGGAAATGGTGTGAACAACAGCTTGTGGTGGATCAGACGATATATAAACGCAAAAAGTATCAACAAAGTTAATAAAAATCAATAGAAATGTTAATATATATAAGTTAATTATTACAAATACAATAGAAAGTTGGGACTTTACTTAAGTTCACCAAATTGATGCGTGTTCGGCTTTGGTCTGGTACTAAGAAACCACAATTATAAATGCTTGGTAATTCCAATCTGGTTGACGAACTCTCCAGTGATATAATCCAACGTAGGATGTGATATATTTCAATTACAGTCTATAAACGTAGATAGTATTTGATTTAAACTTCAGTTAACTCAATCACAAAACGAAGATAGAACGAGGAATGTGTGAGTAGTAGTGTATTTATTAGCCAGCAAGAGCATGTCACGCTATGTCAGTATCACAACGGAAAGTGTGTTCAGGGTCATTTACTAAAACAACAGGTGCAATCATTTAATGACAAAATGTACAGACAGTGAAAGATTGACAAAATAAATACAAATAATATTAAAAACTATTTACGAAATGAGCTTGTCAGGCCTATGTCCACAAGCTATCTTCGAATTCACACCTCGAGGTCAGCATGTTATGCGGTTTACCCTTACGTCGTATGGAAGTACTTTTGCTGCTCTGGAGACCGTATAACACAAAAGACGTTATTACAGAAATACATTGGTTAGAGTAGGTACAAGCAAAAGTGTGACCACCACCGCGTGGGCCAGTCCGTGGCGTATGATTAGCTGATGCGCGTTGGTTGTGCTTGACTTTGCTGAGGATCGATGAACTGTTAGATGTTCAGTGACGCAACTGACGGATAATTTGTCTAGGGCTCAGTGACACTTCACTGGCTCTACAAAACAAATACCCACTGTCATTCAAGCTGAAGCAGCACCAACTGGACTCGTGCAGTTCAGTTATCTCAAGGCTATTCAACGTTGTGGTCTTGAGGTGGTTATTGGTGTAGATTGTCACTTGGCTTCTTGCTTCGTGTTTCCTGTCATATCCCAAGATTTTCATGCATCATGTGCTTCTTGTATCGTTCTTGACATCAGGAGTGAGCCAGGTTTTAGTTAAAACCATAATCTCTCGTCCAAACTAGATACATTGTTTCTGAACTCACTTATCTCACTTCCAAGAGTTTTTATTGTGAAGACAGTTGCTTGGCTCTTTGCATGTGGATATTTGTAGGTACATCTATCTAAGGGTACGTATAATAGGGCTGGTTTATACCAGATCGACCATCCAAGTGAAGGGTGATTCAAGGGACTTTTATTTCTGTACAACAGTCGCTGTGGTTTCGCACCGTATGCTTTTGAGAAGGATTCACTGTTTTAAGGTTAATCAGACTATTTTGTGGTTCTTGTGGTTATTCTGTTTTAACTTTTAAAGTTAGCTGAAAGCGTTCCACTACATTCTGTATGGGCTCGAACACGACTCTATATGAGGGTAGTTTACTTTTGACAGCAGTCCGATCACGATGATTTCCATACTTAGTTAAGGATGTATGGAAACGTTTTGTCTAATGATCAGATTCCCTGACTAGATACGTCCCCCTGCGTAACAAAAACTGCGTGGGGGTGGGAGGAAACATTATTTTGTAGTGAAGATTGTCGGGAAACTATATCACCCACTAAATCAATTAGGTTGATAATTCGATCTAGCCTCATGGAAAATTACAAAATCTTGCAATAAATTTTGTTAACTTTAAACATGGTTCTTCTTTCAGCTTGAGTAAGGTACCCTGACTATAGGTGAGAAGTGATGGTACATAGTATAATTATTCATCTGATATCTGAATAACATTCAAAAATACTAATTGTTTGGTCCCTTAAACTTGTTAAAATTACTTTGAAACAATGTCTATCTGTTTGCGAGTCACCGAATCTATCTTTGAGGACCTCTGTCTTGAAATCGTAATACTAGAAAATCTGCTCAAAATGTATGCA
The DNA here is from genome assembly GCF_000699445.3 of Schistosoma haematobium. Classification (NCBI taxonomy): domain Eukaryota; kingdom Metazoa; phylum Platyhelminthes; class Trematoda; order Strigeidida; family Schistosomatidae; genus Schistosoma; species Schistosoma haematobium. The sequence continues at coordinate 20,388,177 of NC_067197.1, read as the reverse complement.
GCCGTCTCATCGATTTATAGCTGAAACACATCCTGTCACTTGAAGAATCAAGAACCAGAAAATAACAAGTGCTTTGTTGTTCGAAAATATACCAAACTAACGGTGGTATGTCAGCAACAAACAATCAGTCCCTTTTGTGAGTATGTCTATATTGTCGTTATCCCACACCTATTTGATAGAACTTGGAGTTTTTACAAGACTTATTTTTGTAGTCTTGGTCAAGTTTAACTGTAGAGACAAGTAAAGAAAATGTTGTTAATCAGAAACTACGTTTAAAGAAGATGGATTTTACAAAAATAAATCGCACTGTCATTACTTAGAATGTCTACAGCAACAGGCTGGTCGTATGATTGTTTTTCGTAAAGTGAGTAATAAGGAGTACATGTAAACTAGCTGCATCAAAGGTAAAAATGGTTTAATTGGACTTAAACTGTAGATTATGATCCAGTTACTCCGTGGTTTGGTTGTTTATAACAGCCGTATATAAAAAGCGAATGTAAACAAACCCGTAGTTAATGAATACAATTAATAGGTTTTGCAATAAGAATCATGATGTATTTCTTGAAAGTTGTTATAAAAATATGTGCAAAAATACTATATTAGGTGAATGCTTGTAAGTGGTGGATTTTATAGAAGTGTGGAGACGTCAGGCGTACACAGTGATTAACAACACTGTCGCACGAAACTGTTAATACGAGGATCCAAAATCCAGAAGTCTAGAATAAGGGTGTTCGAAGATGTATTTGGATAATGGTCACTGTGTATGCGATTTGTCCTTAACTGCATTCAGCTAGGGGTGTGCTCAGTAAAATTGGTGATGTCAGGATCAGACCTGAAGATCTACAAAGCTAATTATTTTGGAGACTTATTTACCTCTACAAACATAATGGCAGGTCTTGTGATTGTAACTGTGTAAGAAGTGAGTTGAAATCTATCTTACAGGTGTGAGGACATATTTTCACCTTTTTGGCAACTGAAGTGAATTCTGTTGTGTTTGAGGTTTACAGTTAGGTTTTATTTGGTTTAAGTGGTGAACTAAATAAAAATTCTGGCTCTAATGAAAGCTAACACAAAGCTCCAGAAGTTGTCGCGTGTCCCAAACTTTGGGATCACCAATTGTAGCGTGGTGTCGAGTCGTGATTGACTATGAACACCGCTACCAAGAAACACGTGCCAAGTTAATCAGAAGGCGAAGGTTGGACGTAACCAAATAAATCCAGAAAATCCCCGAGAAGCCAAATATCAGAAGACAGTTAATGGACCAAATCGAGATGTATTCGCTGGCGATCTCGTGGCATCGAAAGGATACCGAGATCGTGCCAGAATACAAGCTTGGTTACAGAACGTAACCGAATTCGCGCGAAGTTACAATCGAAGTGTAAGTCAAAGAATGGAAGTACAAAATAGCTGCCATTAGCACAGTCAAACAAAAGCACGTTAAAACAAACACTGGTACAGTTGGTTATAATAATAATTGTTTTTATTAAACCAGTCGTGTTCTCGTGGTAAATGTGAGTCACTACAAAGTTTATCTGTATAAGTTGCGAGGGTTTAGCGACCGTTGGCGATGATGGGTTTAAATCTTACAGCAATCTTTATTGATCACACCTTCACAAAGTATTTAGTAAGGTTTTTTAGTGGCCCTATATATGACTCCGATTGGATCGTATGTTGATCCCTATTGAAATATCCATCCTGGATATCCTCGTATAAAATCATCGACTTGAATGGAGTTAGTGTATAACGGAATTAAATAAGTCAAATACGAAAACGGTTTTTGAATATGTAAATTTCATGCACTCATTGGTTTGAACAGGCAATCAGGGAGACGAAACAAAGAAAGGAGAGCGAAGCAGATTGAAAAAGCAAAGAGAAGAGAGCGAAGCGAAATGACGCGCAGTGGAGAAGGCGTACGAGCCAAATCCTATTTAATTAAGCGTGGATCAATAGTTAAAGTCACGAACATAAGTTACAGACATGTGATGAATAGGATAAGAAGTGCACACACATACGCTCATATAAAAATAGTCAAGGCTGATAAGTGGATAATTAACAAGGTCAAAACGTGACTCGAGAATAATGGATAAATTGACCCGTTTAGTAGCTAGAATAAGTTATATGGGCTTAAGATAGTAACTGACACTACAGGTTGACACCCTTGTCACAGTCATCTTTCGGGTCCATTCTTAGCAAATAAAAGGAATACTTTACAAAACAGAGCTTTTCTTATTTTGTGGATTTTCACTTTGGGTTAACATACGTATCTTCAGTAAATAATATGGATCAATATTCGTTCCACCTTTTTATCTTTGGCTCGCAAATTTCTGGTTTTGACAGTTGAATTACGTTTAAGTTAAATAAAAGGATGAGATGCTGATGTTCATTGTTCCTTAGAGCATTACACCTGGGCTTATAAACATGTTCACTGTGGCCCAAGGGAATGAATGAAACCAAAAGTAAAGCTCGGTGTTCGTTAGATAAACATAATTCTACTTATGTTACAAATCCAATCATTTATTATTTAATACAGTCCAATAAAATCCTTTGCGAAAACATCTATCTGAATATACATTTGGACTGCAATAGGTAAAAGCTGTTGCTACTTCTTCACAATTAAAAACCTATGTTAAAATGAATAAAGAGAGGGTAATTTTCCCAATCCCGGTATGAAAGATGAGAAGCAGGCTGATAGGTTTTAGATTTTGATGTATGATTTGTCTAAAACTGTTGTGACGGCTTTGTGATGCACGATGAAGCCTCCAGAGGCTCTAAAAGGAGCTGAAAAGATCCCGTTCGTTCAAAACCTTTCATGATATTAAAGTGGCATTCGATGATTGTACAATTGTACAACTTTCCTACCTGCGGATTGGTTAAATCATAATGATGTTATAACTAATACTAAAAACTATAAACAGCCTGTTTTTTTTTTACATTTTTGACTCTTATCCGATAATCGCTTTATCTGCTTCTTCAGTCTTTCGATTTGAGACTATGGGGTTATACATGTTCGAGTGCCGTTAGTTGTATATCGTATTGCACCGTAATCAGGTAAAGGATGTGATGGAAATCAAGTGGCTTTCAAAGCAAGAGTGTACAATGATGAGACTACTCATGAGCAAGAGTAGTAACATTCATTAACCTCTGAATCACTATAAATGTAAGATACTATTAAAGCCTTAGTAAAGAGAATTGGGTCATTCAAGGGCACCAGAGACGTATGCTCGAATGACTCACAAACCATATTGTTATCTGTTTTATATCTCGTAAAGGACATCATTGTTGAACCAAAGAGTGAAACTAAAATACAAAGCAACCTTCAAAAAAAAATTATGATCGTAATGTTGAATGACCCAAACTGGAATAATTGAATGTACCACGTAGTATATTTGAATAGAAAAAGCTAAAAGGTTAATGAATTGTGTCTTAAAGTATAAATATCAGTGAAAAACATTCATTATGATCATAAGAAACATATATCATATCTGAATAAATTGTAAAAATATTAATAACAAGACATATACACACACACACACACAAAAGACAACGAATAATTTAGTGCGAGAAATGTCTTCCCAAAATAAACAATAATAATAATAATAGTAATAATATACAACAATATGTTATACATAAAGTGAATGCACTAACAAACGTAATAAGATCAAGTACAGATATATATGTATATATCATTATCACGAAATATTATCAGATTACTAGATAAAACAAATAGAATGAATGATTGATCATTATGAAATAAAAGTTGAAAATATTACATTGAATTTTACAAAAAACAAAAAACAGAACATAAAACTTATCATTATTATCAGTAAAGTGGATAGATTCACAGGGGTGTATAGTGTATAATAATTTAAAACAAGAAAAAAAAAACTGTAAAATCTCAGTTTATTTCATTGAGGTAGTTGAACAATTAAACATTAGAAACAAAATTATTATTTTGAATTATGATCAGAACAATTAGATTTACAGGTGAATATTAATTTAGCATTAGATGTTGACAACAGTGTAGATGATGTTGATAATGCATCATTGAAAAGAACTAAATTATTATCTGCCATTATAGATTGAATTGAATTTCTTCGAATTGAGGAACATGTTAGTATGTTAGAAATGGAATTGAACCATCTAAAAGAAAATGCAAAAAAAATGATTTAAGTTTAAATTTTCTTCAAAGAATTCAATTTCAGAGGGACAAATAACAAAACTATTCATATTTTAATGTGCATGATCAGTAAAAGATATTATTGATAAGTGATTTGATAAATATTGAATTATTGACACAAAGTAAATTGTAGATGGATAGTATTTAAAATGTTTCCTATTCCTTAAGTTAGTTTGGAAAAAATTGAGAAGGAAAATTGATTTGTTGACAAAAATAACATAAAATCATATAATGAAACTATTATAACTAGACAAAAATAGTGGTATGACTGCTTGTTATAACTGCGGAAAAACGTCAAGATGCGACATGTTATTAATGAACAGGGATTTACGAAGGGAAGAATAGGGTAAGATTACAGATGAAGACTGTTGTGACGGGCGGTGTCCAAAATCTGATACTGATACATGGTGTATTACGCCCTAACCTCCAAACTGACTACTTGAGTTAGAACACAAGAGTAAGCGAGAAAGTATATTGGGCTACCGAATAAAATACACAAATACTCATGTATATATATATATATATATATACTCTAATCCTTAGGAAATTGACCGATTTCTTAGTCAATGAACCTCAAGACTTTTTTATATCAGCAAAGCCTTACGTAATAGATGGTGGATAGTCGAATTAAGCACTATTACAACATACCAATGGACAACTGGTAATTGTCAGTTAATGATTTACCATTGAGTTAGTACATAATTACATAGCTTTGTGTGACAGATAATTAAACATATTTATTAAATAGCACATTCAGTACAAAGCAAACTGATAGATTATTGGGTAAGAGTAAAGGATATAAGGGGGATCACACTAGCAGCAATGAATCTTAGCTCACTTCAAGCTAGACCAAGATAAGTTATTGTAAGCAAATAGTTGGTGGGAAAAAATAATTTTACAGAAGGTACATAAATTTTGCATAAATAGTGAATATAATGGAGTATTCTACAGGTTTCCTGTTAGTAAATCGAAAAAAACAACGACATAAAATCGTAAGTGTGAATGTAGAACATCGGTCTTTTTGAACTCTCGTAAGGATGCGAAAACATTTTTTGTAGTGCCCATACTGCTCTTTGTTAGAGTTACAGTTTTTACGGGTCTGAATTTTCCTGTTGATATTAAAAACTACGATTGGTCAGTCTTTTGGACAAAAGTCGTTTATTTTTGAATTTCTAGGAAAAACGTTAAAGTCATTTTGTCGATTCTGAATGTCACGTCCTCATAGTATGCTTTTTATCTACAACTGAGTAATTTTACAATAAAACAGTCGTTTTTCAAAGAGTACTCCTATCTTCAAAAAAATCCACTTTTTACTCACTGAAAACAAATGTGATAAACTTAAGGATCTGTAACTTTCTAATTGCCTGAACAGAAAACTAATAATTAACATTTTGTTTCTACCGCTAAGCTAGATCTAATACCTTAGATTTAAGAAGTTATAGAATCATGCAAAATTTCATTATAACAGCCTTTTGTGAAACATCATTTAAAAAAAAGTCTAATGCTATGTACCATAAATATAGGTTATTCTACATTTCTAACATATTTGAAGATTAAATTGTAAGTAGTCTTTACGTCAGATCACACAACATTGTATATTCTGCATAGACAGAGAAGATTCGAAATACTCGGCACTAAACTATTCAGTATCTATCTTTGTGTATGCAAATATAAAAGCACATTTATAAAACACTCAAGATATATACACACACACGCATACCGATGAAATCATAGTTATTGTACAGAAAAAGAACAGTTATAATAATCACTTAAGAAGAAATAAATTAAACAAATTTAATTACCTTTTCAAGAGGTAAACATTTTCAGCTTGAAAATAATAATCTTTAGTATTGACAGATATTTTAATAATATGATTAGGTAGTACACGATAATGCTGTCGTTGTTGATCATGTTCAACATCCACTAATCTAGTTGAACATTCACCATACAGTAATGAATTAGTTGATATTAATTCAACAGTACACCTATTGGTTGATAACCATAAACGTGCTAATAATTTATGATGATTGTATGTGTTATAAAATTTTAAGCACATATCTGATAAAATGGTCCATAATTTTTGTTTACTACTTGTGCCACGTTTAGATAGACGAAATAAATAACCAGACATTTCATTCTAAAATTGAGAGAAAAGAATCGTATAATTTGAACAAGAAATCGAACAATAAAAATCGGTGGGGTATTAAGTTTTAATATGAAATGATGAAATCAGAAAAAGTAAAGTATTTGACACAATTTATGAATAAATGTTTTTTCCTAAAAAAGATAGTAAATTCAAAACCTGTGAACAGTGTAGTTCAATCATCCCAAGCATAAGACGGATATCGTCAATGGCAATTTAAGGAGAGAAATAAAAATAAGAATGTGAACCAGATATATCACAAAACAGAGAAAATGGGAACTCATTCAAAAAACGAAACGTTTTGAAGAAATAAGGTCTTTCATATTTAATATCACCTTTGCAAGTCATTCAAACCGAACAAGTTAAATTCGATCCATATAGGCTCACAACACAATGTTAGCTCACAAATCTCTGTCTTTTCATTATATGTTTAATACAATTACCTATAAATTCAATTCGTATAAATGTGACTGGAAGTGGGCATTTGGTTTGCATATTGAAATCAGCATGGCTGTAGGGAAGCTAATTTTGAATCGCGAAAAAAATAATTCCATCTATTTTATCCTGAAATGCCGTCTTACTTGAACACAAGATGGACTCATAAGTTTACTGGTGATAATCCGGTTTTCATTTTTTAAATCGACTGTTTAGCACATAATCGAGCACGTATTTAAGTGAGTTTTGTCTGAATAACTTTGGTAACGGGCAGGAAACTCTTTGTTTAAGTATCGTTTTGTTCATGTTTCTTTCCCATCAACCCCTCTCAGTAGATCCATTATATTTTTGCTTTACGCTGAAGTCTAAAAGGTTGTAATAGCTACTATATTCAAACATGCTTTCGATAGACAATTTTGCTTTTTTCAATAAATACTAATCTTTTATTATGAATGTTTATAGTGAACTAGAATGAGACTTTTTCAGAATAATTTTTAGAACTATAAAACTAGTTTGATAGATTAATATCAGGAAAATTGTATAGCTGTACAATTTACACAGTCTGTCAAATATTTCACTTGAAATATCTCTTAACCACAAAAATGTATACTAAAGTACTCCATGCATCAATCCTTAAGTTTTATTTTTTATTGATACACAATTGATTAAGGAATGTAAACTATTAAAATATTAAAATAAAAAATACAAATAGTATGGCACAAAATTTCGAGTCAAATGAGTTATCGCAGCTTCTGTGTTATTCCATTCATAACAGGAAAAGTTTGATACATTAAGAAAGAGAGAACTGAAAGATGTAAAACACAATGACAACATTATATAGTTAAAAGTGGGAAAATCCCTTTACATGGATATTATGTAATCATTCCCATTGTTATCATTGACTTATAAACTACCTTGATTGGTTTAATAATTTCGTATATGCATATAAATATTACTGTATATTAAAGTAAAGCCTGATGAGGATCTAATCGAAAACAATATTGTTCGCTTATATATGTTGTTCTAAAGAATAATAATCAAATAAACATGCAACCAAGATAAATTTCACTTGTCTTAAAAACGTTTGTTATAACAGGATTATCATTGACTTCTATTCCGAGCCACGCCTGATAACATTTTAACTAACTGAGTTGAACAGTCTCCGGGGCTATGTACAAGGAATCATCATGAGTTACATAGATAATACAATATAACTATTCTTTATTCTATGAAGCTATGGTATGTAAAATAATCGACTTCCCATTTCTTCTGACCAGGCTCAGCGTCAAATGGCGTGTAGCATAAAAATCTCAAGCCACAGAATCTGATGTTTTACGAGAAGAAAATCCGTCCATGCTCAAAGACACTGTTCTGAACTTTGGCACTGCCTACAGAGTATTGTCAGTGTATACAGTAGCCAGACTCAGAGAATAGCAAAATACTTTTGGTCCTAAGGAATCAGTATTCATAAATAAGAAGAGCTAATCGTATAGATGTTACACGTACCCAACATTATATGATCAAATTGAAAAAATCACAACATAAGCTCAGCACCAACAACGAATGTAAATTTAGGTTATCTCTCGTCTTGCAGAAGTGGCTTGCACTTCCATGGTGGACAGCGTTAGTAAAAGATATATTCACTGCATATCAAATAATTGAGATTTGGATAACTGATATACAACTGTACGGTAAGATATATCGTTCAAATACTCTCAGTCAAAAAGTGTTACTTCGAGCAACAGAAAGACATCATTATCATGCGCTTGTTAAAAAACATTTCTAAAACGTCATCGAAGACAAATCTAAAAGTGGACTGACAAACTAAGCAACTCCGAATAATCTAGGTGTTAGTTTGTAGTGATCAAAATAGCTGGTCATCTGATATAATCCTAACTAAAGTGAATTTATAAGGGGGCATCTAAGATATTAATAACATGGCTAGTGACGTATTTCTATAAAACGTATCGTTCATCGCAAAATGAGGAAGATAATGAAGATAGCAATACATTATTATTATTAGTGGACACAAATTAAAAGGATAGTTACTAAATAGAGATAGGTTAAAATGATGCTGTTAGTTATCCATAATAAAAATAAGCCTAATAATACCAAGAGGGCCAACAAAGCTGTTGCTGCTTTTCTTAAGACATATAGCAGTGAGAAGGAATTTAAAACAAAATTATAAAAGGAACTCACATCAATTGTATTCAGCAGTTTGACGGATGATATAGATGCATGTTGTCGCCAACAATGTTCAGCGAAACAATTTTGAAATGTAGGTATTAATGATGTAGGAGTTTGAGAGTTATGTTGAATATCAACAGATTCCGATTGACATTTATAAGTACTGTCGTTAGCTAGACATCGTTGAGTAATTTCTGTGAAAATTAACTTTGAGATAGATGAATCACGCAGACGAGTAACACCTGAAACTAAAAAAACTTAACAATTAATGAACAATTATTTTAATGGTCATCTTAAGTGAAATGATGAATTTCATGCTTGTAAGGGACCAAAAACTGAAGTTAAATTTTAAGAATAAAATGTAAACACATGGTAACAGTAAAATTTGTGTATATGTTAATTTTAAAAAGAAGTTTTTAATCATCGTAAAAACATATGGTATCTACATTGGCCGGTCTTGAAATTAGTGGTTAGCTACTACTCTTCATCACGATTCAAAGAACTTAGTCAGAACAAACTGACGTTTTTGTTTTGTAAATGCATTGGCTGTATGAGCCATTACCAAATACGTGGAAATACTGTCCGCTATTTACCAGAAACTAGGACAAAAATAAGTAATAAGACGAAGTATTTCAGAAACAATGAGGTTAACTTAAGGAAATAAAGCTCATTTTAAAGCTAAAGCTAGTATTATTGTAATAGTGAAAAGTTTTTAAAGGCTAAAATGATGGATGAACATTTTAAGGTATTCAATTAGGTGAACCAAACTAGTGGTTTGAAGAGTAATCAACCTTGCGAGCATTCTAACCAAAGCGTAAGTGCTACAAAGCAAACTGAACCCAAGTTTCTATTCTATAACTGACTGAAATTTTGGGGAGTAAGTCATCTATTTAGTCAAACACACAATAACAGATCGGTAGAACATCGTTTTATCCGTTTAGAGAGGAAATCTGACAAGAAGTCACAAGTTTCATCACCAAAATAACTTAAATGTTCAAAGTAATCAAAACATAAATTTACATTCTGAGAAATTTACGACAAAAATATCAAGATACTAAGTATACACAGTTCAGTTTATCTGCACTACATTTTCCATTTAAGATGAATATGCAACATACCAGTGTATTTAGAAGATTGCGGAGCATGGTTAGAAAACGCGTTGTCACTACGATGTGTAAGAGATGTGTCTGCGTTTGTTGTATTGTTTCCCGATAGCTTAGAAATATTATTAATCCAGGCTTCATAATCCAATTCGTTTTGAACACCAAATATAAAACGTTTACGATGTTTTCGCAATCTGTAGTAACATTGTGACTTCATTTTTGAAACTTGGGAACAATTAGATATTGCATCATCTTGATTAACAGGACATGAATTTGATATACCTGATAACTTACGAACTGGAGAACGACTTGTATATGTTACTACTAAGCCGAATTTTAAATACATCGAATCAGAGACTTGATTACTGTTAGTTTGGTTTTCATGTGAGATGTTTTTCTCAAGTATAACATTTGAAAGTGTTATGATAGCATGCAGCTAAAGTTTGATTTGAAAACAAATAAAAAGTAAAGAAAAACTTGAGATTATTATAACTGATGTTCAAATATATTGTTCCACTTTAATTAAGCAATATAATCCAGTTAAGGTGAATATTGCTAAAACGTGACCAAGGTGATTACAAAGTCAACTATGTGAAAACATTTAATGACTGAAATCATAATGCTCACAAACTAATAAGAGTTGTGTATCAGTGTGACTAGTAACAGTATTGATCTTGGTCTTTATTTCAACGGCTATTTCACATTCTTTTTTCTTCTGTTTTACAAGTTCGGACATGAGTTAATCTAACATTATTTAGGTTTGTAGCAGTCTTTAGTTCAGCTATAAAACGAACTAAGCATAGCGAAAAAGATATGTGGACATATTTCTACCAAACAAATATAATGCATCAGTGGTACATTAACAGCAGTTACATATTTCATTAGTGTTATACATGCTAACGTTAAGAAAAGTATTAATTAAATCAAAAACAGATACGCTAAAAACCCTTTGGATAAATTTCATTCAATTTGTTCGCAAATAACAGGAGGCAATAATTCCCAAGGAAAAACTTAGACACTTGAATTTATCAAATTCAACATTTAGAACAGAAAATAGAAGTGAATTTATAAAGTGGAGCTCTACTCTACTAGATACGACGTAAGTCTCGCCAACTGTTACAATACATAATTACATAACAAGTTTGTCTAAAGCAATAATTTAATCAATACTCAACTTAGATGAGGTCAATTTTCATTGCGGACAGATATCACTTGAGGAATCCCTAAAATAAATATCAACGTTTATTCAATCATGGACGTATGATGAAAAAACTACAATGTTTCTACAAACTACTTAAGTGGAGAAAGTAATCTTTCTATAGATCACTTCAGCTGTACAAGAATATTTACCATCCAAACTTTAACGAAAAACAATGTGATATAGGGATGAAATCACGTAGGAGACAGAAGAACAAACGACTAACTGATACAATTTAACAAGCAACAAAAACCACATGAGAGTAACTTTCTGTATTACATTAAGTGGTCATAAGAAAACGTTATCTATATTTTTTGTTAGTTGTAAAGGTTTTATACATACCCCTAAATAAGTAATTTTCGTTCATGGAAATTTCATAAATCAACTTAATGGTTACAGATCTAAATTGTTCAAACTAATGGTGTTTTAAAGGATCCCGTCATCATAACAACCATGCAAGAGAGAATTAGGATTGACAACCAGACTGTATGGATAATAATAATATATACAGTAACTTATTATTTGGTGGCAACAAATGTTGGATGGTGTTATGATACAAAAGTTAGATGCATGTAACCCTCGACCGAGGTTTCGGTTTGATTAGTATTCTTCAGCGATACACAGAACAATCTGAAGGGAGCTGATACTTTCCATATGACTAGGCCACTCAAACAATAACCATGATATTTATATTGACTGATCTCTTAGAAGTCCCCAATCTCATGTTCATTAGTTCTTTGTGACGATCTCGCTGTATTGATATGGCATGACAAACTAATTCAATGGGTATTTTCCTAAGGCTCAGGTTGTTTTGTGATAGACTGTTTGTTGGTCAAATTATTATTTTTTAAACCATTAATCCAAAACCTTACATTTTCAAATTTGTCGACAATAAAAACGAGACTAATAAGTGAAAATAAAAAGAATAAAATTAGTCTTACTTTTAAGTATAAACCAGTTACACCACGTATTCGACTAGTATAGATTAAACGGTCTGTAAATAGAAAAACTAATCTAGGCTGAAATCCGCGTCGTGAATATTTATTTAACCAACCAAAATGAATTATTGGATGAGTAATTATGGAAGATTGTAAAAATGACGAAATAGACATTAAATCAGCAGATTTATCACTTCCGGAAGTGTCATTATGATGCACTTGTTCACTATTATTATTATTATGGTGAGTGGTGTTGGGACAAGACGAATAATGATCTTTTTCTAGGTTTTCATTGATACACTTATTTGGAGTGAACAAGAAATTCTCCATAGGGAATATAATTATTGACAGCTGCAGTGTTAAAGCAACTCTTTCACATCGGTCTAATGTATTACTTAAAGATCGATTCGATAGTATATAATGTCCAAAAATCGCTATAAATGAAAAGAAGTAATAAATTAAAAGAAAGAAAGGACTAGATAAGTATTAGATCATTAGTGATGGAGATAAAAATTGATACAACTAGTTTAATAAAATGAAGATATGAAACGACATATTAGTCTTTTGAGTTTATTAAAATGTGAAACAGGTGGTTTATTGTTGCTTTTATTTCGCCGAGTCATGTTATTTGCGATGAAATAATTTCGAGGAAGTCGTTAAGTGCTTTAACCCTTAAAGAATAGCTCTGATAATATATATATGAATCAGGTGAGAGATTTTATGTACTAGCATCGAATGTGATGAGTTGAGCACAGTATAACACAGAACAGGTTTGTTCCAAACACCCGACTGAGACTAAATTACCTGATGTATTGCAGTTCATTTGATTCTTTCAAAGTGAAATACGTTTTGGAAAGATCGGACTAGAACATATTTTTGTTCACATTTGATTAATCTTGGCAACAGACGCTAAATAGTATTAAATTTAATCACAAAATACTAACAATATTCAAGTTTATTCCTTTTGTAGAGTAGATAGATCATCGAAACAAATTTTTCATGTCTTTTTAGTCGATATGTACCTACTTAATTATTTATTTCCTGTCAAAAAATTCAAAACTGCTGCTAAGTAATACATAAAATGTCGTAATTGTAAATCAAAATAATTATATTTACCAAAGATCATAGTTTAGAATACTGTAATTAATTTTTAAAGAACAATGTTTATATGTAATTTAAAGGAATCATAACACAAAGAACTTGTAATAACATGAGATGTTTATGGTAAGAATATTAGAAAGTTATACAATTTAGACTTTATATATATATATATATATATATATATATATATATATACGTATAATTCATTTGTAATGGTTGTATCTGAATTCGATAACTAAGTGGATAACGCGATGGGGTTTGAAGCAAACAGTACAGGGTTCGAGTTCCAGAGTAAATATTCACTCTGGGATGTAGGTATATCCAGTCGACGAGTCCAAAATAGGACAAAACGTCAGTTCTAGGTTCGACTAATAGCCATCATCCATCTCTGCTTATATTATATGAATATTTTGTTAACCGTTTCATTAAATGTTACTTCAAGATGAAAAAGAGGAAAATCTCAAAAGACTATTTTCAGAGACTAGAAAAAGAATGATTATGACACTGACGATAATAAAATTTACTGAATAAAGCGGCTACAAAAACTAAAATATATCACACACACGATTCAAAATGAAATGTAAAACGTTTTACCTTTACAGAAAACTGAACTTGAATGAGTTGACATTTGATTCACTAGAGATTGTAACAAGTTACAATAACTACGAAATCGTCGACCAGGCAACAATAAATAATGCCATAAGGAACCAATAGAAGATAATCGACTTTCTAAATTATATAATACTTTCCGTGTGATTGCTGAAGAAGTTTCTAAATTCTTATCCTTGCATTGATTATTATTATTCGAATGTAGATATTTATGAATAAGTGACTGAATATTTTCAGTATTATCATTATCAATATTAGCGAAATTGTTGTTATTTAAATGATAATTACCACTCTCTTCATTTATGTTGGAATATGATGAAAGAATATCAACAAATGCTAAAAACCATAATTCTGTGAGTAAATCAGCTGAATTTCGAATCCAAATTTCATAAGACTAAATTAAAAAAACAAGTAAACAAACAAAAGAAAGTCATCAATATGAAAGTTTATGGTCATATAAATATTGAGCCATTAGTTACAATTGAACAAACACATCTAAGCCTGATGATAATTCCAAGACAGCTTTAATTAATCAGAATATATAATTATATATGCATATCTATATAGTTCTGATCTAAATAACACATTGTATAGGCCGTGTAACTAACAACAGTCAACAATATATACAACTAAGCAGAGTAGGTGATCATTAATTGTACCAAACAACCAAATGACCGCGAAGAAACAGAATGAAAGAATAATTACTGATAAATTATATAAACAAATAATTATGCCGCATACAGCGGCGCGAAAATGCCTATAATAACACCGATCATGCTTACGTGAGACAAGGTTTACCAATTTACTTTATTTAGTCTATAGTCAGTAATTGTGCTGAATGAGCAGTGAACAACTATATATTGATCAGACTCAAAAAATCTCGAATTTTCGATACTATTATTATGATTTTCTGTATGAGCAGTAGCTTTGTAGTGCAGTAAAGTTAACTGAAATATCTAAATGATGGATGGTCTAATTTTTCCATAACACATTCATTTATTTTCGAATTAGTGAGGTAAAAGAGTATGGATAAAACCTCGAATATTTTGCCATATTATTAATGTATGGTAAAATACTTTATTGACTGTTAGACCGAGTTGTATCAGGATATTCAAATATTAGATGGTTTTATATTCCAATATCAATTATGATCTTGAAAATCAACGATAAAAAATATAAGCGTTTAATAATTAAAATCCTCGGTTTAGTTTTTCATTATTATTAATAGTTATTTACACTCCCTTGAATTGAAGCCTGTTAATTTCCTCTTTTGCGTTGGTTTGAAAAGTAGTGGGTCTATGAAAATCTGCGGCAAACCCTTTATTGCTTATGACTAGCCAACTTCAAATATTATCAGCAAATGCAGTTACTTGACGGTAAAAGAATTTTATTTTTGCGTTTGTCAGAATGTAATTTAACCTAAAAGGACTTAAAACGACATTCTCTCTACATAGTGGCAAACCTTGCAAAGTTTGTAAAAATGGTGCAGAATGTTAGGATTAAATTTGGGACAATTAACCCTAATTTATACCGAATAGCAACAAACTGATTGCCAAAAAAATGTTGTTTTACTTCATTGGAGCAGAACTGATGACAATGAAATAACGGTCACACTAATCGTTATGAGTTAGTGATGAAACAATCAAATTAACCAAAATCATCATCGTTTGATAAAGGTCAACTCAACTGAAGAGATGATGTAAAAGAAACTAGCAATCGGTTACCAACATGTTTTGAATTTGTAAATTGCACAGTCGACTAGAATTTATAATAGAAATTAGATAAACAGATGTTATTGATAGTTTGAACTGTAATAAACCAAGAAAACACAGTGGTTAGGGACGCTATTTTTGATGAGTAGCTCTTTTTAGTGCTTCCTTGATATATAAAAAAATGTATATAAGAGAATGAGTAACATAATAAATAAATCAACCTAATAAAACAAAATTAGTGATAATTGAGTTTACCTGTACTTGATCTAATAAATTCATTAGTAAATCTGTAAAACAACTAAGACTATGTAACTGTTTCAATGTTAAATGCAAACCATATTTTTTATGTTTATGTTTAAAATAAGGTGAAACATTACAGCTAGAAATTTCCGAACTGGACAATTGTTCATTTTTACTACATTTTAATACGATATGAGACATAGATGATTCAGATGAATTGAAATAACCTTTTGATGTGTAGTTCATATCATAAAGAGGTGATTCTGAAAAGTTAAAAGGTAAACATTGAATACAAATTTGTTGAAAAATAAGATAAATACATAATAATAGTACAAGAAATTAATCATACTAACAGAAAAATTAAATGTAAGCCACTGAGCATAGTTAATTATATTATTTATGACAATGATTTCAATGGCTAGAAATAAAGTTATTTATGGTTAAGCAAAAATCTTCATGCGTGTAAAAGAGCATCGTATTTCGAGAAGAAAGAAAATAGATTACATATTCAGTTAGACCTGTCAGGGGATCAAAAATGTGATATGAGATACCGATGTAAAAATAACTGAATTATTTCGTTTCGTCACCTGCAAAATTTTCTGTTGTAAGTTATTTGTGAAAACAATTAGACGTGTCACAAGTGTTATATATAAAATAGTTGTAAATATGTCAGATATATTCCGTATTTTCGACAAGGAGTTGATCAACGTCTTCGCAAGTCGGGATGAACTTTGAAACTATAATTCCAGTAAACTAAAGTAGAACTTTAACAATAAATAAATTTCTGCAGTATTGTTCACCACTATTAGATGCATATAGAGTATTCTTGCTACGAGAATTTTTCTCAAATCGATATAATGAATAAACTAGTCAGTGTTATACTGAATGATTTTGAAACAACTAATATAACATAACTCACCACAATCAACTGTCAAACATTCAGATACAGATTCCACATTGTCATCATGTGATTTTAATGGTAAAATATTTTTCCCAAGGAGTTTTACTTTTGTTATTAGGCGTTTCAATCTGGATATAGTTATTTTCAGTTGATGAAGAAAAGATGTTTGTCTATCGATTATAGGTTTCAGGATTGGCAATAGACGAGTTTGTAACCAGTGAGTTAGTGATTTTGCGCTGAACGCATTAGCAGTATCCAGTGAAGCCTATAAAAATCCAAGAAAAAAACCTTAAATTTAAGGAAGGTAGTGTACACTTAAAGTTTCCCGAGTGAAAGAGTAAGACGTCTATCAACAAACAATCAACATAAAAGTTTATTGACAAGAGAAAATCGTGGGGAATGTTATACATTTCAGATCGCCTGTTAACTTCAGTATACACGTTAAACACTATGAATGTTTGCATTCAAGCTTTTCACTATAAGTTTAAATTTGGGAATGTATTGTTTCTTTAAGTTAATAAATGTTTACAAATGTAGTTTTATATGTAATCAAAAGGGTTGATTTACAATACAGATAAGTAATGCAAAATTTAACCAACGCAGTTCAGATGTAGATTTTGATGTCCAAAGTCAATATTTTATCAAGGAATACAATAAATATAGTTGTTACGAGATGTAATATACCATTAAATTAAATTAGTTTATTTTTACTAGAATTATTAAAATAAAGTTTGGATAAATTGAAACCAGAGCCTCATTTGACTAGTAATTTAAGATGTAACTATTGCATGTTAAATAAACTGATATTTTGATAAAGCCTTTTACGTATAATGCTTATAGATATAAAAGTAGGCTGATGACTGAAATGGAAAAAGATTTAGTGGGAATAAGGTTTTGAACGACTAGAGTCTAGGTTGCAGATACGGTATTCTACCGACTAACGTGTAATGTGAAATTTGTCGAAAAACATTTCTTCCTAATTACCAGGATTCTCATGTGATGGAATTTATGTTTTTCTACAAAAATAAGAAAAAAAGACCAATAATTTCAAGAAACCTTTTTAACAAAAAATAATGGGATTTTTGTATCATTAAAAATGATGAATTGATGGATAAATGTAATATCTTCATCTAGAAATTCTTACTAGTGCTTATGATGCAACATGTTATGCAACTGGACACTTTCGAACCATATTAGAATTTAGATCATTAATTTATGATTGAATGGTTTACATTTCCAATTTTGGTCACTTTCTAATTTAGTGTGATCTTCATTTAATGTTTTCGGTGCATTACTTCCACTTTTTATCAGCTGTTTGGTGTTCCATGCTTCTCTGGTTGATATATATACAGAAAGTTTTTCAAACACTATCTTACCTAAGATACTAATTAGATCTACAATAGAGTAATATATATATATATATATATATATTTATATATATATATATATATATAATTATACAATGAAAGGGTACTGTAGCTTTTTGCTTAATAAATATGTTACCATTATACATAAGATACTGGAGACATTGAAACCATTATATCCGAGCGAAGATTAAATCACGAGTAACTTCTGAAACCAATTAATTGACAAATATTATCTGTACATTCTTATGGTATAACTATCCAATAATTAAATTATATATATTTATATTCTTCTTATTGTAAGCTTCATTTTGACCTATAATTTATTATTGTGCGATTTACTGTTCTTAAGCTATGTTCAGTTTATTGACTACTGCCTCCTACGTCCACAGTCACTTTTTGGCTTTATTGTGTACAAATGTTATTTCCTATTTTATGGTGGGTTGCGGTCTGTTTGATTTTTATATAAACCTAGTATGTTTGAAATAAATGATTTGATTCGATTCGCATAGTGGAAGCTGGTATTGGTGTTCGGGACTCAAGTGGACGGGCTAGGCGGACATAAGACCAATAACTACGCTAGGCTGCTCATACCGGTCGAACGTCATTGGTTTTAGCACAGTGCTCCGATTGTATAAGTCGTATTTTGATTGGCGGATAAATCACGTGATAAAAAGCCGGACATAAAGTCATAACAGAAACAACATATTTATCATCAATAATATCACAACATTCAATACTTACCGTCATCAAAAATTCCAAGTCACGATTGTACATAGATTCTGTCAGTAAGACTTCTTTAAAAATATCTAAACACCCTGAGGTAATTTTCAGTAACTGTAAAGAAAATGATAATTCAGCGTAATTCTTTATGTTGGAACTATTCCGCATCATTTCAATAAATATAGTCAGTGGTAAAAAAACATCCTTTAGAAAAATATAATCAAGATAGTATCTATCAAAATATTACTAAAAAGTAAAATAGACATGACAAATTAATGACTAAAGTTACACATTTCAACTAAGATATAAATTAGAAAACGTAAACATTTTATGTAAAACATATGTCTTTATGTACATTATTAAATAAAAATGAGAGTAAAAGATATTTTTAAAAAAAATCACTTCAGAAAACAGGTTCAAAACGTACTTTGTTGAAATCACACTACTAAATGTTCGTGTGGATGGAGTCTCAGTAAATGAAAAAGCTCGTTTAGTTAGTACTTTACATTGTTTTGGTTTTTGACTGGCAGCACCTTTAGTGTGAAGTAACAATGAGATTGATTGGTTTCCTGTCTATAAAAACTGAGTATCACTTTGCTCATAAGTCAGTTTGATTACATTTTTTGAGGGTATTGAGAAGAGTGTTTTTTATTTTTAGATAAGAAAAATTATTTTGTACATAACTGCCACGATTCATCATAATATGACAGCAGAATAACTATTGATATTTTTTTCACAATTAGTTAATTGAAGATGATCGATTTAACTGATAACCAAATATTTTATATTCTTATTTCTTTAGATTGGCTAACTATGAGTTACACCCTGGGATTTTTCACCTCAACTTTCTTTTAAGTCTCTATTTTATTCGAAGTAGAGAGATTAACTTTTCGTAACTAAGCATGACCACGAATATCGATAATAGATTGAAAACATGAGGTTGAAAGCGTGTAAATCATTCAGTTAAATTCTAATACCAAGTTAAATTGTTCAATAGTTAACTGAGACATCGGATGGGAAGATAAAGGCAGTATTATAAACTGTATGATGGTCAGAGAAAGAAATCCATTCTAGAAAGAAAACACTTAGATTCTTCAATTAAAAACTATTAAAGAATGCATGATAAGTTGTATAAAACCAGAACTCATTTTAAAAAAATAAGTCGTACGTATCATATACCGCATAGAAAACAGAACGGAGTGAATAGCTACTAGAAAAGCCGGTTAGTGGACTAGCATAACGGTCATGATTTGATCTAGTTTGCTGTCTATTTGCTCTAAGTTGAACAGAGTAAAAAGTGGATGAAAAAAGTTCACTAAAATATTTGTAATACGAAGCTGTAAATCAAGACAAATTTGAAATGAGTTTCTTTTCTTACTGAACTGCACACCGATATACTGTTACAGTAAAAAGGTTGGAAAAAGTAAGATTTATTAAAATTTGTTATCGTTTGAATATAATGGGAATCTATTGATACACACTTCAGTTTCGTCATCAGGTCAACGGTTTAAACTGACTAATGAGAATGATAAGAATAACAATACACTATATTTCAGAACACGAAGAAAATGTTATGGGAAAAAAAAGGAATAATTGTTTATGAGGACACCAAAAACTAAGATTAATTACAATTTATCTACATAATATCTGCAAGTGAACAGGTAATCAACAACATGGAAGCAAAATACATTGACTAGTGTTTACTTAGCTTATTTATTATTAAATGTAACCGATAATTAAAAATTCCTCACAAAATATTTTGATCTTAACAGTTATCTTTTTCAGATATAAAGTACACGAATAACAATAAATATATCCATTACATAATTTTGTGGTAACTGAGTTGGCATGATGAATAACATCTTAGTCCATTGAGATGAGTTAATAATTAATTAATAACAACTTAACAATAAAAAGTCTGATAGTCTGTTAAATTTTAAAGGTAATAAGCTTTTCTCTTCATTTAAATGCGACGTAATCTACGATTAACTATCACATACAAACAGTTAATTCACTGTAAGCAGAAATGAACAATCAATCCGCATAGATTAACTGACCATAAAACGAAGGAAATCAGTATGGATAAATTTTTCATACTAAGAAGTCTAATTACGGATTGGTTTGACCTTGGGTAGATCAAACATATCGTTAATTGGTCAGCTGACTTAATAATGATAGTAGACGAGAAAAACGTAGCTAAAAACTACTCTGAAAACAACGTAACCTTTTTCATATTTGACTTGGTAACTTCTTTTTTCAGAAGGAAACGTTTTTCAACGACAACTGAAATTCAAAATAAGGTATATTGATTGGTCACTGGAGAGTGGCCAACATCATTTTTACCTAATTTTTGTGTTGATCAAATTCTAACAAAAAATTTGTGATGTAGCCTCTAGTCATCGTGACTTGAAAGAGCGCACACTACATCTTGATGTTAAGTTGCTGTTGGTATTCTACGAAATAATTTGGACCTAGATTTCGTGCTCGTTGGTGATCGTCAGTGAGGCATACCTGTAAACATAAACGAACTGATGCTATTAGGATTTAATAGCAATGTATCAGACTGAGAAACTGGATGACCCTGATCTGAATGCATTAGGGAGCATCAGTTTCATGAGGATCACAGGTATGTCTAGTTTAAGAGTGTCAACTAACACGAAACCTAGATCTATGATTTCCTGCCGACTACCTCAAACCATCTAACAGCTTTGTGAATTTTGAAACATTCTGTGATACTAATTATAAATATATACTGTTCCATGAGACGAAAGGCATATTATATTTGAAGATTCCACACGCGAAGAAAAATAAAACATATAAGACAGCAAATTAAATTACTATAAATGCGTGTTAAAAGATTATTTTCAACAGTAATCCGTCAACATTCCATATATAACGTTGAATGGATTCGATAATGGAGGAAAATAGAGTGGAGATAAGGCTAATGAAGAAATGTTTGTGAATAAAACGTATTTAGATTAACACAACGTATAGCGTAAAGTTAAACTAAGCATTCACCACCGTATAATACACAAAGCTCTACGAATAATCTTTTATGATAACTCAAGGTAAACTTAAGCTATTATGTAATATCATAAATTTATGCAAGTTTTTTGATAGTCGCTCTAAACGCTTAAGGGTGAAAGAGACCTAAAGTTGGTTTGATTTAATTGAATAGATTATATACTGATTTTGAGTATGGTGACATGAAACAATGCGACCGCGCATCGATTCAACCACTGTTCTAGTCAGTTATTAACATTGAAATACTTCGTATGAAACCAAGATACAATATTCAGTCAGTCAGTCAGTAACAACGTAGAACTTCTTACGTACGTACATCAGTTCGAGTTGCAACACCACATTAGCACACAGATGCAGTGGTCGATTCAAATCCCGTAGTGGTAGAGGTAATAAGAGTATAAGCAGCAATCGGAAAGATTAGGGTTTGGATATGTTATTTAAAGAGAATAATACAGTGAAATAAATTTGGGAAGAGAAAAAAAAGAGACAAGGAGGAATAAGGAGATCAAAATTTGGGAGAACACAAAGAGTGTATGCACCTGCGCCATTGCAAACGATTTTGAGCCATATCATTCAGGGTCTCTAACCATCGGTTGCTATCATCTCGCGGTCCCCAACCAGGTAGTCTACACCTACCAACATGACTCAGTCCACTTGTCAGTGACTTCATGGACTTGTGCCATGTTTTGGTCTGGCCGCCCCTAGCTTTCTTTCAATCTACTTCTATACCACTGAACATCACACGTCGAGGCAGTCGGTGGTTGGGCATACGTAACACGTGTCCCAGCCATCTCAACTGATGAGGTTTCACTACGTCATCAATTGATTTGCCATCCTTACCTGGTACCCGTTTCCTAACAACTGTGTTACTTACTCGATGGTCCCAGGATATACGAGCCATATTTCGAAGACACCTATGATCAAATACTAGTAACCTACGAATATCCTCTTCTCTTACCGGCCATGTTTCACTGCCATAAAGAAGGACGGAACGAACTGATGCGCAGTAAACACATCCTTTGTTTGATAGACGGATATCTCGCCAACGCCATAAATGACACAAGTTGGTAAAAGCTAGTCGAGCCTTCTGTATCCGTGCTGAGATTTCATCACACCAGACCACAAGGGCTGATGAGACTTTCAAGATAAGTGAAGCGATCGACACGCTCAACTACTTCACTCCCTATCATTAGTTCGGGTGTCAATGCAACCCAATCCTGAAGCAACACTTTGCATTTCGAAAGGGAGAATCGCATCTCGAACATGCTTGCATTGTTGCTTAGAGTGGTCAGAAGACTCTGCATTTTGTCAGCGTCTTCACCAAATAGAACTATGTCATTGGCATATTCGAAGTCAACAAGTCAACATCCCGGTAGAAGTTCAACCCCTGGAAATTTAGACGAGGAAAGTGTTATCCCTAAAAGTGCGTCGACGACAAAGTTGAACAAGAATGGAGAGAGTGAACAGCCCTGACGAACACCACTTGAGGTAATCAATTCTGATGACAGTTCGCCATGAGCTCTCACTCGATCAGTTGTGTTCGAGTAGAGAATCTGTATAAGGTTAATGTACTTCTTTGGTACTCCTTTCAGTGACAAACACTGCCATAGAACCTCACGATCAACAGAGTCGAATGCTGCCTTAAGGTCGAGAAATACTACAATTGTGGGGCTTCTCAATGTGTGTCTGTGTTCTAGAACCTGACGTAGTTTCAATATCTGGTCTATACAACCACGTCCAGGTCGAAAACCAGCCTGATTTTCTTTGGTCTGTTCTTCATGAGCTTTAGTTAGGCGTCGAAGTATTATTGAAGCTAATATTTTAGACACTATATTAGTCAAACTGATTCCTATGTGATTGTCACAAGAGGGCTTTTGTCCTGTCTTATAGACTGGCACAATCAGTGATTGAGACCAGTCAGATGGGATTACGTCCAGTTCCCAAATTCTACCTAAGACCTCGGTTAATCTCATTGCTAATACTGGACCACCATCCTTAAAAATCTCAGGAGTAAACCTGTCAGGGCCTGCTGCTCTCCCTCGCTTCAGATTTCCTATGGCTTTTTCAACTTCGTAAAGAGACGGAGGACCTGCATTAACTTGCCATTCAGGTTGACTGGAGATCGTGGGAAACCGAAGTGTGGCTGAAGGCCAGTTGAACTGATCCCTAAAGTGTTCTGCCCATCGATCCAATCTCCTGGATTGAGAATGTATAATGTGACCATCTTTCTATGAGATTGTTTCGCTAACAGTCGGTTTCCTAATGCCGGTTTCCTTAACAAGTCGGAACAATTGTCTGCTATTACCTATTGCCGCTGCCTTTTCCATCTCTCTTGCTTTCGCTAACCACCACTGTTCACGATCATTGTGTAGACTTCTTGTCAGCTTGCGCTTAAGCTGAATCCGCTCTTCATTATGTTCAGAGCCAGGTGGAATGAGTTTCCGAGCATCTATCAGTGCGATAGATGCTGCCGAGATCCAGCGTTGCTCCCTAACCTTACGGGTTACCGTACTAGCAGGTGTCACTGCTGTTTCCATAGAATTTCGGATATCACTCCATGCTGCCTCGGGGTGGGCATCACATACATGGCTGTCTAACTGTTTTCCTAGTTGTTCCTGAAATATACTCTTAGCTTGACTATCATTAAGTAGGGCCCTAAGAGGTTTACTTGCTGCGTCTTTCCTACGTTCAGTAAGACGCAGACAGATACGCGCTCGTACTAGAGCACAATCTGAATCTAAGCATGTGCTCCACATTAAAAACCTTCTAGGAAAAGGCCGTGCGCGACCGGCCTCAAGCTGTTGTCCCTTGGGCTCTGCGGTTACGCTCCGTTCTTCAAAGGGCCTTACCGCCGGAGACGGAAATCCTTGAGGTATGGTGAGGTGTGACGTTTTTAGGGTCGACCTTTTCTAACCCCGTCCTTCCTTGTGAGAAGGTAGCATCGCTGCAGATGCTGGTTGTCCGAGAGAAACACCTTACTGCTGTCACACCTCTCTACAGTCAGCAGTACGACTTCGCCCTTAGACCTTGAGTTGCTGCTTTTAGTCTTACCGTTCTCCAATCGACCTGTCTGGTATGCTAGAACCTACAGGAACATATGTTCCAGCCAATATAGCTCGTTTGGTTCATTACGATAGGCAAGCCCGACCACCGCGTCAAGGTAGCAGCTTCGGTCGGGGATACAATATTCTGCATTTCCTAAAGAAGATTTGGATCTATTATGAAATCTGAGAATCTTTGAAAATTTCGAAAGAGATCCTGAAGTTCCACCATCAGAAATTTAAAGATTAAATAAACAGTGAGATTAACGTTAACATACTCTGATGGTATTGAATTACGATGCACTATGGTGGTCGAACACAGATTACCATAATAACAAGAATTAAATAAATGAACACAGAAATATCTTACCAATAAATATAAAACGTTTTCTGGAATTAAATAATCAACGAACAATACTGTTAAAAAATGCATTTTTGAGGATAGTTCTTACACTGAAAATTTACATTACTTGGGAAACCAATAGGAACCAGAGACCGAGAGATAAGTATATTCGTCTAGTACGATACAAGGTACTGAAAAAACAATATATCAAGAAAATACACAGCTTGCTTTTGTGTAAATCTTTACTACACAACAAAGAGTGAGCAATGTTTGGAGGCTTTGAAAGATATGGCCTGTGATGTATAGTATTGACACATATATTTATTCTTTGTTTCCCCTTAGATAATGTTTTAAGCTTATCTTATACTATTTTATTCTACGAATTCATTTCGTATAAAATTACATTGCTTGTGTCTCATGCTTTCTATTACCACTGATACTGTTCCTAATTTTACTATCCAAGCAATGATAATTTCATCTCGGTACCGTGTAATAATTTGAATCGATGCAAATGTTTCAGGTTCTATGCTGCTTATCACCTACTGAACGGTATAAAACTATAGTTTAGGACAGATCTATGTGATTTATTTCCTACTATAAGTCAATAATTGTAGAATATTTTCTGTCCGGTAGCAACTAGAAAAAAGGAAAGAAAGAAAACCAGGCATAAAGTAGTTCGGTAAAACAACCAATTAATAATAACAAAAGAATTTAAGTACTCACTTCAAGAGTTCTTTGTTTAGTTATGGGTAAAGTATCATCAAATTCTGGTGTAGATATTTTGCACGACAACAAAGCTGAAGGTATAGATGAATCATTATCCATTGAAAAATGTGATAAAAATAATGAGGATGGTATAGTATGCTGTTGCTTTGAGGATAATTGTTGAGATTTAACACGAAAAAGATCATAAACAGATTGTTCGTTCACAGAGAGTTCATCGGATTTTGCATTATTATTGATGTTTATTGATTTCGATAAATGAGTTAGGCTTTTTGAATGCTTCCCTTTTCTATAATGATCTGAATCAAGATATGACAAATGTTTATTTGAGCTAATTTCTTTATTGCTGTTATACAGATTGCCGTCATCTGCGTAATTTTTATCATCATCATTGTCATCACCGTCAACTTCTGACAGACCAGTGATCAAAGAAATAGCACCTAATGATATCGCATCAGCTAAACTTTCTGGAGCTTCATCAGCAGCATTATCATACAGTTGATCTGATGGAATATCACTTTCCATGTCATCGATTAATTCACTTTGAACAATATCATCACTTATTATTGATGTAGTAATAACACAGTTTGTTCTATTATCCAATGATATCTCTTCAGGTTCAGTTGATACTACTGAATTGTTAGTTGTATGTATTGAATGATTATGATGATGAGATATGTCGAATGACTCCTATTTAATAGGGAAGAACAGAAAATTTAATAATTAGGGATTAATACAAAAAGATAATACTGGCGATAATTGACAAAATGTATGATAATAATCGCAATAATAATAAAGTAATCTTATTTCATTAATATTCCCGTTAAATGTTGATTTAAAACTATTGGTAGTTTGTTTCGCCCAGAAAATTATGTATATTTATATACGTGGAAAAAAAAGAAAACTCTGATGAAACGTCCCTCACAATAACAAGAATGGCTATCTGACCTTACACCTAAGTTCATCCAAAAAAATATAAAAGAAAAAAAGGTTCAGAAATTTAGAGCTGAAATAAGGTAAGATATTTAAAATTAATTATTCATTGAAACGGAACAGAAAACATATATTTATGTATAAATGTCTAAATTCACTGGAGAATCACACCAAAAGTACAACACACAATGCATACGCAAGTTTCACATCACAGCTATATAGTGCTACTTAGTTTTCATTATTTTTCATCTGATTGTCCCACATAAGCAACTGATCAAATAATGAAATTAATGTGCCTCTATATTTGACTCCAAGTCCACTAAATCTGTGCATTAAGCTGATTATTTGGTACTTCAACTTCAAGAAGATAAACTAGACTGCTCCTTCCATTTACTTCTCTACCAGCTAACTAGAGTGTAAACTCCAGGTCTGCATATTCTCTCTTCTTGATAGAGATCTCAAAAATATCGAATTCCTATGGAATAAAATGATATGCTTATGTACAAAATATTAACACAGTATAAAAATGATGAAGTGTTATAGGCCGTATCGAAATCATTTGTTCTTAATTTACAAAATGGTTTTTAAAACCATACGTTAAAAATATGTTACAAACTATGGCAAACGTGTAGCACTATTTGAATAAGTTCAAATGATATTAAAAAAACTTCATATCTGCATCATATAACTCACTAAAACAGAGACAACACCACTAATGGACAGAATTTCTTTTTGATCATATTCATTCTCAATTTTTTTTCCAGTATCGATTTCATCAATATATTCATTGATCTCTTCTTGTTTTACCACATGCACTTCGTTGTCATCATTACATTCATTTTCTGAAAATACTTTGAAAAGATCCACAGGAATATGTGACGGTGACAGTTGTACAAATGTCACACTTTCTGAATTGTTATGACTAGATGTTCAATGTAAAAAAATAAAAAAATTTACAATCAATGTGTCCAGAGGTTTGTCAACATATGAAATAAGTATTTAGGTGCTTGATGGTATGAATTAATTTCATTTCCAAAACAGCCAGAAACACTATTTTCATTTTTAAAGAAATTTAAGGACAATAACTGTTAAATCATTAACAATAAAATTTAATTATTAGAAAAAAAGGGAAGCTAGTAAAACAAAGTATTAAATGTGTAGTTTTAACACCTGATTATGTTACTCAGCCTGAATTGACAGTAACAAGTATGTAGGAAGCACCATACGCCTTTTTGTTCAATATATTTAATGGAGCTCCTGATTAATAATAAGAATTCTGGTAGTCGTTACAAGAAATGGTGACCGATTGCGCTCAACCATAAGGGGAGTGAGGCCGATATCCCCGACGGCATTTGATATTGATTTTATTATATTACGAGCTGACTGAAACGCAAAATGACAGGTATCGGTTTATACATCTTTTGAGGCCGTTGATAAGCACTGCCAAAGAGTCGTAGAGCAATACAAAAAAATTTTCTAGTGTTTTATGACTTTTAAAGATTCCTCGAATGATTTCCATTTGTGATAAAAACTAACAACAATGGCGAATAGTAAAAATAATGTGAACGCAAGTATCTGTTGACCTAGAAGAGGGATTAAGGAGACAATAGTGCAATCGTTATATCTTAACCACAGAACATTGATACAGGACATAGACACAACAATAGTTCTAAAAAACCCAGATAAGCCAAGGTTAAAAATCTATAAGGTAACTATCAGAGAAGTGACCAATGTAATCTAATATATTTTGTTAATTCATACCTAGATAATTAAAAAAAATTACTCATTTGGTATATAACTTTCTAGATTGAGACAAGAAAATTAGCGATGAACGTAAGACAAAAAAGTTTAACATACAGGTGTAGAATTGCTACATTAACATATTCGTATGAATATTCACATAAAAAAGTGATTGATCTGTTTTTTTTCAAATGATTACCCGGCAAATATTTATTATTTATGAAGTTAGAAGAGATGAAAAAATATCAGTTGTGCTATAATGTTTCTCGAGTTTCAGCTTTTATTAAGTTTATTATACATCAATTTAGATAGAATTTTAGCTACTAATTTATAATAGGCAACATATATGTGAAGGAACTATATGCACATAATTCCTTATTGAATTATACTGATAATAATTTGACAGTTTGTTGATAATGTTAAATTCTTAAATAAAATTTACTAGAAAGAAGTGACGTGTAAGATTGTTCACAGATTTAAATGTAGTTTTCACTCAGTTAATTTTTACATCAATTCAGTGTTAATTTTACTGAATTAAAAAAATTCGTTTCGATTCATATTTCATTTAACTTTTGAAATAATTCAATATAATTTTTATTCAGTATACCATTCAGTTGTTTTAATTTTATATATATGACAAATTCTTTTACTAATATTTACGATTACGTTTATATATGAATGATTGATAATTTTCTTGCATCTCTATGAGCAAAACCTCTAGACAAGGTTGTACTTTTGTTTTTAGTTAGTGGGGAGGAAAAAAAACAAATACAAAGAAGTTGCGTTGATTAAAAGAGTCGAGAAATATAAACTTAAGTATTCACAACTGTATTACATTTGACAGAATAAATTGTACACTTATTCTCTTCAAGAATTATTTTGTAAAGTAACATTTTTCTTTATAATGTAGAGTGATTGTAGACGCTTGACAAAAGAAAATGTGAACAATATTAATTTAAACAAAAAAACAAACAGTAAAACAGATTTTTAATACAATAATAATACTAACTTCTAAAAACGAATCTGAATATTGTATATAGTTCACCTACCTGACAAGATCACATATATCATCATTTGATTCGTTAACTTCTAGGAATTTAGTATTATGAATTATTCTATCAATATTTTCATGATAATCATTACTACCTTGTTCTTCTTGAATGTTATTTTTACAAGCAGGAATTATTGTTTGTTGATTATCAATTCTGTATGCATATTGTTCCATATTATCAATAGATGTTGGGTAATTTCCCATTCCGATATTTAAATCATATTCTTTTTGATAAATATGATGTTTTTTAATTTCTGTTGTCTCATTAAATTGATTAATAGATGACATAAACGGAGAACGTATTTGACTTGTTAAAGTCTGAGAAAAAGTATGAAAATAAATTTGTAAGAAGAATGTTAATAATAAATGCTCATTAATTTATTATACCTTGAGTGTATTTACGGAATTCATAAAGTGCATCATTAGACGAGATGAAATGATTAAAAAACATGTGATATAACAGTTTACCAAGTTTTAGTATTTCAACAACAAATAATATATCTTTAAATTGGGTAAGGTCAAAAATATTCATTTGTAGAGTATCCGTTGCCATGTACTGGATTTGCAAGTGCACAACTTGGAACCTAATTGGTTAAAAACTGAGTTTTTTTAAATAACTAAGCCTCTTATTTCATTTGTATTTAAACATCGTAATGTATATAAAATGTCTCCTGAGACATTATAATGATGGAACTCAGCAAGACATGAAAAATCGTTTGAGGTTAGTAATGCATAATTTGAAGACAAAATCGTATGAAAGCTAGTCAGAAAAATTCTAGCTATATTCCTAACTCCAAAAAGATTTTTAGAGAAAAATAAACTATATAAAGAATCTTGCATAACTATGAATGAAATTTTGGAAGAAATTATTGGAGCGACCATACATTTGGAACTCGTACAGTATAAGAGATACTAACATCCAAATTAAAGCACAGCAATTAAACTACACAGAGTACTGGACCATACACCTGTTTCCGTTTGACAGGTAGATAACTCATTAACCAATGGTCTTATGGTAATTTGAACAAAATCGGATAATCCAATTTCGATTACTAAATCTCAACGTTCGGAAATTTATTCTGGTATCAAACAATCTCCAAAGTGCCGTAACCCAATGTTATCATGATGAAAACTTTTCTTATGTTTTTTTAATGATCGTTTAGTATGCTTAACAACTATCAGAAAAGCAATTATCACGGATGTTTAAAGTGAACAGTAGGATTGATAACCACTATATATCCAGGTTAATAATCCAAAAATTGGTCAAGTTTAGGGTAAAGTACATCGTTTAAAGTTATAGGATGCGAATTGATTATGTTAAATATTGGAGAAACAATCAAGGCAACAAATGACTTCATTAAATTTGGTTACATTGGGAATCAGTTAAGTATGATACTGTTTTTATATGATTATACCTTCAATTGTTAAAAAAGAACAATTATATCTAACCTGTTTACTTTGTTTGGTAGAGATTACAGATATAGGTGATGTATCCTTTTCATCTGCACTCCAATCTAATTCACAAACATAAAGATTCGACAGATCACTTTTTGAGGTTAATAAAAATTGCGTATGATCTAACGGTTCATCGTCTGCTGACACTGGTCTAGGATAGGATTCCGAAGTTAAAGAACAAGAAGATGAACAGACTGACACATTTTCAGATGGCTTGAATATATTCACTGAATCTAAGTAAAAAACAAACAAGCAATAAATAACTAGTTCAGTTTCTAAAGCTTACATAATTTTAATTGGTAAACTGTAAAAAAAGGGGATCTGAGAATAAACCTTTCTTGCTGATCCATATCAATCGAGAACCTTTTAAGAGCTAAATTTGCAATTTTTCGAGTGAAATTCTATTATCAATAATGAATATAGTTTGAAAAATTTTTAGGTAATGTCAATAACATTTCTATTCTCAGCAAAGAAGTTGTAATTAACTGGAGATAGTTACTTACTGAAGCGACTAAGCAAGGAGAATATTTAATTTCTCCTTTAAAATTTTTAAATTGAAATACCATGATGTATTTTACCAACCTTTACGAAATATTCCAGTACCACAGATACACAATAATGTAAAAGTTGAACTGTCAACAGAGCTTTGTTTTTAAGTTTCAAAAAGAGAGAGAGCATGTCTTCTGGATAATCAGTGAGAGACATGATTGTCAGGTTAATTTCGTAAGAAACGTAGTGATTTGTAAAAAAGATGAAATAAATAATCGAAATCAACGATTTCCTATTTGTGTACTGAGTGTTAGAGATAAAAGGAATTTTCTTTTCAAACTTATTAGAAAGTCTAAACAAAATTAAATTATTAACAACTTTTAATTTTTTAAACAACAACACTCGGCTTAGTTTCTGAAGTTAATCAACAGTTAAGTGTGTAAAGTGATTGACCGACATCGCATACACACAAACACACGCTTATGGTAAAATAATGTATTTGATGGTACTAATGAAACTAGAGTGTTGTTGAATTAGTAATATCTATTTTATGTGATAAAATGCTCTTGCATTCGGTCTTTCAATAAGTGACAGCCCTGTACTACTGACTAGTTATAAATTAAGATAATTATAGTAACAAATATACTAATATTTTAATAAATATTAAGGTTAGGTATACTTTTCGGCATTTCAATTAAATAATAAATTATACACGAAATAATTTGACGAACTCTTTGAGTTGTAATTTGTGAGGGTAGATCGTTGATTGTAAAATTTACAATCAGACCAATCTAAAGCATTCACATCTTCCGATGCGGATGATTGTCTGCTGATAGTGCCCGAAAAATGACGAGGAACATATGAATGTGTACTGAGTTTCCGTCTACAAGAAGATAATTGACGATCTATTGATGACGTACTGACCGCACGATTACTACAAATAAAATACGACAGAAAGATCAGTAAGAAATAAATATTACATAAGCAATTGGTCGAATCATCGATAAAACTATAGTGAATTAAAATAAATAAACTCACTTCTTGTTACAGGAAAATCAACCGTAGGAAATCGCAATCGCTCATCAAATCAGAGTTCATGTCAGAAATCAAATGGTTGATATTTCAGTGCACTTACGATTAACTATCTTTACAGAGGAATATATTAAATTAGATATACATCGAACAAATTAAAAAAACACAGAAAACTCACCAATTCCATTTGAAACTACTTCTTTCTGGTAGAGTAGACGAGGCTCCAGGAATATTATTGCTATCAAATGATAAAGATGAATATGGAATCAGTGAAGTGAATGAAAGACGAAATAGTTCAACGTGTTCACCACCACCAGTGATTGGAGTTTGCTGAGAAAGTAATTTTGTCAAAGCATGCGATTTTCTACGCATCGATGCTGTTCGATCATCAAAATACGGATTAAACTTTAAACTAGATGAGTTATATTCAGATGAAAAGCTAGAAAAAAAGAATATGAAGTTTCTTTTAGTGACTTAGAAGAGTAAATGAACAACTTAAATAAAACTCTACAGATCACTATAAAAAAAAACTTAGTAATCTAAAAAAGTACTAATCAACTGTAAATGACACTTGGTTAAAAAATGTATACTGAATTCCTACATTTGATAGGAAGAATCAAAAGTTATAGAACAGGGTATTTTGGTTTACAATCAATTATTATAAACTGTGGTTATAAGCAAACTATTAACATATTCCTCAAAACTAAGACAAACAAAAAAGTGTTACTGAATTCCTAGAATTTATATTATTAATTAGCATTGTTTGCTTGAACAGATATTAATGAAATATTGCATTGTTTTGAAAGCATTCAAGAACCTAAAACAAAAGCATTCTATTACAAACACTACATGCAAATTTTATATAATGTTAAACAGCTTATACATATAAAATAACATGGTAGGAACAAGGGATGTACATAAAACGTTAAATAACAGTTCACTCATAATTATATATGTGGTATGATTTGTGACATGACGTACTTGATTTCGCAAAAGATTACAGTTTGGTCTTCTAATGAATATCATTTGGTGTTATTCAAAACATGCATTTCGCGAGTTCCTAGGCGAATAGTTTTGGAAACTGAGTGAAATCATCAAATCTAACACGGTGTAAGCATACCTTCTTAAATAAGTAACTAAATAGCACAATGGAGAGGGCTGTCATGTTGGATACTGTAATACAAACAATGTATTCTGCAAGTTAGGTCGTGAATTCTGGTAACAGAATGATTTGCTACCGTGCACCTGTGTTTCAGTTGAGATATAATTCACTGGTGTGGATCCTTCTCTTTCATTAAATAGGTTAACTGATAAGAACTTTGTGAGGCTTGGCAACTAATAGCAAAGTATCGTAATTACATTTAACGCATGACCTATATCACATAATTTAGTGAATTGATTTATAAGTGATTATTTAGCTTGATTGCTTTTCCGAAAATTATAACCCAGTTACGTAAAATATCCTCCCACTGAAAATTCATTAATAACTTAATTATGTTATAATTCTTGACAAAATGACAAAATGAATAAAATAGAACAATACCATCAGGACGAAAAGGAAATTAATTGAATTTCAACGCTTAATAAAAAATGGCATAAAGTGTCATTTAATTACTGTTTAATGGTTTAATTTGTCATTTTTCACAACACTAACGAATTACGATAAATGGGTCAACGTCAAGTGAAAATTATTTACATAATTAGGTAAGACAGCCATAATTTCTATACAACAAATTAATTCGGTGGAAAACTCCCATAGAAACCGTATCCTTCATACTAACACGATAAACTGCAACAGTAACCATAGTATTAACGGGTACAAAAAGTTAAATATATCAAAAGTAATCCCCATTAGAATTTGTATTTATGTTTCACACATGTAATTAAAAGAAGTACAATTTTATTAGACTTACTATTAAAAATAAAAATGGTCATTATTTAGTAGAAAGAAAAACTGACAAAATTTGTTTAGGATTTTACAGATGAATTAATTTGACAGAAAAATATACCTACTACATCTGGGAAAAAAATCAACTTACTGAGAATTAGATCCTGATCGATTCAAATGACTGACTCGTTTAACGGGAGTACTTAAATGAGAATCTTGAGAACTTTTTGTATTACACATGTCAGAACTTATTTCATTGTTTTGTTTATGAGTTGATGCTTTTGAGTTTAATAGGCCGTTCGCTTCACAACTAGCTGATCTATGAAGTTTTCCAAATGGTAAAGTGAAAATATTCGTAAATGAATGAGGAAATACGACAGAATTACGATGATTGATTGTACCGCACATCCTATTACCATATGGTGAGATAGAACGAAAAAATGTATGCTGTTCAATACATTTTTTCCAAAAGTTTTTACAACTATTACGTGTAGGAAATGAGAATTCTATGATGTCATTTCCGTAACTCTAAAATAAAAATAAATAAAAGGCATTGATTAAGTAAAGATAAAAATTTTGTAAAACAAGACTAATAGATCATTCCTTGTATTTTAGCTTATAAACACTGTAAGTGTAGGACATGATTTCAAGAAAAATGAAAACTAAAAATATATCTCTAATACTCGATAGTAATTTTAAATAATATTGATACAATCAAACCATACAATGAATTATGCTTAGCTTCGATTTCTTAAGTAATAGAAATAAATAATAATTTCTCCTTGGAAGATTTATTAAAGAGATCAGATAAGATTACTTTAAGTGAGCAAGGGTAAGACAACCATAATAATCATGTTGAAAGTGTAACAAAGAAGTATCTTCCGCCGTAGTTGGTATATAATACACGTATACCACACTGACTTCTACAATATTTTTATGACTCAGTTTGTTCTAATGACTCAGGAAGATTGAGAATAGTTATCTGAAACAAAAGCAGTTTCACATTTATGAAATTAAATTATATTTTCGGCAGAAATACCATCGTTCAAGCTATATAGTGCCTAAATGTCGCATTATTCTAAATGCCAAGAAAAAATTGAAAAGAAATATAAATTCATCAATTTTTCATATCAAAAGATTTGTGCATGACTTCACATACACCTTTATTTATTTATTGGAACACATAAATATCTGTACAAAGGGGCACCGAACAAATGTGTGCCACACAAGTCACTTGATTTGTGTGTGGGCTGTGATCCTGCCCGGGTGCCCAAACCGAGGCAGATGGTTTAATTAGGTGGCTACACCCGGAGCCTTCGACCTAAACGTCTGATCCACAAGGCAGTGGAGCAACGTAAGGAGATGCAGTGACCAACAGTTAGTTTATATGCCATTTGTTCCTCCAGGATCCTGGAGCCTATGTACACCATTGATTCGGAATCGGGGTTTTCCAACGCGTAGCCATGTGAGAGCGTTTCCAAAGGGAGAGCTGACTCTCCCCACCCACGGCCGTGAATGAAATAATTTTTTTTTACTTCAAACTCTTATTTATAATTTATTTTGACTACAGATACCTCTGATTAGCAGAAATAATATTGATAATGATTTCAGTGATAATTTTATTCTACATTAGACGCAATAATTTAATTAAACATCTAGTGAACAAGCATTTGAAAAGAAAGTGATCAATCAATTGTGGAAAGAAAGTGTATAAATATGCTTAATCTAGCCAAGTAATTAAACCAAACTTTGTCATTTGTAAAAAAATTAAAAGTTAAGTTTTTTCACTTTTTCTTCTAATCTACATCAATCATTTAATAATAATAATAATAATAATAATAATAATAATAATAATAATAATAATAATAATGATAATAATAATAATAGTCGTTTTTACGTTTTCACTCATAATCACATTTCTGATATTGTATATGTTTTCGAAAATTTCAATAATTCCCAACAATCTGATTATCTTTGTTGCGGCTTATACTATCAATATATAATGAATATGGGTGAGACTATAATTTATGGACAACCTTTGAGCGACGCTAAACTGACCTTGAGAGTGCCCACCTAATAACTAGCATCACATGAGGGTTATAAACCTGTGTGAGGAATTAGAATTATGATTTACGGCTGATGTTAAAGGTTAGGAATTAGATTTAGTGTTCTCATCACGAACTGACATGAGCTATAATGCGAAGACTTTATTTGGCCAAATGGATGAGTGGATTTCGCGCCCAAATCTGAGACCTGTTATCTTATACCTGATTGGTTCGTCCATCAAATATAGTCTCGCTGAAATTACATATAGTGTAAGATTACCAATAACCATAATAGTACAATAATGTCTGATTAAAATACAAGAAAAGTAATAAATCACTGCTCACATATGCTTCCATATGAAGTTTAATTAATAATTTACGACGTTTGAAACTAAGTTTACGAATCATTGACCAATTGAAGGTGTTCATACGAGAAAAGTTCTCAAAAATCATAATTCCGAAATGGTTAACTCCTAAATTTACTGGTTTGTCTTCTGTGTTCTGAAATAATAAGAATATGTGAATAATTGGCTCATACATTATAAATGAGTGAATCATAAAGTGATTAAGAAATATAGCCTGGGATTTTATCGAAAAGGCGAATCTTAAATCTTAGTGGAAAAATAGTTTTGTCGAATGAAATCTTACTGGAAATGATTTTTCGTCAAAGTTTATTGATGGTAACTTGAAACCAAAACATCTATTTAAAAATACCCTTATAGTTCCAAAGAAAATGTTATATATGAACATTGAATTAAAAGTAGGTGTTCTAACAGAGAAGCTGTAAAACGAGATATGTAGAGCTCTGAGAAAGAGCTTTAATGCAGCTGAGCTCCGAAATGCTTTCTTTAGTAAAAGTCCTATCTAATGAAGAGCATTTACCAATTTACTTGCATTTGTTGGGTATCTTATGTTGGCAATACAAAGCGTGTACTTAATAAATCACTATGCGAGCATTATCACATATGGCTGTCCTAAGAGGAATACAAACCAATGAACAACTCAACCACGAGAATCATCGGCCAAGATTATCTGTAACGTAAAGAAAACTGCGTTGAAGAAAGTTTGGAATCAAAATTTTGTGCACAGTTGTAGCTATACTAATTCACCAGCTTAAACCTGATCTCTATGGATAAAATGGTTATATTCAATCTCCTATTCTTTCATGATATTGACAACCCTTATAATTACAATATTTTTGAACATGTTCTTTGTAAATTAGATAATTATTTTCTACGTTTATTCAACAAATTACAATTTATTATTAACTCAAACACTATTACACAACTTAGTCCATTGATGATTTTTGATTACTATGTTAAATGGTGCAACAGCCATATTTTACTCAATTCTTGAAAACTTCTGTTAACTTTAATTACTTTGTTAAGTGAAATTTATTCATAAACTATTATATTCAATACTTAAAATATTCTTATAATCTCTGAAAACTTAATTAGATGATCTAATGTCGCTTTATTTTTTATAACCTTAAATATCCAATACTTTAAGACATTAAATAATTTTAGTTTAATGACGAAACACTAGTTTCATTTATTAGAGATTACTACATGTCAAGATAACTATTAATAAGCTTTTACAGCCTAAGAAAACCATATCATTGATAATAAAAATCTCTTCACTAGAACGTCTTCATTCTTTTGTTGATATTTAATGTAAAAAATTAAAAACTGTAATAAGAATGACAGATTTTACTGAAAGCATGTAAAGAAAAAGTATTACTTGTTAGAAACTAATAAAATTTTAAATCAACATTACATAGAAACAATAATTTATAATTTTCTATAGAACTTTATATTGCTCACCCTCCATTGAGTAACATTTACATAAAGCTGCATTTCAGTACATAACATAGTATATCAAGAAACAGTAGCTCAGTCTAATAAACGCTCAATTTGCAGCTACTGCGTCTTTGGTTTAGGCAGTCAAGAGTTACTTCCAACCAACGCACAATAAATGAATTTCAACACCTTCATTTGCTATAACTTTGCATCAATTTCGTAGAATACTAACCAACCTTATATTT
Organism: Schistosoma haematobium; assembly: GCF_000699445.3. Classification (NCBI taxonomy): domain Eukaryota; kingdom Metazoa; phylum Platyhelminthes; class Trematoda; order Strigeidida; family Schistosomatidae; genus Schistosoma; species Schistosoma haematobium. The sequence continues at coordinate 20,349,538 of NC_067197.1, read as the reverse complement.
GATAGTTGTTAGACGTGCACTAGAAGATGAACATCACGTCAAATTTGGAGCACAATAACTCAAATTTCCTACATCCCAGTGGGAACCGATGGGCTGTAAAGCTACTCAAATCATCATTATTAAAATGAAAATTACTCATGTTTTACATTTGGAAGACCAAATGACATGCCTTAAAAATAAGCTGGTTAGTTAAGGAACCAAAATCGTTTATTTTACTTAAGTACAAATATTTCTAAGTGCACATGTGCCAAGAGATAATAAAAGGCTTCATTAGGCAAACTCTCCTACATAGTAGCCGTGACAAAAAAGTATATAAAATACACTTCACCCTACCTTTGCGGCATGTAAACGAATTCCATACAATTCGACTTTGCGAGCAGCATCTAAAAGACGATAATCGGCTTCTGATTTTGAAATTCCTCTACATCAAAAGTATGAGATATATTCATTTTACCAATTATTCAAAGGAAAACTGATTGGATTAAAAATCAAAACTTATATTTTTAAAGTAGTAAACTAAAACAAACTATCATTTAATCTTGCGACAACAAAATATTGACGAATAATGAACATTATCCTTGGTATAAAACTATAGTTTGTTAACTAAGTTCCAGAGATCCAGAAGTTGTACGACATACGATAAAATCGCTACTAAGTTATTGTATAAGCACTTACGACATTTATACATAGACTAACTTTAACAAATGTAATCGTGCGATTTATTATTTGAAACTGCATGCCTATACAATGAGAAAATGTCAGAGAAATGACTAGCTCATCTTTCTTATTAGAAGTGAGATATATTAGAGAATGTCACTTGAGGATTTTATGCACTTTTTCGTATTTTGATGACTATAAAGTAGTACGGTTTAGATTAATTATTTAAACAAGTCTAATAGTCAAAGAACTTGATTGCCGTCGTCCTTGCGATGAAAAATTTGGTATAATTGAATTTCAAATATTTACATAGCTAATGACATACATCGTCATGCATTTTGTCAGAATTTAAACGAACGTACCGATTGACACTTTTGCTTAGAAGTTGAGTATAATTTACAACGATTATTTTGCCTGAATTCTGTACTATCTACCTCATTTCTTTTAAAGACTATTTCACTGGAAAAATGTCAAGTAAAATATAACCGGATGTTTAGTGAAACAGTAGGATTGAAAATATTCTTTTCTAAAGAAAACTTCACACGGGTTTTGGGTTGCTAAACTATTGATTTTTTGTCAATCTTACTATTAAATAGATTAGGAAATTTGTTAATTGTTTGACATAAATAGACTAGATCGATGTTTAAAATTGTTAGATAATTATTAAACTATAATTAGAAGATAAAGGGATAAAACACAAGGTAATGCTTTAAAAGACAGAAAATACTTACATCAACGTTTGATGCAGTTCCATAAGACGCATTAAGTACGAATCTGGTGCTGTTCTAAATAAATGATGCTTCTTTAAGTATGCATACGACCGACATTCTGACTCTTGAAAATCACCCAACTGAGCTATTCAACAAAGATTTGAAAATTAAATGAATTATGCATTTTAATCAAGAAGTTAGCGCAGAATTATCTACATGAGGGCATCCAATGATTTGTAGCTTACTTTGTACCTTAACAATTATTCCTAGATGCAACTGTAACTTAAAAAGTGAATTATTTAAATGATTAGTAAGTGATGTCCGAGATGGTATCACAACGATTTCAATACAATATATGAATCTCGAGTCACATAAAGTACTTAAGTCTTATGATGAATTGTTTTCAAAACATTTTGTTTTATTGTGCAATCGGAAGTAAAACGTAGGCTGATAGCTTATGAAGGCAAGTTTACACTTGATGTTTCAAACGACTTTTCTTTAAGATTATGTACTTTTAAACCTGGTTGGCGAATAATTCAACAAATACTAAATAATGCTTAATCCTATGTTTGAGTGACGAAGTGTTGTAAGTTAGGTGATTAGGCATCCATATCCATGATGCTTAAGTTTTTGATGGGATAACAACGATCCAGTACAGATATCCTCGACTATAAAATTCAATGCCGTAGATTGAAATTGATTGAAGGACACGTTTTTTCTTTGAAATCATAAACCGATCAGTGTTAGATTACCATCGAAAACCTGGGAGCACTGGACAGCAACTGCTTTCTAGTTTGTGACTGCTCAGCAGTTCGTACCCACTATCTCACATGCGTGAATTAAACCCAGGGCCATCGGTGTCACACGTGACAACTGAGCCGGCATCCAGAGACATTAATATCTAGCTTCGGTCAATCCATGACGCTGTGCGACCATCTTCTATTCTCTTCAGTGTGTAACTAGAATGAAACGGTTACTCAGTACCTCCACGTTTCCGATTATGTTCACACTTGGATCAGCTCATGATTTCAATAAAAACCAACAATTTTCACAAACCCTTAAAGACATGTCTTTTTATTAGAATCGTACACATATTTTGCTAATGGATGATAATTAGAGGCTTTTTATAGACGAATCACAAATTAAATAACAAAAATAATTGAAATTAATGAAGAATCACTGAATTTAGTAAACACATCAAATGATATACTTAAGACCTTCATTAGGATAACATTTACGCATTTCATTCACGTTGAAATTCCGAAAAAGGGATGCTTTACATGATGATTTTAAGAATGGTATTTCAAAACTAAGTGGCTACGGATTCAACCCTTTGATAACTGTCAATTCATTTTAGTTTGAAGCATTAGTTATGTTTATCGAAAATTAAACGTAGAGACCTAATGTGTCGGTGTAACCAGTTTTAAATGTTATCTTATAAGCATATACAACAATAAACTTACACTGTGCAATGAATGCTGCAAGCAAGAGACTGGTATTACGATTACTGTGTAACAAACCTTGAAAGAAGTCGTTCCTGATTTGTAGAGCATACAGGTACCTAGAAGATGATATAAATAGTGTAGCAAAATAATAACTCACACCGCTTTGGAAGGATATAACATGTATTTATCATTGAAAGTAATCACTCACCTTGTAAGGTCATCTTCTATTAGATTTGGATACGGAGTAAAAAATTTAACCCCAAACAAAAGCTCCAGAGGTCTTGTACTTGAATTTCTCAAGACCTTTGTAAGGGGTTTGTTATTATCAACCCAGCACTAAAGTAATCCACAACAAGAATAAAAAACAGTGCAGATAATTCATGCAAAAACCACTTATTTAATCAAGAACATATAATTTCTTCATACTATCAGTTTGCTGTCACTTCAAAAGCTACTTAAATAGTGATAATCCAAAGGAACGATTGTGTACCGTAACACTGTTGCTCGACAGTGACCATCTGATTAATATCACAGTAATACACCAGTTTCAAGTTACCAAACTTCAGAATGGCGATAAAGGATAGATAATAAGTTTAGAAAACTAAAAACAAGGACAGATAAGTTGTTCAGTCCCCATTGGCTATCACGTTTCGTTTCCCTAACGTCAAACCATGATAGAAAGTATACATAGCTTTTTAAAAATCCACATAGAAGTCAAGTTTAGAATTAACACAAATATTAATTTTACAGTGTACTGGTTTAATTATTTTTGCAGCAATTTAGACCAAACCGAATGAGCATTGGACACTTAGCCATAACATGAGAAACATCTCTACCAAACAGATAAGAATTGAACTCATATGTTTCAACGTTTTGGTATGTTTGTCACATCTTACTCATTAAATATTGCAGTTGTGTGTCATTTATGAGGTTTTCAAGGTAGTAAAAAGCGTATACAGTGGAATATTGTATACTGACAAATGAACATTTACCAAGCAATACTCACCGACCAATACAATTAGTGACTTCTAAGGTATTCTGTAGGCTTTGAAAACCATGTTTTCAATAAGCAGTAATTAAAATAGAATAAACACTCATGATCTGTTGAAAAACAATTTTTGGACAATAAAGGTACTTGCAAATAGTATTTAGAAGATCCAAAATACTAAAAAACTCACGCTGTTGCCTTCAAAATCGGAATATAGCAGCCCGAAATACTCATTTTGAAAAGTACCAATCTTCTTAATGACTAAAGTAAATAAATCCAGACCCAAACATCGTTCCTAGATTAAATAAAACATGAGACTGACAGAGAGATACAAAGTTGTCTTTGAATTTATTCTTGAGGTTTATAAATGCTTAAGTAGAATGAGAAAACGTGACTTTAAAATACCAATGACGTAGGGGTATTCAACAGACAGCTTTCTGTAAAATGCTTATTGTGAAAAACAAAAAACTGTAAAATTCAGATAATTTATAATGATAAACTACTTATGGAAAATAGCATCAAATTTGTTACAGTATATAGCACATTAAGTGTGTTTTTACCTAGCTGCTTCTGTAATCAGTGAAAAATTAAATAACCCATTGTTTCATTGAATAAAAATGAAGAACTTAGAGAAATATTTTTTTCTTTTCGACAAAATCATTTACTTAGACTGCATATCCGTATTTATAATTGCTTGGAAGATGTATAAGTTATGCATTACTGCTGAAACAAATTTGATGGCAATCACAGTAGTTTACATAGTTCATCAACCATGAAGTCACTTCAAGATAGTCAAATGTTAATCACGCAACAACTTGAGGACTTTAGGTGTAGATAACTATCTCTCAAAATTTTTAAGCGTTATTGATGGAATTACATATAATAAATACCGTTGTGTGGTAGTGCTTATTAAGTATGCAAAAAGCATAGGCTTTGTAAAAGAATCTTATGTCTTCCCGATACATTTCATTCTATTTTAGCTACCAATCGATAAACCTCAAAACGACTGAGTTATCTCAAATATATTTTTACGTAAAATAAATTCTAAAAAAGTGTTCACGTGAAACAGTTGACCGGTGCTCCTTAACACTCATCTATTCAAAAATCTATCACAATTACTATTGGAGAATGCAAATTCCAGTAAAAGGTTTCGATTTATTGTGGTAGTGTACAAAACTACATTAAGTGAATTAGGAAACAACCAGGACCACAACTAAAAACAGATCAAAACGCTGTCATTTCACAAAGATCACAAGAACGAAACTTTCACATCTTTTAAACCACATAAAAACGAAGTGTAACAGTTTGGCATTAGCGTACGCAATAGTCAGATAGAGAAAATCTGACATGACTTGCATGAAGAGGCAAAAATAGTTGTCCATGTCTACACCAAATATTCAAGTTTAAATGGATAGATCAAAAAAGGGTGGTCCATAAACGGAAAAATTGAGAAATGAGTGAACCAATGTTTCTATTTACATATTAGACAGTCCTATGAAAATAAAGATGCTACAAGTATTCAGAGTTTGACGACAACTTAACCCGTAACACCTTTTATAACCGGAACAAACCAACCTATTAAGATCAAAAGACGTGTGAAGTTTGCTTCATCGTAACGTCAGAAATCTCTCTCAGAAAAGTAACTCGTGAAGTTGGAGTGAAAAAATTAATAATGATATTACGAATGATAACTTCCAAAGGTACGAGTATTTTACAACATTTTGGCAAGCACATGCTATTTTCCAGGATTGAAGTTACTACTCAAGTTACATAAGAGTGATTTCTATAAGATTATTTCTTTCCTTTTAATTTTTTCATGAATTGCTTCACCTGAAATTATAATATCTATAGAAAGATTTTCAGCTATGTTATGAGTTACAAAACATTCAGATCTTAATCTAACATTCTCCACTTAAGAAAAATCTATTCATGGCTGACCATATAATGCATGGATTCAATATATTATTTGAGGACATTAGTAAGACCAAGGACTCTGAATGGTGTGATTTAGTATAATCATCAAAGTCACTGGATACTTTCCCGAAATTCCAAGTGGTTTAAAATTGAAAATTTTGTTCCACTTTTGATTGTAAATCAATTTTACTGTTTAGTTCGAGCGCATTATGAACACTTGCTGAGTTGTGAATCAACATCTATTCTGTTTCTGTTTTAGAATCTCACATATGCATCTGATTACCCTCCCAATAACAACATACAAGCTCGGCGAAAAACCGTAGTGATTGAAAGTTAACAATAGTAATAGGAGGAACTGATTTTTGACTGAAAGAGGAGCCCAGATAAGCAAAGGACTACCGTCAGATAGTTTAACGAACGACAAGACGGAACTTAGAATTAGATGCCATGAGTGGACCTATGATCCATTAACCTTAAAAATTATTTGTGATAGAATTTTGGTGACAAATAAACGTTATCACGCCCAAATCTAAAGCTAAAAAATATTTTCAGTAGTTAAATTACTTAAAACCTTGACTGCTTTGATATTGGGTGTGTTTTACATGTGTATCACTGCAATACATGAACACATTGTGTGGTCCTGAGCAAATGTCTTGATGATAGTGGAACTTCAGCAGGTTTTAAATTACATTTTCAGTCACATACCAGAGATCTTTATGTTCAGTAGGCTGAAATGACAAGCTGAAGTTTAAATGGCACTAGACCAAGAAGGTGCAACTTATAAAACGAATACAGCGTACGGTTTCATACATCTTAGAGTCTTTATATGACACTAATTAACAATAAAAACTACCTTCAAAACAAATTTGGTGTGTTTAAACTAAGGGTTATAGTGAGTCAATCGTTTAGATAACCTGAGAAAGCCACGCGAGGAAAAGTCTGTTTTGTAAAAATAACATTGAAGACGTTCTTATGTTCAAGTCATTATATTGCATAAATAATTATTGATATAAACTCACAGATAAACAGAATTTTTCAGTACCACCATCCAAAAAAATAACATGCACATCCACTAATGAATTTTGGGTATTTTCTTTACTTTTTTCGTGGTCCTGCATAATATCTGAAGTCTAACTCCAACTCATTGTCGAATTAACTGTTTGACCGACATTTGTCATTCCGCTTTAAATAGTTGATGAAGTTGATATATTTAAACCAATAAATGCTTCATACTATCAGTTGAGATAAGAAGTAATATAAGTTCTGAAAAACTTCGATTCACCTTATTTTCAAACGTTCTACAATTGTATAAGAGATAAGTAAGTTTACTTTTCGTAGATTGAAGGTTCATTATGAGGAATCCACTTTGTAATCGAAGATTATATCTCGAAATCATTAACATTAGGGTTCACACTTCCCTAAAGTTTAGCAGGTCAGGTTTCTAAAGAATCTATATTCTATGAATTGTACTTTCTCTTCATATTTTAAGAATTTTAGCACGAGTGTCTATAGCTTGAACACATCAGCTGTTTTTATTGTCGAGATAGCAAAAACCTAGTATGAACGGGTATTCTTGCGTGCAGACGCTGAATTGGGGGTAAAGAACTTAACTGTATTTCCATTCATATATCATGAGAGAACATATCGAAACTCAAGCATTAAATATGACACAAGTATTGGGATTTTGACAACACTTCGATTTTGCTATGATTAACTCATTTTTAAGTAATTATCATGCTGTAGTTTGGTAGTTGTTATCATAACTTTTAACCTTTTTGTTAATTCTGTTGTTGTATTCAATGTGTTATAACACTAGCGACAGCCTATTGTGGGATAGAACAAACCAACTTCCAGCTGAAGAGAAAATTATGAAATGACGTTTGAAGTGGGTAGGACATGCATTACAAAAATTCCCAAACTACATACGAGGCAAGAGCTAAATTGGAATCTTGAAGGAAAATGTAAAAGAGGGAGACTAATGTACACACTGCATAGAGAATTCGGAGCATACATGAAAAGGGTAAATAGAAACTGAAAGAATTTAAGAGGGTTGCCCGGGATAGAGTTGGATAGAGAATGCTGATGAGCGTCTTGTGCTCCTCAACGAGGAGAAACAGGCGTTAATAAGTAAGTAGAGGATAAAATCACGATTACTTGGGATATGTGGTTCAACGTGTCTTTGTGATAATTGGAAGTAATTGAATTAGGGTGCTTTTAAACGCAACTCAATTTTGTAAATGTGGCATTCAGCTTAGCAACCAATCAGAGTGAGGCGGGAATTATTATATCCGCCATCTTTGTAAGCAACGGCGGTCGGCTTTCTTTGTTCTGTGCTTTTTTAAGCTATTTCTACTGTGTAGCTATGCAATTTAATGTTTCAGTGTGCTAAAATGCCGCAGTTAGTGTAATGTTCTATATGTTGGTGTGAAATTTACTTCGAATCAGCATTGTTTTTTTGGGTTTTTTCTGCTTCTAATCAAGTCAATGTATTTCTTCAGTCAAGCTGGCTAGTCATATGTTTTAAAATGGTAATCGGTTTTGCATTGCCTTGTTTTCTAGATATCCAAAGCCGAAGTTCGTTTTTTTGCTAAAATAATTGTTGCTGCAGCCTGTGACTAACTGTCCGCATGTTCGTTCCTAACTGTCCTTTATTATGTTATCGGCAAAATGAAAGAAAATAACCTCCGGTTATTAATTTTCTTCGGTATTATGGACAACACTATCCCGCCAACGAGTCAAACTAATACTGATTGCCCAGCAGTAGCTGATATCAGTATTGTTTTTGAAAAGACCCAGACTTCCGACAACCATAGATGAAGTCACAGATACTATCAATCTATTGCAGAGGGTTTGTTATAAAAAATATGTCATATAGCAGTAATAGAGGGGTTGTACTCGTTACGTAGTGCGTTAAAGCAAGCTTAACATTGAAAAGTCGGAAATCTGCTATCAGTGTGTAGTGTATATTTGCTGTTTTGGCCATAAAAAGAACTCGAAGGGTCATGATCAGGGAGTAAAAAGGTAAATAACTGTTATTAAGCTGTTTTATAGATCGTATTTCACCACTCTCAAATCTGTGTTTTTTTACGGTATGACGTCAGCCGGTACCTAATATGTTCACCCTTACGATGAAAAGTACGTGCAAATATTTCACCTTCATATTCGAATTATTTTTGGACAACTGTCTTCCAGTTCGAGTGCTTCGTACTCCCTGGTTGACTAGATTCCTACATTATTCATAGTTCCAGTATAATTTTCTCACGCAGTAAGTTCAAAGTAGACACTAGTATTTCTAAATAAGCCTGTTAAGCTAATATCCGTATTCTCTATTTCAGTTAATCGATGAAGACATGTACCACGTGGATCTGCTGCATACTGCCATTTTACTCCAAATCTAACTGCTATATCTTACTTCTGAAAAATAAAATTGCTATATGCAGCAAATACAGACTTGTATGTTCATGGCTTCATGAGATTTTTAGCACGATTGTAGTAATATTCTCACTAAAGAGCTAAGTGAGTTCGTAGACCAATGTAAGGTACCATACAGGGTGCCTTTGAGTTACTCTTGTTCCATTAGTGTCGACAGAGACATTACTTACTTATCATATGACATTTGAATAAGAAGCTATGAGATTAGACGCAAGGACGGTTAGGATGTGTAACGCGTGTCCATCCATCAGCTGCCGTGGCAACTCATGGTGACGAGAATAAGTTGTGAGAGGACCCGAGTCTGTAGGTTTCCCAAGAAAATGACGTAGATATGCACCAAATCACCTTATGAAGAGCGCCTCCAATCACTTAACTTCTACCCATAAGAGTATAGACGTCTTAGAGGTGACCCCCCGTTACTGGACACGGAAGCCTGTTAAGCGAAAGCTTCTTCTATTCCATCCACAAGTTCCTTGCAACGATTAAGTAGATAAAACAAAGTAGCATTAGATTCAAAGATTTATTCAAGAACTTTCGTTAAGAATCGAATATAAAACAAAGGTTTAAACCAAGTTCCCGTTTAAAAGTTGTATTGGTAATGTCATGCTGCAGTTTTTGTTGTCTTTTTCCAAACGAAAGGGTAAAAGAAGTAAGTCAAAAAAATACTGAAAGTGGTTGTGAGACTAAAATAGACGTCCAGCATCCTTTTTATAATCTGCTGTTAGTTGGATCTCCCATAAACAGCTCCATACGGTCATAGTTCTAAGGGCGAAACAGTTTTTTGGATCCGTGAAGGCTCACTCCAGTTGCATTCTAAATGAAAAAAATAGTGATGAATTTAGTCAGAAATGTGGATTAGATAAGTAACCAAATTACATGTTTTTTAGCAAAGAATTTATGCAGTTGTGATTTACCTTGAGTTCATGAATATTAGATAAGGTCAGCTACTATTACTTGTGCAAAGCATAACATGGGCTTAGTACCGTATTGCAATGCTTTTATTATTTTGCCCCCATTTAAGTATTCCCATGCATCTGCGTCTAGTTTAACAGGATGACATACAAGCAGCTTTAGTGTCTGGTGAGCTAAGAGTCCCAGTTGTCCAAAAGATTCCTAACATTTGTCCACAGCCAGCTGCATTTAATTGAGACACAGAACACTCATCTTCCAAAACTGTATACTGCTGTTTTGCGGGCAAATAAAAGGTCAGACGCTTAGTTATCCTGCTACCGATGTTATTGCTGGGGAAATTGTTTGGTGACAGTGATCATGAAATATGGTCAGTGATAGATGTACAGTCTAGAACTAAACAACAAACATACTTATCACTGTCTTATAATGTATGACAGCAACAGCATCAAAGGCACGTTTTTTCCTATTTTTAATCAGACTGATTTGAATCAGTATACTCCCCAGAAACGGGCAGCTCGACTTACTAAATTGATCTGTTTCGTTACAGGTATAGTATATCGTATAGTATATCGTAAAACGAAAGATCAAGATAATATAAAATGCCAAGTAGTGCCTTACGTGCAGTGGTCGTTTAAATGTTCTGGAAATCTTACTCTTCTTCCAGAACGCGCCGTCTTAAGTTTATCTTCTGATACTATTCAAGTATCATCGTGTGTGTTGCCTGTCGGTTGGGGTATTATAAGCGTAGGAGTCGTGTTGTGCGATTGTACAAGAGGATAATCGACGTAGATAGGATTTCCTTCTAAATACGCTGCTTTTAAGCGATCGATGCTGATGCTATCGTTTGTTCCGTTCTTATCGACTATATAGTACTTAGATTCACGTTGAAGAACTTTGAAAGGTCCCTCGTATGCTGATTCGAATGGTCGTCGATGCGAGTCTCGACGGACGAAAACGTGTGTACTATATCGTAGGTCAGGTTGAACAAAAACATCGGTTGATTGCGGTCGAGTGGAAGCAGGTTTAACTGAACGCATTGCGTTTGTAAGCCTGTTCGTGTAGGAGGTTAGATCCATGTTCATTGAAGAGGATGAAGGATCCACGAATTCTCCTGGAAGCCGAAGTGTCGTTCATAAAGGCCCTACCAAATCCAGATGAACATGGTCGAAACGAACATCGGGAGTTTTAAATGAGCCTTGTGTCTGATAACCTTAGATTTTCGGCAGCTTACATAGGAGCGTGCCCACCCCCTCACTCATGCCAGGCCAGCAAAACCGTTCTGCTATAAGCTTGATAGTTGCACGAACAACTGGATGAGAAAGTTGGTGCAATGTATTGAAGACGTTGGGTCGATAATGTTTCGGCACGATTAGTCGATCCCTACCTGTAGATGTGTCAAACAATAAGGTTTCCTTACCTGTTCCCATCTGTTTGATGCGTAGTTTAAGGGTTGTAGACGATAACTCGTGCTGAAGATCACTGTCTTCTTTTTGAAGCTCGGCGAGTTTAAGAAGGTCGATTCCTTGGAAACTGTTCAAGGAAGTTATGCGAGATGAGGCGTCTGCAACTACATTGATTGCTCCAGAAATATGTTGAATGTCTGAAGTAAACTGTGAAATGTAGTCCAGTTGTCGAGACTCACGGGGAGAGTACTTGTCAGAAGGAGGGCTTAGAGAGAAGGTAAGTGGTTTATGGTCAGTGAAAAGAGTGAGTTCACGACCTTCGATGTAGTATTGAAAATGTCGTGCAGCACAATACATAGCTAGGAGTTCCCTACCGAATGTGCTGTACCTCGATTCGGTGTCTAGCAACCGTCTAGAGAAAAATGCCAATGATTGTCAGGAGTTGTTAACCCATTGCTGTAAGACTCCTGCGATTGCTGAGTCGGATGCGTCTACTGCGATGCTAATGGGCGCTTGGGTGTCCTGATGTGCAAGCATTGTTGCTTTGGCGATGAGTTCCTTAATTGTGGAGAATGCTTTTCGTGCGGTGTCGTCCAAATTAATGGATTTCGCATTTCCATGAAGCTGGTCAGTTAGCGGTTTCATAAGTGACGCGCATTTGGGTATGAAACGTCTATAGAAACTTACCAGGCCGTCAAACGTTCGTAGTTGCTTGACGGTGGTCGGTTCTGGGTAATCTAGAATGGCCGCTACTTTGATCCTAAGTGGTCGAATGCCTTGAGCATCTATAATGTGTCCTAGGAAGTCTAATGAGTCAACTATGATTCGGCATTTCTGAACGTTTACAGTAATGCCATGTTTTTGTAGTCGTTCGAAAACAAGATCCAGATGCTTGAGATGTGATTCTCTGTCCGGACTTGAGATAAGGCAGTCGTCAACATACGCATGTACAAAGTTGAAACCTCGAAAAACGTCGTCTATGAATCTTTGGAATGTTTGAGCAGCGTTTCTTAGACCGAAAGGCATTCGCAAAAATTCATAGAGTCCAAAGGGAGTTATGATGGCGGTTTTCGGTATGTCGTTTGTGGCCATAGGGGTTCGGTTATACGCTTTAACCAAGTGGATTTTCGAAAAGACAGTTGTACCTTTCAAGGTAGCTGTCAAATCGTGAATGTGAGGCAAAGGGTAACGATCGGGAATGGTTTTCGCGTTCAATCGCCGATAGTCACCAGTTGGACGCCAATCGTTGCTGTCCGTTTTAGGGACCATGTGCAACGGAGATGCATATGGGCTATTTGACGGCCGTATGATTCCTAAGTCTATCATATGGTCGAACTCGTTTTTCGCCAACCTTAGCTTTTCGGGAGCTAGTCGTCGTGCTTTAGAAAATACAGGTGGTCCTGTAGTCATGATGTGATGTGTAACGTTGCTGGTTACACATGGTAATCTCGGTTGAGTTTGTTGTATCCCAGGATACTTATCGAGAAGTGGCTGACAAAGTGGGTCTATCATATGCTTAATTGCGACTGGGGATAATTTGCAACCAGTAAAAGAAGTTACGCAGACGGATAAATTAGTGTTTCCGTCTACTAGCCTCCGTTTGCGCGTGTCGATGATCAGATTGTGGTGTTGTAGAAGTTCCATACCAATGATTGGCATAGAAACATCAGCAACAACGAGGATCCAGTGAATGGGTTTGCGTAAACCCACGTTAAGGTAAACGTACCTTTTGCTATACGTAGCGATAGGTTTTCCGTTTGCCGCCTGTAAGTTTAGGGTCGATTCGTGAAGTCGGTCGTTAGGATTTGCTGGGAGAACGCTAACTTGTGCGCCAGTGTCGACGAGGTAGCGAACTTTCGTTGTCACATCTGTGACGTACAACAGACAACTATGTTCGCCGGCTACGGTTGCCGTTAACGCGTGCCGGCTTGGAAGTTTCCCGAGTTGTTTTTCGAGTCACTCGGTTTCGTGTTGGGAAAATTGCAGGGTTTTCTGCAATTTCTGGAATACTTTCTATACTGCTTATGATACCAGCACCAGTCGGGGTTATCCGTCTCTCGTGATCGAGAGACAGATCGCTTACGCGAAGTGATTCTACGTGGGGTGTGTGATCGCTTACGGTCGTTACGAAAATTAATATAACGCGTAAGTGTATGACATAACTCGGTTATGTCATTCTGAGTCGTGTGAGGCTTTTCTTTGACTGAAAATACCGCGGTAGTAGAAGATTTCGTAGTTTCTAAGATACGATCGGCAGATGCAGCCAGCTCGTCTGAGGCGTTGTTCTGAAACGAGACCAGAACCGCTTGCACCTGTTGGGGAGGCTTAGACAAGAAGAGGTGTTTGAATAGACCTTCGTCGAAAGTTCTTGTGCCTATTACCTCTCTCATCCTTTGCAACAAGTCCGTCGCGGAGCCGTGTTGCAGGTCTATGTTATTAAAAAGTTGATCTAACCTTTGTCGATCGGTTAGGTCTCCGCGTTTAAGTATAGAACGCTTTAACGTTTCGTACGGTTCAGAAACATCACTAGTAAACATACTATGTGTTACGTACCTGTTGAATTCCTGCGGTAGTGCCTTGACTACTGCGAGGAATTGTGCACGTGTGTCGATCACGCCGTGCTCGGAGAAGTCGGCTTCTGCGTAGCAAAACCAGGCTTCGATATTGTCGGGCCAGAAAGGCATCAGCTGAAACGAGGTTGGGGACATAGTCTTAATCTTAAATACCTTGGGGGTCTGTTCAGTCATAGGGAAAATTAAGTACGAGAATACACGAGTGAAAAATATATAGATATTCAAAAACGCGGGAAAAAATATCACAATGTATAAAAAAAACTAAAATAAAGCAATGACATATAGAATCCCAAAATGGAACAGACTCACAGTTTACGATTTGGTGTACCAGATCACGTCGGGCTCACCAATGAAGATGGCACAGCTATTCAGTGTTTGACAACGCTTTTACCAGTAACACCTTTTAAAATAACTCTTACCCACCAAGAGACGTCAAAAGGCAGAGTCGAGGAGGTCAGAAGTTGTATTTGGCGATTGCCAATATATCATAATTTTCTGATCTAGTCTGGCTAGCGATTGCAGTATATGTTGAGCACAGCGGATGCATGACCGAGCGCCTTCAACTAGGTGAGTCCATTAAAACATGTGGTCAGCATCCAATGTCGAAAACTTACAGAGCTATTTATTTTGGGGAATTATTTACCGCTACACAGGCTTCACGCACTATACTTAAGTATACCATAATTCTTTCAACTAAACTGAATTATACGATAACCAAGTATACTAAACTAAACAAGTGTCATAGTTATTGTTTCATTTACACAGACATGTTGCTCAAAGTAGTTAAATGGACATAATTAGGCCGATAAAACCAAAACACGAAATATAGGCCAGTTGAACTTACCTAACAGAAGACAAAGGATATTTATATATTGCTTTCTGACTGAAGACAACAGTCAGTTGTTCATAGAAACATAGTTTACAGTAGAACAAACCTTTCTTCAGTAACATTATGCACTGACGGTCTATCTGGAAACAATCAATTATGTGATTACACTCACTATGACTTGAGATAACATCCCACAGTGCAGTGAACGTACAGTTTAACGCAGTCAGACGTGGCGAATAAAAATTAAAAACAGCAAAATTAACTACATAATCTAGTTATTTAATTAAAAATACATTATGAAATGATAAAATCTGTGGTTACTTGAACGCACAGATAACCTTGAGCGATACATTAAGTTTTCATGGTTGCGTTGCGGATAAATTCACCCTTTGAATTATCTTACGAACTAGAAATTACAGCAATAAGGCAATTTAGATAGAACATAGCTAGATGAGCGCAAACAAACGTATTGTATATGAAATTCGAAAGCACGCAGTCACCAAGTAAAAGAACTGATCAGTTCATACAAACACCACAGTCCTACAGGCTTTCAATGAGTTGTGAGTGGCATCGAAATTCAGCATTCGAAATTTGTAAATTCCACATAGTCTAGAAGTAGATCCTTGAGAGTTACATAAGGAAGTGGAATAGGCTGTTCTGGTGAAGCCAAAGTTTTTAATAAGCTGTATGCTTCTTCTCCGATGAATGTAAAGAAAATGAACCACAATATTAACATCCTCATGATCTTCCTTAGTCTTAGTTAAAACTTCGAACCTTTCCGTATAATCTTCAATGGCATCGAAATCTGAGTACATATCAAGCCGTACCGTCACAGGCACCATCGCGACGCCCATATGACAATTAAGGGTAATTGAATTATTGTACGAATTAGGAATTTTTGAAAATAACAAATCAAGCCACAAAGATTAAGATGAGCACAAACGAATTGAATCTGTTTCTAACTAAAAATGAATATGCTTACAGAAACAAAGATTTCAAAGACAAATGCACAAGCTCGACACAAATAATGATATCATATTATGAAAATCCTTTAGGCTAAAAACCAACTATGTAACATATTCACGCAAACCCTTTTTTAATCAGCAAACATTGACAAATTTAAATCCTTAATCAAGTAATCGATGCTGACTGACATCAGATAGTTTTATTGCCATTATGTTTTGCGTGAGAGGCTATTTTACCTTAAAAAAAAGTCGCCTAATATACCTGTATAATTTTGAATTGATTTGTGCATATTCATTATCTTTGTAATCGATGGACAATGACGAATGAATGATGCAAGAACAAGAATAAAAATGTCCATGAAGATATATTTTAGCAATGGAACTAACTGTCATATACAGTTTAAATAAACAAACAAAACATATCATCGAAGTCATTAACTGATAAAAGTTAGACCACCACTGAAAACCTGGAAGCACTGAACGGTAAGTTCTTTATGGTTGAGGACTCTTTAAACCACCTCAAACTATATTAGACGAGTGTGTACCATTATCAAGGTTCTTGATAATTTCACATATATTGGGAATCAGGTAGGTTGTTGAATAAAAATAAAATATATTTGTAATATCCCAATGAGTAAAAAAAACGTTTCCTGGCGTTTTATGACTCAATGTAAGCCACTTTTTCAGAGAATAAATAACCAAATAAACCTAACCCAATTTTAAATAGTACAAAGGAACAAAGCAAGAATATTAGATGCGATCAATTAGAAACAGGTCTGATCAGGTCGATGTCATGTCTTTTCGGTCAAGACAATTTATGTATGTTAAGGGATTAAAAATGTGACATTTGTGGTGAGAAAGGATAGAGTTTAGTTTGTATGTACGATAATAGTACGAAATAAAGATAGAGTAGATAGTTCAGGTCGGATGTATAGTAAGGCTTTTTTCTATTGAGGGCAGTAGGATTAAGCATTATATGGAAAGCTTCAGCTACTTGCCTTTCTTCGTAGTTGGAAAGCCCTTTTTGTATCATTTTGATGTTTTGATATCAATATAATGGTTGCTGAAAATGGAGTGTACTGCTATAGCCAATTTAATTTGAAGTCTTTCCAGTTCTACGGGATTATTAGGTGGTTTATTTGTGTACCTAAGATGTTCATTGACTGGAGTCGAGAATTTGCGAAACGGTACTTTAATATAGAAGACATCACAATCGACAAATCCTGATTTGCAAACACGATTCTGTGTTGACATGACATGTTTTTCTTTTAAGCGAAATAAAGTATTCCGAAGAGTGTTTGTTGTTCTGTAATGTAGATCACCAACGTAGATGATTTATGTCGAAATGATTGGAGGTCTACTGGAGTTAGGCGTGAATGGTGTGACAAACTAGCTAGCGTCGAAGTCACAGCTCGTGGTCAGCACCTTACGTGAACTACCCTATTGACGTATCAAGGTACCATAGATGCTTTGAAAACTGTACAACACAGAGGACGTTATTACAGAAATATATTAGTAAGAGTACGTACAACGGACAGAGTGCCACCACCACCGCATGGGCCAGTTCATGTTGTGCAACTGATTGATGCAAGACTGTTTACCTTGACGAGGATCAGTAAACTGTTCGATACTCAGTGATACAAGTGCCATATGATTCGGCTGGAGCACAGTGACATTTCACTAGCCCTACAGAGTGAATATACTAAACCAATTAAGATTATTTTTGATTCTTGAATTAATTGAGAATATCTTCATGAACTTATTGTGTGCGAATGAAGTGGTAAGTCACATAAATAACTTATATCTACTTTCAGGTAACGAAATGAATACTCCTCAGAGTGGCCTCTAAAATACTGCAATGGAATAATTCATGATATTACGATAAGACCTCAGATCAGATTCATGAGAAGAGTCATATTGTGCTTAACTTATTGAATAACATTTACGGCAGAACAAGCCCTCTTGTTTACGTAACATAAAAATAATTTCATTCTGTTGCAAACGTCTGTTTCATCAAGCAAATTTTTATTTAACATGATACATACACATTAAAAGGACAGATAACTTTGTCTTGAAGATGCCACAGGTATTCGGAGTTTGACAACGCTTTAACGAGTAACACCTAATATAAATCGTACCCACCAAGTGAAATCAAAAGACAGAAGCGAGGAGGTTCGAAGATGTATTTGATAAGCTATCAGTATATCGAGGACCGTCTGATCTAATCTGGCTAGCGATCACAGGGGATGTTGAGCACGGTGTTCCCACTCGTGATCTGGTGCGGATGCATGGCCGAGCGCCTTCAGCTAGGTGAGTCCATTAAAACTAATGTGGTCAGCATCCAATGTCGAAGACTTACAGCGCTGTTTATTTTGGGGATTTGTTTACCGCTACAGTCTCATTAAGTTGTTATTTGAAGGTTCGTCAAAAGTAAATTTTAAGAAAATGAATTAGAATATAGTGGTTTCCTATTTCGCGTTAAGTCTACTTGTAGATTCTCTCCATCGCTTAACAATTATACTCCCAACCACTTTGTCAAGTAAAATGTGTATAAATGAAAAGTAGGAAATGTAGTGACATACAAAGTTTGTCATTTTTCGTTTATTTTTCGCTGTTTGTTTCTCAATGTTGTACTTCACATAAGATGATTTAGTAGAGTATACTAATAGGATTATGTGCTCACTAGAGACTAGCTTCAAGATGGTATTCTTAGAGTTCAAGTGAGAAGTCATGACTGGTGGAGTTAAACCATATAGGGTGTAAGACAGTTTTCCACTGCATGTTTGTTGTATTGGGGTACACATATGGGGAATTCATTTATTGCCAAGGTTCACTTAGCTGTCGAATTTCATAACTAAGCATCTAAACTCATTCCTCATGGGAAGAATTTTTACATATTCATTGTCAAGCCTTTTTAATCTGATCTTTGGAGAAAGATTGTTTCATTTTGACTTCTCCATTTAAGTACACTTGGTTACATTTTGATATTCATGAATGTCAAATCATTTATGATGTACATATTTTCCGTAAATAAAAGACCCTTCAATAGTCTTAATAAAATGCA
Source organism: Schistosoma haematobium (assembly GCF_000699445.3). NCBI lineage: Eukaryota > Metazoa > Platyhelminthes > Trematoda > Strigeidida > Schistosomatidae > Schistosoma > Schistosoma haematobium. Next base: position 20,330,646 of record NC_067197.1, on the reverse strand, counting down.
TTTTTTTAAGTTTGAAACTGAAGAGATTTTCCAATAAAAGCTTTAGAGACTAACCGGTTACCATTTATTTTCATTATTTATTCATTTAACCATTGAGATAAACTTTGGTGATTAATATGCATAATATCCAGTCGCAGTGAATCACTTAAATGAAGTTCGAACAATTTTGATCACTGATATATTCGTACTGCTATTTAGGTCATCTAGATACGGTGAATTACCTTTGTTTATCAGAGTATATTGCTGATAACTACTAATGATGACTGCATTCATATATCGTATTCTTTCACTTTGATATTTATGACTTTATTATTGAAGCAAGGTGGCAATTGACTCCGAATAAGTAGAGCCCTCTATAATTGTACAGTATTTTCGCAATCTGAATTCTATGTTAACTTTTTTGAAATAATGTTCTCTCCAATATATATATATATATATATATATATATATATATATATATATATCATAATCACAAAGTTTAGACATTATTATTCATATTCATTTAAGGTAGTAGTGATCTTTAGGTTGGTAAGCTGTTTAGATAGTTATCCATTTACAAGAGTATAATAATGGCCAATGGATTTTCAGCTAAAAATTAACCTTGATATAAGTAAATTCAAAAAAGAACAAACACATTATTTCCTTTCAAAATGAAGACTACAAAGAGTAAATAATAATATGTGAAGTTAAAACAGCTAAAAGAAAACACAGTTTAAATTTGATAGGGACTGAAAAAGTGAGTCACAGGCAACAAAAGGCTTTAGAGACTTCAAATATTGATGGATCATACCAGTCCATTGGTACATGTGCTATTAGAATGTAAACATTATGTGCTAGGATCGAAAATTTACTAAAGTAATACACATTGACTTATGTGATTAAATTTTGTGACATAGTCAACGAAATAGTGACCAACAAAAGAAGATGACTAGTAACTAGTGATTTGAAGTTTCAGCAGCCTTGAAAGAAAACTTCACATTAATATAATTTAACATTTTCTACAGAATGAAATTGATTTAGGAAGAAAATTCATGAAAAGAACAACATTTTAAAGATTTATATTCCAGAATTTTTTTCTTATTATCAACCTAGAACTATATTTTACGTTTATAATTCTCATTTATTTCATCATTTAAGTCTAACTGATTTTGATTTTATACTTGTATTAAGTATTCGCCCTATTACTATTCTAGTATATTCTACTTATTTGGTACCCTTCTGTTTCTGTATTAAAACCAATAAATAAGCTACCTGTACAATGATAACAACTTCACATATAATTTGACTTGTAATACCAAACATTTTTGCATTCGAAAAATACAATTTTGTTGTTTTTATAAATGTCACGAAATTCTTAGTAATCATTCTTGACAATTATATCCTGAAGGAAATATTAAACTGATGAGAAATAATCAATTTTATAGGTGATCCATTTCTCACAGTACAATGGGTATATATAAATATATATTACAATGACTGAATTTTAATCCTTAGAATATAGTCGTTTCCGTTAAAATAAAACAGTAATAAACGGTTAATCACAAACAGTTTAATCTAAAAAAGTTTTATTTATTTATTTACTCATACAATCATTTATCATCTATACTTTTGTTTGTATTACAACTCAATTGTATATAATACAAAAAAACCTTCTAGAAATGATACTAAGTCCTTTATTGAGACTATAAGTGAAATATTCATACAATATATTGTTTATTTGTGTATGGACTAAAGTAGTATAATTGAATTAATGAAAGACAAAAAAAATACTACTCCATGTGAACCAGTTTTTGCAAAACTACTATTTTAAACGGTCTAAATAAGTTCATTTTGAGAGAATTGTATATATAAGAATCAAATAGTGAACTTAGAATTAGTCACCGTCGTCACAATTTACATATTTAATATTAAAAAAAGAACAAACAAACAGATGGTTAAATCGGTACTTTAAAAAGTGCATTACTAGTCTAGAGCTTATAATCTCTTTAGTTGTTGAGTTCATGTAAAATACCGATGAAGTAAAAGATTAAAAAAATGTGGCGAGACTATAATATATGAACCGACTAATCAGATTTACGATAATAGGTCTCGGAGTTAGGTGCAAAATTCATTCAGCCATTTGACTAAATACATTCTTGGCATTATAGCTGATGTTAGTTCGTAATAAAAACCCTTAATCTAATTTCTAACCCTAACCAATCAACTGTGAATCGTAATCTTTATTCTTCAAACTTTAAACTCCTCATTTAGCCTTAGTATGTGGGTAGACACTCTCAAGGTCACTTTGGGGTCGCTCAAAGGTCGTCCATAAATTATAGTCTTACCAAAAATATATATTGGATGGTGAATGATGAACTGAATGACAACAGTAAAGCATTTCATCATATATATATATATATATATATATATATATATATATATATATATATATATATATATTGAAACTTCAACGACGCTAAATGATAAGGCAAAAAGACATGATGTCGTTGAACTGACGATAAGTACGAGAATTCAGATTTCCCAATAGAAGAGAGTAAGGAAAAAAGAACATTAAAAATAAATTCCATCTCTCAAAATCCGTCTGTAATATAAGTTATAGGTTTGAATGCTGATCACATCTTTGATTATTTTTTAGTTTTAATGCTTTATTCGTTACATGCTCTTATTGTAATTGTAATTTTTTAACATTCAAGAAATAACGTTAAGGAAAAAATGACTAGAAACAAAACTGATAGTTATATCGAACCATTATCCCTGAATTGCCATTTTTATCGAATAAAGCGCAACTAACCCAAACAGTCTGGATACCTAGAGTTTTAAAGTCATATATCTGACGATTTCATATGCTCATCAGTTATTTAGACCTGTACAACAAAATGTAGTTGTATCGTAATCTACAAAGAACTTATTCAACATGATTGATATTGATCAACTTGAACTCAAATAAAATATATTTAATAGTGTTTTTATTGAAATCTATTCGGAATTATATGTTATGTACATTCATGAATGTCTACCTTCACTTTAGATAGATTCTCATAAAGATCTACGTAATTCTGGAATGAAGTTCAGATTACTTTTTACTAAAGTCATGAATTAGGAGGTCTCATTATTTCCTACACCTTTGGTCATCAAATAATAAACGATAGAGTAATTTATGAATCAAACAATTGACTCGTATAAATTATTATTGAAAGCATATTTTAGCGTATATCCTTGATATCCAAAAAGCTTTAAAACGAATCTATCTAAAATAGTTTTGTCAAATTAAATATTGGACAGACTTGTGATGTTCATGATTGTGAAATTTGTTTATCCTAGAAAGTATCATATAATTTTAAGGCGCTGATTTAATTAACAAGGATCATATAAAAATCTTTACACAAGTTTAGTAAAAATAAGACATTCGAATCTAAAAAGATTTTCAGATAGAACATCCGTTCATTTTGTTACATAACTGGACATAATCGTTATACACTTATTGTAAACAAGTGACTTTCTAATGCTTCAATATGAACTGATAAATTAAAAGCAGATTACTACATTGTTAAAACGGTTGGATTTCCACGTTTACACGTATGGGACGTAAATTTACCTTAGAAGAATATTTACACTAGATTCCCTCCCAGTGTCTATTCTACAGAACTTCAACACAACTCAGATCAAGAACACGTGATTAGTCTGAGTAGAACGTAAATATATTTCCACACCAAAACCCGACACAATCCAACCACAATGAACAATCGATAATTATAATTTTAAGGATAGGGGAATATATCAATCATCTGACTATCTACATGTCTGACTAAGCAGACAACCAATCATTACCATTCTCGCTCATACATCATACATTCTCAACCAAGTTACACGTACAAACTTTATTTTGCAAAGTGGTAATTGTTTCTATCATAAAAAATATTTTATTTTAGAGTGGTAAGCAACTTTTTGTATGAAATTCTTTAAAATTCACACTTATCTAACATTCATAAATTTTGTCTTTTGACATTAACTCTCTGATATTGTAATAAACTTCATTTTATCATAGGATTATTAATATTTTCTACCCAACTGGTAATTGATAAATATTAGAGTTTTTACAATTAATATCTAGATTATGTATAGTAGGAAACAATTTTAAAGAAAAAAATGAAACAACATTCTAGTGGAGTTTTATTTTCAGTAGTATATTCATGAATATCATCTCAGAATAGAAACTATTTTGAAAACCTACAACCCTCTTTTTTCTTCACATATATATATTGAATGAGTATTACTTGTTGGTTATTATACATTAAGCAACAAGTGTTCTGTTGGATATTAAATGAAAATTCATTATTTAAATGTGTTTTATCATAATTTCGTTTATTATTTTATGTTACATGTTAACAATGATCATCAACAACAACAAAAATTGTATTTAAGAATATACGTAAAAAAAGATAATGAAGGAGTTCAAAATTTCGGAAAAACATTTATCTAAAAAAGTTTGGATAAATTGTGTAATATGCTAAAACGAGGTTAGGCGTTCATTTAGAAGCGTTATGACGCCTCATGTTTAAAGTCGAGTTCCTTCGGAAATCACAAGGCTGATGCCCTTCTAACAACCAGAGCACACAATAATTTATGTACGTCATAACAAGGTTATTTTACCATAATTATTAGCTCAGTTAAAAGACATCAGAATGTAAATAATTTAAGTGAATAGGTTAAAACTGACAGAAAAATATATTGAAAGGAAAAAAATTGGTAAAACAAAGATGATGGGAAAAACACTTTGTTGAAAGTTACTAAAATAAATAAATAATACTCCATAGAATTTATTATACATGATAAAAATTGCTATTATAAATAAATAAGAATTTCGAATTCCATTCATATATGACTACCCAAAGAAATTATATCATCAGATGTTATGGACATTATTAACATGTATGCATCGCTTCCTGTTATTGAATGCATCAATGTTTTACAGAATTACTGTATGTTAACTAATTCGGCAAAGCAAGAGCAGCATATCTACAACTGAAGGACATCTGGAACTCAAATCAACTGTCAACCAACGCCAAAGTCAGGATTTTTAATACAAATATCGAGACAGTTCTACTATATGGGACGGAAACCTGGAAATCTACGAAAACCATCATCCAGAAGATATAAGTGTTTATTAACAGTTGTCTACGCAAAATACTTCGGATCCATTGGTCGGAAACGTTTAGCAACAACCTACTGTGAGAGAGAACAAATCAAATCCCAGTGGAGGAAGAAGTCAGGAAGAAGCGCTGGAAGTGGATAGGACATACATTAAGGAAAGCACTCAATTGCGTCACAAGACAAGCCCTCACATGTAATCCTCAAGGCCGAAGGAAGAGAGGAAGATCAAAGAACGCATTACACCGAGAAATGGAGACAGACATGAGAAGAATGAACAACAATTGAATCGAACTAGAAAGGAAAGCCCAGGACAGAGTGAGATGGAGAATGCTAGTCGGCGCCCTATGCTCCATTGGGAGTAACAGGCGTAAGTAAGTAAACAACTAGTTGAATGGAGTTAAAATTCATTTTTACAATAAATCAAGGTTGGCAACAATAAACAAATAAAATCAGTTTTCAATATTCTAAGTTTAAGATAGTGATTGACAATAGAATAACATAATTTCTTTTAACTCTTTGTTGTAAACATATGTTTATACCAAGTTATAACTAGAAAACATGATTTATAGGACAATAATTTGTGATTTTTAATTTCGAAGTTAATGATTTTGTAAAAATATTGTTTTAAAGTCATTATGAAACAATGGTATTTTTGAAGGACTTATACAATTAAGTAGTATTTTCCAAGGAAGTTTATAATGTAGTAACTGTAATTAAGTAGTTTAAAGAAATGTTTTGCACTAACTAAATGATAATTTTTAATGATACTCTAAAATAACTAAAAGGATAGCATACGTGATCAAAAGCGTATTAAATAACATGCGGGGAGGTAAATCATATAAATGATATGGGATTACTATTTCACTATGTCACTGATTTCACTTTCGGAATGTTGCGACATCTGTATACATATAATGTCCCAATTTTTATATCTTTCCCTAGGTTATAACTGTTTCAGTATCTAACAATAATGTTGTGTATTGATCATAAGCTTACTTATAGAACTTTAATCAAAATGGCAGACCTTCGTGAAACAGTGTTGTGAGAACGGCTCACGCGGAAGCTGGAAGAAGTTCAGAAAGAGCCGAAGATATTCCGTCCAATCATCTTTAGGAAGAATATTCCAGAATATATACATGTAGCTTTCCTATTGTACAAATACTAAAACCCCCCGTATTCTGATTGGATGATTATAATGATGAGTTCGTTTTTATCAAAAAACTATAAATACCTGATAATTTTGTGCCATATTTAACACTTTTTAGAATATCATTCCTTTCATTCGTCTTCTGTCTTCTCATTTACGACTTGGAGGGTTCTAGCGCTCGAGTGCTCAAGTTCTACGCGGCATATTAAAACTCTAAGCTCTGGATAGGATTTCTAGTTAATTTGTGCACATTTACCACTATACGAGTGTGAATTATTTCTATCCGCATTCAGTCACCAAATATACTTGTCTGTTGTAAACGAACATTGACAGCCATTCTTGACTTTTGCTTTCCTTATTAAATACTGGAATATTTATGAAACAATCTTTATCACAAGTTACGTGAAGTTTCTACGATGTATTTAAACAAATATATTTCTCCGATATTGCACGACCATATTCCACTGTCTTCGGTGGTTAACTGCTTCATAACCAATATGGATTAACTCCACTGGTCGCGGCTTCTCACTAGAACCCCGTCTTGTGCATGTAGGTTTTTACCAGTGGTCGAACATTGATCGAACCATGTATATCACATAAAAAGAAGTGTGTTCAGATATAGTTTTGATTTTCTTAGTGTTAAATAAATTTTAATCGACAATCTTCGTGTTTTTACTTGTGTTGTTTGATTCACTGTTTTACCGTTGAAGTACCAAGATTTTGTCACAGATAAAACATGTATTATTTGATCAATTTGAATGTTACGTACAGTTCACTGGTTTATTTATCAACCAGATTATCGTATTTTTATCATTTGAAGTTAGATGAAATAAATTAAGAAAATTAATTTGAGTTCGATGAGAGAATATTTGAACAATGGTTATTTTGTATTTCCTTATGAAATACTGATATTTTTTCGCATCATCGTGAAATTTTAAATTAAAACGGAGGATTGCAGAGATCGTAGTAATTTTCAATAGTTGACTTCATAAGTCATTTTAAGCCAGACCACCATTGAAAATCAGGAAGCACTTGACGGCTTAGTCGTCTAGAGGTTAAGCGTTTGTTCGTGAGATCGAAATTACTAGGTTTGGTTACCACATGCGGGATCGTGGATGATCACTGCTATGGAGTCGTATACTAGGACGAAACGGCCGTCCAGTGCTTCTAGGTTTTCAATGGCGGTCTAACCCTAATCGATTCATAGATTTGACTATAAAAAATTTTTAATTAACTACCTGACCTGATAATGGATCATAATGGTAAATGATTAAATCTCTATATTACACAAAATAACAATCATAATTATTAATAAGTATTGTATAGAATATCAAATTTATTATTTACTATATCTTTGTAGATACAATGTAGATGAAACATGTTTACTCTTGAAAATGTATGTCAAAATTACATGATTATCAAATCTTAAATAAAATAATGATTTAACAATAAGTTACATGGAAATAACAGCTGTTGTATTTCATTTTATTCATACATATACATATACAATTGATCTGTATTCTATACAAACACAATGAATAAGTCTATAAAGATATGGAAACAATCAGTATTATAGTGAAAGCAATACAAATATAATATAATGAAACAATTGTAAAATACAAATATCTTTTCTGTAAAATAAATCTTAATAAAACTACTTATTTAAAACATGGTAGAATGAAATAAGCGTCGTTGGAATAAAATTTTACAATGAGCTAGATTATATTGACTTGATTTTTGATGTTTTATGATTGTTTGTATCATGATGAATGATGCTACTGGATAATAAATTAAAAATAAAGTTAAAAGTATGTATTTTGTTTCAATTATGTTTGACTATCATAATTGTTACGTCAGTATATGTTGATGTAGGACAATAGGAAGTTGGTTTTCGTATGATTTTTACGGTTATATATATAGTGATAAACAGGATTCAAAACTAACATTATCGTATTATAAGATATAAACATTTCTTCTATAAATGAAAGTATACAGTTGAATTGTTGTAACATTAATATAGAGAAGAGGATGAAGAGTTCATTAAATTGTTTAGCTTACCGGAAAATTGATGTTTCAAATATATATATATATATATATATATATATATATATATATATATATATAACTTAGCTAAAAAGATGAAAACCGTACAATAATGAGGTGACATAAACATAATTATTTAGAAAAGTCACGAAAGATCACACAAAATCTTTCTTAGTATCTCGTAGCTGTAAAATCAATGGAAGAGATAATCTAAAAAATCACTACGTATTATCATTAATAAAGTACTCGTTGATGGAGATAACAAATACAGATATTGGAGTATATAAAACTTTGAGTTTCTAGTCATGTAATTGCTCTCTTTTATTTTCACAAACTTCTTTACAGAAATCTGACATGGATTTATGGTTGGAATAATATGAAAATAACAACAAGGAATATGTTCATAAACAATAATGTTCGGACATTTTTTCTTGATGTTATATGATAGGAATCGACCATTAATCCTAAAGAACACTTGAATAAACCTTTGAAAATATATAATTCGTAAGTAAAAAAACAGAAAAGGTTTTACCTATCGTAAAGTTCATAAAGTATTAGAAGTTGTTTTTTTAATTTTGTACAAAATCCTCAGTGATTGCTGGACTCTTTATGAACGCGGAGTTTTTATAATAAATATTTCGTCATATCTTCAACATTTCTGATTATGCGTAATTCATCATTCACATAACATTGTGGTCTGAAGCAAGTTTCACAAAAGTTTATGCTTTGTTCTTTAGGAGTCAACGAATTATCAGCATGAAGTATGGTGACAAACTACGTCGGACGTTTGATCAAAAGAACACTGAGAAGTAAAGTAGCATCAACTGAGACTAAATATCCGAGACTAAAGAAATCAGAGGTTTAAAATGAAGGAATATCGATTAGAAAGAAAACTTATTCTTTTTAACGATAGTATTCGCGCCTGCTATTTATGAGTTTTTGAAACATATTACAAAATATTTAGGTGTTGTATAAGGTAGTATTCCACTAATTGTGACTGCCATAACCTTGATTGGTACAGCATTCAATTCTACCATGATTATATAACGTGAAGTTGACATCTTAAATGGCGTCCGAGTAGCTGGAGTATCTGTTATTTTTCTCTAAATTTGTATTGCTGAAGTAATTTTCATCTCCATGATTTAAAAAAACATGGATTTTAATTACGTATATTGTGTCATTACTTAGATACATTCTCTGTAATATTCAATTAGAAGCAAAATACTCTATTTTCATTTGAACAGTTTTTCATTTATCATATACAAATATTTCCTACAAGTTTTCAAATTTATAAGCTTTAGAAAAGCAAGAATATCAACTAAAGGAGATTAAGACGAAGTCGTAGACTTTCTAGAAACTGGAACTAAGAAGTTGATATGGTTTTGTTAGTACAGTCTTCCACAATTTACCTGATAGCCGACATGATGTTATCATTTTAAAATCGTGCTAAATAATCAATACGTAAACTACTTTGAACTTGATGAATCTTACTGAAGCCATCTCTAATAAAAAGTTCAAATCAGCTTTATGTACTCAAAAAGATACAATTATCAATCTTGAAGTGTGCTAAAACTTCAATGTCTAGTAATTTGTTGTCAGACAGTTCATTTTTTGCAACTAGAAAATCAGTTTCTTTATTTTTCTTGCGTTTAATCTGAGTTATATTTCTTTTAATCTTATAAACAATAGTTTTACTATTACTACATACTTTTATTAAACTGTTCTCATGACCTTTTAAAAGTTTTTAGCATTTTTACATTATATTAACTTGGAAATATTCAACCACATAAAGATCCCCTAAAGATATTCTGTACTAATCTCCATTGATGAAAGTTTTTCTTATATGGTGGTACGAAGTTTGTATGTCGTTTTTAATGATTGATATTATTATCCTTTTTTTCTAAGTTTTCATCAGCTCAAGCGAATACCTTCTGATGGACCAAAAATTATATTAACTCAGAAATGATATGTTATAATATATCAATTATAAGCTATAAACACAAATAAAAGTTAAGGGACGTTACTTAAATCGGTAGGCTTGTGCGTATTCGAGTTGTATTAACTGGAGGACCGTCCATATAGTTAAGTTTATTTGGAGAGTAAATTGTATGAAAAATAAGTCAACGGGTCAGATAAAAATAGGCGATATATAAAAAGAATAAACTCAGGGCTCCACAACGTGAAGTATATTTAAATTCATCTCAATTCGTTACAACAGTTGTTATTACTTAAGTTAAGCATACAAAATGTTTTAAAATTTTTTAGACATCAGTCAATAGAAAAGATAAATCAGAAGTGTTCACTCTATGCTATTATTTAATTTATACAAAACGTTGCAATGAACCAAAACATTTTAGTGATTTAATGAAGAAAATGAATGAAAGAACCATTGTTACTTAAATTTTATTGTCATTAGTGATCATACATTGATGCATTATCAGTCCTTTATACTAAAAGCAGGAATAGGGTTAGTTTCGTTAGAGCCTAATAAGCGAATTTGATTGGAGTTACTCTGAATTTATGAAGTAGTATTAATTCATATGCGTTAATGCAAAACCTCAACTAATTGTAAATCAATACGAAATGTTTTAAGGGAATTAATATAATCTTAGGCCGAATCTCTTGAAAATTTTGTTTTCAAGATACATACCGTCACTATTGTTCAACAATTCCATTTACTTTGTGACATAAAGTAATGCTTGACACAATGGTTGAAAGTAGCTAATAAAGCTTGTTACGAGAAATCGAAAAGCATTATTCAATTGACAGTAAGTGTTTTGAAATCTATCGAGTGAATTCTTTTTGCATTTGGAAATTGTAGTTTGGATATGCTTTTTCGTGTTGGTGTAATCTTCAGTCTAGAAAAATAAATGAACTCTCTCATTAAATATGTATTATAGAGACCATAAGAATTTGGTAATATTCATAATATTCATATCAAACGTAGAATATAATAATTGAAAATGACTATGTTTTCTCGAGACTTATTTTGACTCAAGTCAATTACATTGAAAAAATATGCTTAGTTTCATGAAAATCTCTTGTACAGAAAAGGTACTCACAGTAATTTACTACATTGTGCAACGATAAATCGTCTCAAGAATATTGTAATTCACAATTATTGAATGATGGATATATTTAAGTTTTCACTATAAGAATGAATAAACAATACTGCCTATTAAGCACAGATGGATAGTAACTAGGAGTGGAATACAGGACGCGCGTTTCTTCCTAATTGGACTCGTCAGCTGGATGTACCTGCATATTAGGGTTGATGTTCACTCAAACCTGTTACCGTTCGCTAAGTGGATAACGCGATGGCATTTGTAGCGAATGATACAGGGTTCAAGTCCCAGAGTGAACGTCAACTCTGAGATGCACGTACACCAAGCTGACGAGTCCCAAACAGGACGGAACGCACGTCCTGTATTCGACTGCCAGCCATTATCCATCTTTGCTTATAAAGTTTGTGACTTAAGGCAATATCGAGGCAGCACACATAAAATGCAAATATGTCATAAAGAGACTGATGAATTGCACTCTTAAACATCAGTGGGAAGATTCAAGTAAACAATATCAAGTGAAATCAATACTGCCTATTACTTGGAAATTATTTAAATAAATTTAGTATTTAAGAGATAATGTCTATGTGAATAAAAAAATAATCGGGAACAACAAGAAATCAGAATAATAGTAACATACTTATTTAATATTGTGATAAAGTGATTTTGTAGTGAATGAGAGCGGAGGTGGGGGCAATAAAATATATTTGAACAGAAAATTACTGAACGTCTTAGTAAAATCTCAGAACCATACAGTAAATATGTCATTTGCAAAATATCAGCCAATCATCTCAGACTTCATTGTCCCTTCGATTCCGCACTAATCATTCTCTTTTCTTCGATCTTCTTAACCTTATGCCTCTAGGTATTTCACTTTCGATTGATGATACATATTAATTACATCTATCGAAATCAGTAGCACGCACCACAATTTATAATGAAAAATGATGACATTAATAATACTTTTTAATTACTGAAGATTTTTGTACGACACATAAAAATTATAGATTTAATAGTAGTGTTTTATTGGTAAAAACAGATTTATAATAACTTTTAAATTTTCAGATCAAATGACTTCTAAGTTGAAGATGATTATAAGTTAGTTGAATTAAGATGGTGCTCAGAAATCATAAGTAATATTGAATAAATAACTATTTTTTTCACTACTAACAAACTGTAAACACCCAATCTCACTTAGGCGATTTTTGTACTAAAGAACAAATCAAGTACCAGTGTTTTACAAATACGATGGATAGATGCTCTTTGGACACAAATATTGATAAAAAAGTTCTTTTTAAATACAGTCAATTCATCAGAAAGCGTTTTATAACATCGTAATTTTTCAGTCATGGTGATTTTTAACTAATTTCCAAGGATTGTTTTTCCAGTGTAAAAATATTTTTGGAAAGGTTGAAACTAATCTAAAGACTTACTACGATCGTTATGAATATTTTAATTTCCAAATACATATTCATCTTATATTTATTTCAGTCATTGCTCCTGGTTACTCATGAAACGAGTTATGAGCTTATTAAGACTAGTTACAGATATTTTATTTGTAGTGTACAGAGCTGATAAATGTTGGAATAAACAGGCTTTGAATTAATAATTAAATAAAGATATATATATATATATATATATATTTACCAACCTCAATGAGTAAAAGTTCGAATTTCTGACATTCTGTAACTTGTTGTAAGTCACTTCTTCGGAATAAATAAACAAATAACCCAATTAAACAAATGAAAGTCCAAATGATACAAAGGTAAAAACGAAGCATATTTTTAGCACAATCAAGGTCAATATACGTGTGAATATGCTAATGTCATATTATTTTTGATTGAAATGCATCTGAGTGAGATATTAATATGTGTGTTTGGACGCTTCGTGGTGGATTTGAAGGTTGTGAAATTTATAATATGAAGGAGTACAGTTAAAATTTACGTTTGTATATGTGTGTTACTTGTGTACGAAATGAGTAGAATTACATAAGAATGTTTGGATAAACAGTTCAATTTAAACCGTTAGATTCAATTTGTTTAACACGTTTTAAAGCACATAAATAATACAAAACGTTCTCACTGGCCATATTCCTTGAAGACCAAAGCACTTTCTATTCGATTATTAGCTACATACTTTAAACGTCCTTAAATTTTTCTAAGGTCTATAAATATAGTATTTTCATCAATACTTTAAATGAACTATGCTTTATTAATCAAATATCGGTATGGTTAATTTAGGAAAACATTTTAATTCTATAAAAAAATATGTTTAATTTTTAATAACTGCAATCAAGACACTGTACGAACTGAAAGGAATTATCAAATGAGAAATAAAATTTCTTGTCTGTTTTTTGGCTAACACTTTGTATATTTTCTAAAAGTGTATTCCTTCTATTTTTGTAGTACATACAAAAACTGATACAGTTTTTTACCATCCTTCAATTGACTCATGATCTCAAACTGTTTAAACTGCTACAATCTCTACAAAACCCCTTCTGATACTGTGGTGTGTGCTACTTATATTGATATAAGTAGTATGTGACGCGAGTTAAGGAACCTGATGTCTGGCAGTAGAAGATGAGGGAAGATCAAGAAAGAAAGAGCGACAACACAGTGGAATTTGTAAGAAATTGCATTAACAATAAAATGTGAGACAATGAATTCATGTTTGCAACGGCAACAGTCCGGTTTGATATGATGGAATGATATTTTGCAAATTAACGATTTACTATTTGGTTTTTTTATTTTGCCAAGTAACTCTGTAATATTGTTGTCCCCATCTGTGTTCTGTTCACTACAACACTAATAAAAATTAACTGAAGAAGTAATCAGTAACTTAAGTTGAATGATTATTTAAAAAATGTCTCGGTTGTATGCCGAAAATATGAAAACAAAAAATCGAATCTATCGTCGTATGTTGTTACACACTAAAAATAAATATAAAAAGGCTTACCTACTTACTTACAGCTGTGACCCGCTGACCAATACACTCCAACCCACTCTGTTTTTTGGCCTTCTGTTCTAGTTCTATCCAATTGTTGTTCATTCTTCTCATATCTGTCTCCATTTTTTCTGCGAAATGTGTTTTTTGACCTTCCTCTTCTTATTTAGCCTTGAGGATTATAAAATGCTATTGAACACTAAAGACACTAAAGACAATGATTGGAAGGTACCACGAAGAAATCATTTACAATTACTGATAGTATTTACCTAGTCTCTATTTCCTTGTTTACAAAAATCAGAACATAAACAAAGAAGAAGAATAGAAATGACCAACAATATTTGTGTTTGTTAAATGAAAATAATGACAATATTAAAAGTCATTAGTATTTGTTCATAAAAGAAAATGTGTTTAAAATGGAAACCGAATGGTAAAATAGTGAAGTTTAGCTTGAAAAAGTTCATACAACTAGTCATTTAAATAAACTATACTTTTCACAGTTTTACTTTCCTCAGAACACTAAACATAACGTGAGTAGCATAGTGGTTGTAAACAATAATATTATACCGTTCCCCTCTAAAGCGATCAAATTACATACTATGAATAGTATGTCGTATGAAATAGAGTATTTGCCATTATGAGACATTCGAAACTGTACTTTTAAGAAAAAGTATAATCATTTCAAACCGCTCATAAACTCAATCATTTAATATGCCATCCAAAACGATGTTACATGTTTAGTTCAGCATTTTATCCTCAGAAAAGATGACTGTAAACATTAGTGAATCAATGTATGACAGCTTTAATTTTAACGTAATCATAAATTATTGTTTATTTCTATGGATAATAATATTTTTATAAATTGAGACGCTTTTTATTAAACAAATTAATCTAATTTCAGTTACAAAATTGATTTATCTAATAAAGGAATGTAATGTATTACAGTATAAATGAAACTCATTCATAAAATTCCAATACATAAAATGCACTAAGCATCAAGTCTAGTTTGATTATCCATTTTATATTGATTATCCAGGGTGATAATTGTAATTCATTAAGTAATGGGGCATAAAAAGATGATATTTTTAAAAGTCTATCGCTATAATAGGCGAATTTGAATAGAGTTATTGTCTATCACAATCTAAAGTGAGTAATTGGCTATTAAATACTGTTGTCTATTCCCGTGAATTATTCACAGGTATGAATTGGTTAAGGGACATAGAAAGAAATCCCATTTGCTAGAAGGAAAAAAATGGTAGAATAATAATGGATGAAGCAGTTATTCTAATTTAAGCATTCACGAAAATCTGTATAAAATTAAAATCCATTTAACACGTCAAACGAAAATAAATAAAAAACTAACAAATAAATAAACAAGTAAATTTTTTGATTGAGATCATGAACCAATTGATGTTAGAACACCACTGAAAACCTGGAAGCATTGGACGGCGGTTTTGTCCTATTGTGAATTCCTTCAGCAGTGCGCATCTACGATCCCGCCCGGGGGAATCCAACCCAGGGCCTTCAGTCTCGTGTGCAAGTGCCTAACCGGCAGACCAATGAGTCGGCACACAATGATGCTAATATTTAACCTCAACCAATCCGCGAAATCACGCGACCATCTTCCAATGTAGTAGGGTAGATAATTGTCTCTACCCGACACAGGTTAGCTCCACTGGTCACGGCTTCTCACTCCGAGAATTCCCTTAGGACTTTAGTCACTGGTGTGCACATAGTAATTATCAATATAGGGTTGTAAAGATTATTAAGTCGCTGACTGGGATCATGAACTGGCTGATGTTGGAACACCATGGGAAACCTGGAAGCACTGGACGGCCGTTTCGTCTTACTGCGGGAATCCTCAGCAGTGCTCATTCGCGATCCTGCTCGCGGAAGCATAAATGTTTCCAATTGTATTGTTAAATTTATTTCATACCCTAATTGAATAATCTTACTGAATAAATAGTAGTTCTAATGCATAATGAAGAATCTTAAGGTACTCCAGTACAGAAGATGCTTAGAAAGACAAGTTACAAACGATAATGATTATGGAGTTTTTCAGTTTAAATTCATTATGAACAACAGAATTTCTTCATAGTTGCAATTATCGATTTCTAGAATTTCAACCTGTAGGTAACTAAAAGTGTTGAATGAAGATTTTGCGAATACTTTGTTATGTCGACTCGATGTTCGTTTTCATATTTTTTAAAATACTTATTGTTACCGAAAGTTTTCCATTTAATGAACTTTATTTATTAATAGACTTAAATCTAAAGAAATACTTTTTAAAAATTTACATAAAAAGGTTAATTGTGAGAAGGACTCGCTTTGCATAATGATCTGAATACAGAGTTTAATGTGATCAGACAACATACTATTCCTTAATGATCAATAAACAACCAGCGTTAATTGGTTATTGTTGTGAACGTAAAAAAATAACATTTTCTATATTTGACAAAAATTAGACGCCGAGTCATTATATCAGAAAATTGTATTTGAAATAATCTCGGCGATTGAAAAATAAACAATTCCAATATTTCGTCCAGCAAACTTGTCTGGACTTTTTCAGGGTCTAGATAAGTTTATTTAGTTTAAAAATATAACTTTCACATATTTTATATCTGATGTTGTGAGAAACATACACCAGTGATAAAAACAATTTTGACTCCAGTGTTAATTTATTCGCCACAAAATGTTTTGGTATCCAGTACTGATAGTATAAGAACAATATAAATATTCAAACTAACTTCTTAAATTCTATTTAGGAAATTTTAGAAACTATTGTTATTTTTTAGTTTTAGTGACAATTGATTCTGACAATAAAGTACAAGTGTTGTGACTGTTCAACATGAATAAGGCTTTAAGAAAGAGAAATTTGTAGTGGAAATGTATCTTTAGATATATTTTTCAGTTATCTATGTTGCATCCTAACGAGGAATAAATGAATTATAACTGATAAGAATTATTTATGGACTATATATATATATATATATATATATATATATATATATATATATATATATATATTCGTATTCCTTTCGATTGACCCATTGGCTATTGAGATACGATTTACCGTTTCTAACTGACTCCTGATTTATTAGTTACAGTCTTTCAGACACACCATCACTTTTGACTTGGTCTTGCATAATTGTTACTTCCTATTTCATGGCACGATGCGGTCTGATTTGCTTGCATATAAACTGTGTATGATTGAAATACATTATTCATACAGCGGAGAGTGAGATTGCTTTCTGAACTCAACGGACTGGGCTATACGAGAAAGACCAATAAAGATTCAGAGTTGACTCTAGGAGGCATGTACCTGTTAACTCGTCATTGGTTTGGAATTAGTTGATTAACAAATATAAGTATCTCTTTCTTTTTTTTAATAATTAATTGATGCTTTTAGTTTATCCGTAATCCTTCAATGTCATTCAGTACTCACTTGAAGAGCTTATCATTAATGAATTGGATAACGTTAATAAACGTTAACCTCAAAAAGAACAACGAAATGAGGGAACATGACAGTCTGCTAATAAATCAAGTGGACTGAGAAACACATATGAATATGAAAATTCTTTCTTTATCTGACAACCATCATTTACCGATCAAACTTCAAGCATGAACACAAAACGTTTTTCAAATTCATTACTTAAACGGGTTACAACGTTTAAATTTTTGGTTTAAATTAGGAATAATTATCAGTGTAAGCAACGATGGCTAGCAGTGGAATCCAGGACGCGCATTTCGTCCTATTTGGGACTGGTCAGCTGGATGTACTTGCATCCTAGAGTTGATGTTTACTCCTGGGCTGATCAATTGCAGTCATAAACAACAAGCAAAAAACAGCAAGTGAATTTAGTAATTATTGTATTTTTGTTTGCTTTTTTCTTAGCTAATAATTAAAAGTTAGTCCATATCTTAACGGTGATTAAATCAGGTCTCTTCTCAAACTGTAAACAAAATTCTACATTTATATTTTTTATTGAATGTTAGCTGATGAGACTGATAAAAGTCAACAGACATAGACAAATATTTTTATATGTAAATTATTGAGAAACTGTGTTAAAAGAAACGAGACTTTAAATTATCACAATTTTTTAATGCTTTCTCAAACTAGTCACAATTGTACTGCTTTATCTGAAAGTACCGAATTTATATATCACCACTATCAATGTGGATTATATTGACTTTTTGGAATACATTTTCATTTACTTCAATCATGTTACAAGATTCCATAATCCCGTAACAGTATTCTAAACAATCATTCAATAACATCTGTGATAGTGAAGTAGAATTAAATAAATGTTCAGTGCCTATTTGTTTTAAATGGTTCGTCGACAGATGTTTTTACGTTCCTGAAACAATCTTTATATCTAGCTAGTTATAACTGTCTATTGAACTAGTGCACTGCTTATTTAAATACAATGTATTTCAGTTGCTTAGAAAAGCCTTATTTTCTATTGTTTACTAACATCATTTAGTGTTGTTTACAAAATATGAAAATAGATTTGGATCAATTTAAAAATTAAATTAACTGATGAATTTAAGTGGGAAGAAAAAAACAACAATTTCGCGTTATCACAAATTTACGACACTTCTTACTTCTTTTTTGATAAAAATTCAGTGAATAAACAGATAATAAGGGTGACAACAACAAAATCACAAGTAATTGAATGAAGTAAACAATAGTGAATAATTTTATCAAATAAAAAAAATTAGGAGAATTCTTTTCACTGTAAGTGTAACAACAACGAAACGATTATTTAAACAGGAATAACCGTTTTAGATTAGAAATCAACTGGAACCATATATTTCATGAACGGACTGAACATGTCAAGAAAATTATTGTACAATGTTACCTATAAGTTATAGATATTGAGCTGATTGGCACACAACGTTAAGAAAATTTGAAAACTGAAGTATACTATAAACGTTCTGATTTTATGTTTTAGAACAATCCTTAATGTTTAACATTCGTCATTGCTCAATGATGAATCGACAGACGAAATTTAAACATCTTCATTTTACTCAGCCTACAGTTTTATATAAAAAAATTCATACTACACATGAATATAATTTTAGCATTCATCGTTTGTGATGATACAATTTTTAATATGGTAAGCTTCAAAGCAAACACTATTGTATTAGATTTTATTTTGATACGCCATTATACAATACCGTAAGTGTTACTTTGAAAATAATATAAGTTGAGGCTATGAACTCGAGTGTTGCATATTTTATCACTTTAGAATAATAAAACACTTAATTTATAGTTGATTCCGGTAAACAGATTGTTGGATTTAATCGAATTAACACTGCCAACCGGAGAGAAAAATTTGAATGAATTTTTTAAGATCTTGCAATAAGACTTACAGTTTCAAAGACTCCAAATAATAAATTAAATGTATGTTTAGACAGTTTAGATTTTAGGGAAAGATGAGAACGGTTTATGAAGTGAATAACAAAAGCTGAAAACTCAAATTAAATATTAATTAAGATTGATATTATGAATGAGTCAGTGTTGGAACATCATTGAAAAACTAGAAGCATTGGACGGCCGTATCGTTCCAGTAAAGGATTCTTTATCAAAGCTCATCCACGACCCTGCACCCTGGCCTCGAAATCAAGACCGGTTTCGCGAGCGAAGGTTCAACCCCTAGACCACTGGGTCGACATCAAGTGGCGTTAATGTCTAACGTCAACCAATTCAGGATACCTCGCTACCGTCCTTCATTGTTTTTAGTGAGTAACCGCCTCACAACATACATGGTTGAACTTCACTAATTACGGCTTCTCACTACGACCCCATGAATTACCTCTCGAACCTAGCCACTAGTGAGCACATGATAGTTATCAGTATAGGGTTGTGGAGATTGTTGTGTTTTGATTGAGATCTTGGTCGTGGTTGTGCACTGTTCATGAGTCCCATACTAGGACGAAGCGGTCGCCCAGTGCTTCTGGGTTCTCAACGGTTGTCGAACATTGACCCATTCATGATCTCAATCATAGCTCAACAATCTGTGTAACCGTATACTATTGAACATTAATTGATGGGTGGAAACAATCGCCTACGTTGATAAAATGCATAGATTTTCTAATGTTCTAAGCTGAACAGGGATCGAATGATAAATATCAAGACAATAGGGTGTAAACGAATAAATTTGTTCTATCTTATGTGAAAATTGTCCAGCGAATAACTTTAATGTAAGTGAAATAACACTTGCGATATCGAATGATGTCTTACGGGTGTATATTTTACAAATTTCAAACTTTATATTCAATGGAGGAAATAATGTGAACAACAGTCTTCCTAATTCATTTTATTCTAATTATTTCACGTTCTGTATAGAGAATATATTATGATATGTTACATCAATGTATTTAACCCCATTTATCATAATTCAAAGTACAACAGTGTATCAGTGTAAGATTATTAGTAATTAATTTTGAAATGATAATCTAATATTCATCTGTTCATGAATCAGAGAACTCATGACCATCATCGAAAATGTAACAAAATTTAGTGAAACAAGCAACATTTTATACAAATAAAAATTTTGTTACTAGCAACACAAATAACTTTAATAACATATTTCAATATTTCTGGAGTCAGTATAATTTGTATGGAGCATACCATAAAGCATAACTCCATCTAGAGACTCTCTGGGGCTACTGCCGGTCCAAAGTCCAGATAAAGGAGCAGGGTTGAGTATGCGGTTAGCGAGAACATCCCGTAGAGTACCGAACCGTTAAAAAAACACTGACCATAAAAAATTATACCATAAAGCGTACATTCTAGAAGCGGAACCCGACCATTTATCAATTCTTACTTATGAATATATGTAATATGATTTTAAAATTTCAGTTGTTCTAGAGAGTACAATATTCATTAATCCATATTATTCAATAAATTTAATGACATTAAACAGAGTTCTATTTCCATTCTTATATATGTCGGAATATGAATTACTTCCATTGATTTCAAAACATGATAATTATTAATGTAGTCAACTATTTTTATGTAAATTACAAATTTTGTATACAAATCATATAATGATTACATCAGAAAATAATTTATTACATTGATATTAGACAAAATAAACAACAAGAGGTACTTGTTTATAGAAGCAATAGTGATATTACAATTATAATCAACATCTGTTCAAATATTGCTACCTATTTTGACTAAAGAATTGTTTTCACATTTAAATATGGATATTGCAACTAGTTTAATAAGTTTCAAATTAACAGTTTCGAAAAAGATGATAACTTCAATAAGACCGCTCGAAAAATTTGTTCAAAAGAATACCTTGATGATGAAATTAATCTGATTACTAATGTTCTACGTGATAATGAATACCCATTGAAATTTATCCAGAAATATGCAAAAACCAATCCTCGTACAAAATACGATGGAGTAGAAAAGAAGACCTGCTTCTTACACTTACGTTTCAAAGGTGATGAAATTGCCGGAATAATTAATCACAGACTAAACTCTGCGTTGAAAGTGACCTACCCATCAGAAAAACTTATGACAGTATGACAAACGAACTGCTCACTTAAACAAACCGAAATCGACAAGTCCTCTTTTCTTAGCAGCTTCAACTGCAATTAAATTATCTTAATTTTTCAAATTCTATTTAATTATTATTACGTAACCTATCTCATGATTATTCAATTCCATTAATCTCTTAAATTATCACATAATTTATAAACTTTACTAAACTATTACACCACCCAACCCGGATTAATTCCTTTTGACCTTTGACCTGTTCTAGCATATATATATATATATATATATAGTTATTGTAATCCAGTTATTTACACTCATCTATGTCAATTGTTTTCACACTACCTCAATGTAAAAATTCTATCACATTTTTGGTTTGTAATCAGCTGACGAGAAATCTCGAAATAATATGAATTCATACTATTCTGCATCAATGTTTGCTCTTGCTCTATTTAAATTCATAAAGGGAACCAATTGCATGAAAGATATATAACAGTAAACAAGTGAAATTCGAGTTAGCCACAACTATATGAAATGGAATTAACTGTGAAAACAGTAAATATTGTCATTTCGCACTGAAGTTGTAATTTTTGAGAATGTGTACGTTTCACTTGTTGATGTGTGCATAATATATTTCTTGCAAATAATAGTGAATAGAATTCTCGTTTAATAGACTGGTTATTATTATGACTAAGGGGATGAGTAGACATCTCGAGGCTGCCCGAAACAACGGTTATTGGTTTCTTGACCTAATGTGGTCATCATCACTGAATGAGTTATATAGTCGGGTCTCAAGTCTTGAATTCAGCTGCTTGAGGATGATAAAATATGTTTAGTTTTCCGATGAGTTTACAAAATTTATCATACTGGTTAGAAGTTAGAAACACGAAATTCACAGGACGAATCTGTTTTAAGGGAATTTATTATCAAATTGTACAATCATATACATGAATATATTTGTATTAAATTTTAGATGTTAATTTCGCCAGATTATGAATGATGAGTAGACATAATGTTATAACAGAAAGATGATTATGATAGTCCATATCTTGCAGACGTTAAGGCAAGGATTGGCAGAGCAAGGACCGCATTCCCATAGTTGAAGAAGATATGGAACTCAAAATAACTGTCTACCAACCGATATCAAAATCACCATCTTCAATACGAACGTCAAGACGGTTCTGCTGTACGGAGCTGACACCTCGAGAACTATTACAACCATAATCAAAAAGGTACAAGTATTTATAAGCAATTATCTATGCAAGATACTCAATATCCGCTGACCGGATATCATCTGCAACTGACTATTGTGGAAGAGAACAAACCAGTTTTCATTTGTAGATGGGATTAGGAAAAGACGTTGAAGGTGGATAGGACATAAAATACGAAAATCATCAAACTGCATCACGATACAATGGCTTTCTTGAACTCCTGAAGGGAAACGGAAAAGGGAAAGATCGAAGAACACTTTGTCGGGAATCGGAAGTAGACATTAGAAGCACAAATAACAACTGGAAAGGGATTGTCGAAGACAGAGTCTAATGAAGAATACTGGTGGACGGATTATGCCTCTCCACGATGGGTAACAGAAGTATGTAAGTAAATACATCGTGTAAAATAATAATAATTAGAGGTTGTATAACTTCTACGAGATGTGTGCAAATAAAAAAGCATGTATAACGATAAGCCACCTCTTCTGATTTCCTCTTTCTAAACCTACCAGTTCAACTGCTTTAGAAAAGTAAAATGTATAGGATGTCACCAGTACTTGCTTTGAATAGAATATAACATCATATTCGGATGTGATTTTACAAAAGTGGTAGAAAAGCATCTAATAGATTTAATCTACTATTAACACTGAATAATCGAATTGCTAATTTCAAAATCATTTATCGAATCCGTACAAATAGTCCTTGACTCCATGGAACAGTAGATGCACTCACTATTCGTGAAATGGAGCATGAACTTCGTTTTATTTTTGTTGGGGACGATAGATCCCCAAACTCATATTTTTAAATTTTATCTTATCGATCGTCGAATCGATCAAATGTTAGATATTTTTATTGGGGTCAATTCATGAACTATCGATTAAAGGCGCAAATAGGTCAATTGATGAACTATCGATTAAATGTACAAATAGGTCAATTGATGAACTATCGATTAAATGTTCAAATAGCAGTCAATTGTTGATTAATGTTCAAAAATCTTCCATGACAATATCGATTGTAAATATTTGTATAAATACGCTTGACTTGTATGCTTGATCTGATCTGCCTGCCTGACTTGTTATCTGCTGTTGTCTGTAGAATACACTTTCTACACCTTACCCAGACTTCTTGATCGAGTTAGCAGAGTTGGGGACAACGGACCAGAATAGGCTATCGAGTCGCTGAATCATTGATCCTTCGTTCGTTCGAGTAAGACGCATCAGTAATCGCATTCAAGCAATAACGAAGCATAACAAATTGGCGACGGTGGTTTTGAATTATGGACCCTGCCAAACTTGAACTGTTACTTGAACAGCAGCTAAAATTGATGCAAATGTTAATGGAGACCAAGGTTACGCCTCCCTTACAGCCAAGCACGTCTAGTTCAACCACGGCACCATCAGTAGATGGCATCGCAAATAGCATAGCTGAATTTCATTACGATCCTGATTCTAATGTTACTTTTGAGATGTGGTTCAGGCGATATGAAGATCTATTTAAATTTGATTTCGCCAATCAAGATGATGCTTGGAAAGTGCGGCTGCTACTTCGTAAACTGGGTGCAAATGAGCTGGACAAGTATTGCAATCTGATCCTGCCGTTGAACCCACGAGACCGATCATTTGCAGACACAATTCAAACATTAAGCCAACATTTTGGCGATAACTCGTCACTGTTTAATACTCGTTATCGTTGCTTGAAGCTAACTATGAACGAAGATGATGATTTTCTTACGCATGTGGGCGTCGTCAACCGCGAATGCGAACGCTTCCGGTTAAAGTCCTTGACTGAAGATCAGTTTAAAGCCCTGATCCTTATTTGCAGTCTACAGCACCAAAAGTTCAGTGACTTACGAACAAGGCTACTAAGTCGTTTGGATCAAGAGCCAAAACTCACCCTGAGTGATATAGCTAATGAATATCAACGTCTCATTAATCTTCAACGAGACACTTCTATGGTCCAGAATGGTGGGTCTAGCCGATTTGAAGTACGAGCGGTGCAACAGACACCTCACAAAAACAAACACGTCCCCGCTTCATCCAGTCCATCTCACTCCAGCTCTAGACGACAGACTAAAGCAACTCCTCCTGCTCCTTGCTGGCAATGTGGTGCATGGCACTACGTTCGAAACTGCCCATTTAATCAACATCGATGCAAGAAGTGTAAGGTTATTGGTCATAGGGATGGTTTTTGTCTGACGAAGAATACTCCAAGTCAATCCAGAAATACCAAAAAGACCCTTCCTAGATCCCGCACCAATTCATTGAGCTTAGTATCTTCGTGTCAAAGCTCATCACCAAGTCAGAGAAAATTTATTACTGTTGACATTAATGGGCATTCATCTAAATTACAAATAGATACAGCATCAGATGTCACTATCCTTTCTCGTAAGACTTGGATCAAAATGGGCAGCCCAAACTTGCAGCATACAACGCAAAAGCCTCGTACTGCGTGTGGTAACTACCTTCACCTGCTAGGACAAATGGAATGTACAGTCACTTTCCGTGATTTGGCATTTGTTGAGGTATGCTACATAACGCCAGCTGACCTAAATTTGCTCGGGTTAGATTGGTTCGACCACTTAAATTTAGCTGATGTCCCGTTGAATACCATATGCAACCTGGTATCACAACCCCAACTACGACAACAACCACACGACTTGGAAGCTTATACGAAGAACCTAATGACGCAGTTTTCGACTATTTTCCAACCTGGATTGGGTCGCTGCTCTGCCATGAAAGCAACACTTCAATTGAAAACTGGGGCTAAGCCTGTTTTTCGCCCAAAGAGACCTGTCCCTTATGCAACATTACAAACAGTAGATGAAGAGTTGAACCGCCTTCAACAACAAGGAGTTATCACTCCCGTTTCCTACTCTGCATGGGCAGCACCTATTGTGGTTATTAAGAAGGCCAACGGCACGATACGTATATGTGCTGACTTTTCAACAGGTCTCAATGCAGCTCTAGAACAACATCATTATCCCCTGCCTGTTCCCGCAGACCTATTTACCATGCTGAATGGGGGAAGATTTTTCGCTAAGCTGGATCTAGCTGATGCTTATTTGCAAGTGGAAGTAGATGAAGCATCAAGAGAGCTGTTAACTATCAATACTCATCGTGGTTTGTTCCAGTATAACCGTCTACCTTTCGGAGTCAAAACTGCACCATCTATTTTCCAGCAACTAATGGATACCATCCTATCAGGTATCTCGGGAGTCGCGGCTTATTTGGATGACATTTTAATTGTAGCAACGACATTAGAACAGCTACGAGAACGCACGACATTGGTACTGCAACGCATCAGTGACAACGGTTTCCGGTTACGCCTAGAGAAATGCCAGTTTTATTTGCAGTCGGTAAAATACTTGGGGTTCATTTTCGATGCCGACGGCCGCAGGCCGGATCCTGAGAATATCCGAGCTATCAAACTGATGCCAACTCCTACTAATGTCTCGTCACTACGTTCCTTCCTGGGACTTGTCAGCTATTACTCAGCGTTCGTTCCATCGATGCATGATATTCGCGCCCCACTGAATAGCTTACTGCAGAAGAACAGCTCTTGGAACTGGACTAAACAGTGTGACGCTGCCTTTTGTAAACTGAAGTCCATTATTAGTTCGGAATTGCTGTTGACACACTACGATCCAGCCATGCCGATCATCGTAGCTGCAGACGCTTCCGCCTATGGCCTAGGCGCTGTTATCTCCCATCAGTTCCCGGATGCATCGGAAAAAGCCGTTATGCATGCTGCCCGCACACTAACCCCAGCAGAAAAAAATACAGCCAGATAGAAAAAGAAGCTCTTGCACTTGTGTTTGCTGTGCGCCGTTTCCACAAGTTCCTGTACGGTCGGAGATTCACGCTTCTCACAGATCACAAGCCTTTACTCGCAATATTCGGGTCGAAATCTGGCATTCCAGCTCATTCAGCAAATCGCCTTCAGAGATGGGCTTTAGCACTCTTGGGGTATGATTTCGAGATCCAGTACCGACGCACTCAACAATTCGGTCAGGCGGATGCCTTATCACGACTCATTAGTGACCAGTTGGCGGCTGAGGAAAACACGGTAATCGCATCTCTGCTAGCGGAAGACCACGCCGAATGTTATCTGACGACCGCAATACGAACTTTGCCGGTATCTGCAACGGACATACAAAATGCTTCTAAGAGCGACCCCATCATCAAGAGAACTATGAGCTATGTCACCAACGGTTGGCCGACTAAGAAGTTTGATGGTGATATAAAACAGCTGTATCAGCGGCGGGATTCTCTATGCATTGTGAACGACTGCTTGATGTTCGGAGAGAGAGTGGTTGTGCCAGAATCCCTTCGTGCAAAAGTGCTGAAACAGTTCCACCTTGGTCATCCGGGGGTTAGACGAATGAAATCCATAGCCAGGAGTCATGCGTATTGGCCGCTAATGGATCAACATATAACAGAATTGGTTGGGAAATGTATGCGGTGTCAGCAAGCGGCAAAAATGAACGCCAAAGTTCCACCAGTTTCATGGCCACAACCTGATCATCCTTGGTCCAGAATACACGTCGACTTTGCAGGCCCGATTAACGGAACCATGTATCTAGTTGTAGTCGACGCCCTTTCGAAATGGCCTGAAATCAACCCTATCATACCGCCAACGACAACTAAAACAATACAGATCCTCACAGAAATTTTCTCCCGAAATGGTATACCAGATGTCATTGTATCTGATAGCGGTTCACAGTTTACCTCAAGCCAATTCCAGTCATTCTGTCAACGACTAGCCATAAAGCACTTACGCTCGCCACCATACCACTCGCAGTCGAATGGGCAAGCAGAAAGGTTTGTGGATACGTTCAAAAGAGCCTTGGCTAAAACAAAAGGGGAGGGGACGCCAGCAGACGCGTTGCAAAATTTCTTATACGTGTATCGAACAACACCAAATGAGACGTTGCCTGAGCGAAAGTCCCCAGCAGAGATCCTAATGGGAAGAAGACTGAAAACGATCCACAGTCTGATGCATCCAAGTAATGCACCGACACCAGTACGGACAAAGTTTGAAAAGCGATCCACGTACGAAGTGGGATGTCCGGTGTTTGCCCGTGATTACAGACCGACCCATAGTCCATGGACAGAAGCGCGAGTGGTCAGAAGAATTGGTCGAGTCATGTACGAAGTTGAGGTAGGCAGCGACAGGTGGCAACGCCATCGGAATCAGTTACGCAAACGGTTAGCACCAGACTGCCCATCAACAGAATCAAGTATTCCTCTTGACATCCTGCTAGACACATTCAACTTACCGGCAAACCCACCAAAAGAAAAACCTCAACAACAAGCTGAAACACGTCACAGACGGTGGCCTATCCGAGAACGGCGAGCAACAGTCAGGATGCAGGTTGACCCCAGGAAAGCCCGCTATTAAAGGGGGAGGAGTGTTGGGGACGATAGATCCCCAAACTCATATTTTTAAATTTTATCTTATCGATCGTCGAATCGATCAAATGTTAGATATTTTTATTGGGGTCAATTCATGAACTATCGATTAAAGGCGCAAATAGGTCAATTGATGAACTATCGATTAAATGTACAAATAGGTCAATTGATGAACTATCGATTAAATGTTCAAATAGCAGTCAATTGTTGATTAATGTTCAAAAATCTTCCATGACAATATCGATTGTAAATATTTGTATAAATACGCTTGACTTGTATGCTTGATCTGATCTGCCTGCCTGACTTGTTATCTGCTGTTGTCTGTAGAATACACTTTCTACACCTTACCCAGACTTCTTGATCGAGTTAGCAGAGTTGGGGACAACGGACCAGAATAGGCTATCGAGTCGCTGAATCATTGATCCTTCGTTCGTTCGAGTAAGACGCATCAGTAATCGCATTCAAGCAATAACGAAGCATAACAATTTTGCCTTTATCTTTATTATTACTACTACTGCTACAACTACCTTTAAAGGAATGTTTCACTTATTTTCACTCACATTTTAATTCAACGTTAGCTCATTTGCTTTGCATGCCCTTTTATTTGCACATAAACTTCTATTATTAATATTGCTTACACGACATAATTTAATATCAAAATCTATATATTACATGATCATAATTATTCATTTCTCGTATTTTCTCCGTGAACTATTGGTGAATAAAGTGTTGTTATTATTAGTTAAGTATTTATAAATTTCTACCGAACATATTTGTGTCATATACTGTGGAATACTACCATATGAACTTGATTATTTTTGTAATCTTTTTCAATCTCTAATCAAGAACAACTTAAAATGTGTGTATGCAACTATCCTGTTACATCACCTCATAGCAACAAACATATTTTGAATTAAATCTAATTTTTTATTATCGATTTTCATATACCTAGACGTATTCATTAGAAAACAGAGTGATTTGGTTATAATAAAAAAAAACCATTTTAAAGTCATATGCTACCAAAGATTATTAGGTAATTCATAATACTGAGTGAAGATCTTTCTTTTAATTTATACATTCTGATTTCTATTTTATGATTGTACCAAATCGTCTTCGATACTATAATTAATGGTAATTAGTTTGTCAATAGACATTAGGAAAAGTTATATACGTCAGTGAAATTACTGTTTATTTTACTCCATTTGAATCATTTTTGGTAAAACAATTTATACTAGCTAGTTTCTGATAATTTAAATTTATAACTGTAAATATTGACGACCATTATAGTTGCACTAATTTAGATCGTTAACATTAAGTGGCGTTTTTGATGTATCAAACACGAATCCTTAAGTTTCCTAATGTAAACCAAGTGTGAACGTATGCCATTTATAGAATTCGATATATCTTCATGAAATAATTAGCTAAGGATACTCTCTGCAATATTTCATACTATACTTAAAGTTTGAAGTATAATAAATTGATTACACGTTAGTCTTTGTAACCGAATAGCAGAATTTTATATCGACCTTCGTGAGTAATTGCTAAAGTCAAACAAAAGCACTGAAATATCCAATACAATCTCTGCAGATTAGTTTGATTAGGACATATGATAATATACAGTCTTTCTAGCAATAGCTAAAAGATGTACGAATGCTTAAATGGATTTTAAAAGAATTCCAGAATTTATTGTAAAAAAAGGGCAGTAATAAAAAGAATATTATCCCTAGGTCCTCTACACACATAAATTCATTGAGAAATGCTCATAAAACACATACTCAATTGCAAAACGAACTGTAAAAGCCAGTTAGATGATTGTAGTAACCTATTTTCAGTGACTCCAGGAAGTCATGTGTAGATTTCTGAAGCCCACAAAATTGCTCACCGTTAAACAGAAAAAAGTTGATGATCGTCTACGAAATAAGTTGAAGCAAACGAGACATGAATGATAGTGAATAAACTGACACTTATGTTTATCTTCATCTCTGTGAACATCTGTTAGCTGTCGAAAATGATAATATATCTTTGCGTATATTAATACATCTAAACAACTGTTCTAATTTACTGGATTGATGAAACGTCAAACGCTTTAATACTAAGAACTAGAATTATATCTGAACAATTGTAGACATTTAACATCCAGATCAATCATTAATCAACTTATATACCGAAATTAAAAAAAAAACTTCAACGTCGAGACTACAAAATCAATATCTGGTCGAGGGAAAGACAATCGAAACATAATTACTAGCTATGTTGTACATAGAGATATTGAATTTTCAGAAAGAAACTAATCAACTCAGGGATGATAAAATCATTGCAATTTTTTTTTCAGAAGCTTAGATGAGGCATCTCGTACACCGGAAAGTTATATCCAGAATTCACATGTTTTCAATGTAACAAAATATAGCGAACTACAATTAATTTTGCAAACTAAACCAAATGTTTATTAAGTGTAAAATATTTCTACGCTTACATATTGATAGTTCATGCAGGTACACAGTTATTATGTTCGACGTTACATTTTTTAAAAATCGAGTATTCTCAACGACAATTGATTAAGATTGAGATCTTGAACCAATTGATGTTAGACCATCACAATTGAAAACCTGGAAGCACTGGACGGCCGTTTCGTCCTATTGTGGGACTCCTCAGCAGTGCGCATCCAATTGATTAATTTACTTGGACAAAAGCTTTGTAAATAATTTATTTTCTAAAACCATTTTTAACTTGATATGAGTTGTTCACTAAAATATTTCTAAGCTAGTAATTTACATTAAAATATTTGTATCAGAAGGGGGTTTTGTGGAGATTGTAGTGATTTCAGTAGTTGAATTCATGGGTGAATTGAAGCTAGACCAGCATAAAAACTGGAAGCACTGGACGGCCATTTTGTCCTAGTATGTAACTCTTCATCAGTGAGCGTCCACGATCCCGCTCGCGGAATTCGGACCCAGGACCTATCGCACTCGCACACGAGCGCTTAATCACTAGAACACTGAGCCGGCATCCAACGGTGTTTATGTCTAACATCAACTAATCCACGAAATCGAGCGACACATCAACCATTGTCATAAGTGAGCTACTATCTCACAACTGACTCGGTTGAACTCCACTGGTGGCTAGCGGGACCGTGGATACGCACCACTGAGGGGTCCCACATTAGGACGAAACAGCCGTCCAGTGGTTTCAGGTTTTCCATGGTGGTCTAGCTTCAACTGACCCATAATCTCAACTATTGAAATTAAAATATTTGTTTCTTCTTATGATTATCAAGCACCTATCGTTTTGAAACATTCCAGTGTGTTTTATTTCAATTAAAATTTAATTCAGTGGAAAAATAGTAAATTAAGTTCATTAATTAAATTTCATTGTTAATTCCAAAAAGGGTGTATAACTAAAAGTACCAACGATTGTGTTTAATTCATCTTTTTCAAATAGGATATATCACGAAAACAACAACCAAGGCACTTGCAAGTCTAAAACATTCAGTTACATGGGCTTACTGGCGTGGAAATTAAAGCAATACATTAAAAGGAACAATATAAGATTATCATCAGGCTTCACTCTAATATACATGTCTACTTATGTGAAGAGTTTAAACCAATCAAAACAATCGCTACGTAACTCTATCTTGGCACATCTGATTGGCATTGGGCATATAGTAAATAAAACTGAATCATTTTGAATGATCTATTGTATAACTACGATTTTTTACAATGGGGTTCAATCCTGTCTACAATGTATAGCAGAGACCATATGGATCCGAGCTCATAACCCTAGTTTTTATGTTCAGAAGAAATTCGTGACAGCCTTATCCCTCCCTTAGCCAGATTTAACTTAATAAAAGATTTTATTAGTTTTTTCCCAACACTTATTTGTTTACCATTTTTCACCTTTTAACATTTATATTCTTTAGTATTTAGTTGTCTAAACACTTTTTATTACGTGATTTTAATGTTTTGCGATTATTATAGTAAATTCCATTTATCTGAGTTTGACCTACTTTCTATATTGAACTATTGGCTATTTATTTTATTTTTATCACTACAAATGCACCTGTCCTTTTACTATCGATTTGTACTTTTTACTTATTATGCATAGTGATACAAACTATTTCATTGTAATCACTGGCTCACAAATCTCTTGATTGTTTTAAAAAATTTCGCATAAATAGTCATGTATAGTAAATCCTGATGACTATTTAATTGAAAACAATATTGTACACTCATGTGTTGTTCTAGTTTAATGCAGTGTTTAGTACTGTTTACTTGAACAATTTCATCAAAAAAATTGTGTTGCATAAACGAAGTAGACACTGCCTTAGTTCAAACACACATTAGCTGATATTTTGAAGGAAATAAGAAAGTCTAGCTCACTCAACTACCAAAATCTGCGTTTCAAACTTCAAAGATGGGTTTGTTAATGGTATTTTATTCACATGACATCTATTTTGAAGTTTTACTCCCTGATTATATTGATTTTCACAGTTGAAATTACCAGTCGATCTAAGCCATAACGCCACCGAAAATATGGAAGTACTGAACGGCCGTTTCGTCCTAGCGCGAGCCTCATCAGCAGTACTCATCCACGATCAGTCAAATGGAACTTGAAATCAGGACTTTTGGTCTTGCGCGAACTCCTAACCTCTAGACGACTGAGCCGGCATCCAATGGTGTTAATATTCATATTTGATCTAAGTAATCTTTGACTATGTCAATTAAGACATACTTATATTCTGTCCAGCTTATATGTTGTTTCTGGTTATTTGTTTTAAATGTAGGTTGTTTTTTCATACCACCCTAAAGTAAATAGTTCATACTCTTTTTATTAAACAGAATATATTCGTTCAACCAATTACTTATTAAGCTCGAAATAACGCTTACTCATATCTTGACAGCTCAAGCGGAAATAAAGTACTAATACGTAAAAGCATTTCATAATCATAATAATTCGATCGTTATGTTGACGTTAATCCTGTAGTAAGCTTTCATATTAAATTGTTTATTGTAAATTCGCAACAATTAATTAAGTTCAAGATTATCCTTTAGCTATTCTTCCAACTTCTAATTATTATATCTGAATGTATGTATAAAATTATGAAATCAAACATCACTACTATTGTTTAATTCATGTCAAATAAGACAGCTTAATCTGTTATATAATCCAAAAAACTAACATCAATCCTTTTTTAACCATACAATAATTTATCCATTTAATGTGCTAAGAGAGAGGTATCGTTCAAAATTTACTAAATAATGATTATAACAAAAAAATGTAACTTGATTTTATTGTATAATTGTATTTTAAATTAGTCAAAGAAGAACTGAATTGTAAAACTACATTTGATTTTCTTCATTGTTGCTTATCAAGTTATATTGGATAGATAAGACATTAGGTTAAATCAAGTATTCAATATTGTTTTTATTACTGTTTGACTACCAATTAAAGACGTTATTATCCGGTGGACAAAATTGTTAGGTGGTCCAATTGCCTAATGTGATTTGCATGCATTATTCTTATGCTTTTATTCGTATTTACTTCATCGGTGACTACAAAATTACTGTGGTTTGTATTTAGCAATTCACTTGTCTGTACGCAGTCATCTAAATCAGAACGTTCATTTTTTACTCGTTGTTATTTACCAAACGATCGATATTTTATCCTCTGCTCTTGAACTTTTTAAGAACATGAAGTAAAAAGACATAAGCTGTCGTTTGAATTAGATTTCCTTTATATCATAGTTTGTTTACTATTTCTTGAAAAGGTACGTAACCCCAGAGTAGTAGCAATCCTCGAATTATTTCGATTTTAATCTTATCCATTTGTCGGAATGTTTCTTATCTAGTTAATAAGAAAAGCTTTATGACTGACTACTGGATTTTGAAAGATACAGTTTGTAAATGGCATTTACGGTATCAATTTTAGCACAGAATATTGCAAACTATCAGATGATAAATTGAACCTTATTATCAGAATAAACTATATATATGGGAGAATAAGGTGGGGTTCTGTAGATGAATCAAATTATGATAGTTTATGTATTACTTACACAAATACCAATATACTGACAAATTTATTCTTGCAAGCAATTGAATAGACCTTTACAATTTCAAATGGATAAATATTTGGCAATTTTAATGAACTTCCCTGAATGAAATTGGATAGAAAAAAAATGACATCTAAATGAATACCGAAAAATTACTTTCTTCTGTTTTATCTTATTAAATAGTGAGAACTAATAGTAAATTAATCTCTGCCATAAAAGTACGAATGATAAACATCAATTTGTTTCACTCTCGTTCATTTACCAATAGAGTAAATAGACGTATTTGTTGCGTAAATAGTTTTACAGTTAAGTGTATCCACTGAAATAATTCTCTCTTAACGATTAAATGTCTTATAGGGTTTTTTTTTAAAGAAAAAATTCTAATAAATCATGGAACTCTTTTGGTCATTTTATAAAAATTCATTAGTGGAACAAAAAGGAAATTTCAGACAATAATAGTTTCTTTATTGTTGAGATCAACGTAATCATTTCGGATTTAATCTAAATAATGCTTAGTTGACATTGAACTTATTTAAATCTTTATATCAAAATATACAATGAATTATATCATAAAATTCATTTTTGATTAAAGATAAGAAAATTATCAGTTTTAAATATGTAAAAAATGATCCTTCTGTAATGAATGAGAACACAGACAGATACAACCAAATGTTTTTGATTGAAATCATGAAGCTAGACCGCCACGGAAAACCTGGAAGTACAGAACAGCCGTTTCCTCCTAGTACGGGACTCCTCAACAGTGCGTATTTACGATCCAAAACCACGCGAGATTCGAACCCAGGACCTATCAGTCTCGCGCCAGGCGCTCAATCAACTAGACCACTGAGCCGGCATCCTCTGGTGTTAATGTCTAACTTCAACCAATCCATGAAATTGAGCAACCATCTTCCATTTTAGTGACACCTGTTTCTTCCCGACACGGATTAACTCCACTGGTCACGGCTTCTCACTAGAACTCCGAGAATTTTCTGACGAAGCTAGTCACTAGGCGTGAGACTCATAGGTCCTGGGTTCAAATCTCGCGTTTCGAGGTCGTGTATGTGCACTGCTGAGAAGTCCCATACAAGGACGAAACGACCGTCTAGTGCTTCCAGGTTTTCCATGGTGTTTTAGCTTCAACTGACTCATGATTTCAATCAAAATCTTAACAACCAAATGTATTTAAACATAAGATTACGGTAGTACCCACCACACTCATCCCCGCCTTAAAGCAGTCGTTCTTGAGATGGTTCTACTCACCGCGTCACTTTCTTTTTTTCTGCAGTCTGTGCTACACTCTCCGTCATAACGTCAAGTCTGCGGTGCGCCGACCTTCATAGTTTCGTTGACCCCCCAGGCCATCTACATTCGATTTTTGAACAACAGCTGCGCATCCCACAGCTCCTCTCCGTCGAAAGTACCACCTACAACCAACGCCGCCTCACAGGAACACTCCACTCAATGTCACCTTCCCGTATCAGACCACCACAACTAGCACCTCATATACAGGCTCCGCAAGGGCGTCCGCAGAATATCACCTTCTTCGCCTTTTGGTTGGCAGCGACACCAAATGTAGTGGTGGGTGCTACTGATGTCGACAGATATAAGTAGTAAGTATTATTAATCTAAAGTGAAATGCCTGGCAGCAGAAGATCGAAGAGAAGAGAACGAGAATAGAAAATGATTGGTATGGTAATGAAAGAACAATGAAGTCTGAGAGGATTGACTGATGTTTTGGAAATGAAGTATTTACTGTATGGTTTTCAGATTTTACAAAGACGTCCTGTAATTTTGTGTTTAAATAGATTTGGTTGTACCCTCCTGTGTTGTCGTTTACTACAATTCTATTCATTGATAAGTAACATCCAAAAACAATGATTACAAAAGTAGTCATTAAATCTAAGCACAAATCAATAAATACTTCTAACTAGGTTATAATATTAAACAAAAATACAACAACATATTGAAGATTGTTTTTGGCGTTGAGATTTATTATGAAATCTGTTGTGATTTATCGAAAAAAATTGTTTTCTTCTTATTTAAGAATTAAACATTGTTCTAAATAAACTGATTTTAAGTTTTAATCTTTTGTATCAAAAAGATACAATGTTGACAGGATATTGTTCATATCTATATGATGCTTTTATATCGCTTATTATCTAGCTCAGTTAGCATATTATTATACTATCAGTAGTTTCAATACAAAGATGAAATTTCTAAGATAGGGAATAGTGGACATTAGAATAATATGTCGTTAACTAGGCGGTATTATGTTTAATACTAAATGACTGTAAATAAAGCAAATATATTCGGTTACTTAATGTCAAATACGAATTAACAAATATGTCCAATGGATAAAAAATTTTAACAACGCTGGAAGCATTTGAAATAAAATATCAAGAAAAAAATAGTGTTAGAAAAGTGTTCCTTTACGGTAAATGATCTTCACAAACTAGATGTAATAGACAAAAAGGATTATATCTTTTTCTTTCAATAAATCTATGTGGTTGCTAAATTAACTTCGGTAAGCACTTTTTCAAACTCTATTCCACACATAAACAGGTAGACATTTTGACGAAGTTTGTATAAATGTATACGTTGCAAAGAAAAATTTTTAAAAAAAACGTTATCGTGACTAGAAAACATACTGGATCTTATTTCCTGGGAACAAAGTTGTTGATAATAGTTATATTTGTTGTCTTTTTATAAGGTTTCTAAAGTTAATTGAAGACACAACCCATTTAAATTACTTACTGATTATTTTCTGTAAAATGCAATAATTTTATGACTAACATTTTTTTTGATGATTTCGGTTATCTTTCATTGTCAAACGGCGCCAGAATCGTTCATTGCTATATATATTTTTTTATCATTAAATATAATAACCTAGCTGTTATATTGAGAAAATGTTGGCACTTAACTGCTATTTCACATTATTATAATCTCTATGACATTATGGTTGACCAAAATAATTTATAAATCATGTCATTTTACACAATTAACGCGTGAAAATTTCTTGTTCACATATTGTATTCCATTTTATATCTACCTTACCATACCTGTAAAGCGGTAAACGTTATGTGTTTACTTTCAGAAAACAGTCTATTATTGACATTTTAAAATTTTAAAATTACACTAATCGAAAGAAATGAATGAATATAATAAAACAATAAAACCTAATCAAAAGGATACCCACTTAATGTAAAACGTTTAGGAAAGCATAACATGTTAAAAGAAATAAACTTGTAAATGTATAAGAATGCTCATTAAATACAGTGC
Source organism: Schistosoma haematobium (assembly GCF_000699445.3). Lineage (NCBI taxonomy): Eukaryota > Metazoa > Platyhelminthes > Trematoda > Strigeidida > Schistosomatidae > Schistosoma > Schistosoma haematobium. The sequence goes on along the minus strand of NC_067197.1, from coordinate 20,292,840 downwards.
TGAAAAACTAACATTTCAAACCAATGAACCTCAGTATGTAGTTTTAGCACTCGATTATTTTATTATTCCTTTCTACACCTCAATTTATTAACGCGTTCAGGAAAAACATCAAATTGACAAAGCATAAATGAATGCGTGAACAATCCAAATAAATAACTATCATATAATATGATGAAAACGATTAATAACTACAAGTTGAGTAAATAAATATTCCTATTTTGAAATAGTTCCCAGTCATGGATCTATACTGTTATATATATATATATATATATATATATATATATATATATATATAAGTATAAAATGAATACCAGATAGGTGATATTAGGCCAATTTAACGACATATCTCATAACCGATTATTAAAAGAAAAATTACGCAGTCAGTTAGTTATCACAACTTATTATGTAAGATTTTGAATTACGTTTGAACTTTAATAACTGAATGTCTGTGTTTACTGCTACCGGTGAATTAATAAGACATGCGTTGTCAAATTATTAAAATAGATTACATAAGAAAAAAAGTTAGTAATTCAAATCAATAAAATTGAAGTGATTGAAAAATATTTCCAAGAAACATCAGAGTTACTAAGTAGGAAACTAGAGTAAATTAGGAGCCTTTTCACTCTTTTCTACACACAAAAATTGAGTTCATTGTTGTGCATTCCTACGGCCTTCAGGTTTATACAGCAGGTTATTAGTAAATACTATCTTATTACCTGTTTTGTAATTTAATTTCCTAGATAATATTTGTTTTAATGAAACGTGAATTTCTTAAAAGTTGTGCAGATAAAGTAGTTTAAAACACACCATTTTGTTACTAAGTTTGATATTATCACAGCAAGTGAAGAAATGTTTTGGATTTATACAAGTTCAATGCAATTAAACAGAATCGAATATAAACTTACCTAAGCCGCCCACGAGCATTCTCTATTCAACTCTATCCTCGACAGTCCTTTCAAATTGTCTCTAAATGTTATTCATTCTTTTCTCGTCTGCTTTCAATTCACGACATAGTATATGGTTAGGCCTTCCTCTTTTTCATTTCCTTTCAGAATTTCTGATAAGCGCTTGTCTCGTGATGCATTTTGATTATTTTCGTATTGTATGTCTTATCCACCTTCAACGTCTTTTCATATTGTCATCTTCAAATGGAAGCTGGTTTGTCTTCTCCCATAATAGTCTGTTGCTGATGATATCCGGTCAGCGGATATGGATTATCTTGCATTGATGAATGTTTATAAATACTTCTACCATTTTGATGATGGTTGTGATAGTTCTTCGAGTTTCATTTCCATACAATAGAATTGTCTTGACGTTCGTATTGAAGATGGTGATTTTGATATTGGTTGGAAGACAGTTGTTTTCAGTTTCATATATTCTTCACCTGTAGGAATCGAATATAAAAACAACTGAAACTTGGACAAAATCAATAAGATTACAGATAAAATAATTAATCAACACTGTTCAAACGCAGAGCCGTATCCTAGAATGTTTGTCTAGTGCTTACCTAAAATCCAAATAATCTGTAAAAGCCTCACAAATAGCTGGTGAAAAATTAGAACAGTGTTATATATTTAACTGATCTCAAACATCCTATAGTTGAACCATATCTGAAAAAATGAATACAGTTTGAGAGTGAAGATGTGAATATCTGCTATTTGTCTTCAGAAATATCAATAGTTCAGCGTATGTTTATTTTATTTTTTAGAGGACTAAGGTTTTTATGTCTCAGTAACAAAAACGATCTCATTTTCCGTATACCTTTACCTTTCGGATTTTCAAACACTCATCTGTAAAAGTACAGGTTTGTAGATTATTTCAAAATAATGTGCAATATATGGACAGTTTAGATAGTAAAAAAACAGCTGAGAAATTGTTGAAATAGGAATTGTGTGTTACTAGACAGTTACATACAATATTTTGACTGTTTCATTTTAGTCGACATTTATAATTGTAACTTGTCAGTGTTCTTAATTTATTATTTATGTAAACCATTTAGTTAAAAAAAACATGGACTCTCATTTTTGTATTCATAATGAAATACAAACATTAGAATAATAATGGTGATATATATATATATATATATATATATATATATATATATATATATATATATATATATACGCATGATTACATGGTTGAATATAACGTATATAATATTGCTTTAATGATGGGACTTCAGTCAAAGTTTTTATATATTTTGCAAGTGGATAATAGTATAAAAAGCAAGATGAATGAAATGCTGATTTTAAATATGAATTGTTCAGAACAATAACCATTATGTTAAAGAAATATCCCATATAATAGCTCATAGAAATATATGTATAGTGACTGTTTTCTTTCAAATAACCAGAAATTACTTATATACTTTGTTTTGAAATCAAGGTCTATTTATTGGGTAATCATGATTTACATTGTCATTTGTTCATAATGTTCTCTGTGTTTAATATGAACATGAATAGTAGTTTATATTGCAATGTAAGACAAATAAATGTTCAATCAAGCTAAGACATCATTCCAGGTTCAGTGTCTTGCATACTAAACATTTGAAGTTTTGTCTTATAAGCTATGTTTGTTTCATCAATATATGGATCAAGAATAAGTCGATGTCTGTCTCGTAAGTCATTAATTTACACTCATTCAAAACGAAATTAATTAGCATGAAATGAAATATGAATACTCGAGTTTTAATTAATCGTTCCTGTTCAAAACATTCTCCTAAATTGTTTAAATCCGTTGATTAATTCTAAATTTACGTGATTTCATTAGGTTATCCCTTTTTTGTTCCTTCATGTGTCTAGAATGACAGTTTCAAAAATCAGGCTTACAATTTATGTCACCTGGTAACTAGCTACTTGTTTTCAGAATGACATATGTAAAACCATTACGAACAACATTCAAGTTTGTTGTCTAAAATAATAATTCAAAAAACGAATGTTATAAATTTTGTAAAGTATACCAAATAGTAAGGAAATGCATTGAAATTATTAAAACAAACACAATGTTCAGACTATTTTTATTATCCCTATTTAAAAAGAAAACGATTCAAAATCTTTGCAATGACAATCGAAGAAAGTAAAACCCGTTTGACTTAAGTATTAGTTTGTTGTACAATTTCGTTACATATACATGGATAAAAAAAGCTCTTCTCATCGTTTACACTACAGATTGTGTACTGATTTCTATATACAAGCAATTGTACTTTAATTAAAGATTTAGAAACGTTTTAAGAATTTCTTTCTTAAATTCATTCCAAATGATTTTATGGGCTGATAATTAAATATTTACTGATTTCGTGCTTGGATTTAAGTAATCATAATGTTATCTAAAGTTTTGTGCAGTTTTTCTGTATATTGATACACATTTTCGATTTTGTCTGAAATCAACTTGAAATAATATGAAGCATTAAACAACTGTAGGAATTCCCAGAAGGAATTATCAACGATTATACATAGAATTATGATTGACGTACTTTAGATGGAATACGATAACAATAAATCATCTTACTATACAAAAGTTTTTAAACACAATAATTTAGCTTAAACTGTAGGCAAACTAATGGTCAAATCAGTAGCTTACACATGAACAACTAACGTTAAATAACTATAATAACGCATAAAACTGTTCGTTATCAATGAATGAAAATCCACTTAACAATTTTATTATTTTGACATTATGAATCGATAAAGATGTTTCTGGAAGAAGAATGTTAATATTATTATTAATAACAATGATTGTCTGGAAGTTACCATTGTTCCTTACTGGTTGTTTGACGTAAAACTAATAGTTGAAAATCATTTTGGATACCTGTCTAATAGTTTTACGCGTAAAAGCTGAAATAAGTTTATGGTTACACGTATAAAATACACAAAATAAACAAATTAATTATATGATAACTATTAGGAAACAAAATATCAGAACAAACCCATTTTAAAGTTGAGATAAGTTAATTATTTTTTTTATTCTAACCAGTACTTGTTATATAGACAAAATGGACAGTGACTAGCAGTGGAATCTAAGACGCGCGTTTCTTCCTATTTGTGGATTGTCAGCTGCATATACCTGGACCCCAAAGTTGATGTTTATTCCGGAACTCGAATTCACTACCATTTGCCTCAAATGTCATCACGTTATCCACTTAGATAATTATTCCAGACAGCGACTCATTTGTCCACCGAGCATGAAATTTAATTCGATTTGTATTGTACTGTCATTGATGTTGTTGACTAAAATTTGATTAGTCTTGAATATCAAATTTGCATCTGCTTAGTATATATGAAATTGTATCATGATAGTTATATTGAGCCAATGTTCACTGGATGCCTATATGTCAACCAAGACTGATCAAATTTCAGTCATAAAATATCAGCAAAAGGAAAATTCAAACCACTTAAAGTTGGATTAATTCAGTTTATTCTATATTAACAAACAAATAGAATGCAATAATGGTATGATTGTGAAATATATACGATTGTACAGCTTGATAAGAAATTCGTTGAAAAGAGATCCCTTCCCTGAACTTCGTGTATTTTAATGTTGAATGTCAATATTCAAATATACAAAACATTTGAATGTGCTTAGCATCAATCAGTTGGGTTTAGTGATTGATGATCTTTCTCTTGTGTGACTCAGATGGTATATAAAATCCTTTCACCCAATTGATATCAGCTACTATTTACAAATTACCGAAGTGACATTACTCTCTTTGATGTGATTCGACTACAATTTGAACTAATAGTAAATAATACTGTTCCTTTCTGTCGTAAGATGAAAAAATAAGATAATACTCCAAGGAACTCTTGTAACAGTTTATCTCTTGGCCTTTTAGTTTATACATAAAAAGTCAAACTATAGATTTACAACATACAAAGAATAACATTTTCAACATATGTCGATGGATCTTAAGTAAATTCAACTGACTAATAATCAATGTTTTATTTTGTGACTCATATAGATATTAAATCGTTCAAGTTACAAGGTAGAAGACGAAGCTACTGTTTGTCTGTATGTATAAGTATGTTCTCTTAAAAATAGTCAGGTGGAATACAAATTATAATGCTAAAATTGTATCGTACGATTAAATAAGTGCCCTTATTAAGAGGAAAGATTGTGCGTAAACTTGAATATCAATTCGAATATTTTCTTTGGGTCTTAGTCGTTCGATCAATTTTTACTTTGGTTACAACCTTTTTTGAAGCTTAAACAACAATTAAGCAATGTCGCTAAGACTAATGACAAACTGAAGATAGAAATGAAGACCAGTTTAATATGATGAAAGTCATCTGGAATTTATGGGAGTAAAATCTTTTACTTTTGAAACATTTTAGAAGTATGAACTTTCCACTAGTAATTTCAAATACTATGTGCTCTATTTGCTGAATAAACTTGCGTTGTTTTACAGACCTAGATTACAGCCTAATATACAACGTACGATACATTTTCTCTATTGATGTGTTTTTTCAAACGCCGCTGACAATAAATATTATATCCCTATCACTGTATGTCCTATATGCTCGACAAGATTTTATTATTTCTACGTTATCAAGATTCCAGCATTAGAACGTCGGAGTTCTAGGTGGGCGCACGCAATTACCTTCTTTATTCAAGATCAGTTTACGTGAATATGAGAGGTTAATATAAACGTATAATGAAACACAATCTAGAAGTATATTTATGATTAGATGATTTTTTTAAAGCTCAGTAACACATTTACATTAAAGAAACTTAGAAATTAAAAGTAATAACAGATATAACAATAAATTTTAAGAGATGAGATCATGAGTCATTTGAAGCTAGACTACGGTGAAAAACATGTAAGCACTAGCAAGCCGTTTCGCCCTTTTGTGGTACTCATCAGCAGTGCGCATCCACGGTCCCCCTTAGCAAGATTCGAAACCAAGATATAACGACCTCGCGCGCGAACGCTAAACCAATGAGCCGGAATCCAACTGTTTTAACGTCTAATTTTACCTTATCCATGAAATTGAGCGACACATACACCATTGTCATCAGTGAGTTACTATCTCACAACTAACCCGGTTGAACTCCACTGATCACTGCTTCTCACTAGAACTGCAAGAAATACCTCTTGAAACCAGTCACTAATGAGCATATGTCGAGTAATATCAGAAGGGGTTTTGTGGATATTATAGTAATTTTAATAGTTGAAATCATAAGTCAATTGATGCTAGACCACCATGAATAATTTGGAAGCATTGGACGGTCGTTTCATCTCAATATAGTACCGCTCAGCAATGCGCAACCACGATCCCGCCTCGTGAGATTCAAGCTCAGAACCTATCGGTTCAAGTTTTCCATAGTGGTCTGGCTTCAATTGACTCATGATCTCAACTACTAAAAATAACAATAAATACTAAGTAAAAAGACAACGTACAATTATGTCTGTTTCATTAAACTATAAACCAACTGTTTAATAAACATTCTTTAAATATTTATAAGATAACTCCTTCAAAAACACAGCTACCCATATATATATTTTTCTCACCATCTCTCTACAGTAAACGCTTAAGAAACTGTCATTGCAACAACTTTTGTGTACATTCATCAACATAATACTTAATACATTATTGAATAAAGTAGTTTAGATAAAAACTAACCAACTAAAAAATAGTGTAATGTGGAATGTATATACGGAGTTATCTTTTAGATATTTAGTGTAATATAAATTTTCTTTGTAATAAATGTGAATATATTTGAAATGATGAAACTATCAACAGAAAATAGTTTTCATAAATTATTTATCTTTGAAAATACAAAAAAGAAGAACAAATGTATATGGTTGCTGGGTAATATGTGTAAAGAAAGAAGATCTATTCATAGAATAATATATTTCTCTTTTATATTCAATATACCTATTCTTATATACATAAGAAATAAAGCTTAAAACAACTTTTTAACTAACATCAACTAATACGAACTTAAGATTTATTCACTCTAAGGACAAGATATGAAAATATGTTAATATTGTTGAATAAATCTTAAATAAGTCATGCTGTAACGGGAATTATTTATTGTTTACATTAAATTATAAAAATAGGGTAAGTTTATCGTTTTATGTATAAAAGGTTACATACATCGGTTTACTTAAGAACCATACGTTTTCTATAATTATGGGAAAAATAAATCACTAGGTTTTACCTGGTTTAAGAAAGACAATCAAATTTAGTAAATAGTTGAAAAAGAACACCAAGAATCAAGATGAATAATTATCTTCTTCTAAAAGTCATGATAAGGTCTTATTACGATTGAGTTTGCTGCTGACAAGTCCGTAGGATGTGAAATGACGGTTGGTTTAGCTAAAACCAAAGAATATATTTTAGATCCATCTGAAAACAAACACAATATAAGTCTTAGGCATATCTCTATATACATCAACTTCAGCAGTCATACCTGTTGACAGGTAAATTGTTGTTCATCGGAACGGTCTTATTAGTCCTATCAATTTTTAGCACTATGTTACGGCATACGTAGAACTGTGGTGTTTCATATTCAGGAAATATCGGTAAACTTCAGATTATAAGTGCATAAATTTGGTTATCTAACGAATAGTATAGCTAGTTAAGAATTTAAAGTAAGAAGCTATTGACTAATTTTACAATGTTTTTATCATAAAGTCCGTATACCTATAAAGTTGAATAATACCAGTAGATTGCTTGTTATGTGATTTTTTAATCGTTTCATTGACAGCATATTCCAGCATCATAGTTAGATTGATTCAAGGAAACTTTCATATTCTTTAGCAGTAAATTTAAACAGGCTTAAAGCTCAATTCCGATTATCAACCGATGATTAAGTTGCAGGATTCATTTACGGACACAGTTAAAATTTTAAAGCATTTCAGAGTATAGTCTGACGTTGGCAATAAATAATGATCGGAACAATCTTATGAAAGAATGTATATTGATCTTATATGGTTACAAGTAATGCAACATGATAATATTTTACAAATAAAGTTAATGGTTGTATAATCTGTGTTAAAACAGGTAAAAATAAAGATGATCAGGAATCCAATTACTATAAAACATGAAAACATAATAAAAATCTTGTTGTGATACTAAAAAAGAAAATGGTTAAACAAACAAAAGTGAAATACAAATGATACAGAAGAATAGAGTCAGGGTGAAGGACAGAATGTTTAAAATAAACAAAAAGTCATTTACTCTGGTTTGCTTAACCTGATAAAAGATAAATTTTACAACAAAAGATCATTTAACTACTAATGTTTTTCACTACTATAAACTTCCTTAGGCTACAATAATGATGTTTTGTTAGTATACTAAGTATAATTTTCATATTCATTATTCAACCTAATCTGAGTAAATAACCACCGACTAGCTTGGTAATCTTATACAATCTTAACCTTTATTTTCATGAGACAATCGAATCACTTCAAAATTTTCGGTTTCATGATGCTTTTTACTAATCGATTCGGTAATTGTTTATTCTTTATTACTAAAAAGCCATATAGTTCAAGAAATTTTCTTATTATATCTATTGGTGATCCATAAAACTTGTCCACGTTTTATCATTAATCCAAGAGATGCCTAGAAGAGATTGCAGAAAAGCATCTTTCATTTGTTATGATCTATACTTCAAGCTTGAAGAAATGATTAACCAATTTGCAAGTATAATTCATGTCCCAAACATATTATTCTCTATAATCGATTGTAAATACCACATTTCCAAAAATTTAGAAAAACTTTCTTCAAGTTCATTTATTCTTACTTCTCTTAATGAGCTGAAGGTCATTGAATAAATTAAACTTTGATATTACCATTGTATTAAAGTATGTTCTTCAAAATTTTATATTAATTTATGAATGAATGAAATCAATTCATCATTATCTGTAAAATATGAAAAGAACCTATTCTTTATAATTTATACCACCAACAAATTATATACAATGCAGAAATAGATTTTTCATACATTTTACTTACCAGATGTTTAATATTTATCACTATCTATTCATTGAATCTAACCAAGGCTAAAATGTATTCTTATTTTTGTTTCATCATATTTTCTAATAAACATCTGGTTTAGTCAATGACATTTGCCTCTTTTAAATTACACTAGTTGAAATCATGAGTCAATTGAAGCTAGACCACCATGAAAAAACCGGAAGCACTGGACGGCCGTTTCGTCCTGGTATGGGACTCCTCAGAAGTGCGCATCCACGATCTTTTAAATTAATTCAGTCACAATGGATACTTTAAATTTTGATATTTTAAAATAATAGACTATTCAAAATTTCATTATTCTTCTTCTTGAATAGTTTATTGAATGTTGTCAAGGATCACTAGAAGGATTATATTAAAACAATCTTAGTTTTATGATACATTGATGGAACTTTGAAAAAAGGAAATATAAAATCCATTCAAAATCAACATAATGAACAGACAAAGAGCCAACTTCTTTTTTACTTTTTTAATAAAATATAACATTTTCAAATAAATTCATTCACTCATATATTACAATGAAAAATTACTGGATACTTAAAACTATTCTACTAAAAATAAATATAATAGAAATGTTGCCGAATAGTATGTGGATAGCTATAAGCAGTCATTAAATTTGAAGAAAAATCTTCAAAGAGTCGGCTGTTACAATATTCTAAGTTATGGTTAAATCTAATCATTCCCACTCTCCCCCCCCCATTTTTATCAAATAAAATGTTCAAGATGATTTTAATTAAAATGATTTACCTAACTACTACAAACGGAAACTAGATTCCTTTTTATTACAATGGTTAAAATGATGAGCTAATTTTAGCGATAAACATTTACATGTCTACCATTTCGACTACGTATTTATTTCAAGTGTAATTCATTGAAGTCATCACTGTAATAATGTGAATTGGAATTTTGCAAGTTTTATTTCCATAGACTTTATAAATATCAGTTTAATGAAGTCAATCTACAAATACATTACTTAAAACTTAAGTTTAACTTTCTATCAAGTTGATTCATAGTTTTTCATCTCATATAAATGTTTTGATATTAAAACAATTTAGAATGTCTACATCGACCATAATGACAAATGTCGACCATTAAAACTATCTGTTAGCAAGAAACAGAGGAAACATAGAATATTAAATCATAAGTAGACTTAATTATCTTTCATTCACTTTAGCCACTAGTTCTCATACAGTATAATAAATAAAGGCGGTCTGTTTGAATATCAGGGTTACCTGTTCCTGACATCTGGATATTTCAACAAGTTTGTTTGTATCAACAGATCATTAAATGTACAACTTATTCGGGTACGTTTGTTAAAGTTCACGACCTTTCACTGTACAATTTAAGAAAGAGCACAATCAGAGATATTGTAGTTGCTGGCAATATACATTAAAAAGAATGAACATAATTCAGATTTCAATTCGTCAAATGCTAATATCTAATTGGCGATCACTCAACTTTTATCGTCAAGTTCGGAAACATCTTGAAATACTTCGCGCTGAGAATTCTATATTGTACTGAAAATATAATATTGAATAACGACACTAATAATAATAAATACACACAGAAAGTAATTTTTAATGCTAATCGTTTATACATGTACATGTACTTCTTTCATATTCGATATAATGATTAATGTTTCATCATAATACAGTAGATATTCTGTTACTAAATGCAATTCGTTTTGACCCCAAATAATTGTGGTTTATAAATAATATATTGAGTTATATGTAATTAATTCGGTCATACAAAACGCTCTAATAATTATACATGATAATATATGCTATAGGAATAATTTAATTAGATTAACCCTTAATATATCGAGAATTAATTGAATTAGAGTATAAAGTAATGATGTTAGTATTTATTTCAATAAAATTAATGTTTACAAAATACCCTAAATAAAGTTGAACTGAACTTTTAAGTATATTTCATCATTAGAAAATACGTGATTAATAATAATAAAATCCTTAGATGATTTAATTAAACTTTCTATTTCTATTACTTGTTGTGTTTGGGCATATGTTTCTTTCATTTACTGTTTGTACTATACTGTACAAATTCAATAACGTATAATACAACACTAAGACTACTAATATAGATTTATCAATTTAGGGGTTGTGGAGATTGTTAAGTTTTTGATTGAGATCATGAAGCGATTGATGTTAGACCACCATTGAAAACCTGGAACCTTCCAGGTTTATTTGATTTGTTAAATAAATCAAGATGACCTATGAAAACACTTTTTAATCTAATTTACTTGCAGAGTGGTTAACATTCAGGTTTGTATAAGCTGGTATGAGTATTATTTTACATCGGTTAATTAGTACCTTAACTCCGCCTGGAGTCCCTCCGGGAGCTACTGCCGGTCCCAAGCCCGGATAAAGGAGGAGGGTTGGGCATGGGGTTAGCGTCCTCATCCCGTAGAAAACTAACTCGCTAAAAAAACGCTAACCAGAAAAAATTATTCAAGTCTTTTAAACTCTGCCCTGGGAGTCAGAAGGTCTTCATTTAGAAGGATTATAACGCCTCATGATGAAAGCCGAATTCCTTCGGAAGTTACGAGGCCGATGCCCCTTCTGACAACCAGAGCGACCATTTATTTAGGTACATGGACTGTTCGTACAATGTGGGACACCGGAAGAGCCTTCCAAATTGCTGCAGAAATGAGAAGATACAACCTAGAGGTACTTGGGATCAGTGAAACACATTGGACACAAGTTGGACAACAACGACTAACTACAGGAGAGCTCCTGTTATACTCCGGCCATGAAGAAGAAAATGCACCACATACACAAGGAGTTGCATTGATGCTGTCCAAACAAGCGCAAAATGCACTTATAGGATGGGAATCTCATGGACCAAGGATCATCAAAGCCTCGTTTAAAACAAAGAAAGAGGGCATTTCAATGAACATCATCCAATGCTATGCGCCTACCAACGACTACAATGAAGACGCTAAAGATCAATTCTACAATAGGCTGCAGTCAATCGTCGAGAAGTGCCCAACAAAGGACCTGACCATTCTGATGGGAGATTTCAATGACAAGGTTGGAACAGACAATACTGGATATGAAGACATCATGGGACGACACGGACTGGGAGAAAGAAACGAAAATGGTGAGAGATTTGCAAATCTATGTGCCTTCAATAAGCTGGTCATAGGCGGCACCATATTCCCACATAAACGCATACACAAAACCACATGGACTTCACCGGATCATACTACACAAAACCAAATCGACCATATTTGCATCAACAAAACGTTCAGGTGGACTATAGAGGACGTGAGAACCAAGAGAGGAGCTGATATAGCATCAGATCATCACTTACTGGTCGCTAAGATGAAATTGAAACTCAAGAAGCACTGGACAACGGGGCGGACAGTATCACAAAAGTTCAATACGGCCTTTCTTCAGGATACTAACAAACTCAACAAATTCAAGATAGTCCTCAGCAACAAGTTCCAGGCCTTTCATGATCTACTACTCAATGGAGAAGGAACTACTGTGGAGAGCAACTGGAAGGGGATCAAAGAGGCAATCACTTCAACATGTCATGAGGTCCTGGGTCACAAGAAGTACCATCAAAAGGAATGGATCACTGTTGATACACTAGATAAGATTCAAGAAAGAAGGAACAAGAAGGCAGCGATCAATACCAGCCGAACAAGAGCAGAAAAAGCCAAGGCACAAGCTGAATACACAGAAGTAAACAAGCAGATGAAGAGGAGCATCAGAACCGATAAACGTAAATATGTGGAAGATTTAGCAACGACGGCGGAAAAGGCTGCAAGAGAAGGAAACATGAGACAATTGTATGACACGACAAAGAAACTCTCTGGAAATCGCCGCAAACCAGAACGACCAGTGAAAAGCAAGGAAGGCAAGGTAATCACCAGCATTGAAGAGCAACAAAACAGGTGGGTAGAACACTTCAAAGAACTCTTGAATCGACCAGCTCCACTGAACCCACCCAACATCGAAGCAGCACCCACGGACCTCCCAATCAATGTTGGCCCACCAACAATTGAAGAAATCAGCATGGCCATCAGACAAATCAAGAGTGGCAAAGCAGCAGGACCGGACAACATCCCAGCAGAGGCACTAAAAGCAGACGTAGCGGCAACTGCAAGGATACTCCACATTCTCTTCAATAAGATTTGGGATGAGGAACAAGTACCAAAAGACTGGAAAGAAGGACTTCTGATCAAAATACCGAAGAAAGGAGATCTCACCAAGTGTGATAACTACAGGGGCATCACTCTTCTCTCAATACCGGGAAAAGTCTTCAACAGGGTATTGTTAAACAGGATGAAGGACTGCGTAGACGCCCAACTTCGTGATCAACAGGAAGGATTCCGTAAGGATAGATCGTGTACAGACCAAATCGCAACTCTACGAATCACTGTGGAACAATCAATTGAATGGAATTCATAACTCTACATCAACTTCATTGACTACGAAAAGGCATTTGATAGCGTGGACAGAACAACACTATGGAAACTTCTTCGACACTACGGCGTGCCTCAGAAGATAGTCAATATCATCCAGAGTTCATATGATGGATTACACTGCAAAATCGTGCATGGAGGACAGTTGACAAAGTCGTTCGAAGTGAAGACCGGTGTTAGGCAAGGTTGCTTACTTTCACCCTTTCTCTTTCTCCTGGTGATCGACTGGATCATAAAGACGTCAACGTCTGAAGGGAAGCGCGGGATACAATGGACATCTAAGATGCAGTTGGATGATCTAGACTTCGCAGACGATCTGGCCCTTCTATTCCAAACGCAACAACAGATGCAGGAGAAGACGAACAGTGTGGCAGCAGCCTCAGCAGCAATAGGTCTCAATATACACAAAGGGAAAAGCAGGATTCTCTGATACAACACAGAATGCACCAATGCAATCACAATTGACGGAGAAGATTTGGAAGATGTAAAAACCTTTACATATTTGGGCAGCATCATTGATGAACAGGGTGGATCTGATGCAGATGTGAAGGCGCGGATCAGCAAAGCAAGAGCAGCATATTTACAACTGAGGAACATCTGGAACTCAAAGCAACTGTCAACCAACACCAAGGTCAGGATTTTCAATACAAATGTCAAGACGGTTCTACTGTATGGGGCAGAAACCTGGAGAACTACAAAAGCCATCATCCAGAAAATACAGGTGTTTATCAACAATTGTTTACGCAAAATACTTCAGATCCATTGGCCGGACACTATTAGCAACAACGTACTGTGGGAGAGAACAAAGCAGATCCCAGCGGAGGAAGAAATCAGGAAGAAGCGCTGGAAGTGGATAGGACACACATTGAGGAAAGCACCCAACTGTGTCACAAGACAAGCCCTCACATGGAATCCTGAAGGTCAAAGAAAAAGAGGAAGACCAAAGAACACATTACGCCGAGAAATGGAGATAGACATGAGAAAAATGAACAAGAATTGGATGGAACTAGAAAAGAAGGCCCAGGATAGAGTGGGTTGGAGAATGCTGGTCAGCGGCCTATGCTCCATTGGGAGTAACAGGCGTAAGTAAGTAAGTAATTAGTAACTTACTATATGATCACATTACAATGTCATACAAATAAGTTCATATTACCTATTGTAAATCGACAATGTTATATAATTGCTGTTTCTCAAAATAAGATTACATTTAAAAAATCATTTGGAAAAATCAACTCCTTGTATCATTCGTACTGTGATCAATTAAGCCATTGTTTGTCGTATCAAATATTGCGCATGAGATCAATTTAATTCCAAGGAAATGTCACTATAAGTTGAAGTAACAAAATTGTTTTTAGATCAACGGTAAATTAATTGTCTATTCTGATAAAACCATAGTATCACAAGAACCTGTCAACTAATTAAGATAGCACTCAGTTGTATGATGTGTTGTCGTCTTAACGATTCATATGTTTTCAAAGTAAACTATAGTTCAAATTATCAAAATAAAACATTTCATTAGGCTTTTACTAATGGAAAAAAAGTTAGATCCTTTGATTTGGTTAAAAGTAAATACTTAAGATATTTGTTTTCAGTGAACAAAGCCATTCGAAAATTTTATATTTCCCACAAATTATTAGAAGAGTTCATTATTTAGACTGAAAGTTCAATGTAATCATTAACTAACTTATTATTCTCACGATGAGTGATCTTAAGTCTTTTTTCTTAGGCCTAGAATCAGAACTTTCAAGTCAACTCCGTAACATAATAAAATAACATCACTATTGAATTACCAGCATTTGGTCAACTGTTTAACTTTGTTTAATTGCCATTTTAGACAAAGAATAGTATGTCAAAAATATATTGTTCACATAACATTACGAAATTACATTATTCAAAGGCTTATAATATGTATGACAAATAGTTGTCAACATTTCTGTTGATGACTTTCAAGCAATTTTTCCAAAAGTATTTCATGAAACACACCGCTTTAAAAAACTATGATTATTTCATTCAAGAAATCAGTGTATTTCATGTTTATAAACAAACTATCATATTTTGGTCATTAGGTTAATTATGATTTAAATTCAACCATGATTAATGATACAAGTATGTTGATCTCATTATGTAAACATTTGATTAATGAAAAGAAATTATTTCAGTTAAATCTACTGTTACATACTTCTTTTGGTTTACCTAAATTAGATGACAGACAATTAACAAAGGTCAATATCTGAACGTAAAAAACGATCTTTGTAAAGTTTTAAATTTTCAAATGTATTGAAAGTTTATGTTTAGTAAGTTCAATAGTTGTGCTGGCAAATTTAGTAAGAATTATATCCTGATGATATATACAAGTTGTAATCTGTTAATCGAATGTATGTCTGTGGGCTGTTTTTTATACCTAACGACTTAAAAAAAGTGATGGAACTTTTAGAATATTAGTTCAATTAAAACTGTCAAGTATGTATACCGAGGTTCTCACTGATGGAAATAATTTCTTGTGATGTTTTTTCTATACAACTAATACTATAATGACGAGTTAGTATATGGGGTGTATTGATAAAAGACATTTCAATGCTGAGCATCTAAGTACAACAAAAATTTCATTCAAAATTTGAATAAATCTCTACCAAAAAGAATCATACCTCAAATTTATTAAGATCCTGAAGGTTTGCTAAAAGTCCAGATAACACCAGAATATATGTATGGAAAAGGTGATGAAAGCGAATTTTAGGTTATATTTCTAATTTTTCTTAACATTTTATTTGATGAATTATTAATAGGCCCATCATCCATTATCGGTTAAACAATAACTAGTTAGTTTTACGATTCCATGCCCTCGAGATCAAACTAACCACAAAATAATATATCTGTTGTCTTGCCACTACATATTTGTTATCTTAAAAGATATTCCCATTAACTATACAAAATTAATAGGTTCTATGGGATTTCATTCAATTCCATTAAGTTGTTATACAAAAAATTGCCATAACATTTATACTGTTTAAAGGAGTTATGATTATTCTTGATTTGATAAATAATTCACGCCTGAATAACGATCTCGCAGTATCCCATGGGTTTTTCTTTAACTTGAATTAACTAATTCCTTTAAAATATGTAGTTCATTTCCCTGATTTAGAATACAAATTAATATCGAGCAGTTGTGGTTATTTGTTTATTTGTTTCTATGATAAATTTTGTATTATTCTACATCACAGTCCTAAATTCTAATTACATGTTATCCTACTTCGTCCAGTTATCTGGTAATTCGTTGATTTTCTTGTTTTCATTCATATTCTAACTATGTAATTGTACAAAAAACAAAATTAAAGCATAAATTAGGAAATATTTTGAAAATAACGGATAATCTAAATTTAACTCTCAGTATCGTTTGTAATCAAATAATAAAAAGAACAACAGACAAGGAGTTACACTTTGATTGGCGAGACTATAATTTATGAACGACCCAATCGGATTTAAGATAGCAGATCTTGGATTTTGGCGGGAAATTTGTCCACTCATTTGACTATATACCGTTTAGGCATTACAATTGATATCAGTTCGTGATGAAAAGAATTAATCTGATTCTTAAGCTTAACGTTCAACTTTAAATACTAATCATAATTCCTAACACTAATTTATGACCCTAATTTAACCCTAGTAAGTAGGTGCACATTTTCAAGGTCATTTTAGCGTTGCTCAAAGGTCGTCCATAAATTATAGTCTCACCCTTTCAATAGACAAGAGGTTGATAACATGGGATTCATTGAAGTGTCTGGTTTAAACCATGAACTATTAGAAAAAGCTTCTCGATTTTTTAAAAGTAGAAATTACCAATACTTTACAATAATTTCATTTATCTTCAACCACATAAATCGTTTATTACAAAGAAATGTATCTGTGGTAAACACTCATTTCATATTTTGTAATAGGTATTTTGAAAATTATTGATTAAAATGTGATAATTTTATAAAGGAAATGAACAGTATGAAGTGATAGTGGTATTTTCATTAAGCATAATGTTATTATTATTATTACGATAATTAACATGCATCGAACAATAGATGACTGAACCGGAAGTGGCATATTTTTCTTATAATTTAATTTATGCACAGTTTATTGAAAACAAAATCATAACGAAACATACACCACACGTACAATGGGTACTAGAATTAAGTATGTTTTGTGTATTTAAATTGAATTATAATTATATTTTATATTAGTGAATAAAAGAGATTAAAATTTGATTATTCACAAAAATAAATCTTGCCTAGTAGTTTACTACTATAACTATCGGATAATAAAATTAATAGCGAGAGTCAATCAGTGAATTGATGCTTACTAATTACTAATATACATTCTCATTCGATAAAAGATTGACAATGATAGTAATTATGATGTTTATATTTTGCAGTATGACTTGGTTTTACAAACAGCATTTATTCTCCTCTGTAGTACCAATCATCGATTTGTTCATATTAAGAAAATTTAAGCTACATCATAGTTATTGTTGTGATTGTTTATAAAATTTGATTCTTTCAGGCGTGGACTTTGAAAGGGTCTAATATGTGGATAAAACAGTTATCCAGTACTTCCTGATTTTTAATTGTATCTAAGCTGAAGTTAATCTTTGGCGAATGACACTTTTAGATTGAATTAATATTTAGTGGGGCCCATCGTTTTGTCGTCGTTTAGATCGAACGACGCTGTCAAAAGAGCTTTCCAATTTAGTGGCCCGTGGATCTGACCCTATTTAGATCGTACGAATGTTTGTTATCACCTATCCTCGTATACAACCATCGACTTAAATAACGTTAGTCAAGAACGGAATTTAGATAAGTCAATTAACGAGAATGGCTTTTGAATACACATATTTTGTATGTAAAGTGAATGTAATAGAACAAAGCAAAATGTCGCGCAGTGGAGGTGGCTGGTAAGCCAACTTATTTTTAGTCAGACGTTACTCAATATTTATAGGCAGACAAAATAAACTACAGACGTGTGATGAGACATGGGATATAAAGTGTACACACATATACGCTCATATAAAAACAGTCAAGACTGATAAGTGAATAATTAACAAGGTCAAAAAATATGACTCAAGTAGAATGAATAGATTGAGCTGTCCGAAAGTTAGAATAAAGTATATGGGCTTAACATAATAACTGATACTACAAATATGCTCAAAACTCTCGTATCTACAAAACTATAGGATATTTACAAGTGGTTTACGTCTGAATAAGCTATTGAAGTTCTAATGAGGGGTGATGGCCGGTGGAGTATGATACGTTAATAACAAAACATTTTTCATAAACACCACTGAATGACTGTAGTGCTTTATTATAAATCCATTGAAATTAGAATTGTATAACATTGGAGATAGCAACTTATTTGCCTGATGGTTTAGTGACTTCTGCAAAATCTGAAGTTCCTGAGTTTAATTCCTGGTTTATGGTTGTTTTGTTAATTGTTAAGTCAATATCTTACCGCTTTCATTTTGTCTAGATCAAAAATAAGATTTTGATACTTGTTTATTTTACCACATGGTCTTCAGTTCACTTTATTTTAAATATCCTTCACTGTTTAATCCATCTATATTCTATTTACTTTGATTCTTTAGTTCAAATGGTTTGATGATTGATTTTTAACTTAAGTTAAAATCGTATTTTTCATACTGAATATTGGTTGATCTTGTTTATTTCCCAATAGGTTATTACTTTTCTATTCATGTTTATTCAATGTGATATTCTTCATCATAATATAAAGGTAAACAAATCTGTTGTTTTAATAAACAAATGATAATAGAAATTCCAGATGCAGTGCATAATTTAACTATTTAAAAGACCATTTTAAATTTTCAATCAAAAATACATTTACTTATGTTTTATCATAATTGTATTAGTAATATGTGTGTAAATGTTTTGTATAATCTTGGTTTAACATTAACTGAATGAATACATTTTATACTATCGTACTCACTTATTGATAAGTACGTAAAAATTATCATTACACTAACACGTTTTATACTGACAATCCTTTTGGATGTTATGCGGATAGAATAAGGGTTTATAGATGCTTCCGTGGAGGAAACAGATTTCTACAAATCTCATATTTATCATCAATTTTTGTTTTAAAACTCATCATTGTAACATTATCTATCTAGTTTATGTGTCTAGATTTTCTAATGCAAGAACACAATTACACTACTTATTCATGTGTTACTATGGTAAGTCAATTATTCTTGGCTTTATGGTTCATGAAGATGAAAATCAAGATTTATATAATAAATACTGAAATGTCCAAAACTTGAAGTATTTAGGCTCACTGATTCTTGTTGACTATTGATTATGGGAAGTCTAACTGTCGATTGTTGTTATTTCCAAATCACTTGCTGAAATTTACATTTTGTCTATATATTTATGTATTTATATTTTGTCACCATTACATTAGGATATTTATATCATTAGTATGTAAGTTGGTTTTGTAAACTGTTTTCATCAAAGATCCTAAAGGAATAACCATACTTATAATCAGAATGATTCTTCTGAAATGAGCTGAAAAGAACTCATATAAATGCAATGTTAGAACACAGGATAAAGTGAATAGGTTAATTTTGAGCACGTTTATTAAGCCAGCTGGGTGCAGTTATTACTTTAATCACATCTTATGGAACAGTAGTTATGTCAATTTATGAAAAGCTTAATAGTAGGTTAAGTGACTAATTCACCCTGTTAATTTACACTAACATTTTGTCTTAAAAGTTATATAACTGATGAAGTGTAACATTTCTGTAATACGTGACAATTTAGAAAACGATAGAGTAGGTCAAATAGAAACGCTTCAACTCATAGTTTTATTTATATACAGCTTATCCAGGTATTCTCTTACTTCACAGGATGATCTAGAGTCCTCGTTTGATCACGTTTAGCATTTATTACGGCTACCTTATGTCACCAAAAATAATAAAGCAGATTGTTATATTCCATACAATTGATATACATCAGTCAACCCTGCCAGTGACATGTAAAACCAATATCAATCAAACTGTTAATTCTACACTAACCTGTAGATTTATTCCATCGAAACTGAGCATTACTTTTAGTACTTACCTTCAAAATTTAAAATTTTGTAGCCATATAATACTACAGAGACAACAACTACAATATGTCCTAATCTTTCAATAAACACATCCAACGGCGCTAATGTCTAACTTCAACAAATCCACGAAATTGCGCCACCGAACACCAGAGTTAAAATTTTTGAAAGTTTTTTTATTTTCTGATACCGAAAACTGTCTACAAAATTATTAATTACGAATTCTTAAAAAGAATTGATTTCGGACACATTTTATTATCACCTAATATACTACTCATTTCCTGTCTTCCACATAATGATATTATTAATGCCTCGTTTATAAATACCTTGAGAGAATATAAAGATTTGTAATAAATGTTATTATATTCTATACAACAGATTATTCTTATTACTGCTTAACTTATATATCTTTACAAAAACTGTAAACAATTTTCGTTAGTAAACATAATATGATTTTGGGTGATATTTGTCTGAAAAATTACAAGTTTGTTAAGATGGAAAAGATCACGCACACAACTCTTACGATATACAAGACAACAGCGTTTCTCTTATATATATCTTGGTTATTTAAATGAACAGTAAATAATATTAAGCTTTGCAAGATGTCACATGATATTTTCAAAAAACAAAGTCTCAGTTAAAAAGTTGTTTAGAATACAAAAGAAAGGTTACGTGTTCGGTTGTTTTGCTTAGTGATTCTAAATGGATTTGACGTCATTATTTATATAACAAATTTCCTAAACCAATATTTTATCAATTTACTTTTGTATTGTTTGTTTGAATCTTACCATTGACGTTTAAAAATGTGATTGATCAGTCTCATATTGGCACATGTGCATCCTGTACTGATTGCCACAATATTGCCTTAAATCCGAAATAAGACGAAATACGAGTTTTAGGTTCTATTTTTAGCTACCATCCTGGTCATAAAGATAACATCTACATATATATTACTCCCGACCATTTTACAAATAATTTAATTCCAAGAATAAAATACTCATAATGACAATGTGTTTATTGATGTAGACAAATAATCTAATTTCTACACTGATCCTTTCTGATAATGACAATTTGTTAATGTTTCCTGTGAGTGATTAAATTTTTATTTCTTTGGCTTATTTTCATTCCGTGGTTTCGATCACCATAAGTAACGGTGGTATACCTATTATTATGAACTTAATTCGTATATATACATTGTGAAGTAGTTGTTTATTTAATATCTTATTTTAATATGTGACTTAATATTATATTCCATTTGTATGATTACCTGATAATCAGATGTGATAGAAATCATTATGTGCAACTTCACAGGTTTCTATTCTAAAAACAATTTCCGAACAAAGAAAGATATATTAAAATAACATTTTTATAAGAGAGTTCTATTGAGATTTACTTTCAACTATATTTGTGTAAACCCAGTTCTGCTTGCACATTCAAACATATAAGATTAAGTAGTGCAAAGCATTTATATAACGCTTTATATGCAGGACCTGTAATGTAGTATGGTCCATTTCAAACAACAGACAAACAATTAGATAATTTAGCCACTACATCTTTTTTTGGACCATCGTAGTTTCTAGGCGTCATGTTGACAGCATATGAGTAAATAACGGATTCATCAATATCAAGAAACCTATAACAATGTATTCCCAGTTGAAATGAAGTAAGTTGCATTTACTGTATTCACTCATATAAATCAAGCAGAAATATTAACTAATATAGCTAATACTACTCAAATTAAGGATGTTTCTAATATGTCAGTAGATTTGCATTCATTGAATAAAGATCAAAGAAACTGTTTCACAGTTAATTTTTTTACACATAGCCAACCATTAGAACATTCCTCTCAATACAACAATGAAATTTATTTATATCCAAATCAATTATCCTTAAATATTAATATTAACAGTATTAAATCTGAACCGGTGAAAACTGAAATCTTCTGTTCTTTCAGAAGATCTTTGACTCGTCAACAAAATGAAGTGAGTAGTTAGCATACTTTAATTAATATAACAATTTACTGACGTAACACTGAAAATTGAGTTTCAAAACGTTCAACACGTCGGGAACAGAATTAATAAAAAAGTACTTACAAGAAAAAACATTGACAAATAAGTTTATTTTATACTGCAACTCAAAAATAATATTATTTTCATATCGATAGCGATTGTTCTTTAGTTTCACTTATTGTTAACATAATAAAAAACTAGAGTTCTCAGAACTTTTATTCGGATTATTTTATTCAAATAAGACGGTTTTTCACTTTTCTAATGTCAACTATTACATAATCATATTTGTTGCTGTATACATTTTACTGTGAGCTACATCCTATTTGTCAAAGTATATGTACCCCGTCATGATATTCGAACAGTTTATCTTTTAAATTGGTTTAGCCGACATGGTAGATCAAGCTAGATATGTTATCATAAGGTAATTTGAAACCAGACGGAAATTTAATTTATTCATTAATTATAGAATATTTTAATAAATGTCAACCAATAAAACAAAACAATTCGCTAAATTATTCAATGGCAAATCACTGTGATTATAATTGTTAACCTATCAACGATAAATAAAAACATTACAGTCAGATATCTTATACGCGTTTTTTCTATAAACTAGTACAGAATTAATATCAGATGGGTTTTGTGGATATTATAGTAATTTCAATGGTTAAGATCATGAGTCAGTGGAAGCTAGACCACCATTGAAAACCTGGAAGCACTAGACGGCCGTTTCGTCCCATTGTGGGACTCCTCAGCGGTGCGCATCCATGACCTCGCTCCCTGCGAGATTTGAACCCAGGACCTACTGGTTTTACGCGCGAGCACTTAACCACTAGACCACTGAGCCGGCATACATTAATACAGAAGTGATAAGATATGAGTGATCTTATTTATATAACAATAAAAATAGAATGTTTTATCAATTTTTCTAAAACGATATTTATCCGGTAATAATTATACAAATATGGGACAAGAATTACAAACGATAAATTGAAAGTAACAATAGTCCTAAAGTTATATCACGAAATAGAAAAAAAAATTATATATATATATATATATATACCATTGTGTTATTGTTGTATACCGAATTATAAAAAAAACTTCAGTGACAGCGAAATTGTAAATTTTTTTAAAAATACATTCGTATACTTTATTGTTTGAAGTGTACTTCTAAAGTGTATAAATCTGGAGAGAACTTTAGCAGATCATTTACCGATAAAATGCTTTTTCCTTAACTTGAAGTAACCTATCTTGTTGCAGTTATTAATTCATTTTAGTATAAAATTTAATAAAATAACGTTTACTTTATTTTATCTCAAATGGTTTTGGAGGTGTTGTGGTCATTTTCAATAGTTAAATTAATAAGTCAATTGAAGCTAGACCACTCCTCAACAGTAGGCATCCACTATCTCGCCTTGCAAGATTCGAGCACAGAACCTATCGGTCTCACGCGCGAACGCTTGAACTCTAGATCATTGAACCGGCCGGCATTCAACGGTGTTAATGTCCAAATTCAACCAGTTCACGAAATCGCGCCACAGTCCACCACTGTCATCAGTGAGTTACTATCTCACAACAGACCTGGTTGAACTCCAGCGGTCACGGCTTCTCACTAGAACTACAAGAAAAACCTCTCAGAGAGTGCCACTAGTGAGCATATTATGTTTATAATCGGAAAGTGGTTTTGTGGGTTTGAATCTCTTTAGACCGGATCATGGATGCGCACTGCTGAAGAGGCCCATACTACGACAAAACATCCGTCCAGTTCTTCCAGGTTTTTCATGGTGGTCTAGTTTCAATTGACTTATGAATCCAACTATTAAAAATTACCATAATACCTCCGAAACCATTTTATGAGTATATCCAAAGTAGATTATTATGTAAGTCAACCGGCGAATATTTTCGTTTCGGTATATTCTACAAAAATACAAAGAATTGTAGTATGCCATAATTAAAAGCTGATTATCTAATGACCTCCTTATGCTTTTTTTAAATGGTTGTGCATCCTAAGTTGTTTTACTCCATTAGCTTAGTAGGCAATTTTCAATATAGATTAATGTAACTTATCAAGTTAATGATAACTAGTATTTTAGTTTTGCTCACTACTCCACATGACTCTGAAATCTTCACACTATGCACTTAGCGTATTTACTTTAAATATATGTTCAAAATCCCGTAGCGAAATCAATTAAAAGCTAGTTTTTTGCCTTCAGTATTTCCTGGACACTTAAGAAGTTAATACCTCCTATTTTAGAATCGAATTTCGTTCACAATTTTCTTTAAGTCCCAGGTCTATTTTCATCTACAATGTTGCTTCACATACTGAAGAAAATGCTTCACTCGTAAACGAATGCTTATAATTTCGACATGTAATGGACTAAAATGCTGAATTTACAAATAAAAAGTATTTAAGTATGAAGTTAGCGGATACATTATACGAAATATTTTATTAAACTGACATTCGTAAGTCAGACTAAAATGCATTTTTTTTTCGTTTAAAGCATCCTTAGCTCATAGTTATCAAGTGTACAACGACTTAGAGTCACCTGAAATCTGTCTTCAACAGATAAGACTTAAGAAAGTTTTCAATCATGGAAGACTTAAGAATTTCGGATATACTTTAGTGGATTAATATTTATCATGCTATACGTCTGACATTAACAGAACATCGATTAACTAATAATTAGATAAGTATTAGAAATATTTCTCTTTACTTATAATAAATGCCCTACATGAACTATATATTGCTTTTATCATTAAAATTAGTCTTGATTGACATCATGTTAGACAACCATTAAAAACCTACAATCATTGGACGGTTGTTACGTCTTAGTATGGTAATCCTCAGCGGAGGGCATCCACGAACTCGCACACGGGATCAGAACCTAAGACTTGTTGAGGAGTCCCATGCTAACGCGAAACGGCCGTCCAGTGTTCTCAGGTTTTCAATGGCGGACTAACACTGGTCAGTTGATGATCTCCACCACAACGCAGCAATCTCCACAACCCTAAACTCAAAAAAGTGTCAAATAGTCTTTCTGTCATACATATACAATGAAACCAACTTGAATAATAAATGGTCTCTGCATATTTTTCGACAATATTTTCTCTCCTCTACGTTATTTTGTTCGGTTTCCATTTTGTTTTTACTAGTTCACAGTAATTCTGTATCTATCTCGTTTATGATATATGTGATACTATAAAAAAACAGACAATTTCTGATTAAATGACATGAAATGTATTGATTTAGAAATAAAAATAAAATTACGAAACTTTGATTATTTTTGTTTCATAAAATAAAGGAACTGATCAAATTTTTGTGAACGATTGTACTCAACAACAAAAACAAACAAAAAACACCATTTCCTTTAATCAATATATCTTATGTTCTGTATTAAAAAGTAACGAACATGACTATAAAGGATTACGATTCAGCATAATCACATCAATATGACTACATTATGAAACCTAAGAGAATGTTTTGCATTGATGTTTCTAGTAGAATAACCAAAGATCACATAGAAACATAGATCAACACCAAATGTATAGAAAACTTTCATGAAATAAATCAATGAAATAATTTCTTCATCTTTAATTTAGTTAATATGCACAATGATTATTTTTATTATTCTTCTCAATTCTATTTTCCTGGCAAATAGTACGTGATATTTCTCTATTATGGAAGCAAACTGTACATTACAACTGACTATATCTGTATCATGCAATTTATAAAATAGAACTATACAGACAATTAAGTTATTCTTAATTGTCTTATAGTAATCTGATTTATCAGAATAAATAAAAAGCAACTAGAAATATGTTTTCTTTAAATAAAAATAATGAATGTAAAAGTTTAACTAACCAATCCACAACTTGGTTTCAAAGTCATTGTCCAGTAACAGTTATTAATTATAACCTGAATAATAAGTATGTTTTAAATGCAATTGACGTTACTATGCAACCATGTGATTATTGTTAGTTGATATAATTTCAAAATTTTTTGGTCATATTTATAAACCTTGAAAAAAATTGCTTCATAAGTTTTGCTATAAACATTTTTATTTTATGTAAGAAAACTGTCAAAACAGAACTGAAAAAAACGTAAAAAATATTATAAAAAATAAAGATTATATTATCATTATCCTAAATATTTTAGTTTACTAGTCGAAGTCATGAGTCAAATGAAGCTAGACCACCATGGAAAACTTGAAAGCACTGGATGGCTGTTTCGTCCTTGTATGGAACTCCTCAACAGTACGCATCCGCGATCTCTAAACCATTGAACCGGCATCCAACGGTGTTAATATCTATCTTCAACTAATCCATGAAATTGCGCCACCGTCCACCATTGTCATCAGTGAGTTACTATTTCAGTTGAATTACAATGACTCGGTTTTCCATGGTGGTCTAGCTTCAATTGACTCTTCAATTGAACTATTAAAAATTACTATAATATCCACAAAACCCCTCTTCGACTATAAATATTTTAAGCTGGAAATTTGGTAAAACACACTCTTTAAGAAATATCTGCGAGATTATTGTAAAACAAACATGGAACTCCATAGAAAATAACGAATTTTTTAAATTTGATCAGTGGACTATTTAAATCTATGTCAATTATAAAAATTTATAAAGTAACATCTTTCTTTTTTAATTCTGAAACTGAGAACGAACCGAATAAAATCAAGTGCAACATTTCAAAAAGTATCTAGTGTGAACATAAGCACTATATAGAACAAAATAGGTGACTGTACATATTTCAAAGAAATATCTAGCACACTGAGATATATATTCTTAGGTTTGTCTTGAATATAATATATGGAACTGCTGAAATAACTTCATATTTTAATATTACGAATACCGATCACACTGTAGTTATAATGAAATAATTTGATGCTTTGTATAGATCATAGTTAAACGAACACTTACATATATTAGTTTATCAACCTACAGGCTTTCTGAATAGCTATCCATTATTTCGTATGATTAGATCGTAATTTGAATATAAATGAAATAATTTTTAACGGGTACTGTTTCTGGAACTCAACTACCCTTGTGAATTTACAGATTAACTCAAAGGTTAAGAAATTAGTGTTCATTTGTCACCACTGTACCGCTGTTTGTAAGTTTTCACATAAATAGTCTAACTAATAAAGAAATAATTCACTTCAGCGATATTACCTCACCACATGTCATCGCTTATAAATATTCTGCATCTAATCACAAATAGGAATAAACCAAGACTGAAAATTAATGTTACACAAACGATTTTTGTTGTCCCAACCTTTGAATATGCATTAATTTCTAGTTTCTTTCCCTTGAGATATCAAGTATATGTAGTTGTTTGATAGTGTAATATGGAGATGAAGTTAATCAGAAAAATCTGATAAACTTGCGTTATATATTTCAATCAGTCTGGTCACACGTAATCTAATCAAAACAATTTCATATAATAAAAATTTGATGAACAGTTGGTATCGTAATCCTACGAAAAACTAAGGGAGTAGAAAACCACGTTGCAAAATTGTTAAATACACGACTGAAATAGGTTATAAGATCATCCTTGAAATAGTTTCTGAGGTTTTGCATCATCATTGAAAAAGGCGGATTTTAAAATTTATAGAAGCCTAGCCCATAAAAAAACTCAGGGATCTTACATGTGTACAGAAACAGTTTGTACAAACCCTGAGTTGGCATGGGAATATTTAATCGATTCAAAGATCTAGGATGTTGTGAAATTTATTTATTATTTTTTTACCGTCTTCTTTACAAATATCACTTTATATAGTTACTGAACTTTTATTTAACTGACCTTTATTAGTTTAAATTTAGAAATTTCTTGATAATTATATGTTTGACCTGAATGTTTAAGATATATTGCACAAACACATCACAGTTTTCAAATTAGTTCAGATTTTGTTAAACTATCGAACTCTATGAAAGGAACTAAATGCTTTTGATCCTGTCATTTCAATCAGTTGGATAACAAACAGAAAATCACGTTTCATTACTTGCTTGAAATAAACTGAATTTGATTTTCAATTAGATTACCATTTGGAAACATAACTGACTAGTTTTATTTATCTGTGTTTATGTTTCTTCTACTTGTTCTTAGGTCAACTTTGAAATAAATTAACAATAGGTTATAAACCTTGTTATTGTTTATTTCGCACGTATGTTGAAATAGTTGAGGATTCTCTGAGTGATTACGTGACAAAAGCAACATCGAAGTCTGAGTTCACTGTTACTTAATAGCAATAATTCTTATAAAATGAGATGAACAGACATTGAATTTAAAATTGCAGTGTTATCGAGTAGTAAATTAAGGATATTTCGACTACATGCTTACTTGTTAGGGCATTTTACGTGACGAACTCACAAAAGTATAAAATCAAAAGTTCGACTATATGAAAAGTGATCATTGTAAACAGCTTCACCAACCCTGACATAATAAATGGACTAAATCGAGAAGTTGACAAGGAAACTTCAGTGACATAATCAAATTGTTCCTACACATATAAGACCTAACTTTTCTAATATTTGTGGTTTCTACAAAGTAAGACAGGGTCACCTCAAAGTTCCCACAATATCCTGCAATTGTAAAAGGGCATGCTGAATTACTACTGAACATATCTGAGCTTATGGTTATAAGTAAGTTATTCTTATATTTCGTCAAGATACTGTTATAACAACTTAACTTATTTTGAGAAAAAGTTTCTCAGTCATTTAATTCCAGTCAATAAATTTATATCACCTACTTTATGAAAGCCAACCGATTAATAGGTTACTAAACTAAACAAGTGATTGAGAAAATTATCTATTTCAGTACTCTTTTCAATTTTTGTTTACTCAGCTTCTATAAATTAAATTTTCCCTTCATGAAGTAAAAATGATCTATTATTCATCTTTATTGTAAATCTTGTTTTTAATATTTGCGCAAAACTGAAAAAAGCATAAACAACTTTTACATAACAACTTCATGTATATACATGTAATGTATGTTACAAAATATTTTGTTTTTAAGATGGATGTTAAAATGTCTTCTTTAAAATACAGATTTATTTTTATCATTCAGTCATATATTATTTTGATAAGAAAGTATCCGAATATTTCATTGGACAATTATTAGACGTCATCTGATTGGTTGTTTGAAAGGAGCTGAATATTTTAAAGAACAATTTAACAACCACATTATTTACAAAGTATTATTTCAAACAAAATACAAGTATAAATGTTTTGGATACTATTTCTATACGGATAAAATAACTCATAGCATATATTTAACGATTCAACGTGACAAGTAACTATATAATTTTGTTGAAAATTATGCTCTTTAATACATAATGTTGAAAGTATACGTTAATTTTCAACTTTTAACTTGTGTTAATATATCGACATGGTTTCTGAAATTTCATGGCAACTATTAAAACAAGCCACTATACTTGGTTTAGCACCAGTGTTATGTAATGAAGTTGATCTACTTGATTTAAGTAGACAAACAAACAAAGTATCTGATAAAAAAATTATTATCAATGTTAGTGGTGTACATTTTGAATTAACTGAATCACTTGTTCAACGTTATCCATCAACATTGCTTGGTTCTGTTGAACGTGAATATTTTTATGATAATATAAATAATGAGTATTTTTTTGATCGAGATCCAGAATTATTTCGTTATATATTAACGTATTATCAACATGGTAAATTACATTTTCCAAAGAATATATGTATATCAGCATTTGAAAATGAATTAAAATATTTTTCTATTTTATCTGACAATTTATCAGATTGTTGTTATGAAAGTTTTATTGATCATTCAAAAGATATAGAACAACGTTTAGAAGATGATAAAAAAACATTTGCACAATATAAATCATTAACTGTAAATAATAATGTAAAATTTCGTGAAAAATTATGGACAATGTTTGAAAATCCTGAAGAAAATAGTGCAGCTTATATGATTTATTATACAACTGGATTTTTTATAATTATTTCTGTTTTATCTAATATGGCAGAGACTATACCATACACTGATGATAAATTAAAAGATGTTTTTCCTCTACGAACCTATGGTGATAAATATGCAAATATATTTTTCTGTATAGATACTGCTTGTGTATTAATATTCACTATTGAATACATTTCTCGATTATATGCTTCACCATCACGTTGTAAGTATATGAGATCAGTCATGGCTATAATTGATTTAACTGCTGTTTTACCATATTATATAAGTTTAATTGTACCAGCTGGATTACAATTCTCAGGATCATTAGTTACACTACGTGTATTTCGAGTATTTCGTATATTTAAATTTTCACGACATAGTCAAGGATTACGTATATTAGGATATACATTGAAATCATGCGCTGAAGAATTAGGATTTCTTTTGTTTAGTTTAACATTGGTTGTGATAATATTTGCTACTGTTATATATTACATTGAAAAATTTGATGAAAATTCATCATTCTATAGTATCCCTGATGCTTCATGGTATACTATTGTCACTATGACAACATTGGGGTAAGTTTATTCCGTATTAAATTCTATTTTATTGTTAAAATTGTTTATTATTTGTTTATAAATAAGTTTTTAGATCTTGACAATAAAAACACGTTATGAAACAATGAAGTTCTTAAATTTTTTCTCTATAATGTATCTTTTTTAAATTGAATACAAGTAGTAGGAGAACATACAAAGTAATATATGTTTGTATGTCTAAACAATATGAAAAAATATAACCTTAACATTTGACTATTCAACAACAACAAAAAGTAACAAATCATTTGAATGAATTTGAATATAACATTTAAAGATAAAGAATAAATAACAAACGATCCGACTGATAAATTAAAGTACATATTTTTGTTGTTGTTGTTGTTGTTGTGGGAAAGGTTTCTTTTGTTAATTAGATATACAAAAGAATATTATTTTTGTAAATAATGTGGTTGAAGGTTAAACGAAGATAAATTACTTATGAATTTTTGTTAATTTTTTGAGGGGGGGGGGCTTTTTTCATAAGGGAGTAATGTTTTCACATTGGAATGTTTTTAAATAAATATAAGATATCCCCGTCATATTAAAAGACTAGTATTTGAAGGAAGAATATTCTTTTCGATCAATTCTCTTCAGGTTCTACAATTATACATCTTAATTAATAATTCGAAAAATGGATGAAGTCAGCTTTTCACCTATATAATCTACAGTCTACAATCCTAAATTTACATGCTTTAAACGATGTACTTTGCCCTTAACCTGGCCATTTTCGGATTATTAATTTGGATATATAATTGTAGAACCTGAAGAGAATTGATCGAAAAGAATATTCTTCGTTCAAATACTAGTCTTTATATATTAGATAGATAAAAAAAGGTATTCAAAGACATTTTTCTTCGTTTTCATTAAATCATTCATTATAATTTATGCTTTTAAGTTTTGTTTTTGTTTTTTTATTTATGATTAGCAAATGAATTAAGAATGCACGTTTGTATCGCACACAAAGACTCAAAAGTAGCGCTTATTTCTTTAAATAAGTCATAGTCTGAATGTAAACAATGAAATACATGAAAATTCAACTAGTGGTCCCAACATTGAACATAACGTGAATAATTCATTTTATTCCTATTTAGAACCTCAACACAGTTATCTGTAGCTATAAATAAGACAATAGCTCAGGGGCTACATGTACAAATAGAAACAGATCAATATATGATGCTGATTATCACCAAACGTTTATTGGTACAACTAATATAGTAATATTTGCAGTTATAAGGTTGTCTCCAACTTTACAATTTACTTATTTTTATTGATTCTTTATATATATTTCACCATCATTAAAGATATTTGCAGTGGTAATATAATTTCTATTAATTTGACAATGTACAAAAGTAATAGTGTAATATGAACGAGCGAAATTGTGTGAAATAATTGACCAAAATCTGAGTACGACTCTATCGAAACAGACGGTTAGAAAATTTTGACAGGCGCCTTACTGCATACGACAGGATCCGGTTACTTATCAGTAACTTAACATCATTTTTATGTGCTCCTCACGAATATCACAATTTTTAGTAAATAAATGAATAACATTGTATATTTGATCTTATCGGACACTTTTTCGATTATGTGTGAACTTGTCCTCAATCAAATGCTGTATGTGATCATGATATATCCAGATTACGGACGTAAATAGAAGTATCTTAATAATTTTCGGTCATCCGTTTGTTCAGCTTCATTCATTAAAGACTTGATTATCATATGTTTGACTGGTGTAATTGCATTAACACATTTGCAGTGAGACTACAATTTATGAACCACATATGAACGATGGTAAAGTGACCTTGAGAATATCCACCCACTTTTCAAGGTCAAAAGATTTTGTTTTATGCAAAGTTACATAATGTGAAAATCATGTATTAAGCACATCATCTGCACATCTTCCTTGAGTTGTCATTTGCATACTCTATCATTCTTCTGATACTGCTGTTATTCTATTGTTTTCTGTTTTTTTCAAACTTCTGTTGGTAAGCATTCCACTCCCTGCTGCACACTACTTACGTCTGTCCGCATAAATAGTGCATACCACACTATAAATGATTTTCTAGGTCTAAATTTCAACATTACTACTTTTCTTCTCTGACCTTTACTTTAAAAGGTCAGAAATAATCTCTGGCTACCTTGTGTGGTGAATTAATAGTAGAACACTTTCACAACTATAAATGTTTATTAAACGTGCCATTTAGTGATATGTTTGGCACTAACTAATATAAAAGAGTTGTTAGTAAAAAAATGTTCTTTAAAACGCCGAATCACTAACACAGTGAGTTCAAATGTAGTGCGGATAAAACACTTATTCGACTTTCAGTGATACAATAATAGTTCTGAAGTTAATAGTTCAAGGTAATAACTCAAAAACCATTAGTTATCATGGGTAAATCGACGAAAGGGTTATGAAGGTATACGACGATGCGCTTCAGCTTAATACTATCATGTTAATCTTGTTAGTGATTAATTGTTCACAGATGACAGATAATAAATAATATCGACGTAGCCAATCAGTCGTTAGTTGAATCCGTGGTCGGCTCTCAGTATCTAAAGTATTGCCTTTTATTGTCTGTTTGACATAATAAACGCAAATAAACAAATTTAAATTTCCAAATGTTAATTTAATTAGGATCTATGTATTATAATTTCAATAAATTTAAAATACTGCCTGACATTTGGTTCCAGATTAGGATTTGGTTATCTGCTTAATCCTGTTTGTCTCCAGAAAGAGTAGCTTTCCGACTAAATTACATACCAATTTATCTAGCTTAAAACACAAATTAATGTATACAATCTGATAATAGATGTAAAATGTTAGAAACACACTAACTATTAGATATTTTGTGAGATTTATCAGAGATTAAAGTACAAATCGGGTAGATCATCGTATTCATTAAAAATAGGACTGAGTATAGTGCCTAACATTACTAATAAATAAGTGGACTGTTATTCAGTCAATTCATATATGTGTAGATGAATTACCTATTAAATGGCTTCATTTTGTTGTAACGAATTGCGCAAACAGTACTATGTAAACGTTTTTATATGTTAGACGTAAAAACTTATCCAATCATTGTTTTTAAGGAAAGGAAGAAACATGAACGACTAGTTCTATCATTTTTAGAATAATGAACTTGATATTAATCACAAAACGACATTTAGATCAAATAAGCTTAAATAATAAACTGCATTCCTTGGCTTAGGAAAAGTCACGATTGTTGGTGATTTCCTGTATTTAGTGCTTGAAAACTTTATGGACCATTTTAAAATGTTTAATCTACTAAACTGATTATTGTGGTTTTAAAATGACTGAAATGATTATCGTAAAAAAAGTCAATTTACAAAATGTTGTTGCGATATACATCGTTATTGTTTGTTATTATTTTGTTATTATGTCTTCCTAATGCACAGTGATTCAAACTGTTATCAAGTATGACTTCAATTGTTTATTTTGGTTAGTGTATTTCTACCAAAGTTGTTTTCTATAGGATGGGGTTCTTGACCTCATATTCACCCCCCCCCCACCTTTACATGAACTTGAAACCGACAGTAACCCTAAAAGAGCTACAGGCTAAGTTCATTATCACGTATATTTTTCCTAAATAATACAAATGTCAATATGGAATAATTAAAATGGTGATTTGCTTCTTTAATATATATGTAATCAATGTACATTTCATTATATGTATTTGTTTTAAAAACAGTAGTAATTCATGCACAAAATTACATTAAAACAACATTTATTTTTGTTTAATTATGAGATATTCATTATGGATTTATTTATTTCCGCTACCATTTAAATGTTGTAAATAAATATATATATTTAATTTTACGATCTAATATCTAATCTCTATTTTTGCTATTCGTGAAATGACCTAGAATTTGTAGGTCATTTATTTACATAAAGGAGATGGAAGAGAAAATATAAATTTGAAACTATTCAACTAGAAATATTAAAACAATATTCCTTATTTTTTTTTGAGAGAGAGAAACGTTTTGTAATAATTATGTTTTACTAGGTGATATAAGAAATAAAAAGAAAGGGAAATATTTATAACTATTTATGAATAGTTATTCGCCCTAAATCATAATAATAATAGGCATATTATTTTAAGGATATAGGTACTATGGAACCTAACAATTATTTAAAATATTAAACCCAGAAGTTACAACGATCTTACTGCCTAACATTAAGTGTATTATTTCAAGACAACATAAAACATTTGGCATTTAATAAGTTTGTACTAGTGTGTTTATTTCAGATGGTTTTAACATAATTTGTTTCAGTTGAAGTCACCATGGAAAACCTGGAAGTATTAGATGGTCATTTCATCTTAGTATAAGACTCCTCAACAGTGCGCATCCACTATATCGACTCGCGAGCGCTTAACCACTAGACCACTGAGCTGACTGGCATCCAACGGTGTAAATGTTTAACTTCAACTAATCCACGAAATTGGGCGACACATCCGCCATTGTCTTCAGTGAGTTACTATCTCACAACAGATCCTGTTGAACTCCACTGGTCATGGCTTCTCACTAGAACTCCAAGTATTACGTCTTGAAGCGAGTCACTAGAATAATGAAGAATAATTTCATCACCATTTAGATTGGAAAGAAAATTAAGGATTTCGGCAATAAAAAATATTATGGGATATACTTTTTCAGTTTATAGACATATCCTTTATGCATAAAAACATCTGTAGGGGTTTATCGTTAAATATATTTTTTTAAACTGTCGACCATCATTTATATGCAAACCTACAATAATCAATCTTTATAGCATAAATTGTACTTCATATTTACATATAAATTCTATAAATATAAGTCCAAGTAACCTCATCTTAATTAATATTTACTTATGTATAGTTGTTTCTAGTACTTTATGCATATGAAGACGTTTTGAAAATCTTAGTTAAACTCATATAAATTTGCATCTATGGTGTAGAAAGTGTAAAATGATCAAATGGTATAAATAAGAAACTGGCCTCAAGCAATTCATATTTTTTTGCTTGGTTATTAGGCAAAAGAGCAAAACAAACTAAGGAAATGAACGGAAAAATTAAGTGAAGCGAGTGTTTTTTTCGTATTTTTTCTTAGACTCTAGTTTACTTATTGATCATCTCATATCCTTACATTTGAATCATATTTGATTATATCAAAGAAATAATCTTGTAACTTTACTCCTCATGGGAATAAGTCACTCAAAGTAGACTTTGTATATGAATTAACCTGGTAGTGTTAATATGTATACCGAAAATATTTGTATGCTTTCAACAAATTGTGTACATAAATATTTGAAAAATAAATGGACAATGAAAATAGTTAATACAAGATATCAAAATAATACATTTATCTCATAATTTTATTTCAGCTAAGGGATCCATACTGGAATAACCAGTATGAATTAAACGTTGAATAATTAGAAATGTGTACTTTCCCTTCAGCGTGTAGTTCAGCCATGCAATCTACTAATCACACTGTCTATTATTGAGTTTGTATGGAGTCATTAAATGAACGACAAAAATTCATATCGTTTATTTGTTAATGTTATAAATGACTATGAAATATAGTTTCACTCATTTAAGTATTTTCTGTATCAACCTTCATTTCTAAAATTACTTTAATTCATTTAATTCCTCTTATATTTATGATTATCAAGACCAAATCATTCTATTAGCAGAGGGCTTCGTGGAGCTTTAAGAATTTTTGTAATTTAAATCAGCAACTGATCTTTGCTAGGTGATCACTGAATATTAAAACACACTAGATATTAGAATCTATTTTGTGGTCATATAAGAAGGTTGATACAGAAAATACTTAAATGAGTGAAACTATATTTCATAGTCATTTATAACATTAACAAATAAACGATATGAATTTTTGTCGTTCATTTGATGACTCCATACAAACTCAATAATAGACAGTGTGATTAGTAGATTGCATGGCTGAACTACACGCTGAAGGGAAAGTACACATTTCTAATTATTCAACGTTTAATTCATACTGGTTATTCCAGAAATAAAATTATGAGATAAACGTATTAATTTTAAATAATAAGTTGCGAAAATGGATCCCTTAGCTGAATTTTATATTTTTCCATTATCAGCTAAATGTCATATAACACTGAAGTCAACAATGTTATGAACGAAAAATGTTTAGTAATTTTCAGCAAAATAAATCATCCGCTTGATCACAATTTTCCGCAAATACGACAAAGTATGTCTTGCCACTGCGAAATGAACAGATTGGATAGTTAAATACAACAATGGACATCTAAATACCGCATAATTTTATGTTCACAGTACCGATAATTATCATGCAACAGAATGATCAATATGATTTCAATAAAATTTAACAATCTTCAAAACTTCATATTGACAATTATCATTTACTTACATGTGACTAGCTCTGAGAAGAAATTTACGGAGTTCTGGTGGGAAACTGTAACCAGTAGAGTTAATCCATGTTAGATGTGGGACAGCTACCCACCGAAGACAATTGTAGATGTCAATGTAATGTCAAGAATTGATTGAAGATATATATTAA
Source organism: Schistosoma haematobium (assembly GCF_000699445.3). NCBI lineage: Eukaryota > Metazoa > Platyhelminthes > Trematoda > Strigeidida > Schistosomatidae > Schistosoma > Schistosoma haematobium. Next base: position 20,255,218 of record NC_067197.1, on the reverse strand, counting down.
CATCGTTGAATGTCGGCTCAGCGATCTAGATGTTAAGTAATCACTCACTAGATCGAAGGTCCTGGGTTAAAGTCCAGTGTGAGAGATTATGGATGCACAACCGTGAGGAGTCTTATACAAGGACGAGACGGCCATGTAACGCCTCCAGTTTCTCAATGGTTTTCTAACTTAGATTAGTTGTTAATTTCACTGAAAATCGACACCACCACCCCGTACTGAAAATATGATTTTTACTTGTGTTCAGTTTGAATAGTCAGTTTTATAAGTATCATGATATCTATGACTTTTTTGAATTAGATGAATAAAATGCGATTTTAATTCCATGAGTTCTAATCACTAGTTCAATGTTCTGGAACCTTCCCTTCTAAACTTTATTTATCCGAAACAAAATTTTATGGCCTCGTTACCTCTATCACAGTCTTCGCTGCATCATGATACATATATTCGTCCTTAATCACCCTCTTATGTATAAGTATGCCAATAACTGTAACAACTCTGATTTTCAAATATTTTAGGCTGTAAGCAGCTGATGAGAACCTGACGAAATAAAATGAATTCATATTATTCTGCATCAATCTTTGTTCTTGCTCTCTTTAAAATAATAAAGGGAACTATGTATATGTAATATCAATTGAAAAGTCAATGAAATCCAGAAAATAAATGCTTCATCTTTTTTTTGATCACTGGACATTTTCAACTTGACATGGTGTTCAAAGAGAATTGACATCTTCACAATATTAAATACGATTCTAATGGTCTGCATTTTCAACTTCAGTAAATTTCACTATCCACCTATAAATAATTCTTCTGCTTTATTATCAATGAAATAAGAGAACAAACTACCAAATAAATTTAGTGTTAATGACTAAGAAATCGAACAATGTACTTTGTTTCTGATGTACATAATTTATTCAAAAAATCGACCATTAAAAATATTAAATTTCTCAAGTAAATATTATAAACAATTCGTTTCTGTTCTAAACTGATAGTGCTCCCAGATTTTCCATGTTTGTCTAGCTTAAAATGACTCATAAATTCAAATAATAAATTACTACAATCTCCACAAAACCCATCTCTGTTCACCAGTGATTGTCTCCAAGAGGTATTTCCTGAAATTCTAGTGAGAAGCCGTGACCAGTGGAGTTCAACTAGGTCTGTTGTGAGATAGTAACTCACTGATGGTAATGGTGGACGGTGATGCAATTCCGTAGATTGGTTGAAGTTAAACATAAGAAACCATTAGATGCCGGCCGTTTCAATGGTCTAGAGGTTAAGCATTCACTCACGAGACCGATATGTCCTGTGTCCGAATCTGGCGAGGTGAGATCGTAGATGTGCATTTTTGAGGAGTCTCATACTCGTACGAAACGGCCGTCCCGTGCTTCCAGGTTTTTCGTGGTGGTTTAGCTTCAACTGACTCATGAATTCAGCTATTAAATTGATAGTGAGTACTTTAATTTTCTTAGAACCTAAAATAACTTTCATCTCTGAATATATTTTCAACTATAAACGAAGGCTATTTTGTTAATGCAAAAATTACCAAAAACAGGAATAAGTATCATATTACATTATTTCAAGATCGGATACACTAAATCATTCAATAAACAAATATTTGCGATTAGATTGTTATTATTCATTAGTTTATTTTGTAGTGACAAAATACAACCTTTAGAAAATGTCATAACAACTTCCATTGGAATCTCTGAAAATGTATTGGTGAGCATAAAGTGGAAAAAGAACGATTTTTCATAACTCTTCGATTTACAGTTGTTTTTTCGAATCCTGAGGTGCGTGATGGTGAATGCGCGATGCTGAGGAGTCCCACGGTAGGACGAAACGGCCGCACAGTGGTTACACGTTTTTCACGGCGATCTAGCTTCAATTGAGTCATGAACTCAACTATTCACTTATTATAATATTCACAAAAAACCCCTTTCTGAGAAATGTTAGTCTGTTAGTAGAAATTGTTATCTTAAACAATTTGATCTTCATATAAGAGAAGCTATGTCACGACTTAAAACATAATTTTCAGTTTCTTTTTATAAAGATATATATAACCGTAGATGAAACATTATATATCCAGTATCCTAATTCGTTTACTTGAAATATCAATGAGTTGAAATGAAATAAAAACATCCTCTATGGATTTAACCTAGTTAAACTTATTCAAATCAACTGTATATTTGTACCAGAAGGGATTTTCTGGAGATGGTAATGATTTCAATAGTTGAAATCATGAGTCAATTGAAACTAGACCACCATGAAACTTTTGTAAGCACTGAGCGGCCGTTTCATCCTATTGTAGCACTCCTCAGCAATACTGATCCATGACCCCGTCTCTCTGGATTCGAACCCAAACCCTATCAGTTTCTCACGCGAAGTTTCCCATAGTGGTCTAGCTTCAATTGACTCATGATAACAATTATTGAAATTTATGTGTTTGTACATGTAAAGTATTATATAAACATTAAGTTTCATTCAACAGTATACATAGATATAAATTCACTAAGAATTAAATACTATTAAAATGTTCAATTCAAATAGTTTTCATAAATTTTGTAAAAGCAAAAAATTACATTATCAGATTAAGGGTTGTGGAGATTGTTAAGTTTTCGGTTGAAATCATGAGTTAATTGAAGCTAGACTACCATGGAAAACCGGGAAGCACTGGACGGCCGTCTTGTCCTAGTATAAAACTAGTACGCACACTGCTGAGGAGTCCCATACTAGAACGAGACGGCCGTCCAGTGCTTCCAGGTTTTCCATGGTGGTCTAGCTTCAATTGACTCATGATTTCGATCAAACTTATGATTAATTGATTCTACATTTATCAGTACATAATGATTTATTTCATAGAAGTTAGATATCTCAATAAATATACTAAATAAAGCATTTTTTTATATAACCGTTAAATAAATGGTTACTCTCAATATTGAATTTACTGAGGAGAATAAAAAATATATGAATGAAATATGAATTGATTAACTAATTTTTCTATTTACTTTGATATTGATTTATTTAAACAAAACAATATGAGATGATAATCAGGTTACCTTATATTGAACCATTGAACTGTTTTCATAATGTCATGGATAAGCACATATTTTATCTCAGTTTGATGAAAGCAATATATGATTATTTGGTATAACTAAATGATCATGAAAAAATATGTATATTTCTTTCTTTATAGAGTTAAAATAAATGCCAATTAAGTTACTGCATTGGAACTTATGTGAACGTTACTGTAATTTAAAGATACTCTTAATTTTATTTGAGAACTAGAAAGCAATAGATAGCTATTTCATATTGGTTTATGATTTTACAGTAATCTATAACCATGATTATATGTGATATCCAGAATAGTTGATTCTCATGATGAACAGAGCAGTGATAAACTCCTCAACTATAATCAATATTCCCAAAGTCAGGTATATCATAATATTTTATTACTGTTATTTAAGTAAATGTCTAACTTTTAATAATACATGATAAATTATTGAACAGCGTAGTTCACAACTTCCCATTGGGACACTATAAGACCCGAGGTAATTATAATCTTTAGTGAACACATAATTATTATTAATAAGGTGAGTGGGGCGAAAGACCTGGAAAAGCACGAAAGCCATCGTCCAGAAGATATAAGTGTTTATTAACAGCTGTCTATGCAAAATACTTCGGATCCGTTGGCCAGACACTATCAGCAACAACCTATTGTGGGAGAGAACAAACCAAACCCCAGCGGACGAAGAAATCGGGAAGAAGCGCTGCAAATAGATAGGACACACATTGAGGAAAGCACCCAACTGTCACAAGACAAGCCCTCACATGAAATATTCAATGCCAAAGAAGAAGAGGAAGATTAAAGAACGTGTTGCGCCGAGAAATGGAGACAGACATGATAAAAATGAACAAACATTGGACAGAACTGAAAAGGAAGGCTGAGGACAGAGTGAGCTGGAGAATGCTGGTCAGCGGCCTATGTTCCATTGGGAGTAACAGGCGTAAGTAAGTAGGTAAGTAAGGTGAGTTCCATCTTGTTCATAACTAAAATAACAGAACTAAAACGAATTACAAAATGCAATAAAATGCCATGAAGTATATTTGATAATGTCAGAGCAATGTCTACACTATAATACTGAATCGAAAGGGAATTTTCTTTACTCTTTAATCTCAATTCATAATTGATGTTTATCATAAAACATATTTGAATTTCTCAATCTACATTCATTTTCATAATTTAGCTCATTCTCATTAATTTATTTAATAAGATGAATGTTGTATAAATATGTGTACAACCCTACCAGGAATATATGCCTGTAAACAATAAGACTTCCGGTCATTGACGTCTGATTGAAAACGTTTTTGTTCATTTATTGTTAGTAATATATTACCTACCATATTTCTAACAATATTTCCATTGTTAAGTAACAAAACAATGAGATTTGTTCCAACCTAAATTCAAAAAGTAATAATAGAATTTTAAAAATAACAAATTAATACTGGTAAGATAGATGTTAATGAATAATGTACAATCTGATGTATTAGTATTCATTATAAACTAAAATCATTTATAAATACAAGGTAAAATTAAAGCATACTATACAGATTTTATTTTTTTAGTTAATGAATATTGTAAATGGTTTCAGTACTAATAACCCTTGCTGACTGGTTGAATTTAGACACTTACACCGTTGGATGCCGGTTCAGTGGTCTAAAGGATGGGGGTTTGCGCATGAGACCGAAGGTCCTAGGCTCGAGGCACGCGTGTGGAATCGTCGTTGAGGAGTCCCATACTTGGATGAAACAGCCGTTCAGTGATTTCAGGTTTTCAATGGTGGTCTAATATTCATCGATTCATGATCTCAATAAAAAAATTAATGACTCTTGTTTGACAAATATGCAGTTCTTACTCATTTAAATGTGATATACTTTAAAGGTTTTCAATATCTCTGTAGACTTCGCTTTAAATTTGAATCGGTTAGGACTTTCAGTGGTAAACATCTTGTTTAGGAGTTTGTTGGTTAATTATTACTGATGAATATTTTACATTAACTAAAAGCATTTTAATATAAGATGAAAAATGGGATCCACTATGCTCTTATACACAATTATCGAACATTAAACAGTTGAAGAAACACAGTAAACAATTAACACATATAAGGAAGCTTTAATCAACACTCATCTGCTGTTATTTTGTAGTGATTATAAAACACTTGTTGAAGCATTATTAACAGCCTAATATTATACTAACAACATTGTAAAATCTTAAATGACCATCGATCAAACGCTATGAGAGAAAAACATGCAGCGTCTTTAGTCCTACAATTAACCATTTACATCAAGAGTTGCCTATCAGCAAACTCTCTGCTACATTCTACGTCGTCATATGCTTACTTATAATATCTTCTATAACACTCGATCATCTCCCTATACAGGAAAAGGAAACCGAGAACGTATGGGCACTTGTGTTGCCAAAAGCTAAATAACATTGTTTCAACTCTTTTATGCATATATTTTCCAAATTACACTGATAGAGACATGTGGATGATGATTTTGTCTAGGTGAGTCTTTTCCTTGATCAAAACAAGCTTCCAGAATTCGTTATTTTTACCGTGTGGCCATCTAACATCATGCTGTATGTACTGCTTTGTCCATTATGTCAGTTTTTGACTATAAAAATAAGTCACATAGGTTTAATAACTAACATTTAAATGAGTGCTAAATTATACTGCTGAAGAGAGACAGTTTGGACAAAATCTTAGTTGAATGGTTACAGTCATCTAATTACATTCTTTCTAATACCAATTCAGTTATAAGCGGAGATGGATAGTGGCTAGCAGTGAAATTCAGGATGCACATTTAATCCCATTTAGGACTCGTCAGTTGAATACGCCTGCATTTCAAAGTTGATGTTTGCTCGAAGACTCGAATCCAGTATTGTTCTCTTCAAACGAGTCTCAAAGAGGACGATTACACTGCTACTCATCATCCATCTCTGCCTATAGTGCTTGTGACTTAATGCACTGTTGAGTCAATCCGCACAAGATGCATATATTATCATAAAAGACTGAACGATCGCAGTTTTAAACACCATTGGGAAGATTTAAAAAAGCCACTACAAAATATATTATTCTAATTGTTTTAATAGTTAAATTCATAAGTCAATTAAAGCTAGATCACCACGGTAAACGTGAAAGCACTGAACGATCGCTTCGTCCGAGTATGGGACTCAACAATGCACATCTACGATCTCACCTCACGAGGTCCAAACACAGAACATATCGGTCTTGTGAGTGAATGCTTAACCCCTAGACGAGTGAGGAGGCCAGCATCCAACGGTTTTAATGTTTAACTTCAACCAATCCACGGAATCACATCATCGTCCACTATTGCCATCAATGAGTTACTATCTCACAACAGACCTAGTTGGCGAGACTATATTTTATGGATGACCTTTGAATGAATTTTTAAGTGACCTTGAAACTATTAGTCAATCAGAAGAGAGTTAGTATAAAGTAAAAATATATTATAAAAAACCTATGAGTTACAGCAGATATTTTTTTACATGATTTAAAAACTTTTTAAGGTTAAATAAAGGTTCAGATGTCCTGAAATCATAGAGCATAGGGTTAGTGTTAGGATTTAGGGTTTAGGTTAGGGTGCACAGACTGAAGTCTATGGAGGCATCTATATGCTTTCCAATCATTGGTATATATCGTACTGCCAAGCTGCACGTACTGTAACATCTGCAAAAGCCGCAGCCAATGTTACTGGTGACTTTATAATCCAATTTGCATCAATTATCATGATTTGCCTTAGTCTGAGTCGTGATTGAGGGAAGAAAGTGCCAGTTCGAGGAGATTTTTTCCTCCAACATATAGAACAACAAAACACAATCTCGTCACGATAGTTTGCACATCGTACTGCAGTAATTTGATTGCCACAGTCACAGATACAGAAACATCCTAATAGTCCCATCTGTTGTAGTCTCTTAACAATCACCTCTTCTCTAAAATCTGCTGTAAAACGATCGTATGTGAGCATCACGTATTGAACTTAGCGCCGCGACCTTGAAATTCCTCAAACGCTTCTGATTGGCTCGTCCATAAATTATAGTCTCGCCACCTAGTCGAACTCCACTGATCTCAGCTCCTTACCAGGACTTCATGATATACCTCTTGGAAACAGTCACTAGTGAGTATATGATGATTATAATCAGAAGGGTTTGTTTTTACTATTATATCCATAAAAACACTTTATTCATTAAAACCGAGTAATTATTAAAAGTCAGTTACAAACAGCATGATTTTTCTGTTTATTAGTAGTAATATAAAAATTTATACTATTTGTAATTTGAAAAAGAAATTCTACTTATAATAGATAATTTTCATTTATTAAATCATTTCATTAAATGAGAATAATCAATAAAATAAAAATAAATAATAATTCTTACTGAACAATTATTTCCAATATAAATTAACTTTTAAATAACCTGGAAACAATTTTTTTTATTAATTTAATAACATAATATTCACCTAGATACTATTGTAAATAAATAATAACTATATATTGATCTATTTTGAATATTCAATTTCACTAATTATTCAAATATTTTTCTGGATCATAAACTCTATTTTTTTTTAAAAAAAAACAAGAAATTCAGCTAATTAATCAATTTCATTTTCCCTAGTTGTTGTCTCTATATTTCAGTTAAATTGAAAATTTTATTATTCAATATAACCATGAAATTTCTATTCTTAATGAATAATGGAAGTTAATATTTCTTATGAGCAAAGTAGTCGGAGTTAAATTAACAGTAATAGCATTGGTATTAGTAGTAGTAGTATTAGTAGTAGTAGTATTAGTAGTAGTAGTATAGTGAATGAAGAATTGGTTAGAGTAAAATTAATTTATCGTGGTAAGCAAAACTAATATGTTGCAATTATAAAATATGAAAATAATACATCGAATATACCACTTGCATATCATCCTTGAATTATCCCTTAAAATTTCATCATTATTTCGTTTTAGTTGTTATCTTACTTGCTTTATATTGCTTTTTCTTGTCACTTCATTTCTTCTTCTCGTAAGCATTCTGATGTCGATTTATGATACACATTATTTATATCTGACCGTACAAGTTGCACACATACCACAGTTATAATAATCGAAATAATAATAATAATAAATTAAACTCTGGTATTCCCTTGACCAAAAACTTCATAACCTCTTTGCGAAACATAATTTAAAAAGTTCATTATTTCGAGTTTACTATTATTATGGTCTAGATATATTATATGAAATTCTGTGTGTACAAATGTAAAATGACTCTGCTTTTACTTAAATGTAGGTAAATAACGAGTGCTGAATGAATAACTAAATCATAAATTCTTTAAGTCGTGTAATAACCCATTTGCAAATCATTTTTTTGTATATACAATTAATGATTGTGAAAATCATTTCAAAAATGGAAAATTCCATGAACTTATTGATAACAGCATATCTATCACACTTGAATTAGAAATGAAAAAACAAATGTTTTTATTTATATATTAAGGTTTAAGCCTTTATGTTGTTAATATCAAAGACTGAATGACATCAATGTATATTGGAACTTTTACATACTTATTGGAACATCTTGATAATGACATTCGTTAAAAGTTTTATTGAAGATTAATTATGACTAGTAGTGAAACTTAAAAAAAGACGTTTTCTCGTATTTGTGACTCGATAGTAAAAGAAGGGCATATCCAATTTTTTCCAACTTGTACTCTTTATTATCAACCTTATTGTTATCAAGTGTTGGATCATTTAAATTTATTATAAAACTACCAAGACACAATAGCTCCCATACATACATGACACATAGTATAATATTAAAAGTAACTAAAGATAGGTAAAATTAAGATCTTACCGCCAAAATAATGTCATACAGAATTTATTCAACCAATTAACAAGATAGTTTTGTAGATACTAGAAAAACTATTATACTTCCTCCAGTAGTCTGAAGTCACGGAATCAATCATAAAAAGAGTGAGAAACAAAGCACACCAGCAATTTACAACAGTTTCCGGACTAAAAGGAAGCAGATACCTATAATTAATTAATTATATATGCATATGTATGTATATATAGCTACTTTCTAAAGCAACATATCAATTTTTATTTATAATGCATTAATAAGAAACTATTACTTTGAAACATGTAATGAAATAGTAATGAAGCATAGAAGCAGTAAGTAAAGTTAAATATTTCATTTGTAAGATTATGAAAACCTATATACATAGATTTAATCATTGAAAGTCGTAACACATCGTGAAGAAACTAAGAAAATAAGATACAAAATAGATAAAATAGAATCCATATTTGTTATCTGCTTAGCTTATACAATTATTGCAAAATACGATTGCCAATTTAGATACTCTGATTTATACGCATACACCAGTACAGGCAGCCTAGAGTCCGGATTTGTCTTTTTTCTGCCTAGCCCTGCCTGTTGGGTCTGGAACGCCAGTATCAGCCTCCGCGATATGAATCATATGTTTAAAACACAGCGGGTTTATAAACAAACAGATCATATCACATCACACCATAAAATAGGAAACAAAATTTGTACAAGAGCAAGCCGAAAATGGATGTGATTGTGAGAAACTGTTACTAATAAATTGGGAATATTTCAAAAATAACAAATCGTATAATAATAGTCAATGAGTCAAATAAAAGTTTATAATAAAAGAAATATAAACATACATATAATATAGGCACTTAATAGTCATACAATAAGAATATACGTATAATATTCGTACATAAGTAATTCCTAACGGTTACCATTCATTTATTCTCGTCCGCATAAAACGGTATTAGTATGAATTAATTAAAGTGATTAAACAATAACATGAAATAATATATCTTTGTGAATATAAAGAATATAAGCATCTATAACACAACTATTAATTCTTATTTAGATTAATATATTCAATTGGAGAATACAATTATAACACAATTTTTAACAAGAAAAGTTTTGCTGTTTGATCTAAGACCAATAGACTTGAAGGAACTCAAATCATGTTATAAGTTGACTTATTATTTTAAACTTTATAATCTCTCATCGTAATTTTACAAGTGAAACAGAACAGTTGAAAACATTTACAATGCCTTAAATTCAAATTAGAGAATACTTTGGATGAGTGATATTAATAAAAGGTCTGTTTAGTGTTTTTCAAATCAAGTAATGAATAAATTCTGTCTGTGAAACGAAGATCTGAGAATAGTGTAATGGTGTGTGCTACTTATATCGACATAAGTAGTATGTAACGCTAGCCAGGAATAGAATGTCTGGCAGTAGAAGATCGAGAAGGAAAGAATGGAAACAGAGAGCAATTGGTATGGAAGTGCAGGAACAATGTAAATGTGTGACAATTGTCTGATATTTGCTAAAGGAATAATCCACCTAATCAGTAGGTGGATATTCTCAAGGCCACATTAGCGTCGCTAGAAGGTCGTCCATAATTTATTGTCTCATCATAAGATGTACTTCAGGAAATCAGATAGTTTCAAATATATATCAAGTATTTTACAGTTCTTATCATTCATTATTCTCAATTGTATATCTACTTTTTTAAATATGCTTTCTTATATTGTTCTCCAAACAATATCTCAACTGATCGTGCATATGAATAACTTCTAGCGTATTAAGTTGATTTGTCTTAAAATTTACATTCAGTTATAGTCTGTAGTAATAAACTTACCTGAAATTCCAAACGAGGAGCTGTTATAATATATAACTTGAAATAAACATGGACAATTTTTCTGGTAAATAATACTATGTGTTATAAATCCCTTAATATTGTTGATAACTTTCCCTGGTTCTAAATCTTTATTGATATGGTATAACATTCATACAAAGAAGCTATTATGGGGAGGATAAAAAAAAGTATTTTTCTCCTGATATTTACAAATGTTGACGTTTTTTTAGAAAGATTTTTTTCTACAGGATGGAGTTGCCGACCACATGCCCAACCCTGCTTTTTTACCCGGGCTTAGGACGGTCAGTAACTTTAAGAAGTGCTAGAGGCGGAGTTATCAAAGGTAAAAATTATAATTCATTTGTAGAACCAATGAAAACTAAAATACTATCTCTAGAAATTTTTGAAAAATACTCGTGTTATATATAAAGAGATGACGAAAACTATTGACAATCAGTTGAATTTTTCAGCTTTTCACTAAAACTTATCAGTTAAAATATAATCTTTGTTTATACTTATCAGTTTTTAGACCCTAAGATCTAAAAATACACCATTTTCATTGAATATCTTCTTATTAGTAATGCCCACATCAACGTTAGTAGATATCTAGATAACAATTTAAATATAATAAATGATTAATGTAATTGGAATTTCGTTTAAAAGTACTATTTTGTTTAAATAGATTGATTTTCTGTTCACTCCAGTAATCAAACAATCTAAATTACCATTAATACACCAATTGTTCTATTGATATGTTTGTAGATCGTTTGATAAAACACTTCCGTTCTTTTTTTGTGGCTAGTTTGTAACTATTTACTTTGTTATGTATACTACAGTTCTTTATAATTAATTTTTTCAATCTCTTTATTAGTTGAAATATCCTCATGAACATAACGTATAATATAATACTCATTAACTGTCGTATACTTACTTACTTACGCCTGTTACTCCTAATGGAGCATAGGCCGCCGACCAGCATTCTCCAACCCACTCTGTCCTGGGCCTTCTTTTCTAGTTCCATCCAATTGTTGTTCATTCTTCTCATGTTTGTCTCCATTTCTCGGCGTAATGTGTTCTTTGGTCTTCCTCTCTTCCTTCGGCCTTGTGGATTCCATGTGAGGACTTGTCTTGTGACGCAGTTGAGTGCTTTCCTTAATGTATGTCCTATCCACTTCCAGCGCTTCTTCCTGACTTCTTCCCCCACTGGGATTTGATTTGTTCTCTCCCACAGTAGGTTGTTGCTAAACGTTTCCGGCCAACGGATCTGAAGTATTTTGCGTAGACAACTGTTAATAAACACCTGTATTTTCTGGATGATGGCTTTCGTAGTTCTCCAGGTTTCCGTCCCATATAGTAGAACTGTCTTGACATTTGTATTGAAAATCCTGACCATGGTGTTGGTTGACAGTTGCTTTGAGTCCCAAATTCACTGTCGTATAACACATGGACATATAGAAAAGTTAATGGAACTTAATACATTTGTTAGGATATAAAAAGAACTGTATAGCAAATTTCATTTGATCATATTTTTACTCCATATTTCACAAAACGACTGAATCACAGTTCCTTAACACTAATAAATAGATTTTCAAATTTATGATGCATTGATCAGTTTTGCTTTATTTCCAGAAAAATCTCATTACAAATATTAAATTTATAATGACTAATATGAAAACATATAGAAAATGAAAGCAGTTTATTGTGTAGTGGCTTTGCTATATTATTCGATCACCTTTGTAACCGTTATCATATAAATTCCATGATGTTTGAAATCAGAAGGCAACGAGAAGCGGCAACCAAAGTTTAGTAGAGGATAGCACAGATAATAAAGTTATAAGCACATCGAGCGAATTCGAAGCGGAAAGGCGAATATGTGCACGCTAACGAATACAGAGGTAAATTTCTAGTCAAAATGAATAAACCCCAGCTAGGCAAGGCAAAGTCTAATAATAGGATTCGAGTACATACATACATGAGGAAGAGAATAAATCATCGAGTGATATTTAAGCTATCAACATTTAAGTCAGAGAGAGATATGTGCGCAGGCTGTCATAGTGTCAAAAGTACACGTTTATAAAGATATGGTAATAATCATAATAGTACAAAGAAATATGAGAGTCGTTACTGTTCGAATAACATTGTCTGTTAAGTAAGTTAATAAAAGAGCTTAACCAAAAGTAAGCATAATCGAAATTGATTGTATGAGAGTTGCTATGACTGAATGGAATAGATTTAGTGAAGATTAGTTTTAAAAATATAATATGTAATATTCATACGCTGTTTCAAAGTGATGAACTATGGTTTATACTCCCATTAAACATCATTTATAAAATTTTATTATTTAAATAATTGAAATCATGTGTCCATTGAAGTTAGACCACCATGGGAAACCTGGAAGCACTGAATGACCGTTTCGTCCTAGTATGGGGCTACTTAGCAGTGCACATCCTTGAACCCGCTGGCGGGATTCGAACCCAGGACCCATCGGTCTCGTGAGCGAATGCCTAATCTCTAGACCATTGAGTCGGCCGGCATTCAACGGTGTTAATGTCTAACTTCAACTAACCCATCCACCATTTATATTATTATATTTTTTAAATTTTATCCGTAATAATGGACTGTAAAATATAAATTAGCTCAAAGCTTGAAAATTCAATCATACACCTCATGTATACTAGAAGAAAATAGTAATTACGAGAATCAGTTGTGCAACATGATAAAACACATTTGCAAATGAAATGTTGCTGTAAGCAGTATGGAAGTGTAAGTTAATCAGAATGAGATATTTGTTTAACAGACTGAGTTCATGTTGTAGTGTTTTGATAATTCATTTTCTGAGGTATTTACGTATTGTTAAAAAAATCCCATTTGACTTCATTCCAAGAGGTGAGTATGTTTCCACTATTATTTCCAATATCAAGAAATATATTGAACTGGAACAAGTGTCCCTAGTTTTATAACTGAAAAGCGTGAAAACATCTTCATAGAATCAGATAAAATTACAGTGATTATTCATAAATATAATTTTCATAGACTTTGTAATTGGAGAGTACGCTAACGTTAACATACATTTATATAATAATTCAGAACAAAAAACTAGTTAGAACGTTTGTGTACTTCATAACAAAAATACTATGAATTGAAGACAGGAAAAAGAAAATAATAAATCCTAAAAGTACTTAGTAATTAGTATATTCATGTTTGTTATGAAGTTTCCATTCTTTTTTAATTAAATAAAAATGGGTAAAAACCTCTAAAGATCATTTCACTGGTTACACAATTCGTCATCAATGATTTTTACACTGAAATATTTTCAAACATTATGAAACTAGAAGATAAAACAATCATTCAGAAGTATAAAACATAATTAACTAAAGTCAAAATTTAAAGTAACTGTTAGAAACTAGATTACTTGAAGTTAGTTAATGTGATAAACTGATAAAACCTGGCAAACCACTGAAAATCAGTAAAATCTCAACACTTCTTTTTCAGTGGTTTGAAGTTACTGAACAATTCTCACTCGCGATAACAATCAGAATCAAATGTAAAAGTACTGTATTTTCTCAGAAACAATGAAGACTTTGTTATAAGTCTATGTGTTTGCTATCCATAGCCATAACGAACACAATCTTAAAGGAACTTCTTTGTTGTAATATTTCTCCAGATGATTTCAGTTTCTAACATGAAAAACAATCCAGTTAAACTAATTCATAAACACCCTTTATTTAAACTAACCATTGATCTGTCCATCAAACTTTTATAAATCAAATAATTATTTACTGAATATATCTAGTTGTATTGTAAATTATGAAATTAAAATAAATATATTTGAAAATTTCAAAGAATACCTCTCCAAGCATAATAAAGCTATTAAGGGGACTGTGTTTCTTTTTCTTATTTTGTTGATAAACAATTTTCAAAATGACAAATTCCATATTTTCATTTACACAAAACTAATTTTATTTATAAACAAAGATGGATAGTGGCTAACAATGGAATCCAAAATGCGCGTTTCGTCTTATTTGGAACTCGTCAGCTGGATGTACCTATATTTTAGAGTTGATGTTCACTCCACAACTCGAACCCAGTACTGTTTGCTTCAAAGGTTATCGCGTTATCCACTATCTAGAGTGTAAACAAAACTTCAATCCACCTTACGCTTCTGTTGGACTTTCCATAGTGAGTGATAATAAACGTTCAGATCTTAAATGGTTTGCTTATTGTCTGAATAATACATCAATAATAATAATAGAAGTTAATCAAAGAAAATATTGAGTACAAATGAAATTTTTTGAAGAGTATTAGCCATCAGTAGTCAAGTTACCATACATTCTATTCATTTATTCACATCAACTTTACGTATTCTTTAAATTATGAAATGTCAGTATTCCAATTGCTTTATTTAAAAATTTCCGTTTTTTCTATACACAGTGATAATGTGACTGTTCATTACAGTTCACGAATGTATTTGAAATTAGATAGTGAATACAATAACTAAACCTATAAATTTGTAGCTATTTAACTACACGATGTTATTAAAACAAACCGCAGACCAGGAAATTATGTCTGAGTGTAGTTATAATTGTTTTAGTAACTGAGATTTGTCAAAGAACAATGTCATTACCCTTTCTACACGAGACATTCACTCCCACATAAGTTAATAAAGCTTGTAGCTAAAATATCCATACTGTATACATCTTAAATCCATTTAAACTTTACGAAAAATACTTATTATTCCTCAAAAAGTGCCACTTACAACAAAGTGGATGAAACATACAACAAATATAGAAAGAAAAGTAAAGATTGTCTCAAGTAAATAAATTAATTGAAAAAAAGCGAGGCAGAAACACATACATTAATGACTGACAAAGTCAATATGTAAGAGAAAATTACAAATGAAGATTATCGAGAATAATTTAATGGATTCAAATGATTACTCAAATGCAAACATATAGTTATTGGCTACTAGAAACAGCCACATTGGTAAATTATGACAATTTTATATACAGTTTAATGGTGTTTTCCATCATATACTTGTATTACCTGAACAATTATTGAAAATTAATAATCAATGAATATATGTTTATCCCTACCCATTTTGAGCTCACTCAAATCCTTCTTTTTCAATGTTACTCAAGCTGACGCCATTTAGGGTGAAAAGTAGTCTGTGATCATTTAAAATTTCCATAAAACTACCTTGGTGATTACAGTTGCTCTTTAGTATTCGTTATGTATTTAACGATCAAATTCCAAGATAAGTACACATATCAAGTGATAGGAAAGGAATATCATTATCTCACATTAACTCAATGTATTAGAAAAACACACAATAGGAATATAAAAAGTCCCAAACATTACTGGGAAGTGAATGAAGGAGTTGAGTAGCAAATCCAGTGTAATCACCGATTTCCTTACGATTACAATTAATATTGTTTAGATTTACATATACGTTCTTACTGTGTACTTATAGGAATCAATGATTATCAGTAAAAAAACAAATAAACACTTTCAACATTAAACCGGAAATATAATTTTTGTTGATATATAACATAATTACATTAAATGTTTAGATTATCTATATTGATGCCACTACAGTTTCATTACAGAATTAGTCTTAATATACTTACTTACTCATGTAGTAGAATAGGTTGCTCACCATCATTCTCAATCTAACTCTGTCCTGAGCAATCCTTTCCAGTTGCTTAAGGATGGATAGCAACTGGAAACTATATATATGATAAAGATTCCTACCTTTTGTCTTTTCTATAAATCTAAACGAATTACTATTGAATGCAAAAGTGCTTTTAATCACGTCTTTACACAACATCGTTAACAAACTGTCTTCCTGTGCTCTAGTTTACATCATATCGTGTTTTCTCCTATTGGAATTCAACTAAATTTAAATGGAGATGAGGACATTGAAATAATTTAGTACCAAACGCCATCTTATTTATGAAATTACCATTCATAATAGTATGACGTCATAAACGTATTATAAAATGTTATATCATAAACTGGTGATCTCTTCTTAATTTGTGTTTGTTTTCATTAGATACTTGTGTTTACTATTAATACAAGAGTTTTTATGAAATCTTTACACACGAAGTATGATGAAAATATAATGAAATCCTTTCATGTTTGTAGTAGTAAAAATCTCGAAATACTTGAGCTTACATATATAAGATACAAAAATCTGTAAAGGACAAACCACTTAAACGGCTTGTAAATAAATAGCAAGTAGCCACTGTTGAGATAACTCGTTTGATATGCTTTGTGATACCATACCATTTAAGTGTTTATTATGGTAAATATATGGTGTATTGTCCAATAATAACCTATTTGGAACCAATAAATTAAACGACTCGATAACTCCCATTTTTCTCCTTTAAGTATTAAATACCACCCATCAAATAATCCTAACTTTATTTTCTATTCTTAACTATACCATTTTTTTAATGTTCCGCATTTTAAACAAGATATTACAAGGTTAACTTGTAGCAAGCCCATTCGACTACTGTATTATTTATCTGCTTATTGTAATTTAGACACTTAATCCACCATGTAATTTTCTGTGTGAGTCTGATTGAGCACAGGTCAATTTTTAATCTATTCTCCCATTGGTTGTAACACACAGACAATCAATAATTTATCCATACTTGATTAGCACTCAAAAGTGTATAGAGATTTTTAACACACACACACACACTCTTAGTTTCCCCGTTTGCTTGATTCCTGTATGCTTGCCGATTTTATCAATCCTTAACAATAAACCATCACTATAACTGGTCTTGAGGCTTTTAAATAATCTCGAGTAAATCCATAATTGTACTAGAAGATTTAGCCTTCATTAAATACTCAGTTAACGGGATACTATTTATTGGAGTCAGATATAGAAGAAACTAACCTTTACAAACTAACATAAATTACAGCAAGTAAAATAAATATTAATTTATCCATATCATATATGATAACAAACAATCATCAACTATGTTGACATCATT
The DNA here is from genome assembly GCF_000699445.3 of Schistosoma haematobium. Lineage (NCBI taxonomy): Eukaryota > Metazoa > Platyhelminthes > Trematoda > Strigeidida > Schistosomatidae > Schistosoma > Schistosoma haematobium. The sequence goes on along the minus strand of NC_067197.1, from coordinate 20,237,472 downwards.
GTACAACAATCATAACTTATTAGTTAATGAACTGATAAATATAATAAATAAGATAACCAATTGTTTGTCATTTAATTGTATCACAATTAATCAGTTATCAAGGATCATAAATAGAGAAGTTGTTGTGTTTTTGTTTAACGTTTGTTATTTTTAAATGACACCACATTTCTATTTTATATTGAATTAATTAAATTCAACGTAAACTAGTTTCTTTTTATTATAAACTAATGATTGTTTAAATTAATTTAATAAATAATTAGTAAATAATACGGATCTATACTAGAACAATTGTGTGTTTATCTATAAACATGGATTTGTTAGTTATTTAAAACAACTAAATTAGATAAACAATTTTTCTATATTCTAAAAAAAAATTTTTTAAAAACTTTTTTTTTTCTTTTATTCTGTCAAAATTCCCTCCTCTATTGGTATTCATATACGTGGTGGTAATATTTAAACAATTATTGTTTATTTATAATTTCCATAGATGATTTGAATACGGTGATGTATATTTGGTCAATATAGTTAAAAAAACATAAATGTATATAGATTAAATGAATTCAACTTGAATGATCAAAGAATGATTATTATGGGCAGTAAATTGATGTTTAGTTGACTATAAACTTTCGTCATTTTTTATTCTATCAAATGGTATAATGTTGTTCAATATAGAGTACATTAAACCTATTTCTGAAATAAATTAATGTAATTCAGTATTAAATATAAGGTGGATTTTAACAGTTGATAATATACCGTTCTTGGAAACATTGAAAACACTATAAATAAATAAACAATGCCGAATTGAGAACTTTATTCTCAAACACATATTTTTCGTGTTAGGCAACAGTTGACTTTATTTTTTATCCATTTTCCTTGCCATCGAAAATGTCTTTTAAGTCTAGACATATGAACCATAGTTTGTTATAAATGTAGATATAGACCAACATTACTTGTATGCATTACTGAATAAACCTTTTTACGCAACATTTATTTAACTGTACCATTACTAACGTTCTCTCCTTTAGTAAACCTGTCTTTTGATTATGAATTTGGTCAGCCCTAAAAGTGAGGTTATAACAAGTAATTAGCATATCAATCATTCTCCACTGTATTATTGTATTCTTGAATGGTGGCCAACAAAAAATACATGATGGACATTTCTTATCTGTTAGAGGTCTTCAGCTAGATTTAATCCACATAAATGCTCACACCGAAAATCGAAACCAGTAATTATCATATTCAACTACAACTGCTTATTCACAAGGTTAACTATTTCATGATATCCACCAACTTGACTGATAGATCTGTTTACATATATCAAAAGTATAAGTGTGAAGCAATATCAAATAAGCCTATCTAGGCATATTTGCTGTAGCTGAGCCCTGGCCATATTCACTTCCGAATATGAGCAACAACAAGTAAGCTATTTCCAATTCCAAACTGTATCTTTTCATGTATGATAATTTAAACTCGATTTACACAAATGTTAATTCAAAGACTCATAGTAGTCAAATAAAACAGTAACAACTGTAAAACTTATGACTATATGAAAATCATTAATAAATTCTATACTCTCTAATCAGACTTTTTGTTCTATATTTCTGTATATTCTTGAAATCAAAATAAGAATAGAAAAATAACAAATTCATTTTGATTTAGCTATTCGGATTCTAATCAGATTGACTTAATGATGAAAGCATAAATAAAAACAAACAAAATTCAATTATCAACATCACGAAATACAAAATATATACAAATTTGCTATTATTGAAAAAAATTATATTTTTATTTCAGATGATAAATTAACGATGATGATGATGGTGCTGAAGTTTAAAGCATAATTATGAATCGAACATTGTTACTTGGCAGTTGGTTTCTACCAAATATCATTTAGGCCGGTCTTTAAATACACATATATCAAAAATATCAGTGAAACGTTGGAGATGCTTTTTATCATGAAACAATCATCATCCTGGCATTAGTTTTAAATGATAAAAATATTAACGTGATTTACTTTAAGTGAACATTGAAAATATGTTTCTGTATTGATGTATTTCAGCTTCTAAAGTAAAATGTTCTATTGAATCATATGAATAGAAACAGTAAGTAAACTTTCCCAAAATTTTGAAAATTTATAACTAAGTGTCATTTATATCAATTTTTAATAAGCTATGAGATTTCATTCATAACATGTTTCAAACTAACTACACCAAAATATGAAATGAAATACAATGATCAAAAGTAGGTTTCTTATTATCCCTTTACTAAAGATTATTTTTTTTTTTTGCTTAACTGATTTTTACTGATATTCCAGGCTTTTTATCAAAAAAAACCGGTCACATATTCCATAATGTTTAATTGAATAATTTTATATTTGATTCATTTTTGCATTGTTTGTTTGAATCTTCATTCTATTGTATAAACCAGTGTTTATCTGAACTTAGTGGTTAGGTGGAATCAGTGACTAAATGGGTGACATGATAGCAGTTGAAGTAAATGATACTGGATTAGAGTCCCTGGGTGAAAATTAACTCTGGAGAGTAGGTACATTTAACTGACGAATCCCAAATAGGATAAAATACCCATCGTGAATTCCACTTCTAGTTACCATCCATCTCTGTTTATCATTTGATATTCATTTTGATTACGTGAAGAAATTAAGTATTTGTAAATTTCTTTACCTAAAATACTTTATTTCAAGAATTTTATTAACATTATGAATATTCTCTAGCAAAATCTAATTAAGTAAAATACAAATTAGGTGATCTGTAGAATCTAATTTTTTAATCGAATTATATTGAAACTAAGTTGACTGTAAAAGAAGAAAAAGTTAACATATTCTAAGTTTCTATATACTGAGACAATTAGTTTCATCAGTAACTCTTTCACATACATAATATAACCTTAAGCTAATAATAAAAGTTAACTTTGTCAATGATCAAACTAATTGGATGACATTTCAGGAATATAATGATTTAGTTAACATTATTTGAACAGATCATTATCTAGATCTAAATTGTGATAATATATTGATTATTAAATATAAACCATCAATAAGGTACTTACATGTTATGTGTATGTATGTATGTATGTATTATACTTAATTGCTCAGAAGAAGATATAATTTAGGTACAGATATAAGTTTATGATCAATGTTATAGACAGTTCTTTTACTAGTGTTCCCATCTTTTTTTGATCAGAATGTAGCGATTTTAGTTTTTACTGACTGAATTTCAGTGAACTAACTGATTTCAATAAACATATTTCACTGATTTGAATATGAGTAGTGTATAGTTGTCAGTCTCATTTTGTAGTTACACTTTGACACCAAAATTACGATTATTTGAAAGTGTGTTTATTAATATATAGTCAAATGATTACTGTTTATCAACTTTACTTACCTCTTGATATGTTGTCATATTATTTGAAGTAGTATAATAAGAAATTATATTTTTGTACTGGTTAGTAACCCCACAGTAATGTGTACAAACAATACTGAATGAGATTAAAAACGAGATCCTTTAGACTGACAACAATGATAATATAATCTGTAGGCCTTTCATAGTTACATACATTGAATACGATCAATCCTGTCTATTCACAGCACTTGAATATCTTGTATTTAATCCTGTGTTTTCATAAGGGGGCCTGCTTGAAAAGTCTTAAAATAGAACTAAATAATTGTCTAGTATTTCCTGATATACGTTGGAGATGAAAGTTATCTTTAAACCAAAAAATCATTACAAACTTCTTACTTGACTTTTTTTTATGTATTATATTATCAGGTGATCTGAGTTCAATATCAGAAATCATAGTTTCATCTGAATAACTTAATTCATCAATGAAATTAAAATAATCATATAACCGAATAACTTTCCACGATTATTATATCATCTATTCACTTATATTCCGAACAGACACTGAAACAACTCATTATCAAACCATAAATAGTTTTTATTTTGATCTTTGAGTCTAAAATCATAAAATTATTGTTATGATTACAGAAACAATTAGAAATCGATTTAACTAGATAAAATATTATATATATATGTTAGACCTAATGATAAACTACTTTATGAAAAATACACATCTGTCCAATACGGACATTAGCTCCATTTATGAATATGTTTAACATTGTTACACTTCTATTATCTTATTCTTAGACACTTTTCATGACATACTATATATTAACTTAAAACACAAATTCTCCAGAGGATAATCAGTAATATATGACTAACTGAACCTGACAAATATCTTGTCAATATTTATTATTTTTCCTTAAGGAAATATTGACTTCTCAATCAATTCAATGAATGAAAAACATCAGTCCATAATGAAAATATTCTTTACATTTAATTAATCATAATAAAGCGTCTTATTCAACTTATTAATTTAATACATTATCACCATTCTGATAGTATAAGTTTTTAATCACTTGTTTAGTTGCATGTATTAAAGTGAAATTTTCATTGGTCAACATTCAAAGGACTAAATTTACAATGAATTACAATAGGTACGTAAATTTATCGAATAAACCATTTGGCTACTTATAGCATAATTAAGATTTGATTAAGTATTGTATGAACTAATTCAAAACTTAAGATATCCTCTCTTCATAGTTTTAATAAGAAATACAATATCACAAGGGTTTTTGTGGAGATTGTAGTAATTTTAACAGTTGAGATCATGAGTCAATTGAAGCTAGACCACCATTGAAAACCTGGAAGCACTGCACGGCCGTTTCTACTATCTCCACATAACCCCTTCTGATACTAACCAACATATGCTCACTAGTTACTGGCTTCAAGAGGTATATCCTGGAGTTCTAGTGAGAAGTAGTGATCAGTGGAATTCAACCGGGTCAGTTGTGAGATAGTAATTCCCTGATGACAATGGTGTATGTGTCGCTCAATTTCGTGGATTAGTTGAAGTTAGACATTAATACCGTTGGATACCGGCTGAGGAGTCCCACAATAGGAAGAAACGGCCATCTAGTGCTTCCAGGTTTTCAATTGTGGTCTAGCTTAAATTGACTCATGATCTCAACTGTTGAAAATACAATATCGCTTGAATTATGGGTTATTTTGCAGTACTCAAGCGGCCAGTTGAAAAAAAGGCTTGAAAACAGTAACAACCGGAAATAAAATCAAATTATGAGAACATAAATCTATAAGAAGAATAATCCATAAGAATCAAATCCTATTGTCTCTTATTGTTTATTTTCCTTAACTAAAATACAAGTATTTACTCCTGTTCAGTCGACAATTTATTAATCATTCTTTTATTGAATATTTTTGTGAAGGGATTATAATTTCATTGTTTACTTGTGATTACTAGTAATTTTATAAAAGAATTGTAAATTACGACTGTGTTACTGGATGTTCTTTTATTATCATCTATAAACTTTATTACTTCAGTAATTACAGTAAACAATCTACTCTTTTATTAGTTAACTATCGAAATCAAACAACTAAATAGTAATTTAAATGATATGAATGAAATATCAATACAAACATCTAAAGTTTCAATCCTTAAATTACTTACAATATCATCTCATATCATTTGAAGAAAGCTATACAATAGAGTTTACTAATTATCATTAGCTCTGAAATATATTCTTATAAACTAACTTTGACCTTAAAAGGAAAACCAATTACAGCTGAATCTTATCAGTTAACATTGATCCAAAAAAAAAATCTTGCATAACCCTTTCAATGTTACGTTTACGTTTAAAATAAAACTGCTATCAAATAATTTGACATTGTAAATATATTTAACTTAAATACAAAATAGTATCTGGATGTTTTAGATAGCGAAATTATTCATACGTCATTGGGACAAAGTAATAGTCTTTTTGTTTTCGTTGAAAATTATAGAAAATATTTACGTTACTGGGTTAGAGAATTAAGCAATCTTAATATCTTACGAATAGTGAATGAACAGAAATATTTGTAACAGTCAATATCATATGCTTAATAGATGTCAGTGCAATGAATAACTATTATTTAACAATGTTAAAATCAATTCAATGAAAGCAATTATTCTTTCTATTCATTTAATCATACAAGCAATCAACTTTGTTTTCTATTTACTGTGTAGTTTAAATAACTATTTTAAGATTGCACGGTATTCAGGACTATAGACTAATAAAATGTAAGCTCTTTAATAATATTGACAATCTTATCAACTGTTTATAATTCTTGTTGATCAGCAATGTTATTTAACAATTTGGCAAAACATCTTTTCCTTCATTATATTACATATTTAATAAAAGTGTACTATTGACTAATACTTTCTTGATAAAATCAAAAGTAAAATTACATACATTTGATTTTGCAAATGTGTAATGGATTCCTCTTTTCTTTAAAACAGTATCTTTTGTTAAGCAGTGGTGGATAGTGACTAGCAGTGGAATCCAGGACGCGCATTTCGTCCTATTTGGGACACTGCTAGCCACTCTCCATCATTGCTTACAAAAAGCTTGTGAATTAAGGCAATATCGAGGCATACCTACACTATGCACATATGCCAATAACAGACTGATCAATTGCAGTTTTAAACTCCAATGGGAAGATACAACCTAAACAATACCAAGTGATGCATCTTGTGTTGTTTGCTTGTTTATATTTTACGCGCATACACAAACACACAAGCACACTCGAATTCCTTTCTAATTAGCATTGATGTGAAGATTGAACTTGTTGTAGTTAAATGTAATTTTTATTTCCCGAAAGTGTTCTTTTTTTTAGTGATATTGACTTGATAAATTTAAACAAATCATAGGAGATAACAACAATAATAGATAATCATCCATAGCGCAAAAACGTTAGTGCATATATTATAAACAAAACTACCAGATATCGGAAACAAGTGTATTTTGTTAGTTATACTCGTGTAATTTTACGGAATAAATAATTAAATGTCAAGTGATTTTTTCTAATCATCCACGATCTTATGATGTTGAGATATCTACAGTGTTCAATATTAATTTAATGTATCCAAGTTATTGGCTTAACGAATTTTATCAAACCAATCCCCTAGTATTTTTTTAAGAATATAATTAGTAGAATTATAAGAGTTCGATTAGTTTTGAAGAGATCATTTTTACACCAAAAATTGAGTTATAGTCCATAAGTAACAGTGATATTGGTTTCTAATAGGTAGCAAAAAATTACCACTTGCTTTAAATATATACATCAATGACTTATGGGTGAACACTTGTTAAATTCGTAAAGATGTGTATTATCGTGTTGTTGCTGTCAAAGGTTATATTTTGATCACTCATTGTTATTATATGTACATCTATAGAGGATATAATTATACACTTTTTAGTATTATAGGTAAAGAGGAAGAGATAAGCATACATACAGTGAGATCATCCGCATATTTCGCAAAAGTGTTTTCTGTGGAAGATGGCAGATCATGCAGAAAAAAAGAGAAAAGAAGAGGTGAAAGAAAAGCTCCTTGTGGTACACCTGCATCAGACAGTAGAGACTCTGAACACTTTCCTCCAAATACAGTGAACTGTTCCTTTCCAGAGAGGTACGAACATAACCAGTTGGTTATTCAGCTGTCAGTATTGACGCTGATTAACTGGTTATTAGAACGCTGTCTTGGTATAGAATCAAAAACTGAAGTATAGTCCAGAAAAGCACATCGAACATACTTCTTTCCCTTTTCCAAGCTGAACACTATATTGTGATGCAGAACAGCAACAGCATCTAAGGTGCTTCTTTTGCATCTGTAAGCAAACTGATACGGATCAATATGCTGTTTTATCGCAGGCTGAAATGGAAGTATTAATATTTTTTCCATTGTTTTGAGGAAGGGTGAAGTTATTGCAATAGGTCTAAATTTCACATTCTTATCACCAGATACTTTCTTGGGTACAGAGATTATCTCCATCTTACTCCACATTTTCAGAATGAGATTAGATGAGAAGGATCTGTTAAAGATGGTTGTGAACGGATAATATAGGACGTCAGTACATTTTTTTTAAAAAGAGGTTTGGGATACCATCAGGTCCCAAACATCGGGATGGATTAAGTGACTGGAGACATCTTCGAACATCAGTTTCAGTGAAACTAGGATTACAGCTATTATTTAAACCTGTGGATAAAGAGAGCATCACATCAGATGACTGGCGTACAAAAGACTCATTCAAGTCACAAACATTCAGCTGGTTATCGCTCCTAATCTGTCTGTCACCTGTAAGTTCTTCAAAGGGTTTCCACATACTTGGAGAGCTTTTGCAAGACAAGAGTTTTTGAGTAAACATAGAGTTGAAACGTCTAATCTCTAGGTTTATCAGACCATTCAGCCTAAGAACTTCATTAGAGTTTTTCTCCTTGTACATTCTTTCGTTCACCCTCCGTAGTCGTTTTACTTGTGAATATGTAAGTCGATCAAAACTTACAAAAATGGTTCCAGTGGGACAACAAATATCAGAACAGAATTTAAGGTGACAAGTGATAACATCAGTAGTGTTTTCCAGTGAGTCATCTGTAAATAATTCCCAGTTAGTCGTACGAAACATGTTTTTCAGATTTCGGATATTTTCTTCTGAAAAATTCCTATATTTGACTTTCTTAGTTTGATGTAAGAGTTTACTCTTCCCATGCTTTCCATATACTTTAGGTAGAACACGAATTGTACAGTGATCCGAGCTAGACAATGGAGCACGTTTACGAGTCACATATATACCCACATCAATAATGAAAACGAAGTCTAAATGAACATCCAAACGAGTAGGAAAATCTACTACATTTTGGTGACCTAGTGACGTAAGGAAGCTACAGTCACATGAATTGAAATCACCATATACAACTGAAAGTGAAACACTGAAATCAGTAACAGTAACAGTGAATTCATCAGCGAAAACAGATAGCGCAGATGATGTGCAGTCTGGACTCACGTAGATATTGGTAACATAAAAATATTTGTATTTATTCATATGTTTTGGACAACATCTTAGAGTTAGACAGTCGATAAAGTCATTTGAAAACTTGAAACACACAAACGAAGATCGACACCAGTTCACGTTTACAAATGTAGCCACATCGCCGCCACACCTCTTTCTATTGTTTGATCGACCCTGAAGACATACGATTAATGTTCACTCTCTTCAACGTATATTACCAACCACCACGATGTCTATTATAGTACTTTTTTGTAACTTGTGCAGCGAAGGGTCGTAGGCTTTTCATAAAAGCGCCTGTCTAGGTTATGCAATTAACGGACATAATGAGAAGTTAAAACAAAATGAAAAAACAGATAATTTTTTGAAATAATTAGATGGCAGAAACAGGTAGCCCAGATATTCAAGCAGACCACCGTTATTTATTTATTTAAACCTTTTTTCCTTATTTTGTCTTTGTTACTGCTTCTTGTGTAAGATACTTGTTGAAATACCCTGTGCTGAGAAATCTATATTGTACCAAAATATAATACTGAATAAAGCCATTGATAATAACAATCTACAGAGGATATAATTATACAGTCTACTTGTTAAAAAATTATAATGGAGCGTTCTAAATTACACTATAAACCTAATGTGACTGAAAAAACTTTAAATGTTATCTTTATATAATAAAATATTTAATAGTTGAGTTCATAAGTAAATTGAAACTAGACCTTCGTGTAAAACGTGAAAGCGCTGAACAACCGTTTTATCCTCGTATAGGACTCCTCAACAGTGCGCACTCACCAGCTCGCTTCGCGAGATATCGAACACAGGACCTATCGGTCTTGCGCACAAACGCTTAACCTCTACACCACTGAGCCGTCTGGCATCCAATGGTGTTAATATCTAACTTCAACCAATCCACAAAATTGCACCATCGTCCATCATTGTCATCAGTGAGTTACTATCTCACCACAGACCTGTTTGAACTCCACTGGTCACAGCTTCTCACTAGAACTCCAGGAAATACCTCTTGAAACCAGTCACTAGTGAGCACATGATGATTGTTATCTCCACAAAACCCTCTTCTGATAATAAAATATTTCTTCACTTTATATTGAGCTACAAAAAACTTGGATAATTTGTAAGCTATTCCATATAGTCTCAAAAAGAATAGTGACTAATTTATATAATCAGATATCTGTTTTTGATGCCATTTTTAAAATAATCATATTTTGTGTTTTTGAACACTTTTTACTACCAATATGTACAAATGAATAATTGAAGATAGTGACACTTCACTATGATATTTATTTGCTTACCAATTATTATTTATAAATGACCGGAATACTGTTTATGTCCAATTTAAATATTTACCTAAAGGTTATTTTACTATTGATTAGTTTATTTATTTTTATTTAAGTCTAATTTTGTTCTCATAAAAGAACAAAAGAGAAGAAACAATTGAAGAGAAAATTTTTACTTCTTGATATTACCTTATCTGTTATGAATGTACAAGTTCTTATAAATTTGTTTAAATCTATAAATTAAACATTCTTAGAAGAATGTTTACATTGACTAACTAAATTTGATAAAACAAATTAAAGAGCTGACATAAATAAAAAAAACGTTAACTCTCCCTAGATTAAGCAAGCATGATTTCAATTATATTAGCAACGTTATAGGGACTTTCTACTTAATGAAAGTTCATTAAATTACTTAAACAAAATGCATTTATTAAGATCATGAGATCAACTAATATTCTTAATGGAATAAAATGCCTTAAAAGTTTTATTTGAAAGCTTATTTATATAACTTATATATACTTTTAATACATAACAGCTTCATATTTCACATTTCTTATCCTCTATTATAATGATGTATTTGTTTTTATATTTATAATTTGTCAGATATGGTGATATGATACCATCTACAGTATTGGGTAAAATAATTGGTAGTATTTGTTCTTTATGCGGTGTATTAGTTATAGCTTTACCAGTACCAGTAATTGTATCAAATTTCTCACGAATCTATCAAAGAAAACAAAGAGCAAATAAACAAGTTATGCGACAAGTAAGTCTATATTTGTAATTTTATCCTTTTAGTTATAGATTTGATTAAGAAGTATTATAGTTAAGAAGTTTTTTTCTAACAAAGTAATAAACAACTAATTTTATTCAGCTCTTTAATGTACTTAGTCTATTTTAGTAACTGGCAAAACTTTAATAATAATAATAATAATAATAACTATTTTATTTATATAAAAGTGAAGAGAAAATATTCATTTAGTAATACCGACTATACCAATAATTGTGGTATTAATCACTTTAATGTTCTTTAAAATATTGATAATTATCAAGTTTTCTACTTAGAGTAGACTTTTTGGTTATTATCAGAAGGGGTTTTGTGGAGATCGTAGTAATTTCAGTAGTTGAAATCATGAGTCGATTGAAGCTAGATCACCATGGAAAATCAGTGGTCTAATGGTTAAGCGCTCGCGCGTGAGACTGGTAGGTCCTAGATTCGAATCTCGCAGGGGGCGGAATCGTAGATGTGCACCACTGAGGAGTCCCATACTAGGACGTAACGACCATCCAGTGCTTCCAGGTTTTCCATGGTGGTCTTTGATTATCGGTTACAATCCCAATAAATATTTTGTACACAAAAACAAAATTTAGTTCACAGATCAAGAAGGACTATGGTGAAGTTCTGACGAACTACTCATTGACTAAATAAACAATATGCTGTGAAATATACTGCGAAATATGAACTGAAGCTTCCATCTTTTCTTATTTTTGAAAGTGATCTTTCTAAACTATGCTTATGTATTGCGTCAAATTGATCACTTTCATTAAACTTTGTTACTATTCTATGTTTAAATTGTTATTATTCCTTGAAAAGAATTTGTTATAGAAACAAAACTTGTAATCTTTTTAAATTATTTACTTTTAATTCATTTTACTGCATTAAGACTCACTATGCAACAGTTGTAAAGTTGATCTAATAAGCAAACTATAATTTAACAACCATAAGAATTATGTTTAGGAGTTTTTACAAGTTAACATAATACTCAGTATAGATTTTCAAGCTAAAATATTTGGCCTCATTTTGTTCAGTTTAATTTTACTTCACACTCATTATGTCCCGTTTTCTTTAGGTAAAAAGATGGTTTCTTCATATAAATTTTGTGAAATTTATGATTCAATTCAAGTGCTTTTGTAACTAACTTTAAATTAATCAAAATTCAATATAAAAACAATTAGAAAATAATTCATAAGTAGTTGATCATTTAATTCCACTTATCTGCACCCCATTGTTCATCTTAGTTGTTTAACTTTTCAATTACATAAGTCATTTATACAGTTTTGTAAATTTTTATTTCATTAAACTAATTGTATAACTTAATGAGTTTTTTTATTTTTGTTTTCTATTAATTACATAAATAATAAATAGATTAAATGGTAATAAAACTTCTATAGTTTCCTGTAAATTAAAATAATTAATGATTAAGTGAATGAATTTAATCTAAAATTTTGTGGATTTGAGTACTTTGATAAATAATATTTACAAACAGTATAGGACATTGTTGAGGAGTCTCACAATAGGACGAAACGGTTGTTCAGTGCTTCCAGGTTTTCTATGGTGGTCTAGTTTCAATTGGCTCATGATTTCATCTATGAAAGTATAGTATATGTGAAAATCAAATCTATGAAATTATGCAGCTTAACTATTAAATATCAGTGTAAAATGGGAGAATTATAATACAATAAAATAATTTAACTGATAATTAAATGAATTTAGATGAATATTTTGACAGTCAAAATTTATGATGAATTTGGTGTTTTAAAAATCCAACACTGAACCGCTTATCAGTAATTTATTATTCGTATAGGGATTTTGTGGAGGTTGATGAGCTTTCATGATTACATCAAGCATTAATTATAGTTACAAAACCACGGAAAATAAGAAAATATTGAACATCTGCTTTGTTCTAATGCAGAACTTCTCACAAGTGAGCACTCACGATCCTATTACAGATAATCGAACGCAGGACCTCAGGTCTCGCATTGATCGTTCAAACTCTAGACAGCTAAATCGACGCATAATGATATTTATAACTAAATTCAGTCAATTTGCGATACTTTAGTCACTAATAGTAGTAACAAAAATATATATGGAACAGTAAGTCAAGTAAAATCTTAAGCATGAGCGAGGTGAGAGGCTATTATTAAATATTTTTATATGATATATATGCTATTATAGCTAATCACTATGATGCCTGAAGTTATTAAAGAACTTCTGATTGAAAGCTAAGTAGCATCTTATTTTTTCAAAAAACTATTACTGTCTTCGGTTTCGAGATGGAATCTATCACAAGCGTAAACTTGTCCCTTGGTGTATACAAATAAAATAAAGTGTGGTGGCTCGTATAATATCAAGCCCACATAGGTTATTCTAGTTTTGGACAGACTTATTTATTCTTGTCAAGCCACATTTTGACCCTGTCAGTTATTTGCTTATTAACCTCAATTATTTTTATATGGTCGTATGTGTGCTAATTCCTTACTCTATTCATGATATATCTGTAACTCATTTTTGTTTGATTATAAATATTGATTAACGCTTGATTAAATCGGGTTGACTCAATCACCCTCTCAACTGCGCGTCATTCCGTTTCGCTTCACTCTCTTCTCTTTGCTTTCTTCGCTTCGTTTCTTCGATCATTTATCTGGATCAACGATTATTTGAAATATGTGACTCATTTAATTCCATTATTCACAAACGTGATTTAAGTCGATATTTATATACAACGGTTTGTGGCATGTATATTTCAATAGCAATCACCATACGATGTGACTGAAGTAAGATACCTAGCCACTAAAGTGGTAGGCCCGTCGATAACATAATCATCCGATCTAATTGGCGTTAAAATAAAAGGCCACCAGAAATGGTAAGCCCGAATTTAGGAATCTCGTCGATAACATCAATATCATCATACCACTGCCAATTTAGTTTTCATTTTAAATTTAATTTAGATAGCGATTGAGTATTCAATAATAGGATCAAGTAGATGAATAATATAATAAATGTGTAGTGTTGAACAATACAACAATCGCCGACAATTTTAATCGCTACTTCAGAACATTATTTCACATAACGTTGTAGGACAAAATACGTGACCTGTAGTTGCAAACCACTAAAATGTGATATATATATATATATTAATCAATCTAAAATTTTGGTGATCTAAATGTTTGCAATATCTTACACCACTTCAACCATTAACACTATAAACAGCTGAGTAATATTATTTTGATACTGTAAAAATAGGAATCAATATTTGAAGTGGTAAAATTTGACTAACAACCAAAAATGTTGATTTCTAATTAAGCTATTTCTTATCATTTAGATTGTTGATATTTGATTTCTTTTGCTAAGTTCCTTAATAATATTTACTTAAGATTGAAGTATTTTACTTAAAACAGATAACAGCTCATCCATCCTTCGTAATACAATCAATTCATGTTAATTAGTAATTGTCACATCTCACATAAACAACGAATAAATAATAATAATAATAACAATAGTTATAATGTTACCATAAGTGAATCAAAGTAGATGATGGCAAAAAATGAAAACAAGTGTTCTATCTATAACAATGATGATCAACATTGAATAAAGTAATTTATTTTTCTCTTTGTTTACTAGAAAAACTAAGCTTTTCTTTTTTGATCATACTGATACATAAATCAAAAATATAGCTTACTGATTTCCTACGATTTGTCATAGTTACAAACAATTCCTACTAACCAACTTTTAAATGAATAGCTCAGAATTTTATTTTTTTAAATAATCGTAGTCTATAAAGTGAGTAAAGGCAATGGATATTGGAATAGAATCGTATTGAATCACTAACTGAGTAAAGTTGAAACATAGATCAGTAAATTCCAATTCAGTGGATCAACAGTATCACTGTAAAACTTGAAGTCATTAGGCTCTATCTCTTATGACGTCATATGTGTTCACTGACAAAATGTTCTAACCAAAGACTGCAAAATTATTTGGTGGTTTATGATTAACATCCCTTTTTCCTTCCAACATTGGATGTTGTTGGAACTGAAACGAAGAAACGTACTGTACAATTTACATAGAATTTAAATGAATAGCATGGTATATGAAAGGCAGAAAGTTTCATTTAAATCTAGAGATTATAACGGACTAAGTATTAGTAATAGGATTCTGAACATAGTAGGAGGTCAAATGATAACTAGAGATTATTGGAGTCTTATTTATATAATTCCATTTGTTTATCACCAACATGTGTTTGTAAAATATTCTATTTACTAGATTATAAAGCTGACAAGTTTTAAAAGGCGACGATATTCTGCAAGTTCACTGGTAGAATAAATTCGATTATCTTTTGAAAATAAAACAATGAAAATATATGACTCGAGTCACTGACTGATCTTATTTAAATAACCACTGAATATTAGGAAAAACTGAAAAGTTCTTTAGTCCTAGTATGTGACTCCATGATCTCATAGAGAAACAAGCTCAGGGTCTATGGGTCTCTTGAGGAATGTTTGATCCTAAGAACACTTAGCTAACATCCAGCTGCTCACATATTTAACTATAGTTTTAAAAGATGAATCCAGAATTCTAGTGATAAGATGTGACTAGTGATGTTTAACTATGTCGAATGTGCAACAGTTTCTGACTCAGGATTGCAAATTGATTAGAGTTAGACTTGTATGTCATTTGATGTTAATTTAGTGATTTAGAGGTTAGGCACTCTCTGAGACACTTAAAGGCTATATGTTCCATATCTTGTGGGGTCATGAGTATGAACTTTAAGGAGTCCCACACAAAAACAAAACATCTGTTCAATCCTTTGTGATTTTCATTGTTCGTTTAAACAAACTCAGTCCATTGGGTTAACTATGGAATTCGGCAGTCTCCGCAAGTCTACAGTGCTTGATAAGTGTACGGATTTAGAAGCCTTGGAAAGCAGTTTCTTAAGATTATATTCCTGAAAATATTTACAAGTCTTTTTCACAAATATAATAAATCACATCCTATTAATTAATGCTTAGAGGAAATGGCTTTTGATATTCTTTAAAAGTATGTTACCTAATCAGTTATAATCCACATTATTTAGCACGATTATCATAGATGTGATAACAGAGCCATTCATTTTGCGAAATAAGTACGTTGCTCTTAAGCAAATTACGTTCATCACCCAACACTAAACAAAACAAAACTAAGTAATTTCAATGGTTAAGATCATGAATCAGTTGAAGCTAGACCACCATGGAAAACCTGGAAGCACTCCAGGTTTTCCATGGTGGTCTAGCTTCAACTGATTCATGATCTTAACCATTGAAATTACTACAATCTCCACAAAAACCCATCTGATATTAATCAAAACTAAGTACTTTTATAATAGCTTTGATCAGACTTCTGAGTAAGTTCACTTTTTGTCAAGCGAATAAATTTGTCATTTTAATTAGGGTATTTTATGACTTTCGGATATACTTTGTCATTTGTGATCTTGACGCTTTCACGAATGCTTGATTAATGCCTTTTATATACTCTAAACGGTTTATATCCACCCTAAATGTGACTTCCATGTTATGGGAGTGTGACGAGCAGTGTATGCCAAATCTGGAAGAGAAAAACTGAGTGAATAACTTGGCAAGCATAGATTATCTATAGTTTATATTCATCACGGATTGATCTCATTTGAACTATTATTAAAAACAAGGAGAAATGGATAGCTACTTGTCATAGTATAGAGCCACTTAAGTGTGCACCCATGATCCTACCAGGTGTAGAATCAATGACATTCAGGTTTCATGGCAAACTTCTTGAACTCTGACCAAGTTGTTCTAAAAGGTCCTGAGCCTAAACCATGGTAATGTCATTAGTGCACACCGCTAAGTAATCTCATGCTAGGAAAAAGCACTTTTCCAATGCACTCTGTTTTTTTTTTAATATTACCGTAACTGAAACCAAAGTGCGACTAATACAACCAACAAATCTATCCAATCTCTATAAAACCCCTTCAGCTAATTGACTCATACTTTGAAATAGTAAATATATTTTATTGACTGGAAATAACAAGGAACGTTTTCAGTTCAAGTGTATTCTTTCAGTGATGTGACGAGTGATGATGAGCTAGACAGTTCGGTTATGATGATCCATTGGCATTCTAGAGAATACTGTCAACTGATAACTCAGTTATAAGTTAATGTTTCACCTGTGCTTAAACAAGTCAAGAATAATGATCTTACCTGTGACTGTTTATCTTCACAAGCTTTGCACTGATTTGTGTTCATTAAAAAATTACTCTGATAACTGCATTACCATCAGAATCAGAAGGAGTTTATGTTAATCGATATGGTTTAAACGATAACGTTTATCAAAGAGTTTCAAAAAAATGAGAATGTGTAAAACTTTCTATATTAAATTCAAGTCGTTTAAAGACATAATTTACTACAAGAAACAATTACAACCCAATACAAGTTTGCAAACTACTATTTCATCTCATCTTTTAAGATAAGTTTTCCTGAGGTTTACATAGCATCGTTTTAACATAAACAACTAACACTAAAGTTATCTCTTAAATACGTCACATCAATAATGAAGCGACAAGAATTAGGCCATAGAATGATAACGTATGTAAACCAATATCATAACATATATTTTCCATTTGACTCAATTGAACTTGATTGAAAGAACATCGAAATCCATGTTCTTAATAATTTCATATCTATTTCAAATGAGAAATAGGAAAAATATTCAGCAAACCATTTGACCCATTTGATTTTTTAAACACGGTATTCTTCTAAATTTAATATCTACTGAATTCTTTTTACAATATTTATTTATGCATGAAGAAATTCGTATCATTTTATGATTCTATGAAAGGACTTTAAATAGCTCGACTTGAATATCATCGTTAAAAAGAGATAAGGACAATATTTTTCTATCCTTATTCAAAATTTTGTGTTACGGAAATGATAGTAAAATGCAATTCTTTAAACGTCAGAATTTCCGGAATCTATTCCTCACTAAATAAGCTCTGATTCTTCAGCATGCATCGGTGACATACACAAAGATCACTTAACCTATCTCAAGAGTTATATAATCTTTACTTAGTTGCTATTTCATAAGAGTTCAGCCCCAATAGAAGAAACTCATATGGTTCCTGGTGAATAAGTTGCATGTCTGCCTACCAAAGGGCTAATGTAGCTTCTTAAAGTTTGTTGTTTGTTAAGTCTGTGGAAAACTAGAAAAATGCAGCATTCTTCATCTATCATCTGGTAAGAACATATTCCATGGGGTGATAATGCGAATCTCCTACCTCACTAATTATCCCTTTACTTATCACAAAACCAGTGAATATTGTTAGTATATGTGTTTCACAAAAAAAGTCTAATAAACGTTAGATCTGCGAAAGTTAAAGTTTTTGCGGAATATATAGAATGATCATATATGACTTTCTGATAATGTCTTTCGATAAAAAGAATTCTTTTTAATAAATCAGTTTATTATAATGTTCATTTTTAATAAGAAAAAACAACCACTAAATAATATAAGCCATTCAGTAAAACAGATCCATATGTTAGCAAAATAACGGATTTATATAAACTAATTGAAGCTACTTGTCATTTAAATCATGTTGACTATTTCACTGCAACACAAAGTAATATGTAAAATCAGGAAAGCCACAGCATCCACCACGATATGAGAATCCTTTCAGCATCATTAACTCCTATATATATATATATATATATATATATATATATATATATATATATATATATATATATATATATATATATGTATATATATATATATCACCCTACTCCCTGATAGTTATTATATGATGAGTTATATAATTCATATGAAGATAGAGATCATGGAGACGAGTTTAATCATACTTTTATTGATAATTTTTGTAATCACTTCAGAAATTTAGAATTAATTTAGACTGTTTGAAAATAATATTGTTTGAATAGAGATTGAACTGACCATTAAATTATCAAATTTTCTGTTTTTTTCCTATTAAACAGTCTTTACGTGTTGCAAATGAACTTTCAAGAACAAGTCAGCCTATATACAATCAAACCAGAATGTCAAAAGCAAATATTTCAACACATATGAGATTAAAACCTTTATCATCCAAATCAAACTATCGAATATCACATAACTTTATAGAACATGGATCTACAACACAAACAACTCTGAGAGCATTAGCCAACTGGTCTAGAAGACGAACAAGACTGAGATCTTAATTTTTTTCTGAATAAAACACAACAATCCGTCTAAAGCTAAACAAATTAGACAATAATATTAGATCCACCAAGTTCTCTTCGAAATCGAAATCAAATATAAAGCAAATGCAATGTATTTCATGAAGTGATTTTTATGAAACTATCTAATTTCATCATTTTATTTGTTAATTTTTATTATTTCTCACTGAATTCAAATCTTTTATTTGGACTGTTTTGTTTTAAATATGTTGCAAATATTACTCGGACAATTGTATTTTGGAAATAACTATTATAAATATAGTTTACATAAGTAAAATAGCATCAATTGTTTTTATAAGATAAATAGATTTTGATTACAGAAGTTTAGCAAGTGTTCACATTATGATTATTTCCTAAGGTACCATATATATAATCGAACAATATTGTTTTCAATTAGACTTTACGTCTATAGCAATATAATCGTTTTTCAATATCACTATATCGTAATTAGTTATTCTCTGAAATGTTTTACGGTAGATGTTGCAAATTTAAAACGAAATTTCTATTTTTAAACAGTCAATCATAAATACTCTTGATAAGTCTTGTGAAGCATGAAACTTTAGTTCAAAGTTTATCATTCATTAAGCTTAATTATTGACTTACGCATTCAGAAATGAGATATTAGAAATTTAAGTTGGAAGTAAAAATACCAGATGATTGCATTGAAGTGGATATGAATTAGCTCTGTAGCAAAGGTTATTTCATTCCTATTATACATCTTTATTGTAGGGTGAATGTAAGAAAACTTGAGCTTTAACTTAATTGTAATGAATGACTATATATATATATATATATATATATATATATATATATATTGATATAACAATCTTTTCTCGTACTACACAATGAAATCTTAGTAGAAAAGCTTTCAGAATAAGTGAAAAAACGTTATATGTGTACAGTTTTAACGAAATGTTTATTTTAACTGCGGAATACATGAATAAATAATGTTGCTGCTAAACGTGTATAGGTTGTCAACATGTCATTTGCTGTAATTACTACCTTCAGAAACTTTTGCGGTTTATTTCATTGAAAATTGATGTCATAGATAGGCAGCTGTATGATTTAACAGCTTTCCATTTTTCATGTACTTGGTGGATTATGATGGATGCCTGCTAAATACGTCTGTACTTAAGCGTAGTTTAAAATACTGAATGGAAAACACAAATGTGAAATGACTTGGAACTTCATATGAAATCTTAATACAAAATCTACACTCCAGTAAGCAATGCCATTATTGATTGTAAGATTGTTGTTTAAAAAAGACGTAATCATTGAACTTCCGTCTCGTTTTTGCATGCCCTATAGTATGACACATTGGTTATCACTCACAAATACACTGCTGCATACATATGCTTCTTGTTTTCAATTATCCGCTGTCACGATAACGGAACTCTAGTATATTTACTGTCCATGTTTACAGATTACAGTGATATTCTCATTGCATACTTTATCTGGATATACATCTCGGATTATGATAATTATAGTTGGAATTACTAACTACTTGTAATTGTGGATTGCAAGACCAAAAGAAACTCTAAAACGTTTATTCCTGACAACTTAATTAACGTCAAGTATACTTTTCTTGTGTGTACAATTTATATTTAGTATATTAAAACATTAGTTTTCTTTGGTAATAACCTTTTTATCATTTTTGAAATTGATATATTTTGGTCCACTACTGGTTATCTTGCTACCAGGCAGGAGAGTGGCTGACTGCAATATGAAGGATTATAAAATCAGAATGCAGATGAGTGAAAAGAAGATACCGGTCAGAATAAATGAAGGGATAATTAATGCGGACAATATGGACTGAAAAAAGTCAAATGACGACATAAATATGAAGGTGATAAAGAGTGAGGCCGGCAGAGATAGGTTGACAATGATGTGTGGTATTTGTACGAACTAATGATTCCTTTGTACTTGATTTTAAATTGCAAATATAATGAGTTCATTTGTGGCCATCTAGCTCTACCTGCCTTAAATTGCAATATTTCGGCGATTCTTAGCACATTGATTCGAATACCTCTAGTTATCATGTAACACTACTAATAAAAATAAAAAGTAGTGGTTTTATTGTCTTAAAAGTTCTCTGAAGTGTCCTAATTCATGGTACTTTCATCCTCTGAAATCGGGCAATTGACAATAAGGTCCTGTTTGATTGAACTCATGAACATGACGTGGAGTTGTTATTTACTGCCGCTCTTTGACCGCTTACTAGGAACATTCGTGATTTGCTTTTATTCTTCCAGGTGGGAATTTAGTCCATTTTGGTTGAAAACACTTTTGTTTACTATAAGGTACTTAGTAGTTATATTCACTAAGCACTTTTTTGCCATATAATACTCGATTCTTCAGTAAAGTCTCGACTTTTTGATGGTCAAGAGGAATATGAACACAGTGAATCTGTAGTGGCATTGAACCATAACCACACAATCCTCAAAGCTGAACACGAGAATACTCGGTAAACAGATATTCAATACTTAACGCGGAGAAATATCTAACGATGGAAAAGGTGGGAACAATGAGTATAATTAATTGGAGTTGATCGGATGACATGGCTCAGCCATGTAGGCGTGGTCCCTGCGGAATGTTACTTAATATCCTTTATTCATATTAAATATAATAATAATAAATATATATATATATATTTCTGCATGCGCAGATACACGCCATTTTTACAGGCATGATCTATAAATTACAACACATGTTGGTTCACAAAATGCTTCGCAACTTATTAAGTTTATAGTTGTTATAAAGTGTACTCGTGGGGCGCTTGCTGTAAACAGTGACCTTGAGGAGACACGTACGTCAAGTTTGTTCCAGACGTCAGAATTTTCATAGCTGTGCCCTCAGAGCAAGTTTCTGAAGAAGAAAAAGAAGCGAAACAGAAGAGCAGAAAAGCACTTGGATATGAACACCAAACGTTGCTTAACATTGTGTAGTAGAAAGGACAGAGGTATAATAAATTAGAATAAATTCATATTATATCTTGTTAGAGTGAAATGAAGCTGGAGGCTCCATATTAGAGAATGTAGTAATAAATAACAATGAGTTGTGTCGTTTAACGAGTTGTAGTAAGCTCACATGAAGGAAAGGGAGTCAAGGCTGGTACAAGGTAAGAGGTTTATTAGAAGGGTGTGTATATGGAGGGTGAAGTGTTATATTGTTCTTTCGCTAGCCTAGGCTTGTTCTCCATCATGTATTGGTAATTGTTACGATATATTGAATTGGTGTAGACGATGATGTGACTTCCACGTAAGACCTTATAGATTAGGCAGTTACATCATGAAAAATCTACGATTTTAGGATTGGGTCCATTATTAGAGCAGTACTAATATGATGGTAGACCATAATTCTACAGATCTGATACGAATATGAAGGCTCGAATCGGCAAAGCAAGAGCAGCATATTTACAACTGAAGAACATCTGGAACTCGAAACAACTGTCAACCAAAATCAAGATCAGAATTTTCAATACAAATGTCAAAACACTTCTACTGTATGGGACGGAAACCTGGAGATCTACGAAAGCCATCATTCAGAAGATATAAGTGTTTATTAACAGATGTCTATGCAAAATACTTCAGATCCGTGGGCCGGACACTATTAGCAACAACGTACTGTGGGAGAGAACAAACCAGATCCCAGAGGAGGAAGAAATCAGGAAGATGCGCTGGAAGTGGATAGGACACACGTTGAGGAAAGCACCCAACTGCGTCACAAGACAAACCCTCACATGGAACCTTCAAGGTCAAAGAAGAAGAGGAAGATCAAAGAACGTGTTACGCTGAGAAACGGAGACAGACATGAGAAAAATGAGCGAAAGTTGGACAGAACTGGAAAGGAAGTCTCAGGACGGAGTGGGTTGGAGATCGCTGGTCAGCGGCCTATGTTCCAATGGGAGTAAAAAGCGTACTTAAGTAAACTTTATTTTTCGATAGAACATTCCTACATAATGGTACTACATGAATCCTTTACACTTTTTGTATATTGATGTAATAATTGACTATTAGTGACTCAACAAAGCTTTTTAACACATTCAGAAGAACTCAGAGCCTTGGCTTGATCTAATGACTCTTGGTTTCGTTGGGTCGTCCTCCAAGTTCAGAATAAATACACGTATGTCGTTTGCCACAATATTATTAAAGAAGAACGAGACATCCATCAGGTGCAGCTGTCTTAGGTGAGGGACCGTAATTCATAGGTCCGCACCTTGAGAACTGACCAAACAATTTATCCAAGACAACGCATGTTTTGACGTTATTCGCACCGAAAGTATGTCGTATATCTGAGGTAACATGGAAGGTTTTTCCAGTGGGCAAATTTCTAGAAGGGCACTTATTAAATGATGAGTTGACAAATTCCTGGTGAATGTAGTGGAGATCGACTCAGAAACCTGCAATCGTCTTGAGTGAAATATCAATGCCTCCTAGGTTCTATTCATAACTGCGTTTGCAAAACTTTTACTGGTGCTCAAATATGTCAGTATGTAAGCATGGTCAGCCTGAATATGCCTCCTCTTTATTGCTTTTTTATTCTCTTTTCTATTGCCTGCGCGTTCAGACGAACCTGACCTGTTAAACTATGATTGAGCATGCATCTACCATACAAAAATATTAGTTCAATAAATGAAGATGGTTGTTCTACATTAGTTGACGCCGAACAGCCGTCACTTTGTTTTCAATGAGGTACTACTGTGAGCACCAATAAGAATTTTAAAGAACTGTATCTGACTCAACACTTTTGTATGTCCACAGTGATTTCGAGCTTTCTGAAATAATTGAAGGCATAGTTCACATGCCAAAGATGCTCTTTTCTGTCTGCACTTGCTAATAGACGGTTATCAGCGCTTTTATCTTAAAAGGCACAACTTTTGAAGACGTTGCTGATAAAAAAGACTTGAAAGTTTGCACAGCATCTTCCAGTGCGAAATAGACACGCAAAAGTTCGTAACGACTGAAAATAGTTGTTGTGGTTGTCCGAAGGGTATCGTCCTCAGACCAAGTTATTTCGTAACACGTTTCTGCTAAGCCTAATTTCGAAGAAACTGTTGCATCCCTCAAGATGGTCAACTAAACGTGAGATCGAAAGTGATCGTCTGGAGTATGTCTCAAGTAATGTTGCCGACAAATTCAGCCAGGGCTACAAGTTTTCTTGCCATCCTTATAGGCTACGTGCAATGAGAAACCGTCATATGATTTTATTCGTTCTTCTCCAGTCTCAGTTTTAAGAGTGCTAGTCAGTTTGCTTTCAAAGATATAATTGGTCATAAAATTGTGACGTGCTATGTAACATGGCTGATTACTCACGATAATTTCGATGGTGGCTTGTAGTACTTTTCGACAGTAAGTGTCAGTTAAATAAATGTTTGACTTGAGTCGGACGTTAGTGTTCACTTCGTGAAGAAAACTGGTGTGTTGATAGGACACAGTTTAGTTGAAGGTCTCGGAGTCGGACAATAAACTTGTGTCAGTGGCAACGACTGCACAAATTAGGTACAATCATAAAAATAGCAAATCAAACCAGAAAATATTCATCAAAGAGGTTCATATTAACCGTCTCCAGATAGTTCAGAATGATTTGATTAGAGAATTGGGGTGTTTGAATTAGCTAATGTTTTTTTCGTACTTGTTGATTGCTCGATTTCGAATTCTAAATGCAAAACATTCGTTTGTGCTCATCTAGTACCTCTTGATTCAATTGCGTTATTTCGGGGATTGTTAGTTCATACTATAATTCAAATACTTTCAAACATTAAAAGAATGTACTCGAATTGTAGGCAAAGTTATTGTACCGTATGGTTTCTAAGTTGGTTAATTATTGGAGATCATACGTTCCATGCCGAATTGAAACACAGTTTGTTCACGATCCATGACCCAGATCCTTCAGCTAGTTAAGTGCATGGTTAGACCAGTGTTGTCAACTTCAGTGCCGTATGCTGACAAGCCACCTATTTCGATAAGTTATCTGCCTCTACAAGTGCGGTAAGCTGCATACTACTCAGCTGGTAGATTTAAAGAAAACATACGAAACACTAACATGTAAACTGTCATTGCGACAAAAGATGTGGCATTTTATAAAATTCATTTCCGTTTTCTATCATTACAGTCTAACTTCAAAACTGTTGCCTAGCATCAACAGTTACTAAGTATTTCCTTTGTAGTTCGCACCAACGATGAATTTAAGTAGGTGTTACAGAACATTTCCAGATTCTTTTAGCTGAAACGTCCTTATTCTCTTTTATTTCAAGATGTATTAAAAATGTTCTAGGTTATTACTGGGCTGTCTCCAGGTCACCTATTTTCAATAGTGGCCAGAAATTTGATTCTTATTTGACCGTATGATGATTTTAACGAAATATACAAACTCCGTGGCCTGTATAGAATTATCGATTAAGTTCACATTATTGAATAACCAAATAATTTAGGAAAAACACGAAATTTGTTGTTGGACATAATTTTATTTGCGCATTCATCAGCGCAAACAGATAATGAAAAGAATGAGACGAACTGAATAGGGCAAGCGTGTCAATTCCAATTTAAAAGCGTAACAAGTGATGAACAAAACAGGTGATAAACGCACTTCCATAAAAACAATTCAGGGATTACTGACAAAGCGAAAACAAGCGTGGATACTGATCCAAAAAAAATAAATCAAATTTTATTTTCAAAAACTAGAACAACCCCATATAGGCGTGACACAATACTCACCGCTTAAACTCTAGGAGGTTGTAAATTATATTTGTATTTCTTTTAACTTTCTATCATTTATTTAAACGAAATAATTCACATAGAGAGATACTATTCCTTCTGAGTTCAGAATTTTTTCTTAGCTCATTTTTCAGGGTTTATCTTTTTCAACATAACTTTACTGGCCTTGCTCATTAATGGCGCAATGTTGGAGAGTCTCTCTTTTGGCCTCAAGTAATGGGTGACGTTATCGAGGTACCTGGTTGTCTTGTTCCTTTGCGCTTACCTTCTCTATAGATTTCTCTTTCTGACTCAACGGATGATTCTTCCGATGAGCAGGTATATTAACTTACTACAAAATCCGAATCCGTTTAGGATGAGTCAGAGAATGAATTTACTGGTCAATTTAAACTTGAAAAAGCCAAAGGAAATATTGAATGCAACAGCGACTCATTCGATGAGGATACTGAGGTAGGCCATATTTTTGTTGGCCGATTTCCGTTAGACATGTCCTATATGTTTTGAATTATGGACCTCATCAGGACCACACAAAGTCTGTTGTCTTCGCTGTGGACATCTTTTCGGCTATTCGTATGTCAAATCAACTCATTTTAATTTTTACTTTCTAGGTGCGTCATGAAATGGTTCAAGGCTGTTGGAAAGAAAGCTAAGTGCCCTCAGTGCAATGCGAAAGCTAATCGACGTGACGTTCGAGTACTTTACTGTAAAAACTTAAAGGTGAGTAAAAATTTTCCGATATATAGATAATGGTCTCCACAACCATATACTGACATATATAATAGTCCTTTAAGGGCTGGAAGATTTAGTTTTAGCACATTAACACCGTGTATACTTATATTTCTATGCGAGCTTAATCTCAAGTGAAATATAGACTTCACTTTGGATTTCATAGTTTTTTTAGACACGGCCTTTATCCCTTAATATAACTCCGAGTCTACGATCAATCAGCAGAAACCATAACTTTATACTTTGGGTAATTTCTGTCCCTTAAACACTGCTTAAGTGCCTCGAAATACCTGATTTATCGTAGGTTACCATTCTCCTTTGTCATCACCGTTAAGAATAAGAGGATTTCGCCTTCCAGATAAACATGGCTGTTATGTCTTTTGCTTTGTCAGTTATCACATGACTTAATTGTCAATTAGAACACCGCATCATGTGACTTCGGCACTGCGCCAAACCATTGATGTGTTAACCAGCACGAACAGTCAACTCAGAGTCCTGATTGGTTCTTCTCGCCTAGCCCTGTCCTTTTGAGTCCAGAAAGCAATCTCAGCTTCCATTGTATGAATCATATATTTCAGACATACTCAGTTTATACAAACAAATCGGACGGCATCATACCGTAAAATAGAAAGTAACAATTGTACAAGATCAAGTCAAAAGTGGTTGTACGAGAGACTGTAACTAGTAACCCGACCGTAGCTGCTACCTTGACGCGGTGGTCGGGCTTGCCTATCGTGATGACCCAACCGAGCTATATTGGCTGGAACATATGTTCCTGTGGGTTTTACCATGCCAGGTAGTTCGATTGGAGAACGGTAAGACTAAAAGCAGCAACTCAAGGTCTGAGGGCGAAGTCGCACTGCTGACTGTAGAGGAGTGTGACATCAGTAAGGTGTTTCCCTCGGACAACCAGCATCTGCAGCGGTGCTGCCTTCTCACGAGGAAGGACGGGGTTAAAAAAGGTCGACCCTAAAAATGTCACACCTCACCTTACCTCACAGATTTCTGTCTCCGACGGTAAGGCCCTTTGAAGGACGAAGCTAACACATTAAAAACCTCCCACGAGAAGGCCGTGCGCTACCGGCCTCAAGCAGTTGTCCCTTGGACTCTGCGGTCACACTCCCAGGTCGTTAAGGCCAACCTTAATCCAACTTCCTTTTCAAGTTCCTCAAGAAATACCCTTCCACGGTGTGGGCAGCCGGGAAGTGACATCAGCCCTCATACCCGTAACAGCACACGAGACCAAGTTGGTCACACACAAGTCCTTCCTACACCTCCTAATACCTCTCTTATCTCCACGACTAATCCTTCTCACGTCCCTTTATCACCTCGCACCACTAGGGCGAACGATTCGAGTACGCGTAACGTTATTCCTGGTCTCCTGAAACCGCGCTCTAAACTACACGTAGGAGCTTTCAACATCCAAACACTGTGTCAAATAGGACAACGGGCTTCCTTAGCTAGGACTTTAGAATCCCCCGCCATCGATGTGTGCTGCGTCTCCGAAATGCACATACAGGATCCGAGTAGCGTCATTCATTCGGCATCACCATGTCAAAATAAAGAACCAACTCGATTCACACTTCGTGTATCTGGAAGCCCTGGTGTTGCTTCTTGTGGCCTCGCCGGCGTAGGTATAGCATTGAGTCCTAGGGCAGAACTAGCTGTCTTAGACTGGATCCCAGTAGACAGTCGTTTGTACGCTGTCCGACTAGACGGGACAGTAAGGGTTTGGAAAGATAGGGACACTCGTCGTTGCCTCTTCGTCGTCTCCGCCTATTCTCCCACTTACTGCAGCTCAGATGATGTAAAAGACGAGTTTTACATAAAGCTTTCCGACCTTCTCCGAAAAGCTAGGCGCTCTGATGTAGTAATAGTGGCTGGTTACTTTAATGCTCAAGTAGGTAAACTAAGCGGAACGGAAAGACACCTGAGTGGATCCTATAGCGTCGTGACTCAAAGAACAGATAATGGCGACTGTCTGTTGCAGCTATGCTCAGATAACCGCCTCTTTCTTGCAAATACGAACTTTAAGCATAAGGAAAACATCTTTTAACATGGCGACCCCGCAATTCGTCCCAACGTTAGACCCGAATGGATCACATCGCTATCAGCCACCGATGGAGGGGCTCGATAGAAAACTGTCGCTCATTCTGGAGCACATGCTTAGACTCAGATCATGCTCTAGTGCGAGCGCGTATGTGCCTGCGTCTTACTGGACGTAGGAAAGACGCAGCAAGGAAACCTCTTAGGGTCCTGCTTAATGATAGTCAAGCTAAGAGTATATTTCAGGAACAACTAGGAAAACAGTTAGGCAGCTATGTATGTGATGCCCACCCCGAGGCAGCATGGAATGATATCCGAAATTCGGCGAGACTCTAATTTAAGGACGACCTTTGAACGAATCTTAAATGACCTTGACAATTATTAGCCAATCAGAAGAAAGTTAGTATAAGGTGAAAATATATTATATGAAAGTAATGAATTACAGTGGATATTCTTCTTTTACATGATTTAAAAACTTGTTAAAGTTTGATTAAGGTTCAGAGGTTCTGAATTCACAATGCATATGGAATAGAAACTCGTCCATTGGGTTAGGGTTAGGTTTACGGGTAAGGTTAGGGTTAGTTGAGGGTTAATGTTTAGGGTTAAGGTTTAGGGTTAAGGTTAGGGTTAGTTGAGGGTTTAGGGTTAGGGCTAGGTGAGGGTTAGGGTTAAGGTTAGGGTTAGTTGAGGGTTAGGGTTAGGTGAGGGTTAGGGTTAGGATGCTAACATACGAGTTTTTAAATCATGTAAAAGAAGAATATCCACTGTAATTCATTACTTTCTTTTAATATATTTTTACTTTATGCTGTCTTCTTATTGACTAATAATTGAAATTGCTCAAACGCTTCTGATTGGCTCGTCCCTAAATTAAAGTCTCGCCGTCCCATCTATTGTAACCTCTCGTTAATCACCTACTCTCTAAAATCCACTGTGAACCAATCGTATGTTAGCACCGCGTGTTGAACTTGGCTCCGTGACCTTGAAATCGCTCGAACGCTTCTGATTGGCTCGTCCCGAAATTCTGTGAAAACAGCAGTGACACTGCATCTCAGTAGCATCTACCGCACTGATAGATGCTTGAAAACTCATTCCATCTGGCTCTGAACATAACGAAGAGCGGAGTTAGCTTAAGCGCAAGTTGACAAGAAGCCTGCGCAATGATCGTGAACAGTGGAGGGTAGCGAAAGCAAGAGAGATGGAAAAGGCAGCGGCAATAGGTAATAGCAGATAGTTGCTCAGACTCTTTAGGGAAACCGGTATTCGGAACCCGGTTGTTAGCGAAACTATCTCAGAAAAAGATGGACATACTACTCATTCTCAATCCATGGGCAGAACACTTTAGGGATCAGTTCATTTGGCCTTCAGCCACACTTCGGTTTCCCACGATCTCTAGTCAACCTGAATGACAAGTTAATGTAGGTCCTCCGTCTCTTTACGAAGTTGAAAAGCTATAGGAAATCTGAAGCGAGGGAGAGCAGCAGGCCCTGACAGATTTACTCCTGAGATCTTTAAGGATGGTGGTTTAGTATTAACAGTGAGATTAACTGAGGTCTTAGGTAGAATTTAGGAACTGGACGTAATCCCATCTGACTGGTCTCAATCACTGATTGTGCCAGTCTATAATAAAGGACAAAAGTCCTCTTGTGACAATCACAGAGGAATCAGTTTGACTAATATAGTGTCGAAAATATTAGCTTCAATAATACTTCGACGCCTAACCAAAGCTCGTAAAGAACAGACCAAAGAAAATCAGGCTGGTTTTCGACCTGGACGTGGTTGTATAGACCAGATATTGACACTTCGTCAGGTTCTAGAACTCACACACATTGAGACGCCCCATAATTGTAGTATTTCTCGACCTTAAGGCAGCATTCGACTCTGTTTATCGTGAGGTTCTATGGCAGTGTTTGTCACTGAAAGGAGTACCAAAGAAGTACATTACCTTATACAGATTCTCTACTCGAACACAACTGGTAGAGTGAGAGCTTATGACGAACTGTCATCAGAATTGATTACCTTAAGTGGTGTTCGTCAGGGCTACCCACTCTCTCCATTCTTGTTCAACTTTGTCGTCGACGTACTTTCAGAAATAACACTTTCCTCGTCTAACTTTCCAGGGGTTAAACTTCTACCGGGAGGTTCACTTGTTGACTTAGAATATGATGATGACATAGTTTTATTTGGTGAAGACGCTGACAAAATGCAGAGTCTTCTGACCACTCTAAGCAACAATGCAAGCATGTTCGGGATGCGATTCTCCCCCAAGAAATGCGAAATGTTGATTCAGGATTGGGTTGCATTGACACCCGAACTAATGATAGGGAGTGAAGTAATTGAACGTGTCGATCGCTTCACTTATCTTGGAAGTCTCATCAGCCCTTGTGGTCTGGTGTGTGACGAAATCTCAGCACGGATACAGAAGGCTCGACTAGCTTTTACCAACTTGCGTCATTTATGGCGTTGGCGAGATATCCGTCTATCAACCAAAGGATGTGTTTACTGCGCAGCAGTTCATTCCGTCCTACTTTATGGCAGTGAAACATGGCCGGTAAGAGAAGAGGATATTCGTAGGTTACTAGTATTAGATCATAGGTGTCTTGGAAATATTCCTCGTATATCCTGGGACCATCGAGTAAGTAACACAGTTGTTAGGAAACGGGTACTAGGTAAGGATGGCAAATCAATTGATGACGTAGTGAAACTTCATCAGTTGAGATGGCTGGGACACGTGTTACGTATGCCCAACAACCGACTTCCTCGACGTGCGATGTTCAGTGGTATAGGAGTAGGTTGGAAGAAAGCTAGGGGCGGCCAGACCAAAACATGGCACAAGTCCATGAAGTCACTGACAAGTGAACTGAGTCATGTTGGTAGGTGTAGACTACCTGGTTGGGGACCGCGAGATGATAGCAACCGATGGTTAGAGACCCTGAACGATATGGCTCAAAATCGTTTGCAATGGCGCAGGTGCATCCACCCTTTGTGTTCTCCCAGATTCTAATCTTCTGAATTCTTCATGTCCTTTTCTTTTTTATCTTTCCAAATTTATTTCGCTGGATTATACTCCTTGAATAACATCTTCAAACCCTAATTTTTCTGCTTACAGCTTATAATTTTACTACATCTAGCACTACGGGATTTGAATCGACCACTGCATCTCTGTGCTAATGTAGTGTGGCAACTCGAACTGATGTACGTACGTACGAACTTCTACGTTGTTGCTGACTGACTGTTACTAGTAA
Organism: Schistosoma haematobium; assembly: GCF_000699445.3. Taxonomy (NCBI): domain Eukaryota; kingdom Metazoa; phylum Platyhelminthes; class Trematoda; order Strigeidida; family Schistosomatidae; genus Schistosoma; species Schistosoma haematobium. The sequence continues at coordinate 20,205,524 of NC_067197.1, read as the reverse complement.
TTTCGGAATGATTATGAATAGTAAATCGTATAATAGTAGTCAGTAGGTCAAATGGAAGCTTATAATAAAAATAATGTGAATATACATATAATATAACTATTATTCATTAAGGGTATATGTGATAATAGTCCATAAATAATTCCTAGCAGTTACCATTCATTTGTTCTTCGTTAAGATATAACAACATTCCTGTGGATTCTGATTGACTGAGTTAATGGCAGCTGATATTTACGTCGACTAAACTTTCTTAATAATCGTCGTAATTAGTAGTGCTCTTTAAAACTAGCTCAGCTTTATTCCCGACATTTTATGATCTAACTTTTCCTACACTGCCCTTAATAAGTGTATCTATAGGCAAAATAACATAAAGTTTGTTTGTTACTTTGTGTATTTATCGGTTAACATTTCATGGTACATCTAACCTAACTATTGTTTTGTCAATTAACAGTGTTAATTCACTTAATTGATATTGTATATTGTTCGCGTTCTAAGTAATCGTGAATACTTTAAATACCTTTGAATATCTAAAAGTAACAGAAATTTCTGGAGCTTACGACATTGCCTACTTACTCCTATGCATTTTACGTATAGGCATTCACAGTTCTGAAATTCATGTTCCACATCTATTCATTGTTTTAATAACCATATAAATTGAGAAACGTTTAGGTTTTGGATACAACTGACCGAGACAGAGCCTTGGCTGAACTTGAGCGTGAAAAGCGAGGGCGACAGAAAGCAGAACAGGAAGCTGCAGAATTTAAAGCAAGATGTGATCTTCTCCATGCAGAGGTACTTCAACTTCGCGATGAGCTTCAGACTACCACGGGACATCACAAGGTCCAGTCATCTCGTTTGCAAAATACTAGTGAAGTTCCAAATCATAAAGCGTCAAGGTAAGTCAATTCTATTCGTACTTCTTGAATTATCGAACCTATTACCTTAATTTGACCATTTTCTTCTACTGTATTTTTTAAGCTCAGATAATCTTGTCGATTAATCGTCTCGATAAGACAATAATCTATGGACGACCTTTAAGCGACGCTACGTTGATCTTGAATGTCCACGTACTTACTAGGTAATAAATTAGCTTGAAGAATCAGGATTAAGATTTACATGTGGATGTTAGGGTTAGGGATTAGATTTGGGTTTTTTATCACGAACTGACACTAGCGATGATGTCAAAATGCTAGTTAGCCAAATGGATAGATGAATTTCGCGTAAGAACCCAAGACCGGTTATCTTAAATCTGATTGGTTTGCCCATAAATTATTGTCTCGCCATTGTCTCTAACTGCCCATAGTTCATATTTTGAGCACAATGTTCTGCCACATGCTCCTGTGAATTGTAGTTTTAGATTGTCTCGTCACTGCATTTGCTTTGTTTATTCCCTCAATTTTAGCAGATATATTACTTGTGCTTGAGTAATCGTAGTTTTACCATTTTTACTTCGTTTGGTTTTTATCTTTGTATTTCCTCCATATAAAAGATAAAATGTATTCATTCACGTAATCTTTTAAAAATGCCTTATTACTGAAAGTTGTGAAATGTAAAGAAAGTCAGTGTAAATTATTTCTATACCTAACATACGAGAAACTGATTGGGTATTGCCCTGCCAACTATGAACAATGTAGCACCTAACAAAAATATGTATTGGCCCAATTCGTCACATTTCATAGCGACACACTTGAAGTGGATTAACGCAGTGTTAACTAATGGAGTTCAAATGGTAATAAAAGTATGAAAAGATTAAACACACGGAGTCTAGTTAGGAAATAAAAAGTATGAATGTAGTAGTAAAACTCAATATTTAAGCAGAGTAACAAAATAAATGCATTACAAAATTGTAACTAAATTTCAATGACTTCATTGACCGGTTTCATATATTTATCTAACCTCCACTAGCTCTTTTTGTTAATTAGCTTTACATAAGTGTATCCTAATTTTCTTAAAATGTAATAAAGCAATTCTATATCTCTTCCCATAATATCTTTTAGCTCAGATGGTTCAACTGATTTTGACGGTCAGTATACATTAGTGAACACTTTACTGATCTCAGTCGTAAGTTATTTCGATATTTAATGTTGTTTTTCATCTAGTTTCAATTCATTCCGCTGTAATAATATACCTATACTAATCTAAACAACTGTTGAACGACGTTATAATTTCTAAACTTGTCAGCATTTGTTCGTTATTTTAAAAACAAATGTGTATAAAAGTTGGTCGGGGAAAATTCTAACTTTTTTAGTTTATATGTTGTCTGGACATCTATATTGTAGTGGCGTAAAGACCTCAAGTCGAATTATCCTTTGTTATTATCAATGTGAGAACGTACCTAATAGTGTTACCGTATGAATATCTTGATATTTTGTTATGGTCGCAACATCCCAACATGTCCTGATGCGAACATTTAAATATTACTGGATGTCCAGGGCGCTTAAAATGGATGCCTTTCGCTATGTTAGACTGTGTAACTTTTAGAGAATGTTTACTTCTATTCAATCTCTTACATGTAGAATTCCACATAATTACTGATTATTTCTGCATTTTTTCCACCTCAGGTTTCGAAAATTCTTTTGAGTTATTCTAGTTTTCGTAGTTTTTACTTAACCATTCATGTCATATAGTTAGTGTTATTATTTACATCATGAATTCTGATTACTTAACTAAATACATTTATTTTGCCAATTACTGCTTCCTGTTTATTTATGCCAGCATATATTTAAGTTATCGTTTTCACCACCGAGAATCTTAGCTTTTCCTTACTAAATGATCAACCGTATGAGTGGTCGTTAAGTTTTGTTTGGTAAAAAATCATCTAATTCGTTTGTTTAAAGAATCTGCTACTTTTTGATTCTCAGTGGTCGTCTAACTAATATCAAACCGTGATGTTAACTTTCTCCAAAATGGTTAGTTAAAGAAGCTTGCGTATTAGTTATTCTTAAAACAATTAATTGTTCATGCAAGTGGTTATTATTTGGAAATTTTGGTTCTAGGGTGTTCTTTTGACTGATGAGTATCATCGTTATAGTTTTACAAAAGTAATTTCCTATTTATAGATATTTTCATATCTTCAATACTAGATACGTATCTTTTTGTTCATTTTGACCCATAACATTCTGAATGCAGTCTTCTAGTTTTTACATTTTATTTACCAATAATTTTCTGTTCATAAATCTTCATTGTTTCTGTCATTTCAGGGCGGAAATTGTCGTGTTATGGCATCGTGTGACTACTTAAATACCTTGTGTGTTTCACAGTCTTCAACTAACCCAATATTTCGAGGATTCGGAATACGTAAGGTTAGTGTAGTTAGGTGCATGGTAATCACTTCAGATTATTCAGTTTGTTGTGTTTCGTACATTACCTAACTTCAGTTGATCACTCAATTTATCGGGGATAGTTAACAAATTGAGTACTCTTACTACATTTATATAGTAGAGTTTGAAGCAAATAATCTTGTGTTCATGCTCCACTTAAAATTCACTAATATTCACTAGAGCGTTGACAAATACAATTGCTATGTCCAAAATAAGACCTGATAGGTGTCTCAAATCCCACTGCCAACATAATTTAATCATCATAAAAATGCAATTAATAATAGATATTAGTACAATTAACAGTAGAGTCTAAGACATACTGTTGATACACTTTTTGCAGATAATTAGTACACAGCTCAACTGGTCATTGGGTAGGTTGAGATCCCAAAACTCAGTTTAATTTGACAATAAGGACACAAATATTAGTAAGAAGCGACTAATAGTCATAAGTTTCGGCTACAAAATAAGTTAACATATACAACTAATGACTCAATACACTGCCTTCTCTAAAACAATTTTCTCTCATTAAGTTTATTTCCCCAGGTGAAACTAACAAATTCATTTTGTATTGTTTGTTTGGATCTGCCCACTGACGTTTAGGAATGTGATTGATCAGCCTCCTGTTGACATATGTGCATCCTATGCGGATTACCTCTATATTTCCTTAAGTCACGGGCATTATAAGCAGAGATGGATGGTGTCTAACAATGGAATTCAAGACGTGTTTCATCCTGGCTTCCACTACTAGCCAACACCCGTCTCTGTTTATCATTCATTGAATGTCTATTTCTATTACTATTATATATTTATTCTATTTTAAATGCAAATCGCTTTTAATGTATTTTTTCATCAGGTGAATAGTTCTGAACAAAGATTAATAAAATATGTACACTTGCATACACAACCGATTCGTGACTTAGCATTTCATCCAGAAGCGCATGATGGTATTATTGCAAGCGCAAGCTTAGATAAAACTTTACGTCTTACTAGTTTATTAAATGATTCGGTGAGTTTAATTTCTTTGTGCTGTTATTTTTGTATTACCAGTTGTGCTTAATCTAATCACGGGTTAAATGTGTAACGTAAATTATCGTTTACTGACAACAAAGTGTTAAAGATCACATATTCATGGTAAATTTTGACTAAAAAGACTTACCATAAGAAATATTATTTCAATTTCTTTACAAGTGTCAGAGTAGTAAAGTAAAATGCTTCTCATAATTAAATTATTCAGATTAAACAGTGTTAGACTTGTACTGCTTGAATATCTGGGCTACCTGTTTCTGCCATCTAATTATTTCAAAAAATTATCTGTTTTTTCATTTTGTTTTAACTTCTCATTATGTCCGTTAATTGCATAACCTAGACAGGCGCTTTTATGAAAAGCCTACGACCCTTCGCTGCACAAGTTACAAAAAAGTACTATAATAGACATCGTGGTGGTTGGTAATATACGTTGAAGAGAGTGAACATTAATCGTATGTCTTCAGGGTCGATCAAACAATAGAAAGAGGTGTGGCGGTGATGTGGCTACATTTGTAAACGTGAACTGGTGTCGATCTTCGTTTGTGTGTTTCAAGTTTTCAAATGACTTTATCGACTGTCTAACTCTAAGATGTTGTCCAAAACATATGAATAAATACAAATATTTTTATGTTACCAATATCTACGTGAGTCCAGACTGCACATCATCTGCGCTATCTGTTTTCGCTGATGAATTCACTGTTACTGTTACTGATTTCAGTGTTTCACTTTCAGTTGTATATGGTGATTTCAATTCATGTGACTGTAGCTTCCTTACGTCACTAGGTCACCAAAATGTAGTAGATTTTCCTACTCGTTTGGATGTTCATTTAGACTTCGTTTTCATTATTGATGTGGGTATATATGTGACTCGTAAACGTGCTCCATTGTCTAGCTCGGATCACTGTACAATTCGTGTTCTACCTAAAGTATATGGAAAGCATGGGAAGAGTAAACTCTTACATCAAACTAAGAAAGTCAAATATAGGAATTTTTCAGAAGAAAATATCCGAAATCTGAAAAACATGTTTCGTACGACTAACTGGGAATTATTTACAGATGACTCACTGGAAAACACTACTGATGTTATCACTTGTCACCTTAAATTCTGTTTTGATATTTGTTGTCCCACTGGAACCATTTTTGTAAGTTTTGATCGACTTACATATTCACAAGTAAAACGACTACGGAGGGTGAACGAAAGAATGTACAAGGAGAAAAATTCTAATGAAGTTCTTAAGCTGAATGGTCTGATAAACTTAGAGATTAGACGTTTCAACTCTATGTTTACTCAAAAACTCTTGTCTTGCAAAAGCTCTCCAAGTATGTGGAAACCCTTTGAAGAACTTACAGGTGACAGACAGATTAGGAGCGATAACCAGCTGAATGTTTGTGACTTGAATGAGTCTTTTGTACGCCAGTCATCTGATGTGATGCTCTCTTTATCCACAGGTTTAAATAATAGCTGTAATCCTAGTTTCACTGAAACTGATGTTCGAAGATGTCTCCAGTCACTTAATCCATCCCGATGTTTGGGACCTGATGGTATCCCAAACCTCTTTTTAAAAAAAATGTACTGACGTCCTATATTATCCGTTCACAACCATCTTTAACAGATCCTTCTCATCTAATCTCATTCTGAAAATGTGGAGTAAGATGGAGATAATCTCTGTACCCAAGAAAGTATCTGGTGATAAGAATGTGAAATTTAGACCTATTGCAATAACTTCACCCTTCCTCAAAACAATGGAAAAAATATTAATACTTCCATTTCAGCCTGCGATAAAACAGCATATTGATCCGTATCAGTTTGCTTACAGATGCAAAAGAAGCACCTTAGATGCTGTTGCTGTTCTGCATCACAATATAGTGTTCAGCTTGGAAAAGGGAAAGAAGTATGTTCGATGTGCTTTTCTGGACTATACTTCAGTTTTTGATTCTATACCAAGACAACGTTTACTTAACAAGTTAATCAGCGTCAATACTGACAGCTGAATAACCAACTGGTTATGTTCGTACCTCTCTGGAAAGGAACAGTACACTGTATTTGGAGGAAAGTGTTCAGAGTCTCTACTGTCTGATGCAGGTGTACCACAAGGAGCTGTTCTTTCACCTCTTCTTTTCTCTTTTTTTCTGCATGATCTGCTATTTTCCACAGAAAACACTTTTGTGAAATATGCGGATGATCTCACTGTATGTATGCTTATCTCTTCCTCTTTACATCCCATAGAAATGAATGAGTTTTTGTCTTATCAGTCAGTCATTAACAACGTAGAAGTTCGTACGTACGTACATCAGTTCGAGTTGCCACACTACATTAGCACAGAGATGCAGTGGTCGATTCAAATCCCGTAGTGCTAGATGTAGTAAAATTATAAGCTGTAAGCAGAAAAATTAGGGTTTGAAGATGTTATTCAAGGAGTATAATCCAGCGAAATAAATTTGGAAAGATAAAAAAGAAAAGGACATGAAGAATTCAGAAGATTAGAATCTGGGAGAACACAAAGGGTGGATGCACCTGCGCCATTGCAAACGATTTTGAGCCATATCGTTCAGGGTCTCTAACCATCGGTTGCTATCATCTCGCGGTCCCCAACCAGGTAGTCTACACCTACCAACATGACTCAGTTCACTTGTCAGTGACTTCATGGACTTGTGCCATGTTTTGGTCTGGCCGCCCCTAGCTTTCTTCCAACCTACTCCTATACCACTGAACATCGCACGTCGAGGAAGTCGGTTGTTGGGCATACGTAACACGTGTCCCAGCCATCTCAACTGATGAAGTTTCACTACGTCATCAATTGATTTGCCATCCTTACCTAGTACCCGTTTCCTAACAACTGTGTTACTTACTCGATGGTCCCAGGATATACGAGGAATATTTCCAAGACACCTATGATCTAATACTAGTAACCTACGAATATCCTCTTCTCTTACCGGCCATGTTTCACTGCCATAAAGTAGGACGGAATGAACTGCTGCGCAGTAAACACATCCTTTGGTTGATAGACGGATATCTCGCCAACGCCATAAATGACGCAAGTTGGTAAAAGCTAGTCGAGCCTTCTGTATCCGTGCTGAGATTTCGTCACACACCAGACCACAAGGGCTGATGAGACTTCCAAGATAAGTGAAGCGATCGACACGTTCAATTACTTCACTCCCTATCATTAGTTCGGGTGTCAATGCAACCCAATCCTGAATCAACATTTCGCATTTCTTGGGGGAGAATCGCATCCCGAACATGCTTGCATTGTTGCTTAGAGTGGTCAGAAGACTCTGCATTTTGTCAGCGTCTTCACCAAATAAAACTATGTCATCATCATATTCTAAGTCAACAAGTGAACCTCCCGGTAGAAGTTTAACCCCTGGAAAGTTAGACGAGGAAAGTGTTATTTCTGAAAGTACGTCGACGACAAAGTTGAACAAGAATGGAGAGAGTGGGTAGCCCTGACGAACACCACTTAAGGTAATCAATTCTGATGACAGTTCGTCATAAGCTCTCACTCTACCAGTTGTGTTCGAGTAGAGAATCTGTATAAGGTAATGTACTTCTTTGGTACTCCTTTCAGTGACAAACACTGCCATAGAACCTCACGATAAACAGAGTCGAATGCCGCCTTTTGTCTCGTATTGATTGTTGGTCTGTTGGTAATGTTCGTCTACTTAATCCTTCAAAATGTCAAGCTGTTAACTCTAGCATGAGACATGAATGGAATCTAAACATCATTTTGAGATCCCATAATGCTTGTAGCATTGGAGACTCTTTGATAAACACAGCGTTGAAGGTCAATTATCTTGGTGTCACCTTTTCCTCTAATCACTCTTGTTCTTCCCACGTCTCATTGTTATCGAAGGTTTTCCGTCTGACTTACTACATAAAGAGATCGCATGCTCTTGGGATTACTCGTCATCTACTCCTACAATTTGTCAATTCTTGCATATTACCTGTTATTCTTTACTGTTCTCCATTATTCTTTCACGGGCTTTTGAGAAAAGACTTTGCTGTATTGCGGAGAGTAGTGAAGGCAGTTAGCAAGGTGTGTAGCGAATCTTTCGAAGTCATAATTAATATGGTTGTGGATAGACATCTTAAGTCATGCAAACTCCTGGCAGGTGTTATTTTATCAGATACTAACCATCCCCTTCACTCTTATCTTTCTCCTTGTATGTCTTCTGGTAGAACGAGACGTAATTACATTAAAATCCATGCACGCAAACAAAAGTATAAAAGTACTATAATACCTTGCCTAGCAAATATACTCTGTGACGAACAAGTTGTTAGAGTTAACCTAGTCAATAACCTGCATTCTTAACATGTCTCTAACTTTAAAAGTTGCACAGTTTTTTCGGGTTTTTTCTTTCAAACCTTTTTTTTGTATTTGCCACTGTTTTTTTGCGTAAGTAACTTGTTAAAATACCCTGTGCCGAGAATTCTATATTGTACCAAAATATAATATTGAATAAAGTCATTAATAATAATAATATATTTTCGCTCATGATACAGATAATTATCGATCCACTTTCTGGATAAGATATCAAGCTGATAGCTGAATGGGTACTGCTGATGATAGGTTTTGAGTACTATGTAAAATATGTAAATAAGCCATTTGGTCCCATTGATCAACGTGATCGTTTCATGCACAAATATAACCTCGTTGAGCTATACGCTCTGGGGTTAGAATCCGTTAAAAAAGGACAGCGTAGTTACAGCAGTACCGTATATTGGCCCACTCTTGCTCTGAGTCATTTGGGACAATCCTAACTCGTTGATTAGTATCCTCCAGACAAACTCATCTGTCCTGAGAGACTTCATAATGTATAGCAAAATTGATTTAACAGATAAAGATACATCCATAGAGTCATTGGCCACTAAAATCTCGGTTCATGCTAACTTCCCTGTTGTGATCTACGAGACAGTTGTAATCAGTTATTGGAGGCCTCATGCACCATGTCCCAAAAGTTCTCCCAGTGTTGTCGGGGTTCTAATATTGTTTCATCGTTTTTATTCTTCCATCTTTCATTACTTCTATTAGCATAAATAAGTATGGCATAATTTTGTAGCAGATTGTAAGAAATCGGCTTGTAGATCACTTACTGCCCAATCAATTAAGACTTGATCGTTAGGCCCAGTTCTTGGGCGTCGTATCAAATACAATGCTTAAGAAGAAACTAGCAAGTGAAAACACTTGACTATCTAGCAGAAACTGTACCATATTGATTCAGAAAGAATGGAAAAGTCACTCATTCTCATAGTTTCCTTTAATACTTTGTAGTGTAGAAATAAAATTTGACCATTCAGTTCCAAACAAACACGTCAACAATATTCGTTAATTAGTATTGTAGAATACTTGAAGAAAGTAACTAAATTACGCTGATGAGAATTAGAAACTATGCCTTAACTGACTATTGATTTAAAACTTTTCTGAGATACTATCGTTTACTTCCGAGTAAAATAAACATTCAGATTAAAAGTGGAAAGAAATAGTAAACTGGCTGGAAGTAAAATGGTATGTAAGATAAATTAAGCTGGTCAATAAGGCGCCTTTCAGTAATTCGGTAATTGCCAGCGTAAGACCCGTCACAAATGTTCATCTGTCCGGATATCACTCATATTATCAAAACTAGAGAGTAAATTGATACAGTAAGTAGCAGAGAAGAAAAAGATCTAGTCAATCACATCGGAAATCTAAGCACAAGAAATACAATGCAAATGAGGTCGAACATTGACAAATTAGAAATGATACTTTGTCCAAGATTCAAACGAATGTGGAAAATAAATACAACACTACTGCTTTATGTTTATCTAGTCCTTAGTACTAATCGAATTCTATAGGTCCTCGTAATGAGTCATCGCACCTGGACCTTTGATTATAGTATTTAATATTTATGACAGGGAAACACCGTTAAAACTTGCCTTTTCATTGTAACAGAGGTTCACTTAGGTTCATATGCCATTAATTTCTTCAGGAACCCGAAAGATCAATGATCACCACTGATACACGATAAAAAATTTCCTAAATGAAAGCGGGTGTAGACACACTTTCGTATGCAAGCATTTCGAAAGGTAGAGTGAACCTCCCCCCTCGCGCCCCCATCTCCAGTCGTACTTGGGAGCTTAACGTTTCCTAAATTATTCATCTAAAATTTCCAAAGAATCTTAGAAAATAATACAAACTCTGATCATATTATTTTGTGTGAGGACGGATCACGGGTTAACTCGAGGAAGCTGTAAGAGGCTCAGAAGGAGCCAGAGATATTCCATCCAATCACCTTTTGCAAGAATATTCTAGAATTCTTACATGTAGCTTCCTGATTGGACAATGCTAACAACCCTCTGTATACGGATTGGAGGACTGTAATGATGATTTCGTTCTTACTAAAAACTATAAATACCTGACAGTTTTGTACTATGATTGACACTGTCTGGAATAACATTCCTTTCACTAGTCTTCTGTCTTCTCATTGCGACTTGGAAAGGTTCTGGAGTTCTAGTGCTCAAGTTATACGCGGTATATCAAGAAAACAACCATCTAGATATAACATTTTGATTCTGTATAAACTAGCCACTTGTTACAACGTGAAGACAGTATTGTAATAATCGTGTTCACATATTCATCTAGCTAAGTATCACAATTTACAGTGTTTCAACTTTTTTCAAACCTACGGATAGACAACATTTCTTTTTCACTAACTTCAGATTGTTCAAACTTACCATTGTCCAGTGGGAATATGGAGTTGTTGTTGGGCTGGAGATTCGAATCGTTTATTCGCTGGCTGTGCAAATGGTTCAATAATGTTATATGATATACGTGTGACTACCGGTCCAATAGATGTTTTCTATGTACCAAATAACGATGCACCGGTTTTGGGATTGCAGTATTTATCACCCACCGTGGATCAAAATATTTCCAGCTCTGGAGGTTTATTGGTTGGTCAGTTGAATAAAGTAAGTAATGTAAATGTATTCAAAGTATTGCATGAAAAAGCTTTCTGTAAAACAATTATTAGATATTAACTTTCTTCATAGGGATGTTATCGAGCAAACAAGTTTAAATCGATACTCTTAATTTAGTGGTCAAGTTGAATTATAATTTGAGTCGGATTGGAGATATTAAATAATCTAGAAATCCAGAGTTATACTATCACTAAGATTAGTGATTTTTACAAATCTGAGATGTACAAGCCGGTTAATTTACATGGAATTTATTTTCAAATCCCAGGTGAATTTATGTACCGAACCCACGAAAATCCCTGTAAATTAACCGAATTCTTCTAAATGAAATGATATCCAGAAAATACTGGTAAAATAGCACAACTATCTCAGATACCCAGTTTCATTCTGGTTCTCTCAGTAATTTCGTTTATGTATAACCAAAATAAAGTTCTTGACTTTACCAATCTTTTACTGATAAGTTTTCATTTAAATATCCAATATCTCTAGTTACATAAAAGATACATTGGATATTATACCAAAGATATGTATTCTCTATACCTATTACACCTGATCTTTAGTGTGTATCTCGATAGAGTTGTATACAAAAAGAAAAATACCTTACTTCATTATGGCTGTGTTCCGCATTAATCGTGTAATACTCTAAATAAAGTATATCTTTACTTGAACTAAGTATAATTACCATTTTAAGAAAATCATGGAAAGTAGACATCTTGCCGAAATTTTGGCTCATAGTCATTTGAAATGACACTTAATAGTCATAAAAAAGGCGGATAACAGTATTAAAATCGAATTCTTTAATATCACATGGGTTTTGTGGATATTATAGTAATTTCACTGGTTAAGATCATGAATCAGTTGAAGCTAGACCACAATGGAAAACCCATCCAGTGCTTCCAGGTTTTCGATGGTGGTCTAGCTCCAACTGACTCATGATCAAATTCTTTACTTGTCAAATACAACTTGAATCATTTGTTCTGAGTACTGAATCAGTTCCCTTACTTTTTTAGAAAAAGGTGTGAAGTTAATCGCTTATTTAGTTGTTATGGTTTTTTTTTCCATACTTATCAACATCACATTGTCGATAAATTTTATCCGATTATAAAGTATAGATTAAAATGCTAATTTTCTTTCCATCTTAAACAAATAAAACTATTTAGATGATATCGGCTAATCACCTTTGTTTCTCCGGTATATTTACTAATTACTGAATATTGCATACAGCAAGACAATCCCCACCTCATTCCATGAAATGTTACTTTCTTTTAATGACAATACTTTTAGTGTAATTTTTGACAGATAAAGTGATGGGTTATGAGCCCGTTTTATATTATAAATTGGCCGATCGAATGCTGTTCTTTAGAGAATTCGTAATTATATCCACTGTTGGCTATCCAAAGAACTGAATTGTTGAAAAAAACATCCCTATTGAACTGCAATCAACTGACGATACAACTGACTCTCAAACATAATGTTTTGTTTTGATAAAAATGAGACATAAATGTGCAAAATATGAGTGTTTAATTGCCATTCAATGCATAACCGATTATACAATGCCGTGTTTTTAAACGACTGCTCTGCTTATCAGTTAGCGCTTGTTTTTCTAGCGATTACAGCATTCGATTACCAACCACATTTATTCCATAACCCCCACAGTTTTAGTTTTGACATTAGTCACATCTCTTGTGCAAATGGTGATTAATGGTATTCGACTACTTAGTTATCAATAAGTAGATTAGACTAAATAGCAAAAATACCTTCGAAAGTCAGATTTTTCTATCGTTGGATGTAATCCATTATAATAAAAATACTAGTTTCTTTGATTTTTATGAATGATCTATCAACACCTAGTGTTTAATCTTACCACTTCATCAATCATTTCAATAAGTAAATTAATTGATGGGTTTTATGTAAAATTCATATGCATTACTTTAAGTCATCCATTGAATTTGTATGTCTTAGTACAATACATTGTCTTACGATTAGTTACTTTATAGAATTGTCATTTTACTAGCTAAAAGTAGTTCTCCACGAATTTCTACAATCTTCTATTATTGATTTCATTGTTTTCATATTTGGTTTTGTCCATAGGTCACATTTATGTCTGAGAGTTCTGTAAATCCTATAGCTATACAACAAACAACTAACCAAGAACGAATAGAATCTGCTGATGGCATTGCTCCGATTGATAATTCAGAAAATCCTGCTTCACCTGATCTTCTTCAAGATAATAGCACGTCTCGTTCATCGAATTGGCTAGGAAATGTACCTTCTTATAAACCCCATAATCTCCCTCTAGAAGGTAGTTTGGTTTCATTAAGTGCACTTCCACAAGGACGTCAGTTTTTAGCTTCCTACAGACCATCCCAACGACTACCTCGTGTAAGACATTTGTTGGCGGAATTACAATCTGAAACTTCACCTATAGCTGAAACGGCTTACTCCTGTAGAGAAATACACAACTTTTGGGCAGGAAATCGAATGAAAAAGCTGACTCGTGCTAAACTATTTGTTGGACCTTCAAAAGAATCAGGTTTGTAACTAAGCTATATTTAGGTAGAAATTCGTTCCATTTATTACATGTTAAGCCAGTCTGAAACTGATACTTAGTGTTATGTCTTAACAGGAATAGCTAGCGTATTAGGACTTTCTGTTACGTCATGTTAAATGCTATTTACGAACGATCGGGGTTTCTTCTAATACGGCCCTACGAACGGGAACGTAAATAGACCAGATGTTTTCTGCACTAAAACGCTTTAATTTTAAGCATCTATTCAATAAAAGAGGAAACGGTACCTATTGAAAAACTTTATATTCCTTACAGAAGTCAAAAATTAAAAAGAAAAAACTTTGTTTTTACGGTAACAATAATAAAGATCAGTTCTATGAGCGGCTGCAACCAATCATAGCGATGTGCCCAAGAAAGGATCTCACCATCCTCATGGGAGACCTAAACGCCGAAGTCTGAATAGACAACACAGGATATGAAGATATCATGGGACGATAGAGGCTAACTGGAGGAAAAGGACGAGAATGGTGACACATTTGAAAATTTATATGCATCCAATAAAATGATTATAGGCGGCATAATATTCCCTCACAAACGCATACTCAAAGCTATATGGGTCTCACTGGATCACACTACATAGAAACAGATCGATCATATTTGCATCACTAAAAAATTCACAAGGTTAATGGAGGGTTCACTACAGCCTCCCCATGAGATACTAACAAACTTAACGAATTCAAGATAACTCTCGACAACAGATTCCAAGCCTTACAGGACCTACTGAAGAAAAAAAGAGCTACGATGGAGCATAACTGGAAAGGGATCAAAAAAGCACTGACTTCAACGTGTCAGGAGGTGCTGGGTCGCAAGAAGCATCATCGTAAGGAATGGATCTCCATCAAAACCCCAGACAAGATTCAAGAAAGGAAGAACAAGAAGACAGCAATTGACAACAGCCGAACAAGAGCAGAAAAAGTCAAGGCACAAGCTGAATACATAGAAGCAAACAAGAGAGTAAAGAGGAGCATTAAAGCAAACAAGCAGAAACATGTGGAAGAGACAGCAACGACAGCGCATAAAGCTGGAAGAGAAGAGAATATGAAACAACTATATGACAAGACGAAGAAACTGACAGGGAAATATAGTAAACCAGACAGACCAGTCAAGGACCAAGAAGGGAAGACAATCACCTAGATTCAAGAATAGGGGAACGGATGAGTAGAATACTTCGAGGAGCTCTTGAATAGACCAGCTCCATTGAAACCGCTGGACATCGAAGCAACACACACAGATCTTCCTACAAATGTCACTCCATCAACGATGGGAGAAATCAGCATAACCGTCAAATAAATCAACATTTGGAAAACAGCAGGACCTGACAATATATCAGCTGAAACCGGACATAGAACCAACCGCCAGTATACTCCACGTCCTATTCAGGAAGATTTAGGAGAAACAACAGGTGCTACTGACAGACTGGAAAGAAGGACACCTCATCAACATTTTTAAAAATCTTTCTTACTCATTGCTATCACCAAATAATAATTTTATGGAGTTCTCAGTTTTATATTTATTTTCAGAATTGGGATTGGTGGAGATCGCACTAATTTTAATTGTTGAATTCATGAGTTATTCTAAGGCTAACCACTATTGAAAACCTGGAAGCGTTGAACGGCCGTTTCGTTTTAGTGTGGGACTCTTCAGCAGTGCGCACCCACGATCCCGCATGCGGGACTGAAATACAGGACTTTCGGTCTCGCCCGCTAATGCTTAACCCTTAAACCACTAAGCCGGCATCCAACATTGTTAATTTCTAACTTTAATCGATCGCTGATCTTGCACAACCCTTCATCCATTGTCTTCGAAGGGTAACTGTCACACTCGGCACGGATTAGACTCCACTGATCTAGCTTAGGTCGAATCATGAATTTTACTGTTAAAATTATGTTTATTTTACATTTTTAACTTTTATAACCTGTGATAACTTTGGTTTTTAGGACTTATCGCTGTGGCTGGCAATGAAGATGTCAATGGTGCTTTGATATGGAGGTGCTCTGATGGCACACAAATGCAAGTCTTACAACCTCCTGAAACCACTGCTGATAATCCTATCTTGGATGTATGTCCAATCTTTTTCTCATCGACTCAAAGTCATTATTTAACATTACTTACTGACCGAATGCTTCATTTTTACATGTGGCGTACCCAAAATTCATACTGAAATTTTCTCAAGTGTAAATATGTACATACTGCAACCTAGATCATTCTGACTATTATTTTTTTTACCTAAAACAATAAATTTGAAACATAGTTTCACAGATCACTGTTGGCATCTTCATCAGTTTCGAGACTAAAGGAAAAATTTTGGGTCTTTCTATCATATTCTTCAATAGGTAACCGACATTCAAACTGCCTACTGTCGACACTGTCGAAAACCTTATTCCGATATTTGATGAAAAGAACACAAAGCTCTTTTAAATATTTAAATAATTTAGCTGCAGCATTAATAATGGTACCTTGTTAACACGACCTGTTAATCATAAAATAACTCATTCGTCGTCCTGAGTTCCCGTTTTGAATTCGGTTGCAGATATCGTCTGAAAAAAACGATAGAATAATGACATTCTTATTTCGAAACTGCATAGATCCATTCTTTTAGTCTCTGAAAGACGCTTCATAGGCGAATATTGATTAAATAAACGGTTGGCCTACTCCATTAAAAGCGGAAATCCATTATTGCCAATATATTTGTTCTGAGAGGACATAGAGCTACCAACAATGATTAGCGTTCCTCAAAGCTGTTTACAAGCGAAATGCTGATGTTTAACCATAGTTGACCTGAAAGTTGCATCAGTCTAGACTTAGTTAACAACTGATAGCCATCAATATCCGTTATCATGCGAAAATCACATTTAAGAGTTGCTTAGTACCTAGGCGTAATAATCACGTTAAATGTCTAGTTGAATGTGCTCAGTGAAGCATTCTTAACAAGTTACGACTGAGTACACTGTGCTCCTGATCCCTCATAACAACTAGTCAGCTTAGGTCACATACCTCTCGATACATCGACTATCTTCTAAGGTTATCTTCAAACTTCTTTATTTTTGTGTTGGCTGGGTCTGGGATCCTAGATTTTAAAGATCTTACGTACAACAGAGCTGTCAAGATGTAAATATCTGTGATATCCTCGATGATAATCCTGATATGATCTGGTACACCTAACGACAAACTGTGAGTCTCTTCTTTGTCGCGATACTATATTTAGATCTTCTTACATATTGCAATGCTATTTTTCGTTCCTGGACTTTCCTCATATATCTGTAAGGGTTTTGTAGTGTTAGAATTCGGAGTTGAAGATATTAGGAACACCCTAGTTTACTAAAATCGAAGCTCGACAAGTTCATTAACCGTATTAAAGTCCTAGGTCCTTTGTAAACTTATCACTTTAAAGTTAGATGAAGCTCTCTGCAAGAGCTACTTTCCAGTTGCTTATGTTCAAGATCATTCTTGACATCAGTAAGGTACACTTTTACCGACCAAATGACTAACATACAAACCAAGTAGTTTTGATAAAGCGGGAACAACATGTGTATACATTGCAAACGTTAAGTAGCCAAAACTTACTTGTTAGCTGATAACTAATGATTCCGGAGACATTACCCAACATAAGTACGAAGGCCTTAAATGCATCTTTCATCTCTATGATGATGATTTATTTGCAGATTATTGACCACGTTATCTCAATTCCAGTACAATACATACTATTGATACTACTACTTATTCTACGGCTGTGTGCCAGTACAGGGGAAATGTGCTGAGTTGAAAACATAATTACAGTGAGAATTAGGGCCTGGAGTGAAATTTCTCGAGAAAATTATACTAGAATTTGCACCAGAGCATTATTATTATTCACAAACACCTTATAGGTACACAAGTGTTGTGACGAAACCATTTCAGGTTTCTTCGGAAACGTAATAATACACAAGTTTCAATAATGTTAGCATATTTGAAAAAGAGAAAAAATAATGATAATAGAGTAATAAACCAGGTTCCGTGTAATTGAGTTAACTTTAAAGAAAGAGAGGGAGAAAATAAGGGAATAGAAATGAAGGAAGCACAAAACACGTCAATAGTTTGATAAGAGTGTTAGTGAACACAGGAAAAGAATAAACGACTATGTATGTATCGCCAAATCAGTAACAAAAATAACATTATTGTAGTAAGATATGACGATAGAATAAGTGTTTGTGCAGTCATGGCTTGGTGTGATACTATGGGAGTCTCAGTCAAGTGCGAAGGATAGCCAAATATCAATTATGTATATATAATCTAAATTACAACTCCGCCTGTAGCTCTTATAGGGTTACTGCCGGTCCCAAGCCCGGGTAAAGGAGGAGGGTTGGGCATGGGGTTAGCGTCCCCATCCCGTAGAAAACTAACTCGCTAAAAAAACGCTTACCAGAAAAAATAATCCAAACCATTTTAACTCTGCCCTGGGAGTTAGAAGGTCTTCATTTAGAAGAATTATGAAGCTTCATGGTGAAAGCCGAGTTCCTTCGGAAGCCACGAGGCCGATGCCCCTTCTAACAACCAGAGCAAAAATTTTTATTGGTACATGGAACGTTCGAACAATGTGGAAAACCGGGAAGACCAGTCAAATAGCAATGGAAATGAGGAGATACAACCTAGCAGTACTGGGAATCAGCGAAACCCATTGGACCCAAGCTGGACATAAAAGGCTAGCTACGGGAGAGATGCTGCTATACTCCGGTCACGAAAAGGACAATGCTCCACACACTCAGGGAGTCGCTCTAATGCTGTCCAAAGTAGCACGAAATGCACTTGTAGGATGGGAACCTCACGAATCCAGAATCATCAAAGCATCATTCAAAACAAAGAAGGAGGGGATCTTAATGAATATTATCCAATGTTATGCACCCACCAATGATAGCAACGACGAAATTAAAGATCAGTTCTACGAGCAACTGCAGTCAATCATTGAGAAATGCTGAAGAAAGGACCTCACCATTCTGATGGGAGATCTAAATGCCAAAGTCGGAATAGACAAAACTGGATATGAAGATATTATGGGACGACATGGACTGGGAGAAAGAAACGAAAATGGAGAAAGATTTGCAAATCTATGTGCATTCAACAAATTGGTCATAGGAGGCACAATATTTCCACACAAGCGTATACACAAGGCTACATGGATCTCACCGGACCACACTACAGAGAACCAAATAGATCATATTTGCATCAACAAAAAATTCCGAAGGACAATAGAAGATGTGAGAACCAGGAGAGGTGCTGACGTAGCTTCAGATCACCACCTAGTTGTAGCCAATTTAAAACTGAAGCTAAAAAAGAACTGGACAAGTGGACAAATAGCACTACAAAGGTTCAATACAGCCTTCCTTCGAGATACTGACAAACTCAATGAATTCAAGATAGCTCTCAACAACAGATTCCAAGCCTTACAAGATCTACTGAAAGAAGAAGAAACTACTATGGAGGACAACTGGAAAGGCATCAAGGAAGCATTAACTTCAACGTGTCAAGAGGTTCTCGGTCTAAAGAAATACCATCATAAGGAATGGGTCTCTATAGAAACACTGGACAAGATCAAAGAAAGGAAGAACAAGAAGACAGCAATTAACAACAGCCGAACACGAGCAGAGAAAGTCCAAGCACAAGCTGAATACATAGAAGCAAACAAACAAGTGAAGAAGAGCATTAGAGCCGACAAGAAGAAATACGTGGAAGAGCTAGCAACGACGGCAGAAAAAGCTGCTAGAGAAGGAAATATGAAACAGCTTCACGATACAACGAAGAAACTAGCAGGGAAATACAGTAAACCAGAGAGGCCGGTCAAAGACAAAGAAGGCAAGCCAATCACCGAAATTCAACAACAGCGTAACAGATGGGTAGAATACTTCGAGGAACTCCTGAATAGGCCGGCTCCAATGAATCCACCGGACATCGAAGCAGAGCACACACACCTTCCTATAGATGTCAACCCACCAACTACGGAAGAAATTAGAATGGCCGTCAGTCAAATCAAGAACGGGAAAGCAGCAGGACCCGACAATATACCAGCTGAAGCACTGAAATCAGACATCGAAGCAACCACAAGCATGCTTTATCTTCTATTCAAAAAGATTTGGGATGAGGAACAAGTGCCGATGGACTGGAAAGAAGGACACCTCGTCAAGATTCCAAAGAAAGGAGATCTGAGCAAATGTGAAAACTACAGAGGCATTACACTACTGTCAATACCAGGGAAAGTCTTCAACAGATTGTTGCCGAACCGGATGAAGGATGCAGTAGACGCCCAACTTCGAGATCAACAAGCTGGATTCCGTAAGGATCGGTCGTGCACAGACCAAATTGCAACACTACGGATCATCGTCGAACAATCAGTTGAGTGGAACTCATCACTATACATCAACTTCATTGATTATGAAAAGGCATTCGACAGTGTAGATAGGAGGACATTATGGAAACTTCTTCGACACCACGGAGTTCCTGAGAAGATTGTCAATATTATCCGGAACTCATACGACGGACTACAGTGCAAAGTAGTGCATGGAGGACAGCTGACAGATGCATTCCAAGTAAGGACCGGAGTCAGACAAGGCTGTTTACTCTCTCCCTTCCTCTTTCTTCTGGTGGTCGACTGGATTATGAAGACCTCGACATCTGAAGGAAAACACGGAATACAATGGACAGCTCAGGATCAATTAGACGATCTGGACTTCGCAGATGACCTAGCCCTCCTATCACGTACACACGAACAGATGCAGATGAAGACAGCCAGTGTAGCAGCAGTCTCTGCATCAGTAGGCCACAGCATACACAAAGGGAAAACCAAAGTCCTCAAATTCAAAGCGGAGAACAGCAATCCAATCACACTTGATGGCGAAACTCTGGAAGATGTAGAGTCCTTCACATATCTGGGAAGCATCATCGATGAACAAGGAGGATCCGATGCAGACGTAAAGGTGAGGATCGGCAAAGCAAGGGTTGCATTCCTACAATTGAAGAACATATGGAACTCAAAACAACTTTCAACCAATATCAAAGTGAGAATCTTCAATACGAACGTCAAGGCAGTTCTACTGTGTGGAGCTGAAACTTGGAGAACTACAACAACCACAATCAAGAAAGTACAAGTATTTATAAATAGCTGTCTACGCAAGATACTCAACATCCATTGGCCGGATACCATCAGCAATAGCCTTGTGTGGGAGAGAACAAACCAACTTCCAGCTGAAGAAGAAATTAGGAAAAGACGATGGAAATGGATAGGATATACATTACGCAAATCGTCAAACTGCATCACGAGGCAAGCCCTAACTTGGAGTCCTGAAGGGAAGCGAAAAAGAGGAAGGCCAAAGAACACATTGCGTCGGATAATAGAAGCAGATATGAAAAGGATGAATTACAACTGGACGGAGCTAGAAAGGATTGTCCAGGACAGGGTTGGATGGAGAATGCTGGTGAGTGGCCTATGCTCCTTCACGAGGAGTAACAGGCGTAAGTAAGTAAGTAATCTTAATTACAAACTTCGGAATCTTAAGATCAGCCTTTATTTAGAAGGAAAAGAGAGATAAATGAACACCTAGTGAAAGGGTTCAACCGTGATAGTAAGAGTGTAATAAATATCGACCTCTGAAGCAAACCATTAGTTTTAGATGAAAAAAACGTTTTTTTAGTCCACTCGGGTAACTGCACATAAATTTATGTAATAGGATACAGAGTAAAACTTGATATTAATATAAACTTCTGCACAGTAATAATTTAAAATAATTCTATGAGAGTAACAATTATTTGCAAATGATAGTCAAATTTCATATGATATATATATGGCGAAGATAAAATGGATCTGATAAGTTAATTTATTTAAGTGTAACATCAGATTATTTTTTTAGTCATAGACTTTGGATGTTTAGAAGGAATGAAAAGAGTGTCTGATGTGTCGAGGGACCAATTATAATAACAATGATCATAAATATGAACACAAGCGAATTTCAAATATTAAGATGAATAGAAAGATAAACGAGAAAAAGTTCAAAGGTTCTACTTTGCTTTTCGTCAATAAGATAGATGATGGACCTTGTTTGTGCAAATCATTATTGAACACACTAATATTCAATAAGTGACATAATCCACTTTCGGAAAGAAAATCACCAAGGAGACTTCTGAATCGGTGTGGTGTTTGAATGAACTAAACCAGACAGACCAGTCAAGGACCAAGAAGGGAAGACAATCACCTAGATTCAAGAATAGGGGAACGGATGAGTAGAATACTTCGAGGAGCTCTTGAATAGACCAGCTCCATTGAAACCGCTGGACATCGAAGCAACACACACAGATCTTCCTACAAATGTCACTCCATCAACGATGGGAGAAATCAGCATAACCGTCAAATAAATCAACATTTGGAAAACAGCAGGACCTGACAATATATCAGCTGAAACCGGACATAGAACCAACCGCCAGTATACTCCACGTCCTATTCAGGAAGATTTAGGAGGAACAACAGGTGCTACTGACAGACTGGAAATTAAGACAACTCACCAAGTCACCAAAGAAGGAAGATATGATCAACTGTAATAACTACAGGTACACCACTCTACTGTCGGTACGAGGAGACGTTTTCAATAGTGTTAACCGGACGAAAGGCTTAGTAGTCGTCCGACTTCGCGATCAACTGACTGGATTCTGTGGAGATTGGTCGATTACAGATCAAATCGTGACGCATAGTCGTTGAACAACCATATGAATGGATTTAGTCACTATACATCAACTTCCATTGTACGGGGCTGCAACGTGGAAAACTCTTACGACAATCATCAAAAAGGTGGAAGTATTTATAAACAGCTGTCTGCGCAAGAAAGTGAATGTCTGTTGACCGGAAATATCAGCAACAACCTACTGTTACAGAAAACAGACCGACTTCCAGCTGAAGAGGAAATTAGATTCTGGAGTGGGATAAGACATACATTACGGAAATCACCAAACTGCATCACGAGGCAAACCCTAACTTGGAATGCAGAAGGTGGACGGAAAGAGGAAGACTGAAATACATACTGCGTCACGAACTGGAAGCAAACATGAAAAGGATGAATAGCAACTGAAAGGTACCGCTCAGGACAGGGTTGGATGGAGAGTGTCGGTGAGTGGCCCGTGCTCCCTCACGAGGGACAACAGGCGCATGTTTGTATGTATGCAGAAGACGAGAATTAGTAACACACTGACAAGTCTCTTGCATCATGGAAAGTTTTGTCGTAGTGAATGTGTGTGAACACATCATCAGAATAAAGAGAAATAGTCCGACTACACTTCAGTATATAATCCAGGTTTTGTGTAGCTACACTCTGAGTAAACAAGTTGATGACATTCTGTCAAAATGATTTGAACTAAATTATAAGGTGGTCCTTAAGCGAAAGGTGATCTAGTAAAACACCGTGAAAAGCATTACTAAAAACGATGCATACGTAAATTCTAGTGACCGACCTGTGTCTATTCGCCGATTAATTTGGTTAAAAATGACAGCTTCAATGTAGACTATGAGTATTTTCTCATAAATCTGTGTTGAAAAAATGCTAGTTAGGTTTTCCCGTGATGAAACAACAGAACTCACCTGTAGTTGTCATCCTTCATTGACGTTTATAACGCAAGTGTCGCATAAATGAGCTTTTACTTTGCAGCGTCTAAAAGAGACAAGTAATGTCTTCCATATAGGTGTTTAAGCCTCGCAGCCCATGCATAAGTCGAATAGGTTCAGCCGGAAGAACGGAATTTCCGCTCTATCATGCTTGGCGAGCGATACAGAAATACCATCAGATTCACAATCACAGAACATTTCCACGAGTCAAAGCCTGCTTGATGTCAGTTTGATATCACTTAATACTAAATGTAAAATTGTTATTCCCGGGAACGTTTTTTTTAGTGGCTTTGACTTCCTTAGTGTAGCACCAAGAGAAGCAGTGGTCAATCTGTTCGAGTGCTTTAACAAAGCCATCTATAATGGCACCACGATATGTGAGGAATGTGGTTGCCGTAAAAGATTTGAATTTTTTTAGCGAATCGCTGATAGATCTTGGTTGCTGCTACTCACAGCTTTATTCATCAAAGCCGGAAGATGTTTGTTTTACAATGAATCCCTTTTGTCGTATACGTTAGGTGCACTTTGAAAAAAAATGTTATTATGTCAGTGTTACCTTGATTTTCTCAACAGAAAAAGACTAGGGTAACTGAGATGGACATAATATTCTGTATTTTTATTAATATCAGTGACTATGGAGAACTGTAGCCTACTTCGTCATTAATACTGCTGTAATGATAGACCTAACCCTGAAATTGTAGATTTGTTAAGATTCAACTGCCTAATCTATAAGATCTTATGTGGAAGTCACATCATTGTCTACACTGACTCATAGTATCGTAAAAATCACCATTATATGATGGCAAACACCATTAGGTTGGAGACAGAGCAATAAATTTAAAATGAATAAGAGAGATAAGTTACACAAGAATGATCACACCTGCAAGGCTGAGCCATGCCATCCGATTAATTGAATTTTGAATGAATGTTACAGCGTTCACCATTATTGACCTTCCCCTAGCGTTACATGTTGAAGATCTATTTTCCCAGTCATCTAATGTTATTCTTCGGGGATTGTGGTTAGAATCAATACTACTACACTACTGTCTCACCAGAATCAACGTGACGTTGGTTAAGTACCTTATCGAGTGAGATTGCTGCTCTCCATAGGTTACAAAATGAACAATTAAGGATGATAATAGTAAAAATGTATTCTCAAATAACAGTTTGTTACATGAGGTATGCCAGTTTACAGGCAAGATCAAATTTTTACAAATGATACAATATCCACTGTAGTAAATTACTCAGCTGGGTTGATAATTTAAAAGATATGAATGTAGATGGTTTTAATCAGTATCACAGTTGGCGCGCTTCATGAAAGTCTTACGAATGTGCAACTGATGGTCAAGGATAGATCCACTGAATGTGGGAGCTTCTAGAAACCCCAACCTTATGTCCCTTTGGAATATCCAAGGCTTTAAGGATGATGCAGGATGAAGTCACCCGTTCCATATCTCAAGGGGGCTGAAAGAGGGAGAAAGCGAAAGAAAGGACGAGAGGCAGAGTAGCCAATATTCATGAGGGAATGCTTAAGGTATGATTACTCAGTCTAATTTTCTTTTATTAAGGTATTTGTTAAGCAAGAGCATTTTAATAGGTTAAAGAAAATAAGTGTAAACAAGGTATGAGTGGACATACAACTGACAAATGGAGGCGATTCAGAAAGGAGCTGCGAGTATGGGATTATGTTTGGTTATAAAATATAATGCTAAAAACAGTATTGTGATATACTATGGGTAATGAAAAGCTGAAAGATAAATCAAAAAGAAGGCGACAGCAACTGGTCGGGAAATGTTCGATTTAATGTTTAACACGCTTAAAATGAAAACGCACATGAACATCATTTATACGTCAAGTCAGGCGGGATTATTACAATGAAGAACGATTTAGTATAGAGACATTGTGACAAGTCACAATAAAATGCATAGTAATATCATTTGGTTAATGGCTCAAGTTGTACGTAGTGTGATTAATTTGCGCTAAGAAATAGAGGAACCACAAGTATTGTAGAAATGTTGCTTTTTGTATTATTTGAAGTCTAAATTAGACATTCAGTTAACGGTCATATCGACATACTATCCGTACGAGTTGATTTCCGATTGCATCTTCATTAGTAGGTTAATTGAAAAAACAAAAGTATAATCGTGGAGAATGCCAATCAGTGTTCCCGTTAGTTTATTAAGTTTGATACGGTTTATTTGGTCACAGTGAGATTTTCTCGACCTCATTATTAATTAACCGTGGTAGAATTTAGTAATACTAGTAATACATATGAATTCTCACCAAAACTTTTTTCAATAACTGAAAAATGACAGTTATGTGAATATTGGTCAGATAGCTGACAGTAATTGGTTAAACATGAGAGTATTCGTGAGAGTGTAGTGTCAGTTATTATGCTAAGCTTATATACCTTATTCTAGTTTTCGGACATCCCATTCAATTCATCCTACATGAGCCATACTTTGACCTTGTTATTTATTCGCTTATCAATCTAGACTTTTTATATGAGCGTATATGTGTGTGCTCTCCTTATCCCATTAATCACATGTCTGTAGCTTTATTTTGTCTGACTATAAATATTGAGTAACTCTTGACTAAAAGGAAGTTGGCTTATCAGCCATCTCCACTGCTCATCATTTTTACTTGGCTTCACCGTGTGCTTGCTTGCTGTACGCTTGCGGAGTTTCATTGATCATTAACAATAAATTATCTCTACAACTGGTGTTCAGGCTTCTGAATAATCTCGAGCAAATCCGTAATTCTACTAGGAGATTTAGCCTGCATTTAATACTCGGTTAACGGGATATTATTTATTGGAGTCAGATATAGAGGACATTAGCCTTCAACATATTGGTGAGCCGCCGTTTCATCAAGAGACATGCTCTAGACTCAATGTTCTGATTTCCATTAAATCAATTTTTCATATTCATACCTACCGGCTGATGGTGCATACAAGTTAGTTGCAAGCATGGAGTTTATCATGAGACATAAAACGACTTATTTGAAATATAAAGATTAAAATTCGACGAAGCAAATGTGTCGTAAACATAGATGCTGTGGTATTGCACGATGCTTCCGGCCAAATTAATCCTTACAAGATGATAAACAGTGAGTGATGCTTATGTGATTATCAGGGAGAACATAAGTTGTAACCAAGGTGAGTACAAATTCCACCTCATGGCTACGATAATGTCTTAAACTTTAGCCAATATTGGGATAAATTCGAAATTGTTTTCAAATTGTAGTAATTTGCTCGACTGCACATTAATTTTCAAAGGAGGTCCACGCATCGAACTTTGAAGCTACCGACCAGTAGCACTTCTCTCTACACCCTCAAAAATTTTGGAGTCCCTGTTACGTGACGGCATACACGACTATTTGTTATCCTTATACTACTTTTCAACCAAAAACCGCGGTTCTATAAAGGTTTGTTTTTGTATAACCAACCTGCTTGCTGTGAAGGACAGATTGTTAGGATATTCGGAAAAATATACTAATAATTATCGTGCTATGTCTAATAGTGTCCTTGGACTTTAAATGGACATTCCCTATTGGTCAATGTTATTGCACTTGTTAAATATTGTACCAATTTTGTTTTCTATTTTATGGTACGATGTGGTTTGTTCGATTGGTATATAAACAGAGTATGTCTGAAATATAATGATTCATAACTCAGAGGCTGAGACTTGTGTTCTGGACTCAACTGTCTGGGCTAGACAGCGAAGCAGGGCCAATTGGGACTCTAGGTCGTCCTTACGTGTTTTACGTGTCATTGAATCGATCGATAGATACGCTGCTATCTAAGTCTGCAGTCACACGTTACAACACAGATGGACAACCATCCTTGATCACAAGGGGAAGGATGATGTCGTTTACCTTGACTTCAAATAATAAAAAAGACAACAGATCTCGATTATTTATCCACATCCTTACTTCGTACGGACGCTATTTTTCATGTTATCTCATACTGAATGTTGAAATGCTTTGTGTGTTTGAACAGGTAGTCTCCTGCTCCATTGTGACTGTCCTGTGATCAAAATAAAGACCTACTCACTACTAGTCTGATTTTTTCTGTCAGTAGAACGAGAGTTACTTTCAGGCACAAAGTTGGTGAGCTCTGTGTTGAACGCAAATTTAGTTTCGTTCTTTTAATAATACTAATATTTTTACTTAGTCGTACAAGTAGACCTTCTGATTATCCTTAACCAAAGTTTGATTCATATATTTATACATAGTTTTGTTATCTCAAAGTACTCGTGTTGTAGTGATAATTTCGCCTCGTTCTTATTATATTACTACACTAGTCATATGCCTCGTGTCAGACTCCATGCAAACCCAAAACCTGGAAGGGTTTTCACTAATGAAGATAGACACTATTATGACTACGAAAATCCGACTCCCAGAACTTGATCACAATGACGCTGAGTTGTAATTTGCCGAATTCAAATATCAGGTATTGTTTATCGTTCATATCCAAGTGCCTTGCTGCTCCTCAATTTCTTTTTTTCAGAATCATGCTCTGAGAGCACAGATATGGAACTTCTGACATCTGGAACAAACTAAACGCACGTGTTTCCTCAAGGTCGTAGTTCACACCAAGCGCTCTACAAGTCTACTTTATAACAACTATAAACTTATAAGTTGCGTTGCATAAATACTTAGCACGACCAAAATCCTAACACAACGATGTGGAGATCGAATCTGGTGTATAATGTGGACGCGATGCCACTTTGGAGAATATTCTGAAGATTAATCAATAGATCTGAAGGAATGAACTGACATTCACTTTTATAGACTATATTTATTTAACATACATACCGTGAAACAATAAATGTTGTAACTTGTAGATCATGCCTGTATAAATGGCGTGTACCTGCTTTTGCAGAAATATATTATATTATTTCACATGACACATCAAATCTGAAGGAATTCGCTATAGAGACTTATGTTCTCTCCGCCCTCCAAAGAAGCCCGTTAATTGGTTTTAAGTCCACCATCACAGAAATGCACTTTCTTAAGAAGAGAGATAGTGAACCGTTTATCATTATCAGACGGTCAAATAATCTAAAGGTTTTTCCAAGGAGAAGCATTGGTCGATATGTCGCCGTCAACTTATTTACGTCACCTCCAAGACTTAATGGGTGACAACACTGTGGGTAAAGCAGTCCAAAAACAAAGTTTGACACAAGCTCTCCCATGATACTGTAGTGGTATTGAACCCTAACCACACAACTTTTAGAGCCGAGCATATTATTACTGAAAAGAATTACATTCAACAGTTGACTCCAAGAGAATGTTAACTATGGAGGAATCGAGTAGAATAATTAATTCCCCTTCATCGGATGGTATAACTCAGCCTTGCAGGTGTGATCACACTAGTCTAACTTATCTTTCTTTATCCATCTTAAATTTATTGCTCTGTCTCCAACCTAATGGTGTTTGCCATCATATATTGGTGATTGTTACGATATTATGAGTCAGTGTAGACAATGAATCTTAACATATCGATAATTTTAGGATTAGGTCTATTATTACAGCAGTACCAATGACGAAGCAGATCATAATTGTACATTGGTAAGCCCGACTAAAATAACACAGCCCATTAATAATCCACATTTTTACTACAACTTTCTCAATAGATTTTTACCTACGTTAACCCATTATTCTACTAGTCCTCCGATTAATATTCAAGTGTATTATCACATTGTACTATTCATTAGTACTCATAACATACTAGCTCGATTGATAATAATAACAGGTCATCTATATTATTCACTAGCTAGGATGGTTCATTAACAGGCTTTAATAGCATTTACATGCTTTGGTGAAATAAACTTGTTAGAACATCAAGCTCAAGCTCAACCGACAAATCGTACCAGAAAGGTACCCATTGCCGTATATCCAAGGTTTTACAGACGGTTTGCAGAGTGTAAACATATTTATAGAATTGACGGTAAAGGAATATCGTAATATTTCATGCAATTGGTTCCCTTTATGAATTTAAATAGAGAAAGAACAAACGTTGATGCAGAATAGTATGAATTCATATTATTTCGAGGATTCTCATGATCTGCTTACAAACCAAAATTGTGATAGAATTTTTTTACATGGAGATAGTGTGAAACAATTGACATAAATGAGTGTAAATAACTGGATTACAATAATAACTATATATATATGCTAGAAACAGGTCAGAGGTAAAAAAGGGGGTTAATTGAAGTTGGGTGGTTTAATAGTTTAGTGAAGTTCATAAATTGTGTGATAATTAGAGAGATTAATGGAATCGAATAATGATAAGGTAGATTACTTAATAATAATTATATAGGGTTTGGAAAGTTAAGATAATTTAAGAGGATCAGGTGGTGGAAATGTGTGAATAAAATTTTAGTTTAAGAATTAGGTAATTGGGGAGAGTATAAGATATCTTAGAATAAGTAAATGAATAAAATAACCAAATAACCAAAACACAAAAAACAAACGGAACCAAAAGAGATTACCAGGGTAGTGATAAGTTTATTAAAGTCTCTTTTTGAATACATAAATCCGGTTTCAGGTTCTTAATTGCAATGGCTTCAGCAAAGCGAAGAGTGGTAGTACTTCTTTGTCTATTGATAATTTTAAACGCGTGCAGAATATCGACGGCATACCCGGTGTCAAGTAGATGCCGAGCTATTGCATTGCTAAAAACTTTAGTCCCTCGCAGCGTCAAGTTCTTTGAAATAAGCTCAGAAGAACTCTCCGCTTTGCTGAAGCCATTGCAATTAAGAAACTGAAACCGGATTTATGCATGAGATTTGTTGATTGCCAGTTCCGATTTACAATCACATGAACAGTATGTAAGAGCAGTGTTAAAACGGCTTGATGAAAACGGAACGAACATTTAACAAGGTAAGTACGTTTTGGGTGTTCAAACCTCAGAGTTTCTCGAGCACACAATAAGCCCAGAAAGGATTACACAGATCAAAGAAGAAGTGGATACCATCAGACAATACCCCATACTTAGTTCTCTAACACAACATGGAAATTGTTTAGGTCTAATAAAATTTTATCGCAGATGCATACGCGGTTATGCATAACTAATGTAACTTTAGCGGATTCACTTGGGAGAAAAGCGAAAGTAGATCTGATTCGACTACAAAGTTGGAAGGATGACAACGGACTTATCTTCAACGCTTTAAAGTGTAAAATAGTCCATCTGAGACATGTCGCAGACTACAGCTACAACGTAGACAACTCTACTCTAAAGGTGTCCTAAGTTGAAAATGATCTAGGAGTGCCTTACGTTAGCTGCGACCAAAATGCCTTCCGAAGGGACCTTGCACTGGTAACGTTAAAGCGCATTTTCAGCCAGATCGATAGAACTTTCAAGATAATCCTAAGCGGCTTTCTTCGTCCTAATTTAGAGTACGGGGACAAAGTATTTCCTCCTTCACCCCAAAGGGACAAGGACACTCTGGAACGTATCCAACGGCTAGCCACGAAATCACCACGGGGACCCAAATTCAAGCTTTATGAAGAGCGCCTCCAATCACTGAACCTTTGCTCATTAGAGTACAGGCGTCTTATAGGTAACCTGATGACTTCCAGCATCCTAACCACTTCTGGACATCCCCTTAAACACTTATTTAAGCCCATTCTCAACACAAACTTTAGGGGTAACACCCAAAAACTAGAGACACAACACAGAATAACGGACTGTATATATACCTAAGAGTAGTCAAATGCTGAGATTTACTGCCAGCTGAGCCAGTCCAATCGACTTTAAAGGAGTTCTTTGAGAGAAAACTCGATATATTCTTAAGCATTAGGAATATTATCTTACTATGATTTACCAACTCTTCATTTTTCTTCTTTTACCGATAATGCACCTAGGTTCATGCCTGGAGGTATTGGTGATCCACTGTTGCTAGATACGGAAGCCCGTTAAGCGAAAGCTTCTTCTATTCCGTTCAAAAACCACTTGAATTATTTTAAACATTTGAACATGGGATGTGAGCTTGGAAACACTTCTTTGTTAAACGACTTCATAAGATCTAGTTTTGGTTTTTTTATACAGATACATCTGGTCTAATTAATAATATCAGTGAGCTTTCATTACTAATCGGTCTATTTTGTATAGATTGAAACTGTAACTTCGAATGTGTTTGGATGAATTCGGACTTGTATCTGTACATCCGGCGCCGTTCTGCTATTGGAAAATCTAATCTTCGGGATTATTTGTCAGGCTGCAAGTACGTTCTTGATTATCATAGCGTAATTTATGCCATGTTATATAGAGACTTTTTACCATTACTGATGTCTGCATTGGCATTGAAAGGCAGTGACAGTACTGCAAACGATGACTGGAAGTCAACTCTTAAGCTTCCGGAGAAGGACATGCGTATTAAAACGGCTGATGTAACTGCTCTGAAAGGAAGCAGCTTTGAAGACTTTTGTCTAAAGAGAGATATACTGAAGGGAATATACGAGAAAGGTTGGGAGTCCCCATCCCCGATCCAAGAATCCAGTATACCAATAGCTCTAACGCACAGAGATATAATGGCAAGAGCCAAAAATGGCACTGGCAAAACTGGAGCTTATTCAGTCCCTGTCCTAGAATCGATCGATACTACAATCAACAAAATTCAGGCTATTATTTTGGTACCCACTCGAGAACTTGCACTTCAGACCAGCCAAATCTGCATAGAACTTGCCAAGCATACGGCTATTAAAATCATGCTGGTAATCGGTGGCACACTGCTAAAAGATGATTTGATAAGACTAAGTCAAACCGTCCATGTTTTAATCGGCACGCCTGGTCGTTTGGTAGATTTACTAAGCAGAGGACTCATTGACATATCCAGGTGTAAAATTGTTGTTCTGGATGAAGCAGACAAACTACTGTCCGAAGAGCTCATAAGTGGGGTTGAAGAGATTCTCAATGGTGTGGATAAAAGTCGTCAAGTTCTTGTTTATTCAGCAACGTACCCCGTTACAGTCCAGTCATTTATGACTCAGCATTTGCGCAATCCCTATCAAATAAATTTAATGGAGACATTAACGCTAAAAGGAATTACTGAATATTATGCATATGTCCAAGAAAAGCATAAGGTAAGTCGTTATGAATATCCCTCATAATTTACTTAGGTACACTGCTTAAATACGTTGTTTTCAAAGCTGCAGATCAGCCAGTCCATAATTTTCTGTAGTTCAGCACAACGAGTCGAACTTCTTGCCAAAAAAATCACCCAGTTGGGATATTCCTGTTATTATATACATGCAAGGATGTCTCAGCAGGACCGTAACAGAGTCTTTCATGATTTTCGGAATGGTTGCTGCCGCAACCTTGTTTGTACAGACCTTTTGACTCGTGGGATTGACATTCCGACTGTGAATGTTGTTATAAATTTTGACTTCCCAAAATATTCTGAAACATATTTGCATCGCATTGGTAGATCTGGTCGTTTTGGTCATTTGGGTATTGCTATAAACTTGGTTACGTATGCAGATAGGTAGGTCCTTTGCTCATACTTAACTTACTCTCAGATATTCATTAAAAACAGTGGAAACAGAACTAGTTACTGAAATCAAACCAATTCCTAAAGAAATCGACAAGCGGTTATATGTTGCGGAATACCAAAATGAAAATAATTTGGATCCAATGACAAGAGAGGCACTGTTTAATGGTCGTGGGTTGCCTTCAGGCAACAAAGAAGAGGTTGTAAACAATCATTAATATATATGACTTCCCGGTGACTTCTGGGCATTTACCTAAGATGCTCGCCACTTTAGAATCCCTAATTTTTTGAGTTTAGGTTATCCCTATTATTTTCTTCGCAGCTTCAATGAATCCATTCCCACTCGTGATATGCTGTATAGTTTAATTTTTCCCATCTGTCCTTTTCAGTTGGGGTTTGTTTTTTCAAATGTTTATTTTTTTTGTTATTATAATTAACCCTAACCAGAACTCCCACTTCCCCTGTATTATATCCCAAATGTACAGTTAGCTTATATGTTCATGATGTTAATGACTGTTTACCATCCGTGTCGCTTTGAAAGTTCCCTGTGGCTTTGTAGCATCCAAATGATGGCTTTGAGGAGTGTGTTGGATCTACTCGCCACCCATCCCATATTCTGTATGTGGTCAGTGTTGCCCTCATTCGCTTGCTAATGGCTGTTGTTATTTTTCAGGAAGCTGACCAATGGTGTTTTGTTTGAGTTTCAAATAATTAAGTAAATAAAGGTTCTTGGTAGAATAAAAATTGCTTTCATATGTCTATGACCGGGTGGGTAGATTTGCTTGAAAGTTTTGTCGGTACACACAGAACTCAGTCATTGTCTTGCCATCGACAGTAGTCCCTGGTTAGCGATGTTTCTCTTTCTGCTTATGTGGTGGGGTGTCCTCATTCTCAGGTATCGCGAGTACTGCCGTCGTCCCTAAAAATGAGTCGACATACGACTTACTCGGTCTCCAAAATGGTGGATGTCGTGGTTGAGAGATGCAACAGTGTATAGTATTGTCAGCCTTTCAAAAGTGACAAATATTCTAGTAGTATCGGTCGTACCATAGGCGTTACCAGGTCCTCAGCTCAATATTTTCGCACTTCTAAAACTCGAACGACCCTGGTAATCTCCCAGATCGGTCGCCATTGGTGTTAACCTTGAGTCTATTTAAGAACAAAGTGTCGTTTGGTTCATATTCTATCTAGTTCTAGAAGGGAATTGGATGTGACGGTGGTAGTGATGCACTTACGTTGAAGGTTTTATGGCTCACGTTCGAAGCGCTGATAAACATTGTGTGGATACACGTGGTCTCATCTACAAAGTAGTGCTGTTGGATGTATTACTGGGTCCAACTGACAAGAGTTGTCAATAGATTGGTCGGAATTACTTGAGCTAACCCGTAATGATGCACAAAGCAGTCGTGGGTCGACTGACTAAAACCTGAGCAAGTGATAAATACGGTCCCAGTGTTCATAACAATCAAGAATGATGTGAAGGCGAGGGCAGCATTCCTACCACTTGAGAAAGTATGATGTACGAGACAACATCAAAGTCTGGATTGTCAGTACTAAATACGAGACAGTTCGGTCGTACAGAGCTACAACTTGGATAACTACTACAACCACCCTCAGACAAGGTACAGCTGACTGTAAACATTTGTCAACGTAAGGCACTGAGTGTCCGCCGGCAAGATACCACTAGCAACAATCCACTATGGCACAGAACAAACCAGCTCTCATCTGAAGGAATTAGGGAAAGACGCTGGAGAGGTCTATGGCTTACACTAACGATATCGACTAACTGCATCATAAGACGAACTCGGGATCTTGAAGTCCAGTAGCAGAGAAGACCAATATAGATGTCTTACCGAGATAAAGAGACTGACACCAAATGAATGAATAGCTCCTAGTAACAGCTGGGAACGAGGGTCTATGTAATGCATTGTTGTCAAGGAGGTGCTTTGTATTTCTACTGTTATGCTGCAGTGTAATAACGAACTGCAAGTTGTAATGAAACTACAAGGGTTATGTTCATCGTCTGTCAATAGAAACAGGCAATTTTCTGGACAGCGGTTTTTTGTCCCATTAATAACCATTACTAATAAAAACGCTTTCTAGATTTTGCTCCTACCTTACGGGATTTCACTGATTTGTCAGAATAACCGTGAGATGAATGTCTCATTTGCACTCTGTAAGGCACGTCAATCTACGAGTAATATCTTGACAAAATACTCATATCTTAGTAAAAGTTTTACGCCGTCATTCCTTAGCCAGTACACATTTAAAGGTCACTTTTTCCGACATTATTCTGGAATGTTTGTTCATAATATGATTTGCACCAGTCATTTACTTATAAACATTTTAATGTATCTGATCTTCGAGGTTCTAGATATCCTTAGTCGACGATACGCATCTGGATGTAAACTTCCTCACCTGTTTCCCAGAATTTATTAAGTTATTTCAAGTAAACTGTTTATTTTTAATTGTACACAAAAACCGTTTTACATATATTATTATTATTTGGTTAACCGAGTTAGATGACGATTTTAATCTTACCCGGGCATCAGATGAATTATTTGTAAGTTAGCAACTTAGTTTCAATTCAGCAAGGAATCTTCAACTGGGAAGATTAAGGATCAGTTTGCAGAACACTTCAATTCCAAATGCGCAAACACTGACCATTATGAGAAACTCCATATGTTATCCCAACCTGCTACTATGTGTATAGTCGTAAATAAGGAGATTATCACGTAATACTTTTGACATAGCATAGAAGTAGTTGGAAATTGGAAGGAGATGGGATATTAAACTGTAGAACGACTGCGCAATAAAATTCTCTTTACGACTGTTAAGAGACCTAGAACTGTGTAACGGTACTCCTGACTGTTTAAGTGAAAATGTCAAACAGTGAAGAATTAGTGGCAGACTAAATGATTATTAAAAAAATAATTAGTGGGGTAAGAATTACTCAAATTTGTGTATTTTAATATACCGTTGAAAAATTCAAATTAAATAAAATAGAGAAGTGAAAATGAAGGTAGTATTATTAATTACAAAATACTGGGTATGCTGCCTTAGGAGGAAGTATTAGATAAAAAGGCTCTAGCACATTGGTGAGAAATCGAAGTAAAAAACTATGCATTGTCATTATCTCCACCTACCCCAAGACGTATTGCAGTCCGCATACAATCAAAGATGAATCTTACAACCAGTTACATGATCTCAAAAAAGCGCACTCGGCACATTTTAGTGCTAGTCAGAAGTTCAAACCCACAGATTGAATGTCTAGATACAGAGCAGAGTCTCTTGGGTGGTCGAGAGAGGCTTGCCGATCTCCGGTCAATTAATGGTGACCGTCTCCTGCAGCTTTGCGCAGACAAAAAGCTGTCACTGGTCAGCACCAAAGTTCGGAAGACGTTGTACTCCCTGGCATGGTTATGTACAAGACCACCGTTCATTCTGGCGTACCTATCTTTTGTTTAAGTGCTCAGAAAACTCATCGTCATAAACTGATTGATATAAGCGAGTCGACTGTTGCTCCGGTCGCAACCAAATATCAGACGGAGTTAGACTCAAGGCTAGTAGTCAGTCTGTCGTTTTTTGGCTCCACCGAACGTCCCTTTTATATGCACTGGGCTCCCTACGACTATTTAAGGCGCCGAAGTCCACTCCAGCTAACCGTGAGTTTGATGGAAAATCTGCAAACTTATTTCAACCAAACAACCACTGTATTTTCTTAACATCAGGGTCGCTCCAAAATTGTTTTGATAGTGTTTCTTAGAAGCCTAATAATATCTCGGAGGCTCTGTACACAAACGCCTCTCACTATTGTTTCGTTCAAGCAGAGGGGTTAGGAAGAGTTCCCCGAGTCCCCCATTTCTTATCAACAGCCCTAATAAAGGTAGGTGGTTGTGTGGATTTGTTGCGTGAAGAAAGACTTCGATCGTAAGTATGAGGATGTTATTGTCTTACTGTAAGATTATACTCAATGTATGAAATCCGCACTTAATCAGTTGGGAGTGTGCGTAGATACGGCAAGTATCTAAATACATGATACTTTCACTAGACTGGAAAGAACCTGTACTGAAATTGACTCTCAGCAGTCAACTGTTAGAAATAGTAAAAAGGTTCGTGTATTTGGGTAAGTCTGGGGTATTTAATGATATCAGCCTACATAAATAAAATCAGTGTCTTCGACCGATTTGCGCCACTTTTGGGGCCGTATAGATGTTAGTCTGGTTAGACCAGTTCAACTTTTTGCCAGTAAAATCTGGCTTCTCAAGGTATTTTGAGGCCCTGTTTGATCACCCTTCTTTCTGAAGGATCACTGATATTCAGTTAAGTTACCATTTTCGTTATGCTTAGGCTGGGTAGTTTGTGTTTGAATATAATCCCAATGGTTCAAATGGATTCATAATCTTGAAACACTAGCTTCGGTGGCCTGGACGTGTTACGAACATTACACCAGAGGCTTTCATATCATGCCTCTCTTGAGGACGCTTAGGTGAGATAGAAAAAGTGGAGTGATCAGTTTACAGGATTGCGCTGTGGTATGAAAGAAAGTTATTTAGGATTAGGATCTATCGTCCGATCACAACTCACTGATTGAAGTTCGAGAGATAGTGGCTAAAGGTGTCTCTCCCAATATATTTTTCATTCGCTTATTTTTACCAATTATTTGTCTTTATCATACTCCTTCTTCGAAATATTATTCCACGGTTTGTGTGGAATATATTTATTTTGATGCCTGTAGGTGCCAGTATGTCTTCAAATAATTAAAAACACCTTAAGTAGACCAGTTGACATTTTTCGTAAATATCAGTCTCAATTTAGAAATATTCAATAAATTTCCAATAAACCAAACCGACTTGTTCGTTATCTTAAGTGTCTTTCTACTTTAACGACATAACATTCAGAATATTTGAGTGATAACGCTAAAATAATGGTATGGATACATCTTTCTATTCTACCTACTTAGTAATATTTTGGACACTCAAATATTGAGTAAATGGACCACTGGATGTTAATAAACTTAGGAAAAGAAAAACAGGGAACCCTAAAAACATGGACTTCTAAAATAGATGGTCATAGTTCACAATAACTTTCTATTATTGCCGTAAACTTATTGAAGCTAACTAAAGCAAAATGTGAGTGGGTTCTAGAACCTGACAGAAGTATTGGAAACTACAAAGATCAGGTTAAATAGTCTTTAGTTATCTTAGAACTTTTAATTTGCGGAAACCAAAACCACTAGTCACATACAAGACTATAGTAATGTTGAAAGAGATTCACTACAACCGAATTTCGTCCTTCATATGGTTGATTTGACAAATATAAGTTGAAGAATGTTAACATAGAGAGTAACATAGATTTATAAATGAGAGGATCGGAAAAAGGTTGGAATCTGTTCTCATTTCAGGATAATTAAGAAACGCAAACTACTCCAATATCGAACTTCATAAGTGCAACGAATACCTAGCTACTTTTTTATAATAACTATATTAAATTATTTATTTGATAAGATTAGTGATGAAAATCATTATGTAACTAATGATCTAAAACACACCAAACTATTTACATGAAATCTCAAGGTTCGTAATAAAAGTCCACTGAGACCCTTCTAAATGAGGACCTAAAATAAACAATTTGAGTTCCGACGGAAATTAAACTGCGAAAACAAGCTGTTTTGTAAGTGATAACTTCTTAGTTACGCCATAATCCCCCTGAACATTGAAAGCGAAGTCAATATACCGTCAGCCACGCAAAACAAATTCACTGAAACAATCCTGTGCCGAAATTAGCACAATCTAATGTCACAACATTGTATTCTAATCACCTATACTACTGTCATTTCAAGCAGTACTAGCTTTTCGTGAGTATTGAAATTGGTTAGAACCAGATCGACTACGGATTTTACGTTCAAACATACGTGAGTCTTGAACCTGTTTCTCTTTCTTTCTATCTCATAATTGATCAGATCACTTAGGCTATTGTTAGTCGAATATCTTGCGACATTACTTATCTTTATCTTGTAAAGCGCCTTACTACTACATTATTAAGTAACTCACTGAAAGCGTACTCAATAGTTGTAAAACCCGGTATACTAACATCAGCAACAAAGATAGCTAGATGTTCCTCTACCTTAGGAATAGCAAGGTTATCTTTCGAAAGAAATCTTACGACGCAAAAAATCATATATATTCGAAACAAACTGATAAATAGTGAAAAATTTGTATTTAAAATTTACAAAAATGAACAAATTCTGAGCACAAGTCATTGGTAGTACAGTTCTAAGTTCATTCCATCATTGATTTCGTAGTCCTGTAGTGTTATATGATCTTTAAAAATAGTGTACCATTTTTTAAGTACAATCCGTTCCCAGTTAGTTCCAGTTTGAGCAGCAATCAGTTTTTTAAGATCACCAACTTTGTCGGTTGGGTTACACTTAATGCGTACTTTCTTACCAAGTCTGTCATTGCAAGTTATTTCAATCATATTACGTTAACAAAAATTTTTAAAAATCAAATTCTGTCACGAAAAAAAAATAATACAAACAGTAGAAATTCAGGGAATCAGGTCATTTTAAACGGCATACAAGTTACAGCTCAACAACATGAGTGAAAGGACCATTAGTCTCTATATTTAAGATCTGGCGAATTCCGAATGTTCCATAAGAAAGTTTGCATGACTTGGATAACCATGTAGCACTACTTCTTAAAAATGTATCACAGGATTTAACTAATCGGGAATAAAGTGACTCAGCAGCCACCTTTGGGACAGCAGTGTGATACTGAAAACATTTACCTTTTAGTTTCCCAGACAGACAGAACTGGGGAACAATCAGCAAGTCACAAGGGCTATCAATCACAGATCGGAGTTTGTCGTTACTGTCAGATATCAGGCGAACTGTACAAATTGTCTCGGCGATTTTATGCAAAACTTCATCAGAACAATCTTTTAAAAAAGCGACATAAGCTATGAGACCTTTGTTAATGGTTGTCTCTGAACCACCCTCTTCAACTAAGAGTTTGGCAGACATGCAGCACTGAAAAACTATCTTTGCAGAGGACATGAAGACGTACCGTATAAGTTGAAGCGCTGCGAGGTCCAACAGTTCGAAAATCAATCATAGCGTAAACATAAAAAGAATTCTGAATACGAAAAATGGTTATTATTTTTGCCCAAAGTTTGTTGTTAAGTATTGTTTCTTCTAAACTGAGCATAACTGCCGGTAGAAGTGTCATGTGGCACGTGCTATCTGTATCAATTGTAATACGGATATAATTATTGAATGTGGACATCACTATACGATAGCTAACCCCAATTCGGTAAGGAACCGAAACACCATCATACAAATAACAACTATATAAGGACCTGGAGAGTAGAAATCAGACCAACGACACGGGTACTTGTGTTTTTCGAACTGAATCACATGATGAACAGAGGACAACAAGGAGACTTTATGAAATGTTTTTCTACATCGTCACGTAATTTCCGTCCATGTAAAGCTTGCCCATATTCCTGTACATCTACCGTTTATCACAGAACAGAAACATGGTAATGATTTTAGGCATAATCATGCCACAGATATTCTTGGTTTGACAAACCGAACTAAACCAGTCTAATCGGAAGCCAGGGATGAAGGAGTTCAAGAGTATGTGTAAAAAGATGTCGATGTGCTGAGAAGCGTTTGGTCTAAGTTGGCTAGTAATAGTAAGGGATGTGAAGCTCGGTGTGTCGATACATGATTTGATGTGGATTAGTAACCGAGTTCTCTTAGCTAGAATAGGTACAGTATAACTAACAAGATCAGTGTCAGTGTCCAAGGCTTGGAGAACCAATTATTTTGAGCGCTTACATGCCGTTTCAGCCCTTCTTCTCTAGTGGAATTTCAATCACTCTAATACGCGTTCAGTCAGAAGTTTGGCCCCTACAAGCTTGCCATTGGTAAACGCTCTTCCAATAGCTTTCTATGTCTAGCCCATATGGTTGTCTTTACTTAATATGGAAGGCTATATTGTACAGCATAACAATTGAGAACTGTATGAAAAAAGTATGCTTCGTCAGTTTTTTTCTTTTACAGTCGTTCTCAGCAAGAGATAAAATGATAATGTAATTGCGTACCAAAATCCACTCGTATTTACCTAAGAAAGCAAATCATCCGAAAAAACAATTCTCATAAATATATTCAATATTATATCATGAAGAGTTTTACCAGTGAATATTTTTGAAATCATTTTTTGGAAACATATATGCAAATACATAAGCATGTTAAGAACGTTCATTTTCTGTTTCCTACACAACAAAAAAGAACTAAGAATGCAACAAAATAGTTGTATTACTCGAAAAACGAGGTAAAACAAAAACCAATATAATATAGTTGTTCAAGTGCTCTGTAAACCTCGTTTTTCTTTCAGAGCTCGTCGTTTTGAACTAGTTATCAATTTACGAACAAGTTCCGTCGTGTTTTTTAATGATCGTCGATGGCATCGTGGTCTTGATTCTTCCATCGTTCGATTGTACAGGAGGAAAAACAAAATCATTAGAGTCACTTTCTAACTAAGCGCTTTCATCCAGATAATGCATATTTTTACTTAATTCCTTTCAAAACAATTGTATAGCTAATTCGTTTGCGATGCCGTTTCGAGAGGTCGTCGTTATGAATCGCGATGCATAAAAAGTGTGTACTGTGCCGTGAGGCAAGGCGAAGAAGAACGCCAGTTGATTATGACCAAGTGGAGTACAGTCTTAGCTGAGCACATAGGGTATGTACGCCTGTTTATGTAAGAGTTTAGATTAATATTCGTCAAAGATGGAGGATACACGAATTCCCCTAGAAGTAAAAGTGTCAACTCGCAGACGAGTTGAGCTGCACTATATCCAATGTCAGCTTTCACTGCACTGCGAGTACGGTGTAGCATGAGTGGAGCAGCGTCGGTTCACTTTGAAACATTTGCAGGTGAGACTTAAGGTTTTAGATGTCGATGAAGCCGTTCTGCCGGCTCGTTTATTTGTGAGTGGTAGGCTGTTGTTCGAAATTCCGTGGATCCTATAATTTTTGTAAGACAGCGAAAACGTCCAGAATGGAACTGGATTCTACAGTGTGTAGGGATAGTTTATGGGCAGCTGACGTTTGTCACCCACAGTTAGACGAAGGCGCAGCCCACTGTTCCAGTAGTAATATCCTTAATGAACACTGTTTCCAGCGACTGTGTGAAACGGTCTACACATGTTAAAAGATAAGATTATCCATTTGACTCTCATAAAGGTCCTACCAAATCCAGATGATCATTGTCGAGGCGAGCGTCTGAAGTTTTGAAGGAGCTTAAAGGGACACTCATTGTGTTTAATCTAGCAGCTTATACAGGAGTGCGTTCACTTCCTCACGTTTCTTCCATACCAGGCCAACAACTTGAAGGTTGCTCATACACCCCCAACGTACTGAAGACGTTTTGATAATATTTAGGCACGATTTGACGATATGTGTGACCCGGCAAAGTCTTATTACTGTTCCTATCCGAATGATCCCTAGTTTCAGTGTTATGGAATGTAACTTGTGCAGCAGATTGATGTATTGTGATTACAATAATGTTCATTTTCTGAAACTGTTTAAAGAAATTTTGCTATAAAAGGCGTTTGCAACTGAATTGTTTGCCCCAGAAATGTGTCGCGTATCTGAAGTAAGCTGTGAAACGTAGTCCATTTGTCGAGACTCTCGAGGGGAGTACTTGGCTAAAGATGGACTTAGAGTAAGTTTGAGAGGATTATGGTCGATTAACAGAGTTAATTCTCGGCCTTCAGCAGCACAATACACGTTTAGGAGTTCCCTAGCGAATGCGCTATACCTCGGTTCGGTGCCTAGCGACCGTCTCAAGAAGAATGCTAAGAGTTGCCAACCGTTGTTAGCCCATTTTAGTAAAACTTCTCCGATTGCCCAGTCCGATGCATCTACAGCGATACTATTGAGCACAGTTGCTTTCGAGGTAAGTTTCTTAACTGTAGAGTGATCCCAGTAATGCCATCGTTCTTATTGAGGATTTTCTCATTCCCACGAAGTTGGTCGTTCAGGGGTCTCATCAGAAACGCATATTTCGATATGAACTATCGATAGAAACTTACCAGGCAATTGGTCGTACGTAACTACTTGACTGCAGTCGGTTCTAGATAATCCAAAGCGGCCACTGTTTCGCTTTTTAGAGGGCGAATGCCTTGATCATCAATAATGTGCCATTAGCAGCCATGGGAATGAGATTATACACCTTAACCAAACCGATTTTCGAAAAAATACAGATGTACTTTTTAAGGCAGTTGTCAAATCGTGAGTGTGGAGTGGATTTCGCATTCAATCTTAGGTAGTCACCAAGTGAACGCCAACTATTTCTGTCTTTTTTCAGGACCATGTGCAGGGCAGATGTCCATGGGTTGTTCGATGGCCAAGTAGTTCTCAAGTCTACCATGTGATCGAACTCGTATTAGGCCAACCTCAGCTTTTCGGGAGCTAGTCGGCGAGCCTTCGATTGTAATGGTGTTCTTGTAGTCGTGGTGAGGTGCGCAACATTGCTGGTTAAGCACAGTAATTTTGGTCGCGTTTGGTACAATTCGCGAAGCCTAACAAGTATCTGTAGATAGAATTGGCTGGTCGTTACAGTGACTGGGAATAATCTTCAAGCAGAAAGGAA
This sequence comes from Schistosoma haematobium, assembly GCF_000699445.3. Lineage (NCBI taxonomy): Eukaryota > Metazoa > Platyhelminthes > Trematoda > Strigeidida > Schistosomatidae > Schistosoma > Schistosoma haematobium. Next base: position 20,161,886 of record NC_067197.1, on the reverse strand, counting down.
AGTTATATAAACAGATGATTTGATATTTCCATCAACGAGTCTCCGTTTGTTTATATCAATATGTTTCAGCGGGTCTACATCGATGATCGGCATAGAGTTATCTATTACAACAAAGATTCAGTGGATGGGTTCGCGCAAATTCGCCTTGAGATCAACGTATCGCTTAACATATGAGGCAGCCGATTTCCTGTTTACGCCTGTAAGTTGAAAACCGGGTCATATAGACAGTTGCCAGGGTTTTTAGGAGGAAGGCTTATTTCTGAGACAGTGTCGAATAGGTTTACAAATCTGTCATCTCATCAGTGATGTATGACAGACGACTGAGTTTGCGGATGCGATTACCATTAACGCGTGGCCGTGAAAGAGTTCCACAAACGTTTCTGACTGTCGAGTCGTTTGGAGCTCGAGAAATTACATGGTTTTACTCAATTTTTGGAGGTACCAGCATCATTAGGGATTATATATCCTTCGTGGTTTTAGAAGCAGATCTCCGTTGTGATGAGCGTCGCCAGGAAGTTTGATAGCTACGACGATTACGATGAATATCAAGATGAGTTAATGTGTGCGAAAGGTCTGTGACATCATATCGTGTCGTTCGAAGTTTTTCATTCACTAAATAAACCTCGGTGTTCGAAGTTCTGGTGATCTACAGTGTCCGAGCGACAGATGCAGCCAACTCACCTGCACCATTGTTTTGGAATGAAGAGGCACTGACTGCACCTATTCGGGAAGCTTAGACAAGAAATGTTTTCTGGACAGTGCTTCGTCAAAGGTCGTTGACCGATATCCTCTCTCATTCGTAGCAACATGTCTGTTGCTGAGCCATGTTGTAGATCGAAGCAGTTGAAGAGTCGGTTTAACCGTTGTCGACTGGTTAGATTTACACGCTTAAGCATAGCCTTTCCTAAAGTTTCGTAATGTTTCGAGACATCACTAGTGAACACACTAGGTGGGACGTACCAGTTGAAATCTCATGGTAGTGCTTTCACTGCTGAGAGAAAACGTGCACGTTGTTCTGTCACTCCTTGTTCATGGACGTCAGCTTTTGAGTAGCCTTCAATATTGTCGGGTCAAAATGGCATCGGCGGAAACGAGATAGGCGAAAGTCTTAATCTTAAATAACTTAGGAGTCTGCTCCGCCATGATGAATACAAGGCTCTTGTCAACGCACTCAGTCGATATTCTGGTTTCAAATCTGTCTGGCATATGTTTGGTCTCGCAATTGGTTATTATGATCGCTTCTGAATCCTTGGCTCAGCGTGATTCCGTCCTACGTCTGCAGCGTTTCCTGGTCCGCGCCCTTACGAACGCAATCCTCAGATCTTGGATACAAACCAATCTGGTGTGGTACGCTAACTCCTAGTACCGTTCTACGTAAAAGACCTTTGGTGGCAACTCGAGGATCAACGATCGCCCCATTCTCTGCCAACACCCTTGTCCTACAATCGCACGTTTGCCGATCAGTCCCACGAACGAAACCGCTACGTATCGAAAGTGCAGGCGCGTTCTAGAGGGGGGCTCCTGCAGTGACCCACTTTCATCAAGAGAACGTGATTGATGTAATGGAAACAATTATTATTATAACCAACTGTACCAGTGATTGTTTTATTGTACTTTTTTGTTTAACCGTACTAAAGACATCCTTCCTTCCGTTGATTGTGACCTTGCACGAACTTGCGTTTGCTCAGTAGTTCCGCTTGTAATCCTTTAGCCCGATCTCGATATTATTTCGATACCACGAGATCGCCAACAAATATATCTCGCTACAACCTTAAATCGTTTTCTGATTTCTGGTTTACTCGAAGGTTTAGCCTGTTCTGGTATTCAATCTTCTTGTTGTGATGGTCATAGTCAAACGCGGCTTGATGCCACACTACAGAATAACAAAACTATTATTATAGGAATTTTCATATACATAGTTCCCTTCATCATTTTGAAAAGAGCAAGAACAAAGATTCTAGAAGAATAGCGTGAATTCATTTTATTTCGTAGGTTCTCGTCAGCTGCTTACAATCTGTGATATTTAAAAATCATAATCGCATAATGAGTTTAAATTGCTAACTGAATATTGTAAATATATACCTAATGTGAAAGAATATTCCACAACATTAATTGTGACAACGGTTCAAAAGTGGGTTAGAAACAATCGATTACATAATGAATAAACATTGATAGGAATATAGTGAGTAGAGTTCAGTTGAAAGATTATTAATTTGAAAGATAGTTGAAAAAATAAAATAGAGTCAATGATGTAATAAATGCAAAAGAAAAAAGCAAAAAAATTTTTATGGTGCAGTGAAGGAATATTTGTCACCAGGGCAAGGAAAGATTAACCACCGTCTCCTTTTGAATACACAGGTCAGGTTTTTGACGCCTGATGGCACTGGCTTCAGCAAAGTTCAGAAGACTGGAGTTTTGCTGCTTACTAATCACCCTAAAGGATTGTAAGTTATTTATTTATTTATTTACCGCGACCATTGCATTGCGTATTTTCCTTGACCGCAAGCAATAGTAATTCAAAAGAAGATGCGATATCAGTACAAGCTATCCGGACATTCACCCTCACGCTTGCCATTACTACTACTACTACTACTACCGTTCCAACTATTGCTAGGACTGGAAAATTCAGTAGCTGGAGGACTTCTCTAACGTTTTGTATCCGACCTTCTAGTCCAAGCAGACAAATCTCTCTTTAAACTATTTTTTCAATCTAAAAAGATGCAGTTAAACTTCCAAAGTTGAAAAAGACCGAACTATTTTAATTTTGAGAGGTATGATAATCCAATGTCACCCAGTTGTTTCCCATTCCCCTTGGTTTCCATTTCAGGTGGTGTAAGTACAACAATAAATGATTGCCGTCTCACGCGTTCAGAATCCCTCTTCGATACAGATTTATTCTATACAGACCATTTTCTACTGCTGAAACGATACAGAAAACGCGTTTGAAGGTAAATGATCCAGGTTGAAATCTTGGATAAAGCTAATACCCTAAGTTCCAATGACAGATCAAGAAAAAGATCAGACAAAAGCTTCTGATGCTTCATTTATTTTGCTCGGATACGGAACGTCGTAAAGATCAAGTCCTTCTTGATCTGCTGAATACTAAGTTCAAATTGTTTATTCTTTCTACTTTCATTCATCTTCTGAAGGTTGTGGCTCAAGGAGCTCGCTTACTCGCGTATTTTGGTTTCGTAGGTTGTAACGTAGGTTTTCGTCTTACCTGAATGTACCTTGTGTTCTGAGAGAGTATTGATTTCAATATGTGATGATATCTTTGAGAGAAAAGAACAAGAGAAAAGGTTAGCTGACGACTAAGTAAGCACAATAAATACACTAGTGTAAGCTTAAATTCAATGACGAAGCAATTGACGACATTCAGAAATAACATCAACGTGAGATTAGTTAAAATGTAACAGTTAACATAAGAGGTTGATGGTTTAATGTTCTGGACGTGTTACGACGTGGTTATGCTTGGGAGCGCATGATTATAATCATGAACGTGTTAAGAATTTACTGTTAGCAGATAGTATTGTAACACCTCTAAGTCTCTAAAACTTTGCAACTTGTAATTTACATATTATAGTTGAGAATATCTTTAGAAAAGTTTCGGCTTTGTTTTTGTGGTTTCGAGCGCTATTCAATAAGCAGAGTTGAATTTCGGGAAACTGAAATTTTCAGTAGGTGGTTTTCATGAGGGGATGCAGAGTTTTTTTTCTTTCAAGTGACTGATTTTTTATGGACGAATCAATCACGCATAAGATGATTGGTCTCGGATTTTGGGGCAAAATGCACTCATTCATTCGGATAAAGGAAGTTTTGGCATTTTAGCTGGTGTCAGTTCATGATTTCTAACCGTAATCACAAACTGTAAATCATAATTCTAATTCCTCACACAGGTTTATAACCCTCATTTGGTCCTGATTATTAGGTGAACACCCTCTAGGTCAACCTGGCGTCGCTCAAAGGTCGTCTATAAATTACAGTCTCACCACTATTTCAAGCTATAAAATCCCAACATAACCTTTTTCTCAGTTTTATGGCTTGTAATATCTAAGCGGTTTTTATCCGGAAAATGTCTTTGAGGTACTTTTTTGAATTCTTACGAATTTACTTGGAGTTAAAAGTGTACACTTCCCATCAATCAAATATGAAACAACTCAATTTTGGTAAAGTACGGTGTTCGATTTTGAGTTATGTTTTACGAATTTTGTTAATTTTCACTACGGTAGGTTTCTGTTAATAAGCGTCGTAAATAACATGATTTCACTAGTTTCACGGTCGCTTACTTTTTCCAGCTCCACATTGTTGTATGGATTCATTTCAGTAGACTGTTAGTTTCAAAACATCTAGTTACAGTAGATGACCTCAAGCATTTCAAGTGCCATCGCATTTGAGGGTCTAAACTGGGTGCATGTTTCAAGAAAAAACAGTGAAAGGCGACCAAAATATTGGCGAATACAAAACTGTTTCTATAAAAACAGCTGGCACTAAGATGTTCCCTTTGAAAATAATACTGTTAGTGTTTAATGCATCGCCATTGGGTCATATTTCATGCATGTGATTTGTATGTCAAAATTTGACCTATTGTAAATATAAATGTTTTAAATTTTGTGGGTGTGCTTTTCTTTAGCGTTGTTTTATCAGTCAGGATTATCATGAATTTTTCGAAAAACTAAAATAATGGCAGACAGTAGGTGCAGAATTAAGCAAAGCAACACAATAATGTAGTACTTATTCAGTATGATAAAAGCAACTAATATTATTTCTTTGTAGTCGACTTAAGCGTCATCATTTGAGTTTTCTAACTGCTTGCCTTTTCTGCTCCATGGATGACAGCCACAAAGTCTATAAATGTTCATACTTCTCAAATGGACGGTGACTTCATGAGCTTAGCGCGTTCGGTCACGGGCGATTTACTTTCAAACAAAAAAACATCGCTCCATGAAGTAGGTAAGGACCAATTGTACTTATCACTAGTTTAGCCACTCTAGCTTGTGCAGTGTTGAAATGGAGGTAAAACTTTCGTATTCAGTGTGGCTGAACATTGAACACACTCCTAAATTTGTCGATTACTTTTGGGCTTAAATAAACCCTCACCTAGAGCAGTTTGGTTGGGGGAATCAAGTGACATGGCCGAAAATCATTCTGAGCAGCTCAGTTGTATTCAGTTTCTTGTTCTTTAAATCTGTCTGATTTACAAAAACTATTGAATTATTATGACATCGCTAATAAGTTAATCACTTATAATCAATGCAAAGCCTCACCAAAATCTATTGATTGAGTGAAGTTATTTTATAACCATTTTGTGCTAGATTTTGTGCTCAAGTAAAAAAGGAAACACCTAACAAGGATTACGTGACCTTAAAGTTTATTGTACTGTAATATAATTAAAATGAACTTTATTTGTGGTCAAATTTGAAAAATCACTAGATATCAGCTTAGAAACGTCAAACGGTACAAACACAAAGTGACACTGCAGTATTGAATCTATGAAAAAATAACTACATATCATTGCGTGTTCTTTCCTTCACGTTAATTGGCTCAGATAATCTATTAGTTAATGAAATTAATGCGACGTCGAGATTTTATTTTATTTCTGAAATTAATTTTTCTAGAAAGACAAGAGTACTTTGTCGTATTCCGTTTGAGGCTTGGTTAGTGCACTTCATAAGTAATACCTTCAACATAGTAACCACATAAAGAATTTACTGAACCAGAAGCTCTACATGATCGAAATTCTCAGTAACTTCCAATATAATTTTACTGTGCTTCCAACCAGTAGGTCGCGATTTCGAATCTTGGATTACCTACCGTAGTATTAGAGATCATAATCGATCACAATGGCGGTGTGTACATTCTTTGTCTTCCTTTAAACTGAGGTTAAAATTACTTTATACCTTTCTTTCTACGAAGTAATTCTTTCTTCCTGTATCATATCTTTATATGGAATCCTTTTTTACTACCATCGAACTAAATGGTTACATGAATTTGATGTTCATTTTGTTGTACTAATGTGTAACAACTTGGACCGATACATATATGCGCCTGATCCTACGTTGCAGCTGACTGACTGAGAGATCAGTTAGTATCACTAACCCTTACTCATTGTAGCTCCAAACAGGGTACAGAATCATGTACTTCGTAATTTAGTGACATTTATGTATTTCTATTTTCAGTAAAGTTGCAGTAAGATAAAAGTGGTTTGCTTTGTTTCATGATTACTAATCATCAATTTCTATTTCTTCATGGATCCTACTTCAGTTCACAATTGGACAGTCCCCAAATGGATCATAAAATCAATGAAATAACTGAAAATATTAAGCAACGTGGTCGTGAGGGTGCATATCCTCTCTTCAAGGAAACGGGTCCGGAATATGTGATGCCGAAATTTCCGATTGAGAGGAAAGAGATGGAAGACCATATCTTGGAATTAAAACTGGCCCGGTAAGTCAACGCGCATTTCCATTGTTATTCAGATATATAGGAAAAGCTTGAATAAGTGGTGGTTGGAAAAAATGCTGAAATATGTGACTGTTTAGTGGTAGCAAAGTTATCCCGAAATGCAACTGTTACTCCAAGCAAACCACATTATCTCTTTGTCGTTTATTTCCATTTTCTTTGTATGCAAGCTGTCGAATGCATTTCGAACCCTTCAAATCAACGACTTACATTGTGGTACTCTTCAGTTTTCTAGAGAATTGTTTCTTAACTATTTTGGGGGAGATTTAGATTTTCAACCTTAATCTCAAGTTGTAGATCCTGTAATAGATCCAGGTGTTTTTCAAATGAATTCATTGCAAAGAAATAATCGGTGGCAGATATCTGTTCAGCGCTTTATATATGATGTCTATCTGGTTTAAATGAATCAATAAATATTCCATTCCTCCTGCCCACTTTGTTAAATTTCATTCGCTTCTCTTGCTTATTTTAGGAAACTAATTAAAATTTCACAATGCTTCAGAGTAATTTTTTGTAGATTGTGTACTCCATTAAAACAAGATTGCTTTCATAATTCTAAAGTGTAAACTGAAATATAATGGAGTTTTCTAGTGAGGTGATGGTTAGTTCTTGTGTGGTTTTATTATCACTAGTTCTCATCTCTAGTCGATTTATTCATCCCCTCTGTAACAAGTTATGTCTAATTGTTGTCCTAACTATCTTTGTTTCAGAGCATTAAGTGTGGCAGACAATGATTCTAAACTTCTCGTTAATGAAGAAAACCATGATCTTACCATTTCGAATCCTTCAGCTACCTGTAAAGCTATTAGTTTAGATGACTGCAATTCTGTTGAAAGCATAACAAACGATCATGAATCTGTGTTATCTAGCAAAAAGAATATATTTAACGAAGATTCTTCCAACTCTTTATCCGTACTCCCTGAAACATCTGATGAATCAAATCTTCACTCTAGCCAATCTGCTACTTCAGACGTGAATACGTCTTTGGAATCTGGTAACCGGATGCAACCTAAGCTTACTCAAAACAATATTCAGTTTCAAAATGAGCAGAACTGTGGAGGTTCTTTATTCCGAAGATTATACAGCATCCCTAGTACAAATAACGATGGATTCCCAATATATTTAGCACCTGCGCCAAATCCAGGCGTATTCACAGATGTAGTTCCTGTTCTCCAAGAAGTAGAAGAAGCGGCTGAAGCACACATAGAGTCAGCAGCTGTGGAATTTCAACGTGTTCAAATCTGCGGGGATGATACTCTTGGTGTAAGTTTGCCAAACCCTGATTTACACTTGGTTATTTAAAATTATACTGGTATCGCTTCAGAAATAGACACGATACCATTATGCCAAATGTTTGAACTCACTTTTTATGTGATCTTTGAGGGAAAATCGTAGTAATTACGTTAAACGAACCAAAAAATGCTGACTGGATTACGCTTATACGTGTTTACTGTCACTTTTAAATGGTATCAAGAGCTTGGTTTTCCGGATGTCTTTATTAGCAAGCTAATTTCTGAGTGTTTGTCTTATCACAAACTAGTATTCATATGAATATATATTTACCTATTTAGAGTGGACGTTAAATACCAAATTTTTTATAGTCTTCATGATGTACAACAAAGCCGTAATCTTTTGATGTGTAACTTCTTAGGTTTTCTGACCTCATCTGTCATATTAAATGCCAAGATTTGAGGTTATACGATTGTTTCAGTACACATCTAGTCACATGTTCCTTCATTGTGTTGGCAGATACTATAAAATTCTCGTAGTCCACATTTAAAGATGACCTCAGGTAGTCTCTGGAAACTGGGAAGTATTAGACAGCTCTTGATCCTAGTATGGAACTTCTCAGTGGAGGACATACGTAATCCCTCCGGATATCAAAATCAAGGCCTTCAAGTATGGTAGTGAGTGCCTAACTTTTAAATCACTGAGTTTGTATTCGGAGGTTTACATTCCAAACCTTAATCAATTCGCGATTTGCAACAACCATCTTCCACTGTTGTTGATGAGTGACTGCCTTACATCCTACATAGTTGAAATCCACTGACCATGGTTTGTCATTATTACTCCTGAAATTACTTCAGAATTAGTCATTGAAGAGTGCTTGATTGTTATTAATATAAAGGATCAGTTCGTGATGTAAACGTTTTACATCAGTTCTAAGGATCGCTCATTTTTACCAAACAAGCAAAATGTTTCTTAAACTACTCTAATAATTTTGGCCAAGTTGGAAATCAAGCGCTTAATTTTACTATTATCACCTGAGGTAGCATCATATTTCACTCTATTTCAACCACACTAAAGATATATATGCTCCAGATGCAAAAAAGAGTTATGACAACTTGAATTGATGTACATACCTACCAGGTTTTACTCTGTAACTGACTGACCAGGTGCAAACTCTTTCTGAACCTATTTAATGAAAATTTCAGTAACTTAGTCGGTTGGAATACAAGTATGAGTTATGGTTTGTTTTACAGATAGAGCGATAATACTGAATAATCAGCTGGCAATCAGGTTGTTATACCTTTTCATTATGATTCTTATTTTAATATATTTCCAGTGTACAGAATACCCATTTTTCAATAAATGGTACAGTCTATTACTGGAAATCTCGCGTTTAGTAGTGGATTATATATATATATATATCCCTAGTATTTGCAAATTGGGCATGATAGTGGAAAGTGATGATTCTTTCTCACTTATCCCTCGTTAATCAAACATCTCCCACCATACAAACCTTATTTACTCAACAATTTTCTTTGATTTTCATACGGAAGTATGGTCGATTTTTCTTGATTATTTTGTTGCCCTTAGTTTACATCATACTTTAAATAAGCTTCAAATTTTCACGAGAGGGAGCAAACCGCTCCGTAACTAACTTATATTAGATCAGTCGGCTCAACGCACTATTTATGTATTATATGGACTACACATGCCTCTTTACGTCTTATTTAGTTATCATGTTATTTATCAATTTTTATTAAAATGAATTAGTACTTTATCATCAATTTTCTGAAGCTAGTACGAATTGTGGTTTTTTTTTCTTACCACTACTGTGATGTTGTTTTGATAGGTTTTAATCCTAATTTAATACTGATTATTTAAATTGTCACTCTGTTGTATAATTGAAGATTATTAATTGTAATAACCAAATTAATAAGAAATGATTTCTATTCAAAATATGATTGTAAATAATTATAAACTCAGCCATTATGTATAGGTGTATGCTTTACTCCATGAACTGTATCCATTGTGTTAAGAGTAATAATACTAACTGGTTACTGAGACTCAAGTACTAAGAATAAATTTCAAACCATTCACTGAGTCTGTTGTGAGATAGTAACTCACTGAAGACAGTGGTGGACGGTGGCACAATATCGTGGATTGGTTGAACTTAGACATTAACACCGTTGGATGCCGGCTCAGTGGTATAGAGGTCAAGCGATCGCGAGAGAGACCGATGGGTCCTGGGTTCGAATCCCGCGGGCGCGATCGTGGTTGCGCACTTTTGAGGAGTCACATACTATGACGAAACGGCCGTCTAGTGCTTCCAGGTTTTCCATGATGATCTAGCTTCAATCGACTCATGAACTCAATTATTAAATTACTATAATATCCATAAAAACCCCTTCTGATAACATTCACAAACTGTTTTTCAAGTTTGACCACCGAAAATCATATGATTGAAAGTATTTTGTATTGGTTCATCTAGTGGGATTTTATTTATTCCCTAATAGGTTAGTTTTATAAATTTTCAGAATAATTTTTCTTTTTTTTGAAAAGATTAAGCATTCCGAATTCCGACCAATCTTCATTAAGTTTTTTACACATCTATTCCAAATTAGCTTCCTTCGATTCATCCACATACTGCTGGAATTTTCGCCCTGTCACAGGTAGCATTAATCCATCTAGTAATTTTCATTTTAATATGTGTACACTATAATAATATTTTACACATGAATATCACTAATAATAGTATACTCAGTTAGTGTTTTGCACTTGTCCAATAGATTTCTCTGAGTGACTAAAATCGGTGTGTGATTGTAGCACTTTTTTGCACACCAGACTCTAACTGCTGATTAAAATGGAAGTCTCTCGTATTTTTTTTAAACTGATGAACAGATCTTACTAACAAAATAATAATCTTAAATGGGAGTAAGTTTGTTTTTAATAAAACTAAAATTCTTATTAATTAAATTAACTAATTTATTCGATCACACAAATATTAGTACAGATATGGGATAAAAATAAATATTCACCACATCAATAGTTGGATAAGATTGTGAAAAAATAAACAAAGGAAAGCCATTATGATCAAAAAATGGTGAAATGAATGAAAATAAGCTTACAAGGGTAATGTATAATGTGGGGAACAGTTCAGATAAAATGCAACCAAAAAGAATCCTCTCAGTTAAGGGAATTCCTTTCGTTTCTTATAAAGTCAAGGGAAATTATGTCACGATCTCCATTGGTTTCTGTTCTCAGCCATATCTGATGACGTATCGGGCCACTCAGTTACACTGTCTATCGAGCCCTAACCAGGCAGTCATGGTTCATTGACAGATCCCAATCCTATACAGCTTTCTTTCATCACACTTCACCTTGCCACAAACCGACCACTCTTTATAACCGATTATGGACTGGGCAAACAAAACGGGTTGTAGAATTCGCTTGGACTACATTATTAGTACATATTCATGCCACCTAACGTAGTTTTTCGAAGTGTTGACACCAACTAGATGATCGTCACCGAGCCAGAACAGATGTTGTCGAACCTCTGCATTTCTAACATAGTATTGATACTACATATCAATAATCCTTCGGAAAAAATTGATGATCAACCACAGTCACCGAATGTCCACAACATGAGGAGGCCGGGTTTCCGAAGCATGGGGTAGAATTACTCTCAACAATGTGTTGTAAACCCAACTTTATACAGCCAGACCAAAATCAGGACTAGTTCAAATACAGTTTTGTTTCAGCCTTGCAAAAGTGCTTTGGGTTTAAGTGTAAAGTACATGCCATACCTACGGACATTGATTTGCAAATAAGTGGGTTTAGTTTATACAGTTTGATTATCATTGCACAGTACGACAATATCACTGGCATAATCATGATTGAAAGTCCCCCTCCAGATGACAGACCTACACCACCACTACTTACTTTTCTGAGAGCTGTTTTCAGAATGCTGTCAATGACAAAGATGAAAGTAATGGTGAGATTGGGCATCCCTATTTAATCCTACTGCCCGATTCTCGCAGGTCGCTCTTCCACGGGTTTTAAGTGGTCTTCGAAGCGTGACGGAAACCAGTAGTTTGGACTCAATCAAAAGTAAACTTATTTCCCGATAGTTGTTGCATGATGCGATTCCCTTTTGAAGATCGGGATGGCGGTCGCTTGACTTCAGGATGTTGAGGCACTCCATGTTTGTGAAACGTTTTCGACCAAACCGGTTAGTTCGCCAACAAAAGGTCTCCCACCTTTGAAAGGGTTGGAGTTAGTCTTCTGGGCCTAGTAAGTCATCATGCTTCAAAATTTGGAGTTCCTTGCGGACATCCCGCTTTTTAAGTGGGTCGTCACCGGCTATGGATGACAAAACAGTCTGATCGATATTGGAGAGACACCAGACCAGTTGAACTGGTTTTGGAAGAACTCTGTCCATTGTGCGAGACGTCGTTAACTGTTATTGGTGTTTTGTCGGCTTCACAAATCCTTTTTCTCAAACCCAGAGTTACTGCCAGTGGCTAAGTTGAATTAAAAGTGCCTCTGACAGTTAATAGATATGTTTGCTATCAGATTCGCGGCTAACTGAATTAGACTCAGGTGTCTTAAATAGTTGTAGGGAGCCAGTAGAAGTCCAGTGCATATAAGAGGGACGTTCGATGGAGCCAAAAAACGACAGACTGACTACTAGCCTTGAGTCTAACTCCGTCTGATATTTGGTTGCGACCGGAGCAACAGTCGACTCGCTTATATCAATCAGTTTATGACGATGAGTTTTCTGAGCACTTAAACGAAAGATAGCTGTAGTGCTAACCAAACTATGACCAGAGTCCAGATAGGTACGCCAAAATGAACAGTGGTCTCGTACATAACCATGCCCGTTGTAGCCGATCACGATGTGATTGATCTAAGTTCATGGTTGAGTTAAAAAGTGAGAATGCTAGGGAGTACATCGTCCACGACTTCCGAAATTCGGTGCTGACCAGTGACAGGTTTTTGTCTGCGCAATGCTGCAGGAGACGGTCACCATTAATTGACCGGAGATCGGCAAGCCTCTCTCGACCACCCAAGAGACTCTGCTCTGTATCTAGACATTCAATCTGTGGGTTTGAACTTCTGACTAGCACTAAAATGTGTTGAATGCGCTTTTTTTGAGATCATGTAACCGGTTGTACGATTCATCTTTGATTGTATGCGGACTGCAATATGTCTTGGGGTAGGCGGAGATAACGACAGCGTATTGTTTTCTTACTTCGACTTCTTGTCAATGTGCTAGAGCCTTTTTATCTAGCAACACAAAAGCGACTGTTATTGGGGATCCAATCGATTAATGCTGCTTCTGTTGTGCTATGGTGTTCAGTGCGACACCTCCAGCTAAACCAAACGAATATCCCGTAGAGTCCTCTGGTAGGCACGTGTAAAACAAATTTTTTTGAATCTACAGATAGAGATCGAATTTCTGAAATTTTGATAGAGTCCTAAATATAGATCTCAGATAGACAACTAACGTTGATATTAAGATTTTCCACAGACATCGCCAAAGCTACCTGTTGTCCAATTTATATTAGTGTGGGAACGTTAAAAGAGACCAGTTTGAATGACTGACTGAATGAGTGAGTTTTCGGAAATGGTGGTTCATAATCTGTATTCGGTGATAGCATTTAAAATTTCTACAAGTCACTTTCTTGAATTCGTTTGAGAAGGACGAAATTTCCTCCCTAGACAATCTGCAGTGTGAGTTGTAAAACAGAAATAAATGAAAGATGGCAGCAGAACATAATAGAAAAATAGAGCATGATAAAACAAAATCTAAGGTAAATGAGTAATAATTATCTCTTCAGTTAACGGTGAACCTGAGCATGCGAGTCGGTTTCTCCATAAGTATTCTTTGTCGTATTTGTGAAAAGGCTGGGATACTGCTTGGCTTTCCTGATCGACACAGGTGGTTTTCTTACGAGGTCACTCCCCGAGCCTTTGGTCTGGGGGTTTAATCCACATGGCAATGAAGTAACTTGAAGTAATACAATTCAATAGCCAAAATATCTGATATCACTATCGGTTTATGTTATGTCGTTTTCGAACATTTTTAATTCAGTATCCAATGCAACTACAATAGTAATAATTGATTCTGTTAGATGATTTTTTTAGAGACTAGTTTCTCAACTCTTTAAGACGTCAAAGGTTAAAAAATGCTGTTGGTTGTTGAGACCACAAGCTATTGAAATTTTTGGTCCTGGTTGTTTTGTCTTCTTAATGTGGCTTCACGGAACCAGTTATTCGTATTGGATTAAATTTCTGGTGTCACCTGGATAGGACTGTATCCGTAATAATTTATTCTCGCATAATAATCAGAGTACCCTACTATTACTTTAAATAGTTGCGGCGTCTTCTGGTGTACAAAATCGTTCGTCTTAATTGCAGAATGAAGTTATTAGGATCGAGAACTGGTCGAATCTTAAACAAAACAAGTAATTTGCGAAGGTGAGAAAAATAAATGGTTATAGATTTTAGGCGACATAATTGAAGGTTGTTTATAGTAACATGGCTCCATTGCCTTTGATTTTTCTATAAACACTGAACACGCGGTCAGTTTTCATTTTTTCGTCCTTCTCTTTACCCATGAAATTTCTATCCTTCATATAAGGTATTGCAAAAAAACTAGTGCAACAATATATACTTGGTTAGTCTGTTTCATTATTTGTGGATGTAAAGAACTGCCATTTAAGGGTTTAACATTTTATCTGTATTGCAAGTAATGAAACTCTGGTCATAGCATGTTCTTGTTCACTCAGGATCATGTTTTTTTGTGAAGTGATCTAACAACAAATATGTATTGTTGTCGCATTAAAATTCTTTCTTGGACTTTGCTATTTTGTTTACTAATTCTGTTTTCTTTTTGACTAGTCTTCATGAAATTTTTTCAATAAATGTTGTAGACTAAAACATTACTCTTAGATTCAAGTAGTTTTAATAAATGAACGAAGTTTGGAATTGTTAAAACAAATAGATAGAGTGCCAATCAATAAATGAAATGGAATGGCACTATGTGACAGTCTACAAGACCTGATTATTGACTCAAACTCCCGAACGAAATAATATTAAACGTAGACAAAACTACTAGCCAGAAAGAAAGATTTTTTGTTTAATAGCGTGTTTATATACAAATGGTTAGGCAAAAATAAGCATGGTTATTTGCCGTAAGCGTTTAGAGGATATCATTTTTATAGTTTACCCACTCTCCAGTGAATCAATATCTGACTGTTAGGGTTAATTTATTTCCCATCATATCACAAATAAATTGATGTAGACGAATTCGTTCAGTTTTCTAGCCTGATGTTTGTTTTCACAAATATATTCATCATTCTAAAGCATTGTGAAATAAGCTCATTTTTTTACCAAAAAATTGTTTTAATTATGATCAGTTTTCTTAGTTTGTTTGTATATGTTCTTCACAGTTTGATGGCCATTTTAATGTTTGAAGGGATTATCGCACTGATTGGTAACATTTTGTATTAGATAACCAATTACACAACCAGATACGTAGTCACGTGAAAACTATGCATGTTTGTTGTTATTTCATATATACATTGCTGTCAGTTTGCCATGTTTGTAATTGTCAGTGCATCTGACATGCATCATATTAGTTCATGATCAATTTGGAAGCTAGATAAAGACTTAAGGAAATTAAAATTAAGTCTCTATGGCTCATTTTTTAATCCTGTTCCCATCCTTTTTTGTGCATAAGTTGGGTTTTTATAGACAATTTATGTTCGTTTAATTTATATCGTTTACGGTGCATAATGGATTATATATTAATAATGAAATTAAAACTTGAGTAAAAGTCTCACGTTACTACGCTATTCAATAACACAAAAATGAAAATCAACTGAGTAAAGCATTTACTTAAAAGAAATGAATCAGTAGAGAACCTAAGTAACTATGGGTTTAATATTTAAATAAATAGTAATAGCTATTTTATGAGACTCGGCATGGTAATCGATGACTTTGGAAAACGAATACTACATGCTAATACTTAACGTCTCATATTGTGGTAACCTATAACTTAATATATGTGACTTAACTACCTCGGCTGGTTTACAGTTTTGAGTGTTTAAGTGCATGGTTACTTTTGTTTCGCATTCACTGGTTGAATTCCGTTTATTTGACTTTGAATATGCATGTATCACTTTGTAAAATGTAAACTACTAATCTATGTGACACCACATTACCTATTCCTTATAATTATAAATCTCATTTACCATCTACTCGATAGACGATCGTTTTAATGCTGTTTGAAATGTTATTTTGGCTGCTTTGAATAACTTAACTCATTTATAATCAGTATCCCAGGTATATTATTTTATAATTTGGAAAGTGATGAAGTTTTAATCGAGACTGTGAATGTTATAATTATGGGTTTCCCTTCGATTCTATTTCGTTAGTATAAACAAATTATACAACGACTTATTTCTATGTTATCACAAAATACTATGTTGACAATCGTATTTTTAGTTAGTGATTTACTTAATACATTTATATCGCCCACAATACCACTGATTATTGCAACTTGATTTTGTGATGTTTTTTTCTCATGGATTTGTACAACTTGTTACGGGTTATTTTTATTTTCTTTTTGGCTAACATTTGACAACCTAATAAAATTATATTACACTTATGGTGGCTAGTTTTATAAATTGTTTTTGTTGTTGTTGACAATAATGGACAATGTACAGTGTTCTTTCCTCTACAATTCAAGTATTTTCTACAAGTTTAGTAAGTTCCATTTAAAAGGTTGCTTGTCTGGAAAATTAAGTGACATAAATAAATCCTTACAGTGTTGCATATTCAAGTATAAGTATTTCAGTTCAAACGCCACTCCGATCCACCTATTTTGTTTTGGGCAGCCTGGTAGTTTTATTAGCCTTCATAACTAAGTTTTGGTTCAAAGCCGATTACGTGCATCTATATTTGGTAAATGAGTTATATTATACTCTCATGGAACTATATTATCAAATAACTTCTGAATTCATGTGTATAAAACATGATTTGAATGGATTTATCAAGCTTCTATTTTATGCTAATCAAACTTTCTTATTTAGTAAAAACAGAAATATTATGCAGTTTAATTAATTATTCGCTGTCTGACCTTCAATCTGGTTGAATTGTTTTCTTAATTTATACTGTATGATATTTTTTTACGTACGCACATAATTACAATTTATTTCCAATGTTTATCAGAAATTGTTTTTGTTTGTACGTATATTCACTTTTTTTAAATCTTATAATTATAGGTTCCTGTAGATGATTTACATTTAGCTTCAGAAGCATTGATTAAAGCCTTATTATTACGTCAAAAATACATTACTTCATCACAACAATCATTTCATTGTACAACTAAACGGTATTTAAGTGTACTGGATTCAGGTTCAGTAAAATTATTGGATTCAGAGGAGAAGCAATATAAATCTATACACACCCCTGTATTTGGTAAGAGTTGTATATTTTAATTTTCCTATATGTTTACATTGCCTTGCTACTAGTAATAATAATAATAATAATAATAATAATAATAATAATAATAGTGTTACATAATACTTATTTCATTTGGTGGATTTGTGTACAGCTTTTTTGGTAGTAACTATTTACTGCAAATCAATCACTCCTAGTTTCATATTCATATTATGTATCAAGCGCCCCAGTCTTTTTATGTTTTATTTTCTACTGTGATATAAAATTGTGTAATACGTCGACTTTTATATTGTACTGTTAATATATCTACTTATCGACAAATTTAAACAGTATCCTGATTAGTTTTCCTATCAGAAGTGAATGAAACCTATTATCCAATAGTAGTTTAGTTTCTTGACGAATTCAGTTGACTTCATGTATAAAATGTTTTTTCTTTCATAATTAATGCTTGTAGATAAAGACTTTGACTTTAATAGCTGTTTGGGAATTTATTCTTGCGAAAGGTGTTTGTGTTAAGAAACCCTCTTTAGAGTCCTCCAAAATTTCACTGGAATTAGTCAAAAATGTTTTCAAATAATCATTTTGAAATCTCCGAACTACTTGTGTAAAGTTGTACTAGTCTTGAGAAAGTTGCGTCCTTAATGGGTGATTCTCAAGGATACTCTGGATTCCACAAATACCCACGCTTTTTCTACCGTATCATTATTCACCGAACCTAGATCTTTCTAGGTTTTCTTCTCCTTGGTTCCTTTGTGCTCTGAGGTAGAAAACCATTGCTTAGACGTCATGAGCTCCTAGTGTTCTATTTGTTTGTTTGAATAGCTTAGCCACTCGTTTCAAATCTATTTAGTTGATAAGTGTATAATTCTCAAATTATTATACAATGGAATACCAAAAAGTATATTGTGGATAATTCTACTTCTTCTTACATACATAAGAGCGATTTCGTGTCATTTGAAGAATATTCCAATGCTTTGCAGTCATTCACAACAGGTGATTTAGGACGCACGTATAGAGTAGTCTAGTGTTCTAATGTTTCACGGGATTGTATTTAAAAGATTAAAAGCCAGGAAGTGGGAAACTTTAGGTAATATACTTTGAAAAAGATAAATTAATTCAAAGAATGAGAAGTTAGAAATAGTGTTGAAATAAAAGATTCAGGGAAAAATAAGAAATTAAACACATGTACGTAACTGTTATCGATTCAGACAATTGATCATCGTAGGTCTCTAACCATAGATTACGACTGTCTCCCCAAAATTATATGAGCAGTCTTTACCTTCCAACACATTTCGGTCAGAGAGTTGTGTTAGCATCTTCACCGCTCCTAGTCTTTTTCAAACTCAAACCCGCTCATAATGTATCCAGTATAACATGTTGAGTTGAGCGGTGGTTGCATATGTATAACATGTCACAACCACCTTGTTTGATGAAAGTTCACAACTTCATCTTTCGTAAAAGATACTTAGGGTGAGCTTACCTTTAGTACCGAGAAGAGAGCGTTTTAGTTTATTCAGTTAACAACTAAACTTCTACAGTGTCATGTAAGCATTTAAATAGTACAGGGAAACGCCATTCATTATTTTATTCCATAGTTTTATTCTAGATATTTTTCCAATCACTGGGACTTTTACAAATAAGATGTAAATAACTGATAAGATCCATTGGGTTATCAAAGGAAATATGAAGAATATTCGGCTAAGAGATTCTTCATTTTGACTTACTGAAACTACGATCTTAGTAATAATAGTAATTATATATATATATATATATATATATATATATATATATATATATATATATATATATGAATGTGTTTATTTATTAGTCTGAAAGTTAATAAGAAGTGATGGGATGAAGATAGTTTGAGGATAATTGTTCACTTGATAGATGTACTTACTTACTTGCGTACGTTTGTGACCCCTTCCGGAGGAGCACAGGCCACCCACCAGCAATCTCCATCCAACCCTATCCGGGCAATCCTTCCCAGTTCTTTCCAGTTGCTATTCATCTTTTTTATATCCGCTTCCAATTTCCGACGTAGTGTGTTCTTCGGCCTTCCTCTTTTCCGTTTCCCTTCAGAATTCCAGGTTAGCGCTCGCCTCGTGATGCGGTTTGTTAATTTCTGTAGTGTATGTCTTATCCACTTCCAACGTCCTTTCCCAATTTCCTTCTCAGCTGGAAGTTGGTTTGTTCTCTCCCACAATAGACTGTTGCTGATGATATCTGGCTAACGGATATGGAGTATCTTGGGTAGACAACTGTTTATAAATACTTGTACCTTTTTGATGTAGTAGTTCTCCACGTTTCTGCTCCATACAGTAGAACTGTCTTGACGTTCGTATTAAAGGTTATGACTTTGATATTGGTTGGCAGACAGTTGTTTTGAAATCCATCTCTTCTTCATTTATACTAATACGGCCCTTGTTTTGCCAATCCTCGCCATGTCTGACTCCGGTCCTTACTTAGCACGTATGTGACAGTTGTCTCCCATGCACGACTTTGCATTGTAGTCAGTCATATGAATTCCGTATAATGTTGACGATCTTCTGAGGTACTCATTAGTGTGGAAGAAGTTTCCATAATGTTCTCCTGTTCACACTGTTAAAGACCTCATAGTCAATGAAGTTGATGTATAGTGATGGGTTTCGCTCAACTGGTTGTTCAACAATGATCCGTAGTGTCGCGATTTAGTCTATGCACGACCGATTCTTACGGAATCCAGTCTGTTGTTCTCGAAGTTGGGCATCTGCTGATTCTTTCATGCTGTCCAGCAACACTCTGTAGAAAACTTTTCCTGGTACAGATAGTAGTGTGATACCTCTGTAGTTCTCACATATGCTCAGATCTCTTTTCTTTGGTATTTTGATGAAGTATTCTTTCCAGTCTGTCAGTAGCGCTTGTTCTTCCTCCCAAATCTTCCTGAATAGAACGTGGAGTATACTTGCAGTTACTTCAATGTCTGACTTCAGAGCTTCAGCCGGTATATTGTCAGGTTCTGATGCTTTCTCAATGTTGATTTGTCTGATGGTGTTGGCGGGACATAGATTGGATTAAAACATGTTCCATGCACGATTGCGTTGCTGTACGCTGATTGGCTAATTTTTATCCGATCAGCTCTGGTCTATACTTGGAGAACACTCTAAAATCTCATGTAAAAACTATGAATATATTGACGTTTTTCTTATCGTGCTTCTTACTTTCATTCACCCTTGCTATTTGGAATACAATTTTTTTCTGTTCAACCGTGTTCTGATTCGGGGACTTGTCGAGTGAATTGGTGTCCAAGAATACTAAGCAATAGGAATAGCTGGGTCGTAAAGAGATGATTATGACAGATGGTCATCCTGATTTCTTCGATCGTTGGTGGAGTGACATCCATAAGAAGGTTTGTATGTGCTGCTTCGATGTCCGGTGGCTTCAACGGAGCTAGTCTATTAAAGAGCTCCTCGAAGTATTCTACTCATCCGTTCCCCTATTCTTGAATCTAGGTGATTGTCTTCCCTTCTTGGTCCTTGACTGGTCTGTCTGGTTTACTATATTTCCCTGTCAGTTTCTTCGTCTTGTCATATAGGTGTTTCATATTCTCTTCTCTTCCAGCTTTATGCGCTGTCGTTGCTGTCTCTTCCACATGTTTCTGCTTGTTTGCTCTAATGCTCCTCTTCACTCTCTTGTTTGCTTCTATGTATTCAGCCTGTGCCTTGACTTTTTCTGTTCTTGTTCGACTGTTGTCAATTGCTGTCTTCTTGTTCTTTCTTTCTTGAATCTTGTCTGGGGTTTTGATGGAGATCCATTCCTTACGATGATGCTTCTTGCGACCCAGCACCTCCTGACACGTTGAAGTCAGTGCTTTTTTGATCCCTTTCCAGTTATGCTCCATCGTAGCTCTTTTTTTCTTCAGTAGGTCCTGTAAGGCTTGGAATCTGTTGTCGAGAGTTATCTTGAATTCGTTAAGTTTGTTAGTATCTCATGGGGAGGCTGTAGTGAACCCTCCATTAACCTTGTGAATTTTTTAGTGATGCAAATATGATCGATCTGTTTCTATGTAGTGTGATCCGGTGAGACCCATATAGCTTTGAGTATGCGTTTGTGAGGGAATAGAATTCCGTCTGTAATAATTCTATTGGATGCATATAAATTTTCAAATGTGTCACCATTCTCGTTCTTTTTCTCCAGTTATCCCATATCGTCCCATGATATCTTCATACCTGGCGATGACCTCACGAAATTACGGTTTGATGTAATGCGAACTGCTATTGTAGAGTAAACGAAACCTAGAATGTCATTTAACGTGTTGAACTCGAAGCTCAGGTATAAAATACAAGATGTTTCTGGGATTTTACACTTTACTATGTGAAAACATACTGTTTGGTTCCTAACTTATCGTTTCTCATGACGTAATTTTAGATTGTTTGAAGATATGCCTGTTAGAAGTAGCCAAGTACTTGAATCTGGTCTAGGGCTTGGGACTGGCGGTAACTTTAGGAGAGCTACTAGCGGGGAAGAAAATATTTGAGTGCTGTAGTAACCAACGCGTTATTCAGTATAGAAAATGACAATAGTGGTTAAGATCACGTGGTAGACCTATTTCTGTCTAGAAACAGTTACAAGACTTGAGTGTCTCCTGTTTAATCCTTTTTGGTGTTGTTCATGCCAGAGAGTTTTTTTTAACTGGAACTATACAGTCATCTTGTGATCTCCACATTTTACTGTTTTTCCAAATCATATCAGTTCACGGCAAAAATCTTCATAAACGGGGGCATTTTCAGTTTCTAGTCTATTGTCTACTCTTTGGTTTTCTAATTTTGGTATCGTCCATCTTGTCATTCTTTAAGTTTTCTTTTTCATAAGATTAATGCACCATTAATTTATATTATTCATTATAAATATTAGCCAACATGGATCTCTGTTTCGGTTACAGCGAAATATTCGTTTTTCATGTGGTTATTTGTTATATATTCATAAGTCTATAGCTCATGGATCACCTCCAGCATAGTTTACATTTTATAATCATGTATTTAGTGAGTGTTTTTTTACTTCATAACCATTAACGACTGTTGTTTATACTTGTATACCCTAGGCAAAAAAATATTATCTTCATTGATTTTTTTCTTTGCTTCACTAATAGAGATATTATGATGTAACAATGTTATTATCTATTTTCCCTATGTTTATAATGTAAGTGATATTTCGAATAAAACGCCATTTTTAATTCATTTTGAAGGCTCAAACACAGTCGACAATATCACCAACACAACTATCATCCCCATCAATTACAGCTACAATAATATTAATAGTACCGTACACTACATACGAACATGTAGAAGAATCTCATCTCTCGAAGGTACTAATTATTTAATTTGTGTAAACTACCCCTCTCGTCTCCATTCAGATTTCGCATGCAATCCTTCTAAAATTTAGTAGTGGTAATAATATTAATATTAATGATAATGTTAGCTGAAGTAGAACAAGAAATGACTTGAATTTCAACTATACCCGGTTGATAATATTTAATACCTACTAACATTGTTAGTATTATATTAAAAATATTGATAAACATCCCATTATCCCTTCTGTCCAATATAGTCGGTTTTCTTTTCTAATTATTGGGAAGCATTTTGGCATGTAAACTCCTGTTGGTTGTGTCTTTGCTTTGGTTTCCGACCCCTTCCCATACCTCTCTCTTTCTCATGAATGTGTTTTCGCTCGAAAAAACGAAACCACCAAATAGTATCCAAACATGTATTATCATTCGAGATTTATACATAGCTTGTTATTTTGTATGCTAGCAACAATTTTATTGTGATTCCTTTACTACTTATATCATTTGTTTATTAATCAGTCAATTCTTTTCATTGAATACTGCAATTTGTTTTGCTTATGTGTTTTAAACTTCTATTCCTTTTAATTTATATGTGCTGTGCTATAATGTTTCAACATTGGCTTGTCACTTACTCAGCACATGCTAATTAATACTATATATATATATATATATATATATATATATATATATATATATATATATATATATATATATATATATGTTTGTATACATGACTGTTTTGGTATTCTGTATGTCTACAACTTATGTTTTGTGCGTTTTTTCTAGTGCACCAATTAATACAAAATATATTTTATTTAATTACATCCAAGTGATAGTCTGTATTTGGGGATTGTTGGACCTCTACAGTAAAAAAGTTGCTTACGCCTTAACCTTCGTACACTATTTAACTAAATAACTGCTAATCCTGTAATTTATCGACGTCATTTAGAAGTCTTAGGTTAGGAAAGTTTATTCCGACTTTCAACACAAAACGATACAACCAGAACACGGTGAACAGAGCAAATCTATATTATTTAGCAGACAGTTATGGTGTATATGAATGAAGTTATCAAACAATTAAACATTTATTACCTAAACTGGTAAGATAAACAAATGCCTAAGCTAACATATACTAATTCGACCCGTGGAGATGTATTTAGAAATACTGGCGAATCATCATGACCTAAAATATCACTTTGTCTACCTCGATGGTTAATTTAAAGATTCAAATGATCTAGACGTATAAAACCTATGTGAGCTTGATTTACTATTATACGTCACAGTTTACATCATGGACTGATCTTTATTAAATAAATACTAAAAAAAAAACACTTTTTGTTCTCATCCAGTCAGTGACGTAAATCATGAAAATATCTTTATCGACGTTTCATGCGCATATGCACAAATCAATAAATAAGTGTTTCCATATTGTTCTTTTCTATTATTTACGTTAGTTATTTTAGTGCCTGAGTCCTTTGAACTTTGTTGATTAGTTATGTAAATATTTCATTATTAAACTTGGCGGGTAAATTTGTCTAAGATAGTAAAGCTCATTCAATCAATTCAAGAAAATCTATTTTCTACTGTCTTACTATCTACACCCGTTATTATCAGAATAACACTCTACATAATATTTCAATCGTAAAACGTATGTGAGTGTTACATAAAGTAAACAAATGAATATTCTATTTTGTATGAACACGCTAAAAGCATTTAATTTAGATTGATTTTGCTTCTCGTTATAAAACTACTCATACATCATTACTATTAAAAGCTCTTGTAGTATTTATTCAGATGAAAAAGCAATGTTATATATTATTCAAGTCTTAAGTACTGTTTTAAATTTTACTAAAGACAGTTAGTTGACACATCTCTATACACATTATTCAAAACATAATGTCGAATCATTTCGAGACATATAGCTATTCATTTGAAAATATTTCTTGACTTGCATTCGTATCCTATGGTAAGCATCAATTCTCCGACGATTGTAACTATATCTTAGTTTGTTGAGAAATCTTAGCTAATGCAGACTTTAGATCCAGAGTCTCATACTAAATGCTTAAGGTAAATTGTACCACAATATCGGTTCATTTCATCTGGTGATCACATTGTAATGTAACTGATAGGATTCGGTCAATAATGATAGCTATATTGTCGTTTACTAATTTTTTACCAATCCCTGTATGGTGTCTCATTTTGGATTTCTAGCAAAATGCCTATTCATGGTACGAGTGTAAGGTAATTGCAAATTGGAACAACTAGACGAAAACAATTAATTTAATGATATATTGAATACTGATGACAGTATTTATCCTTGTGACAAAGCATCTCTTAATAGTTAGTTTCTAAAAATCCTCAGTTCTGAACTCGTAATTTTTTTCACTGGAACTTCTGTTAATTCTAAGAAACAGAATTTGTTTGATAATCTTTATTATTGTGAGATCTTCAACGTCTTTGGTTAGATCCCCAGTAGGGTCAAGGATGTGTACCGCTAGGGAGTCCTACACTAAAACGAAACACCTGTCTAATGCTTCGTGGTTTTTAAATAGTTGTTTGACTAAAATAAGTTCTTAATGCAAGTTATACGGTATTTGTGTCGGTCAGTCCGTTCAGAATTAGGGATTAAATGGTTGTGGTCAGTTTGAATGGTTGAATGCACAAGCGTCAAGGTTTACCGTAATTTTTCGCACATAAATCAATATACAAATGAATTATAAGTGGGTATATAAGAGTTTTTCTGTATTTATTTATTGCTTATTCCATCATTTTATGGGAGTTTACAGATTCTCATTTCAAAATAAGTTAGCTTTTAGAAATGCATATTTAAAAAAACGTTTGAACACTACATTAGTGTTTACCTTAATTATGGTGTTGTATATATGGAGTGTGTATCTTATAAGAAGGAGCGTCCCATTTTTATCAAGCATTTTATCTTTATCTCTTAAAGACTATGAAACTTATGTTCTATGTCTGATCTGATTTTATTCTGTTATTTAAACGCAATAGACGAATTTAGAACTAGTGTTTCCATTTTATTATCAAAACATTGTAAAGTATGAACTAATCGGTGCAAACAAATCAACAAACCATAATATAATTATCTTTATTAATACCATTATTATTAATGTGAATTAGTCAGACTCTACATAGATGTTGATTCAAAAAGCTCGAACGTCTGCCAACTCTTAGTTTTTCTTAAACCAAATATTTATATTCTTTAAAATTATCCTCTCTCTTGAATTAATTACTGTATGGTAAAAGTAATTTTGGAAAATTTTCATACTAAAATTTATCATTACAAATCAATATTTTATAGCAATACACATTGTCACTTGTCAACTGCTTATACAAGGCTACATGTAGTGTTAACTCTGTGAGCTTAAAGGAATTTCATGCTCCAGATATTATTGATATTTTTTCGTTGATATCAGCTACGAAACTGTTGATTGTATTGTATCCAACAATTAAGCTTACTACTAGACTTTTAAAAGCATGTTACCCTACAAAAAGCCCGGTCTGCTTTCTAACATTGGGATTTATATATTTCTGTTTACCTCTTTTTATAGGTATATGTTACTCATATAACAAATACTTCTATTCAACTATTCTCTCCATGCCTATCTACATAACAATTATTGTCTGCGCATCCTAGACTTTATGTGTATATGAGCGTTTGCGTTAACTGAATCCTACAAATAAGTCATTTTTATTTACTTGTTTTTATTTCGTCTCACGGAGACTGAAATCTGATTGTTTTTTAAAACACTTCTGGGGAATTCCTATCTTTTAGATCATCCAATTCATCCTCCTGGGAAAACTGGTGATCCTTTCGAGATAGACTATTGGCCTGAACCATTAGATGTTAAAATGGAATTTCGCAAGGGTATAATGCACATCGAAACATTGTCTGATTCACCAGACAGAAACCAGGTGAATTTAATAAATGGGACATCAGAACATAATCATAATAATGAAACTGTTGATGTTGATCAACCTATGAAAAAAGATCTACCAGAATTTACTATACCATCTCTACAGACATTCTTCTCAGATTTTGATACAATACGTACATTTGTAGGAGATGGTCCATTGAAGTCATTCTGTTATCGTCGACTGACTTACTTGGCTTCAAAATTCCAATTGCATTCATTGTTGAATGAAGCTCGGGAATCAATTGAGCAAAAACGTGTATCACACCGTGATTTCTATAATATTCGAAAGGTAAATTACTTTAAATTATCAATAAACATTTTTTCTTTTGTGAAATTCACCTAAACACTTTCGGAGATTACTCAGTTCCCTCTTAAACTGTTTACTAAAGTTGCTCTATTATTGACTAACAGGAGAATAACTTTTGTTGAGATCATAAACCGATCCATGCTAAACCACTATTAAAAACCCGGTCCACTGGATGGCCGTTTCGTCCTAGTATGGGAGTCTTCAGGAGTGCGCATCTTTGGGCCTCGAACCCAGAACCTCCTGTCTCGCGTGAACTCCTAATCTCCAGACTTCTGAGCCACATCCAACGGTGTTAATATCTAACTTCAATCCAGGTGAATAGTTGGATTATTTTTATTGCGTGAAATGTCTCGAATTAACCGATGTATACCACAGTGTGTTATGCAGTCAATAAAAATAAACGATAACATCTTTTCAAACCAAATATACATAGAATAAATTGCTGGAGATAAATAATTTTAAAATATTAGTTCATGCAATTTACTCAGTATTGGAAATGTATTTCACAGATTCAGTTTTAATTTTCTTGGTTTGTTTATGATACACAGAGGAACAGGTTGGATATTAGCTTACAATTTTACAGAATTTTAGTTCAGCTTTTAAAAATTAGCGTCAGAGGAAAATGGTGATCGTCTGCTGCAACTGTGCTCAGACAATCGTTTATTTTTAGCAAACACAAATTTTAAGCATAAAGAGAGACATCGTCTAACATGGTGACCCCCTACACCGAACCAACGATGGATTCAAATAGACCTTATTGCCATCAGTCATCATTGGAGAGGAAAGGTAGAAGATTGTCGCTCGTTCTGGAGTACCTGCTTGGACTTCGACCATGTATTAATACGGGCACGCATCTGCTTGCGCCTCACTGGACGCAAAGAAGCCACAGTAAAAAGACCCATTAGAACTGAATTGAGTAGCGAGAAAACCAAAAGTAGGTTCCAGGAACAACTGAGGTCACAATCAGGTAGCTCTGAAAACGAGGCTGACCCAGATGTTGTTTGGAAAGCTGTACAAACAGCTGTGGAAACAGCAGTGACATCTATCACTGATTTAAACCACAGAGTTACAAAGAACCAATGGATTTCTTCAAGGTCTATTGCACTGATGGATTCTCGCAAACTCATCCCATCAGGCTCTGAACACGATGAAGAGCGAAAACAAATCAGATCTAGGTTAACCAAAACTCTAAGGAACGACTTTGAGCAGTGGTGGACAACGAAAGCAAAAGAGATGGAAAAGGCGGCGGCTATAGGTAACACAAGACAACTCTACAGACTAATAAAAGAAAGTGGAATTAATAAGTCAAGTGTAAGTCAGACTATTTCGGAAAAAGACGACACCCTCATCTGCTCTCAGTTCAGACGTTTAGAACGATGGGTGGAACATTTTAGAGAACAGTTCAGCTGGCCTTCAGCTACTCTACAACTACCCTCCATACCCAGACAGTGTGAATGAAACATTGAAGTAGGTCCCCCAACTCTTGCTGAAGTTCAAAAGTCTATAGTTAATCTGAAACGAGGAAGGGCAGCTGGTCCAGATGGATTGGCTCCAGAGGTCTTTAAGGATGGTGGTCCAATTTTATCGATTAGGTTGACTAATATTTTAGCTAAGATCTGGGAGTTAGACGCTATTCCATCTGACTGGTCACAATCACTTATCGTCCCAATATATAAGAGAGAGTTAAAATCATCCTGTGACAACCATAGAGGGATTAGTTTAACTAATATAGTATCTAAAATACTAGCCTCGGTAATTATCAGACGCCTAACTAAGACTCGTGAACTGCAAATACGAGAGACTCAAGCTGGCTTCAGACCTGATCGTGGCTGCATCGACCACATATTCACCATTCGTCAGGTTCTAGAACACAAGCATGCTTATCAGCGTCCGACAATGGTGGTCTTTCTTGACCTAAAGGCAGCATTTGACTCCGTAGACCGCGAGATTCTGTGGCAGTGTCTGTCATTGAGAGGCGTACCTCAGAAGTACATAAACCTTGTGAAGGCTCTTTACTTGAACACTACTAGTCGAGTCAGAGATTGTGGCGAACTGTCATCTGCTTTTGCAACCTGAAATGGTGTCCGTCAAGGCTGTCCACTTTCTCCATTTTTGTTTAACTTCATCATAGACCTGCTGATGGAAATAACATTCCCGTCTACTGAATTCTCGGGCATTGATCTCCTTCCAGGAAGTCCGCTTATCGACTAAGAATACGCAGATGACATAGTCCTGTTTGGTGAAGACGCTGACAAAATGCAGAGTCTTCTGGTAGCACTAAGCAACAATGCCAGAATGTTTGGAATGCGCTTCTCTCCCTCTAAATGCAAGTTGTTGCTTCGGGACTGGTCTGCGTCAACACCTGAACTAAGGATTGGGAGTGAAGTAGTCGGACGCGTTGACAACTTCACTTATCTTGGAAGTCTGATCAACCCTGATGGGTTGGTGTCTGACGAAATCTCTGCACAGATTCGAAAAGCTCGTTTGGCTTTTTCCAACTTACGTCACCTTTGGCGAAGGCGAGATATCCGTCTATCAATAAAAGGACGAGTATACTGCGCAGCAGTCCGTTCTGTTTTAATTTACGGCAGCGAAACATGGCCTTCAAGAGTAGAAGACACTCGTAAGCTACTAGTATTTGACCACAAATGCCTTAGAAATATTGCTGGTGTCTGCTGGGATCACCGGGTAAGTAATAGTGAGGTTAGACGCAGGATATTAGGGAATGATGGTAAGTCATTTGATGAGGTTGTGAATCTCCATCGACTGAGATGGTTTGGCCACGTGTTACGTATGCCTGAACACCGATTACCACGTCGTGCAATGCTAACCGGTGTAGGGGATAGTTGGAAAAAAGTTAGTGGCGGCCAAACCAAAACGTGGCATCAGTGCTTGAAGTCACTAACTTCTAGTCTTAGCCATGTTGGTAGATGCAGACTACTTGGTTGGGGTCCGCGTGACTTTCGTAACCGATGGTTGGAGACTTGATGACATGGCTCAGAATCGATCACAATGGCGTAGGTGTATACACTCTCTGTCTTCCCTTAAACTAAGAGATTAAAATCGCTTCATATCTTTTTTTCTACGAACTAATTCTTTCTTTCTGTACTATATCCTTATTGCAATCTTTCTTTTATATATTACCGCCTCTGAATTAACTACTTTTATGAATCCGGTGTTCATCTTGTTGTGTTAATGAGGTATGGCAACTTAGACTGATGCATATATGTGCCTGGTCCTACGTTGTGGCTGATTGACTGACTGAGGGGAAAATGAACACAAGCAATATAGAAAAAAAATGGGTAGAATGATATTGTGAGTCAGAGTAAAAAAAGTAATAAAAATTTTAATATTTAGACGAAGATGACTAGTAACTACACCGGGTTCTTCTCTGCGGTTAATGCTGTATGATTTGTTAGCTTACATGACGGCTAGTCAATTTTTCCGAGTTGCTCTATTTATTGTTTACAACGTAAATTGACCTCGGTTAGGTAGTCATTAGGATCTATGAAGCACTAGGCAGCTGTTTTGTCTTAATATAAAATTCTTCATCAGTGCTCGTCTATTTTACTTTTTGCAATTTAAAAAGGCTTGAAGACTAAAAGAGCTACAGGGAACTATTGCTTGGTAGAATACTTGAAAAGAAAAACAAACATTATTTTATTTTCCTTACATGAAGTCTTGAAAACAGGATAACTGTAGTTCATAATAAAAAAGGTTACCTTGCTTTTTTTTATTCTCTACAGACTCCTTACAACAGAAGTGATATATATTTTTGTAGATAATTTTCACTATGAATTGAAATCAAATGCAAAACCATTGAAAGTAATGCACAACAGTAGGGAAATGTTTTGTCTACTACACCACACAAGATCCAATACATCAAATATCATTCAATCATTCATTTAAATTCCAATGTCCTACATTTTCAAATTTTTGTTACTTTGGGATATAAATAGGTGGTAGGTTACCATCGATTTTTATCAATACGTAAATGCTTTTTTCGATCAGCTCTACAGATTCCAAATTCATACTATCACATAGAATCCATAGTAGTAGAAGAATTTTCTGTCTTACTTTCTCATTATCATTTTTCTGGAAAGATATACAGTGGTTATATATATATATATATATATATATATCATCACTTCTAGTATATCTTCCTCATATTATTTCTTTCCCTTTATGAAGTGAACGACGAATCTATTTACAATCGCTATTCTGATTAAGCTAATTGTTCAACTATATCACTAGTTATTTTGTTCACTGTCTTATGTTACTAAGCCAAATCTCACATAAGCATACACACATTAATTATGATAAAGTACATATGTGTTCATACATAGAATGGGCAATC
The DNA here is from genome assembly GCF_000699445.3 of Schistosoma haematobium. Lineage (NCBI taxonomy): Eukaryota > Metazoa > Platyhelminthes > Trematoda > Strigeidida > Schistosomatidae > Schistosoma > Schistosoma haematobium. Next base: position 20,130,807 of record NC_067197.1, on the reverse strand, counting down.
AAAAGAGTAGGTAGATTTTTCATTTCCTTTTTGATTAATAAGTTAAAATTTAGAATATCTATCTTTATCTAGGTCAACTGAGATTGTCTTTAAATGGTTGTTTTTCTTCAATTTTAACCAATAATTTAAATTTACGTTATTGTTTTTTATTAGGTTTGTTAAATTAAAATAGGAAGTTCCTACTACCTTAACGGTGTTTGCCGTAAAGGATTATCGTTCGTTGTGACTAAAAACATTTATATTATCATAGCCTTATTTCAGTATGTTGGAAGAAAGTTGGAGGTGGACAAATAGGTACATGTCATCAGTCTATTAAGTCATTGAGAATTGAAATGAGCCGTTTTTATACATGTAGACTACTTGATTGGGGTCAGCATGATTATCATCAATGTTTGGAGACTTTGAATGACATGGCTTAAAATCGTTTGCTATGGCGCAGGTGGATTCATTCTTTGCCTACCCTCGAATTCTGAGCTTCTGGATTTCACTAACTTATGTTTTCTTGAATCATATTTTTGATGCTTAATCTTTCCTATTATCACTGATACTGTTACTACCTCTACTATTCTGGAATTTGGCCTGTTTCGTTTTTTGCACCAATGAGATATGGCTACTTGAACCGATGTACATACGTACTAGGTTCTAAGTTACGGATAACTGTCTCCCTTGTTGGTTAAAACGCATTCAACTTTCAACCACTGGGTTATAGTCTCAAACCATCGTAATTCAAATTAAGTGGCCAGGTTGTATTTGGTGGTAGCATACGAACAGTACAGTGGTAACATTACTGTCTACGTTACTTGACGACTCGTTCAGATCTGTAGTAGATTATAATTTAATATTTTTACATTGAAATTTTATAAAGGTCCAGTGTTTAAGGAATTGTGTGCATAGTTCTCCTTTGCATATCGTTTAAGACTGCATTTTCTATTTTGATTTTGAAGTTCAAGTGAAGACAAGAAAATTAATAGGATTAGTTATTAAATTGGTAAATTTCGTTGCTCTTTATGTATTCTATAGCGATGCTTTGAAGTATCTTCATATTTTAGTTAGAATATTGTAATATTGATCTACTGGTCAGTATTGTCGTAGAATGCAATCATTTCAGGGAAATTTTTTAATTTTCTAAACTTTGGATTTAAACTGATAACGAAAACGATCACATTTCAACTCCCTCTCTTTTTGATGGAGTTTTGTTCTCTGAGCTGGATGGTTTGGTCGTGGAGCTTTCATCGTTCTTCTGAACGACATCACCATAAACTTCAGATAGAAGTGAAGTGTTCGAATTTCTCCATATGCGTTTCACAGCTTGTTCTGTACACCTCGATGTTGATTGGTTCCTATTGAACTTAAATTTGTCGTTGTTTACTTCCTTATTTTGGTTTTGTCTCCCATTGGCTTGATTTTTGTTTCTATATTTGTGCATAATTTTCCTGACTGGTTGATAAATTGGATTGATTTCAATATGCTTGTTGATTGCTGATTGACCTGAGTGCCAGGCTTCTAAAAATTCTCTGGTGTTTTTGGAATTTCCTCTGTCCAAGATTTCCACATTTCCCCAATCGAATGAGTATCCGCAGTTGTCCACGTGTATTGATATAAGTGAGGAAATATCATGGCGTTTGACTGGTAATTGATGTTCATGCAGGCGCCACCATCTCAACTTCCTCTCTTCACCTGCATACACTTTGTATTAGAGCTAGTGATATTAACCAGTCACTCAAATAGATGTAAAGTTTGAATCACCAATCAATTATCATTACACTTTATTAAGTTGATAATTGCTTATGTCTATTACTTATTCGTGATCTAAGTTATTAAAACCAACATATCATTTCAGTTTTATTTATATTATAAACTATTCAATTCACATTGATATATTGAACTATAAGCCTAATCACTTATAGTAACAATAAAAAAGAGATTATTTTCATAGGTGTTTTAATTTTGTAATCAATTGAGTTGTTTTTCATAATTTTTGTAATAAGTATTTTATACTTATTATTATCTCAAATTTCATTTATTGATTTTATTTCAGGTTGATACTCATATACATGCATCATCATGTATGAATCAAAAACATTTACTACGTTTTATCAAGAAAACAATTCGTACTAAATCAGATGTTTATGTATGTGAAGATCCAAAAACTAAAAAGCCTATGACATTAAGTGAAGTAAGTCATAGGATTATTACCTATTCTGTCTATTCTATGTCTTTATAAGTAAATTGTTATAAGTTAGTGTAATTGTAATCAATAAATTAATATTCTGTTCAATAGTTTGTATAGATTTGTTCAATATGAAGATAGTTATTGTAACGGATTAAAATTAACCGTAAAATTAGGGAACATTGGTTTGTGTGTGTCAGAGATCTGTTTTGTAGACACCTGAACTACAACAAATCACCAAGCATTGGTCGCGTATTTTGTTGAGATTAAATACAGTGTACTAGGTGATAAGTTAATAAGAATGTGAATCTTTATCTACTCATGTATTAAGTATTTATAACCGTCATCTAACTCAATGTACAACGTTGTCCGGTGTAGGAATAAGTTGGAACAAAACTAGTGATCAGAATACCAAAATGTGGTACCAGTCCATGAAGTTAGTGACTGTTGAGTTAAGCCATATTAGTAGGTTCAGACTATCTGAATGGAATTCACTTGATTATCGGGATCGGTGTTTGGAGGTATTGGCTGACATTTCACAGTCGGTCGTGATAGAGCATATATACTCACTGTTTACCTTATCTTAGGTTATAAGTTTCAAAAATAGTTTAATACCTTTCGTAAATAAATTCATTCTTTTCGAATAATATTCAGTACACCCAATATTTTTGCTGTCAGTGATATTATTCTTAATAATAAGACATACTACGGCTTTGGTATTCAGTTCGTAATCAGTATTACATTAGACTGCATATACAAGTTTACTTTCTGTCAACGGTACATTTCAGTGAGCAATTTGTTAGAGTTCATCCACATGTTTATTTTAAAATGTAATTTTTAAAAAATTAATTGAAGTGATTTTTGCATTTAATTTACTTATTAAACATAAGTAGATTTACGGATACAATAACGCTTTTGTTTACAACTACAAACTTTCTGAATATTTTTAAGATGTCAAATCTGGGAAATTTCTATATTTCTGAAATAATTATCGACAGTGTAAATGATTTATCCCGCTATTTTTATGCATTTCGTTAAGAACAACTGATGTAAACCTTGAAAAAATATTTTTATTTACGCCAGTAAACGGTTGTCTTTCTGTGTGAATACTGGAGATATCTGATTGTTGAAACACTAGTAAGTGAAAAAGATTGTAATAGGTTGTAAATAGAATATATACATATGTAACTAAAGTGGTCTACCGACTTACCAATTGGACAGTCAACATTGCTACCATGTATCTTCAACAAATTCTTAACCTAATGGTTTACTAACATTGATTTCTCCTGTTTGCTACATGTAATCCAAAATTAGGTTGGTTAAAACATTCTATATTGTTACTAATTTAGTAAATGATAGCTAATCATTGTTATAGATTAAGTATTGTCTTTTAAAAATTCTACAATTTAGAGACTGGAGAGACTGTATCTACCCAGTCATAAAATAAATTGTGTTGCACTTTAATGTCGAGGTGTTCGTGTGAATTCCTACCGATTCTTCTAAATGATTTGCTATTACGTATGTTTTTTTTTAAATGCAGTGAATGTACTTTAAGTTACGTTGATTTCCCATATGAATAAATTTTCGAATAATTATTTGAATGTTCCATTGTTTACGAGGTCAAACTTATTATCAAACATTTAGTCAATTGGGTGTTTCTCAATTTTTATTTGTTAAAAAAGTCGAATCAGATACATTATATGCTAGAAAGTCAAAATTATTGTGTACTTTCAAATAACTGGGCGTTTCTCATATTTTGTTTTATATATGAGGAATATATAAGTAGGAAGTTGCTTGAATAAATTCTCATAAGGTAGAAAGTACTTACATTTTATTTAATATTGTTGTTCAATATCTGCAGAATTATGCACTGGATTAGCGGGATAATAGCAAACAGAAACCTTTTAGATAGTGAGTAATTATTCTCTCCTTCTTCTCCATCTTACAATATCTTGTCACACCTAACCTGTGACTGTAAAAGTCATTTATTTGATCGGAAAAATATGGTATGCAACAGTATATACATTTCTAACCAATATATAACAGTATGAAAATAATTGAAACTGATATGAGTCTAGTTATTATAATATAAACTACTCGGTATAAAATGTTCAAATTATGTAAAAATATGGATTAAAATAGAAATTACTGGAATTTTCATTTTATCAACAGATGACTGTATTAATGAGTTAGATACATTCATGATTATTTAATTTTTATGATTAATTTTTAACTGGAGATTATCGACTGAGGAACACTGAACTGACATCTAGTAAACTAATAATTGTACATTTCATACAATTCATCAAGCTATTTGCTCTAAAAACAGTGATGTAATAAAACAGAAATGTTGTGGATTGTACGCTTTAACAAAACGTTTTCTATTCACTGGTATAGCTTGCGCGTTCATTTATGTAGTTGGTAATACCAAGTGTTTTGTTTCTAATTACATCTCATATCATTTTGTCTTTTAAACTCATTGTATATATCAACAAGGTAAATGATATTTATGCACTATTAGGTGTAAAATTTGAGACATGTTCCATCCTTATGGGTTTTAGCAGCCGAATCGTATCATTACCATTTCATACGGGATTGATGTTCATAGCATAAAGTACATAAGTGTTTACTTCAGTGATGAGTAAATTTCTTTAATCAGGGGTCACGTCAATGCAGATACGACGTACGTCCTCAACGGGTTCGTACACACAAAATAACATTAAGATGATATTTTGTTTGTATTTTTTGTTGTATTTTTTAAAAAAAATACTGAATTATTATCTCAGCTTTTTATACATCTTAATTTCCTGTTAACGCTAGCGAGGAAATTACTTGTCTGACCGATTTTCTTGAAACATTCTACATTCACCTTCGATTATAACAATTTCTTTATTTTCGTTGATTTCTGAAAAATATTTCTGAATAAAATCAAAATTTTCTGTAAAGAGATAAAGTAGTTCTGAAGTCATTTAATGCAACCAAATGTGATTTAAATAAGTACGCTAGCGGTTGGTTTATCTAGTTTCATTTTTTAAGTAATTGAGAACAATATTAGCCGACTATAAGTATCGTTTACTTATTCTGTATTGAAATGATATAACACTTGACAAATAATAATTAGGACATTGCATAGACTTATTTTAATTCAATTACAGAATAGCTGTCATAGTAGGGTTATCTAACATACAACACGATAAACCACACTGTATAGCTAAGGTTAGGTCTATGTTAACAAGACTATTCTTTTTCTACACTTTACATACATGTAGTTAGTTCACTGCTCTGACTACGGATATTTAGAGCACGATGTTAATGTAAAATACCATGTCTCCTGAGAATATTTTCAAATCATTTTACTCCTGATCACTTTGGTTACATTTCTCGCTAGGGATGGTTTGCTTACCCGTAACTATACTTAATTATTGAGTTGAATTATTCTTTTTATTATAATTTATTTTGTATGTCTAAAACACATTGTTTTCACATTGAGTGCAAGAAATATCACACTAGATGTGTCGACAAAATTATTGATCGCTCGTTTTTTTTCTTTATTGAATTGTAATTGTTTTATTTGTTGTTTCATGCTTTTATTCTACAGTTGGTTGATAAAATTGGAATTACACTTTATGATTTAAATATTGACAATTTGGATGTTCACGCTGTAAGTCCAAGGTTCAACATATTTAAAAGTTATTGTCCTGCATATTTTGTAATATACTGGAAGGAGATTGTACTTTTTCACTAAAAAATATTTAAAATTTATAGTTGAATTTTAGGTGGAAATGTTTGGTTTATAAACTGCCTCATTGGAGTATCTTCAATGAGTATATCGTTGTTTGAGTGACGTAAACATTTAACTGTTACTATTAAATTAATGGGTGTTATCATATCTACGCTTTAAAATGGTTTTTCAACATATGTCTATGCAAATGATACTTTTGAATATAGTTAGTTAGTGAATCCGTCAGCCATCATGAACATATAAATTGACAATTAAGCCATGGTTCACTAAAATGCACATACTCTAACTATCTCAGTTTATGTACGTTTATGGTTTTATCAATCGATTTTTCCTCCTACCATAGTGACGTACACCTAACCGCATCGATGTAACGTGTGAACAAATATTTTTAGCCTATGTGTATCTTTTACTTTCATAAGCCATATTTCACGACCTTAAAGAGTTTCAACGATTTAAACTTTAGTGTAGTATGAAAAACGTACGTGAATAAGTCGTGTTACTTGATTTATAATTTCTAAGATGACAGGTTTTTATGAAGGCCGTATAAATCCATAACTTATTATCCTATCTCATTCGCAGTCTTCATTCTTTATCACTATTCCAGTTTATCCTTTATTTATAAAATCGTATGAAATCGAATTTCTAGTTAATTTATTGTATAAACTCGCCCAATTATATCATAAAATCATTATTACTATGAGATTTACTAAGCTGGATATAATATCACCGTATGTGTAGGTTTTCTATGATTTCAAGTTGCTCACCTTGTTATTTATAGTTTGTGAATTCATAGTGTTGTTAAATAACTAAAATAAAGGTTCGTCGAATGTATAGATAATATTGCTGTGTATAATTTACACTAAAACGACGGCATATGCGTGCTAGTTGTGTATGCGTCATTAAAAAGTATCATTCTGCTATAAAGTATGTGATTACACTTTTTGAAATAACGATTTTTTGGCTTTCATAACAAAATTAGGAATTTGTCTCATTATGAGAAAGAATTTGAATTATTCAATCGCTAATATTTTAAACTGGATTTGGATCGGTCATTGTTGGGATACGTGTGTATCCTGCGTGGATTACCTCGATGTAGCCATTTAATATTTAATCACAAGTTTTTTCTATAGAATAGATAGATTATTGTTACCAGTGAAACCTGGGAAGTATGTTTTTCTGTATTTAGCACTCGTTAACGGCATTTCAGCGGGACTCGAACTTTGTGTATTTCACTTATACGTTATCCACTGAATTCAAATAGCCACGAACTTGTTCAACAGGACGATATTTTTTATTTGCATAAGAAAGGCTTTGAACTGTCCTGTTGCTGATATTTTTGATTGAATTTTGATTAGTTTTTGTTGACTAACGTGCATCTTGTGCAGAGTGCCGTTACATAGCCACTACTAGCTACAATCCACCTGTTCTTTAAAAACATTGACTAAACTAAACATATCCATTCAATGTTCATCAATTCTCTCTACCATATTAATTCATCCAAATGTCGATTACACTCATGTTTGATTATTTGTTAATTATTTTTTTTATTGATTTGCAAAATGACATCAATAATTAAAAGATTTGTTTTCAACTATGTGAATTATACTACTCTCGTAACAAGAGTAGTACTAATACATACGTGTTAACCTGACAGCTATGTAGCTGATCTGAAATAAATAAATACTTAAGCAAAACTTGTTAACGATTGAACTTAATTAATTGAGTTTCCTTAAATCCTTTGTACTAAGTTAGTAATGACTGTTGGTTCAATAAGATTAAGAAGAGAATGAACGTCTACTTTCCTAAGTGATGTGTGGATGTGTTAGTGTCTTGTAGATAACTCACTATTTGTAGAGTATAGGAACTCGTGAATAAACCCAAGGTGCGTTATATGTAAATATATCATAAAAGATTTATTTGACAGAAAAATAATATATTACTTGACTGAATTTTTTATATTTTTGTCTCCTATATATCAATTCCCAAACAAAATGTATCAGTTGATGGAACCCTGAACCATTAGTCATATTTCAGCCTATTTCTTCTAATGTTACATCTCATCCCTTTAGCTTAACCCGTAACTATCTTTTGGATAGTTTTCAATAGAAACGCATCGGTCTGTGAAGCTAAAACTTAACTATTAGATTCACTTATTGTTCCACTTGATATCAACTTGATGAATGTTCTCAGCTCTAATTGAAGAATTGAATTCGTCAACTGAAATTATGTCTTTCAAATCAAATGAACATACATGTTCAAAACTTGTTTCAAGTTACCTATGATAAAGTGCTGAGTCATTTAGACTCAGTGAGAAAGCTAAGTTCATATGTTTTCTTAGTCTGAACTTTTAACTTTTCTTGAATCCATTGTTCTTTGTTTGATAAATGAACATATGCGAATGAATGTAGTCTATTTTCTTTACCTGTAGGACGGCGGAAATTATTATAATAGTTGAATCGCTTTTAAGTTTTAAGTATGCAGTTCGTTTTAGAAGGTTTATTCGTTATATCAAATAGATTTTAAAAACTGTGTATGGGTATAAATTAACTAGATAATTTCATCTCGAAATCTATCTGACAGATTGTTTAAAGCAAATATATATTGATGTTTTGCTTTCTATATAAACGTAAAATTTCTTGAACAAATATACATTTTTTTGGTATTTACGTAGTCATCGAAATAGCTGACTTCACATAGCGAACCATTGTAAAGCAAGCAGTATTGAGATAGATTTTTCTCAGTGAGTAGTAACTTGTCGTTCGTATTATAAATTTATTACAACTAGGTATGGGAAGTTATATGCCAACCCAATGATCTACAGCTTTTTTACTCAAAATAAGACCTGTAAGTCCTAAGTTCTATCCTGTGTATAGTTGTGAATGCTCACGATGGAAAAGTTCTGAACTTGAAAAACAAAACCACCAATCTCTATAGCTCTTTAAAATAGCAGTTATCATATGCTTACTAGTTGCTGACGAGATGTGACTCACTAGGTTCTAATGAGCCCTAGTGAGGTTCAACCATGTAGAAGTTTAGACAAATATCACCAATGGCAATGAATAATATTGGTGTTATATAGCTTACCTACGAAAGATAGGTATGTAAACCATTAGATACCGAATCAGTATTATATTATAAGTTTATTTAATATTCAAGCAACTATTTAGTTGTGAAAAGGATCAAACTCCCTTCAGTCCATCAATTTCAAGTTATTTAGTACACACTAATTTATGTTACGATTTTTCTAGTTTCTATATGAACTGTTCAAGAAAGAGCTCTATTGAAGTCACTTACATATAACTAAAATGTATTGTGAAACTACAAACAAAACATACTTTTGAGTGAAAAATTAGATTAGATGTAAATTTTCATAAAAAAAACAAGGATGAAATTCGAAACTATCTGGAACTTGGAAGCATTAGATAACTGCTTCAAGTGATAAAAATCTTTGAGATCTTGAAAGTCATCTCTTGTAAAATCAATAAAATTTAAAGCTTTAGTAAGTAATTAGTGAAAGCGCTGTAATTCATTAACATCGTACTTAGAATTGCTTTAGATTCGAATAATATTTTTCCACTTCAGTTTTTCCTTACGGACTCGACATTATAATTAAACCGAAGTATTAATGTGGCTACTTGCTATGACCTCTTGCTCCCTTTTACAACGGAACAAGGCTAATATATCTCGATGCAAAATAGCAGACAAGATCGCAGATGAAGGTTCATCATATACCACAAACAAACTCCACAACAGTTACAATCACTTGCCCAATATAACTATTTAAAAAAACGCATGGTTTACGTATCTGGTCAATAGTCAATTTCAAACACTTCGAACTAAGCAGTACTTGACAAAAATCAATTCGTTAATGCATTTTATGACATCAGTGGATTCAACTGCTTTAAATAAGAAACATAACAAAGTTACTAGATCATAGATTTGCTACTTTCCAACACTATTTAAATATATATGGTTTACATTAATAAAATGATACTAATCGAGTAATAACAATCTCGGAAGTGATTATTAAAATAACTTCGAATAGTTAACTGAGTAATTAAAAGGAGGACATGTTAATAAGCAAAGTAATTATTTGTAAAATTAAAAACGTAATTAGGCAGTTGTCAGATTGCATATTATGTAATAAATGAATTAACAAAATGCTCTGTTAATAGCTTAATTTTAAAGTAGTTACCTAAAAATCAGGATACTGATACTAACATAGTGTAAGAACAACAAAATGAAAGAAATTTAGAAAGTTTTGAAAGACGTCTGTATTGAAGCTCAGCTATAAACTACTTCATTATCTCTGACGAAGGTGGAAAGAAAGGTTTTATTCTAACAGTTGATCACAGTAAAGACTGCCAATTCGTTTTGAACATTGGTGAAGCTAGGAACTATTGCTTTTTCATTATTCTAGAGTTATTAAAGCTTTAATTTTTCTTCAGATAAATAATTTCTCTGAGAACCAGTGATTTGAAAACACGATATCATCTACTTTAGCCGAAGGTTGCAACCGCCGATCACTATAATTATCGTAAATCACTCGTCTGTGTAATAAATTCCAGTTTCATTCTTTTTTGACCTTAATGGTTGCATGTCTCTACCATGAAAGCATTTTAAAAATTTCCAAATTCAAAATCTAATAGTAATCGCTTCATATTTTACCTATATAAATATACCTAAATACACAATAATAGCATATCATGTGGTGAATAAGTGTTTCTCTCTTCTTAATTTTTTATTAAATGTCTAGCTCGTTATTCTTTGTTACACTATTTCCTAATTTTTTTTACTTCTGAAAAATGACGATTGGTTCGGTTTTTATTATTAAGTCACATGCTTTGGTCTACACTAAATCGTAGACATTACTGTCGAACTAAACGTATTATTGGTATTTAAACAAGACATACCACTGTTCATTAGTTTGACAGTTTTTCTTAGTAAATCATGTGTTTATTGTCTGACTCCTCTGACAGGCATACTTAACAAATCAAATATTATCGTGATGCGAATGTGACTAGAAACAACTTAATTTTGTGGACGAGACTATTAGGTGTACCTGTTTATTGTTGTTCATCCCTCACTGAAGTTTGTTCAGTCGCATAGTGATGTTAATTTTCATTACGAAGAGGTTTGTTGCTCTCACCTTAGCTAGTGTATTGGGACTGAAGAAAATGATTCATACAGTATTAATATAAATAATTATTATTCCTTTTTTTGCATGTCACTGTTATCATCCACATAGTAGTGATAATAGTGATTATTTTTCCAGGTTTTTTGCTCTAATGCATAACTGTATTTTTGTTAACTATAAGGATCGTAACACTTTTCATCGATTCGATAAATTCAACGCTAAATACAATCCCATTGGTCAAAGTCAACTACGTGAAGTGTTTTTGAAGACGGACAACTACATTAAAGGCGTTTTCTTTGCACATGTTCTGAAGGTAAATTTGTTTTTATTATTATCCTATAGTCTGTTTAGTTTTCGCTCATTCACGTTACATTTATTCAAATAAATAATTAATAACACTTTTGTGTTTGTAGAGATAATACTTATCTTGTATAACACGATCACTATAAGATAACCTTAATAATATGCTCTATTTGTTGAAGATGTTTTATCATAATTTATTTAAACACAAACCTATTACTGTTGGGGATGTTAGATCCCCAGAACTCACTTGGTAAATACCTTAATTTTATAATTTTATTTTGGAAATTTAAATTTCCTTGTTTTCGCGCCAAAAGCACACTTTTCACCTTCATGTCATATTTCCCACTTAGGAAAATTTTTAACGCTGTTGGTCCGTTGTGTATTCTTAGTATGCTATTTTTGCAACGCTTCCCAAGGACAGTTTTATGCTGTATATACACGTTCGATTTGTGTCTGTTATGATTCACTCGTGCTTCTGGCTTACGGAGTATACTTTCCCGTTCCAGGCTTGGACTTCTTCCTCTAGTTAGGGGGGCTGAGACGCATCGAATAGCTAGCTTATTGGTCTACGGTCACCAGTCTTTGTTCCGTGAACTCGTAATAGCTTCAAACCTAGCAACTACTCATCAAATAAATACCAAGATGATATACCATTGAAAGTAGTGTGATAATATTATACTAAATTAAGAGAAACTTTCTTTTAAGTTATAATTTTTCACGTAAGAGGCGAAGGGAAATTGTATCAAAAGGCAATAATTTGAAATCTTGAATACCACATCTTGAATTCTCAACTGTTTTCCAATTTCACCTTATAGGTCACAAACACTTGGATTTGGCAACCATTAAATTGTCCATTTTATGGTAATTTCTATGGTTGGATTTATACATATATATAACATACTTTTTAAGCTTTGATATCATTCCGCTAGTGTTTCACCATTAACCCAGATAACCTCATAGAGTCCAATATGGCGAAGTTAATATGTTGACTTAGGTCTAGTGTATTTATCTCTTTGATGTTTTATTGTTTTATCGTTCTTCTTCCTATGATTTGCAGTACCAGTGACTGCTCGACGACACTTCAAACAATAACTTCGTTCTATCCCTCGACTCAACTTCTGCAAACCACAAATATTGTAAGGAACATTTATTTGGTAAATATGACAGTAGTATCAAGTATATTTGAGTTTATTCAGTTGTATACTGATTAAGTGATTGTTAGATACAGAAATTGGTAATCTTAATAGTTAGCATTTAAATACGAAATTAAAGGATATTAATTAATATCATAAGGATAAGTTGAAAATTAAATGAACAGACCTTACAGTGATTGACTTATTATTGAACAGAAATTGTCTTATATATCAACATGTAGATTTTATGTTTAATGTCTTTTATTAAGGCAATTAGCATTTTTAACGTCATTTTATGATCATTACTATACTTTGGTCCATGATCTTTCACAACGCTTCATTCATTGTCTGAGTTGGATAGCTGTCTCACCCCCGAAACGGATTGGTCTTCACTGATCACGACTTCTCTCTAGAAATCCAGGATTTCGATCTTGAAGCTGGTCACTAGTGTGCACATGATTATTATCAGTATGAGGATTTGTGAAAATTGCAATATTTTCAAAGTTGAATTCACAAGTCCATCTAAGCCAGACCACCATCGGAAACCTGAAAGCGCTGGATAACCGTTCCATCCTAGTATGGGACTCCTTAGCAGTGCGCATCCACGATCTCACACACAGGACTGGAGCCCAGGATCCTTGGGTCTCGTGTGCGAACACCTAACCTCTAGACCACTGAGCCAGCATCCAATTACAATCTCCACAAATCCTCGTTATGATAATAAATATTATTGTGATCATGAACCGATTGATGTTAGACCACCATTGAAAACCTGTAAGCACTGGACGGCCGTTTCGTTCTACTGTGGGACTCCTCAGCAGTGCGCATCCACGATCCCGCTCGCGGTATTCGAACTCAGGGCCTTCAGTCTCGCATGCGAACGCGTGACTCATAATAAATATTATATTTTACTATTGAAGTTTCATGTCAATTATTCAATCGAATAAACTTTATTTGTGTTGCATTACACTATTGTCTCATTTTTGTTTAGTTCTCCTTTTGAATAGTTTATACTTTCAATCATTTTCATATTGAAAATTCCAATCATAAAGTGTCCCAGTCATAATTTCAATGTTAATCCTTATTGAATTAAAAAGTTACAATTTAAATTCGTTAGTACTGTCAATAATTATTGTTAAGACTTTAATGTTTTTCACAATTAATCGTCAGTTAGTTCAGAGGTCTGAGTCAAATGACTGTTGATTGATTTGACTTTAACCTTTGGTTGGTATAACTGTATTGTTATTTTATTTGTAAAAGATTTTACATTAATACTTTTCGATTTATTCGATTGGATAGTTTCTCTTTTAAATTATTTAATAAATATTATGATAGTGCATTTGATCATTAAACTAATTTTATTATATTGACATTCAAGCGCATTATTATTACGAATCTATCGAGTTCACATACTGGTTTATTTAGTGAACCTATAGTTTCTAAAATTTGACAGATTAAATATTTGATAGTTTTTCAACTGGTTGGATTCAAATGTGTTTTGTTTTACACTAATCCTTGGTTTTTTAAATATATCTCCTTTGTTGGTTGAGTATATGGAGGCATAAACTACCATGCAAATTTTGGTATTACTGTCTGCTAAAATGAACTGTTTATCTCTATAAGTAGACTATTTTATTTAGTTCACTGTAGTTATCTTTCTGTGCCTGTCATAGTTTCATGACTAACGATAATAATAATATCACAGTGGTAATGTTTTAACATTTCTCTGTAATCATTCTGCCTCTTTTTTCCTTTCCTCAAATATCAGGAAGTGTTCTATGACTTTTCTGAATCGAAATATCAAAATGCTGAACCACGTCTTTCAATTTATGGTAGATCTATCAATGAATGGGATAATTTGGCTAAATGGGCTATCGATTGTAAAGTTTATTCTGATAATATACGTTGGTTGATTCAAGTGCCTCGTCTTTTCGATGTTTATCACGCCAAAGGATCAATGAAATACTTCCAAGTAAGTTCATATATTTACACATTCTTAATACACCTATTAGTGCCCCGTGATCTGACTCCTGTTTGATCGGACAAATGGTCGTTATTGAAAGATTGCTGTCGAAATATACTTCCTGATTATTCTCGTATATTATGATCGACTTAAATCGCGTTATTGAATAACGGAATTATATGAGCCAAATACGAGAATGGATTTCGAATACATATATTGTGTACACTCACTGTTCTGGGCAGGCAGTCAGAGGGACGAAGCGAAAAAAGAGAAGCCAGCGAAGCAAAATGACGCACAGTGGAGAAGGCGTGTGAGCCAACTCAATTTAATCAAGCGTTAATCATTATTTATAGTCACACCAAAATAAGCTACAGATATGTGATGAGTAGGATAAGAAGTGTACACACATACGCTCATATAAATACAGTCAGGCTTGATAAGTGAATTAACAAGATCAAAACATGACTCAAGAAGTATCTATAAATTTGCCTGTTCAGAAGCTAGAATAAGTTATATGGGCTTAACATAATAATCGAAGTCAATAACAATGACTACGAGCGTTTTAGGAGCAGTTAAAAGGTTCCACTATATTATTGACATAGTTTAGTTTTTTTCTAAATAAAAAATTATGTGAAAAAGTTTTCAGTGAAAAAATACATTAAAAGTAGTTAAATTCCTGAAATCGAGTTGAGATAAAATAAAATAATTCAATATGTTAACCTTTTCCCATAATCGAATTGTTTCTATTACATAAATTCCCCAATTTCCTATTAGTAATGATTCGTACTTTTAGTAAAATGTAGGTCATTGTTTTTTTCTTATATTTTAATGAAAGTTGGATTAAATTGACCAGTTGATCATCAGCTGGCTGGTGAATAGTTCATAAAACTTTCTGGAACATGTTGGCAAAGAGGTTAAATCGATAATGTTTTGTAAAACGGACAGTTCCCACTTATTCGTTGTTTAATTTCCTTGAGAAATCATTGTGGAGTCTTTCAATAATTAAAAATAGTATTAAAATGCATTAGATTTTTAGTTTTATTTCTCAGTTTTATAAAGTGAGTATATGAAAACATATGAAAAGCACCAACTCAAGTATTTTGACTGATGTTTATCACCTCAATAATTGTAGTGTATCAGACTCCTCCCTGAGGTTTGAAGACCATGTATTCTATTCTGTTCTTTTGGGGATGGTGAGATGTTGATTTACCAATGAAATAAACAAACAAACTATAATGCATACAATAAAATAATAAGTAATTTATTTAAATATCTGTCAATTGTTTTGAAATACATACACTTAGAATAAGTTTGAATTGACTTTTTGGAAGGAGAATAAAGTTTGTAGTAAGATTACAACTACTCAGTGCTTATTATATTGAAGTGAGCGGAAATTCTAGTTGGGAAAGCCAATTTATTATTTAATACAAAATTACGGATTGGTTCCGTTATATATGAAAACCATGCATTAAATACATTACTTGCACATCTTCCTTCAATTGTCCTTTACATACTTCATTATTCTTTCAGTTATGTTGTTGTTACGATTGATCCCTATTTACATTTCTGTTGTCTTTAATTCAATCCGCTCAATCTTCTCCTGGCAGGCATTATACTTCTGACTGGTGTTACATACTACTTATATTTGTCAACATAAGTAGCACACACTGCAAAATTTGTTTACAATACAATAAAATCATAAACGTGTTTTATTTTTGTTATTGCTGCTAGACTTGTTAAACAGCCAAGCTTATTGACCAATTTTTACTTTTTATATCAAACAGAAAAATGTTGTGTTAAGTAAACAATAATGATAAGTGAAAGCTATAAATTTTAGCTGTTATGTAACACAGAAAATGATCATTGAATTTAAATATTCAGAATTCTTTTCATCGCTTCATTCCAATGGAAATGTATGTAATTCCATTTTTTACAATATTATATGTCTAAAGGTAACTGAATCGTTGAATTTTAAGTCACCAAAAACTCAGTTTACTATATATGGTATTTTTTTTAGAATAATGTTTTAGTTTTCTCCATAATTCTTTTCATTTCAGGATATTATCACAAATGTCTTTCAACCATTGTTCGAGGTAACTGTCAATCCTAAATCCCATCCTGAACTACATGCATTTCTACAATATGTAACTGGTTTTGATTCAGTGGATGATGAATCGAAATCTGATAAAGTTGTATTCAATGCATCAACTCCTACACCGGATGTGTATGATTTAAATGAGAATCCTCCATACTCATATTATATATTTTATATGTTTGCTAATATATCTCAATTAAATCAACTTAGAAGGTGAGCATTTTTCTTAAAATGTATTTTTGGGAATGATGGTTAGTAGTGAGAAGTTATATTTATTACGTTTTGTTTATGCAATTATGCAGTCAGTTTATGCAACTTACAACTTTGATTCGACTATCTTAAATCCAGTCACTTTTTTATATAAATAATTCTTATATAGTTTAGGCGATTTGTGGAGATTGTTGAATTTTCGCGGTTTACATTATAGACTGATTTTAGTTCAATATTTATTGAAAATTAGGAAACACTGGATAGCTGTTTTATTATAGTATCACTATATCACGAATTTATTAAAGTTCAACTTGCACACCACTGAATGCTGGTTCAAGCGTTTGCACTTGAGACAAAAGGGCTTGGATTCATTCTCAAAGTTGAGATAGTTGTCCAGTGTTTTCTATTTTCAAATTATTATCTAAGTAAAAATCACTCAATGACGTGATTAGTATATTAATTTTTCAGTTATGGGAATCAGTTCATGTTTAAGGTCAAAATGTTTATGCACTATTATTATATTGAAATTATTTATAGATTTAAAATAGTTATTCACTTTATCTCGCCAATACCAACGAGATAATCCTTTCGATTTATCTGTAAACAATTTATGAATAACGTTGAATCGATCGTGTCATGATGATGCAAATTATCAAGTAAAATAGAACATAAATACTGTCAACTTAATTCTGAAAAAAAAAACATACGAAAAATTAAACAAAAATAAACAGAACTAATAAAACAAAATACGAAATATACGTAAGTAACAAAAATAAAATGATGAACAATTTTCAAGGTTTAATTATAATTAGATAATTTTGTATTAATAAGATTCTTACTATATTGTTCATCTATTTATTTCTAAAATTTCTCATTATACGATTTTTCTTACTGATAACCATGTATAAAGTAAGAGGAATAGACTTCTAAGAATAATATGAGTTCATTCATTTTATGGACTAGCCTTCAACTGCTTAAAAATTGAAAATGATAGTATTAATTAAGCAAAGATGGATAGTGGTTATCAGTGGAATCGAGGACGTGCGATTCGTTCTACTTTGGGACTCGTCAGCTGGATGTACCTGCATCGCAGAGTTGATGTTCACTCTGGGACTCGAATCCAGTACCGTTCCCTTCAAACGCTATCGCGTTATCCACTTAGCTACTGAGTCCTGATAGCCACCTACTTGTGCACTGCTAGCCACTATCCATCTTTGCATAAAAAGCTTGTTACTTAAGGCTTTATCAAGGCAATCCGCACAGGATGCGCATATGTCAACATGAGATTGATCAATTGCAGTCCTAAATAACAATGGGAAGATACAAGTAAAGCAACATCAAATGGTTAATATTAATTATTCAGAAACAAAAGGGTTTACATATAATATATAAAAAAATATTCTTAATAATGAACATTAATAAACCAACAATAAATATGGAATAATCTTAAGAGATTTTCATGTGTTTGAATAATTCTATGCTTAATAGTGTGAACCTTCAAAAGAAAATTTTAAGAACGACTAATGATAGTTTACTGATAAAAATGATACAAAAATTCTTAATTCTAAGACCAATTATTAATGCACAAATATATGATTTCCTATACGGGAGCGAATCTAAAGACTTCCAGGTTTCGCTGGATAAACTATTGAATCAACTTACTTGATTCACAATGTAGCTCGATGATCATCCTATCTATATAATCTTTGATAACTGTCTCACTGTTAACATATACCTCACTGATTAATGATTTCTAAATGGACTTCAGGAATCCGTTTTCTCAATAATCGTTAGTAGGCATATTATTATCGTTAATGCAAAGAATTTGTGCTAATCACTCAGTTTAAGACTATTTTTCATCATGGTCTATGATCAACTGTTTGAATACGAATTATGTATTGATTTCTAACGTCCAAATGTTAAATCGAGATAATACTTACATTTTTCCCGAATACCCGTTTTCTACTGTCATATATTCATTAGTTTAAAAGTGCGCTTTAAATTTGTCTTTCTGTTTGTCTACTAGCGTGTGTGTTAAAATTTTGTTCTAGAATTATTTTATGTGCGGACTTTGATATAGAATTGTGTGTCCATTAATTTGGGTGTTAAATTTCTTCTGGCGTGAAATTAGAATTCATTCACTGTGCATACACTTTTTACTGGTGTTGTTTTGTCGGTGTGGAATTGACATTATCACTTATAACTTTTTTGCTTCAAAAGGACAGTTATCCTACGATCTTTCAAAGCAACCTGTGGTGATAGGTATGATCATCAATTTCTAAAAATTGTCTTATTGTTCCTATGATCTCTTTTTATCTAATCCCTGATTAATCATTATTCATGGGAATTCAATCGATAACCATTCAAAACATCGGTCAGGAGTGCAACAATCAAGTAGTTTTTTAGGCTGACTCTATCTCATAGTCGTCAAATAATAACAATAAATTCTGTTTATATCATTGTTTTTAGATTTAATAAAACATAATTTTAACGTAACATTTGTTAGCAGATCGGCAATCAATTCATGGCATTTGTTTTCATTAACTATTCATGTTTTCTCATACAACTAGTTTGTAATGTTGCTTTTTTCATCCTATAAGCAGAATATATTAATTTAATCATGTTCTTATGTTTTTCTTGTTGTGTGTTTGCAATTTTTTTTCAGTCATCGAGGCTTAAATACATTCTCATTTAGACCTCACTGTGGCGAAGCAGGTAATATTAATCATTTGGTTACCTGTTTCCTGTTGGCTGAAAGTATCAATCATGGTTTGTTGTTACGTAAAGCTCCTGTTCTACAATATCTTTACTTTATTGCTCAGGTAAAATGTTTAATACTGTTTTCTTTTCGACAAACATTTTTTTTATCATGAATGATATGAGTTAGTAGATCATGTAAACATTTTATGTTTACAGTGAGTCTTATACTAGAAACTGATGAAGCTGTTTTAAGATTGTTACCGGTGATTCTGGTATATCAGTTTAAAAATCCTCATAGAATATATTTAAAAATGAGGAATATTTGAGCGAACAATTGTTTTCAATAACTTCATCATAAGACTCCACAGTTATGAGTCCATAATTATGATATTTTACAAAAGTCCAAAATAAGGCATATATTAATAAATTTGACAATGTTATGTGTTAAAAATGGTGAACGTTTGCATCTGTTACGATATATATACTTCAAAATTGTATTATTTGCAAATTAGAAATGTCATTCAATGAAGGTCAGAATGATTTTGAGTAAAGTGTCCAGTCACAATAATTAGAATATTATCATAGCAAAAACGAAAATCCTGATTGAGATCATAAACCGATTGATGTTAGACCCAGTAGTACGCATCCACGACCCCCCGCGGGGCTCGATCCCAGGGCCTTCTAGCTCGAGCGCGAACGCTTAACCTACTGGACCACTGAGCTGGTGTTTAGTGATGGTAATGTCTAACCTCAACCAACCCACGAAGTCGCACAACCATCTTCCATTGTACTGAGTTAGACACCTGTTTCTACCCGACACGGATTAGCTCCACTAGTCACGGCTTTTCATGAGAACTCAGAGTCCCACAATAGGACGAAACGTACGTCCAGTGCTTCCAGGTTTTCAATGGTGGTCTAACATCAATCGGTTCATGGTCTCAATCAAAACTTAACAATCTCCACAACCCCTATGCTGAAAAATGAAAATGCAAAAGAATTGTGTGAATAGAATGCATAGTAAGAGAATTTAATCTTGTCAATTTAGATTATAATATAATATGTAATAAAGGGGATGTTATCAAGGTAATTACGATAAACGAATTGGAAATGATGGATGTGAAGTTTAGGATAGAAGTAATTAAAAAAAGAGGTGGGTAAGATGTTTATGATATTCAGTTTAGGCATTCGGTGATCCAGTCGTGTTTTGTTAGCCAAACCAAAGACTGTATGTTCTAAAATTGTATAAGGCTCTAACACTTGAAATATTTATTTTTAAGAAATATGACTTATGCATTTTTACTAGTTAGTGGCAGAATAATCGATTACATGATTATCAGTATAGAGTTGTAGAGATCGTTGAGTTCTTATTGAGGTCATGAACCCATCAATTTTACATCATCATTGAAAGCCTGGAAGCACTTGACTTGACGGCCGTCTCGTACCATTACGGGACTCCTAGGTAGTGTATATCCACGAACGAAGGTCTCGGGCTTAAGTCCTGCGTGTGGGATTGTGCGTGCGCACTGTTGAGGAGCCTTACACTAGGACGAAACGGCCGTTAAGTGCTTCCAGGTTCTAAATGGTGGTCTCACAGTGATCGGTTTATGATCTCATTTGCATAACTGGCTGATACTAACTCAGTAAAATAGTCCAGTGATTACCTGTTGCCTATCGATGATTTGTCGTCATTTGCTTTCTTTGAAATTCTTTCATGTATCAGTCAGTCACAATTAAACTAAGGATGAAACTCGACCCAAATTTTCCTGGAGATTTTTTCGTAAAATAGCCTATCGAAGTCTCCCCACTCGGATGCAGAGTAAATGTTCGTTTTATTTGTCTGAAGTTAATTACATTTTAAAATTCTATCTGAATTTATAATAATTTTCTTTCGTTAATTAGTGAACCTATTCATGAGTTTTTTATCTGTTTATTTATTTTTCTATAATGCCTCAAATCTTCAATGACAGATCGGAATAGCTATGTCACCTTTGAGTAATAATTCTTTGTTCTTGGATTATCATCGTAATCCATTGAATGACTTTTTAGCACGGGGTCTGTTCGTCAGTCTTAGCACTGATGATCCTTTACAATTTCATTTTACTAAAGAACCATTGATTGAAGAATATAGTATAGCTGCTCAAGTATGGAAATTCACATCTACTGATATGTGTGAATTAGCACGTAATAGTGTTTTGATGAGTGGTTTTTCTCCTCTGGTAAGTTATTATGATAATAATAATTATTATTTGTGTAAGATTATACCTTTCCTTATCTGAATATCAATTGCAGAGAAATAGTTCCATTTTTACGTTTTCGTTCATGAAAGTTTAGAGGTATTGTACAATTTTTAGTGGTATACTCATAAAATAGAGCATATAGATATATTTTGAGATGGTGGAGAAGATTTGTAGCTCAGGTGGATGATTTTGGTGGAGTTTTGTTCTCTGAGCTGGATGGTTTGGTCGTGGAGCTTTCATCGTTCTTCTGAACGACATCATCAGCACAAACTTCAAATAGAACAAAACTCCACCAAAATAGATATATTTTGTCATTAAGTCACATTTGTGGCACAATATATTGGGCAATCATTTATTTAGAAACATAGATATTTCAACATTTTTCGATACCTTTTTATGATGAACTATATTGTAGTGATGTGTTCATCTTGTTTAACTTATGTAATTTTGAATATCCATATTTTGTAAACATTTTATTTTAGATTTAAGAGCTGAAGTTAAATGTAGACTTTTTTCTTGGTTCTCAGGAAATAACTTGATTGTTCAACTGGTAGGAAAATACTCTTTCTGGTGATCAGATTTTTAATTAACAGTATTCGAATAACTAAACATATTCCGGATTATTTCAAATTAGCGTATTTAGTTTAATTAATAAATTACTTTTGTATCCAAAATTAAAAAAGATAGATCTTTCGAATTAGTATCAGTTATATTCCCTTTAAAATATCGTATTAACCAACTAAATTTGTCTTAGGTAAATGAGTTACTGATATGCTTTTTAAACATGTTGATTGTAACAGTTTAATTACCAAACTTACCTTGCAGCGTGACATTTGAGTGTGTAGGAGTAGGTTACAAGAACGGTAGGATCGTTCGAATAAGGGCGTGATATCAGTTTATCAAATAATTTATTATCAGGTTTGTTACGTCCTATGGCCCGTCACATTTCACGTGACAAAATCACCTATTAGAACACTGACTTACATGACCTTGTCCCTGTGCTAAACCAATGTCGCGTTAACCAGCCGACCATCTCTGAGTCCTTATTGGTCGTCGGTAAGGTAGATTCTTGCCCAACCCAGCCCGCTCAGTCAAGAACACAAATATCAGCCTCCGCTATACGAATCGTATATTTCTGACATGGTTTATATAAAATCAGACCAGACCGCATCACTCCATCAAATAAAAAATAATTATAGAAAATCAAGCCAAAAGTAGCTGTAAGTGTGAGAGGCTGACTCATAAATTGGGAATGACTTAAGAATAGTAGACCGTATAATAATACCCAACAGGTCAAATGAAAGTTTATGATAAGAGAAATGTAAATATATATAATCTAGTTAGTTAATAGTTATACAGTAAGAAATATATATATAATAGCAGTCCATAAATATCTCCCAGAAGTTACCCATAATTTTATCTTCTTCGGATACAACAAGGTTGTGGGTAGGTTAAGAGCACCTGGTCGCGGTTCGAGCGGTTATCATAACCACTGGTTGGAGGAAACATCGAGTCATAGCTGAAAATCGGTTGAAATGGCACAGATGGATTCAATCTCCATCTTCCTTTAGATCACGTGTTTTAAAATTTTCTCATGCATTATAACTTCCCGAATTCATATTTTCTTGAATTACAATGTCTCTCTTTATCGCCTTCTATTAACGCGGATACTGTTACAACTTCTACTACTCTAATATTCTTGATAATTTTATCTAGCTGTGCTGATATAGTGTGGGAGCTTTCTCTGATGGCCATATATTTCATGCTCTACTTAGTTTGCAAATGACTGACTGACTAACAGTTTAATTATTTTATTTCCTAATTTGTTGTTGTTCTGTTACAGATTAAATCTCATTGGCTTGGACCTAATTATACACAAGAAGGTGTTATGGGTAATGATATAACTCGAAGTAATCTACCCAACATTCGCGTTGCTTATCGTTTTGAAACTTTAACACAAGAATTACGTTTGTTGTTAAATTCTGTGTTAGCGAGTCGAACTAGTGGATCTGTTTCACCTGGTAGTAATACAGTAATGCATTCTCCAAAAAAGAATCATATTTCAACAGATTCTAGTCGAATCGATCATTTAAAGAAATGATTATTCTTGTTACAATATATATACAATGATTATCGATACTAATTATCTGCTAGTAACACTTTTGTCTTTTCTTTTAAATGTGAATTCGCTTATCTTAATTTGAATTCTTCTATCTGAATATATTTGTTCATGGTTTGTTATGAATTAAACAGTTGTAACACATTCTAACATTCATATAAATATCTACACTCCTTACAGATAAATATCATAACGTGGAAAGTAATTTTTCATCCACATATTCACACCTACATTTTTCTTTCTTTCTGATGTGCTTATTTTGATTTATTATTACTTAATTAAGAGTCCTAATATAAGTACCATTTCATGCAAAATATTTTATTACTATTATTTCCGGGAATAATTGTATCTCACTTACACCATTCATCATTTAATGATGATAATCCACTGTTTAAACTTTCTCTGCGTTCATCAATTCTGATGAAGTGTTGTTAACACCATATCTACTAGAAGAAATTCACTACATTGATGATCATATTAATTGTATCATTAAAGATAATAATTTGTGCGCATATACACAAACGCACAAGTTGAATGCATTTACGGTAAAAGTGCAAATGTTTTAATACAGTGTTGATTAATCTGGTTAAAGATGTCTATGTTGCTTTTTATTTGTGTACGGTAACAAACCTTTATGTTATTATGTAATAAGAATGAACTTTGTAATATTATTAATGTCTATCATGTGTTTTTTGTTTGAAATACACAATTATTTGTTCAATCAATGTTTATTTTAAAAATAATCATTTTAAACAAGAATATTTTCTACTTACTCATTCGGTTTGATTATCTATCTAGAAAGTGAATTGGTTTATTTTTAGAATTGGAATATGTACGATATGATAGATATAATATACATTGTTTACATTGTTTAATCAGAGATGGGGAAAAGCACAAGAGGATGGGGGACTTTTTAGTGTGTTTATGTATAAATTGATTAGCATCATATTTATTCTGGTTAGAGTTTTTTTTAGTAAGGCTTTTTTCTACGGAATGGGATTGCCGACCCCATACCCAACCCTCCTACTTTACCCTACTTTGGGACGGACAGTCACTCTAGAAGAGCTATAGGCAGCGAACAATAGTTATAGAACAATAATAGTAGTAAAATATTATGAACTCATCTTAGTTTCTAGTTTCTCCTCAGCTGCTTACAATCATATCTGTTTTTAAACATAACATAATATTAAATAATATACCACTGGTAACTGAACAATTTGGAATGACGACGATATCCTGTATTATATATGTATAAATAAATAAACCAAATATGTGTAAATTCATTTGAAAAGATATATTAAGAGAATATAAGAGGGAGCAGTAGTTAGCTAGAATCTGAAATTAATAAGGTGGATTGGATTATAATTGTCACTCTTCAAATAACTCACAGTTATGCTCTCAATATCCCTATTCAAATGACTTGTTTTTATATATATTTATTTATACGTATATGGTACAAGTTATTGCTGTCATTCCAACTTGTTCATTTACCAGTCCTAATATTATATTGTCTGTAGACAGACTGTTTGTAAGCAGCTGAAGAGAAACTACAAATTCAGATGAATTTATAATATTTTGCTCTAATTATTATCCTAGCTTTATAAAAATTCATGAATGGAACTGATATATGTTTCGATTTGTCATTTCTGATGACCATTAGTCGATATTCTGTCGGTCATTATTCACTTCACACATTACTCATTTGGTTTCACAGATCATGGGTGACTGAATATTATTCATAAAATAATTCAAAAAGTATTGGTATGTCATAAGCAGGATATCGTACATATTCAAGTGATGTTCAAGCTCGACTAGACAAAACTTATATATATTCTTTTGTATATGTAACTGAGCCCCCAGATGCCCTGGTACGACCGAGGATGGGAAGAGTCAACTCTCCGTTTCGTAATGTTCCCACATGGCCAAGCGTATACAGCCACTGCCAGGGAAGTCCTGCTCACTGCCTTCTCGCTGCTGGGGTGTTGTTTACGATATTGAGAGGACGAAAAGCAAATGTCTGGAGCGTTAACCGGGTTAGTGGATATAAAGGATCCACCGAGGAGAGTTGGAAAACCCTGATTCCAAACCAATGGTACACATGACCTCCATGGACTTGAGGAAACAAAAGGTGTATGAACCAATTATTGATCACCAGTTATCACGGGACTGCATCTTCTGAAGTTACTCCACTGCCTTGTGAATCAGACCTTCACGCCAAAGTCTCTGAGTGTGGTCCGGTAAGGAAACCACCTGTGTCGGTTTGGGCATCTTGGTAGTATCACTGTGCATACACGAATCAATTGACTTGTGTGGCTCATATGTATTTGGTGCCCCCTTGTACCAATATTTATGTGTTAAAATAAAATATGTAACGATGATTGATATATTCGTGTCAAGCAGTATTTGAGTAGCGAACAATTTAAGAGACACAAATTCAGTTATCCATCTACAGCATCTCACGTTAAAGGAAATATTTCATTTTGAACATGTTGCTGGTTATTTACGCAGTGATAATTATGTGTTGTATAAGCTATACGGGTACACGCAAAAGCTGTTATTAGTTTTTTTATTTATTGCAAACTACTGAATAATAGTAAGTAAACAATGTCTAAATTGATATCTTTGTTCGCCACGCAGAAAACAAATTCGCATTACTAAACGGCATATTTACAGCTAGATATTTCTCAAAAATTTCAGTGAGAGAAGTATTTTCTCTTCTTCACACGTATGTTAAGCATTGATTTATGATCCATGGTGTTAACGTTAGTATGAACGCAATGATAACTGACATTTGATTGTAAGAACCTCGTCAAAACTGATATACTGTTAAACAGGTTCAAAATATTTGTAGAGTGGTGGTCTAAATCAATATGATATAGACTTGACAGAAAACTACATGAAGCTATAGGGTAGTGTGAGTTTGAACGTTTGTGGAAATCAAATTGATCGTTTATATTCCATTTCTCTCATAAAAAATATTAGGCATGTCTCTAGCTTGAGCTTCACTAAGGACAAAATCTAACCTCACATGAAGTACTAATTTAAGCAATGTGGATTATCTTGGAAACAGTTTACTAGAGCTATTCAGAGACAATTTTATCCAACTTATGGCCAATTTTGTTTGAATTTTCTATGTGCAACAAAACATTTCAACTAATGTTGACTAATCTATTATTTTAATTCGTAGTACTAATGGTTGAAAACATCCAGATTTATGGTAAAAAATCAAAATATATTTATATTATTAACAACAACTACTACATATGTTTAATTTCTGGACCCATTGTGTAATGTCATCAATTTTCAGTAGTATTGAAGTCTGAATTGATTTTACACATGTCAAGGCTTAGATTGGCCTACCGACTGATAGGAGATGCACGATAGAGCTAATTCATTAAATTTAGAAATGTAAACCGTTTAATCGCAAATTAGTGGTTTAAACTAAATAGATTTCTTATGAGGTCTGTAGGTCCTAGTTATACCTCTCTCTGGCTCGTTTATAAGGATTACTGAGGACCCTCATAATAAAATTGATTGTCTAGATAAAGTCAATTCATGATATGATCCGCAGAATTATTTCATTTTTTTGATCCAAATCTTAAAAATTGTGGCAAAATCTCTGATACAGACCATTATGTTCATTTAATTAAGAAGTAAATAAAGCTTGGACAATAGATTATATGAATGATTAAAATCCATATTCTTTCTTATTGTTATTTAAATTAAATTAATTAAGAATGGGATGACTGTATACATAAATTGAATTAAGGAAAAACAAGTTGAATTACAATTTATTGAAAACAACCAAACTAACAATGAAGTGAGATATTGCGGGAGTGTACGTAAGTTTCGAGAATTAGTTGATTAAAAAACCGATGGATGATGGGATGATCTTGGTGTTCACAAAATAAGAATTGGTTTGACAATGTTCACATAACAAAATAAACACTAATAAAATGATGATAATAATAATGATAACAATGACAAGAAAAAAAATAATAATTTACCGAGGTAGTGACAAGTTAGTCACTGTGTTTTTCTGGATACATAAATCAAATTTGAGTTTCCTTATCGCTACTACTTCGACAAACTGCAGAGAAGCTGTTTTTTGTTGGCTAATAATTTTGAAGAATTATGGATTGTTAATGGTATGTCCAGTATCAGTTAAATGCCAGGCCATCGGATTATTTAGAGCCGTTGGGCCTCTCAGTCTGAAATTCATCGAAAGGTGCTCAGAAATGTGAACATGTACTGTTTTCTCTGTTTTTTCAAGGTATGTGACTTCACACGTACATGCAAAGTGGTAAATGCAATTGGATGTACTGGAAGAAGAAGACCTTTTAGTTTTTCTTTGTTTGACTGAGTAGTTTGTTTCGTATAACATATCAGTCTTGTTGATGGATAAGCAACCTACATCGTGGCATTTATCCTGTGGTTAATAATTCCACTAATTTCATCTTCTTTGAAGCGCGGACATAAGAAGCAGGTTTTCTTTTTCACTGTATTTAACATGTACGTTCATTTTGGGATATTCTCCACAAATTTCTCTGGATATGCATTTCACGTAGGTAAGTTGTAATGAAGTCAATTTCTCCTTCCAGGCTTTCTTTTTAGTAAAGTTTACGAATGCAATCTAAAGGAATTTATACAATTCCCTTTTGTAACTATTTAGACAGAAGCTGTAGTAGTTTAGATAAACTCTACCTCATTTATTTTTTAAATGAATGTGCCTTTGTAGTGTGCCGTCTGAAGGTCGCTTGATTCAAACATCAAAGCATTAGAATCTATCTTTTACTTCATGTTCCTTAGTAAAATCTAGATCATTGTGTGCTTTGTTAAACAGGTCCTGTAGGTACATAGAATCCTTCTGATTGTTATAGACAAAAAATCTGTTATCAGTATATCTACAATGGAGTGTAGTTCCTTCGATTAATTGCTTAAGCATTGTTTGTTCCGGGTTCCCCATAAATATATCAGCCAGAATTTGACCCAAGAGGCTACCCATGGCTACTCCATCAACTTGGCCGTACAACGCATTTGTGGACTGAAATTATGTAGTTTTGGTACACATAAACAGGAGCTATTTTAATTCACTTATTAGGAAAAGAATTAGTTCAGGATATTTCTCACAGAGTAATTTTCGTGGAGAGATGAAACGTTAAAGGATACCATAAATCATCGGAAACATTGAAGCTATCAATCTTTTGTGTAATTTCAAAGATATTCTTCAGATCAAGGGACTGTAATAGATCAGTCACTTTCTGGTATATGTGCATCCTGTGCGGATCGCCTCAAGTTACAAGCATTATAAGCAGAGATGTATAAAGTGTAGCGGTACATCCAGCTGAACACTCTCAATTAAGATAAAACGCTCGTTCTGTATTCACTGTTAACCACCATCCATACTGATAAATCATTGTACATTTTGGCTAGTGATTATGATGATACCAGTAGTTCAAACTTATGTTTCGTTTATTATTAAGGGAAAAACGATTGATAACATTTTGAACTCATTTGATAAAATAAGGTTAGCATCAAAATTATGTTGATGATAAAAAAAAAGTCGTCAATACTAAAATTTAGACAGGGACGGACGGGGATTTAATAAATTTTTAGGTAAAAGTTTATTTGAAAAAGATCGTAACTTATTATTTTAAATATAGCTGAATCTTAACTATCAGTGTATCCAAGGTACGAGTTTCGTTTTGTTTAGGTCACATGTAATAACCGGTTCAAATAGAATAGTTTTGAGTGAAAACTGAATTTAAAATGCAGTGTTCGAAAAACTTGACTAGATGTATAATAATGTTTATGGAATAAAAACAATGTTTTGGATACGAATATTGCTATTCATTCTCATTAAGTGCATTGCAAATCTAAGGATGGAGTAAACTTGTCACTATAATTTAAAATATTTATGTTCTTAGTTAATGAAGTCTGAACTATGTTTGGAGGGAAATTTTTCAATAAGTTTTTATCATCCTTCATTTATGACACTTAAGCTACATTCGTGATCGTTTGAAGGATATGAAGCAAAAACTTTTTCTAGAACTTATTTACAGTTCTATACGATTAAAAGGACATTTATTTGAAAGTGAATAGCGCTTAGTATCAATACACTTTATTCTAAAGTAGCTGGTGTACTTAATATATCTGCTTTTTAAGGCTTGAGGTTGATTTTCATAATCCCCTTGAAATCCTCCTTAATCGATCCCCAACGGAAAGACAGGAGTAGGGACGTATGACAATAATCACTACGTCTAAAGTTAGTAAAGGTACAGGAATAGAAAATATTTATAAATTAGTATGTGGCCTAGATGTTCCTAAAAGTCACGATGACATAGTACTATGAGCAACAAAATTGCTAATTGTTCAACCTAGATATTATAAATATTTATTGTTTCTCAAGAGCTCTCTAGGAAGGTACTGTTGGACGAAATATTTTCAAACCTTTTACGTTTCTAAAGAATTGTTCAGGGAGGTCACCAAGAAAACTCAAGAGATGAGAATAAAAATACGAGTCAGTCAGTATAAATGAAAATTGGATAAGTCACAGGCTATGCATAAGATAGATTTACAAAATATTTAATGATTCAGTATGTGTAATGTCAACACTACCCACTGCCTTCTCGCTGCTAGGGTGCTGTTTACGATATTGAGAGGACGAAAAGCAAATGTCTGGAGCGTTAACCGGGTTAGTGGATATAAAGGATCCACCGAGGAGAGTTGGAAAACCCTGATTCCAAACCAATGGTACACATGACCTCCATGGACTTGAGGAAACAAAAGGTGTATGAACCAATTATTGATCACCAGTTATCACGGGACTGCATCTTCTGAAGTTACTCCACTGCCTTGTGAATCAGACCTTTACGCCAAAGTCTCTGAGTGTGGTCCGGTAAGGAAACCACCTGTGTCGGTTTGGGCATCTTGGTAGTATCACTGTGCATACACGAATCAATTGACTTGTGTGGCTCATATGTATTTGGTGCCCCCTTGTACCAATATTAATTTTTGCAAACAAATAAATAAATATAATAAATAATACCACTATAGTACTTACACAGCTTATCAGTTATACTATATCACTTATAAAGTCTCACAGTTCCGCTTTGTAATTTCTAATACTGAAATTTTTCTGGTGTAGTAGAATGATTCTAGTAATGGATAATATGTTAAACTAAACCTTACTATCAGCTATTTACGAAAAACTATTCAGTAAACATATTTTATCATTGATAGATAATATCATTTAATGATTTATAAAGAATCGATGAGTTATTTTACCCATCTCTTTAAGATTATCTATATTCTCTGCATAGATTTGAGTGTTTTTCAAAGTAAAACTATTGGAAAAATAATTTCATTTTCTTTTTACAAAACGATATGGTTTTTTACTTATTTTTTAATTCTTGGCGGTTAATCTAAAGAAAACAAAGAATTTTAACAAAAATCATGTTTACAATTCCGGGAATTTATAGTTCAAGATACTATCAAAAAGATGACATTTATATCTTCTTGAATAATAATTTAAATACTCATTCGTACGCCTTTTTATTTTCTTCCAGTGATATAGAACACCGTTGATAAAAATCAGCAAAATATAATACCACCTGATATAATCGAAATTTACAATTCAGTTTATGTTACTATTTCCTTTATAGTTCTATAGCAACTCATCATTAGTAAAAATTTCTTTTCTGGTTAATATTCTAGAAAATGTACGGAATAATACAATTTATAGAGCAAGTTTCCAATGATGAAATAAAACCTCAAATTTAAAAATCATATTCACATAGACCCGAACCAAAGCATCAGAATACTCATTTACAAAAATATTTCCATAAATGTCACTAAATCATGTTTACTATTATATTTCGCATAGATTTAAATTCATGTTAGCTAGTGTAATAGAAGAAGTGTAAACATTTCTTTATGTAATTATTTAAAGATAGTTATCCTATTTTGTTTATCAGTTTAAACATACTTCTTGAAAATTACACCGGTATTTCGAATTATTTGTCTACTATGCTAATTAAAGTTTGTTCAGAAAACTGAGATGTTTGTTATATCTATTACTATAGATATTGTCGTCATTACTTTAAAAACTGCTGATGGTTAACTCTACATCCTATATGTGTTAGCTACAATCAGAGTAGAAATCGGTAGAAATGTACATTATTTACTCATAAACATACACATGAAATAAGTAGACAAAAATGTGAAAACAATAAGAAAAGAGAAATAAACATGTTTGTTGAGTTTTTACACATGACAATGATGTATTTTATAACTATTTATATAGGAAGAATTCATATTAAGGAACCAATTGGTTACAAAAATGAATACATATAATTTTTGCTTTTTTATTCATTCACAAAAAGTTTTTACACATGCTCAAATTGATGTATTTACTTGCTTACGCCTGTTACCGCCTAAGGAGCATAGGCGTCAACTAGTATCCTCCGACCCACTCTAATCTGGGTCTTCTTTTCTAGTAATTCAAATTTCTGTAACTATAAGCTTAATTGATTTTCTTTTTCTGTAGATGTGAGATCCATGTTCTAGATTCACCTTTACTGTTGTTCAGTGATAATTCCTAATAAAAATAACCGACTTGTTAGTAAAGGCTGATTACTTTCCATCTATGGTAAAGTGATAGACTTCTATTCAAATTATTAACCATGAAGTAAAAACTTAATTGAAAGTTATTTCTAAAATTAGCATGTAAAGGAAACTCTTATAAGTATAATTTTCCAGTTAGCTATACTAAGATATTATCATAAAGTCTACTATCATACAAGTTTGTAAAGTTTTAATGTTTAAGCTGTTTGTAAGTAAAATGATAACTACGATTTTAAAAAAACAACGGATATACAAACAAAATTATAAACTAATAAACCAGAATCATAGGTAGTTGGTTCATTATCATAAATCTACATTATTACGTAATTTGTTACTTAATGGTGACGACTCATTTACTTATAATAAAAAAAATTAGTGAAAATATGTATTCATCTAGAGAGTGGGGTTTTGAAGAAAGCTTTCGTCACCGAATGATATGAGCTGTTCAATCACTTAGAGCTAGACATCTGATTCACTTTAGTTCTAAACAATCTAGGAATGAATATTCACTAATGTACATGAAATCAGAGTTCAGGTCTTTAGGTTTTGTTGCAATTATGATACTTTTCGACTAATAAGAAGAAATCAAAAGGTTAGCTATTTCAGTTTTAGTCAGTACTTCATATACTACAAACGTGAACTAGTGTTATTGATACCGTTTTCCTTAATCTCAACAAATTTAGATCTAACAATTACGACTTTTTTTTTGAAAAAATCGAGAATTCTTTACATAACTAGTCACTAGTGTTAAAAAAGGGTTATTGATGTACGTCCCAGTATGTTAGTATTAAAGTAAGAATTGTTCAGCTGTTGGTATTAGGGACTGGATTCCAATCAATGTTTTTTGATAAATGTGAGTTATATGAGATTGTTTCTATACAACCAAACTGTCACAAGTTTTATAAGGAGATGGCTAGCATTGGAATAACTCGAAACTTACCAGTAACAAAGCAAACATACTCGATGCACAAGCTAGTAATTATCTGGATTCAGTAACTCAGTAGATAACTAGCTAAGAGTTGAAAACAAAAGGTACTGGGTTAAAGTCTCCGTTGAAGAGATGCGAATGAGACAAAACACACACTCTGGATTCCACTCCTCTTCACATTTCATATATTTCATGTAAATTTCGATATTTTCTATCTGGAAAAACGACATCTTTATCAACTGACCATTCATAGTCAGTCACATAAATTTCTTGATTACAATCTAGCTGACCATTAGAATAATTTTTTTAACTGCTCGGATCTTTAAGAAACTGAATATTTATTTTGATAATCAGTGGTGTTAACTTTTATACATATCCCCTAACCTGTTGTATTTTTCTTCATTTGCTTTTATTTGTAAAATTGTGTAAGTAAAATCATTTGAACATGAGATAAGGACTTGCAGCTCAGTAGGATGTTTCGGTTTAAATTTACTCTCTTCGTTGGGTGCCCAGTCCTGATATTTGTAAAAAGGTAACGTAATTTTCACAAGGAAACTATTTAGATTAAGAAACACAACATCACTAAAAGTCAATAAAACATAAATTCTTTGTTATATTCCAACGAGTAGAAAAATTGTATTTCTGATGTTTCATGACTTAATGTAAGCCACCTCTTAAGAGTAAATAACACAATGAATACAATTTTACACATTAAATGCATGTTTATATGATTATAAACTGGCTGTTAAATGATAATGAAGTCAAATGATATTTATTCACTTCATAAATATGATGAAATCAATCCGTCGGTATTAATTACTATGCCTTTTATTAGTTGACATCATGAAACAATTGAAGCTAGACCACCATGTAAAAGCTGAAAGCACTGGAAGGCCGTTTCGTCCTATTTTGGGACTTCTCAGCAGTGCGCATCCACGATAAGACGAAATGGCCGTTCAGTGCTTTCAGGTTTTTCATGATGGTCTAGCTTCAATTGACTCATGATCTCAAGTATTAAAATTACTATAATATCTACAAAGAACCCTTCTGATATTGTTTTTATTAGATTAACTCGATCATACATGTGATCACATCATGTTAGTATTTGTTAGTTACCTACTATAAAATTATTACGTATTCAGTGAAATAAAGTTATGCACAAAGTACACTGAATAATAATTTTTAATACCTACCTACTTTTTCTTTATTTGGTTATTCAAGTTGCTTACAATCACATATATACAGGTCATTTCTATTACATTCATCGTCATCATCATCATCATCACCATTGTTATTTTCCATATATTTTTTTAAGTATTCACTTTATGTATTATTTTTTACCCTTAATTTAACTTTCATGTAATAATTAATAACTAATCCCGTATAAAATAACAATAGCGGATTAATTGAAGTGTACTTTATATTGAATTGAATAGCTTAGTAACCTTTTTTCAATTGTTGCTTTGATTATTATTGTTATTATTGTAATTGTTTTCTTCATTATTTCTTTTATTTTTTATTTTTTCTTGAACGCAACTCTTTTCATATTTTATCCAGATTAATGAAATGAACTTTATATAATAACATAACTATTGTTTATATTTGTACTAAAGATTATAAAGTTTTTTGTATCAATGATCATGTAAATCTGTTATCTAATCCAATGTCTTGTGTTTTCAGTGTATTAACCAACTAATCACTCAACAATCTTTGATTAGTCCAATCTATACTTAAATTTAAATAAAGGTAACATTTTCAATAATAATGAGTATACAATCAATTGTAAAATGATGAATGAAGTATTCATCATTATTTATTCTTTATACTTTGTATAAAGAAGTTTGAAATAGAAGAATGGAAAGATAAAATTCATTATGGAATTGTTTCAACAAAGTATTTCAAGGACTTGATACACATAAGACCATGTTTTGTACTTATCGCAAAAAAAAAACAAAATATACAATGTGGTCACTGAGGTTAATATTCAATAATAAGTGGTTACTTCATTTTCTTCACTCGTTTTTGATGTTATCTTGAGCATATTTTTTTTTAAAAGGCACTATAAAATTGAAGTTTTCCATCGAGTTTGAAAAAGAGGGCTAATTACTAGTCGACATGGTTACTCCTCATACATTGTTTTTCAGTATCCTTATCTGGTTCACATTTAAATGAAAATTTTAGAAAAAGGAACTAGTTTCATTTCACTTTATAATTGAACTTTAAACCTTTACCACGTAATTTCATTTCATAATCATTTATGTGTTATTAGACTAATCATTAGATCGAATAACTGATCACCTAAGCATAAACACTTGTAAAACTATATTTCAAAGTCTTTAAAGCTAAGTATTAATAACTCGTATTACAGATCAAATTATCAAACTACTCCAACGGTATCTTTTAAAAAGACATTAAGAAATCCTTACAACGAGGTTGGTTAGAATTAATTCGTATAGAAACCAGTTTATACTGAGCAGTGGAGCATTATGACTTTAAATATTGGTTAGATGATTCCAATGAATATGTTCAAAAATAATTAAATGTCTATGCATCATTACCAAACAGTCAATGTTTACAAGATAAAGACATAAATCTTCCTATACAAACAATATAACTGTCTGTATAAATGTACTGACAAACACAAGTTTAACATTTAAACTATTCTGGTGTTCATACAACATTGAATAATCAGTTTGATTCTTCATTGATTAACAATGGAAGTCATAATAGTTCATCGAATGGAATTTTGACAAGTAATATACAAATAATAAAAAAAATAGTTTTTATTAAAAATACAAAGAATCAGATTATATTCATTAGGAGAACATTGCAGAATAACATGGATTCATTTATTTTGAGGTTAGTTTTTAGCTAGTTGTGACTTAGAAACAATATTATTAATGTTCTAAAACCAGTGTACATACTTTATATTATATTGTGTGAGAATGAGTACATTGACGACAATGAATTAGAAAGAGTTATGTAAAACATTCAAGTAGTTGATTATTTACACATTGAAGAGATAATGTAAAAATTCCAGAAGAAAAACTTTAGAATTACATGATGGTAAGTTCCTGGAAAAATAAGGATCAATGTAGAAAGTTCAGTAACAACAACCGTAAAATTGATCAGAATAACAAAGTAAGTAAAATGAGTAAAGAGCAAAATGTGATTTCAGAATGAAAGAAATCAGTTTATAAAAGTGAACATAAATTGGAATATTACGCAACCAAATGATAAAAAAATAAATATCATCAAGGTAATATGAGATTCATGATAGTGTCTTTTCGGACAAATAAGTTTTGTTTCAACCTTTTAATAATCATTAGTAGAGAAAAACGTAATAGATTTGAAATTATTTGAAAATCATTTATTTATTATCATTATTCTCACTATCAAGTTGATGACAGAAAGTCACACTGATGAGAATACGCTGACCCTGTATTCTTAACTGTTGTAGAATATCCTTGAAGATATAGATGTTACAGTATGTTTTTATTTATTTAACTTGGTTTTCATTTACGTAGACGAATTTATTTTTTCGAGGTGTTGGTGTAATAAAGTATTTTTCGGTTTTTATCATTGAGTGAAGCGTTCTATTATAACAACGTAAAGCGACTCTTGAACTAAATTTTTAATCGATCAGATGTTATGAAAGGATAATTTGTAATACAATAAGAACAAAATGAAAACTTGTTTATAGTTTCATATGGTTTATAAATTCATTTATCCTTACAAATGATTCCTTTGTTTTGTAACCATTATATACCCTATAAAAAAAATTCATCCATGTAACTGAATGCTATCTTTAACCTTTAAAGGAATGCAAGTAATTTTTCAGCTTAGTTAGAATTCTCACCAAGTTAGCTATATGAAGTTTAGTAAAACAAACTACGGAATTTGTTTGGTAGATGATTTCATGATGATATCATATCTTCCCAAGACATCTATGGACTCTTCAACAATCAGTAGATATAGCTATTGCCCTTGTCTGAATACTTATTGAATATAGGAATAAGAGTTCATACATTTTTTGTTAACTGATAATCTCGCATCACAACTTACTCATATTTCCTAAATAGTACTAACTTCTGTTTTTGCTTCCCCAGTAATTACTAAGCCACTCATCGTTTCTCATCGAAATTATTTGTTTTGACATCTATTGTCAGAATTCAGAAGGCTACCCTTTAGTTAGTATAATATCATGAATTTGAGTGATGCATCACAAGAGAATGGTTTCATTACATATACTTCTAAAATGTTTACATAGTTTTAGGTGTTTTGTATAAATTTTAGGTGACTGAAACATTCTGGACGTGTTATTTTTCTGTGTTGCCTACCTATATGTTTACGTTGGGGGGGGGGAGGAAATCCATTTTTATTGACACGAATTTGTTAATAGTCAACTTGATAAATAATAACTTTATTATTAAAGAGTTTACAGATACTTTCTGTGTGTGGTTTAATTCATTATTCGAAACGTTAATAAATAGAGTCATTCAATAAAATATTACATAAGGAGCTTCTCGAATATAATTTACGTGTTTATCAGTAATGAATATATCTTCCCATATTAGTGAATATACATTCATATGTACATGCAAGTAAAGATTTATATAGTTTAATCTTGAAAGTTTATGTTCAATTAAAAATGCTTTCAAGCTATTGTTTTACTATAAGTAGAAATCTCAGAAAGAAAGTAAAACTTCAATATGATTTTCAACTTTACAAACATTTTAGTTTTGGTAAGTTAAAATTAAAATTTGATAAATCTTTGTACAAATTTGTATATCTCTAGCAACAGACAAATCGAAATTATCAGAAAGAGGTTTTTGTGGGATCGTGTGTGCCTACTGCCTAGGATTCCTACGCGAGGACGAAACGGCTTCCATGTTTTCCATGGTGGTCTAGCTTCAATTGACTCATGAACTTAACAATTAAATAGAAATTATATGTTTATTATAGTTGTAAGCATATTCAGTTAACGATTTTTAACTATTTTTTTGGACTGAATGAAGGTTTTCAAATGAACGACTGTAAGAATTAGGGAAATAATCAAAATAACGAAATAAAACTCGCTTATTTCTGAGTCCTAATGTAATTGTATATGTAAATGATAATGCTCGTCTGTTCAAACCAAGATAGTTAGAGGCGAGTGGAAGCAACTATTGGACAACAAATATTTTTGAGACATTTTCAAACTGTTCATGACTTGGCTAAGTAATATAACCCTGCATTTATTAATATTCACTGTCAAATAACATAAGGAGTCCATAAGGAATATTTATGAACACTGGTTCACCTAAATGTGATATGATCATACATTGTTCTTGAACATGATGTTTGCTTGACGATGAATGAATGTGAAATATATATATATATTACTTTTTTGTGGATTGCAATTGTAAATGATAGTGATGCATTACTTCAACTTGATGGATACGTCTTACTACTATTAATAAAGGGGCGACTCAAAAAAATAGTATTGCATTTGATCACTAACTCTATATAGTGGTATCATGTTTGGCTATTGAAATTGAATATTAATTTACTATTGAACAACAGATATGGAATATACCAATATTGAAGTTTTCGAAAGAAGAGTAGATATATATTACATGGTACAGACTAAATAACAAATCACGCTTTAAGTGAAAAAAATATGAGAAAGAAGTGGAAACCTTCACATAAATAGACAGCATCATCGGTGAACAAAGAGGATCCGACACAGGCGTAAAGGCAAAGATGAGCAAAAAACGGCAGTATTCCTACAATTCAAGAATATATGCAACTCAAAACATCTATCATCTAATGTCAAAGTCAAAATCTTCAATATGAATGTCAAGACAGTTCTACTGTAGGGAGATGAAACTTGCAGAACTACTACAACCATCATTAAAAAGTTACAAGAATTCACTAACAATTGTCTACGCAAGATACTCAATGTCCGCAAGCCGGATATTATTAGCAACAGCCTTCTGTGGGAGAGAACAAAGCAGCTTCCTGCTGAAGAGGAAAGTAGGAAAAGGTGATGGAAATGGATAAGACATACGTTAAGGAAATCAACAGACTGCATCACGAGGCAAGCGCTAACTTGGAATCGTGAAAGGAAGAGTAAAAGAGGAAGACCAAAGAACACATTACTTCGGGAAATAGAAGCAGATATGAAAAGGATGAATAACAACTGAAAGGAGTTGGAAAGGATTGCCCTGGACAGAGTTAGATGGAGAATGTTGATGAGCAGTCTATGCTTCTTCACGAGGGGTAACGGGAGTAAGTGGGTAAATAAGAAATGGAAAGACAAGTAATTTGATACAGAAATTGAGTAAATGAGCAATAATAAAGCGAGTGTATTAGTTGGAGCTATTCGCGATCAAATATTGAGCATATAGTTTTATTTTGTCCTATGCACACAGTTAAAAGTTGATATGACACGTCATATTCTCAATCGTTTTTGTAAACAGTTTTGCAGTAGAGTTTTATGCAATTGTATTTTAAATAAATATTTAAGTTAATAAGCACTAACTTACACTATACTCAAGATATTCGAATGTCGTATGAAATCCAGAATGTACTATTAAAAATTCTGCATACGATTAATTTAAGGAGGCTTTGCGATAGTGATGCTAACACTTTACACATTATTAAAAGCAACATGAATTTAAAGTTTGTTTCTGATTTTCTTTTGGAATCATTTGACTAACTTCATTTGATGGAATTAATGAGTGATAGCCTATTTGAAACTTTATACTACTACATATGAGTTCAGTGAAAAGTTTCATATGACTTAAAGATGTAGCGCAGAGTTCGAAATTCATTTGGAATTCATATTTGGAATATTAAAAAAATATCATTTTCAAGGAAGATACACACAAGAGAATTGTCTCCTATCAGAA
Organism: Schistosoma haematobium; assembly: GCF_000699445.3. NCBI lineage: Eukaryota > Metazoa > Platyhelminthes > Trematoda > Strigeidida > Schistosomatidae > Schistosoma > Schistosoma haematobium. The sequence goes on along the minus strand of NC_067197.1, from coordinate 20,090,549 downwards.
AAATAATTTCAGAAGGACCATCACATTTTCAGAGAAACCAAAGAACACCAAATTCATTGAAAAAATCTATTTACAACTTAAAAGAGTTTTAAGAAATATAATAATGCGAACACGGATGACAACATCTGACATCAAGTCATTAATATTCAGAATGTTTACATAGAGTAACATTCACCTGATAGATCTTTGAGAGGTTTTGAGAAGTTATGGAATTAGACTACTGAATATTATTTGGAACGTTTGAAGTTACCAATAAAATAATCCAAGAATTTCGTTAACGTTTAATTGTTTGTTGTAGTCCATTAAAATAGTACATTCCATCACTGTACAATTTGCATGAAAATCAAATATCTCTAATTAAAAAAGACAAAAGATAAAATTAAGTGATCTAATTTTAGTCAATGTCCCAGTCTAAGTATATGACTATGATCAAAGATTATTTCAAATGGTTAACTTTTGATTAGAAACAACCCTTCAATAGTTCACATTGTAAAATAAAAAATATCTATAATAAAATGAAACTGTGAAAACAATCAAATGATTTGATTCATTCAGTTATAAAAACAACAAAGAGTTTAAACAAACAAACAAACTAGTAACTTGATTGTAATTTGATCACATCTAGTCACATTCATTTAGTTTGTTTTAACTTCTTTTTAATAGGAACAAATCTTTGCAATATCTAAAGTAATTTAAACAAACGTCTCAATGTATTTATATTTTTGACTGACCTAGATTTCTTTTTTTAAATTTCAATCAACAAAGCCTTTCTACCTCAAGTAAAGAAAGACAAATGAAAAGTTACATTTTTATAGTCTGTTATTTGTGTTTTATCTAACTTAACATTAGAATCACGATTTGTAAACGAATCTATATACAATCATGCATTAAGACTATGGCTTAGATGTATAAATTTAAAGTAAGAGGTAAGTTCACTAAAGATAAGAATATATATCTACAACATGATTAGATATGATAAATTACCTTTGAATGTTAACTACAATTGTTCAAATTAGATGAACATAATATTTGTTAATATTCATTGGTCAATTATTGCAAAATCTAATGTCTTACAGGAAGTTAGTTACGACTAAAATAACTCAGTAATACAATCACAAACTATAAGACTAAATGATATAGATTCGAATGTTAAGAAGAGTATTAATTTTTCCATGATAGATTTTGTTGACAAGTGCCACTTAGTATCAAATGTAAGTGACATCGTTCCTGTTGTATGACTCAAATCAAAACAAAGATTGTTGTCAGGATTGTCTCTTTTTTGCCCAATCAGCGATATTTATTTCATCATTTTAGGAATATATTTAAAAAAATATTTATTTAATGCATGAAGTAATTCATAATACTGATTACTAGTAAAGGTGAAAATGATTTACAATACCGAAAAAAAACTATTTGTAAAGATAATCATAGTCAAGTATGACACAATTCATTTCAACCTCAGCTGTCAGCATTTGCTTACTTACTTACTTACTTACTTATTTACGCCTGTTACTCCTCGTGAAGGAGCATAGGCAGCTCACCAGCATTCTCCATACAACCCTGTCCTGAGCAATCTTTTCCAGCTCCTTCCAGTCGTTATTCATCTTTTTCATATCTGCTTCTATTTCCCGACGTGATGTGTTCTTTGGTCTTCCTCTTTTACTCTTCCTTTCACGATTCCAAGTTAGCGCTTGCCTCGTGATGCAGTCTGTTGATTTCCTTAACGTATGTCTTATCCATTTCCATCACCTTTTCCTACTTTCCTCTTCAGCAGGAAGCTGCTTTGTTCTCTCCCACAGAAGGCTGTTGCTAATAGTATCCGGCTTGCGGACATACTTTTTCAAGACATTGAAAAATTTTAAATTTGAGTCTGTTTATGGAAGATGGTTTGCTTTGTAGATGAGTTTCATTTCAAAGTGAAATAATTATCATTGGTTATTCAGATGAGTTTGATTTTCATTTTTATTATGGATTTTTTATAATATAATTTGTCCAGTTAATTTGTGTAAATCTAAATGAAAATTACTCTTGACTATTAGTATCAGAAGGGGTTTTGTGGAGATTGTAGTAACTTCAACAGTTGAGATCATGAGTCAATTGAAGCCAAACCACCATAGGTCCTGGGTTCGAATCCCGTGAGGCGGAGTCGTGGATGCGCACTGTTGAGGAGTCTCACAATAGGACGAAACGGCCGTACAGTGCTTCCAGGTTTTCCATGGTGGTCTAGCTTCAATTGACTCATGATCTCAACTCTTGATATTGATAAATTACTTATTCAACATAGTTATTATAAAATCCACCTAAGTACTACATTAAATATAAAAAAATTACATATTTAAATTACGTTTCATTAACTTATTCTTTTCGTTTAATTATTTTTAATCATCTTTAGCATTTTAATAATCAGTTATTCAAATTGTTTATCTATGAGCAACAAGAAATTGATTCCATTTTCGTTCACATTAAAATTTACAAACTTCATGTTGTAGAATAGATTGAACACTGAGATGTTAAGAAAAAACTAAGGATCTTTCTGCGAATGGAAACAATCTTTCTGAAATATTAATTATATCGATTGTATCAATTTAGTCGATAGCATTTGATGTGAACTAAGAAGGACCTGACACACATGACAATGATCACCAACCAGTGATCAATCAATTGTGAATTTGAAATATTTTCCATCTTAGATAAAATGTAAATATAAATAACAGTATAAGTGAAAAATCAATTTATAAGCTCAAACAAATTTAAAATTTTAATGAATAAGGAAATCTACTATCTTAGTTTTACCTTAAATCACTGTTTTTTGAACATGTTGTGATGTGTACTACTGATATCGACAGATATAAGTAGCATGTATCAGTAATCGAAAGTGAAATACCTAGAGGCAGAAGGATAAGAAAATCAAAGAAAAGAGAACGAGAACAAAGAATCATTGCTGTGGAAACGAAAGGACAATAAAGTTTGAGATGATTGACAAATATTTTCAAAAGGAATAGTCATGCTTGAGACAATTGATTGACATTTTGCAAATTAGGTGTTTACTGTATGGTTCTCATATTTCACTAAGATGTTCTGTAATTTTGAGTTCAAATACATTCGATTGTCCCCACTTGTGTTCTCGCTCACCATAATATCATTAAATGAGAATAATCTATCAATTTATTAACTGTAAAATATATGTAATGTTAGATTTAAACATGAAAATACCTATCTTTAGTAGTAGTGCTTTTCTATCAAGACTGATTTCATTATTTTGAATGTTTAACAAGATTAGTTTACCTGAAACAGCAGAATAAAAATAATAATGATTTTTGTTATATCTTAATGAATAGAAAAGTTGTATTTCTGGCGTTTCGTGACATAATGTAAACCACTTCTTCAGAGTAAATAAATAACCAAATTAAATTAGTACAAGTCCTAATAGCAGTTTAATTTGTACTATTTTTATTAATTAATATTTCTCTAAAAGATGGACCATGATTTCATACAACTAGTTTCTTTTTATAAATTTAAATAAAGAAGCGAGAACAAAAGTCTACATTGAACAATATGACTTTACATTGTTTAATTTCATATATACTTACTAGCTGTTTAGAACTGTATTGTCAATAAAATACAGCGAAATGATAAATCATAAAAAATGAAGGGATAAAGATTATCAACACTTGGATGGTTATTTGGTGTAAGGAAAAATATTAAGGAGATGAGACAGTAATTATTTAGAATTCGTAAATTGACGAGGTATATTGCTTAATAACTATAGAGAATTTTATATGTTTATATAAGCTTTAAGTATTGCGTAAGTAAAAATTACGGATTAAAGGAGGGAATCAATTCAGACTTAGTTAGAGGAAGGATTAGGTAACACAATACAATCAATGACAATACAATTAATATTGACAATCACTATTACTTATCAATCACAAATATTTATAATTTAGCATTATAATAAATTTGAATATGAATACAATTGCAAGAAGCTAATGTAAATCCATAATATAAAAATAAATTTCTATTTATATTTGTAGAAACTGATGAGAAATTATTGAAAAGAATATTCTTCGTTTATACAATTGTGTTTCAATATAATGGAAATTCGTATTACTCTGTTTAAACTGTCATTCTTTCTTTATTCAGAATAATAGTCGATTACATTTAAAAGGGGTGTAACTTTGAAATTTTTACTAGGTAACGAAATAACACATCAGTCAGTCAGTAACAACAAATAATATTCTGTTCAAGAAGTTCTCGTCGGATTCTACAATTATCTCATATTCAAATTAATAATCCATAAAATTGGCCAGCTTTAAAGCAGAGTACATCGTTTGGAAGTTGTAATATGTGAATCAAGAATTGTTGTTTGTCAGATAAATTCAAATCAAATGGTTAATGTTAGGGCTGACTAATATGAAGTGTAAACTTCATTCGCTTTCAAAGTGAAATAAAATTGTACGATAAATGATCGGAATAAATATAGTCAACATGGGGTGATAGTGAGAGAATAATGGAATAAAAATCAGAAATTACGTAATATGTAGAATAATATGAAGTTGGTCTGATAGAGTAGATAAGGGTGAATGCTGAATAATTTTCTCAAAATGGTTATCAAATGTAATAATAATAATAATAATAATAATAATGGTAAAGATAATAATAATAAGTTTGAGACATAAAAGTGAACATTAATCAAATTACGTCACCATATTATAAAATCGATTGTTAAAAGACTAGTCTTTTAATATGATGGGGATCTTTAAACGATTAAAGTGATTATTAACTAGCTGGTTCTGAAATCGACCAGAGTAAAAGGAGCGGCTGAACATATTTCTTTTGGATGCAAAGCCCTGGCTTTTTGATCCGAATAGCAATTACTTCAGCCATCTGATGAATTAGGTAGACTGCTGTTAACACGTTATATTATTGCGAAAAAATGCTCCATGTTGGCTATATGTCCCGTCTGAATTAAATCGATTAAAATGGAGTTGTTAACCATTTTGACTGCACCTTTGCTTAACCATAATGAGAGGTGCTCACGTGCCCAAATATACAAATTCCCAGAACATCTGCTAATATAAATATTAGTACAAAGGAACACCTGGATACATATGCGCCATACAAGTCATTTGATTTGTGTGTATAGGCTGTGATACTCCCCGGATACCTAGACCGAAGAAAATATTAATAATACAGAAAGCAGAATAATAAAACATTTTCAATAAAACCTTAATTGTCGGTTGGAAAAACTGAACTTAGAATTTTTTGTTTTCTATTGAACCGATCAAATGTAACAAAAATATTGTTACATATTGTGTCATATTAGTTATGTATTATTAAACGACATCTGTTGAAATTTCACAGAATAAATCAATTTCCATGTAAATCTTATTCATAAACATAAAAGAAATTATAATTAAGGTCATAAGGTTAATTCTTATTTCATTTTTACCATTTAAATAGTAAGAACCATTCAATTCAGTATATTAAATGGATAGAACTCCAATCAATTATGTTTAAAGTACAATAACTGAGATAAATAGCTTGGAATTTATTGTATAAACAAATAAATAAATAAACAATTGTATCTGTGAGAAAATGTAGATACAAAGTAATTTGACCATTTAATTTATTCCCATATTCTTTAAAAAAACTATGCTTATCGTTTTATGCGATTATTTTCCCCCAAATTTCATTTTGTATCTATGCACATTAAGATTTACTGTGTCAATGTAATCGTTTATAAAGGATTGATTTCATAGTCTTTATAACAGAGTAAATCAATGTAAAACTTTATTGAATTTTATAATTAACAAGCAAAATTCAAATATTTAGAGTAACTGATTTTTCTTTTCAATTATGTACTGAAAAAAAGGGTTGAACCAATCAACATCGAGGTGTACAGGACAAACTGTGAACCACATGTGGAGAAATTTGAACATTTCAATTCTATTTGAAATTTGTGCTGATGATGTTCAGAAGAATGATAAAAGCTCGACGACTAAACCATCCAGCTCAGAGAAAAAAATTCCATCAAAAAGAATCATTATAAAAAATCAATCGACTGATGAAAATTGTGACAACATAAATTATCTGTGCTTATGTTTATCGATAGATATAATTATTGATATGTGAATTCTGAGTTGCAAAAAGTTAAGGTAGTTTAGATCAAATTCATATTAATTTCTAGCTTTAATTTTATAAACAATGAGTTGACTGTTGAAGATCGTGAACAAAAGGTTTAGTTATTATCTCCATATCTGTTAAATGTTGATCAAAACTCATTAAGTAAACTGAATTTAGGGTACAGTAAATTATTAAGTTTTGATGAGTTGTAAAGTAAAAACTCCGATGAATTAGCTAATAAAACATTATAATATAGGATCAACAAAGTTTAAATTGACTAAGTCATTTATTAATTTCATTGGATGATCGTTACTTTATGCTGTAACTGAAATAAGAATGAAATTTGTTAGCTGCTGTTTTCTGACTCAATCCTTAAATGATTTAATGTTCATTTAAAATCTAGAAGAACCTGAAGTTTTTCTGTGTGCCTATTATCGTAAGTTTATTATTCAGGTTAATAAATTCATATAGCAATCCTCAACGTTGTACCAAAAAATTTACTTAACTATACTTTAAAGGCTTCGCGTGATAACCGTTAGTACTAGTTACAAGTCGAAAATTCGTATAACTCATTGAGGTTGATCACGTTGTTGTTATATAAATAGTATTCCTCCATTATAACTATGCTATTTATAAGCTCGGATGATAATGGATAGTAGTAAATTCCAGGAAGTGCGTTTCGCCCAACTTGAGACAAGTCAGCCGGATGTACTTGTATCGCAGATTTGATGTCCACTCCGAGACTCGAACTCAGTAATGCTTGCTGCAAACGCCATTACGTTATCCACTTAGCTACTGAGTCCAGTTAACCACTGGCTCGTGTAGTTGGGTGAAGTTTAATTTATTTTCGTATTGGTTGCTTCAATCCCCCCATTAATGTTCAGGTCAGTAACTGATCAGTTTCTTATTGGTATATGTACATCGTGTGTGGATTACCTTGATGTTACATTCAGTCACAAGGATTATAAGCTGAAATAATGATGGCGTGTTCTGAATTCTAACTCTTGCCATGTTTCAATCAATAGTACAATGTATTACTGCAATATGAGGTGTCTTAAAGTTCTTTTACTCGACCAACTGAAGCTTATATATCTCGTTTTCTTTAAGAAATGAATATTTTCTTGTTCAATATCTGTAGTAAGAGTTCGGTTCCTTCCATCACATAGAAAATTCCAGTTAGCAAACAGAAACGCTGCAAATTATTCATAAAGTCATGACATTTACTCTAAACTGATTAAGTAAATGTGCTGAGGTAAACAAAAATTTATATAACGAAACAGTATGATTGTACGTGGACCCTTCTGAACAAACATAATATTTTATGAGGTGGATAAAGTGGTTTTGCGAAAAATAAAATACTGTAATCACACTGTTTTGAAATTTATTCTGCTGATTAGAATAATGCAGCTGAGATTTTAATTCTCACTGCATTCGTTTGATCAGCCGGAACATTACTTAAAGCAGGCTCAATCAACAAAATAATTTCAGAAGCTTACAGTCGTGTTCTCTTCATATTGAAATTGAGACTTTTTTAAAGTAGTGATGGTTCATGTTGATTTAAATGTTTGTTGGGTGGATTCATCACTATTTTGTTTATATCCAGATTCTTGGGGTTATTTCTAATCGCGTCATTACTGAGTTTCGACAAACGTAGAATCATTTGTTCAAACTTTCTTATTTGATGTACTTTTTTGTAATTTGATCATAAACGTTTTCTTGATGCTTGAAAAATTCATTGACAGTTGTTTGTAACTCTGTTGGTATAATTAAAAATAAAGCATTATCAATGTTTTCTGTATGTGAACGTAAGGATTTTAAGTTAATAATAGATTTGTTTATACGTTCTCTGAGATAGACTCTTCTAGAGGTGACAGCTACATTTTCTGAACATAGTTGTCTGGAGACTTGACTCTTAAAGTTATTGAATAAACATGGTGGTTTATAAAACGTAGATTAAAAATTCCGTGGTAATACCAGTTGCACATTTTCTTTTATGATTTGATGCTATTGCATTATAACACATAAGAACTTTAGTCTAAATTTAAATGAATAGTATCATAGTATTTGTGCGCCGGGCTGATGTAAAACATTAAGGAAGAAGAATGTATTTGCAAAATTTCAGCGAATGAATTCCAACGTCTCGTTCGGTATACTGGTCAAAGCTTTTCCAAGGAAATACAATAAAACGTCAAAAATATTGATAATAAACAAGTAGATGGTTCTTTGGTTAACCGTATACTAAATGGATTATCAAATCATGTTAACAATGTTTAGAGTAAGTATTTGCTCTAGTATGTAAAAAAATGTGTTGTGAAACCAAAGTGTGTTACGATAATAGATTGTGTGTATTCGTAAGTGAATCTGAGGAGTAAGTACAAATTTCGTTCACTATTTACCATCTCTGATCAATGAATTTTTAATGAAGACATACAATTTGTATATATGACATGAATGAAAAATGACATAACATGCATAAAATGAAGATGAGTATACAAAATAAAAATATCACCAGTGTAGAGTTGTTGAGATTGTCAAGTTTTTGATTAAGACTATGAATCGATTGATGTTAGACCACGATTGAAAACCTGAAAGCAATGGATGATCGTTTTGTCCCAGTGTGGGGCATATCAGCAGCGCACACACACGATCTCACTCGCGGGATCTTAACCCAGGACTTTCGGTCTCTTACGCTCACGCTTAACCTCCAGACCACTGAGCCGGTTGCATCCAACGGTTTTAATGTCTTACTTCAACCAATCTACGAAACTGTGCAACTATCTTCCATTGTACTGAGGTAGATACTTGTCTCTACCTGACATAGGTTGACTGCACTGATCACAGCTTCTCACCTCAACTTCGAAGATTCTTTTTCATGTTGTCGTTTGTTTAAAACCTGCAAACAACTTATTTTAATCAACCAGTTAGTGGATGCAAATGAACGTTGGGCCATTTTCGATAATGGTGTTTTAGTACCAGTTCGTTGAAAGCTACAGAGTAAAACTTTAATAAGAATAAGGTAGGTAGGCCGTTATCTCATAATGAACGCTCGGAAAATACTTTCACATGTTTCATACGTAATGTGTTTATAAATTGTATTGTTGGTCATTTTTCATTCATGGATTCAGATCTTAGATAACTTCTGAAGTTTACTTGAAAACACTACACGGCTACAGATGTAATCGCGATGTGAATTTCAATAATTATCAGTACAAAATATTTGATTCTACTAGTGATTTTCTATTTCAACTTAACTAGACTTCACAAAATTTAGTTTTCTTTTTGTAAAAATAATTGCATGACTATAGATTATTATGATATTAATTTGTACCAGAAAAAAACATGGTAAACAGAAGATATTGAAACGTTTTATACATGTATACCATTGCATGTTCTATCTTTATTTGCAAGTTGTTTTTCTATACTAAAATTTACTATCATTTTGACTTGGATCAGTTAAAAACAGTAATAATTTTTGTAGTATCCTTTTTGTTATCACTAGGTGGTTTTCATCAAAATGATTAGCAATATTATTTATTAACAGGTATGTATTATATTGTCATCATCATAAAGTTTCATAGATCATCAAGAATACTGTAAATTTTAAATTCACTTGCTATTGTTTAGCTTGTATCTTCCCATTGTGGTTTAAGACTGTAATTGATCAGTCTGTTATTGGCATATGTGCATACTGTGCGTATGCCTCGATATTGCCTTAATTGCAGTCTTAAACCTCAATGGGAAGATACAAGCCAAACAATACCACGTGAATTTAAATTCCCCCTATCGCACAAGCAAGTGGCTATCAGGACTCAGTAACTGAGTGGATAACGCGATGGCGTTTGAAGCGAATGGTGCTGGGTTCGAGTCCCAGAGTGAACATCAACTCTGAGATGCAGGTACATCCAGCTGACGAGTCCCAAATAAGACGAAACGCGGGTTCTGAATTCCACTGCTAGCCACTACCCATCAATGCTTACTGTAAATTTTAGTTACCGTGATAGTTATTAAGATCATAAACTCAAAATTAATCTTGAAAATGAAATGAATCTGATTGTAGAAATATGATTATGTAAACTCTTCAAATTCTATTCAGTTATTTCGTAATCCATCTTATCAGTTTTTAATCCCTTGAGTCTTATGTAAACTCTTCATTACCCCTAAAATTTTCACATAATTTATATTACCTATCTCTGAAGTCCACTCAACTATTAAATCACCCATCCTTATTGTTCCCTTGATCTTAACATCAAATAACCTTTGACCTGTTCTTGCACATATATGGTTATTATTGATAACTTTTGTCATTTCAATTCTTTACATTCATTTATGTCAATTGTTCCACACTATTTCTTATCTCAAAGTAAAATTCCAATACACATTTGGTTGTAAGCAGCTGATGAGAAACCACGAAATATAATGAATTCATATTATTCGGCCTCAATGTTTGTTCTTGGTTTATTTGAATTACAAAGTGTTTCTCCAATATATTATGAATAGGCTGCTTACCTGAGATGGTGGAGAAGATTTGTATCTCAAGTGGATGATTTTGATGGAGTTTTGTTCTCTGAGCTGAACGTTCAAACCTATATACGTTACAAAATTTTATACGCAACTGAACAAAGATGAAGTGAAGAAATTGTGGTAATTACAAATAGAGGTGACACAGACGTTAAAGAGGAAGAATGTATTTGTAAAATCTCAGCGAGAGAATTTGAAGTAAATCGAACGTTTCCCCTGGCAATCTGGTCCAAGATTTTTCAAGGAAAATATAATCAAACAACAAAATTATCGAATACTTCAAATTCTTTCGCTGAGATTTTACAAATACATTCTTCCTCTTTAATGTCTCACATTAACTCGGCGCCCAAATATTGTGAAACTATTCGTTCAAATTCAGACGAAAGTTTTTATTTAGAAATAACACAGGCTGACACCAAAATTATATCACGTTTTTCTTTACCTTCTTGAGTTACAAATACATCTAGGATAAGGAAGGTAGGTACAAAGTGAGAGTGAATTGTTTCGGAACTCGGTGACAGTTTCTCATATATTTGATCTATCAAGTTAATGAACCTAAAAATATCGTTATGAAAGTTTGCAAGTCCTATGAACTATTTTGTGTATATGTTCAGTATATTGGTAGCTTAATTATCTACTGAATGGTCTTAAATACTCTGATAACTCATCGTTTATTTTTATATACACATGTTAAAAGGAAACAAAATACTTTCGTCGAAAATTGTAGATGGTTGGTCGCCAAAATAATTACCTAATCGATGTATGTGTTTTTTAAATTAAGAAATCATGATCAGAAGTTCAAAGCGACGTATTTTACATTCAGACTGCCTTCAAACATCTAGAATAACGTCCAGATTCTGAGTGGAAACATCACAATGAACACTGTGTAAAACAAACAAAAATTACAGAAATTGTGGTAATATCACGACATAATCAATTACTTTTACATAAAATATTTCATGTATCATGAAGATTAATTAGTTTGTAGTAAAGTTCTTTCTTACAGTGAATAAATACAAAAGATCATAGCCAATGTATGCACATCATATATTACAGCATTCATTACCGCATTCTTTCAAACAATTTAAGTGTATTCAGTGAACTGTAGTATGTCGAGCTCATATGCATTTAATGAAGTATAGAGTAGTGAAATTTTAATGGCTATAATCGGCATTCCATATAACCAATTCATTTAAGTCATTTAAGACTAGTTAATCACACTTTTGGTATGTGTGTATATACTGTGAATGTTGTCATTTGACTACAAGTATTTCAAGCGTAGAGGGTCGATAGGAGTCGAATTCAAGATGTGTAATCGATTCCACTTGCGACTCATAAGTTAGATGTTCCTGAATCCCAGAGCTGATATTCACTTTAGGGATTCCAACTTGGCACCCTTACCTCAAACGCCTATGTGTCGTTCACTTCCCACTTATATTTGAACTGTCATTGAGTGGTCAAAGTCCGTCTGGATCCAATAGTTAAGTGGTTAAGGTGTTTTTATTTGGAGCGATAAAGAGTGGGTTCGATTCCTAGAGTGGATGCTGGCTCAGATGCAGAGACAACTAGCTATCGAGTCCCAAATGAAGCGAAACTCACGTTATAGATCCTGCCAATAGTCAGTCTCTATGTTTGTTTATAATGGAGTCACTAGTTTAAAACTATTAAATTACTATTATTCGAATCAAAATTATAAAATGAAAGTTGCCAGTATGTGCTGAACACTATTCTTATGGTCTTACAGAAGATCAAGTTCACAAAGAAACACATGTTCATAATCACAATAAATTCACGACATATGATGTTTAGTATTAAAGTCTGAAATTTTTGTGTGGACAAAGCCTGTCTTAATTTCCTTCAGTTTTCAACTCATAATTAGTTATTATCATATACTTGTATCATGTTATTTATGAAACTTTCAGTCTAAGTGAAAATAAACAATTTTTGGATGCCAAACAGTTTTGTAGGATTTGAAGAAATCATTCTTATAAATACGTGCTACTGTATTACAAAACAGTTGCTCAATTTATGGTTATCTTATTTGAAAGCACTCACAGTTATTTCATTTAATCGATAAAATATCTTCAAGAAAATTCTTTTAACGAATCTCAAGCAAATCAACGACAAACTTTCTGTTATAAATATATATTGGGTATGTTAATGGATCACCTGATAATAATCAATGCTTTCTTGTTTAGTCTTCAATAACACCGTGTAATCCTGACTGCAATCCTATGAAAAGCGCTTCGTTTTACAAGATAACGAATAAAATTTTCTGATACATATCGTCTGACAAGAATTCTGGTTCTCATGCTTTCTCTCGATTATTTTGAAATGCACAACACATATTTATCTTATATAAATATACGCAATAGCTTACTAAAAGTATTTCATGATTTCAATAAAAATTTATAGATAATAATATTTCTTGATAATATAGTTCAATTATCCTTATTTAGTATATGTATCAAGATTCTTGTATATTACTCAGAATGCTTAATTGAATATATCATTTATCTCATCAATTTGAACACATATTTTGATATATTACTCAAAATAAAACTAATAGTAGTAGTAATAATAATAATCATTAATTGATCTAAAAACTATATCTCTTGACATTATCTATTTTAAAAAACAAAACAAAAATATCATATTTTTATTGAAAACGTTTCTTCTTTGAAATTAAAAAAAAGAAGCTTTTAGCACCTATCAAAACGTATATAATTAAGAAACATATACATATCAACACCAGAATGTGTACAATCTAAATTACCGCGTTGATTTATCACAATACTCAATTATCTAGTTATACAAAGTATTTATCTGTTTGTCTACATACATATAAATTCAAATATATCTACATCTTTAATAATAAAATGGTTACTTTTACTTTTTATTGAATGAGACAATAAATAATAAAAAGATTTTTTGAAGATCTACATCAGTCAATGAAAAGAATATAACTGGATAAATTGAAATATGTTTATTACTATGATTATTTGTGTATGATGTAAAGACAAAATGAAAAAAGTATATCTGTTCAATGTTATTCTTATAAAACATTTATCATCATCAATAATATCTAAAAAAAATTATTTGATATCTTTCTTATTTATTGGGAAACATTTTTTATAACGACATACAAATAATTGAGATATTTATAGGAAAATAACAAGAATGAATTCTTCTTTGTTACATATGTTGCTATGGTGACCGTTTTATGCACTCAAACAATATGTAAGTTATACAGAGATAGTGATCCACAAGTAGATTGATGGGTTTCTCAATGCCATTGATGTACTTGTTTTTTTTTCTTTTTTTATTCTAAAAGATTTTATTATTTTCAAAATTTATAAAACTTGAAAATTGTAAGAATTGTCTATGATCACAATTTATAACTTCCTGTACTATTTAATGTACAACAACATCGTAACCAATGATTATATAACTCATAAAATAACTATTTACAGCTGATATTCTCTTTGAAAATGATTTTTTTTTATTTTTTAAAGTTTGATTTGTATTGTAACTCATTATTTTCTTCTGTACATTATTTGTGGATGATATTTATCAAGTAATATGAATAATTATAAATGTGGTTTGTATGATTTAAAATAAGAATAAGAATTTAGAAAGAATTAAATTAGTTGTACGTATCATAGTTTATTGTTTAAAGTACATTAACTATGAGTAATTCGGCTTATTATATCTGTTACGTAGACTAATGGGATGATAACTTCCAGGACTAATTTATGAGCTATTGCAACTTATATATTCTTATTGTATGATTATTATGTATTTATACTCCTTTTAACATAAGCTTATGATTAACCCATAAACTACGGTTGCATGATTTACTACTGTTAATCTGTTGTCAGTCTATTATTCGCAGTATCCCTTCCTCATAGTCATTTTTCGGCTTGATTATGTTTAGTTTTAAGTTTTTATTTTATAATGCCTTGAGGTCTAGTCTGCTTGCATATAAACTTCATCTTTCTGAAATAATTTATCGTGGAGTCTGGTCTCTGATTTTTGCATTCGAGTGCAGGGAAGATAGCAAAGCTAGAGAATCACAAACCAATAAGAACTCGTCCGTTGTTCCATAGTTATTATTAATGATTGGGTTCCGACTGGTGTTCTCATCAGGTGAATTTAGTCAGTGGCTCTAAGTCATAACATAACCAAATAAATAGATTTATTATTTTTGATGATGAAATGTGATTTGAACATGACTACATATATCATTTCTTGGGAGCCAAGTTGCATCTACTTAACAATTATAAATTATTACCTTTCAAGATATTTGTTAATGACATCAAATAAATTGATGTCTTTTTTTCATTTAGTATTGAACTAAAATAAAAGACTAATTTACCTTTATATTATTAATACCTTCCTGCTAACTCTATGAAAGTTCAGTGGTTTTACTTTTAAATAGTCGTCTTCATTGGTTAATATATGTTCCTTATTTTGTTCATTTTTCGTCTTTCGACATAAAACATCAAGTTGAATGCATTTTTATTTATATGTTTAAATAAATAGAATACAGAGAAGTATTTACGTGAATGCACAGGACTCGTGTTTTTGCGATTCGCTAAATAGCAACCTGTTTGGATATCTGGGTGACCTGTTCCTGCGATCTAGATATTACAATAAGTTGTTTACTCTTGTTTATTTTAACACATCATTATAATATTTAATCGCATAACCTATTCAGGTGCGTTTCTTAGAGGTGTACAAGTTACAAAATGCTCAATTAACGATATTGTGATTGCTGGCAGTGTGCAGCGAAGAGAAGGTACATTATTTAGATATCGATTGACTGGACTGCCAACTTCTAACTGGCAATCACTCATTATTTACCATCACGATTGACCAAGAATTAAGAAACGGAAACTTGTTGAAATAAATTGTGCTGTGAATTCTATATTGTACCAAAAATATAATACTGAATAAAGCTAATAATAAAACCAAATGGAAATAATACTTTGAGGATTTCCCCGCTTGTTTTTTAAAAGGAGAATAGAACACAGCCGATAATTAAGTATTGTCAAACTTTTTTCCGTTTTCTTGCACTATCATAATAGAAATATCCCTTAAAACTATTTACACGGTAGACGATCGGGTTCGAACCATTGCATGTACATTGTAGAGATGTTAGGAATTCAACGTTTTTAACATGAACTTACTGTACACAAGGCAAATGTGTGGGCTATCATTCTGTAGAGCTCCCAATATTTCCAATACTTACTAAACAAGTTTCCAACTTTTTCTTTTGATAATTTTAATTTTACCTATTTTCTCCATTATCTCATTTTTATTTCGTTTTTTATCTTTCGGACACCCATCAAGTGGTCAAACGTTTATTTCCATCGTATTACTTTTCTCTAAATTATTGATAGTTACCCAACCAGTTCATCAAATGTGAAATTCTCAAACACAACTCTTTTCCTATTTTTTAGTAGATTCATTTGCTTTTTGACTCAATATACAGCTTGAGTAAATGGCTTCACTGAAAAGAAAATTCTTGTCGTTGACCTGTCTTTAACTATTCTTAAATAAATATTGTAACTGACAGATTTCATTTGATTGTGAACAGTAGATGAACTTATAAAATTTACTTAACTGAGTAAAATCTAGGTGCCTTTTAGTGATTTCAATTTCAATGGTTTGATATTACGAACCATAATCTATATTGAATGCAAATTTAAATTGAGTACCAATTCATTCCAGTAACTCTGAATGAAAATCAAGCCGTAATGCTACGTGGCGGAAATTCATCTTGATGCTTATGCACTAATATTATTTGTATACAGAGTGAGTTAGTTAACATATGTCGGCTTAAAATGAAATAGATATTTAGTTATTAATTGCATCGGTCGATTTTATATCAAGTAATAATCAGTAGTGTAACGCAGTCTCAAAAACGAAACATCGTTAAATATACAATTAAAGTATATTTCATTTGATCATGAACATTTTCAGACCTCCCAATTAGAATAAATGGATGATAAACTAAGTGATTGGTCGTTTTTAAATAATGAATAAACTTTGATAATCACAATATTCATACAGTCACATTATCTGGTGTTAAGTTGGTAAAATAAAATCCTGTGTTATCTGTATTAGAATACTTATTATTCATCTTTAGAACTAGTACGTCATGGAAAATGTTAGTACAAATCATTTGGTTTGTTAAATAAAAGAAAACATTAAATTTTGTTGCCATACAATGAAACGTATTATGTCTATTGTTTTAATAGTAATTTATACAGTATGATGTTAATTAACAAATATACACATATATGTACACTCCATGGTGACAGGTTCTAAGATTAGACTAGTAAATAGACAAAATTTATCATATTCTACTAGCAATAATCACTTTGATGTCATTAGAATATTTTGCCTGAAAATCAACAGAAATATATTAAAATGATTTTGTATTATATTATATCTCTATTTTATACTTGGAAATAATCACAAAATAACTTGACAATAACTTTCGATTAGTGTCTAATGTATATTCAAGTTTTAATTTATGTGACATCACCTCTAGTTGTGTTTTATTGTCTGTTATAAATACCTTTCGTAATTATACTATAAAACAAAAAAAGCCAACCTTATTATATGGGGAATGAAATTATGCCACAAGACTAAAAAATAACATCATAGATACGCCTTAAAAACCGCATTTAGATTAGTAGTACCTGATGTATAAAACTTTACTATTTTTAAGTGTAATAAAGTTTTTTTGTACACATAGCAAGTATTTTATGGAAAAAAACTGGTGGTCGTTAGCGAAGTTTAATGAATAACATTTTTATCATAGTAACTATTAACACGAAGGTAGTTTATCTTAGAGACTGGTATTATCTATAGGACTACTAAAACTCAAGGACTAATAACCATCTGCTCCCTTTTACCCAGTAACACCTTAGCAGTGAGCACTAATTATCAAGCCGGTAACTGAACCTAGGAAACTGAGATACCGCAGCCAACATGATCCATTTCGATCTCACATTTGTATGCACATTTCCACAACTGTTGATGATATTCGTTTGATTTCAGTGTGAGATTGAAGTTTACCAAACACTAATAAGAAACCAAAAACCAGAATGAAATAACTACTAAGTGCTCCCTAAAGTTCAATAAAGTAAGCTGTTTTAAAATCGAAAAGCCTATATTGAAAGCTTGCTAAATAACTTAAAACCAATTTTTGTATGTGGAATATTTTATTTAGTACGAATGGATTAATGATAGTTTTGCTGTGTAACTTTTAACGGTTTTACTTTTTTATCATATGAAACCTTATTGTGATGTTATATCGTAAGCAAGTTAACTTGTGAGTGATATTTTCAATGACTGTGACATCGAAAACAACAAAAAGCATTTTATGATGATGGTGAAAATGTCAATCAGTTCACTGTGACATGTGAAATATGCAATCTTTAAAAATATAAGGAAAACAACAAACAGATAAGGTGTGTAAGTGGTTGAGTTATTGAAGTGTATATCATGTGATTTAGCCATGTCATCATGAGTACAATGTAGTATGTGCATTCCAAGTAAGGACCGGAGTCAGACAAGGCTGTTTACTCTCTCCATTCCTCTTTCTTCTGGTGGTCGACTGGATTATGAAGACCTCGACATCTGAAGGAAAACACGGAATACAATGGACAGCTCAGAACCAATTAGACGATCTGGACTTCGCAGATGACCTAGCCCTCCTATCACGTACACGTGAACAGATTCAGATAAAGACAGCCAATGTAGCAGCAGTCTCTGCATCAGTAGGCCTCGGCATACACAAAGGGAAAACCAAGGTCCTCAAATTCAAAGCGGAGAACAGCAATCCAATCACCCTTGATGGCGAAACTCTGGAAGATGTAGAATCCTTCACATATCTGGGAAGCATCGTCGATAGACATGGAGGTTCAGATGCAGACGTAAAGGCGAGGATTGGCAAAGCAAGGGCCGCATTCCTACAATTGAAGAACATATGGAACTCAAAACAACTTTCAACCAATATCAAAGTGAGAATCTTCAATACGAACGTCAAGGCAATTCTACTGTATGGAGCTGAAACTTGGAGAACTACAACAACCACAATCAAGAAAGTACAAGTATTTATAAATGGCTGTCTACGCAAGATACTCAACATCCATTGGCCGGATACCATCAGCAATAACCTTCTGTGGGAGAGAACAAACCAACTTCCAGCTGAAGAGGAAATTAGGAAAAGACGATGGAAATGGATAGGACATACATTACGCAAATCGTCAAACTGCATCACGAGGCAAGCTCTAACTTGGAATCCTGAAGGGAAGCGGAAAAGAGGAAGGCCAAAGAACACATTACGTCGGATAATAGAAGCAGATATGAAAAGGATGAATTACAACTGGAAGGAGCTGGAAAGGATTGCCCAGGACAGGGTTGGATGGAGAATGCTGGTGAGCGACCTATGCTCCTTCACGAGGAGTAACAGGTGTAAGTAAGTAAGTAAGTAAGTTGATTTCCAAAAAATCAATGTTCGAAGATCCTTAACCCACTATTTATTTAATTATTCAAGCTAATAAAATTCGGAACCGAAATATAGAATTAGTTACACCAAGTATGACCATAGAATTCTGAGGAAAAGCGTGTACATTTGAACAGGAAGATAAAAGGATAAACAAAAAAAATAAACGAAATCTTCAAAGACTAATGATATACACTAAGAGATACAATCGATAATACAAATAAGAAAGATTTTCAATTAAGTGATTCCCTTTGAATTTTATTAAAATTCGGTAAGTGGTTTTCAGTGTGTCTGTAGTCAACTTCGTGCCTAGAAGTCTTTGCTTATCAGATCTTATGAACAAATTACACTTATTATTTCTACGACAGTTTACCAACTACTAACTCAAAAATCTTTACAATCCAAAGTTTCAGAAAGAGACCTGCTGACCATGTGATCACAACTGTTACTTATATTCATATCTTCATCATTTTATAGTAGTACGTTAGAATAATGCAATATTAAAAGTGCTTAGTTTTAACTGTTGCAATAAATAAGAAGTAATATAAATACATATAAAACAACGGAGAATGGACTAGATTGCCGTAGATTCTAATCTTAGTTTACTATATTTTCAAAATTAGCCTATAATAAAACAGGTTAAGCTGTAGTTAAATCATTGTCAAATCGATACAAAATTGTATTTAATTTTTTGTTCTCGCATTGAAAATCCTGATTGTCTCTTTGTAATTAAATATATCAAACAAAAATTTACCGAAATATGCATTCAAATAAACTACTAAGAATATCATAACAGAATAAATGAAATTTGATTCAATTTTCGAATAATAAAGTGTGTAAACATCTATCACTTCATTGACAAACCAAAAACTAAGCAAACTATACTACCTTATTGATTCAGACAATTTAAACAAACATTTTTAGTTGTCTGTTTCACATTTCATTTCTAAAGAGGTAAAGTCGATGATTTTCAAATTCATAAATGTTCAATTGTCAACATAATACGCCACGAATTACAAACAAAAATGTATAATCAGTAAGCTACAATAATCAAAGTTGTTACATAAAGTAGAATTTACTTGGTTGTTGTAGTTATATGTAGTTTTAGAAAGAATATAATCATCCAGCTCAGAGAACAAAACTCCATCAAGAACATATTATTATTTAAAATAGTATTCACTTTATTAATTGTTTTTACAGTCAATTTCTATATATACCCATTAGAAGTGTCTGCTGAAGATTTTCCCTCAACATACTTTAATACCATATTACTTTTTTTTCATTTCTAAGATTGGACAATAATCTATGAATATGATTCCCTGATATCTGAGGGATCAATTCTGGAGCTACATGTTAATGGTTTAAACTATTTCAGTTTATTAATATTAATTGTGAATGATATGTTATAAGATCTTATGCGAATAATAGTGATTCATTAAGTATTTGAATGATTTCTGTCCGAACAGAAAGGTTGTAAGTGTTGTAGGTTTACTAGGTATTTTTAATGTTTGTTTATTAAGTTAGTTTTATGTTATTCCTTCACATGCTATCTGTTTCAAATCAAATAATTTTATGACATTACTGTTACTAAGACATCAGAAGAAATAATAATTGAAGGTAAATTACATACACTGAGTACACGTTTATGTACTTGACTCTGAGGAAAACGTTTAGTTATGCAAATATTACTAATACGAATCGGATGCTCAAGCAGAAGAAGGATGAACGATATAAAAAAAGTATGAAATTTAAGAAGTATAATTTTCAGCAATCATAAAGGTATTGATAACTAAATCAAACCCCACTTTGCATTAAGTTGAACAGTTCGAAAACTGACCAAAATTATAAAACAAAAAGAACTGTGTATATCGTTTTCAAGAAATCGTTCCATGTGTTCGATAGCTTGAGGAACCATCGGAGCCAATTTAAGAACTTTAAACAAGCGAGAAACCTTAATTTGCTGATCCCTAATTTTCAGTTGTTTTACAATCGACTCCATCCCAAACTGTTTGTTATTACTAATCATAAAATCATTTTTTAAATATTTGTAGATCAT
The DNA here is from genome assembly GCF_000699445.3 of Schistosoma haematobium. NCBI lineage: Eukaryota > Metazoa > Platyhelminthes > Trematoda > Strigeidida > Schistosomatidae > Schistosoma > Schistosoma haematobium. The sequence goes on along the minus strand of NC_067197.1, from coordinate 20,069,325 downwards.
ATATGTTCGGTCCACAAGTAGTTTCTTTCTAAACATCTTGGATATACATTATATTTCGTGATGAAAATTACTTTAGAACATTATGTAACTGTTACTTTTAGAGTTTATAAAAGCCTATTAAAAATTATGTACTAAATATAATAGCATTAACAACCTATATATCTTGTTACTAACAGCTGGACGTTTTAAGCTTCATATTTAAAACTATGGTAACAATTCGAAATAGCCAAACTTATTATCTTATATTTAGCTGAAAGAAAAGCTACACAATATGATGATTTTATCGTATCTTGCAATCAATTTCGTTCATATTTTGTTTAAATTTGTAAAGAGAACCAACTGCGTGAAATGCTATTTGTCCATTTTGTCAATTAAAAACCATCCGCAGACACTTCATTACAAATTTTTTTAGTTAATTTTCATTGTAAAAGTAGTCATGTACGGATTCAATTAAATGCAAGAAAATGACTTCAATTTTTCAATTCCCGAATCTATACTACACAAGACCTTTCAATATAAATCTGAGAGTACTTAGGAAAAAAAAGCACTAGATTTCAAATGTTAAAATACACACTCAAATTAATCATATTATATGTTAGATAATAATCAACCATAAATATTTAACATGATCAATGCAGATAACCATAAATTTTTTTTCTTTTTATAAAGGAGCGGTATATTGAAAGGTCGGTTGAAACAAAAAAAGAGAGGAAAAGTTCAAACAAATACCGACTGAAGTAACAAATTATTTACTGCTCAAAAGATTAAATAAGTATTATTATCTATATAAGTGTTTTATTTATTAATATATTAAAAGCGTATTCCCGGTAACATACATCTAGTAATCTGTATATAGTCTTGTTGTTTATTCTTTCTAAATTTTAAGTCATAAAGTTCAATGTAGATGTGAAATAGTTATGATTGAAATAAATGAATCTTAGCCATGAAACAATAATTATAATAGTTGTTGTTGTAATCAGTATGAACATATATTTATTTGTTGATAGATCTATTTTATTCTACAGTCTATTTTTATTTGTATACAAAATTTAAGTGAAAAAAACCCCCATTAATATACAAAAAAAACAGCTCAATTATGAAGAGGGGAGAGGGTTATGATGAATTTTATTGTAGTTTTCGATATTTTATAAGTTCAATTTGATTAAATTGGTAATTGTAGTATTGAAAACGTTTGTCAGAATAAATCCTTATTGTCTTTTAACATCACTATGCGGTTTAAAAGAACGTTGACCAAAATAATAAATATTGAAAAAAAAAATTCATTTAAAGACATACTGTTTTACGGAGGCTTCTTCCCCTTTATTCTATTTATATGAATTTTTCGAATCATGGAATACATATACAATTTAATTTTTATTATTACGAATACATCAAGATCATTTTATTCCAAGACTACTATGAATAGGGGAATCATTGAAAATAATAAAGGACTGAATAGATAGTTCATTCAAGTATGAACGATTGTAGTAATGTACCAATTCAATGTTATGTGAAATTAAATTAATGAACATTTTTCTCTTTCACAGTAAAAGAAAACAATACAATGAAATCATAGAGTCAATTTTCAAACCATTTAGTTTTTTCATACACATAGTTCCCTTTATTATCTTAAAGAGAGCAAGAACAAAAATTGGTGCAGAATAATATGAATCCATTTTATTTCGTTAGGTTCTCATCAGCTGCTTACAACCTAAAGTGTTTAAAATTCAACATTATTACAGATATTGACATACTTATACATAAGAGGGTGATTAAGGATGAATAAATGTATCATGATGTAGCGAAGATTCCGATAGAGTTAATGAGGTCATAAAATGTTTGTCTCGAATAAATAAATTTTGAGAGGGAAATTCCCGGAATATTGAAATAGTGATTAGAACTCATGAAAATAGACTAATGGTAATAAAGAAAAATATGAATCAAAATCAGTCAGTCATGTATGATGTAATTTAAACTTAAGAAGGAGTTGAAATAATGACGCAATAAATAAATAGAAATGAATGAATAAAAAAAGGGTTTTTATAATGTAAATTTTGGATTTCAACTGTATCATTTTTGTATTGAAAAAGATAAGCTTACCCTTTGTTTTTTTGAAAACAAAAAATATATTTCCCATAGTTTTCATGTCTCATTCGTTGCATTCACTTTCCTTAAGACAATAGTCAATTTTTTTTTCATTGAATTATATCTAAGAATGTGAGTTGTTTTTCACTATCCTTTATAAGTTTGACAACTGTATTCTGATTATCTACTTCTCTTTATTCTATAATACAATTTAGTTGACTTTTTATTAATGAATTCAATTGTTTATTGCTTAATTTGTATTAAGAGATTTTTAATAACAAATTTTTAAATTACATCAAATTACAAAACAACATTTGATAAAATTGTCATTGAATTATGTTTCTATTCTGTGTATTCATCATATTGGATTATTGAAATGTTCTGACGGTTGATGATGATTTTTGTTGATACTTTAAACTGTTTAATTATGAGACAATTTTTGTTTTAGAGGATCAATGTATATAAACTAGTTGTTATTGTGTTTACTTTTCAAAGAAAACAAAAAAAGTAATTTGTAGTGAAGAAAAAGGAAATTAACATACTGATAATTAATTTGTTTACTTTCTGTTTTCTGCATGGAGTAAATCATCGTTGTATTGTTATAGATATATGTTAATAAGAATGATTATGCATAAACAATGTATGTTGTCAAAATTTATAGAATAATAATTCAACAATCTGCGTGTGTATAGATGATTGAAGTAATCAAATCATAATAAGTTTTGGCAAATTCTGTTTAAATTAAGATTTAATGGTCGTGATGATAATAAAGTCCGGTAACCAGATCAATGTTTTCTCAGAAACTAAATATTCTAGCGATGAATCTTTTTCATCAGTTGCGCTAAGCTAATATTCAGGATATATTTTCATCCACATCTTGTTTGATGAATTGTAAACAATTGCTTTGAAAAGTTATTCAAACCCTAATTTATCACATTGACAGTGCATGGAATTAAAATATGCTACAAATATTTTCAGAGAAAAAGTAAAACCGAAAAGTAATACCGAGTAAATTGTAATTTTTAAACTGTGATAGTGATTCTTTAACCAAATTGACAGTGTGTGTCGATCTAATTTTTTTTATGAAATTATATTGTTACTAGTGGACTTCATATTTACCAAGATGCTGAATGATTTCCATAATATACGTTAACTGAGAGAACTATACGCAACATTGTTTGACGTTCAGAGCCTTATATATGAAAATGGAATCATTAAATTGTTAATAATAAATATATTTGTTGTTATATCCCAATGAGTAGAAAAATTGTATTTCTCACGTTCCCTGCCTTAATGTGAGCCACTTCTTCAGAGTAAATAAATAACCGAAATAAATAGCTAAATTATAATTGAGAACGGATGGCTCATGTAGAACCAGGTATATAGGTAGTTCAATGCGTATTTTAGGATGATGATGGCTCATGATGAATATTTAAAGCCTTAACAATAAAACTATTATAAGTTACCATGTCTTAAATATTTTTTATTGCCTTTGTTTATTCTCCTTCATATTTTATTTCATGTTTAACCTAAGCCTATTATCTCAGTTATTTCATTTATTTTAATTATTAACATCCTGAAAAATAAGTTTATATATTTGCAATTGAACAGCTTTGAAAATAAATTCGCTAAAAAGAGAGCACTTTATTGAATCATTCTTTCTCATGGACTCACCTTGATCAGGGATAACTTGATATTGCCATATTCAGACCATATATAATTTTGATTGTACTAAAATATTTAGCATTGTACGGTTTTAACTTATGTGAATTGATTCCGATTATGTTATAGTAAAAATATGTGCGAATAATTTTAAGCTATGAAAATGCAAAGAGAAAGATTGTATAAACATTAATCAATTCATGTCACCATATCAACAAAATGATTGATAACTAATTAGATTACAAGTTTTTCAAGTTAAAAGAAGCAATTTAACATATTTTTTGTGGATGCAAAGTCCCGGTCTTTTGATCGCAAAAGCAAATGCTTCAGCTGCTTCTTAGTTTGACGGTTTCAGACAGATTTGCTAACACGATATATTATTATAAAAGATTGCTCCATATCTACTGTATGGTCCGTTTGCATTCAATTATCTAGAATGGAGCTGTTAACAGTTTCAACTATGCTTCTACTTTATAAGACCGGAAGGTATTCGCAAACACGAACATAAAATATTCTCGAACATTTGACGATATAACGTGCTCCACAAGAGCAACTGAATCGATATATAGGCAGAAAAGGTGGCTAGTCTAGCTAATTAATCCTTCGATCTCGAAGTGTTCATTGGTCATGTTGAATAGTTTTTGCTTTCCTTTAATAATGGTTCTTTGAATAACTCTGTGCAACTTAAACATTAATACTTTGCTGGATACGCCACTTCTAAATTATAGACGTATAAATAGAGATATTTTGGTCATAGTTAGTACTTTCTTTTGCGCTATTTTCGGATAAACGTTTATTTATAAATTTATCAGGATACCTATTTTCTTTTAGAGTATTACACATACTATTTCTTTACCCTTAAATGTATCTGAGCGGCATATGACATTGATTCTGTATTGAAGTGTCTGAATCTAGAGGAATAAAACTAATAAAATTTGAATATTGACTAGTTTAAGTGATTTTCTGTTTAAGGTTTCTTCTTATCTACCACACCTCCTGTTACTTATGTTTATTCTAACAAATAATCTTAGAATTTTACTAAGTAAAAACATATTCATATGTCATCTCAACCTTACCAAATTTATGTTATTTCACAAACAATACGCAATTTACATGGTATAATTCTGAGGAATGTGTTTACCGTAGACCTGACCAATTTTAGATTGTTAATTTATATATACATATACGTAGAACCTTCAGAGAATGTATTGAAAAGAATATTTTTGGTTCATACATCTGTGTTTTGAATAATATCTACTTATAAAAAGATTCGATCTTTCACTATTAATGTATTACCTGATGGATCTAGCTGAAACACATTTATTTTCTGAACGGGATGTTCATAAACATGTGATATCTCGTTTCAATAACGCGTATTTTCGTATTAATAATGACACCAATAATAATAATAAACTTATAACCTGTCACTTTTGTATATTCATTACTAAATACATCTCTATGTTGGATTTGTGGACATTTTTTGTCTGGAGATTTTGTTAACAATACAGTAAGCATTTGATTGGTCAATAGGATTTCTTTTTTTAGTTTATATTCAAAATTCATTCATTTTATCAATTTTCATTTATACTCGTTTTCTATCCGATTTCATGTCATTATCTTTCACTATACATAAAAGAAAAACTTGAGGATATGTTCTCCGTAAAATTCGAAATCGAACCGAATAGCTGTATATTGATTTAAACAAATAACATGTTAGTTAGAACTAATGTATATCAATCTTTCTGTTCAGTTACACGCATTGAACATAGGTTTCCACTCTTTACTTAGTATATAACTAAAATACTCAACTAATGAGTGATTTCTTTTATTATTACTCTCTGTTTATCATCATGTCATATGTTTCGAATTTGAAATCTCAAGCATGTAATTGAAAGACTAGCAACAACAAAAAACATTAACCATAACAATGTACAAGCATGAAGTCGTTTTATTCATTTGGATTATGCTTATTTATTCATTGGATATTGTACACCATACTTTTAGTGAAAGTATTACTGATCAAAGTTATAATCATAAATATAACCGAAAGCATGAATCAATTAATTTGATTAACGGGCTATGGATTAGCAAAAATAATGACAATATTTTGAGTAATAATACTAAACAAATGTTGGGTAGTAAGAAAATTTATTTTGGTAAGTTACTTTTACTATTTCCATTCTTTTTTAAACATGTTATATTCTTGTGTTGATTAATTTTAATGGTTCTACTTGAAACAAAACTTGTTTTTTTCATATCATCGTTGGCATATCAATCTAACAACAGGAGTGGCAATATTTTGAAGATTATACGGTTAACTACTTACAAGTATATTGATTACCTCTGTAAAATTATTCTCTAACACAACATATAAATAATATTCCCCTAGAAGTTAGATTAATTGTAGATATCTCTTTTGATTAATCCTCAACAAAACCACGTACGGCTTTCATTGTTGTTTACTTATAAAGTTATTTTAAAATATCATCAGAAGTGTCGTTCATTATCAAAGACATTAGTTCGATTAGTTCTCAGTAGCTTCTTTGACACAATTTAACTCAAGTATGAAGTAATAGTAATGAACATGTATATCAAATAAGTTTGGGATTGAAGGCCTTTAGTTATAAAATTATATTACTAATGTCACTCATGAATGTATTTTATTAGAGTGTAAAACAAATTCACGGATATTAAAATTGTACTGCATGCTGTCAAACTTATTAATTTGTATTCATGTGATGAGAAGTCACAAATAAGTCCAATCATAAGAAAGCCATGTTAATTATGTGAAAGGTGATGGTACAAGTAACATTTCTTGATTTCATGTGTTTATAATTCGAAATGGATAAATGCGTTAATTGTCATGCGATTAAATAATTTGGTTTCTATCTTCAAACTCTGAACCTGAATAGGTTAAGTATGTATGATTAGATAGATTGCTTGATTTTGTTGGTAAGTTGGTCTCTGATTCTTTCCAATTGAATGATGTGAGATTTTGTAATGTACAACGTGTCTGAACCACATGCTTTTCTGGAACTCATCCCTAGATTATCTAAACATTTTTACGATCAAGTTGAAGAAGTCGAGTAAGGCATGCGCTTTCACTGATGATTTGATTCGTTGATTAACATATCCTACAAAAGTATCATGATCGATCGATTATGACCAAGATATCTTTCAAGCAAATGTTAAGTCATTTAAAGTACCATGACAGTAATAACCAGTGGACATTTGGTTGATCGATTATGAACATTTGCTGACGAACCATAAGCAAAGTACTGATATCTTCAAAAAGGAATGACAGCCTATGATTATAGAATATCATACATTACCATTGTTTTGCTTTCTGAGATGAATAATTTTATATGTTCCTTTAAAGATGATGTCACGCATCAGATAACTTGGAAGACATCTATTAGACTCGACTTAGTTACAAAGGGCAGTTACCTGACAGTGACATTAGATTATTAATGAAGCTTCAAATGGTTAGCAGCGGATCCAGAGGATATATTTAAAGTTCTTAAAACTAAAACAAGACTAAGGGTTATCAGAGGAAACCAAGAGAAGTAAAAGCTTAAAGCGATGTACTTCTGCTCCGGTTGAATAGTGAAAAGTCAGAAATCATTCTCGTCTTTATAGAGGAGCAGGAAAAAATAGCATGATCCAATCGATCATATTTTACGAGTTACAGTTAGTTACTGTATGCCAATGTGTGCCAAGTAAGAAACATATACCTTACTTCAAGTTTCAGTATAATTTGTGGAATAATTTCAAGTAACATTTGTTGAAAAAATCATGAAAAAAATAAACACTATTAGAAGCTCGTCCATTTGTTGCGCCACGCTCTGTGACAACTTTGTAAACTATAACTGTCCATTATATTACGTGACTGCTTAAAAGATGACTCAATCACTGAATATTACAAACACTAAATAATAAGATTATTATTTAGAAGATAAATAATCAGTTTGTTCTGTGCTTTAAAAAAGGTAATACTAATTATAACTACTAGGTTAGTATCTCTTAATCTAACAATAAATACCTTATTCGGGGATAAAGGTTGTTGAAATACGTCAGTAATTTCGTACATCTTTTTCGAAACCGGTTAATCATTTTTACCGAAAATCATTAATGACAATGGTAAATCATAATGAAAAATACTGTCAACTACTTATTGTGAATACATTTTCCGGCTAATGGTATCATATGAACAGGGAAAACGTGTGACAGGTAAACTTTACTTGGTATACATAATCTAGTTAGTGAGTTCTGAAAAATTCTACAGTTTGTTAGATTTATTTTGATAATAATTATTTACCATTTTTTTAATAAACGTATAATACAATGCGTTTGGCGACTGTTATATAGTAGACAGAAACATTGTAACACATTGATCCTTACAAAACGTGACTTATTGATAACCATTGCAAAAAAAACTGTCAAATTTACAGATATTGATGGCAGAAACAGTTGAAAACAAAATATTCGTGTAAGTATAGTAGTCATGGTTATAAAAATTTGTAAATTATGAAATTGTTCACCGATTCCATCACTGTCGCTCAAACCAGTTTAGTTAAATGTTACTATTCATTGTTTGATTTTAAAGTTTTGTTTGTAGATTAGACTTTGTCATTACAGTAATAAAAATGAAAATAATCGTTACGACTATAAATACTCAAATGAATACACCGAAATATATATATATATATATATATATATATTGTTATATCTGACAATCACTTTACTAATTAATTCATTTTTGTATTGGTTGTATGAGTCTTCCCATTGATGTTTAGGACTGCAATTGATTCACTCAAAGTGCCCATTCACGTACACAGGCTGACTAAACTCATTGAGATAATACAATACTTTACGAATGAGTTCATTGTTTAAAGAGTTATCTTATCAATTCTATGATTTTCTTTATTTTTTCTTTTAAAAAAACTCAATAAATTGCATCATGTATGAGTTCAGATGCTAATTAATCATTCAAAACGACAGAAGTAGCGATTTAGATCCTTTCTGAAGTTATATGGAGATCATCAGTATGAGGTTGTTGAGATTGTTGAATTTTTTTTGAGATCATGAATATCTTTATTTATCTCATTGACTACTGTTATATTTCCTCATGAAGTATTTTTCACTAACTTTTCGTCAAATTGTTTGGAAGATTTTTAGCATATTTTCAGCTGTCAAGAATTGATATTTATTGCTTATTTCTAATATAACTATCCAAAACTTTAATGCAACGTCATTTGATACATATATACAGACATTTACTAGGTGCTATATTCTTCAATAGAATTCACGAGTATATAAGATGCTTATTAACATTATTTATTTGTGTATTGTAGAAAGATTTAAAATATACATTACTCCTTGTTCAGCATTTATCCATATGATAAACCTGACCATATTTTCGTAACCATTTAGTTTAGATTGCAGTATCCCAAACTTCGAGCGGTTCAACAGTATTTAAGGTATCATTTAATGGTTAAATTACTAAATTATAAAACTAGTTATTATTGACTTTATTTGAACTGCCAATGATAGCATGAATGAGAACGGTTACTGATCCATAAGCAAAGACGGATGGTGTCTATCAGTGGTATACAGGACGCGCGTTTTGTCCTATTCGGAAATCGTCATTTGGATGTACCTGTGTTCCAGAGTTGATACTCAAGCAATTTTGAGTCAATTCGCACATGATGCACATATGCCAATAACAGACTGATCAGTTACAGTCCTAAACATCATGAGGAAGATTCAAACAAACAATGCAAAATGAATCCAAACTTGACCCCATTTCACAAGCTAGAGCCTATTAGGACTTAGTAGCTAAATGGATGAGGCGATGGCGTTTGAAGCGAACGTTATTGGGTTCAAGTCCCGGAGTGCTCACCAACTCTGGGATTCAGATACATCCAGCTGACGTGTCCCAAAAGGGACGAAACACTCGTCCTTGATTCCACTGCTAGCTAGCGTTTATTACTAAGAGTAATGAAATGGAAATCACTAGTAGATAAAGAATTCATATGGAAGTATTACAGCATTCATAGGTTGATGATCAGACAGCAAGCCCAATGTAATTGATAAATGAATGATTACAAAACATTAACTTCAAATTACGAATTATTGAAAACTTGTTTATTTAACTTTAAAAAGTCATGTAAGTATAAGGGTGACATTCAAGATGAAGTGAGAATAATGTAAAAACGATTATGGTTCCAAAATTCCCCTTTAAGAAAATTTTTAAAACAGTCCTCATTGTAACTTATTCTGCTATAAAGGTAAAAAAGTCCGATTATTTTCTGAAATGAATTATTTTAATCATTATATGTGATTTGAAGGACTGGTAGAAGAAAACAGGATTTTTTTCAATGTCCCACGATTTATTATCTGATAATTCAATCAAATATTCTATGCGATTTAATACACTAGTAACAACTTCAGTCACTTAATCTATATTCATGTATTGAGTTATTTGGTTAGTGGTTTGACTTTTGAAGTATAACTAGCTTTGATTGTTGAAATGAAGTTATTCACTATACTCAATGAAATGACCAGCTTCATCGTGACTATATAGAACTGTTGTTACTACTGTTTTCTAAGAACTCACATCTAATGTTTTTACTTAAAACATCCTAATTACATAAGTAACTTCAGCATTTTAACCTACTTATCCTTCGATTAAAAAGGTTTTAATGTTGTATCAGTGATCGTGTACTTATTTCATTATTAGTTGTATTCATTACATAAAATATCTATCACCAGTATTGGGAAAAACAAATCACTTTACATTTTTACACTTACTTTTTGAGAGTGAACATCAAAATTCTATGGGAATAGATGTGTTATACTTAAAAGTTTCAACTTATCGTTTTTATGAAACAGCAAGATTTCTTTCAAGACAATCGTTCCAGAGTTAATCGGAATTAGTTTTTATTAAAACATAGTCTAGACTGTGAATATATGACATAAGAATGTGAATTTGTTGTACAATAAAGAAGAATATCATTTTAAATGATTAATACTCAGTTTATAATAAATAAACCATAGTTACTGTAACCACCCAAAAAGTAAACAAGTATAAATTGGCTAGTTATTAAACAATCAAATCTTTAATAAGTTATTTATGGCCAATTGGAAAGCTATTATTATTATTATTATTGTCATTATTATTATGAATAAGAAAGTAAATGGAAATGGTTAACTGAGGTCTAGGAATGAATTAAACGTGGTTTTACGTCAGTAAATTAAAATTAAAATACAACTTCATTTTCAAATTAAAAAAAACACCAAGAGCTTGATGCTTGAAAACTAAATTTTGAGTAGATCTGTGATGTTTTGGGTCTGGTTGCTTCTTGATCTATTTGTTGAATTTTAAGAAATTTTCCTAATGTATTTTATTGGTGAGATATCTATAAAATGCATATCGATACATGTTCAGATGTTATATTGATCGGTGAAATGAATACTAATCTCAATAGTGAATATTACTGAAAAAGTTTATATTTCAGTAGTGAAATATAATAAAATGCTAAACAGTAAAATGTGATTGGTTTTGTTTAAATGATGTTGTTTCTCCAAAGCTTATAAAACTGAGTAAAGATACGTTTGAAGACGTGAAGACTATTTATTAAATCAAAGTAATATTTATCATATTTACTATCAGTATTCAATAAGACTAATGATTGTTGTGTATCTCACAGTCATGGTAATGGCTGATCATAACCTGAGGAATAATTCACCGTCTGAATTGATGCATCATTAGTTCACATGTACAAAAGAAAAGCATTTACTTTAATTACAGATAGAAATCTGTTTAATTTTAAAAGCAATGATTAAATGAACATTATTAATGAAAATCTGAGTTTCTAGTTATGCAAACGTATCCTGGAGTGATACTATAATTATCCTTTCTTCAATAACAAATAAAGAATAACCAACGAAATAAAGTTTCTCTTTGACGATGTAGTGTACTAAAGCTGTACAATCGTATCTATAGTGATTTAAAAAATATGAGTCTGTTGAAAAATAAAGGGAAATTAAGTCTTAAATTGTTTGGAGATACCAAAGTGGGGTTGCATAATGACTAAGAGTTTGAAGAAGAATAGGTGGATGATAACAATTTACGGCTCATGAGTATGAGATATATTTGTCCACATAACAGATATGACGGAGAAGTAAACGAACTTGGAGACGATCTGAATTGGATAGTGAATCTAAAAAAATAGATGTAATAACCGGTTAATGATTAAAAACGTAAAACATTATGATGATTATAATAATAATGAAAATGGAAATCACACCGAAAACGGTATTAAAGTAACAGAAGTATAAAAGATTGCACTTATTACTTTAACAAGTAGAGTTCAGGCTTTAAGTGATGAACTGATATAGCTTCCGAAGTGTACGAGTGGTCAACTTGACCTCCCTTCAATCCTGCTTATTTGACTGCATAAAAAATCCTGAAGGATGATTCTCTTAGAATAACGTGCCTAGAGGTGATGAGATGTTCGTGTTTAAGCCACTGATTATAATGATTTCTCCCTAGATAAACCAGGTCAGATATTGCTGAGAGATGTGTATGGAAGGTATTAGCTTTATGCAAATTTGGCGCTACATTTTCACCATAGCTTTTTGATATATGGTTAACTTAGAACAAAACATTCACAAAGAAATATTTTCTGTTTTTCAAAAGAAATAATTGATTCAAACTTTTATCTTTGATAAAAAATATTTTTATTCATGATCTGACACTTAGTCTGTTATTTTAATGATTTATCTAAAAATGTTCAATTCATTGACTAAAACCAGTTAGTTCTTGATCAGATTGTTAGCTGTTGAGAAATGATTTTATAAACATTACTTACCTGTTCAATTGACTCAAAAACATCATTGATCCGAAACTTCTTTTTGGATGATATATTTCAACAATTTGATAATACATCTAATTACGAAATCATTTCTACATTGAACTCCAATATTAAATAAAGATTAGTAACCTTTAAGCTGACTCCATGCAAGATTCTACTCATAGATATTCCTCTATAAAAGAGAATGTTTAATGAAAGAATAAAACGGGAGATCATTTATTGGTTCAATGTGACATTTGTTCATGATAACATTTGATTGTAGTTACTCAGTGTAAAATCTTTTTTTTTACTGTCTTAGTTATATATGATACGTGTTAACTAATCACCAAATACCAGTAAAATCTCTATATAAATGAGTGAACTTAGCTAAAATTGTTAGGTTTTTTTGAAGAGGGAAAACAATTCATTCGGTACTTTATTTCCTTGCTCAAGTCATGCTTGATTTTTTACATGTTTTGAGTTTAGTTTTGAGGTAAGAATAATGATCCAAATTAATAAATGTGGCAATCAATAATGTAAAATGAACTCTGTAAGTAAAAAATCATGTAATAGTTTAGCGTTACATTTTTGGTTTTCTGAAATAGCAGATTGTGAAATATCTTTTTGGTAATAATTGCAATATGTTGAAGTGTTTACTTAGTAGATGGATTCTATTTGATTATATAAGAGTATGATATTCAAAGAAACATTCCTGATAAAATAAACAAATGTGTCTAATTGTTAATCTGATAAGAAGTAAATGCACGAGTCTCCAGTATTACGGTATGTCATCTTAAAGGAAAGTGTTTAATATTACAATTTATTTATGATCTCAAGATTTTTAGCGGACATTAAAAGTTATAAATGTATTTGCGATTGATTGAAGGATAGACACATTGTAGATTATTTCATAATTTGTTATTATCCTGTAAAATATATACGAAAAACAACTTTGCATACTTGGCTTTTAGCCACAAATATTGTCTGAAGGATTGTTAAACCACATGTCTACTGAAATTAATCTTAACAAAGTGAGATTTGAACTTATAATTCAGTGGCTTAAAGTTGATCACTTAAACCATTAAGCTAATACTTTACAATATCTCTAAGCAAGTAAAGTTGTATACTTACATTAATTCTGGGGAAGGGTAATGTGTATTTCAAAATCACTTCACAAATCAGGCAGTAACTTCTGTTACTACAATTAAAAATCAATGTTTCATGTATCTGATGTTTGAATATAAGTATTATTTGTTCTTTTGATTGTTTTATTCTTAAAACTAAAAAAACTTTGGTAATTGTAATGTATGAATGTATTTAATCATATTCGACGCCTTATTTTCAATTTAACAACGTCAATTAGAATCTAAAACAATATCTTTAACAAGGTTTTTTTTCAGGGCAGATAATTGTTTAAATGAAATCCATAATTATGTTGTTCTCACTTACATTTTCAACTGCAAATGTTAAGCATGGCAGATCAATTTCACATAAATTTCACTGTAGTATGTCAGTAAATACAGAGTATGTATTATAGGTATCATTACCAAGGTTTGCCTTGATAATTTCGAATAAATTGAGCATTGAGTAGATTGTTATCAAGACATTAATATATTTGTAATATCTCAATGAGTAGAAAATCAGATTTTTTGACATTTCGTGACTTGATATGAGCCACCTCTTCAGAGAATAAATAACCAAACATTTCTTGTTGTTCCGTTGTATTATTTAAACTTGGATTAATTTTGATTTGGCTATTTTTTCTCTGAAAAGGTGGCTAACACTGAGTCACGAAACGTCGAAAAATTTGATTTTTCTACTCATTGGGATATTACAAATATTTTTATTTATTTAGAGTATAAATTATATTACTCTTATTTCATTTCTTTTGTCACGCAGAAAATCTGGTTTCTAAACCAGATAAAGACTATTTTTACGTAACTTTTCATTTTAAAGTAAGGTTATATTCTAGTGAACAGGAACTCGAGCATGGACAACCGAATGTATTTGAACACAAAATTACGAAACATCGCACTAAAATCTGAGGACCATACAATCAATAGTTAGTTTGCAAAATATCAATCAATTGTCTCAAACATGACTGTTCCTTTTGCAAATATGAGTTCATCGTCTCAGATTTTATTGTTCATGCATTTTCATACCAATGGCTCTTCGTTCACGTTCTTTCCCTCTCGATCTTCCACTAAAATACATTCTTCGTTTGACCATCGTTATATACTACTTATTGGGATATAAGTAACTCACACCACAAAATCACATAAATTCAAACGTTTTAATACTATGAAATAAATTTACATTCAGGCATATTGTATAGTTAATCCAGGTACAATAAAGATTAAAATAATTAGACTAGGTAATCTAAACCGTTTAACATTGATTATAAAAATGTTCACTTTGGGCTCACAATACGAATTGTGAATAGTTTACTTTTAAAAATTTCTCTTAGATAATTTCCGGGCAAATTTAAATTTTATAGTTTAGCAATAAATTATATGGTAAATTATTATTAATATTTATGAAAGACATTTCAATTTATATTAGTGGGATATTATGGGATAAAAATGTTTTCGTCAATTGGTAAAACTGCTTATTGTAATCTATTCGTTTATTTAGCACAAATTTAAAAGACCAAGGAATTCACATCAAGATTTAACTGATACTTCATAACTTAGTTTTCATTGACTTCACAGGTGGTATTACTTTGGTGATAAAGATTTCATTATTGTTATTACTATCATTATTATTATTAGATTTATTCAGTATTATATCTTTGATACAATATAGAATTCTCAGCACAAAATATTTCAGAGTTTCCATCCCTTATTTCTTGATCGATATTGTCGATAAATATTGAGTGATTGCCGGTTAGAAATTAGGATTACAAAAGTCAACATCCGAATAATATTCAATGCATATTGCCAGACAGCTTCAATTGTACATTTATGTAACTCGTACAGTGAAAGGTCGTAAATTTTTCACAAACACACTTGAATAGGTTATTCAATTAATTGACATAATGATTTGTTAAAACAAACAAAGAAACAGATAACTTATTAAAATATCAGGAACAGGTAGGCCAGATATTTTAGCAGGTCGACAAAACACCTAATTTGATCAATATTATACATGTATTTTCACTGAATGTCTAAGAACCATCACATAACCATTACACAACATCCTATAAAGAGATAAATATTAACAGTGAATATGGAAAATGTTCGCACAATATCATGAATAAGTTAAAATTAGAAATGTATGGTTAACCCTGTTTTCATTGGTTGTCTAACCAAAGTCAGTTAAAAATGTGAAAATTGAAACGTTTATATTCTAATACATATAGAACTCATCAATTACCAACTCATAAGATGAGATTTCATTAACTTTACTTGATCTACTCTATTGTCTACAGAACATTACATTTTTTAGTTATGAAAGGTACCTGGCTAAATAAATATATTTTGTTTTGTTTTTTCCTAGTTAAAACACCAACAAATATCACAGTACAAGAACATGCGAAACATATTCGTTTTGACTGTCAAATAAATGAAAGGGTTAATATTTTATCATACAAATGGTAAGTATTAAATCATATTTTATTTCTGTAAAAATTGTGAACGCGATGACAGCATCCGTTTTGGTATATCTTCTAACTGTAAAAATTGTTATAATAATCGTAATCATTATCACTAGCCACTCTAAAACACTGTCAATCCTTCAACGTGCTACAGTTTTATTATGACAGAACAAATAAAGCTAATATCAGTCAATAATTGTAATTATGTGGTACCAGAAATTGAATATAAAGTTGTTTTATTTAGAAACTGGTTCAATATTATTTTCAATATTATGTTTCTTTAAATTCACGTCAATTTTTCAGACAATAGTTGGTTGTACGTTCTTATTACCATTTATATAAACATTATATCGATGGCTGTTATATGTTAGAAGTGAGATAAACATCATAAATGGAATTACGTAATCCTGGCTCTATATTGTAAATTGACGGACGTTGAAAATGAGGATCACCAAATAATAAAAATTTTGTCAAGGAGGGTTTTTTGGAGATCGTAGTAACTTAATAGTTGAGTTAAAGCTGGACCAGCATGGAAAACCTGAAAGTACTGGAAAATCATTTCGTCCTAGTATGGGACTCGTCAGCAGTGCGCATCCATGATCCCGCCTCCGGGATCATTTTTTTCAACATTTCGTTATAATGAATCTGTTAGCTAGAACATACGAATTTCATATAGCTGTTTGTTATGTCGATTTTTTAAAAATGTATATGAATACATTTCAACGAGGTTTCAGATTATCTCATTAATGAATAACTCAACCAATTTAAAAGTCATTACCTTTAGTTATTACAGTTTATAAAAGAAATATGTATTGTGAATTTCTGACTTTCTTTATAGGTTAAAAAATAAAGTAGATATAAATCTACAACCAGATATTCAACATCGTTATCAAATTTTACAAAATGGTAGTTTATATCTTACGCAAATTAATCGTAATGATACTGGGATCTATACATGTCAAGTAGCTTTCAAATATTCAAACAGTCAACATAATTACATGAAACCTTTGGCAACTGAACAGAATGACAATAATCAAAGACAAATTGATTTCATATCTGAATATTTACGCAATCGTGAACATGGATATAATGAAGAACATGAAAAAGTGAAACAGAATTTAGAAGCATCTGCCTGGTTAAATGTTCAATGTATGTTAGTATGGTAATCATTGAAATTTTGAAGTATTATTTGTTGTTTGACTGAAGAAAAATGGAATGGAAAATTGTATCCTTAGATAAATTTTATGAAGTGCAGACAGATAAATATCAGTGACCATTAGATTTAGCAGTATCAATCAAATTATCTTTCAAATAGACAGCAACTAGACAGGTTTAATTCGCTATTCAGTATAAAGCAGCACAAGATTACATCTAAGATCTATTATTATAATTAGATATCTAATTTGTTTGGAATTTAATGCTTGCACGTATATTATTTATTTATTTGAGCACATAAATATTGATACAAAGGGCATCGAAAACATATGCGCCACACAAGTCACTTGATTTGTGTGTGGGCTGTGATACTACTCAGGTGCTCAGACCGAAGTACGTGGTTTTCTTAGGGGGCCACGTCCGGAGCTTTCGACATGAAGGTCTGATCCACAAGGCAGTGCAGCAACGTCATGAGATGCAGTCCCATGGTAGCCGGTGACCAATAATTGGTTCATACATCATTTGTTCTCTCGGAATTCTGGAGCCTATATGCACCATCGTTTCAGAATCAGGGTTTTCCAACTTCCCTAGGTGGATCCTCCATATCCACCAATCCAGATAAAGCACCAGACATTCGCTTTTTGTCTTCTCAATTCCATAAACAACACCCCCACCACGAGAAGGCAGTAAATAGGACTTCTCTAGTAGTAGCTGTATCTGCTTGGCCTAGTGAGAGCATTTCCAGAGGGAGAGTTAACTCTCCTCACCCTCGGTCGTATCATGGCGTTTGAGAGCAAGTATCAGTGAAATGTGTATTATAAGTACAAATAACGTTGTATGAACAACTTTTTGAAGTTTATTATTCAGTTTAAATTTCAAAACGATAATCATTCATTGGCTAATATATGCTAGAAAGTTCTACTTTCATAGTTGTCTGATAAATTGTAGTAATTCATAGTATAAATAATAAATAGAATAGAAGGAATATAATTTTCTTAATCTAATTATTTACCTAATTAAGTTTAATTAGTAAACTATATACATCGACCAGCATAGACAAATTGCTTTGTATTATGAGTTACTAAGAAAAAATATATTTGCAAATTATGATTGCTTTTATTAAAACTAATTACTAATATAATGATTTTGATGTATAAGGTCATTAGTTAGATGGTTAGTAACATATATCAAATTATATCAGTTCCACTGTTGAGAAAAAAATAATAAACTAAAGAAATAATCATCTTCTTTAGAGTCTAGACAGTCTCAACTTCTAAATCTACCATGGAAATCTTAGTAAGAAATTATCACGAATTTATTTAATAATTTGGCTAAAGGTTTAACAAAATGGTTTTCAAGACAGAATGTATACTCAAAGATCTTGATGGAAAAAAGTGATCGAATTGGATAACTAAACTAGAAAATTGACTACACCTGGTTACATACATATGCAGAAAACTATAATAGTTGGGTTTTTTTTCTCATACTCCAAAGGAGTTACGAGTCTAGACTAAATGGTCATTCGTGATTGTAATAGTTTTCCAATCTATAATCACGTAATGAAAATAACCTTGGTGTGTTTATTTTTTCAGCATTAATAGATTAAACAATTCACATAAATGATTCACTTCTAACAACATCCACTAAATGAACTACCGAAAATTTCTTCTAACTTCGTTTGATGTGATTCAATAGAACTTGTAACATCTCTGAATTGGTTCCATGACTTTAAAAATCTTGAAAAAAATAAGATAACTACGCAAAATAGTTAGTTTTTGGGTTTGTATATTATGAATTACTCTCTATTATTTTTATAAATTATGTTAATACAATAATAATAAACCTACATATATTTTTTATACAAATAATATAGTAGTTCAACTATGAAAAGGCAAATATATTATATTTTTAAGAAACAATACAGATTTCTGAAAGATAACAATGTAAATGAATAAATGCCCTCCAGTAAAGCTTTCTATTAAGAACTAAGATTATGAAGGATTATTTCTTTGATATTATTCAAGGTATCCTTTATCATAAACACGTAAAAGTTGGAAAGAATTTGATTTAAAAGAAGCTTAATATTGATTATAATTATTATTAATTATTTATTCTCAATAGTTTAAATCATGAGTCAATTGAGGCTAGACAACCATGAAAAACCTGGAAGCACTGGACGGCTGTCTCGTCCTAGTATGGGACTCCTCAGCAGTGCACATCCATGATCCCGCTCCCCGAGAGATTCAAACCCAGGACCTATCAGCTTCGCGCGCGAGCGCTTAGCCACTAGACCATTGAGCCGGCAGGCATCCAACGGTATTAATGTTTGACTGCAGCCAGTCCATGATATTGTGCCACCTTACACCATTGTCTTCAGCGAGCTGATATCTCACAAAAGACCTGGTTGAACTCCATGGTCACGGCTTCTCACTAGGACTCCAGGAAATGCCTCTTGAAGTCTGTCACTAGGGAGCAGATGATTATTATCAGAAGGGTTTTCCATGGTGTTCTAGCTTCAATTGACTCATGATTTCATCTATTGAAATGACTAAAATCTTCACAAAAACCCCTCTGATAATTACCTAATCATTTATTCAGTATCTTACATAATGTTTGATATCAGTTTATGAGGAAGTCAATGGAAAGCATGATAAAATATTGTGTATTATGTAATGATTATGAATTCGTTGGTGTGTGTTACCTAACAATTGATATTAACCTGTTAATATCGATACCCTAAAAAAATTCAGCTCCTTTTTCTAGTTTATTATTAAATCGGTTTCATCAATTTGTATTTTATATCCGAGTCATGAACGCTAAAAAACGATACTCTAATCAGCGTCAAAATACTGATGTTTCACTGTACTGATATCATTTGGCGCTTACTTGATTCAACATTATACCTATATAAAATGATCAATTTCATTTTCTTATGATATTTCTATAATTAGTTATCTTGGGGCTTACTTACTTACAAACTTACACCTGTTACCACCGAATGGAGCAAAGACCGCTCACCAGCATTCTCAAAACCACTCTGTCCTGGACCTTCCTTTCTAGTTCTATTCAATTATTGTTCATTCTTCTCATGTCTGTCACCGTTTCTCGGTGTAATGTGTTCTTTGGTCCTCCTCTTCTCCTTTGGCTTTGAGGATTCCAAGTCAGGGTTTGCCTAGTAACTCAGTTGATTGCTTTCTTCAATGTGTGTCCTATCTACTTCTGGCGCTTCTTCCTGATTTCTTCCTCTTCTTGAATCTATTATCTTGCGGCAATCTCAGTATTCTCCCAGAGTACACTTCAACGCATGTTGACTATTGTTTGAACAAGTATAGTGGTGGACACTCGCTTAACTATCAGATGCATTATCTTCAGCCTATAAATTATTTTGCTATTCATCACTAACTATTTCCTGTACATTTTTAATACAAGCGTGATTATATCTTTATCTGCCTATCTGTTTATCGTAATAAATGCATAGATATATTAACTAAATCGACCACTTATTCGGCGTTTCATTCCCGAATCAATTCACATGTCATGTATAATGCATACTTTCTACAGTCTTTGTATTTCATACATGTGGTCTAGTGAATCAATTCATGGAAATATATCTATCCCCAAAATTATTTGGTAATCGAATTATTAATATTACTTTATCTTTGGATATACGTAAAATTAACTGGGATTTAAATCTAATGGGATTCAGAGACAAGTACCTGAAGTTCCTGCTGATGATGTCATTCATAAGAACGATGGAAGATCATGATCAAACCATCCAGCTCACAGAACAAAACTCTATCAAAATCATCCACCTGAGCCACAAATTTTTCCCACCATTACAAAGTTCAATTCAAAGACGTTATCACTTAGATAAAATTTAATTATAATTGAGAATAGAATAACTAAAGCATCTTTCTCTAAATGTTTAAATGAGATTTGTTACTTTATTAATTGTGCTTTATTATATTAGTGGCATAAAATTAATGTTTGTCTAATCAAAATTATTGTAATTCTTTCAAAATAAGTTATGAATCAAAATAGTATTTTGATAAATCTGCTTCATTCTGTATCATTTGAGAACTTTCTTGACATAGATGACGAAAATATAAAAAAATTGACTTGGAGTAATTCACTGTATTTGGCCAATTTCCCTAGTATTATGGCTTAAATAAATTTATATTGGCTGCAGTACAAGAAACAATTTACCTACTGTATTCAACGTGCAAATGATACGAATTACTCATATTTGTATGACAATTAAGGAACTATAGTTTGATGTTTTAATTTATGTTGGGCCCCACTCTAATGAAAACATTTTCACTCCTTTCCTCTTGCGATTCTCAAATCTAGCGTCTAATAATATTGATAATTCCGAAAATAATTTTGGTGGTTATTATTGGTTATATAAATGGTTATATATATGGTTGATATAAATCCAATAATTTGTGAGATGACTAACATTTTGATAACAACAAGCTATTGTAGTCATACTATCACTGCTTGGGATTGAAGTTCATGTGTGGTCGTAGCCATAGAAAATTTGTTTCTCCGAAGGCTAGTTCATGTTGTATTTTTGCCCCTGAAATCACTGAAGAATTCATTCAGAAGATTTGAGGGGGAAACGTTTTGCCATTCATGTTAACTAGTTTTATCGTAACCAGAATTTAACTGGTGTATTAACAATCAATTTTAAATTCTGTGATTGTTAAAAATCGAAGAAATTCACAACATACAGGCTTGATTGAGAGATTTAAGATAAGTCTAGGCTGAATCTGATCATTTAACAGACTGATTTTAACTGCAGGTAAACTAAAAAGCAGAAAGAACAAAATTTCTGTTTTGCTTTATTTCAGCACTTTTTAGCTTCAAACCGCCAAAGTACCATCATGAACTGAACTCAAGAGATTTAATTTGGTAATAAACATGCTGTGTTTAAGCCACCGAGATGATATCCAGCAATATATATTTTGAAATTCATTCAGTTCATTATATAGTGAAATATCCTTCACTCTAGTTAGTGAGTAACACACTCACCAAGGACACACTCAAATTAGGATCCCTTTAGAATATCTTTACAAATTGTAATGTTTTAGTGTCAGATTATTTGACACGCATATAGATTTTGGAAACATCATACAACAAATAAACTATTTGAATAAACTCATGACCGTTTCGAATTGTGAACAATATAACTATTCGGCAAATGTAGTGTATTTAGTGACATTAAAACCATTTCAACAGACAGTGTATTCGTTCTCATGCATTTATGATGTACATTGTCGTGATTCATCAACAGAAAGTAATTAGATGTTTACTTGGGATCAATATAACTCTTTTTCAGTTTCGTTTCTTTGAGATAATCAATGAAGTATTTCATTTTATTTATAAAAATGTAAATTGTGTAGAAAGTTACTCAGTTTTACCTTTAAAGTTCTTGAAAAAGTCACTTATTTTCTGAAACATTCAGCATTGAACCAGATTCTTTTTGTGTAATTTGTATACGGTTTTAAGCATTTGGTCCATATTAGTTTTACAATATAATGGGAAACAAATCAATGAATATAACAAAGATCTCTCTCTCATAATCTCAAACAATAAAAACTCTATCATTAAATGTTGGTGAAAATTTGTTATTGTACTTTTCGCACTAATTAAGTTACTGTACTCACTATAACACTTCAATTTAATTCGTTTATCAACATTAATGCTATTAAGCGTAAAATTGTAAATGCTGTGAATATCATAAATATATATATTAAACTTTGTTTATTCATGTTAACGCCTATTTAAGCTGAATATATTGTGTTGATAACAGGGAATTAAATCAAATTTGTAACAATAATTATGAAAGTAAATGTAAAAAAAATGGTAAATTTCATGTAGCCTACTATATCAACATTCAAAAGTCGAAATTCTTTCTCATGATACATAATTAGAGTAAACAATAAACCAAATAAGACATTTTCATCCACATACAGTTTAGTGATTTTAGTCATTATTGTTCCTTTCTATTCTACATGGATATTGGTTAATGTTCTGTTGACTTAGTTCCGATCGAAATTCTCACACTTCTTTAGAAAAAAAATATTGATAATTTATTTTTAGAACAAATTCAGTTTAATCAATTAGAATGTGAAACTTTTTAAACTGACTGAAGATGGTTTATCCAAAAATTACATACTAATATTGTAGTGAAGGAGAACACCGGTGAAGACGACCGAATAATATTTAGCATGACATTACAGAGTTACTTGGTAACATAGAAAAACTATACTATAATACCTAGTTTGCGAAATTTTCAATAATTGTCTCGGACTTCATTGTTCTTGCATTTCTATACTAGTTGCTTTCTATTCCTGTTCTTCCTTTCTTGATTTTTTCAATCTTCTACTGCCAGACATTACATTCCTGACACCCGTTATATGCAACTTGTGTCAACGTAAGTAGCACGCACCACAGTATGTACTATTGAAATATAAGAATCGTGGATATGTATATTACAGTGTTTTAGTCACAAAAAAGTAATAATAAACCGTATGATTGATTTACCAAAAAGAAATTATTGATTTACTGGTTTCATCTTAGTACAAGGCAATGTATGATCAGTTTGACTGATCAAATTGTTTGTATCTACCTTTTGAACTATTACTAGAACCATAAATAAATGGAAATATGAAATCTTAGTGTTCATTCTATTTGACAAATATACTTTTACAGTTGTTTTTTAAAGTTTGTCATTTTGATATTATTATTTAGATAAATAACATTTCATTTTTAAATTACAGACATTCCAAATATTCAACTTAACAACTCTATAAATCCAATATATTTGGGTAGAAATGGTCCAGGACGTATTCCATGTATTGTTGATGCAACACCTTCTATTGATTTAATTGAATGGCGTAAATTAGTAAATTCATCAATAAAAGCATATTCTAATGTAATAATTAATAATTTTCAACAAAATTCTAAAACTATGGGTACAATTTTACCAGTTGAACAACTTTTAAGAGATGAGAATACCAGTTCAGTAAGTATAAATTGAGTTTTTATGACAAACATAATGATAAAAATGTTAATTCCTTTATCTCATTGATCTTAATAATTATCTAATATTTAAAGATCAAACTTCTCCGCAATATGCTATAGTTAAGGAATGATAAAAATGTTTCCCAAATGTATATTTAGGCAATAGCCATATGTGAAGATGTGAAGTAAAAGGTAAAGTACGTACTGAAGGATCCTATAATTGATTTGCCAAATAGTGTGATATGCTTCAGATTACTGAGTTTATGTTAAAATAATATGTGTGTTCTCTTTTGTTTAGCAAAACTTAAACTCATATACGGCGGCTTTCTTAAGCGTATTTGAGACCTTCATTTGTAATAGAGCTTCTTTTTTTATATTTGTTTGGAGGAATAATGGTGTAAACGAACTGTATTTACTCATGAGATATTATGAAAGATTGACAATCTATGTCTATACCAAATTTTGGAAGTCTCAGACCGAAATACTATTCTTGTTGATCAACTCTTCTCTTTGTATATTCTTTTAAAAAATAAAGGATTAACAAAATTCATAGGTTAAAAGTATTTGATGAGTAAAATAATAGATGTTCCGCCTAAGCTGTTAGTCAACTTACACTATTAAAAAGAATCTAGAAATACTGACTATTGAGTAAAATTTTATAGAATATAGTTTTCCGATGATTACAATCTAAATGTATTTTAAAATGAAATTTACTGAAATATCGTATAATTGATAGGGAGAACTATCTACTGTAACAAAACTTATAGCAATCAGTTTAGCTATTATTATTATTATTTATTACTACAGTCTTACATCAATATTTAATTTTTCCAATGACAAGGGATTATGCCAACAAAAATGAAATATTCGTCATTTCGAGGGTTGACAAAAGTTCCTTACTCAGTCACCATTTTAACATTAACTTTCAGATGTTACTGATCAAACTCCATCCTGTACTTCATTAAAGTACATTTATTGTTTATTCAATTGAATAATTTTGAGACAACAATATTTGCTTATTACACAATAGACAAGCTTTATGATTAAATCATCCTAGTGAAAAAACGAAAAATTATTATAATATATGTGGTTAGTCAATCATATTTATCATTTTAGCTTAAACAGTTATGCTTTTTATCAGGCGAAGTTTTGAAATAGCTGTGAACGTACTTTTTATATTACCGTAGTGATTATTCGAAAGGGTTTGTAGCTTGAACTGATTTTATTATATAGCAATTGTCGAATTTATTGGAAAGGAGTACATATTACAATATTATTAAACATATGTTCATTCATGTTTGTTGAATAATGAGCACGTTTTGTTACATAAGTATAAAGTATCTTATTGTCCTATATTACATCACTTGATTGCATAGATCTTTTAAAAAGAAACATTCTTTCTCACAGTTCATTGATATTTATCACGCACCAACGCTTATATTCAGTATTTATTATATTTGTGACACGTATTATCTGAAATTATTCTTAACCTATATGAAATTTTTTCAATAGTTGGGATCATGAGTCAAGTGAAGCTAGCCCACCATGGAAAACCTGGAACTAATCAACCTCATACTAATCAATATATGCTCACTAGTGACTGGCTTCAAGAGGTATATCCTGGAGTTCTAGTAAGAAGCAGTGACCAATGGAGTTCAACCGGGTCTGTTGTGAGCCAGTAACTCACTGAACAAAGTGGTGGATGTGTCGCCCAATTTTGTGGACTAGTTGAAGTTAGACATTAACACCGTTGGATGCTGGCCGGCTCATTGGTCTGGTGGTTAAGCGCTCGCGCGCGAGACTGATAGGTCCTGGGTTTAAATCTCGCGGGGAGCAGGGTCGCGGATAAACACTACTGAGGAGTCCCATACTAGGATGAAACAGCCATCCAGTGCTTCCAGGTTTTTCATGGTTGTCTAGCTTTAATTGATTGATGATCTCAACTATAGAAATAACCCATATAAGTTTCAATGCACAGAAAAAGATTCAATGTTGAATAATGTATAGTTTCTGAATAACTCTTAGTTGAGCATTACATTTAATTTTTTAAAGTAATTAATTTAGTTCACATGTCACGTTTCAATTAATTACGCTGTTAAATATAATGATTTGGTTATGTACATTTTACGGCAAGCATCTATATATAATATCAAACTAAACTAATTCATAGCCTCAGTGTATCATACAATGCTAATAATATTGAACAATTTGAAAAAAACCGTCATTTCATTATTGAAGTGTGTTTATTTATGTAAAAAATATATGTAGCATAACTTTATTACATTTCATTTAGCGGTTTCATTTAAGTGTCAATAAAAGTACAAGTTATTCAAAACAGTATACATGTGATGTCTTATAAATTAGGTACAGAAAAATCATCCGGTGTTGAATGTGAATGCTCAAAGCTATACTTATTGAAAATTTCATTGAAATCAATTTACTTTGTGGATTGGTTGAAGCTAAACATTAACACCGTTGGAGGTTAAGCGCTTGCGCGCGAGACCGATAGGTCCTGGGTTCAAATTCTACGGTCGCAGGACTGTAGATATGCACTGTTGAGGAGTCCTACACTAAGACGAAATGACTCACGAATCTAACTATTAATTATTAGCAGTTCAAAATACTAATTAACTAAAATAGCATATTGACTACAAATAATTTACACAGTACAATTAAGTTTAATTTAAGTAGATAATTACGATTTTCAGTTCTGTTGTAAGTGGAATTAGGTTTATGTAATTCATACAACGAAATTTCGAGATCACATTCATCACTTTCTTATATCAATTCATGAATATTTAAAAAGCAGAAAACAATGGATACTTGTTTCACTGTGATTTGAAACTAGCACATTAACAATTTACATTAATGACTTTAGTCAGTAATAAAATGTCATATTTAAATCAAAATAAAGTCAGAAAAATAAAACTTAATCAAATGAACAAAACCTTTAGAGAATTTAAAAGGTAAACGAATGAATTTTTTCAGTTCGATATTCTTCATAATTTATACTTTTGTAGTCTTTCACTATTTATTGGTATGAATGGGATAATGTAAAAGAAAATGATGGTGGATTTTATCAATGTCGAGCTCGTAATACAATTGGATGGAGTTCATGGTCTCCAAAACTACAAGTAATTGTAAACGGTAAGTATATTTTGTACAACAGACGTTTATCTTAATTGTTGCTAACTCAAATGATAAATAAAAAAACTGATTTCATTTATGATGTTCAAATACATTTTAAAAAATAATAATAACTGTGTGTTTTTATGAAACATATTAAAGTGTTAAGAAGTCAACACATGTGAAGTGAATTATTGACGTTGAGGTTCCACCTTTGAACCTTAGACATGAAGAAATATCTATTTTTCTAGTAATCTGAGCCGCCATCAAATAGTCGTGATGTCTAACCTCAACCAATTCACGAAATTGCGCGATCATATTCCATTGTACTGAGGTAGATATCTGTCTCTACTCGACACGGATTAGTCTTTAATGTCAATCCTTATAAACGTCTATGCTTTTCGACAATTCATAACGTGTGTTCTCTGATATGAAAATAAATCAGTGTCAAAACGTTATTAAATAATAAATTTGAATTTAGATTTTCATAAAAAACGATCTATATTTGCAAAATTCTCATTGAATAAACTTGGTTATTACTCCGATGTTCCTCTTGTTAAGTTATATTGAGCGTCTTCAAGGAAATAATTAAAAATCGAATTTATCGATTATAAAAAGGGTTCACAGAAATTTTTTTTATTAAACGACTGTCTATTGCCATTTGTACACTTGATGATCAACTTTCGGGAAGCCACTTCTTCAAATTCTGAGCAATGCTTCTATAACATATCAGCCTCTGTGACAACTTCTAGCAAGAAGAGTCTCATAGACATCTTTTGCAGCTTTACAATGACAGACCTTCGACAGCCAACATTGAAAAGCTAAATATTATTTGACAGATATAATTAAGACAGGTAAGTAAGCATGACTTAAATAAATAACAAAGAAGGACGGATATTTCAAGTATATTATACTCGTACTGACTCAAGATCAAATTTAGTATATACACGTAGAAGTTAGCCGTTACTCGTAAAAGCAGTTAAATTCCAATAAATCA
The DNA here is from genome assembly GCF_000699445.3 of Schistosoma haematobium. NCBI lineage: Eukaryota > Metazoa > Platyhelminthes > Trematoda > Strigeidida > Schistosomatidae > Schistosoma > Schistosoma haematobium. The sequence goes on along the minus strand of NC_067197.1, from coordinate 20,040,818 downwards.
CAAATATGTAAACTGGGTTTTTTAAATTTTGAATTTTTATTGTTTTACAGAACTACCTCGATTTATAAGGAAGCCAAAATCAGTTGAGTTCGTAAAGAGTAATATGCCGTTAATATTACCATGTGAAGCCTACGGACAACCTAAACCAATAATTCAATGGTTTTATGTACGTTAACAATGTTTTAATTTTTTGCTGATATCCAGAAAAGATGTAATCTTGAACATTTAACCCAGGGAATATTATTTTTATATCACATGAGCATCACATTAATTTATTAGTAATATTTGTCATGATTATATAAAAACAATCAATGAATAACTTTATGTATCATAACTGATCGAAAATATAAATTAGTATAATGTTATTTTTGTTCAAGTCTATGTTAAAATTTCTGTTTTACAAAATGATAGAAAATAATCAGTATTATCCGATAAAAACAGCAGTAACTGATGAATGATAAAGCTAATCATACTTACTTACACCTGTTACCCTTCGTGGAGGAGCATAGGCCTCCTACCAGCATTCTCAATCCAACCCTGTCCTGGGCAATTCTTTCTAGTTGTTATTCATCCTTTTCATATCTGCTTCCATTTCTTGATGTAGTGTTTTCTTCGCCCCCTCTCTTTTCCGCTTCCCTTCAGGATTCTAAGTTAGCGCTTGCCTCGTGATGCAGTTTGGTGATTTTCTCATTGTATGTTTTATCCACTTCCAATGTCTTTTCCTAATTTCCTCTTCAGCATCAAGCTTGTTTGTCCTCACCCACAGTAAGCTGTTGCTGATGGTATCCGGCCAATGGATATTGAGTATCTTGCGTAGACAACTATTTATAAATACTGAATATCTGTTCAAGATACTCAAAGTTAATCATAGTTAAAAGAAATAATTTATGTAAATACAGTCTAATAACTGAAAGTATTTGTGAAAAAAATGTTAGCGTATCTTCCTGAAACAAGATGAATTGTTAACGTTTTATCGTTTGTTCATATTTGCTGTGAGCATGATGAAAAATTCATTATTAAACATATTCATAAACTATTCGAAACACAAAAAAATAAAATTGATGTATTATGTGTGTAATTGTTTATGTATTCTCATGTACAGTATATTCTTCTTCATTGCTCTTCTAATCTTTGTGATTCCAGAGTAAATTAAACCAACTATGGAGTAATTCATCAAAATCTGTTATGATCACGAGTCTAAACAAGCAGACACAGAAGATGGGAACGGAGAATATTGTAGTAGACCAAGAATATGGTGATTGTGATAGAGAAGATATTACTGAACAAGTTGAAAACTGTATATTCAATACTACTGATCATGGTATCCAGTATCCATTTCAAAAAGACCGGACAATTAATAAAAGATCAATCTTAAGTGTCGATTTGCCAGGTGGTGTGAACAAAATGCCAGATGGAAGTCTTCTTATATACACTTGTAATGCGTCAAAAGTAACTGGACATTATTTTTGTATTGCTAAAAATTCTATTGGTCATATTATAACATCAGTGGAATTAAAGCAAGATCTAAAAATGCAGCTATATGATAGATTTTTTAATAACATTATGTTGCATGTCAAACCTTTAATATACTCTGCAATATTATCTTGGAATAAAATGAAACAACCCGCTACGTTGCATTCGGGTACTACTTTTGACACCATCGGCAAACAATGTTATTACGTAACATATCATTCACCGGTTCGGTCAGGTGATGAATGGATCACAAGTGAGTATTCTAGGCTATCTGTGTACTTTCCTCTAAGAATGAAACGAATCATAATAATAAAATTTTAGCATTCATTTAATAATAATCATGCACCAATCTTAGGTTAAACATAGTATATTACGCTTCCTTTTTAATACTCTACTCTGAAACTGGTACATATTATTGTTGAAACATATATAAATATAGTTCATTGTATCTGTTAACTGACATTATGGTACATGAATAACTATAAGCGAAATATACTTCGATCAGTGTTTCTAATTGTTTGATGATTGGGCTATAAATATCAATCTGATACTTTATGCTGTTTAGAAACGATTATTTAACACTTCTTTTGATGATAAAATACTATTTAGTAGTCTCTTCATTGTGTAAAAGTTACAAGTTAGTGTTAACCCATGTAATAATGATTCATCTACATGTAGAGACGATTAGTTCACTCGTAGTCATCTCTGTGTTACAAAACATACTTTTCTTTATGGGCAAAGAAACGTGAGACCTGAAATTCATCTATCATTTGATTAATTTTATGTACTGAAGTTGATGGAAATGATACAATTTACATTCCATCACCCTGTGATAGTTAAAATTTCATACAAATTTCAACCGAACAATACTCTAAATTATTGAATTTTTCAAATTTTCGTCATCAAAATTAAAGACTTCTTCATTATATAATAAAGGAATTTAATTAAAAGATTTAAAAAATTTCTGAAAAGTAGCAAGGTGATTATTCATGCTTTCTTATCTAGTTTGATATTTTAAACTGTTCTACACAAGATAGAAACATTGATTTATTCCATTTCTGCATTCATTGTCAATATATTGTACAAAACATAAACATTAATTTGTTTGTACATGAGAATTGAGCTAAAAAACTGAATAGCAACAAGGTTCCAATCATTAGAATCTAAACTAAAACTTACGTTAATACTGTAATGCATAATTTCTTATTTTAAATGTTTCAAAATGTTAATACTTTGTTCTATTCTGTTCCATTTTCTCACTTTTAGCTGTTGTACAACCAGAATACACTAGTCGAATAAGGTTAAATGGACTTATTCCAGATGAACTATATGCATTCCGAATAAGTCATTGGTGTACACCATCGAACTATAATCACTCGAGTAGTTCTACAGTACTAATTAGAACTGGATTACCATTAGATCAAAATACTGGATTAATTTTAACGAATAACAATACCCATTATTTAGAGTTTGAACACGGTAATAAAATACATTATCTCTATTTGAAATGTTTCTAAGAGATAATTTTTGTTATCATCTTCTTGTATTTTGTATTTATTTTTACAATGAAATTCATGATATCTTAGTAATGGTTGTTAAATTTGGCAATTAATTTCATCATTAATGATACAGTACACATTAATTTTGAATGATCGATAGAAATTCTTTTAAATCCCCAATACTTTCAAGTTAACATTTATAATTATATTTCTGTTGGTGAATTCCTTCAAACCTAAACTTTCTTTTCCTCAAAATTCATTCACAAAAACTACCACAGTTGTACTAAAAAGTAATTTCAACAAAAAGAAAAAGAAACTACTAATATCTTCCAACTTATTTACCTTACTCGTTTAATAATAAAATATGCTGAAATAAGTGAATTATTATTAAGTGAATACTCTAAACAGAAATCATGATTTAATCCTGTAGTTGATAAATAGATTGATGAGGTGGTTAGGATATGTGTTACTTATGAGTGCTAACCGCCTACGTCTATATATGATTTTATTTGGTGTAAAATTAAACTGGAAGGAGGCTAGGGGTGAACAAAATAAAACATGATAACTGTCCATAGAGTCACTGAAAATTGGATTGAGTGTTGACAGGTGTAGACTATTTGGTTGAAGTACGCGTGATTATCGTAACTAGTGGCTAAAGACTTTGAATGACATGACAGAAAGTCGTTTGGATTGGTTCGGGTGCATTCATTCGTTGTCTACCTTGAAAGCTAAGATTCCGAATTCTTTCTAATTTATTTATGTGACTAATTAACATTTTTATGAGTCGTATTTTTAACGACTTATCTTTTCTGTTATCATTAGTACTGTCACTACGTCTACTGCTCAATGATTCAGCCTAACAATTTCATCTTGCTGTGTTATCAAGGTTTGAAAACCTGAACTGGTGTACATATATACCAGGTTCTACTTTGTAACTGACCAGCTGTAATTTAAACAGAACTGCTAAAAATCTTAGTAAAACGCAAATCTTTCTACGAAACAGTTAATACAGAAGGAGGGGGTTTGCCTTGAACAAAAGATAAAACTCTATTAGTGTCTTTATAGAACTATATATTCTAAATGGGCTCTGTTGGTTAAGAGGCATATTTTTATTGAAGAGTTTTCTTTGGAAAACCTGATTCGTGCCGCAAAACATTTAAGTTCAAAATGTCATGAGAGCTTAAAAATATATACATTAATTTGCGATTGTTAGTGCATAACTTGTTCAACAGCCATGAAATAAAACTTTAAGATGCTCAAATAAACCAAAAAGACTTAAAACTTGCTTGCATGCACCGACAGTTTGATCTATCCTATTCGTCGTACTATGTAAAACTATGTCAAATTGAAAATGCTATTTATTCATGGTTTATACTGTGTTGTGAATTGTCAGAAAATCAATTATCCCGCTCATTTAGAAGAATTTGAAATCTATCACTAATCTGTTATGGTGGATATTTTAAAGAATACCTGATTAACCCAAATTACTTCAGTCAAATATTTGTAGTGAGTCATAAGAGTCGTTAAACTGCCTAATAAGTAGGCTGTAATATTCGATCTACACTGTGGTCTCCAGAGATTGAAATCAATTAGGCTTTTCAATATAGTTTTTAGTGGATTGGATTATCTCATTATTGAGATTATTACTGAAATTCGGTCAGTCTGCGTTGGCATATAAGCATTCCATGAGGCTATTGAATGACAAGTGTATATAGAAGAGTTGGAATGTAGCAATCAGATGAATCCAGAACACCACACAAAAGTCAGCCTATTAATTAACAGTTTCTTAATCCAGACTATTACAATTAAAATTAAAATTCATGCACTTTTCACAAATGAACACATATTTGGACATAGTAAGTAATTCAATAACGATTTAAGGACTTTAATCTTAATGTGAAATGTTTGAATCTGGGTTGCAGGTACGTCCAGTAGATGAGTCCAAAAATAAAACAAAACATGTTTACTGTATCTCACTGCTAAGTAAATTCCGTCTATTGTATTTAAATTTAGGTTTCTTATGTAGATATATAGACTATTCAGACTGATAGACAGTTGTCGAGATAAAGGGTTGAGTGAAAAATGTTTACAATTGTGAACTCACGAAACTATAGTCTCATAGTGTGTTGGCAAAGTTCTTTTAATTTCAAGTTTACCGATCAAATCAAGGTTAGTAGGATAGATTTTGTTAGCCGTCTTATCATCTACACCAATAAAAATTGACTGAAGCGAGTAATAATTTTTAATGCTGATTGATATCATGAATGGTTTTAAGACAAGGGAAAGAACTTGTATGTATTAATGGCAAGATTAGACTTGATAATTTCAAATAAACTAAGCATTTGATAAAAGGTCAATAGTAAATATATTTTTCCTTATATCTTAATGAGTAGAAAATTGTATTTCTGAAGTTTTCAGACTCAATTTGGTTAATTATTTACTCTGAAGAAGTTGTTTACATTAAGTTATGAAACGTCAGAAATACAATTTTTCTACTCATTTGGTTATAACAAAAATATACTTATTATTAAAGGAAAGAACTATATTTTCTTTAGTTTTATGGTATGATAGGAATTCGTGATCGATATGGTATGTTTGGATGATATTACAGTTCAGTTTATGAAACATGTCAACTAGGTTATGTTCAACAAATTCTTAAAGTTTCTGAAACTCGTAAATTATTATCTTATCCATTCAGGATTATTATCTGTTACGTTGAAACTATAGCAGAAAGTGATGAATAATAATTATTCTGGAAACAACAGTTATTTCCAAACAACAAGTGATAAGGAGTAGCTAAGTGCTGTTTTAAAGATCTTGTGCAATCATCTTCCTAAATGTTTCCCAATTTTATCAATTTTATAGGAGGTTCAGGATTACTTTCACACAACACATTTCAATTGTTGTGTGTTTGAAAGTTTTTTAATTCACTGTTTTGAAATGAATGACGTCTCAGCCAACATTTAATTTAATTTTGAATGCTTTTACAATTGAAATGTCAGTGTTTCTGTGATATAGAAAGGACTTAAACACAATGAAGGGGTTGTATAACGTTTGCATTATTGAAAATTATGTAAAAGAACAGTATTCGATCTCACTTATTGTAGATCGTGTTTCGTTAATAACAGAGTAACTTTCTTTGACTAATAGTGCATTAATGTTAGGTGTTTTTAGCACTACACGATGTATACTTTTACGACTAATAAACTTTGTATATTTCCCATTGTTTTACATTAAACATAACCCTTCTATTCTACCATTTTTTAAAAAGACTTAAGGCTATTGGCAGCAAATCACTTTAACGTTATTATGAAGATGGTTGTGGATAGACATTTCAAAATGTGAAAAAACTAACAGATGTCATTACACTAAATGAATGCCACTCACTGTATTTACATCTGCCTTTTTGTTAGTCATTTGGCAGAGTAAAATGAAGGTAAATATGAAAATGTTCGACTAAAACATGTTTTATCCATAATATATGTAAAATAACAGTTATGCTTAGTGATCAATTATAGGTATAGCTCGTTCTTGTGAAACTTGTACACTTCATTTTTGAAATACTTATTTTCACTTAACGTTTCTACGGGCAGTACCAGTAATGGTAAGACTTGGAAACATTTAATTTGAAAATATTACGTACATCCGTTTTATGTCAATTCTAAGGTGTCCATTCTTTCATTTGATAACATGGTCACTATAAAATTGTACGGTCATTTGTTTTAGAGTAAAGAAAATATTGACTGTTTCGATTTATAGAAGTAATTGAAAGAAACTTATTCCTAAGTGCAGAACAAATAAAACGTGTGCATCTTATGACTGTAATGAACATATGCATAAATCTTAACAAAGAAAAAATTTCCGATGATGTTAACCAACTGTTAAAACTCATATTTTTGGTAACATTTTTTTCGTATCTCAGATACAGACTCATCTAAACCACCGTCGCCACAATCATTAAAACTACAAATAACTCAAACTGAACGGTATAACAGCATTCTAACATGGAAATTTCAAGGGAATCCACAAACTTCATCACTTCATCTAAATGTTCAACAGAAAAGCAATGAATTGTCGGAGCAAATTTCATATTTCCAGGTAGAATTCATTGTATGCACAAGTTCCCAAACGCATCTATTTGGAATTAGTAATTGTACAGATGGTAAAAATTATATATATCGGTGGAAGTCCTTAGCACCAGTACGCTATCCCAAATTAACTCTTGAATTAAATCATGATAATGAAATGTTTTTGTTGGAAAGTAACAACAGAAATGAAGATCTAACAGTTGACAGTGATGCATTCAGAACAATTGTTGAATACAATGAATTAAACTCATTTTTAACTAATTTATACTACAATTCATTGGTGTATGAATTGAGGTTTCGTGTAAAATCTTTCGGCTTAATGTCAGTTAGTGAACCGTCCAATGAGTTAATCATTAAACACCCTTTATTACGTAAGTCTTGTTTTTTTAGTTACACCTTTTACACTATAATTAACCAACATGAAGGATGAAACTGATAAATGAGTTTTAATGTCAGTAAGTTATTCATTATCAACGCTGAAGGTCATACAAATTTCGGTTAGCCCGAATTCCCACTTTAATTTAATTTAACATCAATAAAGATGTTTCCTGAAAAAAAGTATTTAACAAATTTCAAGCAATTAGTTGCTTTGATAAATTTCGATAGTGTAATAAAAAAAACAAAGATTATCAGAACTATGTGATATATTAGCGCAATACATTTCGAACAATCCGATCACACATATACTTGTTGAGAACATTTATATATAAAAATTCAAATGACTCAATATGAGTAGAGGATAAACATCTATCATCCTCTATGGTCTAGCACATAGTTGAAACAGGTCATACGATTGATCTTAACTCGGCTTTTGTGGGATTGTATAAAAGTGTAAAAAGGCCTATACTAAGGTTTATTAAAGCTTTAGCTATACAAAAATTCAAACCCCCATTGTGTATTCGAAAACAGTTTGTTCTCACTTTAAACCTACCCTGGTAATATTAGTTTATTATCCAGAGTGATGAGGTTCAAAATTGTTTTCACATTATTTCCTTATTATCCTTGTCTCTTCATACCCTCTTTTTCTTGTCTAGCTGACCTTCCAGTTTTATATATAAATGTTCTCAACAAGTATATGTGTGATCAGATTGTTCAAAATGTATAGCGCTAATATATCACATAGTTCTGATAATCCTCGCCTTTTCACTACTCTATTTTATAAACGTTAATCGAGAGCATTATTTGCATGTATTGTGTATTCAATAACTGTTTAAGAATCAAAAAGATTCTAAATTCTGTGACTAAATGAGTATTTCAGAAAAGTTAGTTAGATAATTCCAATTTATAATAAGTTACAATTTGAATAGTTAAGTGTTTCTAACTGCCATCTTCAGGTATAATGATAATGAATTCAACTTAGTGTCCATATTAAAGAACGAATCAGACATCAAGTATTTCTATATTTAATTTGACTTATGTCTACTTGTAATGATATTTTTCTCGGAAAAATGTCAAAAACTTGTTAACTAATTATGAAAAGGTTCAATTCCTTTGGTTAAACATTAACACCGTTAGATGCCGGCTCAGTGGTCTAGAAGTTAAGTGTTCAAGCGTAAGACTGATAGGTCCTGGTTGCACACTTCTAAAGGGTCCCATACTAGAACGAAACGGCTGTCCAGTGCTTCCAGGTTTTTCGTGATGGTCTAGCTTTAAATCTTCAGAAAACTTCTTTCTGATAATACTTATGAAAAGCTTTAAATATAATTATATTAGGAAAAGACGATGGAAATGTATAGGACATACATTACGCAAATCGTCAAACTGCATCACGAGGCAAGCCCTAACTTGGAATCCTGAAGGGAAGCGGAAAAGAGGAAGGCCAAAGAACACATTGCGTCGGATAAGAGAAGCAGATATGAAAACGATGAATTACAACTGGACGGTGCTAGAAAGGATTGCCCAGGACAGGGTTGGATGGAGAATGCTGGTGAGCGGCCTATGCTCCTTCACGAGGAGTAACAGGCGTAAGTAAGTAAGTAAGTCTCTTACATATCAAAAAAAGGAATATACCCACTGAGACAATCTTGTGATCAGTCTTACTCATCTTATACATAACACACATACATGTGTTTTGTTTCTAAATGTTTAATCATGTAACAAACATGTGATTTATATCATGAAAATTATTTTTCTTCATTATAGCATCCATCTTAAATGCATTAAATCAAACTCTTTATTATGAACGTTATCTTATTTATAAAACAATTCAACAAGTACATTATGAAACGTTAAATAATTATCAACAAAATATTACTAATATAAAATTACCTAATATTAAAATGAAAACATTAAAGAACTTGAACACTTTCAATAATCATGACATAATAAATAAACATAATAAAACATATTGGTTTATTTATTGTATTAGTTTTACTTTTATATTAATCATATTCATTCTAATATTTATATTGTTAAAAAAATCAATAAAAAAGATCAAAATCAAAATTAAAAAAATAAAAATTAAAAATAAAAAACAATCAATAAAACAATATCATGATAAACAAATCATTGTAACATTACCTAATATTGATTTTTTAAATAATCAATATCAATTGAATAAAACTTGTTTAAATGATTCATTTAATTTATATGATACAAATTTTGTAATGAATGAATTTAAACAAAATTTAATATCAAATTCTAATCATAAATTAGATAACTATAGTATTCATGATTGTTATGATTGTAATAATGAACAATTAAATCAATATATAACTTCACAATATATAAAAAAACATGTATTGAATACAACAGATTTAAATTCAAATCATACAATTCAATGTTCAAAACAAACCGAACATACAACTTGTGATCAAGTATATTTAATATTATCTAGTTATGAAAATTCAGCTTATTATCCTTCTTCTTCTTCAGATACATCAAAAACTCATCAAGTAATGGATAAACAAAATACAAATTTAGTAAATATGTGGAATACTGATGATGTAACAAAAGAGATAGATCATAATTTACCAGGTATGATGTTAATATTTGACAAAATCATTAATCCTACTAAATATATCATTAATATAAGACAACAGCCTGAGTTAATATTTTGCCTTGAAAAAGATTATTTACGTAATTGATAATGTTACTTATTATCAATATTTTCAAGGGAGATTAAAAAATGGTTTTGTTCTAGGTAATAAACCTCATAGAATGTTCATAGTGAGTTGATTTTCGAAGATTTTGCAATATGAATTCAACTTATATTTCTCACTGACAATTAGTACTTAATAAATATCTAATAAATGTTCAAGGTTAATAAGATACATCTACAAGCTCATTTCAGTGTCGTAGTATTCTACATATAAGTACATCTGATGACCGTGACATTGCTCAAGGAATTACAGGGATAGGCTAAGATAAATAAAGCCATTATGATTAATCGCGAGTATTTGAGGAATTATTTTATTAATTTGTATCTTTTAATGAAGAAATTGATTACCGCTGTGTGCATTCGGTATAACCATCGTTTACATTGCATCGAATTAGCAATGCCGTACAATTATTAAACAATTTAAATAATTATGAATGACACTGTATTCTGTCATGCAAGACACTAAATTCTACTTGGGGAAATACAAAAAATGTTGACGGAAACTATGGCATTTTATGAAGACTGTTATTCACAATACCGTTATTGTTTTACTGTTAGTTAAATAAGTTTAGATATTTCAGAGACTGTGTCACAGGCTCAGTTGATTTCTTCTTCATGTTTTCATATGCTTTATTATTTTCTGTCTGGTTGATTTGTTTGTAATCATAAATTCAAATTGAAAATGGCTTTCATCATTTAAATGATTGTTGACAAAATGTTCTCAGTCTATATTAAATATACTTATCCTATTCAAAACACACTTCCTACCATATCAGTCATATTCCGAATCAATTTAAGTGAAAACTACACTGAGGTATTGAAATACTTTCTGACTAATATTCACTATTCGTCTGCCAAATCACCATGTACAATGTTTTGAAACAACTTTATTAAACAATTAAGATAACTAAACAAATGATATATTGTGATGGATGTTGAAAACTGTAATATTTTGTATAGTACCTCCAAATCGGTCACAAGATTTTAAAAAAGCTTCTAAGATCTTAATAATAAGCACTTTGAAAACATATTCCATTTGTTGAATTTATTTACAGGTTTGTGTATACCAAGAAATCTTAAATAACAACATTTCTAAATGTAATCTATTGGTTTATTCACAAAGCCGATTTTTATCATTATTCAATTGGAGCTTATTATAATCAGTTGTTTTCTCTTTGTTTCAGACAAACATTATGCACTGATGACGCCTGAAATTTCGAGGTAAATTTTGTCATATTTATCATATATTTTGGAATTACTCTTTATTAATTGACCAATCAAATGCGATATGGAATCTATTTAAGTTTGTGGCAAAGTTCATTCATCTGTATGTCAACAAAACATCTTTACACTTTTGCTGATGCCGTTTCCTAATAAAAACCCTGACTTCGACTCCCTACCTTTACTTCTGAAGTTAATTCGTAACACTAATTTTAATCGTATTTTGAACTTTATAAGCGGCTGATTTTCCTCAAGGTCGTCAACAAAGCCTATTCCCCCCAACAACATTATTATCTTCAAAAAGTATATTTAAAAAATACAGTGAAACCCAATATGATTTATTACGACATTTTGTTTATATCTTAAGCCACTACAGAACTAATCAAACGACTACATACGTACCAATGAATCCCGATTCAACGTGTTTTTAAAGTATTACGAATTGCATGTAAATTCTGTTGTTAAATGTCTATAATTTACTAAGCTTCACAAAATACTAGACATAATTGATCTGTGTCTTTCTATGATGTCTTCTTAGATGACGTGTTCGATTAATTAGTAAAAGACTGTTTCATGCACATTCCGGTATTTAGAGTTAGAAATATTTACTATGTACAGAGATTTTCGCATTATATGTCTCTCGACCTAACGTCTAGGATTGCGTTTTAAGCATAATCAGCATCAATGTCCTCCTTAAATTTATGGTGGATGATGGGTGACAATCGGTAAAACACCTTGCAGTTACCTGAATACCAGTCCTCATGATATGTGAGGAATTCGGTATCCATGTATTGTTTATAAAAGTTCATTTGGTAAGTCTTTTGTGTTACCCTGTTGTTTTTGTTAGTTTTTATAAGCGTAATCGTTCGTAAGAAACACAGAGATAATTCTATTATTATTGTATGCACTTCATAATATAATCCACAAAATATATCGAGCTGCATCTTTGAAATGCATCTAATTAAAATGAACACAAGATGCTTTTTTCAACATAAAATTGAACGGACAGTTTATAAACGATTTTTTAAAGCATTAAGTAAAGTATAATTTTAATTAATTGTAACCTTTAACACTACGAATTTAATTTAGATCTGAAGTTCCGGACCCCTTACATCAAACAATGATAAAATATACATTGAATGAACCGGAAACCATGGTACCATGTAAATGTTCACAACTTTCTAGCTTAACACTATACTCACCATGTCCAAATCATATGTCATCAACAATATCTTACACCCCAACCAAGTGCTATTGTACTGATCAAGTTCAAACAATTCATTGTACAGAACAACAGCATCAATGTAACTCTAATTTAATGAATTATTCATTACCACCAAGATCAATTCCAGAAACAATATTTGTAGTTAAAAAGTAAATAAATATCTTCAAGGACGAGGCGAAAGCCATATATATATTTTCAATGCTCAAAAAAGATGACTTCAGATTCAATTATTTTTTATGTTTTTTCCAATATTTCCTTTCAGTATAATTTTGGTTTCTATCTTCCTCATCCGAACGTATCTTTGTTGATTATGGGACGATATTTAGAATTGTAAAAAAATATCAAATACTGTTTTTGTAATAGAAAAAGTCTAAGTTTTTGAATATGTTTTTTTCAATTGCTATTATTACAACGTCCGTACCTAAAACTTACTGCTTGAGACTTCTACACTTGATACACATACATAAAATTTTTGACTGAATGTGAATAGCATAGATATAAGTCCAACTTCATTGATCTTCTGTGTAAATCAAGTTTTATACTGTAGTATTTACAGTATTATGTTAGTCATCTGGAGGAAATTTATTTGATTAATGTCTCGTTAAAAATTTTGAGATGAAAATCTATTTCAGGGAAAATTTCAGTCAAGTTTTCCTTGATTTACCAGACAAATTCGTTCCACTAATTTACTCAAAAAAAATGAATTGATAAGCTACCACTATGCAGAGAATGCTAGAAACCGCGGTCGGGGTGATAAATGTATGCATAAATTTATCGACTAAATATGTTTTATGGACAAAGATAAAGAAGAATACCATACAATCTAATTACGTCTTAGTGGAAATGCAGTGATTTATAGAGTGCAAATCTGTGAATAATATTTACTAACAAGTCAGATAAGCTAGTGAATCTTTTATAGGAAGTAAACTTTAAACTGGTCAGCAACAAATGTATTATTTAAACATTTATTTTAAATTGAATAAAAGTAATCATATCAATGAATGTGAAGTTAAGCAATCAGTATGAAGTAAATAATTTAATTTAACACAGTATAGTAAAATCGTCATGCACAGACCAAATTGCGACACTACCGATCATCGTCGAACAATCAGTTGAGTGGAACTCGTCACTATGCATCAACTTCATTGATTATGAAAAGGCATTTGACAGTGTAGATAGGGGGAAGTTATAAAAACTTCTTCGACACTACGGTGTTCTCGAGAAGATTCTCAACATTATCCGGAACTTATACGACGAACTACAATGCAGAGTAGTACATGGAGGACAGCTGACAAATGCATTCCAAGTAAGGACCGAAGTCAGATAAGGCTGTCTACTCTCTCCCTTCCTCTTCCTTCTGGTGATCGACTGGATTATGAAGACCTCGACATCTGAGGGAAAACACGGCATACAATAGACAGCTCAGAACCAATTAGACAATTTGGACTTTGCACATGACCTAGCCATCCTATCCCATACACTCGAACAAATGCAGATGAAGACAACCAGTGTAGCAGAAGTCTCTGCATCAGTAGACCTCAACATAAACAAGGGGAAAACCAAGGTCCTCAAATTCAAAATGGAGAATAGCAATCCAATCACATCTGATGGCGAAACTCTGGAATATGTAGAATCCTTCACATATCTGGGAAACATAATCGATGAACAAGGAAGATCAGAGGCAGACATAAAGGCGAGGATTGGCAAAGCAAGGGCCGCATTCCCACAATTGAACAAATATGGAACTCAAAACAACTTTCAACCAATATCAAAGTGAGAATCTTCAATACGAACATCAAAGCAGTTCTACTGTACGGAGCTGAAACTTGGAGAACTACAACAACCATCATCAAGAAGGTACAAGTATTTACAGACAATTGTCTGTGCAAGATACTAAATGTCCGTTGACTGGAGGCCAGTCCAAACTTGAAATCCTGAAGGGAGGCGGAAAAGAGGAGGGTCAAACGACACATTAGTAAAATAGAAAACCGTTGTTGTTAACCTTGATTAAACTGGTAAAATCTAACTATAAACAACTATTCAATCGAAATGATGAAATTATCTATAGTGTCTTCTTTAGGTAGATAAATAGATAGATAAATAAATTAGAAAGAAACGAGAGTAAACACTGAGCAATTTCGTCATGTATTGTCTAAAAATAATTGTGTGTATTTATTCAGTTTATATCCAAATTATTTTAGATGTTCTTAATCATGGTAACTAGAAGGCTTTTCTTTCAATAGATAATGAATTTACATAAATTTGAGAGAGAAAACATTGGTGAAAAAGTGACTACATACCATTAATTTATAATGGATATCAGACAGTTTATAAACTTGACTGGAAATTTACGTATAGAAATTAGATTGTAAGAAATCTTGAAAATAAAATCTATCATTGCATTAAGATGTCTATATAAAATACTGATTTAAAAGATAAAAGTTCCTGTTGAAAAGAGAAATATATTAGATGATAGATGGCAACCTATAGGATAAGATTCAACTTTGAGACGGGATAACTAGGTTTAATAATCAGTCATCATTTAGCACTATTGTTCCAATGTATTAAAAACTAACCTTGTCTTAAAAGAACATAGTGATTACGTTTTTTTTCCGTGACACTAAGTGAAGCGTACTTCGATCCATGTCCAATGTTAGATTTTTCAATCCCGCATGTATACACATATACATATATGTATTTGACCGGTCTATCTGAGTAGACAAGTGCTTGAAATAAATCCATCTATCTTAATTAGTGTTTGGGTTTTCGTTAATGCCTTCGCCTAAACAGAGTTAGCTCAAGTAGAATACACGAAATCAAACGGAAAACTCGTATTTATGGCCTATTCATCGTTCGCTCATAATGGAGTAATATCTTGGATTTACGCTTTCTATGAGAATATGGATTAATGGTATCTATAACAAAACACTCTCAACTTCTTAATGTTGAACAATTAATATACACTTATTTATTATACTTTTTGAATGATTGAAAGAATATCTGTAAACAGAATGGAGTATCGTAATGTAGACTTCATGGGTAAATCCAATTTCATGATCAGTTTCAAGACTATAAGCAAACGGGAAATCTAGTATTTGTTAATTACAGAATTATCTTACAAAATTTTGATAATAAAGTGTGAATTATTTCGCTTGAGATTATTTTCACAATGCTTAATCATGAATATTATGTCTTATCATTGAACGTATATGACTTACTAGTACATACCACGACTCGTTTAACAATCCTCAATTCTTTCACATATTTCAATTCGTAGTTAAGGTTCCTTTAAATATAATCAATAAACGATCTTGAATTATTGTCAATGAAGTAGAAATTTAATCTGATAATTTCGAATACATTGAGCATTGGGTAGATTGTTGTAAATAAATATATTCGTAATATCCCATTCAGTAGAAAAATTAGATTTTCTGACGTTTCGAGACTTAGTGTGAGCCACTTCTTCAGAGACTATTACAAATATATCTATTTATAGAAATTTAGTCTGTTTTTTTCAGTTACAGCTCATATTTTACGTTGGATAGTATTTCCTTGAAAGATTTATATGCATCAATACTTCAACACTGTTTTTACATGTTCATATGAATTTTACTGAGAGTAGTTATGAAACAAAATACATGTATAACACTATTGAAAATAACTATAAATGTCTTTCTTCGTAAGTTGAAAAATCGAATTTGTCGTATTTTAAGAAATCTCAAGTTACTACTGACGGTGTAATTGATGGGATGATATTGAGGATTACTATTTTAAAACCTCTAGTGTATCTAACCAACCGTATTCTCATGTTCGTTGTTTGTAAAATATTAATACTATTCTTAATAATGGTTATAAATAATACATCGAATAAAAATTTTGTCGACTTGCGTAAATTACAGATAGTTTAGTAATTAATGGTACTGAAAATTATTTATGAATTGTTCAGCCTGAAGAGTCAAGCCAATAGATTTATGCTGTTGTTTACAAGAGGGGAATATGACGTAAATGATTGATCGTTATGACTAATAAAACAATCGATTTAAATTTCACTTAGGTTATAGACAGATATCATTTAGAAAACTGTTCAATTCAGGGGCTGAATTTTAGATATTTTGTCGTAGTCGTCATCAACTAAGAACGCTCACAACACCACTATCACAAAATGTATGAATGTGGATATTCGAATTATTGGATTTTAAATAAACGGTTCGAAGATGATGTGCTCAGAGTAAAACTCTAAATTACTTGATTTAGTTTGATATGGTAACAGCTGACCGTTACTTTCAACTACATAGTGTTTATCTATTAGATTCTAGTGTGTGATGAATCCTAATCCCAAAAAGCATCTTGATATCAGCTATGCTTGATCAATACAGTTTTTATTAGTTATCAATCCATGATTCAATAAATATTATCTGATTGTCGAAAGCTGGTTATTCAACTGACTGGACTTTGTAACTTTTAGTCTTTTTCTTAGATTGTTATCTTTATTCATACAGAACTTAATAAAAAAAGGAACTCTTAAAACTTCTCAAACTGGTCATAGTAAACTGTCTATGAATTTATGTCCATTTTGATTTATTTTCCTCTAGAATACAAATATGCTTGAGTACTTTGATTCTTCATTTTAATTCATTATCATGTAAATATCATTTGTTTTTGTCTTGTAACAAGCAATTGTAGATCCTGTGTTTTCAGTATTAAAATTTAGCCAATTCCATAAGGTTCGCTCACAAGAATGAATTAAATTATTATTTTTTTTATTCTGTTTAGTGAGCAAAATGTGATAAAATTATGTATCCTGTTAATAGAACAACTTTTTACATAGTTTCTTCAAGAACACTTCAGTAGTTCTCCTTGTCAATATATATAAGGATTACATTTCAACTGTTCATGTGGTCTTTTGTTTTTACAATAACCAATCATTAGTGAAATATTACTCATTGTTTTGTTCGCTTTGTCCTTAGTTCTGATAGAATTTAACCGACTACATTGCAGCGCATAAATAGTGCTTTGATGTTAAATAGTTGGGAATGATCGATAAGAATTTCAGAGCCTAGGATTTATGCCTGCTGACACTCATCATTAAGGGGCATCTTTAAGCTTGATGGAATCACCTATCAGATTCTTGATTCCATAATATTTACATTTAAATAAAAATTTAAACGGTATATATCATTTTATTCAATAGGCTGAATATAACATATGTTTTTGACAATTTCTATGTTATCTATAATTAATAACAAAACTTGATTAACTACTACGAAAGTCAAATTGTGTTGTGTGCTACTTATATCGACATAAGTAGTAAATGACGCGAGTCAAGAATAGAATGTCTGGCAGCAGAAGATTGAGAAGATCAAGAAGGAAAGAATGGGAACAGAAAGCAGTTGGTATGGAACTGCAAGAACAATGAAGTCTGAGACAATTAATGAACATTTCGCTAATTAAGTATAAGAGTATGGCTTTTCTATTTTATCAAGTAACTCTGTATTTACACCTATACCATCTACTGACTGGCATGTGTTCCCAATTGAGTGTTCAAAGATGTCGTTTCAACTGGTAAGCAAATGTCAGTTTTTAATAGAAAACAAATTTTGATTAAAGCTTTATAGTTGTCTCGTTGTTCACCTATGTAATTTTATTTTATAAGTTTCACAACAATTTTGCTGAATTCATATAACCAAGAAATTGATGATTTGTATCATTATACCGATAAACATAATATCAATTCAGTATTCACTTCAATGAAAATGCTTAAATGTAGTAAAATAGACATTTTTAAAGTTTTGAATACTGAAGAACTGAGTGATAATTGAATCTACATAACTGTATTTTATAATAAAATAGCTAAACATCCGAATTCCTAAATAATAATGGATTTAAACAGTATAAATTGAAAAATGAAGAGCATTTGAGCCAACAATTGTTTTTAATAACTTCATCATCAGGCTCTACAGTTATAAGTCCATAATTATGATATTTTCCAAACGCCAAAATAAGACATGTATTAATGAATTTGACAATGTTGTATGTTAAAAATGGTGCACGTTTGCATCTGCTACGATATAAATGCTTCAAAACTGTATTATCTGCAAATTGGAAAAGTCATTTTATAAAGGTCAGGATGATTTGGAGTCCAGTCACAATCAGTAGAATAGTAATTATAACAAAAATGAAAATAGTTGAAATCATGAGTCAATCGAAGCTAGACCACCATGAAAAACCTGGAGGCACTGGATAGCCGTTTTGTCATAGTATGGGACTCCTCAGCAGCGCGCATCCACGATCCCACCCCCCGCGAGATTCGAACTCAAGACCTATCTGTCACAAAACCCCTTCTGATAAAAATGAAAATGCAGGAAAATTGTGTGAATAAAATGTGTATTAGGAGAACTCGATTGTATCATTTGAGGTAATAATGACAATAATAATAACCAATCGAATTATTATTTTGTAGCGTTGAACTAAACGGTATGTTGATAGTTAATAAAATATTTTGATTGCTTGATCGGTGATCTATTTTGACTACTAAAAAAGAAGCATCAAACACTCAACAGTTTATCACTTAAATCATTATTTTCTCTTATTAAATTTCTTTCCTCCTCAAACGTTTACAGTTACTATCATACTCAATGCCTTTAAAATTGTAGATTTTTGTTAGTTCACTATTGTTTTAGATAAATGCAACTATATAAATCATTAATTCTTAACTTATCTAACATATAAAGGTTGAAACGTGTACATATATATGTAGTGACTTTGCTTCGTTAATCGATCACCTTGATAACCGTTATTATATAAATCCCATGTTGTTTGCAATCAGAAGGTAATAAGAAGCGGAAACTACAGTTTATTAGAGTATGGCACGGATAGCAAATCTAAAAGCATACCAAGCGAATTTGAAGCAGAGATGGGAACATGTGTATGCGAGAGAATACAGAGGCAAATTTATAGTCAAATCAAATAAGGCGCAGCTAGGCAAGGCAAAGGTTAATAATAGGATTCGAGTACATATATACATGGGAAAGTGAATGATTCGTTGAGTGATATTTAAGCTATCAACATTTAAGCTAGAGTCTATCATGTGATCAAGCGTACACGTTTATACGGATATGGTAGTGATCATATTAGTGCTAAGATATATTCGAAATGTTACTGTTCAAATAACAATGTTTGTCAAATAAGTTAATAAAAGGGCTTAACCAAAATTTAACCATAATCAAACTTGATTGTAGGTGAGTTGCTATATATATATGAATTGTAGGGATGATGATATCAAAACATGACTTATTAAAATCTACCCACTATTTCTTTTAAAACATCGAAATAGAAATATCATTGATAACCACATGTCCTTATATATTCACAAATAAGAAATGTAATGACCATAGATGAAGCAATTATGAATAATTATTGTATTATAAATAATTACACATTGTATCTCACTTGAACAAAATGATCAACTTAAATCATATGAGAATTCTTTGATGAATAAGTGTTGTTAATTCATTAAATTACCATAATAATCGAAACTATTGAACTCAATCGAATCTTTTATTTTTATTAACTAACATGAATAACTATAGGATCATCTAATGTTTATTGTTGTTTTAAAGTCAAATCTAAACAAATCGGTCTTGTAGAAATTATAAATAGTTCAGAATATTTATCCGATGAAATTTTACATTCAATTAAGTAATAAATAAACACTAATCATCTAGATTTGATTAAGAGCTATAATGAATATAGAGTTGTAAAGATCATGAACCAAGAAATATTATACAACCATTGAAAATCTGAAATTACAGGACGGGCATTTCGTCCTAGTATAGGACTCCTCAGTACTGTGGTAAATAAAATGTTTGTTACGAATTTTTTTCTCTTGTGACACTAATTATCATCTCTTACTTTTTATATGATCTATACTTAATTAGTCAGCTTTATTTGATTTGTAAGTTATATTATCAAGTCAAGTAATATTATAAAACCACGAGTAAGATTTTATATGCCTGAGATTTACTTTATTTATTTCAATTCTGTCTATAGATAATCCATTTAAAATACTGATGAGAGGTCATGAACTATTTCGTGAAAAAAATGAATGTAACTCTTCTTGGATTTCAAGCGAAATGGAGTCCCATACTAGGACGAAACGGCCGTCCAGTGCTTCCAGGTTTTCCATGGTGGTCTAGCTTCGATTGACCCATGATTTCAACCAGTAAAATGGAACTGTAAATTATAAACAACGAAATTTTATCGCTTACTGTAGATCGTTAAAAATAATTTCCGAGACGCCATGTTTCTACTCGAACCTCCTATTGAGTGAAGTTCACAATAAAGATGAGATTAAAAGTGAAATACCTTACTAATAAATATTTAAACAAATATAATTATATAATTACTGTTTTATAGGCAAGTAACATTTATTCACCCCTAGATTATTGCCCAACTATATGCAAATCAAACCAGCCATTAAAAACATTTAGAAAAAAACGAATAAAATGTGACTCGTTTATTTTCCTTCAAAAATACTGAAACTATTCAACCACATTCTCTAGTAAACTATTGACGTCATAAAGGACATACAACTATGCTTCCAATAGCGTAATTTCCTAGTGTATTCTTAGCGTAGAGCAAAACATATGTAATTTTTTCTGACTGCTACTAAAAACGCGAAAGTATAGGGCTTTTGTTTCATTGTAATGTGAGACTCGTTAAAGGTTTGTGTGGATGCCCACATCGGAGATCAAACTCAAAAACCTTCAAACCAGAAAACAAGCCTTTAATCATTTGATCTACAGGTTTACTTCCAGTATTTAACATTGTTAACTTTAGTTGATTCATGACTTTTAACTTACAGATTTTTCACGTTAATTTACGATGTTAATAGTATTTTTATTTTTTCTTACTGGGTTAAAAACGTAATTTCATACTCTACCCCCGTTATGTTAAAGATAGACAATAAAGACTGAATAGAGAGTACTGGAGATTTGACATTCTGAATCAATAACAAAATGAGCAGCAAAACAAATCTTCAGTTTTCTCAGCTATCCTCTTATTAATTTTAAAAGTATAAATGCTTGTTTGTTCAACCGATGATTACCACAATGAAAGACGTATGGGTGTTTATTTAGTCAATTTGGGATATTCTTGAGAAACTACAAGTAAGCGATATGAATTTTAGGTTTGCGTGAACATCAACTTAAAAAGTCGATGTCAGTTTATTGAATAAAATAATAACAACTTCATATTCAAAAATTCTTCATGGGAAAGAGTAGCTGAAATCTACTTCGCAACTGTAATGATCATTCTGTGTAGTATGTATTCATTAACGCGAAAGCCTCCAGACATGTGTTTTTGATAGCAAAATCTGTGCGTCAGTTTGTACTTTTCTACTGAAAGATCCTCAATGTTCAAATACAGAACAAGTATACTTTAGTTTTTCTGAACACAATTCAGGGTAATGAAGATATTCAGTAGCGTAACTGTCCAATGTCTAAGTGACATCGGATGCCACGTAGATACTTCTTAACCCATCTTTATAGCTAACAAAAAAATAGACGTCAGCCCATTTAAACCTGTTCAGGCATATTAAAATGTTAACATAGGGCGAGGAAAAGCAATTCCATGCCGATTTTTCTTCGAGTAAATTCGTCCTCAAAGCTGTACACACACAATGATGATCTATGATGCTTTTGTAAATAATAAAGAATGTACCTAGATGAACAAAAGCAGGTAAACAGATGACTGTGAAAAAAGTCAGATGAAACAGGACTTCATTTGGGCTACTGATATGCACAAACTGTATTACACAAACCTAAATGTTTGCCTGAAGAACGTCTTCCCAATAAGATCTGAAAAACGTCTCCATTTATTGTCTGAGTTTGTGTCACCTCTGTGTCAATAAAAATGCCTTGAGCGAATCTTAGTTTGAAAAGTGAACCTAGTAAAATTAAGTAAATTCATTTTTTCCAAATTCACCCATTATTCTTATTTATTTCCAGTTAGTAAGAACTAGAACTTTAATCTTGTCTATTCGTTAGTGTATTTTACAGTAAAATATTTCAATACAAAAGTGTTTATCACTTGAAGGTTTAACAATTTGTGTACCTGGGTAGCAAGTGTAATAACAGTTAGGTTGTTGATAAGACGCTAAAATTAATCGACAGTTCAAGCCTAATAACAGGAATCAATTTAGTTTAAATGACTTTTCGGAAAATACTTACAAATTAATTTGATTTCTGTTGGTTCGGACTATCCTATTGTTGATATTTTGACTGATATTTCAGCAGTTTCAGTTAGCATATGTGCATCCTGTGCGGATTACCTTGTTATTGTCATTATAGCACAAGTTTATATGGAATAGATGTAATGTGACTAGCAGGAGGATCCAGGATGTGCACTTCACTCTTCTGGGACTCATCAGTTTGGTGTATTTATATCTCAGAGTTTATGTTAACTCTTGGATACGAATCCAGTACTGTTCGCTATAGGATGAAGCGTATTTCCTCGATTTCATTATCAGTCACTATTCAATCTCACACAAAGCCTTTAGCTAAATGGCAGCATCGATGCTATTCTTCCAAGATGGATATGAGTGACTGGTAAACCGCAGCGTTCAGAGTCAGAAACTGGAAGCTTTTAATCCTTATACATATATAAACAAATTCACGTCATTTAAGTGCTAAAGTAACGAATGAAATTTGACGCACTTTTATAAAGATTAAGACCTTTTCGTGGGTATACTTCAAAAAAGCATACAAATCGCATTTGTTAAACTATACAATTATCTATAGAGAATTCAAGGTAATACATAAAAGTAAGTTTTATAAGTACCATATCAGAGTATATATAGGCACTGGTATAGAAACTGATAACCTAAATGTGTATTATATATGTTAGTAAGGAAAAACTAACGATCGTAGCCTCAGTCTCTGATTATGTAATGAGTCTTAACTACCAAGGACAAATTGGTAGTCTAATGTTCTCTGATTTTCCCCTGTACTCCAATTAAGTAACAAGTATCCCACTGAAAAAATCGACTAGAACAAACTTTAATACAGAATTACATTCTACACATTCTTTTTTATTCCATTCTGTTTATTTTTATCGATCGGTGTTCTATTGAAATCCCTCATTCCAATAAATTAGTAGATGGAATGTGGAAATTCACTCATCTAATATATCGTAATGTGTGAACTTATCGTAAATAAAATAAGTATATATTTGTTAAATGACAAATTACAGTTCATATTGAGATTTATTTTTCTACTGAATTTGATTCTAAAGAAAATAAAGATGATAAATATATGTGACTTCATTTAATGTGAAAGATAGATACATGATAAAGTGAAAATTTACACTGATGTAATAAGTATACTTTACTGTTGATATATTCCTTGTTTCATTGTAAAAAGAGAAACCGAGGTTAACTCGAATTTGTCCATCCTTTTCATTTTTGCCAATTATAATGATTAATGTGACATAATTAATTATATTCACCGTGTACGTCATAATGACCATGTCATTTATATTTATGATAATTAACCTAGTTTCATTTAAATAACTATTGTCATTGTTTATTTGTGATTTTTTAGAATTTAGATATATCGCATGTGACTTTTTCATCACAGTATATATCATGTTCAGAAATTTATGTAATACGGTTAATACTTCCTAATTGTTGAATAATTGTAAACATATAAGGATTTTATGTACGACTGAGTAGGATTAATGAATCATGGTAAATCAGTTGATGATGTTATAAATCTCCATCGACTGAGATTGTTGGGCCGCGTGTTACGTATGTCTGAACACTGATTACCACGACGCTCAATGCTGACTAGTGTTAGGGATGAATGAAAGAAAGTTAAGGGCGGCCAAACCAAAACATGGCATCAGTCCTTGACGTCACTTATTTCTGGTCTGAGCCATGTTGATAGATGCAAACTCCTTGGTTGAGGTCCGCGTGACTAATTTTAACAATCGTTGGAGACTGTGGGTGACATGGCTAGGTATTGATCACAATGGTGTCGGCGTATACACTCTCAGTATTCCCTTAAACTGCGAAACAAAAATTGTTTTATCTCTTTCTTTCTACCAACTGGTTCTTTCGCTTTGTATTATATACCTATACGAAATCTTCTATATATTACTACAATTGAAGTAACTGCTTCTATGAATTTAGTGTTCATCATGTTGTGCTAACGAGGTGTGGCAACGTTGTAGCTGACTGACTGATTTCCATATAAAATGTTCCCTATAAAATACCTGAATTCTTAATATATCAACTAAGATAGGACTATAATTTAATCATGTTGCCTATGAAAATCTCAATCAGTGATAAGGGAGAAGGTTTGGAAATATATGAATTCTAAATAAAAATGATTCTTAGCAATTAACCTTTTTTCTGTGTGATGTTTTCAACTTTAAGATAATCATGTGCATTTCCGAGTGTCTGAAACATTGATGATGGTAATCTTATTAAATTATTACACACGCATGAGTCTACAAACGAATACATGTTAATAATATGTAACATAACAAGAGAAGGAAAATAACAAACAAGCTATGAAGTTCAGTTGCATGGAAATTGTATGCTCGCCAAAGATTGTCTGCAAATGTTTCAATAAAATATTATATGTGGTACAGTTCAACCAATTAATAAGCAAGACAATATCTAAAGTGAATAAAAAATGCCAAATTAAAAAGCTGCAGACCAATTCAATGATCTTATTTCCACTAGATTCTTGGATACACATTGGTTAGTAGTCTTATACTATAAAAAATTAACTATCCATTTTACATTGCTTTCCAGTAGTTTTTTAGCTGCTTTGCAACCCCTGACGAAAATCATTCTCAAACTAAATTTCTCTTTAAGACCTATTAATATGACAATAATTTTCATATGTAGTGGAGCATAATGAGTCAATATGACTAGAGTGTATATCATCTACAGATTGGCAATACTAAATTGATTATATTAAAATATGTTTTTTCTATGAAAAATTGATCAAACATTAATGTGTTATGCTTAGTCATTTAAAAGTATTGTTAGTTGACAAAACAATTTATGAAAAAAAACATAACGACTGACACTTATTTACTTATCATTCATCTAAATATATATAATTCAGATTTTGTGAATTTGACTGAGGTCAACACTTATTGTCGAAACATAGATTTCCGTCTTATATGAATTTGCGTGATGAATTTTCTCCGTCCTAATTATACTACTTATTTCAAAGATATAACAGTCAGCTATTGTCTTCTTTCTTAATTATTTATGTCTCAACGTCAATCATTATAAGGAAAAGATATATTTTTTTATTGAAAAACAACATAATTGGATATTAACATTTCCTTTTCTACTTAGAGTCTATCAATTCGATTCATCGTTGCTCTTGTCTTAAAACGTTTTGTTTTATTTATGTAAGTAAACAGTAAAAATTAACCATCTCCTATAAATATCATACAATGATGAGTCAGATAAGAGTTTAGGTTCATTTAAAATGAAAAACCGTTACTGTCTTTTCTTTTTGTTGTTAACCTCGATCCAAAATTCACAATTGTGTCACGAATGTTGCTGAAGATTTATGAAATTCGTCGTGAACTATCATTATCTAAAGAATTATTGAACATCTTGATGGATTAATTGATTATTTTGTTATTTTTTTTTAGTATCGGAGGCTATGGTGGTGTTTAAATTTTGTAATTTTACATTATAAACTGACTTTACTTATGTAATTTTAAGAAGCCAGGATTTTCTCTATCTACTGGGTAGTAAGTAATTAGTCTAGAGGTTAAGCGTTTGTTGTAAGATACAAAAGTCGTGGGTTCGATTTCAAGAGAGTTCGTCAAGAAATATAACTGGAAATTTTTATGATAGAGCAAAAAGGTTGTTCTGTTCTTCCTGGTTTCTAATGATTTCGTGCATACTAAATGAGCTTGTACACATGATATTTCAACTTCCCATAAACCCGAAGTCACTGATTTAACTTTGGTTGGGTGATTCTGATTAATGGAAACTTCTTCGACACTATGGAGTTCCCGAGAAGATTGTCAATATTTTCCGGAACTCATACGACGAACTACAATGCAAAGTAGTACATGGAGGACAGCTGACAAATGCATTCCAAGTAAGGACCGAAGTCAGATAAGGCTGTCTACTCTCTCCCTTCCTCTTCCTTCTGGTGATCGACTGGATTATGAAGACCTCGACATCTGAGGGAAAACACGGCATACAATAGACAGCTCAGAACCAATTAGACAATTTGGACTTTGCACATGACCTAGCCATCCTATCCCATACACTCGAACAAATGCAGATGAAGACAACCAGTGTAGCAGCAGTCTCTGCATCAGTAGACCTCAACATAAACAAGGGGAAAACCAAGGTCCTCAAATTCAAAATGGAGAATAGCAATCCAATCACATCTGATGGCGAAACTCTGGAATATGTAGAATCCTTCACATATCTGGGAAACATAATCGATGAACAAGGAAGATCAGAGGCAGACATAAAGGCGAGGATTGGCAAAGCAAGGGCCGCATTCCCACAATTGAACAAATATGGAACTCAAAACAACTTTCAACCAATATCAAAGTGAGAATCTTCAATACGAACATCAAAGCAGTTCTACTGTACGGAGCTGAAACTTGGAGAACTACAACAACCATCATCAAGAAGGTGCAAGTATTTATAAATAGCTGTCTTCACAAAATACTCAACATCCATTGGCCGGATACCATCAGCAACAGCCTTCTCTGGGAGAGTACAAATCAGCTTCCAGTTGAAGAAGAAATTAGGAAAAGACGATGGAAATGTATAGGACATACATTACGCAAATCGTCAAACTGAATCACGAGGCAAGCCCTAACTTGGAATCCTGAAGGGAAGCGGAAAAGAGGAAGGCCAAAGAACGCATTGCGTCGGATAAGAGAAGCAGATATGAAAAGGATGAATAACAACTGGAAGGAGCTGGAAAGGATTGCCCAGGACAGGGTTGGATGGAGAATGCTGGTGAGCGGCCTATGCTCCTTCACGAGGAGTAACAGGCGTAAGTAAGTAAGTAAGATTCTGATTGAGTGAATAAATGATATTGTGTTTATCACAAGATCTGAAGACAAGGGATTAGACATCGTATTATGCAGCGTGATGATGTACTCTGATGACTCTTCAACTACGATAATAATAGCAATGGGGGGTTGGAAGTTATTGAATACCATCGTGATTACGAATCACAGCTATTTTGTCTTAGTATGAGACTTTTGAATTGTGCATCCGCCACCTTAACTGTGGTTTCAGTAAACTTCAACAGTCTCTACCAGCACTACACTGATATTTATCATTCGGTTTCTGGGGACTTAATTTAGGCGGAAATTTATGAGACATGGTTATGAGCTGTGACCTGTGGAGTTCAGCTACGTTGGGTGTGAGATAACTATCTACTGAAGACTATGGAAGATTACTGAAACATATCATGAACTGATTGAATTTAGAGATGAAAACAATCGGGTCCGTTTTTTGTAAGTGTTTTAAATGCGCTTTGTTGAGTAGTTCCATACGAGGACGAAATGACTATTCAGTACTACCAGATTTTCTTAGTTCACATAACTTTAGTCAATTCGAGATTTTAGTAATTTAATAGTTGAATCCATGAATTGGTTGAAGTAAGACATTAACACCGTTGAATGCCGACTCAATGGTCTAGATGCAAAGCCTTTGCGCTGTACACTGATAGGTCCCTGGGTTTGATTCTCGCGGGGAGCGGGGTGGTGGATGCGCACTGCTGAGGAGTTTCATACTAAAACGAAACGGCTGTCCAGTGTTTCCAGATTTTCCATGGTGGTATAGCTTCAATTGTCTCATGAATTCAAATGATTGATAAAGGTTATCTCAGTAAGGGTAAAGGTTTCCAGGGTTATTTGGAAGTTATTTAATACTGATCCCTAAAAAAAACAGGATATACTGAATAAACTCTTCACATTTCTTCCAAAGAAATAACAATAGTTATTTAAAGTTTCATATCCCGTAAATGTTTAAACTGTGAACTAAATACATTAATTCCAAATTGATTAAACCTGTTTATATGGATAATTTGTCAAATCGCTGAGTTAATTCTTCCATTGTTTATCATTTTGGAAAACGTCTTAAATTTTTTCAACTTAATAATGAAAACTTCATCAGTTATTGTGATGGCCATTGTTACAACTGTAGGAAAGAACTTATTCTATTTATAAGTATTAGTGATATCGTTTTTTATAGTACTCTTTTAATTGAGGCCACTATATTATTACACAAATAGTATACACCGATTAATACTGGTTAGTTTTGACTAAAAGATCAAAGTTTCTATTATAAAGAAATAAATCACGAGGTAGAACAGTTAAATTACAGAGAACTTATGATTGATTCTGTAAAAGCGTCAAAGTATCATCTACTTTTGCATAGCTACAATGTTGCATATGGTGAATTTGGATTATATCGATAAAATTTCATCAATAAACTAATACATTTTCACAGGAATCACGTTTCAACATATAGTAGCACACAAATACATGAAACTAGACGTCAGTTGTAATCATTATAGCGTCTGAAACTTGGGAACATATACACATATACTTGTACAAAACGTATGATCTTATATTTCACAGTGATTTAGAGGAATATAGAAAAGCAATTCCATATGACTTTTGCATTCAGACATCTTTCCTTTATTATCATTATGAACGTGACTTCGGTGATTTTTTTCATCTATAAACTCATTTAACCATAATGTTTAAAACACTACAGAATAGCAAGATAAATAACCAATCCTAGCAATTCATTATTTCCTTTCCTCGATAACGCTGAAATAAGAAAAGATCATTAATATGTGGCTAATATATTGAACGGTCATGTCCGTTACATTTAAGTTGATTTTTGATAATCTTATACACAATTAAGTAGATTGCACATCGTATACTATGTATATGATCTGCCTTGTATTTTTACTGTATTGATTAAGTAAAATTACAAATAAACTCTGCATCTGTAAAAAATCCAAATTTAAGAATCTGTGATTATCATACCGGTGAATTACTAACTAAACTAGTAAACTTAGCTATCACTAATCAAGTTACTGGTTTATCATAGTCATCAGCCGTGAGGTACATCACTTATGGAATTCAAATGTGCATGATTAATCATTCTAATTTTAACTTGACCTCATAATCAATTATCATATCTGTAGACCAAGGATTATTCAATGAATACGAGGTACTGTTCGTTGTTCAAGAATTTTATCCACTCATAATACAAATTATTTTTCGCAACAAAAATGAAACTAAGTGACATATACTGACTATTTATGAAAATTATGTTCAATATTAAACTAGTGATATGTTTTCTAATTACATTTTCTTCACTATAAATTGCAATGAAATAAATGTTCAGTTGTAATCTAAATCGTAGTACCGATTGTAATATACTATTTATCTTTCTTGAAAGTAATATCATTTCAGTACATGAATCAATATATAATACTTTCATTAAATATACTGTCAATCAACTATATGAACTTTGGCGGCCTGTTTCAATATCTGGACTACCTGTTCCTGATATCAAGATATCTCAACAAGTTACCTGTCTTTTGTTTGTTTTAACACATCATTATGTCTATTATTCACATAACTTATTCAGGCGCGTTTATGAAAAGTTTACGATCTTTCACCATACAACTTACAAAAATGTACAATCAAAGGCACTGTGGTGGATGTCAATATACATTGAAAAGAATGATCATTGTTCAAATGTTGATTCCTGAAGTGCTAACATCTAACTGATGATCACACAATAATTATCGTCAGGTCCGATCAAAAAATAAGGAAAGGAAACTTATTGAAATACTATGCGCTGAGAATTCTATGTTGTATTAAAAATCTAATACTGAATAAAGCCATTGATAATAATAATAATAATAGTGAATATGTATTGTTTGGTGCAAAATATTGTATAATAAACGAATGAATCATGTACATCTTTCTAAACAGAACCTATATAAAATACACAAGCTGTGTATACAAATGTTTAAACTCTGAATAATCATAATATAGATTTGCATAACTTGTTCAAATGAAGACAATATACAACTATCAATATATTTAACATTTCATTTACCTATATATATACTACTCAATAAGAAGTGGTAATCATATGCTAATTGAATTTATTTTAACTGGTACAACTAGTTGTTTTATTCCATTATTATATTCCCTTTTCATTAATCCCTTTTTTTTAAAAAAACGTACCTTCATAATAACATTCATTTGATATAGGAATGTTTGTTTTTTGTAGAACAAATACTTGTGATACAAAATATTTTAATAGAAAATAGTTCTATTTTGTTTATCTGTTTTGATTTCTTAATATGATCTGAAATTAAATAGTATAAATTTGAACGAATTCATACTTATTTTAAAGTAAATTCATTGAGAATTTTGAATAAGGATGATTTTACTAATTTACATTTTTTAAAATTATTCTTGAAATATTAATTCAATATTTGTTTATCAGTAAATCGCCCTTAAATGCCTTCGTACGGCCGAGGGTGGTGAGAGTCAACTTACCCTCTCGGTATGCTCGCATATGGCTACGTGTATACAGCCAATGCCAGGGAAGTCCTACTCATTGCTTTCTCGTGGTAAGAGTGTTGTTTACGAAGTTGATAGGACAGAAACCAAAGATCTGGTGATCTAACCGGGTTGATGGACACAGAGAGAGTTGGAAAACCCTGAATCCAAACCAATGGTTCACATGAGTTCCAGTATCCTCAAGGAAAAAATAGCGTGTGAACCTGTTGTTGGTCACCGGCTACCATCGTACTACATCTCCTTACGTCGCTCTACTACTTTGTGGATCAGACGATAAGGTCGAAGGCTCCGGGTGTGACTCTGTAAGAAAACCACCTGCTTGGATCTGGGAACCCGAACAATATCCCAGCCCATACACAAATCAGGTGATTGTGTGGCGCATATGTATTCAGTGTCCCTTTATACCAATATTTATGTGTTCGAACAAATAAATGAAATAATGAGCTTTCAATAAATCTGATCACTTTACTGTTCTGTGTCCAATTTAGGAACACTATTGAAGTGAACGAAAACACATGTGGGTACAATCGGATGTATTCGAATAGGAAATTACAGAACATCTTAGCAGAATCTGAGAACCCTAAAGTAAATGCTTCATTTGCAAAATGCCAATCAATCGTCTCAGACATCATTGTTGCTTCATTTCCAATTCAATCATTCTCTGTTCTTGTACTCTTTTCTTCGATATTCTTATCTTTCTGCCTCCAGATATTTCACTTTCGGTTGATGATACATACTACTTAGATCTATTGACATCAACAGCACACATCATACCATCTTGATATTTATTATGTTTGTTAATCATATTACAAAAATTATAATTCAATTTCATTAGATTATTGGTAAAATACTATTCATATAAATGTATATTGATGTATTTGACTAAACAAATTAGTACAAAACAGAACACGTTAAATAACACAGATTTCATCCAATAGGAATTAAACAACGCATGAAATTCATGAAATGCTATAACATATAAGATTAACTCTGTTGGGATATTCAGAAAAATATCCCAAAAATTATCCTGTTAAGTCCAATGCTATCCTTGGACTTGAAATTGTATCATTTTCCTGTTGGCCAAATATTGTACAAATGTTATTTTCTATGTTACGGTACGTTGTGGTCTGTCTAGTTGATATTTAAGCCGAGTACGTTTGAAATAAATGATTCACATCGCAGAGGCTGTGACTTGTGTTCTGGAGTTAACTGGCTGGGCTAGGCGGGAAGCAGGATCAGTCAGAACTCTAGGCTGCTCATACGGGTTTACGCGTCATTGTTCCGATCGATAAGTCACTCCTCTCTAATCGACGGTCACAAGTTATAAAACCTTCATATAAGAAAAAGAATGGATTTACATTTTTTCAATGAAGAAAATATAAAGACCATTCCATTTAGATCATCCTATCAATAATTTATTTCTATTGTTCAGTTGTTCATATATAAACCATTTCAGATTTTATACATGTTTCATTGATTAAAGTTAACTAGAATTTTTTTCCCTTGACTTACTCCTACTTTAATTTCAAAATACATTAATGATTAAATCTTTAAAAAAACTTTAAAAGTAACTTTCAGTTACCATACTTTGATAAGAAAGAAGATACCGTTATTTTGCTTACTTCCACTATATCTAAATGATTACATAATGCAATGACTTTTTGTTGTTCCATATTCAATAGTATTAATTAAATCATTGTCTTTTATTCTATTTTCTCTTCTAAGTATTTTGTTAATGTTTTATCTTTTCATTTATATACTATTTTCAATATTTATTCTCATCATTGTTTATTCAGATAATGGCATATATTGAAATGGATTGAATGGTGTGAGTAAACTAAAATTAAAGAATGAATAAGTAAAAGAAGAAATACTGATATTCATGAAGAAATTTGACTTTTTATTTCAAAATGAATTATATGTATTTATCAGATATCATTCATGATTTAGATCTTGAATCGATTGATGTTAGACCATCACTAAAAACCTGGAAGCACTGAATGGCTGTTTCGTCCTATTGTCAGACTCCTCAGCAGTGCGCATCCACGATCCTGCTTGCGGGATGAGAAGTCAGAGCCTTCAGTCTCGTGCGCTAGACTGATTATATATAATCTGATTACATAATCTGGTTAAATTAAATTATGCTGTCTACCAAACTCTTATCAAAATGCATATTTCTAAACTTACTGTTAACCTAGTTTAATATCTATAAAATGTTCATCATAGATTGTTAAGTAAATAAAATCAGAATACTATAACCGGATATCTCTAAAAACAAAACATTACGGAAGAAGAAAGGTGATATTATGTTAAGTAAATTTTTACATAAATCCTACTGTTTTTGAGGATTTAGGATAAAAATCTTCAGAATATGTACTTCAAGAATACTTCAAGAATGTGAATTACGTGAAAGCGCTTACATTTATTCCTTGAATTAAAAACTATGTTCAGCCAATCAATGGCTGGTGAGTTTTGAGGTATCTTCCCAATATTGAAAATTGGGTGAGACTATAATTTATGGACGACCTTTGAGTGACTCTGGACTGACCTTGATATTGTCCACCAAATAAATAGAATCAAATGAGGGTTATAAACCTGTGTGACGACATCGAATTGTGATTTACAATTGACGGTTAAGGTTAGAAACTATATTTAGAGTTTTCATCACGAACTGATATCAGCTTTAATGCCAAAACTCCATTTCGCTAAATTGATGAGTGAATTTCCCGACAAAATCCGAAACCTGTTATCTTATACCTGATTTGTTCGTCCATAAATTATAGTCTTGCCGAAAATTGTTTATTTCAGTACAGAGGAGTCCATTTTAAAGATGTTTGCTATTGTAGTAAAATCTGTATGTACTTTTAAACATTCTGTTATATTATAGATCATTCTTTCATAACATCTATTCATGTTGAGAATTTCGCTTCCTTTTATTAGGTTATTTAACAGTTACTCCAGTTCAACAGTATAGTTAGGTTTAACCTACAAGTAATTTATTTTATCTGAGAAAAAGAGCATTTCTTATGTTGTTTGGGTCTTGACTTTGATAAAGAATCTGGTAGTTCAATTTATTTCATAGGCTGATATCATTAAGAGTACTAATAAATATGATAGTTATAAAACGATTAGAAACCATTAATCATTGGATATCAAGTTGAATTTTCTAATAATTATGATATTTTACGAGATTAACATTTTATAGTTTTAAACAACTAATCCGAATGAACAGTCGAACTAGTTTTGAATCATATTTTTCTTAGGAGTTATCATTAGTGAACAGGTAAACTGTTTATTTTTCTACATGTAGAAGAAATATGTGTAGATACTGAACGGTATTTATATATTATTTTATTTATTTTAACACATAGATATTGGTACAAGGAGGCACCAAATACATATGCGCCACACAGATCTCATTTGATATGTGTGAAGGCTGTGATACCGCCCGGGTTCCAAAACCGAAGCAGGTATACTGAATGGTAGAATGTATTACTCACATTTCGTCTTACTTTCAACTTGTTTATTACTACTTACTTGAATAATTTTTTTAGAAAGTTAATTTTCTACGGAATGGGGTCGTTAACACCATGCTTAACCCCCCTTCTTTATCCGGGCTTGGGACCAGCATTAACCCTAGAGGGGCTTCAGGAGGAATTTTGTTTATTATATGTGAATACATACTTATTTTCAATGTAACTTTTGAAATTTTTAACTTAACATGTAAATATTCAAACGAATTAATTTCTTGTTATTAGTTTATAAAAGCATACTATTTTAATCTGGTGTAACAATTTGAAATGTTAGTCATTAAATCTTTTACCTTATTATACTTTTTTACGAGTAGCAAATTTAGGTCTAAGGCTTAATGGAAATTGTCTGGAAATTTTATAAACGATAGAATAATATGCTAAGAATTTGATAAATTTAGTTCTCTTCATGAGCTTTAATAAAACAAAAGTAGAAAAGCAAATAAATGGATCGTAATTAGTAATGGAATCCCTGATTTATTCTTCTTTAGGGTTCACCAGAAGCACTCATATGAATCCTAGTATTGATATTCTCACTGTGGTGAGAACCTAGTAGTTTTTGTTAACGAGTACCAAATATTAAGAAAAATACATACTGGATTCTATTGTTAGGCACAGTTCATCTATTCTGTAGAACATGTAAAGTAATGGCTATAATGAGACAGTTCGCATAAGATTCCTATATACTAGTGAAGAATAATTGAAATTTGGTCAAGAATATCAATAATTGGATTATTTTAACTCTTTCTAAGACTAATAAATATTATGAAGTAAAGTGAAATAAAGTTATTTCTTGTAGCCGCTACTTTAAGTACATTATTCTGAAAATGCAATTTAGAGAAAATTATAGATGAAAATTAGTTTCATGAAAACCTTTGAACATTATCTTCAGTTGTTTACAATTTCAACATAATGACAGTTTTAACCATTTAAAATGGAAATGGTGTTAACACTTTGTATCATAATAACAGGGGTTCTCAACAATGAAAAAGAATAATGGGACGTCGATAAGTATTAATGAATTATAAAAGATGTTCAAATGGTTCAATGTCTATATACTCGGTAATATGAAAGTTCTAAAAAACAAAAACTTATAATAGACCATGGGGACAGATAAACGACACATTAGTTTTGAATGTTACATTTTGGCAATAACAAAAAAATCGTTTATAAAATTGAAACGGTCGATGTTCAGACAAAGCACAAGAAATAGTGAAGAAGAAGGGTCTGTAGTTTTGAATACAGAATATTACTCAACTAAAAGAACAAAACTGAGACCAATTGAAAAAATTAAGTGTAAAGTCGGTATTTTTTTAAATCTATCATTTAAACAAAAGCCTTTTGGTAGCAATGCCTTCGGCGAAAAAACATAACGAGTTCAACGTCGTGTTTACTAATAATTTCGAGTGCTTTTGAAATATCATCTTCTTGTCCATTATCGAATAAATGACGGGCACTCGAAATATTGAAGGCATGTTGATTTCTAAGTCTCCAATGTATGTGCTTTTGTATATACATGTAAACTGCTATACACATGTGATGGTAACATTAAGCGAGTATTAGTCCACTTTTTTTCAACAAGCTATTTATTTGATATTTTCGGGAAAGTTTTGATTAATGAAGGCCTTAATTCAGGATCAATCTTACTAGATGCTTTACTTACTTACTTACTTACGCCTGTTACTCCCAATAGAGCATAGGCCGCCGACCAGCATTCTCCAACCCACTCTATCCTGGGCCTTCTTTTCTAATTCCATCCAATTTTTGTTCATTTTTCTCATGTCTATCTCCATTTCTCGGCGTATTGTGTTCTTTGGTCTTCCTCTTTTCCTTTGGCCTTGACGATTCCATGTGAGGGCTTGTCTTGTAACGCAGTTGGGTGCTTTCCTCAATGTGTGTCCAATCCACTTCCAGCGCTTCTTCCTGATTTCTTCCTCCGCTGGGATCTGGTTTGTTCTCTCCCACAGTACGTTGTTGCTAATAGTGTCCGGCCAATGGATCTGAAGTATTTTGCGTAGATAATTGTTAATAAACACCTGTATTTTCTGGATGATGGATTTCGTAGTTCTCCAGGTTTCTGCCCCATATAGTAGAACTGTCTTGACATTTGTATTGAAAATCCTGACCTTGGTGTTGGTTGACAGTTGCTTTGAGTCCCAGATGTTCTTCAGTTGTAAATATGCTGCTCTTGCTTTACCGATCCGCTCCTTCACATCTGCATCAGATCCACCCTGTTCATCAATGATGACTAGATGCTTTATCACCTATTAATTCATATCAAGACATTTTTTCTCAATCATAGTAAACTTTATTACTTCCGTCCTTGTCTTCCCATATTTACTGATAAATGTTTGAAGGCAGATACATTCTTTCCATCATTCCTGAGATCACTTTCAACTATAGTTAATTCCTCAATAATTTTATCTTCTGAATATAACCTTTCTACACCGCTGGGAAGTGTTCTCACCAAATACCTTTGTAGCCCGCTGAATAGAAGCTATTGAAGTGTAACCCTCCCCAAATTATTTTTTGACCAATATGTCTTTTCAATTTGGGATTTTTGTTGTACTTCACATCAAGACTCATATTATAAAACTTTCATGTTCATTCTTCATTGTAAATCTAATCGATGGCTTTGCTGTGTGAAAACATTTTATTATATGAGAAGCACGGTAATTGTCATTAAGAGCAACAAACGTCTGTAAGGTATTTTTCAGATAATGAATAAACAATTTTGAACCCATCGGTCCTAATGGACTGGTTTTTGAAACGGAGAATTGATCATTTATAATACTAATCCGATAGGAACATCAGGTTTATGTACTTTTGACACACAACACAAATAAGGCAATATAAATACTCTAGGATTCAGCACAAGGTAGTGAATGTAATCAGTTTATTTCATTTTTAAAACGCTTGATAATTTATTCGTAAAATGTCATTTCGCTATCTCAGCAACATTCTTTATCAAGCGCTTATTCAGAAAACTTATCTAATCATCTTTAATAATCTAAGGTTTATTAATATAAAATTCTACGTTCGTTAAAACTAAACTAAGGTCTTTACTAGGTCAAAGAATGACAGTTTTTTAGTAAGTGTCAATTTTCGTAAAGGATGTTTATGATTTTCAGATTCATATTAAAAAGAACATGTTCCAGAGTTTTCCCACAAAATTAACTTCAGTCATAAAGCTTCACTGATATGACATCCGATTTATAAACTTAGTGAGTGTATGGAACGTCAAAGAAATATGTTTACATTCAGAAATATTTAGAATACGTCGAGGATTATTGATAAACAGAAAGAACTTTGAATATGCCTATGATATTTTCTGACCATACAACTTAAAAGTTTCGTGTTTTCTTATGTAGCGTAAATTCAATAAGTTTAAAACAGGATAATCACTGTGTTTTGTGACGATCATTCTATTTTTTTCAATCACTGTTAATATGAGAATGTGTTAGCTGAAAGCAAAATTTATATAAACTCTCATAAGGTAACAGTTTTTTATCAAGTTTGGAAATGATATGTATCCATATGTGTAATAAAATACCATGTAGTTTACACTCTTTGTTCTCATGGAATATCTCATCACCAAAAAGAAACACCTAATAATAATCATTATCATTATGATCTTATCAAGTACCTTGTATCTGAATATCCATACATTAAAAATCCAGTTTTAATTCAGAAAGTTCTATTCATAATCTTTGTCCTATAAAAGATTGACAGGAAAAATTGTTTGCTTTACTTTTTCGATTATTTTGTTATTGAAACATTGTTGTTCAATTTTATTAAACTATTAATTTAGATTGTACTAGTGTATATGAAATCTTATATAAAAATCATTTTGGATACTGAATTTCTTATTTCATCAGACATCAATGCGTAATACTGAAAAAACTCATTAAATTACATACTGTGTTGTGTGCTACTGATGTCAACTGATATAAGTAATATGTATCATTAATTGAAAGTGAAATGCCTGAAGGCGGAATGATAAGAAGATCAAAGAAAAGAGAATGCGAACAAAATGACTGGTGTGGAAAGAAAAGAACAATCAAATCTGAGACAATTGGTTGACATTTTGCAAATGAAGTATTTACTGTACGGTTCTCATATTTTACTAAGATGTTCTGTAACTTCCTATTGGAATACATTCGATTGTCCCCAATTGTGTTCTCGTTCACTACAATATGATTAAAAGACGAATAAAGTTGGATTATTATCAACGTTGAAAACTTTATAAAAGAAATTCGTATCCGTTTTACAAGTGAATAGCCACCTCAGTAGTTAATTGAATAATGTGTTGGAGTCCTGCGTTTGAATCTTGGAGTGTACATTAACTTGGATGCAAGTACATTCCGTAGTCAGAAACCATTACTCATGAAGTTGGTCAAGTTCAGAGCGAGTCATCTTTTCAGCTATAACAATGAATGATTACTGCATTCTTCTTAAACGACTGCTGTTTGAAATATTAAGTCTCATGTTTTCAACCCAATGGTGGAATGATACCATATTGCTAGTTATCCTGAATACTATGATTTTAATCACTTATATGACATCTTATATCATACTTTTCATTTCCCGATTCGATTTGGTAATTTTTAACTAGAGTCTATATGTTTAGTCTTTTAATATTATTTATATAGTTGTTTTAACTTCAAGGGTGCAAGAAAAGATCTAATCAGAATAGCATAAATTCATTTTGTTCCGATAGGTTAACCTCTGCTTCTTACAATTAGTAATATTTAAAAATTAGAATCACAAAATGAATCTGTTTAAAGTTGTTAACCTATTCAAGAATATTGCAAATATGTTAATGACATATTTATTGTTTGTAATATTAAACATAGCGTAACCCACATATATGAACCTTTCAACAAAGCAGACCATAATATACAGTTCACTATGAACACTAAAATGACAAAACGTCCTAACTCCTTGGTAGTACTACATAACGGAGAGAGGACTGTAAAGTTGAGCGTTCATTTTACTAAACTAAAATACGTAGAATAGTTTATGCCTGAATATTATTAGTTTTTGTTCAATCAGTTATAAGAAAGCATTAAT
Organism: Schistosoma haematobium; assembly: GCF_000699445.3. Classification (NCBI taxonomy): domain Eukaryota; kingdom Metazoa; phylum Platyhelminthes; class Trematoda; order Strigeidida; family Schistosomatidae; genus Schistosoma; species Schistosoma haematobium. The sequence goes on along the minus strand of NC_067197.1, from coordinate 20,000,973 downwards.
TAAAACTCCATTTCATAGGATAGAAAGAATATATACCACTGAAGAACTGGAAGAAGAGTTGATGAACATTGAGCGATAACTGCTACCCACAGACATTGATTGATAAATATTGAAAAACTAAAGACATTAGGTTGAATCCACTTTCGGTCACTAGAAAACAATTCATTATCTAACCTCACAGCAAATTTCAGCCAGATTCATCGACATAATTATTTTCAGTCAACTTCTTAATTTGAATTTTTAAATATTACAGGTTGTATGAAGTGGATGGAAGCCTTAATAATAAGATACATTCATCTAATTCTCCCTAAACCCTTGGTCTCATTCACCTTAACATACTAAAGAGGACTTTGTGTTTGATATTTTGGCTAAGCTACCTTTACTCCTTATATCAGCTTCTCACAATACAAGTACAAAATGTAACTATGTGGAATGATATGAATTTGTGTTTCATACTACTTTGTTGATGACTATTTAACTGATTGACTGCTTGACTTTCTAATAAACAGTTGTGATGCTGTTGTAAAATGTACAGAATGCAAGAAAATTTGTTGCATATTATTATTAGTTGTTGAATCCACTTATTCATAATGATCTTAGCAAAACTAAACAGAGACTTATGACATCAATCTGGATGAACAAAAATGCAAATGACAACATTATGTTACGGAAAAATCCTTCACAAAAACAAATGGTTTTTTAGTTAACCTAAATTACAGTATGTATGGAAGGGATGTATTTACTAAACCTAAATGATGAACAATTGAAAATCGGATTCATACTTATGTTAAGTTTTACTTTACACCGCTATTTCACACATACATAGTTTTTCTGAATTTAGGCATTAAGTTATCCCGGTTATTGTTTTCTGGACACATGCTGGAAAGTAGTACACTAGGATAAACAAAACCGTTAATTGCTTCCGGGTTTTCAATGGTTACCTAATAGACCAGTTAACGATCTCTATCTCATGAAATGTTTATTTCAGATAAAAATGAAGGGCACAAACAATTGGTGTTGAGATGAATATCAAGCCTTCTGATTAACATTTTTTTGTTTTCATCCATATAATTTAAGTATTTTTACCAGCGAATATTTGAACTAAAGTTATCCTGCTATATTCTCAGATAATAAGAGCCAATTTTAAAAACTAAATTAGTTTCAGCCATAGCTAAATATTTCTTTCCAAGATCTCTAACTGAAAATTGTTATCCTATCCTAATCACTGATGTAAATCAAACCCTAATATGTTTTGAAAACGATACAGGCAATCTTAGCTTTAATTCAGTAAACCAACTTTTCTCACTCTTGTTATTTTCTGTCAACCTGAACAAAGTCAAAGATATTAACATTAAACTTTTGAACTTCCATCGCTGATTATGAGTTTGATTTAATTCAATAATTAAGAACAATATTTTCTTAATATTTATAAAACTAACACAATTCATATAACTATCTATTTGTATAGTTTTCATAACTTTTATAATATCGTTTTGCGAATTGTTCAGACGTACTACACTGTTTTACTTCCGTTACACATTGAATTCCACAACATAACATACATATTGGAACCGTTGAATATTTGAATACATCAACACAATGAATACATATTGTATTCTTTTGATCGTATCTATCCATCCCACACCAGCAACAAGAACCAATGCTAAAAATGTATGTAAAAATTAATAAATAAAATTGTAGTCTTATATTGAAGCATTGAAAACTTCGGCTTAAATTGAACAAGACACTAATGTTAAAAATCTGAATTTTATGGGTTCATTTAATTGACTACGTCTTTAATTGATTCTTTTGCTATTACAAAATAGTATTTATGATAATTATTGTATTATTTCATCCCTTAAACAGTGTAGTTTAATATCTTTTCTAGTGAACCTAAGGTGACTTTTCAAAGTAGGCCTTTTATAGACTCTTCATAAAACAACTGACAGTTTTCAACGATCAGTATTACTGTGAGCTTCTGCTTTGATCTATATTTATTTTTAAAAAAAAGTGATCCAAATGTAAAATACCATATCTTAAGATAGACATGAATGAGATTATTTTATGATAATAAAACCTAATTCAACATCACAATGACATTCTACTATTAAGAAAGATACATTTCAAAACTTATTGTTTATCAAATAACACTAGTAGAATTTTGTGATGTGAACTTAATTGAGAAGTCATCATTCGTTTATTTATTTAAAATTATTATGCATCCGTAAAGACATTAATACTGGTTTTCCGTGAGAAGCCACTTGGTTACTTAGTATGCTTCAAGAAACCATTCGCTTTGTCAGCAGAATAATCCATCTTGGCGTTATATAACTTTAATTGTAGCTGTAGGAATAGATTTTTGAAAAAAGTGATGTTTATGTAACTCCTATCTCTATGATTATGAAATTTTTCACTATGACTTCATTATCATAAATGTTTTATACTATCAATATTTTGTTCAGTATCGTAACTCATGCACGGTTAATTCGTTTAATTCAAATAAGTACTGAATATTACTATCCCTCTTATATATGTATCTTAGGATAGACTCAAACGCAATTCATTATTTTCAGGAAACAATATTTTGTATCAAGCTAGTCACAATGAACTAAAGTAATGAAATTTGATTAACCTACGGACTCAATAATTCATTTGACATAGTTGACTCTTCTTTGTCAGAGACTTTCTGAAACTCAAAGAAATTTGCATTGTTCTCCTCTGAATTAGTAATCAATATATACTGTTCTGGCTTTTCTCTGGAAGTTCCTTGATTTTGTATATTCATGTCATTAAGTAGATCTCTCATTTTCAGACAAGCTAATACTCTTAAAGATTGAATTTCTACTAAAGAGTTGTTTTTAAACTCTTTTGGAAATAAACATAATAATGGATTATCATTTAAGTTTAAACTTTCCAAAGCTTTTTCACATAAACATAGAAGACCAGGAGGAATACCAGTTAAATCGTTACCATTAAGTTTTAGCACTTTTAAATGCCTGAAAAAAAATTTGTATTGTAAATAAAAAGGGATAAAAGATAAAGTTGACTGATTCACAAAACTTAATGTGTTTGAAAATTAATAGTAGTTAAACTAGAAGCTAAGAGTAGTTTATAAGTTTTCTAAATTCCTGGCTTATCAAGATTTTCACTTTGAAAATTAGACTGAAGGTCAAAAGACAAATATTAGAGATGCTTAGCCTAAATCAACTCAGTCGTTCAATCCTCTGTATATATTTCGAGGGAACTCAATCGATGAAAACTGTCTTTAAAGTAAAGAACACTTTTGAGCAAAAGTCTTTTTAACTCGATTCATCAACAGTGAGTTACATATTTCATTATTTTGGGGGAGTGTTTATTCTGTTGACTAAATAATCCTATTGATTATATAATATTTACATGAGAGATGAGACTTGAATAAACTACTGAATCATTTTACAACATGAAGTGTACTTTGTTAAATAACGGTTAGTCTTAGTTATGGATCATTTATCGTTTATAAATATTTCACCCGTACAAATAGTTATATTAGGTAAGAAGGGGTAAAAATAGTTGTATCTACTGTCAACTTTTGATGTTTATCGATATTTTCTTGGCTTACCAATCTTCTCGGTTGTACCAGTATGTGGAGTTACACAATCTTTTTCACAGAATATTCAACCACTTACTCTAAATTTTTTATTCGACTATCAAGGTATATAAGACGATTGTAGGATAGATCTAGTTGTTCTATTGATTTTAGATCATAGAATCTATGAAAAGAAAACAAAAATACGACTGAATTAGTTAAATTTGTACAAGTAAGATTATAAACAAAGATGGATAGTGGCTAGCAGTAGAATCCAGGACGCGCGTTTCGTCCTATTCGGGTCTCTCCATCTGGATGCGCCCGCATCCCAGAGACATTCATATATGTAATCATGTTGCCTAAAAAATCAAAACTTGGAATTGATTAATTATTTTGAGTAGGAGTACAGACAAAACAATACAACTGGTGATCAGCAAAATAATATCAGGTTTCGTCGTTAACTTGAGAAAATGTTTTTGAATTCTTCATACTTAGGTCTGGATGTTAATAAAATTAAATGTGTCCTCAAAACTCATTTTGAACGAAGCCTACATTCGAGAATTTCGTCCGCTCACCACTAGTTTTTAAATACTCTGAAGAATCATGTAGTCAGTAACGAAAATATGTTTATCAAGATTCTCCATTCAAATCAATTCAGAGAAGTATTTTTCAATCATTTTGATTTGGAATGACTTCTTAAGCGTTTAATCGGTCATCACAAGATGGTAGCTAATAAACATTTGTATGACTACTAAATACTCTGCCAGTTTGAATGTGAGCATTCTGTGAAGGACCTTGTATTATACCAACTTGCGGCTAAAAAACACGAAGACTGGAATTTAAATAGTTCAAATGTTGTACCAGAAAAACTACTTCGAGATTATGTAATGAAATCATCTAAAAATCGCTTCAATCATCCAGACTGTTTCAAATATATTTATACATTTGATACTATTGGTATAGTCTGAATATTCTTTGATTACAATTTTAACAGTTTAAAAGGTTATCATAGTTATGCATAGTGCCGAGGCTGTATTTTTTGGTAGGTTAAATCATTTTAAACGTCTGTTGCTATTTTAATACTTTCATCTTTTCTTATATCGAAATCTCTTATAGGACACCGAATGCTTATTAAACTTATCTTTGGAAAAAGTATTTTGATAGTATGAGATGAGGCAAGAAGTCAATGAGCAAATGCATTCTAAATAAAAAGTGCATTTAAACGGCAATAAAAAGCCTAACGGCTATTCTTAGAATCTATATTCCTTACATAAAAATAATAATATATCAATTTTATAACTGAAGTGTTTGAAACGTTAATCATTTCAAGGTAGTTTAAAAAACAGACTGAATTTTTCTGGACAACCATCAAAACCTGTGATTATTTGGATGGGTAAGTTATTCCAGTATGAGATTTCACAAGTGTGAGCCCCTATGATATCATCATGGATATAATAACGATCTACAGACCTAATAGTGTGTGTGAGTTATTATTATTATTATAAGCTTTATTCAACATTATATTTTTGTTACAATATAGAATTCTCAGCATAAGGTACCTCTCAGAACACTGACATAGAAGCTAGTGGTTCACACTATCAACTTACATCAATTCGCAATGTTGTTATAATATTTTGTCAGTTGAATAAATAGCAGATTTAACTAAACAATAGTTGTTTTGCGCGCGATATTTTTCTAATTAGACCGATAAAACCGATAATGTGACTGTTAAAAACACGTTTCCCAAAATGTTGCTTGAACATTTTCTATATTTTTAACCTAAATTTTATATATCCATTTATATTATTATTGTACTTTACTACTCAGATATATAGTATGATTAATTTTCAGTTTTCAAAAGTTATTTTCAAACAAACTTGCTATTTTAACCGTAAAAGTACAATTAACTGACGTTCCTGGGTTAGCCAATCAGAATTACGATGATCCCTCTTGAATTTTTTGCGAAATTTGAAGTGTAGTGATAGACGACTTTTGTGTTATTATGAACGAAGTAAATATCGGCAATATTTGATCCCTAAAATGCTTTAAATGAACAAAAATATCTTTTATGTAATCATAAAGTGAATTTATGTTGGTGCTTGAGCTAAATTACAAAACATAACTGCTCCTAATGTTGAACGTTTAGTAAAGTACTTGATGTAATTTAAGGCATAGTCAAGTGCACCATGAGGATAGATAATAATAATTTTGTAACTAGGCAGCGTTTCCGCATAAGCTGGTAGGTTGCTGATGGTCGTCTATATATTATACTTTTACTCTTTTAAGTAGTAATTAGAACTAGCTGAGTTTGTATTCTCAAATTATACTCGTTATTTATAAAATATTATTTGGATTTTACTGAAAAAAAGTTCAGAGTTTACTTAAATGAAAATTCCAGCCATCTATTACTATGAACGTTACAACTATCTTTAAATGAATATAATTTGGATTAAGTTTTGATCAGTAAGTGTTTTAAACAAAAATCCATTTTAAATAACACATATGATTATTGTAAAACTTGAATAAAATGCAATAAATTATGATACAGGATCAAACCAATCAAAATCGAAAAAAATGACTTCTGAGATATTGCATGAAGTTCAAAAATGAAAACACTTATGCTGTATCACATAGAACAAGCAGCAAAAATACATCTGTGTAGTCCTCAGGAAGTTTAAAAAATAACTAAAATTCTTTTTGTATCAATTGAGTACAAATTATTGTGTTAAGCATATCAAATGCTTAATTCTTTCTACTTCAGGTATATGTAACACAGATCAACTCTAAGCCTTCTGCGAAGAAATTTCTTTGAGCGCGATCTGACTTCAAATGTAAATGACCTCAACTTATTTTCTGAGTTCAGTCACACTGCTGAACAGCTCATCATTAATGCCACCAGTTCGAACATGAGATATTTAGGAAAGACTATAATCCAACTACACTGCAGCAGTAGACTACATCCGAAATCATCTTGTGAAATATAAACTTTGAAGGAAATGTGTGTAAAACTTTCAGTCAATCTAACAACAAAACAAGTAAAACTCAAAGGTGTACAGTTAGTATGTCACCAATCGGATGTTCAGTGGTACATGAGATAACTCTGTCACACTAAACCTCACTAAACTTACCCGTGAACAGTGTGGAGACTCCCAAACAGCTGCCAGTGTCCTTAGACAGGTTCATGAAGTTATATGTTTTTTAGCCACAAGAGCAAATTTGTTATTGCTTTTTCCATTTACAGACAGAAAAAATTAAATAAAACCTCAAAAGATTAATTAATTATGTAAAATCTCTGTATTGTTATTTTTTTTGTTCATTCGTTTATAAAAGTTATTTTCTGAATCATTAAGACTCATCGTTAGTATTTTAATAATTGCTAAAGGTTGTCCCTATGCCATACTATTAAGAGAAAAAACGATTATAGCTTTTGTATTAGACCCTAAAAATCGGAAAAAATGTACTCCAAGCATTAGGTAGAATGAAGTATGAAATACTAAAGGGTTAACTTTCCCTCTAAATTATGAAACTCATCAAAAAAGTTAGACAATTTCTTTAAAGTTCATAAGGTTGTTCTTCATGAAGAACAGAAGTGATGTACGAATGTTTGAAAAAATGGTACTGACTACTGAAACTGTTAGTTGAATATTGGAAAAAAGAAAAAAAATGATATTGACGAAATTAAAAAATTTCTGCATTATTGTTAAAACCAATGGGCAAACCGGTTGAAAATAATTTGCTTACAAATCACCCATAGATAGTATACTAAGTGAAATGAATATGTACTTGTCCGAGTTGCCATATCTAATAACAGAATAACGAAATAGAACGTAAAGAGAAGAATCAACGGATTTAAAGCAGTGCTAGATAAGAAACATTGTATACAAGGAATAAATGGAATAAAAGAATGAAATACGTCAGATGATACTAAACTTAAAATTTTGAGGAAGATAAAAGTGTATGTACGTATGTTACTGAGACTGAACTCTGTTGACAATTCCAATCATATATATACCAGGAAGTCTTCACTTAATGATGCAAATCAAACTGAAAAACACCGACTTCACGGACTGAAGTTACGTTTCCATTAGGCCGTTTTCAAGAGTTTCCTAACTAACTATTATATCAGACAATAAAGTGGGTGGCCGGTGACTGACATTGTACAACACATTTCTGAATCACGAAATTTGATAAAGACCTATATTTCAATAACCTAACTCACCGTTTCTACATAAAAAACTATTCCTAAACTTAATTTTGTCTGTTTTTTCCCACGAAGCGTTTCTACTACGTTCATGATGAATATTCCGTTTTGAAAGGATTTCCCTAATTATTATGACATATTGTTTTTATTTACTGTCATTACATTTTCAAGGAAGTAAAAAATTCAATCAATAAATTGTTTATCAAAATACGTTAGTGAAATCATTTAAGACCTTTGTAAATTATTAAACAGGAAAGAATCAAAGAATGACATCTAAAGGACTTTTGATAATCAAGCAACAATCAACTGTTACTTCCCTCTAGTTTTAGACTATTTAATTAACTCAACTTACTACAATATACAGAATCGGACCTAAAACCTTCAGGTATTTTGAAGGATACAATTTTGTTTATTAGTTGAGTTATATTCCACTAATTCACTTATACTAGATTCATTGTGAGTTTGAATTTATTATCAATTCATGATAAAAGTTACCTTCGATTAAAACAAAATCTTTATAAAATCATTCAAGTTAAGGCAAAATTTTTACCTCACAAGTGATCAACTTCTAGAACAATGTAAAAAAATACAAGAAATAATACACCAAAATAAAGAAAAAAGTTTTAAATAAAAATTTTATAAAGAAATACGATAAATAACAACACAAACTAATGAAAATACTCTATATTCACAATTAATTAATCACTGGGTATTGATCAATGTCATGTATGTCAAGTTCCTTTTAGTGCAGATCGAATTCTATTGACCAAATTGCAATGTGATTACTAATCTGGATGACTTGATATTGCATGTACTAAATTGAGATAAGATGATAGTAAACTATGCATGGAAACTACTTAAAATTTCAATTATTTTACTAGTAATTTAAATGATAATTATTTTTAATAATCTTAATTACTTACTCATAAGTTAAATTTTCAATTAAGCAATAAGATAAATTCAATGATTTTAATTGTTTTAATTTGGCAATTGATTTAGGTACTTTATGTAAAGGATTAGAACGTAATGATAAAAATTCCAAATTGTTTAATAAACAAAAATCATTTGGAAGGTCCTAATTAATAAATGAAGAAAAAAATATTTATGTTAAAATAATAGTATTAATAATTGTATGTTAATGTAAATTCTGATTGATTAAAAACTGAGGTTAAATAGTGGTTGGAGGTAGTCAACAGGAAACTTTGGATCCGAGTTTCGTGCCATTTAGCACTCGTCAGCAAGGTGTACCTGTAATCTTGAGGGAACTGGTGCTTCCTGACGGATTCGATCCCGTGTTACTCAGTGGTAACGTCTCTGACTGTGAGGCTGGGTGACACGGGATCGAGTCCGTCAGGAAGCACCAGCTTCCTCAAGATTACAGGTACACCTTGCTGACGAGTTCCAAGTAGAACGAAACCCGGATCCAAAGTTTTTTGTTGACCATACTGGTAATTCGATTGGGAACCATTGGCTGAAAACGAGGTAGATTTGATAAACTCATTCAACTATTGAACTATATACCTCTTACTTACTAAGACTTGCAGAAACCCTAAATACTTTTTTATTTGATTGAAATATACAGTATGAATCATTTTTTCACTTTTTTCATGATGAATATATTTGCAATACAATGACCTTATCTCGAAATCTTTCTTCTCTCCATCTTATGTTCTCAAAAACTTTTGATTTTATTGTATAATGAAACTATTATCTGCAGTACACCAAAATCACCGCTCTAATAACTTGCGAAACTCCATCAAAACTGTGATTTAAACCATATCACAGTTTTGCATTATATCCAACTGTTTGCTTTCTAATTTTTAGGTGTTTTGATAATTCAGATTAACCAAATCTATTGACTTGACTATGGAGTTGTAGAAAATAACCAAATAAAACAAAAATACATTTCATGAAAATTGCAATTCTTCCGTAGTTTAAATTTTCAAAAGTATCCTTATAGCTATAAGTAGATGTCATTATGGATCAACATTAGTCGCTACATTATATAATATGATGTTTGTTTGAGATCTAAATTGTTAGCTAATTATATGCTTCATTTTTTTAGGTTGTTATCATTTCAATATTATTTTACGATTCACTTGTATCGAAACAGGACTTTTAAAGCTGTCATCTCATCTTCAACTCATTTACCAAGTTGATATCATCGACTTGGAGTTATACGGCTTATTTTAAACCTAATAATACCGTCCAGCTTCCCAAACCAGTTTAGCTGGAGCAAGGTCTGAATCTTTATTCTGATAAAATGGCTTACATTAAGTCGAGGGACGTCAGAAATACAATTTTTCTACTCATTGGGATATAAAAAAATATATTTATTATTAACTTTGACCAAATGGTTGAAGATAAATTATTCAACTTGTAGGTCATCGTTTATTTTCAACTATATATTCATAATGAACAGCTACTCTTACCTCTAAATAATTCCTAGAAAGATTGAGGAATCTTAGCGTCACATAAAATGCAGATAAATCTGGTAAATACTTCAACTGGCAGGCTTCCAAAGAAACCGAACTGCCTCCTGAATAGTATGAATCCAACAATTTGACTTGTTCAGGTTTTACATATGTTGCTGTAAGATTTTCATAAAATCATTACCATTAATTGACCAACAATAAATAAGACAGACCTAACGGAATTATTACTTTTTTGAATTTAATAATTAGAAAAGCTACCATCTAAACAAATGTGTTTAAAACCTGAATAGTCTTATAACTAGAACCTGAAGAACCAAAGTTTCATTTCCAAATGTATTAATACAATTAATCAACTATCAAGATATGAAATTGTCTATAACCAAGTTCTAATATACGGTATGGTTGATTACTGGCGTTACTGGAACATTTATTCTCTCATGCTAAAGTGACCTGGTGAATAACTTCACTATTGACAGTGATGTCTTGGGAAACTGGGATAAAACAATTGGTTACCTTATAAGCCAACACCACCTGGAACTATGTTACATATCAAAGAAACAAAAAAGTCTCATAATTACCCGGTCAGTATAGAGAAACAGTGTATGAAGTTATTGACCTTTATTATGAAATTTATCAGGCCTTATCTTACAGAAATCTATATCTAGCTAAAAGTTTCGAAGTGATAATTTCTGGAATTTATTTGATCACTATTTAACATTAAGAACAAATCGTGTTCTAGACCCATTCATCCACAGTCCATTCAAGTATTTTATAAATACCCATATACTTTCATTAACTCTACTGATTTTCACGGTTTATTTGTTGAAGATTGTGGCTACTTACAAGACCAACTGATGCTACTATAGCTACAATCGACTGATTATCTCCCGCACTCGTATTTTAATACGAGAAGTATTTTACACAATATATGACCCAGTTGTCGTTGCATTAACATAAGGCTTGCTTGCTAAGAATGTGCTTCAGCCTATATGTTAATTACTGTTGTGCATACACCTTGATATCTTCAGTACTATCTTATATATTACATATTTTCTTACAAATAAGATACAAAGACTCATGTTAGTGTTCAAGTGTGAATCCCAGGGTAAAAAATTTAATTAACTCTATTTTTGCCCATCTTATTGTTCAAAAGGTACATAGGCCAAAATAGGCTGATCAATTTTCTTACCTTAAAAACCAACATTCCTATGTTTCAAACATCTGCAACACAACGATACTTCAATGTGTTTCTGCGATTTACACACAGAAATAGAAATGCATTGAAAATGACTAATGACCTCCTAAAATAAAACTAAACAGTTTCTGATAACTCCGAATATCTTAGTTAGAATACGAGTGATCAATAAACTCAACCTGTTTAGTTTCATAATACTTACTAACCACTGCATCCTATGATTCATGTTATAAAATTTCTTGTTGACTCTTAACTTAACACTAACCGTTTCTTTTCGTTCTCCAAATGATTAAAAAATAATCCCTGTGAACGATTAAGAAGCATATTTTAGAGCATTATATACTACATTTTGATTCAAATTTCTTGAAAGTTTCGGTGGGTCAATAAACTTATCTGTCTTGTTCTTTAGTGTTTTAACTAATAAAATTAAAATCTATACGAGAAAATGACCGATAAACTCAAAAATATTACCTATTATTAATATATGTAAATGCCAACTAGTAAATGTGAGCAATACTCTAAGCCTCTACTTATATTTGTTCATTAAAGAAATGAATTCCAATGAATAGAAAATCTATTGAAAGTTACATAGAAATTTGTAAACTTTTCGCTAAATTAATATTATAATAATTCACTTGATATTGTTTGCTTGCATCTTCCCATAGTTCTTTAGGACTGCAATTGATCAGTCTCTTGTTAGCATATGTGCATCCTATGCGGATTACCTCGATATTGCTTTAAGTCATAATCTTTATAAGCAGTGATAAAATTGGCTAGCAGTGGAATCCAGGACGCGCGTTTCTTCTTATTTGGGACTAATCAGCTAAGTGTACCTACATCCCAGTGTTGATGTTCACTCCGGGACTCAAATCCAGTACCGTTCGCTTCAAACGCCATCGCGTTATCCATTCAGCTACTGAGCAGGTGGCTATCAGGACTTAGTAGCTAAGTCGATAACGCGATGACGTTTGAAACGAACGGTACTGGATTTGAGTCCCGGAGTGAACATCAACACTGGGATGTGAGTACATCCATCTGACGAGTCCCAAATAAGAAGAAACACGCGTCCTGGATTCCACTGCTAGCCACTATCTATCTTTGCTTACAATACCGTAATACTTTTATAGTTGAGTAAATTTTAAATCAAACCAAGGTGGTAAAGCTCTAAATCTAAACTGACTCATATCACTTCTATCGTTTTTCTTTTTACTAATTTTAGATATTTTTCTGAATACAATGTCAATTCAATCTAACAAGAAAATAATTCAACTAATTGAATTACATGAACGTAGAATATTCCTGTCAATAATTTCTCATCAGGTTCTACAGTTATCTCATATCCAAATTAATAATCCATAAAATTGGCCAGCTTTAAAGCAGAGTACATCATTTGGAAATTGTAATATGTGAATCAATAATTGTTGTTTGTCAGATAAATTCAAATCAAATGGTTAATGTTGGTGCTAACTAATATGAAGTGTTAACTTGAATCAGTTGATAAGTGAAATGAAATTGTGAGATAAATGATCGGAATAAATATGGTGAACATGAGTTGAGGGAGAGAGAATAATGCAATAACAATCAGAAATTACGTAATGTGTAGAATAATATGAATTAGGCCAGATATAGTAAATTGGGGTGGATGCTGAATAAATTTCTCAAAAAGGTTATCAAGTGTAATAATAATAATAATTAATATTATTATTATGGAGATAATAATAATAATGGTAAAGTTAATAATAATAAGTTTGGGACATAAAAATGAACACTAATCAAATTACGTCGCCATATTATAAAAATGGTTATTAAGTAGTTGGTCCCGAAGTTGGCCAGGGTAAAAGGAGCGGCCGAACATATTTCTTTTGGATGCAGAGCTCTGGCTTTTTGATCCGAATAGCAATTGCTTCAGTCGTCCGCGCGATTCTCAGTGTGACTGAATTAGGTAGACTTCTGTTGCATTATTTTCCCTTTCTCACCCCATATTGACCATATTTATTCTGATCAGTTATCTCACAATTTCATTTCACTTATCAACTGATTCAAGTTAACACTTCATATTAGTTAGCACCAACATTAACCATTTGATTTGAATTTATCTGACAAACAACAATTATTGATTCACATATTACAATTTCCAAATGATGTACTCTGCTTTAAAGCTGGCCAATTTTATGGATTATTAATTTGGATATGAGATAACTGTAGAACCTGATGAGAAATTATTGACAGGAATATTCTACGTTCATGTTAATTATGTTTTAATATAATGGGAATTATTCAGTAATTGAATCACTATTATGTCATTCAGTTTGTCTATGATATGTTCCGTGTTTAAGTAACTTACCTTGATAAAACTCATTAAACTTTAAATTCTTTTGAAATTTTATCAATTTCATTGTATTCTCTTCAGATGAACTTGAAATAAATAAATAAATATGAAACAAATTATTCATTAATTCAATGTCTAATTGAAACTTACTCATACCAAATTAACTGATTTTGATTTAGTTTCTCTTTTAAAATAATTGCATAATTCACTTGATAATTATTTAATGATTGTTGAAAATTTCTTGGTATCTTTTCAATGGAACATATGATATTTGTATCGATAGTTCTAGTTAAAGCATTTCTTAATTCACGAGCTATTAATATTAAACCATGATATAATGGTGTTCGTTTTATAGGTTTAGAAATAATTTCCAATATATCATTAAAATTATTTTTTGAAAAGAAACCAGTGGTATTAGTGGATTTTAATTGTTTTAAATTATGTGTTGTTTCTGTATGATCCGATATTTGAAAATGATTACACATTTCGATTGGATATTGAAATTCATTATTATTATTATTATTATTATTATTATTACTATTACTATTACTATTATTATTATGAGAACCAGAAGCATTTTCTATTTCATTAAACGTTTTATTTAACATACCACCTTTTATAAAAAGGCAGCCGAATCCATTGTTTACAAAATTTGCAACATCACCTTGTCGTTTATTTTTATTTTTATTCATGAAATTTATTGTCGTTCCAGTAGACGAAAATACAATACTATTTGAAATAGGTAAATGACTGTTTGAAGCTGAGTTTTTTTTTGCGATTGAAATCTTTGTTTCTCTCGGTTTATAAACATTATTATTATTTTCTGATAATTTCGACTTAGGAATTTTCCTAGGTCGACGAAACAGTATCAAACCATCCATTGTTTAACGAATACTTCCACAGATTTATTATTCAAAAATCAACAAACTGTTAATTAAAACAAAGTTGTAATTATTATTGTGTTTCAAAAACCACGTGGTTATTGATTTTCCAGGAGTGACCTTAGCACTAACAATTTATGCTGATGGTTGCTATAAACAACCAGAAATTGACAAACTGCTGTCTTTATTTTGGTTTAACAACCAATTATTTCAAACATTAGTCATTACCGCTTTAAAACTTTGGTCAACAAGCTGTCAATTTTCTAGTTACAAATGTGAATGTAGTAAGAAATATCAGTCACGCCACATAGAAGTAACAACAAGGGCCAAAAATCGTCTTTTTTTACTGCTGACATAAATAGCAACTAGTAAAGTATTTTTGCTAACAAAACCTTCATTCATGCAACTTCATTTGCTAAAATAAATATGCAGAAGAAGAAAAAGAACCTCATAAAGTAAAAATAGTTTCAAATTGTTTCGAACCAATGAAAAGAATTTTCAATGAAACTAAATGTTGAATAGAATCCGGTAGTCTAGGGAGTTGACTTAATATTGCTAAAGACATAGAACGATAGACGTATTATACTGTCAGTTGAATGAATAGTGAAAGTGAGATGACTAGATTTCAGTTTTTAACTCTTAGTCAAATTTCTATGTTGCTTTACAGTGATATTAATATCACCCAAAATATTTCGAAATATTTCTGAAGCATTCGAGCAGATTTCGAAGAAAGTTTGTGATGCAGGAATCATTATGTTTTCCGTTGCTGGGTAGGAGAACATGATATAAGTACGAAAATAGGTATTATCGTTTAATAAAGTACTGGGATATGTGAATGAAAGAGTTTCCGGGAAAAAGACTATCAACGATTCCAATGCCACGAAAGCTAAAATCACCATAGATAAGTGTGTAAAGTGATGTGTTCACATCATGAGGCACACTTCTAGGCCTTTATTATGGTCAAATAGAATGGAGAGCTTCAGTAATATTGTTTTGTTAGCATATGTTTGTGTGATATTCAGAAGACAAACATTATCAGTTCTATGTAGAAGATTATTAAGTATCTAGCTTTCCCAGCTGGCCATGGGTACTACAAAATGTGAAGGCGGTTGAGTAATTAATATACTTCCAAAGTATAAGAGTTATTTCCTAATCTGCTTGTTACTTTTACTTTTATTTTAACTGTGATGATACAGAAGTTGAACCAATATCACTGGTAGATGATAGTTTGTACTACTTGTATATCAGGTATTACAAACCTGTTAAGTAGCCATTTCATGACATGACACAACAGAGATTAATTTAATGTAGAATTTCAAGTCAGTAAAAGGGTTGATATACTGGTTACTACCTTCCGGTTGACTAACAGCAATGAAATCGCTAAAATAAACAAAGTGGAATAAAAGTTTGCTTTTCAAATAAACACTTGGTAATTTATTATTATAAACAATGTGCAAATATTAGCATAGGCTTCAAATATTTCTATAAAGGTAGTTAGTCGACTTGTTTAAACAATCACACGTAGCATACAAAATGAGCTAAATTGGTGAGTCAACTAATTCATCGAAATAACTTAGTAACATCTCTAAGCTCTGACGTCTAAGATGAGAGAAAATGATTTGATAAAGCATCTGACTTCTTGAGAATCATACTTTAAAACCTATAATTACCTGTAGGTATCGTGCTACTTTTAGCTGTCTATAATTTTAAAACAATTTGTACTTAGCTAACAAACTACTGCTAAGCTTCTGGTCGTCTAGTAAATTTTCAACAGTTTGAAATTCTACGTATATCAGAATTATGGATATTTGACCATGACTCATGTGCTGCACATTTTTAAATGTACGGTCTCCATTCACTCGATACTAACGTTTATGGTGCAATTGCGTTAAGGTTATGTGGTGTTAATATGAACTAATGGTTGTTTTTTACTTGATTACTGGTTGATTTTGGATTCTAAATACAATGTATTCGTTTGTGCTCACTAGTTCTATCTGGCTCAAATTACACTGTTTTGCAAATTCCTAGTTGACACAATAGTTCAAATACTTCTAATTACCATAGGTTACATCGAGCGACAACTGCATACTATGACTATCCTAACTTAGTGACTGAGCTACCACGTTTCCTAAATGTTCAAAGAGAACAAATAAAATCTCAGCACAAGGATCGTTTGTTTGACATAGTGATAAATAGAGTATGACAATTATTCTATGGCCCAAGTAAGTTCTATGATTGCGTAGTGCACTTTGGTTATCCTCAAATGTGAAGAGACTTGGCTGGCGAGCCACCGTCACATGATCGGTTTTATTAGGTAGCAACGGTACAGCTTATTTGTCAATGTTACTAGGCTAAACACAGCAACCACTTGTGAGAAGTCCATAATACACCCGTCGCTTTCCTAACTGTAGTTCAATAAGTCATGTCTCAACTTTTAATTTTTTTGGCCAAGTTCATTTTTTGTAACTGTGGTATTACTCGTCAACGTGCACGTTAACCTAGCTCTCACATACGTAATATTATATTATTTTTATATCATTTGAATGTGATAGTTATTTGAACCACCTTTAAAATTTTCCACCAAATCCAATAAAGTCATTATTGCCATACGTATTTTGGCTTATGAATTGGACTTACATATTAGTCGCCTGAAAAGACGTTGAACAAAGTTAAGGTATTAAGGTCACCGCATTAAGATATTATCTTGCTGCACTGGTAAAACCACTTAATGTGATTGGTAAAATTGGTGATACTATAAACAAACTCAGTCGATAAATCAACTAACAATGATCAATAAATGGTTTTTTCTCGTGATTATCTTTATTTATTGCAGATTATTTCGATGTTTCTCTATCAACTGATCGTTTAGTAAGCATCTTAGAACCTTTTCAATCTAATTGAAGGTGTAGCGACACAATCATTCATGCAAATCCTCAGTATTACCAGTCGAGCAAATCTCCTACAAACTGAAAATATCACTGTCAAATTTACTCCAACGTTGACAAAGGTTCATGTCATTATCATAGACATGAGTCGGGAGTTGTTATTTCCTTGGCTACAACTTATACTCACCCTGATAATCATACAAGCAGCACTTACTGTTTATCATCGTGTAAAGACTTATTTGGCCAAAAACATCGTACAACACCATGACACCTATATTTGTGCCATATAAGGTTTGTTGATTTTAACACCTTATTATCATCATATCATTTTATGTATTTTTACACCTCTATGACCTTATTATCACTCAAGTCGATGCAAATCGATCTCTGTATTATCCCGAAAATGATACTTGTAACTGACTTGTATACACCATCAACCAGTATGTGTGGATATATATAAGTGGCCTATTGCCAATCAGAACATTGAGTCTAGGGCATGTGTTTTGCGGATTCACTCACGTTCAACAAACTACTGTCAGTTATCTGTCCAAAATTCACATAGTTACCAGTACTTCCAAGTACTAAATGAATTTTTAATAACAGTTCATATGTATTTGTAGTACTTCAAAAATCCTATCACGGTTAAGTAATAATGAGGTCGTGGAATCTCTCCGCAACTATATAAATCAAATTAAACTTTAAAAACAAACTGGAACACTAGTTGGTTTTTCGTCTCTCCAGTTATACATATGTTACTTCAGTTAGCCTATTAATGCAAATGCAATTGAAAATCAACACATACGGATAGCATACGGACATTATTTGACTTTCTATCTTGAACCAAAGACAACACCAATATCAACATTATTACGATGGTGATTGTTTTTCTGTTTATGAGCACAAACTACTGGTAATAGCTATATGTTAAGCTACTAACAAACGGCCATTACTATGTGTAAAATTTTTGTTGCGGGTTTTAAGTGTAAAAATCCCTCCGTGTTTACACTCATAATTTATTCTTATTGATTCCTTCAGATGCACATTTTGTTGGTCATTTTGATTCCATTTGAGATGGTAATATTTTTATCATAGTTTTTATGTTTCTTACACCTTCACTGAGTTTCCATGTTTCTTCCTGAACTGCATTTATGTTGTTTTAGTTGACACTTGATCTTGGCGTCAGCCGTATTGATTTATTACCCCCTTTCATTGTGTTGCTTGCATTGACTGGGATTGTGCGCCTTTGATTGTGAATTGAAGCACTCTTCCGGAATTGAAAACACTGTGTTATGAAGCAACCAAATACTATCTTTCGAGCGAATCTGTACATGATCTATCCAGAAAGGATAGAATAACATTTATTTGTTGCGCTTGGTAATTTTCTTACATCCTTTATCAACTTGTTTATTTATTGTAATTTAGATTTGATTACTGGGTGAGCGAGTATTGGTTGAATAACTGGGTGGTAATATTTGTTAAGGTAATAATATACATTTATATTCATAAAAAATCTAGTACCGTCATTTACCCAGTCACCTTGTTTTCGTTTCAACTGGGCAATAGCGCGTATCTAAACTACCTAGACATTTATTCTTTGATCCAAACATTAGTTTGCATTCTACACTATGAATCGTAATGGGACTAGGTAAAATATCTCTATGCTAAATTGTTCTTCTTTAAGGTAACGTTGTTTTGTTTGACGCTTAAATAATATATAAGTAGATTTCTATTTTGAGCGTGTTAATAATTAAGCCGAACATTTTGGAATTACCATATGTATTTCCTGATCAGTTACAACCCCCTTCTTCATCAATTGTCTTTCAGTTTGTCAATACCTGCAGGACTCGTATTATTTTTTTAGGAACATTTGGCGTGCAATTTTCTAACTCCATTTGGTATCTAACCAACGTCACGTTGATTCTGGTGGGAGAATAGTGTAGAAGTACTGGATTCCAACCATATGGTCTTTGTCGCTGAACGTATAATTACTCAGAAGATTTACACTTTTCATGTAACACTGAGAGAAGGTTAAGAATATTGAACATGGCAGCAGGCGATCAAAATGGCATGTTTTGGCCACATTTTATGAACTTTTACTTTGTATATCAAATATATTACTCTCTTCTCACCTCAAATGTATTCTCCAGAAGTGCCAGACTTCCTATTGCTGATCGTCACGATCGAACGAGTTATTGTAAACAATGATGGGACTTACACATAAGATCCTACAGACCATGTGATCGCATCATGACAAATCTAGGATTTTAGGATTAGGTCTAATATCATAGTAGTACTAGTATTGGACTAGACCATAATTCTGCAACCATATCAAAAGCCACGGCAACAATCCCCGCCAGTATACCAAATTCATCTAACACAGGCTCAGCCGGACGCGTGATTATGAAAGCCATAGCCTGAGCTCATACACTAACGAAACCACTGGCTATTACTAATGCCCAATATCTGTTAGTGATAAGTAGAAGTGGGTAAACGTTGAAGAGCGGATTTGCTAACACACTTCAAACTACACTCTGTTTGAAAGCCAGAAGACGGACGCCGCTGTAGAGATGCCCCAAGTGCCTCTATAGAAACGTAAGAGGACTGAGGAGAAACTGAAAGGAATCGAAAAAAAATGCGCTTTCATTTAAATCTCGAGACCAGAGTCTTCATTGAAATTGGGCTATCGCCCAACATCACGAACGAGTAAGTGAACCTACGATATATAACACTTACGGTGTAATAGGGTACACAAAACAGGTGTAGTGCCAATATACATCAATAGCCGCTTCAAAGCCGCAACAACACAAAGTACCGAATTAATCGAGGTGACAGAATCATGCCGGTGTTGCCCAAGTGTGAACGGCGAAACGTTATTAATTGAGAGAGTATAATGACCCTCCAGAGGTTCGAAAGCCCAGAAAAATTACATAATATGCGCACCAACAGAAAGTAGTGACCATGGTACAGTCATATTTAACATGATCATAAGCCAAGTACATCAGCGAGACGAGGATGTTCCCTACCTTAGCAACACTAGAGCAGACTACACAATTATGATGAAGCACCCTTAGCATTACCCATGACTAAAAGAATGGTGACAGATAGCAGTAGAGAACTATGGGTAGTAAGGGACGCTCGTGTATTTTTCGTAGCAAAAGTTTCAAAGACAGGTTTCGCTGATCCACTTTTATCCTGGCTCTAAGACTATCTGTGGAACAGAATGTTTCATGGTAACATAAATAGTGCTCACGCGACCAAGAATGTCCCAACATCAGGAGTTTTACAAGGAATGGTCTTAGGTTCATTAGAAGCGAAGATGATCCTTTTGAGCTCCAAAAAAACCGTTCAATGATAGAGGAATGAGCAGTAGACAGTGAGTTAAAACTTAACCTGTCGAAACGTCGTATGATAAACATTCATCTTCATTTGACACAAAGCACTTGCACTCTCTACGCAGAATCCTCCCACAAGCCCATACAGAGCGAGATCCCAGTCCAGTATCTACAGAGAGTATAGATATTAGCTCTAAGTAAACAAGGAATTTAGTCAAGGAAAACACGACTCTACTTTGTGCCTTTTTGACTTGGCGCAGTCATATGTAATGCTAACGTTAGTGAAACTTAGTGTTATATCCTAGTAAAGATTACATTACTAGTAACGTCTGAGACCTAATAATGGACAATTATTATTTATATATTCTCATGACATAAATATTCAGTAACTAGACTATATATCTCTGTATTCCCCTTGTTATAAGCTTTATTTTGACCTAGAACTTATTATTGTGCGATTAACTGTTCTTAAGCTATGTTCAGTTAATTGACTACTGCCTCCCACGTTCACAGCCACTTTTTGGCTTTGTTGTGTAAGAATTTTATTTCCTATTTTATTGTGCATTGAGGTCTGTTTGGTTGATATATAAACCCAGTATGTTTGAAATAAATGATTCGCATAGTGTAGGCTTTTATTGGCATTCTGGACTCAGCTGGACAGGCTAGGCGAGCAACGGACCAGTAGGGAGGCTAGACTGATCTGACCGGTCGGACGTCATTGGTTTAATGCAGTATGAGAGCGAATAAATCGTATTTTTGTTGGCGAACAGACCACGTGATAACTAGCGGGCCATAAAGTCACAACACTTAGGTTATATTGCATTTTTGAAGAAATACAAAGTGGTTTCTTCACATCACTTATGTACTCATAAGATGTTTGTGAATAATTGCAATAATAGTGTATGGAGATCGGCAATCAAGTGGGTGTCTGTGCCAAAACATAAATCTTAATAGGACAGACTTTGGCATTATTCTCTCTGATATACAGGAGGATAAGAGGTGATTTGTTGATGGTATACAACATATTAAATACGTCAAACCACCCCGACGCGAGCATATTCCCAGAACAAGCATATTACTCGTATTTATGATGTTCTCTTAGCCTAGGTGACTACGACGGTCTAATGAGTAGCTTTAAAGGAAGATTACACAATCACGTACTCCCCAAACCCATCTCCTGCCTGTTAATGTAATAACTGCTAGTATCCAGAAACACGACTGTCCTAAGACAAACGCACCCACTGAAATATACGATATACCTATCCACAAATAACTGCCACACTGAATAAAACTATTGCAGTTGAGTGGATAGACCACCACATATTAAACATTTAAAAATACCTGATAATGTAGCGAAGTAACAAATGATAGTGAAGAAATCAAATTTTTGTACAAGCTGGTGACAAAGATATTGGATTCACAAAGCACTGACTAAAAGCGCTTTGATTTTGTGTGCATGCAGTTCATGAACTGACACTTCAACCACTGACTACGTGGCAATATCGTTTTGAATAATAAGAGATTTGTAGCGGTAAATAAATCCCCAAAATAAATAGCACTAAGTTTTCGACATTGGATGCTGACCATATGTTTTAGTGGACTCATCTAGCTGAAGGCGCTCGGTCAGGCATCTGCACCAGATCACGTGTGGTAACGCTGTGCTCAACATCAACCGCAATCGCTAGCCAGATTAGATCAGAGAATTCCGATATATTGGTCATCGCCAAATATACTCTTCCGATCTCCTCGACTCTGTCTTTTGATTTCTCTTGGTGGGAACGAAATATATTAGAAGGTGTTACTGGTAGAAGCGTTGTCAAACACTGAATACCTGTGACATCATCATTGGTGAGCCCGACGTGATCTGGTACACCTAATTGTAACTGTGAGTCTGTTCCTTTTTGGGATTCTATATAAACCGCTCACTTTCTCGTTAAGCTCTCCTTCTGACAAGTACTCTCCTCGTGAGTCTCGACAACTGGACTACATTTCGCAGTTTACTTCAGATATTCAACACATCTCTGGAGCAAACAATGTAGTTGCAGACGCTTTATCTCGTATAACTTCCTTGAACAGTTTCCAAGGAATTGACCTTCTTAAACTCGCCGAGCTTCAAAAAGAAGACAGTGATCTTCAGCACGAGTTATCGTCCACAACACTTAAACTACGCATCAAACAGATGGGAACAGGTAAAGAAACCTTACTTTGTGACACATCTACAGGTAGGGATCGCCCAATCGTGCCGAAACATTATCGACGCAATGTCTTCAACACATTGCACAAACTTTCGCATCCAGGTGTTCGTGCAACCATCAAGCTTATAGCAGAAAGGTTTTGCTGGCCTGGAATGAATAAAGACGTGAGGGAGTGGGCACGCTCCTGTGTAAGCTGCCAAAAATCTAAGGTTATCAGACACAATAAATGTCCCTTAGGCTCGTTTAAAACTCCCGATGCCCGTTTCGACCAAGTTCATCTGGATTTGGTAGGACCTTTACCAGATTCAAATGGATACTCTTATCTCTTAACCTGCGTTGACCGTTTCACTCGATGGCCAGAAGCAGTACCTATCAAGGACAGCACTGCTGAAACAGTGGCCCGCACATTCGTCGAACGATGGGTAGCAAACTTCGGTTGCCCTTCAACCATCACTACAGACCGCGGACGTCAGTTTGAATCCGATCTTTTCCGTCGTCTGACCACACTTTTAGGAATCACTCGCTTCCGAACGACCGCCTACCATCCACAAGCAAACGGGTTGGTAGAACGTTTTCACCGACAACTGAAAGCTTCGCTATCAGCAGCAAACGTTTCACAGTGGACCGACGCTCTTCCACTCGTCTTACTAGGTATCCGCAATGCAGTGAAAGCTGACATTGGATACACTGCGTCTCAACTCGTTTATGGAACGACACTTCGACTTCCAGGAGAATTCGTGGATCCTTCATCCTCTTCAATGAACATGGATCTAACCTCCTACACGAACAGGCTTACAAACGCAATGCGTTCAGTTAAACCTGCTTTCACTCGACCTCAATCAACTGATGTTTTCGTTCAACCTGGCTTACGATATAGTACACACGTTTTCATTCGTCGAGACTCGCATCGACGACCATTCGAATCAGCATACGAAGGACCCTTCAAAGTTCTTCAACGTGAATCTAAGTACTATATAGTCGATAAGAACGGAACAAACGATAGCATCAGCATCGATCGCTTAAAAGCAGCGTATTTAGAAGGAAATCCTATCCACGTCGATTTTCCTTCGGTACAATCGAACGACACGACTCCGACACTTACAATACCTCATCCGACAACCAACACACACGATGATACTTCGACAGTATCCGAAAATAAACTTAAAACGACGCGTTCTGGAAGAAGGGTGAGATTTCCAGAACATTTAAACGACTATTGCACGTAAGGCACTTCTCGAAATTTTATATTTTTTTAAAAAAAAACAATTTTAATATGCTTATATATTTTTATTTCTATTTAAAAAAACAAAACAAAAAAAACAATTTTTTTTAACGCTATTACGTGTTCATGAGTTTATTTTCCATTTTTTTTTTCCGCCGACATTGTGCTTTTACGCACATACGAGTGTATTTTCGACATGCACTTACATTTTCTTTTTTCTTTTCCAGGACGGCTGGAAAAGAACGATGACGTTTATGAGGATCCGAAATTTTCATTGTACTTTTTCTTTTTTTTTACTATGTTGTACCTCCGTCCCATATAGTAAGGAAAGACGACCAGACGCTGCTAAATTTAGTAAGCTATCAGAAGAGTGTTTACCAACGACAAACTCGTTGGGTTTAAACTTCTGGCTGGCCACGTCTTAGGGTCGTCACTGCCCCACTAGGGGGAGTGATCTGTAGCGGTAAATAAATCCCCAAAATAAATAGCACTAAGTTTTCGACATTGGATGCTGACCATATGTTTTAGTGGACTCATCTAGCTGAAGGCGCTCGGTCAGGCATCTGCACCAGATCACGTGTGGTAACGCTGTGCTCAACATCAACCGCAATCGCTAGCCAGATTAGATCAGAGAATTCCGATATATTGGTCATCGCCAAATATACTCTTCCGATCTCCTCGACTCTGTCTTTTGATTTCTCTTGGTGGGAACGAAATATATTAGAAGGTGTTACTGGTAGAAGCGTTGTCAAACACTGAATACCTGTGACATCATCAGATTCAAGTCACTGTTTCGGTCGAAAATTTTTAAGCTTTTATTAACCGTCATCAGTGTACACTAATTCTGTCCATCTCGGTGAAGCTAAGACTTGTGAAAAACCTTTGAATGACGTGAATTAGGCCTTGAGAAGGTGAATAAAAAGCATTATGATTTATAGTTGATGGTTAGGGTTAAGAATTAGATTTAAAGTTTTCATTGCGAAATGGCATCAGGTCCCAGAACGCTATTTGGCTATACAAATGATTAAATCTTGAGCCAAAATCCATGATCTGTTTTCTTAAATCTGGTCGGTGCGTCCATAAGTCTTCTCCACTCATTTATTTGCTGATCGACAAATCTAAAACCTCACAGTTAAAATTATGATGGAATGTCATCATATAGGGAAACTAACCGCACCCAGGGTATAAGACATATTATCTAACAGAAAACTGTGTAACAAACTTTCACAGGTTTTGTTTAGCACAACAGATTTTCAGTTGTCATGCTGACTACCAGCGACACATTTACAAATATGAAGACTGGTAAGCCTGAATACTCAAGAGGGTGGCAATATACAGCAACCAATCTTTTGGGCGATAAAAGAGAGAGCATGTGCAAGAATGTTTTACTTCAGCGAGTAGATTTATTCTTTAAGTCAATTACTATTTTAAGTCAATTCTAGGACGCAGTGATACACATTGCCTAAAAGTCCCTCCCCCACCATTCACTTACGGAATAAAAAATGTAAAAACCAGTGGTGTCTCTGATGGTATGTCATTCCCTTAATTATTTTTAGCCCTTCACTGGATTGATGATACCACAATTCGTCAGAAGTCTAATGACCATATATATCTAACTCGGGACTTCGTGGCACTAAACTGTGATAGTGTAAGGCAGGGAGTGACAACAAGCAAGGAAATGACTCACTTTAGGGAGTTACACGATAGATTGAGATCGAAGCAAGCGAAACGCAGATCAAGAACGGAGTCACCAAAACTACATTTGGATGTCACTCATGGTATGCCTAACAAGTGAGTACTTTTAATACCATTATTCAGACATAACTCTTCGTCGAAATAAGTACGACCCCATCTGTTTATTTTTCTAACCACCATCCAGCTCTTGTCTTGTTATACAGTTTTATTTGCTCAGTAATAATTCACCTATTGCTTGCGTTGGCTACTCCGTTGAGTCCAGTGGAACTCGACACCCCAAATACAAGGGAATATTCAGAAGACTATGCGTGTACTTTTATTGATATGTTGAGGTACTGAATGAATTAAGTTTTCCCCACTTTTTAAACTACATGTAAGATTTGCCAACCAACAACAGGTGTGTGTGGCACATTCGACAGAAATATTACCAGCAAATGTTCCTAAGGAATTAAATGAAATTGGATAAATTTAACCCAGTACTAAAGAGATTACAATTTTATTCTTTTAAAACATTCCAGTCTCAATATGAAAAGACGTCCGTTGAATTCTGAAGACGCTCTACATCACATATTGATATCCTTTTAGCTATCAAAAACAATTTAGAACAAGTTTCTACGCTCATGAAAGAACAGTACTTCTTCATGGAAGAAGTATTAGTAAACGACGACAATAATTCAACACGATTGATAACATTATTATCGACCACAGGAACGAATCTAACTGTTTTAGTTATAATTCAATTCGCATGCTTAGATTACAGTCATAAAAACTGTGTACGGACAGCATTCAAAAAACATCTGGATTACAACGAACTACTCACTTGATAGTTTGGGCTACCTTTTTTAAGGAACCCTGATAGCAAACTAGGGCAATAGAAAAAGCTATTCTGAAAACTCCCCATAATCTTATATTATCAATGGTCCAGCACCGCATTATATTTGTAACAGCCGTGACAATGAAGTTGGCAGCTGAACAGAACTATCTCACTTTTCGTAAGAGAACTTAAAAGATCTGCTGAGAGTGCATGAGTCTGTTGATTACTTAGCATGCTGGAGATACTGGCAGTGAAACAAAAGCACGACTTTTTACTGGCTGTCTTTATAACTTTCAAGTCTTCAGTCTTCAGTAATAAGGATAGTAGGTTGATGAACCTGTGTTAATCCTGACAAATTGCTTTCCAGTGAAGGTCCAGCTTTTCCTTGAAAGTATTCACTGATGGGGCTGATACCACTTGTTCGGGTAAGGCGTTCCAATGATTGACTACTCGATGAGAAAAACGGGATCCCAGTTTAAGTTTATTAGATCGTGGTTTATGAACCTTCTTGCTATGACCTCGGAGATTATTAGTGCTGGAGGGAGCAAAAAGATAAGACATATTAACACCCAAATCATAATTGAAGATACGAAATGCCAGTATAAGGTCACCTCGTGTCCTACGATACGACAAGGGGAAAAGATTTAGGCGTTTTAAGCGCTCATCGTAAGGGAGTCTAGAAAGACCCTTCACTAATTTCGTTCCCACACGCTGGACACGCTCAAGGGAGTTAGTATCCTTTACTAGACACGGGCTAGCTGCTTGGATACAGTACTCTAAATGTGGTCTAACATATATGGGATATAAAATTCGAAACGTTTCCTCGTCAAAAGATTTGAACGCTCGGCGAAGTGACCATAACGCACGAAAACTTTTGACAGCGGCTGCTTTGCAATGCGCAGTTGTTTTTAAGTCATGACTTAATATTACTCCTAAGTCCTTATGCTCTTGAACGCATGGAAGAGGTTTACCCTCAATAGTGTAACGGTAACTATTACCGTGACCGACGTGCATTAGTACACTCTTCCTAGCATTGATTTCTAAGCCCCACTCTCGAGCCCATCTAACTAAATCGTCTAAGTCAGCTTGAAGATCCACATGATCAGCCGCACTTTTTATTGTTCTCCAGATTTTTACATCATCTGCAAACAATAATGTCGACGACCTAAGTAACAGTGGTAACTCATTAACGTAGAGAAGGAAGAGCAGAGGGCCTAAGATGGTGCCTTGGGGTACACCACTTTTGACCGGCTTCCAATCGGAT
The DNA here is from genome assembly GCF_000699445.3 of Schistosoma haematobium. NCBI lineage: Eukaryota > Metazoa > Platyhelminthes > Trematoda > Strigeidida > Schistosomatidae > Schistosoma > Schistosoma haematobium. The sequence continues at coordinate 19,972,960 of NC_067197.1, read as the reverse complement.
AGCGTTCCATTGACCCTAACTCTGTCTGCGGTCACATAAGAAATTTCCTATCCACTCATGTACAGTACCTATTATTCCGAAGCTCGTGAGCTTCTGCATAAGACCTACGTGTGAAACCTTGTCAAACGCTTTGCTAAAATCTATGAATATCACGTCGACAGACAGACCGTGATCTAGGGCTGCTGTCCAATCCTCCCTCGCAATAAGCAAGTTAGTCAAGCAAGAACGCTTGTTACGAAATCCGTGTTGCTCAGGAGCTAACAGATTGTGTGAATCTATGTGGCTTAGCAACCTAACCCGAATTATCTTTTCGAGTAACTTAACGACTATGCTAGTTAGACTGACAGGCCGGTAGTTAGATACTATCTGTCGCTGACCGTCCTTAAATATAGGACTAACTATAGCGTCCTTCCAATCTCTAGGGAGTTGAGCGAGTGAGAGGGACATGTTGAAGTGTCGCAAGCGGTTTTGAAATAATGTCCGCAAGAGATGATAGCAACCGTGGATGTAACCCGTCAGGGCCCGGTATCTTACCAGGTTTGAGGTTAGTTATCAACGGAAGGACAGTTTCCTCAGTCACCTGTACAGATTCAATGGTTGGTATCTCGGTGTGAGTGGGACAAATATTTCTTACAATAAACGTAGAGAAGACTTCGCTAAAATAATCTGAAAAAGTCTCAGCTTTTGCTCGATCTGATTCAGCTAGTAATTCTGAATTTTCGTGTAACAGCAACGGGGGAATACCACCACTACGTTTCATTTGCCGTTTAACATACGAAAACAATCGTTTCGGACAAGTACGGCTATCATATACTAACTGTCGTTCGTAAGTGGTACGGGATTTCGCTATGGTTTTCTTACAGATATTACGGTATTTTTGGTACTCACGCTTAAATGGTGCATGACCTGTCAACAAGAATAAGTCCCAGAAATGTTTCCTACGCTTTAACAGCTTCCGGGTTTCCTTATTAATCCATGGAGGGCAATGTGATAGCTTACGTGCTGACCATGGGATAAACGGCGACGTTACGGACTCCAATGTAGCCTTAAACTTATTCCATTCATCTTCGATCAATCCATCCGCGTCGACCGACCAATCGGTCAAGATAGCACGGTTTCTGATTTCCGGAATATTAGCTCGCCAGATATTGGGACGGGGTGGAGCAGATACGAATTGTATACCATGCGTCCTAAACTTAAAGTGAATTACAACGTGATCACTGTTCACTAGTGGAGGAAGGTGCTGGATATCAAAGACATCCTCAGAGTGGTGGGTGAGGGCGAGGTCCAGCAGTGACGGAACATGTTGCAAATCAATATGTGTCGGTTTTGTGATACATTGTACAAGTGCACACTGAATAACGGTAGATAAAAGGTCGCTATCGAAACCACTACCTGGAGCTGTAAGCTCTATCCAGTTGATATGCGGTGCGTTGAAGTCCCCAATGATGAGACAACATTCTGCCATACTCCAAGAACAGATGTGTCTTAGGATAAAGTCGTCAGCCAGACAAGTATTTCTACACTGAGAGTTTAGGACCCTGTCCGGCAGTCTGTGATCACAGATAGATCGACTTCAAACACTTATTGTCAAAAATCGCGATCCGAACCATCATCAGTCAATTACATGGTCAAATGGCCACATCTGCTAAAAGACTGTTTCGGACCCAACAAGATCTATAGTATGGTGCATTACAACCGCAGTAGAAAACTAAGACCAGTACAGACTGAATATGTTGTGATCTAGAAATACTCAAGGGTGCAAACATGCATAGTAATTATTACCACTACTGAAAATTCATGCTCCATTAAAACCTAATTTTCACATTTTTTAGAGCCTCTACGCCAATTCAAGAAATCCTTTCAAACAAATATCAAAAAGACTGGATTGATGCACAGATGAGGAAATCAGACAAAATAGAAGCAAAATTAGTTGGACTAACGGTATGAAATGTATTATTAAATAACATTTCATACTCAGAGCATGTCCAGAAGAGTTAACCATCCTGACACAGATGCGATGGTTAAAAGAAATTGCATGAGGAAAAACAAAGAAGAGAGCTTCTGGAAGTTGAAGAGGTTTGAACAAAATGTAAGTTTACAAAAACTTTTAAATCCTCATGTTTAGACAATCTACTTGAACTGAGATATACATGTGGCTAGTAAGACCAGAAGAATTAAACAAATGCTCTGCTTGACATGTACAGGAGCACCCCACAAATCGTAATAATTCTAAGTGAACTCAATAAGCCAATGGCATTTGACAAACTATTGCGAAAAAATTGAAATTTAATACTTAGTGATGTACGATTAAAACTAAATCCTCGCCAGCCAAAAGGATTGGGTAACTGGTTTGTGATCACCACTGACTTTGAAGTGATAATCACGTATACCAAGATCAAAGTCATAGAGTTTTAAGTTGGTCAGTGAACACAATAACTGATGTCTGATAACTAGTTTTGACAGTTGGTACTTAAGTAATTCAAAGGTAATTGAAAGCGAAAAGTTTGGCAGTGTGAGATCCCCACCCATCTCGACCACATGTCGTCAGATGGAACTTCCTATCTAGCTGGAAGAAATTGTGACTTATTGTTTGGAGAAAAATACACTGCTTCAACTTAATGTTTGTTTTTATATATGTATACTAACTCACTACCTAATGATTATTTTACGGTTTTTTATTGTTACTGAAATTTACGGGAACTAGAATGGTGTTCCTAAACCTTCTTACCTGAATTAACAAAGCTAGTGTGTGTATACAAAAGCAGAGCGTGTGAAAATATGTTGACAAATCGATATTCCTTTGACAGTAAGCAACTTATTTGCCAGACAGATAATTACACTATCACTTGTTTTTAGAAATCAACCAACTGCCATTCTTATTCAGCAAAATATCTCCAATATTGACTAATATGTTTGTTTAAAACAGTATAGGGACGTTGGACACTCAATAATACAGGTTAGTGGGATAACCGTGATTACCGACCGGAGATGCATCAAATCTCATCTAAAGTCTCAATACCGTTACATACTTTTCATCACAAGAATTCATTCACTTAATTCAAACAATATTCCTTGTACTTAGCATTCTTAGTATTAATGATACTATGATTTAGACTTGTTTGCAATGCATTTTGTGAATATCACATTGGTGTTGGATGATTGGGGTTGGTGTACAATCATCCCGGGTCCTAAGTTTATTCCGAATGAGTAATGACTAAATTATTTTAATCTATATTGTTTAAACACAACCACTTCTGTATTTTAATTTTAGGCTGTCGGGCGGATAAACACATTTAGAAACGAAGAATGTCGAAGACTTGCATTTGAAAAAGATAAAAGCAGTAAGATATCACGAATCGGATTACATGGTCATGGAATCCAACGTACAGGAGAATGTGCATAAAAACCATTTGTCTTTATGCTGCAGAACTACGAAAAACACGTTTATTAGGAAACAGCCCAAAGTAAACTAGAAATCTGCAGCAAAGTTGTTTACCTTGAAAACAACAACTTCATTATTTAATTATCAGTTTTCAAAGCTTTTTGGTGGTACGATAAGAATAAAAGGGCCGCATTCTGTGTAAATAAGGGTCGAGATAGTGCATCTCACCAAAATATTGTCTATGTTGTAGTGAAACTAAACTAAATGCAAATGAACCTTTAAAATGTGATATATCTGTTTTGTAACTAGACAGAACTATTCTTAAGGAAACAGTGATTCAACAGTCTAAACATAAGACTCTCATCCACCAACTCATGAGTTAACATCTTATTTTATCTAATTTACTTTAAACAGTAATAACTGTTGTCATGCGACACATGATCAGTAAACAAGTTTAAAAAAATACCTGGTTACAACTAGTCTATCAACAGCATGCTTGCAAGCTGTTTATCAATCAGAGTAAAACATTTTTACAATATAAGACATTTAAAGAGTACTTAAATTTGTACAAAGCATTAAGACAGAAGTAACTAAGGATTAAAACCAAGGCATTCAACTATGGAAGTCAATTTAACTGAGTAAAAATTTGGTTTTGAGTACCGAAACATTGTGCGAAAAAATTAACTGGTGAAATTAATTTACAGATGCAGGTCGTTCAAATAAAAGATATAAGAAAGACTAGATAAAGTACCTAACACAATAACTCGATGAAACCGTATGTTTTCACAGGTTTTTCTTATCTTTATCTGTTGAACCAGCTGAACCACACTGATTTGCAGCGCCAGAAGTTTGTTTCTGGTTAGTGTATATTTCATTTAATGAAAAAGCATTGATCATATTATCCCAAGTGAATGTGAATTTCTGTACTGTTTTCTTAGGTGTATTGATTATAGCTGGTCTGCGTGTCAGTTCATGACCTTGACGAAATAAAATCAGAGTAGGAAGCTGTTTAGACCAGGAGGATGTATCAATGTTATGTTTGACGCCGACATCTGGATATCGTATTACATCGATTTTGCCAAACTTCATAAGATCTGTTCCGAATTCTTCTGACAGTTCTGCAAAAATAGGTTGTAGTTTAGTACACGCAGGTGACCACACAGTATAAAAAGCAACGAGCCATGTTACCTTAGGGTTACCACGAATAACTTCTTGTTCAAAGGTAGTATCTCGCAAGTATAAAACTTTATCGGGCCCATTATAAACAGGTTGTTGTAAAAAACAGGCTTGCACTAACCATAAAACACCATATAATATGGCATATACAACATTCTGTTTCCAGAACATAAGTAGACTAACGATTTTAGCAAACATGTAGAAATGAGCAAGATAATCGGGAATAGAGAATTGTCGCTTATTGCGCAATGCGACGAAGCTTCCTAAAAATATCAACATTTCATATTCTTGGAGATTGATGTAACAATCATCATACATCCATGTACAAAACAATGGGACAGTTTTTGATATAAAAAAAAGAGCGCTAAGTAGCATATTCACGATAAAGTATGGATGAAGTAGTAGCTTTAAATCCCGCTTATGTTTCATCTGTAAAATTAAAAGAAGGAAATAAAAATGTTATAAATGAATTATGGAGTCGCATCAAAGTGATAAGATCGAAGCTGTAGTGTTGGCTACTATTTTAAGCCCACATAACTTATTCTAGCTTCCTCTTGAGTCACGTTTTGACCTTGTTAATTATTCGCTTATCAGCCTTGACTGTTTCCGTATGAGCGTATGTGTATTCATTTTCTACCTTACTCATTACATGTCTGCAACTTATTTTTGTTCGGTTATAAATATTGATTCACTCTTGGTTAAATTGAGTTGGCTCACATACCATCTCCACTGAGCGTTATTTCACTTCGCTTTATTCCCTTCGCCTTCTTCGCTTTATTTCTTTGATCATTTGCCTTGATCAACAACCGTACGAAATATACGTATTCAAAAATCCATTCTCGTATTTGACCTATTTGATGCCGTTATTCATCAACGCAAGTTGATAATTATATACGACTGGCAATATGTCTATTTCGATAATAATCATACGATATTACTGGAGTCAGATACAGGACCACTCAAAAGCCTCAATAATCAGGAATCATTAAAATGTCAATTATTGATCCAAGAAATAATCACAATCGGCCACAGAATCCTACAAGAAAACCAATGTGGTTTTCCAATTTATTTAAGCAGTCAACCAACTGACTGAAATGTAGATTATTTATTTTATTTACTTATTTGAACATAAATTTTGGTATAAGGGGGCACCGTACATATATATATATATATATATATATATATATATATATATATGCGCCAAACAAAACAATGAGAATGGGAAGAGAAAAAGGAAAGTAAGGAGCGTAAAAGAAAAAAGAACAACTACAACCACAGATTAGTGTAAGGTAGTGAAATAATCATATTAATGGGGGAAACGGAAAGGTACAACCAGGAGAATTCTTTCAGTTAAGGAAGATACAACCACTTTTTATGAAATAAAAAAAGGTTACAGCAGGATCGCCACTGGCTTCTATTCCGAGCCATATCTGATAACGTCTCTAACATCTGCCTTGCACCATCTCTTGGACCGCAACCACGGAGTTTTGAAGGACCGACACAAGCCAGCCCCTTTACAGCTTTCTTCCATACCACGATAACTTATCATACACTGACCACCTCTCCGCTTTTTCCAACCAGTCCCGGAGTCGACAAATAATGCACGACGTGGAATTCTCTGGGATGACATTTGTGCAACATGTCCAAGCCACCGAAGTCGGTGTTTCAAGATGGTGACACCAATTGCATTACCGTCTCTGTGTCCGAACACACGATACCGAACCACTGCATTACTAACATGGTGTTACCACTGGATGTCAGCAATCCTTCGGAGACAACGATGATCAAACACAGAGAATCGTTTAACATCCTCAACTTGGAGAGGCCAGGTTTCACAAGCATAAAGCAAAACTGCTCTCACCGACGCGTTATAGATACGACCTCTTACAGCCAGACTAGCATCACGAAGGCGCCAAAGATGGCCCAGATTGGCATACGCCGCTCTGGATTTCACTATACGTGCATTGATCTCACCACGAGATTGAGCAACCCTGTCTAACCCCTTTCCTTGAATGGAACAATGGAGAAAGGTGGTTGTATGCCCTCACTCTGTCTGAGGTGTTTGTATATGTGGCTTTTAGAATGTTAATAAACCTCTCAGGCACACCCTTCTTTAACAGATAATCCCAGAGAACAGTCATATCCAACCAATCGAAGGCAGCCCTGATGTCAGGAAACACTACGATTGTTGGCCTTTGAAAAGTATGGCGGTGTTCTAACATTTAGCGGAGGGTGAAGATATGATCAATACATCCTCGACCAGAACGAAACCCAGCCTGCTTATCGCGAGTCAATCTTTCGCGGGTTTTGAACAACCTACGAAGTATGATGGAAGCCAATAGCTTGGACGCAATCGGAAGTACTCTTATCCCCCGATAGTTGTTACAGGAACGACGTGAACCTTTTTTAAAGATTGGGACAACTATCGACTCATTCCATGACGTTGGTACACTCTCTAGCTCCCATACCTTTGTAAACAACGTCGTCAGTTCCTTATTTAGGAAGTCACCACCATCTTTAAAAAGAGTCAGAGGTAAGTCATCTGGGCCAGGTGATTTGTAGCGCTTCAAGAGTTGGAGTTCCTTGAGGACTTCCGCCTCATTAGGTGGATCAGTCGTCACCGGTCGTAGAGGGGAGGACAGTCCGACCGATGTTGCCGGAGCAACAGGCCATTCGACCTGCCCTTCGAAGAATTCTACCCATCGTCCAAGACGTCGATGGATGTTAGTGATTGGCATCCCGTCATCCTCACAGATTGTTTCGCTCACACAAGACTTCTTGCTGCCAGTGGCTCGGAGGAGTTGGAAGAGTTTCCGGCAGTTACCAGATGCAGCTGCTCATTAGCACGCTCCGACCACCAGGCTTCTCGGTCCTCACGCAAGCTTTACCCAATTTCACTACGTAACAACCTTCGTTTGTGGTCAAACTCACGGTCACCCGGAGTAGACCGACGGGCTTCAATGAGTTGTAAGGAGCCTGAAGAAATCCAGTGCTTAAAAGTGGGACGTTTCGCAAACCCACAACTGACTGTACCCGCCATTTTCATGGCGTCATGCAATTGCAACCAATGCTCATCTATACTTTTCGGTGGAGTGGTAGCTAGCCTAGAACTAGCTCGGTTCGATACTTACTTGCAACAGAAGTTGCAACCAGCTTGCTAATATCAATCCGTTGGTGGCGGTCACTTCGTCGTCCACTGAAAAGTAAGGTAAGATTGGCGCAGACCAAGGCATGGTCAGAGTCCAGATAGGTACTCCAAAAGGAGCGGCAGTCTTGCACACAACCAGACCAGTGGTAGCTGACCGCGATGTGGTCAATCTGAGTCCAGGCTTGAGATGCAGAGAGAGGACACCAGGTGGCACATCGACGATGACTGTGCCGAAAGTTAGTGCTATCCAGAAACAGGTTGTGGTCTGTGCACAGTTGCAGTAGATGGTCCCCGATATCTGTCTTGCGACCAACAAGTCTACATCGGCCACCTAAACGACTCTCTTCTGTGCCTAGACGCCCAACATGAGCATTTAAGTCTCCGACTAGTAATACAATATCTGTCGAACGCACTTTCTGGAGAACAGTTAACTGGTGGCAGAACTCATCATACATTGGAATAAGCATGTTAACCCAACACTGGAATTATGAATTTAGTGCACAGTCAGGAATACTGCAAACTGTTAGAGCATAACTTTGCGATCTATAATTAACAGATCAGTCTAGATAGATGCGAGAAACAACAATTAGGTATTGAAATGTTTTCTACTTAAGTTTCTCACAAAATGCCAAGTATCCCGGTGAATACACAGGGACAGATCAAAACGCTGACGTAATTTTCGAAAAGTACTTACATTTACGATGTGGGTATCAAATATCGTACATATCAGTAATCAGTAAGTAGAAATAAGGAGTGAAATATTTCTCATTGTTAGTTAACGACTTAAAAATATGACACTACGTGGCTCCATGTGCGGGGAAATAGTTACCTAGTTCTGAATTCAAATGAAGCTTTAGCAACGAAATCTTTGTTTCAAGATGACGGTCCTTCTAATTTTACGGTTTACTTGGCATATTATATCACCAAGATATGCCAAAAATGGGTCACTAAAAGGTTTTCAATCATCACTTGATAAACAATCGGCTCATAAAGGTCAATGAAGAATCTGAAAAGAATGTCTATTAATTGGTAGACATTTGATATACACAGGATCATTTTTGACATCATAGTGATTTGCCGATGACTTTCGACTCCTACTGTGAATTTGTTCAGATCCTTACTTACACTTCTTAAATTATGCTGGTAAAATGATAAGTAAAAACCGAACCCCAGGTAAACGTTTGCTGGCCCTACCGTCACAGATGGGAAGTTTCCACACTTCTATGCTTCTCATAGGTCAGTGAACGGAGCGGAGAGATTGAAAACCTGTTGTTAGAAAGTAATGGTGAGAAAAGTCAAGTATCGTTTATCAATTAATGTTCTGGAAAAATCGGACTAACAATAACCAGATCTTCAGAGAACTGCACTACAGACACTACCTGTATCGTGACAAGTGAGCAAAATATATGGTAGAATAATGTTTGTTTATTGAACTTCGAGTAACAAATTCCCGTTCTGCAAAGACATAATTAATTAAGCGTTTCAAAAACACCACAACACTGTAGCGTTTTCATGATCAGATAATAAGTGACTGATATTCGAAAATGTTATAAACCCAGTCACAAAGCCGTAAAGCCATTATCAAGAACAATATTTCCAAGAAAAGTTTTGATGTCATAACACCAATTCTGGGGGAAGGTACACAATCTGGTGTTAATTTTTGGGAGTAGAAGTGTTAACTTTGAGATTTCCCCCTCAAGAAGAAATTTTTGGGGAAAATAGGCACTACTTGCTCCGCGATAAGGAAAAACGACATTTTGACTATTGTTTTTTGTTTCCTCGGATAGTTTTCTTGGGAAAAAACAAAGGGCCATAAATAACATTGCCTTGTCACCTACAGGTCTGTATGTGAGGACGAACAGTATTATGAAGGTATTCAGAAGACAAATATCATACGGAAATTTGTGGAGATTGTAATTTTATAGTTGAATCCACCAGTCCACCTAAGCCAGACGATCATTGAGAACCTGGAAGCACTAGATAGCCGTCTCATCCTAGCATGGAACTCCTCAGCGGTAAGCATCCACGATCACACATGCGAAATCCAAACCCAGGACTTTCAGTCTCGCGCTCGAACCTCTGGACCTCTGATTCGGGATCCAATAGTGCTAATGTCTAGCTTCAATCGGTCCACTGCTTCCATATTTTCAATGGTGTTCTAGCTTGAGTCGACTGGTGAATTTAACTGTGAAAAATATTATCATGAAGAACGGTGATTGGAAATACCCACTTCCGATTACTATTGTTGTAACGATTAATTTAATAAACCACGCCTTCAATCTACAATCTATGTAGTCTGAAATATAAAACAAGCAATTTCTAATATCTGAGTTACTGGAAGATTTTCTTTAGAACAGAATGATTCAACCCTCTCAATCAACCCAGGCAAATATTATACAGTGGTTTTGCTGAAGCACAAACTGTAATTCCAACCAAGTGTACCGATTATGGTCAGGTTGGACCAGTGAATTTCTCCACGTCTTGCCAAATGCAGAAAACTTTCTGGAAGGAACACCTGTTTCGGCTTGTTTGAAGCTTGGGATCCCATAAGAGCCCAAGGACAATAATTTTGTGAGACAGGAGTAACATGTTCTAAAGACACGCTATACCTAAAGAACTTCTGAATAATCTTTTTTAAATTTTTGACAACCATGCTGGTTAGGTATATGGGTCGGAGGTTCTAAGGTTTGTGTCACGTACCCGTTTTGAAATTATGGCTTATTGTAGCTTCCTGCTACTCATTTGGTTACCGGTCCTAGGTTATAGATAAACTGAAACATACGTTTGAAGGATTCGCGAAGAAGTGTTCTAGTTCCCTTAGTAACCCAGGATGCATTTCATCGGGTCCTATAGATTTGTTTATATAAAGCTTATTTATCAGATCAAAGACATTGTCACAGTGTTCAGAGTGTGTGTGAAGCGATGTATGAACTGCAAGGGAGGGCACTTCTACGGTATATACATTACCAAAGTGGTTCGAGAATACCTGAGCTCTACCATAATCGACTCCCCAATAATGATCCGGTACTACTGTCAATACTGCTGTCTCACCACAATGCTGAACTATTTCCTTTTCTCTTAGTCTTTCGGTTTATGTACGAGTACAAGCGTTTAAGGTATAGCATAGACTCCTTAACAAGCTTGTCTTGTACAACATTCCAGACTTGCGGAGGGTCGAGACACAGATACTTCGAGCTTCTCGATATTGAAATGTTGTCTCTTGTAACATGAAGGCCTCCATTATTCTTCTCCCCTCACAGAGAGTAGTGTGGACCTATTTACTGAACTGCAGTGGGGAATTTCTCGTACACCTTGATGTAGTCCAAGGGGTGTGTGGTGCAGCAACTTGTATGCACAAATTTCTTAACACATTCTAAGCCGTTGCATAGGACACTCTCGTTCTATTGACCAATCTACTGAAGATGTTGCGCATAGTATCTTGTGTATTTTCTTTCCAGACATCTGGTCTCGCTCGGGCCGACACATCTTCGTTATTCACAACCACATAGAAGTTAAAGACTAGGACTGCATGATCACTCTTACTTAAGGGTAGGAAATAACAGAAGTGAAGTTATCCTCATAATGGGTCGATATGAGATCAAGTAAGGATGATTCGGAGTCCGCAACGCACCTAGTTGCTTAGTTCACACGCTGAATTAGAGCACATGTGATAACCGCGTCAAGTAGTCTCTGTTCGAAAGGATATTCTGACAATCCAGTCCCTAGACATTTTGTCTGCCGTAGGTATACTAAAGCCTCCTAAGCATAAGCATAGACTACTTGATGATCAAGTGTTGAAACTGCCTAGCATAACCTCATTCAGCTCGCAGATTAGAAGGCTACAGAAGAAACCAATGAGTAGCTCTTGTCCTTTGCATCTCAAGCGGCAACTGACTAATTTGCACGCCTCACTTTAACGGGATATGTTATCAATAACGGTAAATGAGATATTACTTTAGATAAATAGAACTACTCCGCTTTTACACTTCCACTAGAGTGAAACTTTAAGAATCACCTTCTTAACTGTCTACGGACTGAGTCAGCCGCGTTCCTAAGACTGCGATAATTTCTGACTTGATCGAGTCTATCTGTGCACCTAGCACTGATAGTTTTGCTTTTTCAGCTTCTCGTCTTCCTATAAGGTGTCTCAATCAGCAAGTATTTACGGACAGAAACTTATGACCTTTTTAGTTTCTGTCAATTCTGTAGTATCGAGTCCCTTTCACTGAGATACTTAAATACTACTTTTAACAACCCGTTTCAATTATCTTTCAAGTCCTTTTCGCCACCTTTAGCAAGATGACTCCAGAGATTTCTGGGTCATTAGCCGGTTTGGTAACTTTATTATCAAGTTAATTTCATTTTCAATACGATTTCTGAGCTCTCACTCTTCTTAACAATATAAAAGACAATCGACTTGCCACTATAATCGGTATCCAATTTCTTCTCAACTCTTTGAAAGACTGACACTTCTTTACCAACATTAGGTCGTTTTTTATTTTTGATCTGTACTCATGTAGTGGCATTGGGCCATGACCACAATATGCCCAAAGCTGAACACGAGACAACCGGGAAAACTGATATTCATTATTTGACGCGGAGAAAAGCCAACGGTGGAGGGGGCGGGAGGAATGAATGGAGTCCGAATCGATCGGACGGCATGGCTCAACCTTGCAGGCGTGGTCACTCTTAAGTGTTGTAACATAATCTCTTATTCATATTAAATATATTATTCTGTCTCTAGCCCAAGTTTATTCTCTATCATATATTGGTGATTGGTACGATGTGATGAGTTGGCGTAGACAATGATGTGACTTGCACGTAGGATATTATAGATTAGGCAGTTACGGCATGACAAATGTACAATTTTAGGATTAGGTCTATTATTAGAACAGTACTACTATCATAGTAGACCATAATTCTACTCTCATTCATCAACTTTCATTGAAGTATTAATCATACATTCATTTTCTTTTGCAATATCAACTTATGCTGGCAGCTGAAACTAAATAAATATAACAACTTGTATGCATCTAAAGAGGAAACAAAGGATTAAAATGAATTGATCTCATTTTCTGACGAACAATATCCTGGCCTTACTTAAACCAGCCAAAATATCTTATTTCACTGATGTGAAGCTTTGAAACTCCAACTAAAAACTCTCAATGACTATTGAGTCACAAACCCATGTTACGTGTAGGATTGTATTTTATGACCACTGGCCAGTATAACATCTCAAAACATCAACCATACTCATAATTCGGTCTGTCTCGCGCTCAACTGCACACCCGGCTGGTAGATTTTTACCTTGAGCCTACGGCTAAGTTCCTTTTGACCAATTACTAGAAAGCTTCTCAAAATACCCTACCTCCAAACTAAGATCAACAATGAGCTCCCAGAGACCTGGTTAATTTACAGACATAATGAACCGCACCACACCATAAAATCAAAACCAAACATAAACAAGCTAAAGATTATTGTGGATTGGGGAGATAGCGAGTAACATACTGAAAACACTCTAAGAAGATCTGTCAGGATTTTGACAGTAGGATATTCTACCTAAATCCTGAAAACTTTACTTGACTTAAAAAATGAAATCAGCGTTCTCTAACTTACTTCAGAAGGATTTAAAGACTTTCGAAAATACTCAAAGACGAATTGTGAAACCAATATATGGTACCTAGCCCAAACTACCATACCTCTACCCCTTAAGTAGATGACACAGAAGTGATATTGTGACTTTTAAAACTATAACTTCATGAAATTTTCTAAGGCAACTCTAAGGATCATTGTGGAACAATCAATTGAATGGAATTCATAACTCTACATCAACTTCATTGACTACGAAAAGGCATTTGATAGCGTGGACAGAACAACACTATGGAAACTTCTTCGACACTACGGCGTGCCTCAGAAGATAGTCAATATCATACAGAATTCATATGATGGATTACACTGCAAAATCGTGCATGGAGGACAGTTGACAAAGTCGTTCGAAGTGAAGACCGGTGTCAGGCAAGGTTGCTTACTCTCACCCTTTCTCTTTTTCCTGGTGATCGACTGGATCATGAAAACCTCAACATCTGGGGAGAAGCACGGGATACAGTGGACAGGTAGGATGCAGCTGGACGATCTGAACTTCGCAGATGATCTGGCTCTTCTATCGCACACGCAACAACAAACGCAGTAGAGGACGACCAGTGTAGCAGCAATAGGTCTCAACATACATAAAGGGAAAAACAAGATTGTCCGATACAACACATCATGCAACAATTGAATCACACTTGACGGAGAAGATTTGGAATATGTAATAACCTTTACATATTTGGGCAGCATCATTGATGAACACAGTAGATCTGATGCAGATGTGAAAGCGCGGATCGGCAAAGCAAGAACAGCATATTTACAACTGAAGAACATCTGGAACTCAAAGCAACTGTCAACCAACACCAAGGTCAGGATTTTCAATACAAATGTCAAGACAGTTCTACTGTATGGGGCAGAAACCTGGAGAACTATGAAATCCATCATCCAGAAAATACAGGTGTTTACTAACAGTTGCCTACGCAAAATACTTCAGATCCATTGGCCAGACACTATTAGCAACAACGTACTGTGGGAGAGAACAAACCAGATCCCAGCGGAGGAAGAAATCAGGAAGAAGCGCTGGAAGTGGATAGGACACATATTGAGGAAAGCACTCCAGTGCGTCACAACGTATGCCCTCACTTGGAATGCTCAGGGCCAAAGGAGAAGAGGAAGACCAAAGAACACATTACGACGGGAAAGGTAGATATGAGAAAAATGAACAAGAATTGGACGGAACTAGAAAAGAAGGCCCAGGACAGCGTGGGTTGGGAAATGCTGATCGGCGACCTATGCTTAATTGGGAGTAACGGGCGTAAGTAAGTACTTGTTTGTATCCAGTCTTAACACAAACCACAGAGGTAGTCAAAATTTGGAAGTGTGACGAAGCAAGCTTGGTTGACGACTTCATATTTTGCATGAGTACTCAAGCTTTGGGATCCAATGCCATTCGAAGCGAATCAAATAGCTATCCATTTCTTCGAGAGAAGACCCCATGTTTACTGGGGGACTTCACACAACACTAAAAATGTTTCTGATTGTTTTCGTATACCAAGGTACTACCTGCCTAGCTATAGGGATCGTTAACCAAATATAACGAGATACGAATAGTCCTTGGTCACAAGGTAGATGAAGAACCCTCTTCGAAGGAATGGGAAGAAACTACAACCATCTTATTTTCAGTGAATTTTACATACTGCGAAAAAGGTGGGTACAGTTTCATGAACATGCCCTAAACACTACAGATGTTCCCTCGCAAGTGATGTTCAGTGCCAATGCGTAGAAGGATTGTCAGCGGAACATAGATTGAATCAAAGCTTGTTCCGTGCAGAATTTTGTTGGAACACGTTGAGTGGCCATTTCTTGGCCCATCAGCACTGGTCGATACTTGAAGAAAATTCTAGAATCTCCTTATGTAAAATTACACATAAACAGTGGTTTCCCCTATTATGCTTTTTCCTCCCATTCTATCTTGTTATTTGAAAGATAATTACGTTCCTGATCAACTGTGTATTGATTTGTGGACTTATAGAGTGAACTAGCATTCGAAAGAATACTAAGAAATAAGAGTAGCTGGGTGAGATCATAACAAGGAGATTGAACAATGAGATATCATGGGACTAAATAGTGACATAATTCTTCGTCATGAAGATTGAACTACAGCTCAATCAACTGCACACACCCACTATCCAGATAAATCACGGAGAACAAACAGTCCCACCAAAGTTTTGAGTAAAGATTATTTCAATGAGCAAATGGATTGTGAACTCTAAAGACCTAAATAGAAACTAAAAGATAGTATGTGATCACTTAGATGCAGGACCTCAACTGAAAGCGAAATTTAGTCCGTTACACAGAATAAAATCAAAGTCTTTTACTATCCTGGATGTCAGGAGTTACATAATTAGGTAGGTGAATCAGTATAATCCGCCGCCAACACATTACGTTTACATTTATACTTAGGCCTGATCATATTTACTGCATGTGCTTATTTACTAATGGTTGTTCTGATAGTGACTGTAAAAATGAATACCAACTCTAAACAACCGAGTTACTAAACCTTAGGACAAAACCTGCCGCAATTAACGCTAATACAAAGCAATGATTACTTACTCGTGGTTGATTTTTGCAGAGATGAGATGAGAATTGTAGCAAAACAATAGGGAGGTTATTAATACCTTAAGTACTGAGAACACAAGAAAAGTTGCAACTGTATATTGTGGTGCAAAACTATAGCACTTAACAGATTAGGATTTTTAGCAAACATATCAATCTAAACAGATTAGAAACTTAAGATTATAACGGTATTTAAAATAATCTATGAGAAACGTCGAACAAAATGCCTACAAAATTCCCTATATATTTATTATGTACTAAATAATGCGCAATAGGTTTTATAAAATGTCCAACATACGTCATATAACAAAACTTTACTGCAGAAACAGTTGGATTGTATTTTGTGGAATAATTCAAAGTGCTAGATGTTTGAAAAGAACATAATTTTGTTACTAACTAACGAAACCAAAAATTTATGCTCAGTTTAAATCATTTATAGCCAAAAAAATGAAGAAACAAATAGAAAAATATATAGATCAAAATCACTTGAAAATATATAGATAACGGGTTAGTTAGAATTCGAAACAAAAACAAATTATGACTAGTTGAAAAGAAATGATCTTTAACACTTCCTCACATTTAAAATTCTGAATAAGATGTGCTGGAGTCAATATCTACATTATCGGCTGATAAAAACTTGTTTGCTAAAACTGAATTACTTGGTGTATAACAAATTCCACTATCGTCATTTTCTGTTTTACATCCACGATCTGCCTGACTGATATCTGACTCAAGATCATCCATAGGTAGTAAACACGGATTAGCGATACTCTGGGTACAAAAATAAAATGATAAACCAAGTGGTTTCCTTGTATTATAAGGGCGAGAGATAACTAATGATCAATTTAATTAAAGAATGACACTATTGAAATCGTACAAAATAGTAAAAAAGCTTAGACATGTACAAATCAACTTGACAAAACATCTTAAAATGACTTATCATAAATTATGTCAATAAATCATTATTGAGTGAACCAGTAGTAGTCTCATACCTTGAAATTAAAAAGTGCCATGATGTACCAAGATTCATTGTTAATCTATACCTTGTGGAAATAAATATCAATATAAAAAAAATTTCGAAAGGCATCGTGAGGTCAAATAATACTCTCACAAGTGAATTAAAAAGGCGGAAACGACTGAATTGAAAGTTCTGTTTTACAAAGCCACCGTCAGTAAATCATTTACAGAGTCTAGAATAGAGGGTAATAATAAAAATCCTTTACATACAATAACGTGCTGTTATCGGTTCATATGACAGTTATATATAATCTAACATATAAAAGTAAACGCTGATTCAAACGCATTATTTGTCAAAGACCTGTATCTAAAAGTCAGCGGACTCGAAGGTAGTGATAATCTTGTCAGTGTATTAACACCATACTTGAATAGTGTTTGCAAGTAGGAGATTCGAACCCGTAACCCACCGATAGAAAACTCAATACCAATATAACCTGATAGATACAATCACAAAAAATAAGAAGCCATATCATGGAAAACAACTGATAATATTAACTAAACAATGAGGGGTGTGGGCACATCCAGCCGATGAGTCCCAAATAGTATGAGACGCGCATTCTGGATTCCACCGCTAGCCACCATCCATCTTTGCTTATTGACGATGAAATGTTTACAATACACTTCAGGTCGTTAATACTTAATGTTGGAATAACATATTAGCAACTTCGCTTACAAAAATGTATTATTCCCCAAACTGAACATAATCAATAATACACGTCATATTTATTTACTAAAATTAACCGAATAATACAATAATCACATGCTATAACTTTATGAATGCCAATAGAAAAAACAACAAACAGACTAAACAACGTTTAATAGTGCAAAATACAAGGCTATAAGACTAGATGAAAATATATTGAATGAAAAAATCTATAACTGATAAACGGAAGTTTACATGAAACTGCAAAACAAATTTCTCGAAAAAAACGATCCTATTTAGTGATTCGTTGTCATTTACAATATATATTTAGATTTTAATATACCAACTTAGTATACGATACAACGAAGTAGATTGAAGTTATTTGGTTAGGACCAGAACAAAATAATGTGCGAAATAGAGGTAAAATTATCATGAATTAAAAAAACTATTATATTTCAGAGTGTATTGGAATATCGTTGCCTGATAGTAAAACGATATGATCGCATGTGATGCATTTATCACAATGAGATTTGTGGCAGATTTATGTAAGACCTAGTGATACTATCCTGTTACCAAAATTCAAACACCTAGAGCTCGGGTCGAACTTGAGAATTATTAGTTGGGAATCGGATGTATTAACTTGAGTCATGTACAAACACTTAATAAGACATAATTAACATTCTGTACAGTGTTTAGACCAGTCAAGTTGTAAACAATCAAAAAACCTGTTGAAATGGATTGAGTGTAATAATAAGATGAAAAGATTACCTTAATTCAGCGAATGAGAACTGATTCCTTCATCAAATAAATGTATCTTATAAATAACTTAACTAGCTGAAGAAAATACTTATACCATCTTATATGGTCTTGATTAGAGGACTGAGTTTTCTATACTGAATAAAATATCTATAGCTTATGATGATATTTTAGTAGTACTTATATTCAAAGTTAGTCATTCTGTCAGCTAGAACGTAGGACCAGGAACATGTATCCATCGGTCCAAGTTGCAACACCTCATTAGCACAATAAGATGAACATCAAATTCATAGAAGTAGTCACTTCAATGGAAGTAATGTGTAAAAGAAAGATAGTCAGTCAGTCAGTCAGCTACAACGTAGGACCGGGCACATATATGCATCGGTCCAAGTTGCCATACTTCATTGACACAACAAAATGACACTGGATTCATAAAAGTAGTTAATTCAGAGGTGATAATATATAGAAGAAAGACTGTAACAAAGATATAGTACAGGAAGAAAGATTTAGTACGAAGAAAGAAAGATATGGAGCGATTTTAATCTCTTAGTTTAAGGGAAGACAGAGAGTGTATACACCGACGCCATTGTGATCGATTCTGAGCCATGTCACCAAGAGTCTCCAACCATTGGTTACGATAGTCACGCGGACCCCAACCAAGTAGTCTGCATCTACCAACATGGCTCAGACTAGAAGTTAGTGACTTCAGGCACTGATGCCACGTTTTGGTTTGGCCGCCCCTAACTTTCTTCCAACCATCTCAGTCGATGAAGATTTACAACCCAATCAACTGAATTACCATCAATCCCTAATACCCTGCGTCTAACCTCACTATTACTTACCCGGTGATCCAAGTAGATGCCAGCTATATTTTTAAGGCATCTGAGGTCAAATACTAATAGCTTACGAGTATCTGTTACTCCTAATGGCCGTGCTTCGCAGCCGTAAATTAAAACAGAACAAACTGCCGCGCAGTATACTCTTCCCTTAATTGATAGACGGATATCTCGCCTTCGCCATAGGTGACGTAAGTTGGCAAAAGCCAAACGAGCTTTTCGAATCCGTGCTGAGATTTCATCAGACACCAACCCATTAGGGCTGATCAGACTTCCAAGATAAGTGAAGTTGTCGACGCCTTCGACTACTTCACTCCCTATCCTTAGTTCAGGTGTTGACGCAGACCAGTCCTGAAGCAACAACTTGCATTTAGAGGGAGAGAAGCGCATTCCAAACATTCTGGCATTGTTGCTCAGTGCTACTAAAAGATTCTGCATTTTATCAGCGTCTTCACCAAACAGGACTATGTCATCTGCGTATTCTAAGTCGATAAGTGGACCTCCTGGAAGGAGATCAATACCCGAGAATTCAGTCGACGAGAATGTTATTTCCATCAATAGGTCTATGATGAAGTTAAACAAAAATGGAGAAAGTGGACAACCTTGACGGACACCACTTGAGGTTGAAAAAGCAGATGACAGTTCGCCATAAGCTCTGACTCGACTGGTAGTGTTCGAGTAAATAGCCTTTACAAGGTTTATGTACTTCTGAGGTACGCCTTTCAATGACAGACACTGCCACAGAATCTCGCGGTCTACCGAGTCAAATGCTGCTTTTAAGTCAAGAAAGACCACCATTGTCGGACGCCGTTAAGCATGCATTGAAGTATGTCTGAACACCGATTACCAGGAAGGGCGATGCTGTGACCAATGTTAGGGATGATTGGAAGAAAGTTAGGGGCGGCCAAACCAAATCGTGGCATAAGTCTATAAGTCACTAACGTTTTGTCTGAGCCATGTTGGTAGATGCTAATTACTCGGTTGGAGACTCTGGGTGACATGGCTCAGAATCGATCACAATGGCGTAGGTGTATGCACTCTTTTTCTCACCTTAAACCGTGAGATTAAAATTGCTTTATACCTTTCTTTCTAATTCTTTCTTCTTTTACTATATCATTATACACAATCTTTCTTTTACACATTACTTCCATTGAAGTGACTACTTCTATGAATTTGATGTTCATCTTATTGTGCTAATGAGGTGTTGCAACTTGGACCGATGGATACATGTTCCTGGTCCTACGTTCTAGCTGACAGAATGACTAACTTTGAATATATAGGTACTATTAAAATATCATCATAAGCTATAGATATTTTATTCGGTGACATCCTTGACCTCTTTTTCGAAATCGCGAAACATCAAGTCTATAATATGATTTAATAATGTTCAGTCAAAAAATTAAATTAACCTACCTTTTGTAATGAGTAAGATAGTAATTCTAATCCACAGTCGCTGGCTGTTGGTAATTCAAACGAATTTAATCGTAAAATCAAACCGCTTAAACTATCAGCTCCCTTCCAAAAAATTGAATTTATCATTGTAATAACTGGGTGACTGTTTGTAGAAAATCGATGACATTTCTTCTTGGCATCTGAATCTAAGGACATTGGTATCGTTTTACCAATTGATTTATTTAGTGTACTAGTCGAAGTTTGTTCTGTTTCGTTCATTGTTTCAAGATACCACTGAGACTCTTTTAAAAGATCCAATAAACTGAGTAAGTGATAAGTACCAATATGGGATTGTTCCAAAGCCCCTACACATCTAAAAAGAACACTGAAATAAAAAATGTATCATCAATGAAAACCAACTCGTACAAGAAAACAGTTCAAACTGACAGAGTCTACAAAAGACTGTAAATTAAATCATATTCAAAACTGACAATTACATCACTCCATTAAAAGTAGAATTTTCTAGCCCTAAATACGGTATTGCACTTAACCATCAATTTTCGTGATATTAGCTATCGAATTACTGTCACAATTTTTCGGTGTCCATGAAATTATTATCACCAATAATTAAACACTTTATTGAGGGAAAATTGATTGCAGTGAAGGCAAATTTATAAAGTATTGTTTTCTCTTAAAATTTTAAACATCATATTATTATACATAATCTGCATCGTGTTTCTTTCAATCCCCTACCACAGTTGAAATCACTATCAATTAGCGACATATGGCAACATGAATCAAAACAGATTTGTACTATACCAGTTAGCCCCTTGTTTTTAGCCGCGTTCAAGTGATAAAAATTTTGATACTTTCATTGTCCTTCATTTATTTTCCCCTTCCTGACTCATGAGTTTCTTACTTATTTTATTCCGTTTCTTTGGTTATGAAAACTATATGTGTAATCATTTTCAAAAACCATATATTTATAATGTCCATATAATCAGATTGAAAATAGTCTTGAATACATGAAACTAGAACATCCACACCATAAATTATTAGCCATCAATAAAGCTGAGATGTAATGAATTTATGAATGAACCACAGATGTATTGAATTGGCACTAAAATTTTGGACAACAGCTTGAAGATAATGTGACAGCCTAGTTTGAGGCAAGAATATATATATCAGACAGAAAAGAAACGTTTGACAATTTCATTTTTCGTAAAAAAAGTAGCACACCTTAAAACTAGGTAACACTTATTTTAGTTGCATATTTAGTTATTCTTTTGTTTTGTTTGTCAGTTTTTCAAATGATTTTCCTTCAACAGATTGAAATCATGAGTCAGTTGAAGCTAGACCACCATGGGAAACCTGGAAGCACTGGACGGCCGTTTCGTCCTAGTGTGGGACTCCTCAGCAGTGCGCATCCACGGTCCCGCACCCCGTGGGATTCGAACCCAGGAACTACTGGTTTCGCGCGCGAGCACTTAACTCTTAGACCACCGAACCGGCATCCAACGGTGTTAATGTCTAACTTCAACCAATCCACGAAATTGCGCCATCCCTTCTGATGATTTTCCTTCAAATTTGCTACTTTTCTCTGGGTAGTGGATTTTATGAAGTCCTGTTACATCAAGTTTTGATTTTCAATCATAATAAAAAATTCATTGAACGTGAGAATATAACTTAGAAAATTATATTTTCAAATTTAAAGTATTTATTGTAATGAAAAAAGAATGAAATGCAAAGATTTAGTATACTTAGAATTAAGTTTTACATACAGAAAAAACGTTATTTATTATAAAGACTAATTACCTGGAAATAACATATATTAGAAATTTGATTTGTAACCTGAGAGGAAACCCAAACAGTTTAAAACTAAATGAGCACAAAGATGATCCATACACCCAAAGATGACTTTGGACAAAATTTAAATATGATTGTGAAATTTTTGTCCCATCTCTGATCAGTGAATTCAATGAAGAGGGAAACGAAGAGTTAATCGCCTTATACAATTCACTTCGACATGCACAGCAGTGAGCTACGTTTAAACCGATTCCAGAACCATGAATTAATTTTTTTGGTGCAGAACCGATACATTTAGAGGATTTGATCTTTTGAACAACTGAACTTGTTTCAGAGGAGCGATTTCGATTACGATCTGAATCACTATGTATTTTACTGGATACAAGTGAATCACAACTATGTAACCGACGAATCCGTGGAGAGTTTCTTGATTTCACTCGAGAAATATTTGAAAATTCTCTCGGAGTTTGATGTATACGACAAGCAATAAAACCTGATAAAAAATGTTACAATTTAAAATAGATGTAGTTGAGCTCATTTGCTTTAGTAATTCCAATTAATTCGGATAAAAAAATTGACTGGGCTTCTGTAAGACTATGAAACTTTATTAACTGTTAAATCAAGATAATAATATGCATTCAGGATGTTTTCTTTTTTGTCGAAAAGGTAATAGGCTATACATAAGTTATGAATGGCATCTGCGATATGATAAAAAAATGAAACATTTAGTTAATCTAATACGCGCAGTAACATAAGTGATTAGAATTGAGAAATAAAATTGTAGAAGTACATACAATTAAAGAACGAAAAGATGTAAACAAAATTCAAATATCAAGAAACTAAAGAGTGATATTGAACACTGGAAATTGTCAACGAATACAACACTGACAAAGGTTGAAACCTATACCTTAATAACGTAGGGCCTTGAATGTTAGTCATGGTAGTTTGTGTGAACAATAAACAACACTGTTGGCTATTACTGCTACGACCTTAGTTATCAATCGCATTAAGAATCAAAAAATTAAATTTATAGTCGGAGTTACTCAATTGGTCTAATGATTATTTATCTTTCCTGCATAAATAGTTAGAAGGAGGCATGACTGTCAACATACATACACTGATAGTCACCTGTCAAAAGAGTACCTGATAACGTCTATCACGTATTATTTGTTCAAAAGTGTTAGTAACGACATTATTTAAAAACGGTGGTAATATTTCAAGTAATCAGGTGATCAAATACTACAAGTACAGTTCGACATAAGTTCTTCAATTCTCCTAGACGAAACTAGTGTTATTAATTGTGGAAACATAGTATGAAATAGTTTGACAGATACTGTCCTCAAATACAATTTTATTAGGATGAAATTAAGTGTAAAATTATGTACTGATTCAAATGTGATTTCCACTAATTAAAATGTTCATATGTATTAGCTTTGTATAAATTTCGTTCAGAATGACAGTCTTTTGATAATAAGCACTATGATTAGGTTTGTATATAAATGAATGTCTTCAAAGGGTTAATTTTGAATTTTTCTCAACTCGGACTTTTGCTTTCAGTTAATGGTCAGTGTATAAGAAAACAGGAAGCATACTCGTTTATTGGCACTGAAGTTGAAGTTCGAAACTATTAGCTAGGTGCACAAACGTTCGACATTCAATAGTAATACCTCTAGCAGTTCGGATACTTTCAAAGTAGTGATATTTGATAGCCAATCACCGTGAATATGGTTGAATTTGAAAACTGACTAAATAAGTGAACAGATAGTTATTCTGTGGTCTGGCCGACAGCGGCGTGGGTTCGCCCTCCCTCTCGAAATGCTCTCACATGACCACGCGTATGCAGCCTCTGCCAGGGAAGTCCTACTCACTGCCTTCTCGAGGTGGGAGTGTTGTTTACGAAAATGAGAGGACGAAAAGCGAATGTCCGGCGCTTTAACTGGATTTCAAACCAATGGTGCACATGGGCTCCAGTATCCTGAGGGAACAAATGGCGTATGAACCATTCGTTGGTCACCGGCTACCATGGGACCGCATCTCCTCACGATGCTCCACTGCCTTGTGGGTTAGACCATTAGGTCAAAGGCTCGGGGTGTGGCCCCCTAAGATAACCACCTGCTTCGGTTCGGGCACCCGAGCAGTATCGCAGCCCACACACAATTAATGAACTGAACTGTCTATGATCATGGAAACTAATTCCCTTACTTCGACGAACATTCAAATGATTCAACTATTATTATTGTTATTATTATTATTATTGTTGTTATTATTATTATTATTATTATTTACTACGTCATTATTCACCCTCTTTTATTCCTACTCTGTTTATACTTATTTTTTGACTTATACAGCACCTCGCCTATGGTGGAAATTCAGCTCTATCTAAACGTTCTCGAGTCACTGTTCGGTTGAAAATTGTATATTACCACCGAATACGAGTACTGAAGCAGTTTTTCTGAAACCACGTGCACCATTCAAACTGGCTGCCTTCAACGTTCGCACACTAATGCAGATCGGACAACAGATAGGGCTGGCTATGTCTTTAGAAAGTCTTAATATCGACGTTTGTTGTCTATCCGAGACCCATATTCAAGACTCTGGTGAAGTACTACAAATTCGCTCTCCATCTGTCGCTTCAAAAAGCTTGTTTCACGTGCGTTTATCCGGGGACCCTGTGGCATCTTTGTCTGGTTTTGCTGGCGTTGGTGTCGCACTAAGCGCTAGAGCTGAGGCAGCACTAATCCATTGGATCCCCATTAACAGTCGGTTATGTGCTGTTAGATTAGAGAGTTCCATCAAAGTGAGAAGAAATCGGCGTGAGAAACGATGTCTTTTCGTCATCTTCGCCTATGCCCCGACAGATTACAGCCCGGATGCAATCAAGGATGAGTTTTACCACTAGTTATCTGTTCTTCTCCAGAAAGTGCGTTCGACAGATATTGTAGTACTAGTCGGAGACTTGAATGCTCAGGTCGGGCGTCTAGGCACAAAAGAGAGTCGTTTAGGTGGCCGATGGGGACTTGTTAGTCGCAGGACAGATAACGGGGACCATCTACTGCAATTGTGCACAGACCACAACCTGTTTCTGGATAGCACCAACTTTCGGCACAGTTGAGGAAGATACAATCACTTCTTTATAAAGAAAGTAAAAGAAGGTTACAGCAGGATCGCCAACGACTTCTATTCCGAGCCATATCTGATAACGTCTCTAACCACTGTGTTGCACCATCTCTTGGACCACAACCACGGAGTCTTGAAGGACCGACACACACCTAAACGACTCTCTTCTGTGCCTAGACGCCCGACCTGAGCATTCAAGTCTCCGACTAGTACTACAATATCTGTCGAACGCACTTTCTGGAGAAGAACAGATAACTAGTGGTAAAACTCATCCTTGATTGCATCCGGGCTGTAATCTGTCGGGGCA
The DNA here is from genome assembly GCF_000699445.3 of Schistosoma haematobium. Classification (NCBI taxonomy): domain Eukaryota; kingdom Metazoa; phylum Platyhelminthes; class Trematoda; order Strigeidida; family Schistosomatidae; genus Schistosoma; species Schistosoma haematobium. Next base: position 19,947,175 of record NC_067197.1, on the reverse strand, counting down.
TAGGCGAAGATGACGAAAAGACATCGTTTCTCACGCCGATTTCTTCTCACTTTGATGGAACTCTCTAATCTAACAGCACATAACCGACTGTTAATGGGGATCCAATGGATTAGTGCTGCCTCAGCTCTAGCGCTTAGTGCGACACCAACGCCAGCAAAACCAGACAAAGATGCCACAGGGTCCCCGGATAAACGCACGTGAAACAAGCTTTTGAAGCGACAGATGGAGAGCGAATTTGTAGTACTTCACCAGAGTCTTAAAAATGGGTCTCGGATAGACAACAAACGTCGATATTAAGACTTTCTAAAGACATAGCCAGCCCTATCTGTTGTCCGATCTGCATTAGTGTGCGAACGTTGAAGGCAGCCAGTTTGAATGGTGCACGTGGTTTCAGAAAAACTGCTTCAGTACTCGTATTCGGTGGTAATATACAATTTTCAACCGAACAGTGACTCGAGAACGTTTAGATAGAGCTGAATTTCCACCATAGGCGAGGTGCTGTATAAGTCAAAAAATAAGTATAAACAGAGTAGGAATAAAAGAGGGTGAATAATGACGTAGTAAATAATAATAATAATAATAATAACAATAATAATAATAATAACAATAATAATAGTTGAATCATTTGAATGTTCGTCGAAGTAAGGGAATTAGTTTCCATGATCATAGACAGTTCAGTTCATTAATTGTGTGTGGGCTGCGATACTGCTCGGGTGCCCGAACCGAAGCAGGTGGTTATCTTAGGGGGCCACACCCCGAGCCTTTGACCTAATGGTCTAACCCACAAGGCAGTGGAGCATCGTGAGGAGATGCGGTCCCATGGTAGCCGGTGACCAACGAATGGTTCATACGCCATTTGTTCCCTCAGGATACTGGAGCCCATGTGCACCATTGGTTTGAAATCCAGTTAAAGCGCCGGACATTCGCTTTTCGTCCTCTCATTTTCGTAAACAACACTCCCACCTCGAGAAGGCAGTGAGTAGGACTTCCTGGCAGAGGCTGCATACGCGTGGTCATGTGAGAGCATTTCGAGAGGGAGGGCGAACCCACGCCGCTGTCGGCCAGACCAGGGCATTTGAGGGTTATTAATCAGTGACTGGTCAATTTTGTCGTGACCCAGATGTATGACGACCTTAGAAAATGAACTAGAGAAACGATGAAAGATCTCATGAGAGGATTTTCAGATCATTGTATTTTTCTGTGACCACTTGTGTAATAGGTAATAATACCATACAGCTATCCCAAATAAAGCAGATAGAACCTCGAAACCTGTATGTTTTAACACCCAAGCTACCGTCTTACTATTAAGCCTTATTCGTTGATTCTTTTATATCCATATAGTATTACATAATTTTGGAGTATTTGTGTCCGAAACTTCCTTGTAGTGAAAACCCTTATTATTGGTATCTAAAAATCAACCGCTTTTTTGAAGTCATTATATAAACAAGTACCAGTAAAACACAACAAGCTTACCACGTGTAATTAAAAACCGTAATGCATCATCATAACCTTGGTTGGCTAAGTTAACCAACTGATCAGGAGACATTGGCCACACCATTCCCACTAAACGTTTAATATTTGTTAAGTTGAAGCTCATTGAAAGATTCAGTAATGAGATTGAGCCTAACACATCTTCGTACTTTTGTGGCTGAGCTCTATGATACTGTGGGCCCCATTTAGATTCCAATGGACATATATCCGAATCACCAGCGAATGGACTAACTTTAATAGTTTGTTGGTTTATGCTAAGTAAATTGTTTGATAAACCGCCATCGACCACAAGCTGAAAAATGGATATAGCAATGTAATCATTATCATTAGGGTATGCCTTAAATAGTATTTCAAATTTATTGTTATATGAACCCTTACTACTCACATTAATCACTTTTAAACTGTAATTGAGGTTACTCTATTCAAACAGAAAGTGGTTTCATCATTGAACAGTAGTCCTAACTTAGAAAGAAATTTGGATTTCCAGTTTAGTAAACATTATGTTTCGAAAAATGGCTGAGACAAATATTAATAATGTCTACAATTATAAATATATAAAAATAGGCCAGTAAACCGGTTTACTTTCAGTATAATCTCTTATTACAGAAGAGATAATAAACTAACGAGTATTCGGAAGGATATTGAGTATGATAAATAGTTTTCTTTAAAATCAGCAACTAAATAATCTTCTAGATTCCTGAAAGACCTCAACAAAAATGTGGTGCTGTTAACGATGAACTTAGAACAGATAAGTTCTGAACAGAACGAACTGACCGTAACTCTGAAAAACAAAGATATCTAGTAATGAAATAAATATCTGGAGGAAATTAGGAATCTTTACTTTCCAAACAGTATGCTTGTTAATATGTATGAAAAAAGAAGTATCCAGGACTGTCAAGAAGAGACTACTAACACGAAAACTCACAAAACATTCATGTGTGACCAGCCTCAAGTATTTGTCTCTTTGGCACTATGGTCACGTTTTCAGGTCACTAAGATCAACTCTAACCCGATTTTATTTTCAGGTACCCCTAGAAAGACCTTTACACGGTGTGGGTAATTGGGAAGCGATAACCACTTTCATACTTTTAACAGCACTCAAGACCAAAGTATTCACAATTTCCCTCTCTATGTCACATCTTTTTTCGCCAGCCAATACCTTTCTCGCAACTTATTCGCATATCTACAAATATTGTGCATCGAGGTATATCATGGTTATTCATATGTAGTACGTGTCCCAACCACTTCACTAAATCGATATTCGCCAACTCCTCAACTAACTAGCTATTTTTCACCCAGTACTGCACGTCAACATCAGGACTGCCCATTCGGTGGTTCTAACATGCACGAGCAATGCCCCGAAGCCACTTATAATAAAATACTAGTAACCTAAAAACGTCATTTGTCCTTGAAAACCATGTTTTATAACCACTAGATATCTATAGTCAAACAAGAACCTACATAAATTATATGGCATAAGAAAGTAAAAAGCGAACTTCCACAAAGTATACTTGGCTGAATGGCAGAAGAATACTTAATGAGTTCGCAAGTGCAAAGGAATGATAAAAGACAAGTGAAATAACTGCACCCGTAATGAGGTTCTGGCGACTACCAGCATATCATGATCGATGACAGTCCTAAACGAGGTGGTAAACTCACTCAAGGGTCTTATTTCCCAAAATTAAACAAGGCCCATACTTTATATAATACACGTAGTTATAATAGCTGTACTAACATATTGAAATGAAAGTTGTTTATAAGTCCTACACTATATCTTATAAATGATCAACAACATATTACTAATTATTTACTGACTTTATATCTACTGTCGTGGAGTTTTACGTTTTCCGAAAATAGAGACCTCACTGTGCCTCATCAATACAGTTATCCTTAGAACTTTACTCATTAGCATTTACGACACTACAATTGACAGACTCTTCGAAACGCCGTAAGTTTTGAAGATTTTGTTGTCACATAGTTTTCTTGGGTACTTCTTTCTACGCTGTTTCTGACAATAAGCGTTTTTAAGTTATATGGACTAAGAAATTTGAGAGAAGAAAGGTATTTTGATATACACGTCTTCTCTGCATACATGAATTCAGTATATGAAAACTCTAAACCCACCTAAAGCCGTTTTGCAATCATTATTTAAAAGTCCTTTACGCTGAACTCATAAAAAGAAAACATGTGACAGGCTTTAGATTCTCTGGATATTAGGGAATACAATTGTTCATTTCAAAAACGAAGAACATAGGGAATCATGTAAAAAAGAGAATGACTTACCTGACCTCTAAACGTTAATGGAACAAACCCGCTAAAAATAGGAATATACGCAGAACACAGCAGAGCCTACAAAACATTAAAATTATAATTACGGTATTTTTAGGCTTACTTGGATTACCTCATCCCTATTTTTATACTTTCGGACAATTATGTTTTTTCGCGTGGTGAAGCATGTTAACGATATCGAAAGACGATCAGAGCATAAAACATGAGCATCTGGTGGCAATAACTGAGATAAGCCATCTTTTAAATATTCGCTTATTTTATATCGTGGATCAAATGGACCAAGTGTAAATCGTCTCGTATTTTCAATAAGTTTGCAAATATGCCGGACGCATACATCTACTTAATTTAAATTTTCTGTACATGATAACTTACCCATATCCAAATCACACACTAAACAAGCCGCGGCTAATGCACCAGCACTAGTTCCAGATACTGGTTTGTTTTGATATAGATGGGGTGCGAAACGTTTAATACAGCAACAAACGCCTATATGATACAATCCGAGAAAGCCGCAGCCAGCAAAAGACAGATTATGTTTAGAGCTTGGTAAATCTCTATAATAACGATCTTCAATTAAGTCAATGTCTGCGACTGAATACATTTCGTCTACAGTGATGCGACCCAAAAACTTCCATAAACTTTAAATTTCGCCTGAAATTGTATAGCGGTGGGGATTTAGCGAATGTAGAATTAAAGTAATACACAAACTAAAGAATTCCTCGAATTTACTTAGAAACAAGTTACTAGTCGTCTGTAAAGCTTATGGTTAGTGACCAGGTAAATCCCAACATTAAACAAATCAGTTGAAAAATGGCCGGATTTATTGAACTTTGTACCACTAAATTCTTAGCTAACCAGCCGGTTTCCTATCTACTTAATAACAAATTTTCTGTAGATCTGTCAATACATTCATATGTATATGTATTGATCTTCATGCACATGTGCGCTAGTGTAAATTTACAACAAAAAAAGTTTTTACAGGGCATCTTTTCTGGCTAGAAATCGGTTGTTTAAATTATAAAGCGGTCTGTGATTAGAAGAAAACGACCCTAGATGAAATAGTCGTCTACTTTACTATACGACAAATACGTAAAAAGGTTTCCAGGTGCGACACCCGTCACTACACAATAATCTGGGGATACACTCATAGTGCAGAAATGCAGTTGATAGGGTGAGAAAAAACCATGACTGACAAAGTTAAAATATTTGGAACACGTTTTTTCGATAACCTAGAGCACTGACGAATCTGACAATAAAAAATCTCGTGTCTCGAGGTACAGGTTGCGTCATTAGCTTAAAACCCAACACATCAGTGACCGGCCTAACAAGACACAATTTAATGTCCATAACAACCTAAAACGCTAGTGATGACAAGTACTTTTAAACCGAAATCAAGATATGATATTTTAAGACATAAAAGCTAAATTAATTGCTGCAACTAGCTTATTTAATCAACTTAAATTAGTACCGATTTATTGTGTGGATCACACCGCATAACTAATTCATACATGTGTGTACTAGTGTACCTATGTTGACTACATAGTCGATAGAAATGGAAAAGCAAAACAGTGCTTTAATTTCGTATTTTTTAATTCTACAGCCAAAAATTACCGCGCAATAAAACCAGTTGAAGAGATCTATATCCATAAAAAACCACAGCTCAAATAGCTCCGTTACAAAATGTAACGTAATATTTAAATCTGTCACTTAACAGAACAGTAATCAAACCAGCCTCAATTTCAAATTACTGAAAGGAAACAAGAACTTCTTTAAGTCTAAATTAATGACAAATCCAATACTTCGAAATGTGTAAAAGTGAACTTTTTATATAGTTTCTGGACAGAATATCACTTATAATAAATTTGGGTATTCCGTTTGATAACGGAGTTCTCGGTTTTCCTTCTGTGAATTATTTATGCGGACTAGCCGCACATAAACTTCATATCGATTGTTATCATTTCGTTAGTTAATATACAATTTTACTGTAAGTCATATGCGTTGTATTTTTGTTTTATTCATAGGCAGACATTCGTTTGTTGATTTAATAGTTTTCGGTATAGTATTATAGGCTGCATGCATTACTTTATCACGAGTTTATTTACTGGGACCTACTACAAATGATTCACTCAAAAAACAAGGAAGTCGATTGTGATTGGTAGAGATAGCAAGTGTCAGGGTAGGCATAGACAGAGAGATATGAGACTTGCAACGACTGAAATACCAATATTCGTTTGAACGCAGAACAAACGAATAAAAATTCTTTCGACTAGGTCGAACTATCTCCTTGTGTGTAGCGTACGAAATGTCTTTAAGTGACTCGTATTAAAGTATACCAAAGAACCTCTTACAGCTTCCTCGAGTTAACCCGTGATCCGTCCTCACACAAAATAATATGATCAGAGTTTGTATTATTTTCTAAGATTCTTTGGAAATTTTAGATGAATAATTTAGGAAACGTTGAGCTCCCAAGTACGACTGGAGATGGGGGCGCGAGGAGGGAGGTTCACTCTACCTTTCGAAATGCTTGCATACGAAAGTGTGTCTACACCCGCTTTCATTTAGGAAATTTTTATGGTGTATCAGTGGTGATCATTGATCTTTCGGGTTCCTGAAGAAATTAATGGTATATGAACCTAAGTGAACCTCTGTTACAATAAAAAGGCAGGTTTTAACGTTGTTTCCCTGTCATAAATATTAAATACTATAATCAAAGGTCCAGGTGCGATGATTCATTACGAGGATCTATCGAACTCTGTTAGTACTAAGGACTAGATAAACATGAAGCAGTAGTCTTGTATTTATTTTCTATATTCCTTTAAATCTTGGATAGAATATTCTTGCGAAAAGTGATTGGATGGAATATCTCTGGCTCCTTCTGAGCCTCTTACAGCTTCCTCGAATTCACCCTTGGTCCTTCCTCACGTAGTCAAAGGCATCTCTAACACAAAGTAACGTGCTAGGCAACAAAAAGTCATAGTTAATAAACAAGAGTTCTATACCTAATAATAAGTAAAAATATTCCAAACAATATGGGATCAGCTATCTGTCTGCAAGAGCTCCAGCAACATTTCTGGTCAGATGGTCAAGGGCTTGTAGTCATACACCAAACCACACCATGACCATGAACTTAGTCGACCATGACCCTATTGTCGATAGTTCAGCTACACGCAACAGTGAAATTAAGTAACAATAAGTCAGTCCTTGACCAACGCCCCATCATAAAAACTCAGAAGAGAATGACTTGAGTTCATTATGTGCGGTTAAGAGAGATCAGAATAAAGGTTACAATACAGGGTAGGAAGAAGGAACAAATAAATGACATTGGTGTCCAACGAAATGCTTCGGAGGGATTCTCATTGTGATCTTTGCGTTACAAGACTTCTATGTTAACTATTTAGGGTAGCTGATACATCTCATGATCACTTTTTCACTATAGGCCAACAGTGATAGATTGACAGTCTTCAGTTGATTTGTCTCGTGAAGTATATTGTTAAGTGTCTACATAGCTCTTAGCCTATCACAGCATCGATCAGCAGAAGCAGGTAACAGTTAGGATGACTTCTAAGTGACTTGGGTTTCCAGGGTTATTCGAATGTAAATCTCGATTTAAATAACTCGTGAAGATGTTAAGCAAAAGTACTGACCACAAAAGAGGTTCCTGAAGCTTGACTCATGTTAGCACGTGTGTTTACCTGTTCAAATGAGATTAAATTAAGGATGTGCGTTTTCTGTCACCAGAGAAAGTTGAAGGTGACGATACTGCAGATAGACAGTAATGTAGAAGTGCTGTTAGCGGACGGAGTGAACAGTAAAAAAACCAATTAGGCATCAAAGGAAACATTCAGCAAAGGAAATGGATGTCAACGAATTGCTGGTAATGCTAGTCCCAATGTCAATATAAACTCAGTTTAATCACAACGAGGTCTAAACCTGTTGCTTATCCAATACAACTGTTATTATAGTTCATTACATCTAATTATACGTTTAGTGAAGTGTTCTTTCCAGGATGCTAGAACAGGAATTGACTTCCAGAAAATCCAGAATCCTACTATATTATTAAGTTGTCTTGATCTGATTCGTATTCGACGCCATACAGGGAGGCGTTTAATTAACGATAATTTTCGTTCCCATGAGAATGTGGATAACAATGCACTTGAGGATGGCACAGGTATTCAGTGTTTGACAACGCTTCTACCAGTAACACCTTCTAATATAATTCGTAACCACCCAGAGAAATCAAAAGACAGAGTCGAGGAGATCGGAAGAGTGTATTAAGCGATAACCAATATATCGGAATTCCCTGATCTAATCTGGCTAGCGATTACGGTAGATGTTGAGCACAGCGTTACCACACGTGATCTGGTGCGGATGCCTGACCGAGCGCCTTCAGCTAGATGAGTCCACTAAAACATGTGGTCAGCATCCAATGTCGAAATCTTACAGAGCTATTTATTTTGGGGATTTATTTACCGTTAAAGATCACTCCTCCCCTAGTGGGGTAGTGACGACCCTAAGACGTGGCCAGCCAGAAGTTTAAACTCAACGAGTCTGTCGTTGGTAAACACTCTTCTGATAGCTTGCTAGGTGTAGCAGCATCTGGTCGTATTCCCTTACTATATGGGACCGAGGTACAACATAGTAAAAAAAGAAAAAGTACAATGAAAATTTCGGCTCCTCGTAAACTTCCTCGTTCTTTTCCAGCCGTCCTGGAAAAGAAAAAAGAAAATGTAAGTGCATGTCGAAATACACTCGTATGTGCGTAAAAACACAATGTCGGCGAAAAGAAAATGGAAAATAATCTCATGCACACGTAATAGCGTTGAAAAAATATATAATGTTTTTTTTGTTTTTTTTTAAACAAACATATAAATATATAAGCATATTAAAATCGTTTTTTTTAAATATCATATATCGTAAAAAGAAAGATCGAGATAATATAAAATGTCGAGTAGTGCCTTACATGCAATAGTCGTTTAAATGTTCTGGAAATCTTACTCTTCTTCCAGAACGCGTCGTTTTAAGCTTATTTTCAGATACATTCGGAGTATCGTCGCTTGTGTTGGTTGTCGGTTGAGGAATTATGAGTGTCGGAGTCGTGTCGTTCGACTGTACCTAAGGAAAATCGACGTAGATAGGATTTCCTTCTAAATACGCTGCTTTGAGGCGATCGATGCTGATGCTATCGTTGGTTCCGTCCTTATTGATTATATAGTACTTTGTTTCGCGTTGAAGAAATTTGAAAGTTCCTTCGTATGCTGATTCGAAAGGTCGTCGATGCGAGTCTCGACGTGCGAATACGTTTGTACTATATCATAAGTCAGGTTGAACGAAAACATCAGTTGAGCGGGCCCACTCCCTCACGTCTCTATTCATGCCAGGCCAGCAAAACCGTCCTGCTATAAGCTTGATGGTTGCACGAACACCTGGATGAGAAAGTTTGTGTAACGTATTGAAGACGTTGGGTCGATAATGTTTCGGCACGATTGGGCGATCCCTACCTGTAGATGTGTCACACAGTAAGGTTTCCCTACCTGTTCCCATCTGTTTGATGCATAGCTTGAGAGTTGTAGACGATAACTCGTGCTGAAGATCAGTGTCTTCTTTTTGAAGCTCGGCGAGTTTAAGAAGGTCAATTCCTTGGAAACTGTTCAAGGAAGTTACGCGAGATAAGGCGTCTGCAACTACATTGTTTGCTCCAGAGATGTGTTGAATATCTGAAGTAAACTGCGAAATGTAGTCCAGTTGTCGGGACTCATGGGGAGAGTACTTGTTTGAAGGTGAGCGGTTTATGGTCAGTGAAAAGAGTGAATTCACAGCCTTCGATGTAGTGTTGAAAATGCCGTACAGCACAATACATAACTAGGAGTTCCCTACCGAATGTGCTGTACCTCGATTCGGTGTCTAGCAACCGTCTAGAGAAAAATGCCAGTGATTGTCAGGAGTTGTTAACCCATTGTTGTAAGACTCCTCCGATTGCTGAGTCCGATGCGTCTACTGCGATGCTAATGGGCGCTTGGGTGTCCTGATGTGTAAACATTGTTGCTTTAGCGATCAGTTCCTTAATTGTGGAGAATGCTTTTCGTGCGGTGTCGTCCAAATTAATGGATTTCGCATTTCCACGAAGTTGGTCGGTTAGCGGCTTCATAAGTGACGCGCATTTGGGTATGAAACGTCTATCGAAACTTAGCAGGCCGTTAAACGTTCGTAGTTGCTTGACGGTGGTCGGTTCTGGGTAATCTAGAATGACCGCCACTTTGGTCCTAAGGGGTCGAATGCCTTGAGCATCTATAGTGTGTCTTAGGAAGTCTAATGAGTCAACTCCGATTCGGCATTTCTGAACGTTTACAGTAATGCCATGTTTTTGTAGTCGTTCGAAAACAAGATCCAGATGCTTGAGATGTGATTCTCTGTCCGGACTTGAGATAAGGCAGTCGTCAACATACGCATGTACAAAGTTGAGATCTCGAAAAACGTCGTCTATGAATCTTTGGAATGTTTGAGCAGCGTTTCTTGGACCGAAAGGCATTCGCAAAAATTCATAGAGTTCAAAGGGAGTTATGATGGCGGTTTTCGGTATGTCGTCTGTGGCCATAGGGATTTGGTTATACGCTTTAACCAAGTGGATTTTCAAAAAGACAGTTGTACCTTTCAAGGTAGCTGTCAAATCGTGAATGTGAGGCAACGGGTAACGATCGGGAATGGTTTTCGCGTTCAATCGCCGATAGTCACCAGTTGGACGCCAATCGTTGCTGTCCTTTTTAGGGACCATGTGCAACGGAGATGCATATGGGCTATTTGACGGTCGTATGATTCCTAAGTCTATCATATGGTCGAACTCGTTTTTCGCCAACCTTAGCTTTTCGGGAGCTAGTCTTCGTGCTTTAGAAAATACAGGTGGTCCTGCAGTCGTGATGTGATGTGTAACGTTGCTGGTTACACATGGTAATCTCGGTTGCGTTTGTTGTATCCCAGGATACTTATCGAGAAGTGGCTGATAAAGTGGGTCTATCATATGCTTAATTGTGACTGGGGATAATTTGCAACCAGAGAAGGAAGTTACGCAAACGGATGAATTGGTGTTTCCGTCTACTAGCCTCCGTTTACGAGTATCGATGATCAGATTATGGTGTTGTAGAAGATCCATACCAATGATTGGCATAGAAACGTCTGCAACAACGAAAATCCAGTGAATGGGTTTGCGTAAAACCCACGTTAAGGTAAACGTATCATATGCCATACGTAGCGATCGGTTTTCCGTTTGCCGCCTGTAATTTTAAAGCCGCTTCGTGAAGTCAGTCGTTGGGATTCGCTGGGAGAACGCTAACTTCTGCGCCAGTGTCGACGAGGTAGCGAACTCTCGTTGTCACATCTGTGACGTATAACAGACGGCTATGTTCACCGGCTACGGTTGCCGTTGACGCGTGCCGGCTTGGAAGTTTCCCGAGTTTTTTTCCGAGTCGGTCGGTTTTGAGTTGGGAAAATTGTAGGGTTTTCTGCAATTTCTGGAAAACTTTCCATACTGGTTATGATACCAGCACCAGTCGGGATTATCCGTCTCTCGTGGTCTTGAGACAGATCGCTTGCGTGAAGTGCTTCTACATGGAGTGTGTGATCGTTTACGGTCGTTACGAAAATTAAGATAACGCGTAAGTGTACGACATAACCCGGTTATGTCATTCTGAGTCGCTTGAGGCTTTTCTTTGACTGAAAAAACCTCGGTAGAGGAAGATTTCGTAATTTCTAAGATACGATTGGCAGCTGCAGCCAGTTCGTCTAAGGCGTTGTTCTGAAACGAGATCAGAACCGCTTGCACCTGTTGGGGAAGTTTAGACAAGAAAAGTTGTTTGAATAGGCCTTCGTCGAAAGTTCTTAGGCCTATCACTTCTCTCATTCTTTGCAACATGTCCGTCGCAGCACTGTGCTGCAGGTCTATGTTATTAAAGAGTTGATCTAACCTTTGTCGATCGGTGAGGTCTCCTCGTTTAAGAATCTAATGTTTTAAGGTTTCGTAAGGTTCAGAAACATCACTAGTAAACAAACTGGGTGTTACGTACCTGTTGAATTCCAGCGGTAGTGCCTTGACTTCTGCGAAGAATTGTGCACGTGTGTCCATCACGCCGTGCTCGTGGAAGTCGGCTTCTGCGTAGCAGAACCAGGCTTCGATATTGTCGGGCCAGAAAAGCATGAGTTGGAACGAGGGTGGGGACATGGTTTTAATCTTAAATACTTTAGGAGTCTGTTCGGTCATAGGGGAATATTAGATACGAGAATACGAGGGAAAAATATATAGATATCTTAAAACACGGGGAAAAAATATCACAATGTATAAAAAATAAAGAAAATAAGGCAATAATATATAAAAATCCCAAAAAGGAACAGACTCACAGTTGCAATTAGGTGTACCAGATCACGTCGGTCTCACCAATGATGAGTTACAGAGGTGAGCACAAGTTTGGTAAATTTTTATCCTATGGAAAATTCTACTTATGTATTTTGTGTCTTCCGCCATTTTAGATGCTATACTTACTTAATTACGCCTATCACACCTAGTGGAGGAGCATTGGCCACCCACCAGCACACTCTAACCAACCCTGTCCTGGGCAATCCTCTTCAGTTATTATTCACCATTTTCATGTCTGCTTCCATTTTTCGATATAATGTGTTCTTTGGCCCTCTTCTTTTCTACTTTCTACCAGGTTTCTAAGCTAGGGTTTGCTTCGTGATGCAGTTTGATGATTTTCGTAGTGTATATCCTATTTACTTCCATAGTATTTTTCTAGTTTCCACTTCATTTGCAAGCTGGTTGGTCCTCTCCCACAGAAGGCTGTTGCTGATGGTATCCGACCAACAAATCTGAAGTATCTTGCATAGACAGCTACTCATAAATACTTGCACTATTTTGACGCTGGTTGTGGATGTTCTCCACGTTTCTGCTCCGTACAGCAGAACTATATTAACGTTCGTATTGAAGATCTTCACTTTAATATTGGTTGACAGTTGTTTTGAGTTCCATCTGAAGTTCCACCATCAAGAAATAAACAATTCAGTCGATCAGTGTCATCTGGTCAACCTAACAAGTAAAGTTGTTAAATCAAAATGTAAATGATATGTGCTAATGGAAGTAACATATGACTGGTCATTGAGCGTGGACGAACTACTACAGCCTACGGACTATTAAATATGTGACTTCTCCTATCGTTGAACTTTACGCCGGACTCACTGAGTGTAGTTGCCTTTAATTGTATTGAGAAAAGTATTATCCAATGTTAACCTGGCTCTCTATTTTTGGGTTGTGAACCCTCGTCCTGATACAACGTGACTAGTCCTGTTGTCGTATTAACGTGTTACCGTATTAACTTTAGATAAAATATTTTTAAAACACCCATCTTACCAGTAAGATAACATGGGCTCCTATTTCAAGCCATGTTGAAGGGACCAAACTTTCGCGAGGAAACAACTTGGTTCTTAGGAAAGGTTTCTCATATTTAATAAATCTCATTGCAACAGAAGACCGAACTCCGGCGAAAGATAATCATTCTCAGCAGGTGTAAGTTTTATAGATCTAAGTAAAGCCTTTGGTTAAGTCCCTTATCTTGGGTTCAAACAAAAAACCATATCCTGGAACTAGTTGCAAGGTAAAAAATTGAACTACTGACGTTCTCAATTCCAAGAAACATTAAAAGTAAATGGTGCCCCATCGTCATGGGTACCTATGAAGAATGGGGTTCAACAAAAGCCACAATACGCTTTATTGTTTTCTTTTTTATATAAGTAGTCCACAAAATGTTTCAAACCCGTCCTAGTTCTTACTGATGAATTTCAAATATGTGGGACCACGCGAAGTGTGTTTGATATGATTTATAAGAAGACTTAAATACACCTGTCAAGTGAGTAGGCCTGTGATGTGTAGTAACGCGAATTTGTCATTGAGACAGCTTACATAACTATACAGTTGGCAGAACAGGATAGCTCAAAGCAATTGTTCATGAAGCCTCAGTAGTCATTAATAGTAATGACCTAAGGATTACAAGTAACCGTAACCCGACGGCTGTCAAATGCTTCTTAGTCTTATAGACTATTCTTAAGTCATCTATTCATTAACACAAATAAATATCTAAGTCATCATAACGGATTTTTGTGAGACCACATTTGAGATTCAAGCAGATGGTCATCGTTCTGAACACGAAATAAAGACGCTCGAGAGGGTCCAACGGCATAGAAGTGTTGAAAGGCTTTTCTAGCGTGCAATATCTAAATAAACTGCGACAACTCAACTTGTCCCCGCTATCTTATCGCAAGTTACTAGCTGATCTAATACTAGCTTACTCTACACTAAACAATGATCTTGGCACTGATTTGTCCTATTATGTACTTCTATCTAGAACTGGCCATCAGAAAGCTCAGAAATTGATACTAAATTGCCAATATCTAGAGTTCCCTTTATTAAACCTAGTCGTGAGTTACTGGAATTCTTCAGCGGAACACGTTGTATCAACATCTTAAGCTGGTACATGTGAGAACGAGACCGGCTTTTCACAGTGTGACAGGTTGCGAGGCTTAACACCAGTCACTTGATCTCAATGTTTACCTCTTGAACTGATCGGAATCCGTAGATCGATCCCATAATGTAAACAGAAAAGCTCGCCGTAATTTTATCAAACACTTGCTGGAAAGAAGTCTAACATGTTACTAAGATATTTGGCAACGACACCTAATGTAAAATATACATACCATAGGCAAATATACCAATAATTCCACCGTAGTTATGTCTTAAACATCTCAATGGAAACTATGAAAATATCAATCTTATCAATTATCCTAAAAATATTGTTTTTTCATAAGTCATTGGTTTAAAATATTTGTAACCTCTTTTATTTTGAACACAAAGATCAAAAGCAGAAATACAAGAATTTCACAAATCACTCGGTCAAAACAGACAACATAATCAAAAGTAGATCAATATGTAAATAAATATTAAGTCATTGTGCGACGTACCAGGTGAAAAAGACAACATATTTTTCTCAACTCAAAAAAAACAAAGATATCTGACAAGTGACTGAATTAAAGAAAGAAATAATAATAATGATAAACATCACTGCACATGTATATATATATAAACACAACAAGACAACACGGAAAAATCTCGAAGACTCATTCTAGTCTGTGTTCATAATTTTGAAGTGTATTTGTATTTTCATACGGTTCAAAACCTGATCCTGTGATATCTTCGTCAAAACTACCCATCTTCGGTACTGTAATTAATTTTCCTGACTCTCCAGGATTACTTGCATGAATGCTGTGCCTCCATCCATATGCAAAATAAATAATCAAACCTATGAACAATATTTTACAATACAATAAGTCAATGAACTGAATACTTTTCATAACATAATAATGGTTGCTAAGGTGATTGACTTATATACAAGTTTTGAGCCATCACGCTGTGGTTCAGTGTTTAATAAATTGATAAAATGCTTATCAATAACACAGTTCAATAACAAGAAAATAAACATGAATCATAGATCAATTTGCGTAACTGTGATTCAATAGCTTAGGTATTTAATTTTTAACAATCCAATACCTGGTTAGAATCATACTCCGTTGATATTACTTTCAGCAATAGGAAAAAAAGTTTTTTATAACAGTTTTATCCGGTCAGTTTGCTTGTTTTCATTCAGATACACATTGAATATTGTTCGTTTTATTAGAAGTGCTTGGCAGACTTATTGTTTCGTTATGAAGATTGTACGTCTGAGCTGGTTTTATGGTGAATATCATGAATTTTAATGAAAATTAATGTTCAAATAGTCTGACCAAACGGTATCAAAATTTAGGCAAATTTTAATATTCTTAATAATCTAAAGCATTCACAGCTTAAAAGAACAAAAATTCATGATTGTGTTCAAATGCGAGTGAATATACTCTGAACCCTTTATATGATCAAATATATTAATTAACAATGAGTCCTTCAGTATTTCATTGTATTGAGTCCTTATTTAAGACAATAAAGGCCTGTGTATCGCAGTTTAATGAAAAGTGTTTTTTTACTCGGTGCATTACATATTAACCAACAGTGCTGATTTCTGTATCTGTTTGATTGAAACAGAATACGTTTTGCGACTGGGCAAAAGGGTTAAAGAATAACCTAAGTATTTGGTCTTCAAAAAGTCCTGAACCTTTCTGACAAGTGACTGATCATTGTCCAAGGTATTTAGTTGACTACCAACAGAAATTTTCAAGGATCTCCCTGCCTTTCTACCAAATTTATTTAAGAGTTTAAGGAAACATGTCATTATTTTAGATAGGGTACTTCCATAAATATCTCCAGTAATTTCGATTATTTCTCTGAAGAATTTTGGAGCAGAATAACAAGTTTAGAGTTGAAATTATCTCTACCACATCATTATATTTTATGTTCTATATAAACTATATTTAGCATATAAATAGATTAAGAGAGAAATAAAAATAAATACTCATCTTTGAATATCTTACCGATAACTAACCAAATAATGAATCGAACCCATGTCATAGGTGATAATTTTACCATAAGACAAAAATTCAGGAAAACACATAAACATGGAATCAGAGGAACAAATGGAACCTGAACTCCAAAGAAACAAGACAAAGAAATTACTGAGGACTCATAAACTATGCTAATAATGATCTTTTTTCAAAATGAAATGTTTATTCTAAATTGACTGGTGCTTGAATATGTAAGAGGCTTTAACCAAGCCTAGTAAGCTAGTAATTTCATAAGATGATGCTTTTTTAATTGAATAAAAGTTCAGTTGCTTATGTATTAATCAGTAATAAATTCCGAGATGTTTTTAATATCGAT
Organism: Schistosoma haematobium; assembly: GCF_000699445.3. Taxonomy (NCBI): domain Eukaryota; kingdom Metazoa; phylum Platyhelminthes; class Trematoda; order Strigeidida; family Schistosomatidae; genus Schistosoma; species Schistosoma haematobium. Next base: position 19,930,557 of record NC_067197.1, on the reverse strand, counting down.
GTGCTAGTTATTATAATCGGAAATAATAAAAATATGATAACTGTAGTTAGTCGTTATCAGTTTTCTGGAAAACCACTAAAACACTGAACCTTGAAAACAAATACTACTGTAATAATATTGCACTTAGATTCTGTTATGATGAATCATATGAACTGAGATTCTGACAGATAAGTTTTTTCTTACTGCATGAAATTTCATATTCATAGTAGGAATTCGAAATAATGAACACACCGGTCTTTATTTTTTCGGTACTAATTTAAAGTGTAGCAGTAATTAAATAAATGACACTTTTGAAATCATTAAATGCCTTAGAAGATTACTGAAGTGAATAGTAGTGTGTACTGAAGCATTATTGTTTACCTGTTGGAAAATCTCTAAATGAACCATAAAGAGATTAAGACTATTTAACATTCCTGAATAAAATACAAAATTTATATGAAATAAAAATTAAATTTCTATGAAGAATCTTGAATGGTATGATGTATTACTGTGAAATATCAATAAGTTAATATTACAAACAAATAAGCAAAGAGATTGAACGAAAATTTATCTGGAACAGTTGAATTAATTTAAATCACTTCTTTAGAATTACAAACAAATTTTCTACTTTTTTGTTTTCTAGTAGCAAAAATTAGGATGCTTTACGGTAAATTCCTATCAATAAGACTGGGTATGCTCATACTGAATGATTTTCTTGGCTTTCGTTTTGATTAACTTATACTTTGTAATATCAGGATACTCATCAACGTCAATTCATCGAATGAATGAAAACACTTTACAAGCATAAAGTATTTTAAACTTTATAATTAAAATAAATATTTTATTACCATCGATGAGATTGAACAAACTATACATCATTTTACCTAGTCATGTATCTGTCAGAACAATATGATATATTTTGTTGAGATGGTGGAGAAGATTTGTAGCTCAGGTGGATGATTTTGATGGCGTTTTGTTCTCTGAGCTCAGAGAACAAAACGCCATCAAAATATATTTTGTTGCTTGGAAAAAAAAACAGCCTTCACTTAATAGATTTTTATAAAAACTTGCTTATCGCTCAGTCTAAATTAAGAAAGTCGTATCAGACATAAATCTACATTTCATGACGGAATATACTACAAATGACTACAAATTAATTCGACTAGACAATAAATGAACTGAAAAATTGTCTGTTTGCATTGAACAGAATTTACTTGAATTTAGAAAGTTTTGTCATGTAATATATTAATTGACTAAATATATACAATAAGTTTTACGTTATTATAGCTTTCAGGGGTTTATTTCAAGTTAACGAGAGTCAGGTTTATTGTGATATGATTTCAAGTTATGGATAGAAATAACAGAAAATGTAATATCTGTCACTATCCCCTTCGCAGATTGGTATATTTACACAAATTCCATAGTTTATTTCGGGTCGAACATTAAACTTATTATCTGAATTTACTCATCATTTGCAAATTCCACAAAAAACTTTTCAGTTTTATAAATTACAATTTCCTAGTAAGACAAGGTTACAATAGATGGTTGGTTCGCATACTTCTAAGGAAATAGGGATGAATTTAACAAACTGTAAACTTGTTTATACTTGGTAAAATAAGAATTTTCTTTACATTTGAGTGATGTAAGAATCGAACATAGAGATATGACAGGGATAATATAGATAAGCCACAGTAAGTCTCCGTTAGGCAGTCAACTATCATTGGATATGTTTAGTTCTACCTAACGTTCCGAAAGTTTCATTCTATATGTAATCGCACTTCTGTGAGTGTATTTCATCTCATGAAAGTATATAACCAACTGATTACCGATATACTATTTACTCATTTACAGTTTCTATGGACAAATATGAGTCATGGATATTCGTGTCGTAGCATCGAAGTTTATTAATTTAAATATCATGTCAATATATTCATAAGTTTAACAGATTCATATATTTAAAGGATTGTAAATGTAAGTAAATACCTTGAAGCTATCGAATGATTTGTTCTGTTCGTGTAGGAACATGATAACCACGAAGAAAATCGCTCCTATTAGGAATAAAATAAATATCACCACTGCCCACCAACGTGCTTCTTGAATGTACTGAGCTCCTGGTAAAAGAAGACTAGCTAAACCAAAAGCGCAAATAGTATAAATTAACAGTGAAATAATAGGTGCACGTCCGGGTGTTGAATCACGAAGAATCGGTAAGTGACGAAAGGCAGATTTCAAACGTCCAATGGAGTGTGGCCATTCATTCAACTCAGCTTCATTAGTTTCACGTATAACCTTTTCGTTATTTAAACGTTCATCGGTTGGAAAATTAGGATTCTTTAAACAAAAATGGGGTTATTATTATTATTATTATTATACCAACAAACATATATTGACAGTTGGACAATTTAGGCTATGGCCAAGAGTCTAAGTAAGTAAACACCGAGGTCTACATTACATTATGTTACATTATGCGAAGATTGAAATAACAATGACCACCAAATAAAATGTAAACTGGAAGCTTAAACCTAAATGTGATCAGCACAAAGTCTGATAGTTGCGTTTTTTTTATAGTGAGAGTCTAGGCAAATCCACATCGTTTGACTTCATAACACGGAAAAAAAGGATGAAAGTAAGTGTCGTATAATTCTGTACAATTTATTCAATTCGGACTTACTATAGTAGAAGTTAATGAGAAGTACTATACCGCTCATTGAATAATTTGATAATAAGGACTAATTGATTACTACAGAAAATTTTATGACTTTATCTGAAATTACTTTATTTTTACTGTATCAATTTTTAAAGAAGTATGGAATATTGAATTACTCATATCAACCACTTCTATAGGTTTATAAAATAATATTAATCAGGTCAACATTTAAAACAAGACACAAAAATAAATAGTGATAAATTAGTGTATTATCAAATAGTGAGTATTTACTCAAAACAACTGTCAGACGACACCAAAGTCAGAGTCTTCAATACGAACGTCAAGACAGTTCTATCGTACGGAACTGAAACTTGGAGAACTACTACGACCATCATCAAAAAGTACAGGTATTTATAAACAGTTGTCTACACAAGATCATGAGACAAGCACTAACTTGGAATCCCGGAGGGAAAAGAAAAAAAGGAAAACAAAGGAACATATTGCACTGGGGGAAGGAGGCAAACATTAAAAGAATGAACAGCACTAGGACAGACTGCCCAGGACAGATTTGAATGGAGAATCCTGGTCGGTGTCCTACGCTCCACGAGGTGTAGCAGGCGTAAGTAAGGTATTTTCTCAGAAAGTATCATAAACAATTTGTTAAAATATTTAAATAGAGAAATTTCACGGGATGAAATTCGAGAAAATACTAGAATTTCTAGTAACACACTGTATTCAATACAACTGAGTTTGTCGTGGCCGGTGAAGAATTAAACCTTTGACTCACTGTCAAGCAGATAATGAGATCTTAGTTTATTTTACAAATGAAACTTTGAAATTCGCTGAGTTGATCATTAATAATGAACATACGATGGAAATATATATTTTACACGAGTCATTAAGTTATCTAGTCTACCGTGAGTTTTGAATAAACATTTTGAAGAAATCTGTTTCAGATAAATATTCTAGTTTTAATTAGCTTATCTTCTGGTTGTTACTTATATGAACTAAATTCATGGGTAGCTTTCATAACACAAGAAATAATCGTTGGTTATCTGAAACAATACAATAGCAAGATGATTTGACTTTTTTTACGAGATCAAACTAGTGACAAAAAAAGCCTAAATCAGAGGACATCAGTTATATTGTAAAAAATTACAGCTCATAATACTGATATATAGATTATTTGAAGACTGAATATGTCGTTTTCCATTCTACTACTTAGCTATCAGAACGTAATTTTGAAGAGCTACCTACTTAAGTAAATATTCACTAGCATTTCATTTCTTATCTGATCAAATAGGTCTCAGATTCTCCACATGTGAATTCTTGTACGAGTGATTAAACAAGTTTTATTTATCAGTAATATTTCGTACTTGTTTTTTTGAACACATCACTCTACTGATCCTGTTTGCTACTAGAAAAACTCAACTCAAACGTCAGTTGCTTTATGTTTAAGCCTGGGAAAATTATATCTGAGTAGTGTGAATAGCTTTTAGAGTAATTGCTAAAAGGTGATAATCTATTTTATAATTTTGACGATGGTTCTCAATACATACAAACTTACAAAGGGCAATGTCTCAGGAACTAGTTAAAATCCCATAGAAATTTATCGCAGAATGTTTGTTGGGCAATAATTTTTATTTCGATGGACGAACTGTAGATTCTTGAAAAGTTGCTACTGTTTTGAAAACAAATTCACTTGGTATTGCTTTACTTGAATCTTCTCATTTGAGTTTAAAACTGTAATTGATCAGTGTCTTATTTGTATACGTGTGTATTGCCTCGATATTACTTTAACTCACACTCGTTATAAGCAAAGATCGATGGTGGTTAGCAGTGGAACCTAGGAAGCGCGATGGAGTTTGGAGTGAACGGTACTGGATTCGAGTCCCAGAGTGAACATCAACACGGATGCAGGTACTTCCAATTGATCCCACTGCTAGCTACCAGTCATCTTTGTTTCAAAAACAGTTCACGGAATGGGGGTTTGTGGAGATTGTAGGTTTCCCATAGTGGTCTAGCTTAAGTCAACTCATAAATTCAACTATTAAATTACAGTTCACGGAATGAAGGATTTTGTCATATTTTTATAAACAATTCATACTACTCACTAGTAGTCGAAAGTGAACTATGGAAATGTCTGTGATCAGGGCTTCGATTGAAAGCAATAAGCTAAGGTATAAATAAAAAGCGTGAACAAGAGAAAAGTACAGGATATTACAGGTACAATATGACTTGACACTGTTAGTAGAACAATTTAATTGAATTTGTATGACGGATGAATGAGTAAAAGTCGAAGATTGTGGTAATTTATTGTTTGAAAGAGATGTACTTAGTGGCAGGCAATTCAATTACTATTTACTGTTTAAAGATATACCTAATAACATCGAAACTCCCAAACTTAATTTGAATATCTCCGTTTTATATCACTCGCTTATTAGAATCCCCAAAATCTTTGAGACAAGTAGCGAATCATCAATATTCCATAGGTTGACCACAACACTAAAAAGTAGGCATTAATATACTGTCCAACTTCTATTTTGCAAGGGGTTTTCGGCTCAAATCATTGGAAGTGATGACGTCGGGTCGTTTTGGATAGTTAGTCTAACCAAAACCATTTATTTCCGAGTTATCAATGTTCTTAACACTCACTTTGAAATGAACTATATCTCAAGAAATATTTTTCTATGTACGAAAATTTAGTTTGTTTCAGCGACGTAGAAATCCAATAACAGATTTTTGGAACTATTCTTAATAGTTTATTAGAAATAAGAGCTTTTGATAGGTGTACATGACCTTCAATGACTCAAGTTGGTAGTAATCATCTGTTACGAACTGATAAAAACTATTTTCTTCAATTCGAATAATTTATGTAAATATAATTTATTTGAAGAAAAAACATCAAAATGTGACTTACCTCTTCATTTGATTCTAATTCACTCCATTGACCAGAATATAGTTGAGGCTGACAATAACGCAGAATACATACATTCATTGAGACAATTGTATAAGCAATTAATGTTCCAATGCTTAAAAAGTCAGCTAATAAATGAATATCGCATAAAAGAGTCAGAATTGCAGAGAATATTCCAAATAAACTTAATGCGACGACTGGTACCTACAAGCAAAATAAAAAAAAGGCAACTTGATAAGCCTTACATTGCCTCTTATGAAAAATAATCAACATAAATGATCAAGTGCATTGAGTCTATATTAACTGATACTGCTTAGTAGAAACCTGTCTTACTTTTAATTTAACGGTTAGAACTTTGATTGAAATTTTAAATTTAAAATACTAGTAATTTAACAGTTACAGCTTCTCGTACCACACACATTATATTTTGGAGTATTTGAAGACAGATTCATACATTGGCATTCTCAAAGCTTGACTACATTAGTCGATAACGGACAGACAATAGTACTGATCAATGATTTTGTGAAAAAAACTATTCGAAACTTCAAGAAAGTGGAAATGTCCTATAAAATATTCAGCCACCTCGATTATAGTCAAAATTATATGTTGACTGGCTTCCATGCGTACAACAAAGATAAGGAAGATTATCCTTCCATGGTAATTGATTTGACAAACACACCACGGTTAGTGTTATTTACTATCAACAGTGTAAAACTATTAAGCCCGATATCAATTGTATGATTTTAAAGTATGACAGAAAACAAGCAATAATTAAGTAACTTGTTTCATTCAATGAACTCATTTGATCTGAAAAACTTTTATCCCACAAAATGATTCATTTGACTTTTAAAGAAAGATGTAAAAATATTCTGATAAATTTTTAATCACAGGCAAATCAATTTTCGAACTTTAACTGTTTAAAACAAATGAGAAATTATTATTTTTCTTTCTGTAACTTCGTAGCTATTAAAATGAAACCTACGAATAATATTACATTTTTAACCAAAAGTACTCTCTACGTTATTCAGTTGGTAAATAAAAAATAAGAAAGTTCAGAAAATCCGTTACCGATATATTTTAAAAATGTATCATCTAGACATTTTATTACATGAAGTCAATTTACTTTGTTGAATTTAGAAACTATTAAAATGATATTTTAGACTTACTTGTGTAGATGGTAATAGGTAGCCTAGAAATTTAGGCAATAAACCATCACTTGCCATAGCATACACTACTCTTGGCATTGCATACATACTTGTAAATAAACTGGCACTCAATCCCAGCAATGAGCCAATTCCTGTTATATATGTAGCACATTCATAATTGCGAACATGAAAAGCAGCTGTAAAAGCAGCCTGTCTGTCAACTGTCCACCATGGTACAAAAAGTGTCAAAGCTAAGCTAGCCAATAAGAATAAAAGCGTAACTACACCGACTGATACACCAGTAGCAATTGGCATTGATCTTTTAGGATTCAATGCTTCTTCACTGCTAACTGTTATAGCATCAAAGCCAATAAATGCATAAAAACATGTTCCAGCTCCACCAATCATACCACCGAATCCATATGGAAATAAACCTCCATGACTAGCTGGTGCAAATTCTGAACTATGCTCATTCGGTCGTGCAAACATAATACAAGTGGCCAAAATAATTACCACTAAATTTAGCATTGTTATTATAGTATTTAATATTGCTGAAAGCTTCGGTCCCCGGAATAATACTAAACCAAGTATAATTATTAAAAGTGCTCCAATAAAATCTGGGTATTCGCCTACGAATTCCACATTTGATGGAAAACTGAAATATATCGAAAGTAAAAAGAAGGAAGATATAGTAGTTCATCTGAATAAGGTTATATCAAATTAGCATAAACGTTTATCAATAGGACCGATATTCCACAGACTACAGACCGAATCAAAAACTATACACAGAGTTACAAGCGATTTATCTACCTGGTCAATAGTCAGATTTGAATACATTGAACTAGGCAGCAAGTAAATGACATCAGTTAACAAATAACATAATGGATTTATACAGTTTGCAACACCATTGGATTAAATTGATTAAATCAACAGACATAACTAAATCACTAAGTTATACATTTGTTCCTTCCTAATATTATGACATTCAAACCTAAAGAACTCATACATTTTAGTTTATTCGTTTTAAAGAGAACTGAGAATGAAAACAAATGATAATATGTTTTCCATGCAATATGGTCGTGTAACTGTAATATAATGGTTAAAAAAATAATGGTATGACACAACCACGAAGAAATTGGTTTTGATGTGACCCTTCCTTAACAAAATTCCGGTCTTTTCCTTGTTCAACTAATAACGAATAACATGCTTCATTACTGATATGTATATCGATGAAGGAATGATATGCTTGCTAGAAAAGATGACTCAATAACACTGTGAACAATATACTGAACAAATTCATTTGCACAAGCAAGTAGCTAAGTGGATAACGCGATGGCGTTTGAAGCGAATGGTGCTGGATTCGAGTCCCGGAGTAAATATCAACTCTGGGATGCTGGTACATCCAGCTCACGAATCCCAAATAGGACGAGACGCGCGTCCTGGATTCCACTGCTAACCACCAAGCATCTTTGCTTATAATATACTGAACAGTTTTAGCAGATAACGCAGTAGACAACCCCAAGAATAGATAAATTAAAACAATAACGAGTTACACTATTTTAAAAGTGAACGTTTGAAAGTTAACAATTATTAGTACTGGGGAAAGCTTTATCAGCCGAACTTGAGAAAACGTGTTGGAAATATGTTAATATTGTTTTTTACTACGTTAATTGTAAATTCAATAAGTTTGAAAAATAATGAGTGATTCAACTATATTCACATAAATCTTATGAGAAATGAAAAATACTAACGAACTTATGACTTGTTACATTATATATTTTCTAAACACGTTAGTTAACTGATTCAATAGTTTGAAATTGAGATTAAAATACACTGCTCTTTTGTTTATCTGTAAATAAGCAAAACAACACACCAAGTGTATAGCTTAATCTAAGTATAAGCTGAACTACAATTATTAATCATTAGATAAACATAAATTTCTGCATCTCTATTCTATTATCATACTACACAATGCCAGAATCTTCAGAAAACTTCAATGAATCTACCCCAAAAGCTTCATTAACTGGGCTGAAAGCTTAATCGATTACTGTGTTATATAAATGCTGATATCAGTCGGCTATTCAAGTTCTGGCGTTTACTCATGACCTAACCACTGAAACACCTCATATTACTAAGACAAATTTAAGCAAACTGTATTGTATTAATATTACTGGTTCTAAATAATAGAGGAAAAACTATAGATTCATAAAAAAACGTCAACTGATTTACAAGATTCGATAGTTAAAATATATCGCTTATAATGACAAACCAAAACAAGTAGGATATTTATTCGTTATTTTGATTATTCTAATCGCTTGTCAACACATTTTAAAACTACCAACCTTACTCAATAGTTTGTTTTCAATAACATGTGGGTACTGACTTTCAATCTCACAAAAGTAATCTTGTTACACATTAAGAGATAAAGGAAGAATAATGCTATCAGAAGGTTGTTCAACTAGTTATATTAACTTCTAGTAATTTCGATGGTGTAGGCTGACCTAGCAACTAACTAAACAACAAAAGATGAGAACAAGTCCGGATGGGTTCAAATCAAAATATTACCTCAAACAATAATAAAAAATAGTACAATTGTGATTGGTTATCCCGTCAACAGATGTGTCAGGTTATCCTAGGTAATTGTGTGTCTATCTACTTTTACATTTATTGATTACCAAATATGATATCCTGAATCCTTAATAATCTGCTGTAAGCAGTTTATTGACTTGAAGAAGGAATTTTGTTATTAGGGATAGAAGTTTAACAAGCAATGTGGAAATAGTTTGAAAGAGTATGTAGAAAACTAAATAAAATGTTAATAATTTTGAAGAAAGATCCAAGTAATTATCAGAAAAATCAATAGAAAGAGATATTTTCCTAATGGATTAACATAATTACGAGGGAAGACTGAGCATTAACTTAGATAAATATAACAGGTAAAATTCTGTACTAATCAGTCACGTGATGGCAGTTAATATCATGTTATTCAGTAGAATAGAGGTTAGAACTTATGTTATCTAGTGTCACGAGCAACAGAGCTACCAATGGAGTATCTGATGTATACTCAAGTGAGTAGTCAATATCATTCAGTTTCAGACTCAGTACAGATCAGTTTCATTTATCTTCTTAATATGTGTTTCATTTAAAACAGTTCAGTATGATTCTTGAAGCAAGGTTAAAGCCGAAACTTTCAGGTCTTATAAAGACGACTCACTCAAAACTATAATTCTGACTTTTCGTAGACTTTCATGAACCCAGTGGCTCAGTGGATAACGTGATGGGCGTTTATAAAGGAAATTAGTGGGTTTGAGTTCCAGAGTGAATACCAACATTGGGATGCAGTTACGTTTAGGTGCTGAGTCACAATCTTCATCTTAACCAACGAACATTGTCCACTTACTCTACGTAGCTATATTATGCTGATTACTTACTAAAACCTTTTTATTCCAATTTGAGATATAAGTCACAAAAATATTATGGGAATAAGTTTAGTTGTATTGCGTATTTACCGACAACCATCTTCACCGATTGTAATCAGAGTGAAGCATCTTTTAACTTCACTCCATTCAAAACCCATAAGTCTTAGGGATTTAGTGATCGAAAAGCATTAAGTGTTTGCTTCATTTTTAATAGCTAACTAATCTATAACTCAACAGACGCGTCTTCTAAGAGATGATCCATGCAGTTAAATTTATGATTGGTTTTACATTGGTTTTCCTATCAAATATTTAAACTAAAAATAATCCAGCATGAATTTCATGTTACATATTCCGTTTTTCAGTTTCTTGAAAAAATAATCGATAAAATGTTTTACCAATTACAACCTTTTTCTTTATATTTTATTTGCTGTCTGTTTTATTACTGAAATTCCAGTATCCATTCTTCTCTTATTCTCCTATAATTTACCCAGTTTCTTCTAAGTTTTCAAAATGAAGAGACAATTTCAAATTAACAAAACTTTTCAATTTCTGAAGTCTGATACGCTAGTAATGGGATCAAAAACCTACAGTTTACCGAGTGTCTGATTAGCCATTTAATAATAGCAAGAGAACAGAGTCATCATTAATGGTAAGTAATGCTACCTGAAAGATGATCATGACAATTCGGTAGACCGGTGGATATTATTCCAGTAATTAGATGATAAATAAACATGATTATGGTGTAATTCACTATTTTAACGTCTGAGTTATTAAGTTATAGCATACACCTTAGATTTATCTTAGTAGGTCAAATTCTGTTAGTCGTAATAGTAAAAGACATAAAAATCTGTTGATTCCAATAAAATGAGCTAATGGAATTTTTAGAGACCCTGTCTAAGTGTGTTTTGCACAAGACTGAAAATTGAAACGAAAGCTTCAGTTATAGGCTATAATGGAGCAAAATTAGCAATGGATAGTAAATATTTCACCAAAGTTGAAAGCTGTTGTTATTGGAGGTCAAGACTGCTAAAGAATTCCGAAATGTATTCAATTTTAAAACTAGCAATGATGTGAAAACGTGCATGATACCAACCGTCTCCTTGACATTTTTTTGCATTTTCGATTATCGTTTCCTATCTTTTTGACTTTTCTTGGTTTGGATCCCAAGACAAGCCTATATGCAATAAGTCTGTACAAAATACAGTGCACGACGGCATCATAATTTTTAGACAAACTCTTTTCTCATTATATTATCGAAAATTAGAAAGCTATTTCATCCTTAAAATAAGTCACAGCTGAATACCTTGAGGAAATTTAAAAGTATTACGTAATGACTGCTTGGCGAAACAATTTATTAACAATGAAAGATCTTCAGTAATATTGCACTCATAATTAGTAATTGATCAATCAATCATTAAATACTCTGAAGCTAATCTGAAGCCATCGACTTTGAAATGTCACGTAATTCAGTGTTAACAGTTAAAGACTGACGAGTAGAATTCAATAGGTAACGTAAACCAGGTAACATTACATTGTTTACCACGATGGAGAACGAGTGGTGACTTAAAGAGCTTTGTGGGAGCGTCTCTAGCTGATAAACGCTAATGAATATAAACATTTGCTCAACAGAACGAATTTGTGAGTTATGTGGGGTTTTTCCAGTGTCTCCAAAACAGCCAAGAATTACACAAATATCGAATTTCCCTGATTTTTAATAGTCGCAATACAGGTATTTATTTACAGTTGAAATCAAAATTAAATTAACATTATCTTAATCAATTAACCCAATCATTTGCAGCTGATTAGAAGTCTCGAAATATAATGAATTCATTTTCTTCAACAAATGTTAGCACTTCTGCTACTACTACTTATAAATGTAAAAGTATTTAAGAAGTTATCAGAGTTTATTTATTAGTAACTTAGATACAACAGAAAATACAACATAAAAACATTTTACCTGCCAATAGTATTCTTTGTTCCATTACTAATAGCATGTTGTAACATTGCGTCTACTGTGCCACTCCAACCACGTGCAACACTTGATACAGACAAAACGTATTCTAATATCATTGACCATCCAACAATAAATGCTAAGAACTCTCCGCTTGCCACATATGTATAGGTGTATGCAGATCCTGACTATGAAAGAAAAAAACGTAAATAACAAGTAATTTGTAAGTAAATCGAAATGAAATATGGAGAATCTTTGAAATAGTAGTTATAAGAAAGTAATTCTATAATCGATTTTTTAAGTTAAGAAATTGATTTCCAACTACTTGGCAAATAATGAGCACAATAAACAAGAATGGCTACTGAAACTCAGTTAAACTTTTAGTCACAATTTGAGTTTACACAATTGATTAGTTTATTACTTCTTGAATGTTTTACTTCATGCATCATGAGAACTGAAAAATGACATTTTTAATTACTTTTTAAGAATTCCTGTTTGGTTTATTGTAAAATATTAACTTTTTTTAATAATGATGAAGAATACCTAAAGCTCAGAATGTGATTTTTCAGACAAATTTTTGATTTGACACTGAAAACAATAACGAAAGTATCATTCTTCAGTATATCGCTAGTTCAATAAGTATTTTTTAATTTAAAAATGTAAAAATCAAAATAGAGGCAACAAAGTTTAACTAAGTTCAGATCATATCACAGTTTAACTTCTTTCATTCATAACATTTTTCTTCATCACATTTTATTAATCTTATGTAAGTTCAATTAAATGCATGTAGCATTTAGAAAATATCATCAATCAGTCAATAGAAATCTTTTATTGTTTTCTACGGTGAATGGTAATGTCACATATCCATAAATAATATATAATCTACGCAAAGCTTATTATTATTTACATTAAATATCCAAAGTATGCAAACCAATCAACATAATGCATAGAAATACAAGAGTATTTTCCAAAATAAAAAAATTAATGATTAAGAATTATAAAGCAATTAGACCCTTTGATAAATTGCGATGATGTAATAAGAAGACGAAGATTATCAGAACTAAGTGATATATAATAGCGCAATACATTTCGAACAATCTGATCACACATTGAGAGTTAGGCAATTTTATTTGTCAATATACAATAAAATCAAATTTATTATTTTATAGAAATATTTGAATTTTTTAAAACATACTAATAACCCATAAAAGCCTTAAATTTTGAGACGATTGAACCTTTGGTAAATTATTCACCAACTAGTCTTATACAGAAACAGAAATTAATGTAGAAGGCCAAACAAGTGGATTAAATATTCTGATTACCTTAAGATTTGATCTAGATTTAATTCTATTCGCGTATAATTCCGACTAGTAATACATTAAGCAAACTTATCTCGATGAATGAAAGGCAACCTACAATTTACAGAAAACATCTTATATATATATATATATATATATATATATATATATATATATATATATACCCAAAAAACTCATATGATATAAAGCTACTCAAACTGGTGGCCATATTTTAACTCGATAATCATAATCCAGCGAGTACTGAGAAGTAGACAAATATAACATTATATTATATTTAAGTCATTCTGTTGGAACTTCTATCCTTCAACAATCAGAACTATCTTGTAATTGAATATAGTTCCTTACTAAAAGATAATATAACTTTGTTCATCAATAACAAGTTACTATGACAGTTTTTACGATGAGAATGTTGTAAACCGATGGCTCGTCAACAAAGAGTACTTTGCTTATAAAAAATTGATAGATAATTTTCGAGAAAATTGAAACGTAAAAATAGAAATAAGAAGGGAACATGAAATCAAGCTTAGTGAAGAGGGAGGGAGCTGAATAGTGTTTTACTTGGCGGAAAAACGTTTCCCAGTGAAATTTATTTCCCAGACGCAAAAAAAAACGTGGCGTATTTCAAAGTTTTGTTGCTCGTCGCATTTTGTGATAGTGGTGGTTAGTAAGCCTGTTTATGTCTAACTACAGTATTACTTTTTTCTAAGGCGTGAAAACCATTTTCGACTACAAACGCTTTCCATAGTTGATGAGAGTTTTCAAGAAGATATGAAGAGTGTATGAAAAACAATATCATTATGAAAGACTAATATATTTAGACTGTACCAGGAGCATATGAAAAATTTATGCACTTGACTAAACTAGATTTTGTAAGCTAAATTTTTCAAGTTAATAGTAAACTTAAAGACAGTTTCTGTCACACGTTTAATACAGTTGAAAAAATTCATCAAGTGCAAAGGATTAGCAAAACGTTTGACTTGTTCTGATCCGTTTTATCATCATGCATCTAGAACCCAAGACTTCCAGACCCATACGTGAACGCTTAACCTCTACACTACTGAGCCTGCATTTAGTGGTGTACAAGTCTAAATTAAATAAATCCACGATATTGCACGACCATATTTCATTGTATTAAGTGGGTACCTACTTAAGACCTGTCACAGTTTAGCTCCGCTGGTCATGGCTTTTCAACATAACTACGGAAGTTTCTTGTCGAAGCTAGTCATTAAGCAAGCAGGTGATAGTCGTCAGTATGGAGATTGTCGAATTTAACCAAAATCATGGATGGATCTATGTCAGACTTGAGCACAACTACATGGCGTACCAATGGTCTAAAGTTTAGGCGTTCGTGCGCGACACTGAAGGTTTTGGTTTCGTTTCCCGTTTGCGAGGGCGTGGATGCATAACCCTGAGTAGCCCCATACTAGCGCGAAATAACCGTCCAGTGCCTCCAGGCCTAACCTAGATATTTTCACGATTTCAATGAAATTCGACAATTTCCACAGCCTCATACTGAGATGAAATATATATATATATATATATATATATATATATATATATATATATATATATATATATATATATATATATATATTAAAAGCTAGTTCAATAGTCCTTTTACATGTCTTACGTTGCTTATGGCTGACTGACTTGCATGTAGTATTCATTAATGGAAATAATAACAAATAAAAAACAAATAACATGATTGTTTTGCTGTGTCCAAATCACGTTTAGATTCAATAGTTTGAAAAACTTTGGGCATTAGGCAAATGTTATTCATTATAATTAGAAATTTGTATTTTCCTATACGTGAATAACAAAACAGATTTTTTTCCTGATGTTCCGCTATATAATACTAACAGTTTTATCAAATTAGTAGTGAACCAGAATTTACAAAGTCTCGGCTTATATGATGATTATTTACTTCATACTGTGTGCAGTAAAATACAGAAATAAATATACACACGAATTGAATGGTTGTTTTAGTTACACATGCGAAGGGAATACTAACCTTATGGTCGTGATGTTTATGTGCATCAAATTCACTAGTTTATTTATAGTTCAAGGTCAAGTATAAAACAATTACCGGTCTGGATTTGTTGCAGCCACATGGGAGTTTTACGATAGTAAAAGCGACGATAATAAATGAGCTAAGAATGTTTGCTGTTATTGTTGTTAAAATAAGATGCCATGATGATTATCTATCTCACAATTAAAGTAGAAAGATGTAATCAAAAATGATGAAGTGAGGTAATTTTTTTAAGAAACTTAGGTATGCAGCGTGAATCAGATATATTAAAGAACAAATCAAGGTCTCATTTAATAGCCTTTTACGTATCAAGTGTGTACAGTAATTCAGTAGACTAGTATCATAACGCTTGGGAAGGTGATTATATAGTTCGAATCATTTCATTAACGACAGTACACATAAGGAATAACGTCTGTTTAACAACTTCAATACCTCCATTTGCACACAATCATCATGAAAACTTCAAATATGAAACAATCAACAGCCTAAAACAATAAGTATTAAAGAAGGGTGAGCTTTGTACAAAAGCAGGCTTCGTCTTACAATCGAACACTGTAATACCAATAAGGGTTGTTGAGTTAAATTTATGAAGTTTATCTGACTCTAAGTAATGATTGCAAGCATAACCTGTTAGGAAGTTTATGATTAGATTGGTATATCGGTTGAGCCACATTTTAGAGAATTTAGCGCTTACAACCCAATAACGATCGGAAACACTATCAAATTTTTCAGTAATGTCAAACCTATCTCAATATGTATTTTGAATTTGTAATTAAATTCATGTATTGCTTATATGCAAGATGTAATGTGAATGTAAAAATGAATTAATTAACATGCAAATTAGACAGTATTTTGAGATTTAGAAAAACAAAATATCAGCCCGAAACACAAACAAAATTATTATGAAAAAGTTAGGCCAAGTTCAGCAAGTATTTTCGAAAAAAACATGAAAGAAAGAAATTTTCATTGAGAACTGATATTATGCAGACAAATTCTAAACTGTATAATGAATGAATCTGCTCCCTGGCCTCAGATTTGCAAGCCAACATGTAAATGAATTTATCGATTAAACCATAATTACAAATTATTGATTTGAGAATTGCTATTCGCGTTTGAATCTACCGAAAACCTGAACTAATATTTATTTTGATTGAAACTAATATAACTAAATAATAAAATAATGTTGATTATTAGTTGCATGCTTATTTGGATTTGATTTCATCTGTCATTAATATTCAATTCCTACTATGATATGAATAAGACTAGGATTTATCTACTGATTTGTTCAAATGATCTAAATCGTCGTTAGGATGAAAAATATTTTCCTACATTTTTTGAACTATGTTGTTCGAATACCTGAAAAACAAATGCAATTCTTAATTCAGATCAATAAAATTTGAGAAAGATCCTAACCCAAGTTACCCTTATTTTTAAAGCTAGGTTTTAAAAGTAGAATGAATGAGATTGTGAAATGAGGGAATATATTCAGAACTACCAAACTGTACTTATTTAACACTAAGGTCTATGTAATTTTAAATATCTATAGCACTATTTATCTGAAGTTGACTATATTTGGTAAACACTTCAGCCCATAGATTGTCATGTTCGAAATATTTATCATCTGTAAGGGCTCAGATGGAAGAGATAGAAAAGTGACATAATGTTTTAATACTTGGATGTACGGTTAATGGTGAATTTCTAGTTTATACCCACAGTTGTCAGGCAATTTTACTACCATATGAGCAGTTATTTTTTTAAACACAGCAGATAATACCAAAACTTATAAGTGTAAATCAAACTCATGTGAATACAAAAGAATTCAGAGATCGATTCCGTTATCTTAATTATCACCCATGTGAAATTTTGGCCACTAAATTTTACTCGTCAGCTTATAGCAACTTACACATGACTACATTAGATTAAATGTTGTTTTAATCACAGATAAAAGTACTGAAAACCAGAAAATATTGAACTATCATTTTACTCCACATTAGAACTCAGCAACAAAAACGTCATAGGTATGTTCTAAAGTTCTAGACCAACACATTCACATTTCATACGGAAGATATTATGAATTCACTGGTGAGAGATTTTATCCGATCCAAGGCTATTTAGTCAAAATCAAGCATAGTTATAAATTGGCTTCTTGTATGAATTCCGTTACCAATGATACCAAACTAA
Source organism: Schistosoma haematobium (assembly GCF_000699445.3). Taxonomy (NCBI): domain Eukaryota; kingdom Metazoa; phylum Platyhelminthes; class Trematoda; order Strigeidida; family Schistosomatidae; genus Schistosoma; species Schistosoma haematobium. Next base: position 19,912,970 of record NC_067197.1, on the reverse strand, counting down.
ATACTAAAAGTCAACTGTATTAAAAATTATCATGATGACTATCGATTACAATTACTGGTTTCAATGTGATTTTACAAAACACTTAAAGGTTCTGCATTGTTATTCTACAAATTACTGAGGATGTTAACTGCATTTTATTTTCACAATTACAAACAATGTGAATTTTCTCATTTACTGACATTTAAATAATAGAAATCTTTGTATTCGCTGTGAGGTTGTACCGAGAATATAGCGCACAAGGAATGGAGGTGAAATGCATGATAATATTTTAACAAAATACCAGTTACTTTACTCAAATGATGCGGATAGTACAAATGTTGATGGTTAAAACAAACCTATTTGCTCTCTTATTCATCTAAAATAAATTTGCCGTGCAAATATTAAATGTAACCTTGGGAAAAACAATGGAAATATTACAGATGTCCTAAATATTTAAATATAATTCAAAGAAATGGAAAGCAACGTTTCTAGAGATTAGGAATTATTTTCGAAACATTTATTCCTTAGATAAATATTTTATCTACATTAGAGTTAGATTTAGATATTTGTGTTGATTTACGTTGCGAAAATAGTGATTAAGTTTTCAAATAAAACACGATTATTAAAAGCATTATAAACTAGTTACTAATAGAATAATGAATTGAGAACAACTGAACAGAAAATACCTTAGAATTACCTTCGGTATTCGTGAACCAAGCTCAGCATAACACAAAGCGTTTAAGAAAGCTGTTACACCAGCAACCAAATATGACAAAAAAGTAGACGGTCCAGATTTGTCACGGATTACTGTACCAGTTAGGACGTAAATACCAGCTCCTGCCATATTTCCTGACAACAAGAAATATGAAGTAAGGGTCAATTGTATTACCTATACCCAAAAGGGTAAGGTCGAAAGCTGTTAGACATCTTTTCAAAGGAGTATCCAAGTTGTCACGATCAAATCTGCGCGATCTTTTCATAGACTCCCATACTCTTTTCAAGTGAGACTTTGCAGTTTCTGTCATAGGAAGGGACTTCAAACTATGGGAAACGAAGACATTCCTAAAATATGATAAAGAATGTATTGGCTCGAACCATGGAATGATGGGCAAGAACTGATTGGTCAATTGGATATTCACACAAATGAGAGAAGTCGATGCTCACCACAAATCATAATTTGTGAGACGTTCAGGGAAGCATTTCTTAAGTCAGAATCTTCCAATTTAAGAGTTTGTTTAAAAAATTGGGAAACAGACCCGCGGTTTTCAAATTGTAACGTTACTGTTTTTAACTAAACGTTAAGTAAGTTTATAGTATATCCAATCTTACTGTCAGATCCTCTTATTTAAGTATTTATTTCATCTATAGAATTTAATCCAAAATGGTACCACATTCGTTGACAATGTAAACTGTATCTGTTGGTCCTGAAATTAGTTAATTCAAATTACATTGGAGCAATGCCTGTTTTTGTTATTCAACAAGTTGGAATTCAGTACTCGGGGTTTCTATGGTTATTTGTGCATTTAGTAACTCGTTTCAGTCATCTTTCTTGCTTTCATTGCGATGAAAGTGCTCCACCAGGTCAGGCAGGATTATATAGACTTAAATACTTCAGTGTTTCTCCTAGAAACTAAAAATGCACTCTGACTCCACTTTATAGTTAGGTAGTTTTAAGAGTTATTATTTGGAGAGCGTTTTTAGTCAAGTGTATGTTCGTAGTTGTTACTAGATTGCTCTTTATTCTTATAATCTGGGATGGTCAACTCTCCTGAATAATGTTATAAAAATACATTTGACCTTGGATTTATTATTACTGCCCAAGTTATTTTGAGTTACACGCTAAAATACCAAATGATTTTTCGTCGCTTTCGCGTAATGTTGGTTGTCAGCCATTTGTAACCAACATGCAACCTTTGACAAACTTACATCTCAAGTTATCATAACTTGTCATCACAGTGAAATGAATTTGACGAAGTGAAGTAGTAGTGGTATCACTGATAGTGAGACATAATATAACTTACTAGCTACAAGTCTTTGCTATCTGAAGATCGTACGACTGTTCGAAAATCAGGTAATCTCATTTGGGGGTAGGGTTCTACAAGTGAATAACATCTTTACAAACGTTTACGTCAGTGTTCTGCAAGCAAGTTCCACATTCAGTAAAAGATGACTAAGAAGAAAGAGAAAAGAATAGTCTAGCTAGTGATCTCTAATGATTCGTAAATGCTAATTTTTTATGGTCATTTTAGACCATCTATCTCCGGAAATACAATACTTACAAGCACTCGTGTTTGTTTTCGGTTTATTTATCCATTACACAATCAGAGCTAGGAAAAAGTTGAAAAAATATTGATACGCCATGATGAGTAGCTACATTTATGTTCTCTTGCAGAATTGGTCAACTAAATACGTGCACAAGTTACTGACAGAGAAGCGAAAACTGTGATTGAAATGGTAGTCTCCCTCAACACTAGTTGGATCTACTCGTGTATCAGCATTATATCCAACGGCGACAAACAATAGCTCTAAGTGCTTAATATATCTTACGTACCTTTCCTGTTCATTGCTCTTCTTAGGTTTAATCGTGCTTTAAGGTTCTTTAGTTAGCTTCTCCACTGCCTGTCAAAGGTGTTCCCAAGATGTACCATTCCAAAAAGTGTATCCTTGTATTATAATTAAGAAGTGAATATAAAGGTTTAGCCATTCGATAAATTCTAAGTTTTGTGGTTTCAAATCCGAGTAAGCGCTGATAACAGAAAATCTCTACAAAATAAATGTTTATTAATACAGACGATACTGGTCTATTTTAGGTAAGGGGATATCTTGTCTACTCAAAAGTATGTGTAAGCTGGCAAACGTCTAGCTTATATCTTCTATTCATACTTTTATTTAGTCGTCAAAAAGTGTATCAGGTTTGATGCAACTGTAAACTAAAATCGGTCAATATAATTAGCTGTTTCATTTTTTACTAAGTATAGATACTAGAAGAAATAATGTCTAAGGTATGTTATATTTGATAGACAAAAAACACGTCGGATATTTTCAATCATTATAAGGAAGGGAAAGGCCAGTCTCTGATGTTTATCATTATCGTGTATTTCGAAGTCCCATTGCCGTTTTCTTTTCGTTATCGCTTTTGAGCAATGGCAATCTAAACTCTTGTTAAGTTTTTGGAACTTTAGTGTCGTTTTGTGTGTCTCTGTTGTGTTTTCGTAAACGCCTTTCTAGGTAGTTGTGGTATAAATACATACGTACATCAATCCAGTTAATGTTCCACTACTACATATAAAAATACCGCACTTATTTCTTCTGACTAGGCACATGGCCATCAGATAATATTTGTCAACGAAGTTGACATTATCAGCACAAACTTCAGGTAGAAGTTTACTTGACAAAAGAACGATGAAATCTTCATGACCAAACCATCCATCTCAGAGAACAAAACTCTGTCAAAACCATCCACCTGAGCTACAAATCTTCTCCACTATCTCAGCCACACTAATTGATGCATCATTTGTTTACTTCTTACTGTTGTTTCAACGTTTGTGGTAAGCCTAAATACGAAAGAAGCTATTGAGTTGTCCCCAGTAGTTTTAAAATATGATGGTCTAATATTACTGGTTGAATGAAGTGAGTTGCTATCTAGTTTATATAAATCAGAGATAAGTCTATCGACCCCAATCAGTTCATTATATAAAAAGACGTAGTTGGCATAATAATTGGTCTGATTCGCATGTTTTTTTACATCCTATTATTCAAGCACTTGAGCAATCGATGGTTAGAGACCCTGAATGACATGGCTCAAAATCGTTTGCAATGGCGCAGGTGCATACACTCTTTGTGTTCTCCCAAATTTTGATATCCTTATTCCTCCTTGTCTCTTCTTTTTCTTCCCAAATTTATTTCACTGTACTATACTCTTTAAGTAACATCTCCAAACACTAATCTTCCCGATTACTGCTTATACTCTTATTACCTCTACCACTACGGGATTTGAATCGACCACTGCATCTCTGTGCTAATGTGGTGTGGCAACTCGAACTGATATACGTACGTACGAAGTTCTACGTTGTTACTGACCGACTGACTGGAGCAATCTGTGAAGATGACCGGGTGCCAATCACTAGCATCAATCGACGTCTTGGACGATGGGCAGAATTTTTTGAAGGGCAGTTCAACTGGCCTGCTGCTCCAGAAACACCAATCAGACTACCCCCCCTCCATGGCCTGTGACGACTGATCCACCAAATGAGGCGGAAGTCCTCAAGGAACTCCAACTCTTGAAGCGCTACAAGTCACCGGGTCCAGATGACCTACCTACGGCCCTATTTAAAGATGGTGGTGACTTTCTGACTAAGGAACTGACTGTGTTGTTTACAAAGGTGTGGGAACTAGAGTGTGTTCCAATGTCATAAAATGAGTCGATAGTTGTCCCTATCTTTAGAAAGGGTTCATGTCGTTCCTGTAACAACTATCGGGGATAAGTCTACTTCCGATTGCGTCCAAACTATTGGCTTTCATCATACTTCGTAGGTTGTTCAAAACCCGCGAAAGATTGACTCGCGAGAAGCAGGCTGGGTTTCGTTCCGGTCGAGGATGTACTGATCATATCTTCACCTTCCTCCAAATGTTAGAACACCGTCATACTTATCAAAGGTCAACAATCGTAGTGTTTCTTGACATCAGGGCTGCCTTCGATTGGTTGAACAGGACTGTTCTCTGGGATTGTCTATTGAAGAAGGGCGTGCCTGAGAAGTTTATTAACATTCTAAAAGCCCTATATTCAAAAACCTCAGACAGAGTGAGGGCATACAACCACCTTTCTCCATTATTCCATTCGAGCAGTGGGGTTAGAGAGGGTTACCCAATCTCACCATTCCTCTTCAACTTTGCCATCGATAACATTCTGGAAACAGCTCTGTTGGGTGTAGGTAATGACGGTGTGGATTTGCTACCTGCAGAAAGACTTCTCAGCCTTGAGTATGCGGATAATATTATCTTACTGAGCGATAAGTTCTGCTAGTGGTGTGAGTGATGAAATCGATTCACGTATAGTCAAAGCCAGAGCGGCTTATACCAATCTGAGCCATCTTTGGCGCCTTCATGATGTCAGTCTGGCTGTGAAAGGTCTGATCTACAACGCGTTGGTGAGAGCAGTTCTGCTCTATGCTTGTGAAACCTGGCCTATCCGAGTTGAGGATGTGCGATCATCGTTGCCTCCGAAGGATTGCTGACATCCAGTGGCAACACCATGTTAGTAATGCAGAGGTTCGGTATCGTGTGTTCGGGCTCAGCGACAATAATTCAATTGGTGTCACCATCTTGAAACAACGACTTCGGTGGCTTGGACATGTTGTACGAATGTTGTCCCAGAGAATTTCACGTCGTGCATTATTTGCCGACTCTAGGACTGATTGGAGAAAGCGGAGAGGTGGCCAGTGTATGGTAAGTTATCGTGATATGAAAGAAAGCTGTAAAGGGGCTGACTTGTGTTGGTCCTTCACGACTCCGTGGTTGTGGTCCGAGAGATGGTGTAACACAGTGGTTAGACACGTTATCAGATATGGCTCATAATAGAAGCCAATGGTGATCCTGCTGTAAATTTATTTTACTTTCTTCATAAATAAATGTATGTATCTTCTTTGACTGGGAGAATTCTTTCTGGTTGTACCTTTCTTAACTGAACTGCCCCTCCCATTATTGTTATATCACTATCATATACTACTTTTTGTTCGCTGTTGTTCCCCTTTTTCTTATACGCATATAGCATTATTTTTTTAACATTCTCATTGTTATTATGTGGCGCATATATTTCTGGTGCCTCTTTGTATCAATATATGTGTTCAAATAAATAAATAGAAACTGATGCTGCCGAATGTAGGATTAGGTTGGGAGAAAGCTTGGGGGACTAAACCAATACGTGGCATCAGTCTATGACATCATTGACTCTCCGTCTGAGCTATGTTGGTAGATTCAGAATACCTGGTTGGGATCAACACGATGACCTCGGCCAGTGGTTGATAATTTCAGGTGATATGATATAGAATCGTTCGCAACGACACGGGTGCATTCCCTCTTTGTCTTCATCTTAATCTTGAGTTCCAGTACCCCTTCCTACATAATTTTCCACTGTCTTCCCAAATCATATTCCCACAGTTTGGTCTTTAGTTTTATGATCGCCACTACAGTACTTCCTTCTCTTGTTACTTTCATTTTGTTATGCTAATCATGTGTCGCAATTTGGGCCAAAGTACATCTGTGCCAAATTTCGTTGACAGTGTCTGTCTGTTTTGTCCTGTATAAATACCGAACACATTCAGTAAAAGTTCAGTATTACTCTCCATGTTTGCCAAAATGCAATGAGAAGTATTCCTGATGTCCCTTATTTATTTATTTATTTTAACACATAGATATTGGTATAAGGAGGCACCAAATACATATGCGCCACACAAATCTCAATCGATTTGTGTGAGGGCTGTGATACTGCCCGGGTGCCCAAACCGAAGCAGGCGGTTTTCTTAGGGGACCACTCCCCGAGCCTTCGACCTGAAGGTCTGATCCACAAGGCAGTGGAGCATCGTAAGGAGATGCAGTCCGATGGAAGCCGGTGACCAACAATTGGTTCATACGCCATTTGTTCCAACAGGATACTGGAGCCCATGTGCACCATTGGTTTGGAATCCGGTTAAAGCGCCAGACATTCGCTTTTCGTCCTCTCATTTTCGTAAACAACACTCCCGCCACGAGAAGGCAGTGAGTAGGACTTCCCTGACAGAGGCTATATACGCGTGGCCATGTGAGAGCATTTCGAGAGGGAGAGCGGACTCTCCCCACTCTCAGCCGTACCTAGATCGACACACTTAATTACCGAATGTCCTTTTAAAGTCATGTGATAAAATGCGTTTTCTCAAGTTTCTCCTGTAGCTTTCATCTTGATATTGTAATCGGTTGGGTTTGTCATAGTAAGCAAGATTTATTAACTGAAATGCCTGTTCTTTAAGGTTCTATGTCAAGCGAGTTAAAAATAACTTAACCAGAATTATTAAGTTTGATTATACCGGTTAAATTAGATAAGCATGCCGAAAATCCCACTAATGTAGGGATAGTATCAGTCCTATTTCTTTGGTGTCATAAGAATTTCAGCATTCACACAAAACACTCGTTTGACATTCGTCAGGTCACTCCGCCTGTAGTGTAGCCAATATATATGGTTGTTGATTGATGACCGTATGTTCTGTACAGTAGTTGTCATTTCAGTCTAGGAGATTGGACTACTTGGTTGGATTCCGCGTGACCAATGGTTGTGGACTCTGGGTGATATGGCTCAGAATCGATCATAATGGCTTAGGTGTATACAATCTTTGTCTTCCCTTAAACCGTGAGAATAAAAATCGCTTTATATCTTTCTTTCTACCAACTAATTCTTTCTTGATGTACTACATCCATATGCACAGTCTTTTATATATTACTACCATTGAAGTAACTCCTTCTGTTGAGTTGGTGTTCGTCATGTTGTGCTAATGAGGTATGGCAACTTGGACCGATTCATATATGTGCCTGGTCTATTAGATTAAATGTCATGCGCAGACTACAGCTTTTTGATCTTACAATTCGTCAAAGCACTGCTAGCGTTTTTTTAAAGTACAGAGTGTGCAGTTTGGAGGTTATATGCAAGGGTTTAAGTAAGTTTTCTGTGAGATTGTGAGGTTTTTGGCGGAAGCAGTCGAGGCATATTCTACGTAAATCTATTCACAGTCCATCGTACGATAATTATGGTTTTAAGGGTGGTCAAACCAAAAATTGGTATCAGTCCATGAAGTCATTAACTGTTGAATTGTGTTGAGTTTCTTGCTATTGTCGTAAACAATAATTGGGAACTCTGGATGACATAGCTTTCATTCTTCTTCTTTCCTCAGCTTTAGAATTATCTTATACTTTTCACTCCTCAATTCTATTTTCCCTGACTTATGCCGTCAATATTTAATGTTTTCGACTACCAATGATACTATTAATAATTCTATCACTCTAGCATTTGTCTTGACGATTTCTTTCTATGTTGGTATAATGTGTCAATTTGAGTTGATGTACCTTACTTAACTTACGCCTGTTACTCCCAATAGAGCATAGGCCGCCGACCAGCATTCTCCAACCCACTCTGTCCTGGGCCTTCTTTTCTAATTCCATCCAATTTTTGTTCATTTTTCTCATGTCTATCTCCATTTCCCGGCGTATTGTGTTCTTTGGTCTTCCTCTTTTCCTTTGGCCTTGAGGATTCCAAGTGAGGGCATACGTTGTGACGCAGTGGAGTGCTTTCCTCAATATGTGTCCTATCCACTTCCAGCGCTTCTTCCTGATTTCTTCCTCCGCTGGGATCTGGTTTGTTCTCTCCCACAGTACGTTGTTGCTAATAGTGTCCGGCCAATGGATCTGAAGTATTTTGCATAGACAACTGTTAGTAAACACCTGTATTTTCTGGATGATGGATTTCGTAGTTCTCCAGGTTTCTGCCCCATACAGTAGAACTGTCTTGACATTTGTATTGAAAATCCTGACCTTGGTGTTGGTTGACAGTTGCTTTGAGTCCCAGATGTTCTTCAGTTGTAAATATGCTGTTCTTGCTTTACCGATCCGCGCTTTCACATCTGCATCAGATCTACTGTGTTCATCAATGATGCTGCCCAAATATGTAAAGGTTATTACATATTCCAAATCTTCTCCATCAAGTGTGATTCAATTGTTGCATGATGTGTTGTATCGGACAATCTTGTTTTTCCCTTTATGTATGTTGAGACCTATTGCTGCTACACTGGTCGTCCTCTACTGCGTTTGTTGTTGCGTGTGCGATAGAAGAGCCAGATCATCTGCGAAGTTCAGATCGTCCAGCTGCATCCTACCTGTCCACTGTATCCCGTGCTTCTCCCCAGATGTTGAGGTTTTCATGATCCAGTCGATCACCAGGAAAAAGAGAAAGGGTGAGAGTAAGCAACCTTGCCTGACACCGGTCTTCACTTCGAACGACTTTGTCAACTGTCCTCCATGCACGATTTTGCAGTGTAATCCATCATATGAATTCTGTATGATATTGACCATCTTCTGAGGCACGCCGTAGTGTCGAAGAAGTTTCCATAGTGTTGTTCTGTCCACGCTATCAAATGCCTTTTCGTAGTCAATGAAGTTGATGTAGAGTTATGAATTCCATTCAATTGATTGTTCCACAATGATCCGTAGAGTTGCGATTTGGTCTGTACACGATCTATCCTTACGGAATCCTGCCTGTTGGTCACGAAGTTGGGCGTCTACGCAGTCCTTCATCCTGTTTAACAATACCCTGTTGAAGACGTTTCCCGGTATTGAGAGAAGAGTGATCCCCCTGTAGTTATCACACTTGCTGAGATCGCCTTTCTTCGGTATTTTGATCAGAAGTCCTTCTTTCCAGTCTGTTGGTACTTGTTCCTCATCCCAAATCTTATTGAAGAGAATGTGGAGTATCCTTGCAGTTGCCGCTACGTCTGCTTTTAGTGCCTCTGCTGGGATGTTGTCCGGTCCTGCTGCTTTGCCACTCTTGATTTGTCTGATGGCCATGCTGATTTCTTCAATTGTTGGTGGGCCAACATTGATTGGGAGGTTCGTGGGTGCTGCTTCGATGTTGGGTGGGTTCAGTGGAACTGGTCGATTCAAGAGTTGTTTGAAGTGTTCTACCCATCTGTTTTGTTGCTCTTCAATGTTGGTGATTACCTCGCCTTCCTTGCTTTCCACTGGTCGTTCTTTTTTGCGGCGATTTCCAGAGAGTTTCTTTGTCGTGTCATACAATTTTCTCATGTTTCCTTCTCTTGCAGCCTTTTCCGCCGTCGTTGCTAAATCTTCCACATATTTACGTTTGTCGGTTCTGATACTCCTCTTCATCTGCTTGTTTACTTCTGTGTATTCAGCTTGTGCCTTGGCTTTTTCTGCTCTTGTTCGACTGGTATTGATTGCTGCCTTCTTGTTCCTCCTTTCTTGAATCTTATCCAGTGTATCAACAGTGATCCATTCCTTGTGATGGTGCTTTTTGTGATCCAGGACCTCATGACATGTTGAAGTGATTGCCTCTTTGATCCCCTTCCAGTTGCTCTCCACAGTAGTTCCTTCTCCATTGAGTAGTAGATAATGAAAGGCCTGGAACTTGTTGCTGAGGACTATCTTGAATTTGTTGAGTTTGTTAGTATCCTGAAGAAAGGCCGTATTGAACTTTTTTGATATTGTCCGCCCCATTGTCCAGTGCTTCTTAAGTTTCAATTTCATCTTGGCGATCAGCAAGTGATGATCTGACGCTATATCAGCTCCTTTCTTGGTTCTCACGTCCTGTTGAACGTTTTGTTGATGCAAATATGGTCAGTTTGGTTTTGCGTGGTGTGATCCGGTGAAGTCCATGTGGTTTTGTGTATGCGTTTATGTGGGAATATGGTGCCGCCTATGACCAGCTTATTGAAGGCACATAGGTTTGCAAATCTCTCACCATTTTCGTTCCTTTCTCACAGTCCGTGTCGTCCCATGATGTCTTCATATCCGGTGTTGTCCGTTCCAACCTTGGCATTGAAATCTCCCATCAAAATGGTCAGGTCCTTTGTTGGGCACTTCTCGACGATTGACTACAGCCTATTGTAGAATTGATCTTTAGCGTCTTCATTGTAGTCGTTGGTAGTCGCATAGCATTGGATGATGTTCATTGAAATGCCCTCTTTCTTTGTTTTGAAGGAGGCTTTGATGATCCTTGGTCCATGAGATTCTCATCCTATAAGTGCATTTTGTGCTTGTTTGGACAGCATCAATGCAACTCCCTGTGTATGTGGAGCATTTTCTTCATCATGGCCGGAGTATAACAGGAGTTCTCCTGAAGTTAGTCGTTGTTGTCCAACTAGCGTCCAATGTGTTTCACTGATCCCAAGTACCTTTAGGTTGTATCTTCTCATTTCTGCAGCAATTTGGAAGGCTCTTCCGGTGTCCCACATTGTACGAACATTCTATGTACCTGAATAAATGGTCGCTCTGGTTGTCAGAAGGGGCATCGGCCTCGTAATTTCCGAAGGAATTTGGCTTTCATCATGAGGCGTCATAGTTCTTCTAAATGAAGACCTTCTGACTCGCAGGGCAGAGTTTAAAAAGTTTGAATAATTTTTTCTGGTTAGTGTTTTTTTAGCGAGTTAGTTTTCTACGGGATGGGGACGCTAACTCCATGCCCAACCCTCCTCCTTTATCCGGGCTTGAGACCGGCGGTAGCCCCCGGAGGGACTTCAGGCGGAGTTGAGTCGATGTAAAATATGCTAATTTCGATGTTGCTCATGACTGCCTGTCTGAATATCACATTGAATTCTATAGCGATTATAAATTAATCTTCCAATACACATACCACGAAATTTCACACATAATGAACTGTTTCATTGTTATTTCATCGTTTCCTAGTTTTATTTATAATTAATGCCTTTTTTATTATTTTTGTTCAGAAAATCTTGTAGTGTTTATGCATACCAATAACCATAACAGTCAAATTTATTCAAATCCTACATTCACAAATTATCTACGAAATGCAACCTACTTGTTGATTGACATATGGTTACTTTCATTATAAATACTCAAATAGCATACGATTAATTATTAGCTTCAGTTGATTATTTTCATCTCGTTAATTTTTACGATAAAACTTTGCTTTGGAAAAGATCTTTATTTTCAATGCTTCATAATAAATCTGAATCATTTGCACCTTCTGTTGGGAATGAATTAACTAGAAATTTTAAGAATTTTGGTGAACCTGTGTATGTAAATGTATATCATTTGGTGAGTATTATATTTTACTTTTAAAATATACATTCTTTCACCTAGCATTGGCCTAATGGTTTAAAAATGGGTGCTTATCATACTGGAACTGTAGTATACGATAGAGGTAAGTGGCAGTTTTATAATGGAATTTTAAATGTTGTTTTTATCTTTCCATTTAGAATTCGGTTTTGGTGGACATCCATTTGCAAGTAGTGGTATCTTCCAGACTACACCAATGGATATTGATAGTTTAGGTGAAGAAATTTCATTCAAGTAAGTCTTAGTTGAACTAAATGTTTTTGACTTTTCATCAAATATTATGTTAATATATAACGTTTTTCTACAATTGTGAGACAACAAATGCATCATTTAAATCAAAGTGACTATGTTAATAAGACAGAAAATTATATCACTAACAAAGTTTTTAAAGACAAATGATCGAAAAAGAGTAGTAGCAGAACCGAGTTCATTTCTCTATTTTCATGTTACCTGATCATATATAAGTCCAGAAATAATCGGTCTGGTTGCCAGTGAAATCGATTTTAAGTGTTGTCTATTGATGTCTCCAGGCATTTAGTTTCTCACCCTCTATAACCCCATTCAAGCAAGGTATGAACTGAGTTTAGTTATGCGCCTCTGCTATTCCTAGGATCGCTTATTTTCTAACAAAATATCCGTCCTTCACATCTGCTTTTAGAACTTTGAAATAAATAACTTAAATCATTCGCCGCATACTTGTTCATGAGGGATACTCTTAGTGTGATGGCTAATCGTAATGTTCAGTCCCTCAAACCAAAGTAAGCACAATGGGGTTCGAACCTGGGACTTAATGGCCGGAAGTTTCATGCCTTAGACACTAAGTATTTTGCTTTGTAATAGAACGTATGCTTGTTCTTTCCCTACCTTTTTGATCATACTTTCGAATCAAAAAAATGCAAAGTGCATACTACCAGGCTTATCAACTCTGAGCTATCTTATATCCTAAACAAATCGCTTTACGTTAGTTTTAAACTCGTCAGTACTACATGAGTTTTCGTGGTTGTTAAAGTGAGTCAACATTGGACGAACGTCTCAATAAACATTTTAATGACTGTCTAAACTTTATAAATTGTTGATATTAATTTAATTAATTCTATTTAATGATAAAATATTTCTTTGGATGAATCTTTCACTTCTCATTCTGAGCATGCGTTGTATTACTTTGTCCATACCTTCATAGTATATTGATACAAAATATAATGACTTGAATTGCTATTACTATTTTCATGTCCGTGAATTAATTCAATCCATAAACTAGTAATTATTTTGTATCTTCCAGTACTCAGTTGAAAGTGAATATCGTATATTTTCAACGGGGCTGATTTGATCAAATGATCATTCTTTTTGTTAATTCTTATGCATAAATTTCCGTTCAAACCACTTGATCAGTTTTCATTCTTATAACTAATCTAGACTTTTCATTTTAAGTGTTTTTAAATCGTGATCAGATGTTATGCTTTAGAATATAATATCACATTCTTCTAATCATCATTTTGACAGTTGTAAGCTTACTATTCGTATTACTCACCGGTCCTCTTTTAAATCTGTAAATCTTCTAGAAGACATAATGATTCATTCAAATGAATCTTTTGTGTTATTGACAATTTATAGTGAAGTCACGTTTTACATATTCTCTCATTTTGTATTGTGTGATTCCTTTTAGCTTTTAACTGTCAATCCTATACCATAATGCTGTGTAAACAATTTTACCTATAGACTATCTCAAATATATATTCTATAAATGATTCGCCCAGATGTATATCTATTCTCTGTAGCATACATTTAACACTTATCTTCAGCAAGGTATGAGAATTTCAGATGGAAATAATCAACTCATTTTTACCACTGAAAACATTGCGGCTTAATAATTAAAGTCTTTAGGTCTCAACCAATAGATCCTAAGTTCAATCCTTGCTCCACCTAATTCTACTTAGACATCCGAATAATATCATCAATGTGGCTCAGAGTACTTAAGTTTGTCTTTTCCAAGCAAGTTACATTACCAATCACACCATTAAAAACTATTTAATTTTGACAGTTATGAATGACAACTATGTTTGTTTATTAGAGATCTTTTTGATGATTGGATAATTATAATAATGATTAAATAGTCATTTGGTAAAATCTCAAGTTATGTAGCGAATTACATATGACAATTTAGAAATCTGATGATTCATTCGTTAAACCAAGGGCCGCTTTCACCATGTCTGTAGAAACTTAAATAGGGATCAAATGCCCACAACGTTATTACTACACATAATTTGGAAAAGAATACCTAACAACAGTGTTTTTCTGAATGGGGATAAACTCCACTGTCGTTTTCCATTTTGACTTTGCGCCTGGCAATCAATCAAAATGAGGTGGGAATTATTATTTGCGCTATCGTAATTCACACACACCGATTAATTTTATGGTAGAAATTATTCCAAAATATCTACAATAAGTGATTAAATAAACGAAAACTTGGCCCCATATACTGACTGAGATACACTTAAATGACTTGACAATGTAGAGTTCATCCCCAATCGTTTTTATTATTTTAATATGTGTATAATAATGTTGTATAAACGTAAATCAAACGTAAAACCAAATTACACCGAATGATTCGTTTAATAACTTCAAAAATATCATTCCGCATAAAATATTGTTTTATTTTTTCTATTAATTCAGAGAAAGATTATATATGGGTCGGACGTATTTATCAAAAAAAGCTGTAGAACGTTTACTTGCTAGTTTGGCTGATGAATTCCGTGGTGACGCTTACCATTTACTACATTTCAATTGTAATCATTTCACTTCACAGTTTGTTGATGTAAGTGTTTTATTTCATACACATAGTTCCCTTTATCATTTTGAAAAGAGCAAGAACAAACATTCTAGCAGAATAGCAAGCGTGTAAATAAATTTAATAGACTGAATAATGTAAATATATACCTTATGTAAGAGAACATTGTGACAACAGTTCAAACGGCTAGTAAACATTGATAAGAATAAAATGAGTAGAGTTCAGTTTGTAAAATAAGATTATTAATTTGGCAGATATTTGGAATAAAACCCAATGATGTAATAAATGCAAAAAAGAGTTTAAAGAAAGGGATAAAAATATATTAATATATATATATATATATATATATATATATATATATATATATATATATATATAAAAGATAATTTTGTGGGTAAAAGTTGTCTCGTCGGCATTTTTCCACATTCATCAATTCTTCCAGTTTATCAGTGGTGGATATCCTTTCTGCCCTATAAAATAGTGTAACATTCAGTCATTCGGATATATACGCCATTTCAAGTAATTTCTACATGAATCATCTTAAATTTACAAAAATCTATAGATGTAGTTTTTGTGGTCTTTTTGATTACAGATTAGATCGATAGAATTCTATCAGAACTATGAGCTAGGAAGTAGGACGTCGATTCCCACTCACTTACACATTACACTTAATCCACATGTATAGCAAGTTAATAACTGTTTGATGTTATACGTTTTATTCTTTGACGGATCTTTAGCTTACTCGAATTGTGTTTTGGACTGGAACACAACAAGCCTATCAACAAAATGTAGAACGAACAGCCAAAATGTTCTACAATAACAGCACATTTTAAACTAATTTATTTTTACTTTGGCGACCAACTTGGTGTAAATGCCCTCTACATAAACTCAAAATGTCCCAGAAATTTCATTCAATCGTCACCTTTTGTAACTTCTTGAATATAGTACACTTCATACTTTCTGGCAGTCTTATTAGAAACACATAAGCCATTCAGTCAGTCAGTCAGTTACAACGTAGGACCAGGCACATATATGCATCGGTCCAAGTTGCCATACCTCATTAACACAACAGGATGGACACCGGATTCATAAATCATTATCTGTTCTGAAAGTCTTTTGCGCAAGTATGTAGAACCACAACTCTCTGGTAACGTTTGAATACCCAATCGTTTATGTTCTTGGATTCACCTTTTGGTAACTTTCACCCTTTATATCGCCTTACATATCCACAGTTACCGAGTCCTAGCACACTGAAAGTCCGAAAATCGTTAAAATCAGTATTACAGACGTCTTATACAAAGACAAAAGAACTTTCAGAATGACAAACTTATAAATAAAGTTTTTCAATTTTCCACGCGTTTATTCAGCTTCTAGAGGTAGTAGTTTATCCGTCTGTCCCATAAAAACTTAGTATCTCAATGCAATTTCCGTGATTGACGTCCAGTATGTAGGTAATATCATCCTGTTGACTGAAAGCCTTTGAAAAGTACAGCCTTATGAGTACGATCTAGTGGTTTAGGATGACTTATATTTCGAAAAAAACCCGTCACTATCTCGAAATCGGAGACATGATTACGGGTTCGTTGACAGCAGTTCCCAGGTAAAGTCACCTTACTGTTCTTAGTGCCATATTGTTTGGTTATTAAAATAGCTTATCAACTGTTCTTTCGCGGGTTACTTGTCATAATAAAAAAATCTTAGGATCACTATTATTATTATTACCTATATCCAATATTATATTTTTGGTAGAATATAGAATTCTCAGCACAAAGATATCGTCATCACTAATTTTCTTGAGTAAATAATCAATAAACTCCTCAAAGTTATATATACATATATTTACTCATCGATATAGGGTTGTGGAGATTTTTTATTAAAAAATCTTGTATTTCAACAAATAAACATTATTGACTTCATGTGGTGTTATACAGTCACATGCTCCATATCAAGTGCTTTATAATCATTAGCATATGAATCATTTTTGGACTTTGATAAATTATCTCAGTTATTGGTCTATTAATCTTTGATTTTCTTACCAGTTATTCTACTTCACATCTATATTTCTCCTTATTTAAATCATGAATTTCAGTTTTCGTGCTATCCATCTTATAGTACTTTAGTTACGTTTTATGATTATTCGATACTTTAAATCTCTAATCTGCACACGTGCAATTAGCCAACTGTGCTGTACCAAGAATCTTGTAATTTACAAAGCTTTTCTAATCGCCAGAAATGCATTTTTAAAATTGTAAATCTATTTTAATCATCAAAAAATTGAGTCGTTTATTTTGCGTGTTTGAGATTCAGTTGTCTTTCTTATCGAAACTTGACTGGTAGGTCAATAATTTAAATCCAATCTAGACAGCCACGTAGCATCGATACATTGCACATATCAGGTGTGGTTTTTTAATTTATATGTGTTTATGAAGTTATCTATTTGTTGTTGTCTAAAATTACTTTATAGAACTTTTAATTCAATTATTATACACATTTCTGTTACGTTTATTAAAAGTATACCATAAAATCATTATCTACTTTATTAAGTCATGTAACTAACAGTGATAGTAGATTATTTAAAGTTTGCTATTTTGAGCCTTTAGCATTTTAGCTTATCTTGAAGAATAATCACGCGACTTCAAAAGATGCGCTGGGATCAGGCAAAAATCGATAACTGTATAAAATTCTCTGGACTACGGTTATTGAAATTAGTAGACTAATCTTATGAATTGAGGTTGACTCTGGATGTTTGAAAATAAGAAAGATTAAATCTTAGTATTGGTTGCTGTTCTCTAATCTAAACTTTAGGTCTTTGATCGTAATCCTAGTGTTGATGTCCCACTGACCCCTTTTATCATGATATCTATTTACATAAATCTGCAGTAAAGGAAATGTGTGACTTTCATCGAGATGTTAACAGCTACCAATTCTAATCACCTGGTGAAAAATCTGTTTTGTATATTCTTTAGATTTGTTAGTGGAGCCAATCATCATACATATCGTAGCCGGATTTCGATGTTTCCCCAATTACAGTTATAATAATTATAAAAAGTTACTTTAATTAAGTTTTACGAAGGAGCTTTAGTTAATATTTGTTCATTCTTTTCTCGAGATAGCACCTAAAGTGATATTTATTTCTTTGTCCATGTTGCAATCAGTCGTAGGTCACCATACAGCAGATTAAAATACTAAACCTTTTCAGTACTGCTTTTCTTTTGATTGTTCCTCAATTTTTAATTCACTCTAATTTTATTTCGCTTAACACATACACACTAGAAAACTGTTGACCAGGTATTGTTTCCTAGTTGTCTGACTGTTGATGTACTAAACCATATTATTATAAAAGCAGTTAAAAAATGAGTATATGGTTGTGGAGATTCATTTTTCATTTGGATCACAAACCAATCAATGTTAGATCACCATTAAAAACCTGTAACACTGAACGGCCCTTCTTTCCTAATATGGGATTCCGCAGAAGTGCGCATCCACGATTCCGCACGCCGGACTCCAACCCGAAATCTCCAGTCTCAAACGTTTCCTTTTCTTAAACTTTCTCAATCGCTTTACTGTTCGTTTGTGTGTATTTTTTAAATTTGTGCTTAAATTTCAAACATATGTCAACTAGTTTTAAATGAATAACGTTTTTACATAGGTTAGCATTTTGCTTTGTAACTTCTAATTGGTTTCCTTTTATAAAATAATGTTATAGTTTGTGATGTTTAAAATGTTCAAAAGTTTCACTGATTAAATCGTCGAGTATTTTGTTTATTAGCTTAGATTACATTTTGGTTAGATGCTTTGCAAGTAGAGCTAGTAAGATATGTTCGAACGATACTGTAAACAATGAATTAGAGATTATACATAATATGTCAATTGAATTGGATATCCTCAAGCTTTTTTAACAAAAATACATACAGGGAACAGGAGATTAAGGACATCGGCGATTGGTAAAAAACCTCTCTTCCTGAAGCTAAAATTAAACGGTGATATAGCTAGCGGCGTTCTGTGTTTTAGACTAACTAACGTAGCGACAAGGACCTTTTATGAGTTAAACCTCTTACTAGCCGGCGATTCCTCAACTAAAAGATGCATCAATGGGTTTTCTTACGTTCATGCGTATCTACCAACTGAGCTTCTCCTAATCAAGCTATATTGGGCGTGGAAACAAACATCTTAGTCAACAAGTTAGTGAACACCTTGTATTTGGAAAAAGTAATGACAAGAATAATAACGAATCCCGTTCTATCACGCTTAGCTGATAGTGGTGATTGATTAGATAAGACAAATTTACTCAGAGTGATTTATCTTATATCTTCTACTTTTCCTAATGGGGTTCTATCTCATCTCCCACGTATGCCAGAAGCTATTGGGATTTGCGCCAACAACCGAGTTCTTTGTATTCATAGAAAACTCGTAACACCTTCATCTCTTCCATGGCTGAATAAGGCTTAGTATGCGGTTTGCTTATCATTGTTATTATTATCCATATCGTTTTTTCACTTATTTTTCTCTCCATCTTTCGTATGTATTCTTTACCGTCTACTTGTTACGTAATTTCACGAACTTTCGTTTCGATGCTTATTTCCCCAGTCTTTGGCCTACTTCCTACTATGAAGCATTTGTTCAAGATTTTAATATTCTTACCACGATTAGTAAACCTATCATCACACTCAGTTTTACTTACTATTTAGTCCATTTCTTTGTTATCATTAGCTCATAAGTTGGTTTGATTAGTCTAATATATATATATATATATATATATAGTTCTGTATATTAGAGTAAAACCGGATGAAGATCTAGTTGAAAACAATATTGTTCTCTTATATGTGTTGCTCTACTTGTAACTAGGTTGTTGTACTATGTTGTTAAAAATAAAGTATCCTGTAGATTTACAATATAGTTAGTACTGGCTTATTATCCAGAATCTTCCAATAAGATACTTTGTTTCAGCTAATTTCAGCTGAAAAACATTGCCATCTTATCAACCTTTACCATACTCTTTCCAATTGGCAAATAAATTGACATATTGTGTCTTCTGTTTTCTCTTAGCATTTAATAATAAGTGTACTACAGTGTCACCCTGATGTCCTTAACTTCTTGTAGTATGATTACTTCCCAGAATTATTTATCGTAACTTTCATTCTTTTAAGACTTGTTTAGTATGTGTGCTGTACCTCAAATCACTGTGCATACAGAAAATTCACTTAGAATCTCCATTAGTAACTTACATTTGTTGTAGAGAATCATTTTACAGATCTTTTATTCTTCTGTTCATTGCTGTCATCGGAAAACATTTGGTTAATTGATTCCAAAATTCCAACAACTATTTACATGACCAATTTTTTGAGGATTCGAATATTCACTGTTCAACTCCATATTCACTTGTTGTCGACTCTCACATGTAGTTTATGTATTTTGCGATAGAATGAAACAATTGTTCGTCATTATATTTATATTTGTTTTCCATTTGATATCATTCCGTGACGACAATCATTTTGATTCACTTATACGATTCTTTTTGCTTGTTTTAAATAAATCCTGTATAGTTTGTGACTTGATTCTTTTCCTTTACTAATTTCTTTATTATATGTAAATTGTTAAGCAGTGTTGTCGTTCTCATCAATGTTTGCTACATTTAAGTCAAGTGTACCTTTATGGTGGATATACATCACAGTCGTGTTTTTTCTTGCACACAGCATTGTGACAAATATCTTCTGTAATTATTTTGTTTTCGTTGTGTTTTTTGTTGTTGAATATATTGAGTTGGTGCTAAAGATGTTATGGTTTGAAGCAGCTAGCTTACAAAATTGTTTCAGTTCAAATTATTGTGTCATGACATGTGCAGATTCACTCAATACCCATTTTCGGATTGCAACTTGTCTTAAGTGCCATTAATATTATAAGATCCTAAGGTTTCTCAAAGTAATGGATAAAACAATTTTACAAGGATTGTCCTTGACTGTTTAAAGAATTTAAGATTGCTAAGTAGTGTTTTTTTACTTCAAATGTCCATAATTGCACATGGTTATTATGTTCATTGGATGAATCTTAGGGTCTTTTTTATCCGTAATATATTAGTTAGAAAAATATTGAAAGAGAAAAATAACTATATACAACTTTTAAATATAAACCAATACCTTACATCGAGTTGTTCTACACCATTATCCAACTACGCACCTTCTGGGTTTTAGTAAGGATTTTTGATTACTCGTTATTGATATTCAGAACTGACAAGTCTCAAATAAAGCGAAACATCAGTCGGGGATTCCACTGTTAGTCACATACCAAATATAGTATTTGTCCATAAAACATTTTTGTCTGTTATCAATTATTTACGTGAAAGTAACTAGTATTTTGAAAAAGTGATAAACAACGTAGAACCCAGCCCAAATGTTCGTGGACCATACCACATTAACACGATGAGACCGGATTAACATAATGATCAGC
Organism: Schistosoma haematobium; assembly: GCF_000699445.3. Lineage (NCBI taxonomy): Eukaryota > Metazoa > Platyhelminthes > Trematoda > Strigeidida > Schistosomatidae > Schistosoma > Schistosoma haematobium. Next base: position 19,891,930 of record NC_067197.1, on the reverse strand, counting down.
GAATTAATCGAAATAGAACATTTGTGATGATAATGAGAAAGATCGAAAATTGATAATATGGCTCGTAAAGACAGAATGTAAAAGTATGTATATAGGAATACTGGAGCTCAAAGTCTAAAGTAAGATAAATAATGAATGCATTTACTTCATCGCGAACAATCCTGAACCATATCACCCAATTTCTCCAACCACTAATATCAGTTTTAGGGCATATCCCAACCAGGTTGTATTCATCTATTAATATGGCTCGAACCACCAGTTACTGACTTCATGAGCTGATGCCATATTTTGGTTTGACCCTGCTAACTTTCTCCCAACCTAATTCTACATAGGGTAACATCACTTATCAAAGTAGGCGGAGGTTGTGCTACCTCGGGATTATACTAAAGTAGGCTCTAAGTTGTTGTCATGATCTTGTGTTTGTCAATTTCCGATGAGATCTAACTTTCAGTTTAGTCGTTAAACACTTGATTCCATTATACTAATAAGGTATATCCAATTTCTCAAATCTCGTCACATTTTTTGGTTCATAACTAAATGTATTTCAACCATAGAGCAGAACAATTGACTGATTTGTAAGTAAGCTGTTGAAGTAACTAAGTTGAGTGTCTCAGCTAATTATATTAGGTTGATTAAACTGAACGAAAACCAACACGCTATTGTATCAAACTGTTTGAAATGATTTGGGTAGAGATCAGTTTGCACTTTTTTGGCAACTAACAAAACATATCTTAATATAAAATTCAGTAACCATTAGTTGCCTAAAGTAAATTTCAAGTTTTTTTATGTTTATTTATGATATTTATCATGTCTACTGATTGAACAAAATTGCCTCTGGATTGTATAACTAAGGTCATTACGTTCAATTATCGAAAAGTTAGTATTTCCATTCCCTTAATTGGTCGGTTAATTTTCCGATTTCAACTACCTTTTAGTGCACACTATCATCGTAAATTTCGAAAACAAATTGTGAGAATTTCTCCTTAAGTATCTAATACTTTTTCCTACTCACACGGAACTTGGTCGTTGTCAGTGTTTGAACATCCGTTTTGACAAATTTTCTCGTCGACTTGACTTCTGACCTTGTGAATTTTCATTGTTCTCTTTTAGTAATAAATAAAGTTTAAAATGATTATCAAGCTTCGTAAAGATTTATTTGTCTTAGATCCCAAGATCTTTCCAATCAAAATCATCTACACTTGTATTATTATTAATTATGACATGCCGTGACCTTTGACTATTGACTAATGTTCAAAAGGATAAGGAGACCAGCCTATGTGTTCTTTGTACTTCTTGTAGATACTATGATACATTTTATAAATGTTGTCTGCCTTATCTCCTTTAGTGATTATGTCCTTCAACTTGCATGGTATATATTAAAGAAGTTTTTTAGGCCACACACACAGTTGATTTTGTATTTGGTTATGGATTTCATAAACACTTTTGGATGGAATTACATTTAACAATGTTTTATACGATCAGAAAGTATTCTTAGTGCTTTTTTGTATGATAAATACGCTAACATGAATTTTCACTGTTTCAAATGTCTCTGAACTTCTTGCAATTCTAATGGTATATCTCTGTAGTATATCAGAAATGTGTTAAACATTCTCTGGTTTTCTTCACTGTACCTGGATGATTCTAAATGAATGAAATTGAAACTCAAGAAACACTGGACAACGGGGCGGACAATATCAAAAAAGTTCAATACGGCCTTTCTTCAGGATACTAACAAACTCAACAAATTCAAGATAGACCTCAGCAACAAGTTCCAGGCCTTTCATTATCTACTACTCAATGGAGAAGGAACTACTGTGGAGAGCAACTGGAAGGGGATCAAAGAGGCAATCACTTCAACATGTCATGAGGTCCTGGATCACAAAAAGCACCATCACAAGGAATGGATCACTGTTGATACACTGGATAAGATTCAAGAAAGGAGGAACAAGAAGGCAGCAATCAATACCAGTCGAACAAGAGCAGAAAAAGCCAAGGCACAAGCTGAATACACAGAAGTAAACAAGCAGATGAAGAGGAGTATCAGAACCGACAAACGTAAATATGTGGAAGATTTAGCAACGACGGCGGAAAAGGCTGCAAGAGAAGGAAACATGAGAAAATTGTATGACACGACAAAGAAACTCTCTGGAAATCGCCGCAAAAAAGAACGACCAGTGGAAAGCAAGGAAGGCGAGGTAATCACCAACATTGAAGAGCAACAAAACAGATGGGTAGAACACTTCAAACAACTCTTGAATCGACCAGTTCCACTGAACCCACCCAACATCGAAGCAGCACCCACGAACCTCCCAATCAATGTTGGCCCACCAACAATTGAAGAAATCAGCATGGCCATCAGACAAATCAAGAGTGGCAAAGCAGCAGGACCGGACAACATCCCAGCAGAGGCACTAAAAGCAGACGTAGCGGCAACTGCAAGGATACTCCACATTCTCTTCAATAAGATTTGGGATGAGGAACAAGTACCAACAGACTGGAAAGAAGGACTTCTGATCAAAATACCGAAGAAAGGCGATCTCAGCAAGTGTGATAACTACAGGGGGATCACTCTTCTCTCAATACCGGGAAACGTCTTCAACAGGGTATTGTTAAACAGGATGAAGGACTGCGTAGACGCCCAACTTCGTGACCAACAGGCAGGATTCCGTAAGGATAGATCGTGTACAGACCAAATCGCAACTCTACGGATCATTGTGGAACAATCAATTGAATGGAATTCATAACTCTACATCAACTTCACTGACTACGAAAAGGCATTTGATAGCGTGGACAGAACAACACTATGGAAACTTCTTCGACACTACGACGTGCCTCAGAAGATAGTCAATATCATACAGAATTCATATGATGGATTACACTGCAAAATCGTGCATGGAGGACAGTTGACAAAGTCGTTCGAAGTGAAGACCGGTGTCAGGCAAGGTTGCTTACTCTCACCCTTTCTCTTTTCCTGGTGATCGACTGGATCATGAAAACCTCAACATCTGGGGAGAAGCACGGGATACAGTGGACAGGTAGGATGCAGCTGGACGATCTGAACTTCGCAGATGATCTGGCTCTTCTATCGCACACGCAACAACAAACGCAGTAGAGGACGACCAGTGTAGCAGCAATAGGTCTCAACATACATAAAGGGAAAAACAAGATTGTCCGATACAACACATCATGCAACAATTGAATCACACTTGACGGAGAAGATTTGGAATATGTAATAACCTTTACATATTTGGGCAGCATCATTGATGAACACAGTAGATCTGATGCAGATGTGAAAGCGCGGATCGGTAAAGCAAGAACAGCATATTTACAACTGAAGAACATCTGGAACTCAAAGCAACTGTCAACCAACACCAAGGTCAGGATTTTCAATACAAATGTCAAGACAGTTCTACTGTATGGGGCAGAAACCTGGAGAACTACGAAATCCATCATCCAGAAAATACAGGTGTTTACTAACAGTTGTCTATGCAAAATACTTCAGATCCATTGGCCGGACACTATTAGCAACAACGTACTGTGGGAGAGAACAAACCAGATCCCAGCGGAGGAAGAAATCAGGAAGAAGCGCTGGAAGTGGATAGGACACATATTGAGGAAAGCACTCCACTGCGTCACAACGTATGCCCTCACTTGGAATCCTCAAGGCCAAAGGAAAAGAGGAAGACCAAAGAATACAATACGCCGGGAAATGGAGATAGACATGAGAAAAATGAACAAAAATTGGATGGAATTAGAAAAGAAGGCCCAGGACAGAGTGGGTTGGAGAATGCTGGTCGGCGGCCTATGCTCTATTGGGAGTAACAGGCGTAAGTAAGTAAGTAACCTGGATGATTCTATGTCAGAATCAACTAATATTCATCTGAGTTCATTCATGGATTACTGAAAGTGCAGTAAATTTCAGTTTTAATAACAAGCAAATGAAAACTAATCTGCTGAAATTTAATTCTTATTTAAAAAAAAACTCCCGCTTTTCTTTATAATTTTAGATGAATTATTAATTAATAAAATTAGTTTGTTGTAAAAGCACAATTCATATTTAATTGATTTTTTCTCTTTTGGCACTAACAACTTAAATGGTTTAGGATTTTTTTTATCTCAATAATCAGATGGTCAATCAAACTATATATATATATTACTTTTCTCTTCCACTGCTTAAGTTCTAAGGAAATAATTCACTTGTTTAATTTAAGACCTATCACATGTATCTCATATGATAAAGTGGCCTAAAATATTAAGTAAGTCATGATATTTAAATTTATTTAATCGTAATTCGTTTAGTCTTGCAAAAGGATAGTTTTTGTGTTACATAAATTCATCATCTAGTTCATCTCATTTATTTCAAATGATGTCAAAATGTAGATTTTCTTATATTCTGAAAATTAATTAAAATAACTTTTTTTGGATCTAATGTCCATATTTGTTATTTTTGCTGCATGTTTTGTTTTCTGCTTTCCAAACACCAGTTGTCCTTCATTCTAATCAAACATTGGGTAAATAAATGATCTAAGATTAAATTATATTTTAATTGAGAAATATCTGCGAATCACTTAATTATTGTTGTAGGAGAAATAGATAGACCGAGAATCGGTTGTTACATTCCCTAACTTGGGTACTATAAACGCATTATTTGATGGTGGGACTTTTTCACTAAATAGTTGTTTTTATTGTTATAAATTATTTATGTTTGCTCGTTACACCAAACTTTGAACATCTTATTACATTCATAATTGTTAATCCCGTATTCTCTATTATTTTCTGTCATTCTTATATTCTGTTTATTTATCGTTTCCTCCCAATTTTCTGTTTTTAGATATGCGAAATGATATCATCAAACAGAACTTGACTAGGTTCCAGTTTTACATATGTATTTATTAGTAGATACATATTGTATTCTGGCAAACATTATTTTCACTGAATCCCCTGCAAATTATGTTTAATTTTGAATTTGATAGAATTTGGGTTTATACTATCCAGCTTCTATAATTAAAAGTGTGTTTTAAATATCTAATACTGTGAATTGTAACAACTAATGTTGTTCTGTTTTTTTCTGAAGTTTTATTTTTCATTTGATGGTTTATAGTAATAATGATAATCAATTATCTCAATGTCTTTGAAAAAAACCTTTGTCTCTTCGTGTATTGTTAAGTATTATCGAATTTAATGGATATGTTGGTGCTTTACTCGGGGTCATTATTTAGTGCAAATGTTTTATTTCGATAAAAGCTCGATGAAGTACTTCTGGCCTATCTATGGTTTATATGGGAATCCTTTAAACCAGTGAATAGCTTGTTTTTAAGTAGTTCCAGTAGTCTTTGCAACATGCGATGTGGAAAGTGGCTAATAAGCAATATATATATATATTTATATAATTTTTTTCACTCCTCACCCATTGAGGATAATACGTCTACTATATTTATTATCTTTTCAATATAACATAATTCTAAGTGTAACCTTAGTATTGTAAAATACAATCAGTCTAATGAATCAATAAGACACTAGATAATAACCTGAAAATCTCCTAAGTTTTCTCTAAATTTTAATCTGAGGAATAGGAGGAATCTATTAAGGTTTAAATTATGTGTTTCTAAGATCTAAATCTTTATTCAGGTGTTTGTTGTGGTTAGTTTTAACGAGATAAGGTTTTACTAACCCATAAGTGTATTAATTTCAAAAAACTTGTTGTTAACTTTATTTAAATTATATTAATAATAATCAAAATAGATTGGAATATTGTCAAAAATATGACTTTCTACATAATTATCGCTGTAGTAGCTTTACATACTCGATTATTTTTTTATATTCTTTCTTATTGTTTACTCATTTTCAACATTTGGCAGCTTAGAAATGTGATGAATCAATGTTCACCAGTTATTTATGTTCGCCTAAATCTTTATTTGAGAATCGATAATGTTTTAATCCAATAGATTCATCTTCATGACTATATACGCATTTTATGATCAACTATTCAATTAGGTTTAATCTATTTTGTCTTGTTTATTGTATTTAGAAATAGAATAAAGAAATTCCGTCGACTATGTATTTTTACATGAAAGTAATGCCTTATTTTAGTGTGTGTTGATGTGATGATACGCCTCATTATCTGACATAATATGACACTGCAAAGTAACGAACATAGAAATATGCATGAAATTAAATGAATATGGTGTTGAATAATAGACAGTTAGATATGGAACAACAATACATGAGTATTTTTATTGGAACCAGTTTTAATTTGTGCTACATAAAAGCGTCAGATTGTAATTTTTTGAATGAACTTTGTGTAGAACAAATAGATCAACAGAAAGTAGAGAAGTTTTAACATTGAAGTATAAGCTTTAAGGTTTTTACATTTTCTTTAAGATGATAGGATGTTAATTTAGTTCCGTATTAACCGTGTTCCAACAAAAATAATTCTAAGTGAACATTAGTGTTACCCTTTAAACTCAATCTTTTCTTTTGGTTTCCTCTATCTCTTTTCATTAGTTATTATTACTAAGTACTCAAACTTGGCTAATACCATACTTCTCTGTCGGTAACATTACATCTCATCCATAATGTGTATAGTTATTTCTTGGGGTGTTTATCTATTTATTGTTGAACCTTAGGGTAAATTCCATAAGACGACCAAATATGTAAAATGATGTCCCGGATTTATACAGTTCACTTGTTAGATAAAGTTTTCAGGAAAAGAAGATTCTTAAATGTTATTATCTGATGTGTTAGTCGGAATACTTTCTGTTGAAAATCCTTTAACCCTCCCCCTTAGCATCATTATTCAGTTTCAGTTCTATACCATAACTAAGAAGTTCATCAACTATTTGGATTTCATTTTCTTTCTTGATTTGATTTTTACTAAAGACAACTTCTTAGTTGCTGTAAATTGATTGTAAGAAGTTTTCGTTTGTTTGTCTTGTTTCAATACAACTTATTCGTCACTCTTTGATGATTGTCCTGAATTAATTTGTGTGCTTGTTATGCATTTTGTAAATTTTCTTTCTGGAAGAACTTCAATTAGCAGTTACTATTTTTAGTGCTTGAATTATATTCAAAGTTATCACTTTATTTACTTTTATTATTCTGTTGATTTACAAATTCCTAGCTGTTATGTCACGGTGTTTTACCTAAATGGATTAATCGATTAGCTCGTATTGTATCTGGATTACCATTTATTGAAACTTTTCTACCACCTCACTGGATTCGACCAAGTTTAATGTATGACTGTGAATTCGATGATTTAAGTAATGATGATGATGAGGAAGAAAGAACAATAGAAGATATAAATCAGAATAATCAAAATGCACATTTGGTTAATGGAAATATTAATAATAACAATAATAATCAGATTGTTTGTTACAAAAACGAAGATGAAGATCTCTCCATAACAAAGTCATTTACTGAGAAACCATGTTTTCAATTTGTTCATTCCACATCTACGAATAATGGTCATGTTCCGTATAGAACTACTAATAATACAGTGAATAATGATGAAACGTCTACTGACCATTCGGATAATCATCACCATGACTCTTCATTATTTCAACTAAGGATGGTTTAGTTTTAAAAATGAACAACAAAACTTGCCTTTTTTCCTTACATTTTTGCGCTCAATCAATGTAAAAAAACAGTGTTACTGTGTACAGATTGATAATATATCTTTTCAAGTCTATCAAATGAACAGAAGGAATGATTACTTTTCATTATTTTTTGATTAATTTTACATGACAATATCTTAAATATACTGAATAAGTTCTGTACATTCCAGTATGTATCGTTTTTCTATGAACTATGTATCTTTCATATTCAACAGGATCTGTAGTTTGTGTTGAAAAGATAATTCGTTACTTTGATCTTCATCAAGTATCCCCGTTTTTTTCTATGATAGTCTTTCAAAACTTGTGTTGTTCGCACTTGTTGTCTGGTTAATTATCCGTTTACTGATGTGAATTTACTTTTTTTTCTCAATTGAATTGTTTACTTTGCTAATTATTATTATTATTATTTTCCGTTTGACAGTTCGAGACTCCACCATCTTACCAATTTCCTCTTCTCTTTGATAAATTAGGTTATTTTTTATCACTGATTGTACTGTTGATAAATCTTCCATTATTTACAACGTTACCAATATGTTATACATATATTTTTGCTTTTTTTCAATTCAAAATGAAGTATCCATTAGATTATTTAATGCTTTGTCTAACCCATAAAATTTGTTTGATCTGGTTAGGGTTTTTCGTGTTGATGGTAACATTCAGTTTTGATATTCTTATAGTCTTTGGTGAATATTATAAGCAATACTGTGAATTTAATTTTTCTTGCAAATGCATCATATTTGGGCAGCTGTAGTGAGCTTCCTGACTTTCACTAGTAGTGAAAACTAGTGGATTGTCATGTTTTGTATATCCTAATCATTATCAAGTGTTATTTCTATGCAGTAACGAGCATCTGAGTATGAAGTATCGTTTACATTGAAAGCATTATATACTCATAATTAAGAGATTTTTATGAAAATATGATTGTCATATACTTTGGTATGGCTAGTTTTATTACATAGTAAGTCAACCTATTGTACAGAAAATTAACGTCTTCTTAAACTCATTGAGTTGATAATGTATGTGTGATGAAATCGGAAACGGTCTTTTTGTTACCCTTGCAAATTAGTTGCGTATGAATAAATAAATGTTTAGTTCGATTCACGCCATTTTAAGAATATTTATCGAACCTAATATAGAGAAAGAACTTTAGTAGCTTATTATCAGTGGAAAGAGGCGTTAAGCTAAATACAATTAACAGGAGTTCCCGACTGAATGTGAGGTATTCCGGCTCACATCCTTGCAATTTTTATTAATTGTCACTGGTTGTCTGCCAATTGCAAAATCAGAGGCATCAGTTAGCTCGTTTTTATTGCCAAGTAGCAAACACTGAACTCCCAGTTCATTCGAACTCCTATAGGTATCAAGGTGACTTAGAAGTCTCGAGTTCTGTTTCTAGAAATATCTCCCTATTATGATTCGCCATATAACTATCTTTAACGTATCCAGGTATGAAATCAAGAACTTGAAATGCGTCGTTAATCAAAATGAAAGTGTGCTCCGGGTGTCTAAATTTAAAAGGTATACGCTAAGTTATGAAGGATCTAAATGAGGTTGTAATCGCCATAGGGATCTATTTTAGACCCTTATCTAGTTGATCTTCGTAAATTTCATTTGTGGCTGGAGTAAGCCATGTAAATCTAGAGTGGCCTAATGTTTAACCAGCTATAGTCAATAGTTGAGAGCTGATTTTCGTTTCAATGGTCGAGTGTTAGATAATCTTTAAACCAGCCATAGGGTTCGAGTTTTTCTGGAATTCCAAAGATTTTACTAAGTAGTCGGCTTAGCACTGTGTTGATTATTCAAGTTTGTCCACTCAATTATGTCAAATAAATTTTGTCTCTAAAAAATAAGGGACAAATATTTGTCAATAATATATATAATATTTTGATTACTTAGACTCACAACGGAAAAATTTGTAAAAAGCTTGTGAAGTTAATTTGTCAAGAAAAGAACACATCAAACAGTCTAAGAACGTTGCTGTTAAACGGTATTTTACTCCATTTAATTCAGGCAGTAACGGCAAGGTAAAAACGGTACGCTCCTTAAAATCTGTCCGCATTAATTTAGCATTCTCTGTTTTGTAGTGTACATGTTAGCTCTGTTGTTGCTTTGTAACTTGATCTGTGGTCGCAACTGCTGTAGTAAGCGTCAACACCTTTATATAATTTGTTGATGAGGTCCAGAAAACAACGTAAGAAAGATAAGATAACTAAACCACCATGGAAAACCCGGAAGCACTGGACGGCCGTTTCGCCCTAGTGTGGGACTCCTCAGCAGCGCGCACCCACGCGGCATTCGAACCCAGGACCTACCGGCTCCGCGCGCGAGTACCTAACCACTAGACCACTGAGCCGGCATCCAACGGTGTTAATGTCTAACTTCAACCAATCCACGAAGTTGAGCCACCGTACACCATTGTCTTCAGTGGTCCAGTGGTTGAAAACTGGCGCAATTTCGTGGATTGGTTGAAGTTAGACATTAACACCGTTGGATGCCGGCTCAGTGGTCTAGTGATTAGGTACTCGCGCGCGAAACCGGTAGGTCCTGGGTTCGAATCCCGCGTGGGTGCGCGCTGCTGAGGAGTCCCACACTAGGGCGAAACGGCCGTCCAGTGCTTCCAGGTTTCCCATGGTGGTCTAGCTTCAATTGACTCATGATTTCAACCTATGAAATTTCTAAGAAATGTCTCCACAAAACCCATTCAAATAAGGTAACGTTATAGATACGCATAGTTTTTGTGAGTCGCTGTTAAACAAAGAAGTTAAGACGAAATTTCAACTCAACGGTAAATCCTAAATATTTGTTGTACTTCTTTCAGTTTTTTTTTTTTCAAGGAATAACTTTTTTTAATAATCAATGCGTGTTGTCTGTAGTGCTTCATGCTCAAGTGAAATTTCAGTGGATGTAAGCGAGACGTTTCAACGTATTGTGCTGAACAAGCGATTTGGAAGCTGTATTGAATTTGATAGTGCGCTAAAGGATTTCCATAAAGTATGGAAGAATAATTCTGTTTTCTCAGATTACCCATACACACTATGTTCACGCAAAAAGTAAATTGTTGAAGGATATGAGATATAAATACTTGATTGTGGTGTTTCATTGCACGTTTGGTCGTAAACATAAATCAGAAGGTTTGACAGTGAATAAAAAACCGTGAGGATTTTAACTAATCTGCGACATTTAAGGTCTAAGTTTTTAAACTACCAATCTAGGTTTCGTATAAGGTTGGAAGGTGAAGAATAAGTCATAAAATCTTACAACATGTCTCACAACCATCCTTGTAGTAGTTCATTGATGGTTTGTGATCCATGGAGTAGAAGGTTGTCATCCGAAGAAAAATAAAACGTGAAGCCAGCAATATTGCACTGTCAGTCAGCAGATGAAATTATAGAAAGTATTAAGGAGAGAACTGGTAAGCAGGTTACCGCTGCTGATGTCAAAGCTATGAAAGCTAAACTCTCCACTGGTAAGTGTATAGAAATATATTTCAGGTTGTTCTCGAAAGCAGGTAATGCATATGCCGCGACAAAACAGTGAAGTTAGGGAGCACGTAGAAATTGGATATATCACGAGAATATGCTTCAGTAGTTATGACCAGATACGGTTGTACAATCAGTATCCCGAAGTCGTGTGTATTGACTCGACTTATAATACCAATAATAAAAAGTGATTGAGCTCTTTGTTACATGACACTTCGTAGATATTCCTTATACCAGTTGGTCGTGGGCGGCCTGTAATGTTTGGTTGGACGAAAAAGGAAATGCGCGCAGATGTTACGTGGATTCTAGAAAAATTCAAAGAGGTTATGGGAAATACATCGAAAACCCAGACCTTTGTTATGGATTGCGCACGAGTAGAAAGCGCAGCTGTCCGTATCACACAGGCTAATGCAAACATTATTTTGTGCGCCTTCCACGTATGTCGCGCTTTCCGCAAAAAAGTACACCAATCTTGATTAAAATAAAATTGCCTTTAGACACAACAAAATATTGGGAACGTACCTAAGTAGATTGGTAGCCGCTGAAACAGTTGGAAAGTATTTTTTGAAATGTATTTATTCAGCAGATTTAATCAATATTTCAGAATAGCTAGCCAGAGACAGACAAGTAAGTCAATATCTTCACTGATTTTGGATGTCGCGCAAAAGCATGTGGGCGTTTGCGTTTTATGGTAATGTTTTAACTCTGGACAACAACACGAATAACCGTGTTGAGTCGTTTAACCCCCAAATAAAAAGGTGTTTAAGGAAAACGGATAGTTTGTATAAATGTATATACAAAGTTTTCAAATGGAGTGCAATGATATCCTCTAGGAAAAGTATTGAAGATCAAACAATAGCCGGAAGATCGTGTAAATATGATGCTCCACATCGCCTACTTCCGTTGCTGAACATGCCAACGCCATTCGCACGATCAAGAGTGTTATACGAACTGAAAAAAAGCGTTTTGTTTATGTGGGATATGAAAATGGCGACTGGTTGTTGACTGTTGAAGGCACTATGAAGTGGATCTAAGCACTTGTGAGTGCAATTGTAGAATATTTGTTACGTGTCGATATCCTTGCCGCCATCTGCTACTGGCATATGTTAAAAGACGAACTCTTACAAGTAAGCTTAATCACTTAAGAAATATAAATTATATAGCTCATCAAATTCTTAAGCACTGTTGTAGATGGAAGATAGACAATACGCACAACTTACAAAGCAACACAATGATTTCATTACCGAGACGGAGTGAAAAATATATACAAACTCAACGGCTCCAAAGAATGTGCAAACACCAAATTATTGGAAAATATGATGAACAATTCGCAAAACAGGTGGATAGAAAAGTCTACAATTTCTACTTAAGAATTATAAACAACTAGACAGCACGTTCACGATAAAAAGTTCTTTGTGGCTTTAGTTTTGACTTCACTGTATATACAACTTGTAAACTTATCTTTCTACTTCAGTAGTCATGACAAATCAATAAACTTTTTCTCAATTTTTATTTTCATTTTCTTCATATTTTCATGGAAAGGTATACCATTCGTTCTAAGGAATAATTGTGTGTGAGAATCAAGAACTTGTACTACTGAATTAGTTTCGAAGTGTCGTTAGAACTTAGAGTTATGTCATTGTTAATTGTGACTTCCACGTAAAACCTTACAGATTAGGCAACCGCCTGACATATTTTCCGTTGTCGGATTACGTCTATGATCATTTATGTTTCCTTAAGTCTAACACTAAATAACCTTTGACCTGTTCAAGCACATATATGTAGTTATTATTGATAATCTAGGTCATTCTAATTCTTTGCTTTCTATTATGTCAATTGTTTCATACTATTTCTTACGTCAATCTTAAATTATAATACATATTTAGTTGTATGCAGTTTGCGAGAAACCACGAAATATAATGCAGTCACAGTATTCTGCATCAATATTTGTTTTGGCTTTATTTAGACTATAAGTATACGTACTTACAGGATCTATAATGTAAAACACTGCGTATGGTTGTTATATTTATATTAAAATAATTCATTAGATGAATGAACATGGCAGTAGGCAATATTAAACAGTTATCGTAAACTTGTAAACCGGTTTTCCACACGATCTTCCATAATCATAAACTTCATAAGCTTCATACTATTCTGAAAAACAACAAATCAGTCTTGAGACAAAAAATTTACCTTTGTTATCAGTATCACATTCAATAAGTTAATCAAATAGCATGTAACAGAGTGTACCTATAATTCTCTTATTTGCAAACAGTGCTATTCATTAGAGATCTCGGATTCCGTTAATAGAAATTGGTTGGTAATCTTTAGAACAGACACATCACAAATTAGTGTTATTTACAAATTGCTGCAGTTACTATGGTAACAACATACAGGCATCGTCCAACTTATGAGGAAAATGAGACTAATTAATGTGGCACAAAGGAGATATGAGTGTTATAAATTTGTGATTTAGCTTCGATTGCTTGTTCACTTTTCGTCACGTATTTTGCATGAATTACTTTGGACTTATGCCGAGTCAGTCTGTAAAGGAGTAGGAATTTAAGAATTAACTCATTAATAGTTGCTATTTGATTTTAGGGTTGTGTCGTACCAAGGACTAGGAACTTCAAATCCCAACCATATAACCGTGGACGCTTCGCAGTCTTATGATATTTGTTTGCACCAAGTTTATGATGTAAATGAAATGTTAATGGTTTCACAGCTCATATTGCCTTAAAACTCTGATTTCAGTATATTTATGACTTCACTAGCAGGTTACAAATAATTTATAAGTTTCATTTTCTAACCCTTCTAGTATTTCACCTAGACATTTGGTATTAACAAAAAAATTGGTAAGCACCATTTAGATATTACTGGACAATATGCATTATAACTTTGTTCATAATTTGGTCAGTGATTGCGGATGCTGTTTACAGAAACTTATTCGTGAACTCTATAACAGACACATCATGAATCAGTATTAACTACGACATGGTTTTGTCACCATGCTAAAAAGAAACACGCATCGTTTTACTTATGAAGACTTTGTGACTGCTTAATGTGACACTTCCAGTTGTGTTATACATCGTTCCTGTAAACGTTCAGAAAGCGGATGGAAAAGACTATCAACGTCAATTGTTACTCACATAATTCTTCTCAGATACGTTACATAATAATGTCACTTCAGTACAAAAGGATGACACTTATAATGGACATAACTGTTTATGGCTAAAGATTAAGAAGTTATATAATATTCATAAATAGATTAACGCCTAATTGCTTCTACCAACATTTTATAAACAACTACCAACATCCATGTTCATCATCACCATTATCAAGGAAGTGAACCATATGTAATAGGTTTTGAAGCTTATTTTCCCGAAAACTCAATTTGTGATCTATTTTTTTATTTGAAAAATGTTGAGTTTTACTTGCTTGATTTTGTATTGTTACAAATAACCATATTAGGCTGAGTAAGGATTCACTTAGGTGACGAGCAACGAATACGTCAAACTGCTAATAAATTGGAATAAAAACTATGTAACAAGCACAAGCATTACGAAAATTGACGTGTGATAGTAAAAAGGCTGTTAATAGCTGATAAATAACGAGACAAAATATCCACGACAATATGTAACGTGTGCGCGAAAACTACCGGCTTACCCCAGTGCTCGTGCCAGCAAAAGCCGAAAAACAGAAACAACGCGGCAGCTGCAAGTCTAGTGATCGATTAAAACAAAATAATGCATTCGGTGAAAGCTACGCAGTTACGCTAACTCTTCAAGAAAGTCTAAATTGTGAATCAAAAGAAAAGTAACAGTCTCATTTGGAGCCAGAAAAATTGTGATATGCTAACGAAAGTGTTGTGAATAACAATTTTACATTCGACGATAAGATAGGCGGGTGGTGCGTACGGAAGTTGTGCGTGGAGAACTTTATACAAAGGAGCAAATTGATATATACGAAACCGCACTGAAAGAACGTTATGAAAGACCCTGAAGTCGTCTGGTGTAACAATAAATAATTTGAAAATCCCTTCAAAATCTCTTGATTGGCAGTTTTGTTATGCATTCTTCATTTTTCCTACGTGTATTGTACATGTTGACTTACTTGGAGCTATAACTGCTTGAGATGATAATGCAAAATGTTAGGAATGTTTGCCTGTTTAACGGCTATTCTCGAACCTTAAAAACATACTCCTGACTAACTTTGTAACGTGGATAACCGTGAGAGAAAGGTGAAAGGCCTACATTGTCATCCATTACTATATGTCTTCATCTTCCAAAGGCAAAATCACATACTTACAACAGACAACCATTGAGGCACTTATAATTCACTAGACATTGACTATTGAACGTTGTTTTAAAGATTGAATATCGTAGTCATCTGCAGTCAGATCTGCATTAACTATACGTTGCAGAATTGGAACTCTAAGATTCGTCTAACCCTAGCGTAAATAATGTAATTGAAAACAGATTGGTGCGTGAACTAAAATGCGTTTATCCAACAAACTGGATAGATACAAGCAGCTTAATAATAATAATAATAAATAATATCGTCATATTCTTTGGTACATAGCTAATTAACTTATGTCCCCAGTTTGTCAGACAAAAATTTACTTACCAGACTTGAATGCATAAAATTTGTTGGCCGACACAGAAACCGTGAAGTCTATTCACATTGTTCGCTTAGGTATTTTGTATAATAATTAATTATGATCATTCAATACAAATACAAATAGCCTGCTGACGTCCGTCTTTTTGGTAAATCGTTACCGACCAGGAATTTAAAATCTATTAATATAGTAGGGCGTGGCAAATGTTTTACTTATCAATATTTTATTTTGTAGGATCAGTGAAAGATCTGTAAACGAGGTCGTCCGTCAAGCTGCGCATTCCCTATATTATTGAGCGCTAAACACATAGCCGAATATCATCAGGGTCAAAGATAATTGCAGTACATAAATCGGTGTAACATCATGGGCCCATGAAGTAGTGGCTTCACTCATTACTTCTTTACCATTTACCCATAATACATGAGTTTCGTAAAACTTTATGTATCACAGACACATACCAGAAAACACTGTTTCTCCTGATTATCACGATATGGTTAGTCACTACTCCAACGTAAGCTAGAAAGTCACAAAATTACTTTCTCAAAGCGAGCAGATGACGTTATTGTACAAACATTTTGTCACTTACAACCAAACTGTGGTGAAGTGAATTTCCCGTACCTTGAGAGAGATTAAGACATAACCCTTTACACATCGTAAATCCTGGAAGCTGCACGCAAGCTATACAGCAGGTCATTAATAAGTTGTACGTGGTTTTTGTCCTAAAAGTAATAAAAATAACCCACTTTCCACCCATTATGATATTGAGCTCACTATCCAGCGTTCAATTTTAAGAAACCATAGAAAGTGAGAGTGGTTCTAGTTTTATCAGCTAAGATCTCCGGGAACTCTTCGAATAGCTTACGCTACTAAGGCTCAGTGACGATAGCAGATATAACTGGCATACAGTGACGTCTTCGCCAACAACCGACCATTGTGTCTTGAGATGAAGAATAAATGTCTATTCAACTGAAGGCCTTAAAACCCGATCGTGATGTAGATTTTCTTTCGGTGGCAAAAGACTAATAATTAGAAGGGGCTTATTGAGTGCCGGGTGGCATCATACATCTTCAGTGTAATAGCTTTACGTTTTGAAACATTTATGCGGTGGTTGAAACCACTTAAAAACTCTATTGACGGTAATAGCTGTGTCGAGGGATCAGTACAGCATAGCATTTATGCTACCAACAGCCCATTGTCTTTTACAAATAATGAGGATGTATAATAATTTATGACACGATAAAATGAATCGATAGCTCAGTTAGATTTCAAATTAGAAAATAGTTTATCTATTTTAGAACAAGTGAAGGCAGTCTCTCCATAATTTAGAGGTGTGGAAAAGATTTCCAAGGTCTCACCCATAGACACCTGCACAGAGAATAAGACACGGGATACAATGTTTATGAGTTTCTGCCTGGCTCACCTGGAGAACGTTTGATCAGAAAAGGAATGCTTTCAACAGTTCATCTCTACTGAACCCTCTGAGCCACAATATACCCTCCAATTGAGAGACTTTACTAGCATCTTTGTAAGCCTTATTATGGTTTTGAAAAGACCCTGAAAACAAGCGTTACATCTCAGTTACATTGATTTTCTGTGGAAGCTCGGTAAAATCACTGTGTCCAGAAGCTCTAAGAATGAAAACGGGAGGAACGTTTGAAAGACTGATATATTTTTGTTTGTTGATTTCTCAGAGAACGTTTTTGGAGCTCCTTCTTACTCATGGAACAGTACTCAACTCAAAAACCCGTACAGTACACTGTCCTGAAGCCATGGTAAGTTTGCATCGATAGAACTAGAAACCGTAACTAGTTTAGTTTTGGTAACTAAAGTTGTCAGCACTCGAATCGGTGAGTAGTTAGGAAGGGCTATTTAGCGTATTTTTGATAAAACCTATTTTTGAAGGAATTCTATCACAGTCCTGTACTAAGCAGGAAACACGCAGCAGCTATTTTACGTTGTTAGCTAATCGCCAAGCCGTTATCCATAGGCCAACACAAGTGGTTTATCAGGGACACGTTAGACCCGACGGAGATATTGTCAGCTGGACTTCAGAAGGCGTACACAGAAATTCTTATTTCAAAACCCGGCTAGACGTTCCTACATTATCGAGAAATTCATTACGTAAAATTTCTCTGTAATAACTGAAAATACCGTTGGGGTTGGAGTACCATCCAATTTCACTTCCGCCACCAACAGCCACACGAGGATCCGACCGAGTATTTCCACTCATTACAGCATATGACCATGCATTCATTTCCTCTTAAAGAGATTGGTTAAGAAGAAGAGTTAAAGCTCTCGCGATTTTTCGAGGGGCTTTTGCCAGGTGAGCTCCAACAACACCTTCTGCGAGTGCCACCAACCACTTCGTGGGATTTAAAAACCATGGTTCTTCGATTTATGGCCGCGTACAAACTATCAAGCCCTTCAGGTTTGCTGCATCCGGTAGTAAGGTCTATCTAGGAAGCTGGGGTATCGCGTCAGTTGAGTACTCAAGCTGTTTACGTGGTCAAATATCTGCCGGCTAGACGATCGCTATGAAACAATATCCAGGATCGGAAGACTCAATGCTTCAACTGTCAACGCTTTGGTCGGAGAGCCCGGAAATGTGGGCATAACCGATTCTGGAATGAAGGTAATACTAGTTTTCACCATTTGTCTTTATACTATTCTAAATTCGTTTATCCCATTACAATAAGGGTAGTTATAATGGAGTAAAATCTACTATCCCACTTCATACTGGAGCTTCAATATCTATTGTGATAGAGAAATTTTTACGCCCACTGAATCTTGAGAGCCGGCAAACACTGAGTTTCGTGGCGCTAAAGCACAACGAGTGATGATCTGTTGGAAGCACACACTAAGTTGTGGTTAGATGTGGCGATGAACAAACGCTCATTTTCATATGTATTCTCAGTATACTCTACACTGACTTGGGATATAATACTCAGAGTTGATTTTATGTTAAATCATAAAGTCGCTCAACATGTAGCTCGAGCAGAAGCACAATTTGTTGAAGTGACTGTGCAGAAACATCATTACAAAAGCGAAATTAAATCTGTGGCTCATGAAATGGTGTCTGAAATTTTACTTCAGGAACAAAGTAATGAACAAATAACGGAGAGTAACCGGGTCACGTCCATTTTTTGCTCGTTCTCGTTATTGAAGTACAGTATAGCGATCTATTTGCAATTTACGAACCCAAATTAACAATAGAACCAAACTCCAATTTAGGTACCAAAGTTTATTCGCAATTTGCAGATAGTCGACCCAAATGTCGTTCTAACAACAATAATTCTAACAATTACAAAACAAACCTTCAATTTTGTGGGTTCCTGTTGCAAAAACGCCCGAGTGCTAAACCAATGACAAAGAGGAACCAAAATGTCCGGAATAATGATATTAAAGATGCCACAGGTATCCGGAGTATGACGACGCTTTAACCCGTAACACCTTTTATTATGAATCGTACCCACCAAGTAAAATCGAAAGACAGAAGCGAGAAGGTCCGAAGATGTATTTGACAGGTTATCGATATATCGAGGATCGTCTGATCTAATCTGGCTAACGATTGCACGGTTTGCAGAGCACGGCGTTCACACTCGTCATTTGGTGCGGACGCATGATCAAGCGCCTTCAGCAAAGTGAGTCCATTCAAAATAATGTCGAAAACTCACAGCGCTGTCTATTTTGGGGATTTATTTACCGCGACAATATAAACAAACAAGTTCAGAAGTTAAGTAAAACAAATACATCCAAAAACAGTGAAATTATTAATATTTAATATAAAGGTTTTCATCAGGCAAATGTCTTCAGTTTGTAGTGGCATACTTTTATCAAGAGAACGCGATTGGTTTGATGAAAACAATTATTATTACAACCAAGTGTACCAGCGATTGTTTTACTGTGCTCGTCTGTTTAACTGTGCTAAGGACAGCTATATTACTGCTCCGTTATCTTTCGATTGTGACTTTGCACGGGTTCGTTTACGCTCGGTAACCACGCTTGTACTCCTTTGGCACGATCTCGGTATCCTTTCGATATCACGAGATCGCTAACAAATACGTCTCAACTACGGCCATCAACTGCCTTCCGATATTTGGCTTACGGGGGATTTTATTGGTCAACTGGCACGTAGTCTTCTTGTAGTGGTGTTCATAGTCAACCGCGACTCAGACTGGTCGTCGACTACTTAAGTTCTGTCTCAAACACCACAAGACAGGAGCGCGTCATGGCGTATGCTAGTTGGTGGTTAGATTAGAGGGGAACAAAATATTCAACGACAGGCCGAGAGATTCTGGCATGGTAAAAGTTCTGCAACAACTCCGTGTGTGCACAGATCATCGTGCACTGCAATGGCTTCGTCCGCTTCGCGAGCCAGAAGATCAGGTACTTCATTGGCCGGAAAGATTGCAAGGGTTCGATTTTATTTGCAAGCAACGACCTGGAAGCCGACATACAAACGCCGATTCTCTGTCCAGTAGACTTTATTCTCCTGGTACCATTAGCGCCGTTTGAGCACAGCCCCTGAGTTCTACTGGTCGTCTTGGCAAGAGTCGGTTCCTGATCTGAGATTTATTTACCAAGGCAACTACTTGGAAATAATCAGCCATCTATGGCAGAGTTGAAGGATCATTTCTCAGCGATGCGCCGTCTTTGCGTAAAGTGGTGCAGTCTGTGATTGTATGGAGACATGTTATTTCTGGTCAGTGAGTCAAAGCAACAGCTGTTGATAGTACCACGTGTACAATTTCAGAATATAATCGAGCAGGTTCATCGAGAACTTGAGTAATCGGGAAAATGAAAGACTGAACGTGCGATTTTCCAGAGATCTTGATGGCCATCCATCCACGAAGACACAACAAAATCTTGTCGACATTTTAGCACGTGTTACATCATCCAGTCACCTCTAAAAATACCGCGCGCACCGTTAATCCCAATCACATCAGAAGGTTCGCATCGGTGAGTTGGCATCAATATTGTGGGGCCATTTACATCACGGAAGAACGGAAATCGCTTTATACTGGTGATAGCGGACCATTTTAGCATCTGTTGTGAAACCGTTCCCATTCTCTCACGGTTGCACGAGCTTTCATTGATCATTGGTTTTCTCGTTACGGTGTTCCATTCCTACTCCATTTTGACAAATGTGCAACTTTTTTAAGCTACCCCATCTCTCAGTTATGCCAGTTAATGGGAATCTGGAAAACACACTACCACGTACCACCCAGAAGGTAATGGTTTCGTTGAAATAGCAAACAGAACCATCAGGGTCCTTCTAGAATCGTTCATTAATATGTCGTCGATTCGATGTTAAGATGATGCGATAATTCAATTTTTCTTAGCCTATCGCACATCAGTGTATGGTTCCACAGGGTTTTCAACCGATACGTTACTTTCTGGGCATGAATCACGTCTACCTGTTGGGATGTAAATTCCGTTGTTACCATGTGAGGTTCATGGCCACGTACCACGCATCCATTATCTTCACAGTCGTTTTGCTGACGCGCATCTCCTAGTCAGAACCAATCTACAGAATGCCAGGAAATACCAGAAGGATGTATATGAGCGACAAGCAAACGGGCCGGTGTATAAGCCTGGGGATCGTGTTTGTGGCTCTACCAGGAACATGCAGCAACTTCCACCAGCCTTAGCAATAGCTCTACGAAGGTGTGTTTATTCGATCTCCTACCACCTTTATTTTACGTAAACTTTAGCGGCTTCAAGACGTTATAACAGTAAACTACAATCATTTGAAAGCAGAACAAACAACGATGCAACTGGACACCTAGTTTGTCAACCCCCTATTGCCGTCAGTCATTGTGAAGTGCCACCAAAAGGAGATGTAGTAAATCCATATCCACAACCAGGCTCTGAGGACAGTGCCTCATGAAGAGGGGGATAGTGCAACAGTATTAAAAATCATTGTATATAATGTTACTAACGCGAATATGTTTTTTGTTGCAGGACAGCAAAGACTAAATTTACTGGGAAAAGTGGAACAAGCTGCACATGAGTGGGACACGCAGAACGATGGACAACATTATTTTTTCGCAATTGATTGATCGCTGAGTGGTGATCAATGTCATATGTGTCAGGTCCTTCTTAGTGCAGATCGAATGCTACCGACTGAGTTACAATGTGGCCACTAATCTATGTGGCTCGACATTGCTTGCACTTTGTCGAGATGAGATATTGGTTGTAGGTTGTCAACGGGAAACTCTGGACCCCGGTTTAGTGCTATTTGGCACCCGTCAGGGCTATCCGGTCCGTGACTGACCTTCTGTGTTCACAACTGATTTATCACCAGGTGGTGATCACTGTCATGTGTGCTATGGGCTAAGTTGCAATGTGGCCCCTAGTCTAGGTTACTCGACACTACGTGCACTACGTTGAGATAAGATGGTGGTGAATACACTTCAGTCCTACAGGAGGTCAGTCGCGTCCCGCATAGCCCAGTGGTAACATCTGATTGTAAAGCTGGGTGACATGAGATTGAATCCGTCAGAGAGCATCCGTTTACTTAAGATTACAGGTACAGCTTGCTGACCAGTGCCAAATAGCACTAAGTCGGGATTCAGAGTTTCCTGTTGACTACCTCTAATAACCATCTAAAGACTGTTTTGTGATAAGTTTGCTTTTTTGTGCCCGAACCACGTCTTTATTTTTCGAATACATCTGTTGTGCCAGTACATCCCGTTATTGCTCCTGGGGCATGTACCAGTCCTGATTGTTGTGTTATTGTTTCAGATATCTTCCGCTTCCGAGTAAGCGTCAATGATACGTGCTACATAATTGCTGACTCTTCTTCAAACACCCAGTCACCCAGCCACCATTTATCAATGCAAATTACAATCCAACACCAGCACTACTCAGAAGCTCGCAACAACATTTCGCAGGTGTTATCTATTTTTTAACAGAAAATACTATATTGTTAAGGAACCCATTACTGTTAGAAATGTCATAAGGAAATGAATAGGGTTTTAACGAATGAAAAACAAGCCGATTCAACAAATGTTAGAACTCCTCCCACATAATCGAAAACAGTAAGCCTCGCTTTGTTGCTATACTGCGAAAATCGACTATTTTGGGTTGCTTATTATTCAAAGAGGAAGAAGTGAGGAGAAGAGATATAGATGTTGATTAAAGTGTCTTCTGAAGCATGCTATGGAGTTAGTTATGACCTTCAGTCCGAGAACTAGCGCATTTATAATAGCTTTAATGAGTTTAACAGAGAGGAGATGTAATCCTTCAAAAATCCACAATGACAACAGAACTTGTCGTTTACTATCTGAAGCGGTTATTCACACTTTGTCAAAAATTAGTTGCTAAAACCAGGTTTCGTTAATTTATTTTCGATACTAGTACCATAAAGTCAATTATTTTTAAGAGAAATATGTTGTTTCCTTATGATGTTTATTTAAAACTAACATGCAGTGTAACCAATGGGATTTCTAACCACCAGTTACTCACTGTGTATGCAATTAATATTTCATTGAGGAAAGAAGAGGGCAGTTGAGTCAATTTTTCTTTCCTGGTTTGTCAGTCGGGGCATCTGTACTTAACCTAAAGGAGCTTATGCTGCTGGACGTTCGCGTTTCTCTACGCGCTGATCTTCCGATTGGTACATTAGTTCAGTTGTGCGGTATGGCAACCTGAACCGATGTATATATGTGCCTGGTCCTACGTTGTAGCTGACTGACTGACTGACTCAGTTGTGCTCACTTTGTTCTATCCGTCTTCAGCTAGAATATTCTGGGAATTCATAGTGCACCAATTTGACTGCTTGTAATCATCATACCAACCTTTCCAAATTAGCATCGACATGCACAATGAAACCGATATGAGCTACACAGATGCAGTTTACCATGAAGATGCCGCAAGTATTTGTAGTTTAACAACACTTTACCCTTTAACACCTTCTATAATTGAATCTTGCCCACACAGTAAAATGAAAAAGTCATAAGCCAGGAGGTTCGAAGATATTGAGATGGTGGAGAAGATTTGTAGCTCAGGTGGGTGTCAGTATTGACTCTGATTAACTTGTTAAGTAAACGTTGTCTTGGTATAGAATCAAAAGCTGAAGTATAGTCCAGAAAAGCACATCGAACATACTTCTTACCTTTTTCCAAGCTGAACACTATATTGTGATGCAGAACAGCAATAGCATCTAAGGTGCTTCTTTTGCATCTGTAAGCAAACTGATATGGATCAATATGCTCTTTTATCGCAGGCTGAAGTGGAAGTATTATTAATTTTTCCATTGTTTTGAGGAAGGGTGAAGTTATTGCAATAGGTCTAAATTTCACATTGTTATCACCAGATACTTTGTTGGGTACAGG
Organism: Schistosoma haematobium; assembly: GCF_000699445.3. NCBI lineage: Eukaryota > Metazoa > Platyhelminthes > Trematoda > Strigeidida > Schistosomatidae > Schistosoma > Schistosoma haematobium. Next base: position 19,867,881 of record NC_067197.1, on the reverse strand, counting down.
GATTATCTTCATCTTTCTCTACATTTTCGGTACGAGGTTAGATGAGAAAGATCTGCTAAAGATAGTCGTGAATGGATAACATAGGACGTCAGCACATTTTTTAAAAAAGGAGGTTTGGAATACCATCAAGTCCTAAACATCGGGATGAATTTAGTGGCTGTCGACATCTTCAGACATCAGTTTCAGTGAAACTAGGAACACAGCTATTATTTAAACCTGTGGATGAAGGGAGCATTACATCAGACTGACTGACGTACAAAAGACCTATTTAAGTCACAAACATTCAGCTAGTTATCGCTCCTAATGTGTCTGTCACCTGTAAGTTCTTTAAAGAGTTTCCACATACTTGGAGAATTTTTGCAAGACAAGAGTTTTTGAGTAAACATAGAGTTGAGACGTCTAATCTCTAGGTTTATCAGACCATTTAGCTGACGAACTTCATTTGAGTCTTTCCCCTTGTACATTATTTCTATTACCCTCCGTAGTCGTTTTAGTTGTGAAGATGTAAGTCGATCAAAACTTACAAAAATTGTTCCAGTGGGACAACAAATATCAAAACAGAATTTAAGGTAACAAGTGATAACATGAGAAGTGATTTCCAGTGAGTCATCTGTAAATAATTCCCAGTTAGTCGTATGAAACATGTTTTTCAGATTTCCGATATTTTCTTCTGAATAATTCCCATATTTCACTTTCTTGGTTTGATGTAAGAGTATACTCTTCCCATGCTTTCCATATACTTTAGGTAGAACACGAATTGTACAGTGATCCGAGCTAGACAATGGAGCACGTTTACGAGTCACATATATACCCATATCAATAATGAAAACGAAGTCTAAATGAACATCCAAACGAGTAGGACAATTTACTACGTTTTGGTGACCTAGTGACGTAAGGAAGCTACAGTCACATGAATTGAAATCACCACATACAACTGAAAGTGAATCACTGAAGGCAGTAACAGCGAACTCAGTGAATTCATCAGCGAAAAGAGATAGCACAGATGATGTGCAGTATGGAGTCACATAGATATTGGTAACATAAACAAATTTGTATTTATTCATCTGTTTTGGACTACATCTTAGAGTTAGACAGTCGATAAAGTCATTTGAAAACTTGAAACACTATAATATTTCAATTATTTGAATTATAGGATGAATTAGGAATCCCAGAATTAACTCAATTGAATTAAGAAGTAAGATACAACCACAAACGTATGTACTGTATTTGGAATTCGAAATCGAGCATTCAACAAGTACAAAAGAATCATTAGTTAATTCAAATACCACATCCGCCACAGCTTATATTAGAGTCTAGGTGTTTGTAATCAATCGTACGTCTTCTTTTCAAATTCATCCTGAGTCTGTCTGACATTGTATTGGATAAGGATTCTGTATTATCTAGAATGTGCTCATTAGCATTAGAATTAACAGTCGAAATTGGAACTGACTCACCTGGTTCCTGAAATTGTATTTGATCAACATGTCGACTGTGTGTACTTAAGTCATCGATGTCTAGAATTCTCACTATCGATTTTCCGACATTCTTCAGAACAATACCCGTAGATGATCGAAGATCATTTCCTCGATAGTATGTAACTTCTGCAGACTCCAAACATCTCATATTCGACCGAAGAATTCTTCCTTTCAATAGCTTCGCTAGAGTCTCCTTCGTCACCGAATGTCTGGCATTTCTATATTGCAATAGAAAGGTATCTACTCCCCTCTCCAGCTCATTAAATGTTGAGGGGGCTATAGAATCAATAGCAGTCTTTAATGTTCTAACAAAATTCTCTGCCTGCCCATTAGAACACGGATGTCTGGGAGCAGTAAACAGATGTTTGCACCCTATACCGTTCAACCAGGTAGTGACTGCATCTGCAGCAAAATGTGAGCCATTATCAGCCACCAACACTATGGGAACCCCTTCTCGACTAAACACCTTTCTTAATGCTTGTATTGTGAAATCAGAATTTGGTGAAGTTGTGAAAAAAACTTCAGGCCACTTTGATAAAGAATCAATGACTACTAGTGCGTAGTATTTACCAGAAAATGGTCCACAATAGTCAGCATGAATCCTCTGCCAGGCCTCAGACGATACTGGCCATGGCACCCACTTCGAAGGATGATTTTTCAACTGATGACATTTCTCACAATTGTTTGCTGTACGACATATATCTGCATTTATCTCTGGCCACCAGCATGTGAGCCTTGCCAAGGACTTCATTTTCTCAACACCTAAATGACCGCTATGAAGATCTTCAAGAACAGATTTACGCAATGAAGGAGGAATGACAACACGATCATTTAAACACAGAATACCATCAGGAGTAGTAGATAGCTCATCCCGCTTTGAAAAATAGATAGGAAATCTCCGTTTCAAATTAGCATTCCAACCTTTCCTTATAGCACTGAGTATACATCCAAAATATCTACGAGTTTCTCTAATGAGATCTGAACGTCTCACTGGTAAAGGTTGCACTAACAAACAATCCGAAGTATTAATAGGTTTATCTTGTAATGACTGTCGAGAAATGTAATCAACATGTTGAATCTGTTTGGCACTTCGGTGCTGAACCGTATAGTCATATGCACTCAAAGCAATACTCCATCGCTGAACCATAGCAGCTGAGGAACGTGCTAAGGATTTTTCAGGATGATAAATAAACTTTAAAACTTCATGATCCGTAACAATAGTGAATTTCTTTCAGAATAATAATAATAATTAATAAACAATTTGCACGACAAGAAAAATTAGGAATAAAAGGGGAATAGCATTGAAGAGCACCCACTAGTGAACGTAATTCTGTAAGATTTTTCGGAGACGGTGCATTAGTCAGTGGAGCTAGTCGTTTCATATCTGGTCTAAAACCATTACCATCAACTAGGTATCCAAGGCATTCAAAACTAGATACACAAAATGAACACTTATTTGGATTCACTGTAATATTCTTCTCAATTAAACGGTGCAATAAAGCAATAAGTCTCTGGTCATGAACTACCTTATTAGAACCATGAACAATGAGATCATTTTGATAAACTTCAACACCTTCAAGATCACTAACTACTTTATTCATAACTTCCTGAAATGTGGCTGGAGAACAACTTAGACCAAATGGAAGGAAATTGTATTTGAACAGACCAAAAGGAGTGTTAATTGTCGTCAAAACAGATGAAGATTCATCTAAAGGAATTTGAAGATAAGCATCTTTTAGGTCAACTTTCGAGAACACTTTAGAACCATGAAGTCGATTTAGAATATCTTCAGCTTCTACCGTCGTGCACGTTTGCTTCAACAAACGAGAGTTCAGAGTTAAACTATAGTCACCACAAATTCTAGGGGTCTTGCCGTCCGACTTCAGTGGCGTAACGATAGGAGTACCCCATGCTGAAGACTGAATTGGTTCAATTATGCCTTTCACACACAAATAGTTTAATGTCTTATGTACTGCTTCTCGAAGACCATAAGGAATTATTCGTCTTTTAGGAAAGACGGGATCACCCTGTACTTGAAGTTTTATAGGCTTAATTTTCATACCTCCACTGCACTTAGCACACATAGCTATCAAATCTTTAAGTAAAGTATCAGAATTTTCTTTAGAAACTAAGAAGGACAACTCCATCTTAAGCCTTTTCAAATTCTTTAAACCCAATATTGACAGTCCTGTTTCGCTAACTAAAAATTCACAAGGTATGTATGAAGAATTATCATCTCTGATTAGCAATTCACAACATCCTCGTATGGGCAGTCTGTGTCCAGTAATCCCCAGTATTGATACTTCAGTGGGTCGTACAACAACGTTAGGATCTAAAGCTTTCAAGTTCTTGAATGAAATAATGGACTCTATACTGCCTGTGTCCACAATAAAGTCATGAAATGAACCAAGCGATGTATATAGTCGCTTTTGAATATGAGCATTACCTTTCGAAATAGTAGACAAAGATAAATGATCACTAGAAACATCCGAGTTATTGAAATTTAAATTCCAAGATTTAGTACAGCTTGAAGCAAAATGGACAGTAGCTTTGCATACTGACTGAATGTGTCCTATCTTACCACATTTAAAACATTTAGCATTACGAAATACACATGAATTGCGAGAATGAAACTTTCCACATGATAAACATTTACCAAACTTCATCTCACCTTTGTGATTTGCTTTGTAATTCCTTGTTGAAACACTTCTCATATCTACACGAGAATAGGAATCACTGTTAAATGAACGCAAGTTTGATTGACCCTGAGATTGTAGTTCATCACGACGACTAAGCAAAGTATTAGAAATCTTCATCGACTAGATATCAAGTTCATTCATTGCTTCGTAGTTAATACACGCAGTTCTAGCATCTTGAAAGGAACAGTTTGGCATTTTTAACAGTTCTCTTTCCAAACTCTGTATGATAATTCCTGCAATTAATCGATCTCTCAGTTGAACATGAAGTTGATCACCGAAATTACACTTGGCAGCTTGTTTCTGTAATTCAAGGATGAATTCCCGAACCTTTTGGTCATTTTGACGAACCATCTTATGAAACTTCGCCCTTTCACGGCATTCAAAACTGGTGCATTTTAAATGACTTAATAATAGCTCTTTAAGAGTTGCATAAGGGAGTGAGATAGGTTTTTCTGGATATGCCAAAGTTTTTAATAAGCTGTACGCTTCTCTCCCAATGAATGTCAGAAAATGTGCCACAATTTTACCACCTTTAACATCTTTCTTAGTCATGCTCCAGATTTCGAACCTTTCAAAGTAATCCTCAAAAGCTTCAGGAGTTGAATGAATATCTAACTTTTCCATCGCGACGCCAGTATAATATTTGTATTATTTGAATTGTATTATGAACTAGGGATACCAGAATTAACGCAATTGAATTAAGAAGTAAGACACAACCACAAACGGATGTATTGTATTTGGAATTCGAAATCGAGCATTCAACAAGTACAAAAGAATCATTAGTTAATTCAAACACCACAAACACGCAAACGAAGATCGACACCAGTTCACGTTTACAAACGTAGCTACGCCGCCCGCCACACCTCTTTTTATTGTTTGATCGACCCTGACGATAGCTTTTGAAATAACGTATTAACAACACCATACATTATGATTTTACACCCGTTACATCGTAGGCTTCTCATAAACGCGGCCGTATAGGTTTTGCGATTAATGGACGTAGTGAGACGTTAAAACAAAATAAAAAAGATAAATCGTTGAAATAATTAGATGGCAGAAACAGGTAGCCCAGATATTCAATGTAGTATAATCCCTGGTCAGTAATTAGCTCACGACCGCGAACAGTTTGCTGTAGTCTTGCGGTTTTCGAAGGTTATCTACTCACTGCTTTTCAGCTAATAAACGTATGAGCTTATTTGAGAACTCTAAAGAAGTCAGTGATAATGGATCTTGTGAGAAATTAATAGTAAAAAAGGGTCAGGTAAAGAATTATATGACCCTAAAAGGGAATAAACATATTTCAACACCCTTTCACGTTAACTAGTTATTCAAGTTTTTAAATAATAATGCCAAAGTCACCACGGCTATATAAGTAATTAGATATACAGAACAAAGTTACAAACTTGATGAATCTTGTCCTCCATTCTTCATTTAAAAGACCCACTTCTCAATATTTATGAGAGTGTTTTACGATCGCCCCAATATAATTAGCATCAAAAACCACGTAGTCTAAATAACCGCCAATGAGTAGCATCATCTGAAGAACTTATCAAGGACGCGTCCGTGGAGTCCAGTGTCCTTGAGACATACATATTTATGGAAGGCGTGAACAGACCGAATATAATTCTGAATAACTGTGGCAAACCAAATGCATCAATACCAAAATTGTAATACATTTATTGCAAAAAGCATAGAAACAATTGATTATATTACAAAATATACATATAACAAAATCATTGGACGTTATTTAAACTCAGTTGGTAACGTGTTCTAAATTTTGTTCTCGTTGTCTATAATTATAAAAAGAAATCAACCATTCCAAAAAGATAAAATCGAGGAATATTTACTTATTTACTTACTTATACCTGTTACTCCTCGTGAAGGAGCATAGGCCGCTCACCAGCATTCTCCATCCAACCCTGTCCTGGGCAATCCTTTCCAGCTCCTTCCAGTTGTTATTCACCTTTTTCATATCTGCTTCTATTTCCCGACGTAATGTGTCCTTTGGCCTTCCTCTTTCTCGCTTCCCTTCACGATTCCAAGTTAGGGCTTGCCTCGTGATATAGTTTGATGATTTACTTAATGTATGTCCTATCTATTTCCATCGTCTTTTCCTAATTTCTTGTTCAGCCGGAAGCTGGAATAAGGATATCAATATGATATGTAGACGTAGATAGCACTTGTATTATAGGTATGTTAATTAGGCTGTTGGTTAGATGAGAACGAGAACTGTGCAAGCACCAGTGTGTTTACGAGAGATAATCAGTTTGTCATGCAAGCAGACAACAAAACTTTAACGAAAAGTCAAAGTTAACTTGAAACAACAATTTTAAAATCAATAACAGTGATTGCACAAGTTCGGTGAAATTATTAAAAACGTGAGTGGTGACAAAGAATACTCACAAAATAGATGTATGTTGACCATCTTGACACTATTAAACTAAATAAATAATCACAACTAAACAAATCATATTGAACTTAATAAACTGACTAGAAAAAATGTTGATTTGCTGTTCCTCCACTGTTTTACTTTTGTTATCTCAATTAGTTAATACTATAGATTTAACTGTGAATCAATATACGTAGCAGAATAATATCAGCAATACAGACTGCCTTTCTACTTTAAATGAATGATGGTACTGTACTAATATCAGTGATTAATACATTCATGGTTTTGAAATTTGGGAATTATTAATCTAAATAAGAGGTTTTTATGTTATTTCTGTGTAATATTGTTAAAAACCTTGTAAATATTATGCTTTATTGTGACTTGTTAAGACATTTTATATTAAATCATCTACTGTTATTATCATTTGGTTTATTTTAGTAATAATATCATTAGATAAAATAAAACAACTTGCGCCAACCATAACTGATGATCATGTGTGTGTTCGATTTTTGACAAATTATTTGGTTTGTTCTTTTTACTTTTATCTACATGAACACCAACTAGCTATCGGACACCGCGATGTATCTTCGCTCACATCGATGCACCTAGACAATTGTGGACACATGGTAGACCAGGAAAATGTCTAAATTTTTGACAAAGAGAGCACTAAGAAGGGTAGATAGTTTTTAGACGTATAGGTCACCGATGTAGATGACCTGTGTCAAATGATTGGGGGTTTACTCGAGTTATATGGGAATGGTGTGACGAACTAGCTAACTTCTAAGTCAGTCGGCACCTAACGTGGATTACCCTTTCGTAGTATCAAGGTACTATTGCTGCTTTGGAGACCGTATAACACAAAGGACGTTATTACAGAAATATATTGGTAAGAGTAGGTAGAAGAAAGAGTTTAAAACCACCACCCTACGGGCCAGTCCATGGCGTGTGGTTAATTGATGCGCGTTGGTTATCCTTGAACTTGATAAGGATCGGTGAACTTTTCGATACTGAGTGATCCAAATGCCGGTGATTTGAGTAAGGCCCAGTGACATTTCACTGTCCTTACAGAAGTTTGACACTCAGGTCAATCGGCAATTCAGCCCAATTTATCGACCAATAAACAACCTTGAACAACTATGAGTTTAAAAGTTAAGTTAAAGAAATTGAGAAATAAAACAAATGTGAAAACAATGATATGACAAAGGACAACAGCAGCTAATCAAGGTCAAGGTTGACAGAACAGACTGTCAGTCATATTTGGGGAAATTTGAATACCTCATTTTTATCTGGAGTTTGTGATATTATTGTCCAGAAGGACATTGAAGACTAGACCACTCAGCTCATAAAAAAACTCAGTCAAAGTCATCTATATGAGTTACAAATCTTCATCATCTCAAATATGGTGAATATTAAAAGTGATCATTTATTAGGTATGCGTACTGGCACCAACAACTTTAAAGTTAGTGTTAAATATGTGGGAGATTCTTATTTGAAAGTATAAACTCTTTATCAATAATGACATAAGAAGTATTATCGATAATGATATAGTACTGAGGCAATAAACCTCAGTAAAATGGTTAAAATGAGGTTACATGGGACTCAATTTAAAGTCGAGGTGACTTATAATCTATGTATTGAATGCATAAAGGACTAATCTATAATGATTGTAATAACGGAATCTTGAATCACCTGAGTTGTTCAAATATGCAGCAATTTGTATTAGAAGGGGTTTTGTAGAGAGTGCAGTAATTTCAATAGTCGAGATCATGAGTGAATTGAAGCTAGACCACCATGGAAAACCTGGGAGCACTGGACGGCCATCTCGTCCTATTGCAGGACCCCTCAGCAGTGTGCATCTGCGACCCCGCCTCGCGGGACTCGAATCCAGGACCTATCAGTCTCACCCCAGGCGCTTAACCACTAGACCACTGAGCCGGCATCTAACAGTGTTAATGTCTAATTTCAACTAGTCCACGATATTGAGCGATACATACACCACTGTCATCAGTGAGTTCCTATCTCACAACCGACCCGGTCGGACTCCACTGGTCACTGCTTCTCACTGGAACTCAACGAAATATCTCTTGAAGTCAGTCACTAGTGAGCATATGTTGATTAGTTTTGTGGAGATTGCAGTAATTTCAATGGTTGAGATCATAAGCCAATTAAGGCTAGACCACCGTGGAAGCTAGACATTAACAGTTTTAGATGCCAGTTCAGTGATCTGGTGTTTAAGCGCCTGGCGTAAGACTGATAGGTCCTGGATTCGAATCCCGCGAGGCGGGGTCGTGGATGAGCACTGCTGATGAGTCCCGCAATAGGACGAGACGGCCGTTCAGTGCTCCCAGGTTTTCCATGGTGGTCTAGCTTCAATTCACTCATGATCTCAACTATTGAAGTGCGGCAATTTATTTTGTCACTTCCATCAATCCTCTCAATCAAACTACGTAGAATGGAATCGAGCATATATTTTTAAGGAATTAACATGTATATCATTATGTAAACACGATGTCTCAGGAGATTTTGACTAGATTTACCAAGCATTTATTTACAGTGCACTGTTCTGAAAACTGAATAATATGCATCGATAAAAACCATTTGTTATACAGTATAAGTCATTGAGTATCGGCCAATAAAATTGTAGTGTCTATGAATGACGATGATAATGAAAACTTATTCCACAATTAGTCGACCCTAAAAATGCATACCTTACCTTATCCCACGGATTTCCGTCTCTGGCGGTCAGGTCTCAACAATTACGGAGCTAACACAGAATTACTCACAAACGGGTCGTATGTGACCGGCCTCAAGCAGTTGTCCCTTGGGCACTCCGGTCACGCTCTCAGGTCACTAAGACCACCTCTAACCCGATTTCCTTTTCAGGAATCTCCAGAAGAACCCTTTCACGGTATGGGCAACCGAAAAATGACAACCACCCTCAAACAGTACTCAACACCACTGTATTCTTAATCAACCTCCCCTCTTCAATTCCTATTATTCCTCCTACATCGACTGTCAACTCTAAACTTCCTCTTTCGGCTTCCTCCTCAAGTATCACCATAGCCAACGATTCTAGTGCGCAAAACACTGTCCCAGGTCTGCTGAAACCTCGCTCCAAACTACACATTGGAGCCTTCAACGTACGCACCCTGTGTCAAATCGGTCAGCAGGCCTCCTTAGCTAAAACCCTAGAATCTCGTACCATCGATGTATGCTGTGTCTCTGAAAAACGCATACAGGACCCCAGTGTGGTCATTCACTTGACTTCACCTCAGCAAAACGGAGAGCCAACGAGATACACCCTCCGTGCATCTGGTGACCCAACGGCCAGCTCTCGTGGACTGGCAGGTGTGGGCATAGCACTAAGCATGACGGCAGAACAAGCACTTTTAGAGTGGATCCCCGTTAACAGTCGTTTATGTACTGTTCGGCTAAACGGCTTCGTAAGAACTCGGAAGGATAGGAACACACGTCGTTGCCTTTTCGTCGTTTCTGCCTACGCTCCCACTGACCGCAGCTCGGATGAAGTGAAAGATGAATTTTACAGAAATCACTTTGAGATTCTTAAAAGCTAAACGTTCAGACATGGTACTCGTAGCAGGTGAATTTAATGCCCAGATAGATAGCTTAAACCAAACAGAAAGACATTTAGGTGAGTATTTTAGTATTCCGGCACAGCAAACAGATAATGGTGATCATCTACTGCAAATGTACTCAGACGATCGTTTATTTTTAGCAAAAAAAATTTTAAGCATAAGGAGAGACATCGTCTAACATGGCGACCCCCTACACCAAACCAACGATGGACTCAAATAGACCATATTGCCATCAGTCATCGTTGGAGAGAGTCGGTAGAAAATTGCCGCGCATTCTAGTGTACCTGCTTGAACTTCGACCACGCCCTCAAACGGGCACGCATCTGCTTGCGCCTCACTGGACGCAAAGAAGCCACAGTAAAAAGACCCATTAGAACTGAATTGAGTAACAAGAAAACCAAAATTAAGTTCCAGGAACAACTGAGGTCACACTTAGATATTTCTGGAAACGAGGCTGACCCAGATGTTGCTTGGAAAGATATACAAGCAACTGTGGAAAAAGCAGTGACATCTATTAGCGACTTAAACCACAGAGTTACAAAGAACCAGTGGATTTCTTCAAAGTCTATCACACTGATGGATTCTCGCAAACTTGTCCCATCAGGTTCCGAACATGATGAAGAGCGACAACAAATCAGATCTAGGTTAAGAAAAAGTCTAAGAAACGACCGTGAGCAGTGGTGGGCAACGAAAGCAAAAGAGATGGAAAAGGCGGTGACTATAGGTAACACAAGACAACTCTACAGACTGATAAAAGAAACTGGAATTATTAAGTCAAGTGTCAGTGAGATTATTTCAGAAAAAGACGACACTCTCATCTGCTTCCAGTCCAGACGTTTAGAACGATGGGCGGAACATTTTAGAGAACAGTTCAACTGGCCTTCAGCTACTCTACAACTACCCTCCATTCCCAGACAGTGTGAATGGAACATTAAAGTAGGTCCCCCAACTCCAGCAGAAGTTCAAAAGGTTATAGTTAATCTGAAACGAGGAAGGGCAGCTGGTCCAGATGGATTGGCTCCAGAGGTCTTTAAGGATGGTGGTCCAATTTTAGCGATTAGGTTGGCTAATATTTTAGCTAAGATCTGGGAGTTAGACGTTATTCCATCTGACTGGTTACAATCACTTATCGTCCCAATATATAAGAGAGGGTCAATATCGTCCTGTGACAACCATAAAGGGATTAGTTTAACTAGTATAGCATCGATAATTGTCGGACGCCTAACTAAAACTCGTGAACTGCAAACACGAGAGAATCAAGCTGGTTTCAGACCTGATCGTGCCTGTGTCGATCACATATTCACCATTCGTCAGGTTCTAGAACATAGGCATACTTATCAGCGTTCGACAAAGATGGTCTTTCTCGACTTAAAAGCAGCACTTGACTCTGTAGAATGCGAGATTCTGTGGCAGTATCTGTCATTGAAAGGCGTACCTCAGAAGTACATAAACCTTGTAAAGGCTATTTACTCGAACACTACCAGTCGAGTCAGAGCTTATGGCGAACTGTCATCTGCTTTTTCAACCTCAAGTGGTGTCCGTCAAGGTTGTCCACTTTCTCCATTTTTGTTTAACTTCATCATAGACCTATTGATGGAAATAATATTCTCGTCGACTGAATTCTCGGGTATTGATCTCCTTCCAGGAGGTCCACTTATCGACTTAGAATACGCAGATGACATAGTCCTGTTTGGTGAGGACGCTGATAAAATGCAGAATCTTTTAGTAGCACTGAGCAACAATGCCAGAATGTTTGGAATGCGCTTCTCTCCCTCTAAATGCAAGTTGTTGCTTCAGGACTGGTCTGCGTCAACACCTGAACTAAGGATAGGGAGTGAAGTAGTCGAAGGCGTCGACAACTTCACTTATCTTGGAAGTCTGATCAGCCCTAATGGGTTGGTGTCTGACGAAATTTCAGCACGGATTCGAAAAGCTCGTTTGGCTTTTGCCAACTTACGTCATCTATGGCGAAGGCGAGATATCCGTCTATCAATTAAGGGAAGAGTATACTGCGCAGCAGTTAGTTCTGTTTTTCTTTACGGCTGCAAAGCACGGCCATTAAGAGTAACAGATACTCGTAAGCTATTAGTATTTGACCTCAGATGCCTTAAAAATATAGCTGGCATCTACTTGGATCACCGGGTAAGTAATAGTGAGGTTAGACGCAGGGTATGAGGGAATAATGGTAAATCAGTTGATTGGGTTGTAAATCTTCATCAACTAAAATAGTTGGGCCACGTGTTGCGTATGCCTGAACACCGATTACCATGACGTGCAATGCTTACCGGTGTTGGAGATGGTTGGAAGAAAGTTAGGGGCGGCCAAACCAAAACGTGGCATCAGTGCTTGAAGTAACTAACTTATAGTCTTAACTATGTCTGTAGATGCAGACTATTTGGTTGGGGTCCGCGTGACTATCGTAACCAGTGGTTGGAGACTCTCGGTGACATGGCTCAGAATCCATCACAATAGCGTAGGTGTATACACTATTCGTCTTCCCTCAAACGTAGAGATTAAAATCACTTGATATCTTTTTTTCTACGAACTAATTCTTTCTTTCTGTACTATATCCTTATTGCAATCTTTCTTTCATATATTACCACCTCTGAATTAACTACTTTTATGAATCCGGTGTTCATTTTGTTGTGTTAATGAGGTATGGCAACTTGGACCGATGCATGTATGTGCCCGGTCCTATGTTGTAGCTGACTAACTGATGAGTTGGCTTTACTGCAATTCTGGAAAATATTCTTTGTCTCAGCCTATATATGTAAATAGAGAGTGATAGATGCGAACAAAAATAGATAAATATGCATATATATTACACCAGTTAACAGCAGGAATAATGTATTAATAAATACATCATAATCAATATCATCACTGCTAAACATGCAAGAGTCAGATAAGGTCATACAACAGTTTTTAACACTGTTATATAAATTCAGAGTACGAAATATTCATGATTTATGTCAATGTTTGTTTGAGAACACTTTGGATGAAATTACTAGTTTTCAGTATCAAACTCCACAGATGACCATACAACACGAACGAATACAAGCATAATGTCTACCTATATTTGTAGTAAAACACGGTAACCAAATAGCTTCCGGTCTTAAAGCAAACTTAGTTTGGTTTCTGATTGATTGAAGCAACATTAAATTTTGTACCATAGTGAACTATATTATACAGATGGATATCAAATTGATGCAAGTAACTGAATCAGATAATTGCTTTTAAGGAATGCTAGATAGACCGTGATACAATGAAACTTACAGTTTTACATATTGCTATGATAATTAGAAGTATTTGAATTATAGTAAAAACTAGGAATCCCAGAAATAATATAATTGGATCAAGAAGTACTAGATAAGCACTAACGAATGTACTGTATTTGGAATTAGAAATCAAGCATTCAATAAGTACAAATGAATGATTACTCATATAAACACCACAACTGCTCAAATATTCAGTCTATTACACCAAACTGGTGAGCTGTACAGGCTTTATTCAAATTTTCCTTACTTCATTCACTTTGGTAACATGATACTGAGTATTCACAGAACATCTTTGGGCCCGCCGATTCTTGCTTTGTTTGACATTTAATACAAGCATATTACATCCACACAACTATATACTCATTTTGGAATACGATAACTGATAGAATACTTGAATGTCAAATGCATTTATTCAACTCTTGTGACTAAATTTTGCTCAGCTATTACTCCACTAAAATGCAATCACTGATGATTCCAAGTGTCAGTGTAGACATAAATCAAGTTCAGTTACTAAGAGGTTTCATTCTAGTATTAATTCAATACTATTATTATCACAATCTAGTCGTATGCATTCAATCTGATTATGCTTTTATTGTTTATTACTGCTGTACATTCCAATGTATTGTATTACATAAATATACATCCAGAAATATTCGTATTAGAGTTTTTAATCAATCCATTCGTTATTAATAATCAAGTTAAAGATAACAAACAACAGTTCACAGCTTCGCTTTTTTAAACCGAAATACAGCATAAGTTTTTTCTCATCGTTGAATGGGTAGTATACCAGACACGGACTACATGACTAAAAACCACTGGCAAAAAATAACTACAAAAAGTTCGTGAAAAATTACTTTAAGTAATTAAAACGACGATATATAGTAGTCACTGTCAATCACATAGGATTATCAAAGTTTAAATCACGGACTGACACTAGCTAAACCACCACTGAAAACCTGCGATCACTGGACAGTAATTGTCCCATACATAATAGGACTGTATGTTAATTCAAGCTCCGAAAAAAGGTATACCTATTAACATAATTGCTGCAGTTGTATTACGTTATATTTGAAGCTTTAGTGACTGAATGAATACACAAAAGATGTGATAGTGATATCAAAAAAATTCAGTGTGCAGATACGATTTCAAAACACGCTGAAATGTTGATGGTCATTGAGGAATAGTCAGTTGCAGTTAACATAACTTAAGTCACTTCGCATCTTAGAGTTAGTTGACAAATTTTTCCTATCCTATTAGATACAGTGATAGGTATCTTGTTATATAACTGATTTGTCACGAAAATCGCAGAACGAACCGATTCAATCTTTTGATAGCAAACATAAGCCATAGTGATGCCCAATAAGCCTTCAATGCGATACTTGGTCTTGGTGGCAGCACTTTTGTCTCTTGGAAGCACATAAATCCTAGAGATAGTAAAAGTAAACATTTATCGTGAGCCAACTACACGAAGCCAATACATGGATTTTTTAGCTTTTCTCCATTGAAATGCAAGTTAAATTAGGTTCAATTACACATACAGAGAGGGACTAAGACGAATCTACGATTTCCCTAAAAACCGGATTTGTGGCAACGTTTCTGGTGAAATACGTCCTAAGCAAAATGAAATTATCAGCACTGCCCAAAAACGTTTATTTTAGAAATTATAGATGATATAACTAGTGGAATAGTAATAAAAATTATAAGAAAGGCCTCGTAATAAACATTCACTGCAACAAAGTCATATTCTTTTCCACGCGAAAACAGTATGTCCACAAATTAAAGACAAACTAGGTTTGCTGCCTGGTTATTCACCACTTCAACTCATGTGAAGCGATTTTTGTTGAGAGCACATCCAGTTAAATAAGTAATTACTTTCCCAAGCTCCGAACTTCATGGTTGAACAAACAATGAAAAATGAGCTGTACGCTGGAGCATCAACAAATATTGATCATCGCATCGTCACAGTGTTAGCGTTTAGAGTTCTCTGTAAAACTGCGTCAAACTTACTCCAACCTTTCAGAATGTCTTACAGCAAGAGAATGAATATACACAAATAAATCTGATATTCGTTTACAGAAACCGCTTTTGAAGTCTCCACGCGTGGCCCTCTAATCAATTACTGTCATTCCTCTCAATTTCAGTTCCTTATTTTATAATTATTCAATTTTCTGACTTTATTGTCTAATTTTCTTTGGACTATTCCCACAGATAACACTAAATATCTATATCCGACTCCCTCGTTTCAAACTCAAATCTCATTCGTATGTGGCTAGTCGTAATGACTAACCCGGTTAAACAACTTTGTACTCGTTCTAACTTTTCATCTATTCAGTTAATAAATGATTCTTATTTTTAGACAAAATACTGGGATATATTAGTAGTTGGACTTACCTTTATTTATTTTGTATTAATTTTATACTTAACTGCAAACCCGTATATTAGTGTTGAACGATGATCAGATAATAACTGAAAAATATCTCTTCGACCAACTTGTATTGGTAGTATCTTACTGGAAATAGCCAACAAGAAAAGGAGTACTGAAGATATGCCCGAAGTAAAACGCTACATAATTCGTCACTAAAACGTATAACACTGACCATGAAAGAGAATTACCATACCAGAAAAAGCATGATAAATTCCCTCATAACAACAGGTTCATCTCATTAACGAGTACCAGTAGATATGAAATCTAAACAAATAAAAAACCTCCCAAAAACTACCATACACAAATGTATGAATTTTAAAACATCAAAGTCTTTCTTACAATGGACCTGTAGACAAGTTATTATCAAGATCCTAAAAAAAGTCACATCGCTCTAGATAAGAAATTAGCTTCACTGTTCTATTTAACGAAACTCCTTGTGTCGTTTTTATTTTATTTAAATAGTTTTCTAATCTCAAATTGAATTATATAGTCGTATTTACAATTTCACACTTTCATATTACGAATTTAAACTCTATCCTTTCTTACCATATAGGTTACACAAGTGTTCATTCTTAAACAATGCACACATACATACACACACAAATTTACATACTTATCACTTATGAATCACCTTGACAGAAATGACATGACATCAACTTGTTCAGACCTGTTTTTGATTGATCAAATATTATTCTTGCATTGTTCCGTTGTACTATTTAAACTTGGATTAATTTAATTTGGTTATTTATTCTCTGAAGAAGTGACTTACACTAAGCCACGAAACGTCAGAAAAATCCAATTTTCTACTCATTGGGATATTACAAATATATTATTTTTATTTATAACAATCAACCCAATGCTCAATTTATTCGAAATTATCAAATCAAACCTTGGTAATGACACCTACTATATAGTAGTTGGTTCCATCTCATTACACCTAACTGACTAATATTACCATCCACCATCATCCAAAAAGCAACACATTTTTAATAAGTACGGTATTTTTGGTTAAAGTTGATGGAATCGTTTGCTAAAATCTACAATGAAGATTAGCAGACACAATTATCACAGTAACGAGAACTAAAAAATTGAGAAAGTAAACTTCAGTTACCAATGAAAATGTAGAGTAAATAACACTAATCAGCAATCTTAATTCAGAAGAACTAGGTACAAACGTTTAAATCAAAACTTAACAAAATGCTAGTAAAGAAACAAAGGTGACATGAAATTAAATAAAGAGGAAATACGATAACAAAAGGTTGAAATACTCTTTGAAATTACGACTCAGTTTGTTGAGAGAAACTACTTTCTATTTCACGCATAACTCGAAGAACAGTTTCTTCATGATACGGTTTACCAACCACTTGAATAGACAGTGGTAGGTTTTCTCCTCCATTTAATAGTCCGTATACTTTGGACATGTAAGAATCACCAGTAGAATACAGTGATTCAGATTTCATTAATGAATTTCGAACATCGTCTTCGGTGACAAAGCCAGCTGGGACAGCTCCAGCAGGATAGTCCAGAATATTATACAGGAAAGTGTAGATAATGGATGGAGATATATATACTTGTGAGGCATCTTCTGGTGGTGCAGGATAAGGAAATACAGGACATATTAACGCATCCAGTGGGCCTGCATTATTCCAAGCTTTTGCAAATTCGTATCGGTAAGCTTTGATTTCAGAAATTAAATTAACTGCTGCCTGACCACTGCCAAGTTTCTGGAATGCACCTGATGGGCAGACCGGTTTACCAATGAAATGTTTAGAAATAAACCCGACAATAGGTTTCAAAATGTCTGGGATTCTAGTAACAGTACTGATAAGTTTAATATGCGGACTAAGTGGTTCCCCCCGTAGATGACTTCGAAGTTCCTGACCACCATCTGCAAACAAGGCATGCAAACCAAGTATAAAGGCTTTATAAGGATCAGGAACTGTGAACTTTACAAGTCGATGTCCAGCACTTTCTAATGCTTTGGCTGCTTTTTCTACAACTTGCTGATTTACGTCCAAGACTTGAATGAGATTTGGGTCGTCGAAGTTAAGATAATAACCGATCACCAACTGCTTTCTGTTCTTCCCTTCATAAGACACTTGGTCAAAGCTCATCGGTATAACATACGGATCTAAATCAAACATTGTAGGGCACAATAACGCACGCATCACACAAGCTAAATCGTCCACCTTTCTAGCCATAGGTCCTAGGCAAGGCGATAAATACAATACTGATTTCTTGGCAGCCGATACAAAACCTAATAGACTCAGTCTCCCAGAAGTTGGTTTCAAGCCAGCTAAATTACAAAATGCACAGGGTATTCGGATACTACCGGCGATATCTCCACCTATACCTACAGGAGAACCATGCTGTGCCAATAATACAGCTTCACCCGAAGAACTCCCACCCGGCAACCTGGATTTATTGAATGGATTTTTTGCATCATTATAAATACTGTGAAAGCTATCCAGTGTGCGACATAACTGAGTTGTGACGGTGGTCACAAAAGGAATTGAACCAACACTTCTCAGTACCTTGATGAGTACACAATCCTCATCTATAGGCTGACTACATCGTTTTATGATACCCATAGTGACATCATAGCCACGTATCGCGATCCCTTCTTTTATGCTGATAGGGATTCCGTATAATCCGGACTGTTCGTCGATATTCATTGGGGATTTCGTCAAGTTGGCAGCGTACTCTTCTGCTTCTAAAATGAACTCAGCAATGCCTGAATTATTATTATCCTGCAATTGTAATGCTCTGAACTGAAATGCATGTAGAACATCCACGGGGGTCACTCTCTTCTTTTTGATTTGTTCACAAAGATAGGATAAATTCTCACTACAAATAGCCATAGGTATAGACGAGTGAGTTAATTTGGACAAAAGTTTCCTCATTTTCTCCGTGTTATCAGCAATACGTATCTGCTTTGATTTTAACAGTTTCTGATTCTGATATGTACGGATACAAGTTATTATTTTCCATGATATCAATCCAAGACTCCATGCCACTAGTAAATGTCTAACTGGGTGTCGCATAAGTGAGATGAAATACTCTTTGGATACTATGAGCACAGAATCAACTCCTGAATTTGCCATCTGCAAAACAATGAAAAAATTTCGAAATTATAAACTGGATCTATATCAGCGCTAATTTAGCGTTCTTTAACAATACTTATCATTTATTTTAAATATCCCTTGATAAAGGGATGATTATATGTTTAGCAAGATAGAAAATCAACATAAGTTAGACACGGAGTTTGATCGCTACGGTCATTTAGGTTTTTAGTATTTGCTGTAGTTTTTATCAAGCCACTGGTTAACTTAGTGTTGTGAAAGAGTTGATACAACCATTAGATCTCTACGTCTTAAGATCGATTTAGCAAGGGATTCGCATTTTGTGGTAAGAAGTGGCAAACATATGAAAGAATATAAGTGCACTCACAGATTATATATATATATACATATAACATATAACATATTAATAATTCTGCAAAATTATTGATCTGAATGAACTCCAGTAGTGAGCAAAAATTTGCACATTCCAATCCCTAAGAAGTCTTAGAAATGTAGTAGAAATTTTGGGGTTTTCCCCAGTGTCATGTGAAAATCTGCAGTTTTTCTCCAAACGAGGGAAAAATTTAGGTTCCGTAGTCTTGTTCCCAGAAAGTTTTTAATTGTTATTTTCCTGGATTTTCCAAAAATCGAAAAAAGTTTCCCTAGATTCGGAAGATTGGGTTGAATCAAAATCTTGTCACATAGTTAGTTGTGACAAAATTTTAGTACTATTGTATCAAACTAATAGTTTACTTGCTTTGGTTTTAAGAATTACTACAGACGCTGTTGAAATTACAAGTACTGGGTTAGAACCAGACTGTCAAAAAGTAACCTCGTAGGTCGTAGCAAAATATATAAACCACAGCTTTGTTGCTACACGACCTGTCTGAACTTAAAATGACCTTGAGAGAGTACAATCAACTGGATAGTACCAACAAACCTAAAAGGAATTACTTAGTGATGAAATACAATCCAAGAAAAATAGGAATATTATGGGCGAAATCAGTATGTTAGTTCAAAATTATAAGAAACTAGAAAATTGATTGTGAATGTAAATGGAAAACTTTGCTATGAATTTTATTTCTATCGTTTAGAGCTATTTTCACATGTCTTATAATAATTCATAACATGAGCGCATCCAAAGTCATCAAACAAAAATTTCGAGAAAACGTGGGTTTTGGAGCCTGAAGTAAAATCTCTAATGGAAATTATCAAGTCGCTGCTTGATAAACATAAATTTCTGGGTAATGGTTGGATTCGCACAAACTGACATTGAAATATATGCGCAATGCAAATTCACTGAGATGAACTATGAGTTGCTCGATCATCCATTATTATCCTATCCTTTTTGGGTAGGTCACGTACAGATTCGTTCGAAATATAATATTTGATTGCGTTATAACACCGAGCGTTTCCTATCCTAGAAGAATCGTTCAATACACAATTCCAGTCGATGAAACCAACACAATAAAAAATGAAATAAATCAATGTGACCTTCGCCGAGAACAAAACAACACGATTGAAGTTCCAGAGGAAGCATAGAAACTCAGTGAGGGCGTGAGGAAAATAATAGTTCCTTACTTGCACCTGTTACTCCTCATGGAGGAGCATAGGCCGTCTACAAGCACTCTACATCCAACCCCGTTCTTCGCAATACTTTACATCTCTTTCCAGTTGTTATTCATCCTTTCCATATCTGCTTCTATTTCCCGACGTAATGTATTCTTTGGCCTTCCTCTTTTCCGCTTCCATCCAGGATTCCAAGTTAGCGCTTTTGTCGTGATGCAGTTTGGTGATTTGCTAAATTTATGTCCTGTCCATTTCCATCGTCTTTTCCTAATTTCTTCTTCAGCTGGAAGCTGGTTTGTTCTCTCCCTCAGAAGGCTGTTGCTGATGGTATCCGATCAACAAATCTGGAGTATCTTGCGTAGACAACTGTATGTAAATATTTGCACCTTCTTGATGATGGCTGTGGTTTCAGCTCCGTACAGTTGAACCGCCTGGACGTTCGTATTGCAGATTGTGAATTTGATATTGGTTGAAAGTTGTTTTGAGTTCCATATGTTCTTCAACTTAAGTAATGCGGCCCTTGCTTGCCAATCCTCGCCTTTTCGTCTGCATCCGATCCTCCTTATTTATCGATGGTGCTTCCCAGATACGTGAATGATTCTACTTCTACCAGAGTTACGCCATCAAGTGCGATTGGGTTGGCATACTCGGCATTGTATTTGAAGACCTTGGTCTACCCCTTGTGTATGTTGAGGCCTACTGTTGCCGAGGCTGCTGCTACAATAGTTGTCCTCATCTACCTTTGTTCGTGTGTATGGGATTGGGGCGAGATCATCTGCGAAGTTCTAAACTGTACACTGTATTCCGTGCTTTACTTCAGATGTCGAGGTCTTCATAATTCAGCCGACCACCAGAAGAGAGAGGAAGGGGGAGAGTAGACAGCCGTCGTATGAGTTCCGGATAATGTTGAAAATCTTCCCAGAAACTCCAAAGTGTCGAAGACGTTTCCATAATGTTCTCCTGTCTACACTGCCAAACGCCTCATAATCACTGAAGTTGACGCATATCGTTGACTGTCATTCAACTGATTGTTCGACGACAATCCGGAGTGTCGCAATTTGTCTTGTGCTCGACAGATCCTCACGGAATGCAGCCTGTCGATCTCCAAGTTTCGTCTTTTGTCCGGTTCGGCGACACTCTGTTGAAGACTTACTCTGGTACTGAAAGCAGTGTGATTCCTCTGTGGTTCTCACATTTGCTCAGATCTCCTTCCTTTGGAATCCTTATTAGGTGTCCTTCATTTCAGTCACACAGCACTTGTTGTAACGACCGAACTGCCAATATTTGGTTTGAACGAGGAACTAACGAACCAAAACTTATACAATTAGACAAGACTACGTTCTTCTTAATAGCGTATAAAGCGTTTCTGAGCTACTCGTGTTAAATTATATCAAAACACAAACTCTGTGCTCAAGTTAAACGGTTCTTATCTAGGAAATATAACAAATTATATCAAAAATACAAAATACCTCAAACGGTACAGCCTGTGCTATGCAGTCAACAATTTCTATAACACAAAATAGCGTACTAAACAACAAAAGAAGCAGTTAATACAAAAGATTTTAATACCTGGGAATCAATAATATGAGTCCCAACAACGTGGGGTCAGACATCTATCCGCAGGGATTCCAGCAATCCTCAAAAGCAGAAAGTCAAAAGGTTAACAGCCGCACACTGAACAACGCAGTGACTTTGAGCTTAGTCAAACACGACCTTACTGTCAATTGTCCGGCAACATGCAAAAGAAAATTATGTAACAAAAGATGGGTCTTTAATCAAAATCACATCTTCCATTGTCCTTCGGAATTTTTATTGATGCATATATGATATATCTGGTTTTCTGTGATGTGATCCGGTGAGATACATCTAGCTTTGTGTAGGAAATATTGTGCCGCCCATGACCAATTTGTTGAATGCACATAGATTTGAAAATCTTTCCTCACTTCGTTTCTCCCTCCTGGTTCATGCCTTCCCATGTGTCTCCATATCCCGTGTTGTCTATTACGACTTTGATGTTTAGACCTCCCATCGGAATGGTGAGGTCCTTTCTTGAGCACCTCTCTATGACTGATTGCAGCCGCTCATAAAGTTGATCTTTAGTGTCTTCGTTGCTATCACTGGTGGGTGCACAACATTGGATAATATTCATTGTGATCCCCTCATTCTTTGTTTTAATGATGCTTTGATGATTTCCGATCCGTGAAATTCTTATCTTATATGTACACTTCGTGCTTCTTTGGACACCATCAGAACGACGCCTTGAGTGTATCGAGCATTTTCCTCTTCGTAGCCGGAGTACAGCAGCATCTTTTCCGTATCCTGCATTTGATATTCAGCTTGGGTCCAATGGGTTTCGCTGGTTCCCAGTACTGCTAATTTGCACCTCGTCATTTCCGTTGCCATTTGACTGACTTGTACGGTCTTTCACATTGTCCGGACGTTCAATGTACCTATAAAAATTTTTGCTCTGGTTGCTAGAAGTGGCGTCGGCCTCGTCACATCCAAAGGAACTTGGATTTTGCTATGAGGCGTCATAGTTCTTCTAAATGGAGACTTTCTAACTATCGGGGCAGAGTCTAAATGGTTTAGATTATTTTTCCTGGTTAGCGTTTTTTAGTGGGGTCGCTAACCTCATGACCAACACCCCTCCTTTACTAGGTTTTGGGAACGGTAGTGTCTTTAGAAGAGACACAAGTAGAGTTAAGGGAAACAATAGCCAAAAAAAATTACAAACGCTGCCAGCTCAAATGGAGTAAAAAAACCAACAGAATGTACATGCGAAGGAATCAGTATGAATAAATTACAAGTGTATACATGGAGGGCTTTTCACACAGAAAACCTCCAAAATAGATCTTATATTGGGAATGTTAAGTGTAGCATTAGGATCACAGAGGCTATTAGAAATTAAAATGGCGACAAAGTGGGTATCGGTTATTTACTCACAGCGATAGATGTTGAGTGGCCATGCGTTAAACTTAGCTTTGATTAGGTTAACTTCACCGATCAAATTGGGTCATGTAGAAGTTCAAGGAAGAATCGAGTTTAGGAAGGATTTGACTTGACCGGATATCTATTGATAAACTATTACAGAAGCTTGTGTAGCGCATGATAACAGAGAAACTTGACCTTAATTTGGTTGATGTTTTAGTTACCTTCTGTACAAACTGCTAATTCAGGAGGTTATAATTACCGTCTTTGGGAAGATTTAAAGTACTACAATAAATATAGTTTGGTTTTCTAGGGTTTCAAAAATTTGGGTAAGGTTAAGCATAATTCGACTTCTATTCTTCTCATCTATCTTTATAAGATAGATCTTGTTTGAGAAGTCTTGTAAATTGGTATTGTAATTTCTCAATGTTCTGTCGGTCTAGGAAGAGCTTGCGACTGCATATAATTGGGAAGTATTCAAGCAGAGGTTAAACATATACCCTATATAAAAATCATTTTGGATACCTTTAAATGAAAACTAAACCAAAAATCAGGAATGAAATAGTTTAAAGATATATTTGGAAAGCTACCTATATGTTGAGAAGCTTCTAGGCTAAGCCGACACGGCACGCCTAGTCGTGGTCTGTTGTGGAGGCGTGACCAAGCGCCTTCAGCTAGGCTAGCCTATTAAAACCAGTATGGTCGGCATCAATGTCGAAGACCTACAGAACTGTTTATTTTGAGGATTTATTTACCGCAACACGTCCTTCACAGCTTACCTTTCAGAGGTGAAATATACAAGACAGCAGGATAATCTCATTACAATACAAAAATATCAAAACCATGTGAAAAAGTGTTACCAACTTCCGAATTTTCACCTTTCTTTCCCAGATAATATGAAACTGACCATAAGGTAACACACGTCACTTTACAAATGTCATTTGTTATCTTATGTATCGGATTAAATAACCATAATTATAACACGAATACTTTAATGACCCGTGGATCTGACTCCAATTAGATCGTATGAATGTTCGTTATCGCCTATCCTCGTATATTATCACCGACTTAAATCGCGTTAGTCAATAACGGAATTAAATAAGTCGAATAACCAGAAGTGACTTTCGAATACATATATCTTGTATATGAAGCGAGTGGAATCGAACAAAGCAAAACGACGCGCAGTGGAGATGGCTGGTAAGTCAACTCCCATTTAACCAAGCGTTAATCAATATTTATTGTTACACAAAAGTAAGTTACAGACATGTGATGAGTAATGGGATAAGAAATGTACACATACCTGCGCGCTCATATAACAACAGTCAAGATTGATAAGCGAATAAATAACAAGGTCAGAATGTGACTCCAGCAGAATGAATAGAATGGGCTGTCCGAAAGCTAAAATAAGGTATATGGGCTTAAAATAATAACAGACACTACAACATTCAAACACTAAGATCGATGTAACTGCTAAGTAATATTATAAAGGTTGATATCCTTCTTTACATGCAGCCCGTTGATTCCGCATCTAGTGAAATAACTTAAGTTTGTCCATCAAATATGCATTTACAGAAAGTGTAAAAAACTAAACTCTCAATTTGAAGTGAATACCCCTTCCACTAAGTGTAGGTCTCATGTGGCTAATGACAATTAAGTACAGCCAGATTGTTTTCTACAGTGTTTATGATATTTAACTATAAAAAATATTTTTCTGTGACACTGGACTTCATTCAAAAAAAGTTAGAATTTCCAAATTATTCAAGAAAACATTTATTTATTCAAGTTGTGTTAAATTATCCAATAACTTTGAAGTGTTGATATTGAAATAGTTTACTGAACCTAAGGAGCAAAAGAAATATAAGGTGAATAATACAGCAGAACGCTGCAGATGGAAAGATAAAGACTTATTGACATTCAACGCAGTTTTGCACTATCGAAGAGGTATCAAATGGGACAATATGATGTTTCGAATTATTTGAATTATAGTACGAACTAAGAGTCCCAGAAATAACGTAACTAAATCAAGAAGTACTAAAGAAGCACGAACGCATGTATTGTGTTTAGAATTCGAAATCAAGTACTCAACAAGTACCAAGAAATCATCAGTTCATTCAAACACCACAGACAACCCGGCAGGTTATGATAAAATACATACCAGATCAGCACACACACTTATAGAAGATCCACTTGTCACATGTTTGCACCAAAACCGAAACTTATAGGACGTGTATATCAATCCTAAGTTCTGCAGTAACTGCGCATGCGTGATAAACTATTAGAGAAGTGGTTGTTTCTATGCAAGTTGATTCTCACTCACTAACGTGTGACCTATTAACCTAATGGGCAGCCATTTTATTTACAGGTACAC
Source organism: Schistosoma haematobium (assembly GCF_000699445.3). Classification (NCBI taxonomy): domain Eukaryota; kingdom Metazoa; phylum Platyhelminthes; class Trematoda; order Strigeidida; family Schistosomatidae; genus Schistosoma; species Schistosoma haematobium. The sequence goes on along the minus strand of NC_067197.1, from coordinate 19,842,095 downwards.
AAGGTAAGGATATCCAGAGAGTCAAATCTTAGCTCATTTATTTCTTAATAGTTCCGTATATCATATTGTGTACCAAAGTGACTTAACTGAAGACAATATTCGTCGTCAGTGGAAGTAAAATGATTACAGGTGTATTGATATATAAATAACATGTATTTAATAATAATCTCGATTCGATGTTATTGAAACTTATAATTATTAATCCAATGAGCCTTCTTGTTTTGGATACCTAAAATGAAATGTAATCGAAAAAGTTCAAACCGTTGCTATACCTCAAACCCAAGTCATGAACAATGTTGAGAAGTTTCAGTTTGTGTTTGTGTATAACCAGATTTAGGTTAAGTCAATGTAAATAAACTCGTTCCTGTCAACATTCAGCGACAGATTCTATGACACTGTTCATTCATATAACTTGTTTATATCTTCGGCTGGAGACGAAAATACATAAACGAATTTTAAATCATCGTCAAAGGGGGAAGGTTAACCGCTTTAAAAGAGTAAGCACATGTCATTGATGAAAAGGAGAAAAATATACCTTCACTCTACCTCTTCTTGCTTGTGATCTTGGTCTAAACCATGCTGTACTTTGTGTTGGTCAACTTACTAATACCGCTACAAGTAACTATCAAAGACTCTATACGTTACAATATTTCGGAATGCCAGTCAAATTTACGTTCACCTTCTATCATTTTAAACTTTTGGTTTTGTTGCCTTTGGAATCATTGTGTGGAATTGTCAAATTCTGCGTATCTATGACCTCTGAATTTACATTTAACTTGTAGTGTGGCGTGAAGTCGCGGGTGACTATGATCACCACTACAGGAAGACTACGTGCCAGTTAACCGATAAGATCCCCCGTTGGCCAAATATCAGAAGGCAGTTGATGGTTGTAGTCGAGATGTATTTGTTGGCGATCTCGTGGTATCGAAAGGATACCGAGATCGTGCCAAAGGAGTACAAGTGTGGTTACTGAGCGTAACCGAATTCGTGCAAGGTCACAATCAGTGGAAGGACGAATGTCTTTAGTGCAGTTAAACAAACAAGCACGGTAAAACAATCCCTGGTACTATTGATTATAATGATAATAATAATAATAATAATGACAGTTTCCATTAAACAAATCGCGTTCTCTTGATAAAAGTAGGTCACTACAAGTTAATTCCCATATGGGAGTTGAAGTATTCCATGATTTTCGGCAAACACAAAACCTGGAACTCAAGTTAACTTAATGTGAACATAACGCAATTATAATAATTATGCATTATGTACGATAAACCTACCATCCTTCACTTCGCGGTATGGATAGAGCGTTAAATGTTTCTAAACCACGTTCTGTGTTAAATAAAATCTGGTAAGGAAAATAAATGCATGAGAAGATTGCGTGCTATAACGCACGCTTTCTATGTATGTTAACTGTAACATTTCAAAGCTAGTTTTGATTCTTATCCTACCAACGCGAGCATCTGTAGCAACAACCATATCAAAGCACAACCCATATTCCCCTAAATTTTGTAAAAATTGACATGCATCTGAACATTTCGTTTCATGTCGTATTGAGTAACATCCATTCGTTTCTATTGCTTTCAAGTCATTGACTTAACTTTACCGATATTGTGGGAACTTTCAATTTCTTCTGTGCCGTTTTTCTGTCATGAATAAATATATGAACACATTTAAGAGGGTGATATAATCTTGTTGTTCCTAGTGCTTTCATAATTAACATAATCAGAAGCATCATCAAGTACTTCAGAATATAGCTAATGATTAGAAGAATGGTTCTATCAGTCAAGAAACAATATCCTATCGAAAGAAAAAGGATGGGTCAATTCAGTATGCTTCAAAAGTGAGCAGTCATCTAGAAAATAAAATTATACAGAAAATGAAAAATGTATAAAGTCAATTACGGGTTATCAATAACAGAAGTTTCATACACATAGTTCCCTTTATTATCTTGAAGAGAGCAAAAACAAAGATAATACGAACTCATTTTTTTCTCCGGATTCTCATCAGCTGCTTGCAACCTATGGTACTTTAAAGTCAAAATTATTATAGATAATGTCACTTATAAATACTAAGGTGATTAAAGATAAGCATCATAGAACAAACAAACATTAGATGATTGTGTAATGAAGTAACTGAAAGCAAACTAATGGTGATGAAGAAAGACATGAGTCGAAGTCAGCCAATACGGATGAAAATTATGAATTAGAGAAATCGACAGTGATGTAATCAAAACTTGAGAAAGAGTTGAATCAATGAATTATGCACTATAAATCATGTAATGTTACCAGGATAAAGGAAGATTTATTACTGTTTCTTTTCGAACTCACAGGTCTGATTTTAGACGTTTGCCCGCCATGGCTTTGGCAAATCTCAGACGTTTTGAATTTGATACATGAAAGTAAACTTATAACGTCATAAGACGTTACCTTTTCTATATGGGACAGAATCCGTTTATCTTTAATACCAGGTCATAATTTAAAATATCTACATAAAAGTTCAACAGAAATATTGCGTATATGTAACGGGAACATTACCTCTTTAGTAAGACGTGATTTCGCAACGCCAATTACTGGCTCATCAGCTCCGATGGGCGAAACAATAATGCTAAAATTAGCTTTCTCATTAAACAACTCAATTACACTACATTCTTGCCCTTTACTCGATGTTGGCCTAATGTTTAAAAATTAATCAAAGGTTATCTACTAAAACAGACTATAAGAGCTCCATATTCAGGAAACAAAGGTACATGTAATTCGACGAGACTTTATCAATGAATATCAGTTTGATCTGCTTCTATTTCTGAGTCGAATTCAGTTGGAGGTTTAAAATTACATTTGTGATGTGTACTACGTATTCGGACAGACACAGGCAGTATATAGCAGGAATTGGAAGTAGAATACTCACCAACAGGAAAGTATAGTAAAGAGAATAAACAGAAAAACGAAGAGCAATCAGAATAAAAACAGGATTGAGAGAATGATAGTGTAAAAGACAACTGAAGGAAAATATGTAAATGATGTATTTGATAAATAATTTAAGCATTTTGCCAACTCCCTGTGTAATCTTACATAAGACGATATATTAGTTATCCGTACCCGAGTTGTCGATCGTTACACTATCATCAGATAATTAAAAATTTAGTTTAACATCATGGGCATTATTGGCATTCTCTAATTTAAGTAGTTCTTTATCAACAACATGGTTTAAGCTAGATTTGCTTTCGGACAAAGATTACACTTTAAGTACTTCAACTATTATTCGTTAAAAATCTAACTTAGCTTCCTATTTTCCTTTGAAATAATCTTAGTTGGACTTTTGAAACTGTTTACAACAGATGAATCAATAACTAATAGATTACCTCTATCACTAGGCTTTTTCTGTTTAGAAATAATTATACCTTGTATAAAATTTTTTAGAGTACATGTCTAGTTTACCGTAATCTGTGGTACGGTTAGTTATGACTGAAAATTTATTTGCTTGCGGGTTAACAGAGACTTTGTCACCTATTCACTAAAATGATTGCAAGTTTACAATACATACTGATTATTGGTAAGTAATATAATTTAATTTACACAAAACATCAGGTACAAGTGGAGGCCATGATTCAATTAGCCTTAATTTAGACTAATCCCATTTATAAATCATTAGAATATAACGAGAAAAGCAAGATTAACTAAAAAGATATGATGCATTTGCCAAATAAAATTCAAACAAGTAATCATATATGATTTCTTCAACGTACTATCTTTTAAGTCAGGTAGGCCAATCAAATGAAACAAAAGAAAGTAAAAGAATGGATGATAAGCATATTCAGTGTGACAATGAGTTATGTTCTTTGATTTTTAAGTTATGATAACTTCTTAAATAAAAAAAGAAGAGAATAGTTGCAAGAAGTGAACTTTAGACTAGTTTTATAAATTGTTGACAAACGGTTTTAACTCCGCCTGTAGCTCTTATAGGGTTGCTGCCGGTCCCAAGCCCGGGTAAAGGAGGAGGGTTGGGCATGGGGTTAGCGTCCCCATCCCGTAGAAAACTAACTCGCTAAAAAAACGCTTACCAGAAAAAATAATCCAAACCATTTTAACTCTGCCCTGGGAGTTAGAAGGTCTTCATTTAGAAGAATTATGACGCTTCATGGTGAAAGCCGAGTTCCTTCGGAAACCACGAGGCCGATGCCCCTTCTAACAACCAGAGCAAAAATTTTTATAGGTACATGGAACGTTCGAACAATGTGGGAAACCGGGAAGACCAGTCAAATATCAATGGAAATGAGGAGATACAACTTAGCAGTACTGGGAATCAGTGAAACCCACTGGACCCAAGCAAGACAGAAAAGGCTAGCTACGGGAGAGATGCTGCTATACTCCGGTCACGAAGAGGACAATGCTCCACACACTTAGGGAGTTGCTCTTATGCTGTCCAAAGTAGCACGAAATGCACTTGTAGGATGGGAATCTCACGGATCCAGAATCATCAAAGCATCATTCAAAACAAAGAAGGAGGGGATCTTAATGAATATTATCCAATGTTATGCACCCACCAATGATAGCAACGACGAAATTAAAGATCAGTTCTACGAGCGGCTGCAGTCAATCATTGAGAAATGCCCAAGAAAGGACCTAACTATTCTGATGGGAGATCTAAATGCCAAAGTCGGAATAGACAACACTGGATATGAAGATATTATGGGACGACATGGACTGGGAGAAAGAAACGAAAATGGAGAAAGATTTGCAAATCTATGTGCATTCAACAAATTGGTCATAGGAGGCACAATATTTCCACACAAGCGTATACACAAGGCTACATGGATCTCACCGGACCACACTACAGAGAACCAAATAGATCATATTTGCATCAACAAAAAATTCCGAAGGACAATGGAAGATGTGAGAACCAGGAGAGGTGCTGACGTAGCTTCAGATCACCACCTAGTTGTAGCCAATTTAAAACTGAGGCTAAAAAAGAACTGGACAAGTGGACAAACAGCAATACAAAGGTTCAATACAGCCTTCCTTCGAGATACTGACAAACTCAATGAATTCAAGATAGCTCTCAACAACAGATTCCAAGCCTTTCAAGATCTACTGAAGGAAGAAGAAACTACCATGGAGGACAACTGGAAAGGCATCAAAGAAACATTGACTTCAACGTGTCAAGAGGTTCTGGGCCTAAAGAAACACCATCATAAGGAATGGATCTCTATAGAAACACTGGACAAGATCAAAGAAAGGAAGAACAAGAAGGCAGTAATAAACAACAGCCGAACACGAGCAGAGAAAGTCCAAGCACAAGCTGAATACACAGAAGCAAACAAACAAGTGAAGAGGAGCATTAGAGCCGACAAGAAGAAATACGTTGAAGAACTAGCAACGACGGCAGAAAAAGCTGCTAGAGAAGGAAATATGAAACAGCTTCACGATACAACGAAGAAACTAGCAGGGAAATACAGTAAACCAGAAAGGCCGGTCAAAGACAAAGAAGGCAGGAAAATCACCGAAATTCAACAACAGCGTAACAGATGGGTAGAATACTTCGAGGAACTCCTGAATAGGCCGGCTCCAATGAATCCACCGGACATCGAAGCAGCACACATAGATCTTCCTATAGATGTCAATCCACCAACTACGGAAGAAATTAGAATGGCCGTCAGACAAATCAAGAACGGGAAAGCAGCAGGACCCGACAACATACCAGCTGAAGCACTGAAATCAGACATCGAAGCAACCACAAGCATGCTTTATCTTCTATTCAAAAAGATTTGGGAGGAGGAACAAGTGCCGATGGACTGGAAAGAAGGACACCTCGTAAAGATTCCAAAGAAAGGAGATCTGAGCAAATGAGAAAACTACAGAGGCATTACACTACTGTCAGTATCAGGGAAAGTCTTTAACAGAGTGTTGCTGAACCGGATGAAAGAAGCAGTAGACGCCCAACTTCGAGATCAACAAGCTGGATTCCGTAAGGATCGGTCGTGCGCAGACCAAATTGCAACACTACGGATCATCGTCGAACAATCAGTTGAGTGGAACTCATCACTATACATCAACTTCATTGATTATGAAAAGGCATTCGACAGTGTAGATAGGAGGACATTATGGAAACTTCTTCGACACTACGGAGTTCTTGAGAAGATTGTCAATACTATCCGGAACTCATACGACGGACTACAGTGCAAAGTAGTGCATGGAGGACAGCTGACAGATGCATTCCAAGTAAGGACCGGAGTCAGACAAGGCTGTTTACTCTCTCCCTTCCTCTTTCTTCTGGTGATCGACTGGATTATGAAGACCTCAACATCTGAAGGAAAACACGGAATACAATGGACAGCTCAGAACCAATTAGACGATTTGGACTTCGCAGACGACCTAGCCCTCCTATCACGTACACACGAACAGATGCAGATGAAGACAGCCAGTGTAGCAGCAGTCTCTGCATCAGTAGGCCTCAGCATGCACAAAGGGAAAACTAAGGTCCTCAAATTCAAAGCGGAGAACAGCAATCCAATCACACTTGATGGCGAAACTCTGGAAGATGTAGAGTCCTTCACATACCTGGGAAGCATCATCGATGAACAAGGAGGATCCGATGCAGACGTAAAGGCGAGGATCGGCAAAGCAAGGGCTGCATTCCTACAATTGAAGAACATATGGAACTCAAAACAACTTTCAACCAATATCAAAGTGAGAATCTTCAATACGAATGTCAAGACAGTTCTACTGTACGGAGATGAAACTTGGAGAACTACTACAACCATCATCAAGAAGGTGCAAGTATTTATATATAGTTGTCTACGCAAGATACTCCAGATTTGTTGGTCGGATACCTTCAGCAACAGCCTTCTGTGGGATATAACAAACCAGCTTCCAGCTGAAGAAGAAATTAGGACAAGACGATGGGAATGAATAGGACATACATTACGCAAATCGTCAAACTGCACCACGAGGCAAGCCCTAACTTGGAATCCTGAAGGGAAGCGAAAAAGAGGAAGGCCAAAGAACACATTGCGTCGGATAATAGAAGCAGATATGAAAACGATGAATTACAACTGGACGGAGCTAGAAAGGATTGCCCAGGACAGGGTTGGATGGAGAATGCTGGTTAGCGGCCTATGCTCCTTCACGAGGAGTAACAGGCGTAAGTAAGTAAGACAAACGGTTTAAAATGTATTGGGAAATTTCCCGATTTGATGTGGCTCCAAAATGGTGTCATTCAGTAGTACTTAGCAACACTCAATAACCCAGATACTACTAGTATATCTACAGTCTGTTAATATAAAGTAAGTACACGAAGGTTTATTGGAAAGTATATTTTACATAACTGACAAAACTGGTAAGAATAACTACACTATCAAAACAGTGTATCATTAAGAGCAAGAAGGAAGTGCATTATCATTCAACTGATAGACTAAAAAAAGTACACATTCTTCATGATACCAAGTATTCAAACACCTGTAGAAGAATGCTCCTACATATACCCGTTCAACATTGTACTTCTCCATTTTTCTAATATCATCGGGGCAAAGTTGTTTTGGAGATTTGATGACGCTTGTTAGTTTGCTTCGATTCAGAGTAATTTGTACTGCACCTATGAATAACCAACCTATGTAGTACGCAAAAATAAAGCAGTTTGCAGAAAGAAGATTTAAAACAGATTCTTTATCCAATCAACGATAGACTCTCTTATCCTATGTTTTTCAGCTCCAACTGGAACCTTGCTAACAATATTAACCATAGTTCCAAATCAAGTTATAACAGTGTTTAGTATCCAGGTTATTTTCGCTATTCTCCCATATGACAAAGATTTAAGCATCGCTGTTATGGATAAAACCGATCATAAAGAAAATGTTTTACCGTTCACGCTGTTTGAAGTTAATTAAAATGATGGTAGAAAACTCGACTAGAAAATAACCTTCATTCTCTAACAATTCCTTAAAATGGACGGTACTGAGAAAGACGAGTCTAACGCTTGGACGAACAATGATTCTAAACTTCATATATAATACATGTAATATTAAAAATCCATAGACCCAATATCACCCATTAAGACAAGCAGTATCTGTGTGCTGTTCAGATACATATAAACCAGTAAAATGAGTAACAAGGTATCTAAATCCTTATAAAACAAAACATGACCAAAAAAGTTTATTTTAACTTTGATCCCGCTCTGGTAGTTGTTTGTTTATTTTCCATTCTATAGGTGATCCAAGAACTTCTCATTCCCTCCATATTGTGCCACTGTCTTCTTAAGTTTTTATTTATTATTTTTTACCATTCATTCAAATATTTATTTAGCTAACCCCATTTAGTTTTCATTCTAAGTCAATTGACGTAAGAGTATGCAATTACATTGTTCAAAATAGATGCTATAAATACACGAAATCTACGAGACTACGATATATGAAAGAACCAGATTTAAAATAACACGTCTTGGATTTTGGCGTGAAATTCACTTATCCAAAATGGCTAAATAACTCCTCCTGGAGTCCCCCCGGGGGCTACTGCCGGTCCCAAGCCCGGATAAAGGAGGGCTTGGCATGGGGGTTAGCGATCCCATCCCGTAGGAAACTAACTCGCTAAAAAAACGCTAACCAAAATGGCTAAATAGCATTTTCGGATTTCAGCCGATGTCAGTTCGTGATGAAAACCCTAACTTTTATTAATAATCCTAAAATCCGACTGTAAATCCTAATCCTAATTCCTCAAACTAATTTATAACACCCATTTAACCATAGTGAGTTGTTTTACACTCTCAAGGTCACTTAAGCATTGCTCAAAGGTCGTCCATAAACTATAGTCTCACCACCAAATCTTCCAGATTAACTCTACCTCGTTACATTTTAAATATTTTCTTGAATTATTTAGTAATCGTTCCTCAACGTTATGTCAATATTCAAATACTGCACTCGAAGTTTTAGCCTCTTGTTTACAAATTTCTTAAACCAATGAAAATACGATCATGAATAATATTCATCAAGATTTAGGTTAAACGAAATAAGGTTCACTATATTGGGTGTAAATTTCTTGTGAATGTCAAATATTAAATAAAAATTGTCACCTAGTAAGCTTCCATGAAACACCTTTTGGCTATGAACGAATGAGAGCTTAACATTATGTGACTCCATATATTCTTGTTTTCTTAAAAACACGATCTATTACGGCTTTAGAATATCATGTCAGACACTTGACGTTCTTTGAAAACTGAATGATGAGCATGAAAACTGTGATCACTTTACTTAACCAATATTGTTGACAATAAAATACAGATGAGTCAAATTAACCATTGAGTTATAACGCAAACTAACCATCTTTAATTCCCAGTTCTAGCTAGATTAGATTCCTTTACTTATTTTCTTTCGCTACTAAAAAGATATATTAATATACATATACGTCCGGCTGTTGCTCAAAACAACTCATTTCTATCGAAAATCAGGCCTATATTTTTGTCACCGAGGTAGATCACCATCAGTGGATTGGATATTATACATATATAGCACTTCCACATAACACAATAATTGAAACACTCATTAACCAAAAAGATGCAGTTGAAATGAGGGCTTCTAGGAATGATTTGAACAATTGAAAGCAAGATGTGACACAAGTATTATGATAAACAAGAATATATTGAAGGAGATAAGATTAAAGTTATAGGATGCCTAGTTCAAATCACATTAGTGTAATAAAGAATACTGAGTATGATTCTCTGCTTAACAATTACTGTAACTAACTAGTACTTAAAAGAAATGAAAATTGCACATAAATTGCTATTTTTTAGTTAATAATGAATTAACATTTCGATTTTAACTAATATTTGCTACTGTTCCAACGAATCTGTTTAAAATACTGCATGAACAAAAATGAAACAATATCTAGAAATTTTTATATTTCGATGAAAGAAGTAGGTAGATTTCAAAATTCGAAAGCCGAATTCAGTTTTTTTCATATTAAAATATTATACTTCTGTGTAGATTAAACGGTAATGAATATTTTACAGCAACGCGATAATATATGGTCAAGCTAAGTCAACTGAAGAAATAAGGTTTAGAATAACGGTTCTAATTATTCTGTGTTCTTGATGTCTCCAGTTCTTTCATAACATATAGCACACGCTCTTCTTGCCATGGTTTACCAATAATTTGTACACCAACCGGTAAGCCTTCACTTGTTTCCTGGTACTTGAATACCTCAGAAAGAAATCGATTGCCGACTTTCTTGTATTCTTCAGCCATCACTTTTGAGTTTTGTACATCTTCCTTACTCACATATCCCATTGGGACTGTTCCAGCTGGATAATCTAACAAGTTAAACAATACTGTATAAGCAATAGCTGGCGTAACAAACATCGATTTAGCCGACTTTGGAAATGCTGGGAAGGGGAAAACTGGACAAATGATTGCATCCAAATTACAAGCTTCTTCCATAGCTCTTTGAAATTCATGTCTATACAACTCAATATCTGAGATTAAATTTAATGTTTTTGCTTCGCCCCTAGGACCGTCCAAGAAACTTGTAACCGCAGCTGGTCTACCAAAGATAATATTCAATAATTTATCTATCATAACTTTCAGCCAGTGTGGGAGACTAATTAAAAGGTAGAGAAATTTAGTGTGTTCATTTAGTGGTTCTGCAAACAAAGCCTCTTGAAGATTATATTTTGTGTCAACAGAAATCGCCTTCATACTTAATTCATAAGCCCATTTTATGTCAGGTGGATGAAACGGTAACAATATATGACCGCGTTGTCTTAGAATGTCCACTGATTCATTCACTATTCTGCGAACACTTGGAACGCTAGTAATAATTAGTGGATCCTCTAGAGTCGTATAATATCCGATTGTCAATTTCGGCTTATCTGTACCCGCGTAGATCATATCATTAAACAGTAATGGTGGCACATATGGATCCATTTGAAACATTTTCGTTGTTAAAAGTGTACGCATTAATTTAGCTAGATCATCCACTCGTCTACCCATCGGTCCAACACTTACTCTCAATAATACTGACTTTTTATGAGCGATCACACCCACACCTTTACTACTAATACGATTAGTTGTTGGTTTTAAGCCAGCAAGACCGCAGAACACCGAAGGAATTCGTATACTTCCAGCCAAATCTGTTCCGATTCCAACTGGAGATCCCCGTAAACTTAGAAGTACACCTTCACCACTAGAACTCCCGCCTGTTTCATGTTCTGATGAATGAGGATTAGACATATCACCAAATACTGGATTTATTCCGCTCAGAGATAGAGCTGTTTGAGAAGTTGCTGTCAGAACAAAAGGTATTGCTCCTTCATGTCTAAGTACTTCCAATATGCAACAATCTTCATGTGAAGGTTTATTACATCGTTCTATCAAACCAAATGTTACATCATATCCCTTGGTCGAACATAATTCTTTTAAACTGATAGGAATACCAACCAACGTTTGTTTACTTTTAGGTAAGCGATTAAATTTAGCAACATCAACAGCCAACTGCTCCGCTTCATCGAGAAATTCACATATTCCTGAATTTCCTGAGTCATATAATTGTAAAGCTTTAATTTGATAGGCATGTAATAAGTCAACTGATGTAAATTTGCCTTCAACTAAACGTTCTTGGATAGTATCTAAATTCAGATCTGTAACTGATAGTAAATCAATATTTGATGAGCTTTTCGTGGATGAAAGATGTTCTTTCAGATGATCCATTCCTTGAGTTATTGATTGTCTTTTACGTAATAATTTAATGCGCAATTTAGACTTTTTCTTGAAATATTTCACAACATAACCAAGAATAAATATGATGAAAATCGGTAATAAAATTAGACGAATTGCATATTTTACTATCCATGACAATAAAGTCGGAAGTAAATACCAACAGAATCGTAAACCTTGTTCCATATTTCGATTTCTAAAATATACAGAGTTTATACCATTATGAAATATTAAATTCACATCAGTTATGGTTCTTATATAAATAAATGATTATTAACTCATCGTATATAATATTGCAGTTCAGTTATGTGAACTATGAGTTTCATTTCTACAAGTACAGTTGTCTAGCACGTGACCTTGAGAGTTATTCTACGATTCAAACTTACGTATTATCATCATCTTATATATTTATATAATTAGCTTACCTATATATCTGATATTGGTAGATTATTATTATTATTATTTTAACACATAGATATTGGTACAAGGAGGCACCAAATACATATGCGCCACACAAATCTCAATCGATTTGTGTGATGGCTGTAATACTGCCCGGGTGCCCAAACCGAAGCTGGTGGTTTTCTTAGGGGGCCACTCCCCGAGCCTTCGACCTGAAGGTCTGATCCACAAGGCAGTGGAGCATCGTAAGGAGATGCAGTCCCATGGAAGCCGGTGACCAACAATTGATTCATACGCCATTTGTTCCCGCAGGATACTAGAGCCCATGTGCACCATTGGTTTGGAATCCGGTTAAAGCGCCGGACATTCGCTTTTCGTCCTCTCATTTTCGTAAACAACACCCCCGCCACGAGAAGGCAGTGAGTAGGACTTCCCTGACAGAGGCTATATACGCGTGGCCATGTGAGAGCATTTCGAGAGGGAGAGCGGAATCTCCCCACTCTCGGCCGTACCACGGCATTTGCGGGTATATTGGTAGATATGAAAAACAGATTAATAGATATACACTAAAAAAGAAAAGAACATTCTCGTAGTTATGTTTAAAGTTCCTAATATAAAACTACTTCAAACAATTCGATACATTTATAATTGACGCAAGTCAGCTTCCAATTTATCGTCATTTTAAAGTAAACACTTAGAATGAAGATCAGAGGCCTAGTGACTAAAGTATTCTGCTTTCAGTATATGTTTCACAGATTTCAACTCATTTCTTTATTCCAATTTAGGTGGCTAGTTAATATACAAGCCCCCACATGAAATACAGCTGAAAGTCGAATACAGAAAATTAAACTAGACTAGGAGTTATGAATTTTAGATTACTGGAAAATTATACGAAAAGTACTAAAACACAGTACCATAAAATTCAGTAGTTGCAAATACAAAGTAAGAAACGGTAGGATTAAATTACACGATGAAGTTATAATAAACCACCGAATAATGTGTTTGCTCTTAAGGAGACCTGGATAGGAAACATCATTAGCAGTGAAACCGTGATTTATTTAGTGTCAGATTAAATGACTGGAACTATAAGTAAATGAATAGTAAGAAAAAGTTTAACTGGATATTTGTAACTACTCGGTTTCAAGGAAACATTAGATAAGTAGGCAATTTTTACAAGTTTTGCTGCGTTCTGAAGGTTTTCACATTCCAAAAGCGAGAAAAACTAAAACGACACAAAATAATAAAATACCTTACCAACGTTTAGTGTCTAGTACCATGTCAAATCAACATGAGTTATTCTAGCTTCCAGATAGATCAGTTTACCCATTATACTCATGCTACATTCTGACCTTGTCACTTATTCACTTATTAACCCTGACTTTTTATATGAGCATGTGTGTTAATCCCTTACCCTACTCACCACATTTTTGCATTCTGTTTTTTGTCTGACTATAAGTGCCAAGTCAGGCTTGGTTAAATCGAGTTGCTTTCTCCAATCCGTTTCGCCTCGATCTGTTCTTCGCTTCGTTTCTCTGATCATCTGTCTAGATCAACGATTATATGAAATATACGTATTCGTAATACATTTTCTTATTTCACTTATTTGATTCCGTTATTCACTTAGGCGATTTAAGTCGATAATTTTATACGAGGATCGGTGTCATGTATATTTCAATAACGATCATAATACTATTTAAAAGGAGTCAGATATCGAGCCAGTAAAAATGGTGAGACAGTCGATAGCATCATCTTCCGATTTAATTTGGCATTAAAACGAAGGACCACACCAAAAACTAACTTCCTGAGTTGGTTTTCTAATTTATAGGACAACAAAAGATGTGTAATAAATAGGGATTGAAAGACCTTACGGGGAGCTGGAGTTTAGAAATAATAAGCTCAGGAAAAAACTGTAGAGTTGATTAAAAGGGCAAATAACTGTAACTTGTGTTTGGTTAATCTAGTCATCTTAAAACAAAATTCAATTAGATCAAGTCATTTGTGTGTATACAGACAAAATTAGTCATTACTTATAAAATTGAATGTCATTATTGATAGATAACTAACTCAAAATCACCAGATGTTCAATTATATGTGGTTATGATTACATGTCTACGGACATTCGGTGTTTAACTTTTAATCATGGTAACTTTTTCTATATTTTCTATACGAATGTGCTATTTAAGAAGTAAGAATAAGTTTTTGATAGCTGGTTATTTTCTTTTAAATAACTATTCATTCGACAGTCTTTTGTCGGTTATTTTCTTTTTATGCATAACCATTACTCTATTATAAAAACTCAATCAGATAATCGGTTAGATAAACATATATCTAATATTCATCCACTATAACAGTTGAGTTTACATTGTGATCGTGTAATTACCATCAATTTATAACAGCGAACAAAGACAAGTTCTAATTAAGACATAATATTACCTAGTATAAGCTGTACAAATGTGAGGCGAAAAGTCATCCTTCGTCCAAGACTTTCATGCACCTCTCTTATGATAACAAACTAATAAAATAATTAGTACAATGACTAATACAATAATCCTGGCATCCTACAACAGCCTGCTATAAATACACGTACAAATTCAACCACTCCACTGCATCGTAAACATAAGCAAAAATCATGATTTAGATATCATTACCTAGCATTTGATCGACATCACGATGGAATACTTAGATCACGTATATATATTTTCTATTTGATCTGGTTTGTTCACTTTTTCTGTTCAGACACATATTTATTAGAAGAAAGTTATCTATTCTCTGACGAAACCCCTGTGCTAAGTCACAAATTGTATTTAGAAGAATGAGTTAGGACATTATGCTGTTTTTAGTATAAGCTTCTCATTATGGATTTGTCAGGATCAAAATATTTGACTTGAATTTTTTTATTTTTGAGAGAATTGCCAACTGGGACCAGAATACTTCTATGATTTTTCTTTAGAATAAATTTGGTTAGGGTTAGTAAATAACGTGATACATACTGAATTGAAGACCCCGATTCTACACATACGAAAATAATTTGTACATATCTGTATGATGATGGGTTTTTCGATTGATTTAAAGCCTAGTTAGAGTATCTCTTCCATAATAACAATATTGCTTATCGTCCTTTACTCAGTATTTTTTGCTACTATTAACTTCGTATTGTTGCACATATTCATTCACATTTCTAAATAAATTCAAATTGAGTATTTCTAGGTTATTGTAGATTTTATTATTGTTTGAACTGAAGAACTTCATACTATGCTGACATGGAAGCTTTGAACCACCACAGTTTAATATGAACAGTTGAAACATTTGACTACGTACTCTGTCAGTATAATTAACAATACACACTATTAATAATTATATTGCATTTAATAGTACTGACATTCAGTTGACACGATTTTCAATCACTTATATTATTCTCAGAGTTACATTCCTTGATTTATCGGGTGCACTCACAACTGAAAACTGAGACAATACAAATTTTATTAGCTAGTGACTAGTTGGTTTGCATAATTTAGCTTCAATAGAAATCATCGCGTGATGAACTGATAAATAACATCTCAGACTGATACCACTGTATCAAATGGTTTTAATATACTTTAATCAATGTTGAGACCTATACAGCATAAAAATGGTTATTATACAATGATGTAACAGAAAATAAAGCCCTTTCTTAGTATACGGCAAAATCTTTTCTATCCGTGAGAAATTCGCTTGGATTAATTAGCCTTATTTATTTTTTAACACATAACGGTTAGGTAAGTTATATGGGGTATTTCCATAACTAAGAAACCTTGCCAGTTCAAATCTAAGCAATCTTTAAAATACTTACTTATGTAGATATTTCTGTAACAAAGAGTTGATAGATTACCTTGAAAGATGTTACAAATTACTTCCAATTGTTGATTTCTATATTTGAACACAACTGATTTTCAACTTGATTTTTTTTCTTTCTATGGTGAAATCCAGAACTTTTATTGGTTATTTATGAAGTCAAATCAGTGACAAGATTTTACATCAAGGTTACAGAAAATGTCCAATCAAACGTGAGACAGAAATATATGTGGAATAAAGTCGTAATGATTTTGAAAAACATAAAGGATATGGCATTGATTATAATTTATTATCACAACCCAATTAGAAAATCATTTTGACCTTGAATGGCTTTTCTCAAGTGACGTCAGTGACAGCCAATCATTGATCAGTGTTATATTGACTTGGAAATTTGACCTACTTCGATCATTGTGTATAAACAAAAACCATTTGAAGATGAGGTGATGTTACTTTTTCTGAAATGCGTTAGTTACTAAAAAAAAAGTCATACGACATCAATGTTATAAAGTTATCTAAAACTAATTATCCTATAGTGTTAACCCTATGAAAATGAGACTGAATGGGTATCCTTATTTTCTGATAATTACAAAGACATTTAATATATCAAATATGCAATGTCTGTAAATTTAGCATCATGTTCTTTTCAAGTGTTACATAGATTTCATATTTTATAAACACAACAGTGATTGCATAACGATTTATATCAAGTTTATTTGCTTATAACATTCTGTAAATTACCTATTTTTCATAATCAGATAAGTAAATATAATCATACTTCAGATAATGAAGTAATAATAATCTTTGATTTCAATATTGAACAATACTTACTTAATATTCGATAAAATATACGATCTTAGGATGCTACAATTTTCTATGGAATGGTTTTAACGAACATCAAATTTAAATGTAATCACCCATTCACTTTACAATTACATAATCTATTGTACGTTTATAAATGAAAAATATATTTGTAATATCCAAATGAGTAGGAAAATTACATTTTCTGACGTTTCGTGACTTAGTGTAAGCCTCTTCTTCAGAGAATAAATAACCAGATCGGTTACGAAATGTCAGAAAATCAAGTTTTTCTGCTCAGTGGGATATTACAAATATATTATTCATTTATAACAATATACCCAATGCTCAATTTATTCGAAATTATCAAATCAAACCTTGGTAATGATTGTAGGTTTAAATTGTACTCAAAATATTTTATCCTTTGTAATTCAAAATTAAACAGTCCACATCTGAAAGATAAGAATTTCCCTAAAGCAAAAGTTATATTCACTTATATACGTTGTTCAGTTAGTTTATTCTCATACTTTACTTACTTTGTAAATGTATATTAACTATAATGTAGATTGTCTGACTATTACATAAAAATTTTATAATAAAAAATGTGGTATTTTTAGTGGGGCCCGTAATTTTGTCCTCTTTAGATCGGACGATGTTTGTTGATGGGCTCTCCACTTTAGTGTCGCGAGATCGGACTCCAATGTGATTGTAATGATGAATGTTGTTGAAATATATATGTCGCCTATCCTCGTGTATAATCATCGACTTTAATCGGGTTAGTCAATAACGGAATTAAATAAGTCGAATAACGAGAATGGACTTTCGAATACATATATTTTGTATATAAAGCGAATGGAATAGAAAGAAGAGAAAAGAACGCAGAGTGGAGATGGCTGGTAAGCCAACACCCATTTAACCAAGCAATGATCAGTAATTATAGTTACACAAAAGTAAGTTACAGACATGTGATGAGTAATGGGATAAGAAATGTACACACACCTACGCGCTCATATAACAACAGTCAAGATTGATAAGCGAATAAATAACAAGGTCAGAATGTGACTCAAGTAGAATGAATAGAATGGGCTGTCCGAAAGCTAGAATAAGTTATATGGGCTTAAAATAATAACCGACACTACATATTAACCGAGGTAGTGTTTAAAAAAAATAAAAACAACATGATAAAGGAACAAGTAATCCATCATTTTTCATATAAGTCAAAGCTCAAATAAAATCATGGTAAAAACAAGTATCAATCTATGTGAGTTATAAAATATTAAAAGATTAAAGTATATGAAAATTCAAAGTTCAAATACTCAAATAATAAAAGAAGACATAATTTGAGGTGAAGGAAAATAATAATAAAAATCTTTATCAACCATTAGACTATGAACGAAATCATAAACTTCTTTTGAACATTAAAATGGAATCTATTATCCCAAAATCTTATACCCTATGATGTGTATAAAATAAAAGTTAAAATCTGATATGTGGACAAGAATGATAATGATTGGTTGTTTGCTTAGTCAGATGTGGAGATAGTCTGACAAGTGTTAAATGGGTTGGTTGAAGTTAGACATTAACACCGTTGGATGCCGGCTCAGTGGTCTAGTTGGTTTAGCTCCTGGCGCGAAACTTATAGGTCCTGGGTTCGAGTCTCGCGGGGTGCGGGATCGTGGATGCGCACTGCTGAGGAGTCCCATACTAGGACGAAATGGCCGTCCAGTGCTTCCAGGTTTTCCATGGTGGTCTAGCTTCAATTGACTCATGATTTCAATCTGCGAAATGTTAGATGAGTTATATATTCTCCTGTCCTTATTATTACTATTGACTGATTCTTAATCACTGTTGAATTATTGTCGGTTTTTGGTGTGGAAATATATTTACATTCTAATCAGGTTAATCATATGTTCTTGATCTGAGTTGTGTTGAAATTCTGTAGAACAGACACTGGGAAGGAATTTTATGTAGTTATTCATCTATGGTAAATTAACCTCCCATTTGTGTAAAAAAAGAACCCCAAGTGTTATAATAAAACCATGCTAATATATCAAGAAATTAATCTTGACAACTGATATTTTCATCCTTAAATTAGTAATTTTTTTTTCTATTTATTATAAAGTTTTATGCACAACAAAATTTAATCGATTAGTTAACAATGTTAACAATAATATTGCTTGTTATTCTCATCATTAGGATCATAAGCATATCTAACTCATGGTATTTACGATGATGTAAAATCAATTTTCTAAGAAATGTAAACTTTATCACGTTTTAATCAGACTTATATTAAACGCATTCAATGGTTGTCATTCTATAATACTAAACATAGATGATTTGAAAAAAGAAAAATAAAAAAGACAATTACATTGTCATATGTGTCTTGAATTAAAAACATGATTAACGTGTTTAGTTTTAATATAATCATAGTTCTATCACATCTTCATACATGAAGATGTTTTCGACCAAAATTATTTGAATTGATTGAACTAGATTAAATTTAATTAAATCATAAGAAAAATTTGAAATATACTTTGGAATGGTGGATGTGTCGCTCAATTTCGTGGACACCGTTGGATGCCGACTCAATGGTCTAGTAGTTAAGTGATCGCGCGCGAAACCAGAAGGTCCTGGGTCCGAATCTCGCAAGGGCGAGGTCGTGGATGTGCACTGCTGAGGAGTACCACAATAAAACGAAACGGCCGTCCAGTGCTTCCAGGTTTCCCATGGTGGTCTAGCTTCAACTGACTCATCATTTCAACCATTGAAATATACTTTTATAATTATTTGATTACTAAAATTAGTGGAGAAAAACATTCTAGTACGATTATTTCTTAGGATTTATTGTTAATAATCATTTACATCTATGAATAGTTTCATAGAACAATCTTATTTGTATTTCTTATGATTTAATTCATAAAAGAAAGTTTATATTAAGTAATTGATTTTGTTTAGAGAATGTGCATTTTTGGGTATTTACTTAACTAAACATTAATACTACCATAAACTATCAGTTTATTTAGGGCATACAAATCAGCTATGTCCTGAGTTGTTGGATTTCGATACGAATATGCAAGCTGCCAATATAAAAGTCTAATCGGCTACTTGAATGTCAAGACCTAAGATGAGGAGGAATCTCTATTGGCTAAAGCGAACCGAGAGATACATTTATATATATATATATATATATATATATATATATATATATATATATATATATTTGCCTTTTTAAAATCAAAGCTACATATCTAGCCTTTGTTGTAAGTCTAGTTCCTTAGAAAAGGAATCCAAATCTTGGCCATGTGCGTGCGCTTATCACTTGGTCGATACCTGATTGACCCATTTTATCAGGATCATGTCAAGAGATCACAAACATAATGACTACAAGCCAATTTCATTGTTCAATACCAAACTGATTTTTTTAAATTCCATTTTTAAGATGTTTCATTATGTTGTTTTACTAATTATGGAATTAGACAATTCTCGTCGTAGTAGACAAATTCAATGCTTCAGACTTCTACATTTCATCTTGGGTGTTGCGGTATCGGACCATGTAAATTTATCAGCATTTGTAGTATAAAATATTGGGTGGTTTATTGGTTTCCTGTATGTTTAAATATGGTTTTTATAATAAATTTGTTAGTGTAATGACCGAAAATATAACAATATGATTTTTGCTATTAAACTTTCGAATTTACTTTTTATGCTGTAATAAGCTAAAACACAGACAGAACTTTATCGACCTATGAATCTCCTACTTAAAGTAAGCGTTGATGATGTTATGGACAATGACGACGAAAACTTTGTAATTAAACCATCTAACTTGTAAAACTTGATGTTATCAAAAATATTTAACTCTATGTTATGCGACTACATTAAACAAAAACAGTATAAAGATCTTATGAATTGTTTGGGGGAGAAAACAATCTAAGTGTTTATGAAGTCTACTAAATATCAATCAGTTACAATCCATAGTGTAAGTTTTGATATCTTTTCAGGTTTTTTTTTCACAAAAAAAGCATTAAATTTACGGTTAAAAATGAGTTAAAAATAAGTCTGAAAAAATTTTGTCATGATAGATTATTTATTACTAATTGAAAAAAGAATTCAGATACACTAGGAAGATATTTTATCTTCATATGAGACAGTTTATCAGCTAAAGAATTATAATTTTTTGACACTATGGCCTTTAGATAAGCAATACTTTAAATTCAGATTCCTAGAGATTTTCACCTTAATTAATCTCTCATATTGTCTGATGGTCACTCACCATCATAGCAAACATTTTCAAATAGTTCCCACTTATGAAACTGTATAAATTATGTGTTTGCTTGAATATTCTCGTTGTTGTTTAGAACGGAAAATGATCAGTCAGTTATTGCCACATTTGCGTCCTATACGAAATGCCTCGATGTTACCTTGAGTTATATGTCCTTTAATCAGAGATGGATGTTGGTTAGCAGTGGAATCCACGACGCGCGTTTAATCTTATATGGGACTCATCAGCTATCGCGTGATCCACTTGGCCAATGAGTTCAAATGACTACTACGAATAAAAAATCAACCCATCGCAAAGCTAGTGGTTATCTGGACTCAGTAGCTAAGTGGATAACGCCCGATGTTTAAAGAAAACGGTATTGGGTTCACGTCTCAGGGTGAACATCGACTCTATGATGCAAGTACATCCGGCTGACGAGTTCCAGATAGGGTGGAACGCGTGTCCTAGTATCAAGTGCTAGCCACTATCTATACCTAGTTTAAAAACGTCTATAAATTATCATTTATTAAAACTTGGCGCAGCTGCTGGAGAAAGATTAATTAAATACATTGATGGAGGTTACTTTCTATCCGAATTTGACCTAATATAATCAGGAATCAAAATTATGTTCATCTTCAACATTCACCTATCGAAATTTCGCGTTTGATGATGAATAACACATTAGATGATAGAACTTGATGCTAACAGAAAATAAAATTGATTGTTTAAAAGATATGTCACAAAATCAGTTTTTGGGACGTTTCAAATCAAAGAATACTGCACAAAATCTTCATTTTGTCAGATGCAGTATTTTCCAGTACGTATCAAAATAGTATGATTTTCATTCTAAAAATATGATATATTTTCAACAAAAATGGACACCTTTCTTTAAAACATATTACTAAAACAATAAATACTTCATGAATCTATTAATCAGTCCTTATTGAAGAGGTATCAACAATGTGATCAATAAATCAATGTAACATGAGAAATATACTGATATACATCAAAACTGTAGACCAAACACCCTGAAAGAAATTCACTATATCAGTGATAAATGAAGTTGAAATATATCAAAAGACTTAAATGCTTACATCAAAACAATGTTACATATCACCTAGTCACAAAAACATTATATTCAAGATCAGAATAAAGAGTTCACCAAGGCCTTAATTAAAATTATTTATGTAGATTAAATAACTTTACAGTTATTGACGTTTTGTAAACATTTTGTCTATGAAAAGTTTCACCAAAAGGCTATTTTAATTGAAGAATAATCAACTATAGAATGTTGACACTTTTAAAGTTCAACATAAATAAAATCTACTACATAGACAAAGTCAAATACAATATTTCTAAATTAATTTTTGATGGATTTTTTTAAAGAAATATCTTCACATTGTTTAAACTAAATTGCTGACTTTAAATTTAGTTAGGTTTCAATTATTGATTAGTGAATCGAAAATATCTACTGAGTTTTAGGGTGATTTTTGTTCGTATATCACTATAATCCAAATAGTCACTATGTGTCTACATAAGTAATATATAACACCAGTCAGAAGTTGAATGCCTCACAGCAGAAAGCTGGAAAGATCGAATCGAAGAGAACGGAAACATCGAGTGATTATTGTGATAATAAATGAACGATGAAGTTTGAGACAATTGATGGAAGATTTGCAAATAAAGGGTTGAACGTATGGTTTTCACATTTCACCAAACAACTGTAATTTTGTACTACGATACATTCGGTTATCTCTGTGGTGTGTGCTACTTATATTGATATAAGTAGTATATGTCGCGAGTTAAAACGTAATATCTGGCAGCAGAAGATGAGGTGAAGATCAAGAAAGGAAGAGCGAGAGCACAATGGAATCTGTAAGAAAACGCATATACAATGGAATGGGAGACAATGGACTAGTGTTTGCAACGGAAACAGTCCAGTTTGATATGATGCATTGATATTTTGCAAATTGACGATTGACTTTATGGTATTCAGATTTTATTGAGATAGTCTGTGAGCTCTATGTTTAATACATTCGATTGTCCCCACCCGTGTTCTTGTTCATTACATCAACTGTGTGTTCCTGTTCATAACAACTAGACACTTAAAAACGTGAATATTCATCTTATTTTTTCGTGGTACTCATAAGTCCAAATTAATCACTACTTCTTTCCAAACTGAAATTAAAATAAGTAGACTTACAATGTAAAATTTAAACAATGAGGGTTTGTATTTTCATGTTGTCGATATTGATGATTGGAGTCAGTCAATTTTAATTGCTACATGTTCATCCTAAGAGGAATACTTTATTATAGCATATCTTGGGATGTAGTTATGAGTGGAATAAGGACATCTCTCTCGTTCTATATGAAACTTCTCAGATGAATTTAGTCATATTTCAATATCCATGTACATTCTGAAACTGGAACCTATTACCTTTTTCTTCAAGTACCTGCGCGTTATCCACCTATTTACTAGTCCCAGAATATATCATTTATAGAATATTATATATGTATGAATGTTCCATAAAATCCATTCGGAATATCAATTGCTATAGGCTTTTGTTAGATATTTTGTACGATTTAAAGATCATTTTCATTAACATTGTTTTATCATGCTTCTTGATTTCCAGTGATTCTCTAACTCAAGTCAATTTGTGATGGAAATCATCTTCCTGTTGAACTTTGTTGTTCTAAGAGGCTTCGTTTTATAATATCTATATGAATTATCTATTGCTAATTGGATTTTCAGGATTTAGTTAAATATTTCCAAGACATTTAGTAAATTAATACTAAATAGCAAACTTTCTATTAATCTCTATCATTACTAAAAACAAGTTTATACCTGTGCATTTTATTATTCTATCACTCAACTTTGATTTTTATTAGTTATTTGTATATAATTATCAGAGATTCTTCTTCAGTCAAGATTTTCACTATCATTAAATGTTTGTCATGCACTAATTATCGATCAAAACAAGAATATAAAAAATAATCAATCACTCCGTATTTTTTGTTTCTTTCACGTTCATAAGTTATACAGTAATTTTCATTTCTGTAGTTTGTAAATGAGAATCTATAAGAGAAAACTAAAGCAAAATGAATCTTCAGTAGCGCTTAAACTATTTAAGACAGCATCCAAATTCAAGGTTAATTGAGTAAGATTACGAAATGATTAACTGGAATTTCTTATAGTTCTAGTTATGAAGTATCGTTTCAGGTTGTCTTGTTATTGAGAAAGCTACTTTTTTTTTCATATTCCATCACATGTCTTTTGCTTCTGATTGACACACATCATAGTTTATGTCTTGCTAAAACATGCTCATAGTTTTAACTCATTTTTATGTTTATTTATATAAACGTATATTTTTATTTCACACGAAATGATCTCTTCATTTCAAAACCCGATTACGGTTGGAAAATCACTACAAGAAGGTGCTTTGTTTAATAAATAAACGGTTACGTGTTAGGTAATAGGATCTGAAGTTCACACTGTAGATATTTGAAATGATCTATTTCGCAAAATTCAAACTACTTACAAAATAAACAAGTACGAATCCCTAGGCTTTTTAAATTTTCGCAGTTATCCGTTTCAGTTTCGATTTAAGGAGAAAACCATCAGCTAACTAACTAGTTTGAAATGAACTACTGGCTTCATTACTGACAACCATGAATTTAATTATTATTGAACAGCCTAATCTTGTTATTTAAGAAAGTCAAAAGTATTTTTAATCAAATTATTGCAGGTTATTTTCGAATCACATTTATCCCATAGAATCTATGAATATTATGGTTTTCTTGAGGTTACTGAATTTCTAACCAAAACAACATCTTACTTATTTTTGAATAAAGAATTTTTCGTAAATCTTTTGTTAATAATAAAAGCACCTATCAGTGAATTTAAATTAATGAAGTCCGTGGCATTATGCAATAGACAGGAAGTTCGATAACTTTTATTAGGCTGAGATGAACCATCAACTGAATGATACAGTTTTTGATCTAAGAATCACCGAAAATTCCCAATTATTTCAGACTGGCCTTACAAAAGATCTAATCCTGAAATTCCCTGTTAATTACTTCTAAATGTTTGAAACGGTACTTCTAGTAGGAGCTTATTCAGAGTTCAGTCAGTAAAAACTCTATTCTAAAATACCAAGAAGCATCAAGTACTGATTCCGTTACAGGCTTGTAATTATCCTACTTTTTCATTACTTAAAATAGTTATATAGCTCTTCTACATGTAACTATCAAAAATAATAACTGTGAAAGGAGATAAAAATCAAATAGGAATATAACCCTGAACACTTTTTAATTCAGTTTCATTAAAATAAGAAACTAAGATTATATTTTAAAATTTTAAAATCCATTTTATTATGGTTTCGAGGAAGGAAAAATAAAATGCTGAAGTGAATTAAAATAAGTCACATGTAGTTGACTGTGTTGTATCCATGTGTTTTACCATAAAAAGTAATTTCCTACTTTAGAAATTAAACTAGTAATATAGTTCAGTTTTACACACAATTTAGTTTTTATTCTCCGATTATAATGAATATAGCGAGATAAAGAATGATTACGGTTAATTAAATAACTTGATAAATAATATGATTTTAAATCGAATGTATTTCTGTTTTTCCATGATAAAGGGATTCACATGTTTCGTTAAGTATAAAAGATATACTGAATTGTTCAATAAGAAGTAGTATTTACATTACCATGGTTGACAAACATCTTTATCTATCGAGTTAGTCAGTTCATAATGGAAAATGTTAAGTGATACATTTGGTCAGAAAGCAGCCTTGTTTGTAGTTTACATCATTATGGAGAAAGATTCAATAAAAAACAAAAAATAGGACCACAATATGATGAACTTGTCAGATGAGATGAACTGGAACCAAAGGATATGAGTGAAATGCTTCATCTGACAAAATAAGCGTCCGAGGTCAGAGTAAAGTGAAATTGAGTCAAAGTTGATTTTCGACAAACATACCTATGGCATGATCACTTTTGTTAGATAGATAAATATTTTCACCTAATTATTTTGGTTTTACCCTGGTTAGAGCCATCAATAACACCAAATAACATATAACTTCAAATTTAAATTATCTATTCAGGAAAATAATTAGAAGTAACCTTAGAGGGTAAGTATTATTACTATGATTTGACTAAATTTCACATTAATTAGAAATTGGGTAGGCTATTTGTATTAATACAAATACTAATACATTTGTAATATCCCATTCAGTGAAAAACTACATGAAAAACTTCTAGGACTCCTCAATAGTATTTATTTATTTCCTAATTGAATTGTAACTTCTGACTTAACCTTTGAACCACTTGTTCTAAACTCGGCGAACTCCATTTTCTACCTCAGCTCAATTTTGTGAGACATTAAACTTTTACAACCTTCTCATTGTTCATAATCGCTTAATTCAAACATAACAACGTGAAGTTATCAAAAGAAATCACTTTTTTCATGAATCTTGTTCTTTACTACACATAGATAATAGCTGAGAATCTTTATCGTATATCATAGTATAATAGATTTAAACTAGGAATATTAATTAATATTTAATGGGATATTGTAATGCATTCACTTGGTGTTGTTTTACTTGTATCTTCCCATTGTTATTTAGGACTATGATTGATCAATCTCATGTTGCCATATGTGCATCCTGTGCGGGTTATCTCGATATAGCCTTAAGTCATAAGCTTTTTGAAAAAGATGGATAGTGGCTAGCGTCCTGGATTCCCCTCCTAGCCACTATTCATCTTTGCTTAAAAACATTGTAATACTGCTTAAGTATCACAATATAAAACTCTTAATTAATTAGCAAATATATAGTATACACACAAGCAAATTATATATTGTTTAAACAAATATATACATGAAACTATTGAAACATTGGACGTGACCTCAAGAACACGGTCTACAAAATAAGTATTTGATGCACTAAATAAAAAAGATATAAAAGTATCATTTACATGCATTTAGATTTTTTTTCAGAAAAAACCTGAAATTTATTCCTGAATATAAACAAGAATATAACGAATAATAAAGCTGTAGATAATTCACAAATAAAACTACAATCTGACACTACTTTGTTTAACCAAATATTTTGAAAAAAAGAAAAACCTTTCACCGTGGACGGAATTAAAACAAATTATACAAGTATTTGTACAAACTTAATTCAACAACAGTTAAGTCGCTTGATCGGCCATAAAGAGACAAGAGATAACAGTTATGCCGTAATAATGGATTGTAGTCTGACGAGTAGCCCAAGTACTAACTCATCATTCCATGGTTTTGCGACAACTTGTACACCGATAGGCAAACCTTCGGAACGTTTATGCTGTTCAGAGAACATGATGTCAAGCTGGGAACTTTTGAAATTGTTATCAGAGATGTCACCACATGCTTGCAAATCACACTTTTCAACACGTCCCACGGATAAAGTACCAGCTGGACAACCGAGTAAATTATATAAACATGTAAATGGTAATACACAATTAGTTACATACGACGGACTATCATCCCATGGAGCAGGTATTGGTGCAGTTGGGCACACTAAGACATCTAGTTCCACTTCATTCCACAGTGAGAAAAATTCTTGCTTATAATCATTAATTTGATTGATCAATGTTTTACGACTTTGACTGTAGCCTAAACCTCGTAGAACAACTGCTGTAGCTGGATAGTCTTTTTTAATACCTTCTGCACGCCATTCAGCTATTCTGTGTCTAAGAAAACGGGGTAGCGCATAGAACAAATGCAAGAGACGCTGCCTATAATCTACCAATATGTCTCCGTTTCCGTGAATATATAGTAACTTCAGGGATTCTGGTTCCATATAACTAGCCAATAAACTTATAGTTAGCTGGTATGCTTTACTCGGTGTTGGCAAGGCAAAGTCGACCACTTCATGACCTTGTCTAGAAAGCTCATCACGAATTTCTGACATGACTCGTTGTACTGATGGTGAAGCTTTGACTAGACCATCAAAATTTGAATAGAAACCAATCTTCAGTTTCCTATTTCCTTCTGCAATAGATTTATATTCCTTGTCGTTGAATGCCATCGGACATAAGGTACAATCGTGTGCGAACATATTTGAGGTCCAAAGGCTTTTTAAAACGTCAACAATATCTTCAATTCTATGACCCATAGGAGATGGAACTGGTAGCAAGTCTTCAGGTAGTTCAATTGGCAATTTCAAATCTTTGTTGCTCATCCTATATGGAGTTGGTTTGAGTGCTGCTTTTCCGCAAAATGCAGCTGAAAGACGTGCTTCACCCAATATATCGAAACCAACAGCTAACGGAGAACCCTTATGAACTAACAAAGGCCCCATACCACTGACGCACGCTCGTCCAGGATGTGTAGGATGACTTGTTAATCCAGTTATTGGATTGTTCGCTGATAAGCCAAGAATCTTTTGCTTTACATTTGTCAATATCACTGGAATTGCACCACAATCACGCAGTGCTTTTACTAAAATACAGTCATCTTCTGCACCACGATTGGTGCGTATTGTATATCCCATTGTATGGTCATAACCATGAATAGGAAATATTTCTTCCAATGCTATAGGTATCCCATGAATTGAACTAACATGTCCACCTTCTGAATCCCGTGAGCTATCAGCTAATATAGCGTAGACATCAGCTTCATAAATAATTTCACTGATACAGTTGGATCTCGTACGAAGTAGTTCTAAACCACGAATTTGATAAGCATCTAAAAGATCGACTGACGTAATACTTCTATTATGTAGCTTCTCACGCAGTTGACTCAAGCTCATTGATGTCAGTTCATTATTGTTGTTGAGTGATAACTGTTTGGATTGACTATCCATATTATGTAAACCTTGAAATTTGATATGCAATCGGCCATGTTTATCCGTCAAATCATCTTTTTTCTTATTTAACCGTCTATACACACTATATCTTCTCCAGCAGAATAAAAGACAGCGAAATATTAGCCATTTTTTAAATAAATAACTGAAAATATGACATGTTGGCAAACTTAAAACCAATCGAATCGACGTAATCAATGTTTTACTAAATATATAAAATGTTGCTAAATCTAGAAGGTATATAAGTGTTAATCCATCGATAAACAGACACAGAGTATTTGTTACATGGGACATAATGTTGATCAACTCTTGTTCTAGCTGTCTTGTATTCTGTAATCAGAATAGAAAATAAAAATTAGTGAAATACAATCATATAAAAATAATAAAGAAATTTTATTTTAACAGATCAATAATATATTGTTTCTGTGTTTGAGTAATATACAAACACTTAGGTAAGAGGTAATTCATAAGAACAAACACAGATATACCATAAGCAATAGACAAAATAAGGATTGTCCAGGAATTTTATACCAGTATAAAGTATTAATTATGAATCTAAAGAGCTTATTTAAAGTTTTTAGAAAGTGCGTTAATCGTATAGCGTGTTTGGAGGTTATTGTAATTTAACTTGCTCGTTTTTAGTTAGTTAAATGCACTTCTTTTCATTCACCACAATTGTTAAAATCTGTCGATCAGCTTTGTAATGTAACCAATAGTCTGATAAGGAGAAGTTTCATCTTGATGTAAGTAGTTAAATCTACAAATGACTTAGTCCTAGATTGTTTGGTTAAGTTTTGATATCCAAAGCAACGATAACGAACTATGTTGTTTAAAAATAACTGAGTAAATACTTCATTGAGTCAACACATTATTCAATGAGCATAAATAGAAATTATATTTAATTATATTTATTAGCCATCATACATATTTTACAGAAGATCACTACCATAATTAAAATGTAATAGAAAAAGAATCATATTGAAGTATTAAGTATTTAGATAAGTGTTGTTTATGTCATTCCTAACAATATATAAAAACAAATACTATTAAGTGTGAATACTGGAAAACCACTCAGACAATAGCTTATTCTTGCTTATAAGTAATTCTGTTTGGAATAATAGAATTAATACTGTAACTATATCCATTAACAATAACAGCTTACAACAACGATTGCATGAATCATAAAGTATTACAAATAAATCGACTTCTGGCCTGTTGAAAATATATAGACAGCCTACTGAATATTGGAAATTTTCAAATTAATAATAAAGCATATTTACATTTGTGTGAGCTAACTTTATATCACTTTCTTTATTTTCACCTATTACTATCAGAGGTTTCTAGACCATAACTTGTTCAGTCACGTTAACTAAAACGCAGCAGAACGGTATCTTTTATCTCCTTAACCAGTACATTATAACTTCATTTCATATAATAAATCATGTAGAAACATGTACGAGACAAACGTTTAGCACTACTACCATGGATCTATGTTATACTGGCAAGACTTAGGCAAAATAATTTATATAACTTTATATATCTAGTATAATAACTTTAAAACGCACTCTATGTGCAATAGGAAGTCGATGACGATTTTCTATTGCTTATGTATAGAGAGTGTTGTAGGCTTCATCAGATTTCATATATAATCCCACTCACTTTCGGGCACTGTTAGTGATATGAAAGTGGTTGTCACTTCCCGGCTTCCCATACGGTTGAACGATGTTTTGTTTTGAGATACCAGAAAAATAAACTGGGTTAGGGTGTTACTGAGGACCTATGGAGCTTGGTTTCAGGACTCTAAGGATAACTGTTTGAGACTAGTTACATATGGCGTTTTTCAGAAAAGTCCCTGATGTATTAGCTACGTACTTTAAAGGCCCTACCATGGGAGATGAAATTCACGGCATAACTGGAAGTGTAATATTTTTATGACCGGCCAATTCTAAGCCATCCTTCTTTAGTGGAAACGCATAATCGTTGTATATTCTGGTTGTCTATCATAAGCTTCTTACTGGCGTTACACCTCTGTTCAGTCATAATTTGAATTTCCCCCAATGACCTTTAGTTAATGCTTTTAGTATCACTGTTCTCAAACTAACCTTTCTGTTACCTTAAGATTTCATTAAACAAACATATCAGTCCAAAGACTCGATTTGGTAGTCCCGATATGTAAGATCGACCACCATATCACTTAGTTGAATATTGTTTGACATAGTGGTTTAAAGAGGTGTATTGAAAATTGCTTGTTAGATTTTCCCCTACCTTTTAAAATGAATAGGTGCTAGTTGCATGCGATTCAGTCTCTGTAAAATATTTACTCTAACGAAAAATACTTTTTATCTCTCTTCCAAGTCAGTTGATTAATCATCTGGTAACCTTTTAGAAAAATAAGATCATTCACTATTCACATTTTTTTTCAAAAAATTAAGCCATTAAAACTTTATATATAAGATTGGAATTGCAACCTTAAAGGTCAGGTATTCAGTCACATTTTATCTTTAGAAATCAATTTTTGTTAAGTAAATATTATCCGACTTGTAATGTTTAATTATTTCTACTGAAAATTTGTAGTGAAAATATACAAAATTCCTTCGGTTTATGTTTCATTATCTTATTACTCTTGTCTCCGTTACCAGGATGTATTGTATGATAGTTAAAGTAAGCCAATGTGTCAGTGAGTGAATTCAGAGAAGAAATTTTTTTCGATGAAATTATTTACTTAAGCCGTGGTATATTCGTATTTATTGTTGTTTGACAAATATTTATAAATATATAAGAAATAACACCTAAAAGGGGTTCGAGATTTCAAATATCAAAAGAAGACTGCCTAATGATTTAGAGGTTAGAAACGGTAGGGGGCATGAGAATAATTTATGGGTCAGAAATATGAAAGATAGTTG
The DNA here is from genome assembly GCF_000699445.3 of Schistosoma haematobium. Classification (NCBI taxonomy): domain Eukaryota; kingdom Metazoa; phylum Platyhelminthes; class Trematoda; order Strigeidida; family Schistosomatidae; genus Schistosoma; species Schistosoma haematobium. Next base: position 19,810,358 of record NC_067197.1, on the reverse strand, counting down.
TTAACTGAACAGATGCGAAAAAAAAATTGAGAACGTAAAGGTCATATAACAATGAATCAATAATCATGAAAAATTGTTTGGGTGTGATATTAATTGATTATGGTTTTGAAAAAAGTAATAAAAATAATGATAACCGAAGCATACTGAAAAAAAGGGATTAGGGCCACGAAAGGAAGAAAGGTTGAGCGTATTGCTATGAAACACAGAGTTCAGGTTTAAAATGGTGAGTTATCAATGCATCAGCAGTACATCAAATTTTGGTTTGACATCCCTTTGATCACATTCTTTTTACCATGTAGATTATTTTGACGGAAGACTCTTTTGGAGTCTAGAGTTGATATGATGCTTTTGTATTGAGCTATTGATTGATCGTACATTCCTCACTTAAAAGTCACACCTGACAATGTTCTGAAATGTGTTTAGAAAATGTTAGCTTTGGGTAGCCAGTGTAGCCTGCCTCGCAAGGTGCACATAATTGTGGTCCAAATCAGGAGTTCATTCTTTAAGTATTCATGATAGTAGGCTTACTTGAGAAGACAATATGAAGCCCAGCTGGATAAAAAGTGTTTCTAAGAGATTTCGAAATTTGTTTACTCAATAATTTTTTAGCCCTATCTACTTTAAGTTCAATATATTTTCTTTCCATTTTCATATAGTCTCATATGTTTATCAAACATCAATAAATATGTATGTTTTGAGTCGATCTGGTGGGAAACTAAGATCTACATGTTGCCATAGACAAATGGTTAAAACTTTTAGTCACAGTGACATCACAATATTAAAGAATTTATTCCGGATGTTATATGGTATACTAGTGCTTTACGAATGCCTTTCAAAAGCGGTTACTGTGACGATTAAAATGTCAAATGTTTTTTTTTGCAGGATGATTATAAATAATTTGAAAAGCAGTTCAGTTTAGTGTTTTATAGAAATTACATCTGCTATTTGCTTCTGAATAGATTCATAAGCGTACCATGATGAAAGCTTCCAGAATGTTGTGCAATAAATTTCGATTTAACACAATTACGATAATTTCGTAATCTAATACAATAAATGTCAATGAAAACACCGCATACACTTTTATTTTGGATGCTAAGAGTGTTTTGTGTGTAGAAACTATAGATACTACCTGAAGTTTCAAAGTTCGGGATTGTTGTTTAACGGCTCAAAACACAATGTTTAGATCAATGAGCTACCTACCAAGGAGGAAACACAGATTTTAACTCTTCGTACTGACTACTTCTACCGTTTCTGGAATAGACTTTTAAGAAAAGAACAAGTAACTAGACAGATATTTAAACCAAGTTTATACTTAATGGTTTGAGAGAATTTGGTCATTGAGTAGATGAAAAACAAACTTTAATATATTTATAGGTATCACTACCGGGGTTAGACTTAATCATTTCGAATAAATTGAGCATTGAGTAGATTGTTACAAATACATTATTTTATTTACACTTAATATATTCAGATTCTTTGATAGATGTAAACCAGAAATTCTTAATTCCCTTTATAGTTGATACTCGGTCGTAGGTTCTATAGTAGTTGAACCTTGGAAGTTTCAGAATATTGAAGACTGTTTGACAAGCGCAGAATAACTAACTTTTCAAGTTTGTTTAGTGAAGTTTACAACGCTTAAAATTTTCAATTATACCTATAGCCGAACACATTAGGTATGGAACTTTAGACACAAGGCTGCTGAGATCACGAGCAGTATAAACGAGCAAATGAACTTGTGTCTGATATTTCCAAATACTTTCAATGAAATGTAAAGTTAATCTTGGATAATAATTAAACCGTTAGTACTTAATTGTAAAGATTGTTGGATTTTACAGACATCATGAACCAATCAATGTAAGACCACCATTGAAAAGCTGTAAGAACTAGACGACCATTTCGTCCCAGCATGGAACTCTTCATCAGTGCTCGTCCGCGACCCCGAAGGCGGGAACTGGACAGAACTTTGACAATCTCCACAACCCCTTACTAACAGTTGTCACTTGCTCACTAGTGACTAGCTTTCAGATAGAATTCCAGGTGTTCTAGTAAGTGGCCGTGACTAGTGGAGCTATACCGTGTCGGTTTTAGAACAGTTACCCACCGAAAACAATCAAAGATGATTTCACAATGTCATAGATTTATTAAAGTTAGACATTAACACTGTTGCATGCTGGCTCAGTAGTCTATGGCTTAAATGTTCACGCGCGAAAACGTCGGTTTTGTGTTTGAATCCTGTTTGTTAGGTTGTGAATGAGCACTTTTGAGGAGTTACATACTGTGACGAAATGACTGTCCAGCACTTCTAGCTTTTTAATGATAGTCTAAAGTTATTTGGTTCATTATTGCCATTAAAAAAATTCCTTATCAGTAAAATTTCTGTGAATAAATAAAATATTTGTATCATTTAAAAGTATCATCAGACGACTTACATTGAATTTGTAATAATTTTACTGATGAACTAGTTAGAATCATCTGAAGAAAATAATTTTTATAATTTGAAATCATTTTAGTAGCAGATGTTTGATTTTATTGGTCGAAAATAGTCCTCTTTTTGACCTTGATAGATTAATAGCTCAACTATGATCAATGACCAATCGGACGAGTGTTCGTTTGTAGTAAACTGGATTTGTTTTTTTCGAACAACGTATCTTTTATATAGTTTTAGCATAAATCAATTAAGTTATTAGTATGTTTTATCTATTTATACTTAATTAGTGTTTTATTTTGAAGAGACTGGTCGGTGAATTTTATGTTTCATTTTTAATTTCCAGTTTGTTTGTCTTTTTATTCACATTGATGGTCTCAACCAAGTGACCGTGCTGACTGGATACAACAATATAAATAAATTTTTGAATCAAACAAAAAAATGTCTAGTTCACGAAAAGATAGAATTTGAAAGAACCTAGAGATTTTCCACCAAAACTTTGTTCTTTTATACGAGACCACCAGTCAATAGCAGTGTTCATATTTACGTTCAACATTTATAGATAGATGGCTGTTACATATTTAATAATTGTCAGAAACAGACAACACAGTAAAATGAAGTTACACATAGTAATCGAGAACTGGATTAAGGTCCTTACTATTGAATAAATTATAAACATTCTCAATGATAAACTAAGATGTATGGGGGTTTGATATATTTAAGAAGAAATATGATTGAAAATAAATTTATGTACTTAAAGTTTACTGCCAAAGCTATAAGTAGTGAGAAAAGTCATGGTGGAAACATCGAAATGGGGTAAGCGTTTAGTGTTAGGTGTTAGGGCTAGGTTTTAGGGTTAAAGTCATCACCATGAACTGACATAAGCTATGATACAGGGATCCTAAAAACATATTCAAATCCTAACTCCTAGTACAATAACTCATTCATTTATTATTCCCGACTACTGACCGGCTAAAGTGATTAACATCTCAGAGTTGCTCGGCAATATACTTTAGGTCTACCCACATATGCTACACATTGTATATGGTGTTAAGAAGAGAAAACTCCGAAAAAATTAACCTTAAATTTCTTTGATTACCCTAATAGTGCTGTATTCTCTGCACCGAATGGAGATCTACTTGAAGTAGAAGCTAATAATAGTGATCAGAACGTCAGTGAAGGTTTCCCAATTAAGATATCAACTTTAAATAACACAGCACTACCAAAAGTATCTCCATTATGTAAACCTTTTGGTATATTTAGTATTAATACCTATATCAGACAGAATAATCTTGATCTGTAAACCATGTTATTTATGGGGATGCACTTCTAAGTATTGAGGTATAGATAGAATGTGGATTTAAATATGAGAGTAGATCTCCAGTTTATACTCTGAGATAATAATGACTTCAGTGCTTTAGTTATAATTCACTACTTCAAATAGATACATCAGAGAATAGTTTTATCACCGCCTTTAAAAAAGAGTTGTTGATAATTTCATTGAATTTTATGGACAAACATCAAATCAGTATGTAAATAAATTGAATGGTAACAAAACCTGTCACTTATTGAAGCCCATGACTCCTATTTGCTTCCCCATCACCGTTGTAACATTATCGTGCAAGATGCCTTCTCGCATTTGTTTAAACCAGATGTCAGTTAAGGTCAATTTGTTTTAATTTCCGGTGAGAGTAGAATAATGGATAAGCATATGAGTAACCGTAAAAAGATGTGTAATGATCAAGTGGTAGAAATCCACTTTCTCCGAACTATATTCAGGTATGTCATCATTTGGAATGTTCTTTACTAACTTGTAACCTTTAAGACATAGATACAATATTCTAGTCATGATAACTAACAAGAAATTACTTATTAAGTAATTAAAATAACTCATTGTGTCACTGGATAAAAATAAAGAGAATTCAGATAAGAAAATTTTCTTTTCGACGGAATCATCTACTTAAGTTGTATATTCATATTTATAGTTGCATGATAAATATATGTCTATAGAAGGATAGAATAGATTGCATAATAAAATGATCCGAGACTCCGAATATCAAAGGTTACGTAATAGTCAGGGGGTTAAAGTAAAATAGAATGACAAAAATAATGAAAGATAACTGTCCGCTTGACAGATTTGAAGAAAAATGAAAAACATAATGGTCATAATAATAACTGAATAATAATCGTGAAAAATTGTTAGGCGATAATAAGAAGCGATTACTGTTTAAAATTACAAAACACTAATTAAAAAAGCAGGACCGAAACATGCTACAGAGGGGAATTAGGGCCAAGGAAGGATGAGGGGTTAGAAGTATCGCTTTTGCAAACAAAGTTTGGAATTGAATTGGTGGATCGCCAACGCTTCAACAGTGCCTAAGTTTTTGATTCAGCCTCCCTTCGATTCAGTTCCTTTGATTGTGTAGATTATTTAAATAAAGACACCTTCGGAGGGGCGTGTCCCAAGTTGATTAGATGCTTCTGTACCTAACTGGTAATTGTTTCGCATTTTCTTTCTAAAATCAACTTTAAGTAATGCTCTGAGATGCATTTGGAAAGCGACCACTTTGTGAGACCAATGCAATCTGGCTCACAGGATCAGGTAAATTTATAGATGCATATCTATGTGGCTTAAAGCGGAAGTTAATCCTTAACACATTCATGAATGGTAGACTGGCTTGAGGAGACAATACGGAGCTTAGCTGAATAGAATGATTTATTTAGAGATTTTGAGATCCATTTATTCAAGTTTTCAGCAATCGTATCTCCTTTCAATTCAATATTCATAAGAAGAGTTTTTTTAAACTGTTGATGCTTTTTCAGAATGTTGTGCAGATGTTAAATTCCTATTAAAAAATGTAGTTGGATAACAATTCCCGATGAATATCTGTCGAATTTGAAGTAAGTCTCCATCCATTGTGTCATTAGAAAATATTCGTCTAATCTTTGAGGATAAAGAGTGAATTTTCTCTTTCTACTCATTGGGTCCCAGCTATGAAAATTCGTATACTGCCCATTCCAAGTCGGTTTTCTATGTACAAATCTCTGTAAAGAACCATCTGACCTTTTTTTCAACCGAACATCAAGGAAACAAATTTCCTCTTTCGCCTCTGCTTCCAATGTGAATTGAATTGAGTGATGACAACTATTAGGTCGATTTAAAATTTCACTGAGGTCCATATCTTCTTCAAAAATAATGAAAGTATCATCTATATATCTCTTATATAAATGAAATCTCCCAATTATTGGCCAAAGAACCGTATTTTCCAGATTGTCCATAAGACAATCAGCCATGAGGGGACCCATTGGTAAACCCACTGCAAATCGATCAGTTTGTCTATAGAAATCATCATTAAATCTGGGTTTCACATTGAGAATACTCCATAGAATTAGTCTTTTTAGATAATGTTTTAGGATATAAATTTCAAATTTGTTACTTTCAATAAAGTCACATAATAAAAAACATAAGGTTTCTGAGAGTGGAACATTTGTAACGTGAGAAGTGACATCCAATAAAATCATTTTTCTGCCATTTATACTAATATTTCTAATTGATAGCTCGAGTCTCAAATCACTTTATGATGCAATCTTTTCTATCCTTCTAAATATATTTACCATACAACTATAAATACGAATATACAACTTAAGTAAACGAATTCGTCAAGAAGAAAATTCCTTTCGCTGAATTCTTTCAATTTTTACTTCTCAATTATTATACGTAATCAGTAACATATAATCTTCTTTTCTAGCCTAGGATTTCTCATCTTACTTATTAAGAATATTTTATTTAACTGCACTTCTTTATTCCGTGTGCATTTATCAGAAATTGTTGTCAAATCACGAAATCATGAAAATTACTATAGATTAAATAAATAATTGATTTTAAACTACAAAGTGCTAAAGATCCTTAGTGATACCTAAAGCTTAAACTTTTTCTTACCATTGTAACTTTATCGAGAACCATTACTAATCGTTATGAGAATAGTTTTCTGTACTGAAGAAGAAGTATTCACTTAATGTTAATAGTATTTTGTGACTATTAAAATAAATCTGTTAATGTAAACTAATGGAATTCAGCTTAATTACTGAACCTTATTTTATTCATTATAGATTTAAATCATTTTTACTGGATCCAAGAAGGCTCATTAAAAGAATATTGAATTTTGTTTTTGGGTTCTTTGTTAGAGAGAAGTTACAAATTGGATATTTGTAATTTTTGATTATTGATACTATAAAGCATCTTTTTTCTAAAGATTTAATATGTTTTCTAAGAGTTATGAATTGAGTTAAGAATCCGTAAAATCGATTTAAAGTTTGTCATCAATTATGATTCTTAAATTTCAAATACTCTATGAATTATAACAAAATTTCTCATTTATATATATATTTCAGTTAAAATTATTTTAATTTATGTGTTTGTTTGTCTTTGTTTTGTTTTTACTGGTGAGAAGTTGTGACCAGTGGAGTTAATCCGTGTCAGTTAGAAACAGGTGTCTACCTCAGTACAATGGAAGATGGTCGCGCAACATTGTGGATTGATTGAGGTTAGGCATTAGCACCATTAGATGCCGGATCAGTGGTCCAGTAGGTTAAGCGTTCGCGCGCGAGACTGAAGGCCCTAGGCTCGAATTCCGCGTGTGGGATCGTGGATGCGCACTGCTGAGGAGTCCCACAATGGGACGAAACGGCCATCCAGTGCTTCCCGGTTTTCAATGGTAGTCTAACATCAATCGGTTCATGATTGCAATCAAAGGCTTAACAATTTCCACAACTACTAAACTGATAATTATCATAAACTTGTTGTTTACTTATTGTTTTAATACACAAATATTTATTTTAAAAAAATGAAAAACATTTTCCAAATCATAAGTCATTTGTTTTGAAATGAATATGATGAAATATTAAATGGCTCATTCAATGATAAACATACTGAAAATAAACCATGATAATGTAAAATTTACATATTCTGTCTGATCTTCAAGTGGTTGTATGCATTGAACTAATGCATTAGACTAAACTATATTTAAACATAATGAGAATTATAATGTATTTATAAAATATGATGAATTTCATTGAATTTCATTGCTTTTTCTTCAACTACATTACAAGTGAATAAGTATAATTGGTTTAAAAAATTCATATAAAAGTTTTTAGAGAATCATTTGTCGATAGGAATAAATTACATTGTTTTAAATGAATATTTAGATAGAGTGATTACTTACTTACTTACTTACTTACTTACTTACTTACTTACTTACTTACTTACTTACTTACTTACTACTTACTTCTACTTACTCACTCACTCACTTCACTTACTTACTCACTTCACTTCACTCACTACACTCACTCACTCACTCACTCACTCACTCACTCACTCACTCACTCTCACTCACTCACTCTACTCACTCACTCACTCACTCACTCACTCTCACTCACTCACTTCACTCACTCACTCACTCACTCTCACTCACTCACTCACTCACTCACTCTCACTCACTCACTTCACTCACTCACTCACTCACACTCACTACTACTCACTCACTTACTCACTCTTACTTACTTACTACTACTTACTTACTTACTTACTTACTTACTTACTTACTTACTTACTTACTTACTTACTTACTTACTTACTTACTTACGCCTGTTACTCCTCGTGAAGGAACATAGGCCGCTCACTAGCATTCTCCATCCAACCCCATCCTGGGCAAACCTTTCCAGCTCCTTCCACTTGTTATTGATCCTTTTCATATCTGCTTCTATTTCAAGACGTAATATATTTTTTGGCCTTCCTCTTTTCCGCTTTCCTCCAGCATTCCAAGTTGGGGCTTGCCTCGTGATGTACTTTGATGGTTTGCGTAATGTATGTCCTATTCATTCCCATCGTCTTGTCCTAATTTCTTCTTCAGCTGGAAGCTGGTTTGTTATATCCCACAGAAGGCTGTTGCTGAAGGTATCCGACCAACAAATCTGGAGTATCTTGCGTAGACAACTATATATAAATACTTGCACCTTCTTGATGATGGTTGTAGTAGTTCTCCAAGTTTCATCTCCGTACAGTAGAACTGTCTTAACATTCGTATTGAAGATTCTCACTTTGATATTGGTTGAAAGTTGTTTTGAGTTCCATATGTTCTTCAATTGTAGGAATGCAGCCCTTGCTTTGCCGATCCTCGCCTTTACGTCTGCATCGGATCCTCCTTGTTCATCGATGATGCTTCCCAGGTATGTGAAGGATTCTAAATCCTCCAGAGTTTCGCCATCATGAGTGACTGGATTGTTGTTCTTCGTTGATCGCTAGTAGTATATTAACAAATAATATTAAATAACTGGTTTAGTCCATATACAATGATTAATTTACAGGTTAATTCATGTTGTATAAAAAAAATGTTTAAAACCTTAAATAACTATCATATTGATTTAAAAACCAAAATAGTTTGGTAGTTTAACAAATTTTGTGGTAGATGTTTGTTATATCATGCTGAGCCTTTTAAACAATTTTTAAAGTATGTACTTGGATTTTTTTTCCAGCAAGTGGCATCATATTAGGAATATCATTTATAATGTTAAATCTTCAAGTATTTTATTTTATTTTTCTTAATATCTGATTTATCTTCCTGTGAGATTTACACTATGGACAACTTTTCGTATCTCTTTACAAGATTGATGTAAATATTCCTTTGTGGACATGATTTATACACAAAACGTTTGTGTTTAGATTAATTGGGTAAAGATTTGATGATGAGATGATAAATGTGACTGCAAAAAATGTTCTTCTATTAAATTATTCCAATATTTTATGCTAGTAATGTGGTTCCATATTACTTTAACCGAACACAAAGTTAAACGTGTGTGTAATCAACGAAACTGCTCTACCCTTCTTATCATTGTGATAATAAAAGAATTCTCCTTTTTACCTATTGGATTTGTACACGTACACAATGATAATAATAATTATTATTAATATCCATAGCTAAATATCGATCGAATTTGAGTTAGTTCTGTGAAAACCTTGACCTAGAAACATTCAGCTTTTTATTTAAATTGCATTTTATGCTTATTTATGCAAGCAAAATGATCTACCATTCATTTTAAAAACATCAAAATTATGATTATCTAGGCTATTGTAAACACGTATATATGGATAAATTCATTGCCATATTAAAGTGACTTAAATCAATACTACATCTAGTGAGCAATAAATGATGAATGATAACCTATTTTGTTTCATAAAGCTTCTCAAAATCTATCAATCTACCACTTGATATTACTGACAGGAAAATGTACTGATATCTTATAAATTCATACATTCTTTTCGCAAATTCCACTATCATTCTTTGAGTATTATTTTCAAGGGTTTTACAATTATTATTATTATTATTATTATTATTATTATTATTATTATCATTATTATTATCATTATTAGACTATCTAGTTAACATTTCGAGAAGAGATCATTTACATTATATGCTTACCAGCCAAAATCCAATGAAATATTTTGAGCTTTGCTGTTGATCTAATTCTTTTGAACGCACAATTAATCTGTTTCATCAGAAGATCAGATTATCTTATGATCAGTGCGTTTGAGCAATGGAAGTATGTACTTTTGAATGGATGTAAGTTTCTACAAAATTGACGACGTATAATTCAATTGGATACCCAAAAACAATTTCACCAGATACCCTAAGACATAGATATGGAATACTGCATTGCTAAGTTCTTTAAATTGGTTATTACATTTCATTTGGTAGCTGAAAGGATTCATCGCTCTTGAAAGTGGTAGACTAATAATGCTTAATATTTTAATCAAATGAGATGCACTTTAAAATGTACCCTTGGCTTTATAGAATTTGATGAAACAATCAAACTATGTGAAAATGTGAAAATAACAATGTGATAAGATAAATACTACTGAATATACAAAAAAGTAAGCCGTACACAACTTTAGATTATTTGTAGCCTGCATAATTAAAATTATTTCTGTATTATGACTTGGAAGTACAAAGTAGAATCTAACATATAACTGATTTCATTTGAATAAAGTCAGAAGTTCAACTATTTACTTAGCTACAATGTTGACAATAATTTACTACTTGCATGTATATAGACGGACTCTTACGTAAACATTCGGTTACATTTAGTCTTTATTCTAGGCCTTGAAAAATGTGATCATTTCAACTGATATGTTACTGTCCAACATAATGTTGATCTATCATTACAACAATAGATCACATTCCTGAAAATGAAAATTAATTTCAGTTGGTTATAGTCATTACAAGTATGTCTCAGTAGCATTAAACTTCTGAAAAACTAAAATTTTCCATCTTATTAAGAGTTCTTTATGTGAAGTAGTTCGTCATTCAATTAATAACTAAAAAATAAGATGAATGTTTGAGTCAGCTTATTGATTAAACAGATATATAGATTAAAAAACTCTTCTCTTCCTATGGAATACACCAAACATTCAGTTTAAAAAAAAACTAGAGACCACAGAGTCACATTGAAGAAGAAATAAGGACTATTTAAAGAAGAAAAATTTCTTTTCGATGATATTACTTTACTAAAGTCAAACAATCGTATTGATAGTTATAATGGATAAATCTATGATAAAATGGAAGACAAGCAAATAAATCAAAGAGACAATAGATTACAGATGAATGATAATTGTCAGCTTGAAGTATATTAAAGAACTGTGAATATAGAGTAGAGTTGAGTGATAAATTATTCTGGAATATCAAATACAGAAGGGAAGTTGTATTTGATATAGAGGAGGAACAAATTGTGCTTAATTTTTAGATGGTTTTCTGCTTGGAATGACTACTGCTACTGAACCGTGGAAATTTAGTAAGAATAAGAGAATAATTTACTTCTTATATTAAGATTTTTAAAGCCTATAGGAAAATGTTCGTTTTATGGACAAGACATTGCACAAGCTGAAATGAAATCTCACCACTTCAAAATTTTAATGGCAATCAATTTACAATCAGTAATGAAATTCTTTATTATACTTTTTGTCTCAACAACTTTTGTGGTCATGAAAATGGTTGTGTACGTTCCCTAAATTAGGAAGAATCCTGACCCTTGATAGACGTTTGTTGATGGCATAGTATGTGTGTATATGATCTCACTAGTAGTTCGTAAGGAAATCGATTACCTTCAGGACCTGATACTTTGAAATGAATCAATAAACTATTCCTTGTTATAAAAATAAGATATAAACTTATGCTACTAACTTATTTAAAAGTAGACAAAATTTTTGACTGAAATTGAGTCTTGTCGCTTTCAGTAATCAAGGCAGACGAGAATTTCACCGCATTGATCATATCAAATTTTCAGGAAAGCAAGAACTGTATCGAAGAATTCATTTTGCGATTTTAAAATCTATTCTACAGTATTGTAACAGGTAAAATTGATCGGAAGTAATTGCGATTAAGGGTGTTATATATTAGGCAATACAATTAAACTAGTCAAAACTGGTATAGCAGATTAAGATATTAAGTATGGTTAATACACACTGCAGATATGTCAGCCTAATTTGGTCGACTGACTTATCATTCGCAACTGACTTTAAATCTGCTTAATAGGTAATTATGCTACATAAGGCCATTATTTTGAACGTACTTCTTATTGAACACTTATAATCTTCAAGTGTTATCCACGTGTCATGACAAAACAAATGTTCAACTAGTGCACTCATCCGTCAACAGGAATTAGAAATTTTCATGATGAAAAGTCCTAGATGAGCTTCAAGCAGCCATAATATAATTTTTCAGTCACCAATTGTCTTGAATTTAATATAACCATCTTCAGTTCCATTACAGAAAACACGCCATTCTTAATTATTAAACTGGGAGGTGTATACAAGTAACCTATTAAACATTTCGCACTTGAAGTTCCTAATCTTCAATGAAGGCAGTATACTATGAGGTCCTTAGGATATGAAAGCCATACTTGTGATATGCAAAGTAAAAATAACAATTTCATTGTACGATAATGAGGAAAATATGAATCATCTGTATCGGTTAAATGACAGTGAAGATGATGACTCAAACAGTTAATCCACACGTACACAATAAATACCCACAGTTCAGAGACCAATGAGTTGTAAGTCAATACTGTCAAGTAACGTCCTTTACTCAATGTATACCGTAACTTTAGCGGCATTATGTGGATTTGCTCTTCTTTTTTATTATATTTGTAACTTATTGTGTCTGCTAAGAGCTTAACTGACTAGTGTTTGATACTGAAACCCACAATTTGAAGTTGCTTAGTGAGAATACAAAAACTGCTAATATCGATTTATTTGACTACTGAAACAAGCCAAACTCACATATGAATACACATTTTACATGATTCATTTACAGTCAGATTTGTATAAATCCACCTGAATGGTATTTAATATCGACTAATCAACAACTTACTCTATGAACACATAATTACTATACTCATACAATTGAACATCTGTAACTAACAGATATAACGAATTGACTAAGCCATGTAATTACTTCTTTTGAAGATGTGATTACGTTCCACGAATGATTAGAGAAAAATCAGTTTCATACGTTAATCAACTCGGCGATCGCTCACTATATAATTACAGGTTGGATGTTATACGAAAGAGAACAAAGCTATCACATCGGTGGGTTTTTTTATTTAAAAAAGTTTCTGACTTCAACTTAAATTCTATCCGTCAACGTTTCTTTAGTGAAATCAATGATCTTAGCAATCGCGTCATTGGTTATTATTGTTTTAATAGGGATAAAAAGTAGGGAACATTTCGCAAAATGATGTTTTCTATTAATTATGAACAATAATAATTTAGCGAACTCTGATTGAATGGTTTTGATTGTGGTCACTGACAGAAAAATTGTGCTCCAGGTAAGCGATACAAATTTATATATACGAACAAAGTGCAAGGGATTATTCTAGACTTTAAAGTCACATCACATCCCTAGGTGGATGGTGAAAATGATCCGCAATACTTCTCCCTCTGCATTGTTAATTGAATCAAGCTGACCAATGGTTTGTTGAATGTACTTGGTTCACATTGATGTACAAAACCAACAACAGAAATTTACTTAGCCATTAAACTGTGGCTTTGAATATGATAGGAATTATGCATAAAGCAACTAATGTAATCCATACTCTTCATCAAATAAACTCATTCGTAACATTTGATTTTATCGAACAGCTGATTCTGTAATAATACTTGATAAACCAGAATGTTACTTTAAGGTAACTGACAAGTTCCAGAACATTTTTATTAACTGGAAATTTGCAGCTCATGCTTATTTTTGTGACGCTGTTGAGGTCTTCGAGCTGGATGTATTAACTGAGGAACTTTTGTCGCTCTGAACACTAGCACCTGTTTCGTGAAAAAATGACTTACTTAATAAATTAGTTACCCTGAAAACCATCGAGTGTCAAGAACCGTCACATACCAACACTTATGCATGCTAAACAAAAACTTGGTTTTTTCGAATTCGGTATAAAACTGTCATTTGCTGCTTCAAAGAATCCCGTATATATATGGCCATGTTGATTTATCAGTACTTTGTACAATGCTGTGTTTATCAAAATCTTCGTCTTTCCACGGTATATTCCGTAGCTTTGTATAAGTTCGAAATTATGACCGGGCTGAAACTGTATCCTCGATTCTTGTTTTTAGTATTCATGTATCCTACAAGGGTATTATTTTTATTCTGTGAAAATACGATACTGTGTTTGAGAAAATCCAACATGATAACCTGTGATAAGTAGAAAGTTTGCTCCAAAATGACTAGCAAGATTATCACATTTAAACTAAATTGAAAGACTATTAGTTGAAATCAAAATGTGACAGACAACTGTTGTTTTCCAAAGGAAATTACAGTAACGTTCCGGAAGTAAACTCTTACTATCTGCATGATTCTTAAACCAAACCTTTAAATCAATAACACTTGTAGGGAGTTAAAGTATCTTCTGTCTGTTCAGATACTTGGTTGCAACCAGATTTTCAACCTCTAATTTCATCTCAGAACGGGAACCACAGACATTTAGTGTTTACAATATTGTAGTCTAGTTATTCAAGTTGTGCTTTAACCTTCTGTAACCACTCATTTGGATCAGGATGTTACACGTTGTGCAGTACCATAAACACTTAGGGTGTTAAATGAATATTACATTTTTCTCGATTTAAACTTTTTATGAGAAGTTTGTCATTCACGCTGTATTATGTACGTTAATCGAGCGGATTATTTTAAACCATTTTGTATTTTAACTGAGAACAAAACAGAAATTTCCTGTAATATTTAACTTCACTGATCATATCTTAAGTCAGACTGAAAACGTGACACATAACTTAAGCTCAGTCCTTTCAACTGAATTTTGCGTAGAACTTCAGCAGTATTTAAGGAAATTAAAGCAATCTCAGAAAAAATATTTATATTAGACTAAGTTACAAAAAAGGGGGAGTGAATAAAAGAACCAAAACAGAGTAGTAACTATTACAAAGACGTAGTGCTTAGAACACTCATGAGTAAAAAGTAATGCAGATTATTAAAAGGTTTCATCCAGTTCAGCTTACAACAAAACAATTTGAGTAGGAATAAGCGAATACAGGGAGAAATAAACCGAGTTCCCTGTAGACAAAAGAATGAAAAAAAAATCAAAGCAAGTAAGTTAGTGACTATTCACCAATGTATTATTAACTGGTGAATGAGAACGTTTTACATTTTCATCGGAATTCTCATCATCTTGATGTTTTGTAGTGTTGTCACTTGGGGTTCGGGAATTATTAACTGGCCAGTTCTTTTGACAGCTGCTAACCTAT
This sequence comes from Schistosoma haematobium, assembly GCF_000699445.3. Lineage (NCBI taxonomy): Eukaryota > Metazoa > Platyhelminthes > Trematoda > Strigeidida > Schistosomatidae > Schistosoma > Schistosoma haematobium. The sequence goes on along the minus strand of NC_067197.1, from coordinate 19,795,122 downwards.
AAAACAGAAATGTGAAACCAATAGAAAGATAGGAATTGCAAAATAAACCAGTGGTAATATACTAGTTAGTCAGAATAGTGCTATACATAAATTATGTTACAAGATATACACCCCCATCGCTTCGGATCACAATAGGCACCGATATTTCCAAAAGTAATTAGAGAATCCTAGTCAATTCATACTCTCCAATCAAAAGGTGGGATTCAATGCATAAAGGCGATTATTTAAAGTTTAAAGAAGTTGAAAAGATAGTGCTTTATTCGTGATTCGGTTTACGATAAGTTTTCTAGTTTAACTTGTGAATTAACACGTGGTAAGTGATAATAATGACAATGAACTTTGTCATTTTATTTAAGCAACATCCTTAGTTTTTCTATAAATTTAAAGGATGACTCCGAATAGAAGCAAGTAGGGATTTTGTTGTGGTTTTATTTTACATTAGAAAAAGTGAGAGGAAATCGCTTAACTGAAGGAAATCTTTCAGATGGTATTTCGGTAAGACGATAATCTATGGACGACCTTTTGTCCTCTGAGCTCAGAGGACAAAACTCCATCAAAATCATCCACCTGAGCTACAAATCTTCTCCACCATCTCAAAATCATATGGACGACCTTAGAGCAACACTAAAATGACCTTGGAATGTCCACCTACTTAATAGGGTTAAATGAGGATTATGTATTAGTATGAGGAATTAAGATTAAGATTTACAGTTGAACGTTAGGGTTAGAAATTAGATTTAATGTTTTCATCGCGAACTGACATCAGCTATTATGACAAAATGGTATTTAGCCAAATGAGTGGATGAATTTCACGTCGAAATCCAAGATCATCCATCTCAAATCTGACTGATTTGTTCATAAATTATAGTTTCGCCGGTATTTCTAGCTAAATTATATGTCCCACTATATACTATAGTCGCTCACTTATTCTGATTGATTTATTCAACTGTTTAAGACTTCACTTATTTATCTGTGTGTACCAGTATTTATGTATATTATACAAACAAATAAGTATTCGAATTTATGGTGAATTTTATTGATAATATGAGCAAACTGGATTAATCATATTATTCTAATAATAACTTATCCTAGAACTGTAAGAGTCATGTAAATCAGATTAATAATTGAGGTTGTCAATGGTTTTATTTCCTTACCTATGAATAAATAATACAATATAGGAATATGACAAGAAAATTAATATTTTTTGGATTCGAAGAGGAAACGATAGAGATATATGAATTAAACTGGTAACCATTGTCCAAGTCACTCACTTTAAATACAACAAAACAACCAGAAAATATAAAACTTGATTTATTACAGCATACTATTAAATAGTTTCCTTTTAAACTACATTCATCTCACATTAAAGTACATGATATTGACTATCAGAAGGGTTAAACTGAACGTACTCTTTCTCCCATTGTAACAGCCATACCCTGTGTTTTAGCTCGAATTCGTACATGACCAGTTACAGGTTGATCAGCTTCCGCTTTTTCTAAACATAAATTAGCTAAAACATGTTCGCCAAATATTGTCTTGGCATAAAGCGTCACGCAAAGATAATCACAATCACCCGAAAGAGCCTCGGTAGGTGTTAGGCAACGTAAATTCGTATGGCTTGTAATTTGAGATAAGTAGGTGAACAGATCTTTGATTTGTGTATTCACAGTAACCTAAAATGATCACAAAGAGCCCAAATAAGTAATTGAGCATAAATTTATATGAAGAGAAATAAGCTATAACATGAATCGATTGAGTATGACTCAAAAGAATAAGTTGATGTGATAACTTTGTTTATACATTTATTCAACGTTCAAACATTTTGTTATGAGTTTGATGCTCACCTTATTCTCCCATTCAAATTCAGACCACATTTGACGAAATTCACTTGGTGTACAAGTGGCTGGCATAATGTACTCCATAATATCAATATGAATATCATTTAACACAATGCAAGTTGTTTCGCCAGATGAACCCCGAACATCGTAGGATATATTTCCAAAGATGATACCATTTTCTGTGGAAGAAACCTGAAAACATATATAAAATTCAATTAATTTAACTAGGTTGAAATGTAAATCAATAAGATAGTGAATTCGATATTCAATTGTGCACATTGTAAATAAGTAATAGAATAAATAAATATATAATATAATCAATAATTAAATCGTCTACAACTTACGAAACGTAACTGTAAGTCATAATATTACTATAAAGCTTTTTTTGATTTCGCTAATGGGTTTTTATCACCAAAACCCAAAACTTTCTTTTTTTTAGATACCCGTTAAAAAGCAGGAAGATAGAAAACTTCATTGTGATAATTTCTTGTATTTCTCAGTAATTTTATGATATCTTTAATACAATATTTAATAAAAACTATACACAGTACAGAATACAAACTAACCTTAATATTTGCTTTGATATTAGCAAAATCTTGAGGTGCAATTGTTAATGGACTAGGTTTTTCAACCAGACGTAAATCGCCTAATGTAGACAGTTCTAATGTTAAATTTTGCAGTGTATCTTTAGTTTGATTAACAACTAATACATCTAACAAAATATCGAATTGATTCACATGAACATACGCTTCTGCGTATACAGGATCAGAAAAGCCAGTTAATTGGTGAACCTAAAAATTTTTGAAAAGAAAATAACTGATTCACTGAATAAATGTATAATTTTGGTAACAGCAGAGTATTAATAATAATAATAATAAATTATCATTATATAACTGAACTATCAGATATAAGGTTTATGAAACCGGTCTTGAGTCATATTTTGTGTTTGTGAACAAGTAATATTATTCAGGTGTTCAAACTGAAGTAGACAGAGAGGGTTTCAAATCCGTAACTGAATGAACTTAGTGGATAGAACGCTGAATAACTTGTATGTCTAATATCTTCTTGCAAATGAAAAAAATTTGCGAAATTCAAATCAGCTATCACAGCAAAATGATCAATGGTTATAATCTAGGTAGTAAGCACTTGGAAGAATATACTGGGTGGCATGGTACACGATCAATCACGGGTTTACTCTTTACCTTCTTTTGGATCTTCAGTTGAAGTATTCCCTCATACATATGTTTTTCTTTATTTTTCTTACAATGTTTATTCATTCTCAATATTATGGTTAATTCGATTATCTCGACTACAGTTATTCATTTCATTGATCTCATGTTGTTTAGGTGATTTAATATGCATATCCCGCATATTCCTACAAAGCTATACACTGTTTATTACTGACTGACCTGGATATTATAAAAAAATTCATCACATGAAGCGTGGTTTATATGATCACTTGATAGGAGTAAAAGTTGATTTGGAAACAATTATGTAGGACTATAGGTATTTTAAAAACTTCTGTAACTTGACCACCGAGTACAGATACATGGACGTAACCCTGAGATACACTTTTGTGTGAGTACTAGTGACATTAACCAGCCATCCACACCAAAGTGGGTAGAAAGGTTTGAACGTGGGATCTAGTAGTTAAAGAGAGAGTGATTTAACCAATGAGCGACTGCACCTGTTTAGGTTGTAGAAATGAAGGAGCCTTAATTAAATCTACTATTTCCAATAATATTAAGATGTGAGTAGCTAAAAACAGCCATGCTCTTAAAAATAACATTTGTTTACCTTACCTTACTGAGTTTAGATGTAGCATAAGCATCACCAGCACTGCCTTTTCCACCTGCACCCAGCGCTTGACTAAGTGTTAAGTCAAAACGATCTACTGTGTCACCGAACTCAGTTTGGCCAGTAAGTAGAGAGAATTTGATCGGCGCGTCCGCACGATTCAACTCAGCCAATTGTTTTTGATGCTCAATTAAGCCTTGATTACGAGCTTTAGCATTGTTTTTACGTTCTGACTCTTGGTATGCAAGCATTTCAGTAAGACAGCCACGAGATGTATGTTCGAAAGCCTCTAAGACTTCAGGACGACGATCAGCCAAGATCTGTACAAATGAAAAAGTAAAGCCAAAAATGGCGTTATTACGCAACATTAATCATAGAGAATCCCAGAAGAAATAGAACTGACATTAAATATGTTTTCCACTCCCTAATACTCCTTACCGTTTATTTAGTCCGGGAAGAATCGTCAACAGATAAGATTCTGAGCCACCAAGTCCAGTGAGTTGTCTGAACAGATCCTGGGTTTCGAAGTACTATGAGAAGTTAACTTAACACACCTAGCTTCTACTCAAATGTAGAATTTTCAGAAACTGCATTATCAAACCTCAGTATTACTAGCACCCTATAAAACAATCAAGTAGAAAATATTTCATTGTGACTTTATATTGCTTACATAATGCTTTAAATGTCAGGACTGTACTGAGTTATACTGGCCACCCGTTCATGTTAATAAATCGACAATGAAAGCAAAGTTGGTCATTATAACCATAGAAAGGTATTCATCTTGAAAAGATAATTTATTTGATATTATTAGAGTTGGAAGGTAGTACAAATTGAATTTGAATCTCATGTTGACGATTGACATTCGCTAAATAAATGTCACGTAAAAATCGAACAATTCGTTTATAAGGAGAGAAATTTCGGTCACCGATTTTGCCCAATTATAACTACCACTATTACATTATACATTAATCATCATAGAAGTAAGACGATTTACCATCGTGCATCAATAAAACAAGTAAACAAAAATCAAAACAAAAACTTCATAAAATCAAAAATTACCCTACCTTTAGACAAATCCACATACGATCTAAGTGGTCAGGATTCACTTGATGTGGAAGTAGTTGACTAGTAGCCAAATGTATCATACTCGCAATGATAAGCATACATTCAGCAGCGAATGAATTTTCTTTTGAAATTATTTTAGTTTTTGTGCATTCATCTTTAACGGTTTTCATTTGTTCTTGTTTAAGAAGCAATGAATATCGATAAAATAATTTGACTAAACAGGCAGATAATACAACTCCAGGCATATAATGTGATTCGAATAGAGCTGCTTGTAGGACAGGTCGTTTGATTGCATTCACTGAGCTAGAATCTTTATTTGAACCTTAAATAATTTTAGAAAGGAAACAGAGCAACTAATCAGTAGGTAATCACTTCTAACGTGAATACATTTGCTGTTTCATAGGACAAATATTTTAAACAATTCGACGATAATGTTTTTAAACACGTGTTCATTAGAGTAAAACATTAAACGCCAAAACGTGTGATAGATTCTTTATGTCCTACAGTTAAATTCAATTACAATACACGCTCTTTAGGGATGAACCAGCATGCACTATACATGTTAAAACCATTGAACTTAGTGTTTCAAGGTGTAACACTCATTGAATCATGATATCCACTACGCCCAAACACATGACAGCAGATCTTAGGGTTACTTACAAGGTGTTGTACGCCTTACGCCTAATTTCAGCTATGGCTAGAAATAAATATGTCGGAAAACAATAAATGATAACGTCAACAGTTCGTAAACATAAAGTTTAAATTATAAGCAAAAAGTAGCCTTCTGTCTGACTGAGCAATCCTAATTTCGGAACAGTGGTTTCGTGATCAAAGAACTCAGCATTCAACAAACAGGTCATGCGTTCATCTTGTTATTTTCATCTTATCTTGCTAATGAGGTATGGTATCTTGAGCTAACCCATGCCTGTGCCAGACTCTATGTTGATGATGTCTGTCTGGCTGAAGTTCTAACACCGTTTCATCTACTTCAATTCAAAGATCCACGTATTATCACTACCTTGCATACAAAATGCTTTTAAAAAACGAGTTAATAAACCTGTTCTTGATAAATGAGCTATACTAATATTAGGTATTGCTTAATATGCTCTAAATTCTCTTGTTAATATAACTAATATGATCATCTAGTTGGCCTTTGTAGGATGTACAAGCTGTTTAGTTTTGCTAGTTGAACAGATGAAAAAACAAGTATTTGCATGGGCTTTGTTATATGGTTTATGTTGTGAATATATATATATATATATATATAAACTGATGTTTTTGTCTAGTCATATATTTTTAATATACAGCAACTGTGTTGAAGCCCTATTGTATCAGTTACACCAATCGGATCTGTTAGTTTTCTTTTCCTCACAATTTTGCACGGTATCTTCTTGTGTTCTGGGTATCTGAGTCATTACGAACACAATAATATGGCGAAGATAATCTTGGCTGAGTAAATGAATACTTAGCTGATGATTTTGACGATAGACGATGACATATCAAATACCATCCTTAGCGAAACTTCGAAATAAAAAATTTCAGAAATGCGGGGTTTTGATTACAGTCAATGACGCCTGAAACTTGAAAACACACATCTAAATACATTATACTGTAAAACCAAATATATTGATTTACGTAACCTACGAAGAGTAAAAGCAGACTGAGTTGCGTATGTCCCATCTGCAGTAACACGTTGTGCTGGACTGACACCAACATTTACATCACCTGAAATTAGCACGGACGGCTGACTTTGGTTTTCAGCAGAGGAATTCACTGAATTCACTTGACTAGCTTGTCTGCGTAACTCCTCATCAACAAGTGGTAGCTCGCCGATAACCTTGATAAAATGATAGCCATAAAGTGAATCAAGTGAATACAGAATTTAGTAGGAATAACTATGTATTTAGAGATCATATGACATATACAAACCATAAATTCTAATTTATATAGATTTTATCTGAGCTTAAAAATTTGATCGTGACTCTTCGTTGTGTTTCTGCCTAATAATATTAGGACAAACGTCCAAGGAAAGTGAGCAGTCAATATTTCGCTAAATATGTTAGAGTGTTAGCAGTTTGTCTCAGCAGTCTGGGATATGAATGGTCTTTGTAATGGAGCAATTTGTCTGATGTAATGGTTTCAGTAGCAGTTCCGATTCTGTTCTATCATCTTGAAACCTAACAAATAATCTTCGACTTCGATTGACTCCATAAGGGCCATATGAACAGGATTTCGTTTTTTTTTTCATTCGAAGTACCGTAGCACATTGTATGTTGTGTACATTCTATTAGTAAAATCTTGTTTAATAGCTCCACTTTCTCATGTTTATTGTATTTTGACTATGAATCTCATTTATTTCATCCCACATAATTAGTATTCTGAGATTGAATGTTTTGTCTAAAACGCTACCCCTTCTGAAGCTGCGTATGCAAAGCAAATTTATCATCCACAAAGTTTACATGCTAATGTGGATCGGACAACAAACAGATTTCGGTCACTAAACTGGAAAGCAGTATTAATGACAAAGTCGGCTTGAGACTTTTCACCGTGTTGCAAATAAGTTCTTGATATGTCAATTCAAAACGTATACTTCATATAAATTTTCAAGAGAATTTTGTACGGAAGGAAGTAACTGGGAAGAAAATAGGTGACATTTTCAGCTTACAACTATGCTGTTTCCAATGATTGCAAGCGGAATGCAACTAGAGATAAATTCTACAAGCTAGTGAATAGCATTACTGTGATGTGAGGACCCGAAATGTGGCAGTCAAACATTTACATACAATCACATGAAACTTTTTTGTTGCACATTCAATAACAATAATAATTCATCCCAATTATGTGCAGATTACAAACTGTTTTTAATCGGCATAACCTTTTGACAGATACTACCTAGCGTCGATACCCAATCTTTTCTAGACAATCAGATTCCATTATTTCAAAATGCTACTGTATTCAGTTACTAACGATGTAAACTTTAACAGAACTATCAATCCTTTTATGGTGCGCGACTGGATTTTTATCATATTTTATTCAAAGCCAAACAATCATTTAGCGTTTCACTAGTTGAGAAATTACTACTCTACATCGGTAGACTAACTAGTTTATGTAAATGTTAAACAAACAAGATTTTGGGTTAGCTATCGATCCACTGATTAGTACAAAAAGTCATCTGTACTTAATTAGGATAAACGATTTAACTCGTTTAAAGTTTTTAAGGTGTTCCGAATAGAAAAAAAATGCTATGTATCTGTGAGTTCCTTGAAATGTTTCCAGGTATGTTTGTTTGCTTCAACAGATTAAGGGTGTTGCTATCATATGCAAAAAATTCCATAACGTTTATATAAAAAACATTGAAACTTAGTCATAAAGTACGGAGAGACCACAGTTGATAAGTATGATAGCAATCAAAAGATTTTCCAGTATACACAATCCATTAGAAAGCATACTGACACAATTATATTTAATTCAATGTAACTCGTTTATCAAGTACGATTTTGGGCTACACTTTGTTTGAGGGTTAGTGAAGCTGCCCAACTACGCAAAATTAAATAGGCAAGGCCAGTTTAGGGACTGCTATATACTAGTTGGAAGCTAGGCGCTTTAACCACTAACTTATAAGTACCACTGTAACAATCATTGAATAGTACCCTGATCAACGATTTACGAAAACAGCGAAAGCTGGATTAGCACTCTAAAAACGTTTAATTAGGTTACTTCAGGATTCGTCTTTAAATCAATATTTAATCCACATGGTCTCTCAATGATAAACCTTCTAACACGGCAGTCTGGAAATAATACTGAATGTCAATTCATAATAAGGCACGAAAACTCAACTGACTTTTTCACGGTTGCTTTCGACGAAGATAATACTGTGATGAAAGAAGTTACTGAAGTTTCAAAAAATAAATGATTTGAGAGCGTTGTAACGAGTCAAACTTACCTGGCGAATAAGAGTCATAAAGGAGTTAATTTCTTCATAAGTAGTACAATATTCACCAAAAATCCAAACTAAATGTCGAAGAGTTTCACGGCCGATAATCGATGGAAAAATTTGCATCAATTTTTCCAAAATGTCAGCCTTTCTTTGAGGAAATCGCTCCAAAATTTCACGTAAAAATTTACAAGCCTCATTTGCAGCTCGTGTATCGCCAATTTCTTCGTAGGTCAAAATCTTGAAAATTACAAATAAAGGCAACAGTTGCTAGACCAACTAAACTTTTATGTAATAAACTAATGCACTGACAAGTTATTTAGAAGATTTGGGTTTGTGTTCATTCATAATGAAACCATAGAACACACTTCATGGACACCTTATCAAAACATAGAAGTCTACTGTTCAGAAAAACTTATTTTCCATAGAACTAATAGTTTTCACTGCCTCTTAAGGTACTTCAGCAAATAACTTACAGCATTTAGATAACTTCGTTCATTACACCCATAAAAATCAGGCAGCTAAACTCAACTGGTTGTACAAAATAGTGTATGAAATTATTTACCTATAAAAAGTAATCCCTGATTAGATTAGTAAACTTTGATGATTTCCGCAAGTAATAATTCGTTACGCATCCCTTTTAGTCGAATTAGAAGTAATTTAAACAATTTAAACATTGATGTCCAGCGACCAGTGATTACTCCAGGTCGACAGACAACGATTTAGCAACTAGTACAATCAAACTAGGAATCATGCAAAGACAATATGAAATTTCATCAAACTGAGGAAATAGATATAACGTCACAGTAGAATCACATTGTTAGAATAAATTGGGGACGAAAACAAACAAATCTAACGTAGCATAAGATGTAGATTTTAACACTTAATAGCTCTTCGAGTCGGAATTTCAGTTAAAAAAAGCCTCGGAACAACCCAAACGCCAACAATAAATTACATAAAAATACATAAATCTCGTTTGTATCCCCCTTTCTGAACATGAGGTGCTAGAGATTCGGTTGATCACTACATATGCTAGGTTCTACAACGTTTGTGACCGACTAATTAACTGTCTGATATGCACCAAAAAGTTGCAATGATAAAGCTGAAACTTTTACATATGTGAGTCATTTTAATTCATCATTGATTATTTTATGGACTCCAATTAGGAGATAACGGCAGCCAATGTCTGGAGACAGTGAATGAAGGGTGTGGTAACTTGATCGATACATGTTTGTGCTACGTTCTATGTTGGCTGACTGATGTAACAAAGCTCAGAACTAGTCGCAGTAGCGTTGTCGCATCCATTGATCTTGGATACAAAGGCGAAGTGAACTGAATGGTCAAACTCATATCAAGCAGTTGAATTTTGCTAAAAATAAAAACATACTGGGAAAAAATAACTAGCCATTTTATTCGGTCAAATTATACTTACTTCACAAACTGTCGGTACAATGCTTGGTAATACTTCTGGGAACCGTAAGCAAATATCATATATAGTGTGCACTAGTGAAAAACGGTAAACGGATTCGTCAGAATTTTGATCATCTGCAGAAGACTTTTCTCCATCACTCGCTGAAGCTGAAGGCCGGGTATTCGTGCTGCAAGCTTTGATAAGTTCTTTACGAAATATCTTAATCAATTCTTCCGCTGTACGAGCTGTCACTAAATCCATCGTTAAATTAAGTGTTTTCTGACGAACTTCCATGTCAGATGCATCTATAATACGGAGAGAATATATCAGATGGAAAAACAACAAACTTACTTATGATCTGCACGATATCCATAATTAGGTCTTGTAGAATACGCTCATGATACTGACGTAAATCAGTGAGACGTGATAATACAATTAGTTTCACATTGTTATCACTTTCCTTCAGGATTAAATTAATGTAACAACTTGCGGCTGCCTTAATGGCACTCGGGGCGGAACTTAGTGTTGTCAGCGTTCCTGCAGCTTCATAGCGCACAGCAGCACTACTAGATTGTAATAAGCTGTAAATACAACGAATAAACCGTAGCCTTTCAGAAGGTTTATCAAGACATACCTAGAGAGTAAAAAGAAATATGTATGTGTGGACTTACTTTGTAGATTAACTCTACAATTATGAGCTGAAGAATGTCACCGAAATTTTGTACTTCATCCAAACAAGAAGTAAGGTAATCAAGAGCAGTACTCTGACTGACATGAAGTAACATCATAAAAGCATTCCTTTTACAAGAAGAATCTTGCTCTTGTTCGAGGAATCTTAAAATTTTTTCAGGTGCATCCGGAATAAGCGATTCGAAGTTTTTGTATATCGTGAAAATTGCCAGCACTGCATTTCGTCGAACGTATGCATGTCGATGTTCCAGACACTGTTGAATAGATGGCATAATAGGCTCCAGTAATTCAGGTTCTTTTAATTTACACAGAAATCGTAAAGTTGACCCACGGATGAATTCATTTGGATGTTGTAAATCTTTGCGATAAGCATCACACACTAGTATCATTTCATGTAGAAGTTTCCCATCCGAACTGTACTTAGGCACAACTTCCCAAAATAGAAGCAACAGCTTTTTAATCATGTGATCCTGTGACGGCATAACAAAGCGAATCACAGGCATCAATAAATTGGGAAACTTCTCGCCATTAATTATTAGCCGAATAAGTTCCTTAAGTGCCTCTCTTTTCACATTATCATTGCTGTTCTGCAAATCGTCTTTGAGTTTTTGCTCAGTATATGTTTTTGCTTCAGATGACAAACCGACTAAAGTATAGCATATTTGATCACTAGCCATACTCCTTGAACCAGCCTTTAAAATAAATGAATAAATAAAATGTTTAGTATCGCATGAAAACATTAGAAACGTCTTCTTTACAACATCCACATAAAATACCTAGCCCGACAGAAAGTTCTATAACCAAAGGGATAAAGAAACTTTATGAGGCGTCAAACTCACAGATATAGATACGGATGCATACAGAAACAAGGTTTTAAGAAAACAGCCCGAGATAACTTTGCTAAGCACAATAAGAGGATGCACTCTTAATCGGCGAATAGCTAAGTAAAGAGAAACATTAACACAGCAAATTTAGGCTGATATTTCAAGATATGCTTAAGCCAAGACCTGAGATGAAAGCATATGTAAGAAAACATAATTTACGTGTTTACGACGATACTGTAACCGCATTTGCCGTATATCGGGTCCCTTCACCACAACATGCGATTTGGTCAGGTTGGGACTTGATTAGGATCTTTATAGTGGTTGGAATAATGGATTAGTAGTTCGGTTGCTATAATAACTTGTATGATGGTAGAGCTATATGATGCTGAGACATATTAAATTTTATACCAAACAAACTATGTCGTTTATAGAACTACCTACAATTGAGTACAAGCCAGCGAAAGGATTTCCTGGACTTTTGGCTTTTACAAATGCGTCCTTCCTGATTTTGCTCATGTTGCTCCAGTTATTGTCTTCCTGACTTCTCGATGCTTAACAAAATGGAAAACCCGTACTAACTGGTGAGTCGACTTGCAACTATAACTATAAGGCGTACGTTTTGTGCGCGTGAAGTCAGATGGCACAAATCAATGCACATTAAACTCGCCTCACTGTGTGCAGCCAAGTAACCTGTTGAACTCCAGTAGTCTTTATTACATATTTTTTCACTGTTTTTTGAAACAATATTCTCGATGTTTAATTCACTCCACTAACAACGCTACTACTTAGTGTCGATCTTGTTCATTATTGATCTTTTAATTTCATCTCGTCGTGCTAAGGTAGTAGTGATAACATGCCAACACATCCATCCAAACTTTAAGTTGATGACAAATATAAGACAGAGATTGCCTGACGCCTACAATCCATAGAAGCGAATTTGCTGGATAATTAAATGCTAAGCACTTTACAATAATCATCCTAATTATGAATACATCGTTTTACACTTTTGTGATACTGCTAATTATGTATTCATGCCAGTAACTAAGAACAAGTACTAAACGTGAGACCAGAAGTTTTAAAAACCGTGTCCATTTATTGCTAGAAACCACCTAGCCTGAATTTTTACTCGACATTTTATGAAGTATGTACAAACGTCATTGAAAATAACAACAATATGGTTACAAAGTGATGAATTTTAGATCAAAGTAAATCGGAAACTTGGATTATGCTATTTTGGTTTGAGAGGTGGCTGTTTTCATGTACAAATGATATATTATCACTCAAAATTACGTGGGAAACACACCTTCACACGTCGATGACGTAACGCGAATATTAGACTACGCGCACCTTTTGGTTGAGATGACACAGCACTTTTGCCGTCCTATGACTGGAGTTTCACAATATAACAATTGCATTACTCATCATGTGAAATATCGAAGGAGCTACAACTAAGACTTATAAGTGTAGTTGAAAGACCTTATATTAACCTAATATAAAGGGGATATATCAGATCTCAAATGCACATGTTGGTAGTAGTGATAATATAGTGTCAGTTTCGACTTCAATATGGCTATTATCAACCATGTGTCCATTATGGTCAGACATTCAGGCGTGGACAGCGGATATGTAAGAAATCGTCTCAGCAGAGTTCTCAGTAGATTGAGAAGTCAAGTCCAAATACCCCGTTGAAATGGCTTGCAAACGCTTCAGGAAACTGTACTTAAAGGTAACCACACGATATGTACCGTGAATAATACCACATAACCTAAGTTAATCCTTAATGCGATTAAACACAGAGTTTCAAAATGAAGGCAATCTTACTCGACAAGCTTCAATATTAAAATGATCAGAACACTTATTCTCTAATCGGAGAAGGGTTTTTGTGGATATTATATTCTACGCAAGATACTCAACATCTATTGGCCGGATACCGTCAGCAACAGCCTTTTGTGAGAGAGAACGAACCGGCTTCCAGACGAAGAAATTAGGAAAAGACGATGGAAATGGATGGGACATACATTACGCAAATCATCAAAGTACATCACAAGGCAAGCCCTAACTTGGAATCCTGAAGGGAAGCGGAAAAGAGGTAGGCCAAAGAACACATTACGTCGGAAAATAGAAGCAGACATGAAAAGGATCAGTAGGAACTGTAAGTAGCTGGAAAGGATTGCTCAGGACAGGGTTGGATGGAGAATGCTGGTGAGCGGCCTATGTTCCTTTACGAGGAGTAACAGACGTAAGTAATAGTAATTTCAATAGTCGAGGTCATAAGTGAAATGAAGCTAGATCACCATGGAGAACCTGGAAGTACTGGACGGCCACTTTGTCCTATTGTGGGACTCCTCAGCAGTGCGCATCCACGACCTCGCCTTGCGAGATTCGAACCCAGGACCTATCCGTCTCGCGCGCCAGCGCTTAACCACTAGACCACTAGGCTGGCTCTAAGTTAAATAAAAAGTATGTTATTTAATACAGACATGTTAAATGAACATAACCATATATTTGGTTCGGAGTATGACTGTGAGTGTCAAGTGCAGTGGTGCAATGCACAGCTGTGTGATTAACTCGAGTCCCTTTTCATGAGAATCCTTGTAATGGTCGTTTATTTGGTAGTCTGTTTATCTGTTTGTCTGCCTGTCGATCGTATTCTATTACTTTATAGATCTATCAATACTTGAGACCCACACATCCATACTCTTAAAGATGTCACAAGTATTCAGAGTTTGACAACACGCTAACCAGTAATAATTTTGGAAACAAAATGTCCCAACCCAGTGAAAACGGAAGTCAGAAGCGAAGAGATTCAAAGTCATATTTGACAGAATATCAATATATCGAGCAGTGATCAATCCAATCTGGCTAGCAGTTGTAGGCGAAGTGAAGCACGGAGTACCAACTCATGATCCGGTGCGGATAAATGACCGAACGCCTTCAGATATGTAAGTCCAGTAAAACTAACACAGTCAGCATCAGATGTCGAAGGCCTACAGACCTATTGATTTTGGGGATTTGTTTATTGCTACAATCTGGTCAATTTGCATTCAATTAAATACAGCGCAGATTATACTAGTCTAAAGCATTCCTGGGTTTATTTTACTACAATAAAGATGCTGGTCGTTCTGTTTCCAGTCTTGTTTCATTCTATTACAACAGCTAGTGATTCTATATGCCAGTCTCAGTATGACTCCAGTCGAATTACAAAGAGATCTATTTCCGGTGTCGATCCAATGACACCGTTATTCCGGTCTAGTTGTATCTATTCTGTCAAATTATGACTAAACTGTTTATAGGTACTGTATGTAATAATAAATTTAATTGTTTACCTATAAATCAACAAATGGTTTAGTCTATTTCTTACTTAAGTAATTTTTCCTTGACCAGCGATTTAAAAAACTAATATAAAGAGATGACGGTCTGGCTGTAAAATGTCCAAATGGTTCAGAGGGTTCTAAACGGAATAAAAGAATCTTTTGCTTGACAGACTTCCGTACCCAGTGGCAGTGGATCACCGATTCCTCCAGGTAGAAATTCAGGTATATCAACGATAAAACAGGAAAAAGAAAAAAGTTGGTAAATCATGGTGACATACTGTCCTCAGTCCTTAAGAATATGTCAAGCTTTCTCTTGAAGGACTACCGGTAAGTCTCTTGAACCAGCTCAGCCGGACGTAAATTCCAGTATTTGGCTACTCTTAAGAAGTAGATGTGTCTGCAGTCCGTCCTGCTCGTGTTGTGTCCCCAGTTTCTGGGTGTTTCCGCTTAGACTTGTGTTCGGACTAAACTTAAATAGGTGTTTAAAGGGATGTACAGAAGGGTTAAGGATTCTGTAAGTCATTAAAGGGTTACTTCTAAGACACCTGTATTTCAATCGGTAAAAGTTCAGCAACTGGAGGCACTTTTACAAGAGATAAATTTCGTGGCTCGCCGTTGGATACGCTTCAGAGTGTACTTATCCTTTTGGGGTGAAAGAAGAAATGTTTTGTTTCCGTACTCTAAATGATGATGAAAGTTTCTTCATCCAAAAGTACTTCTGTCTCGGTTGGCGTAAGACTTCAAATCGTAGGGTACCAACACTCTTAAATCTTTTCCAACTTGGGATACTTCTAGAGGCGAGTTGCCTAAGTTGTAGCCGTACTCTGCAACATGTCTCAGATGTACTAATTTACATTTTGAAGTGCTCAAGGTAAGCCCGTTGCCATTCGACAACTTTGAGGTCGAGTCGGATCCTCCTGAAATGCCGCTTTATCCTCTTGGTTGCATTGCTCTCTCCGAAGTTTCACATCACCAGCGGAAAGTAATACGTCAGACGATAACTGCTGTGGAAGATCACTTATATAGATCAAATAGTAGTGGTCCTAGTATTGAACTCTGGGGAACCCTACTAAGACATTCTATATCCTGAGAGATATTGATGTTAACCCTGACCTTAAAATGTCAATTCGTTAGATATGAAGTAGGCCAATCAGTCGAACTTGATTTGATACTTAATCATTTGAGCTTATTGATAAGGATGGTTGCCTATCTGTCCACTGCATTCAGATGGTTGGTTATACAAGAATGACCCTTCCTGAAGCCGTTCTGATGGTGTGGAAATAAGTTTGTAGGTAGTAAGTAGTCGTGCATACCGTCGCATAATTTTTCAGAGTATGGATAGAAGTGCTACCGGCTGGTAGCTTGAAGTTTCGCTAAGTAGACCTCTTTTGAAAGTTGATTTGATGTAAACCAACTTCCGAATTTCAGGTAATGTGCCTCGGTTAAGCGAATGTAAGAACATCACACCAAGCAGCGTTACCAAGATTGAAGCTGTTTCACTCGGAGAAGCAAAATGGGCCATATCCTGGCCAGGAGAAGTGTCTATCTTAGTACATCAAGTACATCCGGTACATTAGGTCAGCGCTCCGGTTTACTTCTGAAAGTCTTGTGGAGTTACAGGTTAGGCTTTCATCGATATAGTTGATGTTGGTTGGTAGAAATATCCGAGGGTATTGTTCTACTAGATGGTCAGCCGCATTATCGTTGTTGTTAGTTGGGCCATTAGACCCTAGCAATTGAAAAACTTAGGGTTTGGCTTGTCGAGAGGCTGAATGACGGAATAAGCATTCGGATTGGAGACAAATTTTTCATTAAGCTTTATCTGGTACTGAAGCTTGTCTTCTCTTATTGCCTTTGTGGATATGTTCCTTATTTGTTTGGATCGATGTTGCTAGCTGTTCGTTTGTATTCCTCCCGGCAGTGCCTCTTAAGGTTTAGCAAACGAAGAGTGCGATCATTGATGACCGTAGTTTCCCTGTAGACTTTGGGGACCGTTGGTGGTAGCACATAAGATCGTGTGCAGTAAGAAATCTCAATGAACATCCATATCAAGTTGAAAGCGAACTTTCCAGTCCACGTGTTTTAGATTGTCCCGTTAAGCTGATACATCCAACCGTTTGAAATCCCAATGTCTGTCGTTGGTAGGATGTCTTAGCTCAGTTTTGTTGATGAAACGTAGGGCTATAACTTCGTGATCACCTTTCCCCAGGAGATCCAGGAGTGAAATGTTGTAGACCAAAAATTCTTCCTCTGTAAATAGGCAGTCTAAGTGCAACGGCGTCTTATGTTTCTCCAACGAGTTGCCAACTTGACTAGTACGTGTACTTTACGAACGGGAAGTCTAGTGATAACGTGATTTTCATTTCTCTAACTTTCGCCGTATATTTACGCAACAAAATTACCATTTCTGTTCAAAGAATCTGTCCTGAGCTTTACGTTCGTTAGATTATTTTTCTTTCTGAGTTTGACACAAGTCAATGGTTAACTGTGCTTTTGTCTCAACTTACTTTTCGGCTATCGGTAAACCTGAAGAAAGGTAGTCCTAGATTGAGTAAAAAAAGCGCATAGTGAAGAAAAGAAATGGGACCTTGACAACGTTAGTATTGATGGGGCATGTATTAACACTAGTGAGGACATACCGTACCTTAACGCCATCGTATCATCGACGGTACTAGACTTCCTCGGCAAACTTGGGTCTTAAAACACATGTTCCTTTAATGCAACGGTTGTCTACAAAAGCTCCACAGGCGATTGAACCTCTTTCAACAAAGTTGAAGGGAGCCGGTTTTCACCGTCCAAGAAGCAGAACATCCCAGGTATTGAGTGAAACAAACTGGTGATTGGACCAAACTATCTACTCCTAATTCCGTCCAACCAGTCAACAAAAAGCAAAGGAATCGGAAACTTGCTTCAACCAACAGACATCAAGGTCCTCGACCTGAACATACACGAAAACCTGGGTGAACGATCACGGTTCACGATGACTGTTTCAAGATAATGAACCTTAAAGATAGGCCTGACCTTCCCCTTAGTCTGCAGGATGCTCTGTGAAGAGTTGAAAGCGAAGCTCGAATAGTCTAAAATAGAGCCCCTGACACACATGGTTTGCTCGGGGAAAGGACTCCAAGCATCATAGTCATCAAGCCACTAACTGAAATCGGATGGGAATTTAAGAATACTGCCTGATATAACGTATTCTGGGCAGTCTGACGCGGAACATTCTTAAGAAACATTGTGAGACGTTTATTCGCGGAGGAAATATCATCGTGTACGATGTGCCAGAAAACGCAGACCCCGACCACACAAACTCTGATATTCGGGAATGGAAAATTATCAGGAAGTCCTTGAAACTCAAAAGAATATTGACTCAACAAGTGGAGGCACTAGCCAAAAGGACGGTGGTTCTAGACCTGGCTGATGAAGATAACTTTTCCATCCTCCCATATAGCGGCTGCAACTCTGGAAGAATTTCGTGCTCACAGACACCGGTCGCCAATTGGAATCCTTACGCATGTTAGATATTTGGCAGATAAGGCGGGAACACGCCCATTTCCTCATTCGTTCATTCCTATAATACCACCGAGGTCGTTCTAATAAGAACGTGAAGATTGATCAAAGAGCTGAGTAGGATAACTTGTACAGTGCGTTGGAGACAATAAATTTTCGACACGATTGGACGACCTCTTATTGCAGAGATTCCATACGACAGGATTTATTGACGTGTTTCTATCCAATTTGTTTCTGGTTTCAGGGTTGTTAACAACAGTTCGTGCTTAGGATCACTATCTTTTTTTAAAGAGACCATCGGCTATATTGTTTGACTCAAAAATATGTCATATATTTGAAATATATCCCTAAGCGTTGTCCATTTTCAAGATTCTGGAGAACAAATATGGCCACATCGATTTTCTGGTAGGATAAAAGACAATTTGATTGTCTTGTTGTACATAAAACTGAGAAAAAAGCGCAGCGTTTGTACGTTACGTTACTGTTGTTAAATCTGCTCATTGAATTTTGTGTTTCATGTTGTTATCCTGGACTTTGTAGTTTCTGATTTGTTATCAGATGAAATTGCCTAATTTTATGACAACCTACTTATTGTTTGCAACTTAGAATACTGCACACTTTGATCTGAGGTTTCATCTGGCAAACGGAGTTGGTAAGTAACGTGTTTTATAACTCTTTGTAGAAAACACTGAATCGTCATTGAGATGTCAAATAAGATTTAGTTTGCAAATTTTTCCTGTTACATTCTCCCATTCTCAAATGGTTGTAGACGGTACAGAATAATTCCACACCGCTAAAGCATACTTCGGCACCAACCGTAAAGTTTTTAACCACTTTAAAATTGACACTTATATATAGCAGAAGTTTAAGCATCGAGGCTGGGAAATCACAGTGTAGAAAAAGTTTAATATATCTGGTGAATTATCAAACATAATCGAAAGTATTGAGAGTTGGAGATTGGGGTAAGATTTGTCACAGACTAGTATTAGGAGTTGAGAATAATAATACGGTTAAGATAAGAGAATATTTGGTAGCCATATCGATCAGATATAGTCCCTTGTTTTGGAACCTCAAGAGCCTTTCGTTGAAAATTTGTAAATTAAGCTGAAATTCTATATATTTTTGAAAGTTATTTATATCTCTTACTCTCACCATCATTTTAAGAATTAAGCAATTCCAAGACTTTTCGTTACCTTTGTAAAGCGAGATTTAGGGTAATAAACTTCCGAGGTTTCTATTTTTCTCCTCTTAAGCAATTCTTTAATCTGTAAATGCACGTGTTCTCTGAAACTTCGCAGACTGTGTATTTCCTGTAGCTAGGTTTTTAACACGTGTAGCAACCCAATCCAACCTATTTTCGATTTATTTATTTCTATTTATAAGCCGTAATTTAGAACAGGGTGTAATTCTCCGACGATATCTTTCAAATACGTCTCCGTATTTATCAATTTGTAGAACTCAATGAAACGAACAAATTGCTTTCCAAACTGTTACTTAGCAATTCAGATGGTAACATATGTGATTGTCACTTGTACTCTTTTCAGGCCTTGGGATCGCATCCTGACCGACCGTGGTGGGACTATAATTTATGGGTGACCTTTGAGCGATGCCAAAGTGACCTTGAGCATGTCCACCTACTATATAGGACTAAATGAGAGTCATGAACCATAGTGAGAGATTAGAATTATGATTTACGGTTGATGGTTTGGGTTAGGAATTAGACTTAGGGTTTTTGTCACAAAATGACACCATCTAAAATCCAGAAACGCTATTTAACCAAATAGATGACTGAGTTTCTCACCGGATATCTTATATCTGATTGGTTCGCCCATAAATTATAGTCTCGTTCCGACTGCAATCTTACCAATTTCATGTATCAGGAAATGCATTTAGCGATTTCAATCTGGACTTACTTTCATGTTCTTAAATTCTGCTGAAACGACATCTGTAACTTCATTTTTTTCTTGTGCGACCCTAGTGATTTTGATCAATGGCTGCGGTTAGGTACATATTGACAAATTTTATACTCCCGTTTCATGTGTGTATGTGGAGAGTTGGTCGGTTATCAGTGGTGCCTTTGTTCAGTTTAGTTTGCGTTACAAATCATTCTGAAAAATAAGTATGTTCGTCTGACTCCTTGTTATTATTAGGAAGCATTAAAGATGTTATTATCCATGTTTCATCTAAGTATAGAAATAATAGTGTGTCTACGACTTTAACAACCACGTATAAATTCTCCGGAAAGAAAAACTGAGTTATTGCCTATCCTCTTGATTGTGTCAATATTCAGGTCAAATTTTATCTTTGTAGGTCGATTAATCTAATATAAGTAGGCTAAATAACAGAACGTGTTCAATATCTTTCATGTTTAGATATATTTTAGAATGACTTATTCGTTTAGTTAATTCGTTCATAACAAAATTATACGCTACTGTTCTACAGTGGAACACTTACATAGTGAAATATATATAACTTTATTATATTGCCTTGGATGCTCATAATTAAGGAATATGAAACCAAATAAATTTATCAATAACGGTTTTTTGGGTATAACAGTGTGTAGTTTGATTTTCTATACAAATTTGTGGGACGGTTTATTGGGAAGTCATTCTAATATCATTATCCATTGTGTCAATTGAATACCATTTTAATGATTAAACAGAATTTGTTTAATTGATATATATATATGGTATAGAGATACACAGAAGCCAGCCACCATGAAAATATTTGATTAAGGATAATGCAAAACGTTAATCAGAAACTTCTTAAGTACCATGTCCCACAGAAAATCTGAATTTTACGGTAAATACAGAATCAGAAGCCTTTTAAATAATTCATATTAGTAAGCTGGAAACCAAACTACTCATACAAAAACAGTATAATCTGTATAAGTATCGGTAAATGTATGAGTGTAATGTATAACCTAGAAAGATAAGATTTGACATCCATACGTTGTAATTTGTAGTAAAAAGCTTTGAGGGTCGATTGCGATAGGGTAAACTTTTTGACCAATTCATATGCGGAAATACATCTTACTGTATTACTACTACATTGTCCTTGATAGGTATACTGTGAGAAGTTCATTGACATATTCAGAACTATTATGATTTTGATTGTACTAAAAATATTCCTAATTGTTTCCTTCTTACCATTTAAACCTGTGTTAATTTTATTCGGTTATTTATGTGCTCTGAAGATATGGCTTACATTAAGTCGCAAAACGTCGGAAATACAATTTTCTGCTCATTGAGATATAACAAAAAGGATGTTTTCCACTAACTTTCTATCCAATGATCAATTTATTTGAAACTGTCAAATTCAACCTTGAAATTGATACCTACAGTGAAAAGTTTGTTTAAATAGTGTTGTTGAATTCGCATTATTAGTTGCACCCATCTCTAACTGTAAACACTACTGAGGCATTTTTTGTTACAATATAAGGTTTTTAGTTTCGAAAGTGACATTCTATTTCATGCTTTCGCCCAAACAATACTTCAGATTATTTAGAGTTGTTTTAAATGTCAAGTTTCGATTGGTATCTGACCGCATTTACCACTTAATTTGTTTGGCGTTTCTTTTTATTACAGCCAAATGTTCTCCTCAGATTATGATGGTTGTGAGTCTGACAGTAGTTCATCCAGGTAATTTATGACCATCAATCATCATTCGTGTCATTTTATTTCGTTAAAGTGATTTGTGTTATGACAACAGAAGTGTCAATGCGATCGAGATATCCAAAGCTAAAGCTATGGAGTTTGATGAATTAATGAACAAAGAACTTGATTTATTGATCAGAAGCGTTCACCATAAAGCAACGGATTTGAAAACAGGAAAAAAGCAAAATAAAAATCTCAGAGTGAGATTTAAAAAGGATCATGACGATGGCGGTATGTTTTACTGCTTATTAATGATTTGTTTTCAACACATACAGATGACTTTCCAGTAGATAAAGATCCACTTTGCGATTATGAAGAAGATGAGGCTAATGCTAAATGGGTGCAAGAAAATCTCCCTGGAGGGAAGAGCGAGAAATCTGATGCCATCCTTAACTGTCCTGGATGTATGTCTGTGTTATCTCTAGTTAGTCATAGGTAAGTTTGGGCTTTATTTGAGCCGAAATATGTGTTGTAGTTCTGTGCTATTAAGTTTCTTGTAACGACTGGGAATAATCGAAATCTACCTTAAGCCTCATGTGGTTAAGCGAAGATATACTTGTATACGTAAATGTCTGGTTTTGATTTTAGATATGTAGGTACCCACGGTATTATTAAACCCTAACTAGAAATTGTGCATACAGGATAAAGGATTTTAGCTACTTAAGTACATTACTGGCTTGGATAATACCACATGTTTCGTCATAACTTTAGCATTAACCCTTTATGGGTTTTCAAACAACTATTTTCAGAACATAATTATTGAAGTGTTTGCGAAAAAGTGTGACTTTGTATCTATTATTCCGTTCATTTATAATCGCTCACATTCATGCCTTCATTCACATCTACTCTGTCAATCATTTTCACGATGATTTGGTGCATAACAATTAATCTTTGGGTACTTCTGGTTTATAACTCAACGTCTCCTTACATCTTCGTGGTAGGCTAAGTGGATTAAGCGATTTGGATCGCATCAATATGATAAAGAATGTGACTAGACATATCTCATTATAACATGACATACTAGAATAATATTAAAGCGTGATGAGTTATTTTATATTAATACTTTAAAATTTTGTTCTTGATTAGCAACATTGAGGAACAAATAAATTTTAAACTATATATGGTTTTCTAATTTTAGGCACCCACATTTCAAGACACAATATTATACAGAATACCCTATCAATTGTATTGTGGACGAAACTCAAATAATATCTCGAACGATATCAAAACCACAAAATGCGAAAAAATCTCCAGAAAGCAGTTTGAAATCAAACCGGAATGTCATGAAGGAATATCACCCGGTCACTTGTAAAGTATGCGGTAATTCAGTCGGATGTAAGGAAATCCAGACCAATATGATCTACTTCAATGACATACTTGCAAGTCATAGTTAACTGAAGGGATTTTTTGCACAGGATAGGTGGTATGGCTACTTAATAATATTAAGTAGCTTGTTCCGAGTAACATTAATTCATGGACTAGGACTTTTTGTGAACAACTTTATTTCACTGTATATAAGTAAATTGCTTTTTTTATCTCGGAAATTAATAAAATCTCGGGCAAATGCATTTCATAATTGTTTTTCATCTAGAATACTTAAAACAAGAATCCAGAAACTGTTAGCTTATTCCATTTCTTTAATTTAGTCCTTTACCATGTCATGTAATTCACATTGAAGTCGAATTGTTTGTTTTTCATGATGAGGAAAACCTAATAAGTTTTTTGCATAAAAAATAGGCTCTTTGAAAATTTCAGGCCTCAAAATAATAGTTGTTACTGTCGTGAAATTTCTTACAAATGTAGCATCTGTCCACAGGTAAACGTTAAACTTAGAATATAATTGTAAGCGAAGGTTATTATTTTCATCTTATCACAGTTATCTGTGTGGGAATCTGTTATGGATGTGAAATTCCTAAATGGAACTTAGAATAAAGTTAATATCTACCTAATATGAATTTTAGTTATATTAATTTATTCAATTTGAATTCTGTTAATGAACTTTCAATTGCATTTTTCACTATGATTTACGCACATTGATAACTCAATTCAGAAACTATAGTCATCGTAACCAATATATAACTGATTGTCTTAAATTTATTTTGAATTCTACTGAATTTTGACCAATAAGGCCTCTATACAGCAACAGGACGTCTTACTCCAGTTATTGGGGCAGGGAAGAAGACAATAACAATAGTCTCATTCACCGTATTGAAGATGGAGTCGTGAAACCGTAGCTTAGGACACAAATGTATTAACTAGGGACGAGGTTGATGAAAGGTTGATCATACACCCGGACTCAATGACTTATCTAAGGACAAACGAGATAAATCCTAACAGTGTGCTCGTACTACTGTGAAGGGACGCTGTTATCAAGTGTCGAAAACAGACCGAATCAAACACTCATATACACCCGATAAGTAACAGAGAGGGGCAAAATATGCTACAACATGACTCCTGTCAAGAAGAAAGCAGATCTCAAATAACTTATGTTTTAAAGAATTGGGATTTAGTGTTGCTTGAATTACATAAATGTGCTAAAATCGTCCTCATGTATTGCAATTCAATTATTCATCATAATAATGGATGCACGCAAGTTTTCCAGGGAAACGACAAAAAAAGGATGTAACCTACCGAATAGAACAAATGCAGAAAAATCTTAATAAAGTTTAATTAATCATCATCGATGATTTATTGTTAGTTCTACGATTTCACGTCTGTATGGACTGCCAAAATTACACAAGAAAAATGTTTCTCTTTGTTCTATAACGAATACAAATAACACCCTATACCATGCAACTGACAACTGAATTGTGCAAATTCCTTAAATAGCTGGAGATCAGATCAATAAACATAGCGCCAACAATTAATTTACTTCCATAGACACCAATGTATTTGGAAAAAGAATGACTTCATTAAATGTCGCCTCACTTCTCAAAAATACTCCTCTTACACAGGGACAATTTGTTCACTGTGAATAGATTACAAATGATAATATTGGGATTCCAAAATAATATCTAAAGAAATCGCTGTTACACTACGCTATGAGTTTATAATTGCGATTTAATAATGAGTTATACAGACAAATGTGTATGGCATTAAGGTCGCTACTAGGTCTTCTCTTATCAGAAGGCTTAATAGTCAATCTGGAAAATACCATTATTCGATTAACAGTTAGTGACTTTTGTTTTTACGAGGTATGTATGGATGATATCTTCATTATCTGTGACGAGAGTTGGGATCTCAACAGAATTCCACATGTACCACCAGAAAGTCAGAGTTGAGCACAGAATTTCACTTTTTTGATGTTTTTATGAAAAGTAAACCGGATTAGTCTCTGCAAAGACCAGTGTATAGAAGAACGACATGAGACTGACAGCGTACGAACTTCTAGATTTGGATTTAACTAGGCAGAAAGATAAACCTACTACATTCCGTATTGCTGAGAACCACAAGAGTTCGCACGGAGGACACACTCAGCAAAAAAACTAAACAGAGTCGGAGAAACGCTCATAAAAACGGGATTTATCAGATTCATTTACAAATAACTAAAACGAGAGAGCTAAATAAACAGAAGAAATAGTACTGAAGAAGATTTTGTTCTTGTATATTGAGCTTAAAGCGAGGGAGTATAGTTGCAGTGATCTTAAGAAATCATTGTCAAAATTGTTGAGTGAGATACTCGATTCAACTGAACTATGGATTGCATTATGCAGTAACTAATTCAAGGATGAACCGTTGCTTTGGTTACCTCCGTGTGCATCTGTCAGTTTATTTGCTCGTGTGGAATATGTTGTTGTTAACTCCAATATATATCCTCTTTCCAAAAGCATATCTGAACACTACCGAGTATGGTTATCAAAATGTGAATGCGAACCAGCTACTATTTTTATTTTTAAACTGTTTCAATTCTAAATAATTCATGAAGTCAAGCGAACTGGTTATAAGGGCATCCGATTGAAAAATATGTGTATAGCGAAGGGTTTGACGGTTCGTCGATTCAAGGTTGGTCTTTGAGATCAAAAGTGATATATCTAATCCCTTATTTAGCGATGATCCTAACACCTTATTTTAAATTGTTATGATATGTATCCGTCTCTTTTCTCCATATATTCGCCAAGTGAACACTTAACTTCCACACCTCTTTTCTATGTTGTTTTCATTCTTATTACTCTTAAAATTTTTGATTAACTCTTGTTACCTGTGCTAATGACTCAACATTTTAAAATTGTATTATACATTAATATGTGTAAAATAATTGTAGATACCATTGTACAACTTGAGAAAATAACATCAATAAATTTTTTTCTTCCGAACTGTTTTTATTTTACCCAGTTGTTATTACATAGTAGTGCCAAACTGTGAATACGGAACTAGTTGGATTCAGAAATAAGTATAGTAGGGTCTTGAATGATTCAGCTTATCGCATCCATTTATCACGAAATTCAAACCAGTTTCCTGACATAGATCCTATTTATGAGTGTAGTTCTACTAATCACGTTAATATGTCACAAGTAATTTTTATTTTACTTTTTTGTAAATTAAAAAATGCGAAACTTGCTACTATAAAATATAATGAGTTCGAATATTTTCACAAACATTTTAGCTGATAACAGTAAAATCTATTTGTCCAGAAGTATTCCCTGACGAGAGTGATTTGGCTTAGTAGATGCAAACGAAAAACTATGGTATAATCTCAGAACACAACTTATATAAATTGTTTGATATCATTTGTAAAAGTAAACAATATCTATCCATAGGCATATGCATTTGTCTGTTTACCACTACTCAAGCTCTAGCTATCTTCAATTCCAAGCTAATTCTACGTGTACATTAAATAGGCTTTAAGATCTTTTTTAACGTCTGAGCCCTAGTTCCTTATGCGCTTTCATATTCTTCTTTCTCTGTCTGTGTTTTTCTTAAACTTCAAGGGTATTTCTTTCTGAGTGCAGTATAATTTGTTATGTTTGACATAGATTTACAAATTTTATTTTTATCTCATAACATGTCATATTCATATTCACAATGACATTGATTTACATAATTTGAAGGAAAATTCTACCATAATCTCTTACATGTGTTCGACCTTTAGCCTTGTATAATTTTCGTATTTTCTAATCATTTTGACGATTCATATATTTTATTCAGTTGTATTGACCTTACTCCACAAGTTAACGAAATAATATTATTATCATTTAGATTATAATTTCCTATATATTAGTACATCATTTGAAAATAAAGTCGTCACAATGATGATTTTTCTGTCGAAAGATTTGTTTTGTGTTTGGAAGTGGTTTAAAAACCCAAACTAGAACTGTGATTATACGGAGTTAATGCAGCTTAAAATTTGCCTAGTTCACAGTTTTAATTTTTATTAATTGAACGATTAATTGAAACAATCTAAAAAACCTTCCTCATATATAATTCGCTAAATATTTAGAAACAAAGAGTATTATCTATAAGCTTTAGATGTACTTGATGTAGTTTAATTCTGATACGATGTCGGTTTATCCGTTTTAAATCTACTGATTTATGGAGCGTGATGTTTGCGGAATTCGTGACGTTCGTAACACTAAGATTGTGATGATTAATTCGTACATCTAAATAGTATTAATGATGATAATGTATCTAAATCGTACAATGTAAATTATCTCTAACCACCTACTCAAATTCATGCAGTTCTCTTGAAGATGATCCACATTCATAAGAAATAACTATAGGACGGACTGTTCAATACGGAGATTATTTTGAGATGTGTTTGGTAATAATGAGAAAAGATAAAATATTTAATTGAAATAAAGTAGAATTAAATACTTGTACAATGTATTCAGCCCTATTTGTAAATTTCTAGTTTTTGAATTACTGTTATGATTCTTTTCCAATACTGCAATTTATTATCATGCGGTTAATCGAATATTATTCCTTAAAGATGAGTCCGACTAGATCTTAGTCAGTTATAAAAAATGTAAGACCTGTGACAGAAATTCACCTGCCGAAATTGTCATTACAAAGACAAAAAATTAATAAAAGTGTAAAGTAAAACAGTGGAAATGGTGGAAAACTAAATTCTGATAGTATCGTTCGAAAGTTCAAGGAATTAACAATGTGAGTAATGTAAACACTAAAGATTTAAAGTTAATGAAATTGACTATGAGTTGTCATTTATGGTCTATCAAAAACTACAATCTCTGCTTGGATTCTAACCAAGGAGTCAGCACTTCTCTGTACTGCATAGACAATTGTTGAATGACTGCTCGAACTGTGCGCACGCTTTGGTATAGTCGACTCTAATAATTTCCTCACTCCAATTTTATGTTAGCCATCATGACAGATAACTAGTAACTGAATACGCAGTTTCTATGTCACAACCTTGATAGATTAGACCCATTTATAAAATATAAGTCTGACTTAATTGGATGGTATGCTTGTTATTGTATAACTTAATAATGTTGATTAGTTTTCATATGTACAGATGACACATCAGAAAGTATTACATTTTCAATAACAAATCTGATGACCCAAAATTACTGTTTTCTATATCAAACAGTTGAGAGACTACGAAATAATAAGGAAATATACTTTTGGAGAGCTATAACTATACACAAATGCTAACATTTTAGGACCAACTCGTCTCGTTACATAAGTAAATGAATCAGCATAAAATGGCTAATCATCTCTTCGGTATAAACGAATTCAAGTTATATTATTGAAGGAATAATGCAAAAACAAAGTTAAATACCATCTGAGAAGTTTTAGCAAACATCATATCTCAAAGAGACACTATAATGTATACTACTTGTGTACGAACAGGTACAAGTAGTATATATCAGGAATTGAAAGTAGGATTTCTAACGGACAGAAAAGAAAAACAGAAAGCAATCAAAATAACAACAGTAATGAAATAGAGGACTTAAGGAGGGTGGGCAAATATTGTATTTAACGTATTGTTTTCATAGTTTACAAATACAGTGTAATTTACATAATACTACACGTTGATTCAATCTAAAAAAGGTCTTCATTTACTAGTATACTTCCACTACAGCAACAATCAGCCGTCAAAGTTCATCAAAAAGATTTTCTGCTGTTAAAAGAATCCGGAAAAGACTAGTACATAGCATAATGAAGGATAACTTCTTCTAGATAGCAGTAGCAAACTGCACAACTTGACATAATTATATTTCATTTGAACATAATGACTCATAATCATATTGTAAAGAAAATCAACGTTTAAGCAAAATTGAACAAGTGATAAGTTACTAATTTTCGACCGTACCTGTTTCTCACATATATTGATTATAATTATTCTTATGATGATGTTTAGATAAAACTAGATAAATAACTTTTAGATTTAGTGAGTTGTTTTTATGAATAGTTAAGTAAATGTAAGATATTTTCTTTTAATGATTGAAGACACTTAAAAGACAACAGAAAGACTTCAAGCGTTGAGGAGTGTTTAACCTCGAGTAGAGTCGTAACCGCTAAAAAGTCTAGAACTAAAATGAAACACTACCAAAATAACAATTTATTGCTTCCTGGCTGTCAATCTATGTTAGTTTGTAGTGAAAATCAGCTTCCCAGAGTAATCTTTCATTTTACGAATTTTTTTAACTTGTTAATAATAAGCCACAATAAAGCACTTTAAAAACAATCTAATTTATATTAGACTAACCAAAATATATGAAACGATCTTCGATAACTTCATCATAGTTTGACTATATATAACAGCAAAATCTTAATGTAGCTAATCAGTATATTGCTTCTTTCTAGGACAGAATCACAAGATTGAATGAATATTATGCTAGTATTAAAGCATCAGTACATTTATACGTATATTTCTTCATTCGTTTTATTTTATTAAAGACCGTTGTTATTGAGTTTAAATAAGTTACCCACAAACATGTGATGTGGTATATCGATTTGTTAAATTGAAAATATTGTAACAGAGAATTAATTTTAGTCATGTACTCGCTCAATTTTATTTCCCCAAAGTTTGCGATACAAAATTTGAAAGTTTCTTTATCTATTAAGTTTGTTTTGGGTATTGATGACATCACTCGCTCATCTATAACGTAGGATCAGGCACATATATGCATCGGTTCAAGTTGCTAAACCCAGTTAGCACAAGACGAACACCAAATTCATGGAAGTAGTTACTTCAATGGTAGAAATAGATAAAAAAGAGATTACATATATGGGGGGAGATTTAGTTCGTAGAAATAAAGGTATGAAGTAATTTTAATCTCATGGTTTAAGTGAAGACAAAGAGTGTAAGCACCTATACCATTGTGATCAATTCTGAGCTATATCACTCAGTCTCTAGCCACTCCTTATGAGAGTCGCGCAGACCCCGCCCAAGTAGTCTGCCATAAAAACGTACGAATAAATGTCGACAACAAATGCATAATAACATTGGCTGAATAATTGAACTTATTCACAACATATAAAATCCTTACTAATGAACAACTTTTGACATTGTGTACTATCTGCTACCTAGTGTCAATTCTTTCATTACCAATGTAGAATAAGTTTTCGATTTTGCAAGTTCCACATTATTTTAACACCTAAATGAATCACTTATAAAATCTAAGGAATAAAATAATATTGGTTAATCGAACTATTGAGGTTTTGGATTTGAAGGAAAGTTCCAACAGAAATTTCTAGTTTTGATTTCAGTGACAGTGAGACAGTTGTTAATCTCTATTGTTTCTTTTTAGCAATCTAATGATTGATCTTCATTTCTTTACAACGAGAGTCATCTTGAAACTAAACGAAAGGTATCACAATATGAATACTAAATCTCATTTGCTATTCCATTTGATAAACATTTTAATCATAATTAGCTTTGATAGCTATTCTTACAACAAGAATTTGTTTTTTGCACTTCTCTTTCACATACATACGCAGTATAATTTTTCTATTCTCGGATTTTAGTTTAGTTTATCATCGTTTATGTAGCAAAACAAATTTAAACTTCGTACATAACAACAAGAAAACAAGATT
Source organism: Schistosoma haematobium (assembly GCF_000699445.3). Taxonomy (NCBI): domain Eukaryota; kingdom Metazoa; phylum Platyhelminthes; class Trematoda; order Strigeidida; family Schistosomatidae; genus Schistosoma; species Schistosoma haematobium. The sequence continues at coordinate 19,764,089 of NC_067197.1, read as the reverse complement.
GTGTATAATACATTGATTACTTATATTATCATACACCAAGCCATCAGATATTGTTCTGAGAAAGAACTGCTGACTCTCACCTTAAATAACGAATCTTGGTAGTGTAAAAGCAGAATAACTAGCAAACTGAGCTACATTTCTCTTCACTTTAAATAATATGACATTCTTCTGAGAAACTTAAATGATCTGAACATTCTCTGTCAATGCTTGTCATTTGATCACCCTCAAATGTTATTTAAATATAGTTAGATAAAGACATTAGAATACAGTTCAAGGTGATTGACAAACAATTTGGTTAGAAATTCCTAAATCTGAACAATATGAGAGTCAAAGTCTTAGATGTTTTGGAAATCAATAAAGATTATCAGTTATCCATTCAGCTTAATGAATTAGTTGAATTCATATCTAGTCACATTTTATTAGTTCAATATTGTTTTAATTATTAATGAGTAGAGTGGTAGAGAATACCTCGTCATATATCCCACTTGATAGTTTACATTTATCCTTAAAAAATGATTATCATGCATACTCGACTGATAAAAATCAATTTATTTTAGTCGCATATCTGAATCTAGGGTAAAAGCTAGATTTGTCGACTGAATGAATGTGTATTCTCAATTCGATGTTCACACTGAAAATTCATACTGATCACTCCAAACACCAAAACGTTTTTTTACTAAGCTACTAGGTTCATGGTACTCAATAAGTTATTCGACAGGTTTGACAAGAAAATATGAAACTTTACAATTAATCGTTTTTTTCTAGACAAAATTTCTGTTCTATGCAAAACAGGTATTTATAAAAGTTTTATGTTGCTGTACATTATTCTTGCATCTCTTATTGTCACCGAAAGTACCAAGATAGTTAGCATTAATTCATGAAAACAAATCAGGACATATTCTGTATCAGTATAAAGTTTTCTCACATGTTCTATTCACGTATTGTCTACAAACAATAATGATTCTTAATGATAATTTTGGATGTCATTTTGAGCACTGTCACATTTACTGTCGTACCTTTTTTCCAATAATCATCATTAATTGTCTGACAAGAGTCTTTTCGCTGCATCTCATCTAATTTTATTTATTTGTATTTTTGCAGTTCGCATCACGAATGTCGCCTGGCTTTTTCGCCACTTCTAAAAAGTGTAATATGGGTAAGTTGAGTGAAAATTTGAAGCAGTAGAGAAGCTTGGAGGTTTGTGATGCATATTTTATTAACTGAAAGATTAAAAAACACTAACACTTACACTCAATAGTAGCCAATAATACCACATTGTCTTACCTTCACTATTGATTGAATTATTTAGCCTAAATTAAAGTGTAGTTACATATCAAGATCGGAATTTTTGTAAATTGTGATTAATTGGAAGAAGTCAGCAGCAAGATCGGTACACAAGTTGTATGCTAGACAGGATTTGAATGACAGAATTATGTCACCAATAAGGATTAGATAACATAAAACGTGTTGCTAACCAATCCTACAGGAAGTCAATAGCACTCCAAACAGATCAGCAGTAACATTTTCGTGCTGAGAGTCCGACTGCCACAGGGAATATTAGTCCCCTTATAGTCAAAGATCCACAAATATGAAAAATACCAATAAGCACGATATGTAGGTTTAGAGCTTTCTGTAAAATGCCCTCAGTCACCTAACATATGTAATCACAGATAAAATGCAAGTTGTATGAATAAATTCGATAATGGTATAAACAGAATATTGGTTAAAATAATAATTGTTTCGAAATGACACTTAATGAACAAAGAAAATCATCAAAGTTCAGTTTTAGGTGTATTATACATTTAAAGACCAATATTCATTATAACGGAGGATTTGGCATACATACATCAAATGAACTTTTATTTTGAAAAGTTTGCATAAATATCCATTTTCTTTTCTAAAGAATTCATCATGTTACAATTAGTGAGATGGTCACTAATCTATTCAAAATTTCATTTGAATAACCTTTGTGTAAATATGGGATTGCTTAACAACATTCTCCTCTATTCTAGAGTTTTTTCAGTGTATACCAGGTAAAAAAAATCGAAAATAAGAACATTATTGGTTTATTACTAAGAATAACATGCAGGTGACTACGGATGAAGTTATATATATATATATGTATATATTCCAATCTTGCTGCCGACTGCTCTCAACCACATTGTACTGTTTGCTAAATCAATCAATCAATAATGAGGATAAGACAACGTATTATTTTTTTAAGTCGGTGGGCGTTAATGAAGATATATAAATAATAATTTTACATATCCTAATGGATTTCCAAATTTCATATAGTAAGCGAAACTAAATATTAATATTTACGAACCAATTTCCGCTATCTTATTGTGAATAATCAATAATCAACAAAAAATACAATGGTTGTGAGCGACCTTGACGTAGGAAAAACCAATAAAGACTTATTTATAAAAGCCAAAATTATGTATGAGCTAATGATTGGTTTTTGTGGGAATTGATGAGCCAATTTATTTCCGTTGCTACGCTTTTGTTGCATCTTTACTACATGGAATAAATTCATAAGTAATTGGTAATGATCAATTTAAGTGTACTAGTTGTTAGCTTGATAACAACAAGAAATAGTAAATGTTATGGTAGAATAGATGTACAAAAAGTAACTCGTATTACAATGTAACAACATTAAGGTATAACATATTATGAAGTGATAGGCAATGCTGGCTTGAAGATTTGAAATAATAAAATTTAGCATCAATAACTATACAGACAAATATATATAATTCTGTGGAACTTGGAAACTGATAAGATGGATTACGTAATAATTATGGTAGGCCTAAAGAATTTACATAAGTCTTAAGGATTAAGCGAGTGAAACATATAGATGAACTAAACTATTATTTAAGCATTGATGAAATAACATTTAGCCTAGCGAAGATGACATTACAGAATGAACACAATAACATAATAATAATTTCAGGTGACAATGTCCAAAAATGTAAATTTACAAATAAGGTTGTAAGCCACATAAGAGAAACAGCGAAATACAATAAATTCACATTGTTCTGCTTCAATCGTAGTTTCGGCTTTGTTCAAATATATAAAGCGAACTAAGTGTAAGAGTACAATTATTTGAATCAAGATTATTAACTGAAACAGTAGTAAATTACTAATACATAAATACGTCAAAAGATACTTGTTGTTTTATTTTTTTGGCCTAATGATCACTTTTTCTTTGCCAAGAAGTTCACTTTCTTTGAAATAAAAAGATTCAAGTGAGAAACTTTTATTTTCTCATTTTTAAATGACACTCAGATGAAAGCCTTTATTTACTTCTAGTACACACAACCTAACATCTAATTTTTAAGAAAATAATCTAGTAAACAATTAGCTAATTAAAGTTAACTATTATATTTATGAAATATTATGGTTTCTTTATTTGTATCAATTGAGTGACAGAGGTCACATATTTGGAATTCAAGAAAAAGCTTTGCAGAATTTTTCACTGAAACCACAAACTTCTTGTATTTTTATATGATTGATTCTATGATCATTACTATTTCATGAAAAAAAATAACGTGATTATCAACATTGGAATACCGGTACATCCAGCTGACGAGCACTTAATAAGATAAATCATGTGACATAGATTCCACTCCTGGCCATACTCCATCCACAGTTAATTTAAAAGATACAAATTCATTAATGTAGTGGTAATCATGAATTTTATTATCAAACATCGTATGATTACCAAGATTTATTGTATCAGTTGTAGTTGTTGAAAAACGTATATACACACAACAGAGGAATTAGATGAACGATCTTTTTATTAATCACTGCAAAAATAATTCAACCAACATATAATAAACAAATTAATTATAAATTTATATTAATAGAGATCACACCAAATTCTTAGGTTATTAGAACGTGAACTTATGATGTTAAAATGTGGAAAACTAATTTTATATTCAAAATCAAATCTGAACATGGTAACCAATTGTTTGCAAAATAAACATGTGAAAAGTTAATATTTACTATATTGTTTATGTGACCAAGAAATCACATGGTCTGAACAACATAAATGACCTGTTAATGTAACCAATCCTGTCTAGAATGTTTAACTTACTAGGACAATGGAAAATAGTTTATTATTCTTAGGAATTTTTACCTTTTAGCATTGCTTTAGTGTAAACTAATTGAGAAAATGGTTTGATTACAGTTCTCAATCGTTTTGAACACGGGGATATTATTTGACAGTAGAATCAAATGAATCACCATTGAAAACAAAATTGCATTGGATGCTTATTTCATCATTGTTCGGAATATATTCATTCATATTATTCAACAATGAATTGGTTACCTGGACTAAGTTAGAACATGTAAAAACAGTACACTGATTCACTTCTTCACAAAACAACATGGAAACCAAAGAAATGATGAGTCAGATTACTAACAAGAAGCAGAGAAATAACACCCGATGGAGAGTATGGATTAACTATGTTGCATATTCACATACTGTCGCTAACCACTAGTTTCTAACTGTCCAACTAGTGAAATGAATTTTTGAGTGGGGATGAACTCCACACTGTCAAGTCATCTAAGTGTATAGCAGTCAGTAGTAGCGGTTATGTCTTGGTTTATTTGGTCACTTATTGTAAATATTTCGGAATGATTTCTACCATAAAATTAATTGGCATATGTGGATTACGAGAGCGAAACTAATAATACTCGCTTCATTTTGATTAGTTGCCAGGCGCAAGATCAAAAGGGCAAATGACAGTGGAGTTTATCCTCAGTCGAATGTGCCTCATACCAGTAGTTACTTATTTGGTGTGCTAGTAGTATATCTCGATTTGACTATTATGAAGTCCTTTCATTTACGACGACAAAGGATATTAAACAGAAGCGAAATGAAATAAATTTCGCGATAATACTTGAATATTGATGAAGTTTAAATTTCAGTGTCCATATACTTTGTGTCTAATCGATTCACGTATGGAACCGTAAGTCTTTTACAACATTAGATGTAGGATTCAGTTTTCTGAAGAAAGACTCAGATCTAAGTTTATCCGGAACAGCAACCATGACCAACAATAAAATAAGTGAGAACACTAGAGGAACCGTCTAAAAACGTTAAGCATGAACTCCAGTATTTTCAATGTAATGTTCTATCGGTATACGTTTTTCATATAATTTCTGCAGATTTGCTTTGGCTCCAAATTTGAAACAGTTCTGCACACACCATCATTGGTTGCAGCATTAGGATGATAGACAAGATGGCCGTCATGAGAGTGTCAATAAAAGCTGGTGTAACAGTATGTGGCGAGTGATACTCACGTAATGTGTCAGAAATATGTATGTAAAATTATATGGATCCGGATGATGTGATTTCACCTGGATATACTATGATTGCGTAGACTGAGCTGTTTCGTGCATATTTCAAAGTGGATTGATGCATAGTTCATACTAAACTCGATTTTTTGAAATTCACTTTAATTGTTATGAGGTAAAGAGTGGAACTAGTTGCCATAGCAGTTTCTGTGATTACCTTTTTGTATTAAAATGTTGATCACACTTGGCTTTTGTTTCCTCGAATGTTTGTTCACAGAGCTGGACAGTCTTCTTGTTGTGGAATGACTCAAATAAAAGGCTTTTGAGATTTCCTGACCGATGGTTTACTTTTTGCATTTATCATTTGAAAGTCACTTTTGAAACAAGTAAAAAAATAAATTTACATGTAAAATTAATAAAATTGTAACTATTTAATCTACAAAATACTAAAAGCATTTTAGTTGTATATGATATATTTATGCCTGAAATGATGATGGCATTTATTAACAGGGCTTTCTCGTCTTCATCTAACATTTAAAGAAGCGCAAACTGACTAAACGAGTATTAATTTATGTGAAGATGTACAAGTCACTAAGCTGTGTGCAAGAAAAGAAACCATCCATCATATTCTGACGGAGTACAGTTCAACTTCTAGGGTTAGATTTAGTTTATAATCTAAACGCATTTCATCTAGCTCTTTTAACGCTCACAAAATATTGATGTGAACAATTAGATACAGGTCACTTTATTGATGGTTGATCGGTTCTTGGGCATAGTTATATAAACGTCATTAAATTGACCCAAACTGATTAATTTGGCTGGTTTGATATCATGTCCCGGTCTGACTAAATTAGTATAGTTTACTTCAAAATAAATTATATATGAACGTGCGCAATAAATGTACAGACAAATAAAACCCTGCAAAATGACATCTGCATTTCCAACTTATCGGCATAAGACAAGTAACTAATGATGATTTGGACAATATATTTATGGTCTCATCTAAACATTAAAGAAGGATTATTTTATAACTTCATATCACTGAATTACATGTTGAAATAGTGATTCAAAATTCAATATTTCAACAGTAACTGTAAAAGGGAATTGAAACACTGTCAAGATTGAGTTCAATCTATATTGTTAATAGTCGGCCATAAACAAGTCATCCAATATCGGTGAACATTTATATTACGGTTAGACTGATAATTGTTATATAATCACTTAATTCTTGATAAAGTACAATATTTCAAAACAATGTTTTCATCATAAATATCTATCAAAAACTTAACAACAGCATCAATATCAAGATTGGACATGATAGTTTCAAATAAATTGAGTATTGGGTGGAAAGTTTATGATACATAAATATATTTTTGTTGTGTCCCAATGAGTAGAAAAATGGTGACTTACATTAAGTCACGAAATGTCAGAAATACAACAAAAATATATTTATTATTGACAACAGCGTTACTGTTACGATAACTATAAGCACCTTGTAGTGTTCTCATTTTTCCATATACGGTGTTCTATGAGTGTCCTTATATTGAGTAAACCTTGAAATAACACCATAAATACAGTACTTGTTCCAGATACAATTTTCGGATCATCCTAGATAGTTACGATAAAAATATTTTGTACACACCATTTGCAAAGATATGAACATAGCCTACTGTGAGAATCTATACCCACTATAAATTAAACATACTACTAATAAGATATGGTTTTTTGTGAAATTTGTAACAATTAGTTATTAATATGTAGGAATCTTTCACTGGAAACATCTCACTACACTATATTTAATATGATCTAAGCACACAAATGATTGTTATATGGACAGGTGAACCTAATTGTTTCATATTTAACATCTTATTGAGAAAAATGCTAAATACGGAATAATGGAACATATATATGATACATACAGGATCACACCATGAGTGGAATAGATGCACAATCAAATGAATCTACGATCGATGAAACATGTATACAGTACTACTAAGAAAAACTTGAAAATCAAACATAATTAAGTGACCTTGGAATTGAGCACTTGTAAAATAACCGTGAGATAAGAGAAAAACTATTGTAAGAAATACAAAAGTAAACTCTGCTGTGTGATACACTAATTAAGTAGGTGACTCACTACAACTTCTCAATGTTATTTAACCGATTTAACATCATGTGTTCAGCCAAATTATAACTATTAGCTAGTGCTTAAACGATGCATACACTAATTGGTGAAGTTGAAGGGACACAAAACACTGGACACTACGGCAACAATCTCATTCACTTCATTAAATGAAATATTCTTATTTAAAGAAAGCCTAATTTCACATGAGTCAGTTTAAGGTAACTAAAAAAATTAACCTTATAAAATAAACAATCAATTCCAAATGGAAATAACTCGGACGGTGACTAATGCATAAAATAATAAATTCAGTATAGTAAGATATAGACCAACGTTCATACGGTTTTAAGCAACATAATGAGTAGAAAACTAACTGGAAACAACTTTGATTCCTTTAAAATATGCACCTGATTTCTGCTATTACTAACCCAAAAGGGGTTGACTGAAATAATCTGAATTTACTAGGAGAATCAGATAAATAAGAATTTAAGTAACATGTAAAGGTCGATATAAAAATTATCATCTGGAGAATCTGCAAATGTGATTATTGTTGCCTTCCACTTTCCGATGATAACACTAGGATTTTCAGACTAATAATGCTTTCTGATAATAAATACATTAATTTAGGGTCTCAGTGCGAGCATTAACACTGTAGACACATACAGGATGAAACGCGCGTCTTGGATTACATTGATAGCCTTGATGCAAATTTATTAAGACTTGTAACCAAATGAACTACCAAGCTAATCAGCTAAGAATGCATATATGTTAGTAGAGATTGAGCAAATGTAGCGCTAATATCGACAACGGGAAAACTCCAACTCATCCACTGAAATTTAGTTTAAGAATGACGATATTCGGCCAGTGTGACGCCTTTGTTAAAAAAAGGTTCGTAAAACCATATGTGCTGATATTTACAGGACTCTAGCACCATACAGCACCTGCAAGTAACCCGCTGAGTCTCGCACTACGTTTATGCTACACAGTATTCTGGTTTGTTCTGTTTTAGATAGGAAGTAACACACATGTCATAGGTGTCAGCACTAGCTTGTTATGGAATCGAAAAATATATAGAAATGCAGTTAAATGCTGACAGGATGGGGACTTCCGGATACGTAACGCGACATCTCAAGATCACAAGGTTTGTGGCTTGTCCATTACTTCGATGATATATATATATATATATATATATATATATATATGCATGAAGCGTGTATATCAGTATTCGACTTATAACATCGAGATTATAACGCATCCGTACTCTGCATAGCTGATTAGAGAAGCGTTAGGAAGCATGTAATAGTCATTGAATCAAAGCAAAGGCCAAGATCGACATAATGTTTTGCGTAAAGCGGATGCATTAGAAGTTATGAGTGGGAAGCCACGAACCATGAAGAGAATATGATTTTTATTTTCTCTCCAAATCTTTCCTTTGGCGATATAATGTGTAGCTATTGAATTGACACATTTACTCCAGGTGCTAAGTTATTGGGAGTCCATCCAAGTGATGTCCACAAAAATGGTTACAGTTTATCATAGGAATCAGTTCAGCACGTAATTTTATACGCAGGCTTTTTCTCTAACAATCATATGAGAAGTAGGTATAAAGGCAGTATTTTAATATATCAACTATTTTAGTCGATACAAACTAACAATAAAATCAATTGATTTGTCCCGTTAATATTCAAGTTTTATTTAAATTCAACATTACTCACTGGGTAGAGGATACTGAATACCGAAACAAGAATAATAGGCATTTTGGTTAGGTAAAATTGAACCCAAGTTAATTGTGGACATTACATTTATACTCACATATACATAAAAACAAGACAGTCATTTAGTAAAATCTACCTTTAAAATGATGTAACTAAAAACTAACAATAAACATGTAAACAAAACAAAATAGGTGAACAATTCTAAAGATGTCATTCATAAACAAGCAAGAAAGAGCACACCAGATGTGCTTTATTGAAAAACACTTACTAAACAAAAATAGTATACAATAAGTTAACCAAAAAAGCACTGAACTAAATTTCTATCATAAATTGCTGTTATACATCGTTCAAATATAGACACATGTAATTATGGAATAAAAAAATGACATTTCAAATTACATTCAGTTAAACCATATAGGGGACATAAAAAATGATAAAATAAAACAAACTATTCATAATGGTTTTTGTGAAAAATGTTAGTCACCGGCTACCATATGACTGCATCTTTTTACGTTACTCCACTGCCTTGTGGATTAGACCTCTAGATCAAAGGCTCCGGGTGTAACCTACTAAGAAAACCACTTTCTGTCTGGGCAGTATCACAATCCACACACAAATCAACTGACTTGTGTGTCGCAAATGTATTCGGTGCCCCTAGTATCAATATTTATGTGTTCAAATAGGTGAATAAGAATTATTACTATTACTTAGTGAATTACTTACCAATTTGTTCATAAGATATTGTTTAACTTACTACCTATGAATTGATAAATGATAGCGTGGTGTGTGTTACTGATGTCGACAGATATAAGTAGTACGTATCACCAATCAAAAGTGAGATGCCTGACGGCAGAGGGTCAAGAAGATCGAAGAAAAGAGAACGAGAACAGAGAGTAATTGGTGTGGAAACGAAGAAACAATCAAGTCTGAGACAATTGATAGACATTTTGCAAGTGGAGTATTTGCTGTATGGTTCTCGAATTTTACCAAGAGATTTTGTAATTTTATATTCACATGTATTTGGTTGTCTCCACTGGTGTTCTCGTTCACTACAATACTTTCTTATCTAACTATATCTCCTCTAGTATTGACTGATCACAGAAATGTATAATATTTGATGGAAAATTGACGAAAATGTTGAACTGAAACGAAAAACATTTATTTTGTTTATAATCAAATTTATCTCTATATAAAATGTAAACCGCACAATAAAAAAAACAGACAAACAATAGAACGGATAAATAATAATCCGATAAAATAATGAACATAAGTACAAACAAAAAAATATTAAAGAGGAAAATATAGATACAAGTAATACAAATATATAATAATGAACAAACGGACGAACACCCATCTGCAGGTAACTAAATAACAAAAGAAAAAAGAGAATGAATTAACAATAAAACGTAATAGATTATGCCTTTGTTATTTTATACAAGTTTTAAGCCAATCTATTTTTTCGCAAATATGAAGCACGTATGTGCGACCAAATATGATAACGTTTTTTTATAGATATGCATATTTCTGACGATTCAGGCATAAACCGCCTGTATAGTTTATGTGAATTTAATTTATTATTATTATTAAGATCAGTATTATTAATATCAACAGACGGAAGACTATTTGCTTCTGACTGAAGTCGTTTGTGTACAGCTTCAGTTGCTGCGGAGAAACTTGGCCATAAACCTAAAAAGATAGATAAAAGAAAGGCTGGCTAATAAACTACTTAGGGAGTAATTAACAAAGATATCAACGGTAGTTTCACAAACTGGACAACCATAATCAGAATAAGCGTATTCATCCTAATATCACAAAAAAAACATTCATCATTTCCAAAATGATAGTAATTTGAAGACATTTATCAGTCTCTGTGATCTGAGCGTACCTAACGTAAGAACGTTATGCGAAATTTCAGTAAACATGTGATTTTCATTTAGAATTAATACAGTAATCATTTGTTCTGTATGATATTTCTTGATATAGATGACGTAGAAAGTTTAGATAATTAGTTTGACTTATATTTAACTGCGATGAAAAACATTGTAATAGCGGGAAATGACAATAGACCGGAATAATCGTGTCTTATGCCAAAAATATTTCCCAATGACTTCATTATGAAATCTCCAAAATTTATCACGAAATAAAGCACACTTCTAAAGAAGTTTTCTCCATTCTACCAACATTATATTCCCGTAGGTCATATGACATGTTAATCACATTTGTATTCGTTAACTAGGAAATGTAAAAGGTGCACATGGCATATAATAATTGACGATTAGCGTTACTGAAATATGTTCTAACAGTGTTATGAATAAAAAGCCTTGAAAATTGTAAATGATGGATGTAGAGGGGTAAAATTTTGTACATCATTGTGAAGATCTGTCATCCCCTTTAACTTTACGTTACTGTATTCAAATTTCGATGTTCATAGTTGGAAGTCAAAATTTTATGTTTTGATGAGGATTTGTTTATCTATACATCATTGATGGTTCAGGTGAGATTCTGAAACGGGAAAAACGACCTAAGAAAAGCTTCAATAAACAGCCGCTACGTAATAGCCTACTGTCCACAAACTCAAATTAGCGTGAGAGCTGCCGATTATGAGTACAAAAAGATGATGTTTCATATCCTCTTTATATGTCGAATGTAGTTCATTTAAGTTCATGGTATTTAATACCTGAGATAATGTTATGTACTTTGATATGTAAAAAGCTTCTGGCAAGAACTAGCTTCGGTTATTGCTACCGACACAATATATTAACAAATACTGAATAAGCCCCAGTGAAACACACTATTTTGATACTTATTTATTTATTTTAACACATAGATATTAGTACAAGGAGGCACCAAATACATATGCGCCACACAAATCACATTTGATATGTGTGAGGGCTGTGATACTGCCCGGGTGCCCAAACCGAAGCAGGTGGTTTTCTTAGGGGGACCCACAACCGGAGCCTTCGACTGGAGGTCTGATTCACAAGGCAATGGAGCATCGTAAAAAGATGCGGTCCCACAGTAGCCGGTGACCAACGATTGGTTCATACGCCATTTGTTCCAACACGATACTGCAGCCCATGTGCACCATTGGTTTGGAATCAGGGTTTTTCAACTCACCTAGGTGGACTCTCCATGTCCACCAACCCGGTTAATGCGTCGGACATTCGCTTTTCGTCCTCTTAATTTCGTAAACAACATCCCCGCCACGATAAGGCAATGAGTAGGACTTCCCTGGCAGAGGCTATATACGCGTGGCCATGTGAGAGCATTTCGAGAGGGAGAGCGGATTCTCCCCACCCTCGAACGTACCAGGGCATTTGGGACAATTATTGTGATACGGGAAAAAATATTTAACTTTTCAGTATAGGGTTTTAGAGATTGCTGAACTTCATTGCAATTATGAACCAATGTTAGACCATTAATAGCCCAGAAGGCCGTTTCGTCCCAGTGTGAGACTCCTCAGTAGTACCTAACCACGACACCGCACGAGAGAATAGAAGTCAAGACCTTCGGTTTCACGCGCGAACACTTAGCTCCCAAACCAATGAGTGGGCATCCAACGATGTTATTGTCTAACCTAAATTAGTCCACGAGGGAAGTTTACGGAGTTCTGGAGAGGAGCCATGACCCGTGGAGTCCAATCCATGTCGGGTGTGAAACAGTTATCCACCTAATGTCGTGGATTGATTGAGGTTAGACATCAACACCCTCGTATAGACTCATTGGTCTAGGGAGTAAGTGTTCGTGAGTGAGACCGAAGATCCCGACTTCTATTCCCATGCGAGGGGTTTTGGTTAGGCACTACCGAGGAGTCCCATACTGGGATGAAACGACCTTTCAGGTCTTTTGGGCTTTTAATGATGGTCTAACACTTATTGATTTACAATTTCAATGAAAAATATTGTAAATTTTCTGATTCTTCATATAAATTTCGAAAGTGGGGAGCGAAAAATGTTTCATTTGAATGGAATTAGAATTAAAATGAGATATATGTTTAATGTTAAATTCCTATTCATCAATGTTAGGGCAAACACGTAATATGCTACGTATAAATTAATCTCCGTTCAAATTTAGTAAGGAAACAGGTTGAATACATTTCTTTTTAAAAACAGTATATTAACAGAAAAATCGAGTGATTAACACTGTATTTTGTGTGAATGCAACTTAAAGTGTCCAAACCACAAAATTTAGAATAAAATTCTAACTTGTGACAAAATAAGTGAAAAACAAATGTCGGAAACAACAATCCAGAAATATACATATAGAGAAATATTGACAAAATCTAGAGTGGACCATCTCGCTTCTCCAAATACGTAACTTAAAACCTAATTCGTCTAAAATATAATGAAGAACAGAAAACATATGGGGAACATTGAGTGACCTGACTGTAATCTTGGTGTGATCTTATCACGAACTAGTGAACAAGCAAAACATTGAAAGCCATACTTAGTGGTTAAGATTCAGTCTCAATGTCTATCCATAAGAATTGAAACAATATAGCAATATGTTCATGAAACTATTTATATTATGTTTGTAGCAAAATAAAAAATATTTTTGGATAATCATGAGCAATCCAATGAAACAGTACACAATATGGTACATATATATAATACATTTGAAAGCCTATTATAAATAATTTCTGATCTTAAATATTAAATTGCATTGAATCTACGCTTAGTACCACTAATTGTTGTCAACCGGTTCATATTTCTTCTTATATTCTCCTACAGATTCTTTCACGTATGCTTCTCTGAATACTCGTCCAACATGTACAGTGAGAATCACAACCAATCAACGACTGAGTGTTATATATATTGAAAATATTAATTACTGCTGCCGTTGTTATTCAAAACTAGTGATTCGAAATGATTCATTTAGGATGGCAGTGAAAATGCGAGTTACTGACATTTGTCAATACGGACAAAAGAACTTTCTATCGATGTTTGCTTCTGTATAGCACACAAGTGTATGCAAGAATATTAGTCAGAAGTTTGAGCTTCTTAGGAATTACTATCGGAATACAATAATAAAATATATGTCGAAAAATAGTTGATGAATTTACCTGCACCGACACCAGCAACAATTGCTGCACCCATACAACTACATTCTTCAAGACCTCTGCGTTCCACTGGGATTCCGATTACATTAGATATACGCTGTAGCAACCAATTTGAACGTGCCACATTTCCATTAACATAAAGAATAGAAGGAGAAATGCCTGGAGGAAAGGACGGAAAAATTAAATATGAGAATATAGTATTCATCAAGTTTGCATATTAATAATTCATTCACAAACAGACAGATTATGATGTCTATTTTGTGTGACTTCACGATCGTAGTTGAAATGTCTGGGACTCAAACCACACTATTACATTGATAAGAGAGATCAAAATTTTTAAGCATTGGAATAAAATACATACTTTCAACAGACATTAACTAACGAAGTCGGATAATCAATCAACTACAAAACATTCACACCTTAATAACAGATAGCTTGAAAGAAATTATGGGTCTATAGGGTTTCAAGATAATAAATGAACAGAATTTTCGCTACTAAAAATTTTGAATATGTGTGTGGTGAGCAACTATAAGAGAAACTATAAAAAGATATATTTAGTAAGGATAAGATAGGAAAATAATTGAGCGAAATGGGAGTAATATGAACAAAATGTGGTACGTAACCTAACATTAAAAAAAACAGGTTCTCTAGAAAACATATATCGATGGAGTAGCGTGGAGAAGTAGACGGTATTGAATATAACTAAGGAATAAGTGAGGAAAAACATAAGAAAAAGTCGTATTTAAAGCAATTACTCCGTTTTATAAATTTCGATAGAGCAATGAGAAGATGGATTTAATCTGAAAAATGTGATGTCTTGGTAATATACATTTCGAATAATCTGATCACACATATACTCGTCAGGGTATTTTATATGAAGATTAATAAAGGTTAGTTAAATGAAAGTTCAAGTAATAAAGGTAATAAAGGAGACAGAAATTTTTTTACGTCGTATAGAAGGAATAAGAAATTGCCGTATTACCCTTGGCCACAAAATGAACTAAGGATTACCAAGGTAAAGGCTGCGACAAATTGTTTTTGTACACATAAGGGGGGTCTGGATTTAAGAATAGTCAAGGCTTCAATAAACCTGAGAATTCGTCCTTGACAATTTCTATACAACGTCTTAAAAGCTGTGTTGATGTCAATTTCATGCCCCGTTTCAATTGTGTTTTTCTATCAATGAACATGGTTTCCTACTTCCCACGTTGATCGGATCATTTGACACTAACTGGTTTTGAAGACATCTAGGCACACGTTCCATGGCCCTTAATTGCATTGTTCGGTTACTCCTCCGTATGTATGTGTGTCCGCACAAACATGTAGATTGGCAAATGAAATGGGATGTGACGTAACCATTTGTGCATTGTCTAGGTCTATTTGGAATCACGGGCTTAGATTTTTCAATCCCAACCAGCTTAGCAGCATAATAAGTTTTCTCGACGGGTGCTTTCGATCTCTGTCTTTAAACCATACTGTTGGGTTCACCTCTACATGGTAGACAGATATATACTTTTTTTTCGGAATCGAATAAACGAGAGGTCTTACTGTTGACTGACTTTTTCACCTGTTTATAAACTTTAGTGGATAAAGATTTGATAATAGTGTGTCAGTGAGCAGCTTTTCATCTTCTCCAACCGTATTAGTGGTGCATATTCTATGAATCCTATTTAAAAGGCATTTAACCAAGCCTCGCTTGTACTGCAATGGACAGAAACTATGAAAATTTAAATATTGCCCCCTTTATTACCTTGATTACTTGGACTTTCATTTAACTAACCTTTATTAATCTTCATATAAAATACCCTGACAAGTATGTGTGTGATCAGATTTTCCGAAATATATATTACAAATACATCACTTTTTTCAGATTGAATCCATCTTCTCATTGCTCTATATAAAAAAACATATCTTTATCTAACTAAATTTTTTAAAGGTGATCACATGGAAAAGAAAACCAAAAACAGAAGACGGTTTGTGTAAAACTCCTTCTGTCACAATGTAAAGTAGACAAACATCTATCACATGTCGCCTTTGGCTGCACAATGCAATTTACATGTAAGTGCAAAAGTATGTATGTAGGAAGAGTAGAAAGACGGTCAATTATTTGTTTTATTAAGGAAATCCCAAAGAACTTGAACAGCATAGAACATAAAAGTCTTTGCTGTTACACAACGGATACAAATTAGACACCATACACTTAAAACAACTAATAAACAGACTAGGTTCGATTTGTGGGGGTTATAGCTATCAGGTTTAAAATTGCTCTTTGTATTGAAGAGTCAGTGACTAACTTTCAACTAGCCTGCTAATTGAAAGGAACAAATGTAAATAATTGATTTTTTCATTATCTACAATCCGATGAGTTCAAATTACAGATGTTTCTCTCTTATTTTTGTGATTTTCTACCACATTATTTAATAAAATCATATTTTCCAGTATTCTAGAGATATCAATTTAATAAGTTTGCGAAAACTATCATAAAATATCAATGTTGACCTTATTACTGACAACTTGCTCTTTACTGACGGGTAATTCATTTATTGGAACAAAATTCTATATGTACATTTATAACTTGAACTAATCAAACCTATTAATTTGTATTTGTAACTGAAGAGAAAACGAATGAATTTATTGTACTTTGAAAAATTGTCATTCTTATACTTATTCAAATTTATGGAGGGATAAAACTGTATGAAAATGTAAAATGTTGGTTTAAGATAAATCATTTAAAATACGACTTGTTTCAAACATTTAACCCAATGTTAACTACAAAAATGTTCACTTACGTGTTTGTTTACGACAATTTTCTAACATGAATTTTGTACAAAATGCAATTGACTCAATAAAAATACGTGCAACAAGTAGTTTGTCAGCAGACTTTGAATAATCCAATCCGATTACAAATCCATCAGGTCCGTAAAATGAATTTTTGTTTAATTTTAATGGTCCGCCTATTAGCGTGTTTTGATGATGTTTAAGTGTATTCCTTAGCAATGGGATGTAGAAGATATTTTCACGAGTAGCTTTTTCATCCAAACCTAAAAAAATATTTTAGCAAGAGAAGGATGGCTATTTATGAATCAGAACATTTACTAGTGATATATATCAGTTAGTTATTAACGATTAAACTAATACTACATTTTGGTTCTACGTGCAAATCGTATTCATTAATTTAAGAAATATTACAAGGATGAAAATGAGTTTAGTAAACCATAGAAGAAACAGAATTTGTCACATAAGAGAATCAAAAACTTATATGACTCTTTATTATTGATATTACCGTTTAGAGAGAATACAAAAACTATGAAACGTTTTCACTACTGAATGTTATATCCGGACGAGAATAAATGAGTGGTAACCGTTAGGAATTACTTATCGACTAATATTAGACGTATATTTTTATTGTATGATTATTAAACGACTATGTTATATGTATATTCATATTCCGTTCATTATAATTTTACTTGACCTATTTGTTACCGCTAAATGATTTGCAGTTCTCAAGTTATTCTCAATCTATTAGTCACAGTTTCTCACAATCACAGTCACTTTTGGTTTGATCTTGTAAAAATGTTATTTTCTTTTTTTTATGGTGAGATGTGGTTTGATCTGCTTCTATAAAAACCTAGTATGTTTGAAACATGATTCATATAGCGGAGGCGTTCTAGACTTAACAGGCAGGGCTAGGCAGAAAAAGGACCAATCGGGATTCTAGGTTGCTCGTACTGGTGTATGCGCCATTAGTTGGATCGAATAATTCAGCGTATCTAAATTGACAACGGTATTTCGCGATAATAGTATAAGCTAAGGTTAATAATATTATCATTTGAACACATAAATATTGATACTAATGGGCACCGAATACATATGCACCACACAAATCAAATGAGATTTGTGTGTGGGCTGTGACACTGCCCAGACTGAAGAAGGTGGTTTTCTTAGTAGGCCACACCCGAAGCCTTTGATCTAAAGGTCTAATCCACAAGGCAATGGAGCAACGTAAAAAGATGCAGTCACATGGTAGCCGAAGACCAACAATAGGTCCACACACCATTTTTCTCTTCATGATCCTCAAGTCCATGTACACCATTGGTTTGGAATCAGGGTTTTCCAACTCTCCTAGGTCGACCCTCCGTATCCGCCAAACTGGTTAAAGCGCCAGACATTCGCTTTCCGTCCTCTCAATTTCGTAAACAACACCCCCGCCACGAGAAGGCAGTGAGTGAGACTTCTCTGGTAGTCGCTGTATATGCGTGGCCATGTGAGAGCATTTCGAGAGGGGGAGAGGACTCTCCCCACCCTCGAACGTACCAGGGCACTTGGGGGAACATAACACTGAACTTAAACTCCAGTAAAAAAATTAAGTCTTGGATTAATTATCGACAGATTTCTAGCTTACTTAACATTATCAAGGCTTAGAAGAGTCACTTATGATGAATGTAACAAAATTGGAGATTTTTTTACTAGTATAACAGGAATCAGGGTAGAAAAGCCTTGGTTAAGCCGTGTTATGACGTAAAGAGGCTTTAAAATTGTAGTAAACCAGCTGAACATATTATTTTAAAAACTCCAATACAAACGTCTATCCAGAGACACGAAAAAAGAATTGATAGATACTCGCTAAGACGTGTAAATCTTACCAAGTCGATCACCACTATAAAGCATTTCTTCCAACTCAGAATACGTACAGAAAATATCTGAAAAACAAAATAAAAATTTAACAAAGACTACTCATAGCTAATAAGCATTTCTTTCTACTGATACATACTGAAGTAAAAGTCAAACGACAATCACAATAACAACATAAAAGAATTTTACTCAAACTACTCTTAAGTGATGTTCGCAGAATTAAGACATCTTAGTATTTATCGCATTTGCAAAGTAAAACAGAACTAGGTCCATTTATAATATTCAAATGTATATTCTTTTGAGTTAAAAGCATAAAAATACAAAGGTTCAAAAGTGCATAGGAACTTGAGTGCTTCTTATAATAACTACGTATATTCATCAAAGCTACTTTTCAGATAATGAACAGATAATTTGTGTCAATCAAAAGTATTTCGCAACAGAACAAATGAAACCTGTTAAAGTTAGTTGGTTTTCCGCGGCAGCTTATCGTTTCTCTTAAAATTGTAAAAATATCGACACACGCGAATTCATTATTTACACTTAATATTTTTTAATCTTTTTGATAAACATTAATAGTTCTATTGGAACTTTATTACTGTCTAAAAAATCTTTATTAGCGAATTCGCTGAAGAGTTATACAGATAAAATTATAGGAGAAACATCGTTGTCATCGTATCGATATGAAGAAGTCGCGTAAAAGTCGTGATTACTTTTATCATCCTTCAATACTAACTCGTTCAACATTTGGTGAATCATCAATAAAATGATTTAAGTTTATCATAAACAAACCAAACTGAAACAAAAAAATGGCTGGTTCACATGTTATGTAAAATCTATATACAAAAAATGAGCACTTGATGCGTTTAACATTATCATTTTCAATAACAAAGATTTTTCATAACAATTATAAGCGTTCTGGCCACTATATAAAAGTATTTCCATCATGAATTTTGTAATGGAAGATAAAAGTCATTAGTTTCTTAATTTTAGGCGAAAGCTCGTGAGTGGATTTTTAGATTCCGGTTGGCTTATCCCTATATTATACTCCTAACCAAAAATGATAGTGAATTTCAGAAGTAACTAAAATAGCGGTGCAAAACTAAATCAAAGTGTTATAATTCTCTCTTACGGTTATGACCCAGCTATTCCTATTGCTTAGTATTCTTGGACACCAACTCACTCGACAAGTCCCCAAATAAGAACACGGTTGAACAGGAAAGAAATTATATTCCAAATAACAAGGTTAGATGGAAGTAAGAAGTACAAAAGGAAAACCATTAGTATATTTATAGTTTTTACATGAGAAAATTTCTAGAGTATTCTCCAAGTATCGACTAGCGCTGATTGGGCAAGAATTGGGCAATCACCGTGCACCAAAGCAATCGTGCGTTGAGCATGCTTTAATCCAATCTATGTCCCGCTAACACAAAGTAATGAATTGTAGCAATTGATACACAAACTTCAGGGCCAAAGCCCACCTACATTATGGTAAAAATGACCGTCAGAACTCGATGCGATTACGAAACTAGCTGTAATCTGACAGAATGTGTGCGCGTACGTCACAGAATCGCCCACCCTAATTCCTATGACTGAATTACGTGGAATTATTAACGTATAAAATTTTCAGCGTCTAACTACTTGTCTAGTGTCGGGGATAAAAATAGAAAACACCCGTTGAGATTTAAACAAGAAATCGATCCAGTGGAATCTACCTTCTTGATAAATATTTAAAATCATAGCAACTAAACTTTCAGTTTCTTAACAAGAACAACATTTTTTGTGCTCTTGTCTATTTTTTTTGTTATGTTTAGCATTATTATCATTATTAGTAATAGGCATATGATTGATTATCATTCTGGGAAAAAAGTATATATTTGTGATTATGTCACTGTGAGAATGAATTCACCGAAAAGAGAAGAGTTTGTTGAATGTTTTCCTATAGTTGAGCACATATAGTCTTTGATATATTTTTTAAATGCAGTGTCAATAATCTGCAGAAACGGTTAAACCTAAGTAAAATTGACCAAGTATGCAAAGAATACTTTGTAAAAGATCCCAGAGACCAAATAATGAATTTGCCTACTTTTAGCAGTGTATATAAAAGTATTGGATGAACACAAAATGTTAGGAAAGCAGCAATCGTGTGTGAAAATGAAATGAGATAGTTCAGTCAGTCATCTACAACATATGATCAGGCATATAAAAGCACCGGTCGAAGTCGCCATACCTCATTAACACAGCAAGAACACTAAATAGATAGAGGCAGTTACCTCAATGGTAGAAATATATAAAAAGATTGCATATAAGAATATCATACAGGGAGAAAGAATTAGTTCGTAGAAAGAAAGGTGTGAAGTAATCTTACAGTTTAAGGGAAGACAAAGAGTATGCACCTACACCATTGTGATCAATTCTAAACCATGTCACTCAGTCTCCAACCACTCCTTACGATAGTCACGTGGACACCAACCAAGTAGTCTGCATCTACCGACATGGCTCAGACTAGACGTTTGTGACTTCAAGCACCGATCCCACGTTTTGGTTTGGCCAGCTCTAACTTTCTTCCAACCATCTCCAACACGTCACTACTGCATGTCATGGTAACAGGTGATTTGACATGCATAATACGTGCCCCAACCATCTCAGTCAATGTAGATTCATAACTTTATCAAATGATTTATTATCATCCCTTAATACCCTGCGTCTAACCTCACCATTACACACCCGGTTATCCCAGCAGATGCCAGCAATATTTCTAAGACATCTGTGATCAAATAATATTAACTCACAAGTATCTTCTACTCTTAATGGCCACGTTTCGCAGCCGTGAAGTAGAACAGAACAAACTGATAGATGGATATCTCACCTTCGCCACAGGTAACGTAAGTCGACAAAAGCCAAACTAGCCTTTCAAAAGCGTGCAGAGATTTCGTCAGACACCAAACCCATTAGGGCTGACCAGACTCCCAAGATAAGTGATGTTGTCGACGCGTTCGACCACTTCACTCCCTATCATTAGTTCAGGTGTTGACGCAGACCAGTCCTGAAGCAGCAACTTGCATCTCGAGAGGGAGAAACACATCTCAAACGTACTGACATTGTTGCTCAGTGCTATCAAAAAACTGCATTCTATCAGCGTCTTCACCAAACAGGACTATGTCATCTGCGTATTCTAAGTCAGTAGGTGGACCTCCTGGAAGGAGATCAATGTCCGAAAATTCAGTCTACGAGCAAGTTATTTCCATCAGTATGTCTAAAATGAAGTTAAACAAAAATGGAAATAGTGGACAGCTAGACCATAATAGAAAACCTGGAAGTACTGGACGACCATTTCGTCCCAGTATGGGACTTGTTGAGGCTAATGTCCTCAATATCTGACTCTAATAAATAATATCTCGTTAACTGAGTATTTAATGCAGGCTAAATCTCCTGGTAGAATTATGGATTTTACGCGAGATTATTCAAAAGCCTGAACACCAGTTGTAGAGATAATTTATTGTTAATAAAAATCCGCAAGCGTACAGCGAGCAAGCACACGATGAAACAAAGTAGAAATGATGCGCAGTGGAGATGGCTGGTAATCCAACTCCATTTTAGTCAAGCGTTACTCAATACTTATAGTCAGACAAAATAAAGCTACAGACATGCAATGAGTCATGGGATATGAAGTGTACACATATATACGCTCATATAAAAACAGTCAAGGCTAATAAGCGAATAATTGAAAAGGTCAAAATATGACTCAAGTAGAATTAATAGAATGGAATGTCCGAAAGCTAGAATAAGATATATGGGCTTAAAATAATGACTGGCACTACAGACTCCTCAGCAGTGCGCATTCACAATTCCGTACGTGAGACTCGAACCCTGAGTCTCCGGTATCGCACGCGAACGCTTAATCTCCAGACCACTTAGTTGGCATCCAACAAAGTTAATGTCTAACTTCAATAATTCATGATCTTGTGAAACCTTTCGTCCATTGCCTGAGATGGATAGTTGTTTCACACCCGACACGGATCGGACTCCACTGATCACGGTTTCTCATTAGAACTCCAAGAGTTACATTTTGAAGCTAGTCATGATTAACATCCAAACTCATATTATCCTGTCAAATTAACATTAAACACTGAATAACAAGGTAAATAAACATTGAACATTATATTTTATGATTCTGTTGATAATAATGCAATGAGGAAACAGGACAGTATTTGTCAAGTCTAGTTATGAGAATCAGTCAGTAATATTGTAACTTTTAAAACCGGATGTCAGTTCCCGTGCACTGCTCCCATTCTTTAACAATCGACTACGTGTGACTTTTCAGGGAGAGGAGCATTTTCCAATATTTCCTTAATCGAAACAGTATTACTAATCTAGTAACTAGTGTTTATAAAAAACTGTGAGGTGGAATTCAATTTTGTAAATGGCTAGGTACCAACAACGAACTACTACATTTATGGTCTTGGACACCAAATCAGACAGATAGTAAAGATCCTTCAGCAAAACAAAATTCTTTACAGTAGATACCAGCTCCGCCTGGAGCCCCCTTCTAAGATTACTGTCAATCTCGAAGCCGGATAAAAGAGAGTTAGGTGAAGGATTAGCAGCCCGACTACAAAAACGCGAAGCAGGAAAGGCCAGTTACCCTATGTAGACTCTACCCTGGGAGTAGAATGGGGAACCACGGCAACGATCAATATCAGTACATGGAATGTCCGAACAATATGGGGGGTCGTGATGCTCCTTCAGACAACAGCAAAAAAGGAGAGGTGCAATCTGATTCCATTAGAAATACGCGAAACACATTGGAAACAATCAGGGGTTGCACTGACCTTTTCCAAGGAAACACAAAAAGCCCCAATAAGTTGGAAAATTTATAGGTCTCGGATTATCGAGGCACCTGACAAGCGGAAATATGTGGAAGACCTGACAACCACAGCAAAATAAGCTACAGGAGAAGGAATAATGAGAGGATTGTATAATGCAATCAAGTTAAGAGGGAAAGATAGTAAACCAGAACGACTAGTTATGAACAAAAAAAGAAAACCAATCAGTGTGGAGTAAGAGCAGTTGAACAGCTGGATAGAGTACTTTGAAGAGCTCTTGAATAGAACATCCCAACTGAACCAATCGGACATAGAAGCAGCACACATAGACCTTCATATAAATAATACCCCACCAACAATAAAAATTAGCAAGACTGTAACTAATAATGTCTTTTAGTCTTCATCTATGGTTCTTACTATTTTTTTTTCATCAACTATCAGACATCTGCACAACCTAATTTTAACACTCGAAATTGCTGAACACTTTATTACGCAACTACACTCTATTTTTCAATGAACTTCTGTATGTCAAATAATTATGAGATTGTAAAGGTTCAACGAATTATAAGATTGAAAAGAGAAGTTTATTGCTTGATGATACTTTATTTTATTATAGATAGGTGAGGGGCGATTTCGTCTTGATAGATGAACTTAATTTTCCTATAAATTCATAACGATGAAAGTATTAGTTAAGTAAGCTGATTAAATTTATTAAGAAAACGAGTTGTGTTAGAAAAAACACGCCAACAGTAAATACAAATATTAGAGAGAATTAATTGTTCACATGATTCCAACACAGATAGATAAAAGATGAACCTTGAAAAAAATGTATCACATGAACAGACATTTTTAAAGCCACATATACATGAGTCAAGAAGAAATACCTGTTTAAAGAGAATTTACCGCAAGCTAGTAACGGTTGAAAATCAGTCGGTCATAATCAACACTGACAACTTTTAATTATTATCAGAATGAGTTTTGTGGAGATTTTAGTAAATTCCACAGGTTGAAATCATGAGTCAGTTGAAGCTAGACCACCATTGAAAACCTGGAAGCACTGGACGGCCGTTTCGTCCTAGTATGGGACTCCTCAGCAGTGCGCATCCACGAACCCGCCCCCTGCGGGATTCGAACCCGGGACCTACTGGCTTCGCGCGCGAGCACTTAACCATTAGACCACTAAGCCGGCATCCAACGGTGTTAATGTCTAACTTCAACCAATCCACGAAGTTGCGCCATCGAACACCAATGTCTACAGTGAGCTGACATCTCACAACAGACCTGGTTGAACTCCACTGGTAGGTCCTGGGTTCGAATCCCGCAGGGGGCGGGTTCGTGGATGCGCACTGCTGAGGAGTCCCATACTAGGACGAAACGGCCGTCCAGTGCTTCCAGGTTTTCAATGGTGGTCTAGCTTCAACTGACTCATGATTTCAACCTGTGAAACTTTTAATTAATCAAAATTCCCATACCACATCAGCAGAGCGAAATAAAATCAACAAGAAGAATACCAGAAGAGTCTAAATAATAATAGTACCAACCGAAGTTGGAAATATTAATCACTGAGCAATGCTATTCGAAAAGGAGGGATGAATTTGTAGACAGAAAGTACAAAATAATATTAAAGTACAAGACTTAGGGGAAGATAAGGAGCGCATCTTCAGAACTGTGAACAGTTCCAGCCCATTTCACCCAACATCTCCAACCACTGATTATAACTACTGCTACTGAGTGAAACAGTAAAGATTACAGAACGCTGAGGTTAACTGTCTTATTTCAAGAATTTTTAGGTATTACATTGTGGATGCAGACCGCGTAAAAACCCATTATTATAAAAACCAATAGTTATGAAACCTTAGTTGATTTTTCGTCACAAATAAATATATGTACTGAAAAACGATTAGAAAAATCACTCACTTTCTGACTGCAACCAATCAATAAGTGTACCAGCATGTGGATAGAAACCTTCAACTAAATAAGTAAGATCACCCAGATGAAAAGATCTAGATGTAGATGGTACAGATGATGGAGATTCCGAAGAACTGCTAGTAGAACCCATATAAAAAGTCGAAATACAGTCAAGATACGGGTGACCAGATGCCCATCCAATAACAGGATAAAAGCCTACAGAATAAATAAAATGCGACAGATAGGTACAGTACAACTTCGTATTATTCGACCCACAATACTAGACTTTAGCTGTCGGTTAAATACAGAAATCTTGCAATGAAATATAGTGGTGCTGAAGTCATATAACCGAGTCAGCAAATAAACCGACCAACATCCTCACCTTAAATTGAAATTCTGTAGGAGATTAGTTTACCAAGTTGGGTCCCACTACCGTAAAGAACTAGGGATGGATAAACTAAAGTGATGCAGATAAAGTGTGATATACGTACTGAACAAATATTAGACATTTCCTAGAAGGCTGATGAAATTTAAACACGGCTTCATGAATGGGTTGGCACTTAAAATACTGTATACTCCATTTATTTGATACAGATTAATGGTCGAAGCATTTTAGACACATAGTAGTTAAATTAAGTAAAAACAACTCACGTATACCTCATAAACTATATTACAGAAGTACCCAGATGTCTGATGGAACTACCAAATCACCCTTGCAACTGTTAGGTTTCCAACAATACGGAGAGTAAGATTGGTGGTCAAAGCACTAGGCTTTTCACATTGAATTTGGATATTTCTCCGTACACTATGAGTAACGGGATAATTTCCAAAACCATTACATCATGAGTATGATTTAATGTTGAATATACGAAGCAGTACTGGAAAATTGAATTAACTTACTTCACATGGCTGGAGCACGTTTCAGTACACTACCTGTCTTGTAAGGTTGAGTGACAGGTAGAAAAATAAATTGTTTAAGATGAACTAAAGCACGACACCAACCATAAATTAATAATCTAGTTACGCTTGTAAATGTAAATCTTTTCTAATGCTCAACTTGAGTTAGTCACAATAAACGTCTAAAATGTTAACAGTAGAGACTTATTATACCCTAAAAACTAGTGCTCTTTATTTAAATCTCATTATATCAACTTGTCCAGTACTAAAAACTATACAGAACAAGTTTATGAATAATAATGATAGTTTATCCTGCTGAGAACAAATTAGAAAAGCCTGACAAAATCATTTAAGACATACTATGTTATTATTCGTTTGATTTGTTATCACACATTTGAAGTTATTATCCACAAATACATATATGTCTTAGGTTGTTGATAGCTTAACTACTTACAGTATGGCAATAATGGATAAGCAGAAACAGTACTAACATGATATTATGCGTACCATTCATTACGGCTAGAGCTTTAGAACCAGAAAGTAAATTTAAAAATATCCCAGTGCCTAATGTAAGTTTAGCTTGACAAGGAGATAAACAATTTTCTGTTAAGGTGGCAGCTTGAGCATCACCAATGATACCAGTGATCGGAATAGACAAAGAAGGATTTGATGAATACCCCAGTGGACCATTTTGAACAGTGCCATAATAATAACTGAAAAATAAGAACACATGTGGTTATATGATAAGAAATAGGGAATGATAATTAGCTTTTAAAAATTATAGTTAATTGTGAGTGAATTATCACTGACAGTTTCCGAATTACCTATGAAGTTCTCCCACTAAATCCAGTAAGCTATGAGAATGACAATTATTACAAACGTTTATTTGCCAGCTAACCATTATTGACAGACAAAACAAATGAGTTAGACAAAATGAGCAGCTTAGTGTTATTATGACCCACCTACTCCGATTGCTTAGCATTCTCGGACCCCAACTCGCTCAACAAGTCCCTAAGTCAGAACACGGTTGAACAGAAAGGAAACCATGTTCCAAATAACCAAGGTAGATGGAAGTAGGAATCGCAATAAGAAAAAAGTTAGTATATTTATAGTTTTTACATGAGAAGATTCTAGAGTCTTCCCCAGGTATCGATGATTGGATAAGAAACAGTCAATCAGAGTGCATCAACACAATCCTGCAAGGAACGTGCTTTAATCCAATCTCAGTCAGTCAGTCAGTCAGTCAGTAACAACGTAGAACTTCGTAAGTACGTACATCAGTTCGAGTTGCCACACCACATTAGCACACAGATGCAGTTGTCGATTCAAATTCCGTAGTGGTAGAGGTAGTAAGAGTATAAGCAGTAATCGAGAAGATTAGTGTTTGTCGATGTTACTTAAAGAGTATAATACAGTGAAAAAATTTGGGAAGAGAAAAAAAGAGACAAGGAGGAATAAGGATATCAGAATTTGGGAGAACACAAAGTGTATGCACCTGCGCCATTGCAAACGATTTTGAGCCATATCATTCAGGGTCTCTAACCATCGGTTGCTATAATCTCGCGGTCCCCAACCAGGTAGTCTACACCTACCAACATGACTCAGTCCACTTGTCAGTGACTTCATGGGTTTGTGCTACGGTTTGGTCTGGCCGTTCCTAGCTTTCTTCCAACCTACTCCTATACCACTGAACATCGCACGTCGAGGCAGTCGGTCGTTGGGCATACGTAACACGTGTCCCAGCCATCTCAACTGATGAAGTTTCACTACTTCATCGATTGATTTGCCATCCTTACCTAGTACCCGTTTCCTAACAACTGTGTTACTTACTCGATGGTCCCATGATATACGAGCAATGTTTCGAAGACACCTATGATCGAATACTAGTAACCTACATATATCCTCTACTCTTACCGACCATGTTTCACTGCCACAAAGTGGGACAGAACGAACTGCTGTGCAGTAAACACGTCCTTCGATTGGTAGACGGATATCTCGCCTACGCCATAAATGACAGAAGTTGGCAAAAGCTAGTCGAGCCTTCTGTATCCGTGCTGAGATTTCGTCACACACTAGACCGCAAGGGCTGATGAGACCTCCAAGATAAGTGAACTTAGAGATGACTAATTTTATACAGCCGGATAGGCAAGACAATAAAAACAACGATTATGTGCATACAAAACTATTTGAATAATTTTCAAAGGTGAAAATCTTCATATAACATTATTTTTCAAAACCAGTTCAAATTTAATTTTTTCGATATATTGTTAAACTAAATATAGTAGTGATTTGATAGTTAAAGTACTAGACCCATACCAATGGAGTGAATATGCTTCCGGATCTCGAAGGGATGAATGGTGGATGGAACTATTTGGTCACCGCTAACTAAAGGATTGCATCTCCTGAAGTTGATATATTGTCGTGTGGATTGGACCTTCAGGTCAAAGTCTCAGGGAGTTGTCGTTTACAAAAACCAACTACTTCGGTCTGGCCTAGCCCATAAAAAATATGCTGAATTATAAAGAAATTGTGGCAAAACCATGTTAATAACAATGAGTGTATTCGCTCCCAATGACGACAATTCGGTTAGTGAGACAATCTTGAAACACCCACTTCAGTGGCTTGCAAAGAAAAACTAGCAAAATTATTCCTGCAAGTCAAACTTTTTATCTCCCTCAAGTTTTTGTGGAATATGAATATATGTAACGAAATTATTTTAAAGAACTGTTAGTGAATAAAGTTGATATGATACGAAAAGACTTGTTGGAGGATGATGATTCAAGTGGCCTTGCTTTAGCTTCATAAACAAAAATGGCGCAGTTTTCATTACTGTGCTACAGAAAACAAACCGGTGCATTGAATGTAAGTGGGGATGCCCGATGCAGCTTAAACAATGGTGGTGGCATATTCTTGATCGAACTAATTTTAAAAAAAAATCAAATCTAAAAAAGTAACCTACGTAAAAGTAAAGAAACTGGAAAAACAATTTTAACAGCAATCCTCTGCGAACCAACAGTATTCAGTTCGAAAAATATAATACTTTGATCAACTACTATTTTGAGATTAGTGATATAAATCCCAAAATATTAGGAGATTGTGTGTGAAGCTTGGGGTAGAAAATGATTGAGGAAAGTGAGAATTTCTGCTGTTGGTTACTATGTAGACCGAGTCACATAGAGGTAGTGTCGTACATATATGTGAAATTCTGTTGCGTCATTAGCTGACTACATTGGTGTCTTTTTACATGAAACTAACTGACGAGATTTCAACGAGTATTTTTCTAAAAACAATAGCTGAATAGTACACTCACCTGGAAGGATACACACCAGGAAGAATATTGGCAGGTATTCCTAAACTAGCCAAAATCGGACGGCTCCATTTACGCTAAAACAGCACAGTATACAAAAGAATCAACATGACGTAACACTAAGTACTTGAGTAAGTAAACGAAGTGAGATTACCTCTATGTTTTGACTGCAATAAAATAAAGTGATAACTCAGAAAAGTGAAGCTCGTGTTAGATAGTAGTGTAGTGAACAACAACTCAGATGGGGAAGACCAATTTATTGTTTAATGCAAAATTACAGTGTATTCGTAAAATATGAAAACCATACACTAAATACATCATTCACCTCTTACAAACCTTATCGTTCCTTCATTCCAACTGTTGTTACAATTACTCTCCGTTCACATTTCTTTTCTCTCCAATTCGATATTCTCAACCTTCTGCTGCCAGACATCCCACCTCTGATCAGTGTCACCTACTATTTGTCTATCAACATAAGTAGCCTACACCACAGCAGCACCACTTCTTGTATAAAATGGTGAGGGATATCATCATTCAGTGACCTGGGAAAACTAAATTTAACCATCTGGGGGAATGTTAAAGTATGACTTCAGCTGCAGTATGTTGAGGTGTATGAAATTATTTTACATGCAGCAAGTAGCAAACTAGCGCATTACTTAATGTACAAAAACTAAGTCATAATAATTAATGACTTTATTGTCTTTAGCTGTCGGAAATCTGACACTGATGTAACCCATCTACAAAGCAAAATCTTGATAGCTCAACGTTCAGCATCTTGGTTATTGGTTGACAATCAAACATTATAAATGCCCTCCATCAAAAGGAATTGTTTAGAGCCTAGAGGACCAGTCTTACAAAATTAGCTTAAATCTTTAGATTTCTTACTTTAGAAGTCGTTGAATTGTGGCAATTTCCTTTGTTTACTAATCAACTAGTAAATACACACCTTAATGGTCGTGATTTCATTATATAGTTGATCTAATTATTTATTATGGGAAGCCATAAGTTATAGAGACCGTTAACTATATGTCTACGATGTGTCTCTAAATGACTGAGCAATTTTTACAATGTTTTTCATTATATGACAAAGTCCAGTACACTAAAGTCGAAAATAAGGCTCTCAACTACAATACATGACTGAAAATACATCGTAACTTACAGAAAAGGAATCATACATGCCAGTAACACTTGCACAGCTAACATCCGTAGCAAATGTTTTGCCACCTGTGAGCCGCCATAGCAACCATGTCTCCAAACAACCATAGCAAAGTAACCCCTTACGACATTCATCAATAAGCTATAGAGAAATGAAAGGATATAAAATAAATTAGCATATATACAACATACCCTTCCATTTATAACAAAAATTGGATGTACTAGTAGTAATCAGAATATCTATTACAGGTATTTTTGGTATCATTTGGCGGGAACTTGAACTAAGGTGGATACACGATTTAAAACTCTTGATTATTTGTTCTCTAATTTAACACCTACAACTTTAATGCCAGCTTTTGAGGCAGTAAGAGTAACACAAAACACTGACCCATAAATTTATTGAATTATTTGACTTGTATAAGAAATAGATGTGACTTGGTCATTAGGGTGTTCGGCTTTTAGTCACCAGGTAATGGGTTCAAACCGCATTCAACCTACTTCAATTTGGACTACTAGGTAGCATCACCGGTGTACGGCTTATACACAAGCACATGGTGAATGGATCAACTTTACTTTTTAATAGATTTTTTAGGGCTCCTAAAGCGCGGGACATTACGATTTGCAAACTTCACTAAGACTTATTACAACAAAATAGGACAATTACTTTTCATATTGCTTTAAACCATAATCACTCGATTACATTGCATCTATTCGTTTTTTATTTACTTATGTTCATTAGGGTATTTTAATACACGTTTTTATTCTTTTTGGGTGCCCGAAAAAGTTGATTCCACGTTAGGTAGGGTTTAATCTAACTACCTTACTCGTTATTTCAATACGTCTAAGCAAGGAACCAGTTAACGATTTACAATGCAATCTAAAGTTTGCAAATGTAGGATTGACAAAAATTGGTATATATAAAAATAACACAATAATCAGAAGGAATAGATAAGTAATAAATACTGTGTTATCAAATAGCCACAAAGATGGATGACATATATAGGAGCTGTATTATGAAGTGAATTTTAAGTAGTTAGTAACCATTTAATATTTGTATAAACGGTAAACAGGAGTAATAAAATTCACATATGAAGGATATTTACACCTACCAAATTTTCGGTAAAACAGGCTAATGAAAAAAAACTAAAATGAGAAAGCTAAGGTACTTAACCAATTACTAATTCAATACTGATGAATTACAATCGAAGTATATGTGATGCGCGGGCTACGAATATTATTCACTTTCATGCAACAAAATAGGTGATATATATTTCGATTTGCTATTCGCCTACAAGAACAAAAGAAAGTAGGTTCATTCTCACTGATACTGACCGCATTAGTGGCCAAGATGGTTTAAAACCAGAATCAATAGGAATTCAAGACGTGCTAAAAGCACTTTCATTTTACATATCTAACTTTATGGGGTATACAGAGTAGTTGGAACTTCAGAGATATGAGTCGATATCAACCACGTACGAAATCGCAACAATGTACATTAAGAGCTGATACATTTTTCTAATTCGTCTGTTGACGTTTGAAATCTCCATATTGATCAAACTGTTTCTGTAGTATTAGTGGTAGTCATTTTCACTACAATGTAAACAGTACTAGTTCAGATGATTTATTTCTACTCATCTCCGGAAGCATTGTCTGACTGACAACTATCTCTTTTGCAGCCTCTTATAATAATTATAATTTTCTACCGCGGCTAACTGAGAATAGTGAGTGGTTAGTTCACAGACTTGTGGTGTGAATCGCAGTTAGTCTTAAATTGAAATCTGTTGGTGAAACCAGACTCTAAAGACGAAGTCACCAGATCGCCAAGTAAATGGTTTGAAAACTAGTACACAACAGAGAATCAAGACTAAAATGATATCAGTTAGGATTTTGTTGTTTAACTTTCCATGCATGGAAAATTTGCTACGGTCTACACTAATGTGGCTGTTTTTACGCTCAGATAATCCCTACTGCCTTACTTTTTCTCTCTATAATCGTATGATATCATAGAACTGTTTGGAGCACATTGTTTGATGCTGATGATACGTCAAGATTTTGTCTAAATAAGTACTTAGTGGTAATAATACTACGATACATTTCTTTAAGACCTGAATTCTTTAATATTTCCACAAATCTCCTGACGTTGCTAGATTGTTGTATGGACCAGACCTTCAGGTCAAAGGGTTGGGGAGTTGTCATTTACAAAAATCAACTGCCTCGGTCTGGGAATTCAGCTGGTATTCGAGACCACACACAAATGTACTGAGTTATACAGAAAATGTTATGCTTTCTTTGCCTCATTATCTATACGAACGATATTCGCAGTCTAACAATAAACTTCGAACACACAAATAAACAAAATGAGGAACCGACGTAAACCGCAGACCACTTGTTGCTGCAAGGCATTCTACCAACCAATATGGACTAAATACAAGGGTATGATATTGTTGTGCATTTTCCAAATATTATTTACTCCTTAACCGCAGCTTAGATAATAATGAATGATTTCTCAGACGTTAAATATACGTCATTTAATTAATATAGAAATCCGAACTTTAGTTTATGTATAACATTAAGGTAGTCGAAAAAAATTCACACCACTTTTGACTTTTATGTAGTTCTTAGTTAAATGGCTGTATTTCCAATATACTCTATAAGTAGAGACACAAAAATAGAAGCTTTCCAAACGGTAGCACTTGACATGTACTACAAGTTGAAAATTTACTGATTCTGACAGATATTAGATTCATCTTAATCCGACCACGATTCTCGCAAAATGGCTTATATAGTAACATCACGAAGTTTATCTGGAACGCTAGTAATGATATACTCCCCTCACTCATGATTTTACGATCAGGAATCAGAAACAAGTTTGAATGATGATTTTGAATTTTAATAAGTTTCATAGTGTGAAATGTCAGGTCACCGAAAGTCTATGGATCAAAAAAATCTTTAGCGAAGATAGTATTAATTATATCAGTATGTCGTGTTAAAACATGTATCTTATCATTGATATTACGAATGTGGTAACACATTTTCACAATACAAAGGCATCAGAAATAGGATTTTAGTAATTTAAGAACCGACCACAAGAACTAGTAAACATACCTTTGGTTTCTCATTTAATAAATATTTGAGACGTATACATGCTAATACTGTCTTGAAGTGGTACGACGCCAACGCTTTAAACCTTGATTGATGTGTCATCCAATATAACATATGGCCAGCAGTTTTCATACTCTACAAAGCGATGGAATTAGCAAGAAATAAGTGAATAGTATGGAAAATGTAGTAAAAGCATCTAAAAATTATCCCGTCCACATTATTTTGTCAGTTATTTTATTGGATGCAGTTAGTTTATCAACCTCTAAGGTGTCGATGTAGTTATAGTTTTGTTATGACAGTAAATTCATCATATTCAACATAGCAGAACCAAAATCTATTGAAATTATTGAGTGATCTATGTCCTAGTTATTCGACAACTTGTTTTAGTCGTCTAACTGACTCAATACTGCCAAGAACCGATTGACTCACTTAAGTCTAAACTTGATTAGGACACCATTTACCTATTGATCCCAAGGAACATTCACAACGATCCGAGGGCATTAGAGATTAGACATTAAAGTTTCAGATATTAATAGCATTATTTACTTTATTCAGGGCGCTGAGACAGAGTGCAATACTATAGAGAAACCTTTGATCCCGGAATTGCTGAAATGAATGTGTTAATCACCTCATCTAACTGAAATCACTCAGGTCAAGTACGCCAACAATACAACTCAATGAAGCTAATAAATATCGGGTTTACTGAAATCCGAATAGGTGTACCTAAAACATTTTCGTATGTGGTACTTATCTTTCTTAGAGTACAGATTAACAAGCATGTGAGAATCCGCCCATTAGGAGTAAAGAAATGATATATGAGAAAGAAACCAAACATTTAAAACTACGACTACACAGTTCAAAAAAAGTTAAACACACTTTGATATGGGTTTCTAACAGTGACAACAATAAAGTAATTTACAGTTGTTTCCCCATAATACGCAGGTTTCACTCATTAGTAATGAGTATACAGTACTTACGTAATAAGAAATATTACCGTTATGGGTGTGAAGTCCCCAAATACAACTTATGGGAAAGGCATTGCTATTATATTATGATATTCAGTGTGAACTCTGTACATGGATATACAATACATTTTTACCATGATTGTATTTAGTGACAAATAATTTCATAAATTATTTTTCAATTGTTTCGGGGACATCATCAACAAAGCTCCCAATACTAATCTGGCTCTTTTTTACTCAAGTTATCGGGGTAGGGTAGTCTCGTTTATCGTATTGGGATCAGAGTTGTGAAATATAAGTATAGCGCACAGACGTATTAATTGCTCAACCTATTTTTGTTAATTTACTTATAGAGTTGAAGGGGCTGGTTTGACAGCTAAGAGGACTGATTTTCAATTATTAGGTCACAAATCGAAACGCAGCACCACTTCAGTCTGAGTGATCAAGTTCTCTCTAGTTTTTATACAGTAGTTCAAAAGTAAGTGCACAGATTTGTACTTGATATGAGTTTCTTGGTACGTAAGACATGTTAAAAACGCAGCAACGTAATATTACTTTCGGAGGTAAATGTGAAGTACCTGTACAATCAAACTAAATTCTGAAAGTTATGAATAACCTATAACACTCTTAAGGTAAAATCAAACTTTGCTAAGTGAATGAGAATAGCTTTTTTTAGAATAAGAGTGCTAAAAATAACACTGGTCGTTGATTATAAATGAGAAGTACGAACCAATCCTGGCAAAATCACCTACTAGTTGTAAACAGTTAGCCATGATAACATTAATTTAGCAATATTAGGATCGGTGACTTAACAGCTAAACTAGTACATATTGCTAATGGTGACTTAAGCCACTGGCACTAACGGATAAGCATACTGAATAAATTACAACTTACACGAAAGATAAAAGAGTGATTTAACTTTTTGGCGAGATCCAAAGAACGTGTATCTAGCCACGTGATAACACGAGTTCGAGGATTTGATGTCTTCCTGTCAAACTACTCATACTTAGAAATAATATCTTACTTATCCCACAACAATAGGCTATTTCGCTGAACCGAAATACCTATACAATTGATCCGATCAGGGTTAATTTCTGCATCTACATGATTATCCACAAAAGCGTTGGTGTTACCTTGTAATACTTCATCTAACAGCTTGCAAAAGGATTCCCATACAGCTTCTGGATCCAATTCGCAAGTACCATTAGACCCTTCAAGCCGAGGTACCTGGAAGAAAAAAATATTTGTAACATTATTTTTCAGGGTGTAGCTGTCTGTTTACACTTATCTAAATATTATTTCAAAAGACAAAATCGAAAAGTATATTATGCAGAAAGAGTAAATGCGAAGGCTAGTTAAAAATCAAGCTACCCAAATGAACTGGTTCGAATAGGTCCCGAGCTAACCCCATGTTTGCTGAAAATCAAGGGGGGGGGGGGTAACTAGTAATCGAAAATGCTTAAGCAGGGACTAGAAGTGCCTGAATTATTATCTAGAAATAATATATACAATTATTGGCTTGGTAAAATGCTAAATTATAATGCAAATGATACAAATGTTGGTGAATAATTAGCTTGACAATTTTAATTTAAACCATAGATCACATCAGAGGCACCTTTTAACTCAGATAGAACAAAATAGTAGTATCGTAGGCGCTTACAGCAGATCCAGTTCACAGTCCAATAAGCGAATTTCTAGGACCGTATAATATACATGCACATATCATTGTTTAGTGTTGTGCAGTTTAACAGACCTTAAGTCAGTCAGTAACAACGCAGAACTTCGTACATACGTACGTACGTACATTAGTTCGAGTCGCCATACCACATTAGCACAGAGATGCCGTTGTCGATTCAAACCTCGTAGTGGTAGAGGTAGTAATGGTATAAGCAGTAATCGGAAAGATTAGGGCTTGAAGATGTTATTCAAGGGGTATAATCCAGTGAAATAAATTTGGAAAGAGAAAAAAAAGAAGGGACATGAAGAATTCGACAGATTACAATTTGAGAGAACACAAAGATTGGATGCACCTGCTATCGTCTCGCGGATCACAACCAGGTAGTCTACACCTACCAACATGACTCAGTCCACTTGTCAGTGACTTCATGGGTTTGTGCTACGGTTTGGTCTGGCCGTTCCTAGCTTTCTTCCAACCTACTCCTATACCACTGAACATCGCACGTCGAGGCAGTCGGTCGTTGGGCATACGTAACACGTGTCCCAGCCATCTCAACTGATGAAGTTTCACTACTTCATCGATTGATTTGCCATCCTTACCTAGTACCCGTTTCCTAACAACTGTGTTACTTACTCGATGGTCCCATGATATACGAACAATGTTTCGAAGACACCTATGATCGAATACTAGTAACCTACATATATCCTCTACTCTTACCGACCATGTTTCACTGCCACAAAGTGGGACAGAACGAACTGCTGTGCAGTAAACACGTCCTTCGATTGGTAGACGGATATCTCGCCTACGCCATAAATGACAGAAGTTGGCAAAAGCTAGTCGGGCCTTCTGTATCCGTGCTGAGATTTCGTCACACACTAGACCACAAGGGCTGATGAGACTCGCAAGTTAAATGAAGCGGTCGACACGCTTAACTACTTCACTCCCTATCATTAGTTCGGGTGTCGATACAACCCAACCCAGAAGTGCAAAATGGTGCTTCAGACCTTAAATGGTTGTTTGCTTCATAAGCCGAATGAACTATTTGTCCGTAAAATCTTCCAAGGACAACAAAATGATCTCAGACCATTTATTTTTAGTTCGACAGATTCTTAAGAAAATCCATTTATACTATCACGTCGAATAAGGCGTTATGTTGAACATACTGTGGAATTACCTCAAGGCATTCGAACCCGATTCCTGTCTTCGGGACAGAAATTTAAGATACGAACAATCGAACTACGATTGGAATTCATGATAAAATAAAGTGGCCGGACTATCAAAAACGTCGGAAGCATTTCTTAAAACCTAGTGACATTGATGTTTGAGAACTTGCTGAGCGTATGGGATACCAACTGCATCCATTTTAATGTGTTCCTGCAGCCAATCCGTGGCTCCGTGAAGTCCTATTTGAGTGTCTAAAATGTTTAGCCACTAACTAGTAGGTTCTCATGTAGAACTCTGTTTCACCTTATTCGATTTAGGAAGTCAGGTACTATACCGAATTTGTGGTTTCAAGTCGAGCATGTAAACGTACACCTGGCGAGTAACTTTCTAGTTACTGGAAACTGATGTGAGAGATCTCGGTTAAACTAACCCGGTGTGATGGAAGATTCAAATAGACAATTTGATAATGTGCAAATTACGAAGTCATAAAACAAAACCACTAGACCCAGCTTCATAAATTGTTAGGTATGGAAATGAAATAGACGGAAAAACGTTTTGACACCAATTTTATGTGACTCACTTTGGTGCTGCTACATCCGATGACCTTAAGATCCATAGTGTAGACCCTGGCGCATGCATGAGTGCTTCCGAAATCAACACCCAATATGAATTTTGAAACCGTTCGCTGTGAATCAATTTCAACGCAATAAGTCAAAAAGCAAGAAACATATATGTCGAATTTATATTTGAAAAAAAAACTTCTAAGGCATACATTTAAGTATTTTACATATCTTAGTGGTCATGTTTGGGACTAGAAATGGCTATCGCTTTTGCAAGCTCCCTGACCTTGGCGTCCTGAATCTCAACTACCGTCATGAGCTCATTAACCCGACTAGTTAGCTGATCCAGTGTTTGTTGTATGCAATCATCCTTATTATGTTCTTTCCTTACTTGCCGGCGATATTCAAGCAGAAGGCAAGTGGCCCCAACCACAAAAATGATAATTTCCCCGAGCACTTCTGACCCAAGGTCAACGGCAGCATCTTCACTCAACTTGTTAACCCCCTTTGGTAATTCCAGACCCAATAATTTTAATTTTAGTCGGGTTTCCCACAAATGATATACTATTAATAATAAACTGCTATTTTAGAGAACTTACATTGCGCTGGAGGCAGGCACACATAGTTCCTGAAAAATGTATTTGTTTTGGCCTTGCGCTTCAGGTAGTTGGCCAGGGGCTTTCCTATTTGTTTTATAGCCAATGCTCCCAATTTAAATACCGGGAAAGCCCCAACCATATGGTTTTAGTTGCAAAGTGCGCCTTTATTGGTTGCTCATGAAACCTGTGAATGTACAATCCTCCAAACTTTTATTTCATAAAAGTAACCAGTACGTCAAGAATATTTCATATTATTTAAGTGTATTATTGATTTTTTGGCAAAGAGTAGTGTATATTCCTTATCGATAGTTCATAAACCTGAAGTACCAAACAACTAACTATTATCAGTTTCAGTTTGGAAAGGACAGGAGGCTTGATGACCTGTGTTAGTCCTGGCAATGGTGGCCTCTCAGTTGATCGAACTTTCTTTTGAAAGAGTCGACAGATGGAGCCTCAACCACGTGCTGAGGTAATGAATTCCACTCGTTGATGATTCGATGGGAAAGGCAATAGTCAGCTGACAAGTAATTTGTTCTCGGCTTGTGAACTTTTTTGGAGCGTCCTCATAAATTCTCTGTTTTGGAAGACAAGAAAAATGAGAGCATATCGGTTGCGAATTTATCACTAAGCAACTTGAAAACTGTAATCAAGTCGCCTCTAGTTTTTTGATATGACAACGAGAATAGGTTTAGTTTGGCCAGTCGAGCATCATACGGAAGCTTCGCTATTCCGGGAATCAGATTAGTTGCTATTCTCTTAACCTTTTCCAGAGGCTCACAGTCTTTTTTTAAGCAGAGGCTAGCCACTTGTATGCAGTACTCAAGTTTTGGACGTACGAACACTGTATACAAAGTCAAGAACGTTTTAGCGTCGACATGACTAAAAGCCCTACTTATTGACCATAACGTTCTAAAACCTTTGGCGGCTATCGCACGGCAGTGTGCAGTAGTCTTCAAGTCTTGGCTAATGATGACTCCTAAGTCATTATATGTCTGGACAACAGGTAGCTCAGTGTTATTCATCGTGTATGTATTTGTACCTTGATGATCGATATGCATCACAGCACACTTGGAAGTATTTATCGGCAACTGCCAGGTTTGAGACCATTCAGATAATTTCCTCAGGTCATTTCGGAGTTCTAAGCTATCACTCTTACATCGTATCGTTCTCCATATCTTGACATCGTCAGCATATAGCAAGACCGATGATGATAGGAGATAAGGAAGGTCATTTACATACAAGAGGAATAGCACTGGCCCCCAAACTGTACCCTGGGGCACTCTACTAAGCACAGTTTCCCAGCTAGATAACTATGAGTTCACCCGTACTCTTTGTTGACGCCCAACTAGGAAGTCTTTTATCCACATCAATAAATTGCCTCCAATCCCGACTTTTCTTAACTTATATAACAGCCGGTTGTGCGGAACTTTGTCGAAAGCTTTACTGAAATCAATGAAGGCGACGTCTACAGGTAGCTTTTGGTCCTTAAGAGCTCACCAGCTTTCACGAGCCACTAATAAGTTAGTGAGACAAGAATAACCTATTCTGAAGCCGGGCTGCTTCTCCGAGAGGATCCGGTTTTTATCGAGATACGTAAACAGCTCCTTCCGAATAATCTTTTCTAAGATTTTAACAACCACACTAGTTAGGCTAACGGGGTGGTAATTCTCAGGTTTATGCTTCGTACCTGTTTTGAGACAGGACTTACTATGGCGGTCTTCCAGTCTTTTGGTAAACGACTCTGCATCACGAATTGATCAAAACATATACCTAAAGGTTTCGCAACGAAGTTAAATAATTCCTTCAGTAGCCTAGGATGCAATTCATCGGGCCCCATGGATTTACCTATGTCAACCTTATTTAGCAGACCAAGGACATCGAGTTTTTTAATGGTCACGCTATTCAGTGCATGTGTGGGGGATTTGTATGCGCTGATGGGAAGGGTGCTTCTACGGTATATACATTGCTAAAGTAGTTCGAGAACACTTGTGCCTTACCAGAGTCGTCCTCCACTAATGATGAGGCAGTACTGTCTCCCCATAGTGCAGGAATATTTCCTCTTCTTTTTGTCCTTTGGTTTATATAAGAATACAGGCGTTTAGGACATTCTATGGATTCCTTAACAAGTTTTCCTTCGTACAATTTTCTAGACTTACGGAGGGTCGAGGCACAAGCATTCCGAGCCTTTCGATATTGAGATTTTGTCTCATTAGTCCCCAGTAGCCAAAATCTATCCCACATTTTTCCTCTCTTACGGAGAAGGATGTGGACCTCCATACTGAACCATGGTGGAGAGTTTCTCGGCCCCCTTGGTATAGTCTAAGGGATGTGGAGTGCAGTAACTTTTAAGTATAAATTTCGGAATGCGTCCCAAGCCGTTTCAATGGAGGACTCTGGGTCTATTGTCCAATCTACTGACGGTTCTGAGTACATGATATCTAGTATGTTTGCTTTCCAGACGTTGGGTCTGGATTGGGCTGATGCGTGCTCGTGACCGACAGTTATATGGAAGTCAAAAGTTAAAAGTACGCGATCACTTTTACCTAGGGGTTGCATATAATGGAGGTTCGCAACGTCATCCTCATAGTGAGTCAATAAAATATTTAGTAAGGATGATACACTGTCCGGGTCGTACCTAGTCGCTTATTTCACATATTGCACTAGGGCATATGTGATAACCCCGTCAATTAGTTCCTGCTCGAAGGAATTTTCTGACGGTTCATTTCGCAGATTTTCCCAGTCTACCATTGATGCATTAAAGTCCCCTAGGATTAGACATCGACCACTTTGTGACCAAGTACTGAGACTGCTTAGCAGGACCTCGCCCCACAGATTGGACTGCGATAGACCAACCCAATCACCAGGTTTCTGTGACTGTGATTATGTCTGGCTTTGTAAAGTCAGTCTGCCACAATTGATTGATCACTGGGTGGCGATCAATTTCACGCGTGTCTAAAGATCAATCAAATGTGATTACATCTCAGTCCTACAGGAGGTCGTTCGCGGATCGGATAGCTCAGTGGTAAAGTCTCTGACTGTGAAGCTGAGCGACACGAGATCGAATCCGCCAGACAGTACCCCGGGTCCAGGGTTCCCTGTCGACTACCTCCAACCACCATCTAAAGAGTCAATCTGTACACCTACTTCCGATCGCTTATTGAGTAAGCTTCGGGCGTTAGTGTAGCAGATCTGAAGCCTATTTAAATGGCTTCGTGCTCCACCCACAGTGGCTTCGGCGTTATTCTCTGTCGAAGCCTTACAACCCGAAAATTTACAATTTGTATGTTCTTTTCGCCAGTGTCTATTCTAAGTTGTAGTTCTTTTTCTGCTTTCCGTCTTTTTACGCGGTCTGCCAACGGCAAGTCCTTATGGATAAAAACTCATTAACCATTTAATTTATGTCCTTTCTGCAAAGTTAAGTCGCGTTCATTCGAAGATTTGAATACTACTTTAAGCAGTCTGGATTGATTAGGCTTCAAGTTCGCTAGACTACCTAGTCTGTACACCTTTAGCAAGGTGACTCCGGGGATATTTTGAGGCATGAGTTGGTTAAGTAGCTGCTTTGTCAGCACGATATCATTCTGAAAACGAGTTTCTGGTTCAGAGCTCTTACTCTCCTTGGTTCTGTCAAAATAACTGATCTGTCACTGCGGTCAGCCTTCGATTTCCCGACTACTTTTATGGGGGCAGGATTCCCTTTTATATCGTTATGTTGTTTCTTCTTTACAACTTGCACCCATTCGTCAACGTTGCTAGTAGAAGCAACCACAGTTGTGCCAAACATACTGCGGGATTCCAGAGGGTTGTCGACGATTTGGGAGATAAGGTTGTGTTTCCCGCTAGAAACCGATCGAGCCTTGAGATTGAGGCTTCTAGGCGTTTCCTACTGGATACCATTTAGAAGACGGGGGACATAAAAAACCCCTTTTCTTGAGTTTTTGGTTGAGACTTACCTCTTTGAAGACTGTTTTACCTCCTTTAGTCGGTGTTAGTCACCTGTTTTGAAACTCACTTGAGTATACTTCACACCAATTTGCATGTCTACAGAGCGAGTATTGTTCAATGTGTCTCGACCACGCTTGCCGAAACACTTTTTTGCAGCATTTACCAATGAGATGGCCTCGGTTAGCAAGCTGTTTGCATCCGAACAGCACCGTTGACAAGGCCATACGCAACCGTTTTTACTGAACTGTTTGAAAGCCGCAGGCGTTAAATTCGTGCAAACATAAGATAGTTCATGGGGAGGTGTCTAGTATGATTTAAATGATTGTTGATCTAACAGAAGAAACTTTCGCTCAGTGAGCTTCAGTGCCTGATAGTAGCAGACCACTGATGTTTCGAGTAGTGGACCTATGTACGTCGAATTCGCAGATGTAAGTATTAGTAAATCAGTATGATGTACGTGTAGCGGTAAGAGAGTCCACAGAAAAAATAGTTCTGTACGTCTTTGACCCTTATACTGGCCTCATCAGTTTCACTAGACACATCAGCGACGTTTACCACAATTATTCCTTTGTACATTATTTCGGCTAATGTGAACTCTAAATGCATAACCATCGACCGTGCTCAGAGAATACTCTCGGATCTGAATACTTGTCCATAAATAACAACTAAAACACGAACTAAAAACTTATGGGTATTACTTGTCAGTATAGTGAATACGATTACTTATTATTATTATTATAAGGTTCTCAATCATATAACAGCTTTGCATCCCATGAACTTGTGTTTACTGTTCCATGAACCTTTTGCATCATCTTAG
Source organism: Schistosoma haematobium (assembly GCF_000699445.3). Lineage (NCBI taxonomy): Eukaryota > Metazoa > Platyhelminthes > Trematoda > Strigeidida > Schistosomatidae > Schistosoma > Schistosoma haematobium. Next base: position 19,720,343 of record NC_067197.1, on the reverse strand, counting down.
TTTTGTTCTATGCAGGGGCTGACTGCTTGTGTGTTATGTGAGCTGAGCAAGTTGCGTGGGCCAAAATTTTAAAATTTCTTCACTGGGCTTTCCTTTTGTCTTTCTTTAATTTTTTAAATTGAAGTTAGCAGTTTATGGTAGAGCAAAATATTACATTTACACACTAATTCCATTGATTCGACATTTTACTATATCATTCAAATCCTTGTAGTGGTATTGGTTCTAACCTAACGATACTCGAAATCGAATATAAATAACTGAGAAAATTCAAATTCATTACTCAGAGAGGGGAGGTTAGTCATGGTGGACGCAAGGATTAATCAATCCAAGTAACATGGCTCAGTCATGCAGGCTCGGTTATTCTGTATAACCTGCTTCTCGTATCAAATATGTTCGTTATACGTCATATTGCTGATCGTCATAATACGACGAGTCAAGGTAGAGAATGGTGTGGCTTTTACGTAAGATCGTACAGATTATGTGTCACATCATGACGAATCTGCAATTTGGGGATTAGGTCTATTCCTGTAGTGATAAAAATGTACTAATATCAAATAAAGCCATACTTCTACACCCTTAGTGCATCTCGTTTTACACTTTTTTGTCTGTTAACGTGCATGTAGTACTTCACAACGAATATGGTATCCACTCCTACCGCCATACATCTCTCACATATTATGTTAAGTTCTAATGGTCTCTGTAGAATTATGGTCTACTATGATATTAGTACTGCTCTAATAATAGACCTAATCCTAAATTTGTAGATTTGTCATGATATAACTGCCTAATCTATAAGATCTTACGTGGAAGTCACACCATCGACTACACCAACTCACTGTATCGCATCAATTACCAATACATGATGTAGAACAAGGTTAGGCTAGAGAAAGAACAATATATTTAATATGAATAGAAGATATAAGGTAACATTCAGCAGAGACCACGCCTGCATGGCCGAGCCATGCCACTCGATCAACCCCAGCCCATTCAATTCATTCTTCGCGCATTCTCCATTGTTAGGTATTTCTCCGCGTTAAATATTGAATATCTATTTTCTGAGTAGTCTCGTGTTCACAGCTTTGTGGATTGTGTGGCTATTGTCCAATGCCACTACACTACTCTCCCACCAGAATCAACGTGATGTTGGTTCGATACCAAATTGGATGGGATCGTCGCGCGCCGGAGGTTACCAAGGATAATAAGAATCCTCCGGGTATCGATAAGCTGAAAGATAAATCAAAATGAAACCGGCAGCATCTGGTCGGGAAATACATGTAATAATTTTAAAATATCTGCCTTCATGCTTGAAATGAAAATTTGGGTGAAGATTATTTGAGTTATAAAAAATGGGATTACAATAATAATAATAATAATAATAAAACGATGCGTGTTAATAGCCGTTTGTTAATAACTTAACGTATAGGTAGTAAGTATTTTGTGTTTAGAAATATTAAAGTAATGAATATTGTAGAAATGTTAATATTGGTATTAGTTTTGGTTTAAATTATGAAATCAAATAACGATTACGCCGGTAAGTTGTCCATATGTGTTGAACTCCAATTGCATCTGTATTAGTAGGCTAACTGAAGGAACAAAAGTATTACCGTGGAGAAGAATTCCAACTAGTGTTCCAGTTAGTTTGATACGGTTTATTTAGTTACGGGGAGATTTTCTCAACCTCATTTTTACTTGACCGTGATAGAATTTAGTAATACTACTAATACACATGAATGTTCATCAAAACAAAATTTAAATACGTGAGTGATGATTATATGAATTTTGGACAGATAGCTAGGAACAAATCGTTAAACATGAGTGTATTCGTAAGAGACATGCTCTAGACTCAATGTTCTGATCTGTGGCAGACTATTTATTTATATTTATACTTGCCGGCTGATTGGGCATACGAGTTAGTTGCAATTATGCAGTTTATTATAAGGCGGAATACGATTTAATTGAGATATAGTGGTTATAAGTTATTAAAATCAGTTAGGCCTGTGTTATATTACGAAGTGATGTGGTGCTCCAAGATGTATTTTACAAGATGATTCATAATGAGTGATGCTCATGTGATTATCAGGGAGTATATAAGTTGTAACCAAGGGGAGTACACTCCCTACTCATGTCTATGATAATGGCTTGAACCTTAGTCAGTGTTGGGGTAAATTCGACATTGATGTTTTCAGTTTGCAGGAGATTTGCTCTACTGCTTATACTGATTATTTGCATGCAGGATTGTGTCGCTAAACCATCAATTAGACTGACAAGGTTTCGAGATATTTACTGAGTGAGCATCTGATAGAGAAACATACTGCAATCATCTGTAGTGAATGAAGATAAAAGAAAAACAACACTAGTGATAATTATAAGTCAATTTTCTGACCGATTTTGTTAATAATTTCATAATTTTATCAATCATATTACGTGATTGTCAAGTCATGACAATGCTTTATGACGATATCCTGAAACTATTATGTTTAACTAGTTATAGGGTTGATTGAGGATAAGTCAGTGGAAAAATAGGTATTGTTGCTTTAGGTGATTCGAAATTATCAGAAATTTATAACGTTAAAGAATCCGAGACGTCTAATTTAATTATAAATTTCAATTCAGAAGTACTCGTTTAGTGTTAATTCTAGTAGGCTACGGAGTTTTGATTTTAAACGTTTGTTTAGCTAACAGCTACCCAGGGATTTAGTTATTTTACTAGTGCAGTTGATAGTACCTAAATTTTTAATCTTATTATCTAAACTATGTTCGCATTTTAGGCTGCTAATATGATAAACCAATCCATAAACCCAAATACGATTAGCAACAACGACTATGATGGGTTTATTGATAAATGTTAAAGGCGATTCAGATGATTACTAAATTTAGAAGACATGAAGATATAGTGTAACGTATGTGTGGGTCAGGTTAACAAGCAGGTTGTTGACGTATATGACAATTTAAAAATAATGAACATGACCAGATAAATAATTTTAAAGTTAAGACTGCTTGTGAAACTTCAGGCAGGAATATGATGCGTTATAAACCTTCCATAAGAAGTTACTGCATTTACCTTAGTGACACTTACAAATATATGGCAAAAGCAACTGAAAAACATATACATCTTAAGTACAAAAAAAAATCATCCAGTAAAATAGTTGAACTCGCCTTGATTATTTTTGAAAATTAGATTATTCAGTGGACGACATATATAACGCCATTCGTGAGTAGTATTGATCAAAAAGCATCCAGAATAAAACATGCAGTATGGGAATTAATTCCAGGGTGCTTGATGCTGTTGAGGTTTTTGCCACTCGCTCGGATCAGAACAATCGAATGAACCCAGATAATTGTGTGGTTGTCATTGAACGAACCATCTAAAAATGACCTTATGATTGCAGAAAACTTATAGCTGGAACTCACTGTATGTTTTTGGAGAAGTGTCATCCTTGTTGTTTGGCAATGGAACTCGAGAATATGAAATTAGGCAGGCAGTGGTCGGAAGAAAAGATATTACAGGATAGTGCATAGTTTAAAACAGGATGAGGTGTTAAGTGAAGGAACACTGAGAATTAGATCCAGATAACTATTTAGTCCTTGATTGCATTGCTAGTCAATGTATATTTACGCTATTTACAGGTTATATTTGCTAGAGCTTGATGTCTAAACAAGTCTATGTCGCTGAAGCAGGTAAATGCTATTAAAGCTTGTTAACGAACCATCAAAGCTAATTAGTTGATATAGATGATCAACTTTCATTATCGATTGAGCTAGTAACTTATGTGAACTAATAGATATAACGTTACGATAATATATGTGACCATTAATCAAAGGACTATTAGAATACTGGGTTTACAAAAATAAAAACCGATTGAGAAGGTTAAGGTGGAAATAAGGATTAACAATAATAGGTTGCGTTTCTTTAGTTGGGCTCACCCATGTAGAATTATGGTCTACTATGATATTAGTACTGCTCTAATAATAGACCTAATCCTAAATTTGTAGATTTGTCATGATATAACTGCCTAATCTATAAGATCTTACGTGGAAGTCACACCATCGACTACACCAACTCACTGTATCGCATCAATTACCAATACATGATGTAGAACAAGGTTAGGCTAGAGAAAGAACAATATATTTAATATGAATAGAAGATATAAGGTAACATTCAGCAGAGACCACGCCTGCATGGCCGAGCCATGCCACTCGATCAACCCCAGCCCATTCAATTCATTCTTCGCGCATTCTCCATTGTTAGGTATTTCTCCGCGTTAAATATTGAATATCTATTTTCTGAGTAGTCTCGTGTTCACAGCTTTGTGGATTGTGTGGCTATTGTCCAATGCCACTACATCTCTGTTCAGTCTGCATAGACCCCATTCACATCTACTTGTCAAACTATGTCTAGGCCATCTTAAAATAGTTTAACCTTACCTGATGCTAATATCACATGTAAAAAAACCAAAAATATACTAACATTTTGATCATTCCTTGTCGTATTCTGACATTTCGACGGCTACACTAGACCTGAACCACCTGCCTGGTTACGACATCTCACTACTTGACGAATCGCTCATACAGATAAGTTCAATCAACCATAAACTGAGTGGCCCGACACTGATGACTGACACATTGTGGGAACATTTTCAATGATGTGGCCGACCACAGACACTCAGTAAACCCTCAAACAGATGCTCTGTATAGCGGTTCACAGATCATAAGTCTCTCTGCAATGAATAACCCAGTGATGCGGATCTCGATTATGTTCCTGATGACATATTCCTTTCATCAAATAAGTATACACAGGCTAACCTCTCAATAGTCACTTGTTGAGTGCATTCGCGCAACTTTGTCAACCCCCCACAATTTCGGTGTTAACTCTAACACCTTCATCAGTGATAATCCAAAGAGTAGTCCGAGAGAACTTCACCTTGTCTAAACTATTCGCGGTTTATCATTGCATAGATAACTTAAGTGTTTCAGAAAATCCTGACCCCGAAATCATAAAGAAAATGAAACAATAACTGATTATATATCCTCGGAAGTGTTAATAATACTTCGGTTCATGTAGAGTGCCATTGTACATAATATATCTGGAGGTGCAAACCTAGGGTTTGTTGAAAATATTCTACTACAAGAGTGTGTACAGACGCACTCTGTGTGCAATACGGTGATTACGTAAAGTTCAGACCAAAGCTTCCTGTCCATTTTCCTTTCACTTTAGCAGCACTGTAGTACTATTAGCTGTAAACGACACGGTCTTCGAAAACGAACACAAAATAAATGAGAAAATCCACACCCAATATTTAACTTGGAGAGAAGGTCATTTATTTCAGACATACTGGGTTTATATATCAACCAAACAGACCTCAATGCACCATAAAATAGGAAATAACATTCGTACACAATAAAGCCAAAAAGTGACTGTGAACGTGGAAGACAGTAATTCATAAACTGAGTATAACTTAAGAACAGTAAATCGCACAATAATAATCTATAGGTCAAAACAAAGCTTATAATAAGGGGAATATAGATATCCATCATTTAATTACTGAATAGTTATACCATAAGAATATATAGATAATATTAGTCCATTAATATGTCTCAGAAGTTACTCGTAATTTAATCTTCACTAGTACATAACAGGTTTGGTTATAAATATTGAATTACACTTTGTTAGACTGAGCTAATTTGTAACAGCTTGGGTTGATTGGTTTAGTTTTGACCCCAAACAATTAAGCATACGTCAAAGCAATAGAGTTCACGTATTCATTCACTTCCGTATTTTGTATAGGGATTGTATTTTCCATTATCTCATAATGAATGTCGAGAGGCTTTGTTTGTCTGAACAGATAATCTCACGTTCCACTGTGACTGCACGAAGATCAAAATAAAGACCTACTCACTACAAGTCTGGTTTCTTCTATTAATAGCACGAGGGTTACCTATGGGCGCGAAAAGTTCATTCGCCTTTCCCAGTGTTCGTCATTACGCTTCGCCCTCTGCTACTCGCTTCATTAGCTTCATTTCTCCGATTGTCTGGTTAACTTAACGACTGCATGAAATATGCGTATTCGGAATCTATTCCCGTATTTGGCCTATTTAATTTCATTTTTCACTAACGTGATATAATTTGATTATTTGTATACGAGGATTGGAGGCATATATATTTCGACAACGATCATAATACGACTTAAAAGGAGTTAGTTATCGGACCAATAAACCATAAATGTAGTCAGTTTGGTTCAGCAATATCAGTTCTAGTCAGAGTTGTTGTCAAATTTGTCTGTTTTAAGTAGTGAAGCTAATATGATTTTCAGAGACATGTTCGTCGGTGTAAGACGGATGTGGAACTCCTGAAACAACTGAAAGTATATGAGTTGACATTGTGCTACTTCTTAGTACAGTATAGTAATGAAAATCCGAACGATTTCTATACAAAATGTGTATGCAAAGGAGAGTGACCTCCCGCAATCAACAACGCAAGAGATACAGGGGTTTGTTTCGAAGCATATTCTTTATCCTGTGGTCTAGACAGCCTATCGGTAGTGGTTGTGTTTAGCTGATAAAAGGCTTTTTTGTAATGTCAAAATGATCAGAGATCCATATCTACAAACTGCTGTGTTTGATATATGAGAAAAACCCTAGCTTTCATCGTTTAACAGTAAAAGAATACCATTCATTCTTTATTGACTTCCTTAGCTGCAGCTTTTGTTGTCGCCAAATTACTGGACGAAAATAATCTTCCAAGATGTTCTCGAAATGCGACGACGTTTATTTGAGCGACCAAAACTTCCGAATCGGTTTAAACTTTATTTCTATCTCTGCTAAGTCGATGATGTTGAGATGTAGACCCAAGACCGAAAATCGGGGGCAATCGGCAGTAGAAATGATGCTTTCAGAAACACAAATCTGGGTCCTTCTATATCTAGGGATGACAGTAAATGGAGGGGTGAAGCAATCTTCGATGTGCTAGTGAAAAATGAAGTTTCTAAGTCCTATGAGAAATTTGGCTATAGTAATAATAACAATATATTGTTGCATGAGAATGTACACGTCATTTTTACCAGCATGGTCTTTAAATTGCAACACTTGTTGGCTCACAACATACTTTCCAACTTATTAAGTTTATAGTTGTTATAAAGTAGACTCGTAGAGCGCTTGCTGCAAACTACGACCTTGAGTAGGCGCGAACGTCAAGTCTGTCCCAGACGTCAGACCTTTCATAGCTGTGCCCTCAGAGAAAGATTCTGAAAAAAAGGGAAACAGAGGAGCAGCAGGGCACTTGGATATGAACGCCGAACATTGCTGAACATTTTGTAGTAGAACAGACAGAGGTATAATAAATTAGATTAAATTCATATTAACTCTTGTTAGAGTGGAATGAAGTCATAGGCTCCAGGTGAAGGAATGCAGTAATAAAGATCAATGAATAAGGAGGGTTGTTTATTAGAACAGAAAGTGTATATGGAGATTAAAGTGTTGAGAAAACTAATAAATACATCTATTGTCTAATTTTTTTCTTTCTTTTTTGTCCATCCGACGCCAGCCACACAATCCTAGTGTAAACGTCCGAGTTAGCATGTTATAAGTTGTTTTAGTAGAATAGCTGATCCAGCATAAAACTGGAAACATGAGTCTCAATGGTGAGCGTAGGAGAATAACCTCAATATCACAGATTGCCTGGCTTGTTCTCAAACATAAGGAGTCTGATACAAACAAAACGTTCTGCCCCACAAGCATGTGTGGATTGAAGTCATCGCCCTCACCATCAATGCCGGTCAGTAACTCCACCCTCCCTCCTTTTTTGATGTTAAGCTCATCTAAGTTTATTTTGGATATATGTTATGCCTCACATAATACTCTGTGTTTCATATCCTGCTGGAAAACATTATTTTTATAATTACAAGCCTATCAGGCAGTTACAAATTATGGACTGTGGGTAAGTCATCGATGCAGTGCTTTAAAGGTGATATATTAGGTCCGAAATCACTTCTTAGTATTCTATACATTAAAATCAGATCACCTCTTCACCTCGGATAGAACAGAGAAAAGAGGTCTAGCTTTTCAGGCCGCTCTTTGTATGGTAAATCCTGGAGCCCTGTACTTGCACGGATAACTGCCCTCTGTAATTTTACCAGGATATCTGAGTAGCCTTTTAAACAGGGGCTTGTAGCCTGAATTTAGTTTTCAAGCTTAGTTCTCACTAAGGTTGTGTATACTGCAGTGAACACAGTGGTATCTAACTTGGTGAATGTCCGTCTTAAAGCCCATATGGTTCTAGAACTTTCAGTTGCAACCTCGCTGCATTGGGCTGTGGTCTTAAGATCATGACTTGCTGGCACAGAAACTTCCCCTGTGATGTACTTATTTACCTTTGTATCCCAAAAATTCATGTAGGCACACATGGCCAGGTTGATAGGCGTCACCCATTTTTAGGCCATCTAATCACAATATCTGAGTCTGACTGAGGTGCGCGTGCGTCTCTTGTTATTCTTCGCCAGATTTTTTATATCATCAGCGTCTCGTAGCATTTGGAACTCAACTATACTTGAGAGTTCATTTACATACAGTATGAAAACTGAAGGACCTAGGTCAGAGCCCTGAGGTACTCCACTAAGTACTGGTTTTCAGTTGGAGCACTTGGAATCTACTCTTACTTTCTGTCTACGACCTACTAGGAAATCCTTGGGCCATTTTAGATATCCGGTAATGCCTAGATTTTTGGCACCTTATCATATGCTTTTCTGAAGCCTATGTATACAACATCCACTGATTTTCTATTATCTATAGCCCTTATCCATTTCTCCCTTGCCATAAGGAGATTTTTATGCAAGATAAACTTTTCCTGAAACCATTTTGTGGGATGTTTAACAGGTTGTTGATTTTCACGAATACATTTAATTGCTCTTTGATTATTCTTTCCAGTATTTTAACTACGACACTGATGAGGCTGACAAGTTTGTAGTTTGATGGAAGTTGTGCTGGTCATGTTTTATGTATTAGAGTGACAATTGCATTCTTCCGGTACGTAGACAACTCACCTTAGCCAAGTGACATTTTAAATATCCTAGTCAGTAGGGCAGCAATATATTGTGCAATTAGTTTCAAAATTTTAGTGTGTAGTTCACCCGGTCCTGTTGACTTATCCGTCGTCTCGATCAGAGTCCACAGTAAACAGACGATTTATCGGCTTTGTATTTGGGTTTAGTTCTTCGTTTAAAAGAGGCTCCTGAGTGAAAACTGTCCCAAAATAGTTTACCATTGCCTCCGCTTTTTCTGATCATCCTCTATCATTTCAGATTCACCCTCTTCCGTAATTAGGTTGCATCACTGATCTGTAATTCATGTACGAGAATAATCTCTTAGGCTGCGTAATTACAGATTGGGCTAAATGCATTTTATATTTTCTTTGAGCTTCCCAGATTGTAATTTTTTACCGACCTGGGCCTGCTGTGCCAAGGCTGATGGTAGCGTTCTAACATTTCTTCTTTTGTCTTAGTAAACGTCGAATATCCTGTTCCATCCAGGGGTGACCGTTCTTCTTCTTCGGGACTGTCCACGGTATAAACCGTTGATTTACATACTTACTTACGCCTGTTACACCTCATGGAGGAACATAGGTCGCCCACCAGCACTCTTTATCCAACCCTGTCCTGGTGTGGTGTTTGAATGAACTATTGATTCCTTTGTACTTGTTGAATGCTTGATTTCGAATTCCAAATGCAGTACATTCGTTGGTGCTTATCTAGTACTTCTTGATCCGATCATGTTATTTCTGGGATTCTTAGTTCGTATTATAATTCAAATACTCCAAATTATCATATTGGCGTCGCGATGGAGCCTGTGATGGAACTGTTAGGCATACATTCAGATTTTGATGCTTTTGAGGATTACTTAGAAAGGTTCGAAATCTGGGCGATGGCCAAGGAAAAGGTTGACGATGTTAATATTGTAGCACATTTCCTCACATTCATCGGAAAAGAAGCTTACAGATTACTAAGAACTCTAGCTTTACCAGAAAAGCCTATTTCTTTTATGCGACTTTCAAGGAAATACTGCTAGACTATGTTAAGTATACGAATTTCGAATGCTGTAATGGAGGAAGATTTCGAAGAATGATTCATCAGGACATCAAAAATTCCACTACATTACTATGTCATCCCGATCCAGTGCATACTCAAGGTTATGGAGACAATTCATTGAGGAGTTGCGATGCAGTTCACGAAGATGAGATCAAGTTTGGTAAGTGTTTATTCTGTGGCAAATTTCATTCTCGTAATTCATGTGTATTTCGCAACTCTAAATGCTTTGATTATGGTGATAATGAACACATTCAGTCAGTTTGTCGTACTACGGTTCATTCAGCTACAATTAATGCTCAAATTTGTAATTATGATCCTATTAAATTGGATGTTTTTTACGATCATTTGTTTTCACCCATGACTTTGAAAAACGGTATAAAGTCATATAGCAGACCAGAGTTAAATAAAACTCAGAATCCTTGTGAGACAACAGTTTCTAATCAATCAACTTATCAGATTTCCCATTTTATTGTACTAGATACGGTTTTTCCTAATGATTCACATATTTCTGATGAAATTCCTTACAAATCTGAAGAAAATATGCTGAATCAACCTAATGGGGACCGAAAACCTGATGTAGTTTTGATAGATGCTGATTTTTCTAATGATCCTTTGCTCTGAAATGACATTCTTAATAATGTGAGGGAAGAAGAATCAAATCTTGATGACACATTAAATATTATTTATCCTCATAATCCATTTGTTTCTTGTGGGAAACTTGTTCATTGAGAAGCACGAGTACTAAATGGGCTCGATTTTGATTACAATTTGGATGATTTCACATCAACCGTTGTTTATCCTCTTCTTGAAGTCGCTTCTGATGTTTACTCTAGTAATGTGAGAAATGTGCTTTAAATGAATCCACATCATTCATAACTTGGGGATCCAACATTATTTCGTGGGGGGATAGTGTTGAAAAATCTATGGTTCAAATTCTAGATATTAGTGATTTCGATACAAAACCGACATGGTGATTGTACACAATCCTAGGACCCATGTGAGTCTGTTCCGACTTCTGTTGTTAATTCCAATACTAATGAGTACATTCTAGATAATACATAGTCTATATCCAATACACTGTCGGACAGACTCAGGATGAACTTAAGAAGAAGACGTACAATCGATTACGGAAACTTAGACTTTAATTTAAGCTGTATTGGATGTGATGTTTGAATGAACTAATGATTTCTTTGAACTTGTTGAATGCTTGATTTCGAATTCAAAATACAGTACATTCGTTATTGCTTATCTAGTACTTCTTGTTATATTGCGTTATTTCTAAGATTCCTAGTTTGTAACATGATTCATTTACGGCTAATTATCACAATACTGCAACCGTTTATCAGTTGCACTCACAAGTGCTTGTATCTGCTACAGAGGATTTTCCACAGTTTACCGTGGAAATCCAATAGTTATTTTCTTGTTCCACATGGGCATGACTAACCTCTAAGTGGACCTTACGTCTTTGCTGTGCCGAATTCGGTCCCATATTTTCACAAATTTTGTCTAGGTAATAACGCTACGTGGATAGCATCTGTAAACCGAAACTGTATATTATTGATTAGGCCTATCGTGGTTCGAATATTGATGTCCTTACAGAGAATGAAATGCTTAACTAAACACACCTAATCATCAAACCAGAACTAGTGAACGGACAGTGGCACAACCAACCATCACACTAAGCCCATCTACTGGTACAACAATTCTGGCACGAATCAGTTACAGTGTTCTGAAAAGCAGTAACAAGAATAATTGCCTTCCCAGCGTCGATGGATATTTTTGTTGGTTCTGTTAGACAACCTCCAACAGCAGATCCCATACGATGCAACCACAAACAATTACAGCGTGGTAAAATGCTGGCACAAACGAAATACGGGGTTCATCACTTCATCAATCTTGATAGTTCACATAAAAATAGCATGCACCTTCTCTGTCAGAAATATTTATATCATGTAACAAGTCGGATGATAGGAGACTTATAAGTCTAGTTACTTACGGGGAAAATAACATCACTTGAGAATCTGTACCCTGAGGCAAATCACTTGGCAAAGTTTCCCAGCATGATGACTGAGAACTAACCCGTGATGTCTGTCGACGCTCAGTTGAGAAGCCTTTCATCCACACAAGTAATATACCTTTGATTCCTTTATCACTTGGATAACAGCCTGTTGTGTGAAATTCTCTCAAGAGCCTTACTGAAGTCGGAAAAGGCTACATCTTTAGGTAGCACTTGGTCTTTTAGTGGACACTAACTTTTTCCTACTATAGATAAGTTTTAGAGACTTGACTAACCTGTCCTGAAGACGTACTGCTCTTCAGAAAGAACCAGATTTTTGTCTAGATACCAAAATGACTTCTTTCGGATAGTCTTATCTAAACCTTTTGGAAACACACCGTTTAGGCTTCCGGGTAGATAGTTCTCAGGTTTAAGTCTCGTACCCGTTTTGAAGACAGGAATTACTATCGTGTCCTCAAAGTCCTTTGGTTATCTAACTCAGGTTATGAATAGATTAAAACATATGCTGAAGAGATTTGCAGTGAAATTTGCCAGTTTCTTTAACACGCTAGGATGTATTTCATCGGTTCACGTGGATCTTCACATATCAAGTTTATTTCGTAAACTAAAGACATTGAGTTCATCAATAGCCACTAAGTCTAGAATGTGTATGGGTGATTTCTATGAAGCCAAAGTAAGTTTCTGCTACTGTATATACGTTCCTAAAGTAGCTATGGAATTACTGAATCTTGTCTTAGTCGTCTTCCACTGTTGTTGTAAAACGAATACCTCATTACAACGTTATGATACCGCTTCTTCCCTTAGTTCTTTGATTAGCGTCCGAATATAGGCGTTTCGGGAGTTCTACAGACTCCTTACCAAGGGTTCTCTACGTTCAGTCCTTTAGGCCTGAGCAAGGTTGAGGCTCAGATATTTCTAACTTCCCGATGTCAAGAGTTTGTCTCATCAGTGCCCATTAATTGAAATCTCTTCAATAATTTTCATTTTACAGTGCAGGGTATAAACCTCTTTGATAAAACATGGTGGAAAGTTTCTGAGTTTTTTGGGGTCATTATGAGATCTGCCTAAGATGATTCCGATTCCAGATATTACTCAGTTGTTCCTTTCACTTGTTGCACTAGGACATAAGCACCAATCACGGCAATCAGTTTCTGTTCGGGGTAACCTTCTGAGAACTCAGTCTTTAGATCTTTTCAGTGTACAGTAGATACATTAAGGTCTCCTAAGATTAAACATCCATAATTCAAAGACAATGTACTGAATCCGTCTTGGGAGATCCCATTTACCTCATAGTTTAGACTGCAATAAACTAGGACAATTAGCAGCCCTTCCCCATTGCATTCGGAGTTGAAACCGATTGATGTGCAAATTCCACTTTCATGAAACATGTCGCTGTAGGCCTTTAAGAAACTGGTTGAACTCCTGACGTAACAGCTGAATTTTAGTTATCCACATACCAATAGAAATAAAGCGACCGGGCTAAATTTTATTATTATTAATTTGCAGGTTGACAGGACCACCATTTTTATTCTACTATGAGGTAGATTACAATGGTTTGAGATTTTCAACAATGTTTCAGAAAATCGTCATTTACACGTTTCGAAGAGTTCGTAAGATCCGAACTTACTAACAGTACCCATCCGTGCTTGTTGGTTTCCGTGTACAACTATGTCATTAGGTTAACTGAAGGAGCACAAACTTAACCATAGAGTACAAACGTTTCAACTAGTTCCCGTTTGTTAGTTGTGCTTGATGATACTTATTAATTTGTGTCTACAAAATCACAACAAAACGACATATACAGACCCAGGAAACAATTTTATCAAGCAAATACGAGCTCCAGTCACTAGTAAAATCATTCACCAGCATTAGTGTTGATTGGGATTACTAAATGATAATAAGAATGAATATAGTCCATACCTCTCTCACTAAGAATAAACTTTAACCACGAGATGTGAATATCAAGTACAACACTAGCTACAAATAAAGCTGCCAGTGTAATGATGTTCTCGTCAAAGATACAATTTTAGCAAAGTGGAACAAAGTCGGTGCACACAATTTAGCTGTTTATACATCGACCATATAAACAATATAGTTGCTTTTTCTAGGGTGCTTCTTATATTGTTGAAGATGCTTTATTTTTTATTCTACTGTTTTTTGCATCTAACTCATAACCATCTATGAACATTCTTCCGTACCGATGACTTTCTTGCAATACGTTCTTGCTTCCTTTAACAGCGCAATCTATAGTCCACTGTATGATATTATGTATATCTTTTCATCGTTACGTTCTCTGTTTAACAGAGGATCTACTGTTTGAATATCAAAGCTCTTATTACGCTTGAAACATTCTAGCTGCGTTCCGGAAAGGCATCAGAAATGTAGTCTATTATGTTATCCATCGCTTTCAAATATAACTACAGGATTTTGAACTTCAATCATGTAGCTTGTTTCAAAGCAGTCGTATACTAAATTATTTAATGTACGATCGCAGTTTAACTCCAATCGTAAAACGGTAGGGCGTTTCGGCCACTTCTGTCACTCAACATTGTACTCGATGCCCAATTCATTTCTTCGCTGTTATTATTATGAACTTTATTGTACTCCCTCTTGGTTTACTACATTCGGCCAGTTGATATGTTACTGTTGTCATGTTATTTTACTGCTTGATGACCCTACTGCATCTTGCCTTTTTGAAAGCACAATGGTTTAGGAATATCCTGACTTCACAGTCCATATGCTAGAGGAAACTAACGGATAACTGTTGGACAAATTCAAGAACATTCACATATTGTATGTGAATGAATATGAGGTCTATGATCGAGTACTAAACATCTTCTTACAACTTGTGCCGCATTTGTGTAGCTTGACAACTTTTCAGACACAGCAAGCACAATGACAAATCTTGTCAAAACAGCCATGTAAGAACTTTGTAATCGTGAGCTAAGAACTCGCTCCTTGAGTTTCTCATGAAAATATAATATCTAAGACTTGTAGCGGTAAATAAATCCCTAAAATAAATAGCTCTGTAAGTTTTCGACATTGGATGCTGACCATATGTTTTAGTGGACTCATCTAGCTGAAGGCGCTCGGTCAGGCATCCGCACCAGATCACGTGTGGTAACGCCGTGCTCAACATCAACCGCAATCGCTAGCCAGATTAGATCAGAGAATTCCGATATATTGGTCATCTCCAAATATACTCTTCCGGTCTCCTCGACTCTGTCTTTTGATTTCTCTTGGTGGGAACGAAATATATTAGAAGGTGTTACTGGTAGAAGTGTTGTCAAACACTGAATATCTGTGACATCATCATTGGTGAACCCGACGTGATCTGGTACACCTAATTGCAACTGTGAGTCTGTTCCTTTTTGGGATTTTTATATATCATTGCCTTATTTTTTATTTTTTTTTAAACATTGTGATTTTTTTTCGTGTTTTTTCTTGGATATATATATATATTTTCCCCTCGTTCATTATCGTACTTCATACTTCATCATGACTGAACAGACACCTGAAGTACTCAAGCTTAAGACTTTGTCCCCACCTTCGTTTCAACTGATGCCTTTCTGGCCCGACAACATCGAAGCCTGGTTTTGCTACGCAGAAGCCGACTTCTCCGAGCACGGCGTGATCGACACACGTGCACAATTCCTCGCAGTAGTCAAGGCACTACCGCGCGAATTCAACAGGTACGTAACACCTAGTATGTTTACTAGTGATGTTTCCGATCCTTACGAAATCTTAAAACGCTCGATTCTTAAACGAGGAGATCTAACCGATCGACAAAGGTTAGATCAACTCTTCAATAACATCGACCTGCAACATGGTTCTGCGACAGACATGTTGCAACGGATGAGAGAGGTTATAGGCCTAAGAACTTTCGACGAAGGTCTATTCAAACAACTCTTCTTGTCAAAACTTCCCCAACAGGTGCAAGCAGTTCTGGTCTCGTTCCAGAACAACGCCTTAGACGAGCTAGCTGCATCTGCCGACCGCATTCTAGAAATTACGAAACCTTCTACTACCGAGGTATTTTCAGTCAAAGAAAAGCCTCACACGACTCAGAATGATATAACCGAGTTATGTCATACACTCACGCGTTATCTTAGTCTTCGTACCGACCGTAAGAGATCGCGCACACCACGTAGAAGCATTTCTCGTAAGCGATCTGTCTCTAGACCACGAGAGACAGATAACCCCGACTGGTGCTGGTATCATAACCAGTATGGAAAGCTTTCCAGAAATTGCAGAAAACCCTGCAATTTTCCCAACACGAAACCGATTGATTCGAAAAACAATTCGGGAAACTTCCAGGCCGGCACGCGTTAACGGCAACCGTAGCCGGCGAACAAAGCCGTCTGTTATTCGTCACAGATGTGACAACGAGAGTTCGCTACCTCGTCGACACTGGCGCAGAAGTTAGCGTTCTCCCAGCAAATCCTAACGACCGGCTTCACGAATCGACCCTAAACTTACAGGCGGCAAACGGAAAACCGATCGCTACGTATGGCAAAAGGTACGTTTACCTTAACGTGGGTTTACGCAAACCCATACACTGGATTTTCGTTGTTGCAGATGTTTCTATACCAATCATTGGTATGGACCTTCTACAACACCACAATCTGATCATCGATACGCGCAAACGGAGGCTAGTAGACGGGAACACTAATTTGTCCGTTTGCGTAACTTCTTTTACTGGTTGTAGAGTATCCCCAGTCACAGTTAAACATATGATAGACCCACTCTATCAACCACTACTCGATAAGTACCCTGGGATACAACAAACTCAACCGAAACTACCGTGTGTAACCAGCAACGTTACACATCACATCACGACTACAGGACCACCTGTATTCTCTAAAGCACGACGACTAGCTCCTGAAAAGCTAAGGTTAGCGAAAAACGAATTCGATCACATGATGGACTTAGGAATCATACGACCGTCAAGTAGCCCATATGCATCTCCGTTGCACATGGTCCCTAAAAAGGACAGCAACGATTGGCGTCCAACTGGTGGCTATCGGCGATTGAACGCGAAAACCATTCCCGATCGTTACCCGTTGCCTCACAATCACGATTTGACAGCTACCTTGAAAGGTACAACTGTCTTTTCGAAAATCGACTTGGTTAAAGCGTATAACCAAATCCCTATGGCTACTGACGACATACCGAAAACAGCTATCATAACTCCTTTCGGACTCTATGAATTTTTGCGAATGCCTTTCGGTCTAAGGAATGCTGCTCAAACATTCCAAAGATTCATAGACGACGTTTTCGAGGTCTCAACTTCGTACACGCGTATGTTGATGACTGTCTAATCGCAAGTCCGGACAGAGAAACACATCTCAAGCATCTGGATCTTGTTTTCGAACGACTTCAAAAACATGGCATTACTGTAAACGTCCAGAAATGCCAATTCGGAACCGACTCGTTAGACTTTCTGGGACACACTATCGATGCTCAAGGCATTCGACCTCTTAGGACCAAAGTGGCGGCCATTCTGGATTACCCAGAACCGACCACCGTCAAGCAATTACGCACGTTCAACGGCCTGGTAAGTTTCTATAGACGTTTCATACCCAAATGCGCATTACTTATGAAACCTCTGACCGACCAACTTCGTGGAAATGCGAAATCCATTAATTTGGACGACACCGCACGAAAAGCATTCTCCACAGTTAAGGAACTGATTGCTAAAGCAACAATGCTCGCACATCAGGACACCCGAGCACCTATTAGCATCGCAGTAGACGCATCCGACTCAGCAATCGGAGGAGTCTTACAACAATGGGTTAACAACTCCTGGCAACCCTTGGCATTTTTCTCTAGAAGGTTGCTAGACACCGAATCGAGGTACAGCACATTCGGTAGGGAACTCCTAGCTATGTATTGTGCTGTACGGCATTTCCAACACTATATCGAAGGCCGTGAATTCACTCTTTTCACGGACCATAAACCGCTCACTTTCTCGTTAAGCTCTCCTTCTGACAAGTACTCTCCCCGTGAGTCTCGACAACTGGACTACATTTCGCAGTTTACTTCAGATATTCAACACATCTCTGGAGCAAACAATGTAGTTGCAGACGCCTTATCTCGCATAACTTCCTTGAACAGTTTCCAAGGAATCGACCTTCTTAAACTCGCCGAGCTTCAAAAAGAAGACAGTGATCTTCAGCACGAGTTATCGTACACAACACTTAAACTACGCGTCAAACAGATGGGAACAGGTAAGGAAACTCTACTTTGTGACACATCTACAGGTAGGGATCGCCCAATCGTGCCGAAACATTATCGACGCAATGTCTTCAACACATTGCACAAACTTTCTCATCCAGGTGTTCGTGCAACCATCAAGCTTATAGCAGGACGGTTTTGCTAGCCTGGAATGAATAAAGACGTGAGGGAGTGGGCACGCTCCTGTGTAAGCTGCCAAAAATCTAAGGTTATCAGACACAATAAATGTCCCTTAGGCTCGTTTAAAACTCCCGATGCTCGTTTCGACCATGTTCATTTGGATTTGGTAGGACCTTTACCAGATTCAAATGGATACTCTTATCTCTTAACCTGCGTTGACCGTTTCACTCGATGGCCAGAAGCAGTACCTATTAAGGACATCACTGCTGAAACAGTGGCCCGCACCTTCGTCGAACGATGGGTAGCAAACTTCGGTTGCCCTTCAACCATCACTACAGACCGCGGACGTCAGTTTGAATCTGATCTTTTCCGTCGTCTGACCACACTTTTAGGAATCACTCGCTTCCGAACGACCGCCTACCATCCACAAGCAAACGGGTTGGTAGAACGTTTTCACCGACAACTGAAAGCTTCGCTATCAGCTGCAAACGTTTCACAGTGGACCGACGCTCTTCCACTCGTCTTACTAGGTATCCGCAATGCAGTGAAAGCTGACATTGGATACACTGCGGCTCAACTCGTTTATGGAACGACACTTCGACTTCCAGGAGAATTCGTGGATCCTTCATCCTCTTCAATGAACATGGATCTAACCTCCTACACGAACAGGCTTACAAACGCAATGCGTTCAGTTAAACCTGCTTCCACTCGACCACAATCAACCGATGTTTTCGTTCAACCTGACTTACGATATAGTACACACGTTTTCATTCGTCGAGACTCGCATCGACGACCATTCGAATCAGCATACGAAGGACCCTTCAAAGTTCTTCAACGTGAATCTAAGTACTATATAGTCGATAAGAACGGAACCAACGATAGCATCAGCATCGATCGCTTAAAAGCAGCGTATTTAGAAGGAAATCCTATCCACGTCGATTTTCCTTCGGTACAATCGAACGACACGACTCCGACACTTACAATACCTCATCCGACAACCAACACACACGATGATACTTCGACAGTATCCGAAAATAAACTTAAAACGACGCGTTCTGGAAGAAGGGTGAGATTTCCAGAACATTTAAACGACTATTGCACGTAAGGCACTTCTCGACATTTTATATTATTTTTAAAAAAAAACAATTTTAATATGCTTATATATTTTTATTTCTATTTAAAAAAAACAAAACAAAAAAACAATTTTTTAAATGCTATTACGTATTCATGAGTTTATTTTCCATTTTTTTTTCCGCCGACATTGTGTTTTTACGCACATACGAGTGTATTTCGACATGCACTTACATTTTCTTTTTTCTTTTCCAGGACGGCTGGAAAAGAACGATGACGTTTATGAGGATCCGAAATTTTCATTGTACATTTTCTTTTTTTACTATGTTGAACCTCCGTCCCATATAGTAAGGAAAGACGACCAGACGCTGCTGAATTTGGTAAGCTATCAGAAGAGTGTTTACCAACGACAAACTCGTTGGGTTTAAACTTCTGGCTGGCCACGTCTTAGGGTCGTCACTGCCCCACTAGGGGGAGTGATCTGTAGCGGTAAATAAATCCCTAAAATAAATAGCTCTGTAAGTTTTCGACATTGGATGCTGACCATATGTTTTAGTGGACTCATCTAGCTGAAGGCGCTCGGTCAGGCATCCGCACCAGATCACGTGTGGTAACGCCGTGCTCAACATCAACCGCAATCGCTAGCCAGATTAGATCAGAGAATTCCGATATATTGGTCATCGCCAAATATACTCTTCCGGTCTCCTCGACTCTGTCTTTTGATTTCTCTTGGTGGGAACGAAATATATTAGAAGGTGTTACTGGTAGAAGTGTTGTCAAACACTGAATACCTGTGACATCATCAGACTTCTGAAAGATTTCTATCTCATAACTGTTTGGTTGGTGATAGTTAAGCTATGTTATGTGCAATTTTAAAAGTTCTGCTAAATAAGTAATGCTATAACATTCTAAGTGAAGAGTATCGGCTTCGAAACCCGGATAGTTATCAACTCTTGGCTGCAAGGACGTCTAGATTACGAATCTTGATAAAACGAAACACGCATCCTGGATTTCACTGCTAGACACTATACATCTATACTCACAATGGTTATGACTTAGTAGCGAAATTGATGTGACCTGCACAGAGTGCCCATACTCTAAAAGAGACTGAGTAATTGCAGTCCCAAACATCAAAAGAAAGATCCAAACAACCAATATATATATATATATAATTTCTTCTTTGTTAGAGATTTGTAAACTGTGCCAGACTTTAATAAGAAAAGATGTCAGTAAATAAGAAGTACTTGTTCTCATGTGGTTAGTTTGCAATCAACGGTAGTTTTCTTAGACCGTCAATGGAGTAACAATGAAGTCTACTCAAACTGTATCATTGAAGTCATGACTACTTTGAAAACTGATTTCTGGACGTCAAATGGTTTATCGAAACTTGTCAATTTCCGCAATGGTTAATACTGTTTGGTCATGCAATTGTACGAGGTTGAAACCTGCAACAGCCTGACAAAACCCCGCTTGCATTACCCCTTTGTTCTCCTTGAATGTAAATATGAGCACGTCTTTTGGGATTTGAACTGCCCTTTAAGTGTACTAATGGAGTAGGAAAGCCTGTAGATCAGGTTAAGACGACATAAGACAGAAGCCACTAAATAAGATAGACATCCAAATGTCGCTCCACCCACGTTTATCTACTTGAAACTAGTATTATATAGACACTATAAATCGACACATTAAGTTGGTTTTTACGTCTATGGACATTGTGACGTATATCATAAGATGTGCTATGAAATCAGATTTTTCTGGATTTTTCGATGCTCAACTGTGGTTTCGCTAGTTCCCAGGCAACTTGGCTGCCTTCATATTTTACAGTTTCAAAACAGAGTTTTGATTTTCACCTTAGATCATAGTGACTATTTGGAATACATTGTATTGTCCAAGGACTGCACAGTCAGATGGAAAAGCTAGACCTTAAGATCAGGTGATGCGCAATCCGTTTTTTATCAGTTGATTTAGCCCATTGGACTTTGACAATTATAAGTTCTCTTTCATCACTATTTGAATTGTTTAAGCTGACTAAAAAGATATTTCTACAGACGTCCTTGTTGAGTACCGCCAATCTTAAAGATTTTTTCAGTTAACCGTGTTCTCCGTTCCTAAAGTCTATATATGTGGGGAGCTAAACTATATTCTTCTAAACTTTTGTATGAATGACAAATTATAACTTTTAACCATGTCGGCATGACGGGATTGACGGATATAAAATCTGAACGATCATGGACTCGTGGATTAGTGTGTACTTGCAACGACAACTCTCATTGCGTTAGACCAAATTACCGATCTAATAAAAAGAGGAGAAGCATAGGAAACTGTACTGTCTACTCTGATGGTCGTTGTTATGCTGCGAGAGTTATTAACCTGGAGGCATTAGGACGTTATCTTAGGTCTCAATTAGGATCGTCAGCTGGAAGTCAAATCCACTCGCCACCAAGTGTAAACATCAACCCAGGAAATTTAAACAAGTTTATTCGTTTGGTATATGGTTGCTTTGATTCACATGATAAAACAACACTAGCTTGTAATAGCCATCTTACTAAGCATGCTATCCCTCAAGCTATTGAATGTTGTAACTCTAGTAATATGTGCAACGCTCACTTATTTCCCAGGTTTATACACCACGAAACGGATTTAGATGCAGTGAAAACAGCTTTGGAACATTTTGAGAAGACTGGCCTCTGGAGAGAAGAATCCAATGCTAATGGAAATATCCGTTTGCGACCATATATGAACGTCGGTCCTGATATGTTGATCGGTGGTTCTGCTCTGGGAAACCTGCCCCACAACAAAGTGCAGATGCAAAAACTGTGGAGAGATCGAATCGATTCAGAAGACAGAATGCAGAACCTTTTTCAGATCGTATTAATTGCTACCTTCAGTTTAGTGTTCGTTGTACTTTCTCTTGTTTTTACAACCGTCTGCTGTGCATACAAGCGTCGCAAGCAGAAGACAAAATTACGCCTGTCTACTATGAATATTGAAGGCTCTTCTGTGATGAAGCTTCCAGAGGTGGAAACAGTGTGTGACTCTAAGTCTTTGTACAGATTCTCACATAAGGACTTAAAATCAATGCATTCAACTTCTGCAAAGTTTGAAAAGCTATATAAAACAAAGGATGGCTCAAGTCCCCATACACTGCTGACCGATCTAACACACAACTTTGGCAGTGGTACAGCCACTAATCAAGCATCAGACAACCTCTTATCCCAAAACAAGTTCTTACATCTGATTCCTCAGACAGTTGGGAGACAAATAACTCTGGAGAATCTTCTGGGTACTGGGCGTTTTTCGGATGTTTGGAGTGGTAAGTGAGAGTATTTATATATACACAAGTATACCCCTAGTACAGTTGCGTATTATGGCTTGTATTTGAATTTATCGACATATCTCTGCATTGTTCGACTGCCCCCTTGGTGCATCAGAGAAGCTCAGATTTGGTAAAATATAGTGTTATGAATAACTCCTTTCTTCTTCAATACTTTACTTGTGACTCAGTGTAGGGGCTGCCGCTGTTTCCAAATAAACTTAACAGGCAGATCGAAATTTCTCCTGCTTTTGAGATGATTGAAAATCCGTTCATTGGCACACGGTCGCGGAAATTCTTTCATTTAAGAAGTATGTGACTAGGAGACCATAGACAAAGGTCACTCAAATCTTTGGTGTATGAACTGAGCATATTTGTTGACTAGCCTTTTATAATCGTCTGTCAGTAAGCACCAGCAGGTTGTACTTAACATATATCCACACCTGGGCATTTTTAAAATGTGATCTTGATTTCACGTAATATCAGACTGTGAGCGTGTAAAATTATGGAAGTTCTTGTGAATTATATTTCCGAGTATTTTGAAAAACGTACCTTTATTTGCTCTAACCATTCAATAAAGGGTTTTCTCTTGCTATGTCGTGCACAGTTATTGATGGTTAAAATAGTGAATATGAATTATTGCTTATAGTTAAATACTAAAGCTCTACAAGTCCAGTAATTCGTGTCTACTTGCCTGAAGATAATGAAAGTATGAATGAAATTCATATAGGAATGGTGTCTGTGAGTTTATCACGACTCTCTAATTATAATATCAGAGGTGGTGCAACTTATTACTTCGAAACATCGGATGTCACTTGGAATTGGAACCAGTGGCTATGCCACTGTAGCCTTTTATTGTTTTCTCCATCAAGGGTATATGAGCTACCTCAAATAAGACGATTATTTCCTGATCATTTTTCTTGGCACAACTGTATATTTTACTAAACACTTTTCGTATTCGCTTAAATATTGATCTCAGGATCCTTTAATTTTCTGATTTTACAATATCTTGATCGTACGGTTTGCGAACTATTCAGCGGATGATAAAAAGATTTTAAACAATAACATACAAAACGTTCTCTTAAGGATTCATAGATACCTCTTTAGTTTCAGAGATTTTCATTCATATTTTGGAATCGAATTAAATTTATAGGCTTGTTGTTTGTGCTGTGGAGCATGGATAGAATTTTGTCGGTTTTTTTTCATATCAGACTATTTGCGTGTGGACCATTAGTAGGTGCTAATAAGAAATTACAGTCAAGTTTTGTTAGTTTTCGCCTGAAAATTTAGTGGACCCCTTTTATTCCGATTGTATGAAATGATGAAAGTCAGTCAGTCATATTCAATATATAACCTGTCACATATGTGCATCTTTTCACTTTTTTCACACTACATTGGCACAGTGAGATGAACTTATTAGTGCATATCCTGGAGTATCAGAAGAGGAAACAGTATCAGCAGTAGACATGTTTGATTTGATGTTGCGAATAAGTTTGCATCTTAGTCTGTATCTAGAATTTTTTTTATTACCTGAATGCGTTTTATCACTTAACAACAGTAATTATTAGTGTTACTTCTGGAAGTTTGCCACATGATCTGGATTTTTAAAGTTATCTATAAAACTATCTGACATGTGAGTTTTTGTTTTCTGAAAGAATTTCAAGTTTAGTCCAAAGATTGCATCCCAATGTCGATTAGAAAATTGTGTCCACATGCTTAAACAATAATCCATAATAGCAGTCATAATATAGGACTTTTTTTTCATTTTAAATTGCTTTTGAGTTTAAATACAGTTAGACCGTTTCGAACGCGAGATCTGAAAATGTTTCCAATAATACTTTACCAGGTACTTGGAAAGGAGAAAAAGTTGTTGCAAAGCTTTTTCGACCAAACAATCGAATTACTTGCAACATATGGCACCGCACTGTTTTGTTACATCGTTCTGTGTTGCTTAGGCATCAAAGGGTTCATGGTTTGATGGCTGTCGATTGGCTCAATTATCCTATGGAAGTGCATTTACCAATTCTCAAACGATACTTTTCAGAACCACCTTTAACTGTTTCATCACCATGTGCTTTACTTGTTGGGGAAGCATGCGCTTATGGAACCTTGAAAGACTTCCTATTGAACGGTGACTGGAATGTAGATTTCCCCAGTTATTTGGCTGATAATGCTGACCTTGAAAACTGTGATGTGATATCAAATCAGAACTGTCGGTTCTCTGCTGCAAACAATGCAGGCGGCATTCGTTTGCGCATATTACTGGAAATTACAAACAGCTTAGTTCAAGGACTGTGCTTTTTACATTCAGGTCGGTTTCAAAATCCATTTTTACTGTGTTGTTGTTAATTTTTCTAAGATTTACGGTTCACCGAAGTTACGCATTGATTTTACTAGCAAATCACCATTTTATTTTAAACCATTTCAACTAATTAGCGTTGATTTCAGTAAAATTGGAGCAAAATTACTACCTTGATCTTTTCCTGCATGAATACTACTTCATCGTACATATTTCTAAAAAATATCTGAAATAAATTCACTGACCTAAAAAATCAAGCAATAATTAGATTTTTCTGGTCGTTTAAAATAAAGTTTTTCTTGTATACAGGTTGCATTTTAAACTTGAAGACAGTTTTCACCAAATACAGTGATTAGGTAGTAGAACCAATGAAAAGTCGAGGGGATAGTGCAATATCTTGTTGGGAACTTGATTAACCACCAGGTCCAGGATCTATTACCGAAACTCTAAAATATTCGTTTTTGAGTGAAGTTCATAGTTGTAGTGTGTAGCTTTAATGATATCACTTGATATGTAATTTGAAGGTTTCTGCAACTCATGATGCGACTAGAGACTACTGCGGACTTATTTGCATTGTACAACTCATCTTAACCGTTTCATTTGTAATATTTTGTCACTGTACCAGTGATCCGATTCGCTGCGTAGTTTACTTCAATGTCTCTCATAATTGTAAATGAGCTACTAAGATTAATAAAGTACCTGAGTTTGGCTTTTTTCCAGTACTTGTCTTTTTCAATACAAATTATGTTGCTTCAACAAAACGAAAGAGGTAGAAAACATTCTGTGCTCACCGATTCAATTTAAATGATAAGTATATCTAAATCTGCAACATTTTTAGGGGTATTTATGAATTGCTTTGGAAATAAGCAAGGTAGTTACATGTCCCTATGTTCATAGCTATAAAGATTGTAGTATGTACCTGAAATGAGTTAGAGGGATAAGAACTTTATGGAAACCATGTGAAATTCTTTGGCACACTGATGCTTTCCAGATCTATTGAACGCATGAAATCTGATTGTAAATTCCTAAGTATTTGAGTATGGTCATCATTATTTTTATGTAAATATGTATGTATTTTCAAAGATTTTAGTTTTTCACTAAGTTCATTTCTTTTTTATGACATAGTAATCAAAAAGTTCAATTAACCTTAGCTCAAAGCATTTTCATTAAGAATTTCACTTAGTTTATCCTCTGAGAGCAAATATCTGGATTTATTTCTTCTTTAATTTGTTAAATTTATCGTATTTGGAATTTCAGAAAAAAAATAATTTTACCTCTAAATAAAACTTTGATTGTATAAAAATGGAAACATTTGTCTCCATCTTATATATGTGATTTTGTATGTATTTAACTTTATCAAATAAACCAACATAGAGATTATGACATATTGTGGTATTTCTCATCTTCAGGATAATTAAGTCCTGTTTGTAGGCATCAATTAATTAGGTAGGTATAACTGAAACGCAGAAAAATTATTATAGCTTGTTATTATCTGGAATTTAGACCACCTAGGAAATATTTTATCTAAAATTTAAATCCTACTCTTTGATATTATCAGCATGTGATTCATTCGTAATGCTTTCATTTATTCGAGTCACATGAAATTATTTACGATGCCACTGGTTTATACAGCATATGTATTCCTAGTTTAATTGAAAGTACTACTACTACTACCACTAATGTTACAGCTACTGTTTCAGTCGATAGCCTTTTAATGCCCAGCTTGTACAGACATGTATAAGGGACATATTTTAGCTATTTTGTTATTTCTGTGTATTTTGCAGTCATTGTTTTTTGCGTAAATTCAAGAAATTGTAGTGAAAATTCCTACAAATGATTATTTATAGTCTTTCCGATCGATTGGATGCTGTTTCACTGATATCTACACGCATATATATATATATATATATATATATATATATATATATATATATAGAGAGAGAGAGAGAGAGAGAGAGAGAGCGTAGAAAAAAGGTGGGTGATCGTGTACTCGATTGTAGTGCGCAAATATGTGATTTCATACTCAAGCACTTTCAATTTATATTAGTGGCAAATAACATGATAGCTGTGCCAAAAGATGTTTGTGAAATTGTGTTTCAATCAGTGTACTTTTCAGGGAACATTTCTGAATGACTATGCAGTTTCAGGACTGTCACTGGATCTATTGTATTACAATTCTAAAGTTTACAATTAATAGTTAGATCTATCATTTTGTTATGACAAGTATTAAATGTAAGAAATTTCGTGCAGTATCCTTCCTGTCAATGCTAATAATAGATGTTTTTATGAGAAATAAGACTTAAATAAATTATGTATAATTATTAGTGTGCAAGTCAATAATCTCATCTATCATAACGTATAAACCACCACATAGTAGACAAGCCACTTGGATGGGAGCATTAAGTGTTGTACATTGTCTCACTTTATTTGAACACAGAATTATGGATAATTTAAGCATGCGTGTAAGCACAGTAGTGTTGAAAAACAATTTGTCAGACGAAATTTTGTTTTCATCCACGTTAATTTTACGGCAAACTAGTCCCCATATCTGATAAAGCTAAACTTGAGAAATGTACTCTTACATAACGTGATATTATCTCGTCATTGTAAAAAAATAATCCTTTTTATGCTAATAGAGTCGATACCATATCAGTTTGCTACTTACTTCAAAAATCCTTGTGTGAACGAAATGCTAAGATAATCATTTGATATCGAGTGTTAAGTAGAAATCATGAAGAGATTGGTAAAAGGATCACAGTAATCGTGCTAGCGAGATTGAAATTGGATGTCTAGAAAGCGTCTAAACTGTCGAGTACTTGCGGCTCAGTGGTTAAGGGGTTCTGCCTTAATTCACTAAGTATCAAGTTTAAACCCTATTTCACCTACTTCAGTTTGAACAACCATTTAGAACCACCAACCCCCACACTTAGTGTCTCTAAGCCAAGTACACAAATCTGTACCTGAATAAATGAGCTGAGTGAGTTTAAATTACTGGCATTATGACTGCCTATTCAAATTGTAGGTAGAACAAGCTTACATGTAAGTAATCTGTTAACACTCTTAGATCTGAACTAAATTTCCTCGCAAAATATCCTGTTCTTTCACAATGTTCAACTTACCATGCCTGGAGTTGTCGTGAATGTAACCATTTCTTTTAAAGTTTGTTTTTAAATTTTCATTTTCTTCAATGAATATCTGTTACATTAAATTATCCGCCTTGCTCTAAGTGCTATCGATATACAGGTTATATGTTCACCAGTTGATAAGTCAATCTCATTGTTACATAATACGTCACTGAGATTGTTACACTGTTGACTTGGGTGATACTTGTAATACATCATTTTTATATTTCCTTTCATGGATAAAAGTAAAGTTCATTTCATATACTTTTTTAATAAACGAATAATTAAAATATACACTATCCGTTACATATCGGTTAATATCACCTTGTAAAATTAATATTTTAGTAGTTTACTGTAAATTCATTCTTTGAATATCCACTATTCATCTACTATAAAAAATGGAAAACACAGCATATAATGTTGTTTATATAGTCGATGTGGTATCAGCAAACTGTAGTAAACTCTTATTTATTCATTTTCATATTTAAACTATGGATTCGTCAAAGTTAATCAAAGAAACACTTTGATCATCAATATTCCGGCCAAAACAAATTCAACCGATTTCATATTACTCAGAGGATAGAATACATGTCCGTGAATGTGTACCACATTTCCTTCTTATTGTTCAATATTTGTGCAATATCTAGAATTTTAGCAATCGTTTGATAACCGAATGCGCCATTTAAGAGCACTGGTGATTTCATTTACGGCTGTAATTTTTACTTTATTCATAAGAAAAGTTAGAATGGACTACAGTAGTGTGTTTACAGAAAACATAAACAGATAGTTTCGAATGATTAAAATGAAGTCTTTAGTGAAAACTACACTCTTGTACGCAGCACTGACACAAATTGAGCGAAAAATACTAGATGACTCACTTTTACCAATAATTGAAAAAGGAATTGTTATCATCACACTTACCCTATAAACTTTTCTATAAACATATATTCTGTATGTTAATTACGTTATTTCTAACCTGTACCATTTGTACGTGAATGTTTTCAAATTCACAGGGGAATCATTCTTTAAATCAAAGAATTTGTTACTGGTCTTTACATACTATTTAAATAATTATTTTCATTCAAAATTTATTCATCGTTCAGTAACATCAAGTGAAATAATACTTGGCTTCATATTTGTAGGCAATGTAACCAGTTTCACCAAAATTTATATTTATGAAATCTTTGACTGGCATATTGTGCAAAATATTATTGATTTTCGTGTCTGTTACCATCTATTAATTTAGACAGTTATTTGTGCATTAGTGTGTGTATATAAATAGGATTATGTTTGGATATTTGTCTCACAGATTTTTTACTAGAAGTGTGACAATGACGAAGGTTTAGTTTTTTGAGAGTTCTTTCATTATTGAAAATAAAAATAAAATGTTACTTTGTATCGTGTTAAGCAAAGAATCGTCAGTTGTGTTGTTAAAAACTAGTTCATTGATTGATTATTAAAATTTTTTTTAATATAATATCAGCAAATACGTTTTGTTGTTGGTAAAACAATGTGTTTACTGTGTGTAATTTTCGACTCATTTTAAGTTATATTGTTTGAATTAACAGTCATCGTATCGGCTATGATTAAGCTTATTTATTTCCTGAATATATTTATATATACATATATTATTTATGGTATTTCTTTAAAGTCCCTTTTACCATTTGTAGTATACAGTCAACAGAAAATTATGTATAAACATACTTTGATCTGTAAATGTCTTGTAGATAAGATCTTAGTGGATCATTTTCAATATTATTCGTGTTTACTCCAAATTGAACACATTTTAAAGCTGTAAAAGCATTGTCCAATATTTCTTCTATGCAATAGTTGCATAAAACCTTGTTGTTTTATCAGTTCAATACATTAAAGAAATGGACAAATAAAACTTGTGTAAAATTTGGTCTTTTTTTTAAATAATCAGTAAATTAAGAAAACATTTTAATCTAATTAGTTATATCAATCAATTTGTTAATAATTCAAAATATTCTTGTTAAAATTATCAGTTTTACTGTCTGAATGGTTCATGTATATGATCATAATAGTTCTAAATAGATGTACTAGACAATTTTAGACTTCATAACATAAAAATGAAGTAAGAATATGATTGAGGAAGAGTTAAAGATAACTCAACAAAAAATATTTTTTTCGACAATATCATTCACTGTAGGTATACTATCGGATTGATAATTAATTAACGAATGGAGTAGTCTATTGAAAAATAAAAAGGTTTTGAGATGGTGGGGAAGATTTGTAACTCAGATAGATTATTTTGATGGAGTTTTGTTCTCTGGGCTGAGTTGTTTGGTCGTGGAGCTTTCATCGTTATTCTGAACGTCATCATCAGTACAAACTTCAAGTAAAAGTGAAGTATTCGAATTTATACACATATGGCTCATAGCGTGTCCTGTGGACCTCCATGTTGATTGGTTATTGTTGACCTACTACTTGCTTGTGCAATGAGGTGAAGTTTAAATTCACTTGGTATTATTTACTTGTATCTTCCCATTGTGGCTATCAGGACTCAGCAGCTAAGTAGATAACGCGATGGCGTTTGAAGAAAAAGGTACTGGTTTCGAGTCCCGGAGTGAACATCAACTCTGAGAAGCAGATGCATCCAGCTGATGAGTCCCAAACAGAACGAAACGTGCGGCCTAGATTCCACTGTTAGCCACCATCCATCGTTGCTTACAAAGCTTGGGACTTAAGGATATATCGAGGCAGTCCGTATTGGATGCACATATGTCAATAAGAGACTGATCAATTGCAGTCCTAGACAACTATGGGAAGATACAAGCAAACAATACCAAGTGGATATATTTTATTACGTAAATCTTTTTTGGGTTTGTTTAAGAATAATTTCCATTAATTGTAATGACCTTATGTTTAAAATGTGCTTATATTCGTCTTTGCAGACAGAATAACATAGAGGAAATATAACAGTGAAAGTCTCGAAACTGGAAATATCTACTTTTGCTTCTGCCATTTTTATTATCTATATTCATTTAACCGCTTTGAATATGATGTAATATATGATCTATTTGTTGACCATTTTATCTTTAGAATTTGCTGGCACACGAGGGAAACCAGCTCTTGCTCATCGTGATTTGAAACCATCCAATATATATGTTCGTTCGGATTGGTCATGTTGTATTGGGGATATTGGATTAAGTGTTCGATTGCCACCATGTCCTTTCCCATTTTCTGTAGACCAGTTACATAAACTTTATCATTATTACACAGATTATACAACAAAATATTTGCATTTGAATAACTGTCCAAATGAAAATCTTACACCTTCTGAACAAGTTGATATTTTTCCATTCAAGAGTCAGTCGCTTGACACTACTAAAATAAATTTCTTGAAAGAGACTGCCCGTGGAGATCAGTCGAATGAATCTTGTGGTCAGACTTCTGGATTACTGGATAAATGGAATTTTGATAAGTTGGAACTTTTAGAGTGGTGGCCAATAGGAGGAATACAAATTGGGACACCTCGATACATGGCTCCAGAAGTAAGTCCAGAATTAAGTTGCATTTTATCCATCCATTTCATATAACGTATACTATAATGTATTGTTTGTTCGTTGTTTAGTTATGAAGACCAGCTTAGATATGGATTTTTCATATTTTATTCTTTGAACATAAACTCAATAACTGGACTATTGCATATATCTTAACTCCAGTGCTGACTATAGGATACTTATGTAGAACCGGTGTAGAATTGGTAACACAACGGTTAAACGGTAGGTTTTATAACCTTTAGATGTCTACTCACCTCGAACTGATCGTTGACAACTACTGATGTCTAGTTACTTGCATTATTTGATACAATATTTTAGTGGTCATACTCACACTTTTAACTTCAATAATTCTTTAAAGAAGATTATTTGTTGTTGTCTGAATATTTCATCTCCCGTAAGAAGCCGATTCAGTTTTCCAGCCACATTCGATCTAGTTGTGTTTATTTCACGTTAAACTATAGATGTTGAATATATGTTTTAGTCAAAGCTGTATACTTATTTTGAGGTCTGCCGTAATTAGTCAGTGATAAGAACATGAGAATGCAACGGTATTTCGTTTTTTCTTAACTGAATAAATATACTGTTCAATGCACTTGTATGTTTGCTAACCACATGTATATTATCCACATTTATTGAGAATTATTTGACTGTACTTACCTTGATTTCAGTTGCTTTCCAAGTCAATCAATCCATTTTGCTTTGAATCCTATCAGAAATCTGACATATACGCATTAGCTTTAATTTTATGGGAAGTTGTTAATTGGGCTCTTCCTAAGTCTATTTGGCCAGGTCAAGATTTTTCCGATGTAAATTCCATACCTAATGATTGTTCATTGTCTAGAAGGAGGTCATCAGTTGATTCAATGAGTTTGACATATTCTGATTCATCATTTATATCTAAATCACAAGAAAATAAGTACTCCCCAGTTTATCAAAATGAATGGATTAATTTCACAAAATGTTCGCTGAATGACATTAATGGATATAACATGAAGTCAAGTTGTAATTCAAACCCACAACTTTGTCAGGCTACATCCCTTTGTAATTATACGCCTGGATCTTTGGCCAAATCTAAATGCATCAATACAATAGATGCATCACAGTGCATAGTGAATGAAATTTCATTAGATGAACGATTGAAAGTGAGTTTATTTTTGCAGCTGATATTCTTAAAATCCAAAATTTTATTGTTTCTAAAATGCTTAGAATATGAATATATTGTGTAGTAATGTATAATATGACTAATACCTGATTATTATGGTTTTGTAAGATGATATATTGAGTTTGTCAAACTAAGTATGCTTTAGTTCCTTTTTGGTCAAACTTTGATCGGTCAGTTAAGTTATGACCGGCGTATAACTTGGCATATATGTGCGTTAGGAAATGAAATTATCAAGACAAATTTAAAAGTAGTAGAAACAGTAACACTCTCAGGATTAATAGAAACAATTAGATGTGGAGAGAGAAAAAATATAAAGAGATTTTAGGACTCAGGATCTAACATGAGATAAAGAGTGAATGCATCTGTGTTATTACGAGCGAATATAAGCCATATTATCCAACGTGTCCAATCACTGATTACCATGTTCGCAAAGAACTTGACCGGATAAATTGCACATACTTACGTGACCCAGTTCGATCGTTGTTGATTAAACGGGCTGATGCCGTGTATTAATTAGGGCACCCTTGTTTCTCTTTCAGTCTATTCCTGCACCGTACAACATTGCTCCTCAAGGTGGTCGGTGGTTGAGTAACGTAAGGAATGTCATAACCACCTGGGCTAACACAGAAGCAGGACCTCATCAATTAATTTACCATCCTTACCTAGTACCCTTTGTTGAATTTTAGTATTGATATCAAGGTGGCTCCAAAAAACGTGAGCAATTCCTTGGAAACACGTATAATCGAATACTAGTAACCTACGAGTACCCACCATTCTTAATGGAGATGTTTAATATCCGTATAAAAGAACAGAGTGAAGTTCTGTTCAGTGAAGTTGTCCTTTGGTTGGGAGACAGACATATCTCCTATTCCACATGTGACACAAATTGGTAAGAGCCGATCGCGATTTCCGTATCTATGCCGAATTTTACTTTAAAAAAAAGCTCCAGGTTTGATGAAACTTCGATTGTCGGTGAATTAGCTTAAAAGTTTGGTTATCTCATTCCTTATTATGAGTTCAACCATTGGGATTGACCGGTCCGGCAGGATTATGGATCAATGAGATATGAAGACTGTATTTTTCAGCTTCTTTGTTAAACAGAGCTATTTTATCTGCGCATTCTAAGTCAATAATTTGATCTATTGATGATGCGCATCAAACTAAGAACCAAAATATATCTTGCTGTGACATGTTGTATGTAAAATTTACTAGTAACTGACGAACGTTTAGAGATTCAAATTAATTTCACTTAGCGTAATCGTTAGGGCCGTTACTATTTAACCTGCTACAGAACAATTAACACTTTATAAGGAACTATAAATAAAAATGACCAGTTACTAGGTAGTAATTAATGTCAAGTTGTCTAGACTTCTGTGTCAATCAAGTTTTATCAATTAAACATTCCCATTTCAAAATGTTATTTTCTACTATGATTAAGAAATTAGCTCTATGACAATCAAATTGAACTAATTGACGTTTGTTTATTGCCGCCACTAGCTTAATGTCTGTTGATTTTATATATAATTCCAAATGAATAAACCAATATATACGTTTGCAGATGGTCACCTGAATTTTTTATCCATGTTACTTTTTTATACAATCTAACCAGATGCTCACGTCCATTTCATTTGTTTCACTACTAATATCCTTTTAAATTAATTTTATTTATTCTTTTTTTTTTAATTTTAGAATAAAGAACCAGACTTGAGGACAATGCATTATTTAGTGTGTAAACAACAATTAAGACCACGTATACCAACATCTTTTCCCATCAATATAACTAGTGAAACAAAGATAATAGATGATTATTCTCATCAAAATATCCAATCATTTTGTGAAATACTTACTAAAAATATTGTGCAGTTACATAATAATGTTAATAATAATAATACGGTGGATATATTTCATGTAAATAATAAATTAAGTAAGTAGAGTCTATATATTCTCTTCCGTAGATAATGTATATATTTATTCATGGTTTGTTTTATTGTTCATGACGTATGATATTGTATTTGTGGATTTGTATTGTGAATTAACAGACTTTGATCATTAAATTTCAGGTTCCAGTTTCGTCTCATCCTTTTTGGTTTGACTAGACAGTTAGCATCATTAACTTTCACATATAAAGTGTGGATCAAAGTCGAGTACATGAATTTGTATTTGACAAATAAGACCACAGGATAGAGGGACATCATCCTCCATTGCGAAACATTTGATTGAGACTGATCATAAGGTTGATATCAAGTCAGCATTTGTAGTGTTATACAAAAACCTTCAAGGACGTATACTGAGGTTTATTGAAGCCTTACCCTTAACCTACCCTGGTAATACTGATTTATTATTCAGAGTGGTAATCACATTGTTACAGCTTACCCTTAATCCGTCTAGTTGACCTTTTAATTTTCATATAAAAATGTCTTAACAAGTATATGTGTGATCAGATTGTTCGAAATGTATTACGCAAATATATCACATAATTCTGATAAACTTAGTCTTCTGATTGCATTATGGAAATAAGTTATAGTAAATCAGGTTAGTTGTATTAGCTTTATTTACCGTTTGCGTAAAAATATGGTAAGTTTTAGATACGGTTTATATATATATAGACTAATCAATACAAAAATGTTAGTAAAACCAAGGAAAATTTATGAATTTAAAGTCTCTAACCATGTTATTAGATTTCATTTCTATCCTAAACAATTTACTTTGTTTCTTTCTAGAACCTGTCATGTTTTCATGTGAAAACTGTGATCATGAAATTATTAGTATATCAATAATATAGTACTTTATTTTTGCATTTATACTATCTTAAGAGTGTCAATATTCGTTTATTTTTAGATTTATAATTTTCATGAACATGTATACATTTATCTATGATGTAGTTAAATTCCATAAAGAATCAATTTTGTTGGTATATATTATTTATTATTATTACTATTATTATTATTATTATAAAGCAGTATTAACTAAGTATTGTGTAGAATAAAGTGAATTCATTATACATTAGATACTATACAATCTTTACAAATAAATACAAGAATTTAATAAACTAAATTTAGTTATATAGTTATTGTTATAGTCGGAAAAATTTATTAAAATAATTTAATTTATTAGAATATTTATTCGTTTTTAAAATAAATTTTATAATTATAGAAAATTTAATAGATACAACAATAGAATAATTGAAAGTTTACAAAGTAATCGATAAAATGGAACATTTACATATTATGGTCAGTATACAGTATGATAAATGGATAGGTAATAAAAGTAAAGTAATAGAAATAATAATAATAATAAGACAGTGTAAAACTAATCAACTAATATTATATTAATTTAAATGGTTGGGATCATGAGTCAATTGAAGTTAGACCACAATGGAAAACATGGAAGCAATGGATGGCCGTTTCGTCCTATTGTGGGACTCCTCAACGGTGCTCATCCACGACTCTGCCTCACGAGATTTGAACCAACGACCTGTCAATCTCGCGCGTGAGTGCTTAACCACTAGACCACTGAGCTGGCCGGTATCCAGCAGTGCTAATTTTTAACTTCAATTGATCTACGAAATTGAACGACACATCCATCATTGTCTTGGGTGAGTTACTATCTCACAACATCCGATTGAACTTGACTGATCACTGCTTCTCACTAGAACTCCAGGAAATTCATTAAAGTTGAGTAGTGACTACTAAAGGTAGAATCTAGGACATATGTTTTGTTCTTTTTGGGAGTCGTTAGCTGAATGTTCTTGCATCTCAGTGTTGATGTTCATTCATTATTGAGATTTTGACACATTATATATATCGAGAATTGAATGCTCATTAAATGAATGTGATTTTTCCGGAATTCAATAATTTATAATCATAATTTCTTTTCTGAATAAAAACAATAAGATGCAGATGATTTCTAGGTATCTTAATCGCTTTTTTATTTTCTGAACAAAATGGTATTTAACAATGTTAATCGGTTACCGAAGTCACGATACTTGTCTATCATTAGTGCTAATACTTCGGCATCGATCGTCAATTAAATATTGTGATGAAAAGAGGTTTAAAGTGATTGATTGTGCACTGAAAATGCCTCTTCATATTGAAATAGGCAAAAGTCAGTTGTAAATAAAATATTGTCGTTTAATTAATTCAGTAAGATGTCAAGAACTTGCTTCATTGAAGCATTTGTGGGTTAGGTGAAGTCAATCTCGTTCCCATGAACTGTAGATTAGTGGGAAAACTACCGAAAGTTTATCCTTAGTGGCTATCTGTGTTATTTCGGTTTCTCTTTTAAGCTTGTTTGCAAGGGATTTTGTCTCCCTGTAAGTCAAGTTACAGGCTACTCAAATAGCATTTAAGTAGCTAGTAATTGGCGTTTGAAGTGCGGTGCATACTTTATGTCATTAAAGTGTTAACTGCCTCTACAAGATTGAGAGTAGGCGTTATATGTGGTTATTCTTGGTCGCTTGCTGCTACGAATTTCGTGTAGTAAGGTAACTGTATGACTACAGATGGTGATATGGCAGAAGAAATTAATCTCCATACTGCAAAAGTCAGAAAGACTTAGTCCAATCTGATTCACCTTTAGAGCTATACTGTCATTAACGTACTCTGGGTCTGGTTTACTTTATGTTGATGCGATTATCCATACTCTTGAAACATAATTTTTTCTCACCACTATTATTAAACAGACAAAACTAAGACTCGGATTCTATCAGTTATGACATTAGGTAACACTGGATTTGGTAACTTATTCTTTGCGTCTTTTAATATTTATCCTCAGTCAGTTAGTCAGTAACAGCGTAGAAATTCGTACGTACGTACATCAGTTGGAGTTGCCACACCACATTAGCACAGAGATGCAGTGGTCGATTCAAGTCCCGTAGTGGTAGAGTTAATAAGAGTATAAGCAGTAATCGAGATTAGTGTTTGTCGATGTTACTTAAAGAGTATAATACAGTGGAAAAATTTGGGAAGAGAAAAAAAAGAAACAAGGAGGAATAAGGATATCAGAATTTGGGAGAACACAAAGAGTGTATGCACCTGCGCCATTGCAAACGATTTTGAGCCATGTCATTCAAGGTCTCTAACCATCGGTTGCTATCATCATCCTACTTTTCAAATTATAGGTACGGCGCTTCAACCAACTACGCTACTTTTCAAGTTACATTTTATACATATTCAATGGTGGAGAATAATGGTTTAAATTAGGTTGAAGGATGAAATATTTCCTTTTTATAAGAAAGTCAACTATTCAGTAAATAGTTTTTTATCTTTTTAAAAATGTATTTACATAGCGACTTAAATGTCTACAAAAATTAAAATGAATGGCATCATGATTTCGAGATTGCTCTTATGATTAAAAAACATTCCGTTTGGTTAAGTACAGAGAAAATGATTATATAAAATAAATAAGAATACATTTCATTACTTTCAACTAGAAACCGGTTTGAAAGATATAGTTGTTTAGGGGTAGTCAAGAATTTTTGTTATAAACTTATCAATCATTGCATTTTGATTCTATGGTCTGTGCTAACTACATAGTTGGGGTTCAGGCGATTGTCGTAATTGATGGCTAAAGATGTTGAGTAATATTGCTCAGAATTGTCAGCAATTGCTTATAAGCATTTACTCTTTGTCCTCCCTTAGATCTGGAGTTCTAAAGTTACCTTACACGTGTTATTTCTCAAATCCATGACTTTTCGAATGATACGGACTATAGTAATTGTTTTCTATTATCTTTGGTACTGTTACTACCTCTCCCACTTTGGCACTTGTCTTGATAATTCTTTATGATATGGTATACCAACTTAAGGAGACCCACATATTTTTAAGTGGCTGATACCATAGTCTAAAGACTACATGCTCACGGCAAAACCAGCAGGTCCTGTGTTTGACTCTATGTGGAGTTATCAGCTTGTGGAAGACTAAGACTGGATTGCAGAGACTATTGAGTTTCTCTTGTTTTTGAACGTGCCATTGGTTAATGTCAGTCGTTCGAAATGATGACGAAGAATTGCAGCTTAGACGGATGCTTTTGGTGGGGTTGTTTTCTCTGAGCTAGGTGTTTTGATTACGGAGCTTTCATTATCATTCTGGACAGTATCTGCACCTAATTCGTGTAAAAGTGAGCAAAGAAGTCACATTAGTTCATTCTTATGGCTTCGCTTGTGATTTTTCGCCTTCATAAGCCTTGTTATTTTTATTTGCTTTCGTATTCATATTGATCGTCTTTTTCAGTTGATCTCTAATCAGAAGTGTATAACGAAAACTAAGATAAAATTGTAAAAAACTCCATGAAAACTCACTTTAAATATATGATAATATTTTACATGTCATAGTAATGAAGATTAAAAGATTCTTGTCTAGTTGTGGACTATATATATGAAGAGTTAATATAAAAGACTTCATATTTTAATTTAGAAATGGATTTAGTTTTTTGTCATGATAAAGATATCTTTATTCATCAAACCTATCGCATGAAATATACATAATTTGACCATGCAGAATCTCTTAACTATGTAATTCTGACCGTTCATTCCAATGATTCTCTTATTATCGCCTGCGATTAGTATTGTAAATAAAATTTGTCAAAATTCAGTTATGTATTGTTATAGGAACCTCACCTCTGTACTCGACGTTGCATTATTTTACATATTCTAAATTATTATGAATTCCAAATTACATAGAAATTGTAAATAACTTAATTCTCTCATCTGCATATTTCTGTCTTATAATACTCATTAATATAAAGATTTCCATTTCACTATAATTTGACATCAACTAGGAAATATTTTTATTAAGAACCCTATGAGACAATGGACAGTTGTATTTCATGTCAAATTTATTTGTATTACCACAATGGGATAACCTGACACATGTTGATAATTATCATGTTAAAAATATCCCTACAGCTACTAGTAGTACTGCTACTACTGAAAAGTGAAATATTTTTTTCTAATCTGTACAGTTAAAATGGAATGAATTTGTCTTTCTGTATCATTTATTATAAATAACTGTTTGATGTAAACTGAAATTCATGCAACAATAACTACAAATGGCCAGTATATATGTGGTTTTAATGAACTTCACTCAATAAGTTTACATTCTTCTACTTACTTATGTATGAGACAGTTTTCGTTTAGTATACTTATCATTATAATTAACTGGGGGAATCAACTATTATGTATGTATAAGATATCATATTCTCATTATTCTTATATTAGCTTCAATAGCAAAATAATGGTTAATATGAACTCTTAATGTTCTGGCAATTTTTTTCCATCGTTCAGTGTCATTCACATACCTAACTAGGTGGTTATTAGATTTATGTGCACATCTATCCCAGATGAGTTATTGATTTTATTGTGTATTTGTTTTGTAAACGAAAAAAGATTGAGTGTTTATCATGTTTCTTTAGGAGTGCAATTTGTTGTCGTTTGGCGTGGTCTGTTGTTATTGAATTTTTTCTCTTTTTTTCCTTCACTTTCCTTTATTACCACCCTTCCTTTTTATCATCGTTATGCCTTTTGTTTAATTCTTTGTTTTATGACTAAGTATACGTGAATAGATGTATATGTGAGTGTATTTATATATGTATATTCTGTTTATGTGAGGTTGTGTGCTATATTTTTCAAAGAGAAAACAAAATAACAGGGGAAATCTTTTATCTAGGTCTATTTTTAAATATATTTTAATATATTACTGTCAGTTAATTGTTTCATATATACATATAACTAACAATCTGTTTGTTTTCTTAAGAAACTACCCGCTGTATGTTGCTTTTTTAATGATATTAGTTTCGTATTTCGTGCATGAATGATATGCTTCTTTATTATTTTATTTTATTGATGTACGTTAAGAATGTTTGTTTGTTCCTTAAAAGATAACTTTTTGTAATGTTTATTTTTCATTTAAGTTAAATGAATAATATCGATAAAATTAAGTGTGAAAAATACATTTGCCTTCTTTAGGAAAAAAAACCCAAAGTCTGTTTATTCGGTTTGAGAAAGGTTCAAAGTAAACAGGACAATTTACGATCAAATTTACATTACGTTACCTCATAAAAGTGCAGTATGTTTCCTAATGTACAAAATGGTAGCATTTACTGGTTGGAATTAATCCATAATTACATGAGTTCCCTTGGTAATATGGGTTTAAAAAAAAATAATTTGTTGAGTTTTGATTTGTTCTATTTGTTTTTCGAAGATGATGTTTTGCTGTTGTATTCTGGTTAATATGGACGAATAATTATGGATATAATATGAGGATGAAAACTGTAGATGACAGGGCCGAAAAGTGAATCTAATGGGACAGATGGATTTATTTATTCTCCATGTAGATCTTGAGTTATAATATTCATACTACTTATACGTAATCGAATTTCAACTTGTAAGAAGTGACCGTTCAGGAATCAGATTAACTTTGAACTACCAATTTTCATTCTCAGTTCTTCTTACTCTAATCACAGAATATTTTCCCATTATTTATCGAAATTCCATAATTTCATGATTGAAATAACCATGTTATAGGATAAAAAAATTTAACGGAAATATTTATCCATAAATTGATCAATTTATTGTGAATTAATTGATGTAACCCCTTAAAAAAACTGATTTAAATAATTAGCTTCAGATTATATGTTTTAATACAAACTACTGATGTAGCTTAACTGTCCAAACCAAACCGAAGTGAAGTGGACCACAAACTTAAGACCGATAGGGCACTGTTGCAGATTATTCCCACACTATTGTTGAACTGTACAAGGAATAGATATCAAAAAGTTATTTTGAACTTGGTTTATAGCTAAAAAATGTTTTCACAAAATAAGGTTTTGTGTTGTAAACTTGAACATGGTTCTACTTATTATTAACTTCTCACTTCGAAAATTTAGTAGGATTCATTGTTTTCAGTTATGTCTTTCTAAAGTCTACAAACCAACGTAAGTAAGCCTCATTGAAAACTAGGAAGCACCAGTTTAAAAGTTAATGGCTCTCTGATTGACGTGAAGGCTATAGATTTACGCCTTCGTGGGCCCGTGGATGTGCACTATTGAGGAATCCCATACTAGGACGAAAATTAGCTGTCTATTGCTTCCTGGTTTTAAATGACTGTTTAGCTTAGGTTGGTTTGTAATCTCTGCGGCATTCAACAATTTCCATCCGCCTTTTTAAGAGAATCATAATTTGCAGATACATTTTGTACGTTTCGTGCGTACTGAGTTCATCATAAACCAAATTACATATTTATATATAGAAGTGATAGTCTGTCTAACAAGATAGTATTTTGTCGTACGTTTTCGCCATCTTTTCAGAAATTGTTAGAACTAGATTTATTTATCTCAGTCTACATTTATGAATAAGACTCATTCATCCAGAAGTTTGCTCATTATTATTACTGGTGTTTTAATATTCTAAATTCTTTTTTCATTTGCATATATTTTTTTGTTTAGCTTCTGCAATTTGTCGAGAATATTCATCTTCAGGCGCTTCTTCACTTCAAAGTCATCATACAGATTTGAATTCCAACAGTAAAGAACTACCACTTGATCCAAATAAGTTAAGAATTATAATGTTGCAATACTTAATTGCAGGTCATTTCGCTATGCTATTACCAGAATGTTGGACAACTGAACCAGATTCACGTTTATCAGCTCTACGTATTAAGAAACGCTTACAGAGTATTTATGAATTAATCAATAAGTTTATGAATAAGTCAGCAGAGTTTACTAACATAACGGGAAACATTATGAATGAAAATTCTAACTATAGTAAAGCTATTCTAATATGTACAAATGATGTTTCGACTCTTGTAAATAAAACCTGATAATAGAAGAATATATTATTATGAAAATAATATTAACTATTTTTTAAATTTGTTTGTATTATCTATTACTTGTTCTAAATCTTGTTTGTCGCACCATTCAAATTGCTGACGTACCGCTTCATGAATAATAATAACAACAATGATGATC
The DNA here is from genome assembly GCF_000699445.3 of Schistosoma haematobium. Lineage (NCBI taxonomy): Eukaryota > Metazoa > Platyhelminthes > Trematoda > Strigeidida > Schistosomatidae > Schistosoma > Schistosoma haematobium. Next base: position 19,677,439 of record NC_067197.1, on the reverse strand, counting down.
AAAATAATAATGTTTTTTAATTACCAGTACACATCTTACATCTTTATTTTTTGTATATACAACAGATATGCAATCAACGACTGTCAATTCACATTGTTGGGTATATTCTGAGTATTCTATTTTCTTTTGCATAATTCCTATCTCATGACAAAGTTATTTGTTGGTGTATATACTTTTTCAATATATATGTCTTTCCCGAGTGCAGCTTGTGTACAAAGTTTTGTAATTTACAATGCGTGTTGTTATTGCCGTTGTTGCTTCTGTTTTCTGTTCTCTTGTATTGTCTAATATATACCGTATCATCAATACTACCACTAATAATAATCTTATCCCATATCATTGTTTCATCAATAATAGTAGTTTTGTAGATACTTGGTTTTTGTACTAAAGTACTCTAGTTTTCTTTCTATCTTTGTTATTCAACATGTTTTTATTAAGAACCTATTTGTCTTTTTGTCAATTTTCACCTGTATTACTGTTGTTCAAATATAGTACATTTTTTCAATCGAAAAGTATAAGAAATAAACTATTTACTAATTACCAAGTTTGTTCTTTATGAAAGAACCAAATCTTCAAAGTGTTTTTGAATATTAGTAATTAGCATTGTTTCTTTCAAAATTAATTTTAGTTGGCAGCTAAAAGTATGATCTTTTAAGGTTGACTGCTTTCATAAGTATTCATGCTTTGTTGCAGTATAGTTCTGAGTTATACAGTGTTATTATGTCATTAGGATTGGGTGTGGTTTATTGTTGTTTCATGAAATGTAAGAGTGAATATTGGTATTAATGCTGAACAAAATATCTTAAAGGTCAAAATAATCAACTTCTCACCAGCAGGTCATAGATCAGAACCCCCTGGTCTAACCACTTTGTTTAGGGTAACCATCTATTATAGTCAACTACTAGATAACCAGTGTAGCCCTGAAGCTGACTGTTGATGTAATACTTTTTGAATTAAAATGCCTTCAACAAACCAAGAATTAATAATAAATGAGAACTTTCGTCTAAATTTGAACGAATAGTTTCACAATATTTGGGCGCCGAGTTAATTTGAGACATTAAAAAGAATATATTTGTAAAATCTCAGCGAATGAATTTTAAGTAAATCCAACGTTTCGCCTGGCAATCTGGTCCAAGCTTTTTCAAGGAAAATATAATCAAACAACAAAATTATTGAATATAAATAGGTATAAGGTTCTTCGGTTCACTGTATACTGAATAAGTCATCCAATCAACGTGAAGGATTTTTTTTTATAAATAGGTACTTGTATTAATGTGTAAGAGACATGTTTTATATGAAAATAATATGAAAAATAATAAAGGTCAACCAAATAAAAGTTCATTTGAAAATAATCAAGGGGAGAGCAAGAATAAGAAATTGTCGTGTTATCCTAGGCCATAGAATGACTTAAGGATCACAGGGTAAATTCAAGATTATGACAAATTGTTTTTGTTCACATAAGGACAAGGTATGTGTTATGGAACCTAAACGTGTTAAGATAACAGAATGTGTTTATACGCAAGTGATGTGAGAAGAAATTTCATTCAACTAAATATTGACTACGGTCTGCGTATATTAAGAAAACAGATCATTTTTATATATGAAATGAATCAAAAATATACAGTCACCTAGTGAAAATGGAATAATTTGAAAGGAAAGTTATTGGTTAGTTCACGTGATGCAATTCTATGTAGTAGTATGATCTAAAAAACGACACAAGAGTTAACTGTTCTCTCAAATAACATTGACTTTATAGTGAAAATAATGTGCTCAAAAATAAAAGGGGTAATTATAAACCATGAGAAAACTGATGACAGTTTTTGCTCATTGATTAGTATGGGCGATAGTAAGGTCAAGATGATTTATAGAGTTCCTATTGTTACATTTTTGTAACATTACCTAATTACAAATGCTGAAAGCTTTTGCCACTAAGAAAAAAATGTTAACTAGATATCTCTATAGCTGAAGTACTTACGTTCAACTACTAGATTATAAGTGTGAACTCTAGTACACCTACTTTGTACCTGGTGATATTTCAAGTCCACGATAAAAGTGGGTTGACAAAACGGAGTTCACAAATATGTACCTGATTATCGAGTTGGGTCAGTAATTTAGGGGATGTAATAATAGATCTCATAATTTTGTTATTATTAACAATATTAGTATTCTATTTTCCTGGATGTTTTAGTATCTAATAAGTATTTTATCTTCGTAAGTCTTTAGAATTACTGGTGTCTATGACAGATAATTTTGAAAACCATAAAGAATTATCAAAAAAACATCTTTCAGTTTTGTTTAGAACTTTATTTTCATAATATCCAAGTGAAAAACGTTAGTATAAGATCTTCTGGTATTAAATAAACCAAAAATAATATTGATTTCATTTTGATAGATTTTTTCATTTACTTGAAGAAAATTGTGAAAAAATTACGAAAGACATGAGTAGAGCTAGTATCTTTCCTTCGAATAAGTGAAATAGCAGAAACGTACTGGTATGTGGCTATAAGAATAAAGTTAAAATGCACATCTTTCGGCTATTAACTTTTAACAGTAGAGTTAGCCATCGGGACTTGATTAACAGGAATTTGTTAGTACCTAAAAACAAATAATGTCACAATGGTTACTTAATAGAGTTTTATTGGTACAACTATTGGGTAAACTAAATCATCATTTTTCCATGTTATTTTTTTGATTTAATCATAAATGGATCGTGCGAAAATTACTTTTATCAAGAACCGAATACATTTGTGGAACCATTAAGTAATAGTTATTACTAATACTTAATGAAAAACCCCTTCATCTAGAACAATTTTAGTGAACAAATTCTTTTTGAAAATTACTGTCTTTTCTGAATTGATAGTATTTTTAGTTGTGGACTACCGTTATTTGAAGAACCAGTGAATTCTCAGAAAGGTACTGACTAGTTGCGTGTAATAGCTTAAAACTCATCCGATAATGTCGTCTACCACTTCGCTAAGCATCAAACATGAAACTTTAAGGCTTTGTTGTCAATAACTTTATATTTCGACCACTAAGTATGTATTTATTGGGCTGTGGTTTGGTGAGTTTATACTATATGTGTAGTAGTTTTCTTATCATAATTTTAACACTTTTCTCACTGAAATAATCATTTAACCCTCTATATTAATCTTACAAAAGGTTTGAAAGTTGATTATAAACACCATGAAATCTCTGGTGACGGTTGGAATAGTTCTTCGGAATTCATCTCTGTATAGTAAGACTGCTTTAACCTTTGTACTGAAAATTCTGACTGTGATGTTGTCTGACAGTTGCTTTGAGTCCCAGATATTCATAAACCATAGGAATTCTCTTCTTGATTAACCAATCCATGTATTCATATCTACATCACATCTTTGTTTAACAGTGATATTTCTCAAGTGCGTGTCAGTTTCCATCACATCCAGAACTTAACCATCAGGTGTGAATTGGTTCGTACTTCCCATCTTGAAATTTAGGTTGTTTCTCTTTCCTTTGTGTTTGTTTGGGTCTACTAGTGAAGAGACTGATGCATCACTAGCTATTTTTAATTCGAAATTGGTCACTATGTGTGGAATGGAAGTTGTAGGTTGTCTGTGGAGTTCGAATCGTCTATCTGAATCCAAGCTGTTTATTGTGATCCATACTTTTACTAATATATGGGTGCCTTCACAATCGAGTGAACGACTGTGAGGAAGAGTAAGTGAGAGTGTGGGTAGGCTTTCCTGACACTAGTCTTGATTTTGAATGTATTAGTGAGGAGTGTTCTAAATGTAACTTAGCAGTGTATTCTGTTGTAATAGTTTTGTGTGATGGTGACAATGTTCTGGTGTATTTGTTAGTGTTTGCATAGATTCCATGATGTTCTCTTATCCACGCTGCCAAATGCCTTCTCAAAGTCAGAAATGTTCGATGTATGGCGATGAGTTTTGACCAACTATTTACTTAGCAATGAATAGCAGTGTCTTGATTTCACAGGTTCACGATCGATCTTTACAAAATTCAACCTGTTGACGTTGAAGTTGAGAGTCTACTGAATCTTCTTTCGGTTCAACAACACTCTGTTGAAAAAGCTTGTGGTACTGATAGTGCTTAGACACGTCTGTAGTTCTCACGCTTGCTGAGATCCCCGTTTTTGGTATCTTGATGGAGTGACCGTCTTTCTAATCTGTCGGTACTTGTTTTTCCTCCCAATTATTTTCTCAAAGAACTTGGAGCATCTTTGAAGTTGTGTATATGTCAATGCTTCTGCGGGTATTTTGACTTGTCTTGCTAATTTGCCACTCTTGATTTGTCTGATGTTCATGTTGACTTATTCGACTGTTAGTGGAGTAACATCTATAGGAAGGTCTGCATGTGTTGTTTTAACGTTCAGTGGAATCATTGGAGCTGGTTTATTCAAGAGTGCTCCAAAGTGTTCTACCCACCTGTTCTTCTGTTTTTGAACTTTAGTGATTGATTTGCCTTCTTTTTCTAAGATTTGTCGCTCCATTTTACTGTATTTCTCTGCTTTCTTATTCGCTGTATCATATTGTCGTCACATGTATCCTTTTCTTGCAGTTGTTTCAGCTGTCATTGATAGATCTCCTACATATTTTTTCCTTATCAGCTTTAGTGCTTCTCTTTACTCGCCCGTTTGCTTCTGTTTATTCAGCCTGTGCCTTGGTTTTCTATGCTTTAGTTCAGTTGATGTTAACCGCTATATTCTTATTCTTTAACCTTGTTTGGGGTATTAACTTCTGCCCAGGATACCGACAGAGATCCACTTTTTATGCTGGTGCTTCTTGTGACACAGCACCTTCTGACACATTGAAATTATTGCTTCTCTAGTCCCTTATAGCTGTTCTCCATCTTAGTTTCTTCTCTCAGTAGATCTTGTATGACTTGGAACCTGTTGTTGAGAGCTATCTTGAATTTGTTGAGTTTGTTAGTATCTCAAAAGAAAGCTGTATTGAACCTTTGTCACACTTTTCTCTCAGTTGTCCAGTGCTTTTTTAGTTCCATTCACATATTGGCAACGATCACGCGGTGATCTGAAGCTATGTCATCCCCTCTCCTGCTTCTTATGTCTTCCATTGTGCTTTTGAATTTTTTATTGATACAAGTGTAATCTACCTAGTCTTACGTGGTGTGACCCGGTGAGATCCATGTAGCTTTATGCATGCGTTTGTATGGGAATATTGTGTTACTTGTAGCCATTTTGTTGAATGCACATGGATTTGCGAATCCGTCACCATTTATGTTTCTTTCTCGCAGTCCATGTCGACCCGTGATATTTTCATATCAGGTGTTGTCCATTCTAAAATTGGAGTTTAGATCTCCCATCAGCATTGTCAGGTCTTTTCCTGGGCACTTCGCTATGATTGATTGCAGCCTCTTATAAAACTGATCTTTATCGTCGTCCTTGCTATCATTGGTGGGTTCATAACATTGGATGACATTCACTGTTATTCCCTCCTTCTGTGTTTTGAATGATGCTTTGTTGATCCTGGATCCATGAAATTCCCATCCTATAAGTGCATTACGTACTTTAGACAGCATCATAGCAACTTCCTGAGTGTGTGGGGCATTTTCTTCTTCATGGTCAAAGTACGAAAGCATCTCTCCTGAATCTGTTTTTCCCCGTCCAGCTTGTGTCCAATGGGTTTCACTGATTCCGAGGACCATCAAGTTGTATCGCCCAATTTCCGTAGCTATTATCTTAGCCACCCAGTCTCACACAATATCTAATCATTCCATGTACCTATATTATTTGTTGCTCTGGTTGTTAAGAGAAACATCGGCCTCATGACTTCCGAAGAATCTCGGTTTTCATCATGAGGTATCATAATTCTTTTGGCTGAAGGGCCTTCAATTCCCATGTCAGAGTTTAAATAGTTCAAATAATTTATTCTAATTAACATTTTTAGCATATGGGACTCAAAACAACTTTCAACCAATATCAAAGTGAGAATCTTTAATACGAACGTCAAGGCAGTTCTACTGTATGGAGCTGAAACTTGGAGAACTACAACAACCACCATCAAGAAAGTACAAGTATTTATAAATAGCTGTCTACGCAAGATACTCAACATCCATTGGCCGGATACCATCAGCAAGAGCCTTCTCTGGGAGAGAACAAACCAGCTTCCAGTTGAAGTGGAAATTAGGAAAAGACGATGGAAATGGATAGGACATACATTACGCAAATCGTCAAACTGCATCACGAGGCAAGCCCTAACTTGGAATCCTGAAGGGAAGCGAAAAAGAGGAAGGCCAAAGAACACATTGCGTCGGATTATAGAAGCAGATATGAAAAGGATGAATTACAACCGGACGGAGCTAGAAAGGATTGCCCAGGACAGGGTTGGATGGAGAATGCTGGTGAGCGGCCTATGCTCCTTCACGAGGAGTAACAGGCGTAAGTAAGTAAGTAAGTAAGTAACATTTTTAGCAAGGTTGTTTTCCATGGATGGGGTTGCTGATCAAATGTTCAACCCTCCTCATGAACTTGGGTTTGGATTCAGCACTATCAGTAGAAGAGCTACAGGCAGAGTTCAACCTAACGAGGGAAGAGTTATTTTGCTCGACTAATTAACCAATGATCTTCGGCAGAGATGTGGTATTCGTCAAAACGGATAAGAATGACTCATTCCAAAGATCCACGGGAATAGGCGTGGTAGGGTAGGACGACTTGGTGAACGATGTATCTGAAGAATGGTCGAAATGGTCAGTCATAGAGCTATTGCAGCTAACTGGGGTCGTCAATGATGATCTTGAAACGACAGAGTGTTTGTTGTTCGATAGTTCATTTTGTTGATAACAAGAGTTATTGGGGGACATATCACATGAGCTACCAAAGCTACTTAAAGTGCTTAACCAGGAGGAATGGGTGAGAATACTGTCTGATGGAAGCTATACGCAAGAAGCGAGTTTGTATTTTGCATTTGGTTTGAAATGACTTGGGCTAGATGCGTCCGGAGATGGTTCGATGGGACGCATGTAAATTTGTGTATGCATTTGTGGGGTAAACTGTTGCCACCTATAACCATATTGATGAAAGCACACAGATTTGCAAGTCTGTCACCATTTTCGTTGTTTCCTCCCATTCCGTGTTACCCTATGATATCTCCGTACTCGGAGTTACCCATTCCAACTTTGGCGTTTAGATCTCTCGCCAGGATGGTCATGTCTTTTCATGGATATTTCTTTACGATGGATTATGGTTTCTCATAGAACTAATTTTTATTATTTTCACACTTATGTCACTGGTTGGCGCATAGCAGTATAGAAAATTTACTGTAATCTCTTTCTTCTTCGTTTTAGAGGATACTTTTAGGATCCTGAATCCCACCCTGTAAGTTCATTATGCTGTTCTTTGGAGAGGGTCAGTGCAACTCCTTGGGTATGAGAGGCATTTTCTTCTTGATGATCAGAACAAAATATCACATATTCAGAAGGTAATGTTTTCTGTCCAGCTAGAGTCTAATGGGTTTATCTTATTACAAACACAGCAAGGTTGTAACTTCTCATTTTATCAGCTATTTGACTGGTTATCCGAGTCTCCCACTATGTGAGAACATTGTGTATACCTACGTAAAATATTGCTCTGGTTGTTAGAAGGCTCGAAGGCCTCGTGAGTTTTGAAGAATCTCGGATGTCATCATGAGGCATCATAACTTTTCTAACTGAAGATCAATCAACTTCCAGACCATATTTTAAATGATTCAAATGATTATTTCTGGTAGATGCTTTCTAGCATAGTTCATTTTTCGGGATTGGGTTACTAACCCCATGCCCATCCCCTGTCATTTATCCAGGCTTGGGACCAACAGTAACCCTAGAGGGGCTCCAGGCAGAGTTCAGTGTGTGACTATGTATCCTATTCAATAACACAACATTAAATTAGTTTCGAATAATAATATTTTGATCTTTCATATGTTTATGTATAGACTTGTCTACTAGTAATTTAATGTGGTAAAAGTTTTGTAAACATTCCAATTTTCTGTATGAATTAAGTATCACTTACATGACAGAACAAATCCGTACATACTTCTATACTTATCAGAAATGATACTTTAGCTTCATGTTCATGATCTAGTTCTAACATACCATTGAATAAATCCCTTTTTCAATTAAAACGTTTTAAAATATTATTGGATAGCGGTTCACTTTTGATCTTTCCCATTATTTTATTGTATAAATTTTATTCTCTTTTTTTTATAAAAAAAACTTAATAAAACGTTGTTTAAAGAACTATATTTTTGCTTACTTTTAATTTTCATCAATTACTTAGTAACATTGTTACATTAATTAAATTTTAAAACAAGGTTGGATAGAGAGTACAGTTCACTTACACGTTTATATATACACACACACACACGCTTACACACACATACATATATACAAGCATACACACATGCTAATCTAAATGTATTCATATTAGTAACCTAACGAAGAATGTATTCAGTATAATTTCTTTATTACAAAAAAGTCTTTTTTCTGAAAATAATAACTTTTTTATTTTTCTTAATATTTTTTTTCTTTCAATTAGATTACTTACAATGACTAATGACAATTATCATAAGTCCCATTGTAATAACGATTCCCTTTCAACTACATTTTCAGGTTATTTCTCTATTAAATATCAATATGATTTATACAATAATTCCCATTTATAATGTAAAATTTCAGTTTAGATTTTTCAATTCTTTCTTCTTCTTTGTATGATTGTTATTGGATCTTATTCACACTTTTAAAATTCTAAATTCTAGTAAAGTTTTCCATAATTTTGCAATCATATTTCAAAAGATGGAATTCAATGAATAGTTTATTCGGTCTAACTTATTGTTGGTTACCTGAGTAATATTGTATTTTTTTAAATTGTAATTGGATCGATAATTATTTTGAGACTTTCATTCGTCTGTGTTTATGATTGTGGTATATATATATATATATATATATATATATATATATATGCATCTAAACAGAAAAGTTGTTTATACTTTTACACATGTTTATCGTGTCATAATCTCTAGAGTTGCCATGGTTGATTGTTGTGTCTGTTTGTTCTTTTCAGTACATATAATGTGTATAGGAAACACTTAAAGAATTTAAACACTGTTGAAATGTAAACAGATATACATTAATCGCCTATAGGATAGTAACCGATGCCATATTGTCTAGTGCAATAAAATTGACTAGATTTTACTGATCATATAATTACCATTACTACTTAAAATGATTTAACCTCATAGTGAATTATGTCTAAAGTGTTTTTTTTGTTGGGTGGTTTGTAGGTTATTTGGCGTCTTTCATAAAAATCGCATATATTTTATAGTTAATTTTAGTTTCCTACATAGTCACAACAAAGTGATTAAGATTTGTAAAACTACAAAAAAGGCAACATATAGTTTATGACAGTCATTAAAATGCTAAGAAAAACAGTAGAGAACATAATTGTTGATAATTTATTCATATTATTTTCATTAATTTATTAATTTGGCCGAGTAAATTAATCTAATTTTTTAGTTTGAATACAAAAGGGCACTGTTTGCGCTCGTGTGTGTGCGTGTTTATGTATGAAGTAAAGTTAATAATAATAATAATAAATTACTAAAAACAAAAACATTCAGTCACTTAAAAGATGCTTTCAATGTCATATTTGGTTTCTATAGTTGAACAAACGAAGGCAAATTTTTAACAAAACCAATTAACTCGTGTACAGTGGTAAATGTAGAAAGTTCATCTTCAAAGTTGGTCATGAAATATGCATATAATTTGTCAGTTGTTTATTAAAATAAAATCGATATATGGTTACTTGAATTACTGATGACCTTATAGCCCCGTGGTAACATCTTTGATAGTGAAGCTGAATGGCACGGGATCGAATCCATCGGGTAGCACAAGTTCCTTCAAGATTACAGGTACATCTTGCTGATGAATGTCAAACAGCACAAAACCCGGGTCCAGGGTTTCCTGTTGACTACCTCCTACCACCATCTTATAAAATCTTTGGTATGCTAATAAACTTTATAAAAAATATTCACAAAAGTAAGTTAGTATACGAAATTTCGGAGTGATATGAGTCAAACTTATTTTAATCATCAAACTAGCATTATTGTAATTTCTCTCAAACTAAATTTAGTAACCTTGTTTGAAATAAGCTCCTCTAGATGAGATAACAGTTTAATTAAAAATTCATAATAAATTTCTTCACTTACTGAGATATTTTCATAATGGCCTGTAATTACTCAATTATTTCGAAACTACGTGGTATGGAGTGAAAACAACATAGTTAAGAGAAATTCAATTGACACTATCTATCATAGATTTTTTGTTGAACATTACTCGTTCACGTTTATAATTTATAATGATTTATGATACAATTCATGGTACATGTGTAACGCTTTTTAAATGGATGTAATTATTACTAGTATTAGTATCAATGATCTCATACTATCAGGTTAAATCACATTAGTTATAAAAACAAAAATTGAGTCAACGACCTAGCATTTATTAGTGAGTTGCATTATCAATACTAAATTTCATTCTATATAAATAATATGTTGTTCTCCATGGTGCCCAAAACAAGCTCACAAAATTTTTCATTGTGTAAGAACTTAATAGCGAGTTACATTTTAGATTTCTGTGCCATTCACATGTGCTTTCAATGTGGGAAATTGACACTAGCTGATAAACCATAAATCTCTATACATTTGTTGGGTGATAATTTGAAATTTCGTTAGTGGTATAAAAATTCCCATAGAATATATTCAAAAATGAAGAAAGATTCCCATTATATTAAAACACAATTATATGTGAAATAATACGAATTAAACAAGAATTAACAGATAGAAATGGATGCTGAATAGATTTCTCAAAACGGTTATCAAGTGTAATAATAATAATGATAATGACAATGATAAGTTTAGGATATAAAAATGAACATTAATCAAATTACGTCACCATATTATGAAATAGATTATTAACCAGTTGGGCCCGAAATTGGCCAGAATAAAAGGAGTGGCTGAACATATTTCTTTTGGATGCAAAGCTCTGGCTTTTCGATCCGAATAGCAATTATTTCATCTGTCTTCAGGATTCTCAGTCTGATGGAATAAGGTGGACTGCTGTTAACACGTTATATTATTGTGAAATATTGCTTGATGTTGGCTGTATGTCCTGTCTGAATAAAATGGGCTGAAATGGAACTGTTAACCGTCTTAACTACACCTTTGTTTGACCACAGTGGGAAGTGCTCACGATCCCGAATATACAAATTTTTAGAACATCTGCCAATATAACTTGTTCCACAGGAGCAGTTGGATTGATAGATACAGAAAGAAGTGACTAGTCTAGGCAATTTATCTTTCAACGTCTGAGTGATGAATGGACGTGTGGAAGACATTAATTGTAGTTTGCCTGCATTAAAACTTCTTTGGATTGATCTGCGTAACTTTAGTCGTAGCATTTTAATAAATGCATCGCCTTTGAATTGTAAGCGTATATACAGAGGCTTTTTGTTCATCGTTAGGCATTCCTTATGCTCTCTTTTATTGGTCATATTTTTATTTATAAATTTCTCTGGATATCCGTTTTTTTCATGGTCGTGTACAATGATTTTGTTTCATCTTCGACCGTATCTAAAGATCATATGGTCTTGATTCTATGGTGAAGTGTCTTAATCAGGTTCCTTTTGTATTGTAGAGGAACAAAACTAAGAAAATTTGTATATTTGCCCGTCCAAGTAGTTTTCTTGTCTATGCTTTTATTGCTAATGACCCGTCTTTTCTCCACGAACACTTAGTGAAGCATAGTGTTAAGGACGTATTTCAGTTCGTCGACAAGACCAAAAAACAAACACGAAAGTTCAAACGATGATGTCTTTTGACGCAACGTCATTGTTCACAAATGTCCCACTCAAAGCGACTGTAGAATATATTTGTGATCAACTTAGAGAACAAGAAATAGAAACGACAATCGCTTTGGAGATCATCAAAGAATTATTACTAAGATGTACTATGAAGGTACATTTCAAATTTATTGGTGATATCTATAAACAAATAGACGGTGTCCTGATGGGTTCATCCCTAAGCCCCATATCGGCTGACATTTTTCTCTCTAAACTAAAAAACAATCCACTAGCACAATAGATTGATAAGTTTTCATTTCACTGCCGATATATGGACGACATGTTTATCCAATGTAACGACCATACGGACTTGATAAAAACATTTGAGAGATTCAACACAGTCCATCCGTTCATTAAATGCACATGTGAGGAACAAAATAGAGCTAGAATATTCTTTCTAAGTGTTCTACTTACAAGGTCCTAAATTATCACATAGCAAAGATGGAAACTCTGAACAACACAACTGGTTTTATATTCTTTATTTCTCAATAATTCTCCAGCTAATTTCAGCCTATAAAGAAAACTATTATCTAAATAATAAAAAGTCTAATTTTTGTATACATTATCCTTCAAGAAGTTATCCTCATTATAAATATGAATGTTACGCATGTTTGATATATTCCTCTTGCTAAGTATATAATTTAAGTTTTAGAATATTAGTAATAACAATAAAAGATAAAGATATATTAAGAACAGTATACAATGAAACATCTTTCAAATTGACATATCCCTTTTTTGTTTTCATAAAACTAACAATTACTCTTTCACTTACGTTCATATTCATATAAAAGTGAAGTTCTTTTAATGGATATTTCTATTTCGTTTTTTTTATGAAAAAAAAGAAGCGAACAATTTACAAATATCATATATTATATGAGAATGTTGATTAAGTCCTTCACATGTCTTTTCACACATTAACCTCCTTTGTTTTTTCTCTCTTCTCTTTAATTTTTCCTAAGTGACATACCAGATTTTTATAATCTTACATGTACTATAGTAATAATAACAATGATAATAATAATGTTAACTCAGACTAAACGTAATATGAAATCTAAATGTAGGATACAATCAAAGTCTTTGTATAAACTGTTGTTGTCGTCGTTATTGTTAATAAGTTTTTTTTCCTCCCCTATTTTTATCTAAGTATTCGTGTTTAAACATGTTTTATTCTCCTTATTTTGTTGGATTCTTCTTTTTTCTTCGAAAAAAATTACTTTGCGGATATTGGACACAATAACAATTTTGTTAGTGTCGATTTTTTGCGTTTGTTTTGTTTTTATGATTCATTGATGATTTGACTAAGCATTTTTTTTGTGAGCGGTTGCATTTATTTTTTCTTCATGTAACTAACACATTGGATATCACATGAAAAATAATATTTTTGTCGTTGTTGTTGTTGTCGTTGAGTTTTTACATGTTAACGTGATAAATGAGTTTTGTCAGTATGAACATAATGAATAAGCCTATGTATATGTATATGTTAAATTTAATTTACAACCAAAAGATTTATAATAGTTATCTAGATAATTAAAAAAATAAATATTAATAAAGTTTATATTATCACGGATTGACTTTATTGAGATAAACGTTGGAAACTATAGGGTATAAAATCGACTAAATAACTTTGGAAAATGTTTCCAAGTTCATATGAGTAGTTGTTACTTGTTCATTACTCTGTAAGATAGATAATACCAATGACAATGAATGAAAATACAAATGATTAAATACTAAACCAACGATACAAAGATTTAGTTGCCATCAAAAATGATGTATGTTTGATATTTATATGAATCATGAGTATGAACTGATGAAAAGTTTTCAACTACGTTGAAATAGTTATTGAATATCTATTAGTTTTTAATAATTATTAAAATAAACTTACATTTATTTATAAGTTGTCTTTAAATTCCTCTTAAGTTTTTACTTTTTCATAATGACATAAGAATATTCAATGAATTACATCGTAAACTACTTAATATTTGATAAAGATTTACAACTTCCACTGGTTGATATTCATAACTTGAATTGATAATCTCTAATGTTCATTGGATAACATTGGTATTTTAGGCTAATGATATTGAGTTTTAGTGTAAACATTAACATAGGGAATGCTGCCCTTGCATGGAAAACCATGCCTTTATATCTGCATCACATCTTCTTTGTTTAACAGTGATATTTCTCAAGTGCGTGTCAGTTTCCATCACATCCAGAACTTAACCATCAGGTGTGAATTGGTTCGTACTTCCCATCTTGAAATTTAGGTTGTTTCTCTTTCCTTTGTGTTTGTTTGGGTCTACTAGTGAAGAGACTGATGCATCACTAGCTATTTTTAATTCGAAATTGGTCACTATGTGTGGAATGGAAGTTGTAGGTTGTCTGTGGAGTTCGAATCGTCTATCTGAATCCAAGCTGTTTATTGTGATCCATACTTTTACTAATATATGGGTGCCTTCACAATCGAGTGAACGACTGTGAGGAAGAGTAAGTGAGAGTGTGGGTAGGCTTTCCTGACACTAGTCTTGATTTTGAATGTATTAGTGAGGAGTGTTCTAAAAGTGCTGGTGAGCGACCTATGTTCCTTCACGAGGAGTAACAGGCGTAAGTAAGTTTTAAACGTGACTTCGCAGTGTAGTCTGTTGTAATAGTTTTGTGTGATGGTGACAATATTCTGATGTATTTGGTAGTATTTGCATAGATTGCATGATGTTCTCGTATCCACGTTATCAATTGCTTTCTCATAATTTTCGAAGCTAATCTGTAATTAATATAATTTGTATTTGATAGATTAAAATAATTAATGTGAATGACGTTAAAAATGTGATGTAAGTTCAAATAACAATATACATTGGAGAGTATTAGAAATATGCATACTTTGTAGCGCATTTTTATTCAAAAGTAGTCTATTCATGATTTTTACTGACTACAAAATTATGATACTAAGGTTGAGCGGGAAAAGTTATATGATTACTCAGTGATATAAAGGTTTGATTTGTGGAGGTGTGCTCAATTGGGGAATTTCCTAACTAGGCCGAAACAGAGATCTAATGCTCTGTAATTTTCAATAGCTCATCAGATTAAATTCATCTATGACGTAAATTATTTTCACAATTCAATAGCTTTAGAAAATCCAGATCTTTATTAAACTTGTTGAAATACGTAAAAACCTCTTTTTCTACATACAGTGCGAAGGATTATCCGAAAACATACAATGCTGGATCAGTGAAATTAAGCGGGAGCCAACTCAACACTTGATTCTTGTAATGAGTTTCATTCACAGTCTAGGGAGTCGATAGTCAATCGTTGAAAGGTGGGTCAAAGCCCAAATAGTTTGATGATTTCAATTTAACTGTGATATCGGGTGATGAAAGAACATCTGTCTTCTCGGTAGTCAATCAGTTTTCAAATTTGTTTATGATTAAATTAAGGGTTATAAATGCCATAAATAAGCGACTAATAAAATTCAGAAGGGGTTTTGTGGATATTACAGTAATTTTAATCTACCATTGTGTTGAGTGAGTTAGTCTCACGACGGACTAGATTGAACTCCACTGATTACTGCTTCTCACTAGAACTCCAGGAAATACCTCTTGAAGCCAGTCATTAGTGAGTATATGTTGATTAATATGAGAAGGGTTTTTGTGTATATTATAATAATTTTAATAGTTGAGGACATGAATCATGAGTTACTTGAAGAATAACATTCAAGAATAGATGTTATAAACAAGCTTTCTGTAAAAGGAAAATGTAAATTCTAGATGACTAAAATAATTCTATATATATGTGAAAGATAAATTAATGATACATATTCATTTTTACTTCATAATGGATAGTTGGATTATCATTTATTATGTATTCAAACGATTAGTGCATTATCAATCCTTCCATAACATAACGTTGTACAACCGTCAGTATAACAACTCAGATAATTAAGTAAATAAACTTAATTTGGATTATTAGTGATTGATTGCTTTATGTTCACTTATGACCTAAAGTTCTTGTCTACAGTTTATGTGGTATGTAATCTCAAATCACTTAATTTGTAATACAAAGCCTATTTATAGTGAATCGATTCAATATCGAGGGGTAACTTTGTATTGAACATAGGAGAAATTATTCTTTTTGCGTCTTGATGTAAATAGCAATAATTACAAAGAAAATAACTTTCTATAATGTATAATTTGTGATTTTAAATTAGTGAAAAAATTACAAAGTGGTTTTCCTGTGATTCAGTATCATCCATGAATAAATCTTATTTCATAGTATCATGAATTGTATCGATTACTAAATGATCTATCTTTAGATTATTAGCTCTAATAGTTGAATTCTACTTTACTGACATCTCAATGGACTACACTGATATTTACTGGAAAATAAATTTCAGTTCAAGTATTCAAAATCAAACATTTTTCTTTTCGAATTGCGTTCTTCAAGGTTTAATATTTTGCGCTAATGTTGATTCTACTGAGATTAGAGGGTGGTCGGAGGTAGTCGACAGGAAACTCTAGACCCGGGTTTCGTGCTACTTGGCACTCGTCACTAAGGTATACCTGTAATCTTGAGGGAACTGGTGCTGCCTGACGGATTCGATCACGTGTCACCCAGCTTTACAGTCAGAGACGTCATCACTGAGCTATCCGGGCCGCGACTGACCTCCTGTAGAACTGAGATGTAATCACAACTGATTGATCACTGGGTGGTGATCAATGTCATGTGTGCCAAGTAGCACGAAACCCGGGTCCAGGGTTTCCTGTCGACTACCTCCAACCACCATCTAATCTCAATATACAGAGCCCGTAATGTCAAGCCATCTAGACTGATGGCCACATTGCAACATGGTTGATAGCATTCGATCCGCACTAAATAAGGACTTGACACACATGAGATTGATCACCACCCAGTGATCAATCAATCGTGATTGATTCTACTATTATTTCGAATCATTTTGTCTTTTATCATGTTAATTTCATCTTATTCTACTATCTTCATGTTAGTTATAGTTGACTGATTGATAAAAAAGAAGAGAGAGAAAAACTGAATTATGCAATGATTAATTGGACATCTTTAAAGTGAGATTGTTCGTTTCTTGTATTTTCTAAATATGTCTATATTAATATGTAGTTAAGTTGTCTAAACCACTCCTTAAATGAATGAAACTAGCTCCTATTTATTTTAGGCATTTAATGTTTAAATTGACAATATGAGTATATTCTTTTGCTATATCTTGTCTTTATTTCGTTAAGATACAAACTAATGAATGTATATTATACTATTCTTTTTCTTAATCTAATATAGATTTAAGTTATAAAGTTTGTTAGTAAATACTCATAGAATCCTATCAAACATTTTAACAAATGTTATAATGCTTTATCTACTTTATGAACCTATTATTATTGATAAAATCACCGGTAAACAATCATGATAATATATATATGACAATTCTTTGTTTAGCCTATATAATGATGATAGCCTACTTAAGTGAATAATTTATAAATCAATAATTTTAGAGTATCTAAAAATCCTTTGATATATTCTATCACTATGTCAATTTATCTTTGTTACTCATTTGTAACTAGTAAGTTTAACATTATATTTGTAGTTCAATATAAATTAATGCCCTTAATAGTCATAAAATGTATAAATAACAGTTAAAATATCTATACATATTCTTATATAGAACCATTGACTTTATGTTAGTATATATATATAAAACATTGTAAGTTTAGAAACAAAAATAAAACTGAAAATAAGGTGAAACAAATAGTGTTGTGCAGGTTAAATAAACACATTATCATTATTGTTATTATTGTATGAATATACATTCATACACTAATATATTCAATTATATTGTATTAACTACCGAAGGTTGTTTATTATTATACAATGAAAAGTATGCCGCTTTTCTTTTTTTAGTGAAACAATGATTCCTAGAATTAATGTGATTCTATTATTTTAAATCAATTAAATGACCATATTCTATTTAAATAAAAACCAATTTTCGTCAGTGATAAAACTAATCTCTTTAGTATATTTTAACAAATAAATAGAAGTTCAACGAAGTGAACAATTATGTTGAAATGAGATTATAAATTAGGTTTAGTAATTTTTAGCAAAAATTGTTATTAATTTAATGGCAAAGCTGTTTACAAACATGAGTTAATTATGACTGACAGTGTGAAGTGTAGAGTTTAACAGATTAACTCTATTTTTACCTATGTCAGTGAATATCCAGTTGAAGAGTCAGAGATAGGATGAAACTTATTTTATGAATTCTACTACTAATTGTAATCCAAAAACACAATACATTTACTTATAAGTCAGTATCGATTTATCAGCTGATTGTTCATACAACCAACAGAAGTTGATGAATTGGTTTACATTTAATAGTGAATTTGTACCTCTGGAATAAGTTCAGGTTTCGGTTAAAGACCCTTACGATGAACTGACGATTTACTTTAAATCATGTTATGCTACTGTTGACCTATATCAACCACTCTCGTTTGTTTGTATTGCAGTACACTTTACGCTTTCAAATAACAAGTGTGTAGAATTCCACTTAATATTCATTTTATTTTGTATTTCACGTTGTGATTGTGCATCTATTAGCTGTGTCTGTTAGTCGAATGGATTTAATCTAATTATACATCAAGAGTTAAGTTAATGGCTCATCAACCGAAATATTTATATGACATTGAATCAACCATAAAAGAAAAAATACAGTTTTAGACCGACACTCTGCTATACACAACTAAAATTTCTCTTCAATATGTATATGTATTCTCCACCATCTCAATATGTATTTTCTTCAATTATAAAATTTCCAATATCTTATTAAAATATATTCCATACACATGGTTCCCTTTATTATCCTAAAGAGAGCAAGAACAGAGATTGGTGCAGAATAATATGAATTCATTTTATTTCGTTGAAATAATGACGCAATAAATAAGGAAATAAATAGAAATAAATGAATAGAAAGGGGGGTTATTGTTACCAGGGTAAAGAAAGATTTATTACTGTCTCTTTTTGTATACATAGGTCTGGTTTTAGACGTTTGATTGCTAATGCTTCAGCAAATTTCAGAAGGTTGGAGCTTGATTGTTTAATAATCACCTTGAAGGATTTCAGTGTATCGACTTCATGTCCTGTGTCAAGGAGATGTCTTGCGATGACACTGTTGAATGCTTTCAATCCATTTAATGTTAAAATTTTCGGAATATGTTCCTTGAATTGGACGTATTCAACAAAAACTGATTAATAAAAGTTAATGTCAATAAGTGACCAATAGCATAAAGAAAAAGAAAAAAATTAATATATTCAGATAAAAGAAATTCTACAAAATGTAAGTTGGTTGTTTAAGTAAAGTCTATGCTTCAGAAGTAAAGTATTATTACTGATGTCTTTTATTATTTTTTTCTTTATCATTAACCAATTTCACTGAGCCGAATAAAGTACAATAATAATATTCAATGTTCTAAACATTTTTTCAAAATTTTCCAACTCATGGTTAATATATTTCCGCTCTATTGAAGCATATCTAAATATATTCTAATAAAATGAATCATTCCTTAATGGGTGAGGTTGTTAGTGAATTAACTAGATATATATGTATATATATTTGACTTCAAATAGAATTTATTCATTGAAAGAATGGTGGAAATTAAGCAAAAGGAAATAATATGTGATTTGAGTATATTTATCTGGTTGTTTTTCGATCATTTTATTGACAAGAGCTAATAGAAATTTGATAAATAACAAAACAAATTTATGTTAGAAACTTGTAATTATTATGACTTTCTGATTGAGATCATGCACTGATTAATGTTAGACCACCATCAAAAACCTAGAAGTACTGGATAGTCCTTTCGTCCTATTGTGGAGCTCCTCAGAACTGCGCATCTACGATCCCGTCTTGCGAGATTCAAACCCAGGACCTATCGGTCTTGCGGAGAGCGCTTAACCTCTAGATCACTGAGCTGGCCGGCATCAAATGGTGTTAATGTCTAACCTCAACCAATCCAAAAAGTTGCGCGACCATCTTCCATTGTACTGAGACAGATGCCTGTCTCTACCCGACACAAGACCCGCGAGCGGGATCGTGGATGCGCACTGCTGAGGAGTCTCACAATAGAACGAATCGGCCACTCAGTGCTTTCAGGTTTTCAATAGTGGTCTAACATTAATCTGTTCATGATCTCAATCAAAAACTTAACAATCTCCATAACCCCTAAACTGATTTCCTTAACTGTTTTATAGTCCAGTGATTCATTTGGATATTAATTACACTAATCAACTGCTCTGTAAACTGTCTTACGATAATGAAGTGGTTAGTGCAATCGGATTGTTAGAGATCACTCAGTGATGGCAAAACGTCAGGATGAATAAAATTCTAATACGTATCCTCAATAATAAAAATGCATGAACATTTGAAGTTTTTTCAATTTCACTAGTATATTGAAATAAAGTTACTGATGTGAACATTTCCAAGGTAATATGAATAGAAAGGTGATTATTGATGAAGTGTAAAAATGAATGTGGTTATATTGATTCCAGATTCTTTAAAATTTACTTGTAAACTAATTCATACGGGCAATAAATTTAGGATGAGCCATTTTTACTTTGATGTGAAGTTACGAATGCTATAACTTTGAGATTTCATTTAATGGGTTGCATTGATGGGGGGAGTTTATTCTGAATGCTTGGTATTTATGACAGAGGAACAAGTCAAGCTACCCAAACAAGGGATCTTTTGTCCTATGAAATATGAGCTAACCAATAAGCCCATTGTTAACTGTATTGAAGGTTTAACTGTGTCTTTTGAATAGAGAACAGTTTGAGTAATGTAAAAACTTTATATCTATCAGGGTATTTTACAAGGTCCGACGACGTTATTAGGTGTCAGATTAACTATATGTAAAGATTATGAATACGTTTTGATTCAGTTAACGTTTCCGAAAAAAAATCATACAGAAACTATTATGTTCTTGATTTTTTTGATAAGAAACAGTAGATGAATTTCAAATTACATAGATTGAGCATATTTCTACTTAACAAGTTTAATTATGATACTTTAAAGAAATCCTTATAAATAAATCAAATGTAATTGATAAGTACCTTGTTTACCACTCTTCCACATCGGTTTTAATTTTAATTCTATTTCGTTAAATCAATCATACATATTTAATTTCCTAGGTAGCTAATTGTCATTATTGTTATTTGCTTCATCTGAGAAGTCATTATTTACGTTGGATTCCATGATTTAAACTAAGTACTACTATTGCTTTTACAGCTTATCCTACTACCAATACTACTACTACTTATATTATTTCCATTACGGATATTACTGAGAGTATTAATATTAATAATGATAATAGTAACACATATGCCTATATAGGTGTTAAAAATTCACCATAAATCACCACTAATAGTAATTGATAATGTAAATTGCTTAATACTTTTCAGCTTACATAACTGTACAGATTGCTTCAGAATTCTGATATGTATTGGCAGTGTTATTATTCTTCCATGGCTCTGGCTATTATTTGTGAAAGATGAAACTATAAATACTAAAAAAGAAAAAAATGATAGATGGTAGAGAATTTTTGTAGCTCAGGTGGAGTTGTGTTCTCTGAGCTGAATGCTTTGGTTGTGGAGCTTTCATCGTTCTTCTGAACCGAACCATCCAGCTGAGAGAACAAAACTCCACCGAAAAAATCAATGTCTGATATCTATCTGGTAAGTGAATGTTGAATAGAACAAATAAACTCAAATAATATCAACTCATGCAAATATTAATTGAATTCAGGTTAAAATTAATCTCTTTTCTGTAAGTACTTCGCGATAAACTAATAAAATATAACATACTTGGTGTAGTACAGAGTTGAAATGAGTGCGATTGTAGGCAAAAACAAATGTATTTTGTTTGGCAAAGTTTTTTTCATCAGTTCATTTACAAGAATGTTAGATATCATATCATAAATCTATTTCATATCTCAATAGGTAAAAGGTGATATGTATGCAAGTGAATAATTTAAATTGTGGAAGTTGATTCAAACTGTTCACACTTATTATTATTATTTAAGCACATAAACATTGGCACAAATAGGCACCAAGTATACATCGCCACACTTCTTTCGATTTTTGTGAGGGTTGGAATACTGTCCGGGTGCCAAAATAGAAGCGGGTGGTTTTATTTAGAGGACCACTCCGAGCCTTTGACTTAGAGGTTTAATCCACGAGGCAATGGAACAACGTCCAATTGTAGCCGGCGGACAACAATAGGTTCGCACACCTTTTGTTTCCTCGAGATTCTGGAGCCGATGTGCACCAATGGCTTGGAACCAGGGTTTTCTAACTCCCTTAGGTGAAACCTTCATATCTACCAATCCGGTTAAAGCGCCGTGTATTCGCTTTTTGTTCTCTTGATTTCGTAAACAACACCCCCGCCACGGAAACCGAGTGAGTTGGACTTCCCTGGCAGTGGCTGTATACTCGTGGCCATGTGAGAGCATATCGAAAAAGAGAGTGGACTCTCCCCACATTCGACTATGCCAGGGCATTCAGGAGCCTGTCCATATTAAAATTAAAATAATTAGAAATTTAACTAAATTTTATTGCAAACATTAGGAATCGGATTGTATCATAAACTGGGCACCTTTTATTAATTTATAAACAGATTTTATCACGTCCAAACAGCACATATCTAACTTATATAGATGCACTATTACTATCATTGAACATATTGAGATGATATGTTATTTAGATCCTAGACATGTTTTTTCTTTATACCTGTAGGCGATGTGTATGTCTTCTCAGATGAATGAATATCAAAATCTTTGTAAATGGAAAGTAGATGTATCATCATAACAGTTATTAATCATCAATAAAATAACTAATCGGTAAAAACCGCAGTGATTATTTCATGACAGATAAATAAACATATTTTCTGTAGCTTACTACAAACTTTGTTTCAGAAAAAGGATTTTATTTGGTCGGATATCAAAAGGTGTAAATTCATCAATATTTATGTATGGATTAATACTTCTGTTACAGTCTACTTATTTATTTTTTATGCTTGGATAACTGATCAGTCAAAAATTAGCATAGATATTTTTAGTATGCTTAAGTTACTCTGATGGATTACTAATACGAATAAACGTACCTAGTAAAGGGAAAATTCATTTTTGTTGTTAGCTGGGTTACTTATTATTATTAATATCAATGGCTTTGTTCAATATTATATTTTTGGTACAATATAGAATTTTCAGCACAAAGTATTTCAAGAAGCTTCCTTTTCTTAGTTCTTGATCGAACCCGACGATAAATATTAAGTGATCGCCATTTAGATATTAGCAGTTCATCGACATTTGAACAATGTTCATCCTTTTCAATGGATATTACCAGCCATCACGATGTATCTGGTTGTACTTTTTTGTAACTAGTGCAGCAAAAGGTCGTCAGCTCTTCGTACACTCTCTTGTGGAAATATCTAGATGGCAGAAACAACTAGCCCAGATATTCGAGCAGGTCGCCAGAGTTCCTACTTAGTCGTGTTAAAACGTCCAACAATACACACTATTTTTCTGGATGACTACGATTCAGTATTATGAGCACTTTGTTTGCTTATATTTGATAACATGATTAAAAGTTAAACAAGTGTTACTTCTTCACAAAATAAAAAATAATGGACCAGATAATTTTCAGTTGATATGGTAGTGCTCTGCTAATTACGACCAATCATCAGAACATCTGAGTTCTATTTTGAAGGAAGTTACGGAAGAGCACACAATTGTTTCACGATGAGTTGGATAAGATAGTTAAGGATGAAAGTGTGGACCGCTCAATTTGAACTAAACGGTGTAAAGCTAACACATTTATTTTTTTAACCTGAGAGTCCCGAGTTCGAAACCTCGCGGGACTAATAATGCATAGAATTGAAAAGTTCCAAGCTATGACGAAACATGTGTCAAATGTAGCTTTTTTATTGTTCATAAGTTAATATGTATTAAATTCATTTTTTAATCATTGAGTTTGTAAACATTTTTCAAGTCAATAAAGTTACAGCAGGAAACATGATACTTTAAAATATGACACAGCCAAAGAAAACTAATAGCCCATCATTCTTAAGATTTGCAGGTTTCAGAACAGTTTGTGAACATGAATCAAGATCTGTTAGGTTAATAAAATAGATTGGTGATTTTTGTGAAAACGTTTAATACAACGCATGATAAACTTGTGTCTGAACATTATCCAAAATAAGATAAAACATGTTATATACTCATTTCTGAATGATATGTAACTGACATTGTTTCATTTTTATGTTTTACATGAAAATGATTATACTATATACCTATGGTAAGGATGTATTCTCAGAACGTCAATTTTTTTAAAAAACAAGCATCTTGATGCTTCTGTTTACGAATAAGATTTGAATGTTCATACATATTATGATCTTGTATACAATAATCTGTATGAGTATACATAATTTTATTATTTAACATAAATAAAAATGCTTTAGTATTTACCTCAGTTAATTGTTAAAAGTTACAAAGTCATCTATAGTAATGAACTACAAAAAAAAGAATACTAATATCTATGTAAATTTATTTTAAAGCAACTAACTATACTTAATTAACTCCGCCTGTAGCGCTTCTAGAGTTAATGCCGGTCCCAAGCCCGGATAAAGGAGGAGGGTTGGGCATGGGGTTATCGACCCCATCCAGTAAAAAACTAACTCGCTAAAAAAACGCTAAAGTAAAACTATACTTAACTATTGCTTAGTATCTTTCAATTCATACTATCTTAATCATTCTAAAGAAATCTTTATTAACCTTTTTAAAACAAATGAAATTAACTGTTAGTTAGAAACTGATGTTTATTTAAATATTCAACTACACATTTTCAGGTATACTGATATGAAAACAATAAATGTTAAACGTCTATATTATTCATCTACGATAGAGAACAATAAAAATAATCATATTAATGAAGTATACTTGTTAACTCTAATCAAAATATACATCAGTAAGCTATCTTTAGGATGATATCAGTAGTTTAACAGGTAGAACAAAAAAAAAACCTACTGTATATGTACATATATGTATATAGCTAATCAAATATGAATTCCTGTTTTATTGAATGTCATACAAATGAATATTATGGACAACAAATCAAAGTATATGACAATATGTACGACATAAAAATGTCACATTCATTGTTATTTTAAAAATAAATACAAAATATTTATATACGTTTTTTGTCTTCCTATAAAATTACTACCAGAATAAAAGAACATAAGATTTTAAATATTTTCATGTTGAGGTGTACACCTAGAATAAAATATGTACATATATACATCTGTCAAAAGAAAAACAATCCATTTTCCTTACTCCACCATTACTCCATAGATTTGTATTTGTTTTTTGTGCTTAATAGTAGTTAAGGTGTATTGTTTATCCACATTGATCTATAACTATAGAGAAAGATATAAATTAGATGAGGAGTCATCAATTTCTAATTTTTCATTCACACTACTATGGTGATGATGATGATGATCAACAGTATCCACTTTTAAATAAGTCACAATATTTGACAAATAGAATATTATTTATGACAAGTAGGAAATTTTAACTTTATACCTCGTTGTTATTATGTTTTTTTTTACAAAAAATAAAGCTAAATAGTTCCATTGTAATTAAAGTTTTGAATCATAGAAAATTTTTATATTTTACACTAATTAATTGTTAAATCATTGTTATATATAAACTAGACGATTTTGAACATAGTCAATATATGAAGACATTAATGATCAAAATATTAACGATATTTTATTGAGTAGAGATAATTCAGTAATATCATTGATTCCCTCTTCAAATGTAATACTTCAATGTGAAAGATTAAAAACTTGATAATTATCTTTGATGAAGTGGTTAATTGAAGTTTGAAAGAATATTGTTTTTAACCAATTGTTTTTTTACATATATAACATTTGGTGTATTTATATGTGACTGATGATTTACCAATGAATTTAAATGTTAAAAGCGATCAAGACTATTTATCTGCGATTAGATTAAATTCACAGGCATAAACCATTTAATAATTCATACTTTGTGCTTCTAGGTATTCCATGGTGGTCTAGCTTCAGCTCACTCATGATCTTAACTATTAAAATTATTATAATATACACAAAAATCCCTTCTCACATTAATCAACATATGCTCACTATTGAATGGTTTCAAGAGGTATTTCCTGGAGTTCTAGTGAGAAGCTGTGATCAGTGGAGTTCAACCAGGTCCGTCGTGAGATAGTAACTCACTCAACGCAATGGTAGATTTGTCGCTCAATTTCGTAAATTAGTTGAAGTCAAACATTCACACCGTTGGATGCCGGCTAGCTGAATGGTCTGGTAGTTAAGCGTACGCGCGCGAGATTGATAGGTTCTGGGTTTAAATCTCACGAGGTGGGATCGCAGATGCGCATTGCTAAGGAGTCCCATAATAGGACGAAACGGCCGTCTAGTACTTCCAGGTTTTCCATGATGGTCTAGCTTCAATTGACTCATGATCTCAACTATTAAAATATAATTTTAATTATCACTATTGAATGTCTAATTAGGTTTTTTTGTTTTTTGTCACCTAAAAGTTTAAGTGCCTTTTTAAATGGTTGATTATCATGAAGAAACATCAAATGTTATAATTCAGATGAAACGATTTACGTTTAGGGTTGACGCAAGGTTACTTACATTATATATCACAGAAAATTTTGATATTGAGATAGTTACATGCATTCTGTAGAAATGACTTATTATTTAATGTCATGTATTAATTACAAGAAAATTTTGAAAAAAAATTTCTAATTGCCTTCATCTAGACGTGTATGAGTAGATAATATCTCCATTAGACGATATCAGTAATGAAACTAAATTTAAAATGTCTAAAATGAGGTATGTTTCAACATTTTCAAAGGATATTTGTAATAAATTGAATTTGGCAAGATAGTTCATTACTAAATGAAGGAACAATGTAGAAAATGATGTACTGCCTAATTAGTCAGTGATCATTACGCTTTTTTCTAATGACTTGATCATTTGTCTTTTGTAGCCTTAGATACAAGATGAGATATGATTAGTCTTCATCTTGTATCCTTGTCTATTAAAAGTTGATGTAAACTTATTATTGAATAAATCATAATTTATACTTAAGTTGAATGTTCTATGTAAAATTCATGCACATGTATAATATTCAATGTTTATATTCAGTTGGGTAGATAAATTTTCAGCGTTAGAGTTGTGTAAGGGAAGATAATGAATCTTATGTTGGTAGTTTGTTTTATTGTTGATCTTACAAAAATGGATGGAGTAATTTTCATAGGTATGTGTTTCTTAATTTTACATATTTATTTTTTTGAATAAAAAGACAATTATCGTTTATTAATCAGAACCTTTCATATCTCGAAAAGTAGTAACTATACAAAAATCATAAGTTTTCACTTAATCTCCAGGCATTCAATCTATACGTCATTCAACAAAGATGATTCTGAATATGTTCAAACAAGTTCAAAATACAACAATTTGGAATTATTGAAATTTCAATTGCTAAAATGATTTCAAATATAATTCTTACATACTGGGCACCTAACTACTGTCAAACTATTTGTTCAAATATTAACGAACATTCAAATTCATTTGATGTTGTTTGCTTGTAATTTCCCATTGTTGTTTAGGACTGAAATTGATCAGTCTCTTGTTGGCATATGTACATACTGTGAAGATTGCCTCGATATTGCCTAAAGTCCCAAGCTTTATAAGCAAAGATGGATAGTGGCTAGCAGTGGAATCTAGGATGCGCATTTCGTCTTGTTTGGGATTCGTCAGGTGGATGCACCTGAATTGCAGAGTTGACGTTCACTCCAGGATTTGAACTCAATGTCATCCACTTCAAACGCCATCGCGTTATGTATTTAGCTACCGAGTCCTGGAGTGAATATCAACTCTGGGATGCAAGTACATCTGGCTGACGAGTTCGAAATAGAGCGAAACGAGCGTCCTAGCCAGTATCCATTTTTGCTCGATGATCATTCGTTTAAACAAAGATGACTGTTTTAATGAAGATGATAGATGAACACTTCAATGTTTTAATAAATTGTCATACTTCATTATTCTGAAAAATACTCACAAATTTATAGACAGTTCTATAATAAATTCCTAAAAGTAATAATAATTTCGTCATAACTATAGATGGTCAGGAATAAAGACAAATGGAAAATATTCACCAAGTAAATTTTCTAGAAATTGACATACTTTCTGGATATTTTTGTTTATTTATAAAGAAATCATATGATCAATCTTATTAAAATTTCATTATCGTAGATCAAAACACCAGTAAGAATAAACTCCTAGAACAATTCAACAGTGTTCACCCAGCGATCAGTTTCACTGATGAAAGCGAGTATGACAAAATGCTGAACTTCCTTGACATCACACTAAGCAGACGAAGTGATGGCATATTAAGTAGAAGCGTGTATAGAAAAAACCCCTTTGCCTGCCAATATACTCACTTCTGCAGCTTCACACCTATCTGCCACAAGAGAAATTTGATTAGATGTCTCACTAGCAGAGCTAAAAAGATCTGCATAGTAGACACTCTAAGTCAGGAGCTTGAATTCATCAACAACTCACTGACCGAGATCGACTAACCCAGAGCTTTCATCAAAAAGTACATGTATGACATAATAAAGTCGGAGATTTCGACTGTTCGTAAGAAACCTTTATACATGAGACTACAATTCAACGGGGATGTGGCTAATGATACTCTGAAATATAGGTTAACGAAAGTAATCACCAGGACATTCTACGCAGCCAATCTTGCGTTGACTTCCTCTTGTCCACCAGCGATGTCTACGAAAACGAAGGATAAGTTACCTGAGTTGGCCTCCTCAATGTGCATTTACAAATTCAGATGCTTCTGTGGAGATAGCTATATCGGGCGTACTACCAGGCAACTTAGCCAAAGAATGAGTGAACATCTACCAGCTTGGTTTATAAAGGGTCAGATAAAAACAATTCGCAGTTCTATCTTGGCACATCTCATTGATAGCGGTCATGTTGTAGATAAATCGAAATCATTTCGAGTGATCTATCGTATACCTCCATCATTTCCCAACGGAGTTCGTTCCCGCCTCCTACATATAGCTGAAGCCATTGGAATTCTTACATATAACCCAAATTTATGTGTACAGAAGAAATTATTTATTTTTAGTAATTAATTTGAGGAATGAACTTTTAAGCCTAAAAAAAAGAAACCAAAAGTTTGAAAAGAAATAAGTGCAAATCAGAGTTAACTTTAAATAAAGATAAATAGAAATGTAAATATAATCCACAACCCCTATACTGATAATTTATAAAATGCATGAAAAGTACATACTGTTTAATTGAAGCTTTATTTATTAATCGTTTAACATATTCGATTCTCTTTTTTTTTCAAATGTTTTCTAATTATACGTTTTTCTCAAGGGTTTCATACACAGATATGGATACATATAATGAAACCTTATTGTTTTATAAATGACATAAGTTTAGTCTATAATTTTCTTTCATTTTTCTAATGAATAATAAATATTTATATTAATTTATTTAAGAAAATTATAAAAATTAATTCTATATTAAATGAACTAACTTGTGTAAGCTTATGAATAATTGAAAATGAAAGATAAAGAAGAATGAACACAGTTTGATGTTGTCCTAGATGATGATAATGAAATTATGATATTATTGAACCATTAAGTGTTTATTTCCGATTTCAGTGGTTGAGATTATGAGTAAAGCTAGACCATCATGGAAAACCTGGAAGTACTGGACTCCTCAGAAGTGCGCATCCGCAATTCCGTCTCATGAGATTTAAACCAAGGATCTATCAATCTCGCGCGCCAGCGCTTAGTCTCTAGATCACTGAGCTGGCCGGCATTCAACGGTGTTAATGTCTAATGTCAACTAATTCACGAAATTGAGTGACACATCTACAATTGTCTTGAGTGAGTTACAATCTCACGACGGACCCGGTTGAACTCCACTGATCAATGCTTCTCATTAGAACTCCATTTTATTTCTAAATTGAGTTTATTTGTATGATAGCAAAATAATTAACTGATATTAACAAATGATATGTTTTACATACCCTCAATATAAATGAACTTCAGTTTTTGTTATGTTTCATTAAAATTTCAAGAATTCATCGCTAAGTTCATCAATGATTAATGAAATGTTATTATTCAGTTGACTTGGTTATTTAGAACATAGGCATACTTATCGGCGTCCGACAATGGTGGTCTTTCTTGACTTAAAAGCAGCATTTGACTCGGTAGACCGCGAGATTCTGTGGCAGTGTCTGTCATTGAAAGGCGTACCCCAGAAGTACATAAACCTTGTAAAGGCTCTTTACTCGAACACTACTAGTCGAGTCAGAGCTTATGGCGTACTGTCATCTACTCTTGCAACCTCAAGTGGTGTACGTCAAGGCTGTCCACTTTCTCCATTTTTGTTTAACTTCATCATAGATCTACTGATGGAAATAACTTTCTCGTCGACTGAATTCTCGGGTATTGATCTCCTTCCAGGAGGTCCACTTATCGACTTAGAATACGCAGATGACATAGTCCTGTTTGGTGAGGACGCTGATAGAATGCAGAGTCTTTTGGTAGCACTGAGCAACAATGCCAGGATGTTTGGAATGCGCTTCTCTCCCTGTAAACGCAAGTTGTTGCTTCAGGACTGGTCTGCGTTAATACCTGAACTAAGGATAGGGAGTGAAGTAGTCGAACGCGTTGACAACTTCACTTATCTTGGAAGTCTGATCAGCCCTAATGTGTTGGTGTCTGACGAAATCTCAGCACGGATTCGAAAAGCTCGCTTGGCTTTTGCCAACTTACGTCACCTATGGCGAAGGCGAGATATCCGTCTATCAATTAAAGGACGAGTATACTGCGCGGCAGTCCGTTCTGTTTTAATTTACGGCAGCGAAACATGGCCATTAAGAATAGAAGACAGTCGTAAGCTACTAGCGTTTGACCACAGATGCCTCAGAAATATTGCTGGCATCTGCTGGGATCACCGGGTAAGTAATAGTGAGTTTCGACGCAGAGTATTGGGGAAGGATGGTAAATCGGTCGATGACGTTGTGAATCTTCATCGACTGAGATGGTTGGGCCACGTGATACGTATGCCTGAACACTGATTACCACGACGTGCAAGGCTAACCGGCGTTCGGGATGGTTGGAAGAAAGTTAGGGGCGGCCAAACCTAGACGTGGCATCAGTGCTTGAAGTCACTACCTTGTAGTCTGAGCCATGTTGGTAGATGCAGATTACTTGGTTGGGGTCCGCGTGACTTTCGTAACCAATGGTTGGAGACTCTTGGTGACATGGCTCAGAATCGATCACAATGGCGTCGGTGTATACACTCTCTGTCTTCCCTTAAACTAAGATATTAAAATTGCTTCATATCTTTCATTCTATTAACTAATTCTTTCTTCCTGTACTGTATCCTTATGTGCAATATTTCTTTTATATATTATCACCTCTGAATTAACTACTTTTATGAATCCGGTGTCATCTTGTTGTGTTAATGAGGTATGGCAACTTGGACCGATACACATATGTGCCTGGTCCTACGTTGTAGCTGATTGACTGACTGATTATTGAGAACATTTTAATATAAATAGTTTATATAAACTTTTTAATATATAGTCAATAAAAGATTGTCATTTATTTGATTTATATATATATATATATATATATATATATATATATATATATATATATATATCATTGTTTATAAACATAATTTACAAGTGTCATTTAAGTTTATTTTGTTTCATAAACTATCCTACCGTACTTATTATTAACGAAACATATTTATTTAGAGGTATTTAATTGATGTTATTATATCTTTGAACTGTTTGATTTCAATGTGGAATTTTCTCATTCATATTCAGCGATAAATATTAAGCTAATCAATGTCAGGTAGAGACAGGTATCTACATCAGTACAATAGAAGATGGTCGCGCGATTTCGTAGATTAGTTGAGATTAGACATTAACACCGTTGGATGCCGGCCAGCTCAGTGATCTAGATGTTGTGCGCTCGCCGCGAGACCGATAGGTCCTGGGTTTGAATCTCACAAGGCGGGATCGTGGATGTGCATCGCTGAGTTCCACAATAGGACGAACCGGTCGTCCAGTGCTTCCAAGTTTTCCATTGTGGTCTAGCTTCAATTGACTCATAATCTTAACTATTGAAAGAAACAATTGAGTAATTATGAGACCGACTATTGTTATCAGTATACTCATAGCTGTTGTATACCTTACAATTAGATTAAGTACCAACGCATAACGACACATTTAAATTAAAGAATATAATGTAATTTTTTTGGTTTCATAATACATCTCATATTGTTTGACTTCAATTATTTATGTAAATTAATTTTAAACTAAATTTTGCTCCATAGCTATGCTCATTAGTCACTGAATTAAAGATAACACTTTAAAGTTTTAGCGGGAACTGATTACTTGTAGATTCTGATATTAGAAGAAAGAATTAACTGTCTTATTTTCCTTAGTTACAACACTTATTAACGATTCTCTAACTAAGATCAGTTCAGTATGTAAAAATAATGGTAAATTCACTGGAAAAATTTATGCTATAATTTTATTGCTTGCAAATTTGTGTTCCTTGTTAGGTATAAGCATTTCTTTAAATACTAGTTATAATGAATTGTGTCTAAATAATGTTGAACAATATGGAAGTCTTTTAAATTTTCACTAGATACTTGAAACTTTTGCAGTTTGCATTTTTGTCTAAATAGCGATTAAAGGTTAAAAGAATGAGTATGCAATATTGGATATGTATTTGTGTGAATACCAAAATTGCGTTGTCATTTAGGTGCTTTTGTTTCATATTCTATCCCTCTGTATAATATATATACATATATGATGTCTAAACGATTATAAAATTAATTGTTCTATACGGCCATTTTTTTCTATCGAGATGACGTATTTTTTCTGGTTAGCGTTTTTTTAGCGAGTTAGTTTTCTACTGGATAGGGTCGCTAACCCCATGCCTAACCCTCCTGCTTTACCTGGGTTTGGGACCGGGAGTAACTCGAGAAGAGCTACAGGCGGAGTTAAGATGACATTCAGTTGTCAGTAAATCCTAGCAAATTATTGACATTTTGGAAATAAACGAATCTTTTCTTGTATACTATCAGAAAATATGAATCCATTTAAGAGTGATAGAAATTGAATGAAATTTTTCACTGATTTTTTTTTTATAAAAAAAATTAATGAAAGTGTACTTCTTTAACCGTCAAACGGTGATACTGAATTATTTATTTTGTTACGTTTGTCTATTTGTTTGTTATTTACGTCTCCGTTTAAAAAAATGGATTATAATTTGTGTTTATTTTAATTGATTAGCAAATCTAAAGTATCTACACAACAGCAACATAAATGTGTTGGAGAATGTCTAGATAATTGTGTCAAATCACCATGGTATCATGAATAACAATGATAATAATACTAATTTTATTAGTAAGGCGTTATGTTTGTGATGTGACATGATTTGTGCAAAATAATTTACAATAAAGACTGCCACTTAAAATAGACATTTTTTTCATCAATTTTAATTTTGTAGTTATTTGTTATTCATAAATTGAGATAGTGAATACATATTTATGCAAAACCATCAATTAAGAGACAAAGCGATCCATTAATGGGAAACATTTAATACATCATAGTAGGTATGAGTATAATTCACTGAAGGTTTACTCATTAAACCTAATAGATCAAATATATGAGAATTTGAAGTTGAATCTTATTGAGTTTCTGTTTTGTTTCTGCTTGAATTTTGTATGAATTATTCTTTAGATCAAGGTATAATTTTTTCAATTATTTTGAATAATAGACGACACAATCTCATTAGAATCATACAGCTCAGAGAACAAGACTATTAATGTTAAGCTGTTCATATTTTGCAAAACATTCGATTTGCTCAAAATCTTCATTAAACTACATAAGTAAATGACATGAATTTCTCAAATTTGTTTAACTTTGTACCATATATGTTGAATATTTTCCTCGTATTCTCAAATCCTATCCCTTTCTATACCTGAACTAACCTTGGCTCTTTCCTCTTTCTGAATTAATTGTCTAATATAACAAATTAGCGCTAACAATTGTTTGAAAATCATTCAATAATGATATGAAATTTTCTACTACTAAGTTATAAAATACATTATACCGGAAAAATAAGCCCTGATCGAAAGTGAGTTTTACTTCAACCAACAAATACATCTAATCTATATAAAGGATTTTATAAGTTTTGGTCAAAATAATGGGCCAAATGTTAGGTTTAACACAATCAAGGAAACCTTCTAAACCTTTACATATAATTCTTTATTACAATCGTCAAGCCAGTATTAGTGACCTGAAATTTTGTCAACCATGAAAAGATTCATGCCGACACGTTATCATTATATAGTCTTTAAGATTAAACTGTTTATATTTATTTAGTGTTTAGTTAAACAAAACAAAAGGTGTAATTCATGACATATTACAAAACATGTACTATAATTACTTAAATATACAAATTCCCAACGGCTATAGGATATTGTACTCTATTAAGTTAAAAATCCAGAAGTACATATTTTTTGAAAACTTATCAAATAGTCGATGTTTTAGCGTAATAATGGGTTATTCTAAAAGAGACATGTTATGAAGATTTTGATACGTTTAATCAGGTTAATAATAGTGTACATTCTCTTAAACGAACTGACATTTAAAATAATGGAGGAGGGGTTTCCATTTTTACATATATTTACATTTCTAACTTTTTATATATTAATTTTAATGAATAAAACCATAAATTTATTCTGCATAAATTACAAAATAAACCAATATCGATATAGTTTCATTGGCGCCTTTAATAATGATCAGATACATATGTATATCATATATACATTCTTGATCTTATTGACTGTTTTCATTAGATCAACATGTAATGTAAGTTTTCAATAATTTGACATGATTCATTTGCCTTTCCCTTAAATGTTTTTTTTCATCTTGTTTACTTTATTTTATGGTGAACACTTGTCTATAAAGAGTCTGTCGAATAAACAAATAATTATTCATTTATTTGTTTATTTTCTTCTTTTTAAATGTTAAGTTCCCTCCTTTTTAAAGGTTTGAAAGATTGGTGTAAATTCGATGAGATTTTTCATTTTATTTCTTTTTTCTTCGCTTATGTTTTTCTTTCTATCATCATTATCATCATCAGTTCCATTTTCAGTAGTAACATTGTTCTGTTTCTGTTTTACATTGTGTACATAGTTTTTTTATGGTTGCACATATGTATATATATATAATTTAGCCAAAACAAACCCAACTTATGAACTTACACCCATACTCACAGACACAGATGTAAAAATATAATTGTAATGTGAAAATTTATTCGTAAAAAATAATGTTAATATAAAATGTAAAAACTAGAAAAATAAATACCTTGATAAAGTATTTCCCTACTCTTGTATTTGTTCTACAGAACCAAGTGAAAATTATGAGCTAAACAAGTGATAATCAGTTGTCAGATAAATGTACATTACTTTAAGCTGCTATACAGATCAGTAGAATAAGATAAAGTTAACGAGACGAATAACAAGCGAGAAGAAATATTAACATTTTCAATGGTACAAGAGAAAACTAAACATAGAAAATATAGTTCAAAAAATGAAGGAATAAGTAAATACAGTAGCACAGATGAAGTATTATTATACATGAGGTCTGGAGCAAGACACAGAACGTATGATTCGGCCTTACTACGACTGATTTTGAGTTATTTCATTTAAGGTCTTCAATCATTTATTTCAAAACTAACCTGAAGACCTCATTCGGCTGGTTTCCATTTATCAACACGCTTTAATCTAACAATCAGTGTTCACACTAGGAAATAGCACATCATTCTTCGACAACCCTATAGCTTTTTTAACTACTCCTATTCCATCGATGGAAGACTAGGAGTGTTGACCTATATAAGATCTGTCTAAGCCGTTTAAGTGGATGAAGCTTCATAGCCACATCAATCGACTTTTTATACTTACCTGACACTCTACGTCGAAGATCATTATTTATAATTTATGTGACTCACCGATAATGCTCTTATAATACTTATAGTCAAAAACCTATAGATTATCTATTCCGTTTGACTTTAGAAGTTAATTTACGCAACCTCGTATAGCCTCTCTGTGATTGCCATATAAATATACCGTCTGCGCAACAGATGGGAAAAATTAGTTAGGTTTCTTAATTACCATCAGAATTTAGTTCTCAGTCAAACCAGCAAAAGTTATGAAATCACTTGGTAAATACACTTAACTACCTAACCGTTTACGATCACACCAAGTGTCAATAAAGGTCAGTCCTGAAGTGAAACTTAACATTTAGATATAGAAAGATACCATCTAAATGTTTATGAAAATAACCTATGACGTTCAAAAGACTGGTTTATGTCAGGGGATTCATGAAACAGGACTGTCATATGCGTACTCTAATTTGTTGGGTGAATAAATAGGTACAGGATCAATCACTGAAAATATATGCACAAAAAGACTCCTTAAAACAAGTCAGAAGTGTATATTTATAAATTCATTGTGACAAATACTCACTTTTCAAGCAAAAACATTATTTCTCCAGATAGGTCTCCGGATTTTCAATCTTTTTTTTCATATATTCTAAATTTATTGGTTAATAAATATCATTATTTTTGCAGCTACACAATTCACGAACTAAAAGACTTTTCATTCATTAAATCAAATAAGTAAATAGTCTTCCGGACAAGTATATGGTGTAGTTCTCCTAGGGTGTTAAAGAAATTACACTTAAGTTAGATCATAAAAACTCCAGGAGTTCAACTTTTAGTATAATCATGAAAAATAATGTTAAGTCATACACTGTTTTCTTTAATTACACCCTTAACTACAGTTTATAGATGGATAGATAGATAGATCAAAATGAGTTCTCCTTTGAAAATATCATAAGAAGTGGAATCTGTACATAGTTTTCTGTTTATCATTGATTCTGCAGAATTTTGACACCAGTTTGTTTGTTCACTGATTTTCATTATGAAAGAATTTGAACCCCTGAAAATAAACATTTCAACTTTTCATTTACTCAGAATCTCATCAACATTTAATTTACATTTTTATTTTATTTCTCAAGTTTAAATGTTATTGATTTCAGTATGCTGGTGGTTCATTATGTTTATTTTTTTTATTACAAATATGTATTAAACAGTATGACAGATATGACAGTAAATTTACAATTCAGAGTAATAGTGGGCATTCATTGTTATTTTGCTAGATATTATAAATGTAGGGAAAACAGACTGAGACTGAGTTATCGAAATGTCAAATCATGATATATTTCTATTATAAATATCATATATATATATATATATATATATATAGACCAAAGCGATTACATTTGTTATTAGTGAGTACTTAATTGGTTGTCATGAAACTATGTTTTTTTTAGTCTAATATTTTGAATCATAACTGAATATTCATACATTTACAAAATGTTGGCTCTAATTATTTCTATGTTATTGTTTGTATTTTTTTTAGACGAAGATTATTTAATTCGATTTATTGTAACATTGTACATTATGAGTGGAATATTTTGTATAATTTGTTAATCATTTATGAATAATAGCTCAAAAAAATTACAGAATTTGGATCAACATGTTCATAACTGAATGCTGATGAATTGAAATTTACAGAAGATTAGAAAGTTGATATATAGGTATATACAAAAATTGCTACTGCTTACTATAATTAAAGTACATATTCTATGATTTAGTATTAAAAAGCTACTTTTAAGGGATTTTTAAATCCCTCAATATTCATATATAGAACAGGAATCCACCAGTCACTATTGTCATATGTACATTTACTTCAATAAAACGTTACTTCACAAGTTTTAAGTACATTCGGTATGTGACCAGTGAATATATCTAGGATGCTCGTTTCCTCCTATTAAGCACTAATAAGCTTTTTGTATCTAAATAAATGAAAACAAAGGGGACATAAAAAACCTATACTAATTTTTTCTTATCTTTTGGAAAAGTCAATGTTCATTTGGATTTTGTCGATCAATGGATAACGAATTTGACATTTTAAATGGATATTATAATATTGGAGTCTCAGTTTGAACATCAACTCTTGGGTGTAGATGCATCCCGTTGATGATTCCAGGAAGGGATAAAACCAGAGTCATGCATTTAACTTCCATTCAATACCCAGCTTTTCTAAAACAAAAAACAGCAGCCGTTTGTCGTACAACCATGCTTTGAACAAAAACTCTTATACATTCAATTTAGGCTTGAAGCAATTATTTTTATTCATATACCTATACATTTTAGCCAAGAAGCTTAACTTTCATGAATGCTTAAACTTGAAAGCTCATTATGAAAATTTTAGTAAAAGACTTGATAAAACAGATACTGAGTTGAAAGTCTTCCATCAATTTTTTTTAAAATAATTAACCCATAACAATGTATTGTGACTGAAACATTATGGTTTGAATATAAACGGTGAAGTTGGAAGTGTGTACTTATAATCTTGAAGGAAATGATGCGCTCTATAAGGTTTAACCGCTTGTTACACAGTTCCACAACCAATGACGTTACCACTGAACTATCAGGGTCAAGGCTGACCTCCTGTGGTACTGAGATGTATTTACGATTGATCGATTTGAGTTTGATTACTACTCACTGACCGTTGAATTGTAGTTAAGTACATCTTTACTTGCAACCATCTCACATTAAATCCTTTAAAAGAACTGATATCTTTAAACGGAATGAGCATATTACGTTGTTTAGTATTCTGCAACTCTTGAACAATTATATTCATATGGATTATAAATAAATGCATCTAACTGTGCACATATTTTCTATCGTACACTTTTTTCAAACACCTTTCAATAAAAGCCATATAGACTTAATGGTAGTCAAGTGGAGTTACTGTCCTAAAAATAATTTTTGCTAATTTTTCAGGGTTACTTTATTATTTTGATAGGTTTTTCCAATACGTTAACTCTAGGAATAGATATGATGCATAACTAAACAATATACAAAACCAACATCTAGCAGACTCCTGTCTTATATTTTATTATACACTAATAAGGCATTAATTAGATAATATTGTGTTTTAAATTGAGAATTTCTGTAACTAAATTAATTTAATTTACAAGTGGATAGTGTTTGATTGACTAATGATGCTTCTGTTTTAAAAAAATTTATCTTCAGAGCATCATGATTGTTTTGATGGAGTTTTGTTTTCTGAGCTGGATGGTTTGGTCGAGGAGCTTTCATCGTTCTTCTGAATGACATCATCAGCACAAACTTCAGGTAGAAGTGTTGTGGCACAACCAAAACAAAGAAGTAAACGATGACTAGTTTAATATCAACAAGAACCAATCAACATCGAGGTCTACAGGGCAAGCTGTGAACCAAACCATCTAGCTTAGTGAACAAAACTCGATCAAAATCACTCACCTGAGCTACAAATCTTTTCCAACATCTTATCATCATGATTATTTATTGGTCAGATTTATTCTCCATTTAATTAGGACAGTAAATTTAAATATTTCATGCAATTAGTTCCCTTTGTAAATTTAAATAAGGCCGGAACAAACATTGATGCAGAATAATATGAATTCATTATATTTCGTGGTTTCTCGTCTGCTGCTTACAACCAAATATGTGTTGGAATTTTACATAGAGATAAGAAATAGTATGGAATAAATGACATAAGTGGATGTAAAGGATCGGAATGACGAATGTTATCAATGATAACTATATATTAGGTGTTAGAATCGAGGAATCATTAAGGATGGGTTGTGTAGTAGTGGAATTCAGAGACATAAGGTAAATTGTGTGATAATTATAGAGGTAATAAAGGATTCATAGAATTAAAAAATTGTTAAGATGGGTTACGTAATAATTGAATAGAATTTGAAGAGTTCACATAATTTAAGAGAATCAAGTGAGCGGAAATGTTCGAGTGAAAGGGTAGTTTAAAAATTTTGTAACGGGAGAGGAATAAAACTAATAACAAAAAACAGGAAAAAAAATCAACAAACACACACAAAATTGGATTACCAGAGTACTAATAAATTTATTACTGTCTCTTTTTGAATACATAGATCCGGTTTAACTTTTTATCGCGATCGCTTCACCAAAACGGAGAGCAGCCGTTCTTCTTTGTCTGCTAATAATTTTAAAAGCCTGAGAGACATCAATGGTATGTCCGGTGTCAAGTAAATGCCGAGTTATTGCACTATTGAGAGCCCTAGTCCCTAGCAGCCACAATTTGTTTGGAACATGCTCAGAAACGCGAAAATATACTCTTCTCTCGGTTCTTCTAGTGTATACGATTTGGCACGTACATGTAAATTGGTAAATGCATTGGAGCTACTGAGAAAAGAGGACTTTCCGATTTTAGTTTGTTTGAGTGAGCTGTTCGCTTCCCATACCGTCGTCAGTTTTGCTGCTGGGTAGGTCGCTTTCAACGCGGAATTTATTCTATGATTAATTATTCCATAAATTTCATCTCCTTTGAAGCGTAAGTAAAAGACGAAAGTTTTTTTCCACTCTATCATACTTTACCAAAGGATTGATATTTGTATATTTATGGATGAATTTCGCCGGATATGCATTATCACGTAGGCAACTAGTGATGAGAGCAAGTTCTTCTTCCAGGCATTCTTTTAAGCAAATTTTACATGCGCGGTCAAAAAGGGTTCGTACAATACCCTTTTTGTAACTCATCGGATAGAAGCTTTGGTAAATGAGATATACTCCACTCCAAGTATTTTTGCGATGAATGTGGCTTTGACGGTACAACACATTGTTGAATTTAAATTGTATGCCTTTTGTACACAAAAACAGGAGCTGTTTAAATTCATGGATTGGTAGAGGTAGAAATTCAGGATATTCACAAATGATTTCTTCCATTTCTTCCAAGGGGATATTTGTGAAGAGCGATGAGACGTCAAATAAGACCATGAATTTATTAGAAGCATTTATATTATCAAGATTTTGTACAAATTCAAAACTATCTTTCAGACTGTAGGGTGCTAGTTTATTGTGGATTGATTGACAGGAAACCACGAAATATAATGAATTCATATTACTCTACATCAATATTTGTTCTGGCTTTAAGTAAATTTAAAAATGGTTTTTCATAATTAGCAACATTCTATACATGATCCATTGAAGAATGATATGATTTTTGTAATAATTAAATAGATTTGATCAATATTCGTTTACATTTTGCCTTGAGTTCAATATTTGTTTATGGAGAACACATTAATTAATAAAAAAAAGAGACTAGTAAATAAAAATCTATTTGTTTATTTAAGTGTAAAGATTAGAGAAGGTTTGTTATTCATGCATCTAGTAGAGTATTTCCGTTTTGTTTTCAATTAGCTACAATATATATATATATATATATATATATATATATATATAAGAAATAGTCCCACGTACAAGATAATTACCATAGCAACTATGTCGGAATATTTTTATTGATGAATGAATTTAAGCAATATTGAAATTATAGATAAACATGAAGATTTTTCGATAATCATAATTAATTTATTGATTTTTATTATTTTTTATTATGAATTATTATTCTACATTTCTGAGGTATGTGGTAAAGTATATATTAGTTATACCTATGCTATATTCCTCTTAAACAATACTCAAAAGAACTAGAATACTTTGTTTTTAACTCATCTTTTATAAATAAAATTTTCATATTATCAGAGTGATTCGAGTGTTTCACTGTTGTTGTTTTTTTACAAAGTTTGTACTTCACTCTGTTTTTCCGAGAATTAAATGTAAGAAAATCATGACTTTAAAACGAAGTAGATATGCATAAAAGCTAAGAAGAGTTCTTGTTAACAGGTCAACTGTTTTGAAACTCAAATGTTTATAATATAAAAAGCGTAATCAAGTGTGTACAAAAATTTTACGAGACGGTAAGTGAAGGCCCATTAAATGTCATTTAATAGCAAATTTATTGGTTACTTATAACTATCATATATAGATTGATGATTAATTATGTTAAATTAAGATTAGATAAAAGAATTTGTAAAGAATACTCAATAAACGATCAGTGTAAACATTTGTCTTGCAGCTAATCGATCACTATTCGAATGTCCCAGCCTTAACGTATATATGTGTGACGTTAGCTGAAGTGTATTTTATTGTCATGGAGAAATTATCTTAATTTTGAAGATGCGCCTTCAGGAGAGATATTAACTGGCAGGAAACCAAAGTCTAGGTATTCTTGTTGATGAAAGATGATAAAAATGTTACTTACTTTAATAATCTCTTGCACTTCTAATTGGTGATTATTTTAAAACTAGTGGGTAATTTTAAAACTACATAGTTATGTTGTTAGATTTTATGAGTTAGTTTTAGGATTTTCAAATGAATGAATCTAAAGCTAATCGACATATCATATTCAAATGTACAATTTAATCAAAATATTACACTCCCTTATAATGTTCTGAGATCAAAGGCAAGACTTATATTCATAAAAATATGTCTTCGTTTTAATAAAAAGCAGTCTTATATACAAAAAATTGAATACAAAAATAAACATAACTTAGAGTCGTGTAGCAGTCAGTCAGTCAGTAAAAACTTAGAACTTCGTACGTACATACACCAATTCGAGTTGCCACACCACATTAGCACACAGATGCAGTTGTCGATTCAGATCCCGTAGTGGTAGAGGTAGTAAGAGTATAAGCAGTAATCGGAAAGATTAGGGTTTGGAGATGTTATTTAAAAAGTATAATGCAGTGAAATAAATTTGGAAAGAGAAAAAAAGAGACAAGGAGGATTCATGA
This sequence comes from Schistosoma haematobium, assembly GCF_000699445.3. Taxonomy (NCBI): domain Eukaryota; kingdom Metazoa; phylum Platyhelminthes; class Trematoda; order Strigeidida; family Schistosomatidae; genus Schistosoma; species Schistosoma haematobium. The sequence goes on along the minus strand of NC_067197.1, from coordinate 19,634,593 downwards.
GATTAGAATTTGAGAGAACACAAAGAGTGGATGCACCTGCGCCATTGCAAACGATTTTGAGCCATGTCATTCAAGGTCTCTAACCATCGGTCGCTATCATCTCGCGGTCCCCAACCAGGTAGTCTACACCTACCAACATGACTCAGTCCAATTGCCAGTGACTTCATGGGTTTGTGCCATGTTTTGGTCTGGCCGCCCATAGCTTTCTTCCAACCTACTCCTATACCACTGAACATCGCACGTCGAGGCAGTCGGTCGTTGGGTATACGTAACACGTGTCCCAGTCATCTCGACTGATGAAGTTTTACTACTTCATTAATTGATTTGCCATCCTTACCTAGTGCATGTTTCTTAGCATCTGATTTACTTACTCGGTGGTCCCAGGATATGCGAGCATTGCTTCGAAGACACCTATGGTAGAATATTAGTAACCTACAACTATCCTCTACTCTTACCAGCCATATTTCACTGCAGATAAACGGCTGTAAGATATTGTAATTATGGGTCATTTAATCTCCAACAGTATTAATGACCAACTATCAGACTTAATCCTTACCCTATCATATCAACAATATATACATTTACTCTCTTTAATTTAGTAAAATTACCAACACTTTTAATAAAGCTAATTAATTGTCAAATTCCACAACAACAACAACAACAAAAAAACGCTGCATACATAGACAAAATAAGAAAAAATGAAACCAGTTGGTAACTTTGTACTTTTTGTAATAAAATATGAAAGAAAATCAAATAAAGTTTAGTGAATTCACTTAGTTGAAAGATGGTGAGAAATTTCTTAAAGAAGATTTTTTTTCGAGATTTTTCACTTTTAGGACATTTATCGATTTCCACATTTGTTCATCACATCATATATATATATATATAGAGAGAGAGAGAGGGAGGGAGAGGGGGGGAGAAAGAGAAAGTACAATAATGGTGTTCCTTTTTGCCGAAGTTCGACCAAACAGGTGGATATATTTTTCTTATACACTGTCTATTTTAACTTTAATTAGTTAAAAACAGCTGAAAAAATAAATATAATGAAAAAGATAAAGAATAGTAGGTTTGTTAAAAATTTAATTTTAAAAAAGAATTTTTTTCTTCTGTCAATTAATTTACTGGAACAAGTGTATTTTTTTGTGTGTTAAAAAAAACAAAGACATTTACTCATTATGGAAAATATATAGACAACTTGTTCTTTTTTTAATGTTAAACTTTTATAAATTTATACATTGTAGTGTACGATAATACAAATGGGGACAGTCGAATGTATTTGAATACAAAATTACAGAACGTTTTAGTAAAATGTCAGTCAATTGTCTCAGACTTCACAGTTCCTTCATTTGCACACTAATCATTCTTTGTTCTCATTCTTTTTTACTTGAACTTCTTAACGTTCTGCCTCCAGGCATTTCACTTTCGATTGATGATATAGACTACATATATCTGTCGATATCAGTACAACATACCACTATATATATATATATATATATATATATATATATATATATATATATATATATATATATATACATGATCCGGATAGATTTAACTATATGTTTAGTGAATAATAACTATTGTTTAAAAATGTTTGCAAATTTTATATCATTAAAGAGTTAAGGTGAGCTTTGTATTCAATAGTGGAATTCATGAATCAATTGAAGGTAGACCAACATAGAAAACCTGGAAGAACTGGACGGCCGTTTTGTCCTATTGTGGGACTCCTTAGAAGTGAGCATCCACGATCTCGCCTCGTTAGATTCGAATCCAATACCAATCATTCTCGCGAACGAGTGCTTAACCTCTAGACTATTGAGTCAGCATTCAACGGTGTTAATGTCTAACTTCAACCAATCCACTTATATATTCTTTGCATTTATTATTCAATAATTGTGTTATACCTAGTAATATTCGTTGAAAAAAATAAATAATTTGATAGTTCTATAAACGTGCAAAACCCTAAATAATTGTTTTTGTTGTTGTTGTTTTAATGTGTACTAGTTAACTATAATGAATGAAATCTTTCCTTATTATCCAAGCTATAACATGAGTAAACTAATTATTATGGGTGTTTTCTTTACATTCTATGATACATATATAAAAAAATGCAGCAATTAATTGGTCGACATCATAATTGACCATATATTCAGATTATTTACCATTAGTAACAATAAGCATTAATAAATAGTAATAATTACTTGATTTATTAAGATGTGAATTATGTTATTGTGAAGAATTCACGGCATCATTCATGGAAGTATTTCACTAAATTTTTCTTCGGCATACATTCATATTGTAATTATTCAAAAATTATATGATATAAAGGTTTTATGGTACTTAGTATTTGCCGTTTATCTTCAGTGATGAAATTTCTCTATCAGTTCATTTGCCATGGTACACATACTTTTCAATTCATAAGGTAATGAATATATGAATTTGTTTCTTGTTTTTATCATAGGGTACAGAAAGAAAAAAAATATGTCAACATGTGTGTAGTTTTGGTTTAGCATTTTTACCATTCAGCCAAGTGATAAGTTGTAAGTTATTCTTAGTACTATGTAGGCACACACAACAAAGATTCATAATTATTCAGTTAAAACAAGTCTGGAATAGGAAAACTTATTGAAATAATTGCACAGTTGGTAAATAGTCAGCTCAGACGTCGTAGCAGACCACTAAAAAGCCAAAATTGTCCAGTCAGCTATGCTATAAGGTACTGTGAACACACATAATACTTATGTATGTAGGTGTGTATACTAAAGGTTAAATTCTTTCTTATTATGATGACTGCACAGTTCATGCACAAATGAAAGGAATATATACTTTCATCATCGTTAGAGTTAACGATCTCACTGTATTTATGATATAATTTCAATTTCTTACAGTTTTTTACGAATACTTTGTGAATAAGGATAATTTTACTTTTCATGGTGTAATGTGGCCCGGTAAGTAAACATCTTATCTACTGTACACTTTAGGTTTTGAAACTTATTCACTGAAATTAATTATATATCTGAAAAGTCTATTGAAGTTCATAACAATGTCCAAAACTATGTGTTTCATAATGACCAATTACCTTTATGTTTAATGAAAACGAAGCAATCAATGTTTTAGTCAACTTTATCAAAGGTTGATGAAAATTTAGTGCGGAGCTTTAAATTTTGGCGAATAAATTCTAGAGAAGTCAATGTTGAGCATGTCTATGTCTCTTATATCAAGAAAATGAAATTCATAATGTTGCTCTTAAAAGTATTTAATTATGTTGTTGAAATTGATTTTGAATAAAATTCTTCGATGAATTAAATACCTTTTAAAACATTTGAATGGATCTTGTTTCCATTTTCTTTTACACACATGTGTTTTAATAATCCTAGAGATTCGCTTTAATTAGTTGTCTATAACTTAGTCCTTTCTTTGTTAAACTAAGAATACTATATAAAACGTGAACAATTTTATAATATGGTTCTTTGTATCGTTCTCACGTTTATTTATTTGATCCTTCAACGAATTATGTTGTAATAAAAATGTTTTATCACTGGGATCGGAATTAAATGTATGGAAAGTACGCTAACACTTTAATTTCTAAGTTAAATATTCAATAATCAATATATGGTCAGATTATTTGTCGGGAAATGCATTCAAAACATCATGTCGATCATTTAGTGATGAAGAGTTGTTCAACAGATAGTGTTATGTGAATTCATTTGTTTATATGGAAAAAATAAAATTTGACTGTAAAATATAATTCCTTATCATTCAAAGTAAATTTTATATTATGCTTTTATATTATAGAACAGTTCAATAGTTTTAGTGTAAAGCATTAGTGAATTATTGACGATAAATGGAAATGGATAGGACACACATTACGCAAATCACCAAACTGCATCACAAGGCAAGCCGTAATTTGGAATCCTGAAGGGAAACGGAAAAGAGCAAGACCGAAGAGCATACTACGTCGAAAAATGGAAGCAGATATGAAAAGGATGAATAGCAACTGGAAAGAGCTAGAAAGGATTGCCCAGGATAGGGTCAGATGGAGAATGCTGATGGGCGGCCAATGCCCTTCTACGAGGAGTAACGGGCGTAAGTAAGTATGTACAAATTACTTTAATATAAAGCTTCTAATTAAAATAAAATAATGAAAGTAAAACTAAGGGTGACAAAATGTCATTCCCCAAAAAACATAAATGATGAATATAGCTTTCTTATACTTATGAATTACAAAAGCCAGTGTATTTGTCTAGTTTTTGAATGTTCGAATATTTGCTTTACTATTCTTGCTAATGATTTCAGTTGACTAATCCCTTTCATCATCTGTGTATCTTGAGCAGATTGCCTCGATATTGCTATTTAGTCACAAATATTTTATTAAAGACGCTTTAGGAGGAAACACACGTCCTGAGTTCCACTGCTAGCCACTTACCAATTCTACTAAAACACTGTATATATATATATATATATATATATATATATATTACATATAATTACAATTCTTCAGTAAAAGTCATATATTTCGAGATATACTGTTTACCATCATTTAGATAACAATTCTGGTTGGAAATGTTTCTGTTTATATTTACTAACTAGCTGTGTTAGACACTCCTGTTTCACAAACTTCACTCGTATACAAACATAATCTTATAAAAACGTTGGAATATGATACCTATAATTGGCTGTGTAAATAAGATATAGTTTTTAGCCAGTTATCAACTGTTAGTCTAATAAAGACAGTTTATTATTAACATCAGAAAATGACATTGTTCTCATATTCCTCATAGACAAGTTTAACACTAATAATTATATTCATTTTTCTTAAAACAATAATAGGTAACTATTAAAAAATCAATATTAACTTTATTTAATTGTATTTATTTTCATTAATTAATTAAATACGTATATCATTTATTACGTTATGACAGAATGTAGTCAGTTCCAAATATGTCAGTAAAGTCTTTATTAAGTTTTCTTACTTTACAAAAGAATATTTCGATACACTAAAATTGAACAATATAGATACATTAATTCTAGTATTACTATTACTATACAAAAGGGTATTTACTTATGTATTCTCATCTAACTACACTATACATGTACATAAGTAATTATCTTTTTTGTTTGTACGGAAATAAGTAGTTTTCTTTTTTATTATTTGCATTTTTCTCCCTCTGAATACATTTTGATAGTATTTTCACTCATATGTATGGATAATAATTAGTTAGAGAGAGAGGGAGATTACATGTTAATTAAAGTTTATTTATATAAAGTATCTGTGTATTTTACATTGAAATTTAAACAATAAACTTTGGAATGTTTTTTTGTTTTGTTTTACAATTTAGTTGTAGAATTCAGAAAAAAGAACTTTAGCAAATATTAGTTCTAGATGATAAAGTGAATAAATGAAGAAAACAGTTGAAATATATAACTGACGTTATTATTATTACTACCATTATTACCATTACTATTATTATTATTATTTTACCCCTTGCAGGTACACCCTACAATTTACCAATAATTATTTGTCAACAGCCTATAATACACATGAAAAGTTATTTTTTCCGAGGTTATCTTTAAAAAAAATGATTGACGTGTTCAAATATGGCGCCATCTGTCCATATATATATGTATATAATATAGACTGCAGTAATTTGCCTATATGAATATTATAATAATTTGGTATATACTTATATATGTTATCATGATTAATACATCAGTTATGAAATTTATATAGAGACAGAAAACTATACATAAATTTGTAAAAATTATTTTGTCTCCTTATTTTAACCAGATTAATCAGAACGCTTCATTGTGTTTAAAGACGCCTTTGTAATAGATTTATTTTTTAAATGTAAATATAACTTTCATGAATACATATTGTTGAAAATTAATAGAATAAACTGTATTTCATTGTGGACTGTTATAGTATTAAGTGAATTGGTGGAATGAATGAAGTTCTGTAAAGAATTATAATATGATTGATAAATTGTCCTAAATATAGAATTCTGTTAAGACTATTATTCCTTGGGATGAATGAACCTGAGATTTAGTAATCTTTTCATGTGTTATAATTTTAAGCAAAAGTATTATTTACGATACATTAGAAAATTTTTAATCTGACCTGGACTTACAGGTGCATAATAATGTAAAGCAAGCTCTTGTTATACAACACTCTGAACATTTCAATAGAACAATGAGAAGATAGAGTTGATCTGAATAATATGATGTATTTACGCTATACATTTGGAACAATCTGGTCACACATATATTTGTCAGGGCATTTTATATGAAAATTAATAAAGTTCAATTAAAAGAAAGTTCAAGTAAAAAGTAACAAAGGGGAGAGAAAGAATTTTACATCGTATAAAAAAAATAAAAATTTTTTTCGCGTTATCTTAGGCCATAGAATGACTTAAGGATTACTAAGATAAATTCAAGGTTACGACAGATTGTTTTTGTACACATAAGGGGAGGGGGTTAAATTTACGAATAGTCAAGGCTTCAATAAACTTGAAAATTCGTTCTTGACCATTTCTATACAACGTTCTGAAAGTTGTATTAATGTCAATTTTGCTTTAAACTCTGAACATTAGTTTAAACAATTCTTATTGTTAAAATAACTAATAAATGTAAATTACTGTAAATTTCAATCATAAAAAAGTAGCTGGATTGATAATAAATAAGAATTCAAGTTATCTTCAACGTTTATTTTTATACTTTGAATTCTAAAAAACTAATCTTGTTTTATTGGGTTATTATAAATAAAAACACCCTCCATCCAACCCTGATCTGCGTAATCCTTTCCAGTCCATTACAGTTGTTATTCATTCTTTCATATCTACTTCCATTTCCTGACCTAGTGTGTTCTTCGCTCATCCACTTTTCCGTTTCCCAACACGATTCCAAGTTAGGGCTTGCCTCGTGATGCAGTTTGGTGATTTCCATGATGTGAGTCCTATCCACTTCCAACGTCTTTTCCCAATTTCCTCCTCATCTGGAAGCTGATTTGTTCTCTCCCACAGAAATCTGTTGCTGATGGTATCCGGTCACTGGTTGTTGAATATCTTGTGTAGACAATTATATATAATTATTTGTACCCTTTTGATGATGATTGTGGTAGTTCTTCACGTTTTAGCTTCCTACATTAGACCTGTCTTGACGTTTGTATTGAAGATTGTGACTTTGATGTGGGTTGACAGTCAGTTGTTTTGAGTTCCATATGTTCTTCAATTGTTATTAATGCTGTTCTTACTTTGCCAATCCTTCCCTTTCCGTCTTCATCGGATCCTCCTTGTTCATTGATGGTGATTCCCAGGTAACGTGAATGATTTCACATCTTCCAGAGTTTCTCCATCAAGTTTGATTAGATATCAACATTCATCGGTAATGTTTGTTTTTAAATGGCGCTTACTACATTTTTTCCAAGTTAGACAAATCAAAACTTTAATTAACTAAGTTATGATTAAGGTAACTTACTATTAAAGAAGTTGAAATCGTTGGTATCAATTAAATTTATAGCCAATAGTTATTATGATTATCAAAATAAAATTTACTATATATGAATAAAGGAGTAAATCAATGACACACTAGTAACATTTTATCAATGAACGAATCGAGTAAATGTGATATTTAACCCAGTTAATGGATTTATGACTATGAATCTTTATATTATAAACAAAGAGAAAAATATTTAAAAAAAACGTATATTGTGTCAAAGTCTATTTAAATGTCAACTAAAGAAAATATAATTGTAATGTATCCAAGAAACTAGTCGTTTCAAATCTCATTCTTAAATGCTAAATAAATCCTAAAATTTTTATTTATTTATTAAAATAATCTGACAGTAGTTGTAAATTACATAATAATTTACAATACACATTTGCGTTTGAACAAATAAGTTAGTTGGGCAAAGTTATCTTACAAGTTGGTACTGCTTGAAAAAATCCAGGCTTGACATTTAATTGTTAGATCTACAACTGTTCACCAGGTAAGCTTATTTGAAATAGTAATAGCTTTTAGAGTCAAACAGTATGATAGTTATATCAGTTCAGGAATTTTATTTCTAATATCTTGAGCTATAGAACTAATTTTACTTTTCATGTATCAGTGTATTCACCAGCTTCAAAGAAGAAGAGATCTTTGAGAAAAGCGGTCAATAAATTTAAATAGTATTAGCCATTTATAGTGATATATTAGTACAAATGAGATTAGATGGATGCATGATTTGGTAAATGTAAATGTATGTCAAATCCTTGAATAGAATTTAAATTATTTACACCAACATTCTGTCGAACACTTAAAAATCTAATAGTTCAATTTACATATTCTGATCCTCACAGAGATATACGCTAATGTCATGCTCAAAACTGCTTCGAATCAGTCAACTGTCTTGTCTGTTTAGAAATACATAACTGCAAATACATTTTTCGACTCTTCGTTTATTAAACTGTGAAGTAGTTACAACTATGGTGTGTGCTACTGATGTCGACAGATATATGTAGTTTATATCATCAATCGAAAAAGAAATGCCTGGAGGCAGAAAATTAAGATCAAAGAAAGGAGAGCGAGAACAAAGAATAATTGGTGTAAGAACGAAAGAACAATAAGGTCTGAGACGATTGACTGACATTTTGCAAACGACGTATGTACTATATGGTTCTTAGATTTCACTAAGACGTTCTGTAATCTTGTATTCAAATACATTCGATTGTCCCCACTTGTGTTCTCGTTCACTTCACTAGATGTATAATATCATTTTAAAACTCTTGAAAGGGTATATTCATTCTGATTGGATTTCAAGCAATACATTCTCCTACTAAATTTAAATGAAACAACAATATTATTTATAGAATAAAATTAATTGGTAGCATTTCATTGAAAGTTCTCTAATTCGAAAATTCAAGAATCAATTTGATTCCACAGGAAAGTGAAATATTTAGAATGTAAGGTTGTGATGAAGTTTAGGTTTAAGTTTTGCAGTGAGCCATATAAATAACTGAAGCCATACTTCGAAAACATTGGATAGTATTATAATACAAAATCTGTCAAACATTTATTGCAGCTATCGTGATATAAAATAGGAGGAAACTATTTTGATCTGAACACGTCAATTTATAACTATAATTAAATGAAAAATGAAAACCAAACTTTTCAAATTGATTATTATTGTCATGAAACTTAACCATAGAATACAAAGCTCAGATTTTAGCTTCTAAAACTATATGATCTCAGTAGCCTAGAACTGCATAATTTCTTAATTGTTATGACCGTTTTTGATATCTTTCGTTGTATCACATTTCAAGCTCTTCATTACCACCTATGTATTACTTCCGAAGTTTATATTCTGTGAAAATATGCATTGCTTTGAAAGGAAAATTCAAGTCAAGATGATTTGATACTTAAGTGAGTTTCAAAATAATTAATACAATACAGTTAAACAAAATAAGGATATTGGAAGTCTGAAACATCAAGGCTACTCCCTCACTCTCCATCGCTTTGCACTTCCGTAGATTAAAAAAAACATGAAATTTTAAAAGAGTTGAACCTCTAACTATATTAGGTGTCAATAGCTCAACTAAATGTGAGAATTCTAAATGAACGAGTAAATAATACCCAGATCACAAAAAGTCAAGCTTGATTCCATTAAATAGAAACAATTAATTACTTATGCATAAATCTTATTAATATAAATGCATCTTTGAACATCAACGTGGCAGTTTTAAACTAGTCGGTAAAAATTTTTTGACCTGATTGTTCAGGTTAAAAATGAAAAATGTTGGAAATCTTTAGTTGTTACCTAACATTTTTTGTATCACATAGTGATGAGTTGTCAATGCATAAACTGATGTACTTTAAAACAAAATAAGGCAAATTCACAGTTCAAGTGGACATTGTTGATGGCGCTTTGTTCTCCAAGATGGATAATTTAATTTTAGGACATACATTGTTCTTCTAAATAATAACACGTTTGCTCATTACTTTGATTTGTAATTGTTTAATGAAATAATTATCTACAAATACTAAAAGGAATTATTTCTGAACTTTTAAAATCCACTTGATCAAATATTTAAATTTAATAGTTGAATTCATAAGTCAACTGGAGCTAGACCACCATGGAAAACTTGGAAGTACTGGACGGCCGTTTTGTCATAATATAGGACTCTTCAGCAGTGCGCATCTACGATCCCGTCTCGCGAGATATAAACCCAAGATCTATCAGTCCTTAAAATACATTTTTCAATATCAAAACGTGTTTCATATAAATCGATGTTTTATTTATCTTCACCTAAAGCAGAACATGAGTTTAAATGTTCAAGATAAAGGGTTTCGGTCTATATCATAGTCAATAAAAGAAAAGATTTTTCAAAATGTATCATCTCCATCTTGATAAAACATTCAGACGAAATTTTTCACCACTGATTTTTCTTTCGTTTCCATTTTGCTATATTGCTATTATTATTCTAACTGAGACTTGACACTACTTTAAATCATTCTGATCTTTATGAAATGACCTTTCTAATTTACAAATCACACAATTTCAAAGTATATATGTTATAAAAGATGCATATGTTTACCATTTTTAATAGTGTCAAATCTACCAATAGATGCCTTATTTTGGCGTTTGTAAAATATCATAATGATGAAGTTATTGAAAATAATTGCTCAAATATTCTTCATTTTTGAACATATTTTCCATCGACTTCCACCTTAAAGTACATTACTTCTTAAACCATAAATTGAGATATGTTTCTATGATCTTTGTTATTATTCATTGTTTCACATTAGTTAATGTTTTTTTCATCAGTCTAAAACTAATTTGAATGAAGAGGACAAAGAAGTATTTCTCATTTTGAAAGTTATTAAATTCCCTTCTCAAACTATCATCTTAAAAACTTCATTTATTTATAGGTTTTAGTAATGGTGAACTGAAGTAGACGTAACTTGAAACATTTAATAGCCAATCAACAGTATAGATGATTTGATAATAAAAAGCGTTAGTGAATTAATGTAATCGTACTATGAATCGTACTGTGAATTGCGACATTTGCTTAATAATAAAAGTTTTAACACTAATTTATGAGTAATAAGTGATACGACAACTAATGTGGGTCTAAATTCTATGAAATATGGACAAATGTAGAGATATAAAACGAATGGTAAAATTCAAGTGAAGTAAACTCAGATTGCGTTTTTATCTCTTATTAAATTTTGAATAAAATAATGTAAATAACAGTTAGGAGTGAGAAAAATTGGTGGTTGTTCCTGTTATGATAAAGTATGGTTTTGGGTAATCGAAATGAATAAACATATCATTTGATGGCAGATAATCACCAAAATACAACTAAATAGATTTATAAAGACAGATTTACTAAGCGTTAAACGATATATATATATTCTATCATTTGGGCATAGCACATTTTAAAAAATCGGTGTGACTTATCATATAAGTAATGATTTATCAAGAATGGTAATGAAGACCACAAAATAACTAATCACTTTTAATTAATGTCTGTTTTTACCAATTATCAGTTGTTAAATGTCATACTCAAATCATAGACTGTTTCATGTTTACATAGAAAAACAAAAATCATGTCGAAAATTTGACCGTTTGCAGAGGTTTGTATTGATTTTCAATCATAGTAGAAGGGTAATCAGATAAAGATGCAGATAAATATAATCAGATGTATTTGTTGGATACCTGTTGTAACCTTTTCTGAACAAAACGCCACTGAAACGAAATAAATATGGGTTATTCATTACTTTCTTGGGACTAATCTTTGATATCCTAGGAATGTTCAAAAATTTCGACACTTTCACTTTTTTTAATTTCACAAAGTACGTCAACTCAATGCTACACATTATACCAAAAAATCTAAAAGAAAGAGTTGGTTAGTAATACTAACTGATATGGAATACTCATGAATTAATTGTTTTGTCTCTCAGTCGTAAATCTGTTTATTCTTCTAAAATAACTGTACTATGGTTAGCTGGATTTATTGTGGTCACAGAATATTTCAACCTATAACTTGATGTTATTTCTATCAATACGTTTCACAACTCTACGTAATTCTGTGATAAACAAACATAATTATGTTACAGTATTATTGCGAGATAAATATAGTGAAAATTGATTTATTCAACCGTAAACCACTTTTCAACTATATATATATATATATATATATATATATATAATGGTTGAAAATAGTGAACTGATAGATTACAAAAAAGTTGTCCACTAGGCTGTTTTCCAGGTCGCGTCAGAGATTTAAAGTTTGTTAAGAAAACGTTTCTGGTAATTAATTGAAAGTTAATGAGATTCAAACAAAAATTTAGGTTTTATTGTTCGTTTAAATTGATTTTTACTTGACTGACATTAGGATAGTTTAAATTACTTAACAGATGGAGGTAACTGGACAAATGTTGTATACTAGTTTGAGGATTTATCATAGTATTCACTAATAACTAAAACTTCAGATCAGCACAAGATATAAAAGTGTTCCAGTAGCCCTTATATCACTCATCCAGTCAGTTGTATTCTAGTGATCTGTGTGTTTTAAATGAAACCACACATTTTCAAACTAAAAATCTGCTACGATTATGTACATATAACAGACAATTTCTTGATAACCATTAATTTTACGGTTATCGCTAAGTTGATAGGCACATAACATCTGCTTACCAATCTTTATTTTTAAGTCAGATATGATGCATTCATTTATTCAAAGGGAATACAAAAATATAAATTATTTCTGTTAAAAGTAATTTTTCACTTATGGAAGATTTATTTCAATGCATTTGTTTAATATATTTGTAAATACAATCACAGTTCCACTCAAAGCTTAAAAAATGATAAAATACGAGTGACGATATCGTTTATCCAAATACCAGTTGTTATAAATTCATTTGGCATTGTTTGTTTGAGTCCTGGAGTGAACATCAACTTTGAGATTCAGGTACATCCAGCTGACGAGTCTCAAATAGGATGAAACGTGTGTCCTGGATTCCATTGCTAGTTACCATCTATCTTTGCTTATAACCAATTGTTATGTTTGTTTTTTTTCGTCTAAAAATTACATTTTCAGACAGTTAACGGATATAATTTTATATTGAATAAAATGATATTCAATTAATCAGTTATGTCAAAGATTTCAATGAAAAAGTTAATCTCAACTATTATACCACAAAATAATAGATTTAGCTATATATATATATATCTATATATATATATATATATATATATATATATCTATATATATATATATATATATATATATATTTCAGTCTACAAGATAAACAGTACATAGGTAATCAGATTTCATAATAGAAAAAAATTGGACATTCACTTCTGATTGTTGACGTAAATTATTCAATAGTAATGACTAAGTAGACATTTTGTAATGAAAGCTTTTTAAAGGTTCATAGCTAAGAGATGGAAAAAAAACGATTGTAACATACACAATGATGGAAGAAAATTTTTTTGAAAAAAAACATTGTTCATCGTTTTTAAAACTTTATTTAGTCCATAGAAAATTACCATAATAGTTATTATAGTTACAAGAAAATCAATAACATGATAGAATAGTTATGTTGACTAACTGAACAGTATAAGCATTATTTATCGAAACAACAGTTAGTTATGCATGTTTGTTTCAGTAAAATGAGACTAACAAAAGCGGCTGAGTTTATCTAAATTTTCCATACTTTTGTACTGTATAAAGTTAGAGCATTCCAGTCCTACAAGAGGTCAGTCGCGGCCCTGATAGCCCAGTGGTAACATCTCTGACTGTGAAGCTGGGTGACATGAGATCGAATCTGTCGGGGAGCATTAGTTCCCGGAATATTACAGGCACACCATGCTGATGAGTGCAAAATAATACGAACCGCACTTTCAGAGTCTTCTATTGATTATCTCCAACCACCATCCTAACAGAGCATCTCTTTTTTACAGATTGAGATTCGAGTTGTTGACATTTCGTTCATATTTTAAATATGTAATTTATCAACATTCAAACTACCAGAAACAGCTTCGTATCTTTGAATTTATTTTTGTTCGTTATTGAAAATCATGACTAATATAATTACGTATTTAAGTGGTGTATAGATTTGTTTGTATTAACTATAAACTATATTATGAAATAAGATCTTCATCCTTTTATACCTTATTAAACAAATAATATTTAATCAATTAATCAGTTATTTTGAACTCAGACCGTTTGAATTATCTAAATAATCACTTAGTTTCATGAATTCAAATTTGTTTCAATATTCTAAAACTTTATAACCTAATTGGAAACAAATTCATTTACATGTATTTGACCAATATTCTCAAATTCAATCTCCCTCTGGGGCTACTACCAGTCTCAAGCCCGAGTAAAGGAGGAGAGTTGAGCATAGGGGTTAGCCACCCCATCCCGTAGAAAACTAACTCCCTAGAAAAAAACGCTAGCCAGAAAATTATTCTTATTCACTCATCTTTTTCTATCTAAGATGAAAAAGAAAGAAGGATTTATTAATTAATATATAATTTACTATACAAAAAAGTAAAACTCATGGAATGACTACTGATTATGATAAATTTAAAAGAAAAACATGGTTACATATTGTATTTACCAAGATTTATTTGTTTTTTTTCTTTTCTATGGGAAACATTATACATTATACATATTTATATGTACATTTTATATACATTCAATAATAATAAGTATAATAATTCATGAAATGATTCACCAATCCTTGAATTCTTCTTTTAAAACATTACACTTAACCTATTCACAATGATTATGTTGAATAAATAGACCTCTATTCAAAAAACCACATAACATATCTATAGCCATTAATGTATATTGAATAACTTCAATCTCACAGTTGTCAAAATACCGAATAACTCAAATGATCATATCGTAAATTATTTTTGGTTGTTTCGTTGTTGTTTTTTTTATAATTTTATTTGTAAGTGTAAATTTATAGTTAACTGTCATAGAAAAATTGGGAAAATGATACTTTTTAGGGGGGAGGAACTAATCAAAGTTCTATTTTGGATCTTATAACATGGTATATAACATTTCGTGTACAATTAATGGATTTAGAATGTGAATAATATGAGGAAAATAAGAGAAGGAAAAAAAATAATCAAAGTTTTGACCAACATCAAATTAAACTACAACAAATAATGTTAACCTATTTTGATGGTTTTACTCAGGACAGAGTTTAATGAAGAATGTTGGTGGTCGACTTATGCTCTTTCACAAAAGGTAATAGGTGTAAGTAAGTAATTTTGATCGTTAAAAATGAAAAACACACAAGAACAAAAATTTAAACAAATGTGTTGAAGATGCCACAGGTATTTGGAGTTTGACAACACTTTAACCAGTAACACCTATTATGAATTGTGCCCACCCAGTGAAATCAAAAGTCAGAAGCGAGGAGGTTTGAAGATATATTTGATAGGTTATTAATATATCAAGAAGCGACTAGTTTAAACTGGCTAGCGGCTGTAGGAGAAGTAATCTGATGTGGATGTGTGACCGAGCACCTTCACCTAAGTGAGTCCATAAAAATTAATGTAATCAGTATCAAATATCGAAGACTTATTGAGCTATTGATTTTGGGGATTTATTTACCGCTACAGCCCATAGAAATGAAAGATTCTGCAAAAAAATCTTAAGATTAAAAATGTGAACAAATTTAGAGATTTTAATAGTATTACTACATATATTAAATGACTTTTACCTTCATTTAAGTAAACATACTAAGTTTTCGGTAATTTTTAAATTAAATAACATGTAGGATAGAAAAAAGGTAATAATATGAATTACATTTTATTAGATTCAATGACATTCTAACTAATATGATATCAAAGAAGCAGCCAAAAGTGATAGATTAACATGTTTATTCAAACAATATAGGACAGGCAAAAGAATGGATAGATTATCATCACGGGATGTTTTCTTTCTACTTCTTTCTACCCATCCAAATAGCATGGAACTATGTTTTGTTTAAATATCAAAATATAATTAAAATTTGCTGATCAACTGGGATTCTTATGGAAAATTTGAAAGCTGTTAATTGATGTAGAACAATCATAGCTGACGAGTCCCAAATAAGATGAAACGTGCATCCTGGATTCCACTGCTAGCCACCACCCACTTTTGCTTAGAATGCCTGAGAATTAAGGCAATATTGAAACAATACTCACAGTATGCACATATGCCAATAAGAGATTTATCAATTGTAGTCCTAAACATCGATGAAAAGATTCAAGTAAACAATACCAAGTGTTTTAATCTTATAATAGTTTGAATCATTATGCTGTCTATAGTTTTGACTGAAATTTCATTAGTCTTAGTCGGTATATGTGCATTCTGTACGGATTGAGTCGATATTATCCATTATGACATAAATCTACACATAATGTATTAGATTTTACAAGCAGTGGAATTCAAGGTGTAAGTTTCATCTTATTCGGGACTCGTCAGGTGGAATCCTGAAGTGTAACTCATCGTTTAATAGTCATAACTAAGATAACTCTTATCAGCTTCTTCCATAATCATTCTATTGGTATCTTATTACATTATTTTATATCGACTACATCATGAACACGAAATTTCTTTCATACAAGCTATACTAACAAACTTTTGTGCCACGTAGTAAATGTAACATTTCAAGATTTAGTTCACCCTGTAAATTGATTATTCTATTGTCATTGTTGTCATAACCTTCAACCACATAAAAAAATAGTTAGCTACCTTAAAAATTAAAATATAATTTTGTAACCGTATGTAATTTTCAGTTTGCTGCTGTGTGAATAGTTTAATTTTATAAAAATAGTCAAACGACCAGAGTTAGACCACCATTAAAAACCTGAAAGAACTGAACGAATGTTTTATTTTAGTACGGGCCTCCTCATCAATTTCGATAGGCAATGAAAATATATGTTGCTTGTACCTATAAAAATTTCTATAGACAAGTTTATCATGTTACCCTCGTGATATCATGTCAAATATCACATCAATGGTTTATTAAACTACTGGTTTACTAAAACAATCAATGTTTTGCTTCTTAAAATAATTTTAAAAAATCAGTACGTTGCCTTGGTAGATATTTATATTTCGCTACATGGATTCAACATTTATTGACATAACTTCTCTTGGCAATTCCCTGTTATACTTAGAATATAATAGAATCATTTCTCTTCCTACATTCATATCTACATCAGTTAGTTTTATTTATAATAAAACAAAAAAATTGAATTGAGTAAAAAAGTTTTCTTTTGCTTTTTCTTCGGCTTAAATTTTCTATTTCTAATAAATTAAATAAGAAAACTAAGAGACGAGCGGGAATTGAATAAATAGACTGTGGAGATAAGAGGAGAACAACAAGAAAGAGAGAAAAAAAGAAAATATTACTATTTCAGTTATCATTACTTAAATCTTATTCATCTAGTTAACTAAGTGCTCATCAAATTTTATTACCAGTATTTCTTCTGTATGCAAATAATATGCTCGTGAAGTTATGTCTTTTTTTTCTTGAAATGATTGACGTGCTCAAATAAGGCGCCATTTCAAAAGTAAGGAAATTATAAATTTCTACTTTGACATATGAAAAGGCATAGTATATCGGAAAACCAGTATTGTTAACCATATTTACAGTTGAATGAGAAAACTTTTCTGTCTTTGGAGTTTATCAGGATTAAAGAATCAGTTGAAAACCTCACACAGAGTTATATATATATATATATATATATATATATATATACATATATACATATATATATACTATAAACGATTATCTTATTTACTTACAAGCTCCAACAAAACGATTATAATGCTTGTGAATTAAGGCAATATCGAGGAAATACGTAACGTATGTACATATACCAATAAGAGACTTATCAGTTGTAGTGCTAAACATCAATGGGAAGATTCAGATAAACAATACCAAGTGGATTCTAAAAATATTTTTAAAGTATTTGCACTTTTTTGGTATAATGTGGCCTTAATAACAATCAGATAGATTGAAGTCATAGGTCTTAAAGATTAAACATGTATCATAAGTATTTTAATAGTTATTAAATTCCTAGAAATAGGCTTGACAAACTGACTGTCCAAAAAATGTCATCGTTTTTATGATAAATATTGAATTTCAGAAGTTAGACGTTGGCTCAATAACCTGAATTCGTGGTATAGCTATAAAATAATGAAGTTTGTAGATTTTATATGATGGGTATTAGTGAGTGATAAGTGCTGAATTGCAAACTAGCAATAAACTGACATTTAGTTCTCATCCCCTCGATTTTTAACGCTTTTGAAGGTTATATCAGTTAGGAATAAAGCTTCGCATTTGTACATAAGGATCTCTGAGAGACAGATTTAGAAATAACATTTTTATAAGTTTTTACGAATAGTTGCTTAGTAAGATTGACACATTTTTATATTAAACTATTGGCAAAATGAGTTTTTAGTACAAGAAATTTGTGGAAAATTCTTCTAATTTATCGTTTATGTCATAGGTTGATTTTAGTTAGATGAACATCGAAAATAAGAAGCAGTAGACAGTTATTCCATCTCATCGTGGAATTTCTCAGCAAAGAGCATGCAAATTTCACTTATTTATCCAAATCACTACAACGACGACATAATAGCAAAGTTAATATTTAAGTATTCTTGGTAAATATTACTTCTTTTTTTCAGTCCCATCTTCAGAACACTGTCTCTCTTGAATAACTGCAAGTTGATTCTAAGCAACTTAGTTTTCACTATTTTTACCTCTATAAAAAACATACAACATACATAGTTTTCGTTGTAGGAAATAAAATGTAATAAAATGAACATCACTTTAAAGTCGTTTCTTCCTTATGTCCATAGCTAACCTCCCAATTAGAACCTATACTTTATTTTATTCAGATTAGTCGCAAACAATATTGCAGTGAAAACATTTCCTCTTTCGAAGTAAGTACCTTTTCTTGAATATACGTTGTTGAAAAGTATTTATATGATGCTATCTAAAGTAGATAAAACTAATTATGTAGTGAATTAGATTATTTTATTAAAATTGTTTTGTGCCTAACTAGTCCTCATGAAACGAGACATACGTCTAACTGCCAATTTTTACTTTGTCTTTTCATATTTCCAACTTTCATTAGGTGGTAGTACTGAAGTAGTTTCAATGTTGACAAATCGTAGTTTTCCAAGGTTTATTATACAACGCTTTAGATGACCTATTAACACTTCATGTAGTCGGTTTCTTTAACTAGTGTGAATAGTTCGAAAGTGATAAACTTTGAAGAAATTTACAATTATGATATCTTGTTGTAATCTATGTGGCTGCATAACAAACTAATATTCCAGAAGTGTTTCTGGAAATGCTTATGAAGAATTCTCATTCAGTTTCATACTCCTTGCTATTTCTGATGTGTAACTCATTTGTATATCATCAAATTGAACTTATCAACTGTTTTGTAATTGGTTCTAAGAAAAACGAAAAAAAGGAAGAAATCGCTCATGCTATAGAAGATTTAACATTTTCAGCTTATTGTTATCAATGATGCTTTAATAATTTTAGTAAATACGCTGATCAGACTGTCTAATAAATGATTCTCATTTGAAAGAGAAGTCAGTTACTTCGAAGTATGAACTGATTTACTGTCCTAAAACACAATGAAGGCTTAGTAAATAAATTACTTAATTCTCCTGCTGGGCAATAACTCCTCTCTGTAACCTCAAAGAGCTGGATGTATTGGTTATTTCAAGAGTACCGACAGTTAAATTTCGTCAAAAATTAAAAAAGTCAATTTGGAAGTATCATTATCATCCGAATGGTTTTATTACAAAGCTTTCACTTTCATTCCGGTAGACAACATCAATGTCTAATTCTTAATTAAACGAGGTGATTTGAAGAACACAATATTTAATTTTTGCCTATAATTTATTCCTATTAAATAACGAAAATAAACCATGGTGTCACTGAAAAGAATTAAAGATGATTCGTTTCTGAATTGCCTTTAATTCTTATTATTAATAATTTGATATTAACAACTTTCAAAGATATGAAGTAGTGATAGAATAAAGCATAATTACTTCTGGCTAACAGATAAATGTATATTTCATGTTTTAGTCTTTCCTGCCCTCCTTATACAATTTATGGTGAAAATATGCCGAATTATTTAAATTAAAAACCGTTTCTTTTTTCATGCATGACTTGGTTGATCTCATGCATAAACCAAAAGTTTCCTATTTATTACCCTAATGAATAGTGGAATATTTAGTAAAAGAAAATAAATAATTGAAAACTTAACATAATGTTTACAATGTGAAGAATAAAATAAACAAACTTATTAATTTGTTAAATAGAAATATTATCCTGTCGCCTTGTTGTTTTAGATTGACAGAATAGAATTTAGACAAATAACAAACAACAGACTACATAATTTGTAAATATTTATTCTTTTCATAATGAATATATACAACGCCTAATTCATAATCTAATGAATTGCATATAGGAGCCATGTGAAGACTGATCTGTAATCTCACTTCCGTTCCATAAGTAAAATATTATAGTCAGTGATTATTAGTTTGTTTTGTTTTTTTCTATGTCGAAATTAATTCATGAACTTGTGTTTCCTTGATCATGACGCCTTGGAAAAATGAAAAATGAAATTTTTATAACTAGATTTTTTTTACAATCAAGGTAAACATTAAAGATGTATGGCTTATTTTTGATAAATTAAATTTCTTGCATTTTGATCTAATTTGTTACTTTTTTGTTTTTACAAAATAGTATGAATAATTTTATTGTTAGTTGAATAATAAGTATCAAAGCTAAGGTTGGACTTGATAGTTTCAACTAAATTGAGCACGAAGTAGAAAGTTAATAATAAACATCCTTTTTTATTATATCTTAATGAGTAGAAAAAATTGTAGTTCTGACGTTTCGTAACTTAATTTAAGCCACTTCTTCAGAGTGAATAAATAAATGAATTCAGCTAACACAAATTTAAATAGTACAAAGGAAACAATTCAGAATATTCTTTATTTATTCTGAAGAAATGGCCTACAGTAAGTTACGAAACGTCAGAACTACAAATTCTTCACTCATTGGGATGTAAAAGAAATGTATTTACTATTAAAAAGTATCAAGGTTCTTAAAAATACATCAAGAAACAATGAAATTATGCAATTTAATATTTCAGATACTTTGTATCAGTATCATATTTTTCTCATTATAATTGATTTTAACTGTCAAAACCATATGTAAAAAAACATTTCTGATATATCCATCTTTACAGGTTGTTGACTAAGGGGTTAAACATTGACCAGTTTACATTTTCAAATGTAACTCTTCATTTTATTCAGATAACTCCGAATTTGTTGAATTTCAATAAACTTGTATATTGTATGTATTCATTGAACATGATTACATTTCTCTAAACAGATTGAAGGAAACAAAGAATAGATAGATTATAGTACTTTATTACTTTGCAGAATTTGAAAGATGATCAAATTTATTAGTAAGAAGTGTGTAATCCAAGGTATATCTCTCTTAATATTATTAGCGAATCGCTAATCCATATTCTTATTCGGTTAATAGTGTACCAAATTATTTTGAATAACAATTTCATGACATATAAGCTTCGATACAACAATTGTTTATATTTGTAACCATGATAATAAAAGTACAGTTTTCCGGAATTTTCAATAAGAAAAAGATTTTTTAGGAAGTTTAATGAGAATTTTCAATCACACTTTCGTTATGTGTATATAGTTCTATTTAAGCATCCAAAAACGAATATCTTTTGATACATAATTGTGGTACCGATAATTCGTCGTCGTAATTAAAATAGCTACAACGTAGAGAACGACATTATTGAATGATTTCATTTCATTTCAACAATTTACCTCCAGTGTTATTATTACGAAAACAAATTACCTTGCAAAGAAGAATATTTTTGAAAAATAGCACTATGTTGAGGCATACGCACTTTTCGGTGATTAATTATCACACCTTAATAATCCTAGCGCAAAACAACGTATTCTACCAAATATACTTCAAGATGAAGTGGAATATTTGAGAAAAGTTATCAGATTGTAACAGAATATCATACTAAGGTAACTACCAATAAAAACTGGGAAGCTTTTGACAGCTGCTTTGTCCTAGTATGGGACTTCCTGACTGTGCTTATCCACGACCTCACCACAAGGAATCGAATATAGGATCTTAAATTCGCTCCGCAATGCTTGACTTTTAGACCGTAATGCAGGTACCCATTGACATACACACTAAGGTGCCTGACAATAGGTTAAAACAGTTATCCGATGTTTGTTGACTTTTAGTGATGATTTACCCAAGATCAATTTACTATTTAAACTGTGAACGTTCTACAATATCTTCAAACCTTCATTTACAAAGATAATTAAGAGTAGAATTGTCAAAATATGTCCGGATATTAACTAATAGATAATCTTATTCTTACTACCTCTTATCAGTAAATAAAACACAGTTTGATAAGATTTGTCACATTTTTTCTAGAAATAGTTATAATAAGTAGCAAGTCTTGTATATAAGGTCTTGTTCTGTAGTGATCTCAGTTCCATATAAACTAATCAATTACCTAAATTTGATATTATATATTGTTTTAAATGCATTGAATAAATCTTTTATATGAACTTTCATCTAAATGTGAACAGTTTCATAGTAGTGGAACACCGAGTTAATACACAACAAAAAGAAAATTGTGTTTATAAAATGCTCTGAGTTTAAACTTAAAGTAAATCCAATGTTCCGCCTAACAATTTGATTCAAGCTTTCTTAATGGAAATAATCTAACATCATTTGTACACTTGTAATTAACTTTAGTCCTAAAATCTGTTAGATAAAAATAGGGAATATCCCTTTTGGAGGAAATTGGATGACATCAATAAATCTAATCTTGTTCTAAATAGAACAGTCAATAACTTGTAAAAGTTCAAAAACTTACTTACGCCTGTTACTCCCAATGGAGCATAGGCCGCTGACCAGCATTCTCCAACCCACTCTGTCCTGGGCCTTCTTTTCTAGTTCCATCCAATTCTTGTTCATTTTTCTCATGTCTATCTCCATTTCTCGGCGTAATGTGTTCTTTGGTCTTCCTCTTCTCCTTTGACCTTCAGGATTCCATGTGAGGGCTTGTCTTGTGACTACTACTCATAAAAAATTAAGGTTTATTTTGGAAACTTTTGACAAGTTTAGCTACTGTTAGATGTTTATTTTTCATTGTATAATGTACTTTATGTGTGAATTCCAATGTGATGGATTCTAAATTTTTTCTAAAGGAAAATATATTAAATAGCTTGTTGGTTTCGTTCGAATCTTCCAGTGAGTAGTTTCTATATGGGCTGTAGGCCTTTGCGGATAAAACACGTAAATAAACGTAGTTAACATAAAAAATTGTTTAATAAAATATACAGTAATACAGTTTTGTGACTATTATTACAATTATATTTATTCATTGGACAAGATTCCCCTGTTATGATTGATTATAACTTGCTACCACACAATGAATCATTCTAACCTTTTGTAAATGACCTTTCTAATCTATAAATGACACATTTCCGATGTATTTATGTCGTAACGAACGCAAAAGTTTACTAATTTTACATATAACATAGCTTAATTCACTAGCATGTCTTATTTTGGCCTTTGTATGATGAGACAAGAATTATAGACTTATAACTGCAGAGTCTGATGACGAAGTTATTGTTCGCTTAAATATTGTTTGTTTCTGAGTATCCTATAGGGATTTTTAAACTGACAAAATGTTTAGAGCGATAAAATTTATCGAAACATTTGCAGTCTGAAAAGATGACCCAGAAGCATGAGAAGGTCTACCGAATAAATGTATGTATGAATGTATAACCTTGCAAGCTACTCCATGGAATTATTTCAGAGGAGAATTCGATGATTTGATCAACAGATTTCCTAATATTAGAATGAATAAACGGAACACTGGTCGATAAATGAACCCAGCAGTATGATGCAGTCGAGTGATAATCATTCACGAAACCAAATCACTTACTTTTCAATTAATTTTGATCTACTTTCCATGATAAATTACTGTCCATAATAAATAAATAGTATATTTGTAATATCCCAATGAGCAGAAAATCTCATTTATTTATAACAATCTACTCAATTCTCAGTTTATTCGAAATTATCAAATCAAACCTTGGTAATGATACCTATAAACTCATTAATATTGTCCATAATATCCAAAACCCGTCATCAAAGACATTTCTGCATATTGAATGTTTATCATTTAGTTTCTCAATCACTTATGTCATCAATAGAGCATTTAAATACCCTACTTTTATTGATCCCGTTTGATTAACTTTAAGTGTCAACTGGTTTGATACCAAGGAATTGCAAGTGTTAGACATAGGACAAAATGAATTTTAAAGGCCAGTATAGTCATAAAGATTTTTTCTTCTTTTTGTTTTTAACACAATTTGTTTCACTATAATTCAGACAAAAATAAGTAGAGAAAAATTAGTCTGTATAATGGTTTACTGACACAAAACATTCTGTGTACACTAATACTTCTTACATTGAATGAACAACAACAAAAAAATTGACAACATATTATACCTCTTCTGACTTATCAAGTCATCAGTCCAAAGAAAAAAACAACACAGCAAATACGTCTAAATATTTCAATAAGGGATTTTTTTCATCTTAACAATCCATGCATAATTTAAACTGTATAGTGAAATTAAGTTTTATTATAACTTAAATAGGGAATCATTTGTGTTATACGTTAATTTCATGAAAACTAATTTTCTATTCCCTAGTGAATTAGATTCATTAAAGAAATGAAAATGCAACAAATGAATAATTCAAACAAACCACAATTTAACTTCCTATATATTTAAATATAATTAGTCTTATGTTTACTCTTTATATATAAAATCAATTCACAGGAATTCGTATCCAACCCTACTTTGAGTATTTTATCAATCAATAGGTCTATAAGTTTACAATATGGATATATATATATATATATATATATATATATATATATATATATATATATATAGGAACAAGAATACCCTTATGTATATTTATACATTTAGATATAATATAAATAAAGCTTATTTTTAACTAGTTCATCTTAATTATTTAAAACAAAACAATAAAATGATAATTGACATTTGAAATAAAATTCAACTCTTCCCCAATATAACAATAATAAGTTTTATTTTTTTAGTTTTTTCCCCCTCTGTTTAAGATTGTAAACTGATAATAATGTAAATCACAATGAATGAATGTTTTGTTTTACTTTTATTATGAGTATTATTTTTCATTTATTCACTGACCAATAAAAAAAAAGTTTTAAAAAAAAACGCATAAAATTTTTGAAAAAAAATAAAATAAAATTTGCGTGTTCATTTATAAACCTATAAAACTTAACCAATATAAATTAACATTCATCATAATGATTTAATTATTTATATTGACATTAATTATTTTTTAAATATACATTTCATATAAGAATAGACTATTTATCAAATATAAATTTTTAGGCGCCAAATTTCAAGATCACAGTTAGTTTATATTCTTTATAAGCTTCATTTCCTCTTTAAAGTTTTTTTTAAAATGTCAAACACCCTACCTATTTAGGTTTTATTATATTTCTCTTGGATTATTTATTTATTATTATTATTAACAATCATTCTAAAGAACAAATCATATTTCATAGTCGCTTTTTTATTAATTTTCGGCTTCCCTAAAAACAAAACAAAAAATATAATCTATTTAAAATAGAAACCTTTAACATGATGAAAGTTTTCACTTTGATGTTTAGTACATTAAAAGGAGTTCAAGTTATATTATTATTAAGTATAGAGTACTAGTTATAGCTAAATTTTTAATTGCATATACATATATCTGTCATCATCTCTTCATAAATATATTGGCGCCACGGATGTGCGAAAGATTTTCTTGAATCATATATGCATATATCTGCATATATATATTTCAAACAAAAATCAAGGTGGGATTAAACAATAGTAAAAATGAAATAAACTACTTTAAATTTTAAAAAAAAATAGAAAAAGAAATACATGACATCAAACAATTCTATTGTGTACTAATGATGAATGAGGTGAAAATAATAACTGTATTGATTAAATGTTCCGATGAATTTTATATCATTTAGATATAAGATGACTGACAAAGAAGAAACGTGATATGACTATCTACAGAATTCATTTCTTTCATAATGAAACACTTCAACACATATAAACACATAAAGATAGATTTAAACAGTCATTTATTAGTTTATTTTAATATTAAAAATAGTTTACGGTTATTTATACAGTTGAAATATTATTTAAAAAAACTTTCCCTTTGTTTTCTTGTCATTTGTGGTATTGACTAGCGGTAATTATACAATTATTCCTGTTTCTATTCTGTTCCTAGTTTCTTTTTTAAATTATATTTCATGGCTTCATTTTTTCTTATTATTTATTTTGTATTCTATAATAAAAACGTTTGGTCAATAATAAGTTAATAAATAGGATGATTGTTATATTGTTGAAATTGAAAAGAAAATTATATTAGTTAAGGCGCCTTTATTTTCATAAAAATCTTTTCACATCGTTTTGTTTGTTTTTTTTCTAAAAAAAATAAATATTGAGCATATATTACCCAGTTGATAAGCAAAGCTTGGAGAGAGAGAGAGAAAAAAAAACAAAAATAAATACTAATTAACTTGAGAAAACTTAAATATCACAATAATTTAAGAAAAAATCTGATAAAATGTCCAATTTTTGGGTAAACCATAGAGTTGTAGTGTGTTTGATTCACTGGATTTAAGTGAATTGTGTATGTTTAGAGTAAGTATTCCTTTAGTGTTTTAATTCCTTAAGTGAGTGGGTCAGTCATTTATCTGCTTTAAAATTTTATGTCCTTAATGTCATTAAGTTTTTGAAATTTCATCGGGGCATTCAAAATCGAACATACCATAACTTTATAGTTTACCGAAAGTTTACAAAACTGGTCTTCATCTTCGTCCAGGTTTAGATATGTATAATTCGGCATAGCATAAAAATTTGTAATTCATTAAACTTTAAAACATTTATTTATTGATTTTAACTACTCTTTATTTAGTTATAGCAGTAATAATAACCTATAGTAAAGAGTCAATATCCATTTCATTTGTTATAATCAAAACAATGTAACATATATTCATCTTACGCAAGCGGTTTATTGAATTGAGAATAATTCATACTAATGATTAATAATATTTATTGAGATACTTATAATTTAAGAAGTACGGTAGAGTTGTTTTGTCATAATTTAGAATAATTCAGTAGGGTTAACTCTTATTTTCAAATGAGATTTAAGTTAATACTCTGAAGTTGAATGAGAAATATCTTAATATTCAGTTGTACTGAAGTAGTAGCTATGCTATCATTAGTAATCATTTGTTTTGCCTTCTTACTTCGTAGAAATAACAATTCGAGAATGCTTTTTACAACTTTGAATTGTTATAATCTAGATGAAACACAAATGATTACTAGATTTTTATACGTTTAGATAATGGTAAACATATCTTTGTCAAATGAATTACTTTCAGTCACACATATATATTAAAATAAACGGTAGGGTTTTTATCCAGTGTCTGATAACCTAAAATGAATATCAAAAAAATTAAATAGCTATCAATATAACATTAACCATAACTTTTATAAACTCTTTCTCATGTGTCTCATTTTTCATTGCAAGCCATAAATGAGCAGACCTAACTGATCTAAGTTATACCATCGTTGAAAAACAGAAAAAACTGGTTGAACGTTTCGTCCTAGTACAGGTCACATCAGGAGTGCTCATTCATAACATCGTACGTGAGAAACGATCCCAGGACCTTCAGTCTCATGCTCGAAAGCTTAACCTCTAGACGACTAAGCCACTGTCCAACAGTGTAAATGTCTAAGTTCACTCAACCCATGACATTGTGCAAACATCGTCCATCGTTTTTTTGTAGGTAATTGCCGTCGCACCCGACCTGAATTAACTCAAATAGTCACGGCTTCTTAATAAAACTCTAGAAATTTCCTCCCGAAGTAGTAACCACTGAGCACATGATAATTGTCATTAAGCCTGCAAGCGCTAAACGATCAGGTTTTCGGCGGTGTTCTAACTCTGATCGGTTCATGATTTCAATGAAATTCAACATTTACCACAGCCTTTTACTGACAAAATTTAACATAATTTGGTTAAAAGTGTTTTGCGAGGATTCTCCTCAGTATGTGTTTCCAATGCCTTGTAGTTACTAATGCTCCTTAAGTTAGTGCATAGGTTGTCGTATAAACTATCTTTAATCTATGTGAATAGTAAATATATGCTAATTGAAATTTTACTTTGAGATGGATTCATAAATACTCCTGGAAGGCCATGTTGTATGTAATTAATAACCTGGAAAGTAAAGGAGTAACTCATAAAAATTAACTGCGGAACTATGTATATTAAATATTGATAAAAGTTATAAACTTCAATGATCTAGAGATATTGTACTTAGTGTGAAACATAAATGTACGGTGTTAGATCATGTATGAATGATAGTGGATGGGTACTTCTGCACAATTATGAACTAAACGTAATATATGTAGTGTTCTCTTTTATTATGAAGTAGTCTCATTAAGTTTCAAATAAATTATTGAGTAAACAGAATATTATTTCCTTGTAGTTTGAAATCGTGAATTGTTTAGTCCACAATTAACGTATAAAGATGATTAAAAAATAATACATAATCAAATATATTTATAATCACATGGTAATGGTCATCAAAGTAAAATGTTTCTATAAAAAAGGGACAAAAACACAACACATTTAAGAATTCATAAGGCTTGAAGTAAATTGTGTATGTGATTTAAGTTCACATTACAAGCTAGATTTCATTTATACGACTGCTGAAAACCAGGAATTACTTGGTAACTGTTTCATGAAACTCTCTACCAGTGTGAACTAACAACCCTACTAGGGATCGATCCCAGAACCTTTAGGTTCAGTGCTATACTAATAGCACTTTTCTTAATTATGAAATCGATTCTAACGAATAATATACGTGGGTTCTGTTATGTAAACAATATGCGACAGGATTATTAATATTTTGTGGTACGCACTAATATAGGATTCTGAAAATATTTAACTATATATTCAACTATAATTGAATAATGGACAGAGTTTTTTTATCACAGTTGGATATAATAATATATCTATACTAGTAAAAGTCATCATAGCATATTATATTTTACTTGTAATCTTATTAATAATGCATATGCTTGAATAAGGTGACTGATTTTATAGACATAACTTATATAATGTCAGTAGCTTGTGTTTGCTTACTCTCTTCACTTTCGGTTGATTGTTAAAACCCATTTTCAAATATACTTAATATTTTGTAGTATTTAAATTGTCTCTAGTCGTAGTACAATCCAATAATCACATTTCATTCTATTTTCCACCCATTATCTAGATGTATCGACATTCTAATGTAAATTTTGATACTGAGAATTGAATCCAGTTCTACCAATTTATGTATATTTTATTTATTAATTGGTTGGTTATATTGAAAGTCAAAAGTAATTTTTTTTACGTTTGGTATCCAGTCATAAATCTCGTTTTAAAAAATGTATTCTATATAATAAAAGTCTTGTATGGGTTTTTTCGAATACTTTCTGATTAGATAGCTTTGACTTTATGCAGACTATACAAACCTGTTCATGAGTAGAATACTGTTACACCGCCGGTAAAAAAAACATTTATAATGAATCAACCGATTTTTTAAATTTAGATTTAGCAGTCTATTACATAGGCAGTACCTTGTTAGAACTACGTTTCTTTTTTAGATTGAAGTCCATGCTTAAACTTTTTTTAAATTTAAATACAATATTGATATTTTCTTGTTTTACAGGTTGACCTCAACACTGAAGTTCCAATGCTATATTTGATTATCCAATGGTTACGTTGAAGATTATCGTTGGCTTCAATTAAAACCACTTTATGTTCTAATGGCATCCCAAGTAAATATACCATGTAAAATAGAGTAAAGACAATGTGGCTATATTCTGTCTGGTAAAATTTTGAAAGATCGGTCTGCCCAAGTGTTTGCATTTGACCTTCTTGTTTTACATTTATTTGAACTGGGTAACTATGATTACTATATTTATGTACTCATATCCAATTATAAATGGCCCATAAATTACTGAGATGCTAAATACTGTAAAATTGTAAATTTAAACACTGTAGTTCTTGGCATATTTTCCTCTTTTCTGTATCCTTTGAAGAAACAGGAGACAAATACATTAAAATGCATATGTTTTGTTTATGATAGATGAAAAGTTTCCGTGATTTAAATGGGTAGTAAATGTTAACTATGTTAACTATATTTTGTTTAGTTGCTCTTTCGGTATTCGTTAAAATGATCTATTTTGTTATATTGCACAACTGATATTGAGATTCCTATTCTGTGATGAAATGTGGAATAAATAAAGCTATTTATACGAATATTCGTCAAGATTAGAACGAATAGTTTGACAGTAATTGAGCGCCGAGTATAGAGAAGTCATTATATGTGAAAATTATATTTGAAATATTCTCAGCGATTGAAATTTAACTAATTCTAATGTTTCGTCCAGCCAACTTGTCTGGACTTCTTCAGGGTAATAATCAAAATCAAAATTATCAAAGAAATATATAGCTTTTTAACTATCAACATCCAAATATGATTGGTTTAACACAGTATAATCCTGATTGTTAAAAAGCTATATATTTCTTTGATAATTTTGATTTTGATTATTACCCTGAAGAAGTCAAGACAAGTTGGCTGGACGAAACATTAGAATTAGTTAAATTTCAATCGCTGAGAATATTTCAAATATAATTTTCACATATAATGAAATAAAGCTATTATTTCTACTATCTCTTTTTTCTATTATAAGTGATTACTTCAGTAATCATTGAGTCCGAAAATTACATTTAAAACATTTCACAATGATAATGAACTAAATTGTAAAGTATAAAGCTTCTATTTTGTGTCACACGAGTTTTCAGTTCTTTATATTAATTTCATCATCTCTAATCTTTTTTGTCCCAACATACTGTTTATTGTTGTCCTTTATTTTAAAATATTTAATCATTACCTCTGGAAAAATGTTAGGTAGGAGTTTTGAGCAACAAATCTTTGATTTGTAGATAATCAAAAGAATAGGCCTGAAAAAGTTATGCATCGGTTGACAGAGAAATTTGTCTTACTACTTTCTACCCCTAAGCAATATTCTGATTGGTGGGTCTTTTATCCTTTAAGAAAGTAGTTTTCCCTTATCTTAAATCATCGAATCGATTGTTGATTCTAGTGAGTCTTTACTAATAAAATATCTCGATTTTGCGCGTGCATTTCAATCTTAATATATTTCGCTATTCTGAAAGAACAGTAGTATAATCATAATGTTATACTGTGTTCTCTACACCTTTCATAGATAGCGGTTTTTCACAAACAGTTATTTCTAACCATATTTTGATATAACTAATCGTATGCTCTTCCGTTATTGGGCTCTTTTAACGTAAATAATATAAATTATACTATACTAAGTTTTTTTGGTTACTACGGTCGTGGATATCATTTTGAAGTATGCCACTCAGATGAATAATTAATAAACAAAAACCATTTCAATACCTTTTGATAGTTTCTACTCCATTTTCTAATCAGTACCCTGGGTTGTTTAATATATGTGTAATAACATGTGTATGCACATTGAACCGTCGTGAGACTATCAACTCTCTACATCACGTGTTCTAGTTCACTTAGCTGATAATTAGTATACACCAGATCACTGATTTCTGTGGTTGTAAATACACATAGACTCCGCCTGGAGTCCCCCCGGGGCTACTGCCGGTCTCAAGCCCGGATAAAGGAGGAGGGTTGGGCATGGGGTTAGCGTCCCCATCCCATAAAAAGCCAACTCGCTAAAAAATCGCTAACCAGAATAAATTATTAAAACGCTAAACACACATAGTTTGCAGAAGTCTTATATTGTTATCTTCTGTTTTTCATATTTCTTAATATATGCCAGTTCTGAACCATAGTAATACATCATATTGTCTGCTTAGAAGTCTTAACATACAATTCAGAGTAGCATTAATGGATGGAGGATCTTCAAATAAGAATAATTTTGTGTTGCAGAAAACATCAAAGATAACAGTTCTGCTTTGAAAGTATTAAATTTCTGCACCAACTTTGAAATATCATACTAACTAGCTATTGCTTAAGATAAAATTCTGAATAAAATTATTTAATCAATAGATCATCTGAAGCAATTAGTGCTAAAATTAAAAATTGGAAAGAACAAGAACAAAGATTCTAGCACAATAGCATGAATTCATTTGATTTCTTTGGTTCTCATCGGCTGCTTACAACCTGTGATATTTAAAATTATAATTACATAATGGGTTTAAATTACTTACATGAAAGAGTTTAGTTGGAAGTTATATTGAAGTCATATCAGTATAGTATAGCATGGGTGTAAATAAATCTAATAGACTGAATATTTTAAATATATACGATATGTGAAAGAACATTCCACAACATTGATCGTAACACCAGTTGAAAAGGCCAGAAACAAGTGATTGCATAATGGGTAAACACTGATAGCAATAAAATAAAGCTCAGTTCATAAAGTGAGATTACTAATCTGGAAGATAGTTGAAATAAAACTCAATGATGTAATAAATGCAAGAAATAGTTAAAGAAAAATGTCTAAGATGCAACGAAGGAATATTTGTCACCAAGGTAAGGAAAGATTAATAACCATCTCCTTTCGAACATATGAATCAGGATTTTGATGCCTGATAGCAATGGCTTTAACACGCTTCAGAAGACCGGAATTTGGCTGTTTAGTAATCACTTTGAAAGACCGAAAGGTATCGACCTGTAGTCCTGTATCCAAGAGATGTTTGGTAATTGCACTGTTTAGAGTTTTTCTCTTATTCTAAGGTTTTTTGGAACATGCTCAAAAAATCTAAGATATGACCTCCTTTCTGTTCGGCCAGTGTTGCTGCTTTGCCAGGTACACGTAAATTTATAAATACAGTTGACGGCAACACGAAAGAGGTGCTGGTAAACCTTTAGTTGAGTTATTGAACACATTGTTTTATACAGAATTAATAGTTTGGCTGCCAGATAGGTTCCGGCTAGTGCAGTGTTCAGCCTCCTGCTGACTGTGTTTGCGACGTCATTACCTTTGAAGTTAAGATTTATAGTTATTGGTATTTAATGACTGTAATCACTTACGTCTTGTTTTCATTAGGTTTTTTATATTTGTCAATAAATTTCTGTGGGTAGCAGTTGTCACGTTGTTTGGTAACACGTTAGTATATGCTTAAACTTTTGAAAAATGTTCCTAATTGGATTAATACAGTCGGAACATAATTGCAGATATTGCAAAAATAATTACTTAAAGTAATTGGCTGTTCTGAGAATGCTGGCAGTTTTCAAAGAGCAAGAATATACGTTCTTTTGATGCCCATAGAATATGCTTACCTTTCGGTCTCATTAATTAATCATTCAGAGTGACAAGTTAACCAATGATTCGCAACTTTTTGTATCGTTTATTATTAAAGTATACTATTTTTCTCAATCATTTCATTTTTATTTCCTTTTGTTGATCTGTGAGACTTCTTTCGAAAATGACATTTGAGCAGTGATGTCCATTGTTTCAGAGTTTAGATAGCTCTGTTTCTCAGTTGTTTTAGGACATCATTCCAACATATTTTGTACTGTTGTTTCTACTAAAAATTATTTTCCAAGTAAATTGTCCCATATCACTGTTGTTACAATGTTGAAATACGTACAATTGCTCGTTCATAACCAATCAAATAAATATTTAGCACTTCTCAATCTGTTAAGGTTCGCTAACATGTTATTATTCTGAACCTTTTGAATCACACTATTTAACACATGGAGCTAATTCAGAATGTGATTTAGAGTCGTCATTAGTCATTACAAGATATTCTAAGTTATACCTCAAACCGTTTAACAGTACAGTCGTTATCGTTGAACCGGTCTGACCTAATTCAAGCAACTTTCCAATGCCTTGAGTAAGTGCTATTCGCTTTACGAAAAGGTTAGAATACCAAAATCAAAAGTACATTCCTATTACATTATGCTGTATATGACTATTTCCAATGCATTTTGGCGTTATGATGTCAATTCATGTTTTCTACAGAAACTGGCATCTGAAAATCTTTGTTGTGAACATCTTAGTGATAATTTCATAAAACCATTTATTTTACAAAATTAACACTATGATGACGAGGTCATTACAGATGTGCATAGTATGGAAAACAACTATGACAAAGGTTCCTTATCAAAGTGGATTGTGTGACAAATTTTATCTTAGACTTCAGAAAGACCTAGTAATAATTATTTTTGTCTTTTTTCATTTTTTTGTCGTTATTTCTTCCTCTTAGTTACCGACGTTATTTTCAGGACCGTTTTGGGCCTAAAAGTTTTTGTCCATTGATACCTGCTACACCACAATTTACGGAGAATCTTAGATTATTATTACGTTAGCTACAACTATCAGTTACAGTTACTTTACTTAATTTTAGTGAAATTTCTCTTACAATATTTTATTTGTACGGAATATCAGTCATAACAACCCTAAAATTTCTGTCTGTAGACCTTTTGAAGTATTGACATTAATAAATGTTTCGTAACTGTTCTTGATAAAATTATATATTTGTCATCTAATTCCCTGTTTTTATTGACATATCCATCATTTAAAGGACAAAAATTCTCTTTATTAAACAATATAGTTTACTCAGCATTCACTTAATCAGTACTAAATAGTAACAAACGTTTCATTTTCAATAGAAATTCGGAGATATACAGATAGGAGATGGTATAATGATAAGCGATATGAAGTATTTAGAAGCTTTCATAAATAAGTTTAATCATTGATTTAAGATCTATTCTGATATTTTATACCTTTCCGCAGTATCTTTTAATTTTGTTACATTGATTTATGACTTCATTTTGGTCGGCTCACCTCAAAATTAAAAAAAAATTAAATGTAATGCATAAAATGTATTAAAGCTCTGAAGTTTCTTTGTTACTTTAAAGAGCTTATTAGAGTTCATGCGTGAATGATGAAGATAAATAAATCTAACATTATTCAGTCATCCATATCTTGAAATACTATTAAAACAAATACAAAATTCCATATCACATATAGTACCATTTCTTACAGAATTAAAACTATGATAGTAAAAATAAGCTCTATGATATCCAAGTATTTCATTACTGTTACGTTACTTTTGAAGTTCTACTTCAGTTAGTTTACATGCCAGTAAGAAAATCTCATAAATAATAACATGTTACTTTCTGTTTAACAATGATATCCTATGCATGACATTTAAGGATTGTTTATATGAAATCTAATTAGGTTTAGTTATTAAGGTAGATCATAAATATTGGTTCAACAATTGCCATTTAAATGCTAATATTATGACAATTAAGGATTTTCCTGGTTTTAGCAATCATTACTTATATTTGAATTGGGCCAAATTCTATAAGATAATAAGATCAAATTGAAAAAAAAACATTAAATTTAAATGGAACCCATGGAATTTGATTTATTTTAATAACTCGGTTTAAAATTCACTTAGCATTGTTTACATGAATCTTCATATTGATGTTTAAGACTACAATTCATCAGTCTCTTATTAGCATATGTGCATACTGTGCGTATTACCTCGATATTGCCTTAATTCACAAACATTCTAAGCAAAGATGAGCGGTGTCTAGCAGTGGAATCCAGAACGCGTGTTTCATACTATTTGAGACTGGATGTGCCTGCATCTCAGAGTTGATGTTCACTATGGGACTCGAACCAAGTACCATTCTCTTCAAATGCCATCGTGTTATCCACTTAGCTACTGAGTCCTGATAGCCAATTACTCGTACAATGGGGTGAAGTTCAGATTCACTTGGTATTGTTGAAGGAAAATCACAATGACACCGATTTTATAAATTTAGCAACAATTATATTAGAATAAACTTCTGGACACATATAGCAAAGTAACTACACTAGAATAGAAATGTCCATTCATTTTCACCAGGCTTTTTGTAACATAAATTTAAAACCTGTGAAACAGATTACTGTCGTTTTATTTATTCAAATCAAGAGACAAATTTTCTTAGGATTTTATAAGGACATTGCTGTCGAATAAATGAAGTTTTATTTGTTGGGACAGTTGAGAAGCATATAGTTATAAACTCTGTTATCTGGATAAACTAGTGAATGATTGTTTTTATAAACCACATGAATCATAAAAATTGAATAGTACTACCTATCTTTTGACAATTTCCTTTACTCTGGATCTAATATTATTCCACAATAAAGTTAAATTAAGATATCGTAGAAATATATGGATATAGAATGTTTTTTAGTTTTCAACTAATTATCAGTCACGATAAACACGTAAATTGTATTTGCGTTTACTGTTTACATATATTGCTAATATGATTAG
Source organism: Schistosoma haematobium (assembly GCF_000699445.3). Lineage (NCBI taxonomy): Eukaryota > Metazoa > Platyhelminthes > Trematoda > Strigeidida > Schistosomatidae > Schistosoma > Schistosoma haematobium. The sequence continues at coordinate 19,598,032 of NC_067197.1, read as the reverse complement.
GATTTCATCACGGCATAATTTCCATATCAATACACTTGAACGAAAGTAAAAGATTATGAAGATTAACAATGAAAGTACAGATAAAATTAGTGTTCAACCTGCAATATTGACCTGGTTTCCTATAGTGAATAAAACTATATCAAATAAGTCTTTTTTTAGACGTTGAGGTGTTCTAACTTACTAGTATTTTTTAACCTAACTACTAATACACTTTTCTTATCTACATCGTCTACAAAGACATAGTTTTCAATCTAGATGAGTGTGTTGTCTTCTCTCGATAGTAACGTTTCCACTGTTAATGAAAGTGAATTAATTTGTTGCCTTGTAACAGAGATCTTTAGTATATACTTAGTTTCCAGTGAAGCATAGGCTGAGGGTTGAGGTGAAGAAGGTGAGAAGAGGATATGATTAAGCCTATTATTATTAGTGGCTATATTCAATATTATATTTTTGGTACAATATAGAATTCTCAGCAAAATGTATTTCAACAAGCTTCCTTTTCTTATTTCTTGATCGATCCTTGCGATAAGTAATGAGTGGTCAGCAGTTAGATGTTAACAGTTTAGGAATCGACATCTGAATAGTCTATTGTTTTCTATGCATGTTGCCAGCCACCACGATATCTCTGATTGTACTTTTTTGTAACTTGTACAGCGAAATGTTGTAAACTTTTCACAAACGCACCTGAATAGGTTATGAGACTAATAGGCAAATTATATGTTAAAACAAACAAGAAAACGGATAACTTGTTGAAATATACAGATGGCAGAAACAAGTAGCCCAGATATTCAAAAAGGCCGCCGCTGTTGAGCTTGTCAGCTCTAGTCCTAAATCAGACTATCAGTCAATTGTAGCATAGGTTGACTTCCTGAGTTCAAGGGGGATAAGCAAATGTCTACTGATCTTATATGTTGATAAGTTACCTTGAGGTTAAATTCTAATAAATAATCTTTTCTAAGTCTTAAGCAAAGTCAAAGTGTTCTGTCGAACTTTTTCAACTAAAAGACGCTTCAGATACCTATGACGCAGAGCTACTACAAAATTTTTTAAAATAATAATTCTTCTATACCGCTTCAAGTTTACATTTCTATGAATTACAATCCTTGTGCCTAAACATTATGAGTCTTTTAATAACTCACGTATTCAATTTGGTGCCCATGATTTGTGTAGTGTAACACTTCCATCTGTAAGGTGGAGATAAATTTTGATCTGAAAGTTGTTGATTAGTTAGATTAGTATGTGTGGTTGACTGTTAAAAGTTTGCTCATATCTCAACGGAAGATTAAATTCATTTGGTTTAGTTAGACACTATAGTACATTTTATAGTCATTAAAGCTTTGTACATCACTGTTTTATATATGGTGAAAAATATAAATATTTTTTGTAATGCATTCATGGTACAGGTTTTTAAAGGTTTCTATTGAAGCTGGTCTTTTCAGTATGATAACTGGGATGTATACAGGTCTGCCGATTAAAAAATCTAGTAAATATTAACAAAAAATATTCACCACTACAGCAAGCAATACTCTGTCAACCAGACGATAATATTTTTAATTAAGAAACTGTATTTTTATGTACGTAAGCATTTACTCGATATTGATAAATAGAAAGCATTAAGAGGGTCTCTTTACTAAAAGAGATGAATGAATGTTTATTCTTGGTTTGAAGCTAAAACGAAAATTGTCTCTGCTAATATGCTAGATGTGATCAGTCCTTTTTGAATAAACCATTTAAGGGCAGGTGAAGTAGTGTCGGCTGGTCCTATTTCGAGCCCGCATAGCTTATTCTAGCTTCTGGGCAAACCAACGTATCCATTCTCCTCAAGCTACATTTTGACCCTGTTAGTTATTCGCTTGTCAACCTTGACTGTTTTTATATGAGCGTATGTATGTGTGAATTTCCTATCTTACTCAGCACATGTCTGTAATTTATTTTTATCTGACTATAAATATCGATTCACGCTTGGTTAAATGGAATTGACTCACACGCCTTCTCCACCGCGCCCAATTTGGCTTCACTCTTTTTTCTTCGTTTCGTCCTTCCTATTGTCTGTCCAGACCAATGAAAAATGTACGTATTAAAAAATCCATTCTCGTATTTGACTTATTTAGTTCCGTTATTCACTGACGCGAGTTTAGTCGATGATTATATACGAAGGTTGGTGACATGTATATTTCAATAACAATCATTCCTCAGCAGTGCGCATCCACGATCGCGCCTCACGAGATTCAAACCCAGGAGTCCTACAATAGGACGGAACGGCCTTCCAGTGCTTCCAGGTTTTCTATGGTGGTCTAGCTTCAATTGACTCATGATCTCAACTACTAAAATTACTATAATATTCACAGAACCACTTCTGACACTAATTTTCTTTTAGTCAAAAGGGGTAAATTTTAAAAAAATTACGATATACTAAAATCTTCCTCATGAGAAAAGCGTGAGTTGTCACATAAGAGGTTAATGTTGTTATTTTTGTATAGTTGTTTCATTAGTAAATATAAATTAAGATTTGAAGTTGACGTCAAAATAGTTTTTATTAAGTTTGAATTTGTTTAATAAAGATATAGTACTAGACCCAATCCGTTGACCTATTTTTACCCAATCGTGCTCTGCTACCTAGGAAATCAATACAACCTGAATATTATTAACTGTGTTTTCAAGTATGTAACAGGTTTGTGGTGAAAAAAAGTTAACCTCCGTTATCTTGCATTCTCTAAACATGGTGCTTGTAGAACAGATGACAATATATAAGTTATGTATACTAATCAAATAATCTCGACTAAAGCTTAAATACTTTGCATGTTTCTAAATTTAAAATTATTTACCATGGACAGTATTAATTGTAGATTAATGTTGTACTTATAATTTAACATATCTTCTATTTACTTCCTGTTTGAAAGATATAGAGTTAAACGGAATTCCTTATTAATTTGATGTATAATAATAAAACGGATACAATATAGGCTTCCTTCATCTCTGTTCATTTAAATAAGAAAAATATTAAAGGAAGTGTTGAGAAGTGTTTAAAAAAGAAAATTCATTTGATAGTTTTAAAACAATTTTAAACTTAATAGGTACTAGTCCCAAGGTTAGATGTGAGAAGTTCAAATCAATTGAGCATTGGATAGAACGTTAATAATAAATATCTTTCAAACTTAATAGGAAGTTTTCCACTAGTTCCTCCACGGTTTTTTTACTGAATTTCCCAACAAGGGTTATATGTTCTTTTTCAAAATAAAACACGTGACATACGGTTTTTTCAATTCTTAAAAGTATTATAGGCAAAGATGAATAGTGGCTAGGTGTGGAATTCAGGATGCGCGTTTCTTCCTATTTGGGACTCATCAGCTGGATGTAACTGCATCTCAGAGTTGATGTTCACTCCGGGACTCGGATCCAGTACTGTTCGCTTCAAACACTATCGTGTTATCCACTGCTAGCTACTACCCATCTTTGCTTAGGATGCTTGTGAATTAAGGCAATATCGAGGTAATACGCACAGTATGCACATATGATAATAAGAGACTGATGAATTGTAGTCTTAAACATTAATATGAAGATTCATGTAAACAATACCAAGTGAACTTAAAAGTATTCCCTTAAAATAATTAAATTAATTAGGAATCATTTAACAACAAAATGTCATGCAAAATCAAACAAATTCATCTTACATTAAAACTTTTTATCCTCTAGTAAAGGCTGATAATTACAACAGTGAATAAAAGAAATAACATATTGAAGGAACTACAACAAATTCCACTTATAGAGTACTATTAGCATTACTAGAAGATTTGGCTAGTAAACAGTTAAACTGTGAACCATTTATTCATATTCAATAATTTTAATCTTAATTAGTTCCATTGAAAAGGCTTACATTTGCTGTACAAAATGTTGAATTTAAGTTAATTTGGTGAGATTTGTATGAATATAATTTCCTTTCTAATGTTTAATATTAACTCAGTGCTCAACTACTATGAAACTATTCGTTCAAATGGAAAAGATGATAACTATATATTAAGACAAATTAGTTGCTAGGTCAATTTTTCAATCCATGTTAAAAACCATTTTCATTTTATATTTTAAAACAATTAGTCCCTTTGATAAATTTCGATAATGCAATGAGAAGACGAAGTTTATCAGAATAATATGATATATTTGCGCAATACATTTCGAACAATCTGATCACACATATACATTTTTATATGAAAATTAAAGGTCAACTAGACAGGTTATAGGTAAGCCATAACGAAGAAAAAATAATAATATTAAAGTACACAAAAACAGTGTGATTACTACTCTGGATGATAAATCAGTATTACCAGAGTAGGTTAAGTGTAAGGACAAATTGTTTTTAAACACTAAAAGAGGGTTTCGATTTCCTTATAGCCAAGGCTTCAATGAACCTTAGTATATGTCTTTGAAGGTTTTTGTATAACACTACAAATGCTGACTTGGGCGAGACTCTAATTCATGGACGACCTTTGAACGAATCTTAAGTGACCTTAAGAAATATTAGCCAATCAGCAAACAGTCAGTATGGAGTAAAAATATATTATACAAAACCAAGGAAATATAGTGGATACACTTCTTATACGTGGTTCAAAAACTTTTCAAAGTTAGAAAGAGATTCAGAGGTTCTAAAATCGTGATGCATGCAGTAGAGGAAATCATCCATATGGCTACAGAATAGTCGGCCTCTGGGGCCATGATAAAGTCTCAAAAACTCTTTCAGCCTCGACCACATTGCTTCAATATCGTTTGTGTGCACTCCGGTTGTTGAGTACACAAAATGCCACTTGTGGATAACGACACGTTGCACATAACCAAGCCTATGTAAGAGTTTGTACGTTCTCCAATCATCCGCATATATTGTAGTACCTGGCTGCATCTAGTGTTACTGGTGCTTTTATTATCCATTTCGCAATAATTGTCATAATTTGCTTTAGTTAGGGATTATATGTAGGGTTTACATCACGAACTGACATCAGCTATGATGCCAGAAATTTTTAGCCAAATGGATGAAAGGCTTCCGCGCCATAAACTGAGATCTGTTATCTTATACCTGATTGATTCGTCCAGAAATTATAGTCTCTCCGTCTTATTTGTTATAGCCGCTCAATTATTACGTTTTGTATAAAATTCCCCGTGAACCGATTGTACGTTAGCGTTAAGCACTGAGGTTGGCGCCGTGACCCTGAAATCTCTCAAACGCTTCTGATTGGCTCGTCCATAAATTACAGTCTCGTCCTGACTTGATGTCAACCTTATGACCAGTCTCAATCAAATATTTCTCAATGGAGGATGATGTCCTTCTATCCTGTGATCTTATTTGACCATCGGAATCCATTTGTTTCTGCAACCATTTTGGTATGTGTTCACCCACCCTTAATTGCAAATCACGATTGCTCCAACCTATATACGTGTGCCCCCACATGCATGTAAATTGACAGACACAGTGGGATTGTGACACAATCTCTGTCGTGCTGTTTGGGCTTTTGGTGAAACATAAACCTTGTCTTTTCGATAATGACAAGTTGGGCTGCATGAAATGTCTGGTTGATAGCTAATTTAAGTCTCCGCCTCTAGATGGTAACGTAATGTAAACCCGCTCTCTGGGTGCCAGAAGCGTCATAGGTCTAGTCGTACTGCAACCATTCTAGCGGTTTATGAACTTCATTGAACAACCATTATTCCTTAACGTATCAGTCGTCGTCTCTACTTCAATAGTATCACTAGTACAAATACGATTGATTCTATTGAATAAGCCCTTTATTAATCCATGTTTGTAATGAATTGGAAATTAAGATATTGCCCTGTCCATGTTGACTTTCTATATATATAGAACGTTGGATGGAACCATTATCTTTCCTACTAATGATTATTCGAAATGTATTGCGCAAATATACCATATAATTCTGATAAACTTCGTCTTCCCATTGCATTATCGAAATTTTCTATTTTGTTTTTTAAATAGTTTCTTTTAATATATTGTCATTAAATGTAATAAAAGTGATTTAGTATTATTTAACTAATAAGAAACGTTTTTAGATTCATGTTTATTGAATAGTAGAAACCCCCGACCAATTTACTATTTAAAATTTTTCAATTCAGTTTAACTTTTCAAAATTATTAACAATAATCTAATCGCGCACGAGAATGATAGGTTCTGGGTTCGATTCTCGTGGGGGGGGGTTGGATCGTGGATGTACAGTGCTGAGAAGTCCCACAACATGACAAAACGGCCGCCCAGTTCTTCCAAGTTTTCCATGATGGTCTAGCTTCAATTGACTCATGATTTCAACTATTGAAATTAATAAAATCTCCACAAAACTCCTTATGATACTAATCTTAGTTATTTGGTAGAATTATAAAAATGTACAAAATGTACTTGGTTATTAATGTATGATCAAATTAAGTGAAATCAAAAAATACTCTCAAATCATCCAACATTAACACAACAAATTCTGATGTTTCATAAAATTCCTTGAAATATTTCAACACAAATGGTAGTCAAAAAAATGCTTTTATGTGTGTTCCCCAATAAATAATTTTTTTGAAAAAGAAAACACCAATTAGGTAAAATCTAGTTCCAATTATGATTACAGCTGGGTAGTTGCGGTACAAAGAATAAATAGTCTTTGATTTTCTACTTTTTTTATAACTAATATGATCAAATTTACAACAGCAACAACAACAACGACGACAACAACAACAACAAAGAAAAACACAACAAAACTCTATACCTACTTCTTCTTTAAAGAGAAAAAACCCACACAATTAGAACTCGATACTTAAATTTAATCCTTCGAGAATAACTAATATTCATTAGTAGTCGATTAAAAGCTTTAACATTTATAAACATTCAATAGATCTGTAAATGATTCTTTATTAGAAAATGGTCGGCATTTTTCAAAGACTATACAAACGCTTATATATCTTTTGTAAGTCTCTTATTGTTATTTATTTTTCAAATTTTAATTAGTTTATAAAATGCTTTCCTTTAATTCTTAATTTCTGTTTTGTTTTCCCTAAAATTTGTGTACAAATTAAATATGAAGTTCTGGTTTTAACTGTTAAATATTAAGATATAGTCATCAAGTTGTACCTTTTTGGATATAAACCCATGTTATCCAGTTTCAGAGTCTGAGTCATTATTACTGAGTTATTCAGCATTGGAAACTGATTTTTTGTAGAACTAAAATGTATGAATTCGAGATTGAATGAAGCGAGTGCGAATTTCACATGGTATATCAGTTCCCTCAGCATTACAGATCTGTTTTGCTAAATAACACCAACGAGAGCGAAACCTAAATCTAAGGCTTTCTATAAGCTACAACTCATGCAATCTGGACTGAATATTTTAGTAGCTACATTGCAACTTGATTAACCGAATTCGATCAGTACTAAAAGGCTAGACAAACATAACATTGGTCATAACTTTAAAAAAATTGGTTGTATTTTTCAACTGTTTTCTGCAGCACTAAGGATATGATCACATTTTTTAACTAACAGTATTTATTAATTCAATTGTTGGAGTGAATACAAATCTTTGAAATACCTCAAAGTACTGTATTTTAACGTATTAACTCATAAAAGTTAATTCACATTATTGAACACTGATAGTGAATGGTGACAAATACAAAATATCCTTAACAAGATATTAATGTGATTTTTGTGAAGACCATATTCTGTTAAGCTTACTGCATAGAATATCTCAATTTCATTTCGTATAGTACTGATCATAATAATTTTATTAAATACAATAAATTTACTTTTTTAATGCCGATTGTACAATATTACAATTAGTACCCGTTTAATATGTTTTCAATGTGTTAGTATGTGTTATTCTTCTTTAATGACGAAATTATTCTACTGATTAAACTACTAATATTATTGTTCCGTCTATCATATATCAGATAAATCCATTCGTTTTTTATTTTATTAGGAACGGAGTTGTTTCCGTTTAAGTTTTCTAGTAGTTAACACTATAATAATTTGCAGGACCTTCATCATCGCACATGAATTCATACATTTAGTATTTGTAGTTACTCAATTAAAAAAACACAACCTAAAGTAGAGTTATTTATTTTAATATTTGCAGTCAGAGAAAATATGATCCAAATATTGAAGAATATCATCAAAATACAATGATACAGATCAAAATGTACATAAAATGTTTGGCTACAAGACAGAAATCACTGATTGAAAGTCATGTACCCAATCGGATTATTTTATGTTTTTACATATCCAGAATAAAATTATAATAAATTTTTAAATGGAATATTATTTTTATATTTAATACAACATACATTATTGGTAGTTCAGATGGGGAAGAAAACAATGATTATTAAGTATATAATGTTATATATATATATATATATATATATATCGAGCGCGATGGCATTAAAAGTGAACGGTACTAGGTTCGAGTCCCGGGGTGAACATCAACTCTGAAATTCAGGTACATCCAGCTGACCAGCCCCAACTTATACGATACGTGCGTCTAAACTGCATTCAACTGCCAACCACTATCCATCTTTACTTAAAAAGCTTGTGACTTAAGGCTATATCGAGGCAATCCTCACAAGATGCATATATACCAATAAGAGACTGATCAATTTCAGTCTTAGATAACAATGGGAAGGCACAAGTAAAACAATACCAAGTGAATATATGTATCAATCTGGAGAAGCTTTGAAGAGACAATAATTGATACCAGTACAATGAAGTATTAATATACACATTGATTATAAATACAAACATAATATATGGAAGATTACTCATTCATTTATTTTGTCATATATACATATCAAGTATATACGTATAAATGTCTGTGGTGATATGCATGTACATCCTGTGGCTGTCACCATCATGATTACTTTGTTGAATTTAATATATATGTGTAAGTGTGCTTCACGTTAAAGTTATACATACACAAAAGTTAACTGAAATATCATTTATTTGTATTATTTCCTTTATAGTCTAATCAATGGAATTACGAAAACTGATATAGGAGAAACAAGAGAATTGTTTTGACATCAGTAGTATATTTAGCATAATAAAAAAACTATTATAATGTTATGTGTCTTGCTTACTACTAATTAACATATTCTTTGTATAAAGTTAACCATGAATATATAATATAATTAAACTTTACCCAGTAATAAGACTTCATTCGTTTAATTTTATATGCTTATTAACAAATTTATTACATCAGTTAATATCAGTGGTATTTTGTGATTTCATAATCTTTTATGTTAAATCACTTTAATAATGGTGAATTTACATACTAAATTTTATGTTACATTTTAAAACATAAAACTCATTTATCATTATCAAATGAATATTGTACATGTAAAATATTAAAAGAAACAGTTGTTCCATTGTTCATTCTATTGTTTAAAATGGATCCTTTCGATGTATCATTTAAGTTAAATAAACAGTGAATAAATACACTAAAAATAATGTACATTTACATGTGTACAGTAATATGGAATGTATACAAGTAATTTGGTTACTAAGTCACAGTTTTATTTTAATACATAGTTAATATTATTAAATGTAACCAATATGTCAGAAAAAAAAAAACAACTCAAAATGTTCAGTGAACTCTTTAACGAAATCCAAGCACTGAACATGAATGAAAAAGAGATATCATCGCAAACAACTGTTTGTTTAAACTAGAGTTCACATGAAAAAAAGGTTAGTTACCTAGATCATAAAAAATATTGCAGAAGGGATAATTAATTCAACGAGGTTATATTCTTTCTTCTCTATTTGAGTGATGGTAAAATTACGAACTAATGGTTGATTACTTAATTTAACCACACTCATATGCAATCTCTGGTTTGACTTTTGGTTTCCATGTGATCTATTCTCATTGAGATTGTGAATGGACATGTTTATAATCATAGTTTCGTACTTCAATCATTAGGCTCATACATGAAATATTTCAGGTCTTTATTGAGTTCAATGTCTCACTTCTCAACCTGGCTATCTTCAACGTAAAAATTACGATTAGTATTGAAGAATGATCCTTTTTGAAGTTACTGAAATTTTTGTCACATCTAATTTTTTTGCTTGATCAATTAACAATGACAGATCCCTTGACTAAATACTTCTTCCAACTTATCAGTTATGATTTAGCAAAATTCACATTAATCAACTTGTTCTAATCATCAATCACTATGTTAATATCTTTACTTATTTATCATACGATCCTTATATTGTACAATAAACAATTCCCATTGAAAAACTTGTACACTTCCTAGTTAGATGTGCATTTGGAAGTATTATAACAATAAATCAATGTCAGCCGTAAAAAATCTTTTTCATCTAAGTTTGAATGAGTGAAGTTTTTGAAATTAAAATTTCAAGTTGTTGTTCATCTATTTCATGCCTGCTTCCAATTCCCGACTTAATATGTTCTTCAGTCTTCTTCTTTTCCATTTCCATTCAGGATTCCAAGTTAGGGCTTGCTTCTTGATGCAGTTTGATGATTCCCGTCCTATCTATCTCCAACATCTTTTCCTAGTTTCCTCGTCAGATTGAAGCGTGTTTATTTGATTCCACAGTAGGCTGTAGTTGATAGTATCTGGTTAATGGACATTCAGTATCTTGTGTGGATAATTGTTTAGAAATGCTTGCACATGTTTGATGATGATTGTGGTAGTTCTCCAAGATTCAGCTCCGTACAGTAGGACTGCCTTGATATTAGTAGTAAAGATTCTGACTTTGATATTAGTTGACAGTTGTTTTGAATTCCATAAGTTCTTCAACTGTAGTAATGCGGCTTTTGCGTTACCAATCCCCACCTTTACTTCTGAATCAGATCCTCATTGTTCGTCGATGATACTGTCCAGGTACGTGAAAGTTTTCACCTCTTCCAGAGTTTTTCCGTCAAGTGAGATTGGGTTGGTGTTCTCTGTGCCGTATTTGAGGATCGTGCTTCCTCCCATGTGTATGTTGAGGCTTACTGGTGCAGAGGCTGTTACCACACTAATCACTTTCATCTGCATTTATCCGTGTGTATGGGATCAAAGTAACCAATACTACACTTTAATAATGATTAGCGATCAGAGTATGTTTAGCAGTAGATGAAATATGAGCACATACTATGACATATTGCATTCAGCATTCATTAATAAGTTTATGGTAAGATTCATTATTAACCTGTAATTAACACATATAATCTCAACAATTCAAGGTTATATCATTATTTTAAAAGCCTCAAAAATACAAATACCAATAAATTTCTAAAGTCAATTGTTTTATGAAACAATCTCAGTGAAGATTTTATTAGTCCTATTATTTTTACTTCGTCGAAAATTCGCCTCCATCCCACCTTCAAACTACACAAGCAAATTACAATCTTGTTCCTACTAATAACTATCTATAAAATGAATTTCTCAAAGATTGTAGTAGAAAATTTACAAATCCTATCAATTTAAAAGCAAGACAATAATTAGTTAATGTCGTTAGATGTCAACGGTGATATATTACAAATTAAGTAAAACTACAGTTGTGAACTGTTAAATTATAATATCATAACCTAAAAAATATCACACATTTCACATTACTTGACAATGTTAGGTCATAGGTACTCAATGTTAAAGTATAAGAAAAAAATATAAGAAGATACATAGCTGTTTCATCTTATCTATTTTACAGTTACTACTTAGACAGTATTCGTTTATAATGAAAATTATCTCATCAATCTATATTGTAACTTAGAATTGTTAACGGAAATTAAATTATAAAATTGAATAATTTAATTTAATATTATTCAAATATTATGGGTACATTTTTGAAATTAAATCTGTATCTTAACTGATTATTTAAAACAAGTACGAGTTGACATTAAACGTCCTGTTTTGTTTTTATAATTAAAACTAGACTATATTTATTCATCATCAATGTTATTGTATATTTAATCATGCTAGCAGTATGCACATATACGTAGATATATATATATATATATGCATACTTGTTTGGAAATTTCCCTGATAAAAGGATGGAAAACTATGCATTACGTACTAAAAACTGGAAATTATTAAATATTTTAAATGTAAAAACAAAGTACTTGTAAATTCATCTTTAAAATTAATTACTCATTATACAGAAGAAAATATGAAACAATAATGATTTATTATGGTACTCATGTAGGTCTCAAAAAAAAAGAAAAGAAAAGTAGAATCCGAATTGTTAAATAGGTTTTTTTTTTAAAATGTCATTTTCAGACTACGAAATGCACACTTTATTTGCTAGGAATTCTATCTACGTCAACCATATCATATTGTCTATAATCTTTATAAATAAATAAGGTTTAGAACCTAGATGTTATTGTGAATACATCAAAGTCTGATATTTTTATCGTCAATTTCATACTACTTAATAGTAGTCTCATACGACTTAAAGTATTTTTCCGTTAAAAATGCATAAATGTACACATTTAAACTCAAGAATAGAGTTCTTTGTATACGAATTAAGGGTTAAATAATGTGAAAACTGCTAAAAACCCAATGTATAATAAATGTTATCAGAATAACTCCCATAGAACCTATTTTATTCAGTACTAACTTATTACTAACTAAAAGATATTTTATATGTGAAAATTATGTTTGAAATAATCTCAGCGATTGAAATTTAAATAATTCCAACGTTTCGTCCGACAAACTTGTCTGGACTTCTTCAGGGTAGTGATCAAAATCAGACAAGTTACCTGGACGAAATGTTGGAATTATTTAAAATTCAGTCGCTGAGATTATTTCAAATAAAATTTTCACATATAATGACTTCTCTATACTCGGTGCCCAATTTCTATCAAACTATTCGTTCTAATCTTGATGAATATTTGTATAGAAGATATTTTTTATATATATTGTCGAATTTTCGGTCCAACATCGACTACTGTCTAAATAAACCATAAACAAACCCTCTTATTATTTTCCTTATTGCACTAAACATATAATGTAATTTTAAAATCATTCGTCTCTCGTATAAATTTGTACACCTAGATTATCTTTGAACTTGAATCTGATTATCCGTACTCTGGATAAGAGCTTTAAACGACAAAATTTATAAGAACTTAAATATATGTTGATCTTTTGCGAAAACAAAACCATTAAGTAAAAATATTATAATCATAATTACATAATATCTTATTACTTAACACAAGACTGATAGAATTTAATAGCAACGATAGTTTCCATTAATACCCCACGTTATAATTTTCGGCTCACCTTAGTACAAGAATAACTAATGTAATTGTTCAATTCTGAACAACTTACATATAGATTTCATTTTACTAATCAACTACTTACTTAACTTTGATGACAATAAGACAACTTGTATATATTGAGAACAAGTCATCTGTCGTGATGCTGATTGCAAACATATCATTGATATTTTAAGTTTCCATATTCATTATTAGTTAGCCTTATTATCAGCAAGAATGACAACATACTTTAACAAATCTTGAATAACGGAAATAAACTCACTTTCTAAATGTGAAACTGGTCATTTCGTCTTATATCATGAATTGTTAGTTTTACCCCTGATATGTGCGTCAGAATAATCAAGGAATAAAGCTAATATTTCAAAACTTTGCAGAACTTACGGTAATGTATTAACGCTATACTTTGTTAACAAGTCAAAAGTAATGTTCGTTCTATAACTAGAAGGGTTTCTGTGGAGAAAAGAGATAACATTTATGTATGTAGATACTACTAAGTTTTATTTAAGTAATTAAAGTATATTTAGCGATAATTCCAGGTGAAATGTTTTGAAATGTCTTATCACACGCTAATTGTTAATTAAATCAAATGGTTGAAACAGTAACCAATTGAAACTTTTACATACTATAGAAAGTTACTGTAAAGTACACGGAAGATTAGTGGAAAGTTGACATTAAAGTAATAGTCGACGTCTTTTGGTGTTTGGATATAGCAATTCTTCAAGCAAACACTACAACATTCATTAAATATCTAGAAAAATCATTGTAGTCGTGTTACAAACTCATGTGATTTTTTAAGAAAAGTTGCAAGTGAAAATGTGTACCCAGTAGTTAAATCAGGAGAATTTCAGTCGTCACTAAGTAACCAAATCGTGATTTTATTTCTTCGTATGCTTTATTTTATTTCCATAGATTTATTTTCACTCCTTTAAATATAGCCCAGTAAATTAGCTGAAAAAATGGTACCATATATTCTTACTCTTTGAAAATAACATGCGTTCAACCTTGTAAAATAGAAGTGATAATCCAAAGAATTCTAACTTATTAACTTATGTCAATAAAAACAAACTTATGACCAACTTTTTGTTATTAGAAGAGTGATCTTACACTATTTGTAAAACTCGTCTATTGTAAATGATGAAATAATGCCATGATACGATGGTGACCTAGTTCTATGTAGTAAAATAGACACGATCAATAAGGTTTATAAAGAAAATCTAAAAATAGTTTATTAAAGAAAGTGTATTACTCGAGTTACTTTTATATTCATCACATTTAGTAAACATAATTATTTAATAAGAGTACAAATTTATGAATAATAAAGTGCGCTTAAAGAAAGTAACCTTAGTTCTTCACAATCCTTTATTAGAACATAATATTATAACTGTTAATGTTTAGTCACTAAGCAAAAACCTAAGTAAAATCAAGAAAATGAATAGTTTTTAGTGAATACGAATACCATATAATAGTAATCAGTAATGATAAAGATATATAAATGTAAACGATGACTATACTCTTGATCTAATCCTTATCCTATAAAACTTATTAGGCTGACATCAGCTGCAAAAGTACTTAGAATTAAGAATCACTAAGCAGTTGTTTCATCTTTATTTAAGAACATTGACTTTCTGTACATTTTGATGAGGAGAATTGATCTGTGGGTTTAATCAAGTCGAGAATGAGACATCATTGATAGACTGAATTTAAGATCGTGTCAATAAGAATAGATTGAACTAGAAGCTGTGAAAAAAAGGATCACAGCTTATTAGTCTGAGGGTATCTTGTTTAACGAGAAATAGAAGAATCCTAGATTCCATCCCATGTAGGATTATGAATGAGTACTATTTGAAAGTCACAAATTAGGAACTAAAATCTGTTCAATATTTTCCTCTTTTATTAGTTCTCGTTTAGGAACTAGTTCGAAATGAAAACAGCCTCTGAATCATAATTTTTTGAAAATCCATTCAAAAAAACGAATTATTTTTTTTATTGGTAATTCATTCAGGCTATCTGTATGTATCAATCTGTCATATAAGATAATAGGGAAATTTTATTAAAAGTAATCAACTTAAGTAGTGAATTTACATGAACTAATACTGATTATTTGTTTATCAAAATAAAAACTAAACAAGAATGAAATGATATCGTAGAATACGACATTGAAAATGGTAGTATAATTTTGATATTAGATTTAGTTTACTTTTATTTCATTAATAAGAATATTCACAATATTTGTTTTGTTTTTTGACTAAGTACTGCTGAGGAGTCCCGCAATGGGATGAAACGGCCGTCCAGTGCTTCCAGGTTTTCATGGTCGTCTAGCTTCAACTAACTCATGATCTCAACTATTGAAGTCACCATAATATCCGCAAAAACCCCTTCTGACACTAATCAGCATATGCTCACTAGTGACTGATGTCAAGATATATATCCTGGAATCCTAGTGAGAAACAGTGACCAGTGGAGTTCAACCGGGTCCGTTGTGAGATAGTAACTCACTGATGACAATGGTCGATGTGTCACTCAATTTCGCGAATTAGTTGAACACCGTTGGATGCCGGCCCAGTGGTCTAGTGGTTAAGTGCTCGCGCGCGAAGCCAGTAGGTCCCGGGTTCGGGCCCCGCGTGGTGCGGGATCGTGGATGTGCACTGCTGAGGGGTCCCATGCCAGGACGAAACGGCCGTCCAGTGCTTCCAGGTTTTCAATGGTGGTCTAGCTTCAACTGACTCATGATTTCAACCTGTGAAAATTTTAAAACTCTCCACAAAACCCATTCTGACATGTATATAACTAAAATAATGAAACTATGAGTTAAATATTACATAAAAGGAATTAAAATTCAGATCAAATTAAAGAAATCATTATAGAAAACAGGTTGTTTTACCAATAGCAATATCTGTTCATTTTATCCCTTAAGTTGTAGCAACAGTAGCAGTACATAAAATCTTTCACAAATCATTCTACATGAGGTTTATAATAATTATATGTGAAAATTATATTTGAAATAATCTCAGCAATTGAAATTTAAAATAATTCCAACATTTCGTCCAACAAACTTGTCTGAACTTCTTCAGAGTAATAATCGAAATTATCAAAGAAATATATATAGCGTTTAACAATCAAATCTATACTGTGCTAATCCAATCATATTTGCATGTTGACTTTAGTAAATAAGATAACATGAGTCAGTTAAATCAGAATTATGTGAAAATAAATGACTGGAAGAGTTGTGTGTGTGTATGTATGTGCAAGATTGAGTTATTAATGAATGATATTCTGTGTTAATTTGTTTTTATATGAAGGAATAAATAAAAGTGCAAGTTCAAGGTCGAAAAATTGTTTCTAGATCATCGATGTAGCATGTCAAATGAGAATCATCAAATGTATAATTATATTGCTAAAAATAACTCACATTAATTTCAGTCAAAATAACGATACATATGAAATAAGCAGGTTGAATAAAGAACGGGTTCAATTACTTGTTAATGAATATTTGCCAAGTAGTTGCTAGTTGAATACCATCCTTTCGGTTCAGGCTGTTCTTGTTCGTCCATATATACAGCGTTTCTGCTGTCAATCTTTCTTATATCATGCTTGTTTAGTATCCTCTTGATTTCTTCCGATGTTTCACTACGGTATGAAATGACCACGGTGGACTTCCAAACCCAGTTTAATTTTTATTTTAGTTCCAATAATCCTCTTTAAAAAATGTTTTGGGTAGTTGTTATCCCTAAGTGTAGACAAAACTCTGTTCAATTCAACCTGTTGGTCTTCTCTATCTGTAACCAGCTTAATACTTCTGTTCATTAAATTTTTTACAATAGTGACTTTCGTACAGAGCGTATGAGTCGAACCATAATCTAAGTATCTTCCAGAATGTGCTGATTTCCTAAATACATTTATTTTCGACTATATGTTCTGCTGATATAGTCGAACAAGAGCTTACCACCTTGCATAATACTCTCAGGGAGAACGGCTACCCTAGAAGGTTATAATTAAATATATGGTCACGAAGGCGAAAGTAGGCGAAATACAAACAGTGAAGAAGAAATCCCTGTTCATGTGTCTACAATTCAGAGGGGATGCGGCTAGCGAAATACTAACTCAGAGATTACGTAGGACAATACAAAAGTCTTTTAACGCCGGAGAACTACGATTAGTATTTTCTACGCGCCCAATGGTTACACCGAAGCTAAAAGATGAATTACCTAGAATGACCACCTCATTTTGTATTTATCAGTTCAACTGCTCCTGTGGAGCGAGTTATATTGGTTGAAGTTCTAGGAATTTACATTTTCGTGCTCGTGAACACCTTCCAGCGTGGCTAAATAAAGGTTTGATGAAGAAGGTGAACAGCTCAATATTGGCCCATTTAGTACAAACCGGTCATAGTGCCAGTATAAGCCAATCTTTTTCAATTATTTATAAGGTAATTTAAAACAATTAGTCCCTTTGGTGACACAAATAGTCTCATGTTGAAACAGAGACTTAAATTAGCTATCAACCGGACATTTTATGCAGCCCAACTTGTCATTATCGAAAAGACAAGGTCTATGTTTCACCAAAAGCCCAAACAGCATGAAAACGATTGTGTCACATCCCATTGTGTCTATAAATTTACATGTATGTGTGGAAACACGTACGTAGGGAGGAGCAATCGTGATTTGCAATTAAGGGTGGGTGAACATATACCAAAATGGTTGCAAAATCACATGAATTCCAATGGTGAAATAAGACCACAGGATAGACAGACATCATCATCCATTGCGAAACATTTGATTGAGACGGGTCATAAGGTTGATATCAAATCATCATTTGTTGTGTTGTACAAAAGCCTTCAAGGACGTATACTAAGGTTTATTGAAGCCTTGGCTATACGAAAATTGAAACCCCGTTTATGTGTTCAAAAACAATTTGTACTTACACTTAACCTACCCTGGTAGTACTGATTTACTGTCCAGAGTGGTAATCACATTTGTTTTTGTGTACTTTAATATTTTTTCCTTTGTTATGACTTACCCTTAACCTGTCTAGTTGACCTTTTAATTTTTCATATATAAATGTTCTTAACAAGTATATGTGTGATCAGATTGTTCGAAATGTATTGCGCAAATATATCACATAATTCTGATAAACTACGTCTTCTCATTGCATTATCGAAATTTATGAGGTAAGTAATTTTTTGCCAAAATTGGTCAGACTGAAAGTCTTTCAAACGGCTGAAGCAATAGCCATCCGGATGAAGAAACCGGAGCTTTGCGTACAGAAGAAATATATTCAACCACTCCTCCTCCCCTGGCCAACATCAAGGCCAATTAATCAATCATAATCTTAAGTATTGAATGAACTAATTTGACTATGACCTTTCATAGTCAATTGTAATTGTCCCTGTTATCTTTATTCATAAATCTTTGTATGATTATTATTATTATTGGTTAAACATCATTATTAATCTTTCCTATACATGATTCATTCACTTTGCATTCATCCCTCCGTATTACGTCTTACTTATTTGATCGAATTGTAATTGCACTATTATTTCTGTCTCACCCTATTTGACCCATATTTATTCTGATCATGGATCTTAAAATTTCACTTAACATATAAGTTGATTCAAGTTTACATTCTATATGAGTCATATTAACATTAACAATTTTATTGTATTTTGTTTATCACAATCCTAAATTCACATGCTCTAAACGATGTATTTTGCCCTTAACCTGGCCATTTTTTCGGATTATTAATTTGGATATATAACTGTAGAACCTGATGAGAATTTATCGAGAATATTCTTCGTTCAAATACTAGTCTTTTAATATGACGGGGATCTTTAAACGATTATTATTATGTCTTCACTCAACCAAACAACAGAGGAATGATAGCTTGTGGTCACTGGATTCTAGTTCCTTTGCTAGCTTAATGCTCCCTGAAATGCTGTTTACATTTTCAAACAATTCTTCTAAACCATCCAGTTTAATGATAATAAAAATGTCATCTACATACCGTAACAAGACTTTTGGTGGACATACACTTCACGTGATTGCACTGGTTTCTAGGGTATGCATGAATTAATTCGCTACAATCGGATTTGAAGTTACGATGCCCATTAGATCCATCTGAAGTTATCAAATGTTTGGAATTATGTTTACGATCCACTTTATTCATATGTTGAGTAGACCTTTACAGACAAAAAGGAGGTATAGCAATGGGTTCATCAGTTTCTCCGATTGTAAACGATTAACTTTACCCTTAACCTTGCCATTTTTGGATTATTAATATGGATATATAATTGTAGAACTTGAAGAGAATTTATAGAAAATATTCTTTGTTGTTTTTCTTCATATTTGTCAACTGGATTATAATCTGACCCATCAATTATTTTCTTCCTTATCCCTCGATTAGTACGTAACTTCATTTGTTATTTAGTCTCGAATCAACTACTAAATAAATCAACTTATAAGAGATAATACTTTTATACGAATATCTCAGCACCATGATTTTATTATCTATGATCAGTGTTAGTAATTCCAGAACATTTGATCATATTATGAACATTGCTGAGAATTAACAAGTTGATATATCTGATTGTCTACATAAACATTAAATCTATAATAGAGTAAATGTATATCAGAATAAAATACCCCAAGCTTGTAATCGAGTACAGGTCTTGTAAACTTGGTTTAGAGCCATACATTCTTATACTTTACCCAACTGCCCATACGAATGTGCAGAGAGCAATTCAGACCAGCAGCCAAATGACTGGAAATAAGTTACTTTGATTAGTAAGGAAAAATATTTGTCAAATTACTAAGAATAAGACATCTTCAAAACGGATTCACTATGAAGAGGTTTAAACTTTATAGAATGGATTAAAATGTAGCTTGGGTTATTTTTTGATCAAACTAAAATAGAATATTGCAAAGGCCCTGTAAACTTATAAAATCAATCCAAACTCAGTTATCTACGACCGTAAAAATAGCTCAATAATGAGATTATGCACACACTTATTGATTTTTTTCTTGAAAAAGTTCAAGAAATATAGGCTTAGTTATGGAATTTTTATGAGTTTCTCACAAGAGATTCATCATCTAGATGATAAGATTTTCTTTATTTTGTCTCTCTTGCATACACATAGTGTCTAGTGTTTTCGATTTTAGAGAATTCAACCTTGTCTTTTCATGTGGCTTTGATCAAATTGGAAAGAAATTGTTGTTATATATAGTATGGATTCTTTCTCATTCAAAAAAATTATATTTACAATACGATTCGTGGTTTTACTAAATACATCAACGTCAGATATGTTGTATTCTAGTTTGTGTTGACCATACATGTCAAGTTCTATGTTGAATAATACCTATATTTTCTTCAGTATACAAAACGTAGAAATAAAGTAAAATGGACGGCTAGTCATTATGATAATCCGTGTAGAGGGACTGGTCTAGTGAAAATTCGGAGTAACGAACAAACAGTCAGTCAGTCAGACAGTAACAACGTAGAACTTCGTACGTACGTACATCAGTTCGAGTTGCCACACCACAAACAGTTCTAATGGTTTGTTCTCAAATGAGTTAGTCTGGTTAGACCAGATGACTGACTACCGAAATCTGGTTGAAACGTACCCGCAGATGTACAATTTTCGATTGGACTGTAAATTATGACAGAAAACTTTGGGTGAAATTGCTCTAAATTGTGTACTCTTTCACTATCTTACCATAAATTCTGCATTATGATACTAATTCAAAAATCTTATCCCAGAGACTTATGTAGTCCTTTTCGGCTTACCTAGTTTTCATTATCAATTAACTCTACCAATATTCCAGCCTGTTTCCTTTATTATTTTGGTAATTTTCAATCACCAAGCTTTGAACGTGTTATAGCACGTATCGATACATTTGCTTTGTCTAATCCCTTATGACTGAAAAATCATTCATAAAATATGTGCAATTAATAAGGTTAGACCTGCTAATTTCAAGTAAATTGAGCATTTGCAAGAATATTAACAATAAAATATGTGAGATAACCTAATCAACAGAAATAGGGATTTCCGATGTTTCATGGTCTGGCATAAGCCGCTCCAGAGTAAATAAATTAACACAAGTTCAATCAAAATCATCATGGGTCTGATTACGTTAGTGTTATTTTCAGTCAAGGAAATCCTGTTTATTTGTGCACATGCTAGTAGGTATTAGGTGTGAAGTTCCTTGCATTAGGGATTCTACCCGTGAAATCTCAAGTCGTGCAAAGGAACACCTAAGCTACATAATCGTAAAAAGCCTACAAATCAAATGGGCAATATAAGTACATGCTGTTTTTGAGAACTACCAAACCGATGTTAGAAATATCAAAATAATTCAGAAAGATCTTCCTAACCACAAAGGTATTTCATATAATGTTAAGTCCCTCTACGATCACGAGAAAGGACGGCCTGACTATCTATCCGAACTGGACTGAACCACATTTGATTCTATTCATGTCTCACACCATATATATACATACGCAAACAAATGCCAACTTTACTCCACATCACAAATGTCACATTTTACACACAAGGTGGTGTCTCACCCAAAATCACCTGAACTAAAAATGACATGACATTGACATAACCAGGTTTATTTTGATAGTTCCTCTATACTAACCAAACTTGTGCTTTCATTGTTATTTATTTACTCAGAAGAATTGCCTCACACTATGTCACGAATTTTTGTACATCCTAATATATACCCACTGGAGAATCACAAGTATATCATTAATTTATAATCATTCGTAATACGCATTTACTGAACTTTCAGTGAGTCTACCCAACCTTACCAGCATTACGATTTACTGAATAACCGTACTTATCGTATAAAAATTTCTATGCAAACGGCTCATTTCTATATTGATAGGAAGTATTACAGAACGTTGTTGTACAATTTCTTTATACAGGATAAATCTTGTATGAAGCGTTAATGAGCTACGAAATAAAGGAAAACTATCAGAATAAACATTAAAGTTGACCGAAGAAATGAGTTATTCTTGATTTTCAGGTTAAGATGTTAATTCTGTAGGCGAGAACAGGTACAACACTTTTCAGAATGCTCGATTTATTGGCTGACACTGAGTAACTAATCTCAGATATCAACCAAATGAGTACTATTAAAAAGACATGCATTAAGGAATACGTCTTTTATGAATATAATTTGAATACTTGAAAGTTAGTCTTCGTTCCAAATGCCGTTACAAATTGCATCTTCCCCTTATATTCAATTTTAATGTCACTATATGAGTTATTATACAGAACCTGTAAGAAAAATAACTACTAATGCCGAATGAGTTGACGAAGTAATTATGATAGCATTACAACAGCAAATAGTTCAAGAAATCTTTCAGAAGCCAGAAAGATCTAAGACGAAGAGAGATTTTAAGTTTAAGAGAGTAAAGATTAGAATTTCATAGGCACAACTAGTCACCTGGATGACGTAAATGCAATAATTAACGAGCATATTTAGGCTCCGTTCTTGTTGACTGCCTCAAAATAGACGATACACTTTGTGCCGCAACAGAGGATAAGACAAAATTTAGTTGACTAAACAGTACAACTATCTAATTATCCCCACTGTAGTTGAATATCAAATAAAAATATGAAAAAAATAAAACTCATAGAACTACTGTCAACCAGATTACTGCATTTTAATAACTCTATAAAATCATTACAAGGACAAATTAATTAAGGATGAACTAATAATATATACTTAAATATCTAAGTATACGATTAAGAATTACAGAGTCTGGCGCATAAAAATGGGTCAGAAATAATTATTGAGAATAAAATATACAAATACCTTGCAGAAACTCTAAGAAACAGAATATTCTTCCATAAACTAAGAACAAATAATACATACTCTGTTCATGAACAACTGAAATATGAAAGTTATGAAAGTACTATACGAATACTTGTATATATATGTATACAAAAACTAAAAGGTTTGTAATTGTTACTAGTTGCATTTTAGAACGCTAGATGAAAAGAAAACTTGAATAAATTTTAAAACTTGAAAATTAACAATGTACTTGAAATACTTTTCATAAAAAAGCATATTGTTTAAATCTGAAGGAAGTATGTTCGTGGATCTTCAACAAATTCCTTGATTTTACGTAAAAATGTTACTGCTTCACGACCGTCGATCAAACGATGATCATAAGTTAGGGCAACATACATCATTGGACGGATGACAACTTGTCCATTTCGTGCAACCGGTCGATCAAATACGCCATACAAACCTAAGATTGCAGATTGGGGTGGATTGATTATAGGGGTACCAAATAATGAGCCAAACACACCACCGTTGCTAATTGTAAACGTCCCTCCATCCATATCTTCAACAGCCAGTTTTCCGTCACGGGCCTTCACACCTAAATCATTGATACCACGTTCAATATCAGCATAATTCATTTTCTCAACATTGCGCAATACAGGAACAACAAGACCCTTAGGGGTTGCCACTGCAATACTAATATCAACATAATCTCTGTATATAATGTCCGGGCCATCAATGACAGCATTGACGGCTGGTTGATCCATAAGAGCAACTGCAGAAGCTTTAGCAAACGTAGACATCATTCCTAACTTCACACCATGATTTTTTAAAAAGATATCTTTATACTGACTTCTAAGTTCGAAAAGATTTGACATATCAATCTCATTAAATGTGCTTAACATTGCACACGTATTCTGGGCATCTTTTAGACGTTGGGCGATCCGAAGCCTCATACGGCTCATCTTTACACGCTGTTCTGCACGTGCACTATCAAGAGATGGGGATAAGGATGAAGTTGTTGCAAGACTTTGAGCTATTTCTGGAGGTGGAGTAACTGGTGAAGGAGCTCGAGGTGAGACGAGAGGCCTCTCTTCAGGCTGCTTTTTTGCAGTCTCTTGGGGTAGCTTTTCAGAAACCGTGGAAGTTGGAACAGCACCCTCCTCCATTTTAAAAATATCTTGACCTGCAGTAACTTTTCCCCCATCTTCAACAAGAAATTGTGTTATCACACCTGAACATGGGGCTGGGACAGGGACATTAGTTTTGTCAGTCTCGATTTCCGCAACCAAATCGTCAACATTTACTGTATCACCGACGGCCTTTTTCCATACAATATCCCCTTCTGTGACAGATTCGGCGAATGGAGGTACATTAACTACACGTATAGCAAAAATATAGGGACTGAAGTGCAGTTGTCGTAAAGATATCCTGATTAAACAAAAAGAAAACAAAATTTTTATACAATCTCCACAGTTTTATACAAAATTCTAGAACCTTTAGACCATCGAATATAAAAATACAATTAGCAATAGTATTGGGTTATCAGCTTATATCAAAGAATTCAGGACTTCAGAAATCACTCTCCACTTTCAAGAAAGTGATTTAAAATAATCTTCCTGTCGAGCGAAGAATTAGACGATGAGAAATAATATATGGTTAGAGCAAATCAGAGAGTGTATCAGTTCAACTGTTTTCCAGAACCTTTGGGTAGTTTCAGGTTACTAGAGAATACTAAACATGTTTTTCTTCATAGTGAGTCCCAATAATGCACGTCAGTCAACTGCTACATTATTTTTATCAGCGTTTAAGAAGGATAACGTGTAAACTGAGTTAGATACATGACAAGGGAAATCAAAGTGAATTTCTAGACGAACCTATGCATTTTCTAGTGAAAACTTGTAAACCTTGAATAAATAATAGAAAAGTCCTCATCTATCCCATATGAGTGGTAGTAGCAAAAAAAGAATCTTTTAGAAAGTAACTTATATCTGAAAACCAATAAACGATTTTGTTTTTAGTGGTTGTATACACGGTCAAATTCTAGGACGCAAAAGTCTATGAGAAATGGTAGGATGGACCTGAAATGTTGGTAAAGACTGAGTGGACTTGAAAAATAAACGCAGAGTGCTAATTATCGAAATTAAGGGAGATGACTTGAATAGTCAATACCTTAAGTAGTTGCAACTCTCACTGACTCACTCACCCCGGTCATTGTAGGTTGGTCAGCGAGTAGGAATAATCGCTAAATAACTCATTTCGACTCTCAAAACCCTGTAAATTTTAATCGCAGCTTTACGAAGCGTGTTTAGACTGAAAAGACAGACAGAGAGCTAGAACGACTAGAAATTGGTAGTGTTAATCGAAGGGAATAGGCTGATATTAAGATATTAAAAAGTGATAACCAGCTTGAGTATAAGAGCGTTTGCGTTAACCATCACAGAATCCAAGAGCTAGATTTTCATTATAATCTAGTTGTGACAGATCTTTAACTGCAAAAATGTACATAGAGTAAGATTGTCTGTGTAGGTGGTTTTTCTGGGAATCATTTCTATGTCAATTTGTCTAGCCTAATTCAAGACCAAGTGGTTTACTATAGTTAAAGTGCGTTGGTGTTTTCTGAAGAACCTTTAGATTTAAAGACTTAAAGTAGACTTACCTAGAGGCGAAATAAGAACCATGGTCTGAAAAACAACTCGGTTTAAAAGTTGTACATGTACGACAAGGAGAAGTGATATTCACACAACGCTTGACAAAAATATTCGAAAGAAACGGTCGTAATTTCATTGCAACGGCTTAACTCATTCAGGCGCTTTATCTACATGTAAATCAAACGCAAGTTAAAACAAGTCGTGTTTCTAACCTATGAAAAAGGTTTTGATGCAGGGAGACGATATGTTTTAAGCCCTTTTTACCTTCTCTGTGACTGATAAGGGGCTCAAAAACTCTGAAACTAAGACTTTCCTGAACAGGGATAATGAGTCGTTGGTTACTATAGGTCTGGTTTATAGAAAACTGATCGCAGTTCTGAAATGACATGTTCTCTAATCTAGATACTTTATGACATGAAGTTCAATCATGTTAGTTCTGCAAGACACACCCCCAGCTGAAGGCGCTCAGTCAGATATCTGGACCAGATGTATATTTCCTCGTTGAGTAAATTCTATTGTTTTGATCGTTATTACGTATCAAGACTACTGTTTTCACTTTAGTTGAATTTGTTTCAGTTAAAGTATTCGATTACAGTACCGTTTCTGCTTCCATATTAGTTTGTCGTCGGTGTTTCAAAAAGGGCGGTGATTTTGTACTTGTTGTGATTATCCTTGCTTTTGTGTAATTATTGCTAGGAAGCATTCTTGGTCTAAATCAAAGCACTTTAGTTAAGGTTTAGAATCTTGCCAAAGTTTGTCTTGTAGTACACCTTTACTCTTTGACTGACACTGTGTTCATACTGTGATCATATTGTGTTTTACACCATAATCTGACTAGGATGGTTGGTAGTACTCACAAATGTGGACAACCAAACTGTTTGTTCCCTGTGGATGAAGGAATGCAGTGTGATGAATGCAAAAAGTGGTTTCATAAGATGTGCACCCGTTTAAGTCCCACTGTATACGAGAGATGTTCGAAGCCTAACTCACATTGGCTCTGCATGTTTTGCTGTGCAAATAAGGCGTCACTAATACAGAAGACTATGAGCCTATTGGCTTTGGCCTGTAAGAAGAACGATGGCGCATGCGCTGATAACACGAGCACTGACAGTGACGAATGTGTCAGTGTAGTACGTGCTGTTAGGAGACGCCTTAAACAACCGACTTTGACTGACGGAAAAGTGAAATCTCCGTTAACATTAACGACAGGGGTAGTACCACCTGACACTGACATTGGTAACCATGCGCCCCTAGTGGAAACTGAAGATCTGGATAAAACCGTCACTGATCCAAATAGTCCCAGTGTCCTGAGGGATGAAAAATGGACTACAGTACGGAGAAAACGAAACGAAAAGAAAAAGGCTGTAGGCAGTACGCAGATGGTTAGCAAGTCAATGATGGACTCCCACTGTGAGTCACTAAATGCATTACCAAAATCTGATGCACTGCCAAAATCTGATTGTACGAGAGAAACATACCCCGGCGTGAGTGAGAAGAAGAATCTAATCTCATCAAATATTATTGTGAGTAAATTGCTGGAGTCAAACGACCCTGATCCCAAAATTAAACACGCGCATGATATAGAGAAGCTGAGAATATATATTCGTAGTATCTTATCAGGTGACTCTAAAGGAGTTCAGGTCAAAAAAGTGGTTAGAATAGGTAAGGGGACTGAGGAAAATGTTGAACCCTGCCCATGTATACTCCTTAAGGTAGTCCTAGGATCGGAGAATCAACGGGATCTCCTGGTAAGTGGCGCTCGTTATCACGGCAATGCCGATATACGGATCAGACCTGATATGTTTCTCGAAGATAGAATAAAAAGAAAGCACTAGCTTACCTAGAAACCCGTCGGCTAAACGGTGAGGAAAATTTCCGGCTAGTGGGTTTTCGGATGCCCAGATCTTGGAAGCGAATTCTATCAAAGCCTGTGTGAATAGTCCGTTCTACTTAGGAGTTTTATATGCCAATGCTCGCAGTCTAAGAAATAAGTTCTATGAACTTGAAGAGTTAGTGGACAGATTAAAGCCACTCATCGCAGCAGTGAAAGTAACTTGGTTAGTCCATGACTCAGACATTACGCCAGAATTATTTGGATACCATTATCTCAGGAGTGATAGACATAGATGTAGAAAAGGAGGTGGCGTCCTGTTATATATAGCCAATAATATAAATATCTGCTCCTCTGCTAGCGAATCCCATGATAGCGGTACTTGTGAAATCATTAGCTGTAAATTGGCTATTGGATGTAGTACATTTATGCTCGGTGTCATCTATCGCAGCCCGATCTGCTTAGCCGATGACGTTTTTTAGAGCACATTCATCTTTGGAGTGCAAACATCAGATGCTTGATAATAGGAGACTTTAATGCACCTGATATTAGTTGGACTGAGATGACCACGGGAGGATCTATAAACTCCTTTGATAGTAGGTTCCTGGTAACAATAATGGAGCATGCACTAGTGCAGCATGTATCCAAACCCACACGTCTTGGTGCTAACCAAGGTTCTTCTCTGTTGGACTTGTTAATCACTCATGAGACTGAGGATATTGTTGACCTAAATACTCTTCCGCCATTGGTGAACAGCGATCACGCTGTTTTGTCACTCATGTTTAGAACTAGGGACATGTTATACAGTAGGGTTACACCCCGCCAAAATGTATGGAAAGCTAACATATCAGCCATTCAGGAATGCTCTGCTAAGACAGATTGGTTTGTAGGTACTAGCTTATCAGTTGAAGAAGCATGGTTTGTATTTAGAGGTAAGTTTATTTTAGTTACGTCCCCGTTCATACCATACCTGGTACCGCGAAGACCGAATAACAGTCCACCATGGATAACGAAAACAATCAGGAAACTTCTTAGAAAAAAGAAGAAGCACTGGAATATGTTCATCTCTACTGGCTTAGAACAATACAGGTCCAGTTATTGTAAGATTAGGAATGCCTGTAAAGCTTCAATAAGTAAGACTAGACGATCATATGAAAAATAATTGGTTAGGGATTCTAGATATAGTCCGAAACGGTTATTCTCGTATTTAAAAAGGTGAACTCAGAGAAGCGATGGAATTCCATCACTTTTGATACAAGAAAATCTGTTAATCTTGGCAGAAAATGATGTCGATAAAGCTGAAGCTTTATCGGAATATTTCAGTAAAGTGTTTTCTATCGGTAATGAGGAACGACCAACGATTCATTGTGATTGTTGTGGCTTACTGGTGGACCCTGTAGTCATTGAGAAAGATACTGTTTTAAGGCTACTTCAGAATCTCAAACCTGATAAGTCCAGTGGTCCTGATGATAATCATCCTAGGATTATGAAGGCCCTATCAGATGTAATTGCTGAACCATTAGCGATACTGTTTGACATGTCTCTAAGACATTCCAGACTGCCCAGAGACTGGAAAGACGTTATAGTAAGTCCGGTGTATAAGGCTGGGAGTAGGAATTTATTTAGTAACTATAGCCCCGTTAGCTTAACTAGTGCAGTTGTAAAACTGATGGAAAAAATCATTCGGATATCTGCTATAAACTATGTTAAAGGGCATAATCTTTTCTCCAGGGAACAACATGGTTTTGGGAGGGGCCTATCGTGCTTGACAAATCTTCTCATTGCAAGAGAAGATTGGGCTGCTGCAAAAGATCAGAATACTCTTGTGGATGTGATATTCATAGAAGTAAGGCCTTCGATAAGGTCTCCCACTCTGGTGTTAAATTCAAACTGGAACGTTTTGGAGTCCATTATACAGTCGTAGATTGGATAATTAACTTTCTGCACGACAGGAGACAAAGGATAAGGGTGAATGGGTCTCTCTCCTCGTGGGTACCTGTATAAAGTGAAGTCCCTCAAGGTACAGTCCTCGGTCCTCTTCTCTTTTTACTTTATGTAAATGAATTGCCAACTATAGCGAAATCGTCCGTCCTACTCTTCGCTGATGACATAAAGATTTGGAGACCCATACACAGTATGTCGGATAGGATAGTATTACAGGATGATCTTTGCTCAACGGTGGCATGGTTAGACAGGTGGTCACTAGAAGCAAGTCCTAATAAGAGTGTGGTGATGCAATTAAATAACTATGATGAATCGTATCACCATAGAATATGTGAATTCGTGCTACCCAAACTAAGAAACTAAGCAGTGATCTCAAAACCACTAGTCACCGTAAGGCTGCTGCTGCGAAAGGCTATGGGGTGTTATGATCTATTCGTAGGTCTTTCCAGTATTTGGATGATGAAATGTTTAGACTGTTATACCCTATTTATGTGCGACCACATTTAAAATATGGGATTCAAGCAGCGAGTCCTTGTCTTAAGTATGAAGCAGAGATGCTAGAAAGAGTCCAACGACGAGGTACTAAGATGGTACAGGGTCTATCTGGCCTATCTGATGAAGACAGACAGAAACCTCAACTTATTTCCGTTATCTTACCGTAGAATACGGGGTGATCTAATATTGACTTATCGCATACTTAACGATGACCTTGGTGATAACATGTCTTATCTTTTACTTCCGTCCATAACTGATCATTTGAGAGGACATTCGAAGAAAGTTCAAAAACCGAGATCAAATCGTTTACGTCTGAAGTTTCGTTTCTCGCACCGAGTAGTGAATTACTGAAATTCTCTACCAGAATATGTAATATCAGCACCTTCTATTGGTATATTTAAAACGAGACTGGACCTCCACAGTATTACAAACTGCAAGGATTAATATAGGTCGATAGACCTCCTATCCTTATTACTGAAGACTGAAGATCATGTTTGAGTACGCCGTTCTCCCAAACTCTCACAATAAATTATAAACTTAGATTGCACATTTCTCCATTCATCGGTGATTTCTCGAGTGCACTTTTAAATACCCCCATAAAGTTGCTACAGAACCTGGATACTATGACACGATGTGAATTCAATGTTAGCTGGGAGATCGAACTATTTCCTTCCGAACTGAGTAAACACCTATAATAGGTACACATCATATACATCGGTAGTCGCTTCATCTCTCTTAGTTGTCATGGATGATACTTCATCTAACATGCTGTTTTATTTCACTTTTGGCTCGTAACCTGATCCAAATATATGTAACAGATGGAATGCCCAGGAAACACCTTCTAAGTGTCTTATTCAATAGAATTTTAGTTTCATGAATTTTTCTTTCAGGATTCTTTCAACCATATTTCCATATTTCCTAGGCACCTTTGGACAAACCATTATTTTTCGACAGAAGTTAAGAGTTGCCTTTAATATTTGATTTTATCGCTGCACGATGCCAGACCATTTACAGCGGGGTTTTATCGAACTGAACTCAAGCTTACGCGTTGAGCTGTTGTCTACTTGTGCTCTTTCACCGTCCCTGGGAATCCATTATTATGCCATTGGACCGCTGCGAACAGGAATTGGATATTCAAAAGCTTTAGGCGTGTAAAATTGAGGTGTAGTTTGGTATTGGTTAGCTTATCTGTGGTAGTATAATGATAGACCTGATACATCTTTGTGGACTAGCCATGATACAACTGCCCAGTCTACAAGATTTTACTTCGAAGTCAAATTACTGTCGATATTCATTAGGCCTATCATGACAGTCAGAAGTGTACTTTTCAGTGAAGCGTTACAGAACACACTCAAAGTGGTGGCAGAATCGTATCTTTAGTATAGAGACCAAGAGGATATATAAAATGACCACGTTTGCATGGTCATGTCATGCCATGTTGATAAATTGATCACATGTTGACCTCCATCAAACTTAACCAAGAGTTCAACGGTTAATGTAAATCCAAACAGTTATCTTATATTCATCTATAAGGATCGTGTGATTAAAAACCAACATCACTACATGTCTCTGAGTTCTCGTTATTATAATTTGTTTGGTTGTTGTTTAAAAAGTTGTGAGTTTGTTTTTTATTGCTAGCTTTCATGTTATTACTGTGCTGAATATTGATAACGTGGTGATAGACAGATTCCAAAGATATATAGTTCTGCGATTCGTCTATATTGATTCTGGCCTTATCATGTTTGTTGAAGACACCGCTAGCCGGGAGCCTAATTTAAACAGTAGCATCACATCACGTTTCGGTACACCTTGCTGTGTATCTCATATAATAAATAGTCAGCTTAGATAACACGCTACAACACTGCTGCCTGTAATTCTAATATATATCCGAATCCTATCACCATTCACTTAGATCTAGACTGTCATCGAGACTGTTACTTAGGAAGAGATTATAGACCATATTGTTACTAAACCTTAGACACCCATGAGACCTTCAGTTCCAGCACGAACTCGCGCTAGTTTTTGTTATGATGTCATTCTCCTCAACTTATTCCGACTATTTTTGAGCTCGCTTTCTGAAAGCTATGTGTGTCGCGAATATTTCTTTTAAGATTTAGTTTTCTCCCCGACATGATCAGAAGTGGTTATCAGGTAATTTCTGAGATAATCTGTACAGCAATAAGGGTTACAGTTAGGTGAGACACTGTTTTGACAGTATCTAAGCCTTCAGACTGAGCAAGAGAAGCTGAGCTACGATTATCTCCTCTGTCGCATCTCAAGACACAAAGTAATAATGATTTTCGAATTACTTGAAGATTTCTAACCTCGGTTATCCTTTTCCTTGCATTCCAGAACGGCAATTTAAAATTTTGTAAATTACAGAAACATATGGATCAACTTTTGTACCGAGCTATCAATGATTGGAACAGCCTGACTTGTATATATTCATTAGAAGAAAGTTGGGTAAACCGCCTACTGCTTTGTCCAAAGCATCTGTAGAATTGTGGTCTAAATTCGCCATTAGTACTATTATAATAATAAACCTAATCCTAAATTTGTAGATATGCTATGATGTGTAAACCTAATCTATAAGATCTTACGTGGAAGTCACGTCATTGTCTATCATGACTCATCGTATCCTGACGGCCCGCGATATAACGTTTGGCGTTAGTAAAGAACACGTTTAAATTAGAGATCGAATAATATATTTAATGTGAGTAAAGACAAGTTATACAGAATGACCACATCTGTAAAGTTACCACTCCATCTGATTGAGTTCAATAATTTCTTCCTGCCTTCTCCATTGTTGACCTTCTCTTCGTGTTAATTGTTGAACATGCATTTTCACAGTAGTCTCATGTTCAGCTTTGAGGATTGTGTGGTTAGGACCAATATCACTACACATCCACCATCAAAGCAAGTGGGGTATTGGAATTTGGATTCATCAACGTAGATGCATGGGCCAGTTTATCCTTTAGTTATTTAATAGCCTCAACAGCCTCAGAAGTCAGCTTGAATTCTTTTCGTTTTCCCTTAAGAGAATCTGTCAAAGATTTCATTATTTGTGCACAACATGGTATGGATCTTCGACAAAAGTTAATTAGGAAGCATAATGCCTATACAAAACAAGGAAGTGAATGGATACTTGAACCCCATTGTTTTGACATGTACTTATTTATCTGAAGTGAACTCTTAACTATTCAACCTAAGTTGTAACAAGCCAATAAAGTTGAGTTAGTGTATTAGACAATCGCATGCTTGGTCAGGTCTTAAATTCCAAAATGAGCACACATTTGTGTGAATTAGTTATGTTTGTATTATACACTGCACGCAGTCAAACAAAATAACCGAATACGAGAATTAATTCGGTGGTTTTCTGTAGTAGTAGTAGTAGTAGTAGTAGTAGTAGTTGACTTTCCATAATGACTAATTAATACGGAGGAAGCGTTCTATAGTAGGCGGTAACATTATCTAGTCCCAGTATTTGAGGTTGGTATCTAGTTATGTCTACAAAGTCAGTATCACTGTGACACCCTGATTTCAACAATAAGCTGGTCTTGAAGTCAAGACATTCAGATACTGGGAGTAAGAGCTCATGCCAAGAGAAATAATGTTCGATTTCTTAGTTAAGTCAATAATGATAACTGGATATTTGCATAAATTTTAGAGATCAATAAAGGGTAGTTCACCTAATTTCTTGACTTCGGGGACAGTTCAAATAAATATGTGGAGCTTCTGTCAAGCCTTCTACGACCCAGTTCAGCATAATTTTACGTAATCCTACTGTCCGTTTTATGGCAAAACTTCTTTCGTTTTGTTTGTGAAATGCTTTAAACGGCTGGGAATGCTACTAAAAAAATAGGCTCATTGTTGTTGATAAAAAAGGAATAATGGTTTTTTGGCCTCGCTAAATTAATTTCATATTACTGATAGTTTATTTAAGCACCAAGACTACTATTTTTGCTTTAAATGAATTTATCTCAGTTGAAGTAATCGCCAAGATCATCTTTTTGTCTAAAATAATTTATCATTTGTACTTTATGAGTACAGATGTGAAAAGGACAGTGGTATTTTTTTTCTCGTTGATTATGTTTTTTAGTATTGTTGACGTCTTTTTGTATCTATTTCTGTCTGACTTTTTGCTTCAGGTTCAGTGAATATATACCTCAGCTTTTTGTGTTTGGTGTCCATCATTTTTAAGGCCTTAAAATGTGCTTATTCTACAGAGCAGTTTCCTCTGTTGTTCTCCCTGAGAGATCACAAAGCAATTTTATAGCTCAAGTGAAAAATCGTTTTGGCAGTCGTGCATTCTATTTCCGGTACATAATGGAATGCAGTGTGACAACCGCAACGAGTGGTATCGCAGTCTATGCACCGGACTCGAAATGGCTGCATATAACAGGTGCTACAAGCCTTTATCACGTTGGATGTGTAAAGCATGCCGCTCTACAACGTTTCTGTCGATTCCCGGGACGATTGAACTGCTGGACATAGCTAGAAGGCTGCCGTCAGATAACCAGCCAGCATCAGATGAACAGTTTTCAGTTTTCGAGGAAGCAGCGAGCGTTATCATGAGTCCGGCTGTGGACTTGGACGAAACTATTAAGGTGGACGCCAGTAGTGAAGTGGATAACAAATACATATATGTAGGCACTGTTACAATAAAAAAGAATAAGCACGTTGATAAGGAACAAATCATAGTCATCATCTAGATATGCAAATCTACAGGTTCAGCTCCGGATTTACAAATCAACACAAAAGTGATTATGGAGGAGCAAATCTGAGTGATGTAGATGATATCATCAAGAGACAAAATAAGGTCAATGATTGGGTTACAGTTACATCCAGAAAAAAAGTAGGGAACCACAATAAGACCTTTGCATCTGACAAGAAATAGGACTTCAGGAAACAAAACTTCACAGTCTGTTAAAAACGGACATCTCTGACAAGTCAGACATTTTTCCTAAGAAATCAAAGGCTAGATATGAACACGACCTAAGTCATATTAAGCAAGCTGCTTCCAGAAACAATAGAACAACAACTGGATCCTAGAAGTACGCAGAAATGCCGCCTCTTAAGAGCTATCTTCGCTTCGGCTGAAGAAAGAAACATAATACTGGAAAGCTCATGCGGACTAACTGGATCCGGAATATATATGTTCGTGAGAATCTCAGTCTGGTTGATTGTATTAAGAGACAATCATCGGGATTACTGATAAATGAGCACCACCGGAACGGCGAAAAACCGCATAATTAAGGGTTTTCAAACTGTAAACCTTCTGAGCAAAAAGATTCCCGAACCACTCTGGGTGGTAAGGGAAAGTTCTTCACAGAACTAAAGGTGTGCTATACACATGCTTGCAGTCTACAGAATAGAATGGTGGGGCCGAAAACGGTGATCGATACGGAAAACCCTGATGTTATTGCTATCTCAGAAACACTTTTAACGTCAATGTATGATAGTAAGTTCGATTGCTTGGTTTTTTACCCAATAGGGATGACAGACCAAACCATGAGGGTCTTGTGGTTATCCTGCACACGAAAAGCACCACAACCATATGAGCTGTCGAGATAGTGGTACGTGATTGTAGTAAACCGCAGTCCAGAGTGCGTGGTAGATGACTCCCTCTTTAGCAAACTTAAGTTCTAGCGTAAAAGGGGCAAAAACCTTATAATAGGTTACTTTAATTCACCGTTTATAAACTGGGTGAACTTAAAAGTTGGGTCACCAATGACATTATTTGGTTGCAAACTGTTAGAAACCACAATTGCACCAGCATTACAGAAATCACTAGATATAACTTACAAAACTCCTTGTCTCTTTCGGACCTGGTCTTTGCACACGATGTTAATGTCAGTCAAATAACTTCCCTCCTATCTCTAGGGAGAAGTGATCATGCAGTCATCTTGCTGAAGTTCATGGTTGAAATGGCCTGTCAAACCGTTGCACTGGCAGCTCCCAACGCATGGAAGGCAGGGATAAGGGCGATCAATTTTGCAGCCTCGGGTGAAAACTGGACAATTGATTGAGGGGCATCAGTAGAAGAGGCATGGACTCATTTCTGTTAGTTATACAATCAGGTAACTCAACCGTTTAAATCTGCCTGTAGCTCTTCTAGAGTTACTGCCCGTCCCAAGTCCCCGTAAAGGACGAGGGTTGTGCACAGGGTCAGCAACCCCATCCCATAGAAAAAAAAGTTTGCTAAAAAACCCCAACCAGATTAAACAATTTAAACTGTGTCCTGGAAGTTGGAGGAAGAATTATGGCGTCTCATGATAAAAGCCGAAATCCTTCGGAAGTCACGAAGCCGATGCTCCTTTAAACGCCCAGAGCAACGATTTTTATGGGTACATGGAATGTCCGGACGATGTGGGATACCGAGAGGACCAGTCGAATGGCAACAGAAATGAGGAGATACAAGTTGGTGGCTCCCGGAATCAGCGAAACACACTGGACTCAAGCTGGACAGCAAAAGCTAGATACGGAAGAGATGGTGCTGTACTCCGGCCGCGAAGAGAAAAATGCTCAGCACACTCAAAGAGTTGCTCTAATGCTGTCCGAAAAACCATGGAATGCACTTATTGGATGGGAATATCACGGATCCAGAATCATCAACTTAGTTACTTACGCCTGTTACTCTCAATGGGACATAGGTCACCCACCAGTATTCTCCGACCCATTCTATCCTGAGCCTTCCTATCTACTTCCATACAATTGTTGTCCATTCCTCTCAGGTCTGTCTCCATTTCTCGGCGTAACGTGTTCTTTGGTCTTTCTCTTCTCCTTTAACCTTCAGGACTCCGTGTGAGGGCTTGCCTTGTGACGCAGTTGGTTGCTTTCCTCAATGTGTGTCCTATCCTCTTCTTCCTGATTTCCTCCTCCGCTGGGATCTGGTTTGTTCTATTCCACAATAGGTTGTTGCTGATAGTGTCCGGCCAACGGATCTGAAGTATTTTGCGTAGACAACTGTTAGTAAACACCTGTATTTTCTGGATGATGGCTTTCGTAGTTCTCCAAGTTTCCGCTCCATACAGTAGAACTGTCTTGATATTTGTATTGAAAATTCTGACCTTCGTGTTGGTTGACACTTATTTTGAGTTTCAGATGATTTTCAGTCGTAGATATGCTGCTCTTGCCTTGCCGATCTGCACATTTACATCTGAATCAGACCCACTGTTTATCAATGATGCTGCCCAAACATATAGAGGTTTTTATGTCATCCAAATCTTCTTCGTCAAGTGTGACTGCATTGGTGCATGCTGTGTTGTATCGGAGGATCTTGCTTTTCCATTTGTGTATGTTGAGATTTCTGCTGCTGGGGCTGCTGCTACTCTGGTCGTCTTCTCCTGCACTTGTTGTTGCGTGCGCGATAGAAGAGCCAGATCATCTGCGAAGTTTAAATCTTCCAGATGCATCCTACCTGTCCACCGTATCCCGCGACTCTCCCTAGATGTTAAAATTTTCATGATCCAGTCGATCACCAGGAGAAAGAGAAAGGTTGAGAGCAAGCAACCTTGCCTGACACCGGTCTTTACTTGGAACGAGTCTGTCAGCTATCCTCCGTGCACGATTTTGCAGTTTAATCCATCATAGGATTTCCGTATAATATTGACTATCTTCTCAGGCACGCTGTAGTGTCGATGAAGCCTCCACAGTGCTGTCCTGTC
Source organism: Schistosoma haematobium (assembly GCF_000699445.3). Taxonomy (NCBI): domain Eukaryota; kingdom Metazoa; phylum Platyhelminthes; class Trematoda; order Strigeidida; family Schistosomatidae; genus Schistosoma; species Schistosoma haematobium. The sequence continues at coordinate 19,560,416 of NC_067197.1, read as the reverse complement.
CACGCTAACAAATGCTTTCTAGTAGTCAATAAAGCTGATGTAGAGTGATGTAGCGGTAAATAAATCCCCAAAATAAATAGCATTAAGTTTTCGACATTGGATGCTGACCATATGTTTTAGTGGACTCATCTAGCTGAAGGCGCTCGGTCAGGCATCTGCACCAGATCACGTGTGGTAACGCCGTGCTCAACATCAACCGCAATCGCTAGCCAGATTAGATCAGAGAATTCCGATATATTGGTCATCGCCAAATATACTCTTCCGATCTCCTCGACTCTGTCTTTTGATTTCTCTTGGTGGGAACGAAATATATTAGAAGGTGTTACTGGTAGAAGCGTTGTCAAACACTGAATACCTGTGACATCATCATTGGTGAGACCGACGTGATCTGGTACACCTAATTGTAACTGTGAGTCTGTTCCTTTTTGGGATTTTTTATATATCATTGCCTTATTTTTTATTTTTTTTTAACATTGTGATTTTTTTTCGTGTTTTTTCTTGGATATATATATATTTTCCCCTCGTTCATTATCGTACTTCATACTTCATCATGACTGAACAGACACCTGAAGTACTCAAGCTTAAGACTTTGTCCCCACCTTCGTTTCAACTGATGCCTTTCTGGCCCGACAACATCGAAGCCTGGTTTTGCTACGCAGAAGCCGACTTCTCCGAGCACGGCGTGATCGACACACGTGCACAATTCCTCGCAGTAGTCAAGGCACTACCGCGCGAATTCAACAGGTACGTAACACCTAGTATGTTTACTAGTGATGTTTCCGATCCTTACGAAATCTTAAAACGCTCGATTCTTAAACGAGGAGATCTAACCGATCGACAAAGGTTAGATCAACTCTTCAATAACATCGACCTGCAACACGGTTCTGCGACAGACATGTTGCAACGGATGAGAGAGGTTATAGGCCTAAGAACTTTCGACGAAGGTCTATTCAAACAACTCTTCTTGTCAAAACTTCCCCAACAGGTGCAAGCAGTTCTGGTCTCGTTCCAGAACAACGGCTTAGACGAGCTAGCTGCATCTGCCGACCGCATTCTAGAAATTACGAAACCTTCTACTACCGAGGTATTTTCAGTCAAAGAAAGGCCTCACACGACTCAGAATGATATAACCGACTTATGTCACACACTCACGCGTTATCTTAGTCTTCGTACCGACCGTAAGAGATCGCGCACACCACGTAGAAGCATTTCTCGTAAGCGATCTGTCTCTAGACCACGAGAGACAGATAACCCCGACTGGTGCTGGTATCATAACCAGTATGGAAAGCTTTCCAGAAATTGCAGAAAACCCTGCAATTTTCCCAACACGAAACCGACTGATTCGAAAAACAATTCGGGAAACTTCCAAGCCGGCACGCGTTAACGGCAACCGTAGCCGGCGAACAAAGCCGTCTGTTATTCGTCACAGATGTGACAACGAGAGTTCGCTACCTCGTCGACACTGGCGCAGAAGTTAGCGTTCTCCCAGCAAATCCTAACGACCGACTACACGAATCGACCCTAAACTTACAGGCGGCAAACGGAAAACCGATCGCTACATATGGCAAAAGGTACGTTTACCTTAACGTGGGTTTACGCAAACCCATACACTGGATTTTCGTTGTTGCAGATGTTTCTATACCAATCATTGGTATGGACCTTCTACAACACCACAATCTGATCATCGATACGCGCAAACGGAGGCTAGTAGACGGGAACACTAATTTGTCCGTTTGCGTAACTTCTTTTACTGGTTGTAGAGTATCCCCAGTCACAGTTAAACATATGATAGACCCACTCTATCAACCACTACTCGATAAGTACCCTGGGATACAACAAACGCAACCGAGATTACCGTGTGTAACCAGCAACGTTACACATCACATCACGACTACAGGACCACCTGTATTCTCTAAAGCACGACGACTAGCTCCTGAAAAGCTAAGGTTAGCGAAAAACGAATTCGATCACATGATGGACTTAGGAATCATACGACCGTCAAGTAGCCCATATGCATCTCCGTTGCACATGGTCCCTAAAAAGGACAGCAACGATTGGCGTCCAACTGGTGACTATCGGCGATTGAACGCGAAAACCATTCCCGATCGTTACCCGTTGCCTCACATTCACGATTTGACAGCTACCTTGAAAGGTACAACTGTCTTTTCGAAAATCGACTTGGTTAAAGCGTATAACCAAATCCCTATGGCTACTGACGACATACCGAAAACAGCTATCATAACTCCTTTCGGACTCTATGAATTTTTGCGAATGCCTTTCGGTCTAAGGAATGCTGCTCAAACATTCCAAAGATTCATAGACGACGTTTTCGAGGTCTCAACTTCGTACACGCGTATGTTGATGACTGTCTAATCGCAAGTCCGGACAGAGAAACACATCTCAAGCATCTGGATCTTGTTTTCGAACGACTTCAAAAACATGGCATTACTGTAAACGTTCAGAAATGCCAATTCGGAACCGACTCGTTAGACTTTCTGGGACACACTATCGATGCTCAAGGCATTCGACCTCTTAGGACCAAAGTGGCGGCCATTCTGGATTACCCAGAACCGACCACCGTCAAGCACTTACGCACGTTCAACGGCCTCGTAAGTTTCTATAGACGTTTCATACCCAAATGCGCATTACTTATGAAACCTCTGACCGACCAACTTCGTGGAAATGCGAAATCCATTAATTTGGACGACACCGCACGAAAAGCATTCTCCACAGTTAAGGAACTGATTGCTAAAGCAACAATGCTCGCACATCAGGACACCCGAGCACCCATTAGCATCGCAGTAGACGCATCCGACTCAGCAATCGGAGGAGTCTTACAACAATGGGTTAACAACTCCTGGCAACCCTTGGCATTTTTCTCTAGAAGGTTGCTAGACACCGAATCTAGGTACAGCACATTCGGTAGGGAACTCCTAGCTATGTATTGTGCTGTACGGCATTTCCAACACTATATCGAAGGCCGTGAATTCACTCTTTTCACGGACCATAAACCGCTCACTTTCTCGTTAAGCTCTCCTTCTGACAAGTACTCTCCTCGTGAGTCTCGACAACTGGACTACATTTCGCAGTTTACTTCAGATATTCAACACATCTCTGGAGCAAACAATGTAGTTGCAGACGCTTTATCTCGTATAACTTCCTTGAACAGTTTCCAAGGAATTGACCTTCTTAAACTCGCCGAGCTTCAAAAAGAAGACAGTGATCTTCAGCACGAGTTATCGTCCACAACACTTAAACTACGCATCAAACAGATGGGAACAGGTAAGGAAACCTTACTTTGTGACACATCTACAGGTAGGGATCGCCCAATCGTGCCGAAACATTATCGACGCAATGTCTTCAACACATTGCACAAACTTTCGCATCCAGGTGTTCGTGCAACCATCAAGCTTATAGCAGAAAGGTTTTGCTGGCCTGGAATGAATAAAGACGTGAGGGAGTGGGCACGCTCCTGTGTAAGCTGCCAAAAATCTAAGGTTATCAGACACAATAAATGTCCCTTAGGCTCGTTTAAAACTCCCGATGCCCGTTTCGACCATGTTCATCTGGATTTGGTAGGACCTTTACCAGATTCAAATGGATACTCTTATCTCTTAACCTGCGTTGACCGTTTCACTCGATGGCCAGAAGCAGTACCTATCAAGGACAGCACTGCTGAAACAGTGGCCCGCACATTCGTCGAACGATGGGTAGCAAACTTCGGTTGCCCTTCAACCATCACTACAGACCGCGGACATCAGTTTGAATCCGATCTTTTCCGTCGTCTGACCACACTTTTAGGAATCACTCGCTTCCGAACGACCGCCTACCATCCACAAGCAAACGGGTTGGTAGAACGTTTTCACCGACAACTGAAAGCTTCGCTATCAGCAGCAAACGTTTCACAGTGGACCGACGCTCTTCCACTCGTCTTACTAGGTATCCGCAATGCAGTGAAAGCTGACATTGGATACACTGCGTCTCAACTCGTTTATGGAACGACACTTCGACTTCCATGAGAATTCGTGGATCCTTCATCCTCTTCAATGAACATGGATCTAACCTCCTACACGAACAGGCTTACAAACGCAATGCGTTCAGTTAAACCTGCTTTCACTCGACCTCAATCAACTGATGTTTTCGTTCAACCTGGCTTACGATATAGTACACACGTTTTCATTCGTCGAGACTCGCATCGACGACCATTCGAATCAGCATACGAAGGACCCTTCAAAGTTCTTCAACGTGAATCTAAGTACTATATAGTCGATAAGAACGGAACAAACGATAGCATCAGCATCGATCGCTTAAAAGCAGCGTATTTAGAAGGAAATCCTATCCACGTCGATTTTCCTTCGGTACAATCGAACGACACGACTCCGACACTTACAATACCTCATCCGACAACCAACACACACGATGATACTTCGACAGTATCCGAAAATAAACTTAAAACGACGCGTTCTGGAAGAAGGGTGAGATTTCCAGAACGTTTAAACGACTATTGCACGTAAGGCACTTCTCGACATTTTATATTATTTTTAAAAAAAAAAAATTTTAATATGCTTATATATTTTTATTTCTATTTAAAAAAAACAAAACAAAAAAAAACAATTTTTTTAATGCTATTACGTGTTCATGAGTTTATTTTCCATTTTTTTTTTCCGCCGACATTGTGTTTTTACGCACATACGAGTGTATTTCGACATGCACTTACATTTTCTTTTTTCTTTTCCAGGACGGCTGGAAAAGAACGATGACGTTTATGAGGATCCGAAATTTTCATTGTACATTTTCTTTTTTACTATGTTGTACCTCCGTCCCATATAGTAAGGAAAGACGACCAGACGCTGCTAAATTTAGTAAGCTATCAGAAGAGTGTTTACCAACGACAAACTCGTTGGGTTTAAACTTCTGGCTGGCCACGTCTTAGGGTCGTCACTGCCCCACTAGGGGGAGTGATCTGTAGCGGTAAATAAATCCCCAAAATAAATAGCATTAAGTTTTCGACATTGGATGCTGACCATATGTTTTAGTGGACTCATCTAGCTGAAGGCGCTCGGTCAGGCATCTGCACCAGATCACGTGTGGTAACGCCGTGCTCAACATCAACCGCAATCGCTAGCCAGATTAGATCAGAGAATTCCGATATATTGGTCATCGCCAAATATACTCTTCCGATCTCCTCGACTCTGTCTTTTGATTTCTCTTGGTGGGAACGAAATATATTAGAAGGTGTTACTGGTAGAAGCGTTGTCAAACACTGAATACCTGTGACATCATCAGTGATGAATTCCATTCAATTGGTTGTTCGACTGTGATCCGTAGTGTTGCTATTTAGTCGGTATTTCGTGCCTGTAGGCAACCCTTGTGCTATTGATAGAAGAAACCAGACTGTTAGTGAATAGGTCTTTATTTAGGTCTTCGCGCAGTTACAGTGGAGCGTGGATCTACCTGTTCAGACAAACAAAGCCTCTCAACATTCAATATAAGATATTAGGAAATATAATGCCTATAAAAAATAAAGTGAATGGATACTTGAACTTTACTGTTTTGACATATGCTTAGTTGTTTGAGGTCAACTCTTGACCAATCAACCAAAGCTATTACAGGTACACGATCGACCCTTATGGAATCCAAGCTGTTGATCTCGAATTGAAGCGTCTACGGAGTCCTTTATTCTGTTTAACAACACCATATTGAAAACCTTTTCTGGTGTTGAGAGCAGAATGATGCCTCGGTGGTTATCACACTTGCTGAGATCGCCTTCCTTTGGTATCTTGATCAGGTGTTCTTCTTTCCAGTCTGTCGGTACTTGTTCTTCATCTCAAATCTTGCTGCTGTTGGGAGATCTAAACTCCAAAGTCGGGATGGACGACGCTGGATATGAAGATATCATGGAATGAACGGGAGAGAAACCGAAATGAGGAGAGATTTGTAAACCTATGTGCATCCAACAAAATGGTTATAGGCGACACAATATTCCCACACAACCACATACACAGAGCTACATGGATCTCACTGGATCACACCACAGAGAATCAGATAGATCATATTTGTATTAATAAAAAAATTCCGAAGGACAATGGAAGATATGAGAACCAGAAGAGGAGCTGAGATAGATTCGGATCATCACCTGGTGGTGGCTAAGATGAAATTGAAGCTAAAGGAACACTGGACAGCTGGAAGAACAGCATTATGAAGGTTCAATACAGCTTCCTTCGAGATACTAATAAACGCACTGAATTCAAGATAACTCACAACAACAGGTTCCAAGCCTTATAGGATCTACTGAAAGAAGAAACTACCATGGAGAGGAACTGGAAAGGCATCAAAGAAGCATTAATTTCAGCTTGTCAGGAGGTTCTGGACTACAAGAAGCATCATCGTAAGGGATGAATCTCTGCGGAAACCCTGGATAAGACTCAAGAAATGAAGAACAAGAAGACAGCAAATAACAACAGCTGAACAAGGGTATGGAAGGTCAAGGCACAAGCTGAGTACACAAAAGCAAATAAGCAAGGGAAGAAGACCCTTAAAGTTGACAAGCAGAAATATGTGGAAGAATTAGCAACAACGGAGGAGAAAAGTTGCAAGTGAAGGAAATATGAGACAGCCACGTGACACAACGAAGAAACTAGCAGGGAGATATAGTAGAACAGAGAGATCGGTCAAGGATAGGGAAGGAAAGACAATCAACGAGATTCAAGAACAGAAGAACAGAAGGGTGGAATACTTCGAGGAACTGTTGAATAGTCTAGCTCCATCGAATTCACCGGACACCGAAGCAGCACTCACAGATCCTCCTATAGATGACACTCCTCCGACGACCGATGAAATCAGGATGACATCAAACAAATCAACATTGGCAAAGCAGTAGAACCTGACAATGCACCAGATGATGCTCCGAAGTCAGATATAGAAGTAAATGTAAGTATGCTTCACGTTCTATTCAAGAAGTTTGGGGAGGAAGAACAAGTGCTGATGGACTGAAAAGAACGAAACAGCATTAACATACCCGAGAAAAGAGATCTGAGCAAATGTGAGAACTACAGAGGAATCACAACACCCCCAGTACCAGGAAAGGCTTTCAACAGAGTGTTGCTGAACCGGATGAAAGACTCATTGAATGCCTAACTTCGAGATCGACAGTCTGGACTCCGTAAGGGTCGGTTTCGCACAGACAATTTGCGTCACTATGGATCATTGTTGAACAGTCAGTTGAGTGGAATTCGTCACAATACATCAACTTCATTGACTATGAGATAGCACCTGACAGTGTTGGTAGGAGAACATTATAGAAACTCCTTAGAAATTGCGGGGTTCCTGAGGAGATTGTCAACATTATTCGGAATTTAGACGGCGGACTAGAGTGCAAGGTCATGCAATGAGAACAGCTGATAGATGCATCCCAATTTAGGACTGGAGTCAGGCAAGGCTGATTACTTTCACTCTCCCTCTTTCTTCTGTTGTTTGACAGGATTATGGAGAATACGATGAACAGATCAGAATCAATAAGACGACTTGGACTTCACAGATGACTTGGCTCTTTTATCCCATACAGACGAACGAATGCAGACGACGACAGCTTGTGTAGCAGCAGCCTCTGTATCAGTAGGCCTCAACATACACAAAAGAAAAACCAAGATGCTCAAATACAACACCAAGAACACTAACCCAATCACACTTAATTGTGAAACTCTGGAAGATGTAGAATCCTTCACATACCTGGGAAGCATCACCAATGAATAAGAAGGATCAGATGTTGGTGTAAATGTAAGGGTTGGCAAAGCAAGCGTCACACTACTACAGTTGAGGAACATATGGAATTCAAAACAACTATCTACCAATATCAAAATCAGAATCTTCAATACAAACGTCAAGAAAATTCTACTGTACTGAGCTGAAACGTGGAGAACTACTACAACCATCATCAAGAAGGTACAGGTATTTATAAGCAGTGGTCTTCGCAAGATACTCAACATCCATTGGCCGGATACTATCAGCAACAGCCTTCTGTGGGATATAACAGACCAAATTCAATCTGGAGAGGAAACCAGGAAAAGACGTTGGACGTGGATAGGACAGACATTACAGAGAACATCATACCGCATCATGAGGCCAGCTCTAACAAGAAATCATGGGGAGAAATGGAAAAGAGGAAGACCGAATAACACAATACGTCGGGAATTAGAAACAGACATGAAAAGGATGAGCAGCAGCTGGAAAGAATGGGAAAGGATTACTCAGGTATGATAATTAGAGGTATTTGAATTATAGTACGAACTAAGAATCCCAAAAATAACGTAATTCGAACAATAAGTACAAGATAAATACGAACGAATGTACTGTATTTTGAATTCGAAATCAAGTATTCAACAAGTACAAAGGAATCAATAGTTCATTCAAACACCACATCCACTACAGTTTAAATTGGAGTCTAAGCGTCCGTAATCGATTGTACGTCTTCTTCTTAAGTTCATCCTGAGTCTGTCCGACAGTGTATTGGATATAGACTATGTATTATCTAGAATGTACTCATTAGTATTGGAATTAACAACAGAAGTCGGAACAGACTCACATGGGTCCTAGGATTGTGTACAATCACCATGTCGGTTTTGTATCGAAATCACTAATATCTAGAATTTGAACCATAGATTTTTCAACACTATCCCCCCACGAAATAATGTTGGATCCCCAAGTTATGAATGATGTGGATTCATTTAAAGCACATTTCTCACATTACTAGAGTAAACATCAGAAGCGACTTCAAGAAGAGGATAAACAACGGTTGATGTGAAATCATCCAAATTGTAATCAAAATCGAGCCCATTTAGTACTCGTGCTTCTCAATGAACAAGTTTCCCACAAGAAACAAATGGATTATGAGGATAAATAATATTTAATGTGTCATCAAGATTTGATTCTTCTTCCCTCACATTATTAAGAATGTCATTTCAGAGCAAAGGATCATTAGAAAAATCAGCATCTATCAAAACTACATCAGGTTTTCGATCACGATTAGGTTGACTCAACATATTTTCTTCAGATTTGTAAGGAATTTCATCAGAAATATGTGAATCATTAGGAAAAACCGTATCTAGTACAATAAAATGGGAAATCTGATAAGTTGATTGATTAGAAACTGTTGTCTCACAAGGATTCTGAGTTTTATTTAACTCTGGTCTGCTATATGACTTTATACCGTTTTTCAAAGTCATGGGTGAAGACAAATGATCGTAAAAAACATCCAATTTAATAGGATCATAATTACAAATTTGAGCATTAATTGTAGCTGAATGAACCGTAGTACGACAAACTGACTGAATGTGTTCATTATCACCATAATCAAAGCATTTAGAGTTGCGAAATACACATGAATTACGAGAATGAAATTTGCCACAGAATAAACACTTACCAAACTTGATCTCATCTTCGTGAACTGCATCGCAACTCCTCAATGAATTGTCTCCATAACCTTGAGTATGCACTGGATCGGGATGACATAGTAATGTAGTGGAATTTTTGATGTCCTGATGAATCATTCTTCGAAATCTTCCTCCATTACAGCATTCGAAATTCGTATACTTAACATAGTCTAGCAGTATTTCCTTGAAAGTCGCATAAAAGAAATAGGCTTTTCTGGTAAAGCTAGAGTTCTTAGTAATCTGTAAGCTTCTTTTCCGATGAATGTGAGGAAATGTGCTACAATATTAACATCGTCAACCTTTTCCTTGGCCATCGCCCAGATTTCGAACCTTTCTAAGTAATCCTCAAAAGCATCAAAATCTGAATGTATGCCTAACAGTTCCATCACAGGCTCCATCGCGACGCCAATATGATAATTTGGAGTATTTGAATTATAATACGAACTAAGAATCCCAGAAATAACATGATCGGATCAAGAAGTACTAGATAAGCACCAACGAATGTACTGCATTTGGAATTCGAAATCAAGCATTCAACAAGTACAAAGGAATCAATAGTTCATTCAAACACCACACCAGGACAGGGTTGGATAAAGAGTGCTGGTGGGCGACCTATGTTCCTCCATGAGGTGTAACAGGCGTAAGTAAGTATGTAAATCAACGGTTTATACCGTGGACAGTCCCGAAGAAGAAGAACGGTCACCCCTGGATGGAACAGGATATTCGACGTTTACTAAGACAAAAGAAGAAATGTTAGAACGCTACCATCAGCCTTGGCACAGCAGGCCCAGGTCGGTAAAAAAATTACAATCTGGGAAGCTCAAAGAAAATATAAAATGCATTTAGCCCAATCTGTAATTACGCAGCCTAAGAGATTATTCTCGTACATGAATTACAGATCAGTGATGCAACCTAATTACGGAAGAGGGTGAATCTGAAATGATAGAGGATGATCAGAAAAAGCGGAGGCAATGGTAAACTATTTTGGGACAGTTTTCACTCAGGAGCCTCTTTTAAACGAAGAACTAAACCCAAATACAAAGCCGATAAATCGTCTGTTTACTGTGGACTCTGATCGAGACGACGGATAAGTCAACAGGACCGGGTGAACTACACACTAAAATTTTGAAACTAATTGCACAATATATTGCTGCCCTACTGACTAGGATATTTAAAATGTCACTTGGCTAAGGTGAGTTGTCTACGTACCGGAAGAATGCAATTGTCACTCTAATACATAAAACATGACCAGCACAACTTCCATCAAACTACAAACTTGTCAGCCTCATCAGTGTCGTAGTTAAAATACTGGAAAGAATAATCAAAGAGCAATTAAATGTATTCGTGAAAATCAACAACCTGTTAAACATCCCACAAAATGGTTTCAGGAAAAGTTTATCTTGCATAAAAATCTCCTTATGGCAAGGGAGAAATGGATAAGGGCTATAGATAATAGAAAATCAGTGGATGTTGTATACATAGGCTTCAGAAAAGCATATGATAAGGTGCCAAAAATCTAGGCATTACCGGATATCTAAAATGGCCCAAGGATTTCCTAGTAGGTCGTAGACAGAAAGTAAGAGTAGATTCCAAGTGCTCCAACTGAAAACCAGTACTTAGTGGAGTACCTCAGGGCTCTGACCTAGGTCCTTCAGTTTTCATACTGTATGTAAATGAACTCTCAAGTATAGTTGAGTTCCAAATGCTACGAGACGCTGATGATATAAAAAATCTGGCGAAGAATAACAAGAGACGCACGCGCACCTCAGTCAGACTCAGATATTGTGATTAGATGGCCTAAAAATGGGTGACGCCTATCAACCTGGCCATGTGTGCCTACATGAATTTTTGGGATACAAAGGTAAATAAGTACATCACAGGGGAAGTTTCTGTGCCAGCAAGTCATGATCTTAAGACCACAGCCCAATGCAGCGAGGTTGAAACTGAAAGTTCTAGAACCATATGGGCTTTAAGACGGACATTCACCAAGTTAGATACCACTGTGTTCACTGCAGTATACACAACCTTAGTGAGAACTAAGCTTGAAAACTAAATTCAGGCTACAAGCCCCTGTTTAAAAGGCTACTCAGATATCCTGGTAAAATTACAGAGGGCAGTTATCCGTGCAAGTACAGGGCTCCAGGATTTACCATACAAAGAGCGGCCTGAAAAGCTAGACCTCTTTTCTCTGTTCTATCCGAGGTGAAGAGGTGATCTGATTTTAATGTATAGAATACTAAGAAGTGATTTCGGACCTAATATATCACCTCCTTTTCCTTCCCATAAGATCGGAACATCTCAGATTACATAGCAGGTGAGTAGAAAAGCTAAGAACGAACAAAATACCCGTGGCACACAGGTTTTCACACCGAGCCATCAATTCTTGGAACCTGTTACCGGAAAAAGTGGTGTCCGCACCAATTTAAGAGAAGACTAGACACTGACAGAAGCATGCTAGAAAAGAGATAATATAAGCTGTAGGCCTTCTGCCCTTGCTACACAAATCTGAAAATTATCTGAGTGAAGCCTCAACTATTCTGTGCCCATTTGAAACCAAATGACCTTGGTGGGGTAATTTGAGTTTTTGTTCTGTAACGCTTTAATTAATGTAAGTGCACTTTTTCTGTTTATTGAGCAGTCATTTAATTACTTTTGTTGTTGTCTCATCTCACTTCCAGCATTTGGCCATCCAGTTATGTGTAAACTTTGATAATTCTTACACACCAATGACATTCCTGTGATTTCTGACCCATTCTACTCACGTTTTCATCAACTTAATCAGTTTATTTTTCCGGAAGTTGCGATTTTAGGCCCTCCCAGTTTAGCCAAGTGATAGCATGTAGTTAATACTACAGCTACATGTCAAGCATTTGGTGTTTGTCGATAGGAGACACGTGACCTAGGTTATTCGTCAGTTGATATTCGTCTGCGAAGCATAGCTGCAATCTTCGCGGAACCATTTTAACAGTAAAATGTCTACAGTTGATTGGCCAATACAACCTGATTGGTGTAATCTCAACACTCGAAGGATTTGGGAAACTTGATATTCTTAATCAGTCAGTGACCAATCAATAGTAATTATGATGACTTGTGCAACAAAATGTAGATCGATAGAAGAACCTAATATGTCCCGTTTGTAACGTTTGCTGCAGTATCTTCAGCCTCCGTGTTGTGTGTTAAGGTTTCAGGAAACGTTTGGGACCACATAATTCCGTAATATAGACATTCTGGATGCCTATTACAATCTATAGCTCGAAGGACAACAATTCGTCATGCTGTTTTTTTCACACCACCGACTTACAACCCAATCTAGTTAACCCTCTTCGCGTTCCACACTAGTTAACTAGTTTCAAAAGAAACAACGAGTTTGGCCAGGATACATACTTCATGTACCACTTACCAATACTCCCGGCGTTAACCTATCTTATTTTGCGGAGGCTAGAAACTCGCAAAATTCAAGTCGTAGCCAACTGACAATTATTTCTGTTGAGAGAATAATCAATAAACACCTATATAGTTGCGTCACAAATTGTCGCTACACTTTGGAAGTGAAGTCCGTTTCGCTCAACTAGATTAATATGTAGGATGCATTAGTGATCACGTCGTTGAATATTTACATCCATATATATATACATCTATACATCTAAACTCCTCTCAGTAGCATTCAATCATTAGGATAACACTTTGTGGTCAGATTAACATTGATAGTACAGTTGATACCTTTCTCTACTTACTTACCTTTATAATCACTCAGTTGTAGACTGGTGGTTAGTGGCAAAGGCATTCGAATTTCAGCCTCTAGGTTCTACGTCCGAATTCTCCTCTACTCATTTCAGTTTGGGCAACCGGGTAGTATCACTAGCACTAATACCTGGTGTGTAGCTGACTGACTGACATTCATTCGCTTAGAGTTAGTGTTGACTAATATTTATTGCTATGTACATATACTCTGTGCTAAATAAATCTTCGGCTCATGTTTTCTGTTCCATGCGATCGCATTTATGCTTTGGATATCTCCTCATATCTAGAAGCTAACTTCAAACCTTCTAGTTTTTGGTTGTTGCAGTTTTATCTGAGATGTTTATACTGTTAGTGTCGGATATCATTGTTTCTAATTCTTTTATGTGTATTGTAAACAGTTATCATCTCGTTTCAGTGATAACTGCACTTGTATCTATTTATATATTTAGTTACTGAATCCAGTTTTTCTTTCGTCTTCCAGATTTCTGTGCTAACTAAAACCCCATAGCAACACACTTTCAAACTGCCCTAGCGGCATAATTGCTGACAAGAAGGAGGCTTATTAGTACCTAACCGTTGCAGGACACATTTCTCAGATTATGTCTTCTCTTTTGGACTCTGAAGCTTCTGAGGCCTCTGAACTTTCCGACTTGGATGACGACGATATAGTGAAGAAGAAACTGGACAAGCGCCCTGCCCTCGATGATCCAGATTCCAGTGATAGCGACGAAGAAGAAGAAGATTTAGCTAATGAGGAAGAAATCTGTCGGAAAGAAGGCGAAGGCTGGATTGTGGATGAGGAAGAAGACGAAGGTGGTGCATCCGAAGGCTCTGATGGAGATGATGCTGAGGAAGTTGGGGACGAAGGAGACAAGGATGATGACGACGACGCTTTGGATGATGATGATTTTCAACTCATCCAAGAAAATGTTGGTATCAATTTGAAGAAACAGGTAATTTTTTCATGTATAGAGGTTTATCTGGCTATTTATCTTGATTCTGACAGTTTGTGATGAGCATCTTATCTGGTAACCCAGTTTTAGACATACTTAATAGTGGAATGCTATGAAAAAACCAAATATGTATGATATTGCCCCTTTACCATGCCTAAAACGCTCTAAATCAATTGGGGTAAATCACTTATCCCACCGTACTAAGATTCTGAATGTGAGCCTCCGAGATCTGTCATACAGCCTGTATTGGGCTGGCAGCATAGTGAATACCTCAGTTCCGTTCTTAACAAAGAAAGGATAACCAAGCTCCTCGACTATCTTTGTTAAGCGCCGAAAGTTGTGTTCTTAGAGCTAATGGTTATTTGTTTTAGATCTTTGTGCTTGATCTTTTACTTCTCAGTTAAATAAAAACTTTTTTTTATCATGCTTGTCTCTGTCATTACTACCACTTAACTTCTTAGTGAAAGACCTAAATGGTTCGCCTTTCGTCCTTTATAAGATATTTAAGACGATCTCATAAAAACCGTTATATTCGATGTCTATGATAGCCCTTCAATTGTACCTAATTGTGTACTCTCCAAACCGTCTAAAGGTCGTTTGAAAATTAAGTTTCGTTGATTTAGAAACAAATATTACGCAAGTAATATATATTTTAAGGAAGCTAAGTATCAAAAGCTTCTTTTTGACCCTAAAATTATTATGACATGCTTGGAAATAATAAGCTACTGGCAGCCACTGTTATTTTAAATTGTTAGTACATTTCCAAGCCACGTGGTAAAAGGTATTTCATGTTAGAGATTTAGCCATCTAAATATGCACATTGTCTTGTGACGTATAAGAACTTGATGAAATATTGTAGACGGAGAATTCTGTATTGTAACAGATATAATATTGAGTAGAGACTTTGTGATTACTTTTATCAGGGATTCTATGATTCCTGACGGCATAGTAGTTCATACAAAAAACCGGAAATCTTCAAATTAAAACCATAATATATTAAATCATCCCAAGAATCTAGGTAGTGATCACCACTACTTATGTATTTCGAAGCCAAAGGATATTTAAAATATTTAGCTCTTAGAATAATCCTGGTTATCAGAATTCGCTGTTGTTTTCACTCATTGATTTTACGAAAGCCAGTGCTGTTTATTGGGGTTTTAGTTCCTCCTAATTTATTTACAATTGTATTTAACTTACTTGAGTAGTATAGAATCTCACGTTATTGAATTTGATCACTTTAAAGGTGATCTACCTTTGCTTATTACACAAAGACGGTCTGTCTCACATGATAGATTCACTGAGTTTAATATATCAAAAAAGCTATGGTGTCTTTGATGATAATGTATTTCGGACGCCGAAATAGTCAGATACCGTCATTATCTATCTGAGTGTCAATATCTTAATAACAAAATTTTCACTTTACATCTTTGTTCATAAATTAATTAAATACTTTAACATATTATTTCCTTACAAGCTCTCATTATTATTGAACTCTATTTAGAAAAAACGAAGATTGGTGCTTGACGATGACGATGAAGCAGATGAAGATGAAGTTGTATCCAAGAAAGCAACCTATGAAGAGGATAGAGGAAGAGAAGCTATTGCACGTCAAATCTTTGAAGACGAGGATGAAGAATTTGATGAAGACAGAGTTGTTCGTAGCAGGCCAACTGATTTTGGTGTGTCAGTTGGTGATGAAGAAGAGGAGGAAGATGAGGACGGTAATTATCATATATATATAGTGTGATGAGTTTCGCAATGAACTTATTCTCAGTATCCCGAATGCAGATTTTCCTAAAGTTTAGGATGATAAATAAAGTGTGTGATTCATTACAGAGTAATGTGGTGAACGAACACTGAGTGGGGGGCAACCAGTATATTTTAGCACAAAATTACGGAAGCTCTTGGTAAAATATGAAAACCGTACATTGAAGAATTCATTTACAAAAGTCTGTTATTTTCCCTTCAAATTCTGTATGATTCTTCCGAGTCACAATTCCTTTCTATTTCCGTTTCTGTTTTTTTCCAACTTGATCTTCTTAGCCTTCGGTTGCCAGGGTTTCCACCTCCGATCGGGGTTACATACTACTTATATCTGTCGACATAGGTAGCGCACACAGCAGAAGCGAGACATTTTATCGACAGCTGGCTTAATATTTATAATAAGGTTTGCTCTGTTGTAGTTTCGATTAGACTCGGTTTATCTATAAAACAAATAAAAGAACACGAAAATATTATTTACTAAAACTCATTGAAAGGAAAGTGATTACAAAAGTACAAGTCACCTTTTAGAAAGGGATACGTTTGGATTGAAAGCCGAAATTCTAGCAGTTTTCAATTGTGATTCATTTCTCCCAGCTAATTTAACCTTATGCTAAAATTCACTTCCTTGACATACATCCCATTAAATGTTATTCTCTTTCCACCTGATCGCTTAAATGTCTCAATATTGGTAGTTCTGTCCAACTAGCAGTGTTGTTGGACTTCAGCAATTAAGAGGCATAAACTTCATTAAAAGTTAATCACCTCCTTGATCAACCTGTTTCTCTTACTACTTAGCCTAAAACTATGCAGACCACATCAGTTGAATGTAACGCAGTGTATGTTGCTTGAATGGAAATTTTCGGGCTATAATAATAGTTGACATCACAGTCATCGACAGAAAACAGAGTCACTCACGATTAAGTGGCTACATTTACGTTCGTTGTATCATGCAGCAGTTAATTCCGTTCAACACCGTGTTTTTTATTGCTTTCTGTTTATTATGTTGAGATTTTGTACTAACCTAAGCCGTTACTAATATCATTTGAATTCTTATGTGAGCGAACTAAAGTGAGGTAAATGTACTAGTTCAGAGATTCATTAGGAGATGAATTTGCATTGAAAAGTAACAATTATTTAGTTTAGATTGAAATATGAATACCACCTTTTCGCCAATTACTCATTTGGCTCCTTGAATAGTATTTACTGACAACACTACTTACTCTTATGATTTTCAATGGTATTAGATGCACCATTTAAAAAAATCTCAAGTAATTGTAGGCCATAAATTATTAAAGCATTTTATTTTCGGTTGTTTTTCATTTATCTTTCGTTTAAGCAATCAGACAGATTTCGGTAAGATTTTAAGTTACTTCTAATATGTATGCGGCAAATGCGAAGTTATCTGTATTTCCGATTTGTTTATCTTATCACTTCTTATAATGTAGACATGGGAGACTTTATCGTGGATGATAGGACGGGTGCTCCACCCACAAGACCTTCCAAGCGTATAGTACATAAAGATGCAGCACTCCAACAAGCTCAAAATATTTTCGGTGTTGATTTTGACTTATCGGAGTTCGAAGCATTCCGAAAATCACGGGTTGGAGGCGATGACTACAGTGACGAGTCAGAATATGAATATTCAGACGAAGAGGAAGGCTCTAAAGCTAGACGATCAAAACACCGCCGGGCACCTTCGAATCTGGTTATGGATGATCGTGTTTACGAACTTTTTGATCCTAGTGATCTTGAGAGAGCCTACTACAGCCAGGCAGATGAACGCATTCGAAAAACTGATGTTCCAGAACGCTTTCAACTTCGTCAGGTTCCCGTTAAGTACATTGATTCCTGTTCAGCAACATATACTCAAGATCTGCAGGAACTTTCTGATGAAGCCGAGTGGATCTATCGTCATGCTTTCAAAGAAGATGCGGAATATAAGGTATCCATAGATTTTCTTACTTATTTTATTGTTAGCCTCCTGGAGTTATACCTAAAATTCTCGAGTCCTTAAAACTTATGAGGGAGTTTTTGTTTGAGGTCCCTTTTATTGCATTTTACCGGAAAGAATGCATAGAAAAGGACCTGAATATTAAAGACCTTTGGAGAATATATCAAATGGACGAAAAATGGACCATTTTGCATCAACGCAAAAGAAATATGATTAATCTTCTTCAACGCTTGTCAGATTATTTTGAGGCTCTCACCACAGAAGATGCGGTCAGGTCACTAAAGAAACATTGTTCTTCGGTACTGAAATTAATTGCATGGTTAGTCAAGTGTTAAACACTATTCCGTTTTTAGTGCTCGTAGCGCAGATTCTTTAGAGGAGCTGTTCGACGTCCGGTTGAATTATCTGCTTCACTTTTCTGGATATGTCGAACCAATGAACCGTTGGTATGCGCGTCAGAAAAAGGTACGTCGAAAACTTGATTTCGATTTTTTCTCCTTTTGATACTTATTATTTTGTTTTCATATTCCTTTTAATACTTTTCAGGGAGGCGAGGGGGAACAATCTGAAGAACAAGAATACGATGAAACAAATGTTGAAAAAGCTATCCCGATTACAACAACTATCGACCCAATAACTGGACGATCTATTCGTCAGAGACAGGCTCGTGCAACTGCTTCATATGAGGTGGCCAAACGAGCTGGTATAGGTGATCTTGTACAAAGATTTGGTCTTTCGGCGTCTCAGTTTGCTGAAAATGTTCAGGACCAGTATCTTCGCCATGATGTTGACCAATGCCCTATGTTACCTATTGATGCAGCTGGTGACTTTCTGTCCCCACAGTTTCCTAATTCTGAGTTAGCACTGTCTGCAGCTCGTTATATGCTTGCATTTGAAATTTCTCGTGAGCCACTTGTTAGAAAAATGATGCGCCAAATGTTTAATCTACAAGCTGTAATCAGTATGCGTCCTACTGAGAGAGGGGCTAAACATATAGACGAGTCTCATCCACTTTTTCAAATTAAATATCTTTCTAACAAACCAGTTGCTGATTTGATGGGTAATGCACTTTTCCTTCACATACATAATGTAAGTTCACGTACAAAGGTGTAATATATATATATATCACGAATCTCTATTTTCGTTCGGTTCACTAACGACATAGTTATGTTAACCATCTCACTATAATTGTGGCTCAATCAGTTGATCGATCTTCATATAATTATTGACCGCACCGTCATTATTTATCCACTTCATTAATACTTCCCACTAAATACTTTAGAAATTAATTATTAATCATATATAAATGTTACCCTTCTTGAGTACGATTTTGTGGTATTTTTTTCAACATGATATTTTTTTTCACTCTTCTAACGTCGCTTCATCATGATTGATATATAACTATTTAGCCTCGTAAAAGTTGAAAGGTTCATTACACTTGCCATAAAAGTATTATGAAATCTATCACTCGGGGTATTAAAACGCAACGCAAAATACGGATTATTAACAGACTGTTTTACGTTTTTCGTTCTCATTTAACCCACTCATACATCAGTTATAATAACACATCAACGTAGGTACGGATCCATAAACCTCGTTTGGTTTTTACAAAATTGCATCACTCGTGGTGTAGGGCAAATGTCTGTTTCTATTAAGGAGTTAATATACTGCTTAGCAACCCGTTCTGTATTACACCATAGCTGTGAAATATAGTCTATGAAAGTAGAAGACATGCATTCTGCATGTGTTTGATCTTAAGTGTCTGCGAACCATTGTTGGCGTATGGTGACACAACGGAGTAAATAATGCTAAAGTTCGGCATAGAATACTAGGCAAAGATACCAAATAGGTTCGTAAGGCAGTAAATTCTCATTAGTTAAGATGTTTGGTAGATGTTTTACTTACGTCCAACTACCGCCTATTTCGTTGCGTAATATTGACATGCTTAATTAGGTTTTTAGAACGTTTACTTGTGTTGAGAGTATTTTTACATCATTTTCATAATGTACTTATTTTCAATATAAATGAAACGGTTCCTTCAATCGGGAAGCTTATTCAGTAGTTTAAACACAAACTAGAAAACATTTGTCTAGTTTTCTTCACATAGGCATTAAGATTTAACATCGTTTATTGTCACTTGCAATTAGCCGTATTGTTACCTTCAACTCTCCTCATTTGTAAGATAAAGTTTCAACATACGGTTTCGATGAATGGTTGAAAGTATTTTATACATATATTAGCTTATTATCCACTAATTATGAGGTAATGATTAAATTATGCAAACCCCTATATGAAATAACTACTCGTTCTGAGGATGCGTAAATGAATAGTACTTGTCAGATGTTTATTTAGTTTAATCGGAACATATCGGTTTACATTAATCTCCTGGTACAACAATGGATTAACTTTCATGTTTAACTGTAATCTTCAATAAATCAATCAACCATCGAATTATTTTTAACAACTGTTATCTTTTATTCAGAGAAATCGTTTCTAGACAATAATATATAAATCTCTAAAATGTTTAATTAAAAATCATTAATGTACTAAAAAATAATATTCAGTAGAGAATTTATAGTTAGATTTTTCTATGCAGATAAAAGTTAGGACTACTAGTAGAACTCTCAGTTATTTTAATACTTACATTTGTAGATTATTTAAACTGGTCATCAAAACCTTCAAAACATAAAATTTATTTATGACTGGTACTTTCGAGAGAGATATTTTATATCATGATGCTTAACTACTCACTATTGGATGTGTTTAATTATCTTGACTTTTTATACTTTAACTTGAACTCAGGCTGAACGTGACAAACTAGTGCAATATGAAATTCATGTGCCAACCGAACAAATTCGAGGTTTATCGTTAGTAGATGAGCTTCAACGTTTCTTTTATCAAGACGAATTTAGTTCATTGGTTCAAGCATGGAATGAACAACGTAATCTAGTTCTTAAACAGGCTGCTGAAGAATTTATTTTCCCTGGACTTGTACGTGAATTACGACAGAAGTTACTCAATGAAAGTCAACAAGCTGTACTGAGAGTATGTACTTTAATAAATTCTGCTAGCAAATTTTATATTAATTCATTCGTTATATAAGAACTAAGGTAATAATTAACTAGCTGAATGATGTGAATGTTCATTAGCTAAGTGAGATTAACGAGACTACCCAGTCATTCAAAATTGATAGCTGGAATAAGTTTCAACTTTTCACTTGCTAGTTGGTTGTCCCTTGCTTTCATCACAGTTACACTCTGAATATTATTTCCTCTACGGATTTTGATATTAATAGCATGATTAGTCAGGGCTTGAGTTATTGCGTTGTTGACATTCAGGATTAGGTTTTTTATCAGTCTTTGTTAGCATATGTGCATTCCGTGTAATCTGCATCGTTTTGTCACAAGGTGAGGCAATCCGCACATGGTGCACATATCCCAACAAAGACTCGTCAAAAAATTCTGTCCCAAATATCAACAACGGTATACTTCTTATAGTTAGCAATAGTAATATAAATATCATACCTGTCTTAAAAGTTAGTGTTTGTTTAAACACACCAGCTAGGTGGATAAGAAGTTAATGTTTGAACATTGACACTGGGATACAGACGCATCAAATTTACGTTTCCCAAATAGGAGGAAGTATTGTTCCTGTATTCCATTAGCGGTGAATATCTATTCCGAAAAATTGTTACTGATGTGTTCTTTTTATGTTATGATAACAATTTTAATGTTTTTTTTACGAGGGTTTTGTATATATCGATCTCCTCCTCCTCCTCCTCACCACTACCACCACCTAAAAAAACTACCATTTTATAACACATGTTTAATTTATCGTTGGATTTCTTAAACATAAGCTAGTATCAGATTACTGTCTTTTTGTTACACACATTTTGTCGATGATATGAACTTATGTTTAGCTGTCGAATTAAATTTTAAAAAATGTTTAATAAATATTTCTTAACGTAACTGGGGAAAGCGTTTAATAACTGAAAAATTAATGAGCACAATAGTGGTGCGAAATTAAATGCAAAAAGTAAGAGAAACAAGTGAAAATAAAGACTGAATGATCCAAAATCCAAGGTTTGAGTACAGATAAAGAGTAAATGGATTTTCAGCTAGAGCAATCAAAGTATTCAACCGTTGTCTCATGGACTTCAATTAAGAAACTTGTACCTCTGTCTGCATATTTGATACAAGAACCCTGACTTCGAAAACTAATGTGATGTTTCAATGCGACTTTTCTTCACCCCTATCTAATCCACTCATTCGTTATTTATTTTATCAAATTATAAACATCAATCAGTTATTTAAAATGAACACTGGGTAGTGTTGTGAGTTGGTAACACAGTAAATGCTTCGAGTCATCATTAAACAACTTGTATTTAATAAACTAGATGGATAAATTTCTTTCAATTTTAGTTAATGTGTAACTCTCTTTAGTTTTGAAAAGAAATCTTGAGCGAACAAACAGACTGTATTTTCACTATTCACTTTAAAATAATATTTAGGGACTATCTTCTGTGCCGTTTAAACGTTATTATCTATTTATTTAAACACATAAACATTGGTACAAGGAGGCACCAGATAGATATGTACCACATAAGTCATTCGATTTGTGTAAGGGCTGAGATACTGCCCGGACGCCCAAACAGAAGCAGGTGGTTTTCTTAGAGGGCCACTTCCCGAGCCTTCAATCTAGAGGTCTGATCCACAAGGCAGTGGAGCATCGTTAGGAGATTTAGTCCTATGGTAGCCGGTGACCAACAATATGTTCATACGCGATTTATTTTCTCAGGATACTGCAGCCCATGTGCACCATTGGTTTGGAATCAGGGTTTTACAACTCCACTAGGTGAATCCTCTATATCCATCAACCCAGTTAAAGCGTCGGATATTCGCTTTTCGTTCTCCCAATTTCGTAAACAACAGTAATGCCGCGAAAGGGCAGTGAGTAGGACTTCTCTGACAGTGGCTGTGTATACGCATGGCCACGTGAGAGCATTTTGAAAGGGAGAGTTGACTTTTCACCCTCGACCGTACCAGGCATTTTAACTACTCTGTATTGTGGTCGGCTTATACATTACTTCTGTCTTAAAAGTTGCTAACTGAAGATTATTATACACAATTAAGATGATAATGCTACCTCACAGCCACGCTATCAACAATCAACATATTTTGCTTATCTTGTTGACTTTATTTTGCAATCATGTTTAGTATTATATGTATGTATTTTAGTGCTTTATGGAAAAGTCTTTTGATCCATTAGTATGATGCTACTCTGTTTTCAAATCCCTATATCTTATGCTTAATCGTTTATGTACTCTTTCTGATTAAAATTGCAGATGTGTGCCAAAAAGTTGTTTAATTACCTTCGGATAGGTCCCTATCCTCCTGATGGACATCGTTCGTATGAAATGGATACAGAAGAAACTGCTTCTTCTTTTGTCAATAATCGTCACAAATCAGATTTTCATACTAGCGGAGACATTAATTCCCGTTCTAGTGGAGCTGTTTGGCCAAAGGGAGCTCGTGTTTTGGCTCTTGCACTAAAAAACGAGGATGATAGTCGGAAGTCAATGGTGACTGCTGTTCAACTAGACTGTAATGGTGAGGTTGTTGATTTTCTTCATTTCCATGGTCTTTTGGTATCTCGTCGTGCTCCAGAAGAAATGAAAAAAATTAAGGTACGATTTCAAATATTTTAGAATACTATAATGAATAAAATTATTTGTTTCGTGATTTACTGTGATCTTAGCTCATTGTGCCATAAAAATGTACGTAATTGAGATTCTTTATTTATATATTTATAAATTTAGGAAGAAGATATGCAACGCCTTTCAACATTTATGGTAAAACACAAACCTCAAGTTTGCGTCATCGGGTGCGATTGCAGAAAGGCCTTGTTTTTGCAAGAAGACATTCAACATCTTGTAAACGAATTAGCGAATGAGAGACGTCTACCCCGTATTCATGTTGAATTGATGGAAACAGAACTCTCTATTGTTTTTGCTCTTTCTTCTCGTGCCTCATTTGATTTACCTATATCGTACCCTTTACTTCTTCGTCAAGCTATCTCTTTAGGAAGGCGTCTGCAGGACCCCTTATTTGAATTCGCTCAACTAGTAACTATTGAGAATGAAATTCTTGGTATCAGATGGCATCCACTACAAGATTCTCTTCCTCGTGATATGTTACTTCGGGCATTAGAGATAGAATTCATTAATCGAGTGAACGAGGTTGGAGTTGATGTGAATCGTTGTTTGTCTCACCCACATTCTGCTGGAGTTATTCAGTTTATTTCAGGACTTGGACCTCGCAAGGGCCTACACATGCTAAAGGTAATTTTTTCGAACTAACAAGTTTTAATGATAAAAAGCTACATCGAGCAAACTTTTTATCCTGGCTATGTTGTTTATTAAGCCCACTCATTGTGAAGAGAGTCAAGAGATAGTTTGTCATATGAACAACTATTCATGAAATAGGTGTCACATCAATCTGTGTCTGTCAGTTTGCTTGATACCAGGAAGTAGGTTTTATCAGTTGTATATTCTCGTTCTTTCGACATAGGTCTCTGTGCATCACTTTTTTGACGATATAAATTAGAATGTAAGTCAATAAATAGCTAGAATTTCTCATACTTGGTTAGCTAACTACTTAGTCTCGTTGTTATGATCGTCCACAGTTATCTACAGAGATGGACGAATTAGCTCAAAGAGATTATAGATCAGAAACTTATGCTCGACATAGAATTCATCGTTCCCTTAATTCAATTCTGTATTCAAATGTTTCATCATAGTATATTAAGATCTTCTACTCCTTGTGACTGATAAAACTGACCTACATGCAGTATGATATATATTTTTGTGCATTTTGGTAAATGTAGGTAAGCGTTTATTGAATAGTGTACAATTATATCAAGGTTACGTGTGTTCCTGAATCTGGAGGCAAGGGAAGATCTGAACTATTTTATCTACCTGGTCCCTTTTTGGTTTATTGTTCTCCAGGATCAGTCCACCGTCAAAATGATTGTTGGTTCTCTGATTAACGAGACTGCTTTATCCTAGTTAGTTCGTTTATGTTTGTCAACTAGGAGCTTCTGTGTTTTTTCTTACAAGCTTGAATGATCGATATCCACTTGGAAAGACTGTTTAGTCCTTGTATCTTAGCTAACTAATACTGATTTGTTCGTAGAAATATATATAGAGAGACCTGTGGTGGTCGGTATCCGATATAATCCTTAACATCGTATACAATTCGTCTTGCTAACCGTTCTGTATAACGCCCCAACGGTATAATAATCAGAAGGCAAATACGAAGTGTTGATTACGTTTATTGCGAGACCACACACATATATCCAAATGTACAAATGCGTTAAATAAGCATAGAAGAGTTGTGCCGAAAGGCAAGCAAGCGAGCGATGGCCAGAGCAAGAGCGTGAGGAGAGCGTGTGAGCGAATGAGTGAGTAAGCGAGTGAGTGAGTGAGTGAGTGAGTGAGTGTTCAATATGAATAACATGGACATATACATACCATGTGAAATGAATGGGTAATCGAATCGAATAAGCGGTTAGTAGTAAGACTAGCAGAGTGAATAAATGCGTAGGCAGTAATCAATATTCAAGCATACGTATTTCATGCAAGCACAAAATAATAAGGGTACAATAAATTGTTATAGTACGGATGGCTTTGTCCGCTAAATAAGTTGGCAAAAGGGCTTAACTGAGTTAAATGAGAATAAACCCATTTGCACGTGAGTCGCTATAGTCCATTAGATCAACTACTTTTCCGTACTTGAATTTTTCAGTATCTGTAAATGTTGTGTGAATAATGCTAATATTTCATTTAAAATTGTGACCGTATAATTAAAAATCAGCGGGTCGTTACTGCTCATCTGAGCATCTTTTCAGCATGCTCTATTCATCGTTGAATCTGTTTTTAACATAGGTCAATTGCTTTGTAACTAGAATCAGACTAACCGCTTATTTTCAGTCAAGTAAGAACTATACATACCGTGATATTTTTAGTCTCTAAGTTCATATTATCGACCTATAATAGGGGTCATTACACGAAAATATATTGAACTAACCACAACTGAGCCATTTTCTCCACCCCATAATCAGTCAAAACGAGTCTCATGTGTCAATTAATTCAAATGGATTTTTGGAGATCCATTCTCCTTTTTCAAGTTCTGATTATTTTCGTACACACCTGTCCACTACGTCTTTTCGAACCGTATTTCCAATGCTCAGTCTTTCTCCTTATCATTACTATTACATTATTTCTCTTTCTGTATTTGTCTTGGTGTTTTTATCTTATCGCGCTAATGTGATGTGGCGAGTTTGGCCGACCCAAATTTAGTATCTGGCTTTACGTTGATAACGACTTACCTGGTTCTGGTAATAGATTAGTTGACATTTTCTGTCCCATATAAGGATTTCAAATGATGGGGCACTTTACGAATGATATATTTGTCCATGTTATTACCGTTTCCGTAATAAACCCTTTGTATTTTATTAGTATTTCTTGCAGTACTGTTTTTTCACGTAAAATACACTACTATTGTCATTTTATGAATGAAAAAATATCATTGTGCTTCTCACACAGTGATCACATCTCATAACGGTGATGTTTTCAAAACCACTTATCCTTTGGTTTCCAATGTTTTATACGTCTAGTAGCATTTTTCAGTAACAAGTTATGTGCAAGCTGAAGGATTTATATATTTAAGGTGTGAGCTTAACTTTTAAAGCACTTGCTTTTTGGCTTTTAGGTTTCATGACAAATCTTTTGGTTTAGGGAGCCTTATGATATATCTGGCTATCACAGAAAGGGTTTAGTCTAAAGGCGATTGTATTAAACTTGGTTACTAAATGTTACTTTTTTTTAGATTTATTTGTAATTTTCAGCTAGGAACTCGTAATTATGTCTATATTTCATATTACAATGTAAAATAATCAAAATATTCAATAATTATCGAGGCACTGTTTCTATGTAAAAGCTGACCTTGGTCTTATAAATATTTTCTAAATCAGGATTTATTTCATTTTCAAGGTTGTTTGAAACTTTTACTGTTGTTTTGGAGATTTTAATCGTCGACATTATATTTTGTTCCGTTTCATTATAGATTCTAAAGCATAAAAAAACTCATCTAACCAATCGTATGCAGTTAGTAACAATGATTGAATTTGGTCCACGGGTTGTGATTAATTGTGCTGGTTTCATCAAAATTGATACTTCATCGGTACGTGATTTAGATGCAGATGATGTAGATTTACTGGATTCTACTAGAGTGCATCCTGAAAGTTATGATTTAGCGAAAAAAATGGCTGTCGATGCTCTGGAATATGATGATACTGAGGAATGTGATCCAACAGTTGCGTTGGAAGAGATAGTACACAGGTACATATTTTTACTCAAATTGTAAAATGTTTACTTCTTTGGATAATAGTACTACTCTAATACCATTAACTTGACCATCATATTTAATGTTAGTTGATCCGAAAAACAAACAAAGAGTTGATTCTTATTTCTTTGACTGTTTCCACGCTCATTTTTGTTGTACGACCAAGTTTAACTTCAATTCGTCAGATCAGTATACGAATTTGCAATTTTCTGTATTAAAATGGGTTTAATTTCAATATAAGTTGTTGATTAAAAGCTGTTAGTAAATTCAGCTTCAGTATAGAGTCGCTATTTAATAATAAAGTCTTTCTCCTGATTAGTGTTTAGCGATTTAGTGAATTGCTTTTTCACTTACTTTCGGTATGGATATATATATTCATAAATTCTACAAAACGCATGAGTTTTGAAATACTGACTTGATTTTTTATCCACATTTCACTAATGGGAATGTTAGATCCTAAAGAAATCTCTTATTCGCTTATTATTTCGTCATTTTTGTCTTGTGAGTCTAAATTTCTGTTTTTTCACTGCAAGACCTCCTGTAGACTGACGTTATCTTTAGATATTTGCTATGATAATACCCGTTATAATGTAGTTCAACATGCTGGATAAAATTAGAAAAATGATCGAAATTATTGTGTATGATGTACGTGCTGAACATTGGTGGTAACCTCAACCTCCCATAGAAGCTATTCTTTATTTTTAAAGATGCTATTTTCTTGTTGGTCTTTGGCTCTTTTAGTCTCCTAAATGTTTCTCCAATTTCCGTTGTACACGTATTTATACATCTGTGTTGCTTACCTGAAAATCAGTCTTCTTTGGTTTGTCCCAATAAACCTACTTTATGAGATTTGTCTTCTGGTGTAACAGTGGCTAGAAGAAAAAGAGGAATTGTAGTATCCAGGTACCAAAAGACGCCACGAGTTTTTGACGTTATTTCAAGGCATATCAGTCATGCATATCTATTAGCTTTTGTTTGCCAATGGGTAGCAGTATAACTATTTTAATCAATATAGCACTGATACATTTATTGTTTAGCTTCTAATTATCAAACATACAAAGGTAAGATGTTTATTTTTATGATACAAGGATATTGAATGTCTGCTTAGCACTCATTAGTTCACTAATAAAAAAATAAATTTCTGCACACAAAACATACACGTGTTATGGAAGATGCACGTCGTTTCAGAAAAACTGCTTCAGTATTCGTATTTGGTGGTAGCATACAATTTTCAACCAGGTAGTGACTCGAAAACGTTTAGGTAGAACCGAGTTTCCACCATAGTAATGCAGAGGTTCGGCATCATGTGTTCGGGCACAGAGATGATAATGCAATTGGTGTCACCATCTTGAAACACCGACTTCGGTGGCTTGGACATATTCTACGAATGTCGTCCCAGAGAATTCCACGTTGTGCATTATTTGCCGACGCTGGGACTGGTTGGACAAATTGGAGAGGTGGTTAGTGTATGGCATGGTGTCGTGGTATGAAAGAAAGCTGCAAAGGGCTGGCCTGTGTTGGTTATTCACGACTCCCTGACTGGGGTCCGAGAGATGGTGCAACACAGTGGCTAGAGACGTTATGAGATATGGCTCAGAATAGAAGCCAGTGGCGATCCTGCTGTAACCTTCTTTTACTTTCTTCATAAAAAGTGGTTGTTTCTTCCTTAACTGAAAGATTTCTTCTGATTTTACTTTTCCGTTTCCCTCATCATCACTATTATTATTAGTTTTATTACTACTGCACTATCTTACACTAATCTGTTCGTTATTGTTCTTTTTTTCTTTTTTTCTCTCCGGATTCTCACTTTGTGTGGCACATATATATTTGGTGCCCTCTTGTACCAATATTTATGTGTTCAAATAAAGTAATAAGATAAATATAGAAGATGAAGCAATCCTCAAGTCAATGTTATGTGCTTTGATATTATCATTCAGCTCTTGACTTTTCATTTCTAGTTGTATTTATCATGTTTTAACGTATTTCTTGGTTCATGAAAATATGTCATTTTTATTGTTTCCACTGTCAATCTAGCATAGTCTCCATCACTTGTGTTAAACAATTTATTTACCGATTTGGTTGTGCAGAGTTTTCTTATATTTCTATTGCATTTCAGCCCTGCACGTTTACGTGAACTTGATTTAGATGCTTTCGCAGAAGAATTAAAACGACAAGAACATGGAGATAAACATATCACCTTGTATGATATTCGAAAAGAATTGAATAATCGTTATCGAGACTATCGAGAAGCATATCAATCTGCTAATCCAGAAAGTATTTTCAGTATGGTCACACATGAGACACCTGAAACTTTACATGTTGGTCGTTTAGTTGAATGTCGTGTGTTATCTGTTGCTACTAGACGACCACGGCCTGAACAATTAGACAATGCAAATCCAACTAAAAACGAAATTAATGGTTTATGGATGTGCCCATTTTGTCAACAAGATAACTTCCAACTACTCAATCACGTAATGTTTTCAATCAAATTTTTACTTATATGTGTACTTAACTTTAGATATTTTCATTACATATCAGTTTGATTTGTACAATTTCTTAGTCGTTGGTTTTGTTATTTATTTTTTAGGTTTGGAGTCATTTTGATAATAATGAATGTCCTGGGCAACCAGTTGGATTAAGAGTTCAATTAGACAATGGAATTGATGGATTTATACCATTAAAGTTTATGGATTCCCCAGATAAATTATTTGAACGAACTCAACCGGGTTCTCTTGTACAATGTCGGGTAACTAAAATCGACATAACAAGATTTAATGTGGAGCTCACTTGCAAGTCAGCGGAATTGAAGGTATATTTCAGCGAATATTTAAGTGTTGAATTTCTCAGGTAGTATTAGAATATGTTTATGTTTCAGATAAAAGCATTTTTTACTAAAATAGTTTTTGCAAAATCCTACATTTTTATGGTTTAATAAGGTTTTCCTCAAAAATTACTTCAATTTGTTTCATATTTTTATAGGATGAACGTCATATATGGCGTCCACGTCAAGATGCTTTTTATGATTTTGAAAAAGAAGAAAAAGATCTACGTTCTGAAGCGGAGGCAATGGCTAAAGCTAAGGCTAAAACTAATCCATACATGTCTCGTTTGATATTTCATCCATATTTTAAAAATATTAGCTATGATCAGTTGGCTGCAATGGAGCCGGAATTAGAGCCTGGTGCAATTATTATTCGTCCAAGTAGAAAGGTAGATGATAGTAATGTATTACGTTACTCTCAATTTCGTAAATCTAAAGTTTTTATATTTGCAATAAGTGAATAGGATGAATAAAGACCTACTTATTTCTATGCATGATGGGATTTCAAGTTGTTGAGTATCTACTATCCCCGGAAGTAGTATCTCTCTTACCGTCGGTAATTCACAATTAGTAAAATATGTACTCTAAAATATGATTACTTAATACACACCGATTTTCTGGGATGATCAAGTTGGTACTACAATAACGAAGTGCATGAAACGGATAGAGTGAGGTTGTGAGTAACCAACGGTAATTTCTTTGGTGAGGGGTTTTTAGTTTAGCTGCAGTAAAACGTCAAATATCAGTGTAAAAGGATATTTTGTTAAAGGCTTAATCCTAACAATAATATGCATATAATGTCTCTACAATTTCACCAGTGAACTGTTACATAATATCGATTGTGGCGAATCCTTCCAGATCCCAGGATGTGTACTTGTAAACTAATTTAAATGAGTGGATTTCTGATGGGAAAATCTACACTTTTGATATTGAGTTACGATTACTGTAACTTGAGGATTTTGGGAATTAGATTGTATTATTGAGTGCAAAAGATAATTTATTTTAATATATTGGATAAAATGGGATTAGATTTAGTTAAAGTACCGCTTCCGAAAATTGTTAAGTTCTAGCTTATTACATCTGGATTTGTAGTTTAAGGTACAGTTACTCCTAAGAATACGAAGCGTAAAGCTTGTCTTTAGTAGGAACACTACTCACAATAAAAGTACAGTATTCTAGTAGGAGTCAAACACATCCTTTCTACAATAAAATACATACGGTGTTTTTGTAAAGTTTACGTAAAGTTCAATCTAGAAGTCGATACAACGTCTGCGTTATCTATTTTAAGGAGAATACATTGTGGGAATATGTGGGTTTAAAATTGAGATTAGGATCCATCCACGTGTACAAACGCTGTCCTAGATCCCATTTCGTATACATAAGTCAATCTTTAACCATAAATTACTTACCAAGTTTAAACTAGCGTACTAAACATTAATCCACACGTACTTTGTGAACTTCAGTGATGCCAATACCGGTGTACATGTATCGATGTATTGAGCTTATAATTGTAATAATAATTAAGAATCGTATGCTTAAATCACTAAAATTTAGGGATCTAAAGATAATCTTGTTCGTAATATCTACGCTAAGATTCAAACTAGTTTATAAAATAAATTAAAAATCGTCAATTATCACGACATTGAGTCGGAAAGACTTTTGTATTACAGTCATTTATGCATCTATCCACATATAGCAGCTCTATACAGAAAGTTTTCTTCAATTAGAAGGACATATGTAAGTGATTAAAGGATTTAAAGTTGTTTGCTGTCTTTGTTATACATCTATCACAATATGTACACTTCACCATTTGTAGGGAACGGATCATCTGACTGTAAGCTGGAAGATAGATGACGGAATTATGCAACATATTGATGTTTCCGAAAAGGAAAAATCGAATAGTTTTTCACTGGGAAAACTTTTAATTATTGGTGATGAAGAATTTGAAGACTTAGATGAAATTGTGGCACGTCATGTGCAACCCATGGCGTCTCTTGTTCGTGATGTAATGACCTACAAATATTACCGTGATTCTTCGGTAAGTTGGTTTCGCTAATATTTTACTTATTAGGAAGTGCATATGTATTCCAATAATTTCTTGCAAAGGCTTGTTTATTTAACTGTTCGAAACGCAAGCGGCATTTCACAGCTACTTTGTCTTGGTCTGATACTTCTTAACAATGCGCATCCATCATCGTATGTTGTTTTGAATTTAAGGCTTATGTGAGTGACAACAAATGTGATATCATTTAATCACAGACGTAATCAAACAGCCCTCGTTTTCTACCCTCAGTCAATTCGCAACATTAATATCTACTGTGATGAGTGCGGATCTGTCTCATTATCATGTATATATATATGACTATCGTAACCACTGGTTGGAGACTCTTAGTGACATGGCTCAGAATCGATCACAATGGCGTAGGTGTATATACTCTCTGTATTCCCTTAAACTAAAAGATTATAATCGCTTCTTATCTTTCTTTCTACGAACTAATTCTTTCTTCCTGTACTATATCCTTATATGCAATCTTTCTTTTATATATTGTCACCTCTGAATTAACTACTTTTATGAATCCGGTGTTCATCGTGTTGTGTTAATGAGGTATGGCAACTTGGACCGATGCATATATGTGCCTGGTCCTACGTTGTAGCTGACCGACTGATATATATATATATATATATATATATATATATATATATATATATATATATATATTGTCCTGTCCATATGATAACCAAATTTCATCGTGGATAATTGGTGAACGTAAAAAATCAGAAATAACGAGATTTCGCATTATGTAAACTGTTATATGAATAGCTTTAATGGTTTTTCCGTTATAAAACTAAAATTCACTCCATTGAGCAAATTGTATCATTAGGATTCGTCACTTAACCTTAGCCCCACAAACTCAGGAGCCATTTACATGGTTGTGTTCGATTCTGTGGTTATGGATTGACTGGTTTGGTTACTAGACTTGTGATTTATTATATTTACCTTGAAGTTATCGGTTGTATGTAGTCATTGCTCAACCTGTGGCGAGACCGATTTTAGGGTAAATAAAATCTTGTTAAGTGTTTTTTCATTAATATCAAACTTATATAATTAGCTTATTTAAAATCAAAATTTTTTTTGCATGAACTTATTTTTAGGTTTTGTAACTTGCACAGTATATCTACCTTAACATTTTGCCTATTCATATATTCTGTTTATTTTATTCTCAGGGTGGTGATCGTGCTCACCTAAATGCTTTACTTCAACATGAAAAGAGCCTTAATCCGGATCGCATTCCTTATTTTTTGAGTTCAACAAAAGAACGTCCCGGTTATTTCATTCTTGCGTATTTACCCAATAAGAATCCACATTTTGAATTATTTAGCACACGACCCGAAGGTTTCAAGTTTCGCCAGTTAATATTCCCAACTCTCGACCGAATGATTACTTGGTTCAAAGAACACTATAATGACGCTGTAAATTACTATCGCGGTTAAATCGGTCTATTCTCAGGATACTTTGTTTCTAGTCTACATTTCTTTATTCCTGAATTCAGTTTCACATAAATATTAATTTTTATCAAAATCCCACTTAAAGCTTGACCTATTTCAACTTTTAGTTTTTATTACGAAATATTAACACTTGTAAATATCCCTAAGTAATGTTCACAACTTTCCACAATGTTACCGTATTGTTTTTTCGTATATGTACAACTGAATTAAAATGAGTACAAAAAAATTAAATAGACGAAGTTGAATTTATATATTTTGATACAAGATGTACAACTAACAAATATTCGTATTTTCCTTTAGAACTGTTAAACGTTAACTGATTACCAGAATATTAAATATCACTGTAAACTACCTTGTTTCATGAAGACTAGGTGTCCTTATCATCAAATGTCGATAACTGTATTACGAAGTCGCGATACATAATCTTCCCTTTTGATAAATCCGTTGCGGCTGCGAGCATCTCCTCTATTTCCTCTTTTGTAAATGGTTCTCCTAAAAATACATATTACGACAACATTATCTTTACCTGAAGAAACCATATAAGATTCCAAAGCGTCAGCACTTAGGAATCCTTTCTTCTCTGAGTCGAGGATTAAGAAGGCTTTCAATAAATCTTCTTCAGGCGCAGGTTCGAATCTGTAAGCGGTTCAACATACCAGTCATTTGTTACTTTACCTTTTCTGTTCCATTGCTTGCATCATCACTGGGAGGAATTTGTCATAATTAATATAACCATTTGGTGGGTCGTTTTCTAACTTTCATTTTAGCGTTCTTTGTAGCTCGGAAACTAACCTCACGAACAAGTGATATCACTTCTGCTTCAGTTGGAACACCACCTAGTGCTCTTATTACTGTCCCGAGTTCTCTAAAATCTATTGTTTTGTTACGTTCGTGGTCAAATAGATCAAAAATCTCTCTTATTCTCGCCTCCAAATCATCTAAAATGGGGGGTTTTAGATTGTGGTGATGAATATAATATTAAATTGCTTACCTCTGAACAATTCCGATCTCTGTTTAAAACAATGACATAAATGTTATCACGTTAAAGTTGTAAAAGTTCAACAGTGAGACAGACGATTTCGGTCCTATCGATAAACTTGTAAACCAGGAACAACAAATAATATGCAATCTAATAGATCCTTTTTACACTGTGTGACCTAAATCTTTTGTATGCCCATCGATCCTACAGACAAATCTTCATAAAGTATTTCAGATCAGCGAAAGAACGAATTATAAGTAATTTGCACAACCATATAACTCCGACAAGATGTAGTCAATCTTTAGGTGCAAATCTAGACTAATCTGACTGTTCTTTAGTGTGATAATGAATAATTGCCCCAGGTGTGACTTGTTTCGGTGTTATCGTATGTACCATGACTATTCATAAACCATTGCCTTTAGGATATATGCAGATTACAAATATTCAATCTTGTATCTCTGACGCTTTTCTCACGTTTGATGGGACTGTCTCACTAACAACGCTGATACCAAAAGTAAATGCCTAAATAATGAAGTCAAAGCGATCGTTGGGTTTTTTTTTAAACTTGGGTTGATGGAATCATATGATCAACCCACCAAATCACCTACTCAATTGGGTTATGTTAACTGATGTAGAACCAAGAATGGCCAAATGGAGAAAAGACAACATTCCATGTACTTGTTGATTCTGGGGTTAAGCCATTCATAAAGACATGGGTCATCTAGCTGGAATCCTTTAGGTAGCAAGATAAGTTGTAGATTTTAAATGTGCGATAGAAAATATAGGTATTACTGTCGGCCAATGCAAAATGCTACAGTTACCGTTTCAATCCCACATACTCGTTAGGAGAAAATGTTGAAATGAGTCATGAACTTGTAGGCACTTTGTAACTAGTGCACAACAGCCTCAGTTGTTAACGCTGTTCACTCTATAAAGTAGTGGCCAAAGGTATTACTCAAAAAGATAATGAAAGCTCTATAATTGCACCATCTGTTTCGAAGAACTTAACGTGTTTGAAATACATCAACTTTTCGGATACGCTTATGTATATACAGAGATAGAGACTTATTGTTCAATCTCCTTGAAAATTATGCTTGAATAAGCTTTAAAGCTTGATGGTCTGCAGAGCAAATAATCTATTCCCCAAGATCCAAATCTGGGTCTCTTTTCACTATGGAAAGACACAACTTTATGTTTTTTCGAGTCTAAAGGGTAAAAGCACTAGTTATCAATGGAAGTAACGATAGCACCTATTGTTGTTTCAGACTGAAATTCTACGACCTAATGTTTATAACCACCAAAACATTCATACAAATTTCTCTGCATGTGCTTTTGAATTTCATTGCAAAACAACATCTAAGGTGTAGATTAAAACAGAATCGTATAAACGTTCTTTTCGAGAGAAGAGGATTCTGAAAGAGGTACCCAAGCTGCCAACTTTGGGGAAAATTTGGTCCAGTTTGGGGAAATGAGAAGAAATTTCCCCAAAGCTGGCAGCTTAGGTAATCAAACGCATCTCAGATTGCAAATTTAGATAGTCGAAGAGAGCTGGAAAAGGTTTGATGTTTTGTTAAGGCATCTTTCTAGTTGCTATTCTTTGGATTTATTCTGAGAGATATTATATTTACGGCAAGGGGACAAAATAGGAGGTCCTCACCAGATAAGGTCTTAAATAAACAGTAAAAGCGGTTCCGAATAGTTATAAATAAATATATGCCAGCTCAGAGTATGATATTTTACACAGATGTCGAAAAATTATGTTTCGTACTATTCTGAATATTGTCATGAGTTTCCGGTTGTCCCATTATTTAAAAAGACGGCAATTTGTTTCCTCATGGTAACGGTACATTGATTCAGAAATAGTGTAGATAGTTCAACAAGCTTTTGTGACGAATCAGTCCAAACAAGTTGACTCATTAGCTACCGTTACTGAGTGTAAAGATAAAAGTTGAATATTTATTAACGTTGTCCATAATGATGTCAATGTATCCACTCAGCCTCAATAAGTTCCAAGACTTCGATATATATTTGCAGACTCATGAACTTTCAAATTCTAAACTGAATGTGTTATAGCATGCCGCATAAAAGCGAGCCGATCTAGGTATCAGTACGAAAGTGGATATTAACTAGTGTCAACTACACGCGCTATTTAAAATGGACAGCAGTATTTTTCCTCACTGAGTAAATTTTGTTATGATCGTTTGTTACGTATCAAGACTACTGTCTACCATTTAACTGAATTAATTTCAGTCAAAATATCCTTTTTGTTTCCGAAGTAATTTATCGTCAGTATTTTTGAGTACTTTGTTTCTGTTGTATTTGATTAGCAATTTTGGTTCTGACAACTTACAGTTTTCCACTTTTTTGGTCGTGATTTACCTTTGTCTTTGGGTCTTATTGTATATGGTTTGCTTTTGAAAACCTCTTTTTGGTGGCTTGGCAATGCAAGAAAGGTACTTGCCAATGTCCGGGTCGTCGATACCCGGTGCAGTGTGTTGAGTGCAAAGGACGGTACCACGTAGTTTGCACGAATCTGACTCCTTCAGTTTTCAAACGATTTAGTAAGACTGGTTGAGTGTGGTTTTGTCAGCAGTTCTGCTCGGATGCAAACAGCTTGTTAACTGAGGCCATTTCATAGGTAAGTGCTGCTAAAAAGTGTATTAGCAAAAGAGGTCGAGACACTTCGGACGTTACTCGCTCCGTCGACGTGCAAATCGACGTGAAGTCATCTCGAGTGAGCTCTGTAACAGCTGACTCACATCGGTCAAAGTAGCAAAGGCCAACATGAAACAGTTCTTGCTCCAATGAAAACCCAAGAAAGAAAGTTTCTTCTGTCCTCTTCCCCTAAATAGTAGCCGACAGAAATCTCAACCGTAAGGCTAGATCTTTTTCTATCAGGGAAAACAACCTGACAGTACAAGTCGTCGATAAACTATCGGAATCTCGCAGTGTGTTTGATGCGACAGTAGTTGCTATGTCAAGGAAAGTTGATGAATGGGGAAAGCACAAGAACAGACACAACGCTATCAAAGAAAATCTAACCCCCTATAAAGTAGTTAAGAAATAAAAAATTGATCACAGTGACAAGTCAGTCATCCTTTACAAAATCAAGGAAAGTAAAATCTGAGAACCTTGAACTCATGTTGAGCATGATATTGGGTTTATAAAACATACCAAATCAGCCAATGCCTCAGAATATCACCGGAATCACTTTGCTAAATGTGTGTAGACTAGGTGGCCAAACGAACAGGACCCAAAATCAAACGAGGATGCTTAAAGTAGTATTTAAATATCCTAAGTAAAGCACTTAATATTACAGAATGGACATAATCTAAAATCAGAAGATTTTGTCCGCAAGGATTTGCCGCTCGCAGACCGTGTAAGAAGACGAGAAGCCGAGAAACATGGTTGAAATCCTGGCGAAAAGGACCTGAAAATCGCAAATTTTCACGT
Source organism: Schistosoma haematobium (assembly GCF_000699445.3). Lineage (NCBI taxonomy): Eukaryota > Metazoa > Platyhelminthes > Trematoda > Strigeidida > Schistosomatidae > Schistosoma > Schistosoma haematobium. Next base: position 19,522,415 of record NC_067197.1, on the reverse strand, counting down.
TGTGAGGCTTCGACAAAGAATGGTCTCAAAGCCACTATGGTGCAAAACGAAGCCAATTAAATAGGCTTCGGATCTGTTACGGAAATGCACTAAGCGGTCGGAACTAGGTGTACAGGTTGACTCCAAAACGGCAGAAATAATCGCAATAGCGGTTTTAAGTAATTCCTGAAAAGTCTGCAGAATTACAGTCTACTTCGTTATTAGTAATTCTATGATAATAGATCTAACCCCACAATTTTAGTTTTATCATGATGTAACTGCCTAATATATAAGATCTTACGTCGAAGTCACATTATTGTCTACACTGACTCATCGTATCGTAACAATCACCAATATATGACGGATAACACATTTAGGCTGGAGATAGAACAATATATTTTATATGAGTAAAAGTAAGTTGTACAGAGCGACCATGCCTGCGAGGCTGATCCATATCACCTGAATAATTAATTCAACCTTCTCGTTTTCTCTATCGTTGGGGTTTTTCCCCACGTTAAATGTTGAATATTTGTTTCCCTTATTGTTTGGTGTTGAGACCCAATGCCACCACGAGTCTGCATGCTTCGTGAAACCATTCTTTACTTTTTTTGCACCGCATACCACAGGTGATAGCAAAACGGACAAAGGTTGCATTCAAGTGTTCTTATGACACATGGTGAGATATAAGTTGTTAAACAAGTCCTAGCAAAAGTTTACGACGGTGAAAAAGAAACTTCCTGAAACAGATAAAATTGATAAAAGCGGGTTGCAAAAAGTTCGAAAATAGTGAAACCGTCTTCGGTATGAAAGACCTGAGAAACAAAGTAGCAAACTGAGACGAACCACACTAAAGTTCTAAAAGAAAAGTAATTTGCCGGACGTTAAGAACGGAGCAGATTTTCTGAAAGAAAAATAATGCTTTTGTTGCATAAAGAAAGTGCAAAATTTAGGTTAATACTTTTCGTTAGTAAAGCGCGCATTTTTGTAATATTTTTGCAATGTTATTTTGGGGGTAGAATGTTCAAATTTAAGTGACTAGGAGTGCTTAAAAGGTTGCAGACCACTATCAAATCGCTCTGTGCTCCCATGTAACTCAGCAGAAACAATCCAGGCTGTCGAAGTTGGTCTTCATTCAGGTTGTTGCTAGATTTTTTGACGTACTTTGCAGTGCATCTCAATAGGGATCCCAGGAGATTCATAAAACCTCTGAGCGGAGGAACTGATATTACACTGTGGGTATCATATCAAGAGTGAGTTTTGGTCTTTAACAATGTCAGACAGAGCTCCATTGTCAATGTCCGGAGCTGCCTTTTGATTAACTGAATAGTTTTCTAGCTACACAGCCCTGCTAACGTGTCTTGGTTTACAGGCACTGACAGCAATAGATATCGATCCCATTCAATCGAAAATTTGAAAGGGCAGCGACTGCAGAGGAATTAGCCAGCCCGAGCCGTTCTCTATTGTCCATTTTTCTAGCAGTGTTAGGTCTCTTTGGAGCTCATCCGAATCAGCCTCAGTTCTGACTAGTTTCTACACTAGATGTCATCCGTGTAGACATTATATGGGGATCTGAGTTTAACTAGATGATCACTGACGAATTCTGTGCGCTAAACACATAATAATGTTTATCTGTGTTTTGTCCCACAATCAGAAACACAAAAAGATTTTTACATCATTTTTGACGCCAATCTGCTTGATTTTAGTCAGCACAACAGAGTGTAGCACCGTGACAAATGCTTGTCAAAGTTCGAGAGAGGACTACTGATTGTCACATCTTCAATATCTGAATTAAGTCCAATTATTGTAGAGTCAGGTCACTTGTTGGAAAAGAAAGAGCTATGGTTCATCGTCTAAATACAACGAGATGGATTTAGTCAATACCTGTTACTTACTGAAGGTGACTTCCAGGAAATGTTTTAGTACTTACTGCAGTGTTACATGTTTGGCGCACCTTGTTATTTCCGTCAAAACATCTAATTGTCCATTGTGGCTCTGCACATGATGTAATTGTGTGCCGACATATATGTCGAAAACTTCGATAACTCCAAGGTCAGCAACGGTTTTGTCTCAAAGTCTTATAGTGGAAGAAACTGTAACAGCTTAGGTTGGTTGGTTAAGAGTTGACCCCAAACAACCAAGCATATGCCAAAACAGTATTGTTCAAGTATTCATTCACTTCCTTGTTTTGTATAAGCGTTATATTCCCTATTATCTTATATTGAATGTTGAGAGCCTTTGTTTGTCTGAACAGATAATCCCACTCCCTACTGTGACCGCGCTAAGATCGAAATAAAGACCTATTCAATACTTGTCTGGTTTCTTCTATCAATAGCCGAGGGTTACTTTGAGGCACGAAAAAACTCCATGATGTGTGTTTTTTCTTTATGTATAAATCAATACAGATTTTTCCGGCTAAATTACGACTTCATAGACAAGTTTATTTCGAAAGATCTATTATCTCGCCTTACCTTCATGTTGAATTTATTTCTTAATACCATGCACAGTTTACAGTTGGTGTCCTTGAGTGAGACTCGCCATCTATTTTAGTCACTTCGATTTGGCTAGTTTTGTTCAGAATTTTCCCGCAGCTGGATTGTGCAGATTTTGTGCAACGTTTTCCCACATGACAACGTGAACGTGTTCTTTACAATGTTTCAGTGTTTGTCAGTCGAAATTATTGGTCATTGTTGGAGCAAGTGAGAGTACATTCTGGAATGGCTTTGTAAATTCTTCAGGGGTTGCGGGATATAAAGCATTCTTTTCTCTTCGGAGGATTATATTTGTGATCAGATTAACTGTAACCGTGCTGCAGTTACTGTAACCTGTTGGTGCTTTGTCATGCATATCCTCAACAAGAAACACATGACGGCAATTTGTATGGTCTAATTGTTTCCTTTATTTCCACATCTTTTACAGGCGTTCGCATATTCAATAAGTCTTAAGTTTTCCATAGTTTCAACTCATTGTCCAATTAAGAATTTATTTAATTTATATAATCAACTGTTAGAATGAGTCGCTCTTCCGATTTTCTAGATACCTGTCTTCGTGTTACTGAGCATGTACGTTTTAATGTTAAGTATGTTTTTCAAGAGGTAAGTAGTAACAAATTTCAGGTTACATTTATGCGAAAGTTTTATTTAGTTGGAACCGTGATGACCATGGTGATGTGGTTACCCAAAAGTTTATTCGTTCGTCATGAAGTCATGGACAAGTGTTGAAAGGAGTTTTGTAGATGCGCAGTACCTGAAAAGCGAATGAAACCTCGAACTATCAAAATAGCTTACAGGATATCATTAGTCAGAAAGAATCATGGACGAAGTTTAAATGACATCAGTTTTATTCAGTAACTTTAAAAATGAACAATCGCAAAAGCTCTCATGACTAAATAGTCATGAGAAAGTTTCGTGTTATTACTCATTCGTTTGCTTTCCTTTCTTGGAATGAGTTAAGAATATAAAGTGCCTGAAACTTGACCAATAGTTCTCAGACAGAAAGTCTCCGAGGTTGATGATATTTCTCTCATATCTATTCACGAAGAGTGTCTATACTTTCCTATATATAAAAATACCAGCACACCATACATTCGTTGCAGCTCGTTCCGTGTTTTTTAGGCTTATCACTTTGGCGGTTCTTTTAACATTGTGTTGCCATGGCTTCGTCTGGTATTTTAGTTGAGACGGGTTCTGTGGTTAGTTTCTGTATTATGTATGTTTTTGATACGTCATCGTACAAGTAAATTGGTTTTCATTCATCGGCTGTTATTAATAAACCTGCTAAATGCTTTGCTAAGTGCTGAGCTTATGTCCGTATAGGAAAGTTCCTATACGGACATATGCTCAGCTATCAGCTGATAGCTGTAGAAAAACTGGTCAGTTTTAATGGTGAGACCATAATTTATGAACGACTTTTGAGAAACGCTAAAGTGGCCTTGAGAATGTCTATTCACTGATTATGGTTAAATGAGGGTTTCAAACGTTTATGAAGCATAAGGACTGTTTTACTGTTGATTGTTAGGGATGGAGATTAGATTTAGGGTTTTCATCACGAATTGACATCAGCTAACATGCCAACACGCTATTTAGCCAAATGGATCAGGAATTTCGCGCCGAAATCCAAGGCCTGTTATCATAAATCTGGTTGGCTTGTCCTTCAGCTATGGCTTCGTCGTTCTAATATTTGTCAACTGTAGGAAACCTGTTTAACATGGGTCATTCTTCCTTCTTGTCTTTTAAAATCGTCTGTTATGTCCTAGATGTTATGATACAGTAGTACTGAGGAATGTCTTAGGTTCGAAACCACTTAATATTTTGCCGATCAACATCTGATCGACTCCTATGGTAAGATGGCGGAGGCTTAACTTCCTCAGCTACCCTATGTATGGTAGGCTTTGTAATTCTAGAGTTATATGGGTAGTTTTTCTCTGTACTTTTGCAAGACATCCGAGTCATCTCTTAAGCAGGTTTGCAGCCTGAACACATTTTTCAAGTTTGGATATCACTAAGGTTGTCTATTCTTGGGACTTGGAAAATGCCCGCCCCAATGTTCATGGGATTCTGAACCCCATGGCTTCAATCTCGCAGTAATAGTTTGTAGTCTTGATATCTTAGGTTAATATTACCCCTAACTTGTCATGAGACAGGACTAAGAGCACAGAAAGTTCCCTAATGCTGTAGCTATTTACCGTTGTATCTCCAGTGTATATGCAGACACACAGCTGCATTGTTAGGCATCAACCACAATTTAGACCAGTTAGCCATAGTGCACTTGCATCTACATCTTTTTTTTGCTTCACGCCAGATTTTAATGTCAGCGTAAAGTAGCATTGGGCTGTCCACTATCTACGTTTGTGTTTTATTTCATCATAGACCTACTACTGGAAACAACGTTCTCGTTGACTGAATTTTCGGGAATTGATCTACCAGGAAGTCGACCTACTGACTTAGAATATGGAGATAACATAGTCCTGTTTAGTTAAGACGCTGATGAAATGCAGTTTTTTGATAGCACTGAGTCAGTCAGCTACAACGTAGGACCAGGCACATATATGCATCGGTCCAAGTCGCCATACCTCACTAACACAACAAGATAAACACCGGATTCATAGGAGTGGTTAAGTCAATGGTGGTAATATATAAAAGAAAGATTGCATATAAGGATATAGTACAGGAAGAAAGAAAGATAAGAAGCGACTATAATCTTTTAGTTTAAGGGAATACAGAGAGTGTATACACCTACGCCATTGTGATCGATTCTGAGCCATGTCACCAAGAGTCTCCGACCCCTCCTTACGATATTCACGCGGACCCAAACCACGTAGTCTGCATCTACCGACATGGCTCAGACTAAAAGTTAGTGACTTCAAGCACTGATGCCACGTTTTGGTTTGGCCACCTCTAACTTTCTTCTAACCATCCGCAACATCGGTTAGCATTGCACGTCGTGATAATCGGTGTTCAGGCATACGTAACATGTGGCCGAATCACTGAGCAACAATGCCGGGATGTTTGAGATGTGTTTCTCCCTCTCGAGATGCAAGTTGCTGCTTCAGGACTGGTCTGCGTCAACACCTGAACTAATGATAGGGAGTGAAGTAGTCGAACGCGTCGACAACATCACTTATCTTGGGAGTCTGGTCAGCCCTAATGGGTTTGGTGTCTGACGAAATCTCTGCACGCTTTTGAAAGGCTAGTTTGGCTTTTGCCAACTTACGTTACCTGTAGCGAAGGCGAGATATCCATCCATCAGTTTGTTCTGTTCTACTTTACGGCTGCGAAACGTGGCCATTAAGAGTAGAAGATACTCGTAAATTGATAGTATTTGATCACAGATGTCTTAGAAATATTGCTGACATCTGGGATCACCGGGTGGGTAATGGTGATGTTAGATACAGGGTATTAAGGAATGATAATAAGTCACTTGATAAAGTTAATAATCTACATCGACTGAGATGGTTGGAGCACGTATTATACATACCCAACCACCGGTTACCATGACGTGCAATGGTGGCTAGTGTTGGAGATGGTCGGAAGAAAGTTAGTGCTGGCCAAATCAAAACATGGGATCAGTGCTTGAAGTCACTAACTTCTAGTCTGAGCCATGTCGGTAGATGCAGACTACTTGGTTGGTGTCCACGTGTTTATCGTAAGGAGTGGTTGGAGACTGAATGACATGGCTTAGAATTGATCACAATAGTGTAGGTGTATACTCTTTGTCTTCCCTTAAACTGTAAGAATACTTCATACTTTTCTTTCTATGAACTAATTCTTTCTCCCTGTGTCATATTCTTATATGCAATCTTTTGTATATTTCTACCATTGAGGTAACTGCCTCGATTTATTTAGTGTTCTTGCTGTGTTAATGAGGTATGGTAACTTGGACCGATGCATTAACGTTGTAGCTGAAAGTACTGGTATATATATATACCAGTTATAACAGAATACCCAATCCTCGTAATTCATACAAAGATCCGGTTTATAAACATTTTATAACGAGAGATTCATGAAACGTTGATCCATCTACCTACAACAAATTCAGGAGTCTTTTAAAGATTATTGCCAAATGCGTTTTTTTAATTATGCGTTGTACATAGTACCTCGTTGAAACAGTGTGTAATATGGTTTGTAGAGTTTCTTGAATCCAAGAGGCATCACGCTTACTGGCCAGAAGATCATACAGAGTTTTATTACTTCATTTAAAGAGATACTGGATAAAAAATAGTCATATTCGCTAGTAAAAATGTTGTGAAGGACCCAATTCACTGTGTTAATATCTTCTGAAATTACTTTTGTCAAATTTTAGTTCTGTTTAGTTTCCAGTCATATTTAGTGATACTTTTTATTGTCTCATTCTGAGTTTTTAGCTGCTGGTTCGCTCTCAAAACAGACCTTATATCGATTCATTGCTGTTTGATTATTTTCCAAACCAATATGTCCCTCAAAGTGGGAAATCGTTGGTTGAAGTTTGCCAGCCATCTTCCTGTGAATGCTCTGAATTTCTTCACCAAAAGTTAATGCAATGCGTTCTCCCAAAAACATTTAGTGGGTTTCACTTGAATGGTTACAATACACATTGTCTTCTTATTGACTGTGGGGGTCGGTTTTGTCCATCAAAGTTTGGAGTGTTTGTTCGCAGACATTTACAAGACGAAATACCTGCTTTGAAATTTGAGCACAACCAGTATGAAGTGTTTTTAGAAGAAGTTCGTTCCCTAATTTCTTGATATTCTTCTAACAGATGTTGTCTAGGGTTCATATTATTCGTGTATTTACAGATTGTGAACTCCTTTTGGCTTTTTCTTACTCACGAGAAGTTATCAAACAGCACCCAGTTTCTTGTCTTATGATTAGTGCGATGAATGCTTTTACGTATTTGGAACGTTTACGCTACAATTCGTGGAAGAGTCTTGTTAGTCAGCACTCAATCTTGATGGGTATTTTGCTCCGCGTGATTGCCGACTTTCAGCTTCTCTGTATTATCATCATGAAGTGCTCCCCTGATATTCATGTTCTAAATGATTCTTTGAGTACTGATACTGAGATGTTTCACTCGAATAACTCATTAAGCTCTGAAACAAGGAACGATCATTGGTCGAAATATGTAACTCATAAAATCGAATTAATTGACTGTGAGCATTCCTTCGTATCATATATCAAACATGAATCTAGTATGAAAGTGATAAAAGACACAAGAGTTTCTTAGTTAATGGTTATTTTTGTAAAATAAAAAGATTTGTTTTCCTACTCCTCTTGGTTTACTAATGTAATAGATGCTAAATTTTCACTCCATAGTTGAAAACAAACTATCCATATCTCTAACAAAATGGTGATAAAAGTCAGGTCTTGCTACTGCCAGATCTTTAAACATTATGAGGTTTACGCTACAGTATTGGTAGCTATATGCGCGGTATATGTATTGCTCTCTGTTATTAACCATAGCTAACTATATTATTTTTTACTGACTACATATTATCCAGATAGAGTTAATGATTTCTACTTTGACACATTACTCGCTTATGATTTTTTCCTTCATGTGAAGCTCAGTGCAGAATTATGAATTAACCTCATTTTACAAAACCTGGTACATCCGAAAGCGGGGCGAGTCAGCTGTCCCTCTCGGAATGCTCTCACATGGCTACGCGTATACAGTCACTGCCAGGGAAGTCCTACTTACTGCCTTCTAGTGGCGGGGGTGTTGTTTACGAAATTGAGAGGACAAAAAGCGAGTGTTGGGCGCTCTAACCGGGTTGATGGACACGGAGGGTCCACCTACGGAAGCCTGAAAACCCTGATTCTAAACCAATGGTTCACATGGGCCCCAGGATCCTGAAGGAACAAATGGCGTATGAACCTATTGTTGGTCACCGGCTACCATGGGACTGCATCTCCTTACGATGTTCCACTGCCCTATGGACCAGACCTTTAGGTCGAAGGCTCGGGGTGTGGCCCCGAAACAAACCAGGTGCTTCGGTCTGGGCACCGGGGTAGTATCACAGTCCACACACAAATCAAGTGGCTTGTTTGGCGCATATGTATTCGGTCCCCCTTCGTACCAATGTTTATGTATTTAAATAAATAAATAAAGTAGGAAGTAGGCATCTTCACTCATACAATTGAGCATTTCCGTAATGCTTCTAGCGTTTGTCTACTAGTTAAAGTACTCGGATTTCGACATCCGCGGCTTATGCGTAAGTAGATTTGTGCAGCTTGGTAAAATAAATAATCCTCACACAAATAATGCGGCTTAAATTGAAGTACATAAAAGTGTGTTTGGTAAATAAGTTACATTTAAACTAAATTGTTAACTTACAGCCTTCTATCTAAATATGCTTACTAGTCATTATTATTGTTTATCACCCCACTATTGGTTCTTTACGTGGATGTTTGTGGCCAAACGAGTGCTTACCGTAGATTATTTTAAATAAGTCAAATCACGTAGTGTTTGCTAGTTCAATTTTGTCGTATATTGTAGTAACCGGAATCGGAAATTGGAAACTTTATCTTACTTGAAGTACAAAGACAGCACAGTCCTGTCAAGCAAAGGTTTTAATCAAAGCCCGAATCCTTTGAGTACTTTAAGTAACTGTAGGAAGTATTTAAGAAGTGTTTTTCGTTAAATACAAAGTGTTGCTTCAGGATTGAGATACATCATCTCATATTTTATTAATAGGTAACGAATTATTTGGAGTCACCATTCCTGATGGAATTTTGACGTGGGGGCTAAGGGCTTTTTTGGCAACTATCAGCTCGGATCATTTGTGTCGCCGTTGAGTTGCTAACGGTAGCTTAGTGATTAAAACACCCAGATTGCAACTGATAGTTATTGGGTTCAAATCGTGCTCTATTTATTCCGGGTTTTTCTCTCGGACAATATCGATAGCCTACTCACGTGAGGAAATATATTTGACTAAAAGCTGGGTACGTAAACTGCAGTGGATAAATGAGTTAGATTACTATTGTAATTGAGGTATCTAGATGTTTATCAGAGAGTGTAGAGAGGTACAGGCTTTTTGGTTTGGATAATCAATGTTTTGAGATTGCTAAGCACATCTCATGACCGATCCTTGTGTCACAATTGAGCCTCTTTTGTATTTCTGTTTGAATGTTATGCTGCTGTTGGTATAACTATTTTAACATTTTTGTTTTTCCTCTTGTTGCTTTCTAACTTTGTTCTAGACCTTAAAGTACTTATATTTACCCGAATTTTTTTAAACGAGTAATAATATATATGTCCTCTAAAGTTGTTAGCTTTTTCTTGTCATAATTCCCTAATTTATTTGCATTTTGATGAGTAGCTACACATCTATCCTATAAAATGCCACTTACAAACAAGTGTTTGACTTTTTTCATCATTATAAAGAAATTGATGTATTTGTAATGTCTCATTGCGTAGCAAAATTAGATTTTCTGACGTTTCGTGACTCAGTGTAAGCCACTTCTTCGGAGAATAAGTAATCAAATTGAAATTTTCATCATTGTTTATACTACATTTTTTCATAATGAAATTTCTACATTTATTTGTACTTTTGAGCTATTTTCCCATTATCTATTACATGGATTTTAAATTCTTTACACCAGAAAGTAAAACTTACCAGTCAATACTGCAATTGTTATAACAGAAATTATGGCTTCGAGTGAAGACAACGGTTACATACTCCAGAATGAAGTAGTATGCATTGAAATGAAAGCGGTTGAACCTGTTTTGTGCAAACCAAGACTCCTACCATTGAAATCTGTTAAACTTTCTGGCTATGAAGTCGAAGATGAAACCAAACGTGCGGGAAATCTAGGATTTCATAGTCATAAGGCCAAATAATTCTTAAAACTTTTTTTCATGTACAACTTATGTTCACTTACTTCAGCATATTATAAAGTAGATTATGGCAGAAGTACAGATATACATTCCTTTGTATTCGACCCTTTAGTCAGGAACCAAGTCGTTTGACTATAAAACCATCAATTTAACAATATTTGTACTGGATCAGTTTGAGTTGACTTTATTTAGGATTTGAGCTTAATCAAGTTTAAACTGACCAAATTATCACTAAAGAAAATTTCATTTTCACTTCCATTGTAATCGGGTGTAGGTGTAGATTGGAAGAAATGTGCGGTCAAACCAAAACATGCAATCAGTCCGTGCAGTCACTGACAATTGGACTTAGCTGTGTTAATATATGTAAACTATCTGGTTGAGGTCTGCGTGATAATCATAACCAATGGTTAGAAACGTCGAGTGACATGGCTGAAAACCGCTTGCGGTGGCTCAGACGCATCCATTCTTTGTTTCTATTTAACTAATTTATCTTTTCACGAATCGTATCTTCGATGCTAAATTTCCCCTAATACCACTGATGCTGTTACTACTTCTGCTACTCTGGGATTTGCGCTAACAGTTTCATCTCATTGTGCTAATGGGGTATAACAACTGGAACTGATGTACGTAAGTACCAGGTTCTACTTTATGACTGACTAATCTGGCTGTAATCTTAGTGGTACATGGAACATTTTGTTGAAAGAACTACAGTTATGAAATCAGCTTAGGATTCCATACTATCTAATCATTAATGTTTTGTAGTAGATAGAAAATAACACTATTTAGCTCATTTCTGTTTATTAGAACCCACTAAGTAATATGGATTCAACATACTATCCATTAAGTAATTAAAGTTCACTATTTCTTTTCAACATCAGAGTGCGTATTCGAGTGGCTTTTTGATTGGAGAGCTGTGGTCATCAATCGTCTGGTAAACTGGACTGCTTAATGCTCAAAACATAGTATGCTCTGAATCCGTGTTACATTTTTATTTACACCCTTAACTAATTATACCAGAAGGATTTTATTGTTCAATAAACTCAACTTAGTGTGAAACTAATTAATCAAGAGATTTTGTCATGGAGATGTATCAGTAGTCAGTCAGTAACAACGTAGAACTTCGTACGTACGTACATCAGTTCAAGTTGCCATACCACATTGCCACACAGATACAGTTGTCGATTCAAATCACATAGTGTTAGAGGTAGTAAGAGTATAAGCAGTAATCTAAAAGACTAGGGTTTGAAGATGGTATTCAAGGAGTATAATCCAGTGAAATAAATTTGGTAAGAGAAAAAAAGGGACATGAAGAATTCAGAAGATTAGAGTTTGGGAGAACATAAAGTGGGTGCACCTGCGCCATTGCAAACGAAGAGGGATATACCGTAGAGGAACACCGTTCTACTAAAGTCTCTTGTTTTAAACACTTCTGGCCGCGTCAGAATTTGCATTCATCCGTCACTTAGCCTGATACATCATGTGTTCGTTAGCGTTTTCCACTCTTTAGTCAGTTTTGCCGTTTATATACTTCTAATCTTGCGTTTACTCTATTGCAATATAATCCCCTACTAAACTTTGGCGAACCCCATTGCTCAACGGTAGTGTAAAAAGTCCGAAACCAAATGTGTTAGAAAAATTTTACGTCATTCTTATAATTTAGTTGACGGACAATGTGAATGAATAGATCGATTACTACTAGCAAAAGACGGGAAGCCTGAGTCAGGATATATATAAAGATTGTAGTGTCAGTGATTATTTTAAGCCCATGTATCTTATTCTAGCTTTCGGACATTCCATTCTATTCATTCTACTTGAGTCATATGTTGACCTTGTTAATTATCCGCTTGTCAGTCTTGATTGTTTTTATATGAGCGTATATGTGTGCCCTTCCTATTCCATTAATCACATGTCTGTAGCTTTATTTTGTCTGACTATAAATATTGAGTAACGCTTGATTAAAATGGAGTTGGCTTCTCAGCCATCTTCCCTGCGTGTATTTTGCTTTGCTCTGTTTCATTCGCTTCATGTACAAAATATATGTATTCACAAGTCAATTCTCGTTATTCGACTTATTTAATTCCGTTATTGACTAACGCGATTAAGTCGACGATGATATACTAGAATAGGCGATAGCAAACATTTATACGATCTCAATGGAGTCAGATCCACGGGCTACTAAAGTGTTGAGCCCTTCAACGAATATCGTCGATCTAAATGAGGACAAAATCAAACTACGGGCCTCCACAAGATAGCCAATGTATATAATACGGATAACCAATTAGACTATAGACGAAGATAAACAACTGAATGATGTACTGGTATGAATACACAGTTATATGGAAAGTACACTAGAATCAAGTAAATAATCATACTTATAAGATATGTACATGAAAAAAGTATCCGAGTAAAGGTTAATAATTAATACCATGAGTGCACATAAAATAGTTAGGGATATACTCGCTCACCTGTCACGTTACATGTAGTTATTTTTTAACACTTCACATGAGTCAATTTAAGTGGGCTTTATGAAGAGTCACTTTGGCTTTCTGGAGTTAGTCTTCTACCTAGATACTTACAAATCTCATGTACACATGACATAATTATTTTCTCTGTTAGTGATAAAATTAAGTTCTCTGAACTTCTTTAGAAAACGGAGTAAGGATGGTTGGAATGTGATTCTCCTTCTGTAGACGTCAAATATTACTTCGGGGTGGACTCCTGGTTTTACTTTGTAGAGTCAAGTAGTTGGGCTCGTCAACTACTTTGCTTTTTTCTCAAGTCACTCATCCTTAATGAGTTGATAACTTTAGAGGTCATAGTACGGATGCAAAACGGTTGCTTGCTTCTAGCTTATCTGTGGTACTTATAAGTTCTCATTAAATGCTGTGACTTGCTCTAACCAGTCTGTAGTTCCCTTAGGTATTTTCATTTGGTGCGATTCTTGAATCAAAAATTCCCTACTTGTATCATCCACAATCATTTACGATTTCGTGTAAATCAGACAACAGATTCACTCATTGAAGACTTTAAGGGATGTCTGACAGATCAAGCCATCTACCAGGAACTCATCGGGAATTATCCTCTTTCGTAATATGAATCTTGTTAATTAACCACGAATTCTCCGTAGAATATCATTCTCACTGGCTAGGGTATTTTTGTCTATTCCTTCTGCCGTATATTGGTCACATGGATTCATTTTTTCAAGATGTTACATTAATTGTTTTGATAAAATCACCCTCCAAAATTCACAGGATAACTAAGGTAACGTTTTGTGAACATTCATTATGTCAACGACAAAACATTTAGTCAACAGTTGATGTATTGATTTGGAAGATAAACTCAGTGGATTCGTCTGAAGACGGTATATTTAAATTAACAACAATTATTTGACGTCTCAACTTTTAATTCAAAATGAAAACTAATTTCTCCTTGAAGGGTACCTTGTTGTGATTAAAACTTTCAGTAGCTAGTGATCCTCTCCACTATTAAGATATTTCAGTGTATTCTATAATATTAGATAGGATCCATCATAAGATCTTACTGTAAGCACATATGATTTCCATGTTGTGTAGTATTTGTTTGCATCTATTCAAAATTGGTCTTGCTTATTTAACATATAAAGATGAGAGATTGTGTAGATCGTAATTGACAGATAATGGTTACGATGAGGTAATTATCTCTAAATATGTTTCTTAGTCAATAGTGTTTTCATTCTAAACTTCTCACCATTGACAATCAATCTCACTGAAAAACAATTTGTAGATCCTGAACCTTTTATTGAACAAAATATTAGCGTGATCAAAAGTCAATCTAATATACTATCTAAGCTTGGTGTGAAAAATGATTTTATTTGACCTTACTGTAACCCATGTAGCCTTTGAAATCTTAATGAACAAAATTCACTTAATACATGAGCAATTATTTTAATGTCATCATAAAACTTGGAATTTTACTTAATATATGAAGTAAGATTGCTTTTTTGCAGTATTCCTTTTATGAACATTAGGACTGAACCGAGCATCGCGTCATTGGTACCAGACCATGTTCACAGTTGCGTTTCTTCCCACATGGTTCACTGTTTTAAACTTCTAAAAACAAAATGACTCAATAAATAAAAGGGGTAGAATCTATCGGAATATGGGATCCTCTTGCTTTTTATTTTAGAAGAAAATAAGCTTTACAGATGCGAGCAGTTACTCCAAAATGTTATTTGTCTAATCACCACTTACTGAAGACATGTTATCTTTGTAGTTAGGCTTTTTACTTTCCGAACAGGGGATTGTGAGAAATACCTAGTTCGTCTTTTTGTCGTGGGCATTTGCAAAGACATGATTTTATAAGCCTCTTCTTTATTTTCCAATTGGTCAGATTCGAACTGTTATACTGATGTTGAGAATATAAATATGTTCAATCCAGCCCTGATTTTGAGGAGTAATATTCCTATCATTCATTACAACTTTGAAATCGTATCTGAGATTAAACATTGAAGTATTCTAACAAATCTAACTTCACGATGAATCTGCTTTTATAATTTTCTCAGCGGTTGTCATTATTATATCGTAATCTTGTGTTTATTAGTGTTCAAGATTTTCATTTCTTCGTTTCACACAATCAGAGATCCATTAACAACATTGTCAGAGGTATTTTTCAAAATCATACCGTACTTTCACATTACTGATAACCAACTAACTTATTCTTAACGAACCAATCAAGCTAGTACATAGTTATCACTTCAGTTCTTTAAAATTACATTTTTTGCCTGTTTTTTATATCAAGTTGTAGTTAGTCAATTACGCAATTTATTTTTAGTAAGAAGCATAAAATTAGTTTAGGTACATTATTTCATTAAATTTGCCCTCTTCCTACATTACTTGATAGGGTCTCACATAAATAAAGCATCTTATTGCAATCTAATACAGCTACAATTGTACAAAATAGTTAAAACAGATACTATAATTCCTATAATGTTATCTTTACTCATACTGAGTAGGGAAGAATTACGTTCCCTTACATTGATGAATATGTAAACAATAGTAGATGTATTCTTGCATTTGTTAGATAAAATAATATATACAGGGGGAGAACTTTTTATAACCCATGTTAGTGTGATACATGTAGTAATGATACTCTGTAGAACTAGATTTAAAGGAGAGTAAGATTCATATTTACCACATAAACACGACTAGATAGGTGTTTTCGAAATAAAAGCAAATATTGACAGGGATTATGTGTAATGTTATGTTTAAGGCACAAAAAAGAAAAACGACAGTTCAATTATTGTTCTACATCAACATGATGTAAAATAACAAATACTATGTATAATAATAAATATGCAAAAGGACAATATTCGTCGCCATACAATTAAACATTTGTTGTATGATCATTAATTAAATAGGCTATTTCATGAATAGATGTGTTAACTCCATAAGTTATAGGTGAATGTGATAGATTCTCCATCTTTGGCACCATATGTTCTGAATGATCTGTTGTAATGATTGATGATGATTGTTGGTCAGGTGAAAGTGGTGGATTGTTAACACTACGAGATGAATGTGAATTTACAGGAGTACGTGAATTACTGTTATTGTTATTATCCACAGAACTATGTCCACTGATAATCGAATTTCCACCTGAACATAAACCGTGTGATGATGTATGTGTAGGTATACCATTGGTTAAATCCAATGTTGTAATTTGTGGAAGATTTGCTAATAAATGATTATTAGTTGAAAAAAGGCAACTGTTATTTCCTATTAGATTGTTGTTACTTCCACATGATTGTAAATTAATAGATTCCGGTATGAAATCAGGTGGGGGAGTTTGAATTAATCCAGAGGTTGGCAATAAATTAGAACAATTAGTTAAGAAAGGTGAGTGATCCGATGATAACATTCGATGGTTTAAACTTGAAATGTGAGTACTTCCGTTACATATGGGTTGTAAAAATTGACAAGATGGTAAACTTGAACAGTATGTAGCGGAAATACCTACAGGAACAGAACTAAAAGTAAAAAAAACAAATAATAGTTCTAGTTATGTTGTAAGCTTTTATGCAAATTAGTAACATTCGACAATTTATTGGGGTCTATGTGTTTATTGTATCCATTAGTTAGAGACTGTGTGATATGGCTCAAAATCTGCCACAATGATGTATGTACATTCATTCTTCGTCTTCTCTTAGATTCCAAGTTTCTAAATCACATTAAAGTTCTCTTATTATTTCACTGATTTGTGTTTTCTCGAATCGAGGCTTCGCTGTCTAGTCTTTTCCATCATCACCAGTACTGGTACTACCTCTGTTACTACGGGGTTTGCTCTGACCGTTTTATTTCACACTGCTAATGGAGCATAGCAACTTGAACTGATGTACACATTACCGGTTTCTACGCTTAATATGACTGATTAATTCGACATATCATATTTGGATTTTCCTTAATAGTCAGAATCCAAATTAAGCGTTACGAAAATGGTCAACGACTTCATTCAACAAATGGTAATTATTTTCACAGGAAGAGGTAAGTCGTATGTGCTCACGATCATATGTTTCGGAATGGACTTAGAATCATTTAATAACTCTACCGAACAATACTAAATCGAACCTGTAGATTTCCAATAAAGTGATCAAATCAACTTATGTTTCTTCTATGCTCTAATCTTCATCAAAATCTTTGTACATTTACATTATAAATGACCTAACTGAATGAGATTTATGACACAGAATTCTTTTGTGTTGTAGCTTTTCTTGTAATACTGCTGTTAATATATTTTAGTGCCCGTGGTTAACTCTGTAGTGATTGGACTATAATAGTTTCGTAAATACTCTATCGAAAAATCTCGTCAATAACAACGTAAGTATAGAAAGTGGGATACGAAATTATTTGTGGAACGTATATTTCAGACATTTGATAACCCAGATGAAATATATATGAACCGGAGTAGGAGAAATAGCCAACCTAGTGAGTAATAGGTGGTTCAATCTCGAAACATGAAAGTGATAAAAGTATATAGACATATGTCCTGCCATACATATTTCCTCAAAGTCACATAACTAAATGATAGAATGACTGGAAAGATTAGAATAAACGTTAGAAGAAATCACATAGGAGTTTATCAACACCAATTGTTACACTATCGTTGACACTGTTGAGTGAAGCTAACATCTTTAATGGGTATTCTACGCTTGATTAGTTTCCAAAAGAGAGTTAACTTACGTATTAGCACACATATCTTCTTTAGATGTTTCATAAAAACAGTTTTCTGATTGATCCTTGGGTATACGCATAGATCCCTGAAACAAATCAAAAATGAATATTGATAGCGTTTGATTTCAATAAATTAAAATGTCTAGATTATTTTGCAATATTTCATGTAGATATATTTGGTAAAATTATGAGATATTTTAGTAAAGAATAAAAGCATTGTAATGCAGTTTATTATGTTAATTCATTAAACATGTGAACTGAACGAATTCATTGATTAGTTATTATGTAATCAGAAAAAAAATCAGTGACTGTTAGACTGCACTGCATGAAAAAGTGTAGGATTTTTTTATCACGATTCATGAGATAGTCGTATTGTTATTTAAAAAAAATTATTTTATTCCTGAAGACGTATTCATACATTATTTCCCTTTGAATGTTGACTTTTAAGACTAGTTTTTGTAGTTTTTATTTCCTGATACCCTTCATTATTTCAAAACTATATGGTCTGTGTTTAGTGTTTACGGTTGTTAACACAATTACTTCTATTTATTCACCTTTAGTGTGGAGTTGATTTTTACTTCCTGTGTTAATGTGGAGTGTGGAACTTGGAGGGACACTTTTATTTAGGCGAAATCCTACGCTTTTTTAAGGGATTTTCGTTTTCATGCACGTTTTTGCATCAATTCGATTGTAAAATCAGTAGTGTAGTTGTGGTATTTATACGAATAGATGAGATTTTTGTACCTGATTGAGCGAATTTCGAATATAATACGTTCAGTTGTGCTATTTTGTTCTACCTGTCTTAAGTTGAATTGTTTTACTGGAATTCTTAGTTAGCACATCATCCAGAATACTTCAAAATATCATCGTACTATAAAGATATTTTTTCATTTATTGACTGTGAATCGAACTCCGCCTGTAGCTCTTCTAGAGTTACTGCCGGTCCCAAGCCCGGGTAAAGGAGGAGGGTTGGGCATGGGGTTAGCGTCCCCATCCCGTAGAAAACTAACTCGCTAAAAAAACGCTTACCAGAAAAAATAATTCAAACCATTTTAACTCTGCCCTGAGAGTTAGAAGGTCTTCATTTAGAAGAATTATGACGCTTCATGGTGAAAGCCGAATTCCTTCGGAAGCCACGAGGCCGATGCCCCTTCTAACAACCAGAGCAAAAATTTTTATAGGTACATGGAACGTTAGAACAATGTGGGAAACCGGGAAGACCAGCCAAATAGCAACGGAAATGAGGAGATACAACTTGGCAGTACTGGGAATCAGCGAAACCCACTGGACCCAAGCTGGACAGAAAAGGCTAGCTACGGGAGAGATGCTGCTATACTCCGGTCACGAAGAGGAAAATGCTCCACACACACAGGGAGTTGCTCTTATGCTGTCCAAAGTAGCACGAAATGCACTTGTAGGATGGGAATCCCACGGATCCAGAATCATCAAAGCATCATTCAAAACAAAGAAGGAGGGGATCTTAATGAATATTATCCAATGTTATGCACCCACCAATGATAGCAACGACGACATTAAAGATCAATTCTACGAGCGGCTGCAGTCAATCATAGAGAAATGCTCAAGAAAGGACCTCACCATTCTGATGGGAGATCTAAATGCCAAGGTCGGAATAGACAACACTGGATATGAAGATATTATGGGACGACATGGACTGGGAGAGAGGAACGAAAATGGAGAAAGATTTGCAAATTTGTGTGCATTCAACAAATTAGTCATAGGAGGCACAATATTTCCACACAAACGTATACACAAGGCTACATGGATCTCACCGGACCACACTACAGAGAACCAGATAGACCATATTTGCATAAAAAAATTCCGAAGGACAATGGAAGATGTGAGAACCAGGAGAGGAGCTGACGTAGCTTCAGATCACCACCTAGTTGTAGCCAATTTAAAACTGAAGCTAAAAAGAACTGGACAAGTGGACAAACAGCAATACAAAGGTTCAATACAGCCTTCCTTCGAGATACTGACAAACTCAATGAATTCAAGATAGCTCTCAACAACAGATTCCAAGCGTTTCAAGATCTACTGAAGGAAGAAGAAACTACCATGGAGGACAACTGGAAAGGCATCAAAGAAACATTGACTTCAACGTGTCAAGAGGTTCTGGGCCTAAAGAAACACCATCATAAGGAATGGATCTCTATAGAAACACTGGACAAGATCAAAGAAAGGAAGAACAAGAAGACAGCAATTAACAACAGCCGAACACGAGCAGAGAAAGTCCAAGCACAAGCTGAATACATAGAAGCAAACAAGCAAGTGAAGAGGAGCATTAGAGCCGACAGGAAGAAATACGTGGAAGAATTAGCAACGACGGCAGAAAAAGCTGCTAGAGAAGGAAATATGAAACAGCTCTACGATACAACGAAGAAACTATCAGGGAAATACAGTAAACCAGAGAGGCCGGTCAAAGACAAAGAAGGCAAGCCAATCACTGAAATTCAACAACAGCGAAACAGATGGGTAGAATACTTCGAGGAACTCCTGAATAGGCCGGCTCCAATGAATCCACCGAACATCGAAGCAGCACACACAGATCTTCCTATAGATGTCAACCCACCAACGACGGAAGAAATTAGAATGGCCGTCAGACAAATCAAGAACGGGAAAGCAGCAGGACCCGACAACATACCAGCTGAAGCACTGAAATCAGACGTCGAAGTAACCACAAGCATGCTTTACCCTCTATTCAAAAAGATTTGGGAGGAGGAACAAGTGCCAATGGACTGGAAAGAAGGACACCTCATCAAGATTCCAAAGAAAGGAGATCTGAGCAAATGTGAAAACTACAGAGGCATTACACTACTGTCAATACCAGGGAAAGTCTTCAACAGGGTGTTGCTGAACCGGATGAAGGATGCAGTAGATGCCCAACTTCGAGATCAACAAGCTGGATTCCGAAAGGATCGGTCGTGCACAGACCAAATTGCAACACTACGGATCATCGTCGAACAATCAGTTGAGTGGAACTCGTCACTATACATCAACTTCATTGATTATGAAAAGGCATTCGACAGTGTAGATAGGAGGACATTATGGAAACTTCTTCGACACTACGGAGTTCCTGAGAAGATTGTCAATATTATCCGGAACTCATACGACGGACTACAGTGCAAGGTAGTGCATGGAGGACAGCTGACAGATGCATTCCAAGTAAGGACCGGAGTCAGACAAGGCTGTTTACTCTCTCCATTCCTCTTTCTTCTGGTGGTCGACTGGATTATGAAGACCTCGACATCTGAAGGAAAACACGGAATACAATGGACAGCTCAGAACCAATTAGACGATCTGGACTTCGCAGATGACCTAGCCCTCCTATCACGTACACGTGAACAGATTCAGATAAAGACAGCCAATGTAGCAGCAGTCTCTGCATCAGTAGGCCTCAGCATACACAAAGGGAAAACCAAGGTCCTCAAATTCAAAGCGGAGAACAGCAATCCAATCACCCTTGATGGCGAAACTCTGGAAGATGTAGAATCCTTCACATATCTGGGAAGCATCGTCGATAGACATGGAGGTTCAGATGCAGACGTAAAGGCGAGGATTGGCAAAGCAAGGGCCGCATTCCTACAATTGAAGAACATATGGAACTCAAAACAACTTTCAACCAATATCAAAGTGAGAATCTTCAATACGAACGTCAAGGCAATTCTACTGTATGGAGCTGAAACTTGGAGAACTACAACAACCACAATCAAGAAAGTACAAGTATTTATAAATGGCTGTCTACGCAAGATACTCAACATCCATTGGCCGGATACCATCAGCAATAACCTTCTGTGGGAGAGAACAAACCAACTTCCAGCTGAAGAGGAAATTAGGAAAAGACGATGGAAATGGATAGGACATACATTACGCAAATCGTCAAACTGCATCACGAGGCAAGCTCTAACTTGGAATCCTGAAGGGAAGCGGAAAAGAGGAAGGCCAAAGAACACATTACGTCGGATAATAGAAGCAGATATGAAAAGGATGAATTACAACTGGAAGGAGCTGGAAAGGATTGCCCAGGACAGGGTTGGATGGAGAATGCTGGTGAGCGACCTATGCTCCTTCACGAGGAGTAACAGGTGTAAGTAAGTAAGTAAGTAAGTAAGACTGTGAATCGACGTTTAAGTACTTCATAAACCAGTATACAATAAATTAGTCAGTCCTAACAACTTGTACAGAAATATTTATAGATTTTCATAGAAATCACACAACTTGTTGTCGTCAGAAAGGTTATGACAGTAAGTGAAATGAGTCAGTACACAAGTAACTCAATATTTATTTGATAAAAGTATTTTCAAGTAAAACTTGAACAATATAATTATTTTCCATAATTCATTGGTTGAGTGTATATACATTAGTAACTAGTGATTAACAAAATTTATCTAACAGTTTGTTTAGGTAATATTTAAGGCATGTAAATCTACCTCCGAAAGATATCGAGTTACTTGACTTGGAAGTATTTTCGTCGTGAAAAGTTTGGCTTTTACCTCTTACAAAGTAGATCATTTATGTGACTAATAATTTATTCTAGTGAGTGTCAAGAGAATTTTCTTCACTATGAAACTGTAAAATACGATTGTTGAAAATGAAAATGCGTTTATGTAAACATTTGTTCTAGACATATCTTACCTATACTCTTAAAGCAGCTCAAGGGTTTAATAGAACCACTGAATATTTGCAGGTAACGTTACGTGTGAAACGCTATAGAAAGCAGTTTAGCTTACAGATTTATTTTTAAGCAATATTCACCAGATAGTTGTTGATTTTATTCATCTTGATGATGCGTCTGATAATATAGGAAAGTTGTCTTTAAAATCTAGGACACTTCTGCCTGTTAGTCTGAGTGAGAAAGCACCTATAAGCATTTCAGTCAGGATTCACAAGACAATTAACACTAGTGATTAGAGATTTCAACTGACAGAACTTTCACTTCTAAACAATATGCCCCGCCCTTTCGTTTGCCTGTTTCTTTGAATGTTACTATTTACTGCTTTTGTATGAATATTTTCATTTTTTTGGTTTTTCATTTATTGATATGAAGTATAGTAAGTTCGAATCTTGTACATCATAATGACAGTAACCCATGGTGTTATTGAAAAATAATTAGAACAACTCAGCGGACAAAATTTTCTTTTCGACACTATCATTTACTCAAGCTGTACAGTCGTAGTTATGGTTCATTCACAAATAAAATAGTCTTTTGAAAGATAGAAGGATTATTACATAGGCCGCAAAAAGTGCTCTACAAACACATCTCCGAACGTCATTCCGCGTGGCATTCGAAAGGTGAACGTAAATCAATCAACAGTTCGATATTAAATCATCTTCTGAACTCTGGTCACATAGTCCCACCTTACAAGTCTTTTAAAATCCTCTGTAAGGTCAGACAATTTGGTTGAAAAGGAGAGTGAATTGATAACTTATGAACTGCATAGGCGTTAGCAATGCACACGCAACAACAAATGCAGGAGAAGACGACCAGAGTAGCAGCAGCCTCAGCAGCAGTAGATCTCAATATACACAAAGGGAAAAGCAAGATTCTCCGACACAACACAGCATGCACCAGTCCAGTCACACTTGACGGAGAAGATTTGGAAGATGTAAAAACCTTTACATATTTGGGCAGCATCATTGATGAGCAGGGTGGATCTGATACAGATGTGAAGGCGCGGATCGGCAAAGCAAGAGCAGCATATTTACAACTGAGGGACATCTGGAACTCAAAGCAAATGTCAACCAACACCAAAGTCAGAATTGTTAATACAAATGTCAAGACAGTTCTACTGTATGGGGCAGAAACCTGGAGAACTACGAAAGCCATCATCCAGAAAATACAGGTGTTTATTAACAGTTGTCTACGCAAAATACTTCGGATCCGTTGGCCGGACACTATTAGCAACAACGTACTGTGGGAGAGAACAAACCAGATCCCAGCGGAGGAAGAAATCAGGAAGAAGCGCTGGAAGTGGATAGGACACACATTGAGGAAAGCACCCAACTGCGTCACAAGACAAGCCCTCACATGGAATCCTCAAGGCCAAAGGAAAAGAGGAAGACCAAAGAACACAATACGCCGGGAAATGGAAATAGACATGAGAAAAATGAACAATAATTGGATGGAACTAGAAAAGAAGGCTCAGGACAGAGTGGGTCGGAGAATACTGGTCGGTGGCCTATGCTCCATTGGGAGTGACAGGCATAAGTAAGTAAGTAAGACGTTAGCAATCCATCTTTTCAAATAAACCTGAACTCTGTGTGCTAAAGAGACACGTGAAAGCCATCATTCTTCGTTGGCCCTAATACTTAATTGTCATAAACGGTAATTTGATTTTATTACATCCTTCAAAGTTTCTTAATTTTAATTATTAGTTTCTATGATCTCCACGCTTCGAGTTTATTCTTCACCCTCCTCACACAATCGTCAAGTGGAAAATTATCCTTCTCACGTTTGATTTCATTTTATTATCTCTCTTTAGTTCTCGATTAATAGGCAATTTTCTTTGACACATGATATGATGTGATAATCCTCCTATCTTTCAAAAGACTATTTCATTTGTAAATTAATTACAAATACGATTGTACAGCTTGAGTAAATGATAGTGTCGAAAATAAAATCTTGTTTGCTGAATTGTCTTAATTTACATTTGATTCAGGTTTTAAACTTTTTTATTTATTCAATTGGTAAATTAGCTGTACTACAGTTTAGCCTAGAAGTCAAAAGCTCATTGGTTACGTTTTTGATTTTAACTGACATAGGTTAGGAAAAACGTAACATACCATCCTCTCTAAAGTCAGACAGATAAAGTTTACGTGAGCATTAAGATGTATAATACACATCCTACTTCCAAACACATGTATTCAACTAGCTAACAGTTTTAGAAATAAAATAGGAAGAGGGATTTTTAATAGCATAGCTTACCTGATCTGTACCATCGAAAGCATAACGAGCAAATGATTTATTTAGGCTTGGATTATTTGAATAACACTGATATGGATCTTGACGATAATGCATATTCGGCGTATAAGCACGTGTTATAAAATCTGAATTCACTACACCATAATCTTGTAAAGAACTCCTTGATGGTTGTTTAGTGTGATTACCTAAATAAAATAAAAATAACAATAAATTGTAGTAACAATAATACAAGAAGCAAGATTTATGTTGATCTCCATATTTTTCAATGAACTGGTTAATATAAATGACAGTGCAATGAATATCATATTTTCAAATCACTAGCAACATGTGGAGGAACAGTCTAGTGAATAATCCTGTGGTGTGTGCTACTTATATTGACATAAGTAGTATATGATGTTAGTCGTGAACAGAAGGTCTGGCAACAGAGAGACAAGAGGATCGAACAGTAAAGAATCGAAACAAAATGAAATTTGTATGAAAATGTAAGAACAATGAAATATGAGTCATTTTGGGACAATCGAGGGACATTTTGCAAATTGAGCATTTACTTTATGATTGCTAGATTTTATTAACAAGTCCTGTGGTTCTGTGTTAAATACATTCAATTGTCCCCACCCGTGTTCTTGTTCACTACAATCCAAGTGTTAGGCGTATATTAGTAGGTAAAAGTCGGTTACTGTGGTCGCGAAGGTTCTATGGTTGGGGAAATGTGGATATGTGTTAGGTAGGCCTATTCACCACCTACTTCAGTTTAGTGCACTGATAAACAGGAAGTTAAAGGCTTCTCAGTTGACGTCACTGTGATAATCGTAATTTATAGTTAGAGACTTTAGGTGGTATGTATAAAAAAATGCTTACAATAGTACAGATGCATTATTTTATTTTTCTCCCATTAAATTCTGAACAGAGTATGATTATTTGGCTGAACATATATTTGTACTACGTTGTATCCTGTTAACATTTCCCTATCATTTACCGAATGGCAAAACATTTTTTAAAATTTTAAATGCAACGTTGGTTTAAATAATTCCAAGGGAAACATGAGATTTACTGAGTGTTACATTTCTTTGATTTTTTGTTTTAAAAAAACCCTCATTATAATAATCATTAAAATCATACAATGAAGATACAACTAATTTAAAATGAACATTCAAAATGTTAGTTTTATCATGAGTATTTAAAAAATATATATCATAAGTAAAAAATATATCCCCAAATAATCTTAAGGTGAATTACCATTACATGTGTTTTAGCTGTATTTCCCACAATATCCATAAATTTTCATGTAAGTTTACTAACAGAAAGAAAAATGTTGGTTATATGTGATTTTACAACTTCAATTTTGCAGTATACTCGACCTAAATGTACTGAAGATGTACATATATATCTTCCTCTCCCCATATATATATATCATATATCATATAATAATTGGTATTTATAGTTGTAAATTGAGTTAATTAGGTAGAAATTGTAAAATCATATTTATCTAGTTTTCATTATAGTATAGAATGTATATAAGGACATGATATAATTCTTTCATAAGTACTATACTAATAATTCATTTACTCTAGTAATGATATAATAAGAATGACATGTTTAATATACAAACGCCCTGGTATGGCCGAGAGCAGGGTGGGTTCGCCCTCCCTCTCGAAATACTCTCACACGGCCGCGCGTATACAGCCTCTGCCAGGGAAGTCCTACTCACTGCCTTCTCGTGGCGGGGGTGTTGTTTACGAAAATGAGAGGACGAAAAGCGAATGTCCGGCGCTTTAACCGGATTCCAAATCTATGGTGCACATGGGCACCAGTATCCTGCGGGAACAAATGGCGTATGAACCAATTTTCGGTCACCGGCTACCATGGGACTGCATCTCCTCACGATGCCCCACTGCCTTGTGGGTTAGACCTTTAGGTCAAAGGCTCGGGGAGTGGCCCCCTAAGATAACCACCTGCTTCGGTCTGGGCACCCGGGCAGTATCGCAGCCCACACGCAATTAATGAACTGAAATTGTGTGGCGCATATATATTTGGCGCACTCCTGTACCAATATATATGTGTTCAAATAATAAAAAAAAATTTGTGTACATGTACAGATTGTTTATATGAATATATGGGAGATTAGTTAAATTGTAAAAAAATCTATATTCTTTCTTTAAAGGACTAACTTTGTATTCAAATTAGTTTATTTGAAACAGTACAAAAGAAACAAACCAACATAAAACTAATCTAACATTTAATTAGTATTAGACTGTTATGATACTTTCTTTTAACTTTATTTATCCATTAATCATTTGCCAAAACATTCAGAATCATGTATTGAAAAGAATCAAGTAATAATAATAATTCTCAAGTTGAAATCATGAGCCAATTGAAGCTAGACCACCATGGAAAACCTGGAAGCACTGGACGGCCGTTTCGTCCTAGTATGGGACTCCTCAGCAGTGCGCATCCACGAACCCGCTTCCAGGTTTTCCATGGTGGTCTAGCTTCAATTGGCTCATGATTTCAACTTGTGAAATTTCTAAAAATCTCCACAAAACCCATTCTGATAATAATAATTCTATTTGTGATACTTTCAAGTTTTATATTAAGATTTTAAATGAGATATTATAATGATATGCTGTTGTTAAGTGAATTAAACATTATTTCAATGTTTTCTCTATCAGGTAGTAGTGAAAACTACCATCCAGATTAGTGTTATATTTCATTTGTTTAAACTATGTTGTTTATTTAAATAGTTTCCTGTTTGTTTGGTATCATAATTACTTCAAGCTAGAACTTTTGAAAATAATCCCTTTCGTATTGTATTAACTAACACTTTTTACCTGTCATAGATAAGAGAAAAAGAATATATATATATATATATATATATATATATATATATAATAGACCTTTTACTAAGTATATCAGTGATGGGACTCCAGTTTAAGTAGAATCGATTAAAACATGACTAAATAATCATCTTACTCATAAGTTACACGAAATAAAAGGACTAAAAATAAATAAAAATTTAAGTTGTTTTTATTGTATCCTGATCTGTTTAATATGAGTCGACTGATTCATTGAAATATAATAGATAAGAATATGAATATGAAAGAGTCAGTGACAAGGTTGGTCTAAATATGCCCAAATGATGTGATCAGAAGTGAAAAAATTATTAGAGTTAATGTCAAATTTGCGTAAAACACTATCAGTGACCTTTTGGAATCACTTGCCTTTACGGATTCATCAAGAATAAACCGATCGGTATATTTAGATTTATCTTGAACCAACCATACAGTCTTTTAGAAGCTGTCTTTTTGAACTACGGAATATTTTATTTATAGTATTTAGATAGATAGGAAATCATAGATTATAAGATAAAAAAATATTTGTTATTTAGTTTTGTTATATTTATTTAATTAATGTTTTCTGGATTTTTCTTGTCATGGTTGATATTACTTACACAATATGTTATGAGACTTGCTCGAATACTTCAAATAACAGCCACTTAATTGTGCATGTTTAGAGTCCTTATGTATAAGAATAGTTAAACACAAAATGTTTATGCATTATACCGCTTTATTCATATTTTGATATCAGCATATATATAGGGAGAGAGAGATCAAGAAAGGAAGAGAGATTTTGCAAAGACCCATAACTTAAACTAAGGTGAAGTTAATTAATCAACGAAAATTTCATTGATTTGCAGCAAACTAATAATCATAACATTATTTTACAATTCAATTCCTTTTGTTTATATGCTTACCTTTATTATAACGAAATCCACATACTCTTTGACGGCATATACACAGAAGTATTAATCCTACTATTAACAGAATCCCGACAGTGACCGCTGCACCGATAATAAACTGAATTGGGATATCTTCTGTAAACAAGAAATATATATACAAAGTATATTTTAGTGATAAAAATTTCTCAATAAAATGGCATTAGGTTTATATATACATATGAAATAACTAACCTTGATGACTGAGACGTATTAATTTCCAATCTGATCCATAGCCGTTCTTCACAGAACAATTATATTGACCGAAATCACTCATCATCACATGTGCAATATGAAGAACAAGTACCACACCACCGATAAATTCTTCTTGTTCAAATTTATGACTAATTAAATAAATATCAAAAGGTAGTGAAGAAAATGAAGATTATTAACATGATTGATAAAGCAAACGGTTTAAAAAGTGGGATGATAAATCAAAGTTTATCACAACCATATGCTATTATTAGCGTAATACATTTCGAGTGACCTGATAATGCATTATCTTGTAGATCGGTTTATGTATGTTAAAAAGTGACCAAGTAGGGTTATGTAAGATATAAGATTCTGAGAAAAATTAATATAAATCTTAAGACACTGGATAGTTAGCCAATATTCTCAAAGTAAGTTTGGTTTAAGTACAAACTCCTTTAAACATTCTGAGAGGAGAAAGGTAACATTTCCTAATGGTTTGGTTTAAAAATACCTAAGCATCTATCCTAGAAAACTTTCATGGCAAATCGCAAAGTTAACATTACTCTTATGATCTGTTTTATTTGAGTTTGTCAATAGAAGAGTCAGTCTTACGTAGAATTCATGATCGCCATTCTTTAAATACATATATATCCATATGCGTATGGCAGAGGTCTTAAGATGTGACATTATTTACACGCTGTTTCCACTTTCAATAGAGAAGGAATATTGTATTGTTCTGTTAGATCATATTGTTCTCATAAATGTCGTCTTTTCATAGGAATACCTGTTTCAAAGCAAAAAGCCTTGTCAATAAACCAAAATTTATTGAAAAAACAGTTTATCAATTAAACTTGATTCTCATTTTTTTTTGTTGAGTCGATCTGACAGTATATAGTTAGAATTAAATTGAAACAAATTTTTAAAATATACACAGCATACAATATAGTTTGATAAGTTTAAGTATAAAAACATAAATGTGTATCGATGATCAATATATGTCATTGCTGGAATGAGTGACAAAAGGCAACCTTTTATATTATTCTACACTACTGACTAGTAAGGTAACAGCGTTAGAACTGTTTGAAAATTTTTGGCACGATTTTAAGACATTTGATAATGCTTACCATATTTTAAGATGTAAACCCACAGTAAATTTGTTCTAACATCGATTTTTCCAATTTTTAGACTAACTAGCTAGAGCGGGGCTATTTGAAAGACTCCTGTTTTGGGGATTAGTTTTTTTTAATATAATGTGGAATTAAATCCAAACAGGAAAAACAGCCATCTAGTTTATAAATCTGCTTTGTATAGATTTCAACTCCCTTTTATAAATGTAAGCCGTTAGTAAATACTACTCTCAGTTGAGAAAAACTGTCTTGATACTTGGTAACAAAGGCAAATTACTGTTTATTTGGTTCGGTCGGGACAGTTTGTGAGATGTAGAGTTTCGTTGTGGCATTTCTTTTATTATTCATATTACATCAAAATTTGATACTGGATGGATTATTGAGAGCTTATTTTAGATAGTTAGAATTGACTACTTATAAGTAGCCTGACATTTTGACTTTAAGATCATTTGAAGTCTTTTACGTAGGAGCTCGTGAAAATATATTTATTTTATCCATTTATCAGTAAAACCCTAGTCATTGAAGTTCATCCTCTGTACAATATCAAAGTATGCGTAGAATTTCATGCCATCGGTTGAGATTCTTTGAACATAATAAATTTTCGACTCAAGATATAAGTTAAATACGGTATTTTCATGTCTGAATTATCGGTTTTTTTCATGGATGTTGTTTTTGACATTACTTCCCTGATTATCTTTGTTCCCTCTTACCCTCCAAATTTCTAGTTGACCTTTTACCTTTTTATAGAAATATTCTTAACGACTATATGTGTGATCAGATTGTTCGTAATGTAATGCGCCAATATACCACATAGTTCTGATAATCTTCAACATACTACACTATCTGAATTCACCGATGCACATTTCAGGCATACCACAATATTTAACCCGAAACAGGTTGACATATCATGTAGGCATTATCAACATTATCGTAATGTTGATAATGGTCTCAATTTTTTTTAAAAAATGAGCTAGTATAAGCAAAACGTTTGATTTCACTTTTATGAATACTGTCACTTTAATAGAATAACACAGGCAAATTATTAGATTTTTCCATTGCAAAAATTTATTAACAGTTCATTTAAGGGAATGAAAATTTAGCTTAATGGAAATAAGGGGGTATAGACAACATTTATTTTATTATTTGATTTAGTTTTTTGTATAGCTCTTATCTGTAAACATATTAGATATTGTTAGATCTTTAAAATATGATTGAACTCAGTTTAATTACACCTGGAATATTGGTATCCCAATGATTATATATATATGTATATAAACTTACTGTGAATCTGGCTGAATTGGATTACCATTGAAATACCAATGCGTTTGACCAGAAGGTGGAAGTGGCACTGAATTCACTGTACAACGTAATCTGGCTGGTTGACCTAAATAAGCATGAACTATTGGGTTTGGCTGAATACGAGGAGGTTCTTCAGTGAAATAAATTTGAAAAATAAAAATAAGAACTAGTTAATCAATTTCAATTGATTTTAAGTTCCAATTGTAATTATATGAGACAAATGGATAACTAAAAGATTGTGGCGCCACAATGGAGAAGGCGGAATTCTGTAGAGGCATTTTACTATTAAATAACTGAATATTAAAATTTCAGTTAAAATTAAAACGTATTTCAGAAATATATGTGACAATTTTAGATCCCTGAACACATTATTAAAGCCAAAATTTTCACAAACATTCAAAATGTTGTAAAGCTTTGATGCATTCGCCTTTGATTAATTAGAACTACCTACTAGTAGAACCAATGACAAAATCTTCTCCAACTTGTAAAGTTAATTGTTACAATCAAAAACCTCATTATTCGGCAACTCAAACAATGACTGTGTAAACATAGTTTAATTAAGGTTACCAAATGATAAATAATACTGTGACAATGAAAACCTAAATGACAATGTTCACTAACTATTAATTACTAAACATGATCAGTCTAGATAGCCTTTAATCTTTAAATAGTATAGCAAACCTGTCTCTTTGCTTGTTAAGAAATATAGCTACATATTTTATCATTATAGATATAAATGAAATATTTAAGTTCAATCATTTTGATAATCTAAATGGAGTTATTTATTTGTGACTGATGCAAACGAATAGTTATCTTGAATTTTATTGTTAATAGTAAAGTGGTAAATTAATTATGCACAAAGAAAGAAGAACATCAACGTATTCTTTCGTTGTTAAATTGTCATTTATAATAGAATATGATATTTGAGTATTTTATCAGAGTATTATTTAATTAAACATATTAGTTATTGGCTTATATAGCATTGTATTATCCTTTTACTTATTCAGCTATTAACTCTGTCTAATAGTAACTTAATTAATGAAATTTTTTTCAACTTGTAAAATAGTTGCGTAATCCGAATAATATTTGAATCAATAAATTGAATTCATATTATCAGAAGGGATTTTGTGGAGATTTTAGTAATTTCAATAGTTGACAATATGAATTCAATAGTTGAAATCATGAGTCAATTGAAGCTAGACCAGGTTTTCCATGGTGATCTAGCTTCACCTGACTCATAATTTCAACTATTGAATTCATATTGTCAACTTTTCCAAAAAAATGGTCAAATGAAAAGAGCAATCAAAGTTTCTTGGAATATAAACTATGATACCAAAATGTAACCAAACTAGCATATAGTCTATGTATAAAAATTAATTGCCTTTTCTTTATATAATTAATCATTAATTAATTCATAACACAATGAAAATTACTCATCATTCATTTGACAATCTAATGAGATAAACATAATATTCCTTGCAAATAATGGGATTCATTTTCATAACAGTCATCCATCAATTAAAAATGAGACAAACTTCTAATCATTCATATCTATTCTTTTGTGAATTTCCTTTTTGTTCTTTTTTTTTGTTGTTGTTGAAATAAACATTGTCATGTGAATGAAAAAAAAACAAGGGAAACAGTCGCATATTTTAAATTAACAAGGTTAAATCTGTCAATCTTTTACAGTATATCAACCTTCAGTCGATATATGAGAGTCCTGTCCCTCAAAGTTAGCTTATTTTAAAAAAAAGTTTTTTTTCTTCGAAAAAAAGATCTATAATGTATTTTCCTTCAATGAAATATATTTCAATTAGTTAGAATGGCAGAATCTAAACATATACTTGTCAGTATTATCTTAATGTTCGATCATCATGTGTTGTTTTCATCTGAATGCATTAATATAGACGAAACTTCTTTTAGCTTCACTTTTACTATTCATTTTCGTGATTAATTTTTATTTAGAACTTATTACGGAGTGATTCATATAGTCAACTGAACTGATTAACTGTCCGATTACTTTTAACTTATGATCTATACTGGTTTGTATTTTCTTACACAGAATATTTTATTTTACAGCTTGTTACAAGCAAATAAAATTAGTTGATACAAAGCGATGTCTGAATTTTAACAAGTGTTAGTCTATGAAAAATGCTGACTGCTAAATAGTGTTAATCGATTAGAGAATGAAATGTAATGGTGTTGTATACTACTTATGCTGACAAATTTAAGTAGTATGTAGTTGCAATCGAAAGTGGAATGCATGGCAGCAGAGGAGTGAATTAAATTGTACAGAAATGAAATCTTAGAGGAATCGAAATAACGATAGAATTAGTGGAATAATGGAGTATGTAAAGGACAACACAACGAAGACATGCAAATGATGTATTTGATATATGATTTTTATAATTTAGTAAGCCTCCTGAGTTCTTTACCACGTGATGACTAACCTGAATGAATGTATAAAAAATTGTACTCAGTGTTTTTTGCAAGTATTTTTGTATTGTCAAGAAGAACGCACTTAGTATCTGAGTAATTGCTTAAGAAGTATGGTGTAGCTAGACAAAATCATGACGTTGTTTTAGTAAGTCGATAACTGCTAATTTCAGAAGTGTGAGAAGTAATGAATTTGTTAGGTAGGAAGTCCAAAATTTAACAGTCTTATACTTTAGTAATATGGGTTAAAACAAATCTTGGTTGCACAAATACATTTGTACTTTAAATTATTCTATCTTTCAGACACTCATTTAGCAAACAGATATATTTTTTCTCAGTATGAGGGAGGGGGTCTTTGCTTCGACCCTATGTGGTGGTGTGGATGCGCATTGCTCAGAAGTCTTGTAATAGATTGAAACAGCTGTTCAACTTCTCCTGGTGTTTATTCGTGGTCTAGCTAAGATCAGTTAACGATTTAACCAATGAAACTATACGTATTGCATTGTTTGTTTACTAGCATCGATTTTGCTCATATTTAACACTTTTCACTCATGATTTACGACGGTTTTCGTCGATATATTTCAAAATATATCATAATGACGTAATGTTGTAACAGTTTTTACATTCCAGTATCCAACATTCTATTCGTTTTTATATCTGAGGTTAAGTTGCGAAATGCATATAACACTGAAAGGATGTCTTAGCTATCGTTACAAAGATACTAGTTTTAAACAATATGATTTAACTTCCAGTAACATTTTGACAGAATCAATTGAGAGACTTAGCTATCTTTGATTGCTACAACTTATTATATAAGTCTGTCCAAATTTTAGTGTTTAACCTTAGGAAATAAACATTAGATATGTACAAAGCAAATGTAAATCAATTTGCCATCTCAATTTATGTTGTTTGTATGATTTGAAAAATTTCTGATATTTTAACCCAATAGTTTATTATGACTATGCACAACGAAGAAAATCATTACAACATCCTAATACTGTAGTTAATAAGTTATTACACTATAGTTTGTACGTTAGGCATTTTATAATATTTCAACATACATTCGTATGAATGTTGAATTGGTTAATAAAAAAAAAAAGACTGAGTTAAATTTAGTCAGAAAATTGACCAGAAGTTCTTAACTTTAATTAATAGGTAATGTATTTCCATTTAAAAAGAATAGACGTAAATAAAACAATTACATAATAACTACTGATGATTGTGTTATGGAGATCTCTTTCTGAATAATAAATGAATAGTAGAGTTCAATAATATATCTTCTGTAAATTTAAACCATAAACAACATGCTTGTTTTTAAATTTGTATATTCTATTAATCATTCGTATTTAGCATAATTTAATTCATTTAAATAATGTTGACAACAATACTACTTAAAACATATATCAATATATTTAACTATAATCAACCCTTCTCTTTTGTATATTATGAAAAAAAGTAACTAAGAAAAAAACTGTATCTGTTAACAATAAAAAACTTTTAAGATGAAGATAGTTATCATTAAATAGACCAGACATATTACAGAAGCGTTAACATTTTAAGTAGCAAGAAAGAAAGAAAAAGAGGAGAGAAAAATGTATTTAATTGTAGGTGAAAAATAACTCATAAACTACGTAATATATCTACTACTACTACTACTACTACTACTACTACTACTACTACTTCTACTACTACTACTACTACTACTACTACTACTTCTACTACTACTACTACTACTACTACTATTGCTATTACTACTACTACTACTTCTACTACTACTACTACTACTACTACTACTACTACTACTACTACTGCTACTACTACTACTACTACTACTACTACTATTACTACTACTACTACTACTACTACTACTACTACTACTACTACTACTACTACTTCTACTACTACTACTACTACTACTATTGCTATTACTACTACTACTACTTCTACTACTACTACTACTACTACTGCTACTACTACTACTACTACTGCTACTACTACTACTACTACTACTACTACTATTACTACTACTACTACTATTACTACTACTACTACTACTACTACTACTACTACTACTACTACTACTACTACTACTACTACTACTACTACTACTACTACTGGAAGAGGTGTTTCCAAATTCCGTATCTTTGAAAGTAAATCCGTTCATTGATATTTTTTTCATAAAAAATAGTAATCACAATGATATTGGAATGTCACTATATATTTCATTATATTTATAAAATTACTTTCAATATATTTTTGTAACCAATTAAATAGATTTTTATTTTCTATAAGTTATATGAAATCGATATAACCCTCTTTATCTAATTTTTAGGTGTTTCATAAGCACTCATTAATTCGTTTGTTTTGTTTTTGTTTTTTCTATTCATTGTTCAAAAAATTAATAATCTTGCCGCGGTTCAAATATTTTTTTCCCTTTTTTATCAGCTACATTTACAATGGAATCATGATTGATTGAATGAATGATAATTATATATATATATATATATATATATATATATATATATATATATATAGTACTATGATTTTTAATATCTATTTATTTGACCGAAGGTTGATTTTACAACTTTCGCAACTGTTTTATATTGTTAAAAATATAAAAATGTAAGTTCTTTTTTATCCAACACTAGGAAAGAAGAAAGACTTATAACTAATAATAAAGCAAAAAAGAAATATTTTTATCATAAATTTTTCTTTTTTTTGTCTATGTTTTTTTCACGAGAATTCCTTTTTAACCTTCATCAGTTTTTGTAGACTAATATACATCCCATACACAGATATACAAATATCTAATGCCAAATCATAAATCATATATATATATATATATATATATATATATATATATATGTACATTCTATTCAGTTACACAATTCACCTACTGGTATTTTGTTATTAGATTAATTGTTGTTAGTGTATAGTTTATATTCTTCCTTAGTTAAGAATATCATTGCTTATATTTATGAGGATAGAAAATCAGTTATATGTATATATAAATTTATCTGTCCACAATGTAAGTAAAATATCAATTTATTTACTTATACCTTCACAAAGTTTGTGTAACATTTTAAATAGAAATGTACAAATCTTCTGTCTGAATCTTAGATCATAATATGAAAATCATGAATTGAAATATCATTCCGTTCTATATATATATATATATATATATATATATATATATATATAGGTATTCACATTTTATGTGAATTAACGCCATACTTATATAAAATACTCATCTGTGTAGTTCTTTTTCTTTATCAAAAATTCAGGACAATAGAATAATGTTTTAGAACAAGCAGTTTTTAATGATTTCATTTTGGAGTCCTATAGTTTTACGTAGATAAGTACTGTTTATTAAATAATTAATGTGATGGATATACAATATTGCCCAGTAAAATATGTATACACCAATGATGATAGTGGAGATTATTGAAATTGTTAGAAAACAGTGTGATTTATGAAAGAATTTTAACATTTGGTTTCATAGTGCAGAAAATGTCCTGTTAAATATCTCCTAGTTTTAGTTTCTTTAAATTATCTCTAGATTCTAAGAAAATCTTTTCAAAAGTTATTTAATTAAATTTTAGTTGTACATGTCACTAAGTAAGCTATATACTACATTGATTTCCTCAAGTTCTTGTGTAAATCTATGAATTCCACTATCTCATATTGGTGACGAATGATTTGATCGATTGGTGTGCGGTTTACAAATGAAATTGATCGTGTGTTAGAAGTAGTTACATGAATTTATCAATTAGATATATCTGTTGGTTATGGATACCTAACTGTATGATATTGAATATGTGTGGTCAACCGAAGTTGAATATTGATGAGATCAAGTTAAACAAATCCAATTGGTAATCTGGCTGTGAATAATTCATATAAAGTGTTATGTATTCATACGTTAGTTTGATTTATTTCGTGGCCTAAATAAATTAATATCAACAGTCGTTGAGTTTCCGCTACCTGTTGTAGGATTTTGGGTTTTCAGCACTAGACATAAGTCAGTTGAGAATTTGCGAATATAACACAATCAAGGAAAAAAGGAGTCAGTCAATTGTCTACCAATAACATTGAATGTAATTAGCATTATAAAATCGATTGGATGTTCAAAAAATGTGGACTACAGTTCAAAACAAGTTGACAGACAATAGAAAAGACTTCGATATTGTCGTGACTTTTCCTGCCTTTCCCTAAACGTTTTATTCATGGTTCATTTTTAAAAAATTATGGTTATGTGAGATAAAATATATCGACGACTTCAAAAAAGCATAAGAAAGCATAAATGACAGTTTCCTTTAAATTGCTCTCTCTTAATATGTCTTAATTTCTTTTATTGTGCTCTAATCTTTGCAAAAATACATTATTTTAGCATCTATTCAACGTATCATAAACATAACTCACTGTACTTTTAGTAAAACAATAAATGATACCTTACTAAAAATAAATGATAATTGACACTGTTTTAGCAAAAGTATCAAAACTTTTGTCACAGATGAAAACAGTATATTCAAATGGTGGTTGAACGAATGAATATTTTCCTAATATAAGATTAGCTTCTAAGGAAAAATCAACTTATCAAACGTGTAGAATTAAAGGATTAGTTTTTGAATTTGCCTGTTTAAAGTTAGAGCCGTATTACTGAATGCCAGTAATGCAATAGTAGATTTCCATTAGAATCTCATCAAAAAATGTAGTCTGCTTGAAACTAAAAACAGCATTTGGTATGAACTATATACACACGCACACACTATTAGCTCACTTCAACACGAAAAAGTGCATTTGAATGCGCAGACGATACTTACTCAAATGAATGAGATCGTGCCAATATAAAATGACTGTGCTTTATTTTTTAACTGGTTCTTCTTCTGACATTATTCAACAGTACATATTTTAAGGATGATTAGCAGCATAATGAAAACCAACCCAGTGAACCATTCCTCTGAATTCACATGCGAGTTTGCATTATGCAGACATATTTTAGGTTAAAGATATTTTAATGACGGTTAGAGATTTGTCTCATCGTTGTAGTTATGACCGTTTGCAGTCCGTCATATGAAACAATTCCAATGAAACTTTTATAAAAAGAAATGACTGATGGAAAATTAGCAGTCTGAAGCACTAATTACTATGGTTACTTTTTATTAGTACTGTATTGCGTTCGACATAGTATTTGAGACATTTTTGAAGAGAAGATGAACTTGGTTAGGTAGCAAATCAATATTTGTAGTTTTTTCAACAATACAACATCAACTGAATTTATAATTCAAGCGAATAGAGCAAACTTACTTCGTCTAGCTATATACATTTGTTTGGATACAGGGGGGAATTCCGGTACAAAAGCTGTACATATATACGTCCCAAAATCTTCTTCTTTTAAATTTTCACGTTTCAGTGAAACACTGCGTGAAAGAACTTCCCTACCACCTTCACGTCTCCATTCAATATGCGGTGTTGGATTACCTATTGCTGGACAATCCATTAAAACATCTTCACCTAGAGATGCTGTGAATAGTAAAGCTGAAGCTTGATGAAATTGAGGTCCAACTAAAATAATCAGAAATAATGATACTTTTGAATACTTATTGTTTATATGTTAAAACCAAATAATTTGCTTTATATTACATTCGATTTGAAGATTAAAAGCAATAGGTTGTATTATTTATTTCACCAGAAATTATTTATTAAAAATAGAAGGGATTTATACTTTCTCAAAACACACTATTCATTAACATCCTCACTAGTGTTATTATCTAATAGGATTAGACTGAAAGGAGTAAATCAATTGGTAACGATATATTTGTTAGCAACGTTGAGTGATCAAGTTTTAAGTTTGTGACGAATCATTCATTTATTCGACACAGTATAGGCATATTTTTTAACCGACATCCAGGAACGTTTTAATGAAGTGTAGTCAAACACCATATATCTTCTAAGCTGATAAGCTTAAAAATTATTATCTTAAACAGTGAAGCAAATATAAACTCTCTGAATGTTCTTTAAAATCTGTTGAACTGGAGTAACAGGTCGTCAATGTTTAAAAAGATATTCAAAATTCCTTTGCACTCTGTAGTATTTTCTTTGTTTTGATTTTCTTGATTTGATTTTGGTTTTCTACATATATTTTGACTATATAAACTGATGAAAAATTATTTATTTTCTAGTTCCCAAGATTCAATACCATTTATTGGAGGAACTCTAGATTATTGATCAAAACTTTAGTGGCTTAAATCCAATTTTAATATTTCCTTGTAGCTTTGCATATCATTGCATATTAATATTATCGATTGTACGGTCGTGATTGAAGTTAGTGTACAGGAAAATCTGGACATAGGTTTAGTGCTATTTGGGACACATCGCAAAGGCCAACATGCAATCTTTAGGGGACTTCTGCTCCCTGGTCAAAGGTCTCCTATCGACTACCTCCAACCACCACCTTACATCTCACTATAGTACATCCAATGTCGAGTCGCTTAGAATAGTGGCCACACTGCGATTTAGTTTGTGGAATTCGGTCAGCATTAAGAAGGAATTGACATATATAGAAAATTGTAAAATCCGTATATTCTTTTAATCTCAAAGAGTTTATTTTAGCTTCTTTACCACAATGTTCTGTAAAATTGTGATAAATATCATCTATTGATACAATGAGTCGTCCGATTATAATAGAATTGTTATTAGAATAAACTGATTTATAAAGTACTAGGTACTGCAAATTGTTAAACCATATGTTGATAATTGGACATACGATCATTAGTAAACATAAACTATATATAATTAAACGGCATCATTGTGATATATAACCTAAGTAGGCAGTGAGCCAACATTTATTGGCTGTTAACTTTTAGTTAACATGCAGTAAATTCTAAAATGTTAACTTATACTATCGAGGTAAATTCTCATTGGTTTTCGTCAAGTAATATCATCATATAGAAGAAATAAACTCACATTTAACTTTTATTGTTGTTTCAGCAACGCCTTTTTTATTTGAAATTGCAATGCACCGAAATACAGATTGATGTAATTCACGTGTTAACCGGAGACGATACCATGATTCGGCGATATTTTCAACTTGACGTCCATTTACATACCATCTAAAATAATCAAAAAGAATTGTGATATTACTTTCGAGAGAACAACAAAGAATGAATAAATCTGCTCTCAACTTTTTAAACTACTAGTTACATCTTTTGGCATGGATCTTAGCTATGCAGTTTGAACGTTCTCACTACGTTCATTAAAAATGCCAGCGATATGATAGACTGATTTTGTGTTGTAGCCTTTGTCTAGTTTTTTTATAAGGTAGTCATCATCTATTAGTTAGGAATTCGGTTATGCATGTGTAACACATGTACCATCAACTCAATCAACGAAAATTTACAGCCATAAACCGTTTTTACCAAGTAACCTTCGAATAACTACAAGATTGCTTTCATCATCATCTGAAACTTGATCATGTCTTATATTTTGGTGAGTAATGTTTCACAAACATAAAATAAATATAAATTAAGCTACTATACAAAAAAGATGAAAGAAAAAGTCACCAAATCGGTCGTTTCCTAGACTGTTTGAATGAAAGAATCATTTTATAAAATAACACTTTAATTCTTTACAGGAAACAATTGGTAAAATATCACATATTTTCTTTAAATTATGAAAGATAAATTTAACAGATGGTCATACCGGAAATTATCATTGTTTCAATATATATATCGTCTATCACTTGTATAATTTTAAAACTATCCTAACAAACACTGTACTTTTATTAGTCTCTATAACATAAAAATGTATAAAAATAGCCAAGTATAACAGACCAACTAACTAAAATAATAGTAACTAAGTAACCTTTTTTTGTTATGAGTTTTATCAATAAAACTATGTCTGAAATACACAAAACGTGAATATGATTTAAAGAAATAAAACAATAAAACAACCAGTAATAATAACAATTACTCTCATCAAATTGAGATAAAATATCAAAAAAACTAATACGGTCATATTTCGGAAATGTTGTCTTAGTTCATATACCCAGTCATTCTATCAATATAGTTTTTCCCTTTTATTTTGTTTTTTTTTGGTATAGAAAAATATTTTTTAAAATTATTAAATTCAAATGAAAGGTTACCATCTTAAAATTTATTTTAAAGAAGAAACAAACGAACAAACAAAAAATAAAGATATGAGTATGAATTTCACTGGTTGAAATCATGAGTCAATTGAAGCTAGACCACCATGGAAAACCTGGAAGCACTGGACGGCCGTTTCGTCCTAGTATGGGACTCCTCAGCAGTGCGCATCCACGATCCTGCCTCCCGCGAGATTCGAACCCAGGACCAACCAGTCTTGCGCCAGGCGCTTAACCAACTAGACCACTGAGCGGGCATCTAACGGTGTTAATGTCTAACTTCAACCAAGCCACGCGGGGGCGGGATCGTGGATGCGCACTACTGAGAAGTCCCATACCAGGACGAAACGGCCGTCCAGTGCTTCCAGGTTTTCCATGGCGGTCTAGCTTCAATTGGATCATGATTTCAACCAGTGAAATTTCTAAAAATCTCCACGAAACCCATTCTGATAATATGAACATGAAGTTGATTTAAACTACTTATTAAAACATAATGATTACATAACATTTTGTTTTAACTAAAACCATTTTAACTATTAAGAAAGAATATGCTTTTTTTTAAGAAAAATGTTTCTAAGCCATTTTCAAACAAAAAGAAAAGGTGACAGAAACAGACTATTCACTTAAATAAAAGAAAAATTAAACCCCGAAATATATTGAGACATGTGCTTTAATTTATACAAATTAAAAACTTAATTTTTAATTTGTTTTTTTTTTAAAAGAAACACTTAAATATTTTATTTTGATCTCATTTTCATTTATATACATCAGGTGATTGTTTATTATGGTTAGGTAAGCTAAATTTCAAAAATTAAATAAAAATTTTTTAAATTTATTTCTTCATTAGGTTCTATTAGTTTTTGCAAATGTCATAAAGAACATTTCCAAAAAAGTAGACAATACTAAGTGCTTCCAGGTTTTCCATGGTGATCTAGCTTCAGCTGACTCATGGTTTCAATCTGTGAAATTTCTAAAATCTCCACAAACCCCTTCTGATAATAATCATCTGCACACTAGTGACTGACTTCAGGAGATACTCCTAGAGTTCTAGTGAGAAGCCGTTACCAGTGGAGTTCAAGCAGGTCTGTTGTGAGATATCAGCTCACTGAAGACAATGGTGTACGGTGGATTGGTTGAATCTCGCGGGGTGCTGGATCGTGGGTGCGAACTACTGAGGAGTCACATACTAGGACGAAACGGCCGTCTAGTGCTTCCAGGTTTTCCATGGTGGTCTAGCTTCAATTGACTCATGATTTCAATCTGTGAAATACTAAGTGAATTTAAAACTTTACCCTATTGGACAAGCAAGTGACTATCTGGACTTAGAAGCTAAGTGAATAACTCGATGGCGTTTTGAAGTGGACGGTACTGAGTTCAAGTTTTAGAATGAACATGAACTCTGAGATGCAGGTATATCTAGCTGATGAGTCTTGAATAGCACGAAATGTGTATCCTGGATTCCATTGCTAGCCACTATCTATCTTTACTTATAACATTTCCAACAGTTTTGAAATTTTCAATCATTCATCATATTCGACTTTTAGATACAAATCCAATATTATTTTTTGAAGAAAAATCCAAATAGATGATTGCAATATTAACTATTCTAATCACGTAATATTTTTTAATTGGATACTTGTTAAAATTTGATCAAAACTAAGATTAATGAAGATTGTGTAATTTATTGATATTAGTAATAATACAGATACGATAAATATAATGACTGTCTTAATTTGGAACTTAATTTACTGTTTTTTAGGTCATATAGCCAACCAAATGAAAATAAAGAGGAAAACTCTTATTGTTGCGATATATGGAAAGAAATGGTGTCTTTTTGTACGCAAAATACTTAACCATAGTGGTTTTGAAGAGATTTTGCTAATGAGCTTGTATCATTCAAACAACTGTGAGAAATTTTTTTAAAGGGGATTAGTCAACTATTTCTTTCTGTTGTAAGGTTAACTGATAATATGCATCTACACACACTCTTCAATTAATAATTTACAGCTAAATGGATTTTCTAAAGTTCAAGATTGAAAATACCGTTAAAATAAATACGATATAAATTGTGAATTTCCCGTCTGAAGGAATTAGAAGTGAAGAGTATTAGGATTAACAAACAAATTAACTAAATACACTGAGATAATGATGCTAACAGCAAAAACCAAGAGAGTGGCAAACTAAGCTATAAAGACACTTACTCCCAGAAGAATGAATCTGGTCTTCCGTGTGCTGTACATTCAACAGTAATAATGTCATGTTCCATAAATTGATTGTCAGGTCGCGAGGGACGTACTTGTATACTCACAACAGGAGCGTCTGAAAAAAATGAGTAAAACAATTTTTATATTAGGCGGTTAGTTCATTCATAAAAATAAAATTGACTTAGGATGCTTTGATGCTAAGAGTTATCGCAAATAAGTCTCAGTATAAGCATATTTTCACATTAGAATGAAATTAAATTTGTATGCTTCGCTACGTGGTCTGGCTAGCATTCGTCGTTAAAGCTTTACATTGAAGTAAACAAGCACTGTATCACAGAGCT
This sequence comes from Schistosoma haematobium, assembly GCF_000699445.3. Taxonomy (NCBI): domain Eukaryota; kingdom Metazoa; phylum Platyhelminthes; class Trematoda; order Strigeidida; family Schistosomatidae; genus Schistosoma; species Schistosoma haematobium. Next base: position 19,478,475 of record NC_067197.1, on the reverse strand, counting down.
TACTTTAATCATTAACTTGATTATTCCTCTTTTAGAACGTATGTTAGCTCGCGGTGATCACGGGTTCTGGAAATTTCACAGTATTCAACGTAACTCAGGCTCTGAATGATGAAAATATATAGTCAATGAGATGCTTAATTCGCCGACCGAGTACTGTTATATATTCAAATACTTCTTAAAACATTTTAGATGAAATAATAGTATATTTGTTGTGATAACTTGATGAGTAGAAAATTGAGACTAACATTTTCAGATTAAGTGTAAATTTCTCCAAAAAACAATTAGTAAAATTGATCAAACTGGCTATTTGTTCACTTAATCAATCACAAAATCTAGACCAGAGAGATAACAGAAGATAATATCACTGTAAAGGCCACTAGAAAATAGTCTGTTTTCTTTCAACTATTATCATGACTAACATTCAATAAAATTCTATTTCCTAATCAAAACGGTCTTAATTTTCTGGTCATATTACATACGTAATATAGCGGACTTTTTGCGTAGTCACTAAAATGTCAAAATTTATGACGAGACTATTGTCTAACAAGAAATATGAAATATAATTTGTAATATAAATAATACATGATATTTGCCTATTGAAACCACGGAACTTACAATGTACTTCAATTTTTGTCTGAGCTGGGCGAAGTGTATGCATTTCATATCCAGTATTTTCTGCTCTACATTCAACAAGTTTGCCATGATGCAATTTATTTAAATGTGCCCTCATTGAACTAGTTGCATCAACTCTGAAAGAGAATAATCGATATCAGGATAAAGTCATTTGTTTGAAGTAAAATAGGAAGAAAATATATTATTGGAGAATATTTTTATAGAACATAAGACATGATATAGTTATCAATGAAATTCTTTTCAAATAAGTTGTTTCAAGAATCAAGTAAACTCATGATATTGATTGAAACTATGTCCAATTATTATTAATTTGCAGTTTGCTTGACCAAATTTTATCTCATTCATTCTAAAATTACTTCCCATCTATCTGTTTTGATTTTATTCATCACAGTCTTCAAATTCCCTTCAATTATTGCTTAGTACATCCTGTCAGTTTTCGAATTTCAAGACAATTACTACCATAACTCTTTCATGTTTTCAATATCCGTTTTAAGGTTTCCTTCTTATGCTTATTCATAAATATGTGTATATATTGCTATCATTTTCATCTTATCATTCATAGTTATTTGCTATTTAGAATAATTTTGTACTTCAATACAAATATAGCTGTAAGTAGACAAGGATATACCATGTAATTAAATCAGTTCACATTATTCTACCTCATTTGTTATTCTCGCTTTATTTTTATTTATTAAGTGAACTAATTATACGAACCGTACATGCCCAAGTAATTTCCCATATAGAATAATATTAAACATTTGGTTTAAATGTATCATGTTAATTCATTACAGACAGTTGCCAATTAAAGAAATAATGAAAGCCAGGTTACACTTAACAACCATTTCGTCCCAAAGTACGCATCGTGAGCGGTGTGCGTTCACAACTCAGAATTGGTTTAAAGCTCCAGTTTTGAATTCTCAGAGACTTGTTACAAAACCAAGAAACGTGAAGTCATTCAGGTTAGGTGTGATCTTAGTGTTTGATTTCTCTGGTTGACATCAAGCCTAAGTACAAACCGCCTTTAAATGAAACACGGTCTGTACAAGTTATGGATATGATGAACAAGTACTTAATCGTTTGAGTGCCAGGAATATATCAAATTGATCTTCTTTCACACGTCTTTGGTATATAATCATATCCTGAAGAGTAATTATGTAGCTTATTCAATTTGTTATATCCATTGGTCTTTAATGATTGATGTTAGAAGATTACAAATGTGTTGACGAATCTGGCTGCTAATCTGACTTAATAAATCATGTAAAACATAGTGTATTCATACATTGTTCTAAGATATCCTCAGGGTCAAATAAATCCTTGTCCATCCTCGTAAAGTTCTTATAAGGGTCATCCAATCTATACGTGTCTGGTACCAAGTGCCAACTCGGTTAGCTGTTTACGTAGATACAACAGTTATCAAAATAATTATGGTTATGTTGTTATGAATGACTAAAGTGTAGATCAATTTTTCGAGGTTCCAATATCAAATTGGGACTTTTGAAATCCCATGTTCCAGAAATGGAATATTAATTGATGAAATATAACGATAGTTTGGCCACTCCGCCAACTAACTATAATTTAAAATATGAAGTCTTGAAGCAAACAGAATGACTTTAAAATATCTTACTTATTAATAAATTTGGATTTATCGAGTTGGTTGTGAGGTATAATGGGTGTGTATTGATTAGAGTTTTCAAACCAAGGTAAAAACGAGTCCACTACCTCCTGGATTTTATTAGCTCTCCACCTAATTTTAGTTGGTGATGTTAAACTGGGTAAAAAAAGCATATTGATTGAGATCATGAACCGATTGATGTTAGACCACCGTTGGAAACCTGGAAGCACTGGACAGCCGTTTTGTCCTATTGTGAAACTTCTCAGCAGTGCTCATCCACTATCTCACCTTGCGGGATTCGAGCCCGGGGCCTTTAGCCTCATGCGCGAGCGCTTAACCTACTAGACCAATGGGTAGGCATCCAACGGTGGTAATGTCTAACCTCAACCAATTCACGAAATTGCGCGACCATCTTCGATTGTATTGAGGTAGGTCTCTACCCTACACGGATTAACTCCACTGGTCGCAACTTCTTACTAAAACTCCAAGAATTTCCTGACGAATCTAGTTATTGCACATTGAAATGCTTATATTTTTAATATTTGAAAGGATAAATTATTAATAAATAATAAATGATGTTTATTGAAATATAAACATTACTAGTCATACCAATTAAAGAGTAATAATTGTAGAAAGATATTCTCTAATGTATAAAATGATTTTCAATTAAATGAGATACATAAACGTACAAAGTACAATGAATAAAAGGAAACCATATTTACATCTTCACATTATATTTTTGCCATTCACCCCACCCCCTCTGTTATTCCTATTCAAACTAAATATATTTCACAACAGGCGGTCACATTCTTTCAAACGAATAATGGTGAAACATGATTTTTGTGAAAACACCAATAATAATAATAATTTAGATGAATTCAACTGATAAATCCTAAAATAAAATGAGTGATGGGTTCTTTGATTGTTGTTTCCATGATGACTTTTTGGAGTTATCTTTCATTTTTCTTATACTAATTATATAAAACTTTAGTACATTATTTTATTTATGACGTTTTTCTATGAATACGTCAGAAATTGTGGAAAAAAACAACACAGTTTCTTTAATCATTTTAAAATGATTTAATATTAAAGCTTAAAATGAAGTACTTTTCTAAAATGTTTTAAATATTTTAAAAGTTTATATTATTTTTTAATAGTTCACAAGCTAGTGAAGAACTATTTTAAACGTTTACAAAATCAGAAGGGGTTTTCGTGGATATTATAGTAATTTTAATAGTTAAGATCATGAGTCAATTGAAGCTAGACCATCATGGAAAACCGGGAAGCACTGAACGACTGTTTCGTCCTAGTATGGGACTCCTTAGAAGTGCTCATCCAGGACCTAGCAGTTTCGCGTGCGAGCGCTTAACCATTAGACCACTGAGCCGACTGGCATCCAACGATGTAGATATCTAACTTCAACTAACCCACGAAATTGAGCGAAACATCGGCCACTGTCTTCAGTGAGTTACAATCGCACAACTGACTGGATTGAACTCCACTGATCACTGCTCCTCACTGGAACTCCAGGATACACCTCTTGGAGACAGTCACTAGTGAGCATATGTTGTGAGATAGTAACTCACTGGAAACGATGGTGGATGTGTCGCTCAATTACGTGGATTATTTGAAGTTAGTACATCTACACCGTTGGATGCAAGTCGGCTCAGTGGTCTAGTGGTTAGGCGCTCGCGCGCGAGACTGATTGGTCCTGGGATCGAATCTCGTGAGGCGGGGTCGTAGATACGCATTGTTGAGGAGTCCCACAATAGAACGAAACGGCTGTTCAGTGCTTCCAGGCTTTCCATGGTGGTCTAGCTTCAATTGACTCATAAACTCAATTATCTAAGTTTACAAAATCATTAAAAAAATCACTATATAAATTATTACTAATTATAATAATTTTATTCTAACGAATGAATAGATTCTATAGGAACGGTGTAAGTTAACATTAAATAAAAATTATTGAAGACCCAATGAATGTCATTTTCGTACTAGTTAAGGTATTCATTACTAACGGTTGACTACATTATTACTCAAGTCCAAACTGATGTACTTTTATGAGCTTGGTATCATTAGGTTATTGACTTTTAATTTCAGACATGAATGAGATAATCGAAGGATACTTTCTAGTTTTCTATAGTTTTCTAACTGATATCAGACTTTGAATCCAACAAAATTTAAAAAAAGAATTCACCGAAACTTATTTAATCGACAAGGATATGTAAAGTATGACTGGCTTAAGTATGTTTCAGTATAAAAGTGTAAAAGTAGGTGACCGAAATGTGTGATATTTAAATTGTAAATGATTGACATTTTTTAAACGATTAGTTGTGTTTGATTTATATTTAATTTTATCCCAATATAATATGGAGCATATCATGATAAATTAAAAAATTATGTTACCATTATAGGCAACGAAACTATCAAGGCTAAGTCATACCTCTCGCAGCAGATTAAACAAAGTAGAACTTTACATATAAGTGGGAAATTACATTCGTTACTTTACTTATTGGTATAAATTTAAAAAAATAGTGAAAAATGTTAACATAAGAATTAGAAAAGAAGTAAGGAACAAATGATATAAATATGCATCAACAGTGCTTAAGATATAGAAGAAGACTAAAATTAGTAATATTTTATGTAACTATGATTAGTTTTTTTGTCGACTAAGGTCAGATAGTTTCATTCTTAAGAGTCGCACTTGAAAAACATGTTTCGACCCAGCGGATAAAGTTATCAATGGATTAGTTCAGCATTCTTTTCGGAAAATATTTGATGAATTTTAGCGAAATTGAAAGTTAAGAAAAAAACAATGGTTTACTAAGTGTAGATTTCCACAACAAACTTAACAAAATAATTATAGATACCATGCATAGAAATTTTCCAAGGTAATTTAGAAATGAAAACAAATGAATGGCATTAAAAATCTTTTAAATAAATGTTGATGAAAATAAGGTAAGGATTATCATTAACTCATTTGTTCGCAAAATGCCAGCCATTTTAGAAACTGCCCCAACTAAGACATTAAAACTAAACTAAGTAAAAAAGAACTTGATTTGAAAGAAGTGTTTGTCATTGTTTGATACCGACAGATCAACAGAGTAACATTTGGATAATACAGTGATAAAACGAAGTTTGTTAGACTAATGTGATATATTAGCCCAATACCTTTTAAACAGTTTGGTAACACATATGTTTATTAAGATATTTATATATTAAAAAAAAGTTCATACTAGACAAATCAGAAGATAAGAGAAAACAAGCACAATAAAAAAGTGTGAAACACCACATTGGATAATAAATTATTATTATCAGAGTAAGTTCAAGGTGTATTTGGCTAATATATCACATAGTTCTAATAAATTCCATTCCATCAAAGGGATTAATTGTTTTAAATTTTTGGAAAGAATAACATTTCTCATATAAAACCCAAGGTTTAATATTTTCAAGCATTAAATATGTAACTATACAAGTCATTATGATAGATAACTAGCTTCAACTGAAACATACATTTATCAATAACCTGTATTGTTAACAGTGGATCATTTATTCAAAACAAACGAATAGCTGCATATGTCGATGTTCTTTTTTAATTTTATTCCCTTAATTTGATCAATAATTCAAAAAGAATGTAATTATGATATTAAATATTCTGTTTGTAGTAACATACTCATAGATTCACACCGAAAACCATTAATCAAAAAGGATTAATTTTACTGTAAATGTAAAACCTAGAGGAAATTTATAAATTCTAAATTGCACTGAAAAAATATGTTGGTTGTACACGGTTGAAAAATATCAAAAATTTCAATAGTACAAAAACGTTCTCATCACCGTGTTCGCCAGTCGAAATTTCATTAGTACCTACTTAAAATAATGCTATATTTTCAGGCTTACCAACATCGCTTCATCCGTTTCAAATCCATGATATTGAATGATACTGATCGACTGAAGTATAGAGGGATGAATTGGATGATGTTTGCTCTTCCTATATTCATATTATCATCAATTAATGTGCTTCTGAAGTTATGGATCAGGTTATAAGTGAATTGGCGAAGTTTTAATTTTCAGTTTTCTCAAAAATCAACGTTTCTTTAAATTGTTTTATATAATATACCTAATAATCTAAAGTGTTCATTAAATTGACAGTTAGATAGATCCCATTTGATTAATTCAACAAATAGTATTACAGTACAATAACTTTCGTTTAGACTTGATCAAACAATTTCACAGTATTCGGACTCCGAGTTCATATGAGATATGACGGAGGAAGAATGTATTTGTCGAATCTCAAAGAATGGATTTTAAGTAAATCCAACGTTTCTCCTAGCAATCTGGTCCAAACTTTATGAAGGAATTATAATCTTGATGTATGATCATATTTTCTAGAAAAAGATTGAACCATATTGTCAAGAGAAACATTAGATTTACTTCAAATTTATTCTTTGAGATTTTACAAATACATTCTTCCATCTAAATATAGTCTCACTATACTGGGAATGGATAAAAATTGAAAAAAAAGTTTATAACGACTGAATTTTTACTCAGTAATTGATCATTATTATAATATCTAAAAAAATTGTAATTCAGGTGTAACTCCACAATAGGCATGAATGCAAAGACTAACGAAATCATTTTTGTATGAGTTCCAAATCATATTGAAGTTGATTGTGATAAAATCCTATTATATACCTTCTACATAGATATTTAAGCTTTTAAAGGTTTCTTATTTTATTATGAAAGGTAGTAAAATGGAACATATATGAACAGAAATAAAACAAGCAACTACAATATAGAAAAACACATATCTATTACTAACTTTTATATCTGTAATTCAATTTTATCTGAATGTACAATGAAGGGAATAGTTACTTTATCATTGGTTTACAATAGTGATTGATTTATAGGTATAATTATTTGAATGAAGTTTGTTTCAACGTATTAGAAGTAACGAAAAGTTAATTAAGTTTAAGGTTATATTCAAGAATTGTTTTTTTCCTGTTATATATATATATTAGTGGTAACTTATTTGATGGTATCTAAGTCATTTATCTATCACTATGGATAGATAGTTAAATATTAGTGTGAAAATATGAAACATCATTAGTCTAACCGGTTTTATTAATCTAATTTATGAGTGAATTAGATACTAAAGATACTGAGAATTACTATGATTTACTTCTCCCTTTGTTTTCCCATCATTTTAGCTAAATTCTATTCACAAAACGTTACAGCAGCTGTTATAGACATTATAATATTAATTAATTTATGTGAGTAAATGCATATATATACACCGAGGTAAAAATAAAAATTCCATAATTTATTACAGTTACAAAATGCCATCCAATCGATTCATTAGCAGCTCTTTGCAAATGCTAGGCATATATATATATATATATATACTATAAGGATATATAAAATAAGTACAAAATTAAATATACGGAATGAATAACTGTCTATGTAGTAAGAATTGGATTCTTATATTAAAAGAATAAACTGTTTAAAGGAAATGTTCATCAGTAATTGACGTCAACTGAAGAATCAGTAAAATTCAAGTAGAACTTGATATTACTTCGAAGAAACACCTTGCGTCAAATTATAATAGGGATTTTTCTGAAAAATATTCTGTAAATTCTAAATAGTCATCTAGCTTGTAATTCTGAATTAAGCCGAAACAATGTTTTAAAAACCACTGTTTCCAGGATGTCTATGTATTTCCTCTTGAAAGGTAAATTTTTTCATAGCTTATTTCTCAGAATTGAAGGATAATGAAATGTCATACAGGAATAGTTTGTAAACAAGACAGTTTACAATGTATAATAAATGTAGTTGCGTATATATATAGTTATTTATTGAAAATTCATGACAGTCGTCGATTAGCTGATGAATCAATGAATGCTGAGTAGAAAAGTTTAACAAATACTATACAATATATCGTAGACATTGTTCTGGATCTATCACAATACTTTTATTTGACATGACACTTATTCACAATTATTCTTTTATCTTATTTTAGAACACTGATAAAACAGCATAACTGGTCGAATTAAATATTTACTAATATGTTTATTTAAACTACTTAAACGTTTAATAAACACAAATACAAAATCATAGCGAGAAATAATAAAGTATACTTTCATTTCATGTATCAAAAAACAATTTTGTTCACTCCAGTAACTGGTTTTTTCAAAGAATCTCTAAATATTCTAATGAGATATTATGACCGGTGATAATAACACCGTCTAAGGATCACGTTATATGACGAATTAACTGAGATTGAAATAGTATTCAGCTAACGAGTCCCAAAGAAGACGAGACAAACATTTCCTGGATTTCACTACTAACCATAGTTCAAATCTTTTAGTGTTTTATTATTTACATGGAAAATGTAATTAAAATAGATATCAGGATTTTAAAAAAACAGAGAAAATGTTTATAATGTAATGGTGATAAAAATGAAACACTATAGTTTTACTTAATTTTTATTAAACTATAAATAATATAATCAAAACTTAATTCCAACCATAATTTAGAACATGGCCTTTTTACACGTTGTCCAATGTATACCACGTGTATTTGTCCGTTTATAAGATACATACTAATTATAAAATTAATATTGATCAATTATAACAGACAGTGCTAACAACACTAATTAATGATATTGAATACAATCTAGACACCATATTTACTAATTTAAGTGTCGTTTTATATATTTATCTATTTAAACATTTAACCATCTATTTATCCATTAGATCACTATATAGAACTAAAACTTATTGTAAAACTATGTCTATAACAAGTAAGGAAGATACAATAGGCGATGAAAAAGAAGTATCAATACATTTTAGAAAACAAAAACATGATTTACACAAACCAAGATCAATGATATTCGTAGAATAAAATTCTATTTGAAAACTTTCCATCCTGTACAAACAGCTTGAAATTTCAAGACGCAACACAATTAAGAAAAACAAAATGTTTGAAATACATTACATAGTAAAATTTAGATAGATACGGGAAAAAGGGGGATCGTGAATCATAATAAAAGTAATGCAATTCAAAATAAACGACTAAATAATGTTAAGATTGAAACGTATTTATTATGGTTATTATAATTATGGTTTCAAACCATTTACTTTGAATCCTTATTTTTACAATATATAAATATAAATTTCTTTTTTTCTTTTCTTATTTGACTATTAAGCTGTATGAAATGACAAAATCAAATTACAATAAGTGTAATATGTAGTCACTTTTAAATTAAAAAGAAAACAGTGTAAAGGTTTACATAAAATGGTGTACAACACAAATCATATAGCTCGTTCTTTTTTTCAATTTGAGATATGCTTAGTGGATAATTTATAAGCTGAAAAATATGGAGAATTTGTTTTCTGATATCGATTATTTGTGGCTTTGCGAGAAAAATAAATCATCAGTTTGACTAAATTTACGATTTATTCATTTTATGTATCTGAGGATTCCTATTTCCAATCATCTAATATAATAATACAATTGAACTATACTATACATAATGTGATAGACTTTAAGAGTTCAAGTTACACAATTTCTGTATACGAAAGGAATTTATAATAACCTCTTGTGGTAAGATTATAATTTATGGATGACTTTTGAGCAACGCAAAAGTGACCTTGGAATATCTACCTGGTTATCAGGGTTAAATGAGAGTTATATATTAGTGTGAGGAATTAGGATTAAGATTGACAGTTGAACGTTAGGGTTTGGAATTAGATTTAAGGTTTTCATCACGATACTCGACACCGGGCATATCATTGACATCCCTCAAGCTTTCAAAATTATTAGTAGACAGAGAAACACTGCTTCTCTTAGGTTTGTTGTAGTAATCGCTATAAAAAAACATAAACCTGATCCATGTATCCAAAATCAAATAGTAATAAACTTATTACTACCCTAGTAATTCATTTTTGAGTCATTAGTTTTATTTTGTTATATTGCTCTTCCATTACCGAATTCTTATTTTCCGTACATTAAACGCTTTCCTCCACTCATACATTTTCATTCACTTAATTCTCTTAAATTATGTAAACTCTTCAAATCCTGTTGAGTTATTACGCAACCCATCTTAACCTTCTTTTTATTCCAGGAATCTTGTGTAAGCCCTTCAGTACTTTTAAAATTATCACACAATTTATCTTCTCTGTCTCTGAACTTCACTTACTTATTACATCACCCACTCCTTATGTTTTTTATTCTTACATCAAATGACCTCCAACCTTTTCTTGCACCATATGTAGTTATTATTGATAACCTTTGTCATTCCAACTCTTTGCATTCACTTATGTAAATCGTCTCACACTATATTTGACCTAACTGTAAAATTTTAGCACGTATTTGGTTGTAAGCAGCTGATGAGAAACCACGAAATATAATGAATTCATATTATTCTACATCCATGTTTCTTCTGCCTTTTTTAGATTCATAAGGGGAACTAATTGCATGAAATGGTGCAAAGCTGTTTAATCAATAATTGCCGTATAACAGGCTAGTTAGCCTAAGGTTTTTATCTTTAGTAGAATAACGTATTTATTTACTGATAAATTATTGAAGAAAACTTATACGATATGAAAGAGCCATTAAATAGATGAAAAATATCAATATATTGTTTATGAGTTAAAAATAAATATCAACGTAAGAATATAGTAAACTCACAGTCTTGGTATTTTAGCAGATGATTCAAGTTGAAATGTTAAGTTACCAGAGAAACCAGAAATAAATGATCCAGGTGTACTGTCAGGATTCGATTCTAATTTTACTTGAACACCGTCAATAAACCATGTAAGCAATGCTCCCGGTTTACCATGACGAGCAATACATTCAAGAACCATAATACTTCCATCATCAACAATTGCAGGCCGTGACGGACCAATATCTATTCGTTGACCTTTACCTTCATTGGTTATTTGTACAAGTTGTGGTGCTTCAGATGGAACTTTAAAACAAAACATCCACAGTAAAATTAAAATAAAATATTGAAGTTGATTGGTGATTGCAAACTATGTTGTCCAGATTTTTTTATTGAGTAAACACAACTTAATTATGATAATGTTACGGCAGTTTGTTTAGTTTCCTATCATATTATGCTTCCTGATTTTGATTTAAAGCAAGGAAACCTTTTTAATGGTTGCCTGAATTGGGTTAAAATACAGTTTATCTATCATAAAGATTCAACGAAAAAACATTTTACTTGAATAAATAAACGGTGTGATATCATTCAGCAACATATTAGTAACAAATATAAACAGCTTGTTTTTTTGGCAGACGTTCTATTACTAGGGATGTAGCACTATTTTCATTTACCTGGGAATAGAATTAGTGGGGATTTATATTTTCTAATTTATAAACGTACTAAATGTATTGAAACAGTCATTTGCTAGAAGTCTCTGTTGGCCATCTATTGGGTATATGGAATACAAATACTAAACATTTGTGCAGTACACGTTTGCGTATGGTGGGTAGCCATTGTATTTTATACAATTTATCTCGCTCAAATTAGGTTTCTATAATTTATAGGTAAGAATAAATAACCAGGTTTTGTATGCGATTGTCATTTCATGATCTCAGTGTAGTTTTACTCCTATCGATGCTCAGTCCGATAATTTTAACAACTGCACAAAAATCAATATTGGTTATTTTCTTAGATGCCGAAAAATGATATAACGCCATCTTTTAAAGGAAGAAATGTAGTTGAATTAGCAAGGAATTACTATGGACAACAAAAATATTCTTTTAATTAGGATGTCTCATTAGTATTTTTCAGGATTTTATGCTACTGACGTCTGATATTTTGATGCGACTATAGATCAAGAAAAGGCTAGTGATAGAAAATCAATGATTTGCCTAGTGTAGACATTACAAGCGAATATTAATGAAAAAATACGTAAGACAAAAAGTACCATATTCGTTATATTTTACAGGAACATTTGAAAATGATTTTAAATAATGTTAGGATAGTTGAATCAGACATGTCGAGAAGTAACAGAACCGTACAAACGTATGATATTACATTTGAACTAAAGTTATTTATTTCGTATGATTTAATACACGGGGAGATTCGCATAGCATTGTTATTCTATGGAACTGATGTAACTAGACTTATCGTATCAAAACATAGTTTGTTGTTAAAACATAAAGTCACTTAATTTCAATGAAGATTATCAAACCTCATAAAAGTTATCAAAGATTACTATGAAACAGTTAATCTACACTTAATTCAACCTGAAAATATTCATCACGAATTAAACAAACATTTTTTTTACATCAGAAGGTGTTTTGTGGATACCAAAGTAATTTTAATAGTTGACATCATGAGTCAATTGAAGTTGTACCACTATGAAAAACCTGGAAGCACTGGACGGCCGTTTCGCCCTATTGTGGGACTCCTCAGAAGTGCGCATCCACGATCCCGCCTCGCGATATACAAAAATAATATGATTTTACTCAAGGTATTTGTTTTATTTTTCTATGAAAGAAAGATTAGTTCAGCGAAGAGTTCTCTTTTCGCTGAATTCATTTTCGAAGCTGTACAATCGCAAATATATTTACTTATTTTTACAGGGTGATAATAATACTGATAATAAACTTCTGTTATACATGGTGGCAGTGAGGTTAAATAAACAAAGGTATTAGAAAAATTTTTAAAACAAGGAAAGTTTGATAGTTAATGGCTTAAGTATTCATCGGGTAAGGATGCCTCAGCATGATAAAATAACATAAAATGTTGAAACAGAGATGAAATGTAATCGGAATGATCGTGGAAATAAAAACAAACCGGTTTGGGGTAAAAGATTTGAAGGGAAGATGGAAGGTGAAGCAGGTGGCTGTAAAAGAACAAGTGTATGAAGAAAGAGAAAAAAAATTTCTTAAATACATTAAGACCATGGTAAAAGAAGAGGTTGTACCAGTCTCTTTTGTACACATAATTCTGGTTTTTCAAAATGTATGGCTATTGCCTCGGCAATGCAAAGAAGATGCAGTCTAATTGTCTTAGAAAGGCTTCTACTTACCTTGTAGATGACTTTGAACGCAGAGTCTGTCTTGATTGAGTGACCTGTGTTCACAGGGTGTTCGATTATAGAACTTCTTATTGAGCCGTTGCCTCCTCTTCTTAGCCACCTGCTTCACCTTCCATCTTCCCTTCAAATCTTTTACCCCAAACCGGTTTGTTTTTATTTCCACGATCATTCCGATTACATTTCATCTCTGTTTCAACATTTTATGTTATTTTATCATGCTGAGGCATCCTTACCCGATGAATACTTAAGCCATTAACTATCAAACTTTCCTTGTTTTAAAAATTTTTCTAATACCTTTGTTTATTTAACCTCACTGCCACCATGTATAACAGAAGTTTATTATCAGTATTATTATCACCCTGTAAAAATAAGTAAATATATTTGCGATTGTACAGCTTCGAAAATGAATTCAGCGAAAAGAGAACTCTTCGCTGAACTAATCTTTCTTTCTTATTTAATGTCATAATGGGTGTATTCCGTTTATTATTTTTCTGTGGTCCATTGTCACAAAATGTTATTGTGAATAAAAGGTACATTACATATATTTTTATTTATCGGAGATATTCATACGTACATGCTTAAATATCAGTCTATGAACAAATTAGTTTTCCATAGACTGTTATTATCTATTAACTAGTCAATCAGAAAAGTTAAAGCGTTTAATTCTTTTCCTTTATATTTTATTAGTGAATGTAAACAGAAACTTGGACAGATTTTTTGAATCTTCTTCCATTCTACCTGTTTTTTACCTTTCTTCTATTCTTCTATGATTTCTATTGGGTTTTCATTATGATTAACTCTTAAAAACAGTTATATTGTATCAAAAAAGTGCTAAGGTTCTAAATGGAGAAACAGTAATCAAAATATTCACTTGATGTTGTCTACTTGTATCTTTTCATTGTTATTTAGGACTGCAATTGATCAGTCTTACTGGCATATGTGCACCCTATCCGGAGTGCCTCGATATTGCCTGAAGTCTCAAGCTTTATAAGCAAAAATGGATAGTGGTGGCATCCAGCAGGCAATATCGAGACAGTCCGCACAGGATACACATATGCTAACAAGAGACTGATCAATTTCAGTCCTAAATAGCAATGAGAAGATGCGAGTAAACAACACATATTGAATATAACTTCACCCCATTGCACAAGCATGTGGCTGTTAGGACTCAGTAGTTAAGTATATAACGCGATGGCGTTTGAATCAAATGGTACTGGTTTCGAGTCCCAGAGTGAACATCAACTCAGATTCGAGTATATCCAGCTGACGAATCCCAAATAGGACGAAACGCGCATCCTGGATTCCTCTGCTAGCCACTATCCATCTTTCCTCATTATAATCAAAATAATTTAGAGAGTAAAAGAATAAAACGGAAAAAATTTTTAAATGTGATATCTTAAACTTTTACTACAAGATAATGTGAAGAGTAAAGTAGTCTTTAATTAATAAGCTTTCAGTAGTATAATATATATGTGATGAAAAACTAGGACTTTCTTTGTCTTCTAAGGAAAATCAATAAGTTTGAATTGACTGATATTCATGAGTTTACTATGGAGAAATTATAGTTCAGTGAAAATAACAATCTTTTTTTGTGAGAATTTGTGCAAATCAGTTTATATTGAAAGTATTCTTTTTCTAATACTAGCTAATGTTTATTAAGTACAAGCGGAAAGTAAACCGATGTTTCATCACATGCTGCGACATTATTACAATACACACGCAGAATTCCACATCTTGTCAAATTCAAAAAAAGGGCTTCAAGTTTTTATGAAGAATATATTATTTTCAAACTTATGAGTTAGAATTCAATATGTTCATCTGTTTTGTCTTCACCTAACACCATTTAACCATACCTTTATGAAAGAACTTTATAATTGTTTAGTAGAGTGATTTGTAGACATCTATTTAATTTAAAAGTAATGATCTTATGTATGACTGATTAAGAAAATCAGAAAAGCTTAAAATTTCTTATCTATTTATCCATTTATTCATTGAACCAACTATAAACATAACGGGATATAATATTAACAATGATTGATTTACTTATTGTAATTATATTATACTTTAATTTAATCTACTAACTAATCATTCACACGTAACTAATGACGATTGAATGATTACAATAGACAGTTAATTATTAAATCATGAATTGATTTTACATCATAGACAAGATTAGTTTTATTCAAGAAAATTATGTGATGAGTTCATTAAATAACTTTTTTTTGTTGTTAAATATATATTCAACCATATAAGACTATAATAGATCATATATTTATCTATAAAAAATATCTCGTTTATTTTTCTTTTTGCATTCGAGTTCTTAAAATGTAGTTTTGTTAATTAAAAAAATTTCATAACTTCATTATATACTACTGTAATGAATAGAATATTTTGGTAAAATATGAGAACCATACATGAAGTGTTTCATTTGAAAATCTTCTATCAATTATACTTTATATTCTGTATACTTCTTTTCAATTCATAATTTCTTTCTATTTCATTTCCTGTTTTCTTTAACTTGATCTTCTTAGTCTTCTGCTACTATGCATTACACTTCTGATTGGTATTACATACTACTTATATTGACAGTCAGAAATAGTGTACAATATACTTCGATAGACCAATGTACCATAAATGTACTAATTGCGTTGAAATTTTATAATCTGGAGTCATATATTTTTTCATAAGCATATAATTTCAGAAAAATGTTTAATGTTATTGCTAAAAGAATTTTTCTTAGATATTAACAATTCAGTAGCTTGATATGAACTTTTACACTTAGTAATATAACATTCATGATGATAAAATATGCTTGATACCAAAAAGTCTTATTTCAGTATTAAATTCGTTTTCAGGTAACAACAGTACATAATCTGATTGAATACATTTTAAATTAAATGCAAAGAGCATTCTTATACTAATATAACCTTATGAAGACTTACAAAATTATTTTACACAGCAACTAACATTAAAACACCTCATAAATTAATGAAATTAATATTCATACTGATCTCACAGAGTATAAACAATTCATTTAAACTTGTTAAACACTTTTAGTCAATTAGACATGCGATTACTGGACCAAAAATCCCTAAATCAGACGTTTTTAGAATGGACTTTTGAATACAGATGTGATCACACTAGGGATATGATTGGGCAGGCCTAATTAATGTAGTCTTATGGTGTACCACAGTTTTGATTGTACGAAATCTATGGAACCACAGGACTAGTTAAATGAGTGTGATATCAGCTTAGTGGATCGGACTGTGAGCAAATATACTATCAAACTACTCTACTCAGGTCGATTTGGCTGTTCGTGCAGAGATAATGCTCAATAATGGAATATTCATGTAAACCTATATTGAACACGTGAAGTAAGAGTGATTCCAAACTTATTCTCAATTTCTTGAAAATATTACTATCATTCCAATCAAGATATGCAAAAGATTATGATTATTTGAATGAAATTTCTAAGCTATATAGAAGACAGACGAGTTATAAATATTAATAATCCATGTGTTTCAACAAAAAAACCAACCGGTAAATGCTTATAACTTTGACGAACATTTATGGTCATGGACGTGCATTACTGAGGAGTCCCATGCTAAGACGAAACGGCTGTCCAGTGATTCCAAGTTTTCCATGGTGGTCTAGCTTCAATTGACTCATGGTCTCAACTAATTCATTACGATAATATCCACAAAACCCCTCTCTGGTTAATGATATGTCAATAAAACCAACATCTAATTAGAACGTATGCAACTGAACCATTTTACTTATTTTCCAATTAATTATTTAACATTTCCTATAAATATATGATGTTGTTTGTAATTACAAATGGTCATATTAAACAGTAGCTTCTTAATGTACAAAAAACAAATTATTTAGCTCTAAAAAAGTGAATCTCTTTTCATATTTATCAAAATATTGAATTTGCTATTGAGTGGAAGTTACCGTCTTTATTAATAAATAAACCATTATACACTTGTTCACAAAACGTTTTTTTATGAAGATAAGTAACAACAGTCCGCAATTCGTTTTGGTAATGCAGCCTAGTTACAAATGTTAAGGCATTGAAAACAGTTAATTAAATTTAAAATTCAGCTTTAAACTCACAGAATAGTCCTCTACAATACTAAATAAATAGTGAAATTATTTACTACAGCAGAACAGCATATTTGATAAATGTGATTTCAGGCTAAAATATAGAACAACCCAGATAAGACTGCAGATTTACATGACAACTCAATATCTTACACGTATGTGAAATACTCAAGTTATTAACTTCTGGTTTAAGGATTATTCATGATATTTAGGGGATGTTCTGGTGAATTAATCGTTAATGTAATGGATCGTGAAAACTTTTTGTAAGTAGTTTGACGATACAGACAATGTTATGAAATAATGACCAATTAACACTGACTGAAGGCTTAAGATGGCTGGTCATAAATCATATATCTCAAATCTTTAAACGTTTTTGTTGAAGTGTGATATTGACTTATTGTATACTTGAAGTTAAACTCTACAATCTTCGGACAAGAAACATGAAAACCGTCTAAACGATTTGATTGATTAAAGACTTTCATTTTATTTGATGCAAATTCCCTTCACAAAGTGATCTCTGATGAAAAATTATTAAGGGACCAAAACGTTTTGAAGTCTAAATCTATTAATCTATATTTATTCCGTTGTTCTATGAATGACATCACTTTAAAGCGAAAATTAGTTCCGACTTATGGAGTGAATGATTACATTTTTCACTTGCCAATATATAGAAAAACTAAATATAGATATTTTTAGATAGTATCTATACATTAGGTTCAAATAAATCTTCTATACAAAGACGTAATTAGTTATACTGACTTCCATTTCTTCATCAGATAAACTGTCATTTTTAAAACAATAAAATAAACGAATTTTTAATAGTAGAAACAAAACAACTAGAAAGAATGGTTAGTTTTAACTACAAAAAAGATTTTGTATTTAAAAGGGAAACAAACCAATTTCATACTATACTAATCCTAACTTTAATTAATATAACTAAGTTTATAAATGTTTGATCACAGGGTAAAACCTAAGCGGTATTTATTATTTATCTTTGATGTTTGTTCAGACATTTTGCTAAAACTAAAATTGTAATAAAAATAATATAACTTACGATCCAATATATTTCCGTTGCTTTTTTAAATTAAGTATCTTACAAGAAAGGGTAATGCACTATGAAAGACAATGGTATGTATATTTCTTTAAAATGTTTGCCGGAAATCAAATAATGAAATGATTTAAATTAGTTTCTAATTGTAAAATGAAAAGTTATTTCCAATTATCAGTTATATAATATAACTGTTTATTATGTCTAAGGATTCTAAATTTAACTTTTTGTTTCTTAAATCTACTTCTGTCAACCTCATAAAAAAGTAGTTCACTTATAGATGAGATAACCACAAATTCAGTGAGCAATTTTACGTAAATGGCTTTTATAGAAAGTACGTTTACAGTAACTGAAATTAAGAATAGATGAGATTATTAATAAAGTGTTAATATGTGTGAAAAACTGAATCAATTTCCATATTACACTGAATGTATCATTTGGATGTTAAAATTATCAAGTAGTCAGTATACGATACGACGTACAGCCGTAGATCAGTGTACTAAGTTAGATAATCAGATTTCGAATGAATAAAATTTTTAAAAAATTATATTAGCAAATCAAGCTACTTGGAGTTGGAGTCACATTGTATTGTCCTAAAGTTTTCTAGTTATGTTTTAGAAAATCTTTAACTGTTGATCAAAAGCATGCGCAGTACATAAAATTGACTGATGAAGACATTAAATAATAAATTTTAAACTTTACAGCATTCTGTCCTTTAATGAAGTCTGGAAAAACCTTACACGTTTTGCTTAATTTCTACGTTTACTACTACAAATTTCCTTCAGAATAGTAGTATTTTTTACATTCACTTATTTTCATTTTTATATTATGAGTTTCGCTGTGTTTTTATTTTTATCTTATTATTAGACAGTTGCAGAAGTATGGAAGAAGGTCAAGGGTGGCCAAACCAAAACATGGCATCAGTCTATAAAGTCCCTAAATTCTGATCTGAGCCATGTTAGTAGATGCAGATTACTTGGTTGGAGTCCGCGTGACTATTGTAACCAATGGTTGAAGGCTCTGGGTAACATGGCTCAAAATCTATCACAATGGTGTTTGTATATATTTCTATGAACTAATTCTTTCTTCCTGTACTATATCCTTATATACAGTCTTTCTTTTATATATTACTACCATTGAAGTAACTGCTTCTATGAATTTAGTGTTCATCTTGTTGTGCTAATCAAGTGTGGCTACTTGAACTGATACATATATGTGCCTAATCCTAAGTTATAGATGAATGACTAGACAGTTATGTAGTTTTATTAAAACATTAACTATTTTTGTTACATTGATGTTAATAGGACATTTCTTACAAAACATTTACTTCTGTTCAACATAATCCATAAATATTCATTATTCTTGAACTTTATTAATTAAACTATGAAATAATTTCTATGATCAGTTGAATTCTTAATGAACATAATTTACAATATAAATATATGAATTATGATAAACAATCATACAAGATCATTAAGATGTATTCGTATCTGGTAGTTGTAAATAAATAAAGTCAAACATCATTGTATTACAACATCAGTGAATAAGTTATGTGTAATAATAATAACAATAATAATTTAATATTTTCTCATAAAATTCAGGATTTCATAGTTTTTCATTAATTTTAACATTTTTTTAAAATTTCATGATAATAATCCAAACAGGAAGGAGTTTGTGGAGATTTTAGAAATTTCACAGATTGGAATCATGAATCAATTGAAGCTAGACCATCATGGAAAACCTGGAAGCACTGGACGACCTTTTCGTCCTAGTATGGGACTCCCCAGCAGGTCTGTTGTGAGATATCAGCTCATTGAAGACAATGGTGGCGCAACTTCCTGGATTGGTTGAAGTTAGACATTAACACCATTGGATGTCGGCTCAGTGGTCTAGTTGGTTAAGCGCTTGGCGCGAGACTGATAGGTCCTGGATCCGAACCTCGTGGGGTGCGCGGTCGTGGATGCGCATTGCTGAGGAGTCCCATACTAGGACGAATCGGCCGTCCAGTGCTTCCAGGTTTTCCATGCTGATCTAGCTCCAACTGACTTATGATTTCAATGTGTGGAATAATTTAAACAATTAGACAACAATGAATTATCTACTGAAATCAATTATTACGTGACTGATTGGAATGTTGAAATTTGTTTTGACAAATTTCAGCATGCAATGGTATTTTATTGAAAGGGAATGTATATACAATATGCTAGACATGTAATGTTCTACACAGCTTCACTGTATTTAAATTATATCGGCAGTGTTAGTTGCAGATGGGTAGTGTTTTTTAGCAAGGTTGTTTTGTGCAGGATGAGATTACTGACCCCATGCCCAACCCTAATCCTTTACCCGGGCTTAGGCAGGCAGTAACTCTATAAGATCTACGGGTGGAGAGGCTCTGGAAGAGGTGGAAATTATCACATACCTAGACAGTATCGTCGATGGACAAAAAGGATCTGATGGAGACATAAATGCAAAGATTGTCAAGGAAAGGGCCACATTCCTACAGGTGAAGAACATATGGAACTCAAAATAACTGTCTGTCAAGCAACATCAGAATCTTCAGTACGAACGGCAAGACAGTTCTTCTGTACAACGCTGAAGCCATTGTCTACACAAGATAATCATTGTCCGTTGGCCGCACATCATCAGCTTACTGTGGGAGAGAACAAACCAACTCTCATCTGAAGAGGAAATTAGAAATCTGAATAGGTAGCACATTGCGAAAATCATCAAGCTGCATCACGGTGTAAACGTCAACTTGGAATACTGAAGAGGAATGGGAAAGAGAAAGACCAAAGAGTACACTGCGTCGAGAATCGGAAGCAGACGTTAAAAAGGATGATTGGCAACTGGAAGGAACTGGATGGGATTTGTAGTGGCTGTGCTTCGTTAATTAATCACCCTCGAACCGTTATCGTATAATCTTCAACGATGTTTGAAATCAGAAGGCAAAAAGAAGCAGCTACTACAGTTTATTTAGTAGATAATTCGGACCAGACAGCAGAGGCAAAATGAATGAGCAAGCGAACTACGATTGTAGCAGTAGCAAGTAGTTGTAGTAGTAGTAGTGAATGGGTGCAAATGTACATATATATATATATAGGAAAATGGATGAGTCAGCGAATAGACTAAGCAGTTAATAATGAAGCTAGCAGAATGAATACATGCGTAGGCGCTAAACAATGTTCAAGCATATGTATTTCATACAAGCATAATAATAAAGATAATACAACAAGTTGTTATATCATGGATGACTTTGTCCATTAAATAGGTCAACAAAAGACCTTGACTGAACTAAACTCAATTGCACGTGAGTCGCTATAGATTTTCCAGGATAGGGTTTGATTGAGAGTGCTGGTGGGCGGCCTATACACCGCGACGAGGGATAACAGGCGTAAGTAGGTAAGTGTGTTACAACACTTATCATTAAACATGAATATAATGTTTGATATTCTTAACAAGCAACGGAATAATATATCATTTTATTTATTATCAGAGAATTATGTTCTTATCAGTTTAAGATAGCAAACTGTTTCATTCATTCTAATTTGAACTAATGGACTTCGTTAAGTTATTTTTTCATTACCAACTGATTGATATTAAAATGAAGAGTTACTACAATCTAGTTATTTAAATTATTTCTTCATATGTTTATGATGAGACAGGCCAAAATTAAATTCACTTTTAATTTTAACTTCTAGTCAGAAGATGAGAGTTTTCTATAGATTTGTCTGATGATAAAGATCCTAATCAGTAGTTGATGTTAAAACAAAATACAATAGATGTATGATTATTATCAGGGAGAAATTCTTTATTAAAAGCCGATTTATAAAAGAAACGTTTATTAAGTCTGTGTCTATAATTCTTATGATAATATTTTTGGTCATAAATTGATATAACATGGAGAATCATATAAATTCAATAGACATTTTAGTCACTTATATTAGTTGTTTGATAAATGGTGGTAAATAATAGAAAATAATCTGACACTAAGGATAAAATACTTATACTGATCGGTTAATAAGATGTTTATAGAAATAAGTATGAACAATCAAAGTCATTGCTTGGCTCTTTATTTTATTTAAACCTCCAGAACACGATATACTCATATAACAAATCTGGGAATAAGTTGAAAAACACTTGTCCAATATTTTTCATCATTTCGCTACTTCTAAAACTCTGTTTCAAAGATGTTTTTTGTAATTCTCTTCCTTTCTATCATAAACGGAAGATAATTTGAAAGTAGATTTCGTCATATTACTGCCTTCAACTGAAGAACCATTGTAAATAAATGAAATCAAATAGAATTTTCGGAGTAGTTTACGGCTCTTTAGTTGTATGGCATCTATAAAGGTAAAACATTCAAATGTACCTGTAAACACAATTCTCGTGGATATTTCAAATTTCTACTAACTTGAATAAAGTTTCTACCTTTATCGATTCTATAATGTAAACAACTTACTTACGCCTGTTACTCCTCGTGAAGGAGCATAGGCCGCTCACCAGCATTCTCCATCCAACCCTGTCCTGGGCAATCCCGTAGAAAACTAACTCGCTAAAAAAACGCTTACCAGAAAAAAGTAATGTAAACAAGAATCTCCCCAAAACTTTTATCTGCATAATGATCACATAGTTCAGTTCTCATTCTGTTACAGTTGTATTTAAGCTTTGATGGGTTTTATTAAGTCAAACAATGTATTTGAATAAAGGCAACTGAAGAATATAGAATGTATATATATATACAATTGTAGAAAGCCTATGTAAATAATTGTACAGGTAAGTAAATTACATAATCAATTTAATTTTTAGCATTTAATCATATTCTATTTCCATTTAATAAAATGAAGACTATCTCTATTGAATTAGTTCATCAATAATGGTTCGTTTTGTCTTTTCTATAATATAAACTTTATATATTACAGTTATTATTATTATTATTAAGTATTACTAACATTTTCATCATTACAATTATTTGCATATTAATTTTTATGAAGATTCAGTGTATCATCACATTCATAATTGTAATATGTAAATTAAACATAAATTATTATTATTATTTAACAAAGAAATGCTAACAAAATGCAAATTATTTTAAACGTAAATCATGGTGGAACATAAATATTTGTATAGATAATAATTGTTTATGTTTAAGTGAGTAAACGTGACCGTAATATTGATTTGGTTCATATAATTAAATGTGTAACCGGATATTCTAGAACTTTGTATCAATTATTGTTACTTCAAAATGTATACATGTTTCAATAGTTGAGATCACGAGTCAATTGAAGCTAGACCACCATGGAAAACCTGGAAACACTGGATGGACGTTTCGTTTCATTTTGGGATTCCTCATCAGTGCGCATCCACAGTGCTGCCTCTTGAGATTCGAACCAAAGACCTATCAGTCTCTCACGCGAGCGCTTAACCACTAGACCACTGAGCCTGCCGGTATCCAACGGTGTAAATGTCTAGTTTAAACTAATCCACGTAATTGAGCGACACATCCACAATTGTCATCTGTGAGTTGCTATCTCATAACTGACCCGATACTGATAGTTCCCACGTTCGAATCCCGCGAACGGGATCGTGGATGCGCACTGTTGAGGAGTCCCATACTAGGACGAGAAGGTCGTCCAGTGCTTCCAGGTTTTCCATGGTTGTCTAGTTTCAATTGACTCATGATTTCAATTACTGAAATTACTACAATCTTCACAAAACCCCTTCATATACATATTTGTTGTGGAAATTCTTAACAACCTTTATTACTTTTATAACATTGAGACCCTATTGATTGTTTCACAAATGAATGAAGCGATACTTGTCTGGTTTTTTCAACCAATAACCATGTCATGAAAACGTAACTTTTAAATTGATAGAATGTATTAAACATTTCGTTCTTCTTAAAGCGATTCCGTTTATGAGCATGCTAACCTATATTGAGTTAACAAGAAAATTGAAATATGATCGCTTAAGAAATAAATGTGTATCAAGAGTATAACTTGAGAAGTCTCGTGACTTTCAGTCTTTTAAAATTACCAAATCAGTAATATAAAAAAGTGTATTCTGAGTCAGCTGCTTAGGTTACTAATATGATCTTCAATTGGTTGCATAGCTTGAAAGATTAAGTTTAAACGTATTTGGACAAATGACTTTATTTATAGAGAATGTAAATACTCATAGAAATTTCTCATAACCACGATGATAACAAATGATCCTATGTACTAAATATTTACTTATCACATTCCAAAAAATTAGACGAAATGGCTAATTAATATATTGCTTTTTCATTGTTAAGCATTTGCTTCCAACCTTTAGTTCCTAAAATAAAAAGGAACACTGCATTTGATAGTTTTGAAGAGATTTCAAAGGTAACTCTATCATCTAAAGGACCTGAAAGAGCATATTTAGGTTTCGAATTTCAACGAAACATTTATTTAGTGTTGCATGGTTCTACAAGATTATCTTAATGGTTTTCTCTACTATCTAGTTATTTCAACATCTTGACTGTTACAGATCCAATATAGTAGTTGATTTATGGTAAAATGTTTTAGAAAAAACTGAAGTGACTTTAAATGTTCAAGATGATGATAAACATTTATGACTTCTTTAAGTTTGAATAGTAGAAAACCACAGTGGATCAGTACATTATTTCAAAAGAAGATCTTCGTTGGAAGATCTTCCAATCATTAGAAGATACTAAAATAACGCCTAAAAATTTCATTAGATTGGATGTAAGTGATAACACTCTTTCTTTAAATCATTGGTGTATTTGGTGCATTTCACTCTGGAAAAAATATCATCAATTAAAATTGAGACAAATACATTTATTTTCCTTCCATTTATCTACTAGACATGTGTGAGTTGTTGTAAGTACTTGATACCATCAGTGAGTAAAATCACCAAGCAAAAAAAGTTAGAAAATATCTATTGTATCTTATTACAGTTGTTTATCAATCGCAGGCATCAGTTTTGAATCTATTGTTTAGTTTAGTCTCCTTGGTTTTTGTTAACAGCAAAAAAAATAACGCTCATTAAGGATATATTATCCTGATTAAACCTTTCTACACTTACTAAAATATCTACAATTTGGTTCTGATACAGAGTTAATTTATGAGAAAGTCACTAAACGTGTGGAAACACTTTATTTAATTTTATTATGTAAACTCAATGGGTTATCCATTTTATTTCAGTCTTTACTATTCCTTAAAAAGTTACATTGTATGGTGATAGATAACTGTACAGAAATAAACTAAATTGATGGTTCTTGGACTTGCAATGTACCTTTTGCTTACATCTTGCTGTTTATAACCCTTAGGTACGGTATTAGGTGTATTGAATGAGAAAAATATCTTGATTAATTGTCTTTGTAGAACTCTGTGACTAGATATTTTATATTCATTGCTTTTAGTGGTCTTTATAATTATTCATTCATCTAAAATCTTGAAAAAATCTAATTTCTAGTCAACGCCAGTATTTATAAGTTACATAATGGATCATATGTTGGATTATACAGTACTAAGTGAACACTGTTCCGATAATAAATACATTAAATCTTCGTGCTATAAAATTAACCCTTCAGTACCAAACAATTTTTTTGAAGCCTCAATGCTTTTTAACAGAGCCATACACATTTTCATTTATATCCTCAATGATATCATTTCTTTCATTTGTAAAACTTGTGTCCCTCAATGTTAACTGGAATTTCAAATATTTATGTAAGATGTCTACTACCATTCGATAGTCAGTTATATTGGGAATTAGCTGAACAGAATACTGCTTATATATATATATATATATATATATATATATATATATATATATATATATATATATATATATATATATATATATATATATATATATATATATATATTAAATACAAAGGTGAAGTTGCTTACTGATCATTTGTCAATTACATTGATGATGATAGGTTGCTAAGTAAAACATTAATGAGAGAGGGGTTTTGTGGATATTATTGTAATTTAGTAGTTGAATTCATGAATCAATCGAAGATAGACAACCTTGGAAAAACTGGAAGCACTGAACGACCGTTTCATCCTAGCAGTGCTCATCCACGATTCCGCCTCGCGAGATTCAAACCCAGGACCTTATGTCTAACTTCAACTAATCCACGAAAAAACATTGATGGAAAGTGTCTATCCTCTGAAATTCATGAATAGATGGGTAATTCATGGTACAGTGAAACCTACTATAGCTTTGACAGAAAAAAAGCCTGTCTACATCACCTTACCATTTAGAGATGATTAAATAGCCTTTTATCGAGACAAAAGCTTAAGTCAGTCATTAGCAAGACATTGTGCAGCGAAGGTCATTATCAAGGAAACAAGATTCATGCTTCATCAAAAACCTAAAAGACAAGAAAACGATTACGTCACATCTTACTGTATTTGCACATTTAAATGTGTGTGTGGTCACACGTACATAGGGGGGAGTAATCGTGATCTCAAAATTAGTATGTCTGAGCGTGTACCTAAATGGCTGCAGAAATAAATAGAATCAAATGACCCAATAAGAGTAGAGGATAAACATTCATTATTCTCTATTGTCAAACCCATAATTGGAACAGGTCATAAGATTGATCTTAACTCAGCTTTTGTGGTTTTGTATAAAAGTGTAAAAGGACATATACTAAGGTTTATTGAGGAGTCTCATACTAGGACGAAACGGCCGTCCAGTGCTTCCAGGTTTTCCATGGTGGTCTAGCTTCAATCGACTCATGATTTCGACCTGTGAAATTTCTAAAACTCTCCACAAAACCCATTCTGTTTATTGAAGTCTTAGCTATACGAAAATTCAAACCCCCTTTGTGTATTCAAAAGCAGTTTGTTCTCATCTTAAATCTACCCCGGTAATATTAGCATATTATCCAGAATGATGAGGTTAAAAATTGCTTTCACATTATTTACTTTATTATCAATGTCTCCTCGTATCCTCTATTTCTCGTCTAGTTGACCTTTTATTTTTATATATAAATGTTTTAACAAGTATATGTGTGATCAGATTGTTCGAAATGTATTGCACTATTATATATCACATAGTTCTGATAATCTTCATCTTCTTATTACACTATCGAAATTTATAAAAGGGACTAACTGCTTTAAATTATACCTAAGATCAGCTTAAAAAATAAGGAATCAATAACTCCTAAACTCATTTCCATAAAAGCAAAGTCTTGATATTTGTCAAGTTATAACCAAACCACATACTAAATTCAACATTATTAAACATATCGTTAAATAATACTAACTATATGGAATTTTTCGCTTAATTAATTTTGTTAAAGTCGTTTAAAGAGTTAAGTTTGGAATTTTGTATTTCTATAGTAACTATTTTGCGATAACCAATGATGAAAGATAAGAATACATGAATTCTAGAAGTGAAATATTCGTTCGCTCGGTACATCATCTGGTTTATCATCTAAATCAAGCCTATTTACTGGATAACTTTTCTCATTGTATTTTTGTTTTAAAATTACCATCTACTTTCTCTTATTATCCACATTATTTATGTGAAGGATAGGAATTTCGTTTGTTCAAATGTCAGTTTATTTATGTATATAAGTTAAATTTAACACATTTGAACGTTTCAGTTCATAGAAATGAAAGAATTGTGTTGTTAAACTGACCGACTAGAAAGATAAATGACCTACCGCTATAAATAATTCCTATGAATGAATTTTTCGCTATTGTTATTCACCTTAGTTTACCAAAAACACAATGTGAATACCTTAAAATTAATATGAAAACGTAAGAGTCCTGTTAAATGTACCACAGTCTACCGTGTTTGAACGTATATTTTATATTATATTTTTACGATAGGTACATGTATACGTGCATAAATGTTGACAGGAGAAGTTTGCGAATTGTCTCTGTCATCCATTTAAAAATAAAAATAAAAATAGCTATTTTATCCATGAATATTTTTTACTGGTCTTCTTCATTTACTTTGCCACCTTTATCAGTATAGAAAATGTTAACTAATCCGCTCTTGATAAACAAATCTAGTTTAGTTTTAGGAAAATAAAGACAGTTACTCATAGATGAATAATTTCACCAACAGATTCAAGCATAACGTATGATATTTATATTGCCATTCTCTTTTTCATATTAAGAAGAAAGATAGCTCCTGAGTTTTAGTAAATAATGTTTGTAGGTAAGCCAAATAACTTGGTTAAGATAAGAAGATTGCAATGTATTCAGTATTGAATAACATTTAAAACAATTACTGGATTGATACAAATATTGAAACTAAATATTCCATGATCAAATATCTTAGCCACTTTGTTTGATTGATTTACGCAGCATCATACATCATGGTCGATTTATTTTAATTCAGAAATAATAAATTTGTTGGACTAAACGTTACACTGCCTATTTAGCCATTAACGGTATCATTAAGTTGAATTAACGTTCGTCTGTACAGAAGCATATAAGTAAATTACTTATTATAAGCAATTCTCATTAGGATTGGAAATGTGTAAGCTAATCGTTTAATTTTTTGAGAAATTATTCATCAGACTTATATGATGTACATATCAAAACAAAACTATAGGCACTCTATTTTAGTTGTGAATACTTTATGCTGAAATAGTTATTTATTGAGTATTGTCCTTGATCATTTGTTAAAATAGACATACATTTAATGTAATCTTCCAATATATAAACATTCTATTGTACCTGTGTAATAGAGATATGTATCTACTTAACCTGATATACAAAATACACCGTTTGAACTTGTCAAAACTAGGTTGCATAAACATTCAATAAAAAATGATATTATAAATTTTGAAATGGAAAGTTTATCATGCCCACCTTCTCATGGTAACCACAATAATGATGAAAAATGATCGCATTTTAAATCACTTTTATTTTTTTTAACTCACTTTTGTCATATCGTAATTCTGACTTAGTATTAAATTAGTGCTCAATTCGTTGTTTAGTAATATTCTAAAGGTAAAAGTTGGTCAAGACATTATATTTGTTCTTCTTCTCATTATTATATTAGAGACCTTCATTTGTAAATATTTGATAATTTTTGAGTTTATTTTTATATAAACTAATCGAATTGGATTGTCGCTATGTTGTTGTTATTGGCTTTTTTATTAAAACAATCAACCAATTAACCTTGAGATCGGGCATTTTCCATGTTCTTAAAATACTTACTAATGGAAATAAAGTATTCATTATGGTTATAAAAGTGTCAAATGTCAAAGTAATGTAAGTAATTGATCGGTGAGACTATAATTTATGGATGACATTTGAGCGACGTTGGAGTGACCTTGATAGTGTCCACCTAATAACCAGGACTAAATGACGGTTATAAACCAGGGTGAGGAATTAGAATTATGAGTTACAGTTGATGGTTAAGGTTAAGAATTAGATATAGGGTTTTCATCACGAACTGACATCACTTATAATCCCAAAACTCCATTTAACCAAATGAATGAGTGAATATCGCGCCAAAATCCGAGACCTGTTATCTTATACCTGATTGCTTCGTCCATAAATTATAGTCTTGCCGACTTAAATTTTGACACCAACAAAAAAATTTGAAAAAACTTCAATGCACATTTGATTGTATTAACAAGATT
Source organism: Schistosoma haematobium (assembly GCF_000699445.3). Classification (NCBI taxonomy): domain Eukaryota; kingdom Metazoa; phylum Platyhelminthes; class Trematoda; order Strigeidida; family Schistosomatidae; genus Schistosoma; species Schistosoma haematobium. The sequence continues at coordinate 19,448,416 of NC_067197.1, read as the reverse complement.
CTTTCGTTAAATGTTAAATGGCAAAACAAAATTTACAAACAAGTTTTTATTCAAAAAAACAGAAGTACATTTAGTGAATTCTCTTAGATTTTTATGTTAGAAACGATTTTGTTAATTTAATGGTTGTCATATATCGAGAAGTTAGCTACAAGTAAAATGTTTCCAGGTCAAATTAATTAATTTTTTTTCAAATAGCCTTGAACTGAAAATGAATTTAGTGCGTATTGATGATAAACAATCATTACATACAAACTTTATTAAAAAGGGAGTCTTGTTGAGATTGTAGTAATTTGATAGTCGAATTCGTAAGTCGATTAAAAATAAACTACTATGAAAAATTTGGAAGCACTGGACGGCTCATGAGTTTAACTATTAAATTACTACAATTTCCACAACACCTCATTCTGATAATAATCATCATGTGTTCAGTAGTGACTAGCTTCAAGAGGTATTTCCTGAAGTTCTAGTGAGAAGCCGTGACCAGTGGAATTCAACCGTGTCTGTTGTGAGATATTAACTCACTGAAGATAGTGGTGAACGGTCACATAATATCGTGGATTGGTTGAAGATAAACATCAACATTGTTGGATACCGGCTCAGGGGTCTAGTGATTTAGGGTTCGCGAGCAAGACTGAGTCCCTGGTCCAAATCCTGCGGGCGGGATCATAAGTGCTCACTACTGAGGTGTCCCATACTAGGGCGAAACGGTCGTCCATTGCTTCCAGGTTTTCCATGGTGATCTTGCTTTAATTGACTAATGAATTCAACTATTAAATTATTTACTTTTGTTAGTGTTTTTTCCTTTTGGAATCATGAAGTAGAAGTTGACTACTTTAGCCCTAAACTTAATATTACTCAAAATTAGATGATTTTATATTCATTAGACTGAAAGATTTAATAGCAAATAACATCAGACTTAACAACAATCCTACGATTAAGTCATTGTAATCGATGTAAAACAACACTCTTCCCTGTTAATAAATGAAGTCCAACATCTATCCATTACTTAAAAGTTGATGAAAGATAATAAAAACTAAATCTTAAACAGGAGATCTGTGTTTCTGTACAGTAATTAGGTTTTGCGGAAAAAAGCTTACTAAAATAATATATCCTATTTCAAATATTGAAATGGAAGATATTTCTAGACGGTAATCAAAAATATGACAAACAAAATTGGATGTTCAACATGAAACCTAAATATATAAATCGGTTTGCCATCAAATTATAATTACGGATACATCATGTTTTTTATTTTAAATCAAAGTTTGCTAATCAAACAATCCAATGCCATATTTGTCAGTGTTATTAAACATAAAAATCCACTTCACTGTTTTTTTGTCGACTGTTTTCAGACAATAAGTAGATTGATTTTGATTACATAAAATATTTTTTCTTAAAAAATTAAACTTATATTAGTGTTTCAGGTTACAGCACTCTCACAATTAGAAACCGGTTTATTTATGTAAACATCAGAATCAAGGTCAGATTTGAAGATTTCAAATAAATTATTCATGAAGTGGATTGTCAATAACACAAAATGATACACTTTTAATATCCAGATGAATAGGAAATTCCATGTCAATAACATTTACGATAAATGAATTAAGCATAGACAAGTAGTTGTCTGTAATTGAAATTCATTAATAACAAACACTTGTATCAAGTTGTAAATAAAATGATAACAGCTACTATTCACTAAGTTTTTAGTCAGGTAATTATATTTCAGTAGGATTATTTAGTTATTAGTAATTACTAGTCTCACTAGTGGCTGGCTTCAAGAGGTATATACTGGAGTTCTAGTGGGAAGCAGTGACCAGTGAAGTTCAACCGTGTCTGTTATGAGATAGTAACTCACTGATGACGATAGTGGATGTGGATTAGTTGAAGTTAAAAATTAACACCGTTGGATACCGGCAGGCTCAGTGGTCTAGTGATTAAGCGCTCGCGCCCAAGACTGATAGGTCCTTGGTTCGAATCCCACGAGGCGGTGTCGAGGATGCGCACTGCCGAGGAGTCTCACAATAGGACGAAACGTCCATCCAGTGTTTCCAGTTTTTCCATAGTGGTCTGACTTCAAATGACTCATGATCTCAACTAGTGATATTAATTATAAGTTGACTAGAGAAAAAGAAGGTTCCCAAAAGATGTCAATAAAAAAGTAATTCACAATAAAAAAATAATAAAATATATTTAGATAGATTAAAAGACATTGATGAAAACCAATCATTCACTTACCTTGTACTGTTAAGACTGCTGTTTGACTTAGATATTGTTGTCGCATAAAATTCACTTGACATACATACGAACCTTCATCTGATAGTTCTACATTCATTATTTGTAGATCATATTGTCCTAAAGAAATAGAATAAATATCATTGTGAAGGTTAGAAGTATTAGTTGATACAGTGATATACATAGCTGTAAATCACTGAATTAATTTATAGTCCTAATATACTTTGAGTATGTAATATTATCAAGCTAACTACAAAATTAACGATCTGGAATTAGATACTAGATAATTGTGAATATTAAGAACATTATTTTTTACTTGTATACAATAAAATTAAATTACTGATATGTCTTTTATGTAATTACTTCTGTGTAAACTTACATCAATAGTATAGTTTAGCCAATACTTATTATATGTACGATACATAATGAAATTCATGAATGTACTTCTCTTTGTAAAAATTGTTATTCAAAGTTAGTGTATTGATGATGTCTAGAAAGAATGATGGATGCTATGGAATTCCATAATCCAGCTAAGTAAATGCACCATCATCTAAATAAAAATTTCCCAATTTTTAATTTATCATATCTTCAAGAATTATTTGTGATAGCAATAAACTTTTAATTGATTAAACAGATATCATTCGTTATTTTAAAAGAAACAAAATACTACTTGAAGTAACAATCATAATTTTACAATTCATATTGGATGGACTTCATTTCAAAATATGTTTTACAGAATATATATTTTAGTCACTAACTTCTAGTCTTAGCCATGTTAGTAGATGCAGACGACTTGGTTGGGGTCGATGCGACTATCGTAACCAATGGTTGGAGACTCTGGGTGGCATGGCTTAGAATCGATAACAATGGCGTAGGTGTATACACTTTTCGCTTTATATCTCTATTTCTACGAATTAATTCTTCCTGCTGTAATATGTAATCATTCTTTTATATATTACTACCATTAAAGTAACTGCTTCTATGAATTTGTTGTTCATCCTGTTGTATTAATGAGGTGTGGCAACTTGGACTGATGCATACATGTGCCTGATCATACGTTGTAACTGACTGACTTACTGACTTAGTTATAAAATATATTTCATGATTGAATCATTCTAAGCTATTAAAATTCATTAATACCAATCTGTCCAAATTTTAGTCTGGATTAATTTTTCTATTTCTTAACTAGGTATTAAAAAAATACTGTAGTAATCCAAAAGGGAGGGTACTTTTCATTACGAAATAAATAGAAGTTATAGAGTTTTTTATTTATTTAGAATTCATGTAGAGGTAAACAAATAAAAGAACGTACACAGTAATAAAAGTATTTACATATAACAAAGTTTATGGGTTTCAGTGTTTATTATTTTAAGACAATATAGAAATCGATTTTTTACCGACTTAATTACACAATTTACATTCTAATGATGTTAAGCCCTTCATGAAAACTAATAAAAAGCTATTTCTTTTGGAAAGCTATTGTTTCCAAGTTCTCAGGGGATAGTTTTGTCCATAAGATGAAGAATAAAAATTATATACTGTCATAGTTTTTCAGTTTTTTCTTTCAACAATGTAGATCAACTACAAATTAGTGGGAGGTTGAGTCATCTAGCATAATAACCATTTAACTTGTAGTATTTTGTCAGAGATAAATAATAAGGATCATTTTATGTATTTCTGAATTGTTTTTTCTCTTGCAATAAGTGATGGTATGGTAGTAGTCGCTTTAATATATTTTACTGTTATACAACAGACATAGATTACATGAAATATCATCTTACCATTTTTCTTCTTAAATTTTTTCTGAAATAATTGCCTATCACATGTCATTTACAAGTACGTGCAAAAGCAAATACGCGAGATGAATAAGGGCAATAGAACCTAAATGTTATATTAAGCATATAACAAAGTATATAAATCTCAGAGGTCAAAATAATAAGGATAGTCCCATTGAATATCAGTTACTAGGCAAATGACATGAAATAGGTATGAGAAGTATATTACAACTGATCAGTGAAGAGTATAATTCTACTCTGTTGAGATTCCCAACAACCATAACTATTATGATGCTAAATCTTGACCATTTCGCTTAAAATAAACCAGTGGTCTTGCTGACTACAGCAAACAATTGAAAACATTTCCTTATCTATTTTCAAGATGTCATTGTAGTTTAATAAGTTTGATTCAAAATAATTTTCAGTCCTGTTTCATTTTTGACACATAAAAGCCTCTAAATTGAAATATTACTATTTCCTTTGTTATAAATAGACTTTCATTTCATTTATGTTTTTTAATATTTCTTTAACTGATTTCTTCAGTCCGTTGTTAAAATTATCTGTATTATGTAAAAAAGGGTAACTCTCCACAAAATATCGAATTCAATCAATCAACTTCGTAAATAATTTCTGTCTTGTTTTAATCATTGGAACAGTTTGTCATGTTTTAAATACAAAAGTTTTAAACATGTTTTTAAAAATAAGTTGAAAACAATCAAAGGAAACGTTTTTTCATGTCACACTAATTGTTTTTGTAAACAAATAGAAAGGTTTATTATAACATTTGACAAACTGTTTGGATCTTATATCGATCAACAAAAATTAAGCTTATACGCTGTTAATGTTTTTTTAAAAATTCAACTGTTCGAACAAACACTGGATAATCAAGAATAATCATTTCCTGGAGTTCTAGTGAGAAGCCATGATCAGTGCAGTTCAATCCGTATCATGTATGAGACAGTTATCCACCTCAGACAATGGATGAAGGGTTGAGCACGATCTTGGACCGTGGTCTAGAGGTAAAGCGTTCGCGCGCGAGATCAAAGGACCTGGGTTTAAGTCCCGTGTGTGGGATTGTAAACGAAAAGGCTATTCAGTGCTTCCAGGTTTTCAATGGTGGTCTATTTTAGACTAACTTGTAAATTCAACTTTGAAGATATTGAATAGCTGACAAAATATTTGGGTATACAAACATAGGAATAATAATTACGATCTGTCTTATTTAAATAGTTATCTGAAATTACTTATACAGTGTTTATTGTATCAACTGAAAGAGATAAGCCAGCATGATCTTTGTCGATCTCAATCACCAAGCGTTAGATTCACTTTATACAACAGAAACATTATACATAACTGTGCGGTAATGATTTTTAGATTTTATTCATCTTCAGTATTCCATATCTTTCAATTTAACCTTGATTACATCATATCTCTTTAGAGCTTTTGTTACCTTCTGATTCTATCGGATTATTCTCTCTACAAAGAAACTTAGTATAGTATAATCAGGTCATTTCAAACATAATATCAGTAAAAAGACGATTTTTTTTCCTAGAACTAAAGTAAGTTACTGATAAATTTCCTTTAGAATTTTAACATTTCCTAATAGTGACTTAATGAAATAGTCATCAGAGTTTTTGATTTTTGTGAGTTAATTCATATCAAATCTAGTTTAAGTAGGTGTGAATCAAGCAGCGAAAAAATCGTTTTTTAAAGTTCATCAAAATGGTAATACAGGTATATTTGCTCTGGGTAAAACATGTCCAAGAATTTTCATATAATCGTTTTACTTAGATTATTTCAACAAAAAAAAACACCAGTTAACAGAATTATTGGGGTGTTACTCACTGTTAACCACTCCTTCATTGATAAAGTGCTTCAAGATAACCAATACTTATATTACGTAAATACAATGTAAAGGAGTGGAAAACAATTATTCATAGTCTTATGAAAGCTAGTCAACATTACCTTCAAACGTTAAAACTGAATAATATGTGGTATGATATAAGAAAATCTAGTCAACCTTTATGTTATCTTACTTATATTGTGACGGGTAAACACGATAAAATTCTAAAAAATGAAGAGAATAATTTGCAACGATAAAATGTGCATATTGTCCTTAACTTCCATTATTTTTCATTGACGCAACACACGTCTATTTCGTTATATAAACTATTAGGTGTTAACTAACTATAAATTAGTTTGAATAGTGTTATTAAATGACATTATCGTAAAGAAAACTTTGTTTAATTATCTTTTTTTTCTTAGTGACGTATTAGTTGTTTTTGTCGATTATAAGTGGTTCATTTCATTCATTAATTAAATACTACTTGTGATATTTCTACAATTCACTTATCATTCAACTGGATAAAAAGAAATGATGCCTTAACTCAATGTGTTAATTTTACTGATTGAGATAATGGATCGATTGATGTTAGACCACCTTTGGAAACCTGGAGGCACTGGACGGTCGTTTCGTCCTATTGTGGGACTCCTCAGCAGAGAGAATCCACGATCCTGCTCAAGGGATTAGAACCCAGGTCTTTCAGTCTCGTGCGTGAACGCCCAACCTATCGGACCATTGAGCTGTTATCCAATGGTGCTAATGTCTAACCACAACCAATTTTAGTATAATAATTACTCAATAATATACTTGTTTTATTTTCAGTTCGATACTTTTTCATATAACAATAAATTTATTACAGTGTACCACTCACCTTTGATAATATTCTTTGTATTAATTTTTTACGGACGTTGTTCAGCATAAAATATAACACTTGGTTTTGTAGCACTTCTGTGTATCGTCCCTATATGCATTATTTACTGGTTATTGTGTGTAAATTCGAAATAAATCTATTATCAAAAAGGGTAGACCTATTTTAGAGGATGAAATAGATCTTCTATATTAGCTTTGTCTCTTATTTTATCAGTGTACACCGAAGTGATTCGTTGCTTAAAATAATGTGCACTGATTTCCTAAGTCCAAGTATCAGCAGCTTCTGTGGCCATTAAAGTTTAGTAACATGGCAACTAGTAATCATGAAACATATCATTTGTTAAGAGGAAAGATATTATTTTCATCAAAAGAGCTCGTTATATCACTTGATAAATTTACTGATAAAGAATATACCAAATGTAGTAGACTTGTTATTATTCTGTATGAAGTACTGTGATATTCAGTTTTTAGTTACAGTTCTCGAAAGGAGTATGGAATCTCTAACATATATCAAACTATCTTATTGAATTTTTTTCAGTTCTCTATTGATACTTATTGGTGATAGTGACTTACTCAGCAAATATATTTATTATCAGAAGAGGGTTTTGTGGAGATTTTAGTAGATTAATAGTTGAATTCATGAGTCAATTGAAGCTAGACCACCATGGAGTGGAGTTCAACCAGTTCTGTTGTGAGATAGTAACTCACTAAAGATAATGGTGGACGATGGTGCAATTTCGTGAATTGGTTGAAGTTAGACATTAACACTGTCAGATACCGACTCAGTGGTCTAGAGGCTAAGCGTTCGCGCGCCAGACCAACAGGTCCTGAATTCGAATCCCGCGAACAGGATCGTAGATTCCCATATGCTGAGGAGTCCCATACTAGGACGAAACGGCCATCCGTTGCTTTCAGCTTTTCTGTGGTGGTCCAGCTTCAATTGACTTAAATTTATTTATTTTGTTAAAGATAATTGGACACGTTTAAATAATATCACTATCGGAGTCAAAATGTTCTCAGTTAATTATTTATTTTAATGGATTAATTTTAAAATTAGCTCATTCTATTAACTTATATGACCTGATTATAATTGTAGTTATCTATTTAATTCTATTATTAAATTAATTTAGGTTTAAAATATCCTAACTATCATTAGTAATTTCATTTCTAATTATTATCTTTACTAAAGTCATTACAACTTCTTGTATTATTATTATTACGATTATTAAAAAAATAGTAGTAAAAAGTAGTATAAATGATAAAGTAGTATATTCAAGTGAACATTTATGAAAAATATTATATCTTTACCAATTATTACTGAAATGTTGATTAGTTTTTTAGTTGGCCGATAATAGTTAAACAACATGATATGAATACTTTAAATAATATTAATAGTGATGATTATGTCAGTTTTGTTTTAATCACATGCAAAATGTGAACTTCACTGTTATTATTATTATTATCATTATCTTATTGAAATTTTGTTATCTTTGTTCAATGTTGACCTCCTTTTCTTTGATAATTCAGCTCACTTTTATTTAGTTTGATATTAAAAAAAGGGTGATATACTTCAAGTGAACTGACATAACTTACTTAATTGAGAAATAAAATGTAAAATTTAGAAATAATTAGTTAGTATTATTATGACATTAATAACCTGTTGTTAAATGGTGGTGACGATGATGATGATGATGATGATGATGATGATGATGATGATGATGATGATGATGATGATGATGATGATGATGATGATGATGATGATGATGATGATGATGATGATGATGATGATGATGATGATGATGATGATGATGATGATGATGATGATGATGATGATGATGATGATGATGATGATGATGATGATGATGATGATGATGATGATGATGATGATGATGATGATGATGATGATGATGATGATGATGATGATGATGATGATGATGATGATGATGATGATGATGATGATGATGATGATGATGATGATGATGATGATGATGATGATGATGATGATGATGATGATGATGATGATGATGATGATGATGATGATGATGATGATGATGATGATGATGATGATGATGATGATGATGATGATGATGATGATGATGATGATGATGATGATGATGATGATGATGATGATGATGATGATGATGATGATGATGATGATGATGATGATGATGATGATGATGATGATGATGATGATGATGATGATGATGATGATGATGATGATGATGATGATGATGATGATGATGATGATGATGATGATGATGATGATGATGATGATGATGATGATGATGATGATGATGATGATGATGATGATGATGATGATGATGATGATGATGATGATGATGATGATGATGATGATGATGATGATGATGATGATGATGATGATGATGATGATGATGATGATGATGATGATGATGATGATGATGATGATGATGATGATGATGATGATGATGATGATGATGATGATGATGATGATGATGATGATGATGATGATGATGATGATGATGATGATGATGATGATGATGATGATGATGATGATGATGATGATGATGATGATGATGATGATGATGATGATGATGATGATGATGATGATGATGATGGAAGTCTTGAGAGAGGTGTAAGAATAATACTTTGAAAATAGAAGTTCATTAAGAATTAGAAGAATGAACAATAAAAAAATGTAATGGGTTTTTCACAACATTTTAATCGTTTAAAGATCCCTATCATGTTAAAAGACTAGTATTTGAACGAAGAATATTCTTTTCGAGAACTTCTCTTCAAGTTTTACAATTGTATATCCAAAATTAATAATCCGAAAATTAGCCGGGGTAAAGGCAAAGTACATCGTTTAAAGCATGTGAATTTAGGATTGTTAAACAAATTACAATAAAATTGTTAATGTTGATAAGACTCAAATAGAATGGTAACTTGAATCTGCATATATGTTAACTGAAATTTTAAGATCCATGATCTGAATAAATAAGGGTGAAATAGGGTGAGAGAGAAATAATAGTGCAATTATAATTCGGTCAAATGTTTAGTAGAAGACTATATTGTGTGAAAAATTAGTAAGACGTAATGCGAAGTGAATGAACCATGTGTAGGGGAGATTAATAATGATGTTTAACCAATAATAATAATAATAATAATAATAATACAAGGATTTGTGAATAAAGATAACTGAGACAATTACATTTGACTACTAAAGGTCGTAAGTACATTAGTCAAATCAGGTCATTCAATAGCTAACATTATACAAGATGGATCATATAGTTTCTAGACATATATTTATCTTTTCAATTTACTAATTGGCCTGAAAAATTATTTCAATCTGTGGAAATTTCTACAATCTCCACAAATTCCTTCTGAAAAATAAACTTCTATCCTTTTCGACTCAATTCTTACAGAATAAATCCGTTAAATAAATATATCTTACAGTCACGATTTCATTACATACTAGTCATTGCATTTCTAACTTATGATGGTTTGAAGTAAGTCATCATTAGTCGAGGTATGATTTGCTTTTTTTTAAATTGTAGATATCGAAAGGCTTCACTGAAATCATTCCTAACAAAAGCAATCTACAGTTTAAGATTCATATAATTTTGTTTATTTTATGCTTATTTACAATACATGAGGAGCTAACTTCTTTTATCTCAGCTTCGATTAAGCATTTTAAACTTACGTTTTAATCTTGATTTTTATTTGTTAATTTGGTTAAAGGGATTTCAGAAACGAATGTGTTTTAACCAAATATTTACCCAAAATAGGTTTATCTTAAATCTAATTTAATAGATTTTCAATCAAATGAAACACTCCAACTTGCATTTGGCATACGTTGGCTACTTCCTCATTGAACATAATTAATTTATCACCACGTATTAATAAACAGAATTTTATCTTGTCATTTACAACTAATCACAGATCCATTAACCTACAGCATATTTTTTTTGGATTTTCCACTTGTTAATGATAATAATTAACAACTTATACTAAATAGTCAGTAAAAATATCTACGGTAAATGCGAAATGGGTGGTCAGGACTAAAAAATGTAGTAAAGTGAAAACAAAAAACCGTAAACACACACAATCGACTGGTAAATTATAGCTACAGTAAAAAATTATCCGTTTATTTACTATATAATATTGATTTTAAACAGTGCAAATGAATAAATAAATAATATATTTGTAATATCCCAATGAGTAGAAAATTAGATTTTCTGACGTTTCGTGACTTAGTGTAAGTCACTTCTTCAGAGAATAAATAACCAAATTAAAATTAATCCAAGTTTAAATAGTACAACAAGAAGTGACTTACACTAAGTTACGAAACGTCAGAAAATCTAATTTTCTACTCATTGGGATATTACAAATATATTATTTTTATTTATAACAATCAACCCAATGCTCAATTTATTCGAAATTATCAAATCAAACCTTGGTAATGATACCTAGTGCAAATGAATGCACAATAAACCTATTCAGGCGCGTTTATGAAAAGTTCACGACCTTCTGCTGTACAAATTACAAAAGAAGTACAAAGAGTCATTGTAGCTAGCGTTATGCATTGGAAAGGATTCCTGAACTGCTAACAACTAACTGGCAATTACTGATTATTTATGGCCAAGATCGATCAAGAAATAAGAAAAGGAAACGTATTGAATTCTATATTGTACCAAAAATGTTATATTAAATAAAGCCGTTAATAATAATAAACGTACATTGTGCAGGCACCTATGTGGAGACGAAGAAATATTACTATTTAAATAAAAGAAACTTAAGTTATCATAACTTCCCATTGAGTTTAAATAATTAAGATTTGTAATCGATTTCATCTAAAATAGGCTGAACATTTTCATATTAAATTTCAAGCAATTCAACACTAAGAATATAATTTCGAAGACATAAGTAAAACCGGCTGAGTTGAACTAAACTATGAAACAAAGATTAATTAGGCAGTGTCGTTCTCTCTGTAAGACCTATAAGTTCTAGGTTTAACTACGAATTAGGCATTACGTACATACTGTTGAAGAGTATTAACCTAAAACTGAACGGCTGTTTAATAATTGGTGGTTCTCCAATCAACGACTATCCGGGAAATAAATTGACTTCAGATTGATCCGTAAGCACTTTTTAAAGGATCATTTTAGCTTAACTAATTATTACCAAGTTCAGGTTTCTATTTCTAAATAATAATTGTTTGAGGGTATCTCTCTTCACTAATTTAACTCAGATTTATTATGACGGTCCTTCTAGAAAACATGAAAGAAAAACTACAGTTTACTATGATTATATACAGAAAATATTCATATAAAACGTAGTATATAAAGTGTATCAAACAAAAAATACCGCTTTGTTTGTAATAAAATAAATGTGTTATACAGTGGAATATGTTCCATGTCATTGAATTCTAAGTAATTTGATAAATAACTACATGATTGTTATCAACACATGATGAGAACTAAATCCAAGTCTGATCAAATCTCCACGACTTACTTAACAAAAGGATAATCAGTGTTTTTAATTTTTCCTTCCTGGATCCCATAAGAAAATCGTGACTCAAGTTTTTTTTAAATCAACGTACTCAACATCAATCAATCGCCACTCGATGGACAAGCTATGGAAGGGGTGGAAACCCGTTCACATATGAGGGTCATTATTGATAAAGAAGGAGGATCTGGCGGAGATATGAAGGCACGGATGCGGAAAGCAAGAGTGGTATTCCTTCGACTGAAAAATTTCTGAAACTCAAAAGAAATGTTCGTCAAGACCGAATTCAAAATTTTCAACACCAACATCAAAAGGAGCTGAAAATTAGAGGACTATCATCTTCATCATCACCATCAGAAAAGTATAGGTACTTATAAATATCTATCTACACAAGATACTCCAAAATTATTCGCCATACAACATCATCAACAGTCTAGTTAGGCAAAAATCCAATCAACTTGTAGTGTAAGAGGAAATTAGAAAAAAACAGTGAAGGTACATGGGACACGGCATACATCACAAGGTAAGGTTATGAGAGAGTTAGTTTGAAATCCTTGATCGGTTGTCTACGGCTATAGAGAGATAACAAACTCAACTAAGTAAATTGCAAATCTAACTAATAATAGGTAACATTTTAAGAAATAATTGTTATGTCATAACATATATAAATCTGATAAGTAACATCTTGTCTTTAAATGTTTTGGAGAAATGGAATTTTTCGCTTAATAGTTTTCTGTATTTGACATCTCTGTGAAGTTTACAAAAAATATATGATTGATAGTTTTATAATTATATACTAGATTTAGATTCCTTTGCAGAAGTTAATCCATATATACAGTAGATATGCTTATATGTTTGGTTTTTTCTGTCAGTTAAATGTTCATTAACAAATACGTAGAAATTTCTCTATCACATATTTTATCCAAAAGTTTTTAAGTCTCCAGCTTCAAATTGTTTTATGTTCATATTATAGTTAGAAAGGAAGTAATTATCATCAGTTAATTAGTTAATTACTTCATATTTTGTACTTGTCTTTACTGTTAATAAGTGATTATAGATTATGAATTCCACAAAAAGTATTTTGTAACAACAACAAGATATAAGATAGTTAGTGTCAACCAATCATTGGTTGATACATTAGTTAATTGATCAACAGCATGGATCTCTGATTCAATGCGATGTCCATTTATCATGTTTGTTAAAGAAACTACAAACAAAATTGATTATGAATTATAGTATATTAGTAACATTTTGACGATGTATCTTATAGTTTTACCTAAACATTATATAACCCACCGAGTAACAATGAGCACAATAATGTATTTTAGACTTCTATTAATACTGAATAAACATAGTAGTATGAATATATTTGTTTAATTTAAGACTTCTCTGTATAGGAGACCACAAAACTCTTGTGTCCTAACTATCAGAGTAATTAGCAAAACTTAATGTACTTGTCCCAAACAGAACAAATCAGTGATTTTCTAACATCCTATCCTTCTAATTGGTGAATACTACTAAAATCATATTTTAGTAATCTATACAAACTATGAAAGTAAATAAACTCCTCTAGCCATTTAACTGCGGAAATAATGTTAACACAACTTATCTATATATTTTCTAAAGTAACTAAACCTATGGATAATATATGATTAGTTTTAACATGTATACTTGTAAAGCTTAAAGCTATATTTAAACACATAAATAAACTTACAGTAGATACCTAAATTGTAACTTCATCCTCTAGTTTGTCCGATGATCAAAGTTCAAGTGTTTTAAGAGTTACAATATTAACGTTTTCAGTATTTAGATGTAAGAATATACTGTACTCTATTTTATTCCCTCTATTTTACATCCGACAACTAATTTGTACACTATTTGATCATATATCTTGTTTAAGCCAATTGAATTCTTCAAGACAGAAATAACTTTCTGAGAGATTTCAAACATTTACTAACAAAGAGAACACATTAATGAAGAAAGTTTATTATGATTAACTTAAATCAATAAATATCATTTAAAATGGTATCACAGTTTTAATTTACTTCATTAATTGAATTTGTTGAATATTGAGAATACAATAGTGCTATGTTACATTACTTACTCATTGAATTCTAATTCACACAATGATTAAACATTTCAACTTCGTTTAAGTAATAAATGATTCTCTAAAGCCCTAATAGATGATTTTTAAAGTTCAAATATCATTCATTACAATAAACATCCAAACGTTTATATATCAGATTAAAGTATATGGGATTTTATAAAAGATACATTATTGTTATTTACTATCTTAGAATTCTTAAGTTTACTAAACCTGAACATATAGCTCCTAAGAGGATCGCAAAGTCTTACGAAAATAACTAGATATATCCATCCATGGAATTTCGTTAACATATATATATATATATATATATATATATATATAATTAAAACATTAATGACTTCCTTTTTGAATCGTATATTGATAAGATAAACATAAAAAATCGTTAACAACTACTATCCTTAACATAAATACATAATTATATAAGTAGTAATCTCGTAAGAATTCGATTCGGGTAAAATGAAATAATAATAAAAAGTTTTTTTCTGAAAAAGTTAACGAGAGTCGGATTTCCTGTCCTCTGATGTATTCTAACTGTGATATATGAAATAACAAAGGTGATGAAAATAAAATTCAAATATGTTTTAGGGTAAATAATAAAAAAAGAGGAAAAGCGTTTAACACGTTTATTCTCTTGTTTTTGTATATCTATTGTTTCTCTTTATTGATATAGGGTATAAGAGTAATAGAATATAGTGTCATTGAAAATGAATTCAATACAACTCTCTTGTTGAATAAACCAAGTCTTAGAATAGATTTAGCAAAAAGCCTTAACTCTTGAAGGAAAAAGAGATAATAGAAGAATATATAAAGTTATGAAAATAATTTTATATTGAAAACTGACTTCAATTATAGAACCATTGGAATCAGAAGTTAATGAACAGCTTTACGATCATTGTTTGAGATAGTTTAGTTGTACACAAATTCAATTCGATATGAATCAAATCAAAACTCTGACTTAAATTTGTAAAAATCAGCACTAAAATATTTGTCAGTATGAAAAAAAACATTTTGTTCAATAATTAAATGGATGTTAACAATTACAAAGAAGGTTTAAAAACGGAAGCTTCCATTAAACATTGATTTAACTTGTTTTTCTAAAGCTGATATAGCGATCATAGAAACTGGTTGTGTTTCTATTTATTTATACTACAAAAGATCACATTTCATTAAATAAAGTATAGTATAAACTCAAAAACAGAAATAACGTTGTATCTGCCAAAAATGAGCGTAGACTCATTAGGCCTGATTTCATATCAGGAGAGAACAAAGATACAAACAAAAGAAACAAATCAATAGTGAATTAAGAGTGAACTAACATATAAAAGTACATAGAAGGGAATACTGTAGACTAAAATGGCCTTATAACGTAACTAGATTAGGTGCGGTTTGCACATAAGTTAAGTTCCTAAAATACCCATTACCAGCTCATAACGATCATTTGCCATTTGGAAAAGACAGATTAATTCAACAAAATATGTGTGAATGTATATGTCACAGTGAAGTGACTGAGAATAACATACCTTCCTTCAAGTTGTATGGTAAATCATAGCGAGAGTAATCATATCGTGAATTACGTCCATACTCTTGAATATCTTCACGATTACCACCAATACCAAAATCATTTTTAGACCAATAAACTTGTACACCTGCTCCTGTGTCTGGATCTATCAGCATACGTACACGACATTGTAGCCGTACTGTACTATTGAGTGTAACTGATTGACTTTCAGGATGTAGCTGTATCAAATTTGTTGATGTTAAATAATCTGACTGACATGTGATATAATGAAAATCTAAATTAAGAAATAAACAAGAATAAACATTTTTTAAATTTTTTTGAAAACAATTCATTATATCAATTAGTAACTGAATAAAGCACGACCAAATGTTTACTGCATGAACGACGGTTGAAGAAGTTAAGGTATTGATCAAGTATTTTTTAGATAAATAATTAAAAATATAGTCATTCAGCAACAACGTAGAACTTCGTATGTACGTACATCAGTTCAAGTTACCATACCACATTACCACACAGATACAATTGTCGATTCAAATCCCATAGTGGTAGAGGTAGTAAGAGTATAAGCAGTAATCGGAAACATTAGGGTTCGAAGATGTTATTCAAGGAGTATAATCCAGTGAAATAACTTTGGAAAGAGAAAAAAAGGGACAAGGAAAGTTCAGAAGACTAGAATTTGGGAGAACAAAAAGAGTGGATGTACCTGCGCCATTGCAAACGATTTTGATTCAGATCATTTAAGGTCTCTAACCATCGGTCGCTATCGTCTCGTGGATCCCAACCAGTTAGTCTACATTTACCAACATGATTCAGTCCACTTGTCAGTGACTTCATAGATTTGTGCCATGTTTTGGTCTGGCTGCCCCTAGCTTTCATCCAACCTACTCCTACACCATAAAACATCGCACGTCGGGACATTCGATGGTCGGGCATACGTAACACATGTTCCAGACATCTCAACAGATGAAGTTTCACTACTTCATCAATTGATTTGCCATCCTTACCCAATGCCCGTTTCCTAACGACTGCATGAGTCACTCGGTGGTCCCACGGTATACGAGCAATGCTTCGAAGGCACCTATGATCGAATACTAGTAAACTACGAATTACCTCTACTTTTACCGGTCATGTTTCACTACCATAAAGTAGGAGGGAACGAACTGCTTTGGTCCTTTGGTTGGTAGACGGATATCTCGCCTACGCCATAAATGACTCAAGTTGGCAAAAGCTGGTCGAACATTCTGTATCCATACTGAGGTTTCGTCACACACCAGACCACAAGGGTTGATGAGACTCTCTAGATAAGCGAAGTAGTCAACACGCTCGTCTACTTCACTCCCTATCATTAGTACAGGTGTTATTCATTGCTCAATTTCAGCTTAACCACTAAATCTTGTTTTCTTATAAGTACTTAACTTTTTTGTTTTAAACAATTTAGTGGCATTATAGTTGACTGTTGAAATAAATTATGATCTATTTATTGGTACGTTTATCATCCTCAACACTAGCATAGTTGTTATCAAAAAACGCGTACATCTTGTAGATTATTAACTTTCATGGGTAAAATTTAAATCATACTTTTCAACTTAATGAATGATCTCTAGACACTCATCTGACTAGATATCATACTTCATTATGTAGAATAATGAATACTTAGAAGCAGTCAGGAAAATAAGCTGGATTTTGATACTAATAACTGTTAAGATATAAACAAACATAGATCATTACTAACTCTATATTTGAACCAAAGATTCGTTTTCTTATTTCATATGGATAAGACCCATTGAACTGTTTAAGGATCAATTATTAAATAAAAATATTAATATTTTCAAACCCCACTGATAAATTAAATTTACATAGATTTTCAATGGTTGAGATCATGAGTCGGTTGAAGCTAGACCACCATGGAAAACCTGGGAGCACTGGATAGCCGTCTCGTCCTATTGTGGGACACCTCAGCAGTGCGCACTCACGACCTCGCCCCTGCGAGATTCGAATCCAGGACCTACTGGTTTCGCGCCTGAGCACTTAACCACTAGACTACTGAGCCGGCATCCAACGGTGTTAATGTCTAGCATCAACTAATCCATGAAATTGAGCGACACATCCACCATTGTCATCAGTGAGTTACTATCTCACAACAGATCTGGTTGAACTCCACATAGATTTCTTATAAAATATCTTCTAATCAACCAATAAGTGAATATTATATTAAATTACTTTTACCATTACCTAAATTTTAGAAAAAAAATCTATTTTCAAAAATAATTACATGGCGTCATTTTAGTTTTTAATATGTAGCATAATGTGATTAATAATATAAGATATGCAGACAGTGGATAGTTAATTCCATAGAACATTTGTTTATATTCTGTGAAATATATGTAATTTACTGAATCAAACATTGGGTATCAATTATCAGACTATCAATTTATAGTGGTAATTGAAATGATTATATTAAGAGATTTATTATGTCGTCTATATAGTGACTGAAGTCAGTCGGTGAGAATGTAGATGATTTCGTTCATAACCCTAATGATAATTTTAAAACAAGACAATCTGATGTGTCAGTATTTCGAGGTTATAATGTAAAATTTATTTTGTAATATTTTTGATGTATAAAGTATTCTAATTCATTTTACATTTACATCTCAGCTTAACCGCAAAACTTAACACAATCACTCACAAAAAAAGTATTCAGATTAAGGCATAACACAGAAAATGTGATCCAGCAAAAACATTGTTTTCGGTAGATTCATTCTAAAGCTATGCAATGACAAATATATACTGTTTTTTACGATGATTTTGATAATCACGACAGACATCGAACGACCGATTTCACAGGAGATGATAATTGATCTGTACCCAAAGTGTCACCTAGATTTATCTAACGTTAGGCGGAATAGTTTATTAAAAATATTATTTTATGACCAACACAATTACGTAAAGTATGTTTTTTTGAAATATAAAAACAAGGAAAATGGGATGAATCGATGCTCACAATTCACTGAACTAGACGGTAAACATTCAGTAAAGTACTAGTTAAGGAAAATATATCGTGTTCAGTTGTCTTATTTGGAATTTTTACCAGTTACATTGATATTTTTCTCATTCCTATCATCACGAAAGAAGTGATTTTAAATGAAGTATGATCTGGAGCACTTGTAGTTTAGGTGACCCAAAAACAACACATAACTATAATACTACATCAGTAATATCTGTTGAAATTTACTTATTGTGTTCTTAAAAAAACTTATTGTATGTGATAAACTTTGCAATAGATCAAATGTTGTTATGTATAGGTATCTAATTGACAAAATTTCATTGCTGAATGATTTGGAAATCCTTTTTTTTAACTATTCAACTATTTTACCAGTAGTTTATTTGGTTAAACTAGGGAATGCCCATTTCGAGATTTGGTAAATAAAGAAGGAACGAATCGAGCGAAACTTGAACTAGAAAAGCAAACCCCAAATAAAGTGAAATATGCCTAAAAAGTCCTTAATTAAGTTGTACCAATAGTTGAAAATAACTACAGTAGCACAATTAATCATTAATCAAACGCCTATAACTGAATAACACGTATTTATATTTTTTACAATTAACTGATTACTGAATAGTAACCAACCAACTGCAAACATCTCTGGAGGTCAGTTGAATCCCAAAATGTTTAGCTATAACGTTTCAGGGTCTGATGCTGAGTAAAGTAGGTTGAAATCCACCAAGAAGAAGCAGTTCAATCAAAACTACAGGTATTCCGTAATAGTGAATGTTAACACAATACCAAGGTTCAGGGTTTCTTGTCAACTACATTCAACTACCATACATATTTCCTGTAATAAGAACTCTTGTCTTTATAGTTTTTCTTTCTATAAAATAAGTTTTTATAGTTAAGTGGTTTGTTTGTTAGTTCTTCAAACTATTGATCAGATTTTTAAAAAAACTGAACTGAACCTTGTTCTTATAGAAAGAAACTAACTAATAATTCACAGTATTGAATTTCCACTCCATACTACTAGTCAAAAATTAATCTAAATTAAAATCAAATTTACACCACTCAAATGTAGTTGAAATTAAACAAATAACTTGAGTGATTAGTGACTATATAACCCTATGTAATAATTATATATATATATATATAAATGTAGGTTTTCCAATGTTTACAAATATGTCGGTGTATGTTGTTATTGTCAGTAAACTATGAAGTCAATAAGTCATTAATCATTTGAACAAAGTAAACAAATAAATAATGTGGAACACTTATTGATATAATGTTTATTTTCTTTCAACTTAATTTATAGTTTATAGAATAGTTTTCTTTTAATTATTTGTTGAACATACAAACATTCAGGTGTAAGTACATTCATTTATTCAACCATATTTATCACATATTTTCAACAGTGATTTCTATCAGTATAAATTAAGTATTTATTTTATTGGTTTCATTGAAATCTAAAAGATGAAACATGAATCAATTTTGAAATGAAGCCATTAATAACCACAGATTTCATCTTGTTTTCTTTTCTCTTTTTGAAGTCTGATAAAAAGAAAGATTGTAAAAAAATGAAAGTATATGATTGTTTATAATAACTTGAAGATTCCTTTTTGTCTTCCACCTTTTAGTGTTAATATGAGGAATTCCCATTGACCGGATACCATCAGCAACAGCCTTCTCTTGAAGAGAACAAACCAGCTTCCAGCTGAAGAAGAAATTAGCAAAAAAACGATGGAAATGGATAGGACATACATTACGCAAATCATCAAACTGCATCACGAGACAAGCCCTAACTTGAAATCCTGAAGGGAAGCGGAAAAGAGGAAGGTCAAAGAACACATTACGTGGGATAATAGAACCAGATATGAAAAGGATGAATAACAACTGGAAGGAGCTGGAAAGGATTGCCCAGGACAGGGTTGGGTGGAGAATGCTGGTGAGCGGCCTATACTCCTTCATGAGGAGTAACAGACGTAAGTAAGCAAGTAAGTAATGAGGATTACAAAGAGTTGTAATCCATGCAGATTTTATGGGCTACCAAAGATCCACAAGAATAATACTCCACTAAGACCAGTGGTAGACTATACAAATTCACCGACTTACAATCTAGCTAAATATTTAGCTAAGATTCTCAAACCATATGAAAAACGAATTAATCATGGAATTAAAAACTCTGTGGAATTCAAGAATTTAATTGATACCATCGATATAGAAGAGGACGAAATAATGGCAAGTTTTGATGTATCTTCCTTATTCACTAATGTACCTATCAGTCGAGCTATGGATATTATCAATGATTGTTTAGAATCTGATTTAGATTTGAATTTACGATGCCCATTAGATCCATCAGAGGTTATAAAATGCTTAGAATTATGTTTAAGATCTACCTTATTCATATTTCGAGGTCAACTTTACAGACAGAAAGAGGGTATAGCAATGGGCTCACCAGTTTCTCCGATTGTAGCGAATTTATTCATGCATTCCCTAGAAACTAGTGCAATCGCAAAGAGTTTATGTCCACCAAAGTTATGGTTAAGGTATGTAGACGATATTTTTATTATCAATAAACGGGATGGTATGGAAGAACTATTTAACAATGCAAACAGCATTTCTGAAAACATTAAACTATCTAAGGAATTAGAATCAGTTGATCACAAACTAGCATTTCTAGATTGTCTGGTTGAACGTCGACACAATAATAAGTTAAAAATAAATGTTTACAGAAAATCAACGCATTCCGAGAGATACTTGGATTTTAATTCAGCCCATTCACAGAGCACGAAAATTAATGTGGTAAAAAATCTAATGAACAGAAGTACTAAGATTGTTACAGACAAGGAAGACCAACGAACCGAATTAAATAAAGTATTTTCTACTCTTAGGGATAACAACTACCCAAAAAGGTTTTTAAAAAAGATTATTAAAAATAAAAGAAAAACTAAACTAGAAAGTATACGAAAAGAATGGAAGTACACCGTAGTCATACCTTACCGGAGTGAAACACCAGAAGAAATCAAACGGATTCTAAACAAACATGATATAAGAGTGTATTTTAGAGCAAATAACACATTAAGATCGACATTGGTGAAAGTTAAGGACAAGTTAGCAAAGGAAGAACAACAGAACATTGTGTATGAGAATCACTGTCATGACTGTAATGCTACCTATGTTGGAGAAACATCCAGGCAATTAAATGTAAGATTGAAGGAACACAAACAATGCTTGAAAAATGTTCCAAAATCCTCGGTAGATTTAAAGAAACTTGAAAATAAGTCAGCGATAGCGTTACATGCGTTAGAAACAGGACACAAGATTAATTTTGAAGAGACCAAAATACTTCAGAAAGGTTTTAACACCCATAAAGAAAGATTGACAGCAGAAGCTCTGCATATATGGGCGAACAAGAACAGCCTGAACCGAAAAGATGGTATTCAAATGGCAACTACCTGGCAAATTTCGTTTGACAAGTAAATTTGGAACCTATCTCTTGTTTAAACCTGTTTTTAATATCACATGCATCGTTATTATTATTGAAAGAACTGAATGAGCTTTTAAACAATACAATTTATGTTTTGACATGTACATCGATGTTTCATTACCAATTTTTCATCCTTGAACTTGAACTTTATTTATTCCTTCATATCAATCTCTCACACATACATACATACACACACTCACACACATACGATTTGTTACTCAGCTAAGTATTTCCATGTAGTTGAATTCATCACATGATTTGTAGTCAACTGACTCATTTTATCCTATTTTACAAAAAATCAACACCCAAATATGATTGGTTTAACACAGTATAATCCTGACTGTTAAAAGCTACATATTTCTTTGATAATTTTGATTTTGATTATTACCCTGAAGAAGTCCAGACAAGTTAGCTGGACGAAACGTTGGAATTAGTTAAATTTCAATCGCTGAGAATATTTCAAATATAATAAATGTTATAGCTTAAATTCATCTGTTATATCATCAGTCAAGTGGTTAATATTCATATTACAATGTTAATGAAAAAAATTATTAGACAGAGTGTAAAATATGCATAGTTTTAAATCATGAACTGATCTTCAATAGATTACCATTGAAAGTAAGGAAATATTGAACAGTTGTTTCATTAGTATGGTTAATTATAGATTTTTCGTATATTTTGAAGACAAGTTGCAGATGGATTTCTCAAAATTTCATATGATAGCAATAAACTATGAACACTTGTATAGGACATCATTATTGAAAGGAAGAGAACATTTTAATGTATGAGAAGTTCATTGAAGTATAGTTCATCTATTCGAAGATGCGGACTGCTGAGGAGTACCACAATAGGACGAAACGGCCGTCCAGTGCTACCAGGTTTTCCATGGTGATCTAGCTTCAATTGACTCATGATCTCAACCATTAATGTCGACAAATGTTGATTTCATTTCAACTGTGTTTTTAGGTGCCATCACCTTAATATTTCTTTAATTTTCCTTAATTAATTTCAATTTAACTCTTTCAAATTTTATTGATTTTATCTGACTCTTTTATAAGGTTAAATTGGTCAATTTTATAATGATCTCTCTTTTGTCCATTATTTATTGAGAACTATTAGGTAACTTATTAGGCTGGTATACTTGTGGTGTATGCTACTTATGTCGATAGTGCTATGGACGTTAGCGCACCAGCTGACTCGACATTTAGCGAGAAGTATAGAACAGACTAAAGCAAAGAAGAAGGTGATGCAGCGAGCAGAACAACCGCAACAGCGACCGTTTAAAGGGGGGGGGAGTGTAGTGCATGCTACTAATGTGACACCAATCGGAAGTGAAAAACCTGGCAAAGAAGGTTAAAAAGATCTGGCTGAAGAGAATAGGATGGGAAATAGATAGGAATTGTGAACTGGAAGAATCATACAGAATGTGAAGGACAAACGATGGAAATTTGCAAATGAAGTATTTAATGTATGCTTCTCATATTTTGCCACGATATTCCCTTCTATTTTACCTTCTATTCTCTCCTTCTCTCTCTCTCTCTCTCTCTCTCTCTCTCTATATATATATATATATATATATATATATATATAAATTTTGCCGGTAAACTTTTATTATTATTAGTTGCTTGTGTAATGAAAATTATTTGGAAGTTGAAACTAAGGAAACTTTGATGATAACACTTACGTACTAAATTTGGTTACTGATTTCAATAATGCATAACTACTTCGATGACATAGAATCTATTTGAAATTTATTCAGTGAATTTCTGTGAGCGTGAAATTTAAAATCAATCTCATTTGTTTACGCATGAATATCATTATTACCAGTACAAAAAGTAAATTTTTATTAAAACATTTAATCTGCAGACCATGAAGTAGTTAATAGTTTCATTTTATAAGCTTTTCAAATGAAACTGGTCAGTGAAATCACCATTAAGTTGACCACCAGTAATCTTATTAGAATTGACGTTCGTATGGTCTACTTACGAAATTTTAACAAAAGGCTTGTGATTACAGTTGCGGAAAAGCTCAGACAGTATGGGGAACGAACAATCATTTATTAATGGATAGAGAAGATAGCATCCAGGCTAGTTAAGCGGATAAATACGCACAAGTTATTTTATTAAAATGGTTTTTTCTATTAATTTTAGAGAAATGTGATTTGGAGGAGCGAAAGTGGAGGGGGCCACTCATACACTGTAAAATAATCGTACGAAAAAGCAACGGCAATGTCGTATAGGAGGATCGAGGGATTAGAGCTAATGGCAAGCGCATAAAGCGTGAAGAATAATGGTTTTCCTCCGTATATAAGAATGTCTAGTAGGAAGAAAAACACACACATCTTCAGATTTTATAAACTCTGAAGAAGTGAACTACATCAAGCTACGAAAAGTCAGAAACACAATATCTACTCATTGGAATATCACAAAAATATACTTACTATGAATGATGAGCGTCAATCTATGAATTATTAGGGTTTTCATTACGAACTAACGTCAACTATGATTCAATCATACTTTGTAGCCATCTAATTGAATAAGTTTTAGTACCAAGGTCTGATTGACTTGTTTACATACTTTACCTCTGCCGAAAAAATATATCCCTTGTATTTTTTCATATTGTTTACAAATGCTCACTTATCCGTTTCAACGAACCATTTTTATTCTGAGGTCATTTAAGCAGCATACTGGTATACGTAAGTATAATCTTGAATAAAAAAAACTATATTTTGTTCAAATTTAAAACAATTAGTCCCTTTGATAAATTTCGATAATGTAATAAGACGAAGATTATCAGAGCTATGTGATATATTAGCGCAATACATTTCGAACAATCTGATCACACATATACTTGTTAAGAGCATTTATAGACTGGAAACGGGGTAAGAGAAGATACTTCAGTGTTGCTGACTACTATCAGGGCTTTGTTCAGTTATTTTTTTGTCTACTTCTAATCCCTGTGCTTGATGTCAAACTATACTACGTTTTTCTGCAATATTCATAACTTCAGTATAAATCGTTATGTCAGCTATTACTGAAAATCACTTGTATAATTTTTCTCAAATGAAGAGTAAATAAATCAGTAATATTGTTTGAAATAGAAATAAATGGAGAAAAAATGAAGGATTTCTAAATAATTGATACTGTTGATAATAATATGATTTACTACTTAGATACTTTTAAATTACTCGTGGTTTTACACAACACACAATTATTCAATTATATTTAATTCAGCCTATGTGGTCTATGTAGTAGTTTAAATTAAGTGA
Source organism: Schistosoma haematobium (assembly GCF_000699445.3). Lineage (NCBI taxonomy): Eukaryota > Metazoa > Platyhelminthes > Trematoda > Strigeidida > Schistosomatidae > Schistosoma > Schistosoma haematobium. The sequence continues at coordinate 19,422,842 of NC_067197.1, read as the reverse complement.
ACAGTAAATATGTTATTTTCAAATTACTCATAGTTTAATCATAGTACTTAACAAATATTCAGCTTTATCTTGTAATACATATGAAGTTAGGTGAAAGTGTTAACACTGAAAACTAGACAATATATATAAGAATTTGTCTATGCCATTAATTATAATACTAAAGTTATCACAAGTTACCATTTTGTTATAAATTTATATCACTTAATGAGAGGTATAAAATTGTTTCTATGCTATTCTCAGGTTTTTAACCTATAAACGAACAAGCATATAAACATTTTTAATTCTTCCATATTTTTCATTGATTATTCTATATCTCACTGATTGAAATCATGAGTCGATTGAAGCTAATTCACCATGGAAAACCTGGAAGCACTGGACGACCGTTTCGTCGTTTCGTATGGGACTCTTCAACAGTGCGCACCCATGATTCTACATCTACATCTTACATTCAATTTTATACAAAACATTTTTAATATAAAATATGTATTCATATTTTGTTTGTTTTTTTAACCATGTGTTTCTAGATTGTGAACAACTGAGAAGAATTGACAAACTAAAAGAATTCATATTATTCTGGTATCATCTTTGTTATTTCCTTATTCAACAAAATGTCATCTCTTCTTAGTTTGAAGGAAAAAAACATAATGCAATTTATCTATGCGAATATGTTCACAGATACAATAAGAGGAAATATAATATTTTGCGCCCTAAACTTTCCCATTTTGATTAAAATGAGAAAAATACAAATATCTTAACTTAATTGTATTAAATCAATACACTAAAGTACACTTGTATTAGTATGACAAGTTCTTTTTTTAAAATTATTTTTCTTAAGAATTCTTCGAAATAGTGACAATTAGAATCATTCAAGTGCAACAATACAACACAAAGTTCTTTTTTCTCCTTGGAATAAAATTCAAGTTGACTTGTTTTCTACAATTGAATGGGTGTTAATAAATTTACATTAAACGTATCAAACTACAACTCATATAAACAATCAAACATAATAAATTCTATAACTATTTTTTAAAGTATAAATTGTTTAACTTGACATTTTAATAAAATTATTTTTTTCTTTCAATGAGATATCATACATTTAGAGAAAGATGGTAGGTGTCAGTACAATCTAGGATGTGCGTTTCGTCCTATTTGCAATTGATCAGTTGAATGTACCTACATCTCAAAGTTGATGTTCACTCTACCGTTCGTTTCAAACGTTATTGTGTTACCCACTTTGCTACTGAATCCAGATATCTACTGACTTGTGCGATAGGGTACCATATGCTATATGTATACATATCAATAAGTAACTGATCAATTACTATCCTAAACATCAATGGGAAGATTTAAACAACTAATACAAAAGTGTATCATACAGTTAAATAGAAATAAAAAGCGTTGATTATAACAAAAAGTGACATATACTAAAATCTCTTTATATTCTGTTCTTTAAGTTGATAATTTAAACCATGAATTATTTCCATTTTATCATAATGAATAAAATTAATTAATAAATTAAACTTCAGTGTTGATAGAAAATCACTAAATCATATCTGTACACTAACTAATTTGTAAAGTCCTACATCTAAGAAACAGAACAGTTGTTCAAAACCTTCTGGTTAACAATGAAAGCTTGTTTTAATTCATAATTTTGTTTAGAGAAAAAGTAGAAGAATTTACACTAATTATCAGAAGTATTATCTTCTATTCTACATTTTACTATGAAAGAAAACTTTCATATTACTATAACTAGTTAGAGTATCATCAATGATTAACTTACATTCAAATATATAAATCAATCATATTACAGTTATTACAATAGTCAAGATTATCATTAAATAATCAAACTTTACAAGAAGTATTCATTCATATTAATTAGATAGTAATTGGCATTTTATTCATATTATAATACAATAATTAGTATTTAACATTTTTTTACTACTTTCCACTCCTTATTTACAATTTGGATTTGTGAAATCTTTCTCATTTCAATTTAAAGCAATTAGTCCCTTTTATAAATTTCGATAGAACAATGAGATCAACTCCGTCTTATCATTTCAATTTATTTATTCCTTCTTTAAACTGATTTTTAACGATTTATCTTACAAATTTTTTGAAAAAAATGGTAAAAACAAAGAGAAAAAAAGGGAACTTGTGAAATGGCTAAATTTAAACAAAACGTTTGATAATTATATATATCGATGTATTACTTTTGATGTAATCCCTGATACTTTTAAATAATCGAAAATGAGTCTGTAGTTTTAATTTAAACCAAAATGAAAATAAGTATAGTTTAAAGGAGGATTTAGCAACAACAACAACAACAAAAGTCTGAAGAATTCGGCAATGATTTGAAAAATAAAAAAGGATGAGCGTATATGTTTTGACAGTTTACCTTTTCATTCGAATAAAAATAAACTTAGTAATTACTAAAGGCGCAAAATCTCACACTTTAGAAACATAAAATGAAAATGAAATACTGATTTTCAGGTTATATTATTAGAAATAATATCATTTCTCAAAAAGACATGAGATTTATGCTGTACATTACAGTAAAACAGGTAAGGGATAGATTTATCTATTGTTCAAATGATTAACAATTTGATAAAATGTTAATTAAAACTTCATAAATCAGTAAATTAATATATTGGTGATATGGGATAGGTTATTAATTCAAAGTTATGAAGCTTCACCGTAACATATAACTCATGTAGTGATAATTTATAATATAAATAAAAAATGATTGACAACTACACCATAAACATTTTGTTTTACTGTTTTTAAATTACATAATATATCACAATGAATTACTGTAATTCTTAATTATCTATGAATGTTATACAATACAAATCTGTTTATGGGTTATAAATAATATATTTTGCTATGGATATGATAATATAATGGCGTCTTGATTTTTCATTTTGTTCAGTGTTAAAAATAATCAATATTAAAATCTAATTTCGTTATTGTTGTAATAATTCTTTTTTCTTAAGCATAGTTTAACCATGCTTATGTTTTTTTTCTTCATAGAAACAAGGCGTTCATTTGTCGTATGAGGATAATTGAAATATAATATTATCCATTAGTTGCAATCTTATTGTATTAAAAGCTAAGATTATCATTATTATAATAGAATCTATAACGTCATGAATTGAACTAAGGATTAATATTGATAAAAACTGTAGAAATTCGGTCACTACCAAATATATTCATAACTTCTTTACAATTTATAATGTCGGTTCGTTTGTATCTATTAGAGTTAGTATTCGGTGAACTCTAATAATAAACTAATACAGATTGTACTAAATAATTATTGCAAACTATTCTGTATTATTTTAAACTGATGGTTAGTTAAGGGAAACCAAATTTGACCTGATTTATTATTGACAAAAAAAAGTATATTTTAATTATTTACTTCACTGTTTTGTAATGATTTGCATAGTTATTAAAACAATCTTTGTCATGATTTGGTACCGGAGAATGAATTCAGAAAACTGGAAAACATTCTTCATTTATTTCATGTATTCTTTACGTCTACATGCAACCAAATATATTTGAATACAAATTACAGAATCTCTTAATAAAATCTGAGAACTATACAATAAATAATTCATTTGTAAATTGTCAATTAATTATCTCAGGCTTGATTGTTCTTTCGTTTCCACACTAAATACTTTCTGTTCTCGTTCCCATTTCTCCGATCTTCATAACCTTTTACCTTCAGGCATTTTACTTTTGGTTGATGATACATACTACTTATATCTGTTGATATCACTAATACACATCACGATAGTATTATTCACTAAACTAACGGAGCAAGTGCACATATTATATATAAGAAACATTTTGAATAAACTTGAATATGATATATAGATATAGATTAGTAAAAACGAATCATATAATTGCTTATTTATTCCTTCAATATATATGATTATTTTGATGGAGTTTTGTTCTCTGAGCTCAGAGAACAAAACTCCATCAAAATCATCCACTTGAGCTACAAATCTTCTCTATATGATCGTTTTTTTAGGAAAAAAATTATAAGGAAAGCATGGAAACAAAATTTTTTACATAAGGGAAATTAATATCAGAGTTCACGTAATACATTAAACTAAAATTATCTGATTGACTAAACCTTAGATAAGAAATTAGAAATTATAGTCACACTAAACTACATAATATTATTACAAGGTGGTTACTGTTTATGATTTCGAGTTATAATCTTTTATATTTATTCACAATATTCAAATGATTATACTGATAACAAACAACTAAGATCTATGGATGAAATTCCAGGACGGAGTGGGTTGGAGAATGCTGGTCGGCAGCCTATGCTCCATTGGGAGTAACAGGCTTAACTGATGAAATACTGATAATCAAATAATAGGACAAAAGTTATTTACATAAAATAACTATTAAAAAAATAACAAGTAGTTAGTACATGGGTGAAAAAACAGCTCACATTCTATTCAACTAATTTTCTAATGTATAATAAGCGAATAAAAACAAACAAACATGAATTCACCATTTAACTCAACAATTGACATTCAATTATTTAATTCGTTGTCTACTTCCTTTTTGTTTCATTATAATAATGATAATTTTAAACAAAGATGAAGTAGGAAATAATAGACAATTCGAATATAATGACAAGTTATAGCATAATAGTATGATATTTGTTTTTTTTTCTTTTTTTCCCGAAGAAAAGCTTGAATGGTAGACAACAAATATCGAATAATTTAAAGGATAGTTAGAAATTAATGTAATTTAACAAATAAAAGAAATTAGAGAACACATTTGCTAGCATAATTTTAAACAGAAATTTGATGATATTAATGAATGTTTATTTATACATAGTCGGTAGAATATATTTACGAAATTAGGTAAGTAGTAGTAGTAGTAGTGTGGTGTGTGTGTTACTTATATCGAGATAAGTAGTATGTGATGTTAGTTGTGAACAGAATGTCTGGCAATAGAGGGACAAGAAGATCGAACAGTTTTTGGTGGAGTTTTGTTCTCTGAGCTGGATGGTCGAACAGTAAAGAATGGAAACAAAATGTAATTTGTATGAAAATGCAAAAACAATGAAGTCTGAGTCATTATGAGACAATTGATGGACATTTTGCAAATTAAGCATTTACTATATGATTGAGATGCTCTGTAATTTTTGGCTCTAATACATTCGATTGTTCCCACTGGTGTTCTGTTCACTACAGTAGTAGATAAAGTTAAGAAATTCCGGTTAATAGATATCGAATCGTTAGTGAAACGGTATCATAAGTGATCTTAAATTTGTATTCTTAATTCTGTGTGTGTCTATGAAACGCCTAAGATTCTAAATTGTGCTTAAGTGTATGGTTATCGCAAGTGCACCACGCTTAAAATCGGGAGTCTGAGATTAACTGGGAATGCTTAGTCATTTAGATAAGTAATTACATATAATATGATTGGATAGATTTTCACACCAATGGGCAAAAGACAGTGTTAAATAAGTTACTACCCATTAATTAGTGTAAATATTTTAATCTTATAAGATGCCAGTCACAACTCAAACAGCTCAGTTCTAACGACTTTGGATATGATCTTTACAATGCTGTTTTAAAGCTTTTAATTAGGCATAGCTTACATGTACTTGCTAGGACGAAACGTCGTTGATTATTGTTTCCAACTACACAAGTTCACACAATTTTTGTTCTCTTTATTTTAATGCATTAACTTTGCAGAAATATCTATCTTTACTTCATAATAAATCCATACATATATGATTTTATTGATAATAATGTAATAACTTTATTATTCACTGATCTTGTATCTAGTTTGGTAAACATTTATACTAATCCATCTTCTAAATTTGGTATTCATTTAAATTTTCTGTTTAATTTAATTAAGTGACTCATTATGACAATTCCATTACCCATAACGGACTAAATAAGCAATAAACACCAATTAAAGGTTTTTTCATTCTCGTTAATGAATAAATTCATGTTTCTTCTTGTACGTCTCGTTTGTAGTTGACTCACTATACTTTTTTTCAACATGCTACAGTTGATTTAAGCATGAGTCTATTGATTTTACAATTGAGTTTTTTATTTAAATAAAATTTTCATAGTTGCTTTTCTATTTTTACAAATGTTTCAAACAAATTTACATTAATTGAAGTTAGACCACGATGGAAAACCTGGAAGCACTGGACGGCCGTTTTATCCTATTGTGGGACTCCTCATTAGTGCGCATCCATGACACCACCTCGCGAGATTTGAACCCATGACCTATCGGTCATGCACACGAACGCTTAATCTTCAGACCACTGAGCCGGCGTTTGCACGCAGGACCGATAGGTCCTGGGCTCGAATTTCGCGAGTCGGGATCGTGGATGAGCACTGTTGAGGAGTCCCATAATAGGATGAAACGGCCATCCAGTGCTTCCAGGTTTTCCATGGTGGTCTAGCTTCAATTTACTCATGATCTCAACTATTCAAATAACTATAATATTCACAAAAACCCCTTCTGAAATTTACATTACATTGACAAAATAAACATGTAACATAGATACTGTTATTTATATCATACAATAAACTTAACATAAGTAAAGATTAATTTTAAAAGAAGTAGAAGAATTGAAAAAACTGAAATAACAGCTTGGTCATGTTAAAAACTAACTCTATCGTCATTTTTAGAATGATAATCTGACCAAATGTCGGTATATCACTATTGACATTTGTGTAAATAGAAAACCAGTTTATGACAGTTACAATTGTAATGTCATATTGTAATAACTAATTGTTTGGGATCATTATTTGTTCTAAATATATCAATACCATTTCACTATATAATGGAAACATGAAAACATGAATAGATTTGTTTAAATATTACAAGATTATATTTTGTGAAATAATGGTTGAAAAATTCTTATAGAAAGCAAAAATATTGATTAAATACTTGGCAAAAACTACATTCCTACAGTTGAAGAACATATGGAACTGAAAACAACTATCAATCAATAGCAAAGTCACAATCTTCAATACGGACGTCAAGACATTCTTACTGTACACAGCTGAAATGTGGAGAAATACCACAATCATCATCAAGAAGGTACAAGTATTTATAAATAGTTGTCTACGAAAGATACTCAATATCCGTTGGTCGGATACCATCAGCAACATCATTCTGTAGGAGAGGACAAGCCAGCTCTCATCTGAAGAGGAAATTAAAGAGGACGTTGGATGTGGATAGGACATACATTACGGAAATCACCAAACTGCATCACGAGGCAAGCCCTAACTTGGAATTCTGAAGAAAAGCGGGAAAGTGGAAGGCCGAAGAACACATTGAGTCGATAAATGGAAGCAGATATCGATGGATAAATAGCAACTGGAAAGAACTGGGAGGTATTTATCAGGACAGAGTTGTATGGAGAGTGCTGGTGGGCGGCATATGCTCCTCCATGAGGAGTAACAGGAGTAAGTAACTTGACATCTTGACAAAAAAAAGAATAACGTTTATAGCTAACCACTTTTGTAGTAAGTTTTCATAATGTAAAATAATAATTGTAGGCAATGGAAATTGAAACACTGAGACTTGAGTTTTAGTGTTATTCGTCACCTGTCACCAGGGTATACTTGTATTCTTTAAGAAACTGCTGCTTCTTTGTTTTAAAAATTTATATCCCAAGGGAAGAATACGAGTTGATGAACTGTTTTTGAATTATTGATGTTGAAAGCTGATGCTTTAAAAATTTGCAGGATTTTTGTGTTAATTCGTAAGCTTTTGTACCTTTACTACAATATAATGGATCGAAACTGATCAGTTAAATTTAGGCATTAGTAATCATTTGTAGCCCTTGATATTAATGGGACGGTACGAACACATGGATAAAACTCAACCCCTTTTTTACAACCTGTTGGTTATTTAGGGTCAGTAGCTCAATGGATAGCGTATAAATCGAAACATACTGTTTCGAACTCTAGTGTGAACATCAACATAGGGATGCTGTACCTCTAGCTGATAAGTTCTAAATAAGGTAATACTAACGTTCTTTATTTGATTGCATATCACTGTCTAAATTCACTAAAATTTCTAGGGAAATGCTTTCCATTTACTAAATTGTTCCTAAAAGTCAGAACTCATTATGAATAACCAGTGTACGTTTTTTAACTATTATCATGTATTTTTTAAGGGTATCCTCAAAGTTTTGCATAATCAAGAATTGAGAATATTTACATTTCAAATCCAAAACAATAAATTTACATAAATATTCAGTGATTATCTGGTAGAAATTGATACAGATTTGCATGACCTTCTCAATGTGTGTTATTATATTAATGTCAATGATTACAGTTTTGTGATTTTTTTATTATTTTTATAACGCCAAGTTAGATGTCGGTAATGACGATGATAAGTGTTATAGCATGTAGATACATCAGTGATATGAAGAAAAAAAACAAGATGTTGCTTACGTCGATGTGTGTAGCTATATATAATTGTGTGAATGTGAATGTGTAAGGAAAATTAAGAAACAATTACTATGAATAAATAAATGCGAAATAACAACCAGATGTTTAATATAGACACAAACACTAATTAATGATGAAAGATAAAAGTTAATAAGACAAAAATTAGTAGTAGTAGTAGTAGTAATAAAAGTAAACGAACAACAAGAAGAAATGTTACTAGTATTAATTTGGATGATATCATATACATTAATGCACAGAAATTTTTAGAAAAAATATCATTTACGTACCGAATATAAAAAAGAAACCATCGATAAATATAATCCAAAAGATCAATTTTTTACTGTATCTACACTATGAGAGTAAATCAATCGCACTATTTTTGATTGCTTTCACTATCTATCCAGATGATGTCAGTTTCTGTAGTGAATTATTTTTGTTTACAGTTGCTAAGACAAATTCAACTTCTGATCGCCAGGAGGACTTCGTCTTTAAACTAAAAGGGCGTTTTGTTTAAGATTCACAGTTCTTTGAAATGAATAATACCCTCCATGACTGAATGTTTTCTTTATTCAGGAATTTGTCCATAGGTCAGTGAAATCCAAAATCTACTGATCATATAATGAGAAATAATTAATGATTGCAAAGTGTTCAAATTAACTTTGATAATATAGTGGTCAAACTATTGGATCATTATATATGATGATGGAAACCTGAATAAGGAATGGGTATAAAACGCCAAAGCGGCTCAAATGCTTTTATTTCTAGTTCGAACCACACATTATATATTCATAAGGTTTTCTAATTTCATAAAAACATTAAACAGAGAATTCATCACAACAATATACTCAGAGCTGGATTGTGGCTAGCAGTGGGATTTAGTATGGGCATTTCGTCCTATTTGACTGGTCGACGAAATAGACCGAAACAAACGACCTGAATTTTACTCCTGGCGACCACACATGTGTACTCATAAACCTTGTGACTTAGTGTTAGTATCGAGGCAATCCGTACAGGATGCATATATACCAAAAACAGTCCCAAACATCAAACAACCAATACAACTAATTTATAATAACTATTCTGATTATTCATTGTTGAACAGTTTTTGCTTTATTCATTCAATATTTTACTAATTTTTCCATTTCACCATGATAATACATTGTTTTATCCCTGATACATCATTCAACTTGGTGACATGATTACTGCTGTATATTACATATAAATGTAGTTAATAGTTGTAACTTTGCAGAAAACAGTAATTAACATGAATAACTGGCTACAACTTTTCAAAACAATAAACAAAATTTACTTTATTGATACTATTTTTAATTTTCACTAATCACACCCGCTTAATTTACTAACGATATGATTATGTAGTTTTTAATGTAATATGGACAGGAATCTTTACATACGATCTCTCTTGAGAATACGTTATCTTATATACAGTCTTTTTATATGACAAACAAGTGTTATAGAATATTTTTAGATTTCCGGTAAAACAACTCAATTCTAAATAATGATATTCATTTCAGGACTATACCTGATGTTAGAAAAGAACGAGTTATTTTTCAGTACACAATGTATCATACAGACTAGACATTATAATCCGACAGTTTGTTTGAATTTGTATTGAACAAAAATCTTGCCTTGTAACTAATTTAGGTGTCGGTTGATAGGGAGATTTTAACCGATATGTTTGCTTATATATATGATTTAAAGAATTTTATGTAAATATAGTGTAACTATAAAGCAGATTGTACTGCGATATGTCGGATTATATTTTCTCTAATAAGTGAAATTCAACTTATTGGTAATCAGATATTTTCAACATTTAGGATTATTTTTAAAAATCATACTATAAATTACTAATTTAGAGTAGCCGAAATAGTTTATAAATACTTTAAACTACCTTACGTTTCGTGACTTAATGCAAGCCATTTCTTCAGAGTAAAAAATGACTGAAATAAAATTAACTGCAAGTTGCTGTTGCACTCTGGTCATGAAGAAGAAAGCACTGCACACGCGCAGAAGTTGTATCAATGATTCCCAAAGAAGCCCAAATAGTACTTATAAGATAAGAATCTCATGGATTTAGAATCAACAAAATATCCTTCAAAACAAAAATGGAATGAATGACAACGAATGTTATCCAGCGCTATGCATTCACCAATATTAACAATGACCATAAAGATCAGTTTTACTAAAGCCTGCAATCAATCATAGTGAAGTGCTCAGGAAGGCACCTGACCATACTCATACCAGACCTAAACGCCAAAGTAGGAATGGACAACACCGGATATGAAGATATCATACGACGACATAGACCGATTGGGAGAAAGGAACGAGAATGGTAACAGATTTTCAAATATATGTGAATTCAACAAAATGGCTACCGGCGGCACAATATTCCCACACAAACGCATACACAAAGCTACATGGGTCTCACTGGATAACATTACAAAGAACCTGATCGATCATATTCGCATCATTAAAAAATTCAGAAGACCAATGTAAGACGTGAGAACTAGAAGAGGGCTGACATAGATCCGAATCATCACCTGGTGTTTGACAAGATGAGACTGGAGCAAAAGAAGAAGTGGACAAGTGGAGAAACTGCATTACAAATTTCAATATAGCCTTCTTTCGAGATACTGACAAACTCAACCATTTCAAGATAACTCTTAACAACAGGTTCCAAGCCTTACATTATCTTCTCAAAGCAGAAGAAACTACTATGGAGGAAAATTGGGAAGAGATCAAAGTGGCACTAATTCAATGTACAAGGAGGTTATGAGCCGCAAATAACATCATTTTAAAGAATAAGATGGTGATTAAGAGCAGTCGAACAAGAACAGAGAAAGCAAATGCACAGACAGAGTGTAAAGAAGCAAATAAGAGCTAAGAGGAACATTAGAGCAGACGAAAAGACTTACGTGGAAGATCTAGCAATGACAGAGAAAATAGCTGCAAGAGAAGGTAATTTGAGAGAACTAATTGGTACAACAGAAAGCCCGTAGAGAAATATAATAAACCAGAGCGACCAGGCAAGAACAAAAAACAAACGTTCAAGGACTGAGGGACTTGTAAACAGAACACTGTAAAGGCTGACCCCATTAGACCAGACAGACAACAAAGTAGCACACACAGATCATCCTATAGCTGTTCCTTCACCAATGATCGAGGAAATCAGGATGGCCATCAAACAAAGCAAGAGTGGGACAGCAACAGAACTTGACAATATACCAGCTGAAGCAATGAAGTCAGACACAGAAGCAACTGCAAGCATACTTCAGGTGCGAGGATTATAGTGACATCGCATAATTATTAGTAACCGGAAACATTTTCGATAGAGCGTTATTGAACTGGATGAAACATTCAGCAAACGCTAAACTTCAAAATCGATAGTCCAGACCTCTTTAGGATCGGCCACACACAGACCAAAACACCATACTACTGATCATCGTTTAACAATCACTTGAAACTCGTCATTACATATTAACTTCCTTTATCATGAGGAAGCTTTTCTACAGTGTGGATACGATGACGTTATGGAACCTTCTTCGACACTATGGTGTATCTGAGATCGTCAACATTATACGAAATTCTAACGATGGACTACACTAAAAAGTTATGCTTGGAGGACAGCACGGAAGCACCGAATACAATGGACTGCTCGGAAATAACTAAACGACTTGATCTTTTCAGGTGAGCCAATCTGTTTAATTCATACGCAGCAACAAATTCAGCTGAAGAAACAGCCATTATTGCAGTGTGCCTCAACATACTCAAGGGAAGAAGCAACATCCTCAAGTACAACACAGAGAACAGCAAACAAACCACACTTGATGGAGAAGCACTGGTAGAAGTTGATACTTTCACGTATCTGGACAGCATCATTGATAAACATGGAGAATCTGATGCAAATATGAAGTTGAGGATTGAAAAAGCAAGCTCAGTGTTCCTACAATTGAAGAACATATAGAACTCAAAACAACTGTCAGTCTACACCAAACCAGCTTTTCCGATATGAATGTCGAAAGCGAGCTGAAAATTAGAGAACAACTACATTCATCATAGATGTACAAGTATTTCTGAGCCATTGTCTACGTAAGATACTCAATGTCTGTTGGCAGGATACCATCAGCAACAGCCTACTATGTCAGAGAGCAAACCAACTTCCATGTGGAGAGGAAATTAGGGAAATATGCTGGAGGTGGATAAGGCATAGGTTGAGAAAGTTATCAAAGTGCATTATTGTGTAGGTCCTGAGTTGGGATTCTGAAGGAGAAATGGAAAGATGACTATTGAGGGATACATTTTGTCAGATATTGGAAGTTGACATTAAAATGCTGAATAGGAACTGGAAAGAACTGACAAGGAGTGATGAGGGCAGAGTTGGTTGGCGAGTTCTGATCGACAGCCTACGCTCCTCGACGAAAAGTTACAGGCGTAAGTACGTAATTAAGTACACAAGTAAATAATTTACTCAATGAACGAGTACAGTTTATCTAGCTGTTCTAAATCGCTCTTCCCGCTGACCTTTATCATCTGACTTCGAGTCATTAAAACAAAAGCAACAAATGTTGGTTAGCTCAAGTAGTATTGGGTTAAAAAATTGTAAATAGGAGATAAGTTCACAGACTGTTTGCTTCAATTTCTTTCAACTGTTTAACAAGTGGATGAAATAAAATCGTTGCTAGAATTCCGCTGACTTCGGTTCTTGATTAATTAATATAATATCTTAATCTAGGAAGTTACAATTCACTATAATGCACTAATCTAGAGAAATTTTATTTCGTAGCCTGATAACAGATTATAGCAAATTATCATTGTTTCATCAAAGACACCTCATCTGACATCATCATTACTACAACAATATTGCTATAAAATGACACTAGCCTTGTAGATGTAATAGCCATCGTCCATAGAATTAAAACAGAACAAATCGGGGTTCAGTTCTTAAAGGTCAGTTAATGTTTCAAGAACGTGTTGTTTTAAATGACACTGATTTATTCAAGGTGAATTAAAGTAAGCCATTTTACCAGTCAAATTCAAAACAGTTAATAGCGACCATAACATAAATTCTAGCTTGTCTCAAATACTAGACATATTCTCATTTATTAGTAAAATGAATTATCATATTCAATGACCATGTCATTTGCTCAGAGATTATAATTAATAGCAAGAATTTCCACAAATGGGAACTGTTTAGGCGGCACGATTATTATTATCAACCTTGAAGAGCATTCATAATAAGCTAATTCACTAGAATGTGGACCTCATTTAGAAGATTTAGTCAGTTTAAAGAAATGCTAATAATGTAGGACAACTTTACTGTAAATTGTTTTTCAAAAATCCCTACACAATCATGTGCTCATCTCAAAATAAGTAATGGTGATTATTCCAAACAACAATACAAACAAATTTATCTATATCAAGCACTTACAAGATTTACTACGCTAATTGTTGCACCAAAGAACATTTTTCCAAATGGATAGTTAAACTCTTTTAAATAGAAAGAACACTATGATGAATTGAAGTCGGATTAAATATAAAAAAAGAAAAAAAATTAGAAGAACAATACTAGACAAATGATTTTTATTTCACACTCACTATTATTATTTGTGAACAATCTTGTATAATGTTTAACTAAAACGTGCTTTTATGAAAAAAAGTTAATGAATAATGTTAAATTTAAGTAGTTGAGATCATGAGTCAATTGAAGCTAGACTACCATGGATAACCTGGAAGCGCTGGACGGCTGTTTCGTCATATTGTGGGCCGTCCAGCGCTTCCAGGTTATCCATGGTAGTCTAGCTTCAAGTGACTCATGATCTCAACTATTGAATTTATTACAGTCTCCACAAAACCCCTTCTAATAATAATTTCAAAGACGAAAAATAGCTAAATAATAAAACAAATCTGTTATAACCCAACAATTACAATTAATAACAATAGAACTATTTTATGGAGTTCAATGAAATATAGTTTACTTGTTCATGAAGAAAATCTATAATACACAATAACAGAGGTACACTAAGACATGATGAATAGATCAGAAGAAAAAAAAGAATCAAAAGAACATTAAGAGTGAGATCGATAAGATATTTTACGTGACCAAGTATAAAAAAATAAAAAAATAAACGAAACAAAACATTAACCTTCATTAGAAATTCAACTAGAAGAAATAAACTTAAATACTTTATTGGTAAGATTAACATAAAGGAAAAATATTAGGGATAAAATGACCTTTACTAATGTGACAATACAAAACAAAAAACTTTTTTACCTAAACTTACAAGTAACTTATACAATCCCGTGGTTGCGAAAAAATATTCATTACGATATATTGAATGGGATTGTGCATTTGATCAACGGAAACAATCAGCTAGTGAGTTATCCGATGTTCAATCAATTTAAGACTGTGGTATAAAGAGATGAGCATTCAAAAAGTCGAAACTTTTGGAAATATTTCTTGAATTATTATCTATATTTTCGTTGTAGAATTGGTATTTGAATTTCAGTATTCTTCCTAATGTGAGTTTTCAATGGACCTACCAACTAGTCATTATCGTTTTGGTATTCTTTAATTGTTACTAAATAGTGATGTATTGTTTGCTTTACTCTCTGCCACTCGGATTTTGACTGTGTCTAATGTATGATTTCTTAGTTGATGTGCGTGTATATAGGATAATGAGTGCTTAAAATAGCTGCTGTCCTGACTGGTTGTACTGGGTAGTTGAAAGATTAAAATACAAGCTTGGCTCCTTATTTCACTTCGGATTCAAGGTTGAAGACAGAAAAAGGCTTGGGATAGGCAACCGACAGGAGTGTAGATTACGTCAACTCAATGTTAATTGTCTCGGCCAGAAAGTACCACTGCTGAATGCTGAGGATTATAGGTTCTGGTCGAAATAGTAAGTGTGAAGTGGAAAATTCATAATTAGAATCCAAGTTTGAGAATTTAGCGCTTGATGTCGATTAGTAGAACTTACTTATCAACTGTTCTATTATACTTTCGTTCTCTTTATTATTGGGAAAATTTACTAACTTATCGAATGAAGCCTTAGAATGTTGACTTCCAAAAAGGATGTTTTAATAATTTTCCACCTTTTTTCTACAAGATACTTAAAATTTTCAAATTCAATCAATCCAATATAAAAAAATATTTCAATAAACAGATTCCGATTCAAAAGATGAAACGTATTGCCTTAACTGAAAGTCATAAAGTTATTGTGTCACACTAATATGCTACAAAAATATGTCACTAAAATTTATTTGTTAAACATAAGATTTTAACACATGGATAAGCAAGGGAAATTTTACATTTCTTAAACTTGATCAGTGAATTCACAGAGTTCATTTAAACAGGAACTAATAAAGTCTTTGACTTCAAGTCAATAATATCAACTACAAAGGAATAATTACAAACAGAATCCAACTATTTATCTTAATTCTCTATATTCTGTTTTATATATAAGCTTAAAACGCCTTAGATTTGTCTTTTGAAATTATTATCTGATTCATCGTGAACATTTGAAAAACACCATAGAAATTAAATTTTCCATCTAATTTTTATTTTCAGAATAGGTTTTGTGGAGATTTTAGTAATTTTTAATAGTTGAGATCATGAGTTAATTCAAGCTAGACCACCATGGAAAACCTGGAAGCACTGGACAGCCGTTTCATCCTATAGTGGGACTCCTCAGCAGTGCGCATATACGATCCCGCCTCGCAAGAATCGAACCCAGTACCTATCGGTCTGGTGTGCGTGCGCTTAACCTCTACACCACTAAGCCAGCAACCAACGGTGTTAATGTCTAACTTCAACTAATCCACGGAATTGAGCGACACATCCACCATTGTCATCAATGAGTTACTATCTCACAACAAACTCGGTTGAACTCCACTGATCACTGTTTCTCACTAGAACTCCATAATGGGACGAAACGACCGTCCAGTGCTTCCTCGTTTTTCATGCTGGTCTAGCTTCAATTGACTCATAATCTCAACTTTTATAAATTTTATTTATATACATAGCAACACCATTCATCATAAAAAATTGAATTTAAGTAAAATAATAAATAGTAAAGAATAGATAATAATGAATTACTTCATATATTATTTCTAAAAATATCAACCGAAATCCAACCGATAACATACTGAGTGGATATGTATCTATTTACACATTCCTAATAAATAAACTTCATAAGACTAAGTTAAATTTAACTACATATAGTGAAAATACGAATGAAAAGATCAAGATTTGTCATTAATCAAATTATTATTCTCCCTTAATATAAAACTATTGAGAAAGAAATCAAATAATCAGTTATTATTATTATTATTATTATTATTACCTTATACAAGTTTTCTTGATTATTGTTATGACCTTTGTGTTTGTTGTTTTTCTTCATATCTGTCAACTGGACCATTATCTGATCCATAAACTAGTTTCATCTTTACCCCTTGATTAGTATGTAACTTCATTTGTGATTTACTCTCGAATCAATTTATGATGCAATCTTCCAGGTAACTATATATACGAATGTACTGCTTAAGTAAATGATTTCGTCGAAAAGAAAATTTTCTTCACTAAATTCTCCTTTTCGTATTCAATAAGATTTGTGATTAATAATATTTGACATAACAGAATTTTTTGTTTAAAAAATTTCATTTATAAACTATAGAAAACCATTGAACTTAATTTTTTGGCCAAGACTAATTAAGGCATTAATTAGAGAAAACAAACTTGAATTTGTTTAATTGAATCTTTGTGTACTAAGTCAAATCATAGAAACATTTAACTGATATTCAAGGTCAAATAAATAATTTATCATTTTGTTGAGAATAATACCTACTATGTAGAGGTTGAAGTTAGTTTACAGTTGAAGTTTGTTTACAGTTGAAATTAGAAATGATATTCATTGGTGAAGTATTATAATAACAGGTAGAAATTCGAATAATCAGTATAAGGTTGTGGAGGTTATTAAGTTTTTGTTTGGGATCAAGAATCGATTGATATTAGATCACTATTGAAAATCTGGAAGCACTGGATGACTGTCTCGTTCTATTGTGGGACTCCTCAGCAGTGCACATCTACGATCCCGTTAGCGAAATTTGGACCCAGGGCTTAAACTTTAGACCACTCAGTCGATATCATATTCGTAATTTCATTATTGCATTCTTTAAACTCATATAACTGATCGTATAGCATATTTTTATTCAACTTATTTAAAATATTATCATGCACTGTGACCGTATTTGCTGGTGAAATATTCTTGGTTGAGTTACTAAATAAACTGGTAGTTTTTAAGATAACATCTCTACTGTTTACTGAATGAGTTACAAGGCTCTGTTTTTAATTTTTTTCCTGCATCATACTGACAGATTAATGGTATGTTACGTTTCACAGGTCAAATAAAGCGACATATAAATGAATAGAAACAGAAATCTAGAAACATTTAATTTGTAATATTAAACCAAGTGACTGGAAGACCGTGCTGTTAACTTGATCTAAGTTTTAATCGAATCACTGTGACCAACTTAGTAGTTGTATCTTATTTAGAAATGAAATAAACCACCAGAAAACAGGCTTGAAGATAATCTAGTCATTCATCAAAACCATGAACTGATCTTAGTTAAACCACTATTGAAAGCCTGAAAGCACTGAACGAACATTTCGTCCTAGTATGGAACACGTCAGAGTCCTAGTGCTTCCAGACTTTCGATGGTAGTGTAACGTAAATCACTTCATCATTTCAGTTAAAGGGATGAATCTACACAAACCCTTGCTGAAGATGATCTAGTCAATTAGGTCAACTTAAAATATTTTGATTTGACTTTTATTTATTAGGAATTTTAATGGGCTTAAAGCCATGAAAAACTAAATAAAACAATGACATAAATTACACTTCCAATTATGCAACCATTGTGTGTTTTAGCCCTAACGTATATAATTTTTTAAAAATTTAGAACCAGGAAATTCTCTTTAAAAACTGATTAACGACAGATTGATATCACCTGGATATGTTGTTGAAGCTAGTAGCAGCTGAATAACTTGCACAATTCAACATGTGAAGAAATTATAAGAATTTACTTTCTGAACTAGTGAAATTCAGGATATAATGACTGAGTAATATCATACTCAGAGTAAAACATGAAGCTTAAGTTATTAGAAATTTTTATTTTGAATAACTGCCGATTTCTTGAATATATCCCGTTAACTTTCTATAGTATGTTTCAACAGATGGTAAATCTTGGATTGAAAGAATAATGAGTTTTCAGAAATTTCGAAAGCAATAGTAAAATAAAATTACATCAGTAGAAAAATTGATAAAAAATGAGTAAATCATTATATAATTGAACGGTTTAAAGAATATGGAACTGAAAATGTCTAACATTGAAAATTGGATCAGATAATTCATACTTGAACACAGGGATTAGTTACATAAGAGGATGAACTATGACAAAGTGTCACAACAACACAATACATTCGTTTGGGACTTCCCTGTTTTATCTAATTTATCATTCATTATTCACAATTCCTTTACATTAAATATATTACCTTTTATCAGTTACTTCATAATTATCAGGAGGGAGTTTTGTAAAGATTTTGGTAATTTAATAGTTGAATAAGCTAGACCACCATGGAAAGCCTGGAAGCGCTGGAAAGCCGTTTCGTTCTAACATGGCGCTCTTCAGCAGTGTTCACAAACTATCCCGCCCCGCGAGATTCGAACTCATTTACTAGCAGTCTTGCGCGCGAACGCCTAACCTCTACACCACTGAGTCGGTATCTGACAGTGTCAATGTATAACTTCAACCAATTCACAAAACTGAGCCACCGTCCACCATTGTCTTCAGTGAGTTACTATCTCACAACAGACCCGGTTGAAGTCCACTGGTCATGGTTTCTCACTAGAACTCCAGGAAATACCTCTTGAAGCCAGTCACTGATGAACATATGATTATTATTATCAGAAGGGGATTTTGTGAAGATTTTTGTAATTTTATAGTTGAGATCAAGAGTCAATTGAAGCTAGACCGCCATGGAAAACCCGGAAGCACTGGACGGTCGTTTCGTCCTATTGTAGCTTCATTTATTCGATAGTTCAATATAACTATTTAATTTAAATCCAACTAATCACTTTGAGATCATATAACAAATCAAATCCATAACATTATTTATAAAAGAATATAAACTACAACATATAAAATCTTATTCGATAGTTGAAATATGAATATGCTTATCAAGATTAAACTCTGATTTCCATGTTTAACCTCAATATATCTTTCTTTGGTAGATAGTTTAAAATGTTATAAATGTAATTACCAGTTTTTTAAAATTATCTTTCAATTTCAATAATCCATGAAATGATATCAACATTATCAGGAAAAATAATTACACAGGTTAAGAAAATATAACAGTTCAATGAAATCCTAAATAGTTCTTGTCATGTCATATCATCTCATTGTTATTTCTATTCTATATTAAATGAAAGTAAATTGAGTTTATTCAGTTTCTTTTGACATAAATTCATTCAATGAATTTTAATCTTTTTCTTGTATACATATTTGGAAACACTTATTAAATGTCATTTCATTTGATGTATCCTGTTTCCGGTTGGTTCTCATAAATAGTTTTTTATCAATATACATGAAACAGTGACCTTTGTTATAACTAGCTAATAAAACATATTATATTATAGTTTCTTAGTCCTTCATAGTTCCTTAATATTTAGACAATGGTGTCTCAGTTCACCTCAGTTCACATGCACATAGTTAATATGCTCAAAAAATAATATAAATATATGAATATCTTTTCAGTACATCAAAGTTCCTCAGTAAATTACTGTGAAAAAACCGGGTAGAATACATTTGTTCACAGTTTACAGTATGTTTTCCTAATAGCAGAACAGCGTTAAAATTATGGATGATATAAAATCTAACACCTTGTTGTAATCAACATTTTGTTTTTTATTGAGAGGTGAGTTGGAGATCATTTCAATTCATGCTGAAGAAAGTAGTATTTAATACATCTGATTCCTAATGGGTCTGCAGTCATGAAGTACTAAAGTTAATTTCGTGACTCGTTCAAAAACAAATATTTTTTTAGATCAGAAGAAGGGACTCAATCGTTTTCGAGGAATCCTGATGGTTCTGAGTTCAATTTCCGGTTAGGTTGTGTTTAGACACCACTGAAGAGCTTCAAACTAGAATAAAACAGCTGGCCAATTTCTCCTGGTATTTAATCGATCTCCAGTTGATATGACAAGAACTATTTTTAAGTAGAAGTAATTATTATTTATCATGTCATATTGTCGTTAGTATCTACATAGCAACAACTATTAAAGTGATCATACCATTGATTTTTATTTCTTGTTTATATTACTGCTTATATTATCTACATCAATATTATTACTAACTTATAAATCCCCTTGATTGGTATAATGATTCACATATATTTAGATATACACATTAATATAAATGTTGATGGAAGTCAAGTCTAAAGCGAATTTGACTTAAGACATTATCGCTTATTCATATTTCATATTCTAAAATAATTTACTTTACAAAATATTTTCTAACTTAATGAGTTCATAAAATAAATTCGAGTCAGATCACAGATGTCTGTTTCAATGAAGCGTGAAGCGATATACTAAATAAACTAAAGGAACTATCCAATTATAAGCAAGGACTAGTTTCTTTTCAAGATCAGTCTTTTACATCAAACAGACATGTATCTATCTATCTATCCTAGAAATTATTTATCTTCTCACATAAACATTTGAAAATTCAACCAGGAAAGTAAAACACTATAAACTATCTTTTTTTCTCAAAACATAAAAGAACGATAGAAAACTTTTATGATTCCCTTGGTATGGCTATAGACTGTAAATTATATAGAAAAAAATTCTTTCTGTAAACTATATAATATTAAAATGCCGAATAAGAATCAGAAAATAAATATCCCAATAAACCTAATTTCATCAGATATTTAAACTGTCAAGTTAAACACTCACCAATATAATCCATATAAGAGGCTATCAACTAAACATTTGATGTATACTTTTAATCTGACTGTAGAAAAATTTTCCCATTTGAATAATTGGATTATTTTATTGTATAATCATACAGCTAGTAACTGTTAAAAAGGCGCAGTTTCTAACATAAAGTATTGCGTCTGCTGTCATGACTTACTGGAGACGGATGACAAATAAATCCTCCCCAAAGACATTTTATATATTACTTTATAAACTATAATGAGGGAAAAATCAAGATTCTAATATATCAGTATATATATTCGTGCCAATGTATGAAAAACTAATTTATTGGTTAAATGAGCCAAATTGTCGCGGTTAATTTAAAGATTCATGTCTGACTTTACTTTTTAGAAAATCGTTTCACCATCGTTTATATTAACCGTATTCTTTGTAAACGAGTTAAATTCATACACAAATTATGCATTGTATCTGGGTTTTTTATCCCAGTTGATTTGTTAGATTTAGTTAAACCATCTTACAATTGAAGAACATATGGAACTCAAAGTAACTGTCAATCAATATCAAAGTCACAATCTTCAACGCAAACGTCAAAACAGTTCTACTGTATGCAGCTGAAACGAGGTGAACTACGTCAACCGTCATCAAGAAGGTACAAGTATTTCTAAACAATTATCTACACAAGATACTCAACATCCATTTGCAGGATACCATCAGCAACAGCCTTCTGTATGAAAGGACAAACCAGCTTCCATCTGAAGAGGAAATGAAGAAAAGACGATGGAAGTGAACAGGACACACACCCAGGAAATCATCAAACTGCATGACGAACCAAGCGCTAACTTGAAATGCTGAAGGTGAACGGAATAGCGGAAGACCAAAGGACACATTGAGTCGGGAATTAAAAGCAGATATGAAAAGGATGAATAGCAACTAGAAAAAGCTGGAAAGGATTGACCACGATAGGGTTGAATGGAGAGTACTGGTGGACTACCTATTCTCCTTCACGAAGGTTAACATGCGTATTTACGTTTATTTTTAAAAATGTGCTTTTAAAAATACCCAATGATAATTAGGATCATCTATTCACATATTTAATCATTCCATATAAATAAACATAACACAAACATACATAATAATATACATACAGTAAGGTATTTGGTTAAATGATTACTCTTATTCATCAAATAATAACAAAATTGCTCATTTATACAGAAGAAGAAAATCAACAACCGACCAATATTATTCGATAAATGAATTAAACAAAGAAAAGAATATCTGAAAAATAAATATTATTTATTTGGAAATCGTTTACAGGAAAAAAGCCAATAAAATTACCATGGTATATTGATCTTAAACAGGTAAGCTTTTTATGAAATAAACTGATCATGTGAATGATGGAGATAATAATGATAAAGAGTAAGGAGTTATAAACATAAAATAATAATTTTCTTTCAACCATTTTTTTTGTCTAGAAATACTAAAACCATAAAGATATTATGGTTTATTGTAATAGAATGATGATAACGATTATATTAGAGAGGAGGAGGAGAAGACGAAAGATGGTGGATGTGTTTTATGAAAGCTATAACTTAATCAGTATAGAAAGTTTGATATACAGCCATATCAATATGTACATGTGTGTAAACTTACAAATAGATATGAAAAATACCACATAAGAAAACAAAGTTTAGTAGCTATGTAAATGTTGTAAATATTATTGATGATATAATCTTCTTCATATTAGAAGTAAATTAATAGTTATAATCTATGAACATTTCATTTTCATGTAAAAATGTTTTTTCTAAATGAACTGATTCATGTGAAAGAAAGGAATATCTTTAAAATCAAAGTAACATATTGTTTTTCTTCTGTTCTTTCAGAATCTTTGATTCCTCGAAAGTGTCCGCAATTTTAAAGTCTAAGATCATCTCGTAATAAACAATGCCAATGAATTGTTTTATTGTAAAACATGAAGATCCCATATAGGGCTATGAATGAATGAAGCCACAGAGTTGAAAGCTAGAACAAAACATCTATTTAATGTTCCCTGTTATTCAGTAGCTAGACAACCATGGAGAACCTGGAAGCGCTAGACAGCCGTTTCGTCCTATTGTGAGACTCCTCAGCAGCGCGCATCCACGACCTCTCCCCCTGCGAAATTCGAACCCACGACCTACTGGTTTCGCGCGCGAGCACTTAACCACTATACCACTGAGCCGGCATCCAACGGTATTAATGTCTAACATCAACTAATCCGTGAAATTGAGCGACAGATCCACCATTGCCTGTCAGTGAGTTACTATCTGACAACAGACCTGATTGAACTCCACTGGTCACTACTTCTCACTAAAACTCCAGGATAAACCTCGTGAATCCAGTCACTAGTGATCATATGGGCGTTAATCAGTAATAATTGTTTATAAAATGACAAACGTTTTTAATGTAGAGTTAGAACCTAGAACATGAGACACCAAAAAGTGAAACAATAATATCAGAAAGAAAGTAGGAAAATAACGGAATAAATCACATATATATATACTAATAGAGAATAGAGTATCACAATAAATAGTTCGATGATAGGACCCAATCGAAATCAATTTAATTCCTACCTAAAAATGTACCTCACTTGGATTTTCGTGTACAAAGTAAAAGAACTTTATAGTAAAAAAAATCATCTTCAATATTGTTGAAAATTACTGAATTGTGCACTTTATGTTAATTTCTAAAGTCATTATATTGTTTTGAAATATTCCTTCCTTCTTGAAAAAATCTATATTTTTGTTTGAATTAACTTGAACACTGTCTATAATGTCAATATATATGTATTGTTTTGACCTATGACTAATTGATCCTCATAAGATCATTCCATTATCATAAATCACTTGATACATCGATATGTATGTCCAGTCTCAGTTTTGTTTTTTGCTGAATTATATATATTAGGGGGATGCTTGATGAAGATCTATCAACAAATAATGATTTTTTCCTTTAAATATCTTATTCGAATTTTCATAATGATAATCATTTACTTTAGTTCAAGTTAATTGTTTTATATAATGAATATAATTGATTTCATTTTCATTAGTTGATACATATTTATTAAAGAAGAGAATTAAAAAGAGAAGTGAACTATTTTAGTTTTAATTCATGTTATTAATATGAAACAAATTGATAAATAATTAAAACTTCCTGTTTTATATTTTCTAAAAAAAATATTTTCTCGTTTTATTGAAGATATCTAGATGATGGAAAGTGTTCATGTAATAAAACAACAACAACAAAAAAATAGAAGATAATTATTTTTTTAAAAAGATTTAAAACAAAAAATAAAATAAAAAATAAAAATAAAAATTGTATAATTTCTTCATGTCAGTCATAAAATGTAAATTGACTGATGTTATTTGTTTAGTTTTTTTATATTTCGATTTGTACTTATTTAAGTAAATAAATAAATATGTATTAAATATATATTCATAATTATACACACATAGATACAAGTATGTACATACGTACATAGAATCCCTTTTTCCCCCCCCCCTTTTTTTTGTTTCCTCCTACATACTCTTATTAAGTTACAGTGAAATTATCTACCTTTTTTTTAATTTTAAAAAAACAACATAATTAAAGACAATATAAATCATGATATAAAATTTTTGTTTAAAATGGTAAGTGATAATAAATAATTGATTTTTTTTAAAAGAAAAACTCTATAATGAACTCGGTGGGCGGGATGTTATGATTTAATTTTAATAAATCTTAATTTTTTTTCAAAAAAAACAAAAAAAATTTTTTTGGAAAAAAGTTTATTGTTTTTTTTTCTAAACAGGTTTCTATTGATTAAATTCTATCATCTAATATTTAAAACCAAAAAAATATAACAATAATGTACTATAATAGCAAGATAGTGAGTAGTATTGTAATATGATTGATAGAATTAGATCAATTGACATATAGTTCCTATTTAAACATTAAAATTAAAACACGAATTTCAGCGAAGGGATCTCTTTTCAACGAATTTATTATCAAGCTGTACAATCGTATATATATGAAAATTTTTGTTTTTGTAAAAGTACTAATTCCGTGAGGAAATGTGAACACAATTAATAAAAAGTATTATAATACTAGATTACGTAATACGAATAATAACAATAACAATAGATTTGGTGAATATGATAGGGTGATTAAGATGTTTTGGTTACAATAATCAAAGGTCATAGAGGTGTAAAAATAAATATGGTGATATGATGAGTATTCACGGATAAAACAATGAGAATATAAGACATAAGTAAAGGGGAGAATGCAGTAATAATAATAATAATAATAATAATAATAATAGGATAATCAAAATAATTAAGGCCAAGGTAACGATAACGATGAGACGTACTTCTTTTGTACGCATAGTTCTGGTTTAAGCTCCTGGATGATAAGAGCTTCGGCTATTAGAATTAGATCAACTTAATTGCTAATGTATTTGTATAAGATAATTCATTAAGTATTTCAAAAATAAATAGAAGTTATTCATTTTGATTTATATATATATATATATATATATATATATATATATATATATATAACTTGTGAAATTATACATATGCAGTTAATTTAGCATGTAATAGTTAATATTTTGATTAGTTTTAGTTGGTAAATGTGCATACTATGCAAATTGCTATGCAAATTGTTTACATATTATTGACGGAAAATGGCTAATCTAGAAGAGTCTATTCGTCTCACTTAAAACTCATCAGTTAGATGTGCTTGGATCTCATTGTTGGTGTTTACACCTAGTATCTTTCACTCTAAACCTTAAACGTGTTGTCCACTGAGTGACCGTTTTCACATAGCTAGAACTGATCAAAATAAATTAAGCTAACGACTCCTGAATAGGATGACATGCATATCCTTGATTCCGCATCTAACCAGATTCTACCTATTCTTTGTGAAATTATGATCAAAAATGAAAACTTCCTACATCTGTTATTCACTGGCATAACATAATTTTCTATGCAGGAAAATTCAAAGCCATAATGAATAAAAAAAATACAAACGTGCTAGTTCATACTTTTAGATATATCCTAATAGTTACGTTAAATTTGATTCAGTTGCTCGTGATATATTTTTCCTGATATAAATAATCATTGTAAAATTCTTGATGAATCCAAACATTTATTTAACAAGTATCAATTTTCCATAATAATCACTTGAATCATCATAAATTGAATACGTTACTTCATTCTGTTATGATTATTGGATCGAGTAAATCACGTAAGGAGTCAAATATCAGTTTATTGATAGAAATGAACAAAAACTGACCCATTTCACAAGTTAGTTGAAGCAGAAAATGTGAACCAATAAAGTTAAGCGTATTGTTTGAATCAATATAACCATAAAGCAATAATGACCTGGATCCGAATCCTGTATAAAGGTTGTTGATGCACTCTAGTGAGGAATCTAATTAGCGATGAAAGACGAATTCGATGTTTGTTCAGTTTTAATAGCTTTTAAGGTTATATCAGTTCCTAATCGATGCTACTCTCAATCTTAGAACTGTGTACGTATACAACTAATTTATACAAGCGCTCTCAATTGGTTATTCAGTGATTATTCACTTTTGTGATAAAATTAAAAGAAATTAATAAGCATCTTTATCAGTATAAACAAAGATGAATGGTAGCAAACAGTAGAATCTGCGACGCGCGTTTTCTCCTATTTGGGACTCGTCAGCTGAATGTACCCGAATATCAGAGCTGATGTTCACCCTGAGTCTCAAACCCAGCATCGTTCGCTTTAAGACTCAGTAGCTAAATGGATAATACGTTTGAGTTTGAAGCGAACGGCACTGGGTTGGAGTCCCGGAGTGGACATCAACTCTGGGATATAGGTACATCCAGCTAACGAGTCCCAAATAGGACGAAACGCGCGTCCTGGATTTTACTGCTAGCCCTCATCCATCTCTGCTTATAATGTTTGTGACTTAAGGCTATATCGAGGCGATATACAGAGTATGCACATATACCAATAAGATACTGACCGATTACAGTTCTAAACATCAATGGAAAGACTCAACCAAACAATACCAAGTTAATTGTTATCAGTACTTGATTGAATAAAGAAAATAAACACAGTATTTAAAAATCATTTCAGTGGCACTTTTAAAAAAAAGGTTTACCTCATTTTTTAAATGTTTAGCAGTAAATTTTGTACACTACAACTTTGAAAGAAAAACAACCATTTACTGAGAATCGATTGAACAGAGATTTGAAAGTAAACAGCGGGTGATCGAAAACTTAACAGGATAGATTGAACTAAACCAGACACAATTTATAAGACATCACATTATATCAATAAATTAATATCTAGGCTTATCTATGACTTGAAAAAATCCTTTATCATGTCTAGTTGCCATCCAACTATTAGAAAAATGTTAAATTAAGATGAAATATCAATCATATTTTGTTCGCTCAAGTACACTAAAGTTATATAACACAAATGGCTGAAAGCCACTTTCCTTTATTTCCTTAGAAGGCGCTATATAACAATATCCCTATTTCCACGGAAACTTTGTTTATATAGTACATATTTACTTCATATTGCGGATAAATAATTGTTGAAACAATAAAAACGAATGAAAATCCCTTCAAATACTATCGAATTGAAGATGCATCATTCAAAATTTCATAGATAAATCCGATTACTAATATCTATAACCTAATAAATCATAAGATATATATTCCGCCATTTACTGAAGTTATTGAACTTTTATAAATCCTTATCAATTTAGCCCAATACTCAATAATCGCGAACGTATGACTTAACTATATTTTTTGTATCAAAAACAATTCATCCAGTCTGTTTGGTATAAATTATAAGACCGAGAAAACAAAATGTTTTCTAATAAATATCGCTATGGAAACAAAATTTCATTAAATGTACTATGCTTTATTTTCTATGTCCTCTCATATTTTTTTCCTTTTTTTTGTAACCTAATTTAACTTCGATAGATATATGCATATAAAAAACAAGTATCTGTATATGTAAAGCACTACCTAAATGATCAGTAATTATTAAATAGTATACAACATGATGATTATTCTTTCACAGATTTTAATATGTAATTTCAATATTATCTAACGTATTATATCTCTGACAATTTAACTTGAAATTAACAATTAATGTCAAGAGCAGATTTTTTTCCTGAATACTCTTACAAATAAAAAGAGAAATCCAAAAAAAAGAAAACAGTGACAAGTGTACAGAAAAATAAACATAGAGATTATCAATAATGATAATTGGTTGAATACCTTTCAAATAGTAATGAGCATGATTTATTACAAGTTTTTTTGATGTCTTTACCTTTTTTCTGTTCTTCATCTCTTAAAATAGCATAATGTAATTTTCGTAACTTTCAACATACTTCATTTAATTGTCCAATAAAAAGTTCATGTTATATATTGTGACATATATTAAATTACTGTACAGTATTTGTTTAATGATGATATTGTACTGTTAGACTACTTAATAGAATAACTATTCACAGTTAACTTATAAGCCTTATTGTATCTTCTCTTGTGTCCATTTTTCTTTGTAGCAAGTATAGTGCCAATGGCCGTAAAAATTAGCTTACAGCTTGATAAGAACTGTTAAAATAAGATACATATTTGTGAATTTACAGAGCATCTTTTTTAAATTTTCAAAAACTATACGGTATCAAGCATTTTCTAGCATCTCTTTATTCACTTAGTGGTTAACTGTTGGATTTAAGAGCATGATTTTCACTGAAGATTTTATTTCATACTCTAACTTTCACTCTACTTCCTTTTTTTCCTTCCATGAAGTTTTGATGTGCATATGTCAACAGGTTTGGATGAAATCTCCTATGAAAATTATGCCGTTACGTCCAGCAATAACTCACCAAATGAATGGAAAAATAATCGAAAATCCTATATGTTGCATTCTAATTGAACAGTTAAAGAAAGATGAATAATTTCACACAAAAATTAGCTCATGAATTCTTTTGAAATTTGTACACAGTAAATTACAGTCATAATAGTGAAATCAAAACGAATAAAACCAGTTGGAAAAGGTACTGAAAAACGTAGGACAGTCGAAATACAAACAAAGAAATTAGTGAGTGTATAGATGTATAGATGATTAATTAAAACGTCTTTATTAATGAAGATAGATATTTAATCACTTTACTAAGACTGGAGCTTTCCAGTAAGACATACCTGAAATACAAATTTTAGTGAGTAACTATTTCTTCTGTGTTGAAGTGTAAGATGGCGGTTGGCGATGGTCGACAAGAAACAACGGGTCTATGTATCAAGCTGTTGGGTGCTCATATCAGTTCCACCCTACATCTCAACACAGTGCATATGATCTTAAGTATCTTAGACTAGTAGACACGTTACAAACTGAAAAAAAGATTTCAGACAGCTCCAAAAAAGACTCGACATTCATGACGTTGTCGATCAGTGAATGTTAAATTATTTCTGCCTTAATCTTTACCTCAAATGGTTCTACATTGTCAAACGATTTATAACTATTTGATTGTAAGTGGCTTTAGATTCAATTACAACATTCATACTACTGTGGTGCGTGCTACTTATATTGATATAAGTAGTGTATGACGCGAGTCAGCAATGTAATGTCTGGCGGCAGAAGATGGGGAAGATCAAGAAAGGAAGAGCGGGAATAGAAAGCAATTAGTATGGACATGAAGGAACAATGAAGTTCGAGACAATTATTTCACATTTTGCAGATTAAGTATTATAGTATGGTCTTCCTATTTTACCAAGTAACTCTGTAATTTTGTGCTAAATATAATTCGATTGTCCCCACCCGTGTTCTTGTTCACTACACTACATTGATCCGGCGCTTAAAATAAGGAATTAATTAATCAGTTCTAAACCTTTCCGTCCTACAGAATAATTGTGAAAACTTCTCAGACTGTGGAACTGAGTAATGCTGGTTTGAATGTCATACGAATCCTTAACTCCTCCATGATTTCAGGTACGTCTTGTTGACAAGTATCTTCCAGGGTTTATTGTTAATTAACACTAGCTACTCAACAGTAAGATCGATTGCAAACGTCTCGCTTCTAGTGGAGGTTATCTGTGGCCTAAACAGGTCAGTGGAAATGTTTCGATCTATACCAATGAGTATATTATGTTTAAGAAAAATCATTATAATTATCAGTTCGCTCAAGTCTGCAGCAGCATCTCGCTGAGGAATACTATTAATAAAAAAACATAGATTTAAGTTTCCTGATGAGTGCTTTTAAGCACTCAACATTGAAAATAGCACATATGATATTAATTTCTTTTTTTTTTAATGGTTCCCTCGCAACTTAATCGGTATTATCTAAGCAGTACTAAACACTAAACAAACACGGTATTGCTTGCTCCTTTGTAATTAACAAGTCCCTTCAGAAAAACTGAAGCTATCTAGACTGTGAAAGCATATTTTATTCATTTTCAGTTTTATTCATTAGTAGTACTTACAAGCAGATTAACTTCACATGTTTTAAACCAACCTGAATATCATGCAAATCAATGATCTTTATAACCAAACAAGTTTCTTTTTTATGAAATAGTAGGCAAAATTATTTAACATTTTATTTGATTTAATGAATAACTCATCAAAATCAAAATCATATTAACAGAATAGGCAATTATTCTTTTCATTACATACACAACAAATTATATTTAACCCTTATACTTTTATGTATTCGCTTTTCAAATGGGCAACAAACAAAAAAACTAACGAACAATAATGAGTAATAATAACCAAGTACGGATTTCAAATAGGCTAAATGCTGTCACATACATAAATACATTTTTATTTATATATAAATCTACATCAACATATGAGACATAAAACGCGAATAATTAATCTATTCGTAAATAGAAAAAAAATATGTAAATAGAGATACAAGAATATAAGTAAACATTATGTAATATATGCATATATGAATTTCAAGCTATGATGATGTTTTTCATTGAAGATTACTTACATATCTACACAGGATATTCAGTCGGAAAAGATAAATGAATATCTTCCATTCCTATGATTAAATACTTTCTGTGCTAATACTATCAATATAGTACGTAATTAAGTGCAAATATGAGATTAGTAAGAAAAATAACAATCAATGGTGAAGTTTTTGATAAAGTAAATAGATTGTGACTAGAAGTGGAATTTATACTTCATTCTATTTGGGACTCCCTAGGTAAATTTACTTGAACTTCAGTGTTGATTTTTATATTTGGACAATATCCAGTACTTAACTTTTGAAATGTTATTGTGTTATGCACTGAACTACTGAGTTCAGATGGCCACTAACTTTTTCAAAGGATATAACGTACAGAATATTTGAGAAACGGGGTCATTCAAAACTTTGTTGACATTGAAATAAGTCATAAATAAATATTTCCTAGTTATTTATCTTCATATACATCTGAGTTTCTGAAGTCTTTACATAGATCTTCATGATACCTTTTAAGTAGTATCGAGACCCTATGCAAAGATTTGTGGTGTCTTAACTGAAGTGATCATTGAGGAAATGACGAAAAAAATACCAATTTGATATTATTTCGCTTATTATAGCTAGTGTTGGTCGATTGACAAGGAATTAATAATATTAACAGCAATAGACATATTTTTTAGAATAATAAAAATAGTGATATTTTCTGCGAATATTCATCAAGATTAGAACGAATAGTTTGACAGAAATTGGGCGCCGAGTATAGAGAAGTCATTATATGTGAAAATTATATTTGAAATAATCTCAGCGATTGAAATTTTAATAAATCCAACGTTTCGTCCAGCTAACCTGTCTGGACTTCTCCAGGGTAATAAACAAAACCAAAATCATCAAAGAAATATGTAGCTTTTTCACAACCAAAACTATACTGTGTTAAAATAATCAAATTTGGATGTTGATTTTTTCAAAATAGGATAAGGTGAGTCAGTTAACTACAAATCCAGACAAGTTAGCTGGACGAAACGTTGGAATTATTTAAATTTCAATCTCTGAGATTATTTCAGATATGATTTTCACATATGAAAATAGAACCAAATCTTGAAAGACAATATGTATCTGATTGTGTTGCTCTTTTGTTAATCTAGTCAATATATACATCGAAAAATGAATGATATAAAGTATAGGAAAATTTTGTGGCTTAAAAATGATTTTTATAAGAACTTGAAATCACATAATGAACTGTAGAATATTATGAGGAAACGCCTACTAATATGTCCTAGTTATCTACTCTTTAGCAACATCCAGTAATAACTTCATAAAGGATAGACTTCGACATTTCTAAGTCCTTATGATGAATACAGTACTAGTGTTTAATTGAGTAAAAGCTTTATAATTTACAATATATACTTCAGATAACTGCAGAAATACTCCTTTCTACATTAAGTGTCATATCTTTCACCTGTAATAATAATAATATATTGTACCGATTAAATGTACATCATGCAATAAAAAAACTGTCAGAACTATCTCAACAGTTTTACAAATAAAAATTTATGTCCATTAATTATCGACGCACGAACGTATTATAAAATATTTTAAATTGCTTCCAAGTGAATGAAATGGAATTGGTTGCTATACTGAGTTTTTTTCCCTATAGGGGGATATTTTTATTAGCGGTAGTATTGATGATATATATTTATTTTGTAAGCATTCTTTTAGTCCTGTTCTTCATTCAAACTAAGTCATCTTACTAAAGTTATTCGAGATATACAAGTCTTTTTCTTAATCACATAAATAACAGTATCGATATCTAATAATTTAATTTAGTTTTAAAGTTACGTAATTCATCATTCAGTCACTAGCTGAGCATTTCATTCAACTAATGATTACTTAATTGAAATTACCCATTTGAAAAACATTATTCCATACAAATAATATCAAATGTATTCCAAACATCAATATCATCTCCTAATTGTTCTATCGAAATTTATAAAAAGGGATTAATTACATTATATTCCAAGATAATTTAATAGTGAAATTACTTTTGTTTTAATTACTTTAAAACAATTAGTCCCTTTGATAAGCGTAAAAGGATGTATACTAAGGTTTATTGAAGCCCTAGCCATACAAAAATTCAAACCCCCTTTGTGTGTTCAAAAACAGTTTGTTCTTACCTTAAACCTACTCTGGTAATATTGACTTATTATCCAGAGTGATTAGGTTTCGAATTATGTTCACATTATTGTTATTATTACTGTTATCATTATCCTTGTCTCCTCTTACCCCGTTTCCAGTCTAGTTGACCTTTTATTTTTATATATAACTGCTCTTAACAAGTTTATGTGTGATCAGATTGTTCGAAATGTATTGTGCTAATATATCACATAGTTCTGATAATCTTTGTCTTCTAATTACATTATCGAAGTTTTAATTACTGTCAAACACTTATTTTCATAGATAAATATGATTGAATAAAAAATAAAGCGATTATAAACCATGTAAAAATCTTATTCAAAAACTCACTTATAATTATAATCCAAGCAATAATAGATAATATCCTAAATAAATATATAATCTGAAACATTTTGTTTTAATCAAGTTATTCAGTTTATTAATATCCTGTTAATAATGGTTCCAATGCATTTGATAAGTATAATTTAGTCAGAAAATAGAAACTATCATTCTTTTTAAGAATCAAATAATAAAATTGTCTGCCATATGGTTAAATTAGAACACATAAATTGTAAATTTAACAAGAAATTTTCATCAAATTTCTTTAGTTAGTATTATGATCAAATTTTGAAGATGGACCAATCCATTAGCATGACTAATAAAAGGCACAGTTTTATTTTTTTCGAAAATGCTCACCTGGCCACAGAAACTAAGTGAAAATGTAAGTGTTATGGTTTAGTAGTACAGACAGGTGTCTGTGTGCAATAGGCAAATGAAAAGGGGGTGAGGAAATTATTCTTAATAAGCTACACGGACAACATGACATGAAATCAACCAATCACAATCGTGATTATTTTTATTCTAGACCACGTGTATCGAATATGATTCTAGTAAAAAAAAGGTAACTACATGTTGTTTTTAAGTTTCAACTTTAAATTTTCTACGAGGATATAAAGCATGGATCGCCATTACCAAAGCTTCCATTTAAAAATATACTAAAGGATATCATTTTTTTGTTTTATCTCTATTTTCATGATACATGTCATCATAGACCGTCAGTAAAGGTGAAATTTTAATACAGCACGTTTTTCACCCCACCCATAGTATTTATAACTTGTTCATATCAGACTGATTCCATTAAGACTTGCAGAAATTCTTCTCAAAGAAATACATCAATAAATAGTAGCTTATAATGAAGCTGTGGAGTTTATAGAAGACTGAATAATTTGATTTTACTTTGATTAAAATAATTACCAGTAGGGATGGTTGAAAATTTCAAAGACATCTAAGAATATTTCTATTATACTTTTATCATTGAAAAAAAACAGATAAGGGAAATGTTTCGATCATTTTCTTTCAAAGTAATCACTCCCATTTTCACTAAGACGATAGTGAACTGAAAGATAGTTTTTTGTCAAATAAATACTATAAATTAAAAGAAATTATAAAATTATTTTACTTTTAATTGAGTTGTACCCATGACTTTTATATACTAGTCCTTCTGAATAAGGAAGCAAATCTTCTGCATAATGATTAATACTTTATGAAAAAAAACTACTCGATAAGGCTAAACTGACATACTGTTGACTCGAAACGGTATTGAGTAGTTGTAAGTAATAGGCATTAAAACCTAGATACAATTTTTGTCCTAGTTAGTGATCACCAACAAGACGAGTTCGAAAATTTTAAATGTCCTTTGACTCTGTTATTATTCGAACCCATTTCCTTCAATGTTAACCTTTCTGGAACTTAACCTACCTCCTATAGAAATGAGATGTTGATATTGATCGAGTATTGATAAGTTGTAGACAGTCAAGTTATCCATTTTGATCCGTAGATAAGCGTATAAATGTTTAACAAAGGAAACATAACTACTCTTCTTATTAGTAAATGTACATCACTTACGCAACTGATTTTAAACAGTCTAATAGTTACTTGATTTTCAAGGTTTGGTTTATGATTGTCCATTTCTTATTAACATGCTTGATGACATATGTTTCAACACTATAGAGGTCACGAACGTATCTAAGATAAAGAGTTTCATCAGATTTCTGACAGCCTTTGAATTCGTTCAGTTGTTTATGGAGTACATTTAAACACTTGCTGATTTAATTAACCCTACATTTTGAGTATTATACTGCAATAGGAACATTCATGATGAGTTTTTCTCGATATTTGTTAATGACACCATACATGGTTATTCTTTTATTAAGTTGGTTATCAACTAATTAAATAATGATTATTTCCTTCATTAACTTGGGTGTAATTCTACACCGGACGACTGACAAACCATTATTCTGTATAACCGATAGGGCTCTATAAATCGTTTTAGGCTTTCCACGTTTCAATGGATTGTAAGATATAATTTTCCAACAGATTAGGAGCTTCTTAAGATCTGCAACGATGCAGAATATCACTTTGAGGAAATTATTTATGAGTTCTACTTGAAAAGCGATCAGTTCAGTTATAGAGGTAAAAATGTTGAGAGTGGAATGGTCACTTAACTATAGTATTGGAAAACTGTAGCACAATAGCTGGAATTGACAGTTTAATATGTTAATCAATAAATCTTAAGCCAGTAGGCTAAAAGAATCTTGCTGCTAGGAGAGTCTGAACGTCACAGACCCGACTCCTAATGAGTTCCTATTCTGTTCATTGTCAAAGAGTTACAAACTAGGATGAAACGGCAGTCCAATGCTCCCTGAATATCAACTGTTCGCCAGTTGTTTTGAACATAGTAATTAGTAGGGATTATGAATGGTTATGTATATTACCATTGTCCTGAATGAATTAAAGATTAACCATTGATTTTGAGATAACTACTTTATGTTTTGGAAAAATATAATCTAATTAGTCTAATCAAATGGTCATTCCATATTCTCTTTAATACAAATCTTAATCAATTTATCTATATAAACGTTGATCTTGAAAATGTTTTGCCACTGTTTTTTCCCCTCATTTTATCAATCATGTTCTTTCTGAAACAGGTTTAATTCATCAAAACAATCATTTGATATACATTATAAATTAGGTAGATTGTATTACTTTTTAAGTATTCAGTTTGTTCATGTAATTGTTTTGTCTTTTTTAAATAGTTTTTTTCAATGCTACTAATAAATGCCTCTAAAAGTGTGATATTTTGACTGTTTTTCTTCTTTGAATTGAATCTAGTCATCGTATCCCATAGTTCATTGTGTAGAAATATTATGGTTGCATGTCTTGATACCTAAGTCAAACAATATAATAAAGCAAAGTAGAAATAAATCAAAATGTAATTTTCCTTCTAATAACTGAATACACGAATTGAACTAAGTGTTGATTTAAAATGTTCATTTTTTTCGTATCTTAGTCAATATTCATGTTTGAATTGATTATTGAATTCTAGTATATGATTTTCATGGATGTCTGGATATTGTTTGCATTTATATGTTAGTTATATATATGTATTGGAAGATTCACAGTTAAAATCATGTATTGATTTTGACTAGACCACCTGGAAACACACAATAGCCGTTTTGTCCTATTATATGTAATTGTTAAAAATAGAATTTATTAATGACTTGTTAATAGTATGCACCAACATCTTAATCATAACATTCATATATAGACCTCAAACTAGTAACAAATACTTTGAAATTTTATAACTAATAATTAATGTCATACACTTTGAAAACAAAATAACGGCTATAACAGCTTAGTAGTTTGATGAAGAAAACACTATATTTTAAAGTATTTTGTGCTAGGTTTGAGTACAAGTATAAGAATCAATATTAAAAAGAAGTTACATTCATTGTATGTGTCCTATGTATGATACAGTTACGGTATAAGATTTCACTGTTAGCTGCTATTCGTAATGTAATTCAACTGAACAATGAATGTTGTCATTTTATAAATAAATTACCTAGATTTCTTAGATTTATTTAATTAATACAAATTTGTTTGTAGTAGTAACGTAAGTAAATAAACAATAAATAAATAAAACCAATTTGTATTGGTAATTTGAATCTTCCAAATCATGTTTAGAACTGCAAATGCTTAGTCTCTTTTGGTACATGTGCATCTTATGCGGATCACCTCTATATTGTCATTAAGTCACAAGTATTTTTAAGCATATATGGATAGTGGCTAGAGTGGAATACTTGAAAGAGACTAATCAATTGCCGTCCTTAACATTAATAGGAAGATTCAAACAACCAATACAAATGAATTAAACATCATGTCATAGCACAAACTACTGGCAATCTAGACGCAGTAGTTAAGTGAATAACGCTATGATGTTTAAAACGAACAGTACTCGGTTAGAGTTTCGTAGTAAACATCAACTCTAGGATACGAGTATGTCCAGCTGTTGAGTATCAAATCAGGCGAACCTCATGTGTTGGATTTCACTGCTAGTCACTATCCATTTCTGCTTGGAAATAAGTAAAATTATTAATGTAGCCACAATCTATAATATTCATTTATTTGTAAGAAAAACAGGAAAAAAAACTTTTCTTGTAGAAACTATTACTTAGGTATTTATAAACATTACCACTCATTCATATACAACCATGATAATTAACTAATACATTAAATAAAAAAATTGAAGTTATTGAATGAGATCAGTAGTAGAAGCATTAAAAATCAAGGAATTTTGAACAAGTGTTCTGTAAAAGTTTAAGACTTTACAACACCGTATATTAAAATATTCTTACCAGAGGTTAAATCCAAGACATTTTTATCCTATGGTAATCATAATATACATATAAAGTTCTCTTTATGACAAAACCAAACATTATTCTGGCTTAATTTTTTAGTAATAGTTAGTAACTAATCTAATATTGTAGTATTGGTTAATTTATGAATAACAGAATGACTTGTGTCTAGTTTACAATATAGTTTATCATCTATTTGAGGTTAAATGAATTTTCTGAGGCGCAGATTATTTATGTTATCTCACCATAAATTCAACCAATGATGTACACACTGTTTTCTATTCAGTTTCGAGATCTAAATATTCACGTCTAATGGTAACCAATTCGTTAAACGAGTGATAACTCATAATCTTATTATTCATATTTCTCAATCTCAGAAGTTACATGTTGCAAACAGATGATCAACTGACACTTTCTCATTGGATTTAAATTATTTCCTTGTGAAACTAGTTCATCTCACAAATCGAATGATTCTTACAAGGAATATATAAGTGATTGTAATGAGATGAATTTTTCTCGTTGTTTTAAAATTACAATGTTATTGGTGACTGCTTTACTGTGCCTCAATTATTTAAAGATATTAGTATACTAAGTCACGTTGAATCTTCTCCAGAAGAAATCTGACAATTTATGATATACAGTTTAGAACTCATCAAGTCTATGTAGTAATGAAATATTTTAGGACTTATGATAATATGCACACTTGTGGATATTCCTTATACGTGTCATTCGCTTCATTATTGCTATCGTATTGATACCAAAAATAGTAATAATAGTAATAATCATCACGAATAAATGAACATTTAATATAACTTCTATTTAAATTACTGACTATAGTAATGCTGACCGACATGTTTATTGTCATAAGTAAACAGGATTAATATAAATAAAATTATATTATTCATTATAGCATAAGAAATGAATTTTATTTTGAATTGCTAAATTATCCGAAACTTAAATTATGTCAACCAAGACCAGAAAATTAATGTCTAGGTATAGTAGATGGATGGATGGATGAATGAATAAATGATTATACATTTTGACAGTTAAATGTCTTCCATCATTTGTCTTATATAGTCTGTTAATCAAAACCATAGAAAAATTCATTCACACAATTGTATTTAATTAGTTGATCGAATTTTGTTGACAAAATTCATTCCTGGTGAGCATGAATATTTATGTAGACGTATAAACGTCTTGGTTTATTGTTTTTTCTTTCTTCTTATTCTTCTTCACAGAGTACAATAAAAATGAACTAATTTCCATATAGTTGTCATTGATACATGATATAAATCAGCCTGGTTGGATGCTTATTCATTGAATGAATTTCAATTTAGAAAGAATATAGTGGTCTAGTCATTATGATTCACCTGATAAGAATTTTTTCTTCTAAAACAAAATGTATACTAGTTTATTTAGAAAACTAGTTGTAACGATTTGGGATGATAACAAAATATGATGAACAATTAAACTTGATAGTTTGGTATAAGAATGAACTAACACCAATGTTGACCATCTCATGAAAGAATATGATCATAGATTTTTCGTTTTACCTCAGTAACATATGCATAACTGTAAAGTTTGATGAAAAGGTATGTAGTTTTCAGATGATGCTTAACACCTGGTGACAATCCATCGACGTCACAACATAGTCACTTTCAGTTCAATCATTATTTTGTTATTTTATACGTCTTTTGCGTTGATTAATTTAATGATACTTTGAAACGATAACATTGTTTAAGAATTTCATTGAAAAACGTGCTTTACGTATCACAGTTGGATATATGTCAAATATCAACAGACTGCTCCCAAACTTCCATGGTCTACAATTTCTAACAGCAGTTAATTAACACTAGAGTATGCTCTTTATCTTATATCATCAGTTGGTAATTGACTTCAAACCTGATTAAATTTATTGTTTACTGACTTCCATCAGTACTTCAGAAAATGCATCAAGATATTAGTTATTAGTGAGTTCACAATGTTTATAGTGTTGTTTACTTTCCAATTAGAAGATACCATTCAATGTGATATCAGGTGTGAAGGTCCCGTGGCCAACTCCATGTAGGGTCATAGATTCCCGTTGCTTGAGAGTGTGAAAGTTAGAATGAGATAACCGTTGAGTGTTCTTACACTTCTCTACTTCTTTAGGCAACTTTATCTTAGTAATCAACGAATCATAAGATGCCACCTTGTTAAGTTGAGGTTAGTTATTTTACCAACAGCATTAAATTTATAAATATCCTCATTTAATTCCAGCTAATATACATGAGAGCAAGTAACTAAGCTTGATTCTGTACAATCTATTTATATAATATTTAGCACAATAGTTTCATTACTTGACTATTGATTAGTATTCATTTATCTAGGTCTGCCCGAAAATAATAAGGAATAGTATTTTCCTACTTATTGTACACTAATCAGTCGATTAATAGTTTAGGGCAGATAATAGGAGTTAGTGCAAATTAATTACCCAATTTATGATAATTGTTCAAAAATCCCCTTTTTCATAAATTCACAGATGAATGAATAAACAAAGTCTACTTCAACAACAATTTTATCAAGTTCCACATCTTTGAATCAAAAACCAAACGAGTATATTTCCAAAATAATATTTATAAAGATTTCTGTTATCCTGTTGTTGATATGCAGGACTAAATTTTGGTCAGTCTGTGTTAGCATGTGGGGATCCTGAGGAGATCGTCTTGACATAACTAATTTTTAACAAGATTTAAAATATACGTAATTTGTGACTAAAAGTAGAATCTAATGCTAGTCACAATTCATAAAAGTTAGTTAATGTTTGTGAATTTAAGTATGACTAGTACATATGTTAGGAAATCAAATAAAATTATGAAATAAATGTAATATAAGATGTGAGAAATAAAAATGTATCGTTACATCATAGATTACGTAATGAATTAAGTGATATGAATTAATAAAAGGATAGTAAAAATAAGCTGAGTGGTTAATA
Organism: Schistosoma haematobium; assembly: GCF_000699445.3. Classification (NCBI taxonomy): domain Eukaryota; kingdom Metazoa; phylum Platyhelminthes; class Trematoda; order Strigeidida; family Schistosomatidae; genus Schistosoma; species Schistosoma haematobium. Next base: position 19,381,560 of record NC_067197.1, on the reverse strand, counting down.
AATAATTCATATGTATGGGAACAAGGATTTTTAAATATAATGTATTCAATTTGTGGAAAGATGGGTCAGATAGTGCATATATTAAGCGATTAAATCCGATCTCTAGATGATCTTATTGAAAACAGTACGATATTGAAACACTGAAGAATATATAAACATGGTAAACACAATGAACCACTACAGATATACTTTCATCTATATTAATGCGTCTATAAATGTTGTAAACCTTCCAGTTCACAGGCGTTTTAAAGGACATATAATATATATATATAGTTTTATTTTTCTTAGGTTAATCAATAGAAAATCAAACCGCTACTATCCACTTAATCAATCAAACAATTGATAAAAAACTAAGAAAAAAGTAAGTTAATTCACTTAGTCAAACTTGGTCAGAAAAATATTCAATCATAATAGTTACCAATATAACTAACTATTCAACCTCAAAACACTTAAGGCTAGGTGACTACACAAATTATTATTGAAATGACATAACATAGACCAATTGATCGGTGGAACATAAATGAGTATCACTAGCTAGAAATACTTCAAATTAATAATATTAATAAATCCTTTAGGGATGAATGAACAGTTATTGTGCTGTTCTTTTTAAAGTAAGAATTCATAAACTCAACGGTATGACCTTATTTTTCGACAACTTATTCATAAATAATAATGTCTATACCTTAATGTTGATCGAAATAAATGAACTAATGATGACTACTGACCATAAATTTATATCCCTAATATTAGAAAGTTTAAACACTTCTACTTGTAATAATAATTCAAGGTGAATGAATTTCACTAGTTAAGCTTAAGTGTTATCGGTCTCGTTATTAACACATTACTCCTAGTCATAAAACATTTAATTAAAATATCAACCTCAAGACGTTTCATTGTTCTGTGTGTTAGTTTAAACATTTGCATACAAATTCACAAGTTATTTTATTGTGTAAACCAATAATCAAATTCGTTCCTTTCTTATTGGTCACATTAACTAGAGATACAGTTTGTTAAATCCATCTAATGATTTCACTAAAGATTCGGATGCGATGCAAATATGATTGATTTCTAAAATTAGTTGATTGTTCAATTCAAAATATGGGATAATAAATAAAATGTAATTACTGTCAAATTTATCAGATCTTGTTTAATAGATGTAATAGCTCAGCAGGGAATACTTTTATCCCGTTGCTAAGGCGTCAAGTTGCCGACTTATAAATGATTGTTTTTATTTTATTTTTGTTGTTATTATTTTTCTTAATTCAAATGATTTGATTGTGGGCAATAAATACAATGTGAATAAAGTTTTAAATACTGACTGATGTCAGATGATTAACAATAAAACACACTGAACTGATCCCCATAATTCAGTCAACTAAGTAATAATCATGCACTCACTAATGACTAAGAGATGTATTGTTGATGTTCTAGTAAGGAGATTTGACCAATGGAATTTATTAACGTCTGGCATGGGACAATCATCACACAATACAACGGATAAAAGTTCCACAATATTTTGATTTAACTGATCTTGGTGTAGTAAACTAATCATTCTGAAATCAGTAATCTGATGATAACAAGACGTTCTCAGGATCTGAAAACCATTAGTTTGTTAGCTAACGAGTTCATAAGTAGACGCTAATTATGGTATTTCTTGTTTGTAAGTTTTCTGATCGTTTGATTTACGGAATCCTCATTGATTAACAGGAAACTTTAACATAAGGAAGATATTTTCTTGATCGATTTTCACCTAATAAGATGAAAATCAATGATGGTTCAGTAATCAGTATTGTTACTCAATTGTGCTACATATTCAGTCAAATTCTAATCGATAAATTGGAAGAGAGTCTTTAAATAGTAAATTTGTAAATTATTGAGTACATATATAAAATATTGGAAGTAATCATTTCGTTTAACTTCTATAATATTGAGACGATTTTGTGTCAATATTAGATCATTTTCATTACAACTTGATATTAACTAGGTAATCACAAAATGTTCTATAGATTAATTGATATTTTCAAGTTCAAAATAATTTAGAAGTATGCATTAGATGGAAGGCAGAAGTTAAGAGTTTTACAAAGATACTTGAATTAATGAATTACTGATGACTCACCTTAAAAATGAGTTATATCTGGAGTTTGATGGCTGTTGTAGTCGAAACAACCATGACAAATGTAGCCTGTTTAAATGTACATATAAAACTGTTTAGTACATCAGACTTTTCATCTAATGTCATCACAACAAATGTCAACTCACACGTGCCAACATATCGTTTACTTTTGAATTTAAATGTCTGTCACAATGATTCAAGTCTGTCAGCATTATTAACATTTTAATTAATATTGTTTCCATGTACAACTTGTGTACTTCAAGCTAAGCTTCTTAAATTAATTATTACAGACAGAAGTTTTTCTAATTGTATTTAGTTTAATTAATTTATATTTATATAAGTTAAATGTTTATGTACCTAAATTGGTAAAAAGTAAAATTGAATGACTATAATTTCTAAGATTACAATATACCATAAGTTTGCTACCATTTTTTTAAAAATGTAGTTTATCTCTATGTAAAGTTTGGGGAAATGATTTCGGAGATTCTCATTATCACATAGCTAATCCAATTTCGAAAAAAACCCAATGATAATTCATGAAATTAATTAACAACCATTTATTCATGGTGAAATCGACTAGATACTTGTGTAATCTACCATTCTATATTAAGATCTAGTGAAGTTCCTTTGTAAGGATATTTAAAGGGTTATCATGAACTGAATGCATTCTCTGTAAAGATAGTCAATTTCGAACAAATTCAGCTTACTGTTAATCGATCATAAAATGTTCCAGTTGATAGAATTATAGTAAATACACACAAGAGGTAGTTCGTCTAAATATTGGTGTTTCTAGGATTGTATTTAAAATATAAATCGCTGTCCAGAATGATAATTACCCAGCATAAAGAACGCAACGTCATAAAAAACAACATTATATATATATATATATATATATATATATATATATGTATAACATGAATCGATTCATGATCTCAATCAAAAACTTAACAATCTCCACAACCTCATACTTCAATAAATATTCCGTAGATTTTTATTCCTTGATTTAAAATACCTTCAAAATATACATGAAAAATGACCCTAACTTAGTAGAAACCTAGATCAAAATATATAAATCAAATCGGTGACCTATGAATACATGACCTGTGAAATAAAATACAATAATCTAACTTGACCAATCACCTGACTCATTCAAATACAAAATTTATGATAATTTAATTCATAAATATGAAAATAATTACGGTAAAAGATATGGATTTAATATATATCTTTTCATTAATAATATGTTTCAGAGGATAAAGTGGGCCCGAATATTGATGTTAAAATGAAATTTACAAATTCGTGATCATTTGTATACACTCACGTCAATGATATATATATATATAGGTTTAAAAGCTTACAATTTAGCGGTGATGCAATCAGTGAAATGTTAACACTAAAGTTACACAGAAAAATTCGAAGAATATTTAACGCAGGGTATCTACAATAAATGTTTTATACACGTCCGAAAATTCCACCAACAGCCCTTATAGGGTAACTGCCGGTCTCAAGCCCATATAAAGAAGGAGGGTTAGAGATGGGGTCAGCAAATTGATCCTGTAGGGAACAGTATTTCTAACGAAACTGTAATCAGAAAAGGTTATCAAAACAACTTAAACTCTCCCCTGGGATTTGAAGGAACGTCATAGATAAGAATTATGATACCTCATGGTGAAAGCCAAGATTCTTCAGAACCCACGAGGCTGACATCACTTATAACAACAAGACATATGGAATGTGAAGACGATGTTAGAAACAGGGAAGACCTGTCAAATACCTTCTGAAATGAGGAGATACAACTTGGTGGTGATCGAAATGAATGAAATACATTGGACCCAAGCTGAAGAGCTGTTATTGTTCTTTCATCATAAGGAAGATGATTGACAGACACGAGGAGTCCCACTGATGCTATCCAGAGAAGCAGTGGAGACCCTTAAATGATGAGAAGCTCATGGATCTAGGATCACCAAAGCATTATTCGAGACAAAGGAGTAGTGGATTACAATGAATATCATCAACCGATAAGCGCTCACCACAGGTATCAACGATGATCATAAAGACGTCTGACATAATAGATTGCAATCCATCTTAAAGAAATATCCAGGAAAATAATTAATCATTCTGAACCTCTTATTCATGATGGACAACACCAGACATGAAAGCATCTTGAGGCGACAAACTCAGAGGCTTGCCAACCCATGTGGCTTCAACCTAATGGTTATAGGTGGGAATATATTCCTACACAAACACAGACGTAAAACTACATGGGTCTCACCGAATCACACTACAAAGTACCGAATAGATTATATTTGTATCGGTAAAAATTTCAGGTCAATTGAAAACGTGAGAATCAGGAGAGGAGATGACATAGCTCCAGATCGCCACCTGGTTGTGTTCATTATGAAAATGAAGCAAAGAAGCTCTAGACAACTGGACAAACAGCATTACAAGGGTTCAATACAGCCTGCTTTCGAGATACGGACAAACTCAAAGAATTCAAGATGGATCTCAAAAACAGGTTTCAAGCCCTACAAGATCACTGGAAAAAGAGGGAACTACTGTTGAGAACAAGTGGAAAGGGATAAAAGAAACACTAGCTTCAACGTATCAGGAGATTCTGGGCCACAAGGAACATCATAAAGAATGGATCTCTATGGCAACCGTAGACAAGATTCAAGAAGAGACGTACAAGAAGGCAGTAATTAGCAGCAGTCAAACAAGAGCAGTGGAAGCTAAGTCATAGAACGAATACACAGAAGTAAACAAGCAAGTGAAGAGGAGCTTTGAAGTTGACGAACAAAGGTATGTGGAAGACTAAGAAATAACAGCGGAGTTAGCTGGAAGGGAAGGAAATATGAGAGAACTATATATTACAATAGGAGCATCACTCTTCTCTCAATACCAGGAAAAGTCTTCAACAAGGTGTTGTTAAACAGAATGAAGGACTGCGTAGACGCCCAACTTCGAAACCAACAGGCAGGATTCCGTAAGGATAGATCGTGTACAGACCAAATCGCAACTCTACGGATCATTGTGGAACAATCAATTGAATGGAATTCATCACTCTACATCAACTTCATTGACTACTAGAAAGCATTTGATAGCGTGGACAGAACAACACTATGGAAGCTTCTTCGACACTACGGCGTGCCTCAGAAGATAGTCAATATCATACAGAACTCATATGATGGATTACACTGCAAAATTGTGCATGGAGGACAGTTGACAAAGTCGTTCGAAGTGAAGACCGGTGTTAGGCAAGGTTGCTTACTCTCACTTTTTCTCTTTCTCCTGGTGATCGACTGGATCATGAAGACGTCAAAGTCTGAAGGGAAGCGCGGGATACAATGGACATCTAGGATGCAGTTGGACGATCTAGACTTCGCAGATGATCTGGCCCTTCTATCTCAAACGCAACAACAAATGCAGGAGAAGACGAACAGTGTGGCAGCAGTCTCAGCAGCAGTAGGTCTCAATATACACAAAGGGAAAAGCAGGATTCTCCGATACAACACAGAATGCACCAATCCAATCACAATTGACGGAGAAGATTTGGAAGATGTAAAAACCTTCACGTATTTGGGCAGCATCATTGATGAACACAGTAGATCTGATGCAGATGTGAAAGCGCGGATCGGCAAAGCAAGAGCAGCATATTTACAACTGAGGGACATCTGGAACTCAAAGCAAATGTCAACCAACACCAAAGTCAGAATTGTTAATACAAATGTCAAGACAGTTCTACTGTATGGGGCAGAAACCTGGAGAACTACGAAAGCCATCATCCAGAAAATACAGGTGTTTATTAACAGTTGTCTACGCAAAATACTTCAGATCCGTTGGCCGGACACTATTAGCAACAATGTACTGTGGGAGAGAACAAACCAGATCCCAGCGGAGGAAGAAACCAGGAAGAAGCGCTGGAAGTGGATAGGACACACATTGAGGAAAGCACCCAAATGCGTCACAAGACAAGCCTTCACATGTAATCCTCAAGGCCAAAGGAAAAGAGGAAGACCAAAGAACACATTACGCTGAGAAATGGAGATAGACATGAGAAAAATGAACAAGAATTGGATGGAACTAGAAAAGAAGGCCCAGGACAGAGTGGGTTGGAGAATGCTGGTCAGCGGCCTATGCTCCATTGGGAGTAACAGGCGTAAGTAAGTAAGTAAGTAATATATTACAATATAAAACGAACCAGATAATATACCAGCTGAAACAATGAAGTCAGATATAGAAGTAACTGAAAAGAAGCTCCACGTTCTATTCACGAAGATTTGGAAGGAACAAAAAATACCACAGACAGACTGGGAAAAAGGATATTTCATCAAGATTTCAAAGAAATAGTATTTCGGCAAGTGTGAGAGCTAAAGAGGCATCACACTACTATCAGTAAGAGGAACCATTTTCAACAGTGTTGTTGTACCGGATGAAAGACTCAGCAAACGCTAAACTTTGAGGTCAACATGCTGGATTCCGTAAGGATCGGTTGTGCACAGACAAAATAGTCACACTATGGATCATCGTTGAACAACCACTTGAATGGAACTCATAACTAAATATCAACCTCCTTGACTATGAGAAAGCGTTCGACAGTGTGCATGGGAAAAACTTATGGAAACTTCTTCGACACTATGGTGTATCTGAGAAGATCGTCAACATCATACGGAATTCGTACGATGGACGACACTGTAAAGTGGTGCATGGAGGACAGTTGACGGATAAATTCCAACTGAGGACCAGAGCCAGACAAGGTTGTTTACTCTCCTTCTTTCTCTTTCCTCTGGTGGTTGACTGGATCGAGAATAACTCCACATCTCGTGGGAACCACGGAATACAATGGACTGCTCGGAATCATCTAGACGATTTGGATTTTGCAGATAAGCCAATCTGTTTAATTCATACACAGCAACAAATTCAGCTGAAGAAACAGCCATCATTGCAGTGTGCCTCAACATACTCAAGGGAAGAAGCAACATCCTCAAGTACAACATAGAGAACAGCAAACAACCCACACTTGATGGAGAAGCACTGGTAGAGGTTGATACTTTCACATATTTGGACAGCATCATTGATAAACAAGGAGGATCTGATGCAAATATGAAGTTGAGGATTGAAAAAGCAAGCTCAGTGTTCCTACAATTGAAGAACATATAGAACTCAAAACAACTGTCAGTCTACACCAAACCAGCTTTTCCGATATGAATGTCGAAAGCGAGCTGAAAATTAGAGAACAACTACATTCATCATAGATGTACAAGTATTTCTGAGCAATTGTCTACGTAAGATACTCAATGTCTGTTGGCAGGATACCATCAGCAACAGCCTACTATGTCAGAGAGCAAACCAACTTCCATGTGGAGAGGAAATTAGGGAAATATGCTGGAGGTGGATAAGGCATAGGTTGAGAAAGTTATCAAAGTGCATTATTGTGTAGGTCCTGAGTTGGGATTCTGAAGGAGAAATGGAAAGATGACTATTGAGGGATACATTTCGTCAGATATTAGAGGTTGACATCGGAATGATGAATAGGAAATGGAAAGAACTCTCAAGGAGTGATGATGATAGATTTGGTTGGTGAATCCTGGTCGGCGGCCTATGATTCGAGAAAGGTAAGGGGAGTGAGTAAGTAATTACACGTACGGTCGTGACTCTAAGATCGAAAGATAGACTACCTAGAGTAGCTATCTTTATCTATCAGTTCAACTGCTTTTTTGAAACAATTCATCTTGTCAGATTATGTATGAATATGTTTTTTTGCGCTCACGAAAACCACTTAGTTAAGTTGATCGATAGTGTGGTGAAGACTGTCAACAGATCAATACTAGGTCATCTAGAACGAACGGATCATACAGCCAATACGGAGCAATCATTCGAAATTAATATATTTTATTAACATCTGCCTAAAGCTATCAAACTAAAAATCCTTCAGACAGCTGAAACAATATCTATTTCGATGAAAAAGCCGGAGTGTACGTCTAAAAGAAATATATTCAACTGTTTCTTTTACCTTACTCAACTTCTCACTCAATTAATTAACAATCATTTTGATGATATGATGGCATAAATTGATTCATATACATGCAATCTACCTTCTTATACTTTCGTAACTTAGACGTAATCACATTATATAATCCTTGCAAACATCTTGAGGAATTTATTTGGTACTAAACTCTATTAACAAATTCTTACCCACTTCATATTACCCTATCTACTACGTAATTCTTGGCTGAACATTTATTTTGATTTGAAATTACATTATTTTTCTTACCTCCCGTTATTCATACTTATTTCTGATCTTTTATCTTATAATTTCATTTAACCTATGAACTAAAGTTAACATTTCAATAGTTGAGATCATGAAACAATTGAAGATAGACCATCATGGAAAGCCTGGAATCACTGGACAGCCGTTTCGTCCCATTGTGGACTCCTCAGCAGTGCGCATCCACTACCCCACCTCGCGGGATTCGAACCCAGGACCTATCAGTCTCGCGCGCGAGCGCTTAACGATTGCTTAATATTGCATATTAACCACCTCAACATTTATTTTATTTTAGAAACAATCCAAAATTCATATGGTGTCTTTTAAAATGATGTAACTGCCTTAAATCTGGTTAATTTTTTTGATTATTAATATCGTTATATATTAGCAGATCCTGAAAAGGATTTGTTGAGGAAAAATTTTTTTTCCGTTCATATTAACCATGTTTCAGTATGATGGAAATTTTTCAGGAATATTTGTTATACTATCCAAAGAATGGATAATCTGATTTTAGAGTAGTCTCGTTGATAGAATATTTAAAGCAAAAAAATAAAAACTAGACAGGAATTCATTCATTGTATATTAAGTGAGAAAATTTGCTCGGATTAATGTTATTTTACTGACATTTTCCATTGTCAGAATAATCAGGTGATATTCCAAGGCTATTATTCATGTTAGTTAAGGGATATTCATGAGTAGAATAGTTTGTTTAATTGAAGTTTATCATTGTTTTAATTGCCTAGGTTTGATTTTATCATTCATACGCTTTAAGATAATTACTTAGAATACAAGGAAATTTCCAACTTCTTAGGTCGATGTTTTCATGAAGATTTCTATAAACTTTGAAAGCTGATTTATATAACAAACAGATGTCAGTTACGAAACAATTGAAAAGTGAAGTGTTCTCGGCAAATCTCTTGTTCTAATTTGATTACATCGTACCACAAGTTGAACAAATTGGAAATGTAGATTTGGAACTCAATATCATTGGTGTTCTTTGATGACGGGTTATAGAATTTACAACTGAGACATGAAATGGTGGAGACTTTATTACCTGGGTTTATATGTACTGTAGGTGAAAGTTACACCTTTTGCATTTGAGTGAAGAATTTATTAGCCTCAAATTTACGAATTAGCGGATATATGATTACAGTTGTTAATTTCGTAATATCGCAAAATAATTATTAATGTTTTGTCTAATTTTTTTCAAAGATTTGATTGCACGTTTTTCCTTTTTTCCCAAGAAAATTAGTCTCATGATCATAATTCAACAAATAATAGACCAATGGGTACTGGATTACTGATTGGTACATTCGTCTAGGACTAAAGAATTTGTATCTAGGCTAATGAAACTACACATTTATTCAAATCAAATTAGCGAAAGTGGAGTAGACAATTATTAATCATACATTACCACATTTGTTTCCGATTAGTCATCAATGGCTCTAGTTAATCAATGTACAAAACATTGACCTGTTTATATCACAAACAATAATCGAATTATTTATGGAATTTTACATTCAACATATCTTCTTTTACATTGTCAGGTCACACTTGTAATCTAGTGAATATAGAATGGTTTAATTAATATCTTATTTGGCACAGTATTAATCTTTTTGTGTGAAGATCAACAACTATTTTTACATAAATTTTTTTGATTACTTTATGTCAATACAGTCATTATTACTGGACTATAGTCTGTATGTACAATCATGCGAATGATCATTTCTTTTAAATTCATACATGTAAATGAGTATGGAAATTTGCGACATGATATATATATATATAGACATGTACCTGTAAGACCATGATGCTGAATTCATAATGCGGTATCATTAATGTAGCAACCATGCAATACATTTAATTTGTATTAACAATAGTTGACATGACAACCTATTGTACGACTTTTATGAATCATAATATTAAGATGAAACAAGATTACGTTATTTATACACAGATTTACTTGTCACATGTAAATCTCTATGAGAAAATAAATGATGAAGGGATTTGTTAGTCCCAATAACCATTATTCAATTTTTATTGGCTATTTTCCTCACTTTGCCAGAAAAACAATATTTTTTTTCTGTTAGGAAAACGTAAAAACAAACTTATTCTGTGCCTGGAGAAACATGTTGATGAGTCACTATATATATGGTGATTCATGTATATAGGAATAGAAAAAACGTCGGACTATATTCTCGCTTTCATTAATCAACAATTAGTAACATAGAACAAAGAAAATGCAATGAACTGATAATCAATGAAATCAGGTAAATGTAAGTATTTTCGTTACCACAAACTTTACATTTCTGATTAGACTAGATTGACGTATCAAGTCAATGAAAGGGGAACTAAAGATAGCAATTGTACTACACTGGGGAACTGAAATACTAATTAGTTAATAAATTGGTAACTAACGTAGTCCATTCAGTGGAAATAAAAATATCTTCTCTTCAACATTAATAGGAGTTTTGTCTTTGTTGAGTGGTTTCACTACGGATAAGGAAGTTATATTGATTCTCACTGGTCTTCACGTGATAAGTGAATTACGTGAACTTAGAAAAACAACTACTTTTAATTATTCGTTTTGAAATTCATGATAACTAAATCAGTCATTGAAAAATAGCACAAGAAGTGATTATCCGTGAAGAAACAAGGATGAAACAGTTATTCAGCTTTAAACCCAAATTAGTCGTTTAAAACATACTTTATAAAGTAAATAAAAGGCTGTTGATTGATAAGGAAATGTTTATTGTGTTACTGTGAAGCAGATATAACAGAGCATGAGTAGGAATATATATCGGCTATTTCTATTTCTTCCAAATTCTATCAGCTTTTGTAACATAAACTAATTTGAACGCACTGGTTCCTATTTCTCTAAAAGTAAAATTTCCAGGCTAGACATTCCGTACTGAATAACAGGGACCCACTAATGCATAGAGTTTTCGAAAGGAATATAGATGTGGTTACTAAAGCACGAGATGTATAGGCTATGGGAGCTGTGTAGTTACTTGGGAAATAGTTTGCGAAGAAATAACCTCTACTTATACGGTTGATTTACACTACACAATATTCTTTGTTCCCAGCAGTGAAAATAAGAATGATTATTAGCCTTTTTAGCAACGTAAGGATGCTCCAAGGTGGTCTGTTTGAATTTAAAGATTACCTGTTTCTTCCATCTAGATATTTCAACAAGTTATGTTTCCTTGTTTGTTTTAACAAATCATCATATCAATTAATTACACAACCTATTTAGATGCGTTTGTGAAAAGTTTACAACCTTTCGCTGTACAAATTACAAAAATTTACAATCGGAGGCATCGTGATGGTTAGCAATATACCTTGAAAAGAATGAGTATTAATCACATGTCGATTTCTGAAATGCTAATATCTAAGTAGCGATCGCTCAACATTTATCGTCAATATCGATCAAGAAATAAGTAAAGGAAACGTGTTGAAATAATTTGTGCTAAAACTCTATATTGTACCAAAAGTATAATATTGATTAAAGCTATTAATAATAATAACAATCAATCCTATTATTCTTTTGCAAAGCTATCTTAATTATCTCTTTGGCTAACAAAGGATTTGTTATATCCGAACGAAGGTTAAGGGGATGTTAACTCCAAGGACTAATTTATGGACTATTAATGTATCAATATATTTTTATTGTATGATTACTAAAAACTTAAATTATATATATATATATATATATATATATATATATATATATTTGTCGGTGCTATGACATAAAAGTACTATAGCGGATCAACAAGATATGAATACACAACCAACCATAGTGTAATATCATTGTTTGTAATTAAAAACATTCTACATAAAAACTGAGTATAAATGGTTTATATATAGTGATAGTTGCTGATACATGCGTGGTTGCATGTTTACAAAGTTTCAAAAATAATTCCATAATTATCAAATGAATTAGGTACATACGTTACAGTTAATACGCTCAAATGTTTTATTAGAGAATTGATGAAGATAATGATTTAAGCACCAAATGGAATTTACGCAACGATTATATTAAAACCTGGTTGTGTAACAGTAATTAGCAAGAGAGAACAACAGAATGTGTAAAGAAGCAAATGTATTAAATGAACACCAATTAGTGTGAAATACAATCCGTCTACATCTTCACATTTTATCGTTAATAATCACTTTAAAATTCCTTCACATGTATAATCTTACTATAATTTAAAAGTTTCTAAAAGATTAAACAAGGAAATGATGTATGAAACAAAATGTAAAATATCAAGATAATCATTATGTACACTATTCAAATAACTTTTGAACTCATTGACCTTTCTGATATTTAAACAGTAATTTCAGTTAACTTATTGACTTCAAAACTAGCAATATAGGTAAATTATTCAAATAATTTAAAAATTAAACGGAAATAACTATTTCTCTAGTGAAAACCTTAAACAAATGAAGTAAATATACACTAAAAATAATATTTAGTTATTATTGTAGTTAAGATTTTCGTCAAGACTTTTATACAAGACAACAATGACATTCTAGAATGAACATATACATGTTCGCTGGTTTTCTTTCTCTCTCTCTCTCTCTCTCTCTCTCCTAATCTGACAGTCAAACAATAGTTAAATCTAATTTCTACAGAAAATAGTAAAATTCTATGACAGAGGAAAACATGTTCTATACAAATAGTGAACAGAAGGAAAAAAGGAAAGGTTTGATGAAAGCCAACATTCAATCTATAGTAAATAAATAAATATATTGAAAGTTAAATAAATCAGGAAAGAGGAAATAATATGAGACAATAATGAAACAATATAGATCAATAGTATCACTCATCTCATTTATCTATATTTAACCATTTCCTTAACATTATCCTAGTTCTATTTATTCAGAATTGAATGTAATGTAATTGTTATTTTGGGACTTATTTAAATTGTAACTGAAATATTAACATGTTATAATATTCTATGAAATCTTAAAGAATGTTATCTGGAAAATATCAACTAAACTACATCATTTGCATTTACATGATATCCGACCAAAAAAGTAATAATCAGGTCAGTATCAGAAGGGGTTTTGTGGAGATTTTAGTCATTTAAATAGTTGAGATAATTAGTCAATTGAAGCTAGACCACCATGGAAATCCTGGAATCATTGGATAACCGTTTCGTCCTATTTTGGGACTCCTCAGCAATGCACATCCACGACACCGCCTCGCGAGATTTCAACCTAGGACCTACTGGTTTCGCGCGCGAGCATTCAACCAGTAGACCACTGATGCGCACTGCTGAGAAGTCCCACAATAGGACGAAACGGCCATGCAGTGCTTCCAGGTTTTCCACGGTGGTCTGGCTTCAACTGATTCATGATCTCAACTATTGAAATATTCAGGTCATTGTATTTCTAGTGTTTTGTTTTAATAAGACTTACAAGTTATTAGTTTTGGATTTAAATATTATTTTCTGGCGAATTTAGGATTATTGGTTCTTCAGTAAGATTAAATGGAAAAGAGGAAGGATGAAAAGCACATTGCGTCAGGAATTGGAAGCAGACGTTAAAAAATCAAAAGCTACTGGAAACAACTGGAAACGATGGTGGGTGGCCTATACTCCTCCACGAGGGGTAACAGGAGTAATTATGTAATTTTCTGACATTTTCTTAAGCATCGTAATCAAAGTATGATACTAGAAATATTTTTTATTGATTATTATAGTTTCTATAATAGTAGATTTAAGATCAAGTCATTAAGTATGGTTAAGAAACATGAAACTTAAAGTATTTTGGAGAATTTGAGAGTTTCCGTCTGCGTGATGTAAGCAGTCATTGGCAATACATTTTAACACTTTTATTTTACACCTTTGTTTCAAATATTTTAAAATGTAATGAACCTTTTTTTCCAAAGTTGTAGATAGCTTCCTTCAGAGAGGTACATGTCATTTAGCTAACCGTTAAAGTATAAGAGCTCGAAATAGTTATCTTCAAGAGAGGGTACGCAAAAGAACCTTTAATTATTAAACTTGGAAACTATTAAGGAAAGGTTCTCTTAGTTTAAGGCCAGTTTTCGCAAAGGATTATTAATATTATTATCATTATTATTAAAACTGGATAAAGCCTATGTAGAACACTTAGTTAGTCATTTTTCTCACCAATATGGTCAAACATTCCTGTTCTATGAAAGCGATGACATATTTAAAGAAAATTAGTCACTACATATCATACGGTAGATTAACTTACTGTAACATGAATGGATCAACAGATCAAATTCTTAATTACAGTAGCAATAACCCAAGAATTTACAAAATCAACTGCGTACAAATTTTATTCAAGTGGGCTATGACAACACACTGGAAACGCGGAAGAATGAAGAAAAATATCTACAGACTACCTTTCAAAAAACGTCCACCCAATCAACTTCACCAAACACATTAGCAGAAACAAAGTCAAGTACAGAAAACAACAAACGGATTATCCTAACAAATGTAAAAGACATATCAGAAATTACAAAGAGCCTTTTGGAATAGGTGTAGCATAAAAACCAAAACATCACTTCAATCGATTCTATGTAAGCCAAAGGATGAGACGACAAAAGAAAAAAAACCAAGCATCGTCTACCAAATAAATTGTTCCAACTGTGAAAAGCACTACGTCGGACAAAGTGGACTCCCTATTCATCTTCGCCTGCACAAACATCAATTAGCGGTCAAATTCTATGTCGTATCCTCGCTTATATCAATGCATGTGGACAACTATGGGCACACATTCGACCGGAAATATGTTGAGATTTTGAATAGAGGGAATACTAGATGCACCAGGGAATTTTTAGAAGCTTGGCACTCATGTCAATTAGCAGTCAACAAACACATTGAATTCGATCCAATTTGTCAACCAATCAGGAAAATTATGGACAACTATAAGATCAAGAATCAAATCAATGGATGTTATTGAAATAAAAAAGTAAACAGTGACAGGTTAAAGGTCAACGAGAACCATTCAAGATCAAGGTCTGCAGGACAAGCTGTGGAGAAAGTTGAACATTTTACGTTTATCTGAAATTTGTGATGATAATGTCGTTCAGAAGAACGATGAATGTTTCACGACTAAGCAATCCATCTCAGAGAACAAAACTCCACCAAAATCAACGGATAATTTCTATTCACAGATATTAATCATTTATCGCAGTCATAACTGTGCACAGAAACAACTTTTTACTTAATGATGTGTCTCTCAGCTAATTTTAAATTTCGTTAATTCATGGTAAAGTTGATATTTATTATCTGGAAATCTGACAGACGTAGAAAGTACTCTTCAGAGTACTGGATCTTATCGAAAGTTCAATTGAAGATCATTGAATTGATAAAAGACATATTTTAAGTATAGAAACTAAACTGAATATAACTATCGGGGAAAGATTATTAAGTTTTCAAAAAATTGTGTTAATCGGTAACTGAGTATTAACAAAAGTCGTGTTATGCACTTGTCAACCATTGTAAAAGATACTTCTTACAAATACAGATTAATAATTAATAACTTATCGTTTACTTCAATTTATTATTACATTTCATTCGTTCTTCATAACAACAACAACGACAACATATAAACATCTTCCGGTAAACTTAGTTTATGTTAACAATATACTTGAATTTGATTTAATAACTAATAGGTAATTAAGGAACTAATCACTAGAATTAAATGATCAATAATATCACTCATAATTAGTTTAATACTAAAACAAAAATAGGAGGTTTAGTTTATTCAGTTTTAAAGAAAGTTATCATTATTCTTCTTTTTTTGAACATGTTCAACAAAGAAAAAAATAATTAAAAGAAACTAATACGAAAAAAACAAACTAGAAAGAGATTGATAAAAAAGAAGAAAAAACAAACAAAATTCATGCTAGAAACAAATTTACAAGTAATTTTATCCAACCTTTAAACATCTTCATTTCTCTAAGTGAATAATGATCATTAGTCGCACTGTTCATTAATGATGATGATGATAATAATAACAATAACAATAACAATGAAAAACGAGTGGATGAAGAGGGAAAATGTATAACACTTTTTCCTTTATTTCTATCGAAGAATAATTCGTTGAATAGAATAAGTTCGTGATTAGTAGATTCCATTTATAGAAAAAGAGATAGCTTTTGTGCAAATTATGCAGTATGTATATGTTTTTATGTTGGAATTTTTTTAAATAAAATAACAAACTAAACTCGAATAGAAGCTTGTTATGTATGTTTAGAAATAGTTTATCTTTTACTTAATACAAAAAAAGATGGTGATTTATGAATTCGAGGAATAATTATAGTGGAAATGTGTAACTCTTGATAACAATATAGCTCAGATTTCGAAAGAACTATATACTATTCGTTATTTAGATATACTTAATTACGACTGTTACTACTCAGGGAAAAACATAGACCGCTCATCAGCGTTCTCCATCAAACTCTATCCTGCGTAGTCTTTTCTAGCTGTTTCCAGTTACCATTCATCATTTTCATGTCTGCTTCCAATTCCCGACTCACTGTGTCATCTGATCTTTTTTTCCGTTCACCTTCAGCACTCCAAGTTAGCGCTTGATTCGTGATACAGTTTGATGATTTCCTGGTTGTATGTCTTATTCACTTGCATCGTCTTTTCCTAATTTCGTCTTCCGACGTAAGCTGGTTTGCTTTCTCACACAGTAGGCTGTTGATGATGGTTTCCGGTCAACGGACATTCAATATCTTTTTGTAGATAATTGTTTAGAAATACTTGTACATTCTTGGTGATGGTTGTGGTAGTTCACCACGTTTTACCTGCGTACAGTAGGACTGTTTTGATGTTTGTATTGAAGATTCTCACTTTGATATTGGTCAGGTCGTCCTTTATAGTAGTTTCTTCTTTCAGTAGATCCCGTAAGACTTGGAACCTGTTGTTAAGAGTTATCTTGAATTGGTTGAGTTTGCCGGTATCTCGAAAGAAGGCTATATTGAACTTTGTATTGCAGTTTCTCCACTTGTCCACTTCTTCTTTTGCTCCAGTCTCATCTTGTCAAACACCAGGTGGTGATTCGGATCTATGTCAGCCCTCTTCTAGTTCTCACGTCTTACATTGGTCTTCTGAATTTTTTAATGATGCGAATATGATCGATCAGGTTCTTTGTAATGTTATCCAGTGAGACCCATGTAGCTTTGTGTATGCGTTTGTGTGGGAATATTGTGCCGCCGGTAGCCATTTTGTTGAATTCACATATATTTGAAAATCTGTTACCATTCTCGTTCCTTTCTCCCAATCGGTCTATGTCATCGTATGATATCTTCATATCCGGTGTTGTCCATTCCTACTTTGGCGTTTAGGTCTGCTATGAGTATGGTCAGGTGCTTTCCTGGACACTTCACTATGATTGATTTCAGGCTTTAGTAAAGCTGATCTTTATGGTCATTGTTAATATTGGTGAATGCATAGCGCTGGATAACATCCGTTGTCATTCATTTCATCTTTGTTTTGAAAGATACTTTGTTGATTCTAAATCCATGATATTCCCATCCTATTAGTACATTACGTGCTCCGTATGACAGTATCTTGGTGACTCTACAAGTGTGTGGAACATTTTCTTTTCCGTGACTGCAGTACAGGAGCACCTCTCCTGAGCCTATCCTTCTCTGTCCAGCTTGGATCCAATGGGTTTCGCTTATTCCGTGCACTGCCAAGTTGAATCTCTCCATTTCCGTAACTATTTAACTGGTTCATCCGGTTTTCTTCATTGTTCGGAAATTCCATGTACCTATATTAATTGTTGCGCTGATTGTTAAAAGGGGAATCAGTCTTGTGACTTCTGAATAATCTTGACTTACACTATGGAGCATCATAATTCTTTAGAATGAAGATCCTTCAACTTAGAAGGCAGAGTTTATATGGTTCAATCTGTTTATTCTGGTTAGTGTTTTTTAGCAAGATTTTTACTACGGGATGGGGTTGATGACCCCACGCTCAACCATCCTGTTTTACTTGGGCTTGGGACTGACAGTAACCCTATAGAAGCTACTAGCGGAGTCATTATTTAAGGGCGGTCGCGTACGATTACTCCTCGTAAAGACCGGATAAAGTAGCAGAAATTTTCGTAATTAAATTGTGTTAGATGGTTTAAGGTGACCAATAGAAAACTTGGTCTTGTACTAACTGAGAAATACGCTTAAGGGATGCTTTGAACGTAAAAGACATAATGCTTATCGTAGTATTTAGATCCATGCCAATCAATTACATTGTCAGAGGTGTTCCCAGTAATGTATTTGGTTCGCCACTGATCAACTATGGGAATTGAATGTTTACAACAGATCGATCATTCATTAACTTAATGTGTGAATGTGTGGGTGAAATATTAAGGAACCTATTTTCATTCTTCACATTATTTAAAGCTGCTTTTGTTGGGAAATATTAATAAATTGAACATGTTTGTAAAGACTGAAGAGAAATAATAATCTCAAGGATTGCTTTATTGCAATGGTTTAATGGTAACAACTAATAACAAATCTTGCTTCAGCCAACTAAAAAATAAGGTATCACTTTTCATAGCATAACTTTTCTTTTGTAAACCATAACACTTGACACTGTATTTAAGCGTTCTGTCTACACCAAATAAGCGTGATTATTTAATATACTCAGATGTTTTGTTTTGCTATTATTAACTTTTACACAAACCTCTACTTCAAAAAACACTTTTATATCGTTACATAATTACTGTACCATGTTTATTCGAAGTTTGACATAAGTATGAGACATTTAAGAAAGATAAAGAAACATCCTACTAATTAGTTATCCCGTACAGGTTGATGACCAACAGTTTATTTATAAGATCGATCAAACGTATAATCCATTCGTGTTTTATAATTCTAGAAATTGATCCGAACTCCTGATCAACAAGAAAAAAGAAACATCTGACACAAAAAGATTCAATACACCAAGTGCTTATTTATACGCAAAATTCCACACTCAATTTTGTATTTTTCCCAAAATGTAAATCACGCTTTTCCAACCATGATTAACAAAAGTTTGGATAGAATACTTTGCAAGCTCATTCACTCAAGTTTAACGTTAACATGTTTCTGCTTGTGCAATAGTAGTTACAGGTGATCGAATCTATGATTCTAGTGAAAAATTCTAATAGCATTCATTGTATCAGTTTCAGAAATAGATTAGACCGAGAAATGCAATAATGAAAAGTAACCCAGTTGATTAAAATAGCTATGTAAATTACTTATTCAATTTTACAGCTGCAATATAGTCAGAGTCATCCAACCTCTAAACTTCAAACAAATACTTTGCAATATTATTATATTTATGTTTTCAGTAGGAGCTAAGACTTTCATTTAATAATAATTAAAAGTAATTTGCTGTATGTACCTCGATTGCAGAGTCGTTGTGAATACTGAAATTCTAACTCAACACCTATCACTTCGAATACCTATGCTATTTAGTTAAAACATGCACTTACTTGTTACATAAGTGTGATGCTTATTATTTATAAGTACCTTGTTTCTTCATTGATATCAAGACTTGTGCAATATGAGAATTTGCTTGGTGTTGACAAATTACAACAGACGCTGTGTATATTCACTCTTCATTGTCAACCACAAGAAATACAAACATCTGCAGGAGATAAATATTACGTATCTTTAAGATAGCTATTGTATTATATCACGTATTTCAGTAATCAGTATTTACATTTTTCTGAAGAATAAATCAGACATATTTTTTCCTCTTAGGTTTTATAAACATTCTATTGGATTCACTTGGTATTGTTTGGCTTGTATCTTCCCATTGAGGTTTAGGACTGCAATTGATCAGTCTGTTATTGGCATATGTGCATACTGTGCGTATGCCTCGATATTACCTTAAATCATTCTATTGGATATTCATTTCGGTAAACATAATTCATTTCTTTAGAATGTGTTTATTTATTCACCACACATTTAACTAGTTATGTAGTTATTATAAATATTTCATTGTCTAAATATTCACAATTGGAATTGTAATCTTGGAGTCATTGAAGGTGACATTGAAGCATTTACCTACCAATTGATATTTAATGATGTTTGAGGCCTACAAAATATCAATTATAGCTGGTGAATACGGTTAAAATAAATTCTATTTAATAACTAAATGATAATGTGCTTTGTATCAAGAATAAATGTTTTACATTCGACTGGCTATGTGACGAACGGTAACGATTATGTAAGAGCCAGTCATTCAGTTCAAACACATTTTCCAGCTGATATTAGTTAGTGACAAATTTAGCCATTTCTCAGAAAAATAAAAATAATCCAGAAAAAGTAATCCCATTAAATGAAGTAAATAGTTAAACTTATTTAATAATTAATGTAAAGAATAATGATTATTAGGAGAATAAAGTTACTCTAATGCATTATGTAACTCATCTTTTTTTCCCAATTTCTCTATCATCACAGAAAGACTTGAAGGTTAAGGTCTTTTTAATCGCTTCATCATTCGATATTCAACGACTATATTCATACATGAGTCAAAACGGATCATAATGTTCGTGATATCTGCTAACTGATTTCGTTAATCTGACTTAAGGTAACTATAAAATTGGTCGGTAAAGACTT
Source organism: Schistosoma haematobium (assembly GCF_000699445.3). Taxonomy (NCBI): domain Eukaryota; kingdom Metazoa; phylum Platyhelminthes; class Trematoda; order Strigeidida; family Schistosomatidae; genus Schistosoma; species Schistosoma haematobium. The sequence continues at coordinate 19,360,581 of NC_067197.1, read as the reverse complement.
AAATAGTCGAGTAATTTAGCAAAAAAAAGAAGTTAAAATCAATGATGAATTTAGTTTACATAAATTTATTTTTATGCTTGAAGATTATCGAAATTAATTGATGTCCATCTGTGAGTCATATTGTCTTTAATAAACAAACCCATTTGACCAAATAGAATTTATATGAGCTTATTAAATTAATGGCTTATACTGATGAATGTTATTTGACAGAGGTATCTGTTTATTTTGTGTAGGATTTAATTAATATTCTTCCCCATGATCAATTAGTTTTATAATCTAATTGATGATTATTAGGTTTGAATAGATATACACTTATAGAATAGAAATAACAGAAAGGTGGGTATACAAGCAATTATATCCGTTTTGAAATCCCCAGATTACATGAGATTTGTCTTTCCAATGAATCATTAATTTTGGTTCAGACAAAAAAAAGATTTTTATATAGTTATATATATAATAACCAGGTAGGTAAATTAGTATAATAAAAGTTTAGTCTGTATCATTGGATTACACACAATAAATTTCAAGGAGTTAATTTGTATCCAGAAATAAAATAAGCATTTTAATCTTAGTATTTTCTATAATATTGAATGAATATATGCCTTACATACATACTTAAATGATCTAGACAAAGATAGAGTACTTATGGATTCAATGATTGTGTTAGGATTTACAAAAGTCAGTAAAAACATGAAATAATGAAAAGCAAAAAGATTTAAACAGATTAGTTTTTTCTAATTTCAGACTCCTCAAAAACAACCATTACGTCAGAAATCTTCGGAAAACAACGATATTTAATACTACTGATACATGAATCATTGATATATTTTTCCGATGATTATCAATCCTAAATATTATGTAACTATCAGTCAATGTAAATGCCTACGTATGTTGCAATCCAAATATCTGGCAGAATCCGCCTACTCACAGAATTCAGAGAATGTATACAAAATTTATTCACTAGTTTAGATATGTGTTATCAAGATGAGATAGTAAACCATAGATTTCAATTTAAAGATAATTTTGAGAACGAAGTGAAATCATTGAAAATTATTACTATTATTATCATTATTAATAATAATAAATCATTATTATTGAGAATTAATGAACATCAAACATTTTGTAGAGTTTCTGATGTAAAACGACTAGACGTTTTGAATTCAATTAAAACAGTCGACATTATGACCTAGATTTTGATCGCTTTCAAGAAGATATCAATTTGTTTTTGTTGTTGTTTATTTGTTTAAATCACCCTCAAGTATGATAGTAAAAACAATTATTTCAGATGGAAATTATTAGTATTGAATATTATTCATATTTACTTTACTTGATTTAAGATTTGAATAAGTTTTTGAAAAAAGAATGTAAGTAGACATTTGGATTTTACGATGGAATAAATAAGAAAAGGAAACTATTATCAACAGACCACTAATCTATTACTGAATAGTAAATATAACTGAATTTCGGACATCTTTACTATCTTTGAGCAATCTTTAGTTTCAGTATTTTAATTGTTATCTATAATTAAACATAACATAACATTATTATCCAAAATAGTTTTTCACAAATAATGTGTAAATCATCATCACATCTATCTCTCTATCTAGCAAAATCTAACTAAAATTGATAGAAATGAATTATTTTAATGTTGTTATAATCTGTGAGTTAGATGATTTACTTACTGAAATTTCTTTGTCGCTATAGACAACATCAGCTCTTACTTCATATGCTGAATAACACAAAAATTAATTGACTGAGATGCTTTTCCTTTTTTTGTGTTTCTAATTGGTAGTGTTGAAAACCAATCATTCTCATAAATTTTAAACTCGGATGATAACAATAGAATTAGTTTCCTTTGCACCATTTAAACATGTGTTAATTTAATTCGGTAGTTCATTTACTCTAAAAAAGAGGTCTACACTAGGCCACAAAACATCAGATATAACAAAAGAAACATTTATTAATAATAATAGTAGTAACTAAACACCATGTATATCACTAAACAATTCATTTAGCACAGTATTATACAAAGTTGGCTAAGTTACGTATAACCTATAAAACTAGTGATATAATCCCCTCAACAAGTCTCCATCTTCATTCATTTGTTTCCTTTTTATGCTAATGTCTAAAATTATTCTTGATCGAAGACAACATAAAGTCACAGTTTTCACATAATCAGACTGGATTTATTAAGAAAATAGAAGCAGGATATATATAACATAAATGCTCATGAAAAAATAACGTTCAGAAAATAAATATAATTTGTAAATTCTAGTGTGAATATGAAATAAAAATGCATTACATAAGTAAATAAATAATACATTTGTAATATCCCAATGAGTAGAAAAATTAGATTTTCTGACGTCTTGCTACTTAGTGTAAGACACTTCTTCAGAGAATAAATAACCGAATCAAAATTAATCTAAGTTTAGATAGTACAACATGGCTTACACTAAATCACGAAACGTCAGAAAGTCTAATTTTTCTACTCATTGAGGTATTACAAATATATAGATTTATTTATAACTTAAATATTGTGTAAATGTTGTTTTCTGTTTTATGGTACGATGTGGTTTGTTTGGTATATAAACAGAGTATGTCTGAAATACAATGATTCATAACTCAGAGGCTGTGACTTGCGTTCTTGACTCAGCTGGCTAGGACAGACAGCGAAGCAGGGCCAATCAGGGCACTAGGTCGTCCACTACGTGTTTACGTGTCCACTGTAATCGATCGATATAAACGCTGCTTATCAAAACCTGCAGTCTCACACGTTACAACAATTACAATCTATCAAATGCTCAATTTATTCGAAATTATCAAACCAAATCCTGGTAATGATACCTGCAGCACATAATATCTTATAATTCACTAATAAATTATGATTTTTTAGAATAAAGACGAAGTGACTTATTGATGGGGAATGATTTTGAAAGGCTTTACCACAATTATTTCTTATCAATGAGCATATTAATTATACAAAGAAATAAGTTTATTATTACACATTTCTATTCTTTTTGAACTTATCGTTTTAAATATGGAGGCTTATCAAATAATCAAGAGTTCTTCTACAAATATTTTAGGATATAACATAAGAAACATGAAAAAGCCTTAACATTTCGTTTTCATTTACTTCAGAGAAAAATATCTATCTGAAATAAGATTTCTATTTACAGTAATCACTCAAAAGTGTTAGTAACACAAGCATATTACCTAATAAATCTAGCCAATCAAAGCATAAGAGTAAAATATCTGCGAGGATTTAGAGAAGATTGGTATCTTTCAAATTAATAAAAAAATTAATTATTTTGGATATAAAAATTCAGTTTTTTATATCAGTAATAAGTTATATAGTAAATAATGAAATCTGTCCTTAAACCTCTGAAAATTTCAATCGAATTTATCATATCAGACTTAATAATTTTGTGTATACAACAAAATATATCTTTACAGTTCATTTAAATCTATACTGTTTTTCTTCGATTATGCTTGTGACCTCATATGACCTTGACGTGAGTGTGAAAAGAAAAAGAAACAAGCCAATATTTTAACTAAACAGTAATTAATGGGGTTCATCTTATATATATATATATATATATATATATATATATATATATATATATATATATATATATAACAATAGTCTGTCAAAAGAATTATGCAAATTCATTTTGAATAAACACAGAAATATTTGCAATATAAGTTCAACAAATTAAGATGTAAAAGATATAACATTATCTTGCTTCAGAAACCAGAACATAAAGTTAATTTAATTGAATTAAATAAATTGACAGGTAGATACCCAAATTACTGAACTATTGTTTGTTGAATACTAATCGGACAAATGGCATCTAGATCGTTTCTTAATGATCGCGTCAAGGAGTTTTTTTTATCAATTATTAGAAGTTGAAACCCCATTAGAGTTTAAATGCTTTATTGCCTAAGCTTACTACTAATAACTGTAACGGCATAAATGAATAGTAATTTTTATAAAAATGAGTGCTTTCGAAAACAAAACCCAGGCAAAGAGTTTTATACAGATTCACTTTAACTAATCAATGTCAAAAACAATGAGTTGCAATTACTAATCGATTACCATGGTAGTGTAACTATTGGGATAGAATGACAATAACAATAATAACACTTCGAATGCCAATCAGATGCTTATCTAAGTGATTCATTCTCTTTGTAAAGACATATATTTGGATTATGAGAACAATACCATTTACATTGTTACATATATATTTTATTTGTTACCAATATAAAAAGTCTTGATGAACGAAATTTGCTCTTATCAGAAAGTTTTACTATTTGTACCATTTGTTTTGTTAACAATTAGGTCTATTAATTAGGAATATCAAATTATTCATTTACTTGAAAATGATTCTGTCCGAGATTACAAATAAACTAGAATGTTTTGTGAACAACTAAGTTGATATGATAATGTATTAAATACATTTTAAGCACATATAGTACATTTTCTAAGTTTTGGCAGTTTCTTATCATTAACTTATTTCAATGTGATTTCAGTCAAACACCATACAAAATCATTTTTACATATATACATTCATTTCTTGCGTGTATAGTTTAAGTTTTCCAGTCATAATTTCGCAAATCCCTCTAATATGAAACCGAGAATATTTTTCATGACTTTTTTGTATTAGAAAATTAAAAAGGATCGGTTTATTGCTTTTTTTTCTTCTTTCAACATTACTTATTCAATAAAAACCTATAAAACGCTTACTTATCATTGCCTATCATGTAACATGTTATATTATGATGCAGGGATTAACAATTTTCATAAATAGTACAATACTGATGTTAATTTCCTCCGAGGGATAAGAATTGCTCAAAAGTTAAAAGAGAGTGAGTCAGTTCTGAATTCAGATCTTTTATTTTTTCATTTGAAGTAAATAGTAATGTGGTGTTACTTTTATTGCATGTAATTGATTGCAGTCGTAAGGGAATTCTCTGCAAATATCAATTCTTTTTAGAAAATAGAAACTGTCTTCATATTATAACTTCTAGGTAACTGTAAAGAATATATGAAGGGAACGTGGAAAGTTTTATTCCTAAAATAGAGGCAATGTTATTATTTATTATAGTATTATAGTCATGTTATATGTCGTAGGAAAAAATATGAAGATTATTATAATTGATAGTTGTAAGCTATACAAGATCTATTTAGTACAAATAAGTTAAAATAGAAAACTATCTGTTTAAGATGGTGGAGAAGATTTGTAGCTCAGGTGGACGATTATGATGGAGTTTGGTTTTCTGAGCTGGATGGTTTGACCGTGGAGCTTTAATCGTCCTTCCGAACGACATCGTCAGCACAAACTTCAGATATTGTAGTGTGCATCCGTTATCATTAGGTGTACCAGTTTTCTTCCACTCTACTCTGAAGTTTATGTTGATGATGTCGTTCAGAAGAATGATGAAAGCTCCAAGACCAAACAATCCAACCCAGAGAACAAAACTCCATCAAAAACTATCTGTTTGTATGAATCAATTTTAATTTACAGTTTCTAAGAAAATAATTTCCTAAAAATACTTGAGAAAGTAATCATCAGTATAGGGGTTGTGGAGATTATCAAGTTTTTGATTGAGATCATGAATTGATTGATATTAGATCACCATTGAAAAACTGGGAGCACTGAATGGTCGTTTCGTCCTCTCGTGGGACTCCTCAGCAGTGCGCATCCACGATCCTGCCTCGCGGGATTCGAACCCACGGCCTTCAAAAACTCAACAGTCTCCACAACCCCTGTACTGATAATTACCATGTGCTCACTAGTGACTAGCTTCGTGAGAGAATTCTCGGAGTTCTGGTGAGAAACCGTGACTAGTGGAGCTAATCCGTGTCGAATAGAGACAGGTATCTTTCTCAGTACAATGGAAGATGGTCGCGCAATTTCGTGGATTGGTTGATGCTAGACATTAACACCATTGAATGCCGGCTCAGTGGTCCAGTAGGTTAAGCATTCGCGCGCGAGACTCAAGGCCCTGGGTTCGAATCTTGCGGGAGGCGAGATCGTGGATGCGCACTGATGAGGAATCTCATAATAGGATGAAACGGCCGTCCACCGCTTACAGGTTTCCAATGGTGGTCTAACATCCATCGGTTCATGATCTCAATCAGAAGGTAATCAATTAGAACAAACACGTTTATCAAATAAATCTTTTTTCAAAAAAATATTAAGAACAAGCAACGAAACAAACAAATGTAATTTAATTATTTTCATATTGTTTTGTGATATTTTAACAATTTAATATTTCAATGTAATCAAGATATCCAGTTATGTAATCAATTTTTTTGTATGACCTACCTCATGTATGCATTTATACAAATATGGATTTTTATGTAATTTAATTTATCAGTCGTTTATATTCTGTGAGAAACTTTGGAAGTAATTTATTTTAGACGGGGAAATTTTCTAAAAATATAATAATTTTCTAATATGTCTATCTAAATATAAAACTTTTGTTGATAATGGAAGTTATTCACTTGGTGTTGTTTGCATGTATCTTCCCATTGTTGTTTAGGACTGTAATTGATCAGTCTTTTATTGGCATATGTACATCCTGTGAGGATTGTCTCGATGTTGCCTTAAGTCATAAGCTTTATAAGCAAAGATCAATACTGGGTTCGAGTCCTGGAGTGAACATCAACTCTGATATGCAGGTACATCCATCTGAAGAGTGCTAACTAGGAAGAAACGCGTATCCTGGATTCTACTGCTAGCCACTATCCAATGATGGTTATTATTTAATAATTATGTTATTGGTTTTAAGTTGAATAACTTACATTTTATAAATGAACTGAAATGTCACAAAGTCAGTGAACCGTGGTCTTCTATAACACTGCTGAATATTATTTTGCAACAAAAGATCGATTGTTGATCATTTAAGTCTACTCGCTAATAACTGCTTTCTGAATGAATCCTTTAATCCTCCGGTAGTAATTTATAATTTATAAGGTGGACGAAGTTGAAAGTACAAGTAACTACCTAGTGACATTTAATGATGGTTATAATGATTAATAAATGGACAATCCTAGATTTCATATCATATGAGACTCTGGTTCAACTATTCTGTTAACTTTCAAACTTGAACGAAATAAATGACAGGTATTTTCAAAGACACGGATGTCATATATAGACGAAAACTATTTTTGAACTGCATGCATTTTAACAAAATACTTATATTAACTCTAAAGAATGAAGTCCAACCTTCTGTGGTATTGATTTGATTTCAAACGGTACATCTTTATTTTGTAGCACTTGAATATTGAAATTTGTGCGTTGATGGAGACTTTTTAAATTCCTTATGTTTCTATAAGTAGTTTTGCTCATTTAAATTAATTAATGAAAATGGACTACACAATTTTCCTTATTCTTTTATGCCTCATAAAGTATCATTATTCGCTTATTTAAATATTTTCTTTTCTAATATCGAATTAGTAGTAAATATTTACCTTAACATGTACAGTAAGATAGTCAATATTTGTAAGAAGTATACTAAACTCTTATTTTACAATGTGAAGCTCATCAGTATGATTAAAAAGCATGACAGAATGTCTTCGTTATATAAAGCAGAATTTCGAGAATTTGCATAACTTTGGTACTCAATCTATTCTGTCACACGTTTGTTATTAGGATATTCTAAATATATTTTAACAACTAACATATAGATCTATTAGCGGAGAAAATTGATTATCTTACTATTAATAGCCCGAATTTTCATACCTTGAAGCTATTCTAATGTATAAACTGAGATATTACCAGTGAACCTCATTTATGAATTTTATACTTGGGAGGATTGCATAATCACCATGTGTTCTTGAATATCACTTACATTTATAAATTCATGGCCAAATAGATTGACTTTTAATTTATCCGAGTTATATGGACAAGTGGTAAATAGTAAATATTGAGTTAAAATTAGACTATTGGAGGGACTTAAGTAAATGCAATAATGTACTAACCTCAACTAAAAATAGCTTCATGAATACAAAATTCTAATTCTTAATCTCATCACTTGCCGAATGCAGCAGTTATATGGTGGTTTTCACCTATATATATATATATATATATATATATATATATATATATATATATATATATATATATATATACCTCTTTTAACTTGAGTTATTTTTCACCTACTTCCCATTGAATTATACTGTTTTATAACACAATGAAATCACTTTAAAAATACCAGACTTTTATATTTCTAATGTCTGTTTTTAGGCTTAAGTAATTCTCATGCACATCATTCAAAACTTAAATAAGATACTGGGTGAAATTACTTTATGTTATATTATCAATTGTATTATGTTCAATTCAAAGACAAAACAAAGAACAGATAAATGATATTGATATTTATTTTCTGAAATGAACTACTACCATTTAAGTATTAGCAGATAACTGAAGAATCTAAAATCTTTAGGTATATATATATATATGTATATATGCTTATAATTGTAATTAGATATGTATGTTTACTCCGGAAATGTTAAGTGTTAGATATCAATCTAAAATTTCATATTACGATACTATGGTAACATGTTTCTTTTTGATGGAATACCTTTATTTCTGATAGTATTAACACTTGGTTGACAGTTAAAATATTTGTTTCTATCATTTTACAAAAAATTTTATAAACTAATAAAACTAATCATTTACAAATATAACAAAGATCATCGGGTATTATTTTGATCAGATTCATTTAAACAAAACTGTTTATCTATAATAAGTAAAACAAATAAAGCTATACAAATAAAGTTATCAATGAAAGTTTGAAATTTATATTAATTTTTACCAATTTTTATAATACTACTTATTAGTGTTTGAATTAGTCTCATGATTACTTTTGCCTATCTCATAAAAAATACTGAATTTTTAATCGATAATAGATGATCAAAACATTTATTACGCAATTTAGTTCATCTTTATTAGTTTCTTGATTAAGTATTCATTTCAGCTGATTATCTTTTGTACGGTATACAATGACTGGAACAAAATGTAAACACGCTAATTTTTATTTTTGATAATGGCATACAGACAGAACTTACTTGTCTTCTGTTTCTTTTTGATCAGTAAAGAAAAATTTATGTTTGGATCAATCTATAAATATTATTAAATTAGTCTCTTAACAAATTCCACCTGTAGCTCTTCTAGAGTTACTGCCAGTCGCAAACCTGGGTAAAGGAGGAGGGTTGGGCATGGGGTTAGTGACCCCATCCCGTAGAAAACTAACTCGTTAAAAAAACACTAACCAGTCTTTTAACAATGTTTTAGATTAACTGCTAATTGTGTAGAATGCACTGGCTTGATTAAAAACACCCACAATTATACAATAATATTTAATTGTAGTATATAAACAAACTTTAAAAATAGACCCACGAAACAATATTCTGATTAGCAATGATGTTTATATTTAGATATAAAAAGTTTATTTTATTTTTCATCTTGTATCCATGATTGTAAAGCATGTGACAAAGTTGTTTATATATGAGCAATTGTGTATAGAAAAAAACAGACATTCTATAATTCGAAATAAAATTACTTCTGTAAATCTGAGTCATACTTCAATTGCTACTTATATCCATAAACACCAACCTTTCCGGTTGATTAAACGTTCACGAAAAATACCTTCAATTTTATTGCTAACTATTTCATTATATGAAGTAATCTAAGTGAATAAAGAGTATTTTTTTCTAAACATTTACAACACAATAAACTGAAACAATGAGACGTAAAAACAAAACAAAAGTTAGAAGTCTATAAATTTATTTCCATATTGTGAGATTGGGTGAATATTTTCGTATCTTCTCCTCAATGAGATTCTAACAAATTTATCACTAATTTGGTGTATTTATTTTATTGTATATGTGTAAATTTTGTGGCAGCAAATATCTTCCAAAATTTCATAAGCCTAAATTTAAAATTATGTTAGAGCTCCCCAAGTTAGTGATTATCTACTCATTTTTTATTCTTTTGTTTCTGTTATATCTTTGTTAACGTTTATCACGCGATACGACCGCCAATTAGAGTCACCGACTTATAGACCGGGCCAATGATGTATAAACCAGTACGAACAACCTAGAGTTCTTATTGGTCCTTGAGATAACAGCTTTTCGTCTAACCCAGCCGATTCTGTCCAGAACGCAAATATCAGCCTCCGTTACATTGAATCATATATTTCAAACATATTTGGTTTATATACAAGAAAAATCAAACCACATTACGCCATAAAATAGAAAATAACATATGCACATGATCAAGCCAAAAAGTGACTGTGGTTGTGAGAATTGTGACAAATAGATTGAGAATAAATTGAGTATAGTAAATCCTATAACAATAACCATCAAGTCAAACGGAAGCTTACAATAAGATGAATATAAATATACACAGTTTAGTTTCTTAGCAGTTATACAATAAGACTATATGTATAAAATTAGTCTATAACTAATTAATAGGGATTATCATTCATTTATTCTCATCTGGATATAACAGTTTCAATTGATTGATGTGACACGGTTGATTTTGAGTTAACTTTATCTCCTCTAAATATTTTGAATCATTAGTAGTTCATCCTGATTAAACTCATGAATTTCGTAGCAATAAGTTATGGACAGATTATGGTATATTTAACCTTAACAACTCTATATACGTATAAACGCTTATCTAAATCTTAATTGCCTAATCAGTCTAAATGAATTGTACTATAGACCAACTTTAATTAGACAATCATTTACAAGCAGGGAGCATTGCATATCTGTTTGACTTTAGAACCGAATTCACATTGATGAGGATTCATGATATCCCTAATATTTAAGTGCCTAACTTGTAAGTGTCCTATCAACCATAATATTTTTAAACCAATGAGTTTTATTCACTTGATATTGTTTTACTTGAATTTTCCCATTGATGTTTTTGGACTGAAATTGATCAGTCTCTTATTGGCATATGTGCATACTGTGCGTATGCCTCGATATTGCCTAAATTTACAAGCATTATAAGCAAAGATGGACGAAACGCGCGTCCTGGATTCCACTGCTAGCCACCATCCATCTTTGCTTATAATGCTTGTAAATTTAGGCAATATCGAGGCATACGCACAGTATGCACATATGCCAATAAGAGACTGATCAATTTCAGTCCAAAAACATCAATGGGAAAATTCAAGTAAAACAATATCAAGTGAATTCAACTTCAACCCATTGCACAAGCAAGTGGCTATCAGGACTCAGTAGCTAAGTGGATAACGCGATGGCGTTTGAAGCGAACGGTACTGAGTTCGAGTCCCAGAGTGAACATCAACTCAGATGCAGGTACATCCAGCTGACGAGTCCCAAACAGGACGAAACGCGCGTCCTGGATTCCACTACTAGCCACCATCCATCTTTGCTTACAATAAGTTTTAATTCAATGTTTCATAGTTTTGATAAATTTTCAACTCCTATAACAAAACAACTAACTCTTGTATCTTAGTTGTTTATTACCTACAATGTAAAATTTTCACACATCACCATTACAAATATGTTTATGTCACAACAAAGCATTTTGACTAATTCTTTTACATTGTTATTAGAAATTAATTCTGTAAATCAATGATTTCATTAAGAAATCTATGAACTACCTGATCAAGTGATTGGATGATCGACTAAATACAGGACTAATTAAAAAGAATCATTTTTTTCCCAAATAGATGTATCATTTAATGGACAAGTGACTTGCAATCTAACATAAGATGAAAGTTATTTACAAGGAAGAAATGTTCTAAAAACAAAATAAAATGAACTGAAAATATAACTTAATTTTTTTAAGTTATCGACTATAAGTAGATACTTATAACGGTTAACATTTTCATGAGGAATAAGTTAAACTTTCATCTATACACTTTAATCTTTAGTACAACACATTGGTTACAACAACTAGACAACATTCATTTTTATTATTCAGTTTTTAGTGATCCGGGATCTGACTTGAGGTAGATCGTATTATGATCGTTAATGAAACATACATGTCGTCAATCCTCGTATATAATTATCGACTTAAATCACGTTAGTGGATAACAGAATTGAATAAGTCAAAGATGAGGATGGATTTTGTATACATATATATTGTACAATCGTTGTTCGGATAGAGAAGCAAAACAGAATGACGTGCAATGGAAAAGGCAAATGAGCCAGCTCGATTTAATCGAGCGTTAATCAATATTTATGGTCACACAAAAATAAGTTACAGACATGTGATGGGTCGGATAAGAAGTCCACACACAGACACTCACATAAAAACAGTCAAGATTGATAAGCGGATAAGTGACAAGGTCAAAATGTGACTCAAGAAGAATGAATAAACTGCTTTGTTCGAAAGCTAGAATAAGCTGTGTGGGCTTAACATAGCAACCGACACTACAAGTTTTGTGTAATTTTTTTCAGTTACATGATGATGTTCATATATTATAAAAAGAAAAATAATTCTCATACTGTTGATAAAGATTTTAATATTTGTCCACGGTTACGAGACTGTATAAGTGTTATAACTTGTAGTTTGAATGCTGCTTGTTATATCTAGAGCTTATATCCTGATATGACGCGTATAACTTGAGCACTTGAACGCTTGAACCCTTCCAAGTCGTAATGAGAAGACAGAAGACTAGTGAAAGGAATGTTTTGCAGACAGTGTCAAATTATAGTACAAACTATCAGGTATTTATAATTTTCAGTAAAAACGAAATCATCATTATAGCTATCTAATCCGCACACAGGGGTTATTAGCACTGTCCAATCGGGAAGCTACCTGTCGAGATTCTAGAATATTCTTCGAAAAGATGATTGGATGGAATATCTTCGGCTCTTTCTGAGTTTCTTACAGCTTCCTCCAGTTCACGCGTGGATCGTCCTCACAATTAGAAGAGAATTTTCAGTGTTCTCTTTTATTCGAATCCATATTGTAATATTTAATAAACATGGCAACTATTTGTTAGCAAAATTTAAGGTGAACGTATTCACAGAGATAGACATGAGAAAAATGAACAAGAATTGGATGGAACTAGAAAAGAAGGCCCAGGACAGAGTGGGTTGGAGAATGCTGGTCAGCGGCCTATGCTCCATTAGGAGTAACAGGCGTAAGTAAGTAAGTAAGTAAGTATTCACAGAAATTTATCCTGTATAAAAAACTACCTGATAAATTATATGTTGTATATAATACCATTAATTATCACATAGAAAAGATTAATAAAGTTTACTCTTCTTGAAAAGATATTGTTATTGAATTAAGATTTAGATAGATTCCGTTACCGAATAATATTATTTGAAAATTCAGTAAGAAATGCATTGAGATATACATTAGTTTTATCTTAATTTGTGACTTCGTAGTAGATCATTCTATCAGTCAAATAACGGAATGAATACAGAAATACTGAATAACATATTGGTTATGCAAAGTTCATGCAACTTAGCGAAAACTAAATAGTCTACATATTTCGTCATTCATTATTTAGAAAATAGTGTATCAATGATGAAAACTTAATTTCCTGTGCTCAATCTCGTGTGAGATGGTTGATTGATCCTCCTGAGTTAACTTGATATAGAAGTAAATTAGTTCACAATATTATGGTATTTTTAATGATCAATTAAGTAATGCCACTTTGCATTAAAGAAATAACGACAAACTAAACAAATCTCTTTAGTCAGATTGGGTTTTTATGGAGATTGTATTAATTTAATAGTTTAAATCATCAGTCGACTAGAACTAGAACACTATGAAAAAACTGGAAGCACTGGACGGCAATCGTTAGGCAGTTACTCACTGAAAACCATAGTAAACGATGGATTGGTTGAAGTTAGATATTAACACCATTGAATACTGGCCTAGTGGTCTAGAGGTTAGGCGTTCACGTGCGAGACCGATAGATCCTCAGTTTGAATCTCGTGTGCAAAATTTTAGGCATGCACTGCAGAAGATTCTTATACTAAAACGAATCAGCCATCCAGTGCTTCCAGGTTTTTCATGGTGGTTCGCCATCAGGAGTGATGGGGGAAACTCTGGAAGATGTAGAATCCTTCACATACCTGAGAAGCATCATCGATGAACAAGGAGGTTCAGATGCAGACGTAAAGGCAAGGATTGGCAAAGCAAGGGCCGCATTCCTACAATTGAAGAACTTATGGAACTCAAAACAACTTTCAACCAATATCAAAGTGAGAATCTTCAATACGAACGTCAAGGCATTTCTACTGTACGCAGCTGAAACTTGGAGAACTACAACAACTACCATCAAGAAGGTACAAGTATTTATAAATAGTTGTCTACGCAATATATTCCACATCCATTAAACGGATACCATCAGCAACAGCCTTCTCTTGAAGAGAACAAACCAGTTTCCAGCTGAAGAAGAAATTATGAAAAGACGATGGAAATGGATAGGACATACATTACGCAAATCGTCAAACTGCATCACGAGGTAAGCCCTAACTTGGAATCCTGAAGGGAAGCGAAAAAGAGGAAGGCCAAAGAACACATTGCGTCGGATAATAGAAGCAGATATGAAAAGGATGAATTACAACTGGAAGGAGCTAGAAAGGATTGCCCAGGACAGGGTTGGATGGAGAATGCTGGTGAGCGGCCTATGCTCCTTCACGAGGAGTAACAGGCGTAAGTAAGTAAGTTAGCTTTAATCCACTGATGGATTCAACTATTTAATCTCTTTTATTTCATGATAAATTATTTCAAAAAAGGACACTAATTTTAAATGACAATCTAATTCTTTATTTTTTTTTGTTAATACAATAATGTGACATACTTTTATTAGAATAAAATTTCCAAAAATATATATATCTATAAATCATTTAATTAACATTGAAAATATTCAGAGCGTTGAAAATGAAACTCAAATTGATTCAATCATTTACTGATATTTATGATGAGTAAAAAAAGAGAGAAAAACAAAGAGAAAAAAAGAAAAGAAATTAAACACAAAGAAAAAAAACAGGTAGAAGAAATTAAGTGAATTATTTAAGTTAAGATTGTATGAATTGATATATTTTCTTCTCTTTATTTTTGTTGTTGCTGCTGTTGTTGTTGTTGGATAAATTCAATCTATGAATATATATATACAATAAAATACATTAGAAATTCAAGGGAATATAATAATAATAATAGTCTATTCATAATGTTTTATAAATACTATTTATATTTGTCTTAATAAAACGAGAGTTGAATGATCAATTATTTATTTATTTTTTTAAATTTTATTGTTTGTTTTAACTAATGAAGGTCATTGAAAAAGTACATTTAATACAAATGTATATTTAAACGATGTATTCTTATTTAATATTTGAGAAAATAATAATAAATAATAAAATGTAATATTCATTTGAGTTAATTAAACAGTTGCATGAACTTATGATAATCTCTTTATCCGAATTAATGATCTTATTTATTTTTCTATGGGTATGTGTGTGTGTGTGTAAACAAATATCTGTGTACATAAATATTGTCTATTTGCGATTATTATTATTATTATTATTATTGTGATTGTTATTATTATATTAATTATTGAAATAAGGGGAAGATTCAATAGAATAAAATGAAATAGCACTTGTTAATGTTTATCACTGAATAGTAGTTTAATTGTGATACCTATTTTAGATTAATTAATGAATTCCTATTAAAATTGAAGCTATTTATCAACTAGGATTATTTAAGTAATATATATATATATATATATATATGTTAGAAAATAGGATCCAGTATTAATCAGTATTTTTATAATATGTCGTCGAAAAACTTTCTCAAAACCTCCTAGGATGTGGAGTTTAAAGTAAATTAAATAAGCTGTGAAATCTACAAGAGATTACAAAATGCTTATGTTCTTTGCGTGATAGTCTTTAACATGGAAAAAATTTAGTCACATAAAGTAAGGATTGCCCAGGACAAAGTTTGATGGAGAATACTGGTGGGTGGCTGTGATGGTTGAACGAACTAATAATACCTTTGTACTTGTTGAATGCTCGATTTCGAATTCCAAATACAATACATTCGTTTGTGCTTGTGTCTCACTTCTTAATTCAATTGCGTTATTTCTGGGACTCTTACTTTGTACTATAATTCAAATAATTCAAAACATTATAGTGGCCTATGCTCTTCCATGAGAGATAACAGGCGCAGGTAAGTCAGTAACTATACAGTTCATGTGTGATAACATTTACACCATTGTACAAAATCTAGTGGCTTAATGACAATATTTATTAGGATTGACAAAAACTTTGGAACTCTAATCAAATCTTTTCAATCTCTGTTAACATACTATAACGTTTGCTCAATACATTTGCCTTCTTTATTAATACTTTCAAGCATTTAAGTAATTTTCAAAACATTATACATTCACACTGAGCAGATGTATTGTACTTATATGATACATGCAGTAAAATCTAATTCCTTCAATAGTTGATAAACTTGGTAGTACTGTTCACTTAGGTATTCTTAGAATCTCACAAATGTGATACAACTTTGATTAGTTTAAACCTGTATCAAAACAACAACATTCATTAATAGCTGATGATAAGAGTAAAGAACTTTCTAACCCTCATTTTCATTTGTTAACATTACGTATGAATTAATAGGAACACTTAGTTCCTTTCATACTCTAAGGTTTAATGTCTAGAGTTTAACAATGAAAATAAGTTTATAAGTTCAAAAGTATGAAATGAAAACAAAGTCTGTTAAACCCACATGATTTAATGAAAGAATATATTTTCAAAGGGTCTAATTGCAAATAAATATGTTAAAAGCAATAAACAACTCAAACGTTGTCTGCAAAAATACAATAACAGTGAGTTTATTGTACACAAAACAACACTAAATACATTTATTGAGGTAGGACTAATTTATCTACACACTGTCTTTAGATACATTGAAGAGTTGAAGAGTCATATGGTGCGGTCCTCAACAAATTCAGCACTCTCCGTAGACAAAATCACTATTAGTCGTGAAGCGTTAGAAATTTAACTTCCTACTCGTTGCGACTATACACATATATTAGTTCTGTTATTAATATTACTAAAACTTTATGATGCCTCCTTTGAAATGGATTCTCTGACTGAATTTTGAAACAGAATAATCGAAAAATGATTCCTAAATTTTGTTCGTCAAGTGTAAACCTTTTGATGTATTTTCAACCAGCCTTAATGTGTAATCAAGTTGTAAAAAGTATAAACGCTCTACAATTCACGATAATTTTAATATTTTATTATTACCATAATTTATTATTAAGATTAAATTTTGTACGATCTCAGTTTTTAGGCATTTAGAATGAAAAATATTTGAAGCGATGGTGGCCACAGTTTGTTGTTTATACTAAGTAATAATTACTATGCAAATAATTACATTCCCTATTGCATTATTAGCTATCCTGTAAAAGAATGTTCGTAAGCTTTATCTGGAAATATACTTGTTTGGTCAATCAGTTTGGTTCAACATCAATAATTCATCAAATCTCATTGACTGACCATATTCTCGAGTTTCCAAATGCCTGAAGCTGGAGAAAGTAGATGATTACTAGTGGTTAATTAATATCGAGCTCGCAAATGAATTACCGATTTGCGATTTTGATCTCGGATCGAGTTAAATTTACACATTGCAGAGGAATGTCAAATTTCTGTGGAATAATGTTTTGATTTTTCAAAAGTTTTTGTTTGACAAGTAATTGGTCTTTTTTACTGTTTGCATCTTAGTTAGACGGCTATTAAAAACCATCCTGTTGCAGGACTCTTCAGCAGTGAGTACCCATGACTCAAAGGAGAATTCTCTGAATGCAAATAGATGATTGGCGATATAACGAAATGAATGAGGCTAAATAAATACATCACCAGATTCAATAACTCACGCGCAAGACCGAGGGCTGTGACTTAATCCCTAATGATCTCAATGATAGATAAAGACAAAGAGTCCCATACACGTATGAAACACCTGATCAATCCTTCCTAAGTTTCAATAATTATCTAAGATAAATCCGTGATATAAATTATAAAAATTCGACAATCTTTGCAAACCTCCTGAACTAATTATTTAATTATTTGATGAAATCAACATATAAATCTTTGAGTACAGTAATCCACTCACTTCCTGATTATTAAGATTTCCGTTTATTCAACCATACACTTAATAAATAACAAGGGAAAATAACTATCCCCTTATATAGTAATAGTAACAATATGTCAATTATTATAATTAAAAGAAATAGATTCGGAAATTAAAAGAAATAATTTCATTTTTATGCTTCATCAGTCATTTATAGGTTGTTCTTTTCTTCCTCTTCTTCTTCTTCATATTTCAGATTGATTTCAACACTTTGACAAATCTATTCAGTTTATTTCATTATTTCATCATAATTATTTTTGTCAGATTCGCATGCAATTAATCTTCCACAAACTCTCTCTCCCACACACACACTCACTTGCACACACACACAAGCAAATAAAGACATATACACATGGATATATTGACAAACTATCATTGATATGTTCTTTTTTATGTCGTTCTATAAATTTTCTTTTAATTCATCATTGAAATCATTCCAATGCATGTATTTCTTTATATTGTTGTCAAGTAATTATATTCATTTCAATTTGATGATAACATTACAAAAGTTACGAAGTGATTTGAAAGCGGAAGATTATTTGAAAAGAAAATTGTTATTATAATAAACAAAGAATGAATCAATGACCAATAATAGAAGTAATCTTACTAAATGTAATAACAATAATCTAAGGGAAAGATATTAGTAGATTAAAAAGGAAAATAATTAGTTGAAAACCAGAAATTCTATTGACGTATTGGTAAAAACAAGTGAGAATTTATGTTTTGTTTTAATTTTCACTATGCATCAGTAACATTATTTCTTACAGAGTATCAGTATAGAGTTGTAGAGATTGTAGAGTTTGATTGGGATTACGAACCCATCAAAGTTCGGTCGCCCTAGATCATGGATTGGTTGGTGTTAGATCTTAACACCGTTGAAGGTCGGATCAGTGGTTTAGAAGCTATGCGTTCGCGCTTGAGACTAAACGTTCTGTGTTCAATTCTCGCGTGCAAGACCGTGAATTAGCACCGTTGAGGAGTCTCATGCTCTGAAGAAACGACCGTCTAGTGTTTCCAGGTTTTCCATGGTGGTCTAGCTTTAATTGATTCATTAACTCAACTATTGTATAAATGTTCCTTTTTAAGCGTAAAATTAACTTAGTCCCAATTTAATTGTGATGGCCTATTTCAAACTACAGAAAACACAAAATTATACTTCTGTTTATAGAATGGTTGCTTTCATATTTCAACAGTTTAGCTAACTTACAGATAATTTAACCTACCCCGCTAGTTTACTCAAAGTTTCTCGCCAAGTTAATATTCAGTAAAATTAACTGAGAACTTATGGTTTGTTTTGCATGTATTCCAGATTTGTTGTAAACAGTAGTTTATATTTGTTGGTTTGATTTAGATGCCTCACAACTGTTTTTGAAGAAATTTTAAGCACGACGTGAAAATCATCAGCTTTTTTAGCTTACCAAATAAGTGTACAGGTAGTTATATCGGTCTAGTCAAATTTGGATGACCAATATGTAATCGACATTTATAAACAGCGATGTAGTTAGAAAAGCATCTAAGGATTTTGCTATCAACGATATAAATTACATTCTACGAGAATTGTATATAACACAGTTTCTTTGATGATTTATCAGGGTTAGTTATACTTCGGAGGTTTAATGCAACAACTTTTATCATAGGAAGATAGCTTTTAGATATTTCAAAAATAAACAGTTTTAATCGGTTGGTCATTGTAATTCTAATAACGGAGAGCGGAATTTCTAGGTTTACCTCATGTTTATTAATGATAGTCGTTGTTGAATATCGAATTATTTTGATAGGAATTGTACAACTATTGAACAATGTTGAATCAATTGGTCTATATAAGGTGATCAGATCTAATCGTTATGACACATCTACTTTGAAATTTTTTTTGTTTTGCAGTATGCTCATAAATTTCACATTGTAATCTCTGACACCTTGTGGAAAACATTCTGTTTATATTAATTATCAGAGATCTATGTTAAATTCTACTCTTTATCACATACTTAATTATTATTCGTTTTAATATATCAGATTAATTAAAACGAGAGCACATAGCAGCTCTCCTTAAACCAGTTTCGATTATGGCTAATTTTAGTTAAGACCTTTTATCAACTTACTTAACAGACAATGTTATTTGAACGGAAACAATTCACATATTCTTTGTACTATTATGATGACTATCATATCTGTATAAACGTGTACTCTTAATCACATGACAGTTTGCGTACATATCTCTCTCTTGCTTAAATGTTAATACCCTAAGTGTCGCTCGATGAATCGTTCTCTATCCCATGTTTATAGGTACTCGAATCCTATTGTTTAACCACTGCCTTGCCTAGCTAAGCCTTATTCGATTTAACTGTAAATTTGCCTCTGTATTTGCTCGCATAAACACATTCGCCTCTGCTTTAAATTCGCTTGATGTGCTTATGGCTTTGTGATCTGCAATATCCACTAATAAGCTGTAATTGCATCTTCTTATTGCCTTCTGATTTAAAACACCGTGGGATCTATATAATGACGGTTACCAAGGTGATTGGTTAACGAAACAAAGCCACTACAAGCAAATATACATCAGTATGTAGGTTGAAATCATGTTGATTTTAACTGAGGTAATATAACTACAGCTTACTTTTAAATTTAGATATAACATATATAATCCCTGAATATCTTTTTAATAGCTCAGCACACTAACCTTATAAATAACATCACATGTATTTATACTGTATTATCTGTAAGAACTAAACAAACGGTGGACAAAGTGGAATTGACTGATTTGAAATAGTTATCCTTTTGTAACTTATTTAAAGCATAAACTACAAAAGATTGAATGCCATAATGAAATTTTTGTTTTTTTTATTGTTAGAACGAATAATTTCATTTTTTTAACCAAATTTTGCTGTTTTTTGTTTTTCCATGAGAACTTTAAAGTAGATAAGGAAAACTCTTCAATATAAAACATCTATTGAATTATGAAGTTTCTAGAAGCATACTTATTTTTAAACGTGTACCTTGAATTAACATCGAAAAGTATTGCTCAACTGTTCCATCTTTCTGTTAAACTGCGGATTTCATTAGGAGCACTATAATATATATGGTGATTGAGTAGGAGTCCAGTCTGTTTACGTTAAAGCTTAGATGTTATAGACGTCACCATATAGTGATTTTTTTCTTTTTCTTAACAAAGCTGACACAGATTTTTGATATCAGATATTCTATGTTGGTAATGTAATATCACAAATTGACTGAACCTAAGAATATTAAACTTTTGATTGTTTCACCATACCTGGATACTGTGGTATAAATTCTAGGTTTATAGTGTAATGCTTACTGTTTAGAGGTTCAAAATCGGATTAAACAATTATTTATCACCTTTTTGTTAAAATACACTGAAAATAGACAATACTGCACAAAATGAGTGAGTTTTTACCTTGAGATTTTTTTTTTGGTATTGAATATTTAATTAAATGGGACCAAACTGATACAATAATAGTTTGTAATATAATGAAGCTCATAAAATAGGATTATATATATCTACATCTTACTTAATAAGGTCAAATCATAGCATCTTATCTATATATAATATGATTTAATTGGAAATGTGGGCTGATCATGAGGATGATAAGACTAAAGAGGCAGAGATTATCAGTTTTAGAAATTCATCAAAATCTCAATTAACATAAATATTATAAATTAAATACTCGTTATAAACAGTAATTCTAAACTTAAATAGTCACATACAAAACATTTTCATAAATTTAATTTGATGTATTCATCATCACTAAGAGTTGTTTTTAACGTAGCAACTAAACAGTACGTTGATAGCCGAATAATTAGACGCTATTTTAAATACATTTTCGAGAACTTTCGATCACTAAAAATCATGTTTATCGATATTTCAAGTTAGAATAAATTCTAAATTCACTTGGTGTTGTTTGCTTTTACCTTATCATTGTTATTTAGAACTGCAATTAATCAGTCTCTTGTTGGCATATGTGCATCCTGTGTGTATTGTCCCAATATTGCCTTCAGTCACAAGCTTTATGAATAAAGATGGATAGTGGCTAGTAATGGAAACCAGGATGAGCGTTCCGTCCTGATTTGAGACTTGTCAACTGGATTTACCTGCATCCCAGAGTTGATGTTCATTCTAGTACTCTGTTTAGTCACGTATACAACATTAAATATCGCTGGAATATTCTTAAATTTGTATTAAACGAAAGTATTACAATTATTATAACTATGGTTTAGATATGACAAAACCAAGAAATACTAACCATGTTAAACTAACCGTCTTAATTTTAAATCCCTAAATTCCAAAAACTTTAAGTAAATATTAAGTCTGTGAAATTAAGAATATCGTATGCCATACTTGGCTTTTGATTAATGAAAAAGTAACATTTTGTTTTACTTAAAAGTAAGTTTTCTTCAGTTTAATGGATGTAAACGTGTTTATACTTTATGTGATATACTAACATTGTGACTATATTCACTGTATTGAATTAGTAAGGTGTTACGATTCTTCTAATACAAAAAGACCCGACCGTTGTTGCTACCTTGACGTGGTGGTCGAGCTTGCCTATCGTGATGAAGCAACCGAGCTATACTGGCTGGAACAACCGTTCCTCAAGGTCCTACCATGTCAGACAGGTCGGTTGAAGAGCGGTAAGACTAAAAGCAACGAACCCAAAGTCCGAAGGCGAAGTCGTACTACTGACTGTACAGAGATGTGACAGCAGTAAGGTGTTTCCTTCAGACAACCAGCATGACAGCGATGCTGCCTTCCCACAAGGAGGGATGGGGTTAGAAAAGGTCGACCCTAAAAATGCGCACCTCACCTTACCTCACGGATTTCCGTCTCCGGCGGTAAGGCCCTTTGAAGAACGGAGCTAACACGTCAAAAAACTCCCACGAAAAGGCCGTGCGCGACCGGCCTCAAGCAGTTGTCCCTTGGGCACTGCGGTCACGCTCTCAGGTCACTGAGACCACCTCTAATCCAATTTCCTTTTCAAGTACCTCCAGAAGAACCCTTCCACGGTGTGGGCAACCGGGAAGTGATAATCGCCCTCATACCTCTAACAGCACCCAAGACCACTGTATTCATAATCAACCTTCCTCTTCAATTCCTATTATTCCTCCTACATCGACTTTCAACCCTAAACTTCCTCCTTCGGCTTCCTCCTCAAGTGTCACCATAGCCAACGATTCTAGTGCTCAAAACTCTGTCCCGGGTCTACTGAAACTTCGCTCCAAACTACACATTGGAGCCTTTAATGTACGCACCCTATGTCAAATCGGTCAGCAGGCTTCCTTGGCTAAAACCCTAGAATCTCGTACCATTGATGTATGCTGTGTCTCCGAAACACGCATACAGGATTCCAGTGTGGTCATTCACTTGACCTCACCTCGGCAAAACGGAGAGCCAACGAGATACACCCTACGTGTATCTGGTGACCCGATGGCCAGTTCTCGTGGACTGGCAGGTGTAGGCATAGCACTAAGCATGAGGGCGGAACAAGCATTGCTAGAGTGGATCCCCGTCAGCAGTCGTCTATGTGCTGTTCGGCTAAACGGCTCCGTAAGAACTCGGAAGGATAGGGACACACGTCGTTTCTACCTACGCTCCCACTGACTGCAGCTCAGATGATGTGAAAGATGAATTTTACAGAAAGCTATCCGAACTTCTTAAGAAAGCTAAACGCTCAGACATAGTACTCGTAGGGGGTGACTTTAATGCTCAGATAGGTAGCTTAAACCAAACAGAAAGGCATTTAGGTGGATATTTTAGCATTCCGGCACAGCGAACAGATAATGGTGACCGTCTGCTGCAACTGTGCTCAGACAATCGCTTATTTCTAGCAAACACAAATTTTAAGCATAAGGAGAGACATCGTCTAACGTGGCGACCGCCTGCACCAAACCAACGATGGACTCAAATAGACCATATTGCCATCAGTCATCGTTGGAGAGGGTCGATACAAGATTGTCGCTCATTCTGGAGTACCTGCTTGGACTCCGACCACGCCCTAATACGGGCACGCATCTGCTTGCGCCTCACTGGACGCAAAAAAGCCACAGTAAAAAGACCCATTAGAACCGAACTGAGTAGCGAGGAAACCAAAAGTAGGTTCCAGGAACAACTGAGGTCACGATTAGGTAGTTCTGAAGACGAGGCTGACCCAGATGTTGTTTGGAATGAAATACAAGCAGCTGTGGAAGCAGCAGTGACATCTATCAGCGACTTAAACCACAGAGTTTCAAAGAACCAGTGGATTTCTTCGAAGTCTATCACACTGATGGATTCTCGCAAACTCGTCCCATCAGGTTCTGAACATGATGAAGAGCGACAACAAATCAGATCTAGGTTAAGAAAAAGTCTAAGAAACGACCGTGAACAGTGGTGGGCAACGAAAGCAAAAGAGATGGAAAAGGCGGCGACTATAGGGAACACAAGACAGCTTTACAGACTAATAAAAGAAACTGGAATTAATAAGTCAAGTGTAAGTAAGATTATATCGGAAAAAGACGATACACTCATCTGCTCCCAGTCCAGGCGTTTAGAACGATGGGCGGAACATTTCAGAAAACAGTTCAGCTGGCCTTCAGCTACTCTACAACTACCCTCCATTCCCAGACAGTGTGAATGGAACATTAAAGTAGGTCCCCCAACTCTAGCTGAAGTTCAAAAGGTTATAGTTAATCTGAAACGAGGAAGGGCAGCTGGTCCAGATGGATTGGCTCCAGAGGTCTTTAAGGATGGTGATCCAATTTTAGCGATTAGGTTGACTAATATTTTAGCTAAAATCTGGGAGTTAGACGTTATTCCATCTAACTGGTCACAATCACTTATCGTCCCAATATATAAGAAAGGGTCAAAATCATCCTGTGACAACCACAGAGGGATTAGTTTAACTAATATAATATCTAAAATACTAGCCTCGATAATTATCAGACGCCTAACTAAGACTCGTGAACTGCAAACACGAGAGAACCAAGCTGGCTTTAGACCTGGTCGTGGCTGCATCGACTACATATTCACCATTCGTCAGATTCTAGAACACAGGCATACTTATCGGCGTCCGACAATGGTGGTCTTTCTTGACTTAAAAGCAGCATTTGACTCGGTAGACCGCGAGATTCTGTGGCAGTGTCTGTCATTGAAAGGCGTCCCCCAGAAGTACATAAACCTTGTAAAGGCTCTTTACTCGAACACTACTAGTCGAGTCAGAGCTTATGGCGAACTGTCATCTACTTTTGCAACCTCAAGTGGTGTCCGTCAAGGCTGTTCACTTTCCCCATTTTTGTTTAACTTCATCATAGATCTACTGATGGAAATAACTTTCTCGTCGACTGAATTCTCGGGTATTGATCTCCTTCCAGGAGGTCCACTTATCGACTTAGAATACGCAGATGACATAGTCCTGTTTGATGAAGACGCTGACAAAATGCAGAGTCTTCTGGTAGCACTAAGCAACAATGCCAGGATGTTTGGAATGCGCTTCTCTCCCTCTAAATGCAAGTTGTTGCTTCAGGACTGGTCTGCGTTAACACCTGAACTAAGGATAGGGAGTGAAGTAGTCGAACGCGTTGACAACTTCACTTGTCTTGGAAGTCTGATCAGCCCTAATGGGCTGGTATCGGACGAAATCTCAGCACGGATTCGAAAAGCTCGATTGGCTTTTGCCAACTTGCGTCACCTATGGCGAAGGCGAGATATCCGTCTATCAATAAAAGGACGAGTATACTGCGCGGCAGTCCGTTCTGTTTTAATTTATGGCAGCGAAACATGGCCCTTAAGAGTAGAAGACACTCGTAAGCTATTAGTATTTGACCACAGATGCCTTAGAAATATTGCTGGCGTCTGCTGGGATCACCGGGTAAGTAATAGTGAGGTTAGACGCAGGGTATTAGGGAATGATGGTAGATCAGTTGATGAGGTTATGAATCTTCATCGACTGAGATGGTTGGACCACGTGTTACGTATGCCTGAATACCGATTACCACGACGTGCAATGCTATCCGGTATTGGAGATGGTTGGAAGAAAGTTAGGGGCGGCCAAACCAAAACGTGGCATCAGTGCTTGAAGTCACTAACTTCTAGTCTGAGCCATGTTGGTAGATGCAGACTACTTGGTTGGGGTCCGCGTGACTATCGTAACCAATGGTTGGAGACTCTTGGTGACATGGCTCAGAATCGATCACAATGGCGTCGGTGTATACACTCCCTGTCTTCCCTTAAACTAAGAGATTAAAATCGCTTCATATCTTTCTTTCTACGAACCAATTCTTTCTTCTTGTACTATATCACTATATGCAATCTTTCTCTTACATATTACTACCTTTGACCTAACCACTGCTATGAATCCGGTGTTCATCTTGTTGTGCTGATGCGATATGGCAACCTGGACCGATGCACATATGTGCCTGGTCCTACGTTGTAGCTGACTGACTGACTGACTGAATACAAAAAGATCAACAACTAAGTTAATTCTCTAAGTAGCCTTGAAGAAGCATATTTTTTGATAATATTCAAGTTAAAATTGTACTACAAAGAAAGAAAATTGATCAATCAACTAAATCATCAGATACTACAGTGCATCATAATTTAATGCTTCAAGATCCGAATCTTATGGTTCGTTGAACAGCTGTTTTTTCTTACTGTAAAGACTCTTTTGCCATGACAGTCCACGATCAGTTTAAAAGGCACCTTTGAAATCTTCAAACCTGACAGTGTTTCCTTAACTTTTTAGGCCAGCATTTTATGGTTACACTTCTAACATCTATCATTTCAATTCTTAGTTTTCGATAGCTGTCTAGTAAAAATTAGCCCGTGGTCTTAAACTGAAGGCTATAGGTTATATAGCATCTATCCAAAAATTAACAAATATATGTGCATTTCTATTGCTCTTAGCATATCAAAAACAATATTCTATATTAAAAACTAAACTTATATCAATTTTAAGCAGAAATGGATGGTTGATAGCAGTAGAATACGGGACGCACATTTCATCCTCTTTGAGACTCGTCGGTCGGATGCACTAACATCTCTGAGTTAAAGTTCACTCCAAAACTAGAGCTTCAAGGTAGACGGAATGCGTGTCCCAGGTTGTACTGCTGGCCATCATCTTACTCCGATTAAAAATTCTTGTGTCCTATTCTTAATATAGTGGCAATCTGTACAGGATGTACATATGTTTAAAGCCGGTCAGTCAGCAACAGCGTAGAACTCCGCACGTACGTACATCAGTTCAAATTACCATACCACATTACCACACAGATACAATTGTCGATTCAAATCCCATAGTGGTAGAGCTAGTAAGAGTATAAGCAGTAATCGGAAAGATTAGGGTTCGAAGATGTTATTCAAGGAGTATAATCCAGTGAAATAACTTTGAAAAGAGAAAAAAAAGGGACAAGGAGAATTCAGGAGATTAGAATTTGGGAGAACATGAAGAGTGGGTGCACCTGCGCCATTGCAAACGATTTTGATTCAGATCATTTAAGGTCTCTAACCATTGGTTGCTATCGTCCCGTGGATCCCAACCAGTTAGTCTACATTTACCAACATGACTCACTTCACTTGTCAGTGACTTCATAGATTTGTGCCATGTTTTAGTCTGACCATCCCTAGCTTTCTTCCAACCTACTCCTACACCATAAAATATCGCACGTCGGGGCAGTTGATGATTGGGCATACGTAACACATGTCTTATAAAGTTTCATTACTTCATCAATTGATTTGCTATCCTTAAAGTGATTAATAAATTACCATCTTAAGCATCAATAGGAAGATCCAAATAACCAATATGTATATATAAATCAAAGTTCGGGTGAGTCTAGACTATGTCACTATTAAAGTTCTTGTAATAAATTCCTCTTTATAAACATTTATCTGATATTTTTGATAAGTTTACATAAACTAATAACAAAACAGATCAGAATTAAAATGAATTGAATCTATTTTAATTGATAACAATTAATATTGAGAAGAAAAACATATATAGATATATAATGAATTCCTTCAATCATATTCTTCATGTTTTCTTTCAAATTATCTATAATTATTGAAAGATCATAGATAAATGATTTTTTCTATCTTGTAACTATTTGATAAAAAATAATTACTTTTTCCCATATGTACAATGATTCTATCTCTCTTAAACCAATGAAAGATAACTTAAAATTCAAACGTAATCTTTTCATTATAAAAAAAACAACAAAAAAAAGAGAAATATGCACAAATTTTATTTCTTTATTTAAGTTTTCTTTATTTGTATTTTTTTCTTTAAAAAAATAAATCGAAATTATTTTGGCTTTAAGAATAATCATTCATAGGATTACTATTATTATTATTATAGATCAGATTGCTTAAAACGATCTAAAATAAGGTTTTTCTTTCAATTTTCTTTCTTTCTTTTCTTTCTTTTTGTTGTTTTGGTTTAGTTTAGTAGACATGTAATATTCACTTAATGTGAATATGATAAAACTTTCAATTTTTTATTACATTAAAAAACAATAAAATGTAGACATTTTAGCGTTGGTTTTGAAAAAAAAACGAATTTTTTTTTCATATTTCTAAATAATAATTGCATTAGTAAATTAATAATAATATTAATCTTAAACAGTAATGGAGATGTATTCGTAAATTGCTTTATACATACGTTAAAATGTATGTTTATTTATATTCCTTGGTGATGTACATAATATGACAAACTATATTGCAAAGTGGTGCATTAAAGATATCTGACAGATGCATTTCAAGCGACGACCAGAGTCAAACATGTTTGCTTACTCTCCAACTTTCTTTTTATTATGATAGCTGACTGGATATTATCACTGCTAGCCACCATCCATGTTTGTCTATAAGTTGAATCGTTTTACGCATAAATCAATACTATTACTAAATCTTTTGATAGTTTCTTGAAAATAACTTAAAGAGTTAGAAAACTTTTATAACCAAATGTCGCCATATAAACGTTTCAATCAGTATTTCCTGTCTTATCATAGATTATCACAGATAACGGACTACAGTGCAAAGTCGCACATGGAGGACAGATGACGATGCGTTCCAAGTGAGGGTCAGAGTCAGACATATTTGCTTAGTCTCCAACTTTCTCTTTATTATGGTGGTTGACTGGATTAATAAGATCTCCACACCCAGTAAGAAGCACGGAACACAATGGACAGCTTGGATGTAACGAGACGATTTGGAATTTGTTGATCACCTGACCGTTCTATCCCATACATACGAACGAATGCAGATAAAGGCGGTCAGTGTAGCAGCAGTCTCTTCATCAGTAGGCCTCAACACACACACAAGTGAAGAAGCGAGATTCCCCAATACAACACACAGAACACCAACCAACCCAATCTCAATTGATTAGGAAACTCTGGTAGATGTGAAAACGTTCACTTATCTGGAGAACATCATCGATGAACATTGTGGATCTGATGTAGGTGTGAAATTGAGAATTGGCAAAGTAAGGACAGCCCCCATACAATTGAAAAACATATGAAACTCAAAACAACTGTGAACCATTATCAATGTGAGAATCTTCAATACGAACGTCAAAATAGTCCTACCGTACGGAACTGAAACGTGGTAAACTACCACAACCATCATCAAGAATGTACAAATATTCATAAGTAATTATCTACACAAGATACTGAATGTCCGTTGACCGGAAACCATCATCAACAGCCTACTGCGTGGGAGAGAACAAATCAGCTTACGTCGGAAGACGAAACTAAGAAAAGACGTTGGAAGTGAATAGGAAACGCATCCAGGAAATCATCAAACTGCATGACGAGGCAAAAGCTAACTTGAAGTGCTGGAGGTGAACGGAATAGCGGAAGACCAAAGGACACTGAGTCGGGAATTAGAAGCAGACATGAAAAGGCTTAATAGCTCCTGGAAAGATCTGCGAATGATTATCCAGGACATGGTCGGATGGAGAATGCTGTTTAGTGGCCTATGCTCCTCCATGAGAGACAACAGGCGTAAGTAAGTATGTAATTTACACAAGTTACAAGAAATATTTGCCTAAAAAACCAAAACGAATAAAGACTTTTTGTGTTTCGTTAAATGAAGACGTATATTTTACTTTGTGATTTGCATTTTAAATGTTCAGCAGAGAAATATCTAAGTATAATTATTTAATTTTGTACTGAACTATCCTGGAGTTAAATTAAATTAACCGTTTAAGATTCATTTATTACAGACAATCCGGTATGAAAAATCACATTCAATTTCTTAAACGAACTTTATGAATTCACAACACATTTGAATTGCTTGATGATCAATGAAACTTACAATTTTGACGACCAATTTATTGCATGGACCAGAGAGATTAACAGATTTCTTTCCATTCTTGTTTTAACATAGATGTTTGCTTCCAACATCACTTTTAATAGATACTCCGTGATTAATCCATTTCGTAACCGACAATTTTAATCTTTTCAGAAAATAAAATCTGAAACTTTGCCAGCAAATTAAAGTCACAGGATTCGGAGTTATATCCCTATTTATTTCTATGAGTAAATAATGTTAATCAAACACGTCAGTAACCTTATGTTATAACTTGTCGTTTGAATGCTACTTGTTATATCTGGTCGTCGCTGACTGTTGTGTCGGAAAACACTTATCACTTATACTCGAAACGAGGGACCTCTGCAGTTCGCACGACGCTAGAGTACGAACACAAAGACTGGTATAAGTGAAGATTTATTAACCCCGAAACACGGTGACGACGACGATCTAGTCGAAAGCACACTAATTTATATATTGATTGTACACACACTTTGATTAATAATTAGGATGAAATCACATATATAAAAATAATCAGTTATCACAAATCATATGCTGATCATAGTCCATGT
The DNA here is from genome assembly GCF_000699445.3 of Schistosoma haematobium. Classification (NCBI taxonomy): domain Eukaryota; kingdom Metazoa; phylum Platyhelminthes; class Trematoda; order Strigeidida; family Schistosomatidae; genus Schistosoma; species Schistosoma haematobium. The sequence continues at coordinate 19,329,568 of NC_067197.1, read as the reverse complement.
CAATGGAATACAAGAATACCGCATATTATACAGAATAAAATATCATACCAGAAAACAAAACAACTACTACATTGAGTAATCATTACTTTGAATCAAAACGGAAGTAATCTTGAACAAAACTCATAATGAGTAAATCAATCGAATTTTGACTTCTTTCCATTCTATCACCTTACATCAATAGTTTGATAGGTATGGGGAATCATTAGAGGCATATTTCTCCAAAAAAAATGAAGAAAGAACCATGACATTGTACATGTATTATAACACAGATGATCGAATTCATGATGAAGTATATAACTAAACCCTATAATCATTTTAACTAAACAACAATTTCTTTGAAAGTTGAATACATAATCTAAATCATACACAAGGGGTTATGTTCTGTAATATTGATTCATAATCAAACAAGAAATGTGCGCATGGGTTTGATTTCTATTTAAATTTTAATAGTGAATTTTACCTTTTACATAAAATTACCTGTTATTATTCAATGCTGTTACATAAGACACTTTCATTCTATTGAGCTCAAACTTCTGAAGTTTTATTTATTTGGTAATCTTTAAGGGCTATGGAATGTATATATGCTTATGATTTATGAGAATGAAGCTGTAGTCATAATAGTTTAGATTATGTATATTTTGATCATGATTTATTTATAACCTCATTAAAAAAATCATATAAGTGTGATTCCACTTATAACTTGTAGGTAGTGCTAGCCTAAATAAAACATGAAGATCATCCTTACATGATATAACAACAGTAAATATGAAACAAAAAAATTTTGTAAAGGTTTTATTTCTATTTTAACAAACGTCTGAAAATCAGTATTTTCATTTTATCTTACTGTAAATCTACAAACTACATGTGTTGAGTCCAATAGTATTTATCAGATATAAGGATTGTTATCACTTAGTCTGACTCCAATTGATTCACACAACTAGATGATATGATATTTCCCTACTCAGGTCGATGTACATTGATGGCTTTATGTGCTTAATTGACTTGCATCTCATACCAATTTTAAATTTACAGAGGAAATTTAAAATAACAAGAACATTTCCGTGAGCATAACATTCACTAAAAGAATAACAATGAATAAACAATTAAATGTCAGTATTCTAGATCATTAAAACAGTCGGCAGAAAAATATAATTTCATTATGATCATTGGTTTCTGGGAAAACGTTTTTGAGTTTTCTCAGGTTTTGATGATGGAAAGTAATACAAATTACAGTTTTTTCAAATAACTGCTGAGGAGTCCCACAATAGGACGAAACGGCAGTTCGGTGCTTTCAAGTTTTCCATGGTGGTTTAGCTGCAATTGACTCATGATCTCAACTATTGAAATAACTAGTGTAAATGTTACGAGTTTTATTCTTTGATCTGAACGACTAAATTAATGAAAAAAGTGTTGGAAGCTTTAGTAGAGTTAAAAAGGAAAAGTACAGGACAAATTTCTTTTATTACACAAATGCACTAAATAATATACACACTAGAATATTCTTACTAACAGTATGCTTCTCTTTAAACCTATTGATTAACAGTTTTCTAAGCTTTGAATGACAATCAAATCACCATGGAATTCATTTCAGAATCTACAATCAGCATTAGATATATTGACTTTAGTATGCTTAGATTTACTACATTAATGAAAATAAGAAGAATTAGATACTAGTGAACGAATCCAAATAAATTACACAGAATACAGGAGAACTATACTTAACCTCTGCTTCTACTATAATCACCATCTCTAATTTAAGAGGTTTCACCAGCACTTTTGTATTGACATTTACGTTTTAAACAACCTAAATGACAAGTTTCACACGCCTTCTGATTACAGTAATTTCTTATTTTATTGTCATATTATGTGACCTATTTACATAAATAATTATAATTACCTTCTTTCTATAACATTGATGGTTCGTTTCCCAAAATTTATACCAATTCCATTTTCAAATTCACTTGGTATTGTTATATTGAATCTTCCCATAGATGTTTAAGACTGCAATTAATCAGTCTCGTATTGGCATATGTGCATACTGTGCGTATCGCCTCGATATTGCCTTAATTCACAAGCTTTTCTAAGCAAAGAGTGGACATCAACTCTGATATGCAGGTACAACCAGCTGATGCGCTCCAAGTAGGATGAAACGCGCGTCCTAGATTCTACTGCTAGCCGCAATCCATCCTTGCTTATATTTCTATTCTCACTTTTTTTAAAGAATAATTTTGTTTGCATTTGTGTACCTTGGTTATAATGTTTGTTAAATAGACCTCAGCAGTGACGAATACGATCACTCTTCAAAATACAATAAAATATATTGTGTGTATTTACATTCACATTACTTTAAAATGTGAAAAAATCGAAAATAAATAAATAAACAATATTATCTATAGGGTTTTTTGTGAATACTATAGTAATTTAATAGTCAAGTTCATGAGTCAATTGAAGCTAGACCATCATGGGAAACCTAGAAGTACTAGACGATCTTTACGTCCCACGGTGGTCTAGTTTCAATGGACTTATGAACTCAACTACCAAATAAACAGTATATTCTTCACTTTCAAATGCATTATTAAGTAGAAATCTCATTTGAGTTATTCAAATTTCATCGATTGCATCTAATTAACAAATAACTATTCAATTGTTATGAATCTAGATATTTAATTAAATCATTCATTTGATACAATACAATACGAATTGATGATATTCAATCTGTGAAATTAGGTGAATCCTCTTTCTAAGAATTAATGAAAACAAATTCATAGGCGTTAGATACTTATTTGAATGTTATTCTTCTTTATTATGTATATAATCATTATGATAAAATATCTTTATACTGATCATTAATGATACTTATATACGAGTAAAATGTTTTATTTGTGTTTTCAAATGTTTTTTTTTTGTTTAAAATAGAGTTCGTTAATAAAAACTTTTAACTTAAATCATAATGATTAAATTGTTTCTTAGATAGTTTCTATGAAGCCTATAATCAAATAGAATTCATCATTTTATATGTTTATTAAATATAAATTTTAATTGGATTTTAATGTTTTATTAGTCAATTTGTTTTGCTATTTAACAGTTACTAGATTCTATTATTTGGCTTTTCATAACTAAGATTTTGAATGGACAATTTAATATCATAAATTAACATCTTCAATTAATACATTGAAATTTATTAGTATTTATGTTGATTAGTTGGTTATGATCGAAAGAATGTCCAAGAAATACATCATTGAATTCAATATTAGAAAGTTTAAACTACGACAGAATAGATTTAATTAAGGAAATTTGAATTCATCTATTTTGTAACATTGTAAAATGTTAACATTGAGCCGTTTGAAATTTCAAAGTGAGAGGTATCTAGGTTAACAGTTAAGCTATAAAAGTAGTTGATATTGTCCAAAAATTACGGGAGATCAATTATTTACTTACCTACTTACGCCTGTTACTCCTCGTGGATGAGCATAGGCCACCCACCAGCACTCGCCATCCAACCCTATTCTGGGCAATCCTTTCCAGCTCCTTCCAGTTGTTATTCATTCTTTTCATATCTGCTTCTATTTCCCGACGTATTGTGTTCTTTGACCTTCCTCTTCTCCGCTTCCTTTCACGATTCCAAGTTAGGTCCTGCCTCGTGATGCAGGTTGATGATTTGCGTAATGTATGTCCTATCCATTTCCATCGTCTTTTCATAATTTCTTGTTCAACTGGAAGCTGGTTTGTTCTCTTCAAGAGAAGGCTGTTGCTGATTGTATCCGACCACTGGATATTGAGTATCTTGTGTAGACAACCATTTATAAATACTTGTACCTTCTTGATGGTGGTTGTAATAGTTCTCCAAGTTTCAGCTGCGTACAGTAGAACTGCTTTGACATTCGTATTGAAGATTCTCACTTTGATATTGGTTGAAAGTAATAATGAAATTCCATCAGAATTATTAATCAAACACACATAACACCGGTTACTCATTATTGATCAATTATCGTAAATATTCCTCTCTTGTATCGAATCGATCAATATAATCATCACTAAACACAGCAGCGAATGATGCAAATTTTGATCCGATCGATTCTTTTAAGACTGCAAAAACATCGTATTGAAGTAGATGTTTACTGGTAGGAAATTTGCATTAAAAGATTCCTATCAAAAGCTAATTAATATCAATGTTTTAATAGTTTAAATAATTATAGATGTTTAGATATTTGAGTAACACATCTTTAATATGATTTTTTCATCAACAACGTTTTTTTCAAAACTAAAGAGATGGAATATGTAGTAATCAATTAATTTTTATCAAAAGGGGTTTTTGTGGATATTATAGTAATTTAATAGATGAATTCATCAGTCAATTGAAGGTAAACCACCATGGAAAGCCTGGAAGCACTGGACGGCCGTTTCGTCCCACTGTCGGACTCTTCAGCAGTGCGCACCCACGGTCCCGTCCTCCGCAAGATTCGAACACAGGACCAATCAGTCTCATGCGCGGGCCCTTAACCACTAGACCACTGAGTCGGCATCCAACGGTGTTAATGTATAACATCAACTAATCTAGGAAATTCAGTGACACATCCACCATTGTCTATCAGTGATTTACTGTCACACAACTGTCCCGGTTGAACTCTACTGGTTACTGCTTCTCACTAGAAATCCAGGATATACCTCTTGGAGACAGTCACTAGTGAGTATATGTTGATTAACATTTCAAGTATTGAAATTAATTTTTGGCCTTAAATGCTAGAATACGTTAATATTGCTATTATCAATCATTGTACTTCTTTAAAATATTATTATTCTTTTGGTAATTTCATATTCTTATAGTTCATGAACGGATCAATTAACTGGGTAGATTGAAACAATGATAAAATATATATAACTTGAATCTTTCTTAAACTATTAAAGAAGCCTTTAATTCAACTAGACAATATTAAATTTTGAAGGAATCATGTATACATATATATATCATCAACCGATCAGGAAATCTTTCAATTGACTTCTTTAGTTTTCATTTAACATGTATACATTATATAAACTGAATTTGTGAAAGTAGATTTGTTTTTTAAACAAAAAAAAGGAAAGAAAAAAAGAAAGTTTTATAAAATATGTTGACTGATCCGAAAATCATTTAAAGATACCATAGTGACATGTAACCTTTTCAGAATCTTATTTTGACATTTTCAATTTGAATCAATAGTAAATTATGTGTATTCATCTACTTTTTTCATTGAAACAGATGTTATTATGTAAAAGAAAACACAAGTGTACATAGTTACCCAATACATTGTGATGCTTAATATTGTAAGTATAAATGTTTAATATTGTCTTTTATATATCTCAACATAGATAATATTAGATAATGGGATAAAACCAATACAAGTATGTAAATGCAAATATTTCTAATACTTTGAATAAATGTTATTGAACTATATATTTTGTAGACAGAGAAAAAATGTATACATATATATATATATATATATATATATATATATATATATGTACATGTGTTAGTACTGTTTATCTGTCTAGTCAATCTGTGAAACCTTTATTGTACAGAAAATAGGATATATTATGTATATGTATCTATATTCTCCTTCTTTTGCGATTTGGTAAAGATAAGTGTTTTGATCAGAAATGACAAATGGATATTTTTGATATAGAATTGGTTAAAATAAATAGATTCCTTTTTGTTGAAAAAGAAAAGAAATTATAATTCGAAGTTTATATTTACATAGTAACTTTATCAGTTTAAAGTTTGTGTAAAATTGACGAGTAGTTGGCTTAAAATTTGTATTTGACAATAATTAAGGACTGAATTTGATTGAAAGGATATGGAAAGTGTATTAGATTAGCAGATGATAAAATTTATGTAACCATGGTGGGTATTTTTATGTGATCGATGGTTTCAATGGGTTCAGTTATGAAATGATGAACATATGTGAAAATCTATTTTTGGAATAGTACGACTTTAAATAAATAATGAAAGATAATATTGATTCTGGATTAAATCCATCAGAAGAAACATCGTCAGTCGTTTTTTATGCTCAAATTGAAAAATAAGAAATTAATAACATCTAGAAATTTAATAAACCTGTACAACATTATTATTATGAATGGCTTTATTCATTATTATTATTTTGGTACAATGTAGAATTCTCAGCAGAAGGTATTTCAATAAGTTTCTTTACAAAAAACAGAAACAAAGACAAAATAAAGGGGAAAAAACCTGAAAAACTGTGCAACTTTCTAAATTAGAGACATGTTAAGAATTCAGGTTATTGACTAGGTTAACTCTGACAACTTGTTCGTCACGGAGTATATTTGCTAGGTAAGGTATTATAGAACTTTTATACTTTTGCTTGCCTGCATGGATTTCAGTGTAATAACGTCTCGTTCTACCAGAAGATATACAAGGAGAAGGATAAGAGTGAAGGGGATGGTTAGTATCTGATAAAATAACACCTGCCAGGAGTTTGCATGACTTGAGATGTCTATCCACAACCATATTAATTATGACCTCGAAAGATTCGCTACACACCTTGCTAACTGCCTTCAGCACTCTCCGCAATACAGCAAAGTCTTTCTTCAAAAGCCCGGGAAAGAATAATGGAGAACAGTAAAAAGTATAATAGGTAATATGCAAGAATTCACAAATTGTAAGAATAAATGACGAGTAATCCCAAGAGCATGCAATCTTTTTATGTAGTAAGTTAGAAGGTAAAACTTCTTCGATAACAATAAAACTGGAGAAGACCAAGAGAGATCAGAGGAAAAGGTAACATCAAGATAATTGACCTTCGACACTGTGTTTACGGAAGAGTTTCCAATGGCACAAGCATTATGGGATCCCAAAGTGGTGCTTAGATGCCGTTCATGTCTCATGCTGAAGTTAACAGCTTGACATTTAGAAGGATCAAGTATGAGACCATTAACAACAGACTAACAATAAATACGAGACAAAAACTCATTCATTTCTATGGGATGTAAAGAGAAAGAGATAGATGTACATGCAATGAGATCATCCGCATATTTCACAAAAGTATTTACTGTAAAAGATGGCAGATCATGCAGAAAAAAAGAGGAAAGAAGTGGAGAAAGAACAGCTCCTTGTGGTACACCTTCATGAGACAGTAGAGACTCTGAACACTTTCCTCCAAGTACAGCGTACTGTTCCCTTCCAGAAAGTAGAAACATATCCAGCTGTCAGTGTTGACGCTGATTAACTTGTTAATTAAACGTTGTCTTGGTATAGAATCAAAAGCTGAAGTATAGTCCAGAAAAGCACATCGAACATACTTCTTACCCAATTCCAAGCTGAACACTATATTGTGATGCAGAACAGCGATAGCATCTAAGGTGCTTCTTTTGCATCTGTAAGCAAACTGATACGGATCAATATGCTCTTTTATCGCAGGCTGAAATGGAAGTATTAATAACACGAATTATACAGTGATCCGAGCTAGACAATGGAGCACGTTTACGAGTCACATATATACCCACATCATTAATGAAAACAAAGTCTAAATGAGCATCCAAACCAGTAGGAAAATCTACTACATTTTGGTGACCTAGTGATGTAAGAAAGCTACAGTCACATGAGTTGAAATCACCACATACAACTGAAAGTGAATCACAGAAGGCAGAAACAGCGAACTCCGTCAATTCATCAGAGAAAACAAATAGCGCAGATGATGTACAGTCTGGAGTCACGTAGATATTGGTAACATAAACATATTTGTATTTATTCATATGTTTTGGACAACATCTTAGAGTTAGACAGTCGATAAAGTCATTTGAAAACTTAAAGCACACAAGCAAAGATCGACACCAGTTCGCGTTTACAAAAGTAGCTACACCGCCGTCACACCCCTTTTTATTGTTTCATCGGTCCTGAAGATAAATTTTAAAATCACATAGTGATACTAGGCAAATCATTCTTGAATTGTGATGACACCACAATTACGATACATATTTTAACTTAGTAGGAACTGAAGATAGACCAACTTGTTGATTAGTGATTGTCAGTTAGAATTTAGCAGCTCGGGAATCGACATACGATTAATGTTCATTATCTTCAACGCATATTGCCAACCACCACGATGTCTTTTATTGTACTTTTTGTAACTTGTGCAACTAAAGGTCGTAAGCTTTTCATAAAATCGCCTGAATAGATCATGCGATTAATGGACATAATGAGAAGTTAAAACAAAATGAAAAAAACATATAACTTGTTGAAATAACTAGAGGGCAGAAACAGGTACCTCAGATATTCAAGCAGGCCGCCGTTCATTCACTTATGTTTGTGCTTTCAATACATTGCAAAAGTGAGCACTTGAAAGTGCTAGTATTTTCATTAGTAGTCTGGTTACATTTTGAAAGTAATTAGTAATAATATTGTCTAACTTTTATCAAAATTATGGAATACATTTTGATAAATATCATCGTCGTAAATTGTTCTCTCATATGGAATTACTGACATTTTACATTTGGGAAATATTCCAGATGGTTCATCATTTTAGCATTATAATAATTAATGATTAGATCAACTGTAGATTTTCATAGACTAGATAAAAACAGAAAAACAAACTGAATCAAAATCAACATTCTTTTACGAATATTGATTTGTGTATGAATGATAACATCAGTAGAGACCAAAGTTTTTATTCATTGTTATTCATTAAGATAGTTTATGTGAATCAGACTTTTAGTTCAAACTATAGAGGTTGAATAATTAGTAGAAATCTTTTTCTGGTTACTACTTGAACAAGTGTCTATGAGTTCTACTGCTGAATTTCCAAATGTTTTAGATATAGAGAAGATTGCATAAACGTTCTTAGGGTTTTCTCAGACAAAACATTCATTCTATCTCTCCATTTTCTAATAGTCTAAACGTAGGCTTTACCCCGTATTCTTGATAGGCCTGGAATTTTTATCCACATATACTTTAGAACATATCAGTTAACAGAATTGGGAGGGGAATCCAACGTGTAAGAATAAAATGACTTCAAGTTTGATTATAACTAGCATAATCCGACTTAGAAAACTCACTATGACATTCTCTAGTTATGGTTGACTTCATAAATAAAATAAAGATGAGGGGTAATCATACAGAATTTAGATTTTTATAGATTTCAAATGCCTCAAATTATTATAGCATGTTTCTCGAGATGACTTCAAAAAATATTTTCAAACTTTCAACTACTCTCTTTAAATATTTAAATGATTCTGTAGAGAACTAAAATTCAGTGCACATTAGTGATTATATTCAATAAAAATTCCTTGAATTTAATGAAAACAGACTTGTTTAATGAGAGTAAATACGGGATGCAGTGATTTAATCACTCAATAACTACACAGAATGTAGATCGCACAGTATCACAAAACTAATGAAGTTGAACAATTGATCTGTTTATTCAATTAGCATTTTTTAAAATGCTACTTAAAACTGTCTTTTCATATATGGGGTTTTACCACTAGCTTTATTTAAGGGTAAGATCTCAAATGTTTCAGAATCTGTATTTTTAAAATTAGAAACACATAATTAGGTTTTTATATGTCGAACAACAATGGGCTTTATTAAGTTCCGTTCTCAGTAACATCCATAAAGACTAATAGAATAAGAAACCTGAACTTTCAAGATAATCCTAACTTTCCTAATGTTAAGTAGTTGGATTCAGGTTATGAGAGAATGTAAAATCTAATAAGTAATAATACATATAATATTCTTTGATTATGATACTGGCTTTTAATTTAGTACACCAGTGTTTGGCATGATAGGTATTAAATTCAATCTGAATTGGAAGATATAGAGGGGAAGTACAATTAACTGAGAAGTCTCAGTTAGATTGGAACTCAAAACCCACATTTCCTCACAAATCACTGTTTAAAATAAGTATGCGCTAAAACTCTGTCTTCAAATAAAACCATTTATTTCATTTTTTTTAGATGTCAACTACACTTTACCTCCAAATATCATGTTTATCTTGAATTGATATCAAGCAAATAACCGAAGGATACAGCAATACAACTGTTAATGAATGAAAATGATCTGGCTTTTTTTAAAAAGAAAAACAAGTATTTTCGATGAGATAGTCTGTTTCGGTTGGCTGTAAAATATGATTTGCCTTTTTCAATATCAAATAATAGTAATGTTGACAAATTATTTGATATCAGATAAAATTTTGTTATTTATGGTTAATTTATCTTGATCGTACAATACCATGTACAGTTATAAATTGTGATATTGATGAAGAACCTTGCTAGCTAAGCAAAGAATATAAAGACTTGTCTTAAAGTATCGACTTTAGTATGATAATTGATCATGAACATTTCAGCAATATTTTCTGTGCAGTTGAAAGTTAGTACTGATAATGTTACTAAGCTTAAGAGAACCTTATTCGATAGCAGTAATTTATCTACTTAACTGTTTATGTAACATAGTTTGTTGATGAAGTTATGATGTTGAACTCTCAGATATCATACTTTTCTAAAATTTGTTAATGACAGATCATATTTTTCATTGTTGTATGGATCATTATTCGAAAGTGGATGTCTTTCATCAATCATTCCACATACATAATCGATCACTACATTTATCGTCTTATTATCTCTTATTGACAAAGGTTTTCTAATATAGAATGATTTGATGTATCTTAATTTTATTGACAAGACAGGTAAACCTACTATCTATTCTCTTGATATTACAATTTTGAGGTAACCTTTATTATAACCTCAGTAAATGATACATTGATTAGATTATGGACATATACTACATAAAATTACGAAACTTATCAGTACTTCTAAAACAAATAATGAACTTTTTTTTCAAAATTACAGTAATTTGTACCTATTGTTTACAGATTATATTAAGAATCAGTTTATACTAGTTACATATTGACAACAAGATTACATAAATTGTAGACTACATAAAAGCTATCATGATGTAACGATAATTTACAATAATACAACTCCACCTGGAGCCCCTCCGGGGGCTACTTCCGGTTTCAAGCCCGGATAAAGGAAGAGGGTTGGGTATGAAATTAGAGACCCCACCCCTTAGAAAACTTACCCGCTGAAAAACGCTAACCAAATAATTTATTTAGCATTCGATTTTACTCGTATAGGAGTATTTATCTATTTTAGTGTTACATTACCTGCAATAATACAATGTTTTAATTTAGGATAGGTAAATAAGATAAGTAAACTTCACTTGTTTACTTAATACTTCATTCACAGATTAAACCCATGAAACATAATTAAAAATGCATGATTTGTTTTTTAATAGTTGAATTCATTAGTCGATTATAGCTAGATCACCATAGAAAACATGGAACTACTGAATTGGTGAGTCATAAATTGAACTATTAAAAATGACTACAATATCCAGAAACCTCCGTTCTGATAATCATTTTCTATTCATGCAAAATTTGTTTATCTGTTGTAGTTTCAATATTTTATAACTAAACAATGTTTTCTGATTGACCAATAGTTTGGTCAAGGCTTTCAATATAGTATTGTTTTACTACATAGCAATAAACAGAACATGATTAGAAAGAATTTAGAATATTAACTTGTAATTAAATGAACTTGTCTATCCATTTAGTAATATAGTTTGAAAACTATTAATTTTGATATTTATAACGTGTGCAACACATATCACAAACTGACAGAAAAAAATAGAGAATCATGATGAATTAGAATTAATTAATTAACATTTTGACAACTGTATGGATAATAGTTAGTGCTTACAAAGCATTTAGAACCCATGACCTCAAGCCTAGAATGACACAGTAACTCACAGAAGACGTTTGAAGAAAATCATACCATATCATGAAGTGATTAAATGTAACAATACATACTAACCGAATTATTGATCTAAAGGTGTGGTTTGAAGATTCTTTGTGCTTGTGCATAGTCCCAGGTACATATTATTGAAGAGTTACAAATGAGGATGAAATTTTTTATCAAATGCTTTCTGGTTTGCAGTGCTTTCATAATGGATGGGTCGTACATCGACAGAGAAACTAACATGTTTACTACTTGTAATTATTATTTTTGTTCATAGTTATTATTGTTTCATTCGAAAATGGCATTGATAGACGTTCAGTCCGTCAATTACTGAAAATTAATTATATCTTATACTCTAACATTTTCATATTTATCTAGTTTTTGGGTTCTTGTAATTAATTAAACCAGTTATTTTATCAATCTTGATTGTTAAACTGAAACCAATTTCTATTTGAAACAATGACATTAATTGATTCAGTGTTATACCATTAAAGTATGGAATATGAAAACAACTCAACTGAAACCAAATTGTATAAGAGGAAAAACTAGTTAGATTCTTTTCAACAGTTGAGATCATGAGTCACTTGAAGCTAGATCACCGTGGAAAACCTGGAAGCACTGGATGGCCGTTTCGTCCCATTGTAGGACTCCTCAGCAGTGCGCACCCAAGACCCCATCCCGCGGGATTCGAACGCAGCACCTATCAGTCTCGCGCCAGGCGCTTAACCAACTAGACCACTGAGCGGGCATCCAATGGTGTTAATGTCTAACCTCAACTAATCCACGAAATTGAGCGACACATTCACTATTGTCATCAATGATTTACTATCTCACCACTGACCCGGTTGAACTCCATTGGCCACTGCTTCTCACTAGAAATCCAGGATATACCTCTTGAAGACAGTCACTAGTGAGCATTTGTTAATTAGTATCAAATTAGTATCAAAATTCTTTTCATATTTCAATTCTATTTTCTTCTTATTTAAGTTGTCACAGTTGATATACACATCTAAAGTACTTTAGTTATGTATCTCACCAATACATTTTAACTGAAATGTCAAAAGAAATGTCAATAATTAGGAATATGTCGAATTGAGTGAACTGATAGTAAATGTAAATAATTCAAACATCATCACTTGACAATTTTACTTATACTGTTTGATTAAGTTATTAATTGTTCAAAGTATGGAAATAATCAAAGACAACATAGAGAAAGTGTACAATGGTACTCAGAAGTACTTTACTGTTAAACTATATCAAGTGGTCATTCAAATAACCATGTTCAATGGAAGAAGTTATATTAGAATCACGTAAGATCTCCAGAAGGTCAAAAAATATAAATTGTTGAAATGATTTAAAAAGTTGATATGATGCATTTTTAAGAAATAATGAGAATTCAGTGGAAAATTTCTAATTATATGCAGCCTTTCCCTAATTACTATTACACTGCTCTAAAGATTATTATACATTCTTTACTGGGATCTGTCACCTAATCAGTTGATCACAACGCTGAATTATAAATCTGCCGAATTATATTTGAGCATATTTAATGCATACAATTTTATTTATCAAATAACGGAATACAGTACAGACTTCATATTAATGTTAACCTTTTAAAATTATATAATATATTATAATATTAGTGAAGTTCGTTACTAATGCTAACTGACTTATCATACGTCCCTAGTTATTACCTATACAGAAAAGATATATGGGTTGATATTTCTTTTTTCTTATATGATTTAACTAAAAGATATATTCTTAGTTTTAACTCTCCTTATTTCCCAGAATAATTTCTAAGGCAGACAGGCTTAAGCCAAAGATTTAATAGGTTAGCATATCTATTAAATAATATGCTGTAAATATATAGTTACAACTAAAACAGAAACAAATATCAACAATACAGACATTAGGAAATCGGTGTTTCCTATGTGTCAAGTTAAAAAAAAGATTCCAACTTTCAAACGATGGATTTATAAGCACTCAACTATGTTGGTTTCTTATTATTGAAGAATATCAGGACATTTTCAATGATAAAATTATGATGTCATTTAGTAATTTTTCTTAATTCTACTAGTAAACTCTGAAACTAAATCATAACAATAAAGGATACACCGTAAAGAATATGCTACAAAAGTAGTCTAATTTGTTAATCCTGAAATGATTAACTATTTAAAGTTAATTCCAATCTTAATAGTCCAATATATTCATAAAATTCAACAATAGTTTTCGATTTCGAAAGAATAAATAAGAATAATTATACTTATAGTTGAATGAAATTCCCATGTTAATGTCAGTGTCAGTTTGTTCGACGATAATTATTTGGTAATAAAGATAAAGGTATAATTTGTCCCTATATTGTATTAGTTTGGACAATGAGTCAATCGAAGCTAAACCACCATGGAAAATCTGGAATCATTGGACAGCCGTTTCGTATTATTGTGAGAGTCCTCAGCAGTGCGCATCCACGATCACGTCTCGCGTGATTTGAACCCAGGAGAAGTCCAAAAATAGGACGAAACGACCATCCAGTGCTTCCAGGTCTTCCATGGTGGTCTAGCCTCAACTGACTCATGATATCAACTATTAAAATTACTATAATATCCACAAAACCGCTTCTGATACTTATCTTTATATTTTCAAAATATTTTATCGCTTAGCACACTTTAGTATTTTAGTTTGAACTACTTTTTATTATTCAGTAGCATAAAATACTTTTCTAAATTTATGAGATATGAGCATTTTGTGCTGTTTAGACATTGTGTACTATTGAGTATATTATTTCTTCAGATGCTGATCTGTAGGTTGTATCTGTATTACTAAATGATTTAACCTTTGTTTTAATTCAATAAACAGTTCATGAATTGACATAGCTTGTGGATAAAAAAACTGTTTTCTGACTATTAGAGTTTTTATTTAATGAAATAGAATGTAAAAAGATGCTAAGAAAATATGAAAAAGCTGTCTTATATTTTAATAGAACTAACAGTTACTTGTACTTAAGAAATTTCACTCGTTTTAAAATAGTTTATATTTTTACACTGCGCTTTGTTGTTAATATATTAAAATAACTATTCATTAGTTATGTGTCGTTAAACAATCCCATATATTCATTTGTTGGTTTCATTCAAGATTATTAACAGAGTAGACTTAGTTTCACACTTTATTAACATTATTGTACTGTTTATATCAAACTATAAATTATTTTGTTAAACTATGTTTCAAATTACTTTTCTTTCTTTCTTTTTTTTCTAACTTCATCTCAATTCTAACTTTTAAAAATAAACCCATATAAGTGATCCATGAAATTCATTGAACTTATCTCAACTGAATCGTTTCACTGTTATATATTGTATTATTATACATTTAATGAATAATAGCATTTCCTGATATGTGATAAGTAACACGCAGAAAAGGTATTGAGATCTTTTTCCAAAGAGGTAAATATAATATGACACATATGGATAATCAAATTCTTTTAAGAAAATGTATATCCATTTAAATATTTACAAATAGGAAATAATTCAAAAGTATTTCGAGGTCAAAAGTTGTATATTATTATAGATATTTCCTTAATACAATAAATTATTGATTTATGCAAGTGTTGTCATCCTTATGTTTTTAGCAACTTAATGAGATTTTCTTTTGTATTTATCATGAGAAATGTTTCTCTTATTTTACACCTTGCTCAGTAACTAATGAGATATCTTTAAAACAAAAAAAACTTGTGGGTTTTCTGTTAGTTAAAAATTAATTAACATTTATCTGTAATTTTATTCCTGTTTTAAACTACTATATAATACATTAAATTCACTTGGTATTGTTTGGCTTGTATCTATCCATTGATGAATAAGACTGCAATTGATCAGTCTGTTATTATATTAAGTTATAAATTTCTTCGAATGTTGAAAATAGAGTATTTGGTGTTTACAGTGAATGAATTTTCTATTGAGGCGTCATTTTATTCATTAATATATACTGCAATAAATTTATTCCTATTGATGTTTAGGTTACCTGTCATTACCGCCGTTTGTATAATGAATTCAACTTAAAAGTAAAATAATACCTAAAATCTTGTTGTTGGCCATTATTTACCATATATATGACGCATATACCATGAAAGTAAATCAATCTTATGAATTTCTCCCTCCATAAAGTATCTTTACAAGTTATGAAACATTCACAAATCTTACCGTATCTTGTCCTCAGAGTTTAGAACCTTTGCAGTTTAACTAATACCAACCATTTAAGTAGGTAGAAATGAAATAAGAGTTATAAAATCATATTGAAGTAAACTTATCTGTTAGTAATGGTTTTTTCTTCATTATTTTTGTTTCTTGAGAAGTAATTACATATAACAGAGATATAAGTTACTGCTTACAGTACAGTACATGATATCTGCATTTTTTTGATCTGATGTTAGATTCTTTCAAAGATATATCTTTTGAAAAGTTAACTAATAAATGAATGCATTGATTTTTCAGTGAAGTATTTACTCCAAATGAAATATTACTTTCTAAGCTAAGCCTTATACATTCAAGTATATCCACTGTCAAACTAAACGTCATGGCTTAATGAATAAATAGATATCGTTACGCAACATTTTTTCTAGATTATAAGAAATGAATGACCGTTGTTTATCACAGAAAAAGTAAACTCTACGTTTAGATGCATAAAGTTATATAGGCAACAGCAAAAATTGAAGAATGACTAATAATCTTTATCAGTGTGAAATAAAATTCATGATCCATTAGGTGAGTTAGATCAACTGACTACAATCGCCCTTTGTTTACGATTGGTGATAAACTTGGAATTTTATTGAATAATAGACCATAAAGTAAGACAGTCCATTACCTGATAGAATTCATAATAAGTATGGTTACAAAAATTACAAACTAATGAAAACAATTCGATTGTAGAAGTTTCTAATAATGGAGTGAAAAGGGAATAGAGTCTTTAGACCAATACAATTACACTAATATAGTAACATTATCTCTTCTGTACATTAATTTTATTTAATATATACAGGGGAAAAATATGTGATTTAGCCACTATTCTGAAAACATTTTACACAGTTAGATTTATATTATAAACTATGTACGCTTTGTACTGACGAAATCGATTACATCTAAGATTAGATGGTGGTTGGAGGTAGTCGACAGTAAACCCTGGACTACCTCCAACCACCATCTAATCTCACTATACAGTGCCCGCAGTGTCGAGTCACCTAGACTGGTGGCCGCATTGCAACATGATCGATAGCATTCGATCTGCACTAATAAGGACTAGACACGCATGATATTGATCGCCACCCAGTGATCAATCAATTGGGATTACATCTAAGGTGGAGATATTAAAAACATTTTATTTGTTAGATTTAGTGAAATAGAAAATTAATACTCCATATAACATTGATACTTCTTTCGATTACTTCCTAGCATAAATACATGTTAATAATATAAAAATATAAAATAATTCAGCAATATCTATATAAGAGACTACTTTGCTTTTCGAATCCATTTTATTAACCAGAGATCCCTAAAGTATAAGAAACTCAAATTAGCCTCAGATTATATGTTATAAATGCTCAAGTATTCATTTTGATGTACATATATAATCTGCATAGCAGCAAGATATACAAAACGGAACTCAGCAGGAATATTATCTATAAAATAAACTTTATCACCTGCAATAAACAATGTATTGGCCAAACTTGGATGCTCCCTCTGTTTACTCTCACAAGAACACAAATTAGCAGTACAACATGTTAATTTATCACTTATATCAATGTAAACAAAAAAACAGGGAGACGAACTTGATTAAAACTGTTTTAAAATTTGGATCAAGCAAATGTATAGGATGGGAGGAAGTTTCTGGAATTATGGTATTCAGATCAACCTGAATTCAGTGTTCATATCAACATGGACTTTACTTACAAATCTATCTGGAGAAGATTAGCTAATCAAGTGGTTAGAAGTTAACAGAAAAACCAAGACAAATGAAATTGGCAAAACTTTGAAGATAATTATTCATGGACAAGTTAATCAAAACCTGACTATTAGTTCCTTGTAGAACAATCAAAGACCCCACTTCTACGCAAATGAAAGAGGAGAACAAAGACTTCGTAGTTAAATCATCGAATAAAAAAAAACACTAGAACCAAAGAGATGTTCGAGTATTTCACTTTAAGTTTAAATAACGGTCGAAAACGATAAAAACATCTATCTAGAAAAGTTTATGCATAAATACAGATATGATTGTTTTGAAAAATCACATTTTGATTTGCTCATCGTGATTAAAGAAATTTAGACATAGTGAAGGAAGTTAATCTGTTGATTCCTTCTATCACACCGGAACAGATTATTGCTTATTCTTATTCTTAGGATCAAAAGTACAACAGTACTCTTATTGGTTTATACTCATATAAATTTATATGCTCATATTTATAATTGTGAGTACAAGCTGGGTAAAAGAAACATAACACTACACTTGGTATTGTTTACTTGCTTATAACGCTTGTAAATTAAGACAATATCGAAGCAACACGCGCAGACTGCACATATATCAATAAGAGGCAGATCAATTGCAGTCCTATTCATCAATGGAAGGATTCAAGTAAACAATATCAAGTGAATTTGAACTTCACCTCATTCCACAAGCAAGTGGCTATCAGGACTCAGTAGCTGAGTGGATAAAGCGATGGAGTTTGAAACGAATGGTACTGGGTTGGAGTCTGAGAGCGAACATCAACTCTGAAATGCAGGTATATCCAGCTGACGAGTCCTAAATAGGACGAAACGCGCATCCTAGATTCTCCTGCTAACCGCTATCTATCTTTGCTTATAACACTACACTTCTCAAAAATCAATGTTTTCTTTAAATTTTCGTCGATAGTCTGATTATTTTCAGCATCATTACGTTGTTGATATAGGTTCATATGTTAGAAAAGTCATAATAGTTGTTATTATCGTCTTGAAAAAAGTTAAATTCATAAAATCGTTTTAAACTATTTGTTGTGTTCCTAAATTTATCTGAATACCCTTTCAAATGGTTAAATTAGTTAGAAAATTAACCTGCGATTTAAAAACATATTTGTAAAATGAATCATTGAGAATTATTTATGCAGAAACTACTTGAGACATTTTATTTTTAATTGGTGAAGTAAATAGTAACAGAACATTTACATCATCTAAACAATATGTAAAAATCTGAGAGGGGTTTTTGTGGATATAGTAATTTAATAGCTGAACTCATGAGTCGATTGAAGCAAGACCACCATGCAAAATCTGACAGCACTAAACAGCCATTTCGTCCTAGTATGGGACTCGTTAGTCTATTAATGTCAGTGACTAGCGCACAATGTTGCAGATGAGCACACCAATAATTTTGATAAATGTTTATGTTACGATATAATAAGTTCATGAACACCTTCCTTCATTTATAGTCGAGTAGTTTAGGTGATGATCATAGAAAGAAAATCAAACATTAACTTCTTCCATATCATAAATTGGTATTTGCATAAATGCTTTTTGAATATAAAACTAAGCGAAACCTGTCCCTTAAGACATTTTGTATAACAGCAGCACAACTTCCTTTTAGGAAGAACAAGTATTTAACCAATTATCACTGGGTTTCACGTTATTTTCAAACGTATGATATAATTTCCAAGTAGCTGATATAAGGTCGAATCTTCCAGGGAATATCATTTTTTCTTAATATTACAGGTATATCATAACGAGTGCCATATAGCACGAAACCTAGAACCAGAGTTTTCTATCGAATACCTCCAACCGCCATTTTAAATTTGGTCCAACACTAGTTAGTGTCAACTAAATAGAAAATTGATATCACTTAACACTTTTAAGATGAGTGTTCAAATGAAAGAGAAAATTAATTTTGTAAATCGTTATTAGTATATGTAGAAAGATTTCTGAGCAGAATGTTTTGCTTAGACTAATTCATGATAATGTTTTTCAATATATATCAGGTTTTCATATCGTTTGACTATCTTGAATACAAATAAAAATATGAAACAAGAGTTATTTACTATAATAAAATCTAGAGTAATCACTTAATGTACACTATATGGGTTTTAGAAATAGATTATACCTCCAAAGTGGACGATTTCATAAAACACTTGGTTTAATTTTAAATCATGCTGACTGATGAAACGTTATGGTTGTTATAAGAACTACCAAACTATAGTATTCTCGTCTTCAAAAGTCATTCACACAAATGAAGAATGGTTTCCTCGTATTCGTTCGAGTAACCTGGTACTTCGAACAACAACAAGTACATTCAGTGTTTTTTGAATGTAAATGAGTTTATAACTGAAAATACTAAGAAAAGATACTAGTCATACTGATATTCGCATATAAAAAATTTCTACACTAGTTAAAGCATCTATTACTCAGAATTGTTTGAAACTTGATAAATCACATTGATATTTAATTTTGAATAAAAAAAACTCATTTACTAAAGGTTGACGTAAGGGACCAGTGTTGCTACAGAAAGATATGATAATTCATTTATTGACTCTTTTGAACGATTACAATGCTTTGATTACTTTAATGAAGTGTTCGCTCATATGAATACTCTTTGAAGTCAATAACTGTTGGTAAACTGTTTTTTTAAAGTTGTGATAACTATTTTCAACCTACTTGGTTTGACGATATTGTCAAAGTTAGTACGGTAGTGAAAATATTAAACAACACATTAATTTGTTAATTCAATCTTCAAATTATGATGTAAATATACTTTATTGGTAGACATTTAATACTTTGCACAATATATCCATTATTTTCTTATACTATTATCTTGTATACTACGTAATAAATCATCAAAATATCAGATACAGAATTATAGCATACTTTTTGAAAATGTCCGCTTTGATCAGATCGGCATGATAAAGCGGTAAACAAGAAATTATAATGATATCATTATACTATGAGATTAGCCAAAATTTACAACTACCGCCTTTTGTTTATTTACTATGTACTGAATAAAATGTATTGCTTTTAATACATTCAAGGACCAACTAACAGACCAGGTTAAGCAAATATTTAAGAGTTATAAATTGAAGTGTGGCAGTATTCATTTTATATACAGAAAAGATTATGTACCAAAATACATTTGTTCACATCTAATACGTATAAATGATGCATTAATGCTTAACTGAGAGAAACAATTTCTTAAGTCATTGATCAAAGAGAAGGTAAATTTCCTGTTCTTGTATGATGACAGCGTCTTTGACTGTAAATATTTGTTCCTTAGAAGTCTCTTTTTTCTCCATAACAAGTACTGTTGTTTCGTCGTCTATATACAGTCTATAGTGAAAGAATTGACTATGTGATGCCAATATTTCTACTCAGAAACAAAAAAAAACAAAATTAATTTTCCGTTACCATTTTAAGCATTCTAAGCTTAATATAAAGTTATTTCTATTACCCGTTTTACGTGATAATTGAATGTTGCTCAGAAATCTTAAAGTTAAGTAATCGATTCTGACTAGTTAATCTCCTATCCAAATTTCATTATAATTTCTTTTATTAGAGCTTTTAACGGTAAAGAGATCAAACAACGTCCCAACTATTTTATTTGTTGCGTAGCGAATAATATATCCGTAACACATGTATTAAATCACTGAATTAGAAGTTAAACAACGTTAACTCGAAGTGAAAAGCAGTATGATAATGAATTTAACAGTTTTTTCCACAATATAGTTGAATATCTATACTTGAGCACATAGACGAACAGTGAATGAACGGTTAAATTTCACTTCAAGAATAATTTGTTCAATCATATGAATAGTTTCATCAAGGGTTGATTCGAATTAAATCTCAATAGAGATACACTAGTAACGTTTATCTGTAAAATGAATAAATAATAACTTCGATTAAGCTTATTGGTACATATTAACCAAATATAATTTAAGTATGGAAAACTAATATTCACTTAATAGAACTGACAGATACAATTTGTGTTACTACCTCAACACATCAGTGAAACGGTTACTGACTAATAATGGCATTAAGATTACGAGTTCTTTTCAAATTCATTAGAGGAAACCAAACCATTATACTTTTATGTTTGATAAAAGCGTTTAAGTTTATACTTAGCAAAAACTAGGGTAATTACTAAAGTAATGCCACAAAATCTATATACAGACTTACCTAGTTTATAGATTTCTATCATTTTCATAACCTCAATTAAAAATGTATCTTGTGTTCTATTCAGCCTACTTCTCATCAATCTTCATATCGTTTCGCACAAAGATTCACTATTATTGTATTAAATTTAATTCATATTAAATATTTTATGGTCGAATTGACGGATTTTTCAAAGCAGGAGGTTATGCTGAAAGATGATATCCAAATAAAAGATGGTTCTAATTACTGAGTGATTTAGTAAAAAGAAAACCTTATTTATGAATTTGATACTGGACCTTAGAGTAAAAAAACTAGTAACATAATTAATGAACCTAAGAATTCTATTCAATGGATTTCATTCTTGAATTGGATGGATTGAGATTGTGGTATTTGAGTTCCTCATGAATGTTAGCTCAGAATCAGCAACGTTTTATATTTCTAAACGACTTATCATATTGTATTGTTGGGTGCTATGTCAAGCTCACATAGGTTATTCTGGCTTTCGGACAAACCAATCTATTCATTCTTCTTGATTTACGTTTTGAACTTGTTAATTATTCGCTCATCAACCTTTTTATGTAAGCATATGTGTATGCATTTCTTATCTTATCACATGTCTGTAACTTATTTTTGTCTGACTATAAATATTGAGTAACGCTTGGTTAAATTGAGTTAATTAACATGCTTTCTCCAATCTGTTTTGCTTCGCTCCGTTTCTCTGATTATCTATCCTGATCAAATATAGTACAAAATAAACGTATTCAAAACTTTATTCTCGTATTTTACTTATTTTAATTCTGTTATTTAATAAAGTGAGTTAAGTCGATAATTATATACGAGGATTAGCGACTTGTATATTACGATAACAATCAACATACAATCAAATTGAAATCAGATAATGGGCACCAAAAATATTAGTGAAGCTGTTATAACTGATTAAATTTCTTTCAAATTATAAGCGGTTTCTGAATTGATGTAAAGGAACGACATGCGTTACTACGATAATTAATAAATATTTGAATACTTAATGTACGAAAGTTCTACAGACTTCATGAATTTTTTAAACAGTAAACAGTGTAAAGAATTTAAAATGTTAGATCAGTCTGCGAAATCGGTAACCTTTGGTTTGAATATCACGGGGGGGGAGCAGATCTCCTGTTTCAGGCTTCTAAAGAAGTTAAAATTAATTAATTTAAAACGATCAGTTCATTTGATAAACTTGGACAATGCAATAAGAAGACGAAGGTTATCGAAATTGTGTAACATATTTGGGCAATACATTTAAAACCATCTGATCACACATACACTAGCCAAGATATTATATATTAAAAATAAAAGGGCAACCAAACAACTGGAAAAGTAAGGTGAGATGAAGATAATAATCAACTATGTAATATGAAAAGCAATGTGGAAACCACCTTAGATAATAAGTCAGCACTATCGGGATAGGTCAAGAGTAAGAACAAAGTTTTTTTAGAACACTAAGAGGGTTTCAGTTTTCGTGTAGCCAAGTCTTCAAAAAACTTTGGTATACGACTTAAAACTCTTTGTATATTACTGTAAGGGCTGGCTTGATATCAAAACCCTGATCCGTCTCAACTAATCAGGTTGTTCGAAGTTTATTGCCTAAATATATCCCGTAATTCTGTTAATCTTTGCCTTCTCATCTCATTAACCAGATCATTTATCTACCCCAAAATAATGATGGTGTCACTCACTGTATTTGTTTGAAATTAATGTAACAAAACTAACATTTGAATATCCCATTTTCATTTGGCTTTTCAACAACAGTAGTCCCGTTGTTCAACGTTTCATTTTTTCTCAACTGATATTTTTGGAGTTTAGGAACGTGACACAAGACAACTAGAGTCATGCGTATTTTTTGTTGGATTAAACGCTTTACCAGTTTGTCGTTTGTATTTCATAGAGACCGAAACATTATTCAAATACTTATCTCATGATTTATACTTTTCAGCTTGGATCGATTTACCATACAAGATTATTATAATTCTCGGCCACCTTAGAATAATTGTAAATCATAAATTTTACCGGTCACAGTTTTACGCAACAGCCTAAAGAAATCCACAACGTAACTTGTTGCAATTATACCGTTATTCACCACTATTGATTTTCATTACTAATTCAGCCAGTAGAAGAGGTTACCTCTATGCATCACTGGTCACTAGAGTATCACAAAAACAGTGTTAATAAATGGCTAGTTAACAATCTGTATACATATATATAATTAACCAGGTCAGTCATGCATTAGTTAATAACCTGTTTTTGATTAATATCAAGGTTATAATGATTATTAAACCAGAGGAAAAAATTCCAGTCAACTTGGAAACTTTGAATGGAACTGTAGCACTTCACTGGTTTTGAAGAATAATAAACAAACAAGTTTAATTCACTGTAAGCTTTGAGTTTATTCATATTAAACTTCGTGTCAGTATATAGATTTTTAAATTTAAGTCTACGAACAAATATAACTACTCATTATCAAATTAATGTTTGCAAGAATATGAATATTGACTCAATTTAAATAAAGTACTCTAGTATAAATAAAGATCGGTAAAAACATGAATGCAATTGTTATATCCCGATAAGAATAATGAATGGTAACTTTTGGAACACATTTATGGACCAATACTATACGTATATTTTTATCGTATAGTTGTTAAATAACTAAACTATTCCTATTCGTGTTCTTATCATAAGCTTTATTTTGAACTATGAACTGTTACTATAAGATTTACCATTCTTGAGTTATGCCCTGTCTATCAATTACTATCTCTCACATTCACAGCCACTTTTGGTTAAATCTTGTACAGATGTTATTTTCTATTTTATGGTAAGATGTGGTCTGTTTGGTTTGTATATAAACCCCATATGTTTGAAATAAGTGATTCATATCGCAGAGGCTCAGATTGGTGTTCTGGACTTAACAGGCAGGGCTAGGCGGAAGAGAGACCGATAAGAACTCTAGACTGCTCGTATGGGTTTTATGCGTCATTGGTGCGATCGATAATTTACTATTCTCTAATTGGCGGTATCATCACATTATACATTGATGGGGGCACAAACCCACAAGTTACAACAGTAATTAACAATGTTGAGAATATTTTTAGAAAGTTTATTACCTGCCTAAAATAGAACCTTTGACCATATTATATGATTTACAAATATTCAAAGTGATCACCAAGTGTGTACACTATTCAAACGATATATTTTTTAAATTAAACACTATCCACTGAGTACAAACATGAAGGACAACGAAGAAGGATCATCTTTAAGAAAGATTATGGAAGCCGTATGGAACACCAAAATCTAGCGAACTGGCTACCCTCTGTGTCTTGGTCTTCGTAAACACTCGTTAGTTGTTCAACGTGATCGTATGATTTGTTCATGTGGACAATTGTGCATAGGAATCCGATAAGGAAAATTTGTAAATATTAGACAGAGAAATCAAAAACAAAAAATTAAATATAATGAAATCACTCCAATATATCTAACAAGAAGGATGATAAACATTTATGATTTTCGAGAACATGACAGAGTCTAAGACAACCGAAATAAATATCCTGAAAATTTCAAAGCATTGATGACCACTAACCAAATCAGATTTTAAACCGACAGAACATATGAATTGGTCGATTGTGGTGTAATTTTTGTAGCTTACTACTTTTCGAAGTATTTTCTCCTCAAACTAGTATTTGCATCAGTTGATATGACCGAAACAATAATATGAATCGTGTACACACAGATGCACACTAATTATCAGTTAACTAATATGTTATGATTAACACTTTTCATCATTAATTCACACATTTAAACGATAGGAAAGAAGTCAACAGTTGTATATTACCAATTTGATGAGTATAATTAACGATTCTAAAGTAAATCTGTTAGATCATTCAGCTTACAAAAATAACTAATCAAACTTAAACCTATCGATATTTTAATAGAATTTCGATTATGAGAATATCATTTCATTCATTATATATCAATGTAAAAAGTAGATTCTATGACGATTCTCTTATTCACCTTCTTTTTCTTCGATATGTTCTCCTAGACAGATCATATTCACAACTAATATTTGGATAGACAAAAACGAAAGAAAACACTTTTATCGAATATTTACGTAGAATGTAAAAAAGACCTGTATTGATAAATTATCTGAGTAATTTATATAACATTTAAATAGTCATTTGACTGTTAAATAAACGCCAGTTTTACGTATGTACAATATCACAGTTTTGAAATAATATTAATTTTGTATGATATGTTATTTGTTACAGTTTATTGTGGGAAAAACCAGCTACCAGCTGAAGAGGAAATGAGGGAAAAATGTTAGAACTGGATAGGAGCTACATTACGGAAATCATCGAACTGTATCATGAGGTAAGCGCCAACATGGAATCCTGAGTGGAAATGGAAAAGCGAGAGGTTGAAGAACACACTACGAATGGAATTGGAAGCAAACATCAAAAGGATGAATAGGAAGTGGAAAGAACTGGAAAGGATAGCCCAGGACAGGGTTAGATGAACAATGCTAATGGGCAGCCTATGCTACTCGACGAGGGGTAACAGGATTAAGTAAGTGTTACTTGTTAACGGTGGACAGCGAAATACATCTCTTTTAACAAAATATAAACGTTTTAAACAATGTTTTATATGAGTATTAAATTTTTTAAAAACTGCGGAATATAACTGAAGGGTAAATTTTACTCAAGAACAAATGTTTTCTTTTATGTACTGATATAGTTCTAATTATTGTTGTATTCAGTTATTTCATGGTCATAATCGTGTGACATCTGAGTGATCATTTTGTTTAAGTCATATGACGGAATAACTAAGTAAATCGTAAATTGATGTTAAATAATATAGTAGACAACAACACACTTAAGTTTTATTTACCTGGTCATTGATAGACAATAAAGCAACATATTCATTGATGGAATTTTGTTCTCTGAGCTGGATGGTTTGATTGTGGAGCTTTCATCGTTCTTCTGAACGACGTCATCAGCACAAACCTCAGGTATAAAACCTCTACACATTCGTTGGTTCAGCTTTTATTTTGTAGGCCTGAGTATTCAAATTTATGGGTATAATACTGATGTGCCTCCATAGAGAGACATTTTAATAGGAGTAAACGATATGGCAGATGAGTTCAGCCAGGTCACACATTGCCACAAGGACACACAGTAAGTGATAAGTGTAATCATGGATAGACTCATTATGTGTTAATGAATTATTCATCTAGCCAAAGTTACTATCCAGATTTATGTGTGTCCTCATGATTTATGTACATATTTATTAGACCCGTAGCAGTAAAATGTCTTAAACGATTTATATCTTATCATCTTCATATCTGCTTGATTAAGCGTTAGATGTGCATTATTATACCATGGTAGATAACAAATACTTGAACATATTTAACATTGCTGAATGAACTCTAATTTCGGTTTAGTGATTCTGATTTAAAAAGTCACGTTAATTAATGTCAGTTCGTAAGGAAAACAACGTGATTGAACAATTTAATTATTTCGGGTTTGGCTATGAAGAGAATATTCTGACTTTTATTTAAAGTTTTAAACAATGTGGTTGTTCATTTAGGTGTGTCTACTGAAAAAATGTAAGGAAAAGTTACATAACAAAAATATTCAAACTTTGTATTAACATCTATCTATTAACATATATCTTTCGTTATATGACAGGATTGAATTTCACAAATCAAAAAGTCATATGACATTGCCCATCAGTCTGTAGTATACCAGATAAAATACTGTGATATAGATGAATTTCTTAGTCTTCTTTTAAAATTTCAACCTAACATAATGTGGTGTTTGAATAAACTAATAACTCCATTGTACTTGTTGAATGCTCGATTTCGAATTCCAAATACAATTCATTCGTTTGTGCTTGTGTCGTAGTTCTTGATTCAATTGCGTTAATTCTGGGATTCCTAGTTCATACGATAATTCAAATAGTTTCAAATATTATACATAATCATATAATTTTATTCACTAATTTGTTTTATTTGGTGAGCGGCCTATGTTCCTTCACGAGGAGTAACAGGCGTAAGAAGAAGAATTTGTTTTATTACTTAATATCATAGCTTTCGATTTGATATTTTTTTGTTAATATACTAATATAAAATGATGCACCTTGGTAGAAAGTTCCTTTACACTTAATGTTATACTGTTTAAAATTAATGGTTGCTGAGGTTAAACAGATTTTTAAATGTTATAAAGCTTTCACAAGTAAAATTATCATTATAATAGCCTACATTTATTTATACTAATTTCTATTGATATTATGATAAAGCTTAAATGCGATTATGACTTAGTTGAAATTTTATTCAGTGGAAAAAAATTAATTATCTAACTGTTTGTTTCCTTAATATCAATAAATAAGTCATTGTATTGGTAAAGTTGAATAGTGACCAGTAATGATGTTCAGAATGAGTGTTTTGTACTGTTTGATCTTTGTCATCTAGATGTACCTGAATTCTAGTCTTGTTATTCATGTCAAGGATCTAAACCTAAACAGTTGCTAGACACTATCCAATAACGCTAAAAATACTTTAAAATATCTGGGAATTTCAGGATAAAATACTCCGGATGCACATATGCAAAAGTGACTGATCAATTGTAATCTTTAACATCAAAGGGAAGATAAAAGGATATAAAAATTCAATAAATAATTGTATTCTGAGAATAATTACCGGGGATTATATAGAAAAGAAAGTTATATGTACAGAATAAAGATATAGGTAAGTAAAATATCTATCTCAGATATTATGATAAAAGGAAGCAGAAATAAAGCAAACTAGTTCTTGTGCATCATGACAGTTTTTGTGATAGAACAATAAATATTAAAGCGATATATTTCAGCCGTCAAGCGTTCTTTCAATGATTATGTAACAGCCTTTGGACAGTAGCTATTATCATATTTTGCTATAAACATCCAAGAAAAATCTTTATTTGAGATAATTCCCATGTATTTCATATAAGACTTGGTTAAATTAGAAACTGATCTTGTACGTAGCTGGCGACCTCGATAATAAAGCTGTATACTCTAGATTTTGATTATTGCCATTAAATGTTCTGATTAACTTCATAGAATAATTTATTATACCAGTGAACCAATTAATATGACAGAATAAAAAGGTGAAATCACATTTTATTTCATTCTGATTTTTGTCCAACATAACTCACGTTTTTAACTCAATATGATGATTGTTCAGTGTAATATTTGTTTTAATATTAGTGAAATATTTTGCCTAGTTTGACATTGATTTACTTCGGTGTAATGATTATTCAAGATACTTTAGTGGTGCATTGATCTCTATATAATTTGGTTGTATGATCGAAACTGCCTCGTTTATCGGTCGAGCTGGCTTCACTGAGTTTGTTCGTCGAAAGTATGGAGTGCAAAAGTTTATACATCGACGTAGTTTGCTACGTTAGGTTCGTCGTCGTCGTTGGCGGCGGGCTCATTTATTTTATGGCCCTAGATGTGGCTCCATTTGGATCGTTTCTGATTGTTACTAAATAATTGCTGTTGAAATATACATCCTGACTGTTCTTGTATATAATCATTGACTTAAATCACATTAGTGAATAATGGAGTCAAATAAGTCCAATATGGAAATGGATTTTGAATATATACATTTTGTACAATCATTGGTTTGGACAGACAATCAGAGGGACGAAACAAAGAGAAGAGAGCGAAGCAAAATGAGGCGTAGTGGAGAAGGCGTGGAGTCGGATATAGGGCCACTAAAATACAATGTTCTTCGAATTAAATTAACATGAACCATGGTCAATATGATATCCAAAATATGATTTGTTATAATTGTGGGAGTTTCTCATATATGTGATTTGATTCTAATTAATATTCAAAATGGGTGTATAATCAACTTATAACGAATGTATTTTCAACTAGGTTTGTCATCAATTTGTGGTGAATAAATCTTCCCCTGTACCAATCTTGATGTACTTACTTCACGTCGTGGAAATTACAGTGGTCCTTCGTTTTCCAGGCATAAGTAATAAGCGATGTGAATAAAACACCAATAAGCAGAACTACTCAACTACTCTCGTTTGTACACCTTAGTTGGTATATAATTTATAGAAATAGTCATAAATTTTCTTTAACAAAAGTGTTTTGTTATCAATAAACTTGTTGTTTGATGACATTGTTACGGAACAATGGGAAATACTACACCCATTTTATCAATCTCATTTGTTATCAGTTCATGTGTTATAAAAGCAAAGCTAATTCTATTATCGCACTAATGCATTGGATTTTATTAGTTTACTAGTTATGCTCAAGTTCTACTATTGAGAACAAATTGCTATCCTAATAGTTAAGCGGTTTCATCAAGGTGTATTTATTATTCATCGGATAAAACTACGAAGGCTTAAAATTCTTTGTTTCAAGTTTCTCTAGGTTGGATATACCAATAACATTTCCTTCTGGTACTTCAGAGAGTACTTAAACATTGGGAATATTGTCTGATCTTCAGATCGTTATTTCACCGAGCCATAAATTCGTCTATTTGCGAGTTTTGAGCATAAACAGCGTGAAGACTATAAAATATGAGACTCTTGATCATCATATAAATGAAATGAAACAACACAGATGGGTGAATTTTTATAACCGATATCATCTCATTATGTAGCTCATAAGTTTCAAATCCTCAGGGTCACGTGAAGGTCGTTCAAGATCGTTAAAAGATTACATTTTTTCTCTAGTTACTAGACGGATCTTAACTTTGTATGCTATGGTTGAATTCGGTCGCTTTTTTTGTAGAAGTTATATACAATTACTGATTATCAGTTTCATCACTCATTGTGTAACTAATCAATTCTTATCATGACAAACAAATACAGAGAACAACTTATGAACTGAAAAATTCCAACTAATAAACAGTCATAAAATATGAATATTTATCGTTTTTCACAATCTATCCTATGAATTCATCATTCATAAGCATTCAACCAATCAAAATTATAATGAAAGATTATTCACAAGGATTATATACAGTAATGGAAAGTGGCTAGCAGTAAAATCCAGGACGCATGTCTCGTCGTATTTGGGACTCGTCAGTTGGATTTACCTGCATCTCAGATTTGATGTTCACTCTGGGGCTCGAACCCAGTACTGTTCGCTTCAAATGCCATCGCGTTATCCACTTAGCTAAGCAGATGATAAAAATAACAATTATTTAAATAAGTAAAGCATCCTTACCTTACAGTTACCTCTTTTTCCAGTAGCTAAGTGAATAACGCGATGGCGTTTGAAGCGAACGGTACTTTATTCGAGTCCGAGAGTGAACATCAACTTTAAGATTCAGGTACATCCAGTCGATGAGCCTCAAATAGAACGAAACGTGCGTACTGGTTTCTACTGCTAGCCACTATCTATCTTTGCTGATATTGTTTGTGAATTTAGGCAATATCAAAGCAATCAGCACAGTATACTCATATGCCACTAAGAGATTGATCAATTGCAGTCCTAAAGAACAATAAGATGATACATGTAAAACAATACCAAGTGAAAGATTATTGAGTTAAACTGTTTAAAGATTAAAAACACGAAGTTTAGTGAAGGGATCTCTTTTCAACAAATTTATTATCAAGCTGTGCAATCATATCTATATATATATATGAAAATGTTTTATTAAAGTACTAATTCCATGAGGAAATGTAAACATGAATAACCAAGATGACATACTAGAAAGATTATAAAACCAGATTACATAATACTAATAATAACAATAGATTTAGTGGTTAACCTGTTTAATACTTTAGATTTTCTAAATCACTATATAATTCAATCATTATGCTCTAGAGAAGGATAGAACTTAAAAAGTCTTTTTTTTTAATATTGACATCATAGTGAATAATTAATTCATCTTAACTTTTTGTGAAATTTCACGAAAACAAAATGGTTTTTTTTAGAACAGCTGGTTTTTACAAGTTTAGATGAAACGATAAGAATTAAAATTGAATATTAAAAGAATAAGTTTAAATAAACAAAAAGAATTGAATAAATATTTCCTTGAATAAGCTTAAATCAGATTGCCAAACGAAATGTTGGATTTATTCGCTGAGATTTTACAAATATATCAAAAGGGGGGTTTTGGGGGGATTTTAGTAATTCCAGTTGTTGAGATCATGACTCAATTGGAGCTAGACCACCATGAAAAAACTAGACAGCCATTTTGTCCTAGTATGGGACTACTCAGCAGTGTGCATCCACGATCTTGCCTCGTGGTCTAGTGGTTTAGTGCACGCTCGCGAGACCAGTAGATCCTGTGTTCAAATCCCGAGAAACGGTATCGTGGATGCTCACTGCTGAGGAGTCCCACAACAGGATGAAACAGCCGTCCAGTGCTTCCAGGTTTTCCATGGTGGTCTAGCTCCAATTGACTCATGATCTCAACAGTTGGAATAAATATTTGTTTAATATTATATGAATAAGTGATTATCTAAATAAAAATGGATAAAATCTTATTAAAAATTTAGATGATAAACATTTTCATATTGTTTTTGTCACTTTTAGATTTGTTTAATTTGATGAACAACAACTGAATATTTCTTACAAGGTTTATTCTTCAAAACTTTATAATCTAAGAAAAAAGAGGTAACTATAAAGGAATGATGCTTTACTTACTTAAATAATTATCATTTTTATCATCTACTTTAAATGATTTTGATTATGGACAAAATTACAGTTTAATTCTGCCGTTTTATTATTATTATTATCAGCTTTATTCAATATTATATTTTTGGTACAATATAGAATTCTCAGTGCAAAGTATTTCAACAAGTTTCCGTTTCTTTCTTCTTGGTCGGTCCTGGCGATAAATATTGAGTGATCGCTAGTTAGATGTTAGCAGTTCACTAAATGAACATCTCAATAATGTGCATTCTTTTCGTTGTATATTTGCAGCAACCACATTGTCTCTTATTGAGTTTTTTGTAACTTTGACAACGAAAGGTTGTACACTTTTCAGAAACGCAGCAGAATAGGTTATGCGAATAATAATATTAAAACAAACAAAAATAGTTAACTTGTTGAAATATCTAGATGGCAGGAACAGGTAGCCCAGATGCTCAAGCAGACCGCCTTTTATAATTAAACAAAATAAACGAGAAAATGTCAAGTTGTATTGTTAGGTGACAGATGGCAACTTTATTGATATAGTTTAATTAGCAATAAGAAATCGATAACATGAAACTTAATTTTATAAACTAAGTATCAAGTGAAAACATTTCAGTCCTACAAAACGTAATCACAAGGGTAATATATTGAGTACTTCTAAATGTTATATATTCGGATTGTCACATTCAATAATGCAGAACAGCTTTGTAGATGAGCGTAAGTCAACACAAGATATAGACCAAACACGTCTTTTCGACATCATTCATCCATCCATAATATATATATATATATATATATATATACATATATATATATATATATATATATATATATATATAGTTTTCAAAGTCAAGAAAACAGACACGGAAGTGTTCATTTTACCAAAACATTCAGTATCATTTTGTAAATATTCACTTATCTGATTTATAAATTTATACGAACTACAACAATAGTTGTATGTGAATAATATGAACTCACTTATTCTTATCATTATTTTTAGATTTTAAGCACTTGAGGAGAATTTATAAAATAAATTAAAATTCCTATCTATTTTATAACAATCTTTATTCAAAGGAGAAACACGACTATCTTACACACGCAAATAATGGAAATATTTTATCTAAGGAAAGCTGAACTCATATGACCCAAATATAATAATAATAATAATAATGATTATGATAATGTCGATGAAAAGTACTTTGAAATTAAATAAAAATGATTAGTTCTATATTTTTACTTACTCATTTGATCAAATTAAATAACTGGTCACTTCTTTTATATTGTAATCAGTTGTTTTATTATTATAGGCTAATACAGTAATATGCAAAGATTATTTTACATTATGTAATCGTAATAATAATAATAAAGTTCTATAAATTAGTTAACTGATTTCCTCAGTAGAAAATCCTAGGCAAAAGGAGTTGTAGTGTCAAAAAAGATGTAAATATTAACAAAATGCAAGGTACGAAATAACAGTAATAGTTTATGAAAACTTTTGGTTATTCAATATTTCTATTCTTATCAGAGAGTGGTTTTGTGGATATTATGGGAATTTTGATAGTTGAATTCATATGTCAACTGAAACTAGACCACTATGGAAAACCTGGAAGTACTGGACGGCCGTTTTGTGAACTGGTTGAAGTTAAACATTAACACCGTTAGATACTGAGTCGGTGGTCTAGTGGTTAAGCGTTCGCGCGTGAGACTAATAGTTTCTGTGTTCGAATCTCACTAGGCGGGATAGTGAATGAGCACTTCTGAGGAGTCCCGTACTAGGATGAAACGATTGTCCAGTGCTTCCAGGCTTTGCATGATGGTTTATCTTTTATTGAATCATGAATTCAACGATTAAACATTTCTATTCTTACTTCTCTGTTTATATGTATTGAAAAGTAAAGTATTTCAAATCTAGATTTTATCAATAATAATAACAACAACAGCAACAAAAAATAGGGGTGACTGCATCTCAGAAACTTTGGTTGATGCAATTTTCCAAATCTGTCATCTAACTTAACTCTTCAAAATGGATTTGATTTATTACATAATTCATTGATTCAATCGATATTAAAGATGGATAAAATGATGTTATTGATTGAAAAAAAATTTCTATCAATTTTACATTTTCATATGGATTTAATGAATTTTCATTGAAAGTTCTTTTAATCTATTTTCGTTGGGATATTTTCCTGAATATCCCAAAAATTATTCTATTAAGTCTAATGCTATTCTTGGACTTGAGATGGTATCGTTTTCCTATTGGTCAATATTTATTTCACGTGTCATTCTTTTACTGGTCTGTTGAGTCGGCCTTCGGAGAACTTCAACGGAGTCTCCAGAGGCCCAAAAGGAGCCGAAGAGTCCTAGACAATCAGAGCATAATGGAGCATTCTAGAATTCCAACGTGGCGTACTACCATTGGTCAGTAGCATAATATGTCGTTAACGGATTGGTCGAAATATGATGTTGATTTAACAAACGTTAACATCTATAAATACCCATGTTTTCTGTACAAAAACGAACCTTGGAGTAAAGTGTCTCTCTCATACTTTGCGTCTTTTTTCTAGTGTTCAGGTCGCTGTATAGTTCTAGCGTGCGGGTTATCAGAATAGCTTAGGATCGAATATAGCGTCCAGTCGACAAGACCTAACATGGTCAATACTTATTTCACGTGTCAAATGTTATTTTATATTTTATGGTACGATGTGGTCTGCTTGATTGGTATATAAACAGAGTATCCTTGAAATATAACGACTCATATCTCAGACGCTGAGACTTGCGTTCTGGACTAAACTGGCTGCGCTAGACAAAGAAGCAGGGCCAATCAGTACTGTAGGTCGCTCGCACGTGTTTATGAGTCACTGGTTCAATCGATAAGTCACTGTCCTCTAATCTGCAGTCACAAGTTATAACAGCTTTACAAAATTTAGATTTTAGAAACAATCAAATAATTGTAAAAAATTTGTTCAATATTTGAATCATCATTAATTGATTGACAAGTGCTAGTTGAAAAGCTACTTTAAACATTAATCAGTAGTAGTTTATTTGAATAAGAATCAATCATTAGATATTTTGTAAATAAACGCTTTGTTCCAGAGGTACGAGTGTCTTTTTGAAAATTTATTTTTGGGAGAAAAAAAAGTTTTTGTATTGAATCTATTCGTCTGTATGATAGAAATTCAGGTAAATTTATTAAGAGATTTGATTATACAAACGTTTTGAATAATTAGATTCAATACAAGTACATAGTACTTTTTGATTGAGATCATGTATCGATCAATGTTAGACAAACATTAAAAACTTGGAAGCACTGGATGGCCGTTTTTATTCCTGATATGGCACTGCTCAATAGTATGATGTTAATGTCTAACTTCAGCCAACCGATTCAACTGCGCGAAAAATGACAGTGTTGTATGCCGCCTCAGTGGTCTGGAAGTTAAGCGTTCGCTCGCGAGACCCAAGATCCTGGGTTCAAAACCTGCATGCTTAAAACGTGAATGTGAATTGCTGAGAACTCCCTTACTATGACGAAATGGTCGTCCAATGTTGCCAAGTTTTCAATGGTGGTCTAACATTGATCGATTCATGATCTCAATCAAAAACACAACAATCTCCATAACCCCACACTTACGTGTGATGTTTGTTGGATGAATATTTTTAACTTTTTAATTTCCAAAAGTCTAACTATTCTAAAGCACTCACCAACAATTTGTGAATAGAATCTTTTAATAATCATTTGTGTATATGTAAACTTTTATTATTATAATTAAAAATCACATAAATGAACCTTAATGAAATATTGATAAAGTTATCACTGTATTTATATTAAACATAGCTCTATTTGTATCTGTGATCATGATAATAATTATAAAATATAATCAGAGAGAGGTTTTTTGAATAATATAGTAATTTCAATGGTTAAATTCATGAATCAGTTGAAGGTAGACCACCATGGAAAACCTGGAAGCACTGGACAGTTATTTCGTCCTAATATAATTTAAGAACAATGTGAGTTCAAAATCCAAATAACTAGAGATCTACATAACAACTAAAAAAACTTAAAAAACAAAAAAATTTTTATATTTTTATCAGAAAAATTTAATTACAATGGAAATTGTATCCAAATGAAATAGTTTTTTAAAAAGTACCATAGAAAGGAAAAGTCTAGTTTTAATTTTAATATGATTGTTTGTATAATCCATATTCAGTATGGTATATAAAATGAAATAGAAATAAGTAAATTAGATTATACGGATTATATCAGTAGTATATATATACATATTTTTTTCCTGGCTGATACAATTCACTTCCATCACTAATGTATTTTTCAACGTAAACCTATCTGAAATCTTTATCATTTGAATGTTGTTTTGTTTAAAAAACCTGTATCCGTTATGAAATGGGTAAAACTTCAGTTACAGTGTAATTTCTAAATTTTTTTCTTTTCATTTTCTGAAATTTCACGCCAAAAATTATTCCAGGAGTGATTTACTTTATTTCTTGATTTACTAAAATTTAATTAAAATAAAAAAACAAAAAGCTTGTATTCTTTATTTGTAATGATTTCAATAAAAACTAAATTTAGTATTATTGCACCAAAGCTTAGTTTTTTTTCCCAATTTTATTCAGTAAGTGGGCATTTTATAACAGAAAGTACTAAGTGATTTGTTTTATTGATGAGGCGTCGAATTACACTTATGTTTGTAGTTGAGATTGTGGATCGATCGATGTTGGAGCAATATTGAAAACCTGGGCCGTTTCGTCCTATTGCAGGACTCTTCAGCAGTGCGCATCCACGATCCCGCTCGCGGGATTCGAAACCAGGACCTATCAGTTTCGTGGATGCGCATCACTGAGAAGTCCCATAATTGGACGAAATGGCCGTCCAGTGCTACTAGGTTTTCAACAGTGCTCCAACATTAGTTGGTTCATTATCTCAATTAAAAACTTAATAATCTTCACAACCCCTATACTTATGTTTGTGTTAATGTCTACATCTTCCATTGATAAACAATATCTTTAGTTAATTTATTTTATATTATAAATGAAAGAGTTTAAAATCGGTTATGTTTAAATATACCATTAATATGTCATGGATTTCTGACATGAACACATATTAATTCAAAGTACTGTGAAGATATCATATAGTCAAAATGAAATAATTTCTCAAATGTCTTGGTTTGTCTATGTCTTATTACTAAAATTTAGTGTAAATATAATGATGAGCTATACAATAGTTTAAATGGATGATTTGACTGTATAAGTTCTCAATGATTTGAAGAAAATCGGACTGTTAAGTGCTTCAATTTGAGCTTATAAAATAAGTTTTAAACGTTTGATGGTTACAGATTCTGTAAGTCTGAGGAAATGTTAGCTTGGTTCCTTGTTAATCGTTTTAATAATGAAGATATTTACTTATTGACTTATTTTAGTGGGGTGCACCATATTTTTACTGTCAGTTAAGAGATATAATTCAAGTGTAACACTTATCAGATCTAACCTAGTGAAATAATCAAACTGCTTACCATTATATGTGTTCGCATATATCGACTAGATTGCTGGGGCTCTAATTTTTATCTCATTATCTCAACAATTAATCCTATATTTTCATGATATAATCAGATAGAGAAAAGATAATAAAACTTTATGCTAGGAACAACTGAGACAAAAAGAAGAGAATCTATAAAAAACATTAGGTCATAAAGTCAAAGCAATTAATTAACAACAAATATATTTTTAATGAAGCAATTGAAGCAGGGTCAACAAATAAAGCCTTCATCTTTCATCTGTATGTATGCGAAAAATTTTTCTCCACATCACTCATATAGTTGACTAACACCTGTTCTTACGGGTTAACTTTTTTTAAGCAACGTTGTTTTCTACTGCATGGGGTTGCTGAATCCACACCCGACCCCCTTCCTTTACTCGGATTTGGGACCGGCAATACTCCAGGAAGTGCTACAGTCTGAGTTATCTGAGTAAATGAAAAAGTTCATTTTCCAATGAACAATTTCTACAAATTTTATATTTACTTATGTGAAATAAACATAGATTATCTTAAGACTAGGGAAATATATATTTAACTATAATATACAATAGTTAGTTGAAATTAATTTATCAAATTTAACAAGATAAATTACACTGAAGAATCAATCTAGTTCATGTAGTACAAATTATTATTCACATAATTTCTTTAAATATTGTAGTAATAATTACTTAATGTAATCTGAAGTATTTCACTAGTTTAAGATTAGTAAGACTATAATAGTGTATCATCATAAAGTGATGGCTTAATCTATAATAAACAATGAATAAATAAGAGTTTATATGTACATTTATTTGTAGAAATAAACAGGATATTTTTTCTTAATTTAAAGAAGATGGCAAGGTTTATATACATTTAAATTAGTTCTTTCTATTTTAAACTAAACTGAATAATTCAAAAGCACTAATCAACATTGACATGAAACGCTTATTGCCTATGGTCAATATTCACTGGAATATAATACTTAAATATATTTTAATTACTCGTGAAATACCGTGAGTCCGAGATTCAAACTGATCATATGACAGTTAATACCAATTGAACAGTGTATTCGAACTTGTCAATTGTGCATTGATATACCAATATGACAGTAACTTCAATTTTAGTTAAAATTTAATAAAAAATGTCACATCTCAAATAGCTTTCTTGCATTAATTGTATTATACTGTCAGTAAATTTACAACGAAATTACAGTGTATCTATTTTTCTAGTTGGACAAAAGTAATTCAAAGTATATAATACTAAGATTTATAGAATATTCCTATTAAAGATATGCTATTTAAATATTTTTTATTGAAGTTGTACAATTGCAGTTGCTCGTAATCTTATTATTCATTGTAATCATTTTAATTATGTTCCACATTGTTATAATCTTATCATAACGATTTTATGTAAACATAAACGAAGTTTTCAGATTTACTGCATGAATGAATTTCCTCTCTTCTATTTAAAGCTTTTGAATGATGCTGGAAAAAAAATACTTCAAACAATTTATTGGATCGTGGATACGCACTACTTAAGCGTCCCACAACAGGACGAGACGGCCGTTCAGTGCTTTCAGGTTTTTCATGGTGGTCTAGCTTTAACTGACTCATGATCTCAACCATTGAAATTTATTAGATGTTAATTACGTTTACGTGAGAGAGTTTAACCTCAATTACGTTTTAAATATTGAATCAAATTGTTTTGCTTAACAACTGTTCATAATTTTCTAAATTGTAAAAATAAGATAAACTGAAATGAATGTTTAAAAATGAGACTACCTGATGAAAACAGAAATATGATGATTATTCCAATGTTTTCAATAACAGGTAACTAACATTTTGCTTAAGTGGCCCTAATACTATCTTCCCCGTCTTGAAAACTCAACTATCTAATTTAAATCATGTTACAGAATTTCAAATTAGAATAAGGAATTATTAAAATCTCCACAAAACCCCTTCTGATAATGAAATTAATGACATGTTAAATCAATGACAATCAAAAATCATTGTCTTCTGAAGTGAAGCGTGGATAGTGAAGACGCTAGATGACTTAACGAGTCTGTATTTACAACTACAGTTAACTGGCATCAACTTACTTCACAAAATCATTCTTTACCAGTTCTTGGAATATTTGCAAATATTATAAAACACACTGAACATATTCAAGAGGTAAATTTTGTGGCTTGAAAATATTCAGTTATATATTATAATTAAGGTAAGATTTGTGAACAAAACACTTAGATTAACAGTGGTGTATTTCCAAACCTCTTGAAAACTAAACAATAATAATTCCCTCATATGATATATCCATGCATTATACTGCTTTCTGCTGAAGAGATATATATAAGGACATAACTACTTTAAGTCTTGAAAATAATTTAAGGTTTATTTCAATTTCAACCATTCTTTTCATACAAAGTATTCTGAGAATATTTTCACTCGTTGTTTTACTTGTATCTTTCCATTGTTATTTAGGACTGCAATAATCAATCTCATGTTGGCATCTGTGCATCCTGTGCGGACTGCCTCGATATTGTCTCTTGGATTCCACTGTTAGCCACAATCCATATTTACTTATAAGGCCTCGATTTAGACTTAAGTCGCGAGCTTTTATTTTATTTTAGTTTCATTTAAAGTATCGAAACATGTTTTAATTTCCTAACACCTTATCAGTACTTCTTTTTTGAGAAGGAAAGCAATTTAATTATCTACATTTATTTTGCCCCACGGTCAAGTTGTAAATAGATGTTTAATTCAATTTTTCCAAAGCAACTATTTTCTTAGCTATTACAAGAGAAAATTCCACTGATGGATTCCGGCTTTACCTACAGGAGAACATCTCAGACGATCTAGAAAGATCAGGACAAAACATAAGACCTGGCCAATTACTTCGGGGATGTGTTCACTTCTAAGCCTTATTTGAACACAAAAATAACCCCAGAATGAATGTTACAGTATCGGCCACTCGCTGAAGATAACAACCAAAGACACACTAAAGGGATCAAACTCTTTAGATAAGAGAAGACCAACAAAATTAGGTGATCCTCAGATTTGGCTGACGAAACGGCTTACAATATATGTAGGTATCCCGTTTACAAAGACGTTCAGAATGTCACTCAGATAGTATGTATTACTAGTGGACTGGAAAGATGAGACCACTACTTCTATATAAGCAACAGAATTCGGGCCACATCTCTGACGTTTAGAACCGATTAGCCCCACAACTGCTGCAGTCAAAATACTGCAGAAATGATTGTGATCTATCTGGAAATCCAAAACTAGTGAAAAAGCCCACAGTATGACTTTAAAAAATTGTTTGTCTGGCATGATAAACTTTCGACCAACTCAAAAGAATAAAACAACTAGAAAACAAAAATTGGTAAATGTAGTCTACATAAACTTTAATAAAGCCTTTGACACGGTTCTACTTAATAGGATCTTAATGAAGGTAGGAAGCTCAGCCATATCTATACATTTGCGCAGGTGAAATATAGGTCTTCTAGTTGGTCACTGACAGCAAGTGCAAATTTGATCATTCGATCAATTTCTGCAGCAGGAAACAACTACTCCATCACTTAGTGTCGAGTTTATTATTGTCCATTCAATACACTAGCAAACGACAATCTTCAACTCTGACGTCGTCAAGATACGACGAAAGATAGCAGAGGATTATCATGCATGTGCACTACAGGCCTACTTCAACATCCTGGTAAGCTGATGTAAATTGTGGTTAATCCCTATTTATGTGGCTAGGTGTGCTTCCACATGCTAATGATCAAAACACTAGAAAAATATTCGTGTATTAATTCCCAGCCCACAATGATCTCATGTTTATAGTAAGTCATGCCCATAAGACAATGGCCTTCTCACGTGTGGTTGCGGTTATGTGGCTCAGAACAGTATGGACCTTGAGATGAACTTACTCACGTTAGATGCAGATATGTTCACCGCAGTTTACACAGCTCTGGTGAGGTCCAAATGGAAAGTCGCTTGATAAGTCGTGTGTTGTTTATCTTAGAATTATGGAATCGCAAGAAAAACATAAATTTACCAACACAAATTACCTTATCTGTTGGAATAACAGAAAAGTCGGAAAATAAAGTATAGTCAACTCATAATAATGATGCTTCTCCTTAAAACTAAGAAATATTTGAATTTGATAATAAAGTTTTGATAGAATGAAATAATAATAGCTACTGGATACTAACATCTAGAATTCTTCACTTAAGTTTAAGCAACTATACTCTCACTTAATTCGATGATTTATCAATTATATTTGTGATAGGATATTTGCTACTAGTACGATGTATCTTGTAATTAAACTGAATAAATCAAAATTCATGTTATCGTTTAATGTAACGTTTAAAGACTGCATTTCGAATGGTTGTTTAACGTGCATGCGCATAACCATAGATAAACAGGGAGGATCTGATGCAGATCTGAATGCAGGGATTGAAAAATTAAGAGCAGTATTTCTACAGTTGAAGGACATATGGAACTCAAAACAACTTAGAGTCAACATCAAAGTTAGGATCTTTAAAAAAACGCCAAAAAAATTCTACTGTTCGAAGCTGAAACTTGCAGAACTACTACAACCATCAGCAACAGCCTACTATGGTAGAGAACAAAACAAACTTATAGCTGAGGAGGCAATAGGAAAATACGTTGGAAGTGGATCGGACATACATTACAGAAATCATCAAACTGCATTACGAAGCAAGCTCTAACTTGGAATCCTTAGACGAAACAGAATAGTGGACGGTCAAAGCACACACTGAGTTGGGAATTGGAAGCAGACATCAAAATGATGAATAGGATTACCCAGGGCCTGTTCTCCTACAATAAGTGTAACAGGTGCAAGTAACTAATTTCGAATGGTTGGGTTCATAAAATGCTGACAATTGAAGCGAGTGGACTGACAGTTTTATCCCTGAACCAAACATCAACATTTGATGAAATAAATAGCCTTAAAAACGCCAGCCATCTGATTGATGTATTATTCCAATAATAATTATTTGACAAAAATTAGACTGATAAATTGAGCTTTTAGGCCTTATTTCTGCTTGCCATATGTTAGATTAAATATGACAAAGTAGTAAGTTAATCCATTTTAATTGATCATCACTGATTTATTAGGATCACGATTTGATTTGATATACATATGTAACTTTTGTCTAGCAACTACAAAGTCAGTAATCTGTTTTTACCAATCCTTTATATATCAAGTAAATTTCCTATAAATTTTTTTCCCAATCCTTCATTGGTTTTCCACTCATTTATATGAAATACATATACACTGTTTCTGTACTAACACTGTTACTACTACTACCACCACTACCAGTTCTACTACTACTACTACCTACCACCTACTACCCATTACATACTACCTGCTACTGCTATGTACCACCCACTACCTACTATCGCTACAACCACTATTACTACTATTAATATTACCGGTCGTCATATTTAAGTATTAGAAAAATCTTTTTTTTTTACGTAAATTATAATTGTGTTAAGATGAATGTTGACAATTTATTACACTTTTCCTTTCTGAATCAACTAAAACTATTGAATATCAGTTTCTTGTTTTTCTGTTTAGGCGAAAATACTATCTCTAAATTACATTACTACCATTATGGTGTGCACTAATTATGTGGACAGATATGGGCGATATATATGGTAGGAATTGGGAGTAAAATGCTTAGCTAAAAAAAGTTAAATGAAGAGAAAAGGAAGGAAGACAGAGCTATGAGAATAACAACACAACTAGAAGAATGATATAGTACGTAAAGGAAAATTCAAAGAAAATATGCTTGAGTTTTCGTTCACTAAACTACTACTAGTAACAATTGTCATTGTTACTATTCATACATTCACTATATCAGTTTTCCACATGAAATGATTTCATTTTTAGTATACTGGTT
Organism: Schistosoma haematobium; assembly: GCF_000699445.3. NCBI lineage: Eukaryota > Metazoa > Platyhelminthes > Trematoda > Strigeidida > Schistosomatidae > Schistosoma > Schistosoma haematobium. Next base: position 19,285,506 of record NC_067197.1, on the reverse strand, counting down.
CATTATTACAAATCTATCTTGATCGGCATCTGGACAGAAATATACATGTATTCATTTTTCAATAAGTCCCAAAGATTGTTTTTTGATAACTCTTAGTGTATAAAAAAGTAAACAGTTAATCATAAATTGCATCATTTCGACGCGGGTTACTACATGAAAGTTATTATCATTATTTCTCTATTGAAATATCATGTTAATAAACAAATTATAAAATGTTTAACCATGTGAAATGACATGAATAGTTAGCGGAAAACTGGTAAATATGTTGTACATACGTTCATTCTAACTTAATATGTTTAGTTATCAGTTTTATCAAATTGTCCACATGTTTCCATAACAATATGATAAAAGGTTCTAAGTAAACAGTTCTTATCGACTATATCATAATGCATTTTTCACCAATGTGAAATAGAAAAGCAAAACAGTACCTATAGTTTTTTTCATCTCATAGCAATTAGGGTGTTGACAAAAACAAACGATAGGCTATATGCATTTTGCTTTTTTATTAACTCTGGTTATACATTCTGTTTGATAACCAGATTCCTTAGATAATTCAATAAAATCGATTTGTTCATGATTTCAATGAAAATCAATAACGTAAATATCACTAATTTATCAGTTTCAGTTAATTAACTATTTGATTAAAAATCCATAAATCTATAGTTTTGATCCTATTGTAATTAAAATGCATCGTAAAATTCAACAGTTAACTCAACGTCAACAGCAAACTTCACTAGTTTAAATCAAATCAAACATTTTACGTTCCATCTCTTTCTGTTTATAAATACAAGTTCAAAAATTTGTCAACAGTTTTGCTTTTAAAAGGTTTTTGTTTTAAAGACAGTGCTCAAATAAACACTAAAACACTACGATGTCATAACCAAAAGTACATAATGAGAACAATGTGAAGATTTCTACGGTTAACTATGTTAAAAATATTTCCTTTTGAATAGAAAAATTGGAAACTACCAAATTAAAAATTCATGAATTTAAAATTATCCTGCTACAATCAAACACTGACCACTTTGAAAATTATTGAGAACGACAACTATTTAATTATAAATAAAGATTTTATCATGGTGTAACTGATATGATTCTGAATAAAATCTCTCCTTTAACATTTAAAATAAAGATAGGTTCAGCGTTTCATCTTGGAGATTGATCAGCGTAGTTTTACGGCAACACTCAATTTCCAAATTACTTTTTATAAATAAATCCACAAACTATTCCTTAATAAACCCTTACCCAATCATGTTTAGCTATTGAACTTGATCATGGTAACGATATGATAACACATGTACCTAAAATCCTCTATGTGGTGTTAGGCATATGTGTAATTTATTTTTATTAAAATCGATTGAAAATATCAAGTCTTCGGTTGCTAAATATAGTGATCTCGAGTGATGTTAGAGGCATGTCGATAGTTTTGATCTCTCATTCGTCAACATCTTGCAAGGATAGCTCTTGAGGTACCTCAAAAATATGGATTAGTAATGTTCTTTGAAACTTGAGGCAGTGGCCGTTGACCTCATACGATTGCTTGAGGCTGGTCTCGAACATTCTTTCTATAGTAGCTATCAACGTAGTAGTTCCGTACATTAAAAACTTTACAATACAATGACGAAAAGCTGTAGAATCAGGTAGGATGTATAATTTTCGGAACTCATGTTTAACGACCCAACTTCCTATCGTTGTGAGAAAGCAGCATCGCTGCCAATACCATTATTTTGAGAGGAACATTTCAGCTCTCACAGAATGCATGACAGTCAGAAGTATTACCTTTTCTTTGGTCGTTACGTGGTCTTACCGTTTTCCACCGACCAGTCTGGCATATTAGGACCTAGAGGATAAATTTTCTCAGCTAGTATAGCTCACAAAGATATAGGTAATCACAATTTGCTAACCTAATCACCGTATCTAGGTAGTAGCTATAGTTGGAAATACAATTTATGTGCGAGTTCTGACTAAACGTAGATAGAAATGTGAATTGTTGAATTCATATTAAGTCTCTTAAATTTATGATGGTCAAGAAATGTAGAATGATTTTAGGATTGGTTCGCTATTTCATCATGTGTATGCATACTACTGATAGGCACCAGACAAAAATAACGCAGCTGCTAAGTATTTTTTTATTTTTCAGTTTACCTTAATTCATAATGAAAGCTAATCGATATATTACTAAACCAGTATATTGAATGAAGAAAATTCTTTTCGATAAATTCTCATCAGATTCTACGATTATTATATTCAAATTAATAATCCGAAAAATGGCCACGTTAAGGGTAAAGTACATCGTTTAAGGCATGTGAATTCAGGACTGTCAAACGAAATAGAATAAAATTTTTAATGTTGATGTGACTCATATAAAATGTTAACTAGGATCTGCATATATGTTAAGTGAAATTTTAAGATCCATGATCAGAATAAACATGGGTCAGATAGAGTGAGAGAAATAATAGTGCAACTACAATTCGATGAAATGTCTAGTGGAAGACTGTATTGCGTGAAACACTAGTCAGACGTAATGCAAAGTGAATAAACCATTTATAGATGAGATTAATAATGATGTTTAACGAATAGTAATAAGATAACAGAGAAGAATACGCTTAACTATGAAAGGTCGTAAGTACAATAATCAAATTAGGTCATTCAATGGCCAACATTACTATTGATTAGTTGGCCTTGAAGTTGGCCAGAGGAGGAAGAGAAGTGGTTGAAGATATTTCTTCTATATGCATAGTTCCGGTTTCTTCATCCGGATGACTACAGCTTCAGCCGTTTGCAAGACTTCAAGTCTGACAAGTTTGACAAAAAGTTACTGACCCTATAAGTAATTGAGAAGAATTGGTTTATACTGACACTATGACCAGTTTGTATTAAATGGGGCAATATCGAGCTGTTCACTTTCTTTATCAAACCATTGTTTAGTTACGTTGGAAGGTGTTCACGAACACGAAAATGTCATATGAATATTAACAATTTTACCCTATTTTCTTTGACAATCCTAAATACACATGCTATAAACAATATACTTTACCCTAAAACCTGACCATTTTTTTAGGATTATTATTTTGAATCTAATAACTGTAAAATCTGAAGAGAATTTATCAAAAATGAATATTCTTTGTTCAAATATTAGTCTTTAAATATAATGAAGATCTTTAAACGATTAAACACGTAAGATTGTAAACACTTATTGAATTTACCATTTAAACTAACAAACAATTTTCTTTAACTTATAACAAACTGACAATCATTTGAAGAATTAAAAACGTAATTAAAAGTTTACAGAAAAAAATAGGGGAAAAAATTTGTTTTTTTCAAATCAACAACCTGTTGTTATTTGTTGTTGTGTTATTACTTTATTCACTTCTCTTCTGAATAATGTATCATATGTTTAAAAGGTTTTCGTTCATACAAAAGATGATATATAGTGTTAATCTAAGATATGGATTCGTTTAAACATTATAACAGAGAAGAAGAAAAAGAAAAAAGAAAAATAATTATCCTTTAACAGGTAACTAAATAATTTTCAACTAGTTATTTAACTAGTTCGTTCATTATCCATGTTGATACTCAATTCTTATTGTGTATGCTGATATAATAAATCTATATGAATAATTTCTTATTTTGTCAAAACAATTTTTTTAATTGGTTAATTGTTCGTTCGTCTTCAACGAAAAAAAAACAGAGAAAAATAAATAAAATAAGATTGTAACTAAACTTTTTTTAAAAAAAAGATGAGAAAAAAGAAAAAAAGAAAAGAAAAACAATCAATAAAGTCAAATGAAGTTGTAATTAAAAGAGAGAAAACAACTAATTCCGTTCATTTTATTGACAAGAAATTCTTTTTTTTTCTTTAGATAGTAAATAAATTGAATCAATGATCATGTTATGTAGAAGAATGATTTGTTTATTTTTTTTTGTTTTGGATTTACTTCAATGACTAAGTCAATTGTTTGAAAATATCATTGTATTTTGATTTCATTGAATTGATTCGAATAAATGTCAACTAAATAATTCTATTAAAATAATCAAGTGCAGATTATTAGAATTAGTGTTAAGTTAATAATTTATATATATGTAAATAGATTGTGATAATATTTGTCTACATGAAATGATTCAGTTTTAGTTTGGAAAGGACAGGAGTCTAGATGGCTTTGTGTTAGTCATGTCAATGATGATCTCTTAGTGAATTCAACTATTTTTTGAAAACATTGATAGACGGAACGTTCATTACATTTTGAGAGAATGAATTCCATTCTTTGATGATTCGATGGGAGAGTTGATAGCCAGCTGACAAGTAATTTGTTCTTAGCTTGTGTATATTTTTATAATGTTTTCGTTCAAAGTGAGGTGCAAATTAATCACTAAGTAACTTAGAAACTATGACCAAACTGCCTCTGGTTCTTTTATAGGACAATCGAAACAGGTTTGGTTTAGCCAGTCAAGCATCATACAGGAGCTTTGCTATTCCGGGAATCAGCTTAGTTGTGATTCTTGGAGTTTAACACTCACAAATAAATGAAGAATAACTAGGTGCACTTGTTGCTGTGCCATAGCTGAACAGCTACAATGTACTGACATGATATATAAACTATAAAACCTGTTTTTTCTCCTCACATACTCATGGATATTTTTCGCTTATCACAGACCAGAACAGTGTTAATAATAATAGTTTTCAAATAGTTTCTTCACAGTACGAGTAATGACATTTACAGTCTATGAATTTTAAAACATAATATATTTGAACAATTTTTTTAGTGTATTAAAAAAGCTATATGATATGTGTATCTTAGATTATTTCCAAACATATCAGCTTTCAATACGAGAGCCTCGTTTCAGAGAAGAGAATTGATATCAAACTTTGGATCATACGAACTTAAATGAAAATTCAATCAATCTTTTTTGTTTATTTATGATTCTCTAACGTCTTTTAAGTTATAACTTTAGGGGTTGTGGAGATTGTTAAGTTTTTGATTGAGATCATGAACTGATTGATGTTAGACCACCATTGAAAACCTGGAAGCACTGGACGGCCGTTTCGTCCTATTATGGATGCTCACTGCTGAGGAGTCCCACAATAGAATGAAACGGCCGTCCAGTGCTCCCAGGTTTTCAGTGGTTGTCTAACATCTATCGGTTCATGATGTCAATCAAAAAATCTTTTGGATTCTTTATTTTTAGTTATTATCAAGCGTATTGATGTTTTCAATCTGATTAACATCAAGGTCTTTTTTTCAGAATCATTCCATCTCTAAATAATAATGACAAATTATGGTTGATGTAGAAACGCATACTTAAATTACTTATAATATATTCTTGCTTACTTGTTAGGTAGGTTCAAATGAAGTTTAACAGACCCAATAAAGAAAATAGTGTTTAAATGTATTAAATTACTATCTAGTTAGCTTTTAAAGAATGCTGAATACGATTATCATTCATATCTCTTTTTTTATAATGAAGTTAAATTTCTGCATTAAACTATATATTAAAAAAGTGAAATGGCACCATATTTGATTATAAATAAAAATAGATATAACTGTAAACTTTGTCACGTTCTCATTATTATTAAACTGAACAGGTATTTACAGAGAGAGAAAAAGATTGTACTTAGTATTCGTCACGTTTTTAATCTTATGTATTACTCAATCATTTTCAAATAAGGTAAATAGTATTATCAGTGGTTATTTGTCGATGAATATATCGAAATGTATATAACTCACTTCCTGTAAATATTTTCATTGTTCATATATTGTTTGGACGATTTCATAAAATATCTAGTGTTTATCTTTAATAGTTATTAGAATGTCAATGATAACAAGTTATTCTTTATACTCCTTCACTTCAATTTAAAATCGTAAGAATTATGTAATATGTAAATGACTATACCATCATCTTTAGTTTCAAATATTTACTGTTTCCCATATGTAGGTGTTGGTAGCTACTACTAATGAAGATAAATTATAAAGACATAAAATTACTGTTAACCAGTGGAATAAAAGGGATTTAATTGTAGGAAGTCGATACTGAAATCAGATTATTTAACCCGAAACTCTAAAAATCACCAACAATCGCTTTAGGTACGTTAGTTAATGACTAGCTAAATATAATTTATTCTAGGGGCTATAAAAAGTGATATGGTGAATCAAAATTTAAAATTTGGTATAATAGCACTGAAAATAATGATTAACTTTGATATAGATGTCCTTCTCACTATCATTCGAAAACTCCTAAATAGTGTGTACTTGCATAGTAAGCTTAAATATGTATCAATAATTGGATCATGGACGTGAAAAATATTTCCAAAAGTATGTTTTTAAGCATAAACTACTCAAAACATACTTTTGTTTCCTGTATTTATAAACCAACAAATTTCCTGAAATAAATTGCTCAATTCAACAAACGTACTTTCTTCAGCGATCATACAGAACTAATTTAGACTAAGTGTTATATCCGTATGGAAAAATATCGTAAATCCATATTTATTTGGGAGGTGTACTTTGATTTTCTCACTTAAAAGTTGTCGAAATTTTAATTTCATATCATTAATTAGCCGCTTTCATGCAAATTGAACCAGATTATTAATTTGATAAAGTGTACATTGAAGCCATTTATGCATCACAAACTAACTGCTGATATTTAGATTGAAATGAAAAGAGGGATTTTATCAAACCATAGTTTAATCATTTGATAATAATAACAAGTATCAGAAACATTTTAAAATAATTTTTATTGAATATAGATTCCTAATTTTATTTCTTATTGATTATCAACAGAATTCACAAACGTTTTATTACATATAGACTACTAAAGTGACTGATTATGGCAGTGTTAGTACAGCGATCACATTTCTAGCAATAGTAAATTAATAAGCTGAAATAATTAACTTTTTCTTTTAAAAAACGACAAACTTGGAGTTAATATCAGAGGGGGTTTCGTGGATATTGTAGTAATTTAAATAGTTGAGATCACGAGTCAATCGAAGCTAGACTATTATGGAAAACCTGGAAGCATTGTACTGTCGTTTCGTCCCTACTATGGGACTTCTCAACAGTGCGCACCCACGCATCCTGCCTAGAGAAACTTGAACCCATGACTTATCAGTCTCGCGCGCGATCGCTAAACCACTAGACCACTGAGCCGGCATCTAACGGTGTTGATGTTCAACTCCAACTAACCCACGAGAGTGAACCACACATCCACCATTGTGATCAGTGAGTTACTATCTCACAACAGACCTGGTTGAACTCCACTGGTCACAGCTTCTCATTAGAACTCCAGGATATACCTCTTGAAGCCAGTCACTAGTCAACATCTGTTGAATAATATCAAAAGAGGGTTTTGTAGATATTATAGTAAGTTGAAATTCACTTTCAGATCTGAAATTATTTGTTTCAAAAATAATAAAACAATTCAGACAATAACTAGCAATGATGTTCTTATTTCTAATCTGATAAAGCCCTATCACAAAAAAAACCTTTCAGTTTAATGGAAAAATAACTAATTTTTCGAAGAAGAAGAAGGAGAAAAAACTAGATAATTTGTACAATTAGGTAAATTATCTGTCAACAATACTTACAATTCTATTGGTTGATAATATTTATTTTTCATTGGTCAATATTTTTGGATAAAATAATAAATCGGAAATATTTTTCCACTATAAACATTCAGCTACAATTTAAAAAAAAAAATATTAAAATACAACACCACTTGAAAATAATTTTTTTTCATTATTTAAATTCATTTTACATTTTAATTGATAATGTCTTTGCCAAGAAAAATTAAAAATACACCAAGGTAATCAATAATAATAATAACATATCATCATGATATTATCGATTGATAGTAATTTTACAGAATATCATCCAAAAGTACATCATTCATTAGGTACATTATATAGTGTTGCACCAATCATTATTTTAATTATTGGAATACCCGGTAATTTATTATCAATGGTTATTTGGTTAAGACGTTTATCTACAACAGTTGGTTCAACAAGTTTATTAATTGGTATTATGTGTATGACTGATACATATGTTATAGCACATGGTTGTTTAAGACAATGGATAATTGGTATCACTGATGAAAAGGTGGATATACGTATCAAATTTGGCTGTGGTATACCATTATTCTTATTCACTTTTTCAACAGATTTATCAACATGGATAATCATTTTATTATGTATTGAAAGAGCTATATGTGTTTGGACTCCAATCAAATTTAAACAATGGTGTAAATTAGAACATGGAATAACAGCTTTAATTTTTGTTGTATTATGTTTGGCCAGTGTGAATATTCACTATGTATGGACTGTATATGTAAAAGATAATTCATGTGCACCGAAACAAGAATATAAAGCGTTTCATTTATACTGGCCGTATATTGATTTTGCAATTTATTCATTTATTCCATTAGCTTTCATACTACTAGTAAATATAAGTATTATATGGAGGATGAAAACTACAAATGTATCAACAAAAAACACACAAAATTCAATAATACCAAGAGTAGCACTTATAAGTGATAGTTCAGAACAAACATCTTTAAAATCGCGTACTTTACATAAAGACAAGTCGTCATCAGCTCGTGAACAACGTTCTGCACGAGTATTACGAACAGTAGTTTGTATGACTATAAGTCATTTTTTATTAACAATGCCAGTAGTATTCTTTTATTTATTTGAATCGAAATTTTGTATTGACAATAAAGATTGGATAAATGTCTGTGATACAATCGAAAGAGTAACAGTAATATTACAAATGATTAATCATATGACACATTTTTTTATTTATTCTTGTACATCAAGTGTATTTTTGTCAGATTTAAATCGTTTATGTAAAAATCATCCATTGAAATGTTGTAGATCGGTAAATACAATGAATACTCGACTTGTTAATACATCTGTTAATGTTGTAGATAATCATGCAGTGAATTATTCACAAGCTTCACCAAACTAGAAAGCAATAAAAAAAGGCGTTGACCTCTTTCAATTGAACCTAATCAATGTTGATTTATCAAGATCCCAACTATTTGAAAAGAAACCAGTTACATTGGTCCTCATTCATACTATTTGTCTACAACATTTATAAAGTTAATATATCACGTTTGAAACACGTTTTAACATTCATTCTGTGTTTAAAAATGAATGAATTTATGTGAATATATGTACATTGACTGTCACTTGCTGCTATTTATCGTTTTTTTTTTACTACGTATTTGACAATTACAGTTGCTTACAGGCGAGTTTAATAGTTATATATATATATATATATATATATATATATATATATATATATATATATATATATCCAATTATGCTGTAAAATCAAGTGGCTAACGTATTCTTTCTATTGTTTCATCAAAAAACAATATTAATAGATATAAGTTATTATGAAAATATTACAATCATTTTATCCTGGAGATCGTATCTTATTAGTATTTTACAATTAAAAATCAAGTTATCATAGTTAACTTCATGAGAAATGATCAGTGCTGTTAAATTAGGATTGTTCTTTGCTTACTTTTCCATTTATTTGTTGTGTATATAAATTAATCTTTGAAACAGACACTTCCCAAGAACGGATGAAATGTTGATTTGTCTTGGAGTTGTTTATATGACTCATAAAATTGTTTAGCATATTGTTGTAAAACTAGATGTCTTTTGTTTTCAAATATAGGGAATAATCTTGTGCTCAATGCAAGTAGCAGAGAGAAAAACAACCCTTGCTTTACTTGGTAACAATTCCGAATTTATAATCTATATTTTTTATTGTTAAACCACTACGACAGAATAAGCTCATTCCGATAAAAATCAACATTTTTTCGAATACTTGGTATTGTTTTGCTTGTACCTTCTCATTGAGGTTTAAGACTGCAATTGATCAGTCCGTTATTGGCATATGTGCATACTGTGCGTATGCCTCGATATTGCCTTAATTCACAAGCTTTTATAAGCAAAGATGGATAGTGGCTATCAGTGGAATCCAGGACGCGCGTTTCGTCCTATTTGGGATGTCAGCTGAATGTACCTGCATCTCAGATTTGATGTTCACTTCGAGGCTCGAACCCAGTACCATTCGCTCCAAACGTCATCGCTTTATCCACTGAGCTACTGAGTCTTGATAGCCACTTGCTTGTGCAATGGGGTGAATTTAAATTCTCGAACATTTACTTGTTTCAGAAATCCATAGTTATTTGCAGCTAAGTTTACACTAAAGTCGAATTAGTCAAGAACAATTGACAACTAAAAACTACTAGAAATCTGTTCTATCATATTTTCTAATCTCGCACTTTTATACATCTCTGATGCCACAAAGTTTAGAGTATAGCAACTAGAATTCTCACAAATGACATGATAAATAACAATCTTCATTCAGGATGATGATTTACAGCAGTATGAATGTGCCATTCAAACTCGATTATTTCCGTTAACCAATATCTTTTCGCGTCCATAGTCTTGTCTTAAAACCTATAGCAGACGTTAATTAGCTCTAAAAAGCACATTGAAATTACGCAATATTTTCATTGAACCTCCTTACTAAATAATAATATCTTGACTGTATAATAACATTAATAACATTGTTTTATATTCAAATAAAATTATTTTGTTTAAAAACGTCCATTTTTACTTGTTCTCTGACATTTTTGTCGTACTGACGGGGTAACAGTTTTCATAAAATAGAGTATTAAGAAAAAATTGCAATGATAACTGTTTCTTTTTGCGAGAATAATCCAATTGATTTTTGATTAGGATCATGAACCGATTGATGTTAGACCACTATCGAAAACCTGGAAGCACTGGATGGCAGTTCCATCATATTTTGAGACTCCTCCGTCGTGCGTATCCATGATTCCGCTCATGCGATTCGAAATCAGGGCCTTCAGTCTCGCGCGTGAACGCCTAATATAGCATTCATTATTTTAAATATACAACCTTTTTTTAAATTACATACTGATTGAAAAAAACAATTTATTATTATTTTATCTTAATGCAGATTGACCACATAAAAAAGAAATTATAAGTTGTTCATGTATCAAAGGTTATACCGATAACCGCAAATGTTATAACTTAAAAACTGGTCGGATTATTAAAAAAATGGTTTTTTTCCTAAGAATTGGTACAGGAGTGAAAGTATACCACATACTGTTATATTGTATGCTTCCTAGTGTTTCTTAAAGTGCCCTAAAGTCTTTTAGTTGATTTTTTTATTTTTACGAAGTATCTAAGAGACAAACTATAGTTTTAAATAAATTTCTATTTACTACTGACTGTCATTTATTTAGTAATTCGGGATATAAAATGCAAACAAAACTACAATTTGATTTGTTGTTTGATAAACAATGATCATTATTTTGTTATGTAAAATCAGTTTGCTATTATTTTCATAAGTTTTAAAAAAAGAAATTCTTTAGTTGAAAATGAAATAAGGTCAATTAAATCAAAGTATGTACGAACACTTTCAATAACATTCCATGTGTTCAGATCCAATTCATAGATTAAATGTTAAAACAATTGACTCAATAGCACAATAGGTGACCTGAAATTATTTTTAAGAAAATAATTTTATGTAGTAAGGGTATGGTCTATTTCCTTTACATATTTTTTAGCTAACTTAAGATGCTAGTCAATCCTTTTCCGTTGAATAAAAAAATGATTACTTAAAGGCGCGTGTATAGTTAAGTTAGATTTGGTGAAACACAAGATTTAATTTGAATACAATTATAATAGGACAAACTTGTTGACCACGCTACACTGAAGTGTTTAAATGAATCGTAAAATTTTGATGTATATAATTCACAAAGAAATAATTATAACAGTGATGGTTCATTCTATATTAATATTAGATTATTTCAAGTGTCAAATTGATCCTTATTAGTCTTTTACCATTACTTACGCCTGTTACTCTTCATGAAGAAGCATAGACCACCCACCAGCACTCGCCATCCAACCCTATCCTAAGCAGTTCTTTCCAGCTCCTTCCAGTCGTTATTCATCCTTTTCATATCTGCTTCTATTTCTCAACGTAATGTGTTATTTGGCCTTCCTCTTCTCCGCTTCCTTTCACGATTCCAAGTTAGGTCTTGCCTCGTGATGCAGGTTGATGATTTGAGTAATGTATGTTCTATCCATTTCCATCGTCTTTTCCTAATTTTTTATTCAACTGGAAGCTGGTTTGTTCTCTTCAAGAGAAGGCTGTTGCTGATGGTATCCGGCCAATGGATATTAAGTATCTTGTGTAGACAACCATTTATAAATACTTGTACCTTCTTGATGGTGGTTGTAATAGTTCTCCAAGTTTCATCTCCGTACAATAGAACTGCCTCGACTTATTAGTCTTAGAGCTGATATAATTTCAAGTGAATTGTGATTTTGAAAAGTGAAATTTTGTAGGTATTTACATTACTGTTAGTGATAACATATTTATCTCAAAAAATCACTACCTTATCACTTGAAAAGTCCCAAACGGTTAAAAAATTGAAGTGTCTGAAAAATTTTTGGATGGTATAATGCTTCCCTAAATGTAGAAAGTTAAATTATAATTATTGAATCCATGTATCGTTTTATTTGCAGGCTTTAAAGATCTTGAACGTGTTTTGGTATAAGGTTTTGTATGTTTATTCTTGATGATTCTTAAATTAAGTATAACTAACATCTCAATTCACTCTGAATTATATACGTTTCCTATCTAGCAACAATTTGCGATATAGAATTACATCTAAACGATGATTAATTATAGGTGAGTAGCAGTTATTAGATTTTGAGTAATATAAGGCAAAATAAACAAAAGACATTTTTAGGTGATAGAATTAGGGTTTGAAATGGATCAATGAAACAAATGAGAATTTTCCTCTCTTGGAAAATTTCTGTTGCTGAAAACAAATTTATCCATTAAAGTCATCATTTTTTAATCCAATAACACGGACTATAAACTCATTCAAATAGAGATTTATATGTATTTATTCTCTCTCTCTGTATAAATGAAAAGTAAAGGTTGATTAATTTCCTAATCAAGTCAAGCATATTTTCATTGAAAAAACTTAATTATTATATTGTAAGGTATGATCAAAAGTTTATGTGTGTTTCCATGATATTTAATTTCGTTTACCATGAAATGAGTTTTGTCAAATACTTAGAGATAAATATACTTTGTAACACAAATTAGTGCTAAATATAACTCGGTTGTGTTCTCCTTCACTGCATAGGTTTTGAAAGATAATGAAATCATTTAAGGTGCTTTTAAATATCGTCAAATATACCATATTTGAGTTTATATTGGTATCATAATGATACTATATATTAATTATAGGATAACAGTTTTATTGATTGACATTAAATGAACTTTATATAGATGAAGGTAAACACAACGCAGACAAATGGATCTGTCGTGTTTTTTGAAAGAATTTCATTGTCAATAAATCAATATTACATACGCATAGTTCCCTTTATTATTTTGAAAAGAGCAAGAACAAAGATTCTAGCAGAATAACATGAATTCATTTTATTTCGTAGGCTCTCGTCAGCTGCTTACAACCTATAGTATTTAAAAAGATGACAATTACATAATGGGTTTAAATTGCTTACATGAGAGGGTTTACATTGAAGAAATATTCGTAAAGTATGACATGGGTGTAAATGAAATTAATAGGCTGAATATTGTAAATATATACCTAATGTGAAAGAATATTCTAGAGCATTAATTGTGACAACAGTTGAAAAGTGGGTTAGAAACAATTGATTACATAATGAATAAACATTGATAGGAATTTAGTGAGTAGAGTTCAGTCGAAAGATTATTAATTTTTTTAAAGGTAGTTGAAAAATAAAATCAATGACGTAATAAACATAAAAGATAAAAATTTAAAAAAATTTAAGCTGCAGCGGAAGAATATTTGTCACCAAGGCAGGGAAAGATTAACAATCATCTCCTATTGAACACATAAATCAGGTTTTTGGCGCCTGATAGCAACTGCTTCAGTAAACTTTATATCCAGGTACCATTTTAGTAAGATTTTAAATCTAATTTAGACCCTCGCTTCCATCTGAACTATACACATATACTTATTTATTGAAATATTTTTTATCATCAAAATTTAATGAAATACTATTTTATTCATTAGTTCCACTTAACATTAAATTAATTTTCCATTTACAAATAATAAGTAATTTATGTTTATGAATATTTAGGTTGTTTTGATGAAACTAAGTTATTTACACATTTAAACTATGTTAAGATGAATAATTTTAAAGTAGTGGTTATCAATAAAAACGGATGTCGTACACTTACATTATGAGCTAAGTATTCAGTTATTGTTTTTTGGTAAAAGTTTACAAAACAGGAGCTTGTGTATTCCAAAAACTATCCTCTCAGAAAAATAACAATCGGATAACATGTTACCAAGAATAAATCTTTCTCTGTTGTTAATGTATGTATACAGTGTATTCTTTTTTTTTAATGAATTTACTAATTCGCCATAATATATGGTATTTTAACATGGGTTTTGAAAAGACTACACATGAAATTATCAATCCCAATTTAATACTATAAGTTTTGACTATAGCGAAAGGATTAAGCCTTGGTAAAAAATAGAAATTCTTATAAAGGACTTGTTACAGACTTAAAACAACAACTGTTACAAAATTATGATATTATTCAATTACTAAAACTTTAGCAAATAGAAAGAAGTTAGAACATATGACTTTTGTCATTGAAAATTGACCATTTTGTTTTGACAAGTGTTTTAAATAAACCGGAACACTGAACATTTGTTGAGTCCATGAACCATAAAAAAACTGGAATCACTGGACGACCTTTCGGACTTAACATGGGCCGTCCAGTAAATCCAAGTTTTCCTTGTTGGTCATAAATTTATCAATTCGTGATCTCAATGAAATTCGTCTATTTTCACAACACTGTACTGTTAACTAAACATTTAATTTATAAAACAATATTAACATATGAACAACTTTTAAGTGTTTAGAGTACTTTTAAAGTTGTTAATTTTCATTTCTGTTCATCGATACAAATAATGTGAAACACATTATTCAGTGTAAACAATTTTATTATAACTCGGCTTTTGTAGTGTTATACAAAAGTGTAAAAGGGCGTATACTAAAGTTTATTGAAGCATTAGTCGTATGAAAATTCAAACCCCCTTTGTGTATTCAAAAACAGTTTGTTCTCATCTTAAACCTTCCACTGGTAAAATTAGCTTATTATCCACAGTAATACGGTTTCAATTTGTTTTCACATTATTTCATTATTATCTCTGTCACCTACACACTCCATATATCTATATATATATATATATGTTCTTAATAAGTATACATGGGATTATTGTTCGAAATGTATTTCGCTAATATATCACACAGTTCTGATAATCTTTGTCTTCTTATTACATAATCAAAATATAGCAAAGGAACTAATCGCTCTAAATTTCTTAAAAGAAGACTCCCTGAACATACTATGAAATGAATAAATGAACTTATCAACCTTAAATGTTAAATTGTATCGGAATGCGCGAAACTGAACTTTTATAAATCTTGGTATCATTACCAAGGTTTGACTTGATAATTTTGAATAAACTGAGCATTGATTAGATTGTTATAAATAAAAGTAATATCTTTGGGATATCCCAATGAGTAAAAAGATTAGATTTTCTGACATTTCGTGACTCAGTAAATAAATAACCAAATTAAAATTAATCGGATTAATCCAACTTGAATTAATGTTGATTTGATTATTTATTCACTGAAGAAGTGACTTACACTGAGTCACGAAATGTCAGAAAATTTAATTTCTCTACTCATTGGGATATTACAAATATATATATTTACTTATTTTATAAATTTTGTTTGTCTAGTCACATATTCCATTTCTAGTCTAGTTGACCTTTTATTTTTATATATAAATGTTCTTACCATGGATATGTGTGGTCAGATTGTTCGAAATGTATTGCGCTAATATATCACATAGTTCTGATAATCTTCGTCTTCTGATTACATAATCGAAACTTACCAAAAGGACTAATTGCTTTAAATTTTATAATCAAAAATGGTCATTACATAACATTTTTTTCTATTTCATGATGACATTAGATTTCATTAATTATTTTAACTATATCAAACTAATCCTAGATAATAATTTTTAAATATATATATGATTACTTACTACTGTATTACATTAAATTAGCCCAATACCATGCATTATTTACGAGCCAAGTTTATTGTAAACTATATAGGCTTATTAGTTTTGTCATCAATTATATATATATATAAATCATTACTTCTATAAAAACATGGAATACATAATTAATAGTAAAAGAAAACTGTAAATGTTATACATGATCAGGTTTTTGTCTGATTAAACAATAACTACATTGTAATGACTATCATGAAAAGTATATGCACAGAAGTGTAGCATACATGTTACGTAATTAAATAACTAGTGAAATTCATTTGCCCCACGGCAATTTTTTTTAAAAAACCCCCACCCACCCTTTTTAAAAATGTTTTTTCAACCCAAAATTGCAATATTTTTCATCCCGTTTCGTCCAATGAAATGGCTAGTTTTGAAGTTCGTTTTTAATTTGTTAGTTATGTTTTGTCGGATTGCTATAAAACATCAGTACTTGTCGACGAAGTACATTTTAATCATCATTATGGAGGACAGTAACGTGCCTAGTACAAGCGCTGTTGTTTCTCACGTAACAGAAATAGAGGAAGTCTTTTTGACAACGTTGTTTCTCGTTGCGTTCCCATCGATTGAAGCGTTGAAGTCCGCTATCACAAATTATGAAAGATCAACTTACTGTCATTATGTAGTTCGAGATTCGCATTTGTGCAGAAATGAAAACTCGTACATTAAATTTGTGGACTGGACTGTTGTACGTGGGAATGTGCATCACAATCACGAGTGCAATTCCCTAAGGTACCAAGGAAATTCATGGGTGCGCAGGTTAACAGAGGCCCAGTTTGAAAATGTGCGACCGCTGCTAATATCTGGTACTGCTTCATTCCACATTAAGAATTATGCTTACCATTCTTATGGGAAACTACTAACTGATCAAGATATCTATAATATGCGGTACAAAGTGTTCTCACAGGCGAACATTCCTGGTAAGCCATTTGCCAATTTATAATGTAAACGATAGGTGATTACGGGAAATTGAAAGCGCACATAACATCTTTGGGTGGGCGATGCGAATACGAATTAGACGATGAGAACTGTCTATCGTACTTTTTCTTCAGCACTGGTGATCAAAAGATTTTTGCAGACCGTTTCGGTGATGTTATTGGTTTGGACGGAACATACAAGACGAATAACGAGAATATCTATTTATATCAGGTCGTAGCCCTTGATATGAATTTGAAGGCGATACCCGTTTGTATTGCATTTATAAGTCGCGAAACATCGACTTTGATTTCTCGATTCCTGTCGTTCTTCCAAGGGTTAACCAACAGTCGACAGGTGGTAGGCATTGTGACAGATGATTCACCTGCAATAGCTGCTGCCATTATGCAGGTGTATCCCAATGCTCACCATATCTTGTGTCGCGTCCACCTTGTTCGCAATGTTATAAAGAGGGTAAGTGTTTCGTTCATTAACATTAACCCAGTAACCTTAATTGTAGAGGGTACGATCAGAAGTGATACAACTATTTTTTCACCTGGTGTTTACTCAAACGGTTGAAAGGTAAATCAAAAGCAACATAACATTATTTTGTAGTTTTAACAATGTATTATCCTTGATCGAAATATCGGACGGAACGTTTGCCCGATATGTCAGAGACCACTTATTAGCGAGAAAACACAAATGGTCTACAGCTTTTCGACCATCAGCAACGCTACTTCAACTCAATAATACGAACTTTGTTGAGACAAGTCACCGAATTTTGAAGATGCATCAACTGAGTCGAAAAACACCTGTGCTGAGATCTATATTTAGTGTGCTACTTCGCGTTGGATATTGGATGGAAGCAAGATTACAGAAATATACATCAGATTGCCGGGTAAAAGCCAACATCGGCCAAGAGCCAGCAATGCGTGGACTTCAGGAACGACTGACACCAGCTGCATGTCAGGTACTGAGGCGGCACTTGCGCACTCCTTTGACGGAGTTTGTAATGTCTGCTGACTTTACAACGCCGTTGATGCATCGAGGAAATGTCGATTTGGATGAAACGTTAAGTAACGACGAGGATGACGTAGTTTCTATAAACTCAGAAGAGTTAACAGAACGGGACATCCAAAATGAAGAAGATGAAGAGAACCGTTTGTGTGACATCTGTAATCTTGCACAGCCGCCCTATGAAACTGGTGATGAAGTGGGTTGGGTTTTCTGTCCTTGTGAAGCTATGTTTCATAGATTCTGTGCTTATGACCCATCACCGAACGTACGAGCAGTACACTGTCCGATGTGTGGCGCCATTACCAACTAATAGTTTGGACGTCCCACCGCGAGAACGATTAAAGGCCCTTTTCAGGGCCACCCACAAATTGATTTAAAGGCATTTTTCCCAATATTGTTTTTGTCTTTGGCAAAGGTCAAGTGATTAAGCACTTTTTAATGTCGAATGCATTTCGATATACCTTAGATATTAATAATCGATAAGCGATTATCGCTCATGTATTCGTAAACTTGTTTCTAATGTATAATACATATAAAGGTTAAGAAAGCAGACAAGATTTTGTCATTTTATGAACACTTATCTAATAATTTTAGATGTAAAATAATGTGATTACCGTTCATGTCTTAGTAACATATTTTTAAACTATCTATTACTAGTACATTTTAATAGGAATATTTTAATATAGTGAAAATCGTTATTTTGTCGTTAGGTGAATAAATTTAGTAGTGAATATAATAAGATAGTTACAAACATGAATGTGATTAAAGCTCATAGAGATGTAAACAAAATTGAGAAAAATATATTCCTTATGAATAAGATACTGACATTATAAAACAAGTTGAAATTAGTAATCCGATTAAAAGGTCATATAGTAAGTGTTAAAAGAAATGAGAATATTATCCGTTTCATGAATACAAAATGCAAGAATTTCATATTCCAGTTTTATATTAATAGTACCTGAAACCAGAACTAAGCGTACGTATGAATTAAGTCCAATCGTCAACTAAGCCTTCATTGTTATTCATAACCACTGATTATATCAACGTATTCATTTGCACACCCATATAACTATTAATTACTGGTACAATCACACTATACAGTTATAAGTCCATAATTTCCATATTTTATAAAGGCCAAAAATATGTCATGGCATTAATGAATTTGACAATGTAATGTATTAACAATGGTGAACGTTTACATCTGTTACGACATATATATATATAGTTACAAATTGTAACATTTGCAAATTACAAAGGTCATTCAATAAAGGTCTGGATTATTTGCAGTACAGTGTTCAGTCACAATAAGTGGAAGAGCATTATAGGAAAATTGAAAATGCAAAAAATTTTGTGTCAATGAAATACATAGTACAAGAATTGAATCTTGTCAATTGACATAATAATAATAATAATAATAATAATAATAATAAGGAAAATAAATAATAATAGAATTGTAAATGTTCATTGATACAGTTGACCTTATTCATATTTATACGTTTAAAGTCGATAGATATTTGTTGAGTCAGTCAGACGACGTAGGCTTGTTCATTTACACTTCATGAAACTGATATTTCAAATGCTTGTCAAAAATGGTTACATTCGTTATGTCTAGATATAGTTCAGGTTTCATATTACGGCGGTTAACAATATTCACACATGACTGATTAAACACACTAGTTTTTATTACGACCAAAAAATTAATTTTAAAATACAGAACTACAAATAATTTACAAGTGAACACAATAAACCCTTTCAATGGACTATTAAAATTAACCACATTTAAATCTAACGTTTTCTAATTCTCATTAAGAATGAACATTTACAAAAAAAAACGTTCACTAAATATTAAGTGCCTATTTCGGTTAAATTTATTACTACATTCACATACTGTCAAAGTCAGTTCATTCAATGATGGTCTACGGTTGCTTCACCTGAATTATAAATATTGCAACCAGTAAGTTATCATAATGATTTATTGTTATGTTGATTTGTTTCTCGGACTAACAGACCATGTGTTACCAAAAAACCTATGCATACACTTTAGTGATAGTTTGTTTATTAATTTGGTATTAAAGATTTGACTGCCGACCTCATTCAGTAATCATTATTATCAAATATTCAAACCGGTTTTCAGTTGCTTTTTTCCAAAAACTTTCTTTTTATGTGATATATATAAGTACTCGTGACATTAAAATTGTTGATCGGAAATCAAAAATTTATCCCAATACACATTCACTAACAGTAGGATTGCACTTAAGTTGGTGTTTTTTCCTATAAATGTCTAAATTTCTTACAAGACTACGATTACACAAAAAGATTTATTCATTATCGTTAAATTTCAAATGTAAAAATCAAAATTCTGACATCCAATCACAGCTCTAGATACGATTTCAATTTCAACTAATCACATTGCAAAGATGAACAGTTTACGACCAATTACAAAATTATTAAAGGTGACAAAATGTTTGTTCATTATCACTTGAGCACACACTTGCAAAACAAGTACACCAATCACCGATCGCTAAATTTTTCTTTGACACCATACATTTTTTTAGAAATGGGTGGTAGGGAATCTTAATTGCCGTGGGCAAAATGTCAACCATAACTAGTAATAACTTGATTTAATTACGCTAGGAAGACCTCAACCTATCCAAATTTTGTCGATAATTGTTAGCTTTTATGGGCAAAGATAACCACCATAACGAGTTTCCAAATTTATGTCTGGTTGATTATTCTCGTTTTAAGTTTGTTAATTTTGATATATTCAAATGTCATTATTAGCTCTTGTACATACTTATGCCTGTTACCCTCAATTACCAAAATACTTCGTTGTAGACTATTTTTTCTAGTTGTTCTTATATGCTATTCACTCCTTTGATAAGCACTTTCTATTCCCAGCTCAGTGTATCTCTTGGTCTGTCTCTTTTATTACTGTCTTAAGGATTCCAAATTAGGGATCCCTTTGTGATGGAGTGTAATGATTTCTTCAATCTGTAGCCTATTCATCTAAAGTATCTTTTCCCAATTTCATCCCCAGTTGGGAGCTCTCTTGTCTTTTGCTGCAGGTTATTACTGATGGTTCCTGCGGACAGATGTAGAGTATGTTACGTGGACAACTCTGTATAAAGACCTATATGTTTTTGGTGATGGTTGTATTGGTTCTCTAAGCTTCAGCTCCGCACAGTACAACTGTCTTGACATTTGTATTGAAGGTTCTCATTTTGATATTGACTAACGGTCGTTTTGAGTTTCATATTTCCTTCAATTGTAGGAATGTGACCTTTGCTTTGCCAATCCTTGTCTTCGTATCTTCATCAGATCCCCAAGTGGTGTTGCCCAGGCATTAAAGTTTCCAATTCTTTAAAAGCTTCTCGACCAAGTGTGATTTGTGTTGTATCTAAAGATTGTACGTTTTCCCCGATGCATATTGTGGCCTACTAATGCAGAGGTTACAACCACACTAGCTCTCTTAACCTGCATTTGTTGGTGTGTATAGGATAAAAAGACTAGGTCTTGTACCAAGTCCAAATCATCTAGCTGCACCCCGAATGATAGTTGTATTCCATGCTTCCTACAAGTTGTGGTAATATTTATATTCTAGTCAACCACCAGAAGAAAGGGAAAGGGTGAGAGTATGCAACTTTGTCTAAGACCGGTCTTCACGTGGATACATCTGTTAGCTGCCCAAAATGCACGACTTTACAAAGTAGTCCGTCGTAAAAATTCCGTACGGTTGTGACGATCTTCTCAGGTACATCATAGTTTTAAGGAAGGTTCCATGAGGCTCTTCTATCCACGCTAATATGGTTTGTTGTTTAATGGTTAGTTACGTTTAATCGATTGCTCATGATCGCTTGCATATAATCGATCCTTATGAAATCCGGTTGGCTGATCTCGAAGTTGAGCGTTCACTGAATCTTTCATTGGATTCGCTAACACTCTGTTGAAAGCTATTCATAGTACTGATCATGGTTTGATGCCTCCGTAGTTTTTCACACTTGCTAAGATCTCCTTTCCATGGTATCTTGATAAATTATCTTTGCATCCCATCTTTTAGTGATGTACCAGCCTTATTAAGATTCATTAAGCCTCATTAAATTGACGCCAGTTGGATTTCCTGGTATAAAGGTTTGTTCCTCAAGACACGCTTACTCATCAGCAGTGCACAATTTTGTGTGGGTTTTGACAACCCATGGGTCTTGGTTCATGGTCGTCGCACCTCGCTCCCAACAAGTTTACCTTACATGCATCCCTGCAACGGATGGGTTTTCGTGGGTTTCTCGTGGAATAAAAAAGATATACACACCCCGCTTGAACGCTGATGGTCACTGCTCTCTTCACTTTTATTTGCTTCCTCTTTTTTGTTGTGTTTCACATATCCGCTTTTTGTTTTGGTTAGGCCTCTTTTGATTTGTCTGAAGGTCATATTGATTTTGCGCATTGTTGGTGGAGTAACATCTACAGGAATGTCCGTGTGTGCTGCCATGATGTAAGATGGTTTGTTTTGTGTTGGTCTACTCGAGACGTCCTCAAAGTATTCCTTTCATTTACCCCGCCGTTCATGAATCTCATAGGTCGGTTTGACCTCTTTGTTGTTGAATAATCTCTCAAATTTACTATGGCTGTTTCATATTTCCTTCTCTTGCAGCTTTTTCCGCTGACACTATAAGACCTTCCATGTACTGCCATTCATCAACTGTAATGCTCTTCTTCACTTGCTGTTTTCCTTCTGTGTATACGGATTGTTTTTTGGCTTTTTCTGCTCTTTTTGGGTCGTCAGTCGTTGATGTCTTTTTAAATCTTGTACAGGTTATCAACAGAGATCCAGTCTTTATGCTAGTGCTTCTTGTTGCCCAACACCTGCCATTTGTTTCTTTAACCCCATTCCAGTTGTTGTTCTTAGTGATTTCCTTTTCTCTGCGTGGATCTTATGAGGCCTGGAACTTGCTTAAATATGACTGCTCATAGATTTGAAAACCAATCTCCATATTTGTTTCTTTTTTCAGTTCATGTCATCCCATGACAAAGGAAAAATTACGCTCTTAAGATTTTATTTCTGTACTTATTTTCGGTGGTAAAAAGCCTGAAAAAGTTAACACTAACAAATGTTTTTCAAAAAATTAATGCCATGATATTTTGACAACTTCATTGGCAAACAAAATCCACCTATTCTCATTTTTGAGCAAATGATACAACACTATATTGAGATATAGACTCATACTTGTCCATGTCGTCGATTAACTAATTTACAGGGATGTTATCTTTAAACCGTTTAATTTAAATTTTACATATACGTGTGCTCTATGGCATTTAATGATAGGATACCGGATTTTAGTTGTTTGTAGTAGCGAATCCATTAGATCTTATTTCTGTTAAATGCACGCATTATTATGCGTGGAGTATACTTAACTTATAAACTGTGCTTTATTACCACATGTGAAACACTAGTTTGATTAAACAGTAAATTTTCTTTTGGATATTCAACATTATTGGATAAGAGGGTGTCCAAATTATAGTTCAAACAAATTGTATTTCTCTCTAATCACTTAGCAACATGTCGATTATTCAAAATCTTTCTATATATATATATATATATATATATATATATATATATATATATATCCGTCAATTATTAACATTTTTGGTTATTAAGGTGATCCAATTTGTCAGAGGATTAGAAAAAATGTTCCATAAATTGTCTATAATTATTTTATTATTATTGTTACTGGCTTAAATATTGATTATTTACTATGATTTCAAGATATAAAATTATATTGAATACCAATATTCGGCTTTTAATCGATCGAAAGAGAATGTTAAATCAGAAAGATTATTAAATTATTTTTTTGACTGAGTTTCCTATTCTTTTAGATTTATCTTAAAACGAATGGAACATAAATGAAACAATGAAATGTTGTTCTATTAGGTGACTGTGTACAACATGGTTTACATGAAATAATGTGACGTCCCGTTCCCTGAGATAAATGGTTTTGCATTCGTTAAAGATAACATGTTGGAGTTTTCTAGAATGATACCATAAAATTCCCAATATCAGTCATCACAGATAATGAAACACCACAGAAATCATTCACCTGTATCAATAATCTTTGTCACTTAACATTATAATTGTGTAGGTATATTGTAGTGTCTAAAAATTTTAACAAAATTAAAATCCGTGGGTAAGCAAACGATAGATATTTGATCAGTTCCTGAAGTCCTGTATCTAAATTATTGATCAAAATACATAGATAAGTTTGATTGAGATGAAATATAAGTTCCACGTTGTAGATAAAACTTATGTGTCAGCGCTTGTTTATGTTTTTATGATTCATATGAAGGATTTGTTTGAATCGAGTCATTAATTTCGAGATGATTGATCACCATATATTTGCGTAAAATGATGAAAAAGCTATCACATAATAATCAGAACAGTTATTATACCATAGATTATGCAATTTAAGGATCCATGTAAATTAAACATGATGTTAACAGCAACTGAAATTAGGTAAAATAATATTTACGAAAACCTAATTTGGGCTTTTAAACAGTCTGAACAACTATCCTAATGGATGAAAGCACTTAGAACTAGCAACAATGTTCACAAATACACTCACACTCATTAAAATATAAGTTGTGATTTCAGACTTAAAATTACCCATAATATACATTTGTATTCCATGTAAAATTACTTCCGTATTTTTCAACTCAGTTTGATATGAACGTTTTTTTTCTTTAAAATTTAATCTATTCAAAGTTTTGAATGCAAAGAATATATGAATAATTGAATAGAGTATATTTATAATAAAATCATTTCCTTATTATTGAATTTATGAGAAATCCACTAACCATTTTTTGAAACTTGTTGAGCTCTGTTTTGATCGCTAAAACGAATCTAATTAAAGAGACATGATACCTAGAGATATTGATCAATGTACATTAAAAAAAATAAACTTATGTATTTATTACCGATTCTGAAGTAATGGAATAATTTAATTGTAATAAGTAGATATAACTTCAGGCTTCATATCATATACAGACTAATATGAATATGGTAAAGGTAGTAAGCAGATAAAGTAATTACTGAAATCTGTGAATTTCAGTTTGGTAGAAACCACACAAAATCTGTGAGTTAGAAAAGTGTAAATCTTACGCGTTACAAAGATCAACTGTAGTTTGAAAATGTTTCTCTAATGTCAAGACATAAAATAATGATATCACCAAACAAACAAATCTTAAATGTTTACAGTTCTCTTTAACATGGCTTTGGTTGATTTACGGATGGTTAAAAGTAACTTATCTATGGATTTTTATGACAATAACTGATTGAAATCTGAAGTATAACTTCATAAGATATTTAACTTTGATTCAAATATAGGATTTTGAATCTAAAACGGAAATAGCTGTACCACTATTCTACAATGAAATCAATCTTTAAACACGATAAAATTCTCTGAGACAAATAGCCATATAAACTTGGTCATTTCTACTCTGAATGTTGTGAATTAATACTGAATTAACTACAGTACTAAACGTGCATACTATTTAAATTACAAAAATAAATGATATGATTCTGAGGAACATTTGTTTGAGGGTACTTTTAATTTTTAATGTATAAGTGTGTTAATAATCCCATTAATTTATTTACTTCATTATCTGATTTAGATATTTAGTACGAATAATGATATGTTACTGTAACTTATATAAATGCTTTGATAACAATTAAATAATCTGATGAGGGGTCCCACAATAGGACGAATTAGTCGTCCAATGCTTCCAAGTTTTCTATGATGGTCTAGCTTCAATTGACTCATGATCTTAACGATTAAAATTAAATAATTATTTAAAATGTTTCTAGGTAAGGAAATGTCAATTATAAAGTGTTATTTCATATACTTAAGATGAACAATGAAATCAACTTTAGACTATCTAATTTATTCAAAAATGGAAAGTATTAGATCATAAACCTACATTTACTATTATTGGTAATTGTTCTTCATGAACTAAAATAATGAAATACATTAAATTTTATTAGAAAGCTTTATTATGGGAATAATGATGAAAAATTGAAAAACAAAAACTGTTTTGTGAGTGAGTAGAATAAAAGTCACCGTAGAATGCATGTAGTAAGATATAATTGTAACATTCGTAACAAACGTTCATTTTTATCTAAAATATATTCTCTTTCTAACATGTAGGTAACAATTTGTAATAACTAAGGTTTAATAGGGTTTGGATAATTTAAATTTATTACCCGTTAAAAAATAATTTACACGTATAACTATTTATACAATGGAAGTATTAACTCTTCACATAAAACTTTATTAAAAGAAATAAACTATTAAACTTAATGAATAAGAGAGAAACGTAAGTAAATAACTTTTTGACTTCAACTTATCAAAATAAAAGCATGTGTAATCAAGTTCAGAATTTTCAAGTATCATTGTAACACAGTGTTGCAAGTCCATTGATCTACGATCTGGTGGTTTATTTTTCCATCTTTTAATCAGGATAACCTCATTAGTCATTACAATACTTATAAAATTAAATGATGAAAAAGAAAGCAAGCAATCAACATAAAACTCATTCATAAGGTTAGTGCTCATCATATATACATATATATATATAACTTCAAAACTAGTTATATGTATTTAAGACTTCACAAACTAAGTCCCTAGCTCAAGTACGTATATTTCACACAATGTGATTATATTAAAAACAGTCCTGTCTAGTTGTTTTATACAGCTAGCAAGTAAATTATTACACTCATTCCTTCACTCTTTTAAGTAAGTATTTTAACGTGCTGCAAAATGTTAACAAGAACATTTCCACAAATAGAGAGTAAAGATATAAAACGGTCCTTAAACATAAGTTTTGAAAAGTCTTCATTTAATAGATCACTTAAACCTTTAATTTATAATATTCTGTTTACTATCAGTATTTAGTGTACCATGAAAATTTCTAACACAAATCCTGATTTGAGAATCATAACTTATTCAATTGGTTATTAATTGCCCATTTAAGCATCATGAGGTATTTCAAACTTCATCATTGCAAGATCATTTAATGGAGGATCAACTGTACTTTTTAATATATGGCAACTATTTTTCTTTCCATACGTTTGGAGATTTAAAGTTTCAGCTAACAGTAATTGTTAAGTATCCGACTACTGTTTAGTATTGTCAAATTAGAATGAAACTGTGATCTAGTACAACCTTCTTTTTGCTGGTTCGCTAAGTGATAGCGCTTCAATACAAAAACTACTTACAGTTGTTGGACAGTAAGAACACCTTTATTTATATTCATACTGCGACAAAATATCTATATACCCAGGTGCTGAAAGTGTTGTTCTATACCTGCATTGTTTTTGTTCAAAAAAATATCCCATAATCTCATATTAACATTCCACCAAAACAATTCTTTTCCATTACGAACTTATTTAAGTTAACTAATATGTGGATTGTATAGGGAATTATACCGTATATTAAGGGTGTATTACATTGTTTGTAATGACTAACTGAGGATATGGAGTTTATTCTAAAGTTTAACAACCTTTTTCACAGTTGTTTGAAGTAAGTATGAGATACTTTCTAATGTACACGCGTTTATGGTGTTAATATTTTTTCATTAACTCCTTCACCGTCAAGCGTAAATTTTACTGACATTTAACTGACAATTCATTTAGGAGAAACCGGGGATTAAAATTAATTACACTTTTCTATTTAAGCGATAATTTAGTTAGATAAGTTTGAATAAAATCATCCTTTTGAAAAACCAAATCGCTCACGAACTTTTGAATTCTTATTTACTGTCTGCTGTTAAGCAGTGCAATATTTGAACGAAACGTTTTTCCATATATATGTAACACCTAAATTCATTTTAAGACAATTCTATTTGTAGAACAATGAATCAGCAGCAGTAATTGATGATGTTTTTTATTTCATTTCACTGAATAACATTCAGAACAATAATCAATGTCAACACTATGGAGAATACATATATATGTATAATAATACTCAAATCTAAAGGTGTCCTAACCGAACTGAATACCTAATATAATGCTTATAATCTCTTTATTTCAGGCATATACAGTTTTTTTCTGAACTGTCAAATCTTATACTATACTGTATTTATTCTAGCATTAGCTGATTTCATCTATTTTATTAAAGTTTTAAATATGATCCATTTTCTCTTTCCAAATAAGGAATACAATAAGTTTCAATTATAAAATAAAATGTTCCTAAACCGTTTAATGAATCAAATTTTTCATTCCTTCTTAGTAAGTTTTCCATGGTGGTCTAGTTTCAATGGACTCATGAATTCAACTATTAAATTCATAAAATATCCACGAAACCTCAATCTAAGTATTAAATACTTGAATAGTTTTTCTTCTTTAAACAATAATACATATATATATTTCTTTTTTCAAAGCGATGGCACCTTAATATTATCAACAATATAACGAAACACTTATGTATGTATTCATCTAAAGGAAAATATAATATAATTTAAATACACGCACAATATGAATAAATACTAAATTGTAAAACTTGGAAATATTGATTATTTTTGTTTCCTACGTTTTTTTTCTCTTTTTTCTGTCATTAATAAATACAAACTTTAATAAGCATAAAAGAAAGACAAATAACAAAAAGTAAATAAAAGAAAAATAGGCTGGATACAATTGACGGAAATAATGATCATGATATGTTAAAATTAATACACGTGATCCCATTTTGTAAACATTAGTAATAAGATGTTAAAACTACAAATATAAGTTTATGTTCTATTACATGTGAACATTGTTTCACTGTCATTTTATAAACAAAACTAACGCAAAATAATAGTCAAGTCTAATTTCTTCAATAATGATTTGCTTTGGTTTGTGTTTATTTGTTCACTCTTAAAAGTAGAAGAAGAATTAGTTTCTTTTTTATTTATTTATGATTGGCTAATTAGTAAGAACAAAACTGAATATTAGTCATCTATGATAAATAGACAATTCTTATATTTATCAGTATAGGGATTGTGGAGAATGTTAAGTTTTTGATTGAGATCATGAATCAATTGATGTTAGACCACCGTTGGAAACCTGGAAGCACTGGACGGCCGTTTCGTCCTAGTATGGGACTCTTCAGCAGTGCGCATCCACGATCCCGTTCCCTGCGAGATTCGAACCCGGGACCTATCGGTCTCGCGCCAGGCGCTTAACCAACTAGACCACTGGGCCGGCATCCAATGGTGTTAGTGTCTAACATCAA
This sequence comes from Schistosoma haematobium, assembly GCF_000699445.3. Taxonomy (NCBI): domain Eukaryota; kingdom Metazoa; phylum Platyhelminthes; class Trematoda; order Strigeidida; family Schistosomatidae; genus Schistosoma; species Schistosoma haematobium. Next base: position 19,256,117 of record NC_067197.1, on the reverse strand, counting down.
CCAATCCACGAAATTGCGCGACCAACTTCCATTGTACTGACGTAGATACCTGTCTCTACCCGACACGGATTAGCTCCGGAGGGAGGGGGATCGTGGATGCGCACTGCTGAAGAGTCCCATACTAGGACGAAATGGCCGTCTAGTCCTTCCAGGTTTCCAACGGTGGTCTAACATCAATTGATTCATGATCTCAATCAAAAAATTCTTATATTTCCCTTTCTCCTTGTGTCAAAGAGTTGATCAAACGACAGAGACCTGATTAGCTCAATGGCAACATCTTAAATTATGGGGGTGAATAGAGGGAGTTTGAATCCATTAAGGAGTACCAATTGTCTCAAATATAACTGGTTCAAAGTATTGGTAAGTATCAACTAGGACGAAACCTAGATTCAGGACTTTTTGCTGACTACTTCAAACCACATAACATCTCAACATAGAACAAGTTCAGTTACTCAGAATAGTGGTCATATAGCAACTTTATCGATGGAATACGATTACCTCCAAACGAATAAATACACATTACTCATTTCTATTCTTCTTTTCTTCAAATACTGATTGTGAATAATCTCATGAAAGTGGAGAATAAATTAGATACGATATATATTTGAATTGCTTATGACCTCTTCAAATTATACTTTATTTTACTTTATTATTTTCTAAACTTGTTTTCGTTTCACTGAACACTTGTTTACCACAAATGCAAAAACAGTGCACTTATATGATAAGTATAGGTAACCTAAAACTAAATACAACAAATCTGTGTAAGCACTCCAACTATTAAAACAACGAAAAAATTAAATTAAACGTAAACTAAAAAAGTGTCTAGTTATATTCCGTCTAGTTATTTAGATTTTGTTAAGCTCAGACAATAAACTATCATTATTATAAATTAATGAGTTTTATTGGATCTTACATAGAAGAGAAAAATATTTTCTTTTATTATTTCTAATCAATAAAGTTTAATAATATTTTATATACCATAGGTCATTATTACCAATCATTGAATGTCTAAATCTTATATCTAAGTGATTACTGAACTAATTAACATCAAAATAACACTACAATTTATTAATTTTATACTTAATATACCCAATAGATGTTGTATACTATACAGTTACTAATAGGACACATGTTGAGGAAAGCACACAACTGCGTCACATGACAAGCCCTCACATGGAATTCTCAAGGTCAAAGAAAAGGAGAAAGACCAAAAAACACGTTACGTCAAGAAATGGAGATAGACATGAGAAAAACGAACAAAAATTGAACAGAACTAGAAAAGGAGACCCAGAACAGAGGGGGTTGAAGAATGTTGATCAGCAGCCTATGCTCCATCGGGAGTAACAGGTGTAAGCTCTAAGCTCTCTCATACAGTTACTTGACAGATATTAGATATATATTTAAAATGTGTATATTAATGACAAAACCAATACGTTGTTTGTTTTTTTGCAATAAACAAAAGTTTAACTAAAAGCTTAAAACATGAATTGATTGTTTACTAGTAATTTATGCAAATGTAAATTAAATATTATTCTATATTCTTTATGGTTAATCACGTTACTTTATGATAGATGACTATAATTGACAAAAATCTACTTCTATTTAGTTCATAATTAAATCTTATATTACAAAAAATCGTAAAAAAGATTGTTCTATAAAATAGACATAGAGTAGTTAGTACCTTTTCTTTACCTAAAAGGATATTCAGTTAACTAGGTCAAACATTTATATTGTAAAATATAAGTATTCTAGTATAATTATCTAGTTCAATGAATACATATATCGTTTAAGTAATATTTCCCATCTATTCACAATAGGATAAATCTACTCTTCATGTAAGTTTAATCATTCAATTAATTAAAAGTTTCCCATGTCAATTTTAATCATATATAAACCTTTTTTTATATATAAATGTCTAATTACTATTATTACAGAATATATAACATTCACTCACAGTAATTTCTTATTTGAATACTGATATTAATCATAGTCTAAACAAACTGAATACATTTAAGCATCTTTTGTTTCAACGGAATAATAAGTTTCTTTATATAAAAAGTATACATGTCATATAAAATAATAATTAAACCATCCAATATCTATCTGATTTTGTTTTCGTAATTGTATATTTGAATATTATATATAATCTATAGTGAAGGTATCATGTTGAAATCATGGAATCTGAGAAGTTTATTGTCAAGAGAGTTCATTAATCATGTGAATATTTAATGATGTTGTCTAATTAAATGAATAATTTTAAACTAAAATAATAAATAAATATTTATGTTTATAGGTATCCATGTCAAGGTGAAACTTGATAAATTCCAGTAAATTTGTTATATTCTGGCAAGAATTATGAATGATAACTTTTGTGAACTATTTATGGACAAATATTACACGTATATTCTTAATCCATAACTATTTAGTAGCTAGATTATGTATATCTATATTCTTCTAATTACAAGCTTTAGTTTGATCTATAAACTATTATTATACGATTCACCATTTATGAGTTTTGCCCAGTCATTTAATTAATATCTCCCATATTCACAGCCACTTTTGGTTGTCTTGTAAATATGTTATTTTCTATTTTATGGTACGATGTGGTCTGTTTGGTTTGTATATAAACCCAATGTATTCCAAATACATAATTCATATCCCAGAGGCTGAGATTGGTGTTCTGAACTTAAAAGGTAAGGCTAGGAAGGGAGAGTGCGCTTACAGGTTTGTGCTTCATTGGTCCGGTCGGTAAGCCGTTGTTCTCTAATAGGCGGTATCATTACGTTATACATTGATAAGGGCACAGATACACAAGTTATAACACAATTGAGTATTAGTTAGATAGTTATAAACAAATGTTTTTTTCTGTTATATCTCAATGAGCAGAAAAATTGTACTTCTGACTTTTCGTGACTTAACGTAAGATACCACTTCAGAGTAAATAAATAACTGAATTAAATTAACACAAGTTTGGATAGGACTATCTAAACTTTTATTAACTTATTCCTATCACTTACTTTGAAGAGATGGCTTACATTAAGTTACGAAACGTTAGAAATACAATTTTTCAACTCAGTGGAATATAACGAAGAAAACATTTATTATTTATGTTTACGCTTTTATTACACTAAAATGTTAAGGAATTGTTAACAATACAGTAGTCAATTATGGTAGTAATTTATTTGTATACTTTATGTTCATTAGTTAAATTTGCAATCGAATGTATTACAGATATTTCTTCTGTAACCTAATTTTGACATACAGTAGTTTAAATGCCAATCAGTATTTTAACTAGTTCAATCGATAATTTCAATAACCTACTATTTTATATAATGTACTGATTATTATTCTATTATGTAGACATTAATGTATTGACTTGAAATAAGGTACGAACAAATTCATACAAAACCATTTCCTTTTTAAGCATCAATTATTGTCACTAAGTGAATTTTATACATCTACCGTAGATTGTTACATTTCACTTTTAACTGTTCACTTACAAAAAATGTTCTATAGAATTCAGCCTTTTTTCCACCAACTATATTATAATAGAACAAAGTAAAAAGGCTTGTTGTGATGTAAAGTATCAAGGAAAAAAGAAAGTGCTACATCTTTCTTTTAATTCATATCCAGCTAATTATGTTCTAATTTACCACAGTCAAGTTATATATCAGAAAACATTTTGCTAACATAGATTTTAGGATTCCTTAATAATAAATTTGACCTCAACAAGTTTATACTTAGTCTTATTCATAATATATGCACAACTTCACCTATTCATAATGTTAACCTAAGATTAGTGTAGAAGTTAAGTAAATACTGATAGGCTAGTTTTACATGTACTACAGTATTCTTTGTATTAGTATGCTTGACAGCATGCACAACGTTATAATTTAATTTAAAGCAATTAGTCCCTTTTATAAATTTCGATAGAACAATAAGAAGACGGAGTTGATCTCATTGTTCTATCGAAATTTATAATTTAATTATTTGACCGAGTTTTGTTTTAATGAAAATTTAAAAAAATAGACTTGACCTGACAACATATTGCATAATTAATTGACAATATTTACTTTGATGGTAAAGATTCTGTATATTGATTAGAGATTACAGTTACTTAAATTAATACTCAAGTGTCATTACATGCAAGTTGTTATTAGTTATTCTTAAAAATTCAAACATTTTGATCTTAACATTTCAATTTAAAGCTTGTTAATCTGTTAGTCATATATCTAGGTTCATCTAAAGTAAGTATAAATAAACCTTAATTGACTTAATGGCCAATTTAATAGCCTTAGTTAGTCATACATTCCTTGTGCATTTTTTTTTTCCAAGACCGAATTAAGTATAACAGAACTGAAGAAAAAATGTAGAAATTATCACGGATATTTCATTTTGTATACAATTAACAATGAATAAAACTATTTGTAATATCAATGGGATATTACAAAAATATTCTTATTATTTATAACAATCTACCTAATGCTCAATTTATTTGAAATTATCAACCCATATCTTGGTAATCACGCGTATAAATAACAATGGTTTGTTTATAAGCTTAGATTACAAGTTGGGAAATATGATCAATACAGGGTTTTTTTAATAAGAAATCTGTTAAAAAGGCTATTTAAACTTTATTAAATACTGCAAAATATTTCTGTTTGCAATAAATGTTTAAACGACTTGATCTTAACATATACCCATATATCCAAATCGTCTAATAGGTTCTGAGCTGTCCATTGTCCATGTCGAGGTCTTCATAATCCAGTCGACCACCGGGAGAAAGAGTAAGGGAGAGAGTAGACAGCCTTATCTGACTCCGGTCTATACTTGGAATGCATCTGTCAGCTGTTCTCCATACACAAGATGAATAGCAAACAAATCTAAACAATGTTGTAGTAATGACGATGAGAAAAATTGAACATTGTCAATAGGTTTTTGAAAAATAGTAACATAAATTATGTATAAAGGAATACTGTTACTTGAGATTTAGTAGAAAGTAAAGAGTCAAACCATTTACCTTTGCACTGTAGTCCGTAGTATGATTTCCAGATAATGTTAACAATCTTCTCACGAACTCTATAGTGTCGAAGAAATTTCCATAATGTTCTCCTACCTACACTGTCAAACGTCTTCTCATAGTCAATGAAGTTGATGTACAATGACGAGTTCCACTCAACTGATTGTTCGACGATGATCCATAGTGTCGCACTTTGGTCTGTGCACGATCAATACACACGTAATCCATTACATAAGTTAACAAGTGCAAATAATTCATCTATATATTTTTATTCCTTACCTTCAGTTTCTTCTAGAACAGATTAGTTTGTTTATATGTGCAGGTATATATTATTCATAAAATAGAAAGTAGCTGGAATATTCAATTTGACTCATTCTTAATTAAAAAGGTTTTTGATCTCAATAAACTCAATGAACATAATCTGTAATCAACCTGTGCATTTCATTCAAATAGACTAAAGTCAATTTGATATACATTATATACATATCTATTCTATTTATTGAATTTATTATTAAGTTTAAATGTGACTAAATATCTGTAAAAATAACAATCTTTTCTAGATACTATCATTTCCCTATGATTCTTTTTTCAATAACATTTATAACCAATATTATTCTTTTCGAATGATGTATTTCAGAAATTCTAATTCAATAATCAATATATCCTGTAGGATGGGTTGTTAACTAATTTTTTTCACTTATTGAAATCATGAGTCAATTAAAGCTAGACCACCATGGAAAACCTGGAAGCACTGGACGGCCGTTTCTTCCTAGCATAGGACTCTTCAGCAGTGCGCATCCACGATTCCGCACCCCGCGAGATTCGAACCCAGGACCTATCAGTCTCGTGTCAGGCGCTTAACCAACTAGACTCCTGAGCCGGCATCCAACGTTGTTAATGTCTAACTCCAAACAACCCACGAAGTTGCGCTTTTAAATATAATCCGAAGGAATGATACAAAACATTAATATAGAATAGGTTTTATCAACTTAGCTAACATATTTTTCTTTTGTTTAAAAAACGTAACTATTTAACAATGTCTATCTGTCGTTTGTTTGTTTATTTGTTTGTTTTTGGAAACAAACAAAAAAAACTTTTTCACATTTGTAATAACAAAAAGAAATTGTTTATCTATATTAAACGTTTATTTAAGGCTTTGTTTTGTTCTGAATAGTAATAATAATAATAATAATCTTGTTTTTGAACACTTTTGTTTTATTTGATATACATGTATTGTTTTCCTTTTTTAAAAGTTGAACAATAGTTGACTGACATGATCACATCTTGAATGTCAACAAAGTGATTATTGTTTACATACCGTTTTTTTTCAATGTTTGTTTATCTGTATTAATTTACTAAAATTAATATTTAACTCTTGTGAAAGAATATATTACGGGATGAATTACATTTATAACTCAATATGACATGGTGGTCGAGCTTCAATTGACTCATGATTTCAACTATTGAAATTACTACAATTTCCGCAAAACCTCTTCTGGTAATAATCATCCGTTCAGTAGTGATTGACTTCCTGGAGTTCTAGTGAGAAGAGATGACCAGTGGAGTTCAACCAGGTCTGTTGTGAGATAGTAACTCACTGAAGACAATGGTGGATTTGAAATATGATAGTTATTCAGTGTAATATTTGTTTTAATTTCAGTAAGATATTTTGCCCAGTATAACATTGATTTACTTTAGTGTAATGATTATTCAGTATATGTTCAGCATGATATTCAGCATATGATTTTTTAGAATTTTGGGCATTTCTCATATATGTGATTTTATTCGAATTAATATTCAAAATGGATGTACAATCAAAGTATAACGAATGTATTTTCGATTAGGTTCGTAATCGTATTTTGTGATGAATAAATCTTCATTTGTACCAATCTTGGTGTAATTACTTCACGTCGTGGAAATTGCAATGGTCCCTCGTTTTCCAAGTATAAGTAATAAGCTACGTAGGCATAACATGTAACTAAGATGAACACAGACAATAAAATACAACAACGTGTAGACAATAAACTTCTCATACTACACTATTAACGGGATAATGTTCTGTCATTATTTTTAAAAAGATTATGACGTTAATACATTCTGAGTTTGCCAGTAATTCAGGTCCCTAGTTACTTTACACGATTATATTCTGTTAAGAACTTACTGTGATATTTTACTGCCCATTACAACTAACGATTCACCTTTTTCGAATTTATATTCAGATATCTATTGATTCTACGTTTTTGTGATCAGTGGCATTTTTCTTAATAAAAGTTTAATAGTTGAATTCAAGCTAGACCACCATGGAAAACCTGGAAGCACTGTATTGCCGTGTCGTCCTACTATGGGACTCCTCAGCTGTGCGCGTCCACGACCTCGCCTCCTGGGATTCCCACTCAAGACCTATCAGTCACGTGCGCGAGCTCTTAACCACTAGACCACTGAGCTGGCCGCCATCCAACGGTGTTAACGTCTAACTTCAACTAATCCACGAAATCGAGCGACAAATCCACCATTGTCTTCAGTGAGTTACTATCTCACAACAGACCTGGTTGAACTCCACTGGACACTGGTTCTCACTAGAACTCCAGGAAACGGCCGTGCAGTGCTTCCAGGTTTTCCATGGTGTTCTAGCTTCAATTGACTGATGAATCCAACAATTAAGTTAAAACAATATCCACGAAACCCCTCTGTGATTTTAATAAGAATTATTCCATTGAGCGTTTTTACTATACAAATTTCTACTAATTTAAATATTTATCTAAAATTATTTCGTCAGTGTTTTTTTGAAGTAGATAAAAGTCGGTTTCGGCGAGAAATGTTGGATTATTTAACTGTCATTGTGATTACCGCAAAAATAATTTTTACCTATAGTATATTCGATACACCTAAAGCCTAACCTCTGTGTTGTTCAACCAATTTCTGATAAATGTCCCTAAAAGATAGTATTTTGTAATAATTCCTTATATCAATGAGAATAAAATATGTAATTGTATGTTTCTTTGTCATTATGGAAACTATAGAAGTTACAAATATCTTAATTTGCAGCTCAGCCTAGACGAAAAATTGGAACAGTGTATCTGAGATCTATCAAATGTACATATACAAGTATGTTCTTATCGACTACTAAACAAGAAAAAAAAAACTGGAATTTAATGAAATGACTATAAATTCAAACAATCTAGTCTTCAGACAAACCTAAACCAATTAATTCAAAGTAGAATAAGTAGATGTCAAATTAATGACTAATTAAACTGTTTTATGATAATATTATAAAACATGACAATAAGCAAGAGGAATGCGTTTTTATCGTGAATAAAAATTCAAACTATTTACTTTATATATATATATATATATATTATAGCCTTCAATAGTTCATTTTCATCTTTCTGTGTGTTCTGCCATCTCGTCTAATCTCCAAGTGTTCTGCGAACGCCACGCTTCCAATTCATTGAAACTCATTACTCCATCTGACAATTGTTGCAAGCTCTATGACACATTCCGCTATATGCTACTTACAAACAATCCTATGGGTAGCATCTACCACAATATCATTAAAATGCGTATAACATTTTATACTTTTAGTCAATTCACGCATCTGTTATTAAAGCTGCATGGAATCAAAATCCGAAGTGAAAATCGTAAAAGAACCTAAATTCTCTATGACAGTTATTACACTTCGGTAACCATAACAATCTATGAATAGCAGACACAAGTGTGCCTAATAGGACTAGTAATGTGGTATGCGCTACTTATATTGACATAAGTAGTATATGATGTTAGTCGTGAACAGAACGTCTGGCAGCAGAGAGACAAGAGGTTAGAACAGTAAAGAATGGAAATAGGATGTAATTTGTATGAAAATGCAAGAACAATGAAGTCTGAGTCATTTTGAGACAATTGATGGACATTTTGCAAATTGAGCATTTACTTTATGATTGCTAGATTTTATTAACAAGTCCTGTGGTTCTGTGTTAAATACATTCAATTGTCTCCCCCCGTGTTCTTGTTCACTACAGTAGAACATGTCCACGAAATTACTGTGTACAATTGCAAAGGATTATACTGTTGTTTAAAATTTTGCAATTTAGTCCACTTACTTAAATTATCAAATGTCTTACCGGTTAGGATCTATTTTGAAATTGAAAGATAAAGATTCAGTTTCTAGATCATAATGAATTGATAATTTTCAATTTATCCTACAGTCAAAATGCTTCCCAAAATGCCTTGTAGATCTTCCATCACAAAAATACTTAGGTAACGATATTTAACCTCGTATTTAACATCAAAAATAAAGTTTATCGATCTGGTTTTGATCAATATCAAAGTGTTCTTGAAACTGGTGGAATGATTTGTGTGCTTTGATACAGTTACGCTGATAATAAAACTGCAGGACTATATATCTATCCTGTTTTCTGAAATAAAGCGAAATCTAGACTGCTAAAAATCCAAGGTAACAACTGTTAAACTATTATAAAAGGGGCAAATGTTTCAGTGCCAGGAATGATCAGTAAAAAGCCCTTCTTTGTAAATGATTGATTTCCTTGATTATTCGTTCCATAACATCTTGTAAAAATTGTCGTGAAATGTTATAAACAACCATTCGATGAATAACTTAGTTGACTTATAATAATAAAAACAAAATATTTTTAATATTCCAGTAGGCATTAAGATGAAATTTTTGACCTTTTTGACTTATTGTAACTTTTATCTTCAACAAAAAGGTAGTGATTTTAAGTTCACAATAACTTCAATATTCTTATCCTGAGCTACAAGTATTCCACATCATCATCTCAAGTTGATTTAAAAAATAAAAGTAAAGCAATCAACACACTTCAAAACGCTTTAGACTGAATAACCGACACATTTCATTTACAAAACTCTTAGTATGACATTTTGGGTAGAAAATACTTCTAATCTTCACGAAAGAGCCATTTAAATCTAAAACTCATATCAGCAGTTGCAGTACATAAAAAATTAAACAACCATCAAATTGATAATATGAATATCAAAAAATGATTTCAGAAATTTAAAGAAACCTAAATAGCTGAAACGCTTCATGAAATATGAAATTATTCCGTGATCAATAGAGCTCTTATTAACCAACCGAACATGACAATCTCTTTAGATGATCACATTCAAAATGAGCAGAATCACATGACAAAAAACAACACATTAATCTACTCGTTCAGATCACAAGTATTACTTGTTTCGTATCCAGTTATACATACACATTAATAAATAAAAACATGTCTTCCATAGAATCATAATTCACCTGAATAATAGCATTATTATAATCAAATTTGTTTGAATGTACTAAATATTTGATTCGATCTGTTCTTTGTACATTGTAAACTTGTGTTAAATTGGAAAGTTTGTTATTCTCTTAGGACGTGACTTTAACTGAATGTCAAAAACTCAATTTTTGTTACAATAATAAAAGAAATATATTTTTTATTATTAAAAAGTTTATTCCATATTTCATTTATTTTAAATTATTGGATCATACTTTGAAAATTATATCGATTACTGTTAAGTATTTGTTACAGCTTTAAAACATAGATAGAAAATAGGGAATTCTTTTCAAAAGACTGTGCTACAATTTAACACATAGTTGCCAAGTATATATACATACATACTTACTAACGCCTGTTACTCCTTGTGGAGGGGCATAGGCCACTCACCAGCACTCTACATCCAACCATGTCCTTTGCAGCTCTTTCCACTTGTTATTCATTCTTTTCATCTCTCCTTCTATTTCCCAACGTTATGTGTTCTTTGCCCTTCCACTTCTCCGCTTCCCTTCATCATTCCAAGCAACGGCTTGCCTCGTGATGCAGTTTGGTGATTACTATAATGTATGTTCTATTCACTTCCAACGTCCTCTCCTAATTTCCTCTTCAGATCGGACCTGCTTCGCCCTCTCTCACAGTAGGCTGTTGCTGATGGTATCCAGTCAACGGATATTGAATATCTTGTGTAGACAACTATTTATAAATACTTCCACGTTATTCACGATGGTCGTAGTAGTTCTCCAAGTTTCAGCTATATACAGTAGAACTGTCTTGAAGTTCGTTTTGAACATTCTGACTCTGGCATTGGTTGAAAATTGTTTTGAGTTCCATATGTTCTTCAACTGTAGGAATGCGGCCCTTGCTTGGTCAATCCTCATATTTACGTCTGCATCCGATCCTTCTTCTTCATCGATGATGCTTCTCAGATACATGAAAGATTCCACATCTTCCAGAGTTTCTCCATCAAGTGTGATTGGATTGGTGTTATCCTTGTTGTATTTGAGGATCTTGCTATTTCCTTTGTGTATGTTGGGGTCTATTGATGCAGAGGATGTTTCTACACTGGTTGTCTTCATCCGCATTTGTTCGTGTGTATGGATAGGATGGCTAGGTCATCTGCAAAGTCCGAATCGTCTGATTGGTTCCGAGCTTTCCCCACCAGATTTAATAAAAACACATACATATCTGATGGAATGAAAATCCATAAAAGCATCGTTGGAAAGTATAAAATCGATTTTAGAATTTATAAATTATATTATTCAAAAATATTTTTCTTTCAAAATTTAATTATTTAGCCTACTTATTTATTTCTTGACAATAAGTGACAACCATACGTTTTCTTTTTTTTTAGATTTTTCATTGTTGGCAATACATCCATCATTTTGTATGTTGTAAAACTGAACTACATTGTACAATGTTCAATCCTCAAAAGATAGATACAGTGTAACATGGATAAGAATGAGTTTATCAAATATATGTATATATATACGCATAATGTGTTTAATCATCTTTTTATTTTTACAATAAAATGAATCTTATTCATTTTTGTTTTATTTTACACAATAAATCTTCAAAAACGTTTTTTTAAACAAAAAGAAATTGAAATTAGTGCACGAAACATTTATTGATTGTTTTTGAAGTTTGTTGTAAAGGACTTGGTTTGTATTAGGTTTTAGTGACCCTATATTTGATTTCAGTTAGATCAGACACAATTGTTATCAAATGGTTGCTGTCGAAATATATATTCTGGCTATCCTCCTATGTAATTATCGAATACAATCGCGTTGGTGAATAACGGAATTAAATAAATCAAATACGAGAATGTAGTAGTTTGAGTACATATATTTTGTACAATCGTTGATCAGAACAGACAATCGGAGAAACGTAGCGAAGCAAAAAGGTCGCACGATGAAAGAGGTATATGAGCCAACTCAGTTTAATCAAGCGTTAATCAATATCTACAGTCGAGCGAAAATATGTTACAGACATGTGATGAGTAGGATAAGAAGCGCACACACATACGCTCATATAAAACAGCGTTGACTAGCGGATAATTAGCAAAGTCAAGCTACAGTTACTTCCTTTCTGTTTTTGTCCAATGCATTACCCTATGTAAACCTTACACACAGTTATTCAGCTTAATAATTGTGAATTTAAATGGGACCTCGCAAGATTTTGTACTTTTACTATAAACTAAAAGTCTAAAAACGGTTTCAAAAACATTTACTTCGAAAAAAAAGATGTTAAAACAATGTTCTGATGACTGTTAATATCTTCTTTCTTGTCAAGTTAAAACAATTTAAATAAAGCCAGAACGAACATTGATGCAGAATAATATGAATTCATTATATTTTGTGGTTTCTCAATTGCCGCTTACAACAAAATATATATTGGAGTTTTACATTGAAGTAAGATATAGTTTGGGACAATTGACATATGTGAATGTGAAGAATTTGAATAACAAAGGTTATCAATGCAAGAACAGGTCAGAGGTTATTTGGTGTTTGGATCAAAAAACATTAGAAAAGTGTGATGTAATCGTTGAGTGAAGTCCAGACACAGATAAGATAATTTCACTGGTTGAAATCATGAGTCAATTGAAGCTAAACCACCATGGAAAACGTCGAAGCACTGGACGGCCGTTTCGTCCTAGTATGGGACTCCTCAGCAGATAAGATAAATTGTGATAATTTTAGAGATAACTATTTATGATGGATCATTCCTAGTACAATTTATTAATTCTAGTATTCACTATATTGAAACAAATGTCGATAGAGAGTAATCAAAATTCTATGAATAAATAATATACCCTATTCAAAGTGAACGTGTTATTTCTTAAAACTCTTAATTATTCGGATAAACACTAGAAATCAGAATTATTTCAACTATAAAGAAACTTGCTTACATATAGAAGAATCATTGAATCAAAAATAAAATTTAAAATTGCTACTTATATCAATCATACAAAACAAAAAAGGATTATACTAGTAAATAATACAATTAATTTCCCAGTAATTGAACTGTGAATAAATATTCAATATGAAATCATTAACTAAAAAAAATAATCAGAGATGGATTTTGTGAATAATATAGAAATTTAATGGTTGAGTTCATGAGTCAAATTGAAGCTAGACCACCGTAAGAAACCTGAAAGCACTGGATGGCCGTTTCGTATTAGTATGGAACTCTTCAACAGTGGGCATCCACGATCCCGCCTGGTGAGATTCGAACCCAGGGCCTATCGATAACACGCACGAATGCTTAACCTCTAGACCATTGAGCCGGCTTCCAACAGTGTTAGTGTCTAACTTCAACTAATCAACGAAATCAAGTGACACGTTCACCATTGTCTTTAGTGAGTTACTATCTCACAACAGACCTGTCCATTGCTTCCAGATTTTCCATGGTGTCTAGCTTCAATTGACTCATGAATTTAACCATTAGAAAATAAACGATATTTCATTCATACTCATTGCTTAATCTGATTAAACTAATTGCTTAAAGATTTTAACGAAGTATGATGAGCAAGTTATTCGATAAATTCCAATAAATTCTAATTCTAAAAAGGATTCTTGGCATCATGATTACAAGTAGAATGAACTCAGCCTTATTTAAAAGACTAATATTTGAACGAATATTCTTCTCGATAAGTTCTCGTCAGAATCTACGATTATATATCTAAATTAATAATCCTAAAAAACGGCCACGTTAAGGGTAAAGTACATCGTTTAAGGCATGTGAATTTAGGACTGTCAAACGAAATAGAATAAAATTATTAATGTTTATATGACTCATATAGAATGTTAACTAGGATCTGTTTATATGTTAAGTGAAATTTTAAGATCCATGATCAGAATAAATATGGGTCTGATAGAGTGAGAGAAATAATAATGCAATTACAATTCGATCAAATGTTTAGTTGAAGACTATATTGTGTGAAAAACTAGTAAGACGTAATAAGGAGAGATGAAAGGGGAGTGAATGAACCATGTACAAGAGAGATTAATAATAATGTTTAACCAATAGTAATAATAATAATAATAGGTTGAGGTTAATCATTAACAACGTTGGATGCCGGCCAGCTCAGTGGTCTACAGGTTAGTCGTTCGTGCGCGAGACTGAAAGCCTCTGTGTTCGAATTTCGCGAGGCGGGATCGTGAATGCCCACTGCTGAAGAGTTCCATACTAGTACGAAATGGTCATCCAGTGCTTCCAGGTTTCTCATGGTGGTCTAGCTTCAATTTGACTCGTGAATTCAACTACTAAAAATAATACAAACATTTGTGAATAAGGATAACAGAGGCAATTACATTTGACTACGAAAGGTTGTAAGTGCAATAGTCAAATTAGGTCATTCAGTAGCTTTATTTGGTGAGTTTGTTTTTAAAAAAAATATGTTCTAAGCAAATGGTATGATCTTATAACTTTGATTTTCTCACTGATTTCTTAAAAGTTCCCTCTATATATTGAATTCTTCAAATGTACGTTCTATATATGATTTTCTTTAAAACATTAAATTGATTTATAATATTTAGAATGTATGCTTTAAAGTATTTACAAATTTTTGGCTCCATTCCTGTTATTCGTATATGGTAGTGACATTTTGTGTTTTACAAAATTTAATTCATTTTTAACTATTGAAATGTTTGATGAATATAGTTCTGTTTGGTGATGGTGTTTTTTAAATTCTAAATATAATTAATTGTACGTGTAATTGGTATTCACAGGATTATATTGACTTTGATGAATTGTTCAAGATCTTATACTCGGCTATTAGTTTTATTTAGTAAGTTAGTAACGAATTATAACGTGAATGTAGTAAGATGACTAAAATGTTTTGTTACAATAATTAAAGGTCATAGAGGTGTAAAAAATAAATAAAGTGATATGATGAATACTGGTGGATAAAATAATGAGAATATGAGACATAAGTAAAGGGGGGATGCAGTAATAATAATAATAATTAAGGCCACGGTAACGATAATGATAGGACATACTTCTTTTGTACGCATAGTTCTCGCTTGAGCTCATGGATGGTAAGAGCCTAGGCTCTTTTTAGGAGTTGGATACGAAGAAATCTAGGCAGATTTGAACGAACCGTATATACAACTTTAAAATCAAACTGTCGATTCATAGAATGATAACAGTCGATTAGGTGTTCAAGTATAGAACACCTAATTGCTGTCCTCTCACACTTGTATAATTCTTGAATGACCTTTAATTATTGTGACAAAACATTTTAGTCATCTTACTACATTCACGTTATAATTCGTTACTAACTTACTAATTCTGTTGTTATTATTCGTATTACGTAGTCTAGTAATATAATATTAGTTTTATTAATATTCACCAGTTTCACTGGTTGAAATCATGAGTCAGTTGAAGCTAGAACACCATGAAAAACCTGTAGGCACTGGACGGCCGTTTCGTCCTAGTATGAAACTCCTCAGCAGTGCGCATCCATGATCCCGCCTCCCGCGAGATTCGAACCCAGGACCTATCGGTCTCGCGCCAGGTGCTAAACCAACTAGACTGGACATATTTTATAAGTTTCAAAGCTGATACTAATAGGTTATCATTGAAATCATTCTGACGATCGATGACACTATTGATTTGTGCCAACTGAACAATCAATCATAATTTTAGTATTACAGAATTTGTTATGTCATCATTTGAAAGCTTTCCAATATACTTTCTGTTCCTTATTTATTCAAAGAAATAAATATGAACTTGTAAAAAAAATAGATGTTATTCAACCTATTCAGCAAATAAGTGAGAATTCACATACCTAACAGAAAGTTTTCATTCGCATTAAATTATCAAAGTTTAAAAGTATGAGTAGTGTACGTAAGTGATAGAAATCATTTCCCTCTACATACGTTTTTGACCACTCACCTTATGAATGATACCCTAAAGTATTTTTATATTGTAGAATTATCATCTTTGAAAGAAGTTTTAATAAAATTCAATTTGATAATCTTATCTATTGAATGTAATAATTAGATTCAACGTTTGGTAATTATTTAATATTCTGAAATGGTGTAATTTTTATGTTTTTACCTGTTATATAAAACAATTTAAGATCAATGTTGCAACGACCGAACTGCCAGTATTCGGTTTGAACGCAGGACTGACGAACCAAAATGTATTCGAATAGGCCAGACTACGTTCTTCTGCATAGCTTACAAAGCGTCTTTGAGAAACTTTTAAGTTATATGAAAACACAAACTTCGTGCTCAATTTAAAAGGTTCTAATTTAGGAAATAGAACAAATTATATCAGAAATAAAATATACTTCAAACGGTACAGCCTGTGCTATACAGTCAGAAGTTTCTCTGATGCAAAGTAGCGCGCTAAGCAATAAAAGAAACAGTTAATACTAAAGCGTTTGATACCTGAGAATCAATAAAATATTCCCAACAAGATGGGATCAAATATCTGTCTACAAAGATTCCAGCAATCCTCCCAAGCAGACAGTCAAAAGGTTAACAGTCACACACTGAATCACGCCGTGACCTTGAGCTTAGTCAAACACGACCTTACTGTCAATAGTTCGGTAACATGCAATAGAAAACTAGGTAACAAAAGATAAGTCTTTAATCAAAATCACATAATAAAGGCTCAGACGAAAAAGACCATAGAACAAAAGGTGTGGTTAAACGGGATCTGAACAAAGGTTAAAATACACGACAGGGAGAGGAAACAGATAAATGACAGTACTGTCCAACAAAAAGGCTGCGGAAAGATTTTCACCACTTTCTTTCCGTTACAAATGTACTTTTCTATTTCTTGTTAATGATTTATAAAAACATATAAACTATTCCAAAGCTAAATATCATGTTCTTGATTAGATAGAATGTATCTGAACCATATAGAAATTTGATAACAGAGTAGCTCAAACAGCTTTAATTGTTTAGTTCTAGGAATTGCTGTTATTTGAATTATGTGGATGTAAATAATTGATTTTCAACATGAATTTGCACTTGCGATGATTAAATTCAGTTTTTGCGACGTGAAAATCACGTGCATTACGCGTTAATTACGACTTGAAAGGATTATTGAAAATATCAAATATAAGGAGTTTTGTTTTTATTTTAGCAAATACAGAAATTATACAACCGTATTATATTACATACTTACTCCTGTTACCATTAATGGAGCAAAGGTGACCGACCACGATTCTCTATTTAAATCTGTCCTCGATTCTCCTTCCACATTGTTTTCAAGTGAAATTCATTGTTCAGTTGTTCGCCTCCGATTCCTAGTCTCACTGTGTTCCCTGGTCTTCCTCTTCTCTTTCTGTCTTCGACATTGCAAACTTCGACTTATTTCGTAATGAGGTCTAGCGATTTGCATAATGCATGTCCTATCAACCTCCATCGTCTTTCCCTAATTTCTGCTTCAGCTGGAAGTTTGTTCGTGTTCTGTCATGGCGGATTGTTGCTGATGGTATCTAGTCAACAAACATTGAGTATCTTGTGTAAACAGTTGTTTATAAATACTTGTACATTTTCGATGGTGATTGTATTTGTTGCACAAGTTTGAACTTAGTATACGAGAACTGTCTTGACATTCATATTGAAGATTCTGACTTTAATGTTAGCTGAAAACTGTTTTGAGTTTCATATGTTCTTCAATCGTAAAAATGCTGCTCGTTTTCCAATCCCTGTTTGTCAATAGTCCTGCCTAGGTACGTGAAAGTTTCCACCTCTTCTACATCTTTTCAATACATTCACATTTGATTGCTGCTCTCTGTATTATATTCAAGGATCTTGCTTTTTCTGTTGTGTATGTTGAGGCCCTTTACTAATACCCTGTTATTTTTTTTACCTGCATTTGTCACTGTGTATAGGATGGACGTATTAAGTCATCTGTGAAGTCAAAATCATCTAGATGTATCCAAGTTGTCCATTTTATCCCGTTTTTCCCTTGTGGTGTGAAGGTATTCATTGGTATATATATATATATATATATATATATATATATATATATATATATATATATATATATATATATTGACTGTTTTGGATACTTGGCGTTCTAGCGTAAAATGGTCAGCTGTTAACTTATCGTTATATTTTAAAGTTGTGATCGTCGTCTCCATTTTTCTAATTCTTTTGTACTATTTATGATAGAAAGTTTGCTTTAATATCAAGACTGAACAAACTCGAATGAATGAATGAAAATGTTAAATAAAGTGATTATTTTGAAAAGTTTAGCTGCATAATGCTGATGATTTTCATAACACCTTTAAAAATCAACATTTAAATTGGAAAAAAAATACTTAGATTGACTTTTATAGTAGATTATACTTAATTACTTATCTGGTTCTTTAAATATGGTCTTATAGCGACATAACATTCCTAAATATCAATGTTACTACCCAGGAAAGTTCATGTATTACAATTCTAGAACATTCGTTGACTATATCATAATTTTAATGAAGTCTAAACTATGATATATGCAACTTTTTATTTGCATTGTACTGAAGGAGAACTTAGGTGAGGACAACCGAATTACAAAAGAGACTCGATGAAATAGAAGAAACCATACTATAATACCTAATTTGCAAAATGTTCAATAATTGTCTCGGAGTTCATTGTTCTTGTATTTTCATACTAATTGCCTTCTATTTCCATTCCTCCTTTGTTGATCTTCCCAATCTTCTGCTGCCAGACATTACATCCCTGACTCGCGTCATATATTACTCATATCAATATAAGTAGCACGCATCACAGTATTACTTCAAACTACTTACCATAAATATATTAAACTAGACTAATACAATCAATGAATTTTATTTATTAAGGACAGAAATAATAACTTTCAGATTCTTCATTTCTCGAAAAAATGATCATTTAAATTGTTAGAATATCTTAACACTGAAAACTATTAACTTTTTATACTGACTTGTTTTTTAATACCGTAAGCCAATACTATCAATACTTTCAAAATCCTTAGCTTTGCATTAATTGGAATCCTTTTATTTTATAATACTCTTTAGTTTGAATAGTTAAGTCCAAATCGGTATCATAATGTTCAGCCGCTGGAATTTACTTTTAATGTGTATATATCTTAAAATATTTGTCATTAGATAGATGATTATCAGAAATACGACAAATATGATAGCTAGTTTTGTTACACAGATATTTTGATAAAAACATCCAGTAAATTGATATGAATGGATTCAACCACGTGTTCAGCACTCATAATTTAAGTGCTGTAGACAACTTCTTATAGTAGCTATATAGTATTCGAATATTGCTTTTTAAGTGATATCTGTAGCATAAACAAAACAGTAACTAACTATTCGGAAAGATGTGGATAATGTTAATATTTTTACGTCCATGATGATTGATCTGTTCAGTTCCCAACTATACAATGCCATAATGTAATCTTATGTTTTTCCAACACTTTACAATTATCATATTTTTTTCAGATAGTTATCCTTCAAGTTATTAGAATTCCTTAGTTATTCTTAACTTAATGTTCTTTTACATCCATTCTCTACTTTGCTTCGAGTATATTCATCAAAAATTAATTTTAAAATCCGTAATAATGATCGTTTTAAATTCATTCACTTGTTATAGCTGGATTTCTTTTTGCTAGTTTAAATTAAACCTTATTACAATAAACATATTTCGGTTATTTTGTTCATCTTCCTTTACGACTTAATACAATATTAGGGTCAGCCTTTTTGGATATTTCTCAATTCAGTGGTTTAGTAGTAATGTAAATCCATTGGGAACTAGGGTTCATGCATAAAATTATATTTGTTACTTTCAAAGGGGTTTTAAAATAAGGACCGAACAATTATCCAGTGTTTTATGATTTAAAATTGCTTCTGTGGTGCGTGCTACTTATATTGATATAAGTAGTATATAACGCGACAGGAATGTAATGTCTAGCGGCAGAAGATTGGGAAGATCAACAAAGGAAGAATGGGAATAGAAAGCAATCAGTATAAAAATGCAAGAACAATGAACTCTGAGACATTTATTGAACATTTTGCAAATTGTGTATTATAGTATGGTTTTTTCTATTTTACCAAGTCGCTCTGTAATTTTGTGCTAAATATAATTTGGTTGTCCTTACCTGTGTCCTTCATTACGCCTTCAGCTTTATTTAATCTTGGATGAACGCAATCTAAAAGTCGAAAAAAACCAAACTGCTGTTGAATAATTACAAGAATTGATGTTGCTTATCGAGTTAGACCTACAGTTAATAGAAACTTCCGGAATGAAAAAACAAAGAGATTGTTCAAGCCTTTTCGTTCGACATTTCTTTTTTTAAACATGGATTTATGCATCGAATAAGCAATATTAAGTTTCTTTTCAATTTGAATCAAAAGCATGGTCAATGACGACTGTTGAAAGAATGTTGGATTATTGTGACAAACAATAAGCCTGATGAACGAAAAAAAATAGTTATGTGATGCGAAGCGTTACGAAAATAATCCCCGTTTGTGGATATAATAATGTTTTATATGCATGAAATAATAAACGTGTTTTTTAATCGTTACTCTATGATGCATACTCATTCATTTGTTTCTGTTTCTCACTGAGTTTTAACTCACTTTATTTTTAATATCTTCTTTTCATGATAATAATGTTACATTGATAATGTGGAAAAATGTTCATAAATAACGCTTAAATTGTGAGCTTTTAGATTCTAACAAAATAACTTATTATTCATTTTTATGATACTGAGTATCCTGTCTATAAATACTTGTAAATTTTCGACGATTGGAGTAGATCTGCAAGTTTGAGCTCTGGATAATAGAATTGTCTTTACGTTCGTATTGAAGATTCTAACTTTGATGTTGGTAGGCAGTCAGAATCTTCAATATGAATGTCAAGACAGTTCTCGTATACTAAGTTCAAACTTGTGCAACAAATACAATCACCATCGAAAATGTACAAGTATTTATAAACAACTGTTTACACAAGATACTCAATGTTTGTTGACTAGATACCATCAGCAACAATCCGCCATGACAGAACACGAACAAACTTCCAGCTGAAGCAGAAATTAGGGAAAGACGATGGAGGTTGATAGGACATGCATTATGGAAATCGCTAGACCTCATTACGAAATAAGTCGAAGTTTGCAATGTCGAAGACAGAAAGAGAAGAGGAAGACCAAGGAGCACACCGAAACCAGAAATAGGAGACAGACAACGGAAGAATGAGTGAATCTCGTTTCTGTTACTGTTCTACAATTACATACGAAGGTCCAAATAACATGAAATTTTCTCCGAATAACAAATCAGTAAACGGAATTATTGATCAAGAAATTATGAATAATCGTTGAAAAAACCCACTAATAAATACAAGGGTAAAATATTTGTTTTTCTTAACTTACAGATCAAAGTAAAGCAAATCCGACGTATAAATAGGTTGCATGCTGACTCAATCTAACGCAATAAAATCAGAACTGACATAAAACTTACTAAGTAATAAACTTGATAAATTGCAGCTAGAAATATTTCTGGCAAACTGTTTAACTTAAATTTAAAAATGATATTTAAAAGAATGCTTGTAAAGTAGCGATGTTATTTTAATAAATTATTCAGACTTATTCAGTATCTATGATTTATGAAAACAAATTATTCGGTTCAAGTATATACTCGCAATATAAAGTTTCTAGTATTGCTTCATGATAAGTGAACCAAAAGAAATTTGGTCAAATAGTTTGATAAACAAATCATAAATCGAATTCATGAATATTATAATTATCTTTCATGTTAACTATGATTACCATATATGAATTTATCAGGCTAATATAACTGACAAATTTCAACTATCATGCCAAGTTACTGAATTAAACATAGCCTTTGAACTTTTACACATTAAACCTTGTTTTTATGCATAAAATAGATATTCATAGTATCATTGTAACTATGCCAGTCAATTCATTATATTTGACAGAAACACTACAGGAAATTTCTCATATTATCGTTCAATTTTTATTTATCAAATAAACACTGTTCAAAAACTACTTTTACTAGACTACTTCAATTCATACAATCTGAACAATTATATTTATCAACAAAGAATACTTTAATTTCACATCCTCACATCCCCTCTAGTGTAAACTATGATCATCAGTATAAAAATACTATAACAAACAGAATTAACAAATCAATTAAATCTTTTATGACATTAAACATCATGGTAATTAGAGAGTCAAAGTAGAATTCAAATATAAATCCACAATAAAATAACTGTAAATAGAGGACCGACAAATTGTATAAACATTCGATGTACAATTAACAAATAAACTTCGTAATTAAATTCAATGTTAAATAGTTTAGCGAGTTTTAAACAATTTTACTGTATTTTTGATACCAAATACTGTCAAACACATAATAATACATAGAAATGCTAATAAAGTGTGAATAATTAACTATGATATGTTTAATTGAGTTTAATTATAATAATTTGCTCACTTCTTGATGACTTCAAACTCAATGATCTATTACAACTGTTGTGAGTCATTAAACTTGAAATTTCTACTATATTTGATACTATGTAGTGTTTTCAATTGGTGTAACTGAACTATTTCAAGTTAAAACAGAATATCTATTATGTATTCCATAATCTCAGTGATTAAATAGTGGAAATTCGTTCATATGAATTAAATTGTGTAATTTAATAGTTGAATTCATGAGTCAGTTGAAGCTAGAACACCATGGAAAACCTGGAAGCACTGGACGGCCGTTTTGTCCTAGTATGGAACTCCTCAGCAGTGTGCATCCACGATCCTGCCTCGTGAGATTTGAAATTAGGACCTTCCAGGTCTTCTATGATGGTCTAGCTTCAGTTGACTCATAAATTCAACTAGTAAGTTGCTATAATATCCACAAAACACCTCTCTGATGATAAATTATGTAGATTAATAAATTATTTTATGATTAAAGTTACTGGTTATATTCAACTATATGACTGTTCTATTATATTTCTTTGTATACTGGTCTATAAATAACTGTAAACGTATGATCTCATTCTAAAGTGAATTCACATACTGAACTTAAATGACATTCATGTGTAAACAGCTTCTTTCACAAACAGTCAGAATTTTTTCTCAAAAAATAAATTTTAAGGAATTTACGTTTTTCATTTCTTTTTTCCACATTCGCTTAAATGAAACAACAAAGAATTTTTTATTCTACCGACAATTATCCATAATTATCTAGGTGTATAGAAATAATATGATACGATTGTCCTTTGTTCTCTACTAAAAGATCTAAACTATTTTAAACAAAACAATTTGAATTCTTGTTTCATGTACAATTCTATTCCATGAATCGAGAAAAGTTAAATAATAAAAAAAATTTTTTCTTTTTTTCCTTCTCGAATTAGAATTTTGTAACTATTTAATGTAAATCAATGAGTGTTGTAAAATAAATCCTTATTTAAGGGATAATGTTAACGCGTGAATAAGTTTTATAATACAGAGGGTGGGGTGCGAATTCATGTTTTACCAAGTGTAGAAGATAAAGTGTTTTTTTAAGGGGGTAATAATATTTTAATAAATACAGATCATATTAAAAGAGAAGAAAACATATACTTGTATAAAGAATAGAAAGAAATAGTTATGTTACATTATTTTCGATATAATAAGTAAATTTACAAAACTTCAATTCTTTGTTATGTATTATTGCCCTAATTTATGTTTGTAGTCGAGGAAAAAAAACTAAAAATTGTTGACTGCAATATATTCAAATAGAACTCGAGTATAAAACTAGAATTTATGGACGAACCAACCACGTATAAGATAATAAGTCTCGTATTTTGGCGCATAGTTCATTCATCCATTTGAATAAATGGAGTTTTGGCATTATAGGTGATGTCAGTTCGTTATGAACACTCGAAATCTAATTCCTAGCCCTTATCATCAACTGTAAATTATAATTATAATTTTGGTGGAGTTTTGTTCTCTGAGCTGGATGGTTTGGTCGTGGAGCTTTCATCGTTCTTCTGAACGACATCCATATGGAGAAATTCGAGCACTTCACTTCTACCTGAAGTTTGTGCTGATGATGTCGTTCAGAAGAACGATGAAAGCTCCACGACCAAACCATCCAGCTCAGAGAACAAAACTCCACCAAAATCATCCACCTGAGCTACAAATCTTCTCCACCATCTCATAATTATAATTCCGCACACAGGTTTATAACCCTCATTTGGTCCTGGTTATTAAGTGCACACTCTCAAGATCAGTCTCTTAAAGGTCGTCCATAAATTACTGCCTCACCAAACTTGAGTATTAAGTGTTATTCTCATCTGATTATTCTCATCTATCTTACAAATGCAACCATATACTAGAAGCATTGAATAAAAAATCATTCAGATTACCGGAACCAGTGATATTGGTTGAAATATCATATTGATTAATTCTAACATCATGACTGACAACAATAAACAATGGTTCACAGTCCTGTCACAGACTTTCTGCTCTGAAATACATAAAGTTTAATTTTAATTAATGGTAATAGCTGCGTAAAGATGTTAATTGTTGTTCTTCCTGTTGTATTGTTATTTCGGATCAAAATTCCTTTTAAACAGATGTTTACTGTTCCGTTAATTTTGCCTGTTAAGCAAATAAAAAGAATCTTTAAGACTATCATTTGTAATGAATATAAGTGAAAATTTAAAATTGGAATTATGAACACTTCAAAAGATGTCAATATTCTGTGATTGTTGAGTATTGATCCTGATTCTTTTTTTCCTACAGGTAAGCGAAACAGCTTTTAGTAGTTACAATAAATTGATCACTCTTTGGTGATCAATGTCAAGTATGTCAGGTCCTTCTTAGTGAAGACTGAATCCTATCGACCAAGTTGCAATGTAGCCACTAGTCTAGTTGACACAACATTGCGTGCACTATGTTGAGATAAGATGGTGGTTGGAAGTAGTCAACAGGAAACCCTAGACTTAGGATCGGAGACGGGATCGAATCCGTCAGGGAGCACCAGTTCCATCAAGATTACAGGCACACCTTACTGACGAATGCCAAGTAGCACGAAACCTAGGTCCAGGGTTTCTTGTCAACTACCTCCAACCACCATCTTACATTTAGTATTGCCGAATATGAAAAATTATTGCATAAGATTTTAGTAAATTAGATCACCTGATCTTAATAAACATAATAAAACTTTTTCTTAAGGTTAAAATAAATAAAATATTTGTAGAACATTTTACACTAAATCATGTTTATTACGTCACTAAAAACGTAAAATACATAACTATGAGCTTCATAAGCAAAAATGGATAGTGGCTAGCAGTGGAATCCCGGACGCACATTTCGCCCCATTTGGGACTCGTCAGCTGAATGTACCTACATCTCAGAGTTGATGTTCACACTTGCTAAGTGAATAGCACGATGGTGTTTCAAGCGAACGGTACTTGGGTCGACTCTCAGAGTGTACATCAACTCTCAGATGCAGGTGCATCCAAATGACGAGTCCCATATGGGATAAAACGCGCATCCTGGATTCCACTGCTAGCCACTACCCATCATTGCTTAGAATGCTTGTGAATTAAGGCAATATCGAGGAAATACACACAGTATGCACACATACCAATAAGAGACTGATCAATTGTAGTTCTAATCATCAATGGGAAGATTCAAGTAAACAATAGCAAGTGAATTTATGAGCTTCAAAAATTGAATAAATAATTTGACTTCGTTCTAAACAAATTATCCATATGAAATTTAAGAAGATAGTTATTCTACTGCGTATTCTGTAAAGCGTCATTATGATATTATTGTTCCTTTGTGAATTATGATTTTCATCACTTGCACATTCAGCCTCTGATTAATAGCTTTTATATTCTAAATAAAAATATTATCATGAAGTTTTACTGACATACGATCAAGTGACGCATTATCAATGAACTTTTTTCTACCTTCATAAAAATAAGGATTTTTGATTACGGAAAGAAAAAATCATACAACGAATGGATACATCAATCAATAAGGTTAGTATCTGAACAAGTATATTCTTCCAACCATACCTAACATTAAAAGTAGGGTATATCAGTAAGTCTAAGACTTAACCATAGCAAACGTTATGTTACTATAGTACTATAGAATTATGGAATATTTTTAAACAAAGTTCTAACATCTATCCCACATTTAATCTATTGGATGACTACTTATAAGCCAAGAAGATTAGGCGCTTGCTGAGATATCTGAATGTTCTGAGATCGATTTTCAACAGAGTCATTCATCTGCGAAGTTAAACATTATCTAGTTTTCAATAGTTGTGATATCAACAAATAAATAATCAAAAAAGAAAAACTATGATGGTTACTATTTGAGATGAAACGTACACAAAGGCATTTCTTTTATATTTATCAAAATATCCACCAAAATCTTACATTATTTCAATTATTATCTTGAATATTAGTTACAATATTCATCTTCTTTATGTTTTGTAACTTATAAAACGAAATTATTTCATTGAGAGTTAAAAATATATCCAGAAACAACATATTTCACATGGATATTGTTCAATGATCACAATAGTAAGTATTGTGTATTTATACTTTAGAAAACGTTCTTACTTGTGAAATGCGATGAATAATAAATTAATTATTCCTAATAGAATAATGACAATAGTTTGAAACGATAGTTTACAAGTAATACTGTTTATTTGTATAAGTTTATGATAATAAATAGTCGAACATTCAATGTAGCTTTATAGTTACGTGACATTGTTTGTTTCTACAAATGAGAAAAATACACATGAAG
The DNA here is from genome assembly GCF_000699445.3 of Schistosoma haematobium. Classification (NCBI taxonomy): domain Eukaryota; kingdom Metazoa; phylum Platyhelminthes; class Trematoda; order Strigeidida; family Schistosomatidae; genus Schistosoma; species Schistosoma haematobium. Next base: position 19,229,045 of record NC_067197.1, on the reverse strand, counting down.
TATTTGATGAATTCAATCTAAGTTATTCTATTTCCGATTAAGTTACTGTAATGATGAAAACAATAATTTTGCATAACATATTTAGAAACGGCCATTGAGTGCTTCCAGGTTTTCCAAGGTGGTCTAGTTTCAATTGATTCATGACCTCAACTAGTAAAATTACTATAATATTCACAAAAACTCCTTCCATGTAATAAATTTATTTGGAAATTAGTGAGTTAAACTGCCTGTATAATAAAACATTTATTGACTGTAATTACATAAAAAGTTAACCATTTAACTACACTGATATTCATCATGCAGGTTAGAATTTACTGGGAGCATCAGTTCACTCAATTTTGTAAATACGCTTGATTGATAAGTGCTAATTACTACGAAACCTATCCTAAGTGTTTCCTCTTAACTAGTTTAAAACACAAAAGATCAAAATATAGTAGAAGCAATGTTAAGTCACACAGACTAGTGATCTATGTCCAACTTCATAGACAGAACTTGATCAGAATTAAAAAATTAGATAAACTTGAAATACGTCACTAATCAGTTCATTTTTTTAATTTTCTTGGATTAGTCGAGGTTAGATATTAACTTTGTTGTATGCCAGCTCAGTGGTCAAGAGGTTAAACATTCGCGGGTGAAACTGAAGGCCTTGGGTTCTAGTCTCACGAGCGGGTTTGTGGATACACACTGCTGAAAAGTCCCACAATAAAACAAAAAAGCTGTTTAGTGCTTCCAGACTTTTATTGGTGATCTAACATCAACCAGTTCATGATCTCAATTAAAAACTTAATAATCTCCATAACCCTATACTAATATTCATTGATCGTAAATTCTATCTTCTGGTTAAAAGTCAAATACTTTAAGAGCTAAGCTAAATTAAAGAGTAAAGTTTTCATTGTGCTTTAAAATTAATTTCAAATATATGATAAAACCTGAAAGAAAGTGTATACATTTTAAACATATCAATCCCAATACGTAACCATTTATAAATAGAATGGTTTCAGTAGATAATAAATTTTAATAAAAGTTTTAATATGAACTGAAAAGGAAAAAAAAGATATAGAAACTCTATGTTCACAAAATTCAATTCTACATTATTTATATTCAACAAATTATTGTATCTATTTGTTTATTTGCGAATATTCAAAACTTGAAACTTAGAAAATAGAAAATGACTTCATTTCCATTTATTATTATTATTATTATTATTATTATGGTTTAATAAAGCATGATATTTGCTTTAATTAGGCAAAACAAATGGATGTATTAGAAATACATCTAAATGATTATTTTCCCATGTAAGATAATTAAATTTGCCTGAAGCTTTATATTAATTGCGTAGGAAAGCTTAAAAGAAATTTATATATAACATGAATAAATTATTATATATATATATATACATCGAATAAATTGACTGTGAGAATTATCTCCTTTTATCATTGAAAATAACTTACTATATGTTCTGAAGTGAATGAATTGACATTTACGTTCAATCTGTATGTAATGTAAGTGTAAGCGATGAAACTTTCATTCCCCCCCCTTCCCTCTGTTATATTTTGTCATTATCTTAAACATGTTAGATAAGACTATAAATGTAGAAAATAATTATTAATTAATTTTTTAATTAGATAATACATTGATCAAATTACATGAAAAAGGGAATATAATCTCAAATTATCCATAAAGTATGTTAATATATATATAAATGTAAATGTAAAATGGGATTTAGGAAATAATCGGTTAGAAAATTAATAAATAAAATGAATCGAGGTGTTACTGTGGTGTTTTTGCTTTTACATAACAATCATTTGAAAATTTTGTTGCAAAGAAATGATGTAAAAATTATTTGATAGTTAATAACGAATTATAAGATAACTTAAATCGGTTGTTTCTCTATAAAAAACATTCGATAATGTAGTTAGATATTTGAGTTAACTCAGACTATTAAGAAATTTTAACTTCCACAGTTTAATTTTATTGTAATAGAAGTACAAAAATAGACTCCTTAACAGAATTTAACAAATTTACACTATGAATGTTGTTGAAAATGTCAAACTGTTAACTGTAACACTGATATTAAAGAGATATCCGTTGAAGCTTATGAATCTTCATAAGTGTTAATTAACATCATTGATACATTATATGTTGACTGTATAGCTATCTGAAATAAAAAGGAAATTAATAAACAACTTTTCAAAAACGTTGATAAATACATAATTCATCGGTAAATGGTAGAAATACAACTATAATATTAGAAGAGGTCTGATTTCCGATAAATAATGCTTTAATTCAAAGATTTCAATATCACTACTATTCGTTAAAAATCCTTCAGGATTTAACTTGTTTCATACTGAGTTTTCCTTGGAAATTAGTTTCGATAAACATAACTTGGATTGATCACAAGCGGTGCATTTTGGAAGTACTTTTATACAATCAGCTTGATATTGTTTATTTAAATCTTTCCATTAATGCTTACGACTGCAATTAATCAGTCTCTTATTGGCATATGTGCATACTGTACGTATTGCCTCAATATTGCCCTAATTTACAAGCATTCCAAGAAAAGATGGGTAGTGGCTAGCAGTGGAATCCAGGACGTGCGTTTCGTCCTATTTGAGACTCGTCATTTGGATGCACCTGCATCTGAGAGTTGATATTTACTCTGAAAGTCGAACCCATTACCGTTCGCTTGAAACGCCATCGCCTTATCCACTTAGCTACTCGATTCCATTACTAGCCACTACCCATCTTTGCTTAGAATGCTTGTAAATTAAGGCAATGTCGAGGCAGTACGCATAGTACGCACATATGCCAATAGGAGACTGACTAATTGCTGTCCTAAACATCAATGGGAAGATTCAAGTAAATAATACCAAGTGAATTCCAACTTAACGCCATTGGACAATCAAGTGGCTAACAGGACTCAGTAGCTAAGTAGACAACCCAATGGCATTTGAAGCAAACGGTACTGTGTTCGATTTCAGTAGTGAACATTAACTCTGAGATGCAGGTACACCCAGCTGACGAGTTTCAAACAAAACGGAACGCACGTCTTGGATTTCACCGCCAACCACTATCCATCTTTATTTATAACTCTTATACACTGTTTTGGGTTATTAAATTTGGACATAAAGTACAAGATACATACAAACAACTTGTTATGGGCGTCGAGATGGAACCTTTAGTTCATGGGGTAACAGTTCATGACTTAAGTACAAAAGATCTCTATAATTGTTTTATAGGTAACTACAAAGTAACCTGAATATCGTATACGCCGAACATTATCTTTTGTTTCTTAATGTGAAACGGCTTATACCATATTGGATACACTTTGTTTCTTAATTGGACAACTGACTTTGTGTTGAGTTCATTAAAACTAACATTTTTATTGAGAAGCATTGATCACCTCCCCAAAAAATATGTTGATTGTCTAAATCAGAGTTTACTATATAGTAAACTCAATCTAGCCTTATAAAGTTGAGTGTAGTTGTAAACAATTTACAATTTTTAGAATGAATTTCTTTAAATACATATGGAGACGAAAAGCACGAATAACCGATAAGCGTTCAACTTATTCAGCACCATTCAATCAACCCCAAAATATTTACATCTGTTTAATGTTCCCCTAATTTACAACAAAATTTTTTTGTAGATGATGTCATTTTGTGATAGATTATACTTTATAAATAGTTAATGTTCAATTTTCTATGGACCATATTTTAGTTTATCATTAACAATAAAATGTAATATATATATTCATATATATTCAGTATTTATTTACATAGTTTTCTAGATCAAAGTCAACCATATTCTTTCAAACAAAAGCAATACAAATAAATGTTTATATCCAGTTCACTACTTACATTAGATTTCTTCTATATCTACATATAACCATTATATATATATATATATATATATATATATATATATATATGTAGAGAGAGAGCTAATAAATCAGGTATTAATCAAATAAAATTTTCTCTAAATTATCTTATTTATTTCCGGTATTATGAATCAGTATCTAAAAAATTATTTATATTATTCATCATTACTCTATGCTTTATTATTCACTAGGCATTTTTTTCCCTTCAAATTTTTGGGGGGTTTTTTAATCAACAAAAATAACTTGCTCCCTTATTTACATATTATATTTAAAGGAATACAAAGTAGTAAGTATTTCCTTATTTGCTTATTTATGTACGTTTCTTTTGTTATTATTATTATTATTATTGTTTACTGATACCGTTTATTTCATACTTTGATGTAAGAGAGATAAAATAAATAGGTGTGAATAGTTGATTAAACGAGTAATTCATTACATCTGACTGTTGGACAATAAATAAAAATGAATGAAACATTAAAAATTATTGCATATACTAATATTTCATACAATTAGTTAATAGTAATTTATTTTTCATGGAACTACATGTATATATATATATATATATATATATATATATATATAACACAGTTTAAACTAAACTTCATACGAATATTATTGCATGGAAAATATGAATCTTTTCAATGATTGGTGGCTTTTATTCATATACAGGGTTCGGAATATATTATTATTATTATTATTTGAACACACAGATATTGATACAAGGAGGTACCAAACACATATGCGCTACACCAATCTCATTTGATTTGTGTGAGGGCTGTGATAATGCTCGGGTGCCCAAACCGATGCAGAGGGGTTCAGAATATGACATTTTTCTATGTATGGATTATAATTAGTGAATGTTTTTTCTCTTTTTTCTTTCTATAATTCTATTTATTGATTATATGTATCACTAGTAAAATTTGTTTTTATGCATTTAAATAATTTATGAAATTTTATGGCGCACAATATGTTTATTGTGGATTAATTAATATATATATAATAATTAGAGCAGTTTTCCTTCTTTGTTTTAAATAACATTTTTAGCATAGATCATAAACACAGAGATATTTATTGCTTGTTTATTTGATAGATACATGAAAAAAACCACCAGTGAATTATCATGAAAACGAAACATTTTGCGGTAATTAAAGAAAAAACGAACTGTTTTTATTGAAATATGATATTTGTGCATCTGTTTAAATTTGAGTTTTAGTTACGCTTGTTTTTATCATTTTTTTCTTAAATATTTTATTATCCAATAATAAGATGAAACATAGAAAATATTAGTAATGTATTAAAAACATTCATTATTGAAACAATTAAATCATTTTTAATGACAATGCTCTGATTATGATATTTTTATTTATTTAGTTGAACACATAGATATTGGTACAAGGGGGTACCAGATTCATATGCGCTACACAGATCTCATTTGATATGTGTGAGGACTGTAATAATACCTGGGTGCCCAAACTGAAGCAGATGGTTTGCTTAAGGGGCCACATCTGGAGCCTTCGACCTAAAAGTCTCATCCACTAGGTAGTGGAGCAACGTAAGGAGATGCAATCTTATGGTAGCCGGTGACCAACAATAGGTTCATACGTCATTTGCTCCTTCAGAATCCTGGAGCCTGGAGTCTGTGTTTTCCAACTCTTTCAGGTGAAACCTCCGTATCCACCAACCTGGTTAAAGCTCCGGGAATTCGATTTTCGTCCGCTGAACTTCGTAAACAACACCCCCGCTGTGAGAAGGCAGTGAGTAGGACTTCCCTGGCGGTGGCTGTGTACGCGTGGCCATGTGAGAGAGAGCAGACCCATCCCACCCTCGGCCGTACCAGGGAATTCTGGGGAATTTTCGAATTACTACTAAATCTTAGGAGAGTACCAACAAGTTTGAATTATATTATAAAGTTTTGTCTAGTATCATATCACTAGTTATATAAATCATAAAGTCTGTCAGCGGATAATTAAAGCCGTAAAGTATTATCTTCTACTCTTAATATGATTTGTACTAATGTGGCTTTAATATATTCATAGAAGCTGATCGACTTTTAGGACTAACATAAATACACAGACAAATGAATTTAGATCAACAAATATACGATACTTTTAAGAGGTTCAGGCTCAAATTTGTGCGATATGGATAGAAAAAGGGTAATATGTTCTACCTCTTTTTTAATGCACTTCTGTAGGCTTATGACTTCCCGAATAAATCGGTGAACGGGATAAAAACTACCACCTCTGATGGAGTTGAATACACGGCAGGGAAACCTGTACATCAAGGAGACTATACAAATTGTTCAGTTTTAAAATAGTTTGATGTGTCTTCTCATTTATTCTGGCCATATTGATAGAGGAGAAAGAAATACATCATACCCAAATTCACATATTATTGTCTTTTACGTCATAAGGAAGTGTCTTCTTAATCCTAACTCTTAATTCACTAATTGTAAGTTGAACCAAATGTCACTGGAATTGCTATTCCAATTGTCTTCTGCACACTCTTTATTACATCTAAATGACCTATCAAAAGACAAAGAGTTGAGGTCTGCCAAGAATTTTTGATTTCGACGCATGGTGAACATAGATCTATCTTTGTCAATGTTTGTCTTCACGTTAATGCTGTTCTAAAACCTTTGTCAGAGACCAAATATCGTTGAGCCATAGCTTCTAAGTCACGAACTATTTTGGTTCGTAGGTCATAGTGAGTTACAAATGAATGTAAGGATGACTTTGTGATTTTGTAATTAGTCCCGCCTGTGTAGTACCAGCGGAGTACACAGAAGCAAACAAGCAAGTGAAGAAGAGCATTAAAGCCGAGAAGCAGAAATACGCGAAAGAACTAGCAACGACGGCGGAAAATGCTGCGATAGAAGGAAATATGAAACAGTTTTATGATACAATGAAGAAACTAGCAAGGAGATATAGTAAACCAGAAAGACCGGTCAAGGACAAAGAAGGCAGGCGAAGCACAGAAATTTAAGAACTGCGGAACCGATGGGTAGAGTACTTCGAGGAACTCCTGAATAGGCCGGCTCCAATAAATCCACCGGACATCGAAGCAGCACACACAGACCTTCCTATAGATGTCAATCCACAAACGACAGGAGAAATCAGAATGGCCATCAGACAAATCAAGGGCTCGAAAGCAGCATGACCCGATAATATACCAGCTGAAACACTGAAGTCAGGCATAGAAGTAATTACAAACATGCTTCACCTTCTATTCAAGAAGATTTAGGAGGGAAAACAAGTGCCGATGGACTGGAAAGAAAGACACCTCATCAAGATTCCAAAGAAAGGAGATCTGAGCAAATGTGAAAACTACAGAGGCATTACACTACTGTCAGTACCAGGGAAAGTCTTTAACAGAGTGTTTCTGAACCTGATGAAATACGCAGTAGACGCCCAACTTCGAGATCAACAGGATGGACTCCATAAGAACCGATCGAGCACTAGGGATCATCGTCGAACAATCAATTGAGTGGAATTCGTCACTATACATCAACTTCATTGATTGTGTAAAGGCGTTTGACAGTGTAGATAGAAAGAAATTGTGGAAACTTCTTCGACACTATGGAGTTCCTGAGAAGATTGTCAACATTATCCGGAACTCATACAACGGACAACAGTGCAAAGTCGCTCACGGAGGACAGATGATAGATACATTCCATGCAGGGACCGAAGTCAGATAAGGCTGTCTACTCTCTCCCTTCCTCTTTCTCCGGGTGTTCGACTGGGTTATGAAGATGTCGACATCTGGTGGAAAACACGGAATACAATGGACAGCTCAGAACCAATCAGACGATTCGGACTTTGCAGATGACCTAGCCATCCTATCCATACACACGAACAAATGCGGATGAAGACAACCAGTGTAGAAACATCCTCTGCATCAATAGACCCCAACATACACAAAGGAAATAGCAAGATCCTCAAATACAACAAGGATAACACCAATCCAATCACACTTGATGGAGAAACTCTGGAAGATGTGGAATCTTTCATGTATCTGAGAAGCATCATCGATGAAGAAGAAGGATCGGATGCAGACGTAAATATGAGGATTGACCAAGCAAGGGCCGCATTCCTACAGTTGAAGAACATATGGAACTCAAAACAATTTTCAACCAATGCCAGAGTCAGAATGTTCAAAACGAACTTCAAGACAGTTCTACTGTATATAGCTGAAACTTGGAGAACTACTACGACCATCGTGAAGAACGTGGAAGTATTTATAAATAGTTGTCTACACAAGATATTCAATATCCGTTGACTGGATACCATCAGCAACAGCCTACTGTGAGAGAGGGCGAAGCAGGTCCGATCTGAAGAGGAAATTAGGAGAGGACGTTGGAAGTGAATAGAACATACATTATAGTAATCACCAAACTGCATCACGAGGCAAGCCGTTGCTTGGAATGATGAAGGGAAGCGGAGAAGTGGAAGGCCAAAGAGCTATAAAGGATTGTCCAGGACATGGTTGGATGTAGAGTGCTGGTGAACGGCCTTTCTCCTCCATGATAAGTAACAGGAGTCTGTAAGTAAGTCCGTCTGTGTGTCTAAATTACATTATGACACAATATGCTTTATTGGAAGACTTTTTTCATATCTTAGATCAATTCCCCAAGGTGAAAATTTCAGGAATAGCAAACAAAGAATTTAAAAAACTTAACAGTTATCACCTTAACCAGAAAAATCAAAATTATTAGACTTGCAAGTGAACAGCTTTCAGTAGATTGGAAAGTAAAACATAACTCTATTGGGAGCTAAAAGATCGTTTCACGAAAGCTATTTTATCAACATCATTCTCACACAGAACGTTATCACTAATGATACGAGTCAATTATATTAAGCTGTTATTCTACCTTATATGGTAAATTAAATTTCAAAATCATGTTTCCGTTTTCATTCAAAATTTGAACAAAAAGATTGTCTTGATACATTTGTTGGATGTCACCACAATATTTACATATCTGTGTCAAGATTATCTAACTATTGTTTAGATATGAACTGATATATATATAAGCACCATTTAACAAGTTTGATAACTGTCATAACTTGTTGCCTTGTGTCCTATCAATATATGACGTATTGATACCGCCAATTAGAGAACAGTAATTTATCCACCAGACCAATGACGCATAAAACCTATACAAGTAGTCTAGAATCTTTATCAATCCTTCTTCCTGCCTAGCCCAGTCTGTTGAGTCCAGAACACCAATCTCAGACTCTGTGATATGAATCATGTATTTCAAGTATACTGGATTCATATGCAAACCAAATATACCACAGCGTACCATGAAATAGAACATAACATTTGTGCAAGATTTGAACTAAAGTGGCTTTGAATGTGTGAGACTGTAATTAACAGACTGGGCATAACTCAAGAACGGTAAATCGTGTAATAATACTATATATGTCAAAATAAAGCTTATAATAAGAGGAACATGAATATGGAAAGTTTAGTTACTTAACAATTATACAATCAAAATATATGTATAGTATTAGTCCAGAAATAGACTCTAACAGTTACCATTCATTATTGTCATTGGATATAATATGAATGGTTAAATGGTTAGTTTTATTTTACAGAACAATAAGTGTATAAGATCCTATGGAGAATTATCAATTTACAACCCACACATCATTCTGCTTTTAAAATACCAATTTACCATGTGATTTAATATGATAATAATTCAATGATCATACTGTGTACATATATGTATATTTTTTTTAGAGTGAACAAATAACGAGTTGTTTATCAGCGGGGAAAAAAGTACACTTCACATGATAGATTTCCCACATACACACACACACACACAAATCATCCGTATTAATTTTTGATAATAAAATATCTATCGATTTATATACATAACATATCAGCTATCTATAAATTTATTTCAGTTACCTTTAAGGGGTTATATTAATTTTGATTTTGTACTACATTTTTCCCAGATGTTTAATTTCTTAGACCTTAATAGAACAGAACAATAGTAATAATAATAATGATACTGTCAGTAATAATAATAGTAATAGTAGTAATAGTAATAATAATAGTAATGTGTTTTACGTTAGGTATTAATTGATATTTTTTTTCATTAAAATTAATCTTTATTGAATTTACTTCATGCTGATAATAAAATTTATTAGTGAATAATGAAGAGGAAATAAAGATAATATTAAGTCTTTGAAATTATTGAGAAGCCATGATAAATGGTTAACACAATTCGTTAGGTCTATATGTTCTTTTTAAAGGATTATGATATTTCATTAATAGTTTGGTTAATGTTTCTTTTTATATTTTACTAAAAAGTTATGCTATTTGCATTTTCTCTAATACGTAATTATATTGTTTCTCTGGTCGATCATAAAGTGGTAATAAACAACTAATTCAATGAACAAAAATCACTGAATGTCTTAATTGTTTCAACTTATCAATAACATAATGAATGGTTTAATACTTCTTGCTTTACAAATGTTAATTGTCTTAAAAAAGAGACATGTTCAAATGAGCATAATACAACTTCTTTAAAGATGATGGTAGGAATATGATTAGTTAGCTAGTGCTTTCTCCTGAAAATGATAAATTCTAACTCAATAATAATTGATTTTGAAAGTCTCTTATAAAAAGTAAATCACTGTTAAGTTCTAACACTACTCAATTTTAAAATAGTTTTTATCATAAACTTAAGTCAATTCAAAATTTCTTAGAAATCAAAGAATAATAAACCATTTCTGGTCTAGACTGTTCTTTGGTTACTACCTTTGGTCTCACACTAGATCTCAATTAATCATATCGTCATCCATAATACACTACTAATCACAGAAAGCATATTGATCTATGTATAGCTAATACTATCAGTTCACTATATATATATATAAACAGGTGTGAACTTTCCTTGATATAGATCAAGATAGGTCAACGCACTTTCTTGTGAAGTAGTGGTTGGAGATCGACTGTCTCCAACAACCATCTTACATCCCAACATAGTACATGCGATCTCGAGTCTCCTGATCTAGTGGTCACATTACACTTTGGTCGATAGAATTTGATCTACTCTAAGAACGACCTGACAAACATGATATTGGTTACTACACACTGATCAATCAATTGTAAACGCAATTTCTTACTTGACTCACGGGCACTCCATAATCTTGAGGTCATTCACGAAATGATATTTCAAAAACAATCCACACGAAAAGCTATTCAACCATATTAGCTATTTATCTTTAGTATAACATACCTATAAAATCAGTTTTTCTTGTTTATGTTTTGATTATTACTAGTCTAACATATTCACAGGAAATCCAAAACTTATATTGAATTAATGGATGAATGATAATTTGTTCAAAATACAATAAACTTCCTAAGATGTAGCATTTTTTATTCATTTTAGTTCTATAATTTCCCATAATATTCACCTTTTAAATTAAATTGTTTATTTATGCATAAATATCAACCATAAATAAACAAGTGAAATATGGCTTTTAACAAAGTTATATCAAACTATACTACAAAACTAGTTGAACCAACCATGAACTAATTTTCTATCAACTAATTGCTTATCTTATAATGCAAAATTTATCCATTCACGGAATAATAAATCGGAAGTAATACATAGTTGTAATAGAGATAGCAATTTATCCTTTTGATTTTATTCAACTACTGATGATATCATTTGTTTCGAGACTCTTATTATCAAATGAGGTTATGCAATAATCAAGAGCAAAGTAGAAAAAATATAATCTTAGCCCTTGATTATTGCGTAATCTCATTTGATAATATCGTTTCTATAGAAAAGTTTTGTATTTGATAATCATATCAAACGTCTTGTGAAAAACAAACATTTAATCTATTTACACAATTCATAATTTGTTATAATTTTACTCAACAACATTCAAATTAGTTCCAGCTGCTGAAAGAATTATACTGTTCAAAAGGAACTACCTGTCATCTGACTACTGAGCTGGCATCCAACTGTGTTAATGTCTAACTTCAACCAGTGGATTTCAACCGGGTATGTCGTGAGATAGTAACTCACTGAAGATAATGGTGAATGTGTCACTTGATTTCATGCATTAGTTGAAGTTGGACATTAACACAGTTGAATGCCAGCTCAGTAGTCTCGAACTTCAGCACTTGCGCGCGTGACCGATAGGTTCTGGGCTCGAACCTCAAACATAAGCGTATATCTTTGAGGCTATTACGTCCGTAGATGTCTAACCAAATAGATTTATGAAAGATCTCGGTAATCCTCACTGTAACGAATATTTCTTGCACGATATTAAGTTGTGACACCAGTGACTGAAGAGTAATTCATTCCTATCATATGAATCGTTTATTCAAAATTTTATGATTGTAATATCCTACTACAAAATGTAAGTATAATTTATGTAAAAGTTAAACTGAGAAATAATCCTTTATTCGAATAGTCTTAAATATTTGAAAGAATAGATTGTTAGATATAGGACAAGTTTATAATTGCATTTTTGCGAAGTTTATTACAAGAATTAAAGCTAAAAAGTTGTCTAAAAAACAGTTGAAACACTTTAACTTTTATCATAGATACTAATTTTTTGAATAAAACGCATATCAACTTTTTCGGTTATTACTTATGAATCATAAATGGCAATCCAGTCTTAAAATGCAGTAAACTTATGGATAAGATAAATCCATTGAATAATACAAAATGTAATTGAGTAATATCCATATACGCAACTTCATTTTGGATACAAGATTAATAAATGAAATAAAATATTTAAATAAAGCAAAAGAAACAGCTAGACTATAATTTATGAACGAACCAATCAGAATTAAGATAGCAGGTCTTAAATTTCGGCGCAAGATTCATACACTCATTTGGTTAAATACCATTTCATTATTATGGTTGATGTCAATTCGTGATGATAAGATTAAATAAAATTTCTAACCCTAACATACAACTGTAAATCCTAATCCTAGTACCTCGCATAAATTCAAAACCCTCATATAACCCTACTTAGTAAATGGACACTTTCAAAGTCATTTTGGCGTTACTCAAAGGTCATCCATAAATTATAGTTTCATTGGAAACACACTTAAAACATCTACATAAAGTAACAAAGAACTAATCTGGATTACTTGTCAGAACGTAAAACATCATGTTCATGATGATTATCAATGACTTAACGTAAAGAACATGTTATTTAAGTTCTTAAGAAAAATAAAGCAATACTTGTGATCTATATAATTAAAACTTTTGTCTATGATATTTTATTCAGTTTTTCTTTCTATAACAAAACTTATTCTATTAACAGGATATAACCAGAGACTAAATAAGTTATTTCTTAATTCCTTAGTTTTGGTAGAATTACTAAAGATAATATAAATTTTCACATTACTTAATTAGGATTGATTTAGGCAAGTTTAGTATAATGAAACAGTCCAACTGTAAACAAAAAAATATCGTTTTTTTCCCTATTTTCTACATGAATTCATTATAAAAAAATACTATTATATTACCTTTTTAGTTGTGACTTGTTGTGTGAATTAAATCAACATAATGTTTTTCTTTTTGCTGTTATTGCTTTATTTTTCACTAAATTTAACAATCGCTCATTTCATTAAGAACAATAGAAGTTCCCTTTTGATTTCATTATTAATAATAAATTAATGCTTATTATAAACTATACAGTGAGATAATTTATTATAATCGGTAGATTTGAATCTCACTGAATTATTCCCATTTTTTTATTTTAAACGATTTTCTTCGCCAGAAAATCAAGTTGGGAAAAATAAACGTAAACTAAATTTTACCAGTGAATACTGATTAATGATAAGGAACGCATGAAAAAAAGATACAAACTAAAAAAATAAATGAATAATATATATTTGTAATATCTTAATAAGTAAAAAAAAATTAGATTTTCTGACGTTTCGTAACTCGGCGTAAACCGCCTCTTCAAAAAAAAGTTCAGTAACTCAATGTGAGCCACTTGTTTTCTCTGAAGAAGTGGCTTACACTGAATTACGAAATGTCAGAAAATCTAATATTTCTACCTATTGGAGTATTACAAATATATTATTCTTGTTTGTAACAATCTACTCATTGCGCGATTTATTTGAAAAAAAATGCTACTGGTTATTATTTTTATTAGAATACACAGCGCTAAAAACATTTATTGACTAACAAAGATTATTAGTCCTCATTAAAAATTATCTCTTGTTTCAAATTTATATAAAAATATATATGAAACATTATGTTTAGGGAATAAGTGAAATACCTGGAAAGTGTTCTGACAATCCGGTCAACATGAATGGTTGCATTTTCATTTGGAAAAATAATGAAATAAATATCAATGTTATGTAACAATTTTTGGTGAGACTACAATTTATCAGCGACATCTAAGTGACGCTAGAGTGACCTTGAGAATGTTTACCTAATAACTGGGACCAATTCAAGGTTATAAACCAGTGTGAAGAACTGGGATTATGATTTACAGTTGATGATTAAGACTGGAAGCTCTACAACCAAACCATTCAGCTCAGAGAACAAAACTTCATCAAAATCATCCACCGAAACCATAAATCTTCTCCACTATTTCAATATTTACAATTATACAATTTTGAAAAAAAGAACTCACCGAAAAAAGAGAACTCTTCATTGAATCAATCTTTCTTATTTTAATAGTAAATATTACATTTGGTAAAATTACAGGAAGAAAAACAAAATAGATTTATCAAATCTACTCATTATATGAATGAATATTACTCCGAATTTCAAGAGATAAAAAAATAAAAAATTAAAAAATTAAAAATTAAAAAATTAAAAATAAAAAATTAAAAAATTAAAAATTAAAAAATTAGTATGTAGATAAAAATGGATGAAATAAAAATTGTTTTAAAAATGTTCAAAGATGAAATTATCATATTGTGAAACATTTTTAGAATGTTGTAACCATTTAATGCTTTTGGTTACTATGTTTAATTTAAAATTTGAACAAAATAAAATATTGTTACATATTTGGTAAGAAAAACAAGAAAAAAAAACAAGTAACATTTAAATAAATATATAACCCATCATTTATGAAACAATAAAAAGGCTTATTTTAATTAACCTTCTTATATATAGTTAACAATTTATTAAAGGGTATGAATAGAAAACTATAGTCAATTAATTTGTATATTGAAAATGATTATCTTTGTATTGGAAACATTTACATTTGATCAATCAAATATTATTCACAGTTTTAACAGTAGTCTAAGTTAATTAAAGTATTGAATAGGAGGATAGAAAGAAATATATAGAGATGATTATGCAATGCTAAATATAATAATGGCTTTTTGATGGAGTTTTGTAAATAAAAGTTTACCTGAAGTTTGTGCTGATGATGTTGTTCAGATGAATGATGAAAGTTTCACGACCAAACTATCCAGATCAAAGAACAGAAGACTATTAAAATCATCCAAATCAGTTACAAATCTTCTCTACAATCTTACAATAATGGCTGCAAAAATAAATCTTAGAAGAAATGTGAATATTTTGAAAATTGAAATAATGTACTCTACTTTAAATCTGGCCAATTTTATGGATTATTAATTTGGATATGAGATAATTGTAGAATCTGACGAAAAATTATTGAAAAGAATATTCTTCGTTCATATAATTGTGTTTTAATATGATGGGAATTTTTCACCGAGCAAAATCTTGTGATTAACCCATTGCATTGAAGGTACTCAGTGAGTTCCTGAAGTATAGCGCGAAGTTCACAGAAATTAAAACATCATTGGAATTTATAAAAAAAACTGTATTGAATCACGCCATTATCTGAAACTGTTCTATAAGTCACGTTCATCCAAACAGAAAGACGTTAAAACGCTATGCACTTAATAAACGTGACACAATATAAAATGAATTGACAGAGATAGAAATAAATATTGATCGCAGGAAATTCGCAGTTGGTGAATTAATAGAAGATCTTAAGTTCCAGTTTATGGATTACGTCACAATACAGCTTAATACAGTTCACCCGTCCAAAAAATTCACATGTGAGAAAGAAATTGGGAGTAGAATAGTCTTTCTAGATGTTCTACTTACAAGGGCAAAAGACGGACCATTAGGAAGAAACATAAACAGGAAAACTACTTGAACGAGCCAAAATACAAACTTTATTAGTTTTGTTCCTCGGCAAGACAAAAGAAATCTTATTAAGACACTGCATCATAGAATCAAAACCATATGCTCTCCAGATACGGTCGAAGATCAAACAAAGTAATTATACATCACCCTGAAAGAAAATGGATATCCTGAGAAATTTATAAATAAAAGCATATTCAGTAAAAGTGAACATAGAGAATGCCTAACTATGAATAAAAAGCCTCTCTATATACGCTTAAAATTCAGAGGCGATCCATCGAGTGAAATGCTAACACTGAAGTTAAGCAGATCAATTCAAAGAACTCTTAATGCAGGTAAACTATAATTAATGTTTTCCACACGTCCAATAATCACACTGACGCTGAAAGATAAATTGCCTAAACCAGCCACCCCTTTCTGTATCCACCAATTCATCTGCTCCTATGGAGAAAGTTGTATTGGCAGATGTTCTAGGAATTTGTACACTCGAGCTTGTTAGCACCTCCCAGTGTGGTTAAGTAAAGGTGTAGTCAAAGTGGTTAACAGCTCCATTCTAGACCATTTAATTCAGACGGGACATGCAGCCAACATGGAGCAATCTTTCGCAATAATATATCATGTTAACAGCAGTCTACCTAATGTCGTCAGACTGAGAATCTTGCAGACGGCTGAAGCAATTGCTATTCGGATAAAAAATCCAGAGCTTTCCATCCAAAAGAAATATGTTCAACCACTTCTTTTACCCTGGCCAACTTCGGGGCCGACTAGTTCATAATCAATCTCATAATACGGTGACGTAATTTGATTAATGTTCATTTTTATGTCCCAAACTTATTATTATTATCTTTATCATTATTATTATTATTATTATTATTACATTTCATAACCATTTTGAGAAAATTATTCAGCATCCACCCCTATCTACTCTATCTGACCTAATTCATACTATTCTACATATTACGTAATTTCTGATTTTTATTCCACTATTCTCTCTCTCTCAACCCATGTTGACCATATTTATTCTGATCATTTATCTCACAATTTCATTTCACTTATAAACTGACTGAAGTTAACACTTCATATAAGTCAGTCCCAACATGAACCATTTGATTTGATTTTATATGACAAACAACAATTCTTGATTCACATATAACAACTTCCGAATGATGTACTCTGCCTTAAATTTGGCCAATTTTATGGATTATTAATTTGGATATGAGATAATTGTAGAATCTGATGAGAAATTATTGAAAAGAATATTCTTCGTTCATACAATTGAAATTTATTTACTTTAATAATCTAAATATTCATCAAATTTGAAAGTATTCTTAATGCTCTGAATAGCTGATACATTTAGACCAACACAAAGTATCCTAGTGATCTTAACCGATTTAAATATCATTTTGTATCTTGAATTTAATAATCCTAAAGAAGAAGCTTTATTAGAATGATTCATAAATTGATATTCTATTTTCATTTTTTTTATTGATTTCTAAATTTCTTTGGTAATTTCAATATTACAGAATAGAATCATATATGTAAATGTGACGAAGGACCACGGGTGAACTCGAGGAAGCTGTAGAAGGCTCAGAATACCTGACAATTTTGTACTATAATAGACACTGTCTGGAAATAATATTCCTTTCATTAGTCTTCTATCTTCTCATTGCGACTTGGAAGGGTTCTGGCGTTCTAGTGCTCACGTTATACGCAGTATATCAAGAACAACCTTCTAGATATAACAGTAAAATATATAGATGTTAAAAGGTTTGAATAGTTTTTCTGGTTAGCGTTTTTTTGACTAGTTAGTTTTCTACGGGATGGGGTCGCTAACCCCATGCCCAACCCTCCTACTTCATCCGTGCTTGGAACCAGCAGCAGCCCCCGGAGGGACTCCAGGCGGAGGAGGAAATTAGGAAGAATCTCTGGAAGTGAATAGGACACCCATTGAGGAAAGCACCCAACTGCGTCACAAGACAAGCCCTCACATGGAATCCTGCAGGCCAAAGGAGAAGAGGAAGACCAAAGAACACATTACGCCGGGAAATGGAAATAGACATGAGAGAAATGAACAAGAATTGGATGGAACTAGAAAAGAAGGCCCAGGACAGAGTGGGTTGGAGAATGCTGGTCGGCGACCTATGCTCCATCGGGAGTAACAGGCGTAAGTAAGTAATATAGATGCTGATATTTACTTTAAATTATAGAACCAAATTATTTTAATGAATTATACTACATAGGCAACAAATAAACAATGATTTACAAAACGTTTTGAAAATTCGTAATTAATAAATATCATTTACAATATTATATTAGAACAGTAAATTGATATTCATTTAAAGATTGATATTCAATAAATAGTTAATCACGCCCTGTGATATTTTATTCAATTATGAATGTTTACGTTAGAAACATAATAATAGTTTTTGATGCTTAGATCGATCATAAATGTTACTTAAATAAAGATTATTAATGGTTAAGATTGTTTATCTATGTGTTGCTTACCTATAGATCACTTATAGAGACATTATTTACTATTCTTAACAGAAATGTAAATGAATAACCATTAAATTTCAGTATAGTTATTAAAATTCACTTAAATACTTGTATTTTAACCAATACATAGGCTAGTCAGTTTCATGTACAGTATTTATTCTGATTTTTAAATGAAAATAATAAAAATGAAAAATCATTCGGATAATAGGAAATCCATAGATTAAGAAAATATGTCCCAATGACAGATTAGGAGTCATCCTATTCTCTTAAGTATCATGAATGTAAGTTAAATAGAATATGCATTGAAATGTACGAAATTAGAGTTCCATGAAATAATCAACTTATGTTAAAAACTATTCACCAAGAAACTTCCTATGAATTAATAATAAAATCACATAATGTATCAAGTTTTGTTGTTCTAAATACATTGTAACTTTGTATAGTACTAAGCGAAAACGTCTATTCAATACTTTAAAATATAAAAAGTATACAATTATTCGATATGAAATTATGAAAACTATCAGTGGTTAGTCTGTTCTTACCATATCATAGCATTTGAGACATTCCTTTAATCTTGGTTCTTGTTCAAAATACTTAACACTAAGTAGACAAAATATTAAACTATGGAGTTTAAATAAACTAACTAACTAAACGAATATATATAATCTAGAGTAAACTTGTCAAAAAGTGAATTCTAATATGTACTAAGTGAAGCAAGTTCTAATTTGTGAATGATAGCTCTCATGGAGCTATTACTGTAATGTTTAACACATTCGAACTAATGGTTACGTTATTGCAGTGTTCTCTAAAGTCAATCTAATCAGATTTTTTAAAAATAATCACAGGATAACTAAGTGAATAGATTATTAGAAAGCTAAAAACAATCATGTCTATTATACATATTCATTTGTTGGGAGGGTCTTATGTTATTATTACTCTATCACATTATTTACATCAGTCGAACGAGTCGATTTCAATCAACAGAGTAACAAAATTTTTGTTTTGTTATAGCAGGTTAATTTGTTTCGATTTTAATTGATCTATCAAAATAGAAAATAAAACTTATAAAATCAACACTCCTCTTAACATACTGATTTACTGCGGGTTTAAAGAACAAAAACTATCACTATGTAGTACACTTTCAAATTTTACTGAAGATTTGACGGAAGCAATATCACGGATCTTATTCGTCTCTTCAATGAAACACTTAATACAGTGTGAGATAAATCATTTTGTATTAGATGTGTAAGAATGAAATTAACTGAAATATGCAAATATAGTCTAGTCCATGACTATCTATTTAAATCAAGGGGCCTTTAGTATAGTTATGATGAAACTATAAAATAATTCAAAATAATTACAATTTTCCAATCTAAATTCACTCAGTATTAGCTAAATAAGCAAAATGGCATCCACCTTTTTTTCATATATCAGTAATTGTTTGAGGAAGAATATGTCTAGACAAGTATATTTGCATATAACAATCCTATTTGTAAGGTAAATTCTCTGAACTATATTACAGAATATATAAAAGTTAATTTGTTTAAGTTTATAGTTGATATGATGAAAATTTTGATACTTTTAATGTGTCCTCATATAAAGTTTTTCGTTTTTTTTTTCATTAACCATGAAATCAAAATGTCTGTATCAACCCAGGAGTTTTATATGATTAGATTTCTTCATTTTGCATAGATTTAATTTTACTCGCCTAAAATCAAACAACTTTACTGTTACTAACACTGTGCATACGCTTTTTGTAATATATATATATGATTATAAAGAAGTACCTTAGAGACTATAGCAACTCACGTGCAATTGAGTTTGTTCTCATTTAACTCAATCAAGCCCTTTTGTTAACTTATTTAGCGGACAAAGTCATCCGTACTATAACAACTTACTGTACCTTTATTATTGTTGTGCATGTATGAAATAAGTATGCTTGACCATTGCTTACCGCCTACGCATATATTCATTCTGCTAGCTTTATTATTATCTGCTTAATTGATTTGATGATCCATTCACTTCCCTATATATATACATGTACATTTAACACTACACTCTCGGTTCGCTGACTCATTCATTTGCCTCTGCTTTGTGGTCTGAGTTATCTGCTAATAAAACTGCAGTCGCTGCTTCTCTTTGCCTTCTGATTTCAAACACCGTTGAGAATTATATGATAACGGTTACGAGAATGATTGGTCAACGAAGCACAGTCACTACAACTATTATAATTTAGTGATGTAAGATTTGTGAAAGTGAGCAGTATTTCATTTTATGATTATTTGTTGTCATTTCCATGACGCTCAAACTATTTGATTAGTATATATTTAAGTAAATGAATCAGAATCATCATTGTATTTTAATAGAAATGAAAGAAGTCATCCGATTAGTTGTCAATAGATAAAACACTTACCGAGAATCCTGAGTTCTTTTTACTTTAGTATCTATGTTCATTCTCTCACGTTCTGAAAAATTTCTTTAACTTAATTCATTGTATATTTTTGAGTACGAATAAATCATCAGTTTTAAAAGAATCCTAATCAGTAAAATAATAAAATTACCATTCAGAGTGCCGGAATCGATATATTTGTTTTAAAGACTTGTCATGTCAACAACAGGTATTACAGGCTGCAGATATAAAACCATGACTGTTTTATTCATCAATCTTTACTTCATTAGTCTATACTCTGATAAACGAATTTCTCACAACTCCTAAGAAGTTATGATCAAAGGCTTCAAAATAGATTTGTATATTAATGAATAATATTCATTTTAATAGTTAAAATCATGAGTCAAATGGAACTGGGCCACCATCGAAAACCTGGAAGCACTGGACGGTCGTTTTGCTTTAATGTGGGACTCAAATTTCGCGAGGCGGGATCGTGGATGCGCACCACTGAGGAGTCCCACAGTAGGACAAAATGGCCGCCCAGTGCTTCCAGGTTATCGATGGTGGTTCAGCTTTAGTCGACTCATGATCCTAACTATTAAAATTAGTATGATATCCAAAAAACCCCTTCTGAGAATAGTATTCAATAAGTAGTTTCAGTGTATTTAATTAATAAACCTATAGACATCTTGAAATAAAAAGAATTTATCTTTCAAAATGATAATCATTTTCTTTCAAAATAGTTCAGAAAATTAGTTTAAACTTCCAACGTCAATTTTTTTTTAAACATTGTATGAACTGTACATTTCTCAGAATGGTCGTTCAGTTATATCTTCAATAAAATTATTAGAGTTAATTAGAATATGCAATATATCGCCTTGAAAAATATATTTCATTATTTGAAATAATCAAGAAACTTGATACTAATAGAAGAAACTGAGAACGTTTAATGGAAAGAAAATCGATAAGACTATAGTTTATGGACGACATTTGAGCGACGCTAACTTGACCTTGAGAGTGTTTACCTACAGACTAGAACGTAGATTATAAAGCAATGTAAGCAATTAGATGGTTAGGATTAAGAACTAGATTTAGGGTTTTCATTACGAAGCGACAGAAACTAAAATGCCAAAACGCTATAAAATATAATTTTGCCAAAAAATCTTCATACGGTGTATCAACCAAGTTTAACTATCTTCTAAACGATTCATGTAGTAGAAAGTGTAGTTCTTTCACTTAATTTACTTAACATTTTTAAAAATCTAACTTGTGCATAATAAGCAAAGATGAATAGTGGCTATCAGTGGAATCTCGGATGCGCGTTTCGTTCTATTTGGTCATCATCAACCAGATGTACCTACATCTCAGATTTGATATTCACTGTGGGACTCGAACCCATTGACGTTCGCCTCGAACGCCATCGCGTTATCCACTTAGCTACTTAGTCCTGATAGCCACTGGTGTGTTCCATCTTTGCTTACAATGCTGGTGAACTAAGGCAATATTGAGGCAATACACAAAGTATGTATATATGTCAATAAAAGACTGATCAATTACAGTCCTCAACATCAATGGAAAGATTTAAGTAAACAATACCAAGTGAAGTTGTGCATATTTTCTCATTTTTGAATATATCTAAAGTAATTTAAGTGATAATAAATTTTGAAAAGAGCAAGAACAAACATTCTAGCAAAATAGCATGAATTCATTTTTATTTCGTTGGTTCAAATGGTTAGAAACAAACTGTTGTCACAATGTTCTTTCATCACATAAGGTATATATTTACAATATTCAGTCTATTAAATTTATTTACACCCTTGCTATACTATATGAATATGTCTTTAATATAACCTCCAATCAAACTCTTTTATGTAAGTAATTTAAACCCATTAATTATGATTTTAAATATCACAGGTTGTAAGCAGCTGACGAGAACCAACGAAATAAAAATAAATTCATGCTATTCTGCTAGAATGTTTGTTCTTGCTCTTTTCAAAATGATAAAGGGAACTATGTGTATGAGATAATAAATTTAGTCAACTTTTTTTCACTTCTCATAACAGATACTTATCAATGCATGGAAACGTTATCTCATTTGTTTTGCCTACACATTTATGACAAAACTTTCGCCATATTTTTGATTACATTATGATAAGAAAGTTCTATATTTGCACGATTCATAATTGTGTTGATTGTTACTAAATTTTTTCAGTGTTCATTTGAATATTTCTTGAATTAAAATCTTTTGATTTTCTTTAAAGAAACTTGCCAGATTCTATTCCACATATTGATGCTAAAAACCAATCTTAATACAGTGTATCGTATTAATATTAGTTTGATAGTTAATTTTATATGTACCTACTGTTTAAGCTTAATTTTGTGATAATAAACAAATATGTCTATTTTTACACTAGACATTGTTTAGTAGAAAAACTCTGAATAAATGGTTAGCTTTTTTTAAAAATGTCTAATCGGTATAATAAAGTATTTAAATCTTTTTCCTGAACAGTAATACACATTTGTATCTTAAAATATGTCGGGTAGACGAAACATTCGAATTATGTATGCATAAATGGTACTTGAATAAATAATTTGTATATATGTCAAATTTCAAGGATCAGTTAGCCTTTTAACATATTAAAGCTTTACTAGTGAATTCACTAACTATACTATAATCATCCTTTAATGGGTATTCTTTGTAAAATACCGACATTACATTTCATAAACCATCAAAGCGAACAAATTACTAAATACTTGTTTAAAATAATAATAATAATAATAATAATTCAAAAAGGCCTTGAGTTGAATAAATGGAGATAGAATGTTTTACACTTTCGACAAAACAAAAAGAACAAATTTAAAAAAAAACAATTTTAAACATTATTGGCACGCATTTTTCTCTAATTTCACTATCATAAACGTCAGTATGGATTATTGTTAAACAATATAATTCTTTCATAAAATGCATAGATACAAACTAGTCATTCAACATGAGTAAAAATGTTCATAAACTGAATAGGAAATTACTTTGAAAATTGAGACTACGTACTAATGAAGGGGCAAGGAAGAAAATCGTTTATGGGTCAGACAATAGTCCAATTGACAAATATGAAGAAAAGCAACAAACACAAAGGTCATGATAATATACTGAATAATAATCAAGAAAACTCGTGTGAGGTAATAATAATAATAACTGATTAGAGCTTAAAATGCAAAATAGTAACTTTAAAAAATGTGATCACAATAAAATAAAAGTGCAGTAAAAACAAAAACAGAAACATACCCATTAAGGGGATTAAGATCAAGGAAGGATGAGAGGTTGGACAAATCGTTTCTGCACGCAAAGTTCGGGCTTGAGTTCGTGAATTGCCAATGCCCCAGCAGTGCATAGATTGATTCGACACCCCTTCGATCCGATTCCTTTGACTCTGTAGATCAGTTTAAAAGAAGAATACTTGGGAGCGGTGTGTCCGAAATTGATTAAATGCTCCTGTATAGAACTAGTGATTGTCCTTTTACAAGCCAAGCCGGATAGTGTTCTGAGATGCGTTTGGAAAGTGATCGATTTGTTCGGCCTATATAACGAGCCCCGCATGAGCACGTAAATTTATAAATACACATACAATGTGTATTTATCCTCCGATCCATTTTGGTGATACAATTTTTTCTATCCTCCTATAGACATACATTTTCCATATAAATGATTTCCTCGAAAAGACAATTTTCTTCGCTGAATTCTCATTTTCTGATTCAATGACACTATGGGTTAATTTAATTATCTGAAGAATGAAGTGTTTTAAATGAATTATTAAATTCCACATGATAAAACTCATTTCTAGTGATTGATTATTTATATACGAGCTTTAGTCAACCAAAATAGTAACTACATGAAAGATTGGACTTAAAAATACTTCACTTTTTTTTAATCTGATTTACTAAAATATTATAATTTTATTTGTAATTATTAAATTAGTAGTATCTTATTTAAAGGAGAAAACAGGTTATTAACGAATTGATTTAGAAATTGTTTCAGTAATGAATGTACAAGATTATACATTATTGACGTCACAAAAACATCCTTCTTTCTCCCAAATCTTGATTTAAGCAACATGGTGTAGTAAACACCAACACCAGTGGGGACAATCGAATGTATTTAACACAAAATTACAGGACTTGTTAATAAAATCTAACAATCAAATATTAAATACATAATTTGCAAAATATCCATCAATTGTCTCAAAATGACTCAGACTTCATAGTTCTTTCATTTTCATACAAATTGTATTCTGTTTCCATTCTTTACTGTTCTGTCTTCTTGTCTCTCTGCTCCCAGACCTTCTGTTCCTGACTAACATCATATACTACTTATGTCAATATAAGTAGTACACATCACAATGGTAATGTTTGATCATTAAAAGTATAATAGTCTATTGTTTGTCTGCTTGTTTGTTTGTTTCTTATTGACAAACAGTTCAATAGAATATTAAGTAGCTATAAATAATAATTATTGTTTCTGGAGAAAAAAACAATTAGTTAGTTTCATGTTGTTGCTGTTGTTTTTTCAAATGGTTAGATTTTGTTCAAGATTTATATCAACAAAACATGATCACAAAAGTAAATTCATATAATTTAATGATAATTGTTTACATAAAATTATTTAGATTATATTATCCTTTAGTTAATCAAATCAAATAAATGAAAAAGAAAATTCAGTTTATCTTTTCTTACATATTACCGCTTTAGACATAAATAACAAAAGTTAGATGAACCATTTAAACATATAAGTCTCGATAATTACTGTTTCCAATGTATTACACATTCACATATTAATAGTGTCAGATAATGATCTCAACAGAAAGCATTAATGAATTGATTGTAACATATATACAAGACCTTATTAATAGACCTTAGAACTCTAAAAAAATAAATTAGAAAGCATAATTCAACCATTTCTCAAATATTATTCTATTATGTGCGTTAATTTAGTTAAGACATTTTAATAAAACCATATAAAAAAGACTTGATAATGAAAAAACCAGCAGTGAACAAGAACATGAGTGGGGACAATCGGATATATATGACACGAAATAATAGTACATCTAAATAAAATCTGAGAACTATATAGTAAATGGTTAATTTGCAAAATATCAATCCATCGTCTCAAATTTCATTGTTCCTTTTGAAAATATCAGTTCATTGTCTCAGATTTTATTGTTCATGCACTTTCATAACCATTGCGTACCATTTCCGTTCTTTCCTTCTCGATCTTCCACTGTACTACATTCTGTGCTTAACTACCGTTATATATTACTTATGTGGATATGAGTAAACCACACCACAATACTATTATTGTAACGTTTTAATTAAAGAAATTATTAACATCAAAATAACAAATATAAAAATAAATAAGATTAAAAAAGACACTTTCGTTTAGTGAATTGAATAGAATACATACATATATATGTTATTTATAATAACACTACTGATAGTATACTTATATTTATTGATTTTACTACTACTACTACTACTACTACTAATAATAATAATAATAATAATAATAATAATGATAATAATAATAATAAGTATAATAAGATACTTAATAGCCCATGATATATTATTGTAATAGTTATTGTGTTTATTCAAACAAACATTGAATAAATGATAGTGAAATAAATATGAATAAAACAATGTTTAAACTGACATAAGTATTTATTAATATAACTAATAATAATAGTAAAAATATGAAATTATTAGTGATGTTCTTTTCATTATAGTATACTTTAAATATATTTTATTATATTTAATATAGAAACATTCATTCTTTTATTGTATTCTATCCGTACATAAGTATTATCATTCAATCTATATAAGAAAAATATAATCATATCTGTCAATTGTACTTTTATTTAACAAATTATCAAGAGCGATGTTCCATTGATAAACTAGACTGTAAAAACTAGAAAATTCTTATTTTCTTCAGTTTTCTAGATGATTGACAAAAGTTGAGGGAAGAATTATATATATATATATATATATATATATATATATGTATATATATATATATACAAAGAGAGAGAGTTAGTAGGTAGTATGTAGCAGAAATTGGTGTCGAAGATAAAAATGTTGTCAAACTAAGTAAAGAGTTTCAGTGAATTGAACTAAAGAAGCATGGATAATCAGCTTATAATTCTTGAAGTTTCGTCAGTAAATTAGTTTTATTTGGTATTCACTAACCATAGTTTGACAGTTATCTTACCATAATCCAAAACTGATTTATGCTAATTAAAGTATGTTGACGTCTCTCGAAGAAATTTCCAAAATGTAGTGTGACCTAAAATAGATGATCACATTCAGGATTGTCTATTGAACTTACTAGAACACGGGTCTTCATCAACTCAATGATAGATCGAATAAGTATTCTTCTAACTATGCTTCAAATTCATTTGACACTTGGTATAATCAAACAAAAATTTGTAAATGACATAAAGGATTTAGTACGAAATTTTGTTACGGCTTCACAAATTAGCTAAATCCCCGTTGGTCCATAAATCATAAACATTGGGAGTGGATCATTTTCAATTGTATGATACCTTTATCCGCATAAACAAAAATATCGGTGATGATTAACTGTTGAATTAACTTAATCTAATCAAGAGAAGAGCAACAAGGTAACAAACAGTGCTCCTATACTGGACACTACTCGCAAGATTGTTAGTAAGTAGTGTTTAGCAAAACTTGGCTTCGAAGTTGCAACAGTTGTCAAACGGAGTGAAGAGTTTCAGTGAATCGGAAGCACGAAGTTGGGAGAACACTTGAGGGCCAGATGAGATGGTTCAGACTGCAGAGCAGTGAGGTAGAGGTCACAAAGATCAGGAAAACAGGTCTCATTAAAAGATCTTAGAAGTGGTAGTTGTGGCAATAATCACCAAAGAAATAGAAAGAAAACCTATTGATTTTTTCTAAATTTCAGGTTTACCAACGGATGAAAGTTAGTGGTAGAACTTTTCAAACTAAGATCTTATGAAGCACAAACATTCAAGAATTTTGAGTTACTAGTTTGTCTTTTATAAGATAAGATTGATTGTAGTTAAAGAAGGTTTATTAGTTTACCAATGAATATTTTCTAGTCCTTAGTTCATACTAAGTAATATAGTACATCTTTTAAGTAATAATAACGTGTCAGCATTACTAAATAATTTGTCTAATTCTTTATACTATCTCTGTCGATCTGACTATTAAGATGAAGATAATTTTACCGTATATAGACTGTATAATTTATAAACAAAATATTTTAACCTTCACTTCTAATGTCAACCATAGCTACTAGTGAAAATATACCCCATCTTTCATTTTTCATCATAGTTATTATTGATAACTAAATTCAAGTATATTATAATTAGAAAACTTCTATTCTGGTTTTTTTTTTGGAAACTCTTGTAATCACTTTTACTATTGACGATATTTTCAAGAGCTTGATTCACGTTTATAAATTATGAAACTGAGTAACTTTAAATCTGAATAATAAATACAACTGATTAAACTAAATGGAAAGGGCATTTTTAATTTTCACAGTTAAATGATAATTTTGTAGATGAAAGACTTGTTAATATTGATTTTATTTTCGTGACTTGGCAATAAAAGTATACGTCGCCATATAGAAAGTCATTTAAGTTTCTTTTGTTACAGAAAAAAACAGCTGTTATTACATTTTTCTACTATTGGTAATCTAGTTTATATTACTGTCTTATTTATCGCTTATTTCCATAAATTTTATACTACTTAGTTGTATTCAACCTAATTTTTGTTATAAGTTCAACTTTAACTTTATTTAACAAACAACCTCTGCTTCATTGTAATAAAATTTTTCATACAATTAACGATTTCACTTAGTTTATGTCATTAGCTGAACATATTCCAAAAAGTTTAAGGTCAAATAGATTAAAAGCATTCAGAAGTGTCATCGGAAAACATCTTCTTAACACAGGATATGAAGTCAATACACTGACGTCCTTCAAAGTGATTAACAAACAATCAAACTACAACCTTTTGAAATTTGCCAAAGCGATAGCAATCAAACATCTAAGACCAGATCTATGTGCCCAAAATGAAGCAGTAATAAATCTTTCTTTTCCGTGGTAACATTGAACCCCATTTCTATTTATCATACCATTCATTATTTCAATTCTTTCTGAAGTTTAAATTACATCATTGTCATTTTTCTTTAGTTCATAACTGATTGGTTTCAATTCATATCTTTAGTACCATTCATCTATTTTTAGTTGCTACATTACACAATCACTTAATATTTGTTAACTTCGTGAGTTCCAATCACTATTTCAATTTTCTGGAACTTTCCCTTCCAAACTTTATTTATCCGAAACAAAATTTTTTATGACCTTATTAACTCTATTGAAATCTTCGCAACATCATGATACACATATATTCATCTTTACCCACCCTCGTATGTATAAGTACGATAATATCTGTAATAACATTGATTTTAAAAATATTATAGGTTGTAAGCAGGTGATGAGAACCTAACGAAATAATTTCAATAATTGAGATTATGAGTCAGCTGAACCTAGACCACCATGGAAAATCTGGAAGCACTGGACGGCTGTTTCGTCATATTGTGGGACACCTCAGCAGTGCGCATCCCTTCTTATACTAACGAAATAAAATGAATTCATATTATTCTGCATCACTCTTCGTTCTTGCTCTCTTTAAAATATTTTTTAGTTAAATAATCACCGAGGTACATAAATAAAACGAGTCATAATAAATTTGTAGGACAAACACTACCACTAGTAAATAATGCTATAGAGAAAAGGTGGGGGACAAAAGTAACCAAGAAGAAATGAATTTCATCGTGAAAAAATATTTATTTATTTATTTTTGACATACGGACTAGTTGGAGGTTGTAAATTTTCAACTATATGGATGTATTGTAAACTATCCGGATAGGATTTGATAACTTTCGTTCAATTTTCTGCATCAGGGTCTAAAAATTCGCAGAATTCTATGTTTAGACATCACACATGGTATAATAATTAGAATAACTCCACAGCTTTGTGAACATAAAGTTGTCTGATAATAACAAAGGTAAAAGAAACCGTGTAGATAAGTCTTTGGAATTGCAAAATAGTATCGTACAAATGCTTCTGTGGTAACGTTAGAAATCTGTTTAACATTATTCTATCATTTGCCTGTTTTACTCGCATATTTTGCTAAACCTTGGAATATTTCATCATAGGTATGCCAGTTGAATGACTAATTAGATAACTTAATAGTGGATACTTTATATTATTACTCTTGCAGTTGTTTACTAATGACTCATATAATTATATCTGTTCATCAGCACTAGCTTAATTAATACAACTACATGTTGGATACTGACACAAAATTGTACTTTACAAGTTCCCCTTGATTGCTCAAAGTAACGTAACTTCAAAATAAAAATAATTCAAACTGATATCATTTAGCAATTGTTCAAGATGAGACCTAACACAAAAGTGTTTAGATCCAAGCTATCATCTTTCGAAACAAGTCAAACGAAGACCCAACAAAACTGGGGCAACGACGAAACAAATAACTATGAAATAGGCTATTAGTGGACTGTTCAGTACATTTCTGAGTCGCCTCACGTTTGGATCTCACAGTCTTTACCCACTTTTATATTAAAAACTTTGAATGTCAGTGGATATGGTGATGTGACAGTTATCCAAACAAATATACTTCTTCAGTTTCATTGTTTCGTTTTTACTACTTCTCTACAACTTTGTGTCTGTACTTAATGGTACTGTGATGTGTGCTACTTATATTGACATAAGTGGTATATGACGTTACTCGTGAACAGAAGGTCTGGCAGCAGAGAGAAAAGAGGATCGAACAGTAAAGAATGGAAACAGAATGCAATTTGTGTGAAAATGCAAGATCAATGAAGTCTGAGTCATTTTGAGACAATTGATGGACATTTTGCAAATTAAGGATTTACTTTATGATTATTAGATTTTATTAACAAGTTCTGTAATTTTGTGTTAAATACATTCGATTGTCCCCACCCGTGTTCTGTTCACTACAGTACCAGCTTGAAAGTTCAATCATATATGTACAAATCCCTGTAGATAACACTGATCCCAAGAATCGAACTAATAAACTTTGATTTTTGGTTAGGTACATCCATGTCATATTAGTGACTGATAGAAAGTGTTTTACAGTCGCTGATGCAATTCATCAGTGTTAAGACATGTTTATTGACTTTTCTCAAACTGAATTCGACCATTCATTATTAGTTTAGCTTCACTACAATGCGAATTATACTTCTCCGTAATACTGCTATATATCCTGTAACATCGAAGTTTATCATTTTTGAGGACTAACAAACAAATAAAATGATAAAGTCGAAATGATGAAGTGGAATGATGAATATATTTCATGAAAATTTTACTATCCTCACCGCATATTATCTTTGATAAAGGAGATTTGATTTTCGGCATTAATTTCCATTCTATCTCCGTAGACTTTCTTCACCTAAAAAAACCTACTTTAATTTACTTCTATTTAGAAAGAACATACGCTTAGCTAATATCTATTTACTTTTTTACTTCCTTTACAATGGTGCTTTTTGAAGCGTTTCTTTTTAAAATTATTGTTTTGTTTTGTCAATAAAATGTTTCAGGACTAACAGATTATATATGGGATTGCAGTGATCCATACAGAACTGAATAATCAAAAAAATAATCTAAGTTACAATCGTGTCTTGAATTGATACGAACTGTTGTGTGAACGTACCTGATTTATGTATTTGTAATTGTAATGATATTGGTTATGTTGTATGCATGCCTAATTATCTCTGTTTGCTTAAGTTACTCTTGATCTGTTTTAATGTAATAAATTAATTCAAATTTAACTGAAAGTCACTTGACTAGCATCAGTCACAAACCACTGTCTGTCTGCCAATACTTGAATGGAGCAAATAAATTTATTCCTGCACATTTTATATTTGTTCCTTATTACTATCTTTGCTTAATAGGATTAACCTAAGTATAATGTACGAAATTAATCGAAGAGTCAGATTTCAACATCGCAGTCATAATTGAATCCAACTCACGAACCAACAGGGTATTTATATAAGTTACTAAGTCATGTGTACAATTGTATCACTAAATTACGATAGAATTTGATCACATACTTTATGAAGGTTAAGATACTTAACCTGATTGTTCTTGTGAGTGGTCCTGCTTTATTTTCCCTCGGGTTTATCTCTCAATTGTGTTTCGGCTAGTCAAGATCTTCATCTACGCTAATTTTGAACCCTTTCTGCAAAATGCTAACAACTACACAACACCAAATAAAGTTCACAATAGTGTTAAGTCATTTATACTAATGATTATATCACAATTTGTTCGATAAAACCGGATCATTACTAAGGATTGACTAACGTGAAACAGGTTTGTACTAACAACTCAACTGTTCCTACAGAAAACAAGCCAAAAACTGAATGGTTCACTGAAAGCGCCTGTAACTAGGACAAATGTTAGAAAAGGATTGAAGCCATCACTGAACACTTCGTTCAAAATTGCATATATATTTTACTGATGAGTAGAAAGTAATATGCAAGCTAGATCCAAATCTTCCCATCAGTCGACTCTAACCATCTAGTTGTATTGACTAAGGCAACTGTTTCACTGTATATCTTCATTACAACGTAGAGGTAGCTGACCACTTATTTTTAAAATGAATTCACAATTTAACGACCGGAATTGGAGTCAAAACTAAACCAAAGCAAAAATGCAGATAACAATTAGTTCGGTAAGAGCGAGATAAAACAGCATACGAAATAGTAAAGCTAACCATTTAATTTACTGGATGCAAATAAATAGAGAAACGTTCTGAGGTTTGGCTTTAACAAACTTATAGAATCATTAATAAATAATTTGTCACTTGACTCTAAGTATAGATATACGATGGGAAAATCGAATTAAAATTAAATGCTACCTAGCTTTCAACATAGCAAACTTACCATGAATACTTCATTGTCCTTTTTAATCTTATTGTATACTCTAATGATGAGATCAAGAAAAACTAGATTTGGCCTCCACGATGTCTCTTAGACCCTTATCTGACTTTTCAACTTTACTAACAGTCTACATGGTAATAATTTAAGCCACAGTTAACCTGAACTTTAATATTTACACTACTCGATACCAAAATAGAGTCTTAATACAGTGTACTGAGAGTAAAATCTAAATATTCAGTCCTAATTTCATGTTCATTGCTAATTATATAAGACTAGAAATAGAGAGTACTCAATTAAAGTAACTACCATTTATTTCACTAACTAGATTGACAGATATGAACAATGTACAATTCTATCATAATTGCCCATCGCTACAAGTTGTCATGTACAATCAAAGAGAAAATAAATATACTATCAGTTGTAAAAAAACTAAATTTGATAAAAATGGTTATCAGAACCAAATGAATTCAAAAAAAGAAATTAAAAATTAATCATCAGTAATGAGTTGTGGAGATTATAAGGTTTTTGATTGAGATCATGAACTAATTGATGTTAGACCACCATTGAAAACCTGGAAGCACTAAACTGCCGTTTCGTCCTATTGTTGGACTCCTCACAAGTGCTCATTCAGTATCCCGCTCGCGGGACTCGAACCCAGGGATTTTGGTCTCGCGCGTGAACGCTTAACCTCTATCATTTTCAATTATATTAAACAAGATGACTGGTTGTTTATCTTCCATTACAAATAACTACAAGTGATTTCATCAAATTTACTTGCCTTAAAATATAATTATCCCTACTATGTCACAGATAGCATCAATTTATTATTGTCAGATGAACATTTTTAAATCAGCATCTGACAAATTGAAACTGACTGGATTTGGAGAATTGCTGAATTAGCTGAAATACTCTAATTCTTCCGGACAACGATATGTTTTGGAAAAGATTTATACACATTGTACAGAAGCGCATCTAAAATGTGTTGTATTATCCTAATTATCATCTAAAGCCAATGATCAGCCTATTAAAAGACTTTAAAAAGTACCAAAATTAGACTAGTATAAATAGTGAACTTTAGTTCATTACATATAAAGCATGTCATTAATAACATATATAAACCAAAGGCGATTCATTGTCCAGGCTTCACAAAAAGGTCATGTGGTTGAAAGCACTTGATAAGAAGCCAGAAATATAAGTTTCCTACTTAATGCTAATCATCACCATAACAAACTTGTTATCTTGAGTGAATATCAGAAGAAACATAGACTGTCATCTAGTAATATCAGAAAAGTGTATCCTCCTCTTATTTAAATCAAACACAAATATACCTTTTGGCTACAGCAAATTGATGACAGAATTTTAATTCCATAACACCAATCCTTAAGATGGCAATCATTGATGATGAAAATTATTCTTAGATTCTTTGAACATGTTCCAAAAAGTCTTAGAACAAGGGAAAGAAAGACTCTGAACAGTGCAATCACCAGGCGTAAATATTTGCTCGGCAAATCTAAAGTCATATATGAAACACTCCTGATTTCCTTTCTACTTCTTGTTCCTGGCACATCAGTGCTTAATGCTATCTATCCACCTTCTTCTTCTTCTTCTTCTTCTGAAAACTCAACTAAGTTCCTAATGAACTATTTCGTAATTTCCCTTTAAACATTATAATGAACAATCAATAAGAATAATTTGCTGTCGTAACTTTTCTACTTTTATTGTGATGGTGATTTAAGTAGGCTGTATAAAAGCATAATCATAGACTAAACAATTTCTAAAAATGCAGAATCACTACTTTACTAACATGTCACATAGATTTTTGACAGTGATATCATGCATTTATTTTTGCTATTGGGTCAGTGTCAAAGATCAAATTATCAGTATCCTTCTCTAAGCCCATAGTTCAGTCAGTTAAAACGTAGGACCTATACGTATGTACATCGTTTTAAGTTTTCCATGAGCACAGAGAGATGAAATTTCCAGGCTAAGTCCTAGAATGGTGGAGATAGTAACAGTATTAGTGATTACAGGAAAAATTAGGCATCAAAGATAAGACTCGAAAAGATGAGAAAATTTAATGAAATAAAGAAGTTGTGAGTAATTTAAAAGCTTAGAATTCCGGGGAAGACAGAAAATGGATGCACCTGCGCCATTGTAAACAATTTTGAGCTATGTCGTTTAAAGTATCTAACCATTGTCTACGATAATCACGTGGACGCCAATCAGGTAGTCTGTATCTCTTAACATGGCTAAGTCGAGTTTTCATTAACTTCATGGATTGATGCCATGTTTTGGTTTGTCCGTCCCTAGCAAGCACACAGTTGAGACTTGTTAATAATAACAGTTTATTTAAGAATAGATATACTACCCCTATACTTACAAAATCATCTCAGTTTACTGCTAGTCTTACAGATCCTTGTATATTTGATCGGCTGCAATCAGTGATTTTAGATAGGCTCTGAATTCAGGTTTTTTATAAACATAATAAATATAGTTATTTTTCATGGTGACAATAAGTATAAAACAATGTAATTGCACCAAACATTGATATAGACAGTCGTTTGATAATAATGATCTTCTATCAAACTACCCAAACACCTATTTTATTTCCCTAATGATATAACGTTAATTTTTACTGTGAGGAAGGTCCACGGGTGAACTCGAGGAAGTCCTAAGAAGCTCAGAAAGAGCCGAACATATTCCATCCCATCATCTTTTGGGGGAAAACTTCAGTATCCCTACGTGGAGCTTCTCTATTGGACAAATGCTAATAAACCCCTGTATGCGGATTGAAGGACTATAATGATGATTTCGTTTTTACTAAAAACTATGAATACCTGAGAATTTTATAAAATTATTTGACACTGTTTGGAATAGCATTCCTTTCACTTGTCTTCTGTCTTCGTATTTGCAACTTGGGAGTGTTCTAACGTTCGAGTGCTCACGTTATACACAGCATATTAAGAATCTAAGCTCTAGGTATAACATTTACAAATATTTAAAACCTGATTTCATTTTGTTTATTCCTTACTGATAAATAATCAAATATTTTCATCATGAATTAAAATATAAATCACTACCTATCACATTAATCAAATAGACAAGAAAGTTAAGGAACTCATTTTTCAGAATAAATAAAAATAGGTTAAAAGAGAAAATAATAAAAACCAATCAATCTAATGTTCACTTGGTAACTCATTCGAAAAATGAAATATTTTAATAGACCTATATAAAGTGAATGTCAAAACTATTTAATGTATACACAAAATAAATAGTAATACTATTCTGAATACTTTTACTACTGATATTACTACTGATATTCTTAGTTAACTAATTAGAAGTATGTCTTATCATTACGGCCATTAATGTTGATTCTAATTAAATGAAATTATGCTAATAATGACAACAAAAAGTTACATTATTAGAAAACATATTGTTTGATTTGTACCTGAAATAAATCTAAGCGTATTATGATAAAATTGACACATTTTCTTAAGAAAAAAAAAGCAAAATTTTCATACTATCATCACATTATGAAAATATACATACTTTCATATATTTATTCATTGTTACTTACTTACGCCTGTTACTCCTAATGGAGCATAGGCCGCCGACCAGCATTCTCCAACCCACTCTGTCCTGCGCCTACCTTTCTAGTTCTCTCCGATTGTTGTTCATTCTTCTCATGTCTGTCTCGATCTTTCGGCGTAATTTGTTCTTTGGTCTTCCTGTTTTTCTTTAGCCTTGCGGATTCCAAGTGAGGGTTTGCCTTGTAACATGGTTGGATACTTTTTTCAATATGTATCCTATCCACTTCCAGCGCTTCTTCCTCCGCTGGAATCTGGTTTGTTCTCTCCCATAGTAGGTTGTTGCTGATAGTATCTGGCCAACGGATCCGAAGTATTTTGCGTAGTTAATTCAATGTCCAATATGATTATTTGAAGTTACATAAATTCAATAATTTCAAATTGATTATGCATAAATTATACATAAATGTAAATAAGAATGTTTTTTGAATAATTAATACTCTAATGAAATTAATAGAATAAGTTTTCAAAATAAAATGTCAAACCGATGAGTGATGAAGAAAAAGTAGTTCTTCCTTTTTTCTAAACAATATTTTCATATAAAAACTAGTAAATAGAGAAAAGAACAAATAAAATAATAGAGATTTGTGGAGATTGTAATATTTTCACACTTGAAATCATGTGTTCGCGCATGTGAATGAAGGTCCTGAGTTCAACTTCTGAGTGTGAGACTATAAAAGTGCTCTGTTAAGGACTCCCATACTGGGATGAAACGGCCGTCCACTGCTTCCAGGTTTTCAGTGGTAGTCTAACTTAGATCGGATTGTGATTTTAACTGTTAAAACAAAAAATGTCATTTTATTCTCTAAAAAAAATGGAATAAGATGTACATAAATTATCTAAAGTATAAGAACTTCCACTAAAACAATACACACAATATGTAGGTTTTTTAGTATAAAACACACTTCATTTACTTAGGTATGATCAGTAAGAAAATAGCCCTAGCCCTGGAGTAAAATTTAAGACTAAATGTTAGACAAAAAGATTTAAATTCATTTACTGAGTTCCATTAATTAAGTGATTTGATTTTTGCTACAGGTGCCAAAAGTTATCATTTTATGAATTACTTTCCATAATTATAAAGTTTTCGTTCTTTATAACTAACTAGGTTTTTTCCTGTTATTCGATAAAATACTTTGTTCCAGCCTTATTGATACTGTTTGATAGGTTTTCACTTCTAAAACACTTTAATTTATTGGTTTCCAAGACATGAATATATATATATATATATATATATATATATCAATGCCAAGGTTGAACTTCATAGGTTCAAGTAAATTGAGTATAGGGTGGAAAGTCATTAATAAATAAATTTTTGAGATATCCTAATGATATGAACGAGGAATATTCTTTTCAATAATTTCTCATCAGATTCTACAATTACCTCATATCAAAATTAATAATCCATAAAATTGGCCAGATTTAAGGCAGAGTACATTATTTGGAAATTGTAATATGTGAATCAAGAACTGTTGTTTGTCAGATAAAATCAAATCAAATGGTTCATGTTGGGGCTGACTTATATGAAATGTTCTTAAATACTGTTTTTTACTGTACTCCTTAATTTTTGTTTATTTAAATAAATACCCTAGGAAGATCTGTGTTATTTATAAAAAAATAGATAATGTCCTAATATTGGTTACGTTTAATTGACTTCAACATTAGAAACAGTAAATTTGTGAGGCCCTTCATTTAGATGTCATTTAGATTGGACGATGTTTGCTGACGGGCTCTTCACTTTAGTTCTGACTCCAAGTAGATCGCATGAATGATTACTGTTGAAATATATATGTCGCCTATCGTCGTATATAATCATCGACTTAAATTGCGTTAGTCAATAACGGACTTTTGAATACATATATTTTGTACCTGCAGCGAATAGAATAAAGAGAAGTGAAACGACGCGCAGTGGTGATGGAGGGTAAGCCAAATCCTCTTTAGTCAAGCGTTAATCAATATTTATAGGTATGCAAAAATGTTACATACATGTGATGAATAGTGGGATAAGAAGTGTATACACACATATTACATACTTAGCGTTTTTTTAGTGAGTTAGTTTTCTACGGGATGGGGTCGCCAACCCCATGCGCAACCCTCCTTTTTTATCTGGGCTTGGGACCGGCAGTAGCCCCCGGAGGGACTTCAGACGGAGTTACACATACATATGCGCTCATATAAAAACAGTAAATATTGATAAGCGAATAGTTAACAAGGTCAAAATATGACTCAAGTAAAATGAATAGATTAGCCTCTCCGAAAGCTAGAATAAGGCATATGGGCTTAATATAATAACCTACAATACAAATTTCGAAATCGATCAAATATGAATTGATCATCTAATTCCATGCATTACTTAATTGATCAACTATCAACTAATAAGAAATATGTGGTAATTATATAAGTTAACTTCACTTATTTTAAATATAATCTTATATATACACGAAAGTATTATCTTCAAAGAATAAATATCTTATATTTGATCGTCAAGGAAACTATATTCAATGCATAAATCAACAGTATTTATCAAGGTTGAATAATATGCCAATGTAATAAATGAATCTATTCATATATCCATACCTTTTTTTATTCCATCAATATTCAAAAACAACAAAATAAAAATTTTTTTGCGAAAACATTTGTGAACTAAAAACATATGGTGTATATTTCCCCCGTAAAATACAATGAACAGCTGAAACTGAATACTTTAATTAATTGGTAATAACATTCAGTTAAACTCCAAATTTTCATTTTATATTATCAATAAAAATCTAATTATTATCATCAATATGAATCAGTTAGTTAACTAATTATAGTTTCACTAATAGATAATGTAAATGTTTATGACTTTCTGATCATGATTAGGGTACATAATTAGAATAATAATAATAATGTTTAATAACATTGATAACAATCATCCATGATATAACTAATTTAATGACAGTTTCCATTCACATATAACTATGAAATATTTGGTAACATGGTAATTGTTTTTTCTTTTCGGATTAACTCAATGGTACATTGTTGAGATGTCATGAACATTCTTAAGTCACAGTTCTAAGTTGACAGTTGAATTATTGATTGAAAATTTAAACATTAGATATTTACCTATCTTGTATTTAAAATAACATTTATATGATGAAAACTGTTTATGTAAAATCAACATTTTGTCAAGTAATTGAAGTGTGGTAATGGTAATGGCCAGTTTTTCAAAGTGTACTGTTCGATACTAAAATCGACACTCAACTTTTCGATGTATAGACAAGCGTAACCGGCTACATTAGTTAAAAGGAGACTCTTTATTAGTTGACCGAATCGGTATATATATATATATATCCCTTGGAAAATTAGGCCACTACTGGTAGTTTTTATTCCTTAAAAATTAAAGTCATATTTAGGTTAATCACGTGCATTAATTACTTGACATATCACTGATTGACTTAATGTACCAAGCAATTGTCATAACATTGAATTATGATTTCGTTGTACCTACTTCATCTTGGTGTTTATTTATTAGCATCGCTAACCTAAATATACACAAAAAAAGAGCGGCTCAGAGAGTATCTGTACTTGCTAAATAAATTTACTGACTATTTAAGAGAGATTTGCAAAATTACCTCCGGTTATTCGCTAGGAATATTTTGATTTAGAATCATCAAATTTTAAATAAAAAAATTACAATCCAGAATATTCAGTACCAAACTGTAAATTTATCTCATCTGTTCACAGTTTTCAGTCAATTTTCTTGAATAAGTTACCTAATGAAATTTTAGCATTAAAGATTACAATAAAGGATTGTTCGCACTATATATTGTATAATCATGCCATTGAATTAGATAATTTGTTACTTAATACCTCAAGCAAAATAATCACTTATTAGCAATAAAAATATTCTTATTTTCCTTTGTAAATTATACATATATATTTGGAAAATTTTTGAGGAGATTATACTACTGAATGTAACAAGTAGTTATGTGTTGTCAAGTCGTTGAAATGTGTGAGAAGGATTATGGCACTTCCGAAATTACTCAATTTATTAACAACTGCGGATTGATACATATATAACCCCCAATTTGATCACAAGCACACTACGTTTTGTCATCACGTAACATTTTACGCATAAATTATTAAACATGACTGATAATGAATTGCTATATTTCATGTTGATGCTAATTTCCAGTAAAATGATATATATAGACTATGGATCAAACTAATGTATATAACATAAGAATCTTAATACGAGTTAGAGAAAGAAATTCAGTCGATCGACAAAATCATCTGTCTGGAAATATCTGAAGCAGGGTTTTGTGACTACTCATTTACTGATTTCTAAAATCAAACATTAATCAGATAAGATATCGTCAAGTTAAATATCATAGTCAACTTTATGGTAGGAGCATTTAATAATCAGTGAGCCTGGTTTTTTCATGAGCAGGACGTTAAATAATCAGTCTGCGTTAATGTACGATAATAAATAGATAAAATAATGAGATTATTGATGACCAATTGTTCGCGTGGTTGAAGTGAAATAAACCACGTCCGCATGTGTCGGTACTCAGAACGCCAAATGAACAATCATACAATATCATTAAAAACCGGATATATATATATATATATATATATATATATATATATATATATATATATATATATATATATATATATATAACAATAACAATATAAGCTGAACTTTCTTCCTACATAATTCATTCCAACAAAGTTGGAAAAAATTGTTCAAGATAGGGTCAATTTGTTCCTGATGAAAAGAAACTGGCAATTAATTTGGTCTTGATTAAAAAATTTCTTGATGTATAACAGCAGGTTCTATTTCATTAGAGCAATCCTGAGGAAATGTAATAAAACTTCCCAAATCCAGACGATCCTACTCTAAGTCAAGATTAATATGTATGGATTTAGAATTACAAACGGCAAAATTATTTATAAGATCATTGATCGAACGTACCCTGCCTAGTTTCATTCACAAAAATTTTAATAGATTTAAGACCAATATGTAAAATACAGTCAAATCGGCATAATACTTTATCATATATGAACCTAAAACTGTACTTGCTTATATCACAAAAGCTCACAATATTGAAAGCAAACTTTTAGGTTCATTTCCAACCTTGAATAAATGTGAGCTCGTCATAGTCTAACATGTTTCATAAGTTTAGTGTGAATATCTTTATAACCAACGCATGTGTATATAAAAATTCCGATTTTTTTGGGTAAAATAAAATTCATATACGACTGACGCAACTAAACACAAGAAAAATAACTAAAACATGGAGTTTTAGTACCAAATAGCTCATGCGGATTAATAAGCAGAAGGAATAACCTAGACAGAGATTATTTGGACAACAACTTAGTTGATTAATTCAACTAACCATTAAAGTGTGCATCTGACAAGCATTGGTCTATCATGTGACTTTATTAACTCCACTTGTTTGTATGGAGTTTAGTTTATCATAAACGTGAATTCTACTAAGCTAGATAACAGAAAGATGATTAATTTTTACTGACTTCATTGGCGTTATATTTGACTAATGCAGTTCTTACTGCTGAGACAATTTAGTAAAATGTGTTTCATTTTGTATTTTTTACCAACCACTAAATGAACTGAACCAAAGAAGCATGGATAATCAGCTTATAATTCTTGAAGTTTCGTCAGTAAATTAGTTTTATTTGGTATTCACTAACCATAGTTTGACAGTTATCTTACCATAATCCAAAACTGATTTATGCTAATTAAAGTATGTTGACGTCTCTCGAAGAAATTTCCAAAATGTAGTGTGACCTAAAATAGATGATCACATTCAGGATTGTCTATTGAACTTACTAGAACACGGGTCTTCATCAACTCAATGATAGATCGAATAAGTATTCTTCTAACTATGCTTCAAATTCATTTGACACTTGGTATAATCAAACAAAAATTTGTAAATGACATAAAGGATTTAGTACGAAATTTTGTTACGGCTTCACAAATTAGCTAAATCCCCGTTGGTCCATAAATCATAAACATTGGGAGTGGATCATTTTCAATTGTATGATACCTTTATCCGCATAAACAAAAATATCGGTGATGATTAACTGTTGAATTAACTTAATCTAATCAAGAGAAGAGCAACAAGGTAACAAACAGTGCTCCTATACTGGACACTACTCGCAAGATTGTTAGTAAGTAGTGTTTAGCAAAACTTGGCTTCGAAGTTGCAACAGTTGTCAAACGGAGTGAAGAGTTTAAAAAGAAGAATATATTTGTAAAGTTTCAGTGAATCGGAAGCACGAAGTTGGGAGAACACTTGAGGGCCAGATGAGATGGTTCAGACTACAGAGCACACCGACAGATACAAATAGATGATTGAATGTTATGCATATGGATTAAGTAAATACTTTTTAACTTCCAGAAGCTATTATACGTTCCTCCTGCCTATTGTCATGTTTTACACTAATTTTATATTACTTTTAAAACACGGTTCAAACCAATTAAGATGATTTTCTTAGGATTTAGTTTATAAATTGGCTTTGCCGAACTACGTACTTCTTATAACAGAGTCTCAGTACAGCTCCTCATTCCAAAAAAGTATGTGTTAAAACAAATGTTGTTTCTAATTAGAACAGCTTTATCAATTTTAACTAATATCGACAGGCTACAGCCCCTTAGGATTGATCGTATTTCAGAGCTAACGCCCATGACTGAAGAAGAAAAATCTACTGGCATGTAATAAAGTCTCAAAAGGAAAATATTAGGAACACTTTGTGAATCGGAAATGAAACAGAACAATTTTGCACAACTATCAACAAAAACGAACAGTTAGATTTTATCGAAGTAAACCTGAATTCAATTAAGGCAGTTCGTCCTGTTCTACTTTACGGATGCAAGACATGGTCATTAACGGTAGAAGATATTCGTAAGCTACTATTATTTGACCACAGATGACTTAGAAATACTCCCAGCATCTGCTGGGATCACCGAGTAAGTAATAGTGAGGTTAGATGTAGAGT
Source organism: Schistosoma haematobium (assembly GCF_000699445.3). NCBI lineage: Eukaryota > Metazoa > Platyhelminthes > Trematoda > Strigeidida > Schistosomatidae > Schistosoma > Schistosoma haematobium. The sequence goes on along the minus strand of NC_067197.1, from coordinate 19,185,551 downwards.
ATAATGGAATGGTGGTAAATCAGTTGATGAGGTTGTGAATTTTCATCGACTGGGATGGTTGGGCCACGTATTACGTATGCCTGAACAGCGATTACCACGATGTGCAATGCTGGAGATGGTTGGAAGAAAGTTAGGGGTGGCCAAACCAAAAAGTGGCGTCAGTGCTTGAAGTCACTAACCTCTAGTCTTAGCCATGTTGGTACATGCAGACTACCTTGTTGGGGTCCGCGTGATTATCGTAACCGATGGTTGGAGACCGAGTGACCTGCCTCAAAATTGATCACAATCGTGTAGGTGTATACACTCTTTGTCTTCCCTTAAACCGCGAGATTAAAATTATATATAACTGATCTGTTTATATTGAAAACAATCTGTTTTACTAACAAAACATTCCATAAATACATATTTACACCCTTATAAGTAATAAATATAAAGTCAATCTGTTCGCAGACAAGTAATAACAAAATGAATAGTAGAGATAATAATAATAATAATAATGATGATCAAATAAACATTGAAGACAATAGTAATAGATTGACTTGACCATTCCTAGTGAAAATATTTTAGACAACTAATAACGACACAGTAACGTGAAGAAAATGAGATAAAGAGAAAATTACTACTTTGAAAAAAAACGAAAATTAGTTATTGTCATTATGAAAACATGAGTAGACAGGTAGTTGATATCTTACATATGTGTAAAGTGTATTTACAAAGTGTAAAAGGTATAGCCATACACATATGACATCATATCATGAAATAGAAAACCACCATAATACTGAAGTCGACGAATTATTGCAGTAAAAGAATAGATTTCAAAGATTTATATACTAAACATTTCCAATGTGAATTTGCCAAGCTAATAAGAGACCGTCAAAACCAGTTGAGAAGAGATTGTGAACACCTTCATTTGCCCATGCAACACAAGTTACCATACGAGAATGACCCTGTACATCAAGAAATGTTTTAAACACAAAATATTAATAATTAGAACAAAGTTCGAAATATCGTTTTTATTCTATAATATTTTTGTAGCCACTTGATAAATGAATGTTTGTAAAATTATATGTCAGTTGAGATTTCAAAATGCTATTTTTACGAAGAATGATCAAAATATCAACAATATTACTAAAACAATACTCAAATAAAAATATGTGCATAATACAACAAATATATGATAAACTAGGCAACATAACTAATCATTTTATTTGATTGATCAAACTTGAACAAATATAATGGACCTCGAATATATTAACCACTCGTTAGTTTAATAAAAATCCTAGAAGTATTGATTTTTAAACATGACATTAGAGAAATTACTTGCTTTCATTTTCAAAAGTGCTTAAAAAGTGACTACTAATATTTATCATAATCTATTCCGTTGACTCTAAATAATATACTGAATCCCTCAGACATAAACTACTTGTGAATTCATTTAGCACTATTAATCCATACTATGCTAACTACCATTAGAGTCAGACTAACACTTAGACGAGTCTTTTAGAGCCTCAGTTCAGAGAATATACTTTCCCCAGACAATTACATATGTTTGACCACTGATTGGACCAATGCGTCATACTATCTGACAGAAGTAGGTTAGAAAGAGGTTAAACGTGGCCAGACCAAAAAATGGCATTAATACATAAAGACACTAACTGACGATCTGGGCTATGTCGATAAGTGGAGATTTCTCGGTTAAGACCTATGGTACTCGTAATTAACAGTTTTTTGGTTAGGCAACATGGGGCAAAATTAATCATAATGGTTCACCTAAAATCATCTGCTACATTTCTCTAAATCTCGAGTTAATCCATTTCTGATACTTTATTCATCGATCTGGTTCTCTTAAAATGTGCTTCACGATGTCCAGACTTCAATTGTTTTCGATGGTATTTCTAATCTTATGGTTTTCACCTTTTTGATTTCTTCTTGCTGTACTGATTTAAAGTGTAGCGAATTGGATCGACTAACATTAGTGTTAGGTTTTATGTTGAAGACAGCTGACAAGGAAAATTACTTCCAACTTACTGCATTCATTTCACACTTATTAAAAAGGGATAGGATTTAAAACAATTTAACTGATATCAGTTTAAAAAAATACATGATAACTGTAGTCCGTTAACTGGAAACACTATATAAGACGAAACTTTTCAAAAGATTCATATCCTCGAAATTTTGCAGTGAAAACAATAAGAATAACAACATAACACAAGAAATTAGCTGAAAAAGCTATAGTAACAAAATTTAGAAGGAAATTTCAAACGCTAATTAATAAAAGGAATACTACTCCTTCGTAAACGCAAATAATCGAAACTCACATGTGACGATCTAGTTAACCGACCAATTCTGTTGCCATTTACATCAAGTAGCTTTATTCCTCGATTGACCAGCGGTAGAGCAATATACTTGGGGTAACTGGAAGGACAAGGATTATGAACTGAAGTACTTAACACAGACCCATGTTGAGCAGCTTGAGATGGAGCTTCACTGGAAGACGATCCAATTACAGTTGGAGCAGGATTAATTGTTTCTGTTGGCTGATATGATACACTTGGTCCATAACCAGACAAGCCCAAGCGATTGATTGCTGCATCGGTTCTAATGCTAACAACTGGACCACGGCTTTGTCTCAAGTCCCAAATACGACAAAACCTATCAGCACCAGCGCTTATAAGACGTTCAGGAGAACCGGGTGCCAGAAATTGTGTGGTTGAAACTGTTCTGTTGTTTTATAAAGAGTATGAAAATATGAAAAGAAAATCAAAAAACATAAACATAAAAAATGAAGTCAAGTAAATTAGATCAACGAAACAGAGTATGTATTTGAAATATGAAAGATAACTTACTGACTATGGGCCTGTTGAACATGAACCCGCATTCCTGGTTGACGAAAATCCCACAAACGAAATGTACAATCCCTTGACGACGTGACAACAACAGGAAACCCACCTGGTTCACAACGTACATCTGTCAAATGATCATCATGTCCCGTAAGTGATTCTAGCTCTTGTCCAGTTGCAAGATCATATGTTCTACCTAGACGATCCCACGATGCTGTCACTAACTGTTCTCGTCCGTAAACAAAATCAGCAGCAGATAAAGGTGATGAGTCGATAACATTGCATCCTGAAGCACCAGTAGAGTTCCAAACTGTACCAGATGATGATAAATATAAGTTTGCAGACTGAAATATTGCGTGAGGATGTCGAACAGCGATAGGTGGGATAGCGGCAATGCGAACTGGAGGATCTTTACCATTAAATGATCAGAACAACAAAAAATATTTAAATTCAATTAACGAAGAAAAAAGTAATTTTATGCAATACACTTGAATGAGGTTAAAAATAGAACAAAAATAAGATTAGTTATTAGATTTACCTTCTTCTGTAGAACCAACTAATAAATTCATCGTTTCATCTGAATCATACGAACCAACCGGATCAATCCCTGACTTGATAGCAGTTCCTACATTTTAAAAGATAGATAGAAAAGGATATTACATTATCTAAAATGTGCAAATTGAATATCTCAAAAACTGAGTAGCTGAACAGCTTAAGCCTATAGCTAAAAGTTGTTTAGTTGGTAGAGTCTAGACATTATTTGAACTTACCAACTAGAAACGAACGTAGATTAGAATGTTACAGCCCTCTGACGATAAGATCAATCCATACGGTACGAAGCTTTTTGGAGCATAAAGTTCTAAACTACTCATAAAAGTAACAGTAGTGTCAAGTCTTAAGACTAATTTGACTGGTTGCTACAGTCAAAAAATGCACACGTCCCCAAGACAGCCAACACAGATAATGGACATTTAGGATATTTTGTTTTTTCTCAAGTCAGTCATGCTACAAAAATTATGCCCAAAATTCAAGTTATATTATCAGTGTTTCAAATACGGGAAATCTTAGTCTTAATCTACAAAAATTTAGCGTAGCAATGAATCTGTACACGTCGAAGTATTACGCTGGAAGGAACAATAAACTTGAAGTGCGAATAATACAAGTAAGCAAAACTATCACGTTACTTATCATGAAAACTAAAGTAGCCAGATAATTACGTGAACTGGCTGACCACCTTTAAATAACGTTATAACTGTCAAAATAAAACATTTAGGATATGTACCACAAATATCCAAACAATATTTATTAAGTTCATCTAAGTAGCTGCATATTTGAAGTAGATTAAACGATCTGTGGGCTGAATTAGTTTGAGAATATCATTATTAACTTTCGCTTCAAATGTAGCAATAAATAAGATCATCAAGAAAGACGTACTTGGGTATGATATTTGTGAAGGAATGAAAGAAGTCCACTTCTGTCTAGAGTTGACATTCATTAAGTTGGTTAAACAATCAAAGTCTCCCAAGAGCACCACAAAACTATTACACAGTAACACTAAATTTCTTATTATCACTTAGTTATTGTTTAGCGTAAAAAAGATTCCAACTATAAAAATATCACGAACCTGAAATTGTACTCATTCCCGAACCCATAGGACTTGTTCCAGCAGTTTCTGAAGCAAGAGCCGAGGCAACGGCATCCAATGCAGCTCCTGATGTGTTTCCACTTGTAAGTGAAGTTGCAGCTTTAGTTATTAAATCAAATGGCAAACGAATAAGGTGGGCAGTTCCATCTCCACTAGATGTTAACATTAAACTGTCTTTATTTCGAAATCGAACAGAGTTTACTGAACCTGAATGACCCATATAGACTAATAAACAACTAAAATAAATAATTTTTTAAAAATGGAGAGAAAAATTTCGTTATAAGATCACATAAATGTTTGTAAGAAAGGGATGAATATATTTATATAGAGTTATCAGAGTCATGATGATGAAACCCTACTACAATGTTGTTCGAATAAAAAGTGGAAGTTAATACCTGAAACTGGGGTGATTTTTGTCATAATGATTAAGCTAAAAATATTATCTATATGCAAAGATTAAAGCACATGAAATGACCTTTCAATGTATATCTAGCATCTGAATATTAAATGACTAATTAAACAAGTGACACCATAGAATAAATGTAAAATATTTTCACATATCTGAGTGCATATACTAAAATTATACATAAAATTCGGAAACACTAGTGACCTTACGTTCTATTAAGTATCTATACTTAGTGATTAGATATTCGTACATAATCTTAAGATCAAATACAAAACAGAATTGTCAGTTTAGGGTTGGGGAGGTTATCGGATTTCATTAAGATCACGAATCAACCTATGATAACCAGTAAAAGTATGAAAGCACTGTGCAGCCATTTCCTTCTACTATGGGGCTCCTCAACAGTGTGCATTCACGACCCCGTAACCGAGAAGAGAACCCAGAACCATTCCGAGTGTGAAAAGGATATCCAGCGAGACCGATGAAAGATGGTTGGGCAATATCATGGATTGATTGAAGCTAGAATTGTGCATCATTAGGTATTGCTAAGTGGTTCTTCCACAAGGTCGAAGGTTTCAGGTTTGATTCCTAGTTGTGGGGTCGTGGATGACCACTACTGAGGAGCCCCATAATAAAATACACTAATATAAGAAGTAACTTAAACAATGAACGATTCAGGACATATTGTATATATATATGCCACATTAACTTGATCAATGATATCCATCAACTTGTTAATATTTACATTTGAAAACTTAAATTTCTAATTGATTTAACTGTTTGTTTACGCACTTGTTAACTTGTGCATAATTCTAAAAATGAACGTTATTTCTTTCGACTAACCCATGAATCATATTCGATCAAATTCAGGCTAATGTATTTCTAAACTCAAACTTGGGACCGATTTGTATTGTCGAAGGATTCGATAATGAAATAGACATAAGTAGAAAAGTCTCAGTTCTCCACCCAATTATATAGTAACATGCGCTATACATCTATAAACAATACCATACAACACAAATTCAAAATTGCAAAGCAACAATGATAGGAATACTATTAAATGATCAATGTGTACAATAGATGTATTTAAAGTTAAATATAATCACCATATCTTATTACTTTAATTGACCATCGTTAATCCAAAGACGAGCAGTATTGTCAGCAGATGCAGTCGCAATAAACCTCCTGAATGAAGTAACCTCCCATATACCATCTCGATGTCCAGCCACTCGATTCATCAACTGGAAATTTCCATTGTGTCCTGAAAAGCTTCCAGCAAAAATGGCTGTCCCATGTCCAGTTGTGCTACCACCACTAGGCAAAGCAATATTCCCTGAATAATTTAACGAACTATTGACGGCAACAGAAAGAGTATTTGAAGTTACACCAACACAAGTTGTAGTTGTTATTCCTGGTTGGGTAACCGAATATGTGCATCCTTGACCTATATTACTGGAAGAATGACCTGTAGATTGACGAAGACTTGAAACTAGACGAGATGTGGATTGTTTATATTGTTGTTTGATACGCTGTGACAGCATACTTGCCCCCACTACGTAAGAAGTGGACAAAAGTATTAACATGAAGTTTTAAAAATTAACGACTGAAACTACAAACAATCTTTGAAAAAGGGAATAAATCTTCTGACATAAAAGTGAATCTTCGACAAACAAAACTATAGATCTACAAGATTTATATCTAAAAAAGGTTTGATGAAATTAGCAATTCTAACGTATATTCACTGAACCTTTACCTATTTTTACCGTAGTGTAAATGTTTGCATGCTAAACCACCATAAATTACGGCGATCTTGTGAGCAACAAGAGGGACATTACTGGTGAATATTTTAGTCTTTTACTATTTTATTCAAGGTTAGACGTTTATCAAAAGCTTACTGTGTTTGTAACTTGACAGTCGATCAACATATTTACGAAGACTTTATATACTGACTACTAGGGTAAAAGAACAAATGGATGAAATTTCAAAGCGTAAGTTACCAAAACAAAAGACTGGAATGCATACTCAACCAGAGATGAAACTACTTTCCAGTATAACTATTCATATTTACAATCATTAAGAAAAAATGGTACATGAATTGTCGAGGAAGATAAAGTTTACTGTTCTCCGAAATTTCGATCAAATATATCACCTAGTTTGACAATGAATGGCTTCATGGTTAAGCATCAATCTAATATATTTTTAAATTAATGATACGCCAATTCACTTAAGTAATTTATTACTCTAATAATTTACAAGGTACTTGGGCGCGAGTCACACTCGAAATATGAGGTCTAATGACACTATTCGGCTGCCCAAACCGACATAATAAAAAGCCTACTTAACTACCATGAGAAGTAGAGAAATGAAAGAAGATACTTAATGGATTTATTTCGAAAAAATAGCTATCTACAAAATTTCACCAAAGAATCTTTATGGAACCGACGGTTAACACACAACCAACAACAAAGATCAGCGGACGAATAGTTTTACACTACATTAAGAACATCTCTGGGACCAATAACAGATTATTAAGACGACTAAGAATAAGTGTAGCCCATATGCAAATAAAATTGCTGCAAACAATTTTATGCAAACTGTTATATCCTTAACTTATACGATTACCACGAATATGATTGCCAAATTTAGATACGCAGACTTATACGACCAACAAATGACACATGCACCTGAACGAACGGCCTAGAGCCCCGATTGATCCTTTTCCTTGCCTGTTAAGTCCAGAACACATCTCAGCCACCGCGATATAAATCATATATTTCAAACATAATCGGTTTATATACGAGCCAAACAGACCACATCACACCAGAAATAGAAAATAACATTTGCACAAGACCAAGCCAAAATGTGACTATGACTGTGAGAAACTGTGATTAATAAACTAGGCATAACTTAAGAATAGTGAATTGTATGATAAGTCTGTGGGTCAAAATAAAGCTTATAATAAGAGGAATACGAATATACGTGGTTTAGTTACTTAACAACTATACAATAAAAATACATGTATAGTATTAGTTTATAAGTAGATCGCAACATTTACCATTCATTATTCTCGTCGGGATATAACACAAACCAAAGGACATAACGACCAACTGAAACAAGCCAGAGATCATATACAAGATAAATTGCTACAACTGTGACAAACATTATGTAGGACGAAGTGGCTGTCCTCTGCGTCTACGTCTATACGAACACCAGTTATTTGTTAAACGATGCAACATAGTTTCGCTGTTATCAATTGACGTGTGGGCGAAGACGATAATGATTGGTTGTTTGCTTAGTCAGAGTTGTAGATAGTCTGACAGGTGCTAGATGAGTTACATATTCTCTTACCCTTATTATTACTGTATTGTTGTTGGGTTGTGTAGAGCTGTTGTCGGCTTTGGGCGTGGAAATATATTTACGTTTTAGTCAGGCTAATCACGTGTTCTTGATCTGAGTTGTGTTGAAGCTCTGTGGAATAGACACTGAGAGGGAATCTAATGTAGATACTCGTCTAAAGCAAATTAAAGTCCAATCCGTGTACACGTGGAAAACGTAACGTTATAACATCAATGTATGTAGATAACTGTGAACATGAGTTCGATCAAGAGAACGTTAAAGTATTTGATAAAGGAAATATTAGAAAAACAAGGGGATTTTTGAAAGCTTGGCACTCCAACCAAGCATCAATCAGCAGACAAATCGAAATTAGCCAAATCTATCAGTCAATAAGAAGTTATCAACAACCATAAAGTCATATTTCAGATCAGAAGAGAAAAAAGTTAAAGAAAACAGACAAAAGATTATAGTTATAGATAACAAGTAATCAAATTTTCAGATCGACATAGAGAAATTCTAATAGCTCATTTCTCTTTGAAGTATGTGTCAATGTTGATCAGAAGAACAATGAAAGCTTAACAAACCAGTCCACCGGGCTTATAGACAACAACACATTCAATAGATGGTTATATTTATTACTAATATACAGGAAACCTACTTACTAATAAGTGAAAAAATGTAACATTCTAAAAAATTATATGAAAGAACAAAGCATACAAGATACGTTCTGAATATTTATATAGAAAATATTTCATTTAAATAGGAATTTATTGGAACCCAACTAACTACAGAACGACGAGGTTCAGTAACAGTAAAACTGTGCATTCACAATCTGAACAAAACATTCTGTGCTTCCCCATTACGTTTTAACGCCTTCCGTACAACATGCAAAATATGAAGGACACAAATGTTTTAAACTCAACTAGTAGTAAATTTATAGCATGACGGTTATCTCATACACATATTTTGAAGGTCGTTAAGAAACGGTAGTCTTACTCAACAATGATAAGACACACTCTGTTTACCGTATATTTTTAAGAAATTTAATCTATTGTGTGATCAGAATGTAACCCTCAACCCCGAAATCTGGTGTTTGTCTGGGTCATGTTATTTATTTATTCATTTGAACACAAATATTGGTAGAAAGGGGCACCGAATACATATGTGCCACACAAGTCACTTGATTTGTGTGAGGGCTGTGATACTGCCCGGGTTCCAAAACCGAAGCAGGTAGTTTTCTCAGAGGACACACCCAGAGCCCTTGACTTAAAGGTCTGATTCACAAAGCAACGGAACGACGTAATGAGATGCAGTCCTATGGTAGCCAGTGATCAACACTTGGTTCATACGCCATTTTTTCCTTCAGGATACTGGAGCCCATGTACACCATTGGTTTGGAATCAGGGTTTCCCAGTTCCCCTAGGTGGGCCATCCGTGTCCACCAACCCGGTTAAAGCGCCGGACATTCCCTTTTCGTCCTCACAATTTCGTAAACAACATCCCCGCCGTGAGAAGGCGGTAAGTAGGACTTCCCTGGCAGTGGCTCTATACGCGTGGCCATGTGAGAGCATTTCGAGAGGAAGAGCTAACTCTCTCCACCCTCGGCCGTACCAGAGCATTTGGGTCACGTATCTTGTAGGAAATTTAGTGCTTCGAAATTCCGTCGTAAGTTTAATTTTATGTTGGCCAGTATTCGCCGAACATAGAGCACAGGATTGTTTGGTGGACGCTGGTGTGAAAACTAGTAGACAAGAATGTTTTCAAAAGTGTTCCACATAAAACCTCAGACATTACGCTTGCCGCCAAAACTATACATAGTGTTACTGACACCACGACTCTTGCTTGTGGAGACTCAGACGACATAGAACAGTTCTCGGTACTCTTTAGTTGTATTTATTACTTCTATCTCAGTAACGGATTCAAATCAGGTCAAATGTTATTATCACGGGTCTGTTAGTCAGTGTTACTTTATGCAAACAATCGAAGGCTCTTATTTCATCAATGGATTTCTTTAAAGATAAAAATAAACACAACATAGTACAAGAAAGTATCCTCTTGGAAACTAATGGAACTATAAAGAATTTATCAAAATGTAAAACTTACATTTTTTTACCAAGGTTATTGTTTCTGAATGATCACCATCTTCAAATTTCTCCAAACGTTCTTGTACTTAAAAATTTAAAATAAAATTTACATAATAAGTGTGTTCCAACAGAATTATTTTTAATCGAAATCGATTCAGCTATAATCATAATAAAATATGAACTCCTGAATATATTGAGTTACTAAATAAGAGTAGAAAACGTACAAAAAAAGTAAGCCTTAATAAATAGCATTAATTAAGAAGTATATTTAAATATTTATATAAAATATGTTTCTATGTATACATATGTGTATGTTAATATTGTAACAAAAATGAGAAAAATAAAGGCAAAAAACTATGTATGGAAGACACAGAAACAATTTTTTTTAAAGCTAAGATTTAAAATTAGTTAATATATGAGAAATGTGTTCAGATTCATCCTAATAAAATAACAACTGATTTGATGAAAATTTTCTTATTTGTACTAAACAAGTAAACTTGAATAAATACTGTTTCTAGTTATGAAATTGTAAAATGTAAAATTCCAAAAAAAAATCCTACCGAATATAGAGTACTAAAACAAAATTGATTTTAAAAAGTTAAGAGATAAACTGTAAGAAAATCACTTTCCCTTTTTAATCTCATTCTGAATAAATTAAGTCTGTAAGATTAAACAGAGTACAAATAAGTCACCAAGATATTCACTGTTGAATAGAAAGAAAAATATATTTAATCGACAAAAAGTTAAATGTTACTTAAGTTTTTAAACATCTGATGAAAAGTTAAAATTAATGAACATTTTACAAATGTTTACAACACTCAGAATAATTCAATTCAAATGAGATGAAAATATGTGTAAGAAATATGAAATCATTTGAATAATAATAAACCGATCTGTTGATTTTTAAGCTAATTACAAAACTGGCCAAACAAATCCTACAAACATTTATGTAGAAATTCAAATATATGTAGAAATATTTGTTAGGACTTACTCCATAGCACTATTACCAACTTATTTTCCGATTACTACTTTAAAAATTTAACTCATTATCGAGAAAGACCCGAGTTCCTACGCTTTCACCAGAAATAAGGAATGTACTACTAATTCTTGGTGAAGTTTGGATGACAAAGTAAAAAAATTGATAAGGTAGCTGATCTTTAAACAGCCTAAATCGGTTAGGCTGTTTTACTCAAGTAAAGGTACTATCTAACTTGGATTAAAATAGCGATCAAACTTCGAGTAGAATAAAAGCAGCTTGTGTTGACAAACTGATATATGAGATAAACACAGGCTATCATTGATTGGCGAAGTCCAGATAGTCTGAAATCAACGATCGATAAATGATAACGATGTGGAACGAGTTTTTAAATCTATAAATCCCTCTTAATAATATCCCGTTTATTGACTTAAGCCCGATTTATTAAATTTAACATCTTGTCTTTATTGACTACTCTTACCCTTTTCTTTTAAGTGTTGTTACAAAAAGTAGCAATTTACAAACACTAAACAAAAATATGACAATAGGGTTCACACCCATACCTAACCTAACAACATGGTTTTCGATGATTGTGCTGACCACTCTACTAGCCAGTGAGCATATAGAAGTAGACGAGAAGTTCGTGTATCTAGGTAGCTGCATAAATGCTGGTGGTGGCGTGAATGATGAGATCAATACACATATAGTGAAAGCCAAAGCGGCCTATGCCAATCTGGGCCATCTTTGGCGCCTTCATGGTGTTAGTCTGGCTGTAAAAGGTCGGATCTACAACGCGTCGGTGAGAGCAGTTTTGCTCTATGCTTGTGAAACCTGGCCTCTCCGAGTTGAGGATGTTAGATGACTCTCTGTGTTTGATCATCGTTGTCTCCGAAGGATTGCTGACACCCAGTGGCAACTACATGTCAGTAATGCAGAGGTTCAGCATCGTGTGTTCGGGAGCAGAGACGATAATCCACTTGGTGTCACCATCTTGAAACATCAACTTCGGTGACTTGGACATGTTCTACGAATGTCGTCCGAGAGAATTCCACATCGTGCACTATTTGCTGACGGTGGGACTGGTTGGAAAAAGCGGAGAGGTGGTCAACGTATGACACGGTGTCGGGGTATGAAAGAAAGCTGCAACGGGCTGGGTTCTGTTGGTCCTTCACGACTCCCAGGCTGGGGTCAAGAGATGGTGCGACACAGTGGCTAGAGACGTTATCAGATATGGCTCAGAATAGAAACCAGTGGTGATCCTGCTGTAACGTTCTTTTACTTTCTTCATAGAAAAGTGATTGCATTTTCTTTAGCTGAAAGATTTCTTCTGGTTGTACCTTTCCGTTTCCCCCATTATTATTATTATTATTATTATTATTATTATTATTATTATTATTACACTGCCTTACACCAATCTGGTCGTTATTGTTCTTCTTTCCTTTCTTTTACGCTCCTTACCTTCCTCTTTTTTCTCTTCCCACTCTCATTAGTTTGTGTGGCGCATATATATTTGGTGCCCCCTTGTACCAATGTTTGCGATCAAATAATAATGATAATAATACTAGCCGGAGTTGCATATTAGCTCTAGAAGATTGGTGATCCAAAAGATATTTGAACAAACAAAGGAATCTTGATTGGTACGAGTACAAATCAGGAATTGGGTGCAACATATAAATCTATTTTGTATTACTATGCAACTAAAATTCATGGGAAGGGATATACAGCATAACACTAAACGACTTCTATTATTAGCAACATAAACTGAAGTAATTCAATATATGTGTAGATGGTATGTGAGAAAAATTGAAATTCTTTCATAATTAATTTTATAAATGTTATTCACTTAGATATATCGAAGATTAAAAGGTATGATTTATACAAATGTTTATTTTTTTGCAGAAATAAACCTATCTGGTAATGGTCTTAGTTTCTAAAGATTACTTTGTAGAAACGTTCAAATATGATTATTTCGACCAACAAATGATTTCATTCTTGACAACCGCCCGTAAGTAACGATATTAATTGACTTGATTATTAATAAATATCCGTCATCCCCGTAATAAACTTGCCAATTCAACAAAAATGTACCTAGATTATCAACTTAGATAATCGTTCAGAGCTTAAAAATGATAAGTTGTCTCACTTCTAAATACTAATAATCAAAACGTTACTACTAGATTCCATGTTATCTCTGGGACACTATGAAATATGTTCAAAAAATAATTTATGAAAAAAATGGAACACTACGCGTGAAATTAAAGATAAAACTGGTTTACATACATGCTAAGTTTTCGCTATATAACCTTCTATACTCTCGTTCAAATTCACGTTCGATTCTAGCAAAATGTTTATGAAGTCTTTGCCTGAATTCTCGAGGTAAAACGGATTCAACTGGACCAGTGTATTCACCCATTAAATGACCTGTTAAATAGTTATCCTCCTCGCCAACTCCACTTGATATGATAGAATTTGGGATAACATTTGTAATACATGTGGAAACAGGTGCATTTAATGTGTCAGTTACTATGACTTCTCCATCTGATGGATTTGTACGTACAGCTGTAAACATTGTGTGGCTAAACCCTCTTTTACAATCACAACACTATTACAACCTGTAAGAAGTAAATCATTGATTTAACGGAAACAGAAAAGGTGAAAATAGCTAAAATGAAACAACTGGAAAAAAGTTATTTATTTGTTAAATACAGGCAAACTCTGAACATATTGATCAAGTTTTTCAGAAAAGACCTGACTTTTAATAGGTCCTTCGGATTTAATTAACGGGTTTTGTGAAACGTATTTTGTATATATTTGAAATATCCCTTCAAGTTCATCATTCATTGGTGCACAAGAGTTGTCAGTGGTAAGAACAATTTTCATTAGTGTAGGGGTTTCGTAAAAATGAAGACGATATGTGTTAGTAACGTAAGAAAAACGATTAATTTCGTAGTCCAACGGTGAAATTTTTTGACAAAATCCTTTTAGACCAATTAACATACCACGCATCAACTTCAAGTCGTTATCAGATGGACATTCACCTTGCTTTGTTGGAGTCCATTCACGGTAAAATAGGTTATCACCATTTTTTCCATATATATATAAGTTATACACCGTCATCTAAAACAATAACAATGCTAAAATTAGCATTTGATATTCATCATTTTTGGCAATAAACACAAGTAGAAGGACCGGTAAAGACTCTAGACTGCTCGCATGGGTTTTATGCATCATTGGTCCGGTCGATAAATTACTGTTCTCTAATTGAGGGTATCATTACGTTATACAATAATACGGCACAAAACCACAAGACATAACACGAACTTTTCCCTATCCCAGCCAACATTACATGTTAAGTTCGGAAATGGTCGAGAATACGTGAAATACCTAACTACTTCATTAGATGACAAGTCTCCGTCTCATCAACCAGCTTATCAACTTTTCTTAATTAAGTAAATGATATATCGATAGCAGCCCTTCAGTTGCCATAGAAGAGAGGAATGTTAAGAATGAATTCAAGCAAAAAAGAAAAGCCAGTGATAGCGGGTTATCTTTGTAGGTCATTATGGATATTAACTAGCTCACTAGTCTGGCCGACTAGGGATATTAATTGGTATGGTTTAGCGTTAATTTCGTCTCGTCCAACTAGTCAATCACAATACTCGAAATAAAAACAAGATATCCTTGCACTTAACTCGGGAGGCATGATTTTCAAGATCATGGAATTTGTAATACGGTAGAAACTGTCCTCATGGTAGAGGGGAACAGCTGCGTCTGTGGAACGCGGCCATTAAGAGTAGAAGATATTTGCAAGCTACTATTATTTGACCACAAATGTCTTAGAAATACTGCCAGCATCTGCTGGGATCACCGAGTAAGTAATAGTGAGGTTAGATGTAGAATATTATGGAATGGTGGTAAATCAGTTGATGAGGTTGTGAATCTTCATCGACTGAGGTGGTTGGGTCACGTATTACGTGTTCCTGAACAGCGATTACCACGACGCACAATGCTGACTGGGGAGGCCAAACCAAAATGTGGCATCAGTTCTTGAGGTCACTAACTCCTGATCCGGGCCATGTTGGTAGGTGCAGACTACTTGGTTGGGGTCCGCGTGACTATCGTAACCAATGGTTGGAGACTCTGTGTGACATGGCTCAGAATCCATCACAATCGTGTAGGTGTATACACTCTTTGTCTTCACCTAAACCGTGAGATTAAAATTACCTTATACCTTTCTTTCTACGAACTAATTCCTTCTGTATTATATTCTTAAATGCAATCTTTATTTTATATATTAATAACACTGAAGTAACCACTAAGAAGTTGATGTTCATCTTGTTGTGTTAATGAGGTATGTTAACTTGAACTGATGCATACATGTGCGTGGTCCTACGTTGTAGCTGACTGACTGAAACCGACGCAAATGGTTTTGTGCTAAAAGGAAGATTTCAATTAGTAACTATTATAACTTTTGAAGCGGACAAGTTTATCATTAGTGAAAAATCAAAGTTCGTAGTTCACCAAAACCCAAATATCATCCAAACCGTCGTTATGTTTCATTTATTGATTTTTATTTATTTAAACACACAAACATTGCTACAAGAAGGTATCAAATATATATGTGCTACATTTCATCTTTCAGTTTGTGTGAGAGCTGGAACACTGTCCCTTCATTCTCCAATTCTTAAAATTTTCATTGTTATTGTATGGTGTATATGTATTTGGTGCCCCCTTTTACCAATGTTTGTGTTCAAATAACTGAATAAATTTCCCAATCTATCTAGTTAACATTTTATCCTTAAATATATGCGCCTCTTAACAAGTTATGTTCAAAATTGTTGCAGTGTATTTTATCACTGCCTAAATTAATTCAGATAAACTGTGTGCTGCATTATCCAAATTCATTAATTGGACTAATCTTTAAATTACCAATCATTGTTTATTTTTCCTTTCCAACCACCCTAAACTAAATTGACTGACATATGTAAACATTACTGACAAAAAAAATAAACTGTTGCATACAAATCTTTGGCTTTTGCAATTTTAGTAAATTTATAAAGATGCTTGCCAAATGAACTCTGTCATCAAAAGGGTACTTTGTTCACATTTTTGTCTGATTGTGTACACCGTTCATCGAGGCAACGTTCTATGAAGTGAATTAAGAAGCTTAGTATGCTTCATTACACTACACATTTTTCCAATTGGCACCACTTTTGCACATTATATTGGTAATTTTCGAATTTATATTGTTTAGTCATAAATTATGATTTTGCACTTTATTCAGAGTACCTTGACTACTACAAACTGTAACAAACAAATCAACCAATGTTACTGTATAACTATCACCTATAAATGCGATGACTGAACTTCTTCATGTTGTCTGAATACGTAATTCAGTGTAATTAAATATAAATTGTCAATAATCTTTCCTCATTATCCTGATTGACGTGGTACACAATTTTGATGTAATATACCGAATTATTCAGAAAAATTAAGTTTTGACACATCGATGAAACTTGTCGGTCACCATAATATATTTCTTCTTTTCAAGATTGTCTACTTATTCGTGGGTATTTGTCAATTATCAAATAATTGAATATTGAGTAGGTAAGGGTATAAACCAGCACTACTGAATAAACCTTAAAATTTCTAAAGAGAGGAGTGGACAATTATCATATGACCGTGGAGCTAGCGAAAATATAATTCTAACTGCGGAAATCCTATGGATTTATAAAGGAAAATGGGAACGTTTCTGCATACCAGGAAGTACCCCAACCCAAAAGCAAGTGACCTCAGTTTTAGTAGCCCAAAGCTTTCGAAAAATTCCAAGTAGGGTCTCCTTTAAATTTCCATGAAAATGGCAACTCTGGAATGTTCACAATCGGTTATTTAACATATCGTCCGTTATTAAGATACCTTGATTCACAACAGTCGTATATTACGCTGGCAAAAGACAGTATGAATTTTTAGCTACCCACTGTTCAAAAAACATGTATACTGACCGCAATATGCCTGAAATAAGAACATATTGTACAAACCTACCAAGTAACTCACACATTCAAAAGCTGGTAACGAATTGCTCTTCAACCTTCCATAAAACATTCAACCAACCGTTAGTCATTGGTAATAAGGACAGTAGCCAAACTAAACTGTGATGATTTCTGAGAGACGTTTTTTGTCAAAAATCCTGTGCCTGCTCAAACGTAAGATTGGCAAAATTTGTTTGGGTACAGTGTTCGTGTCGTCGACCGCTCGATGAGAAAAATGAAATCTAATAACTGATTCGTTCAGTCGAGATTTTTAGTCTTGCATGTGCAAAAAACAGTTTTTATTGGGTGGATATACTTAAATAAGATATGCGATATCTAAATAAAGATAATGTAGCGGTAAATAAATTCCCAGGATCAATAGCTCTGTAAGTCTTCGATATTTGTTAATGATCGCCTTAGTATAAAGGATGCGATTGGCATAATGGAAACAATTATTATCACAGCCAACTGTACCAGTGATTCTTTTACTGTACCTGTTTGATTAAGTGTACCAAAAAGCACTTCCGTTGTTTGTGAACTTGCACGAACTCTCGTACGCTCAGTAGTCTCGCTTGTGGATTTTTGTACCATCTCGGTATTATTTCGATACCACGAGATCTCCAACAAATACATCTTAACTACGACCTTTAAGTGCTTTCTGATATTTGGCCTACGGAGGTGCCTAACCTGGTAACTGACACGTGGTCTTCCTGTAGTGGTGATCATAGTCAACCGCGACACGACACCAACTACAAGTTTTTAGGAACTCACCTAGCTGAAGGCACTCGTTCATGTATTTGCATCAGATCACAATTGGGCACGCCATGCTACGTGTCACCTACGAGTAGTCAATTTAGATTATTTACTTCTCGATATGTCGACATTATATCAAATATATCTTCGAACCCCTTCGCTTCTAACCTCCGACTTTACCAAGTTGTCATATTCCGTTTATAAAAGGTGTAAATGGTTAAAGAGTTGTCAAACTCCGAATACTTATGGCATCTTTAGTCACTTCTCGTCCTAGAAATTGGAGAAATGTTTGCTTTTGGAATTTATTTACTACTACAGATTTAACTTTTTGGCATCAACTTCTTGACCATCAGACTATTTCAAATAGATTGGTTTGGGTTCCAAGCCTATCAAGGTCGCTGTATACAACCCTTCACATGCAACGTTATTTACGAAAAGGAGTAATGATAACATATGCGCGATCAACAATTCGTTAACGTAAAGTAAGAAACATGTGTGACTTAAGGTAGTACCCTGCGATGGGTCACCGTTTACGAGCTTCCGTACGGACAAAGTTTCACTAACTCTCACGCTCCGGTTTCAGCCCGCGAGAGACGTTCACCGTACAACTTGGAGATCTGAATGTGTCCCAGGTGAAACACCATAAAAACTCCACTGTCGAAACATATATATATATTTTTTATTCATAAGCAGACCTATATCTCGACCTATCACCAAGTCTGCTCCTGCCACTAATGGATTAGTTTGGCACAAAAATTCATTGGGAAAATCTTGCTGTTTGGGAGTCAAAAGATTACCTGATTCAATGCAGCCAGGCAAATTATCCAGAATAAAATTTCCAGTCTTTTAACTTCTATACTAGATAGACAACCAAGTCTAGTCAGGCGAGCCTTCTACTTCCTCCCGACCCTCCGAGAGTTGGGACTTGGAAGGATACATGCATATTATCCATATGAAAAAGGTCTACACCTACTCCATTTAATATGTCTGAGTCTTCATATAGATATAGTGAGAGGAACGCATCACTTTCTGCTTTTAATACATAAAAATTGTCGTTTGAAAAAGACACTACTATCGTCCTGAGTTTTTTCTTGTTGTTGATAGATTCTGAGATGGTTGCTTTGCATAGGTTCCTGACCTTATAACGTTCAGAACCAGAAACTCCAAAACCTTGAGTGAACAAAAGTCCCAAAAATGTTACTTACCGCATGACCGTTGTTTGTCGCGGGACGTCACATTTTAAGACCTGTAATATCATTACAATGATGTGTGAAAGTGAGTTATAGTGGTCATGATTATGATTTGGAGTTAGAACGTTCCGATTCTGTGATAATGTAAGCGTTTACACTAAATTTTAATCGAGAGCAAGTTACCGTCAAAATATCAACGTCAAGTGCGAAGTTCATCCAGTTAGTGTTAAGTATGTTGAAGCCAAAGAGAATATCCCTACGAACATTACTCATTATTTACTTGAACACAAATATTGGTACAAAGGAGCATCTAATACATATGCGACACAATTTATCGTTTTGATTGTTGATGCCACGTTCCGGACTACATACAACAGTATATTTGTTGAGGAAAGAACTTGTTGAATAAACAAAACACTTTTGTCCATATAAAGGATGTAGACGATGCCTGCCAAATATCCAGTTTTCCGTCTTTAAAAATCAGTCTGTTCATAACAAGTAACGCATCGATTTCGATTTTCATATATTATTGGTAAGATGCATAAAATGTCATTAAAAATGGTATTTTAGTGTTGCAGCAAGTCATATGCAAGGCTTCCAGCATAATAATATAGCCCTCTTATCAGTTTGAGAAAGAGATGTTTCATTCCAGTTGATAGTTTTTGAAACGGTCAACACAACTTTGGTCAAGGCGTTTACAAAGTACATCTTTAGAAACTAATTATCATTACCATAAAACAGTTCAAAATGTCTGTGCAGATTGTTAAGAGGAAATAATACAAAGTTGTTTCTCACCCCTGAATAAAAGTAAGCACAAAGTTAGACTCGTTTAAGTAAACCCTAACTTACAGCAATTTATATGGTTCAAAGAGCACATTACAACAAAAACTGTGACTGCGTAGACGCTTAAAGAACCAGTGGATGTCTACTACATTACCCTTGATGTTTCACAAAATCCTGATCTACGAGTCTCGTATAAGCATGACGAAGAAATTGTTGGAAAATATTTTCTGTGTGTTACAGACAGTGTTCCAACCTCAAAACATGAACTCATTAGATGCTTGAAAGCATGGTAACGTACACCTGCTGGAAAAAAGAGTACGACGTTAGCGAGGAAGAGGGAAAATGTTGATGTTTGGCGAACAAAACAGTAGTTTCTGCTGGAAAGTTTTCTTTATCTACTACCCACCTTTCAAATAACAAATCTCATGCTAATAAGGATAGTATTTATAGAAAACATATTTTTCTTTCCTTTCGCTCTAAAAACGTCCTTGCTGTTGACCTAAATAAAACTCCAAAACACCAAACAGTCAATTTTAACTCATATTACAATCGGAGCAGTAGTAAATACGGTAGAACGACAAGTTAATATTCGCCCGGAAAAGCATACATAGACGGATTTCTCACGTATTTGCACATGGACGTATCGAAGTGAACTTTACACTCACCGTAACAGAAAGAATACGCTGAAAATTCCTCCAGAATGTTCGACAGAAAGTCGTTGTTATTTCCAAATTCTTTTTCCCGGTCTTGTGGTCTAAACTTCGCCGAGGTCTCTTGTTCAGGCTTTTATGGTTTGACTTTGATTAAGTAATAATCTTTCCCAATTAAATTTACTGATGGATGTTGCTGGGTCACTGACGATGGAGCCATGTTTTGCTAAACTCAGGGTTACGGCGTGATTTCGTTGGTGATTGTTGACCTGTAACCGTCTGCCGGGTACGATTGTCCGAATCGCTTGATCCCATCTCATTGAGTCTTGTTGACTCAGATAGAGAGTATGTACAGATTAACTATTTCTTTTGCTGTTTCGCACGTTATTTTGTACTACAGAAATCTATGATTTGTAGTACAGGTTGTACTGTTTGGGGTATTTTGAATATTGATATAATTTGTGTTTTTCCTTATTTAGAGAAGCTTAAATTGAGCATATAGTTTGTATTTTGATATACTTCATTGCGAGTCACTCAAAAACGCTTCGTACGTTATTAACGAAGAACATATCCCGGCCTAATCGGATAAACTCTGATTCGTTTGCTATGCATTCAGACCAAATACTGGAATTTCGGTCTTCACACTATCACTCTTTTTATGTTCTTCGACTGACCACAGCAATTAATTGTGTTTCAGTACTTAATTTTGCACTCCGGAGTGATGCCTTTTATATTCCGCATTTCTTCCAGCTAAACGTTATATATTTGTTCCTTCCCACATGTCAGAAAAAAGTAACAGTTTTACTGGGTTCGATTTTAATGACAAAAACTACAAATATCTATTGCGCGTGTTTAACTTGATGAACAGCATCACCAAGCTAGGCAGTTCACAGGGTTGCTCATAAACATAAAATAAATCAATCTACAATACATGAAGTAGGCATACTGATAAAGAACGCAGAGTTATAACCAATGACAAGAAAAAGATTTACCTGTTAATCAGAGAACAACACTCCAGTACTGTGACGACGGACCACCGGTGAACTCGAGGTAGCTGTAAGAGGCTCAGAAGGAGCCGAAGACGTTTCATCCAATCACCCTTCGGAAGAATATTCTAGGATTCCAACGTGTATCTTCCCGATTGAATAATGCTAATAACCCCCTGCATGCGGATTGGAGGACTGTAATGATGATTTCGTTCTCACTAAAAACTATAAATACCTGACAATTTTGTACTATGAATGACACTGGTTGGAATCGTATTCCTTTCATTAGTCTTCTGTCTTCTTCTTGCGACTTGGAAGGGTTTTGGTGTTCTAGTGCTCTGTTATACGCGGTACATCGAGAAATCAACTTTTAAGATAAGTAATTTTCGTATAGATCTTGACGTTCAGTTTAAAGAATAGTAGTCAACTACCGGAAACCATGGTGGCAGGTGCCAAGATTGGAGGTCAATCAAAAATAGATATAACATAATTTGTGAGCACCTCACAAATAAATGAGACGTAAGGAAAATAGAAGTTGTAATCAAAGTGAACAACACCATTACTATGAAGAACTGAAATCTAACGAAAAATGAGAATGAGAGGGTGGAAATATTGAATTTACAATCTAGAGTAAGGGCAAAGGGTTGTAGGTATATGAAATACATAAACGGGGGACTTTCATGAATTAGCGTGAAAACACAGACAAACCTGTACGAAAGTAGACCGTACACAATGCTTAGAAAATCAGACATCTTTGATTCGGTTTTTTGTCAGACAGTATAAAACTATGGGTTAGTTCAGTAGATTCATGTATGAATAATGTATAGCCATTTAGCCAGCATAATGCAGCCTCAAGCATCAGAAGAACTGATAAAATAATCTCATCAGAAAATGAACATATAGGTCATGTAATCTTCAAAAGCTATCGAGTATCCATGAATGTATAAAATCCAGTTAATTCACTGTTTATGATGCTCAAGGTATAGCTTTCTATTGATATTCAGTTTTCAGCAAATCATACGCTATCTTCAGGTTTACTTCCTCAAATTTGAATGTTCTACTCCCTCGGGCTACTCATAATTATTTACGTACAGAGAGGTTTACGTGAGAGGGATCCCAACAATGTCTTCTTACTTTTAAACCGATGTGACTCTTGTGAATGAGTTCAGTATTATAATAGAGGTTAACTGCTGGTGATTGCGCAGCTGCTTGTTCATAAGCGTTCTGAAGTTCTGAAGTGAAATTGGAGAACATACAATCGATAATTGTTTCGGAGAACCTTTACAGATAACTGTTGAGACAGTGACCAAAGGTTGAGCCACAGTCGCCTCAAAAACTTTGTTATGCGAGAGAGAACAAGATGTTTACGAGGGTACGTTTTCAAGCGTGTGGTAGTCGACAAAACATCTGATCAGTGTATAAGGAAACTATTTTCGTCTTGAACAACAATTTACAGTTAATAACAGTAAAAGTTAAGTGAAAGTACGAAATATGTAAGTCATGACAAAAGCACTACTCATAAATTAAATCTGGATTGGTAATCTTCACAGCTTCCTGGTCGGTCGTCGGTGGAATGTACGAGTCAATTTCGAAATCTTCATAAAAACCAATAGTCACTGGAGCACCTATGAGCTCAGATCTGTGTCAATTAAGGGTCGTGCTTTCTTGACACGCCAACAGTTAGTATTTATTATCCACTGCTACTTTGCCCTGAAAATGTTTATGAATGAACAATGGATGTGGAGGAAAATGTATTTGAACCATAGGTCAAACTCCAACATTCAATATACAGACCAAGTCATGGTTTGTGCTGATTAGTTCAGCCACTTTTCCTTCTTGTCAAATAGGCGAGAAGATAGGAATAATCATGATATAATACACATCGCATTGCTGAGGGTTCACGAGAGTTTTGGTGTCTAGAAGAGCTTTCACTATATATGTCTTTCATTGAGCGGCCTTAGTGAGATTAGGATTAAAAACATCAGATATGTTCCACAAATCCCTCATAAGACCCTTACAAGGTTCCTTGAAAAGACCCAGGGAACTGCCAACCTCGGAATTCAGCAGTTGCGTAAATCACCATAAACAGTGATTTGAGGGGTCAAGGCTCTTTACACTATCCTCCACTACACTAAAAGCTGAATTATTTATTATTCGATGATGGCCCATAGCCGTTTTCTATTTTACACGTCCCCCATCTTCCTTTCAATAGAATCAGGGCAACTTAGCGGACATTACGGGGGATTCAAAAGCCACGAACGGACTAAATCTTTATATTGTGCAGGTTTTTCTACTCAATAATAAATTTATGGGATTTAAAACCAATACAAGTGGTAAGTTGGCCTTTAATTTGTTCATTTTAAAACCTAGACACACAGAGTCATAAGAAAATGGCTAGCAGGAATCCCTGATACTATCCTCTAGATTTCAATCATCCTTTTTAGGAATCCGAAGAATCAACACATTAATCAAAAATTTTCTCAACCAAGATCTACCCCTTACAACTTTGAAGAAGAACCTGAATATCACTATTTTTGTCTAAGAAAATCACGTGTTTGAATCAAGCAGTTTCGATGTTTGCGTTACACCTAGTGTCCCGAAGGGAGTGTTTTGTCGGATATGTGCTTAGGAATTACCACTCGCAAAAAAGGATTAGTGACTACCTTACAAATGGCTACTTTTCGGAAATTCTTCCAAATAAGAGGTATTTTTGCATATGACGTAAACAGAATAGATTTCAAGTGAAAAATACTTGTTAGACCTTGAAACGACAGGAAACTTCTCTGTTTATTCTGGATTCGATCCTACATGTGACAGCCTACAGTTAGGAAACCTTGTGGCTGTTTGTGGTTTGCTTCGTTGTCATTTATCTGGCAAAGATATAGTTGCAGTTGTATGTCAGTCACTTCAAGTTTTATAACTTTCTCAAGGTTGGTGGATCTACTAGTATCCTGGGTGATCCTACTGGCAGAACTAAAAAACGTGAATACCAATCCTTGGAACAGTATGCTTCCAATTCTAGTCTCATAGAGCACAGTCTGAATCAGATAATCCATAATTACTGGACACAAATTGTCCCAGCTTTATCGATTTCTGGAAAGCTAGGTTCAGTTAATGTCGTTAACAATTCCGATTGGCTGACTCACAAAAATGTGGTGGACGTTTCGTGCGAAGTTTTGTCGCACTTCAAGTTGTCTGAATTATTGGAAAAAGAAAGGTTGGTCCATCCATCATACATATATTTATTATTTGACCTGTTAAAATGAACCTGTAGGGTGACAAATATATTTCGTTACACTGCTTCTGTATTTTATAGCATGATATAGCTTTATTTTTAACCGAGCGCCCTACACTAACCCATCTGCAAAACAATGTAGGTCACGATTTCCTTCAACTAGCACCTTTGATTGTGGAGGTGAACACTGCGAAAATATTTGATTTTTTTATACACTTCCTGTAGTATAGTGCCGAGTCTAATATATTCTACAACTTAGTAGGGACTTCTAAAGACCTGTATTTGTTATTTTAACAGTTTAGTGTAATCTCAAATTCAAGATCATATTATATACTAACCTTGTATTGTATGTGAACGGGTCAGTGGAACCATAATTTGTAAACAAACCAATCAGATCCAAGAGAGTCGCGGAGTTTGGTCTGAAATTCATTCATAAATATGGATATGGAGCATCTCGGCATTACAGCTGGTTTTAGTTCATGATGAGGACCCTCTAGTTTATCACACTAGTCTATAATCCTCTGATTGTGCCCTCGTGTTCCCCTACTATTACTATTATTATTAAACTACCTTACACCAATCTCTTCATTATTGTTTTTTTATATCTTTTTTTACGTTCCCCACTTTTTTCTTTCTCTTAAATTCTCATTGTTTTGTGTGGCGCATATATATTTGGCGCACTCCTGTACCAGTATATATATGTGTTCAAATAAATAAATAAATAAATCCTCCTTTGACCCTAACAAGTAGTTGGATCTTCCCAAGGTTAGTCTAGCATTTCCACCAACGTAATAGATTTCCCCATGTTATTCCTGATGTTACTTGGTGACAACCGTTTCAACACTTATGGTCAAAGGTGTTATAGTTTTACGACCGAAATTAACGGCTGGTGTACTGCGAAGTGTATTCCAAATAAGTGTATTTCTGTTTCTATCCTAAAAGTCACCTGATAAAAACAACTAAATTATGAGTTTGTCAGCATAATATTCAACTCACAAAATATCGGGGAGATGAATGCGGATAGAACACAGTTACTACCAATTTCCTAAGTAAGTTACCTACCAGTATCTTACAAGGTAATGCAAAAGAACTGCGTCATCTCCCTTTTTATGGTGATTTTACCTAATGAATTTTTATGGTATACTCTGTTATCGCGCGGCTAGTGTGTTGGTCATTTCGGGAGATTAGAAAAGATCATCCATATTAAAAATCAAAGTGTAGAATGCTATAAATTAAGTAAGAACAACCAAAAATTACTCCGCTCCCCTAAAGTGCTCTAAAGGGTTATTACATCAGAATGATTACTGATTTATTCTAACCCATACCTAATGACGTATCAGTTTATTTTAACTCTTTCTGATCACATTTTCTAGCGTTAAAATAAGAATGGAAAGTGGAAATACTATGGATCTTGGGGAATTTTTTTATCCAATCGTACAAGCAATAGACTTCCTATACTTACATGAAAGGTTTAATTGTTATGTGCAGGTATACATCATTAAGTTCGAATAAACTTTTATAGGTTGGTGGGCATGATCAGATCGGCAACATAACTTGTGGATTGAACCTCATCTATCGCAAACTTGGTCGGCGTGCTTTTGGTAAGTGAAATCTCTCCTAATGTTGTGTATTTGTTCAGAGAGTACTTTGCATTTTACTTCAATACTGGTATTACTTCTAATGAGTTTGGTTATCATATTCGTTCGTACCAGTGTAGCTTATCTTTGACCAGCCGTTTATTGTGTACTATCACCACATTCTGTTTCTTCTATGTACTGATAACAATCAGTCATCGTAACTCCTCTCCGTTTTCTGTTCACTCAAGTCTGAAGGGACGCAACATTTTAAACAGATAGAAAAACCTTATGACTTAGTATAATAACAGTGTAAGTTCCTGTGCTTAATTTCCCAGCAAACTGAAGTCAAATAAATGCGGATTGTATGACGATAGTACCAGTACTGGTATCACGATAAATTCCCAAACTAAACAGGATCTAAGCTGCTTGACTTGAGAAACTTAATGTGATGAAAAGTTGTAATTAGTTTAAATACCAAAAAAATATTTTAGTATTTACTTGATACATAAATGCCATTAAAACTGAGCACCAACATAAGTATGTATCACACAAAGAAGGCAATGAAGATAGTTAGTCCGTCAGTTACAACGTAGGACCACGCACATGTATGCATCAGTTCAAGTTAACATACCTCATTAACACAACAAGATGAACATCAACTTCTTAGTGGTTACTTCAGTGTTATTAATATATAAAATAAAGATTGCATTTAAGAATATAATACAGAAGGAATTAGTTCGTAGAAAGAAAGGTATAAGGTAATTTTAATCTCACGGTTTAGGTGAAGACAAAGAGTGTATACACCTACACGATTGTGATGGATTCTGAGCCATGTCACACAGAGTCTCCAACCATTGGTTACGATAGTCACGCGGACCCCAACCAAGTAGTCTGCACCTACCAACATGGCATTTTCATATCAATTATGTTCTGTTCCCGTTCTTTCCTTATTGATCTTATGCTAAAATACATCCTATGCCTGACCACCGTTATATACTACTTATGTTGATCTAAGTAACCCACACCACACTATATCCTTATATGCAATCTTTCATATATTACCACCACTGAGTTAATTGCTTCTATGAATCCGATGTTCATCTTGTGCTAATGAGGTATGCTAATTTGAACCGATGCATACATGTGCCTGGTCCTACGTTGTAGCTGACTGACTGAATTTCCTCAGCCTCGGCCATTTAGGGATCCCAAATTTCAATTCTCATTGTCATTTTCTGGCTTTTCAGTGTTAATTGCTCAACTCGAAGATAATCCACTTGGTTTTGCTCGTTCAATGTGTATGAATTGAGCTACCTATGTGGGAGAAACTAGATTGGCCGTACTACCAGACAAGTTGACCAACCAATTAATGATCTTTCGTGCTGTCAAAAGAGTCAGACAGAATCAACACTCATCTCTGTTGGTCGGTAGTGGTCATATTGTATATGGAACCAAAATATGCAAAGTGATTTATGGAATGCCTTCAAGATTTTGTAATAAGAATTGATCTTGCCAACAGCCACTAAGTAGACTATCTTGCTAATTCTGTCCACCCTTTGTTTGTTTCTTCTACTTCTCTTTGTATTTCTTTACCATTCGCATGGCGGAATTGATTGTTCACATACTTCATATCACGTTATTTCTGTTGACCACTACCTAATAAGTTTGTTTTCACAAGTTTTGACGTACTTCCTATCTTGATGTACATGTTCATGCTGTTGTACTGCTTAATATTCCTGTGTTTATTATTATACCTGTCATCTTATCATCAATTTGTACTTTATATTTACTATGATAATTTAATCAACTTATTTAATGCTATCATTGACTCTACCACTGAGTTTTCACAAATATAACTCTCCTAACGTCTTTCATGCACTTGGCGCAACTATGGTAAAACTATTCGTTCAAATTTAAACGTAGGACCCTATAAAATATTTTGCTTGGTTTAGATGCTATTGTTAAAATATAAGCATAACTTAAGTATAAGGGATAATGAATAGACTGTAAGGTTACGGGATTCGTTTAGTGAAGCATATGATAATTAAACTATATACCTTTGATTCAAATTCAAGCATGATTTAGGTTCTTTGAGTTACGACTATGATCATTGTTTTTCTTGGTGTTTTCATTGTATTGTGTAAGTTATAATTTATGACAATCATGAAACTTGATCGATTGCAGAATATTTAAACCAACCAAATATATTATTTTATCGATTAGGCTTAACTGTTCCTCTGCTGACTACCCCAGATGGTCAGAAATTAGGAAAATCTGTTCCCAACTCAGAGTGTGGAATGGATACTATATGGTTAATGAGTGAAAAATTGAAACCTTACAATTTCTACCAAAAGATTTTAAATTTGCCTGATAGTATTATATCCGATAAACTGGTTCGTCAGTTGACCTTCTTTGGACCTGAGGAAATAGATCAATTGTTAACTAACCATAAAGTAAGTTATTTGCTACACCTTCATTCAGAAAACTTATTACTTGTTTTCAAAAGATATTTAAGGTTAAGAATTTACACTTTCATCTTTGACTTTGAGTGACTATTTTGTATTTCGTCTAGTTCGTGTTAATTAGCTATTTACAAAACGCAAACATAATAATTTTAATTTGTGGGACTAATGCTGGTTATTATTGTTATGTAATGGGACTTAATGATCTGAGCGAGTTTTGGATTGGTAAAGTAAAGAATCCAATGATGTTTAATAAATGATATGGAATGATAAAATGTGGCCAAGTGATAATTCCTCACATGATCGAATTCTTGACGTAGGTTCCCCTATGGGATTGATTTGCCAATGTCTTCGTGCGTGAAATCATCTACTGTATAGGCTAAGAGTGTTTAGCACTCATATTTTGTCAGATACTAGTTTACATTTCATTCTGTGATGATACTCTAATCATAGAGAGGTTTTGGTATAATTTTACTAGTTTTCATGTTATTGGTTAGCTCTCGTTCACTGAATCGCCGGTTTGAACTCTCCTCTACTTTGATTTGCGTACAACTAGGGTGACTCAAAGACGAGTACATAGTTTTATACTTGGTCAATAAATTATATTAGTCATATATCTTAATTATAACCTTCGCCAATACTTAGCGATAGTTTACTATTCACAATAATTTCACCATTTATCTTCTTTGAATTTGTATTTAAAAACATAGAAGCATCCTAATCGTCGTATAGTTCAAAAGGCTCTGGCAAGAGAACTCACTTTACTAGTTCATGGAGGTGAGTTATATTGTGGATCATTTCACTTTTTGTTTACTTTTCCAAGCCCTGTCACTCATGATTATATAATTGTCCATATAATATGTATTTCAGTGTTAACCGTGTGTATTCACTTAACAATCATTTCTGTCTGATATCAATGTACCTTAGTACTGGCTTTTGGTGAGATAATAATAGTCAGGCTATACGATGGCGTCTATATGCAATGATTCATAATTTGTGATATTTAGTCAACTAGGTTACCAACATTTCACATACTGTCTGTTCAGTCTATCATTTGCTATAGTTACTTCAGTAAGTGTAATTTTCAAAATTTTTCACACTACTTTTATTCAATGATGTTTTCAAGCCATGAAACAACTATTGTTCTTGTACGTCCATTAACTAGTTTCTCGTTATGCTCAGCGTACGATAATTGTCTTATTGCTGGTTACTTTACTTCATAAATTGAATGTAAACTTCATAATTGATAAGTAGTCGTCATAGCAAACATAATATTCGAACGTTGACTAACCGATTTTTAATCTAATTTCATGCAACTTATTAGCGAATTACAACGTTATATACTTTTAGACATGCTATTAGTGAAGGGTAATGCTACTACCTGGCTATCCAAACTGAAGCGGATTTTTGCGTAATTTGGATCTCTAACCAAGAGATCATAAGTAACTTTTTAATTAATATGCCACATTTTTACTCAACTGATGTTTAGTGGATTCAGCTATCAGGAAAAAACACTTGTTTCTACCTTTTTAGTCTATGCTTTACAAGCTTCAGAACTTGCAACTCGAATATTTTTTCCTATGAGTTCTGTAAATTGCCCGAATGATAGCCTGCCAGTTGATAAAACCAGTCTGGAAATAATTCAAAATGAACTGAGTAGTTCAGAACGTAACTATCTCCTTTCCTGCTTGAAACCATCTGCACAATTTCTGCCAGTTATTTATCCCAAAGATTTCACTGATTCTTTGAAAAGATCTGGAAATGATTATAGTCAACTTTTAGAAAGTGTTTTAGACCTAATTATGCTGACCTCAAACTTTAAAGATCGATCTGAAGCTTTACAAACATGTTTCATGAGAGGTGTTGTACTAAATAATGTTAACCTTTTAAAGAAGGGCAATAAATTTGAAATGTCACCCGAAAATATACAAGCAGCATTTAGCAGATTTGATCAAAGCACTGGTTTAGGTATCCTACGACTAGGTAAGTTAGCCTTTTGTATATGTGTATAAATTATTCTATTTCCCTACTAAGTTAATCTGTCTCACTGTTATCTTTTGTTTACTTTAAGGGGCTTTGGCTTTGATATTTATGCCCTCAACATGCAATCAACAAAGTTAGATAACCGCATAAGGTGTTCAGTCTGCATATAATATACTCGTTATTTTGTATTACATGAACATGTAACTGATATACTATTTTATTGTTTTGTTGCCCATATTTTATTCATCGAATTTCGCACCGGAAGTGTCCTTCCATCACAGACTTTTAGAAATATCAAATAAAGAGAATAAATGAGTGTGTACAAGTATAATAGATTCCGAGTACTGTTATTTTAAGCTACGAGCTGCGGACTCCTGGAATCTTGTATATATTAACTTAAACACCTGCAATTCATCTCATTTAGATAAACAGTGAATTATTTCAACGATCGTGTCGCCTTTTGGTTTAATCAACTTTCAGTTCAAATGAGAATCGTCTATGGTACTATTTAATTACTGAACTTTTATAGCTTTCATTAATTAAATTTCAAGCTGAATACATCTTCCTTCAATAATATCTGGGTACTAACATAACTGTTGATTACTTTTTAATTAAATCACACAAGCGACTACACATATTGAGATAGTTGTCTCATTTCGCACAGTTACCCAACACATCGCCACATTCTGTACTTGACCGTTAAAAGGAAAGCTAGCCTGTTAATGACATTATTGACAGGATACACTAATACATGATAATCAAATATTTTAAATCTATGCAGAGTTTCTATCAGCGACCATTTTCTTCAACTGTTTGCTACATATAGTAGCTACTTAAGAATAAGTGCAAAGGGTCGGTTTATATGTACTATGTTTAGAATATCTGGCTCACGATTTAATATTCAGTTTAGGCTTTATCTGCCGATCAGTTAAAAGTCAAGTTGAATAGTTCCGTAACTGTGTACTTTTCATTCCTTGTTTGATTGTCGTTTCATTTTGTTATTTGTAGGTAAAAATGAACATTGGTTTGTCGCAACTAAATCGAATTTCACTCAATAGACTCTTTCTAAAATGTATAGTTGTAATGTAACATGTGTGTATTGTAAATGTGTAAAAAATGTTCATTGTTATTTCTGGCAAGTTATAAGTTTCGTTTACCTCTGCTTGTGATGATTACAATTTCTTAAAAATGAACTTAGTGTGCATATGGCTGTAAATGAATTAATTTTATCAAGAAAGATTCGAGAAATTCCGTACTTCGTTGAGTATGTCCTAACGTGATACATAAAATTTCCTGAAGTCAGTCAGTCAGTAACAACGTAGAACTTCGTACATACGTACGTACGTACATTAGTTCGAGTCGCCATACCACATTAGCACAGAGATGCAGTTGTCGATTCAAACCTCGTAGTGGTAGAGGTAGTAATAGTATAAGCAGTAATCGGAAAGATTAGGGCTTGAAGATGTTATTCAAGGGGTATAATCCAGTGAAATAAATTTGGGAAGAGAAAAAAAGAAGGATCATGAAGAATTCGAAAGATTACAATTTGAGAGAACACAAAGATTGGATGCACCTGAGCTATTGCAAACGATTTTGAGCCATATCATTCAAGGTCTCTGACCATCGGTTGCTATCATCTCGCGGTCCCCAACCAGGTAGTCTACACCCACCAACATGACTCAGTCCACTTGTCAGTGACTTCATGGACTTGTGACATATTTTGGTCTGGCCGCCCCTAACTTTCTTCCAACCTACTTTTATACCATTGAACATCGCACGTCGAGGCAGTTGGTGGTTGGGCATACGTAACACATGTCCCAGCCATCTCAACTGATGAAGTTTCACCACTTTGTCAATCGATTTGCCATCCTTACCTAGTACCCGTTTCCTAACAACTGCGTTACTTACTCGATGGTCCCAGGATATACGAGCAATGCTTCGAAGACATCTATGATCGAATATTAGTAACCTACGAATATCCTCTACTCTTACCGGTCATGTTTCACTGATTCTGCCTAAAGTTTAACTTCATATGGTGTCGTAAGCACGTTATAGATGATTATTAGTTGGTCGAAATCCAAGTTTGATTTGCACTGCCAAAAAAATCATTGTATTCTAAGGAATTAGCTAATAAAGAAGTTTTATAGGTATAGTACTTCTCTACATGCTTTGAAAATATATAACATCCCCCATCTATCTTTTGCCATGCTAAATCAGTGTTTGTTCTACATATAATTGTTATTTTATAGCAAAAAAGGAATTTCAATTCATTACTTTGGGTCTATGTCAAACTTTATGAGACATGTATATATCTTAAGGGTAACAATAGAAATTCAGTGTCCTTTCAGAATTAATGACCAACATTTGCTGAAACTGGATGGACCTACCATTAAACTTCGTTCCATATCATTATTAATAGCATCAAGATTTTTGTTCAAAGTACCAGTTTCGAAAAAAGTAAGATGTATACCGAAAGCGGTAGTATTTACAATGAAAAATATTCAGTAGACTGCGATTTGATAGGATCTATGATCTGGTTAGCACATTTTACACTGAGATCCATAAACTTACGCGTTTGGGTTGAAATTCGACATTATAGCCGTCTTCGTTAGAAGGAACGAGTAAAGGTTAAGTTATCAAGAGGTGATTAAGGGCGCAAGTGATGCGGTTGTTATGGTGAATACACAGCGGCTTACTGATCTCAAAGATATATATTTTCGTCCGTAAGTGTATTAAATTTTGTAAGTCTTTTATTGGGAAAGGTAGTGAGGAAAGATCTAGCAGATATATCATTTACACCTTATCCTACGTGTTTTTCATGGATTCAGTTTACAGTAAAGTATTCATAATATACATTCTTAAAGAAAACAATGTAAGTTTTGGATAAATTTAAGGCCTGAAATTCGATGCGTTTATAACTTGGATGCTTGTGTACTGCCGCGATACACTTAACAGGCACCATGTAGTTTAAATACACCTATTTCGATCAAATATTTTGCTGGGACTCATGGCTGTACAGATTTATTATATTTTCTGAGTAAGAAACGTTTTTTACTCAAAATCCCCTATCACCCAAACTTTCTCCTATCAAAGTTATGATTTCCCTATGTAGATTTAGTAGGGATCATTCTCTTCCCTTCCACTAAACTGATACAGCACGCTGTAACAACTAAATGATAAGGAAATATTCGTGGCTCAGGATAAAGACATTGAGGGTGTTGTGTTCTCTTGGCTGGATGATTTACTTGTGAACCTTTCGTTGTATTTATATACTGCATATGATGAAAACAGCTCATTGAGTTTTTTAAACTGGGTTGCAAACCAGTTTACTATGAGGAATAGTGATGTGTGGGCGAGAATGATTGGCTGTCTGCTTAGTCAGATATATAGATAGTTTGACAGGTGTCAGGTGAGTTATATATATTCCCCTATCCCTATAATTATTGTTATTAATTATTCATTGTTTTTGGATTGTGTCGGGTTTGGTGTGGAAATATATTTACGTTGTGATCAGGTTAATCACATGTTCTTGATGTGAGTTGTGTTGAAGTCCTGTAAAATAAACACTGAAAGGGGATCTAGTGTAGATATTCGTTCAAGGTAAATTAATGTCCCATACATGTAAACGTGGAAAACCAACCGTTATAATGAATAGTCAATAAAGCGTATTTCACAGGGAATTGACGTAGTATGAATTCCTATGTTACATTAAATAACAAGCATTCTATTAAGGAAATCCGTGAACTGTCAGCGTGGGGGCTTGCTAAGTATGCAGTTCTACACTACGATCTGATTTTGGTTAGATAGTTATTGAAAACTGGAACATTGGACATCCGTTTCGTGCCACTGTGACGACCCTCAGCAGTGTTCATTCACTACCATATCAAAAATAAAAATCACGACCTTCCGGTTTAACGATAAGCACGATCTAGTGGTTTACATTCCTAACTAAAGGCAATCAACAAAATTGGCGACCATTATCCAATGCCTTGAGTTTCACGTCCGACTTGATTGGACCTCACTAGCTGCTGCTTGTCTAAAACTCTGGGTATCACTTCTCACATGTAATCGCTGATAAAAACTGGATAATTGTTAGTTAATGGGGTTGGCTGAAGTTATGAATCTTAACAATGGGATACCAACTCGGTAGTTTGAAGGTCAAGTGTTTGATTCTAGACACGAAGGTTCCAAGTTTATTGCCAAGTGTGATCTCGGATAGCATTATTGAGTAGTCCAGTCCTAAGCAGTAAAAGCTGTCTAGTGCTTCCTGGTTTCCAAAGACAGTTTAACTAAAGACGGTCCATAAATGTATGTACGAATTGCATTATGTTTTCACGGTTGGAAATTAAATATATAATCCATTGCAATTTATGGGTGTTAAGCGACTTAGTAACTACATACACTTGACGCGATCAGTGATAATAAAATGACAGTAGAAATAGCGAGAAGCAGTTATGTTCAATTAGCCATTTTAAATGTTAATAATCACTAATCGTGGATTTTACAGCTGTCATTAAACCAATAAGTAAACATCCAATTAAAACTACGGAAATCACTCTCAACTAAGCAAAGATGGATAATGGCTAGCAGTGGAGTCCAGGACGCGCGTTTCGTTCTATTTGGGACTTGTCCTGGATTCCACTGCCAGCTACTATCCATCTTTGCTTGAAAAGCTTGTAACTTAAGGCTATATCGAGGTGATACGCACATATGTCAAAAAGAGATTGATCAATTGCATTCCTAAATAACAATGAGAAGATACAAGTAAAACAACAAGTGAATTTTCACTCTCAGTTAGATAACTTTTAATGATACAAATACTATAGTATATTTGGACATTGTTGAAATTATATTTTATAACAGCAAAAATAACCTCTTAGATGAGGTCTTATCAATTACCTAAAGAATATAGAAATAATGATATAAAAAATCGTAAGTTATAGATACACTCCATTGTTGTCATGATTTTTAATATTAGACGTCCAAGTTCATCAGAAGTGCAGTACTTCGTTTAGTCCAATGTTCAGGTGGTTTTTCACCGGTTTTTAGTTCTACTCCAAGCATAAATGAAGGTCTGTCTGTTGTACCAGCTCGATTCGGATAATAATAACATGGAGCTACATAAATATCTAGAAAAAATGAGCAGAAATATTTTACAATGAAATAGTAATCAATGTAAATCTTTACAAATAAGTAAACTGGTGCCTCGAAGACTGTATTACGTTGTGTAGTGATATACAATAGATACAGTTTTGATTTTACTCAAAGTTCTATCATCGTAATATCTCTGGGTTAGAAATAAAACTGTCAATGCAAATTACATTTCATAATCATGCTAAAAACGATATCATAATATTCACGATAAGTTCGAATTATAAGACGAAGATTATTTCATTCAAAGGAATATTTCAGTCTTGATAAATATTGAAATCAATTGATAAACCTGTCATATACAAACAGCTAGAAAAATACAATTTTATAGCATCTCACGTGCAATTTGGTTAAGCCCTTTTGTTAACTTATTTGACACACAACAGAGTGTTTCTGTTTGAGAAACAAAAATATGCTAAATTAAACAGCATACCGAATCTCACGTGCTATTGAGAATCTTCACAACCAATTTGGTAAAGCACTTTTGTTAACTTATTCGACGGACAGTCATCCGTACAATAACAACTTATCTAGAGCATTTTACCTTTATTATTGTTTCACTTGTATGAATATGTATGCTTGAGCATTGGTTACTTCCTACCCACATATTCATTTTATAAAGGGCGGTCTGCTTGAGCATCTGGGCTACCTGTTCCTGCCATCCAGATATTTCAACAAGTTATCTATTTTTGTTTGTTTTAATATACCATTATGTTTATTAATCGCATAACCTATTCTGTTGCGTTTCTGAAAAGTGTACAACCTTTCGTTGTCAAAGTTACAAAGAACTCAATAATAGACAATGTGGTTGCTGGCAATATACAACGAAAAGAATGTACACTATTCAGATGTTCATTTACTGAACTGCTTACATTTAACTGGCGAACACTCAATATATATATATATATATATATATATATATATATATATATACGTACATTTTAATCCTGTTCATTGACTCGCCGACTCGCTCACCTACTTGATTTTCAGCACCACTCTTTCACGCTTGCTTAGCGTACCTGTAATTTGGGTTATCTATGAGTGGTGCAATAATAAACTTAATCAACGCTTCGTATTCGCCTTCTGATTAATACACAGTTGGGGCGTCATCTAGTGACTGTTATCAGGACGAACTGTATACAAATTTAAGGATTATATTGAGTACCGACCACCACAGAATTGGTGATCCCAACGTGCAAACACAAACTAATTTCGAAAATTCAACACGCTCTCTTTCAATTCGGATTATCATCTGGGTTATAATCATAATTGTGGACTTATTATATCATTATTTTAATTACGCGTACATTATCTCACAAACATTGAACGTAACGATAATACTCATAATAAATAACGATATTTCACAAACAATTGATATATTGGTGCAATTTAGTAAGTCCGTTCTTTGTTATAAATTGTACCATTGTTTCTATCGGTTCATCCATTATTTCTACACTTTGATTGTGACCTCGCGCGAATTCGGTTACGTTCTGTAACCAAGCTTGTATCCTGGCACGATCTCGGTATCCTTTCGATACCACGAGATCGCCAGCAAATATATCTCGACTTGGTTCATTAACTGCCTTCTGATATTTGGCTTCCGGGGGATTTTATGGATACCCTGGCACGCATTCCTTTGTAGTGGTGTTCATAGTCAATCTCGACTCGACACCACGCTACAAGATCGTGGATGCGCACTGCTGAGGAGTCTAACATCAATCGGTTCATGATCTCAATCAAAAACTTAATAGTCACCACAACCCCATACTGATATAAATATTTTTTGCAAAGATATTACTAGATTACGCTTATAGTTTACTAGGAGTGAGGCAAAAATAATCGTTAGTTTAATCCATATCAAGTAAATGAAACATTGAGCAACTCATGAATAAAATGTATACTTTACTTTTAGATGATTTCTTTTTATTTTCTACTGGTTTAAAATGTACACCAGGCATTGGACATACTAATTCCATTGGTGCAGCTTCAATTAAACAATAATTTTTTCTATCCCATCCAGCTCCTTGTAAATATAAATTACTTATATAGACACCATCTTTTGGAGTGACTAAAACATTAGGATCACTTGTAGCAAGTACATTGAATTCCCAACTTAAACTATCTACAGAAATATTATTTTTTCTTGCTGATGTTTGTAGAACTGCTGTAAGAAAACCTGTTGGAAAAGTGAATGCACCAATCCAAAATAATTTTGGTGGATGTGTTGTACTAGCCCATTTAGCGAATAATTCAACACGTGCTGCTAAATCTCTTGCCCATGAACCTAAAGGTTTTAGTGAAGAATATGTCTAAAATAGATTTTTGAAAAAATGACAGAAAATTATGTTATCTGTAGCAAAGGAATAATAATTCATAACTTGAAAATTATTGTACTATGTAATATTAAGCTGGTAGTTGTGGACTGAATTTCAATTGCGAATTAAGTTGTATGGAATGTAACTAGTTTACAATATGTGCCGATAGTATTGGTCCTTATATTTGTTCATTTTGAATCACTCTACAACACATTTGTCATATACTTCCAAACCCGAAAGTTTCCCGAACTTTTGACAATAAGGTTAGTATAGAATGGGATAAGCTGCTTTTCAACTCAGAGTGCAACGATTACTTCCCGCATTGGTGAATGCGATGAAACCCGATCTCCTAAGTATTTAGAATCAAAGCCTGGAAATATCCGAGATAATTTTCCCGATGAAAAGAAAAAAAATGATTCTCTGCAGTTGGTTTACATTCATGTCTAGTTTTGTAGCAGAAACGAAGCTATTAAACATTCTGAGACCTTCATTTACTTAGATAGTTTTATTAACTTTGAAGAGTACAATTTTATAAAGTAAAATCCCTAAACGGATATTTCATGAAGAATGAATTAATAACATTCGATATAACTAACCAATCCGAATTATACTTTTCTACCTTAAGTAAACTTACCCTTCACGTAGACTAATATCCATTACTTGGATTAATTATGTGCTTTGACTGGTAACGATAACTTTTAGCTGTGGCCGACGTAACGTCTATTGTGTCAGGAGCATGACTCTCTTAATGTCGTTAAGAGACACAACAAGCAGATAAGACCACTATTGTGCTATTACTATTATGACTAAAAACTCGGCAACACGAATAATAAACTACAGCGTGAACATACGTACACCATAAATAAAAACGAGACTGCATAATGGGTACGTAATTAATTAATAATAACTTAAGGAAAGTAAAACACAAATCAACAGTTCATATACCGCATGAAAACGAATAAATGAAAAAGTGTACAAATGCAATAGTCCAAGCGTCTGATACAACAAAGTATGAACAATACTTGTTCGCACGAAATTAAAAAATTACAGTTTTCACAATATTCACTCCGTTACAACTGGATGATTTAGAATTTACCCTATAGTAAGATAATGGATAAGTTGTAGTTTTGTGATAATGAGTGACCATGATTATCACGACAGCCGTTCGTACACGACCTTATGATATTCTTTATTGACATAGGAAATAAATATATACAGGTAAGTCACTAAGGTTACCAGTGAGCTTTCATTATGATTTTGAACATATAAGGAGTGTTCATGAATGGCTTTTGACGGAATCATTGTCAGGGATATGAGTTGGGACCCAGTAGTCTGTGATGGGAGCTAATTTTAAGTCGAAAATATCCACAAACCCCTTTATCCTAAAATAAAAATCTGTTTACCATTGATTAGTTCCAAGATGAAATGAGATGTTCACGAGAAACCACAACAGGTAGAACTTAACCTTGCAAAAAATGAGATAGTTACTAACAAAATTACTGAAAAAACCATCACAAAATATTGCGAACTGATCAAAATCGTTAATGTAGTCAAACAGATTCTAATTTAGTGCCCTAAAAATACCGTACTCAATTTGAGACCTCAGTGTCCTGGATTTAGTTTAGTGTGGCATAGCCGGTGATTACGGCAGAGAGATCTCTAGTAAGGAGGAAGCTGATCAGTCCTTATGTCAGGCCGTGGTTGAAGCTAAAGTTCAAAGTGTAGCTAGGATGATTATAAATCTATAAATAAAGAAATAATTATATATACTAGTTTTAGGATAATCAAGTATATACATGCACAATATCAGATAATGCCGATAAATCTCGTGATTTGTAAATTTACCTTGCTCCATTGTTTTGGAACATGTCCGTCAAAAATTGAAGTGAATATCTGTTCGAGTTCTGATGACATTACAACCAAGCCTTGAATACCCTTACTTAAATCTGATAGTTGATTGCGTATTAAACCAAGAAGGTGATTGTAACGTTGTATTTCTTGCAGTAGAACAACCACTAATGGTGAGTGATCTGTTGCAAACATTTTCATAGTACCTTCAAAATCAATATCTCCAGGCAACTGCTTTTGTAAATTATCAATTAAGTCAAGAACTTTTTCTTCACGTGAAACACCTGTACCTTGTGATACCTGAAAATACATTTACGAAAGGATTATGAAACAGGATAATTAAACGCCAGAAATTCAGTATAGTTTTATATCACATAGAAGCGCCTGTTGAGCAGCCATTAAAGAGACGAATGGATCCCGAAAACTTCGATTATATGATAAAATGATTTAGAGAGATGTCAAGTTTGTAACTCCCATGTATATCAGCCTCTAAAATAGATAGTAACTTATACTGTAGTTCAATTAACGACGTACTATAGATTTTATGTAATGGTATAAGTTCTTATTTTTACTAGCGAATCAGCTACTTGCCTTTGAGATTTACTATATCCTATTTAAATTACAAACTGCTTATAAAATGTAAAAAAATATTGGTTATTTTAGGTTTAGTGAATATACTTAATGCTGAGTGAACCATCATATCACTGGTGTTACTCCCTTAAATATCCTGTATATCCCAAGTTTGTTACAGTTTGAATAAATTACTGTAATCGAAAAGTTCATTAAGGCACAAAAATTCGATTATGCAGTATCAATTTTAGATACATGAATAGTTTACTCCAAAAATTGTTTTTTCCTCACAAATTCAAAAGTCAATACAAAAATTAAATTTGAGACAATAGAAAATTTTCTTTGTTTCATTTTGTTTTGTATTAGCATTAGTAAAAGAATCAAAATTGTAATAGATGCGTGTTTCATTTTAGTGAGAAGCTACAGAAACTCATATCCACAACCTCGCGTAGAATCTACTTTAAGGACACTTCTGTACCGTGAAGAATGCTTTTTCTTCTAATATTTTTACTGAGATTTCTGAAGAATTTGCTTTGATCTTATTCGTTTCGATTAACTGCAATGATAAAAATACCGCTATAATAATTGTAAATATCCTTAACTTCATGATAAAAATGATTATAATGAAGTCATATCAATAGACAATGAACAAGATTTTCTTACTTGAGGTTGCAATGAAAGCAATGTATCTAGAAGAACTCGTGTCTCTTGAATTTGTGATGTGATATCTGCATTAGGATGTTGACCAAATGCTTCTGGATGATCAATTTGTGGTAAAAGTGTAACAAATTCACGATAAGCATTTAATGTACCATCTCTTGGTATATAATAATATGGCAGTGACGATAGTTTATAAAATGGTTCTTTCAATACTTCATCTCTAAAATAATCACTAATGTACGTATTTAATAAACGACGATCCCAATCATCAGTAACATGGCCACCATAATTAATATCAGCAATTAAATAGCGTAATGCATCCCATGGAGTTTCATCATATTGGCCTAAATAATTTGTTAACAAATGTTCAGATACTTCAAAATCAGAATCATTAAATTCATATGGAATATTCCAACCGAGCATAAGGAACTTTTTGCGTTCTAATAATACTGAATGAAAATAGCACAATGAAAATAGGAGTTTTTTATATTTCTCTGGTTTCTGACATAAGGAAAATTGATCTTCCTGTAAAGTAAATGTATGTGTATATATTTAAGTTCATAAAAATAAAATATCAACTCCAATGAAGTTCAATAAAAAATTAAATTTATGTCCATTGACTTAATGTTTTGTTAAGTTCGCTAGAACATTCTGTTCCTAGTTTACCACCATCCAAATTCTTACTTGTATGTTATTTCATACTACTTAATTATAATCAGTAAACAGTTTTATTCTTGTTAATTTCTAGGCATGAGGTGTAACGCATTTGTTTGTTATGTAATATCATAAATTATTTGTAAACACTTATAATATTTAATGTATTTATCATTAATATTACTTCCTATTAACCACAGAAACAGTCATTTCCAGTTTCATATATTTGCTGAATCTTTGTTTAAACCTAACAGTTTCAATATTTGCATGTTCTTATTTCCCATTTTGGTTGTTAGCAAACTACAGTTAACATTAGACACAGGTATCAGCTGTCATTTACGCTGTCGTATGTTGTAATGAATCTTTATGTTATTACTGCAGGAAGCCTTTCTCATTTCAGGCATACAGACATGGTAATTGCCTCAGATACCTCACGAGTTGAGGCTTGTAATCAATTTATTTTTATTCCTAGATAAAAGAACCGTCCTCTAGAAAAATAATTATATTTTAGAGTTCAGTTTCCCACGTATCTCATTCGTGTGGTTGAAAGCTTCGGTAGAATTAACATTTATAGAGAATAGGTGAAATTCTTTTAAGTAAAGACGTTTAGTGACTTGCAGTGGAATCCAGGATGTACATTTAATCGTATTCGGGATTCGTCAGCTGTATGTACCTGAACATATTTCAAAAGAGAAGGATCGGATGGAGTCCTTGATATTAATAACAGGTTCAAGAACTTAAAACTGAATAGTAGATGGAGCTTTCTGAAAATCTAGTCAATTTAAAATTTTTACACTTGAAGATGTTGACTACAGCAATATCTTATATGGCTGAGCAGTGAGATCACTTTTGAAAAATGTAGTATATATGTTTTTAGTTCTTGGAAGAAAAAATAATAGATTATTTGTGGTTTGATTCTAGGTGAACCATCGCAGCCACCATAAATTCCAAAAGTTCCCAAAGATTTTATTGTCACTGACTGATTTTTTAAAGGTGATCATTATCAGGATTGAAAATGTTTATTACAACTCATTTGTTTCCATTTTAAGACAAAAACTAATGATAGAACGTTGGCATTTGATTTCAATATTTGCCCTTATCTTTTCTGTAGAATAAATGAAATCGATAATTGAGTTGTTATGGGGGATTTGTAAAATGGTCTAAACCTGTAGTTTTAATAACGAGATAAACCTGCACCAATTAGAACTGTAAACATATACATACGTATATACTAAATTAAATCAATGCTAATTAAATTTCTTTATCAAAGTATAACTTACTTTAATAAGATGATAAAGCCGTTTCATATTTGAACGTAAACCTTTTGGCGGTTCTGTAGTCATTTTAATACCAGCTTGTAGAATTGAAATAGGAAAAGCTGGGTTTGGACTTGATGAAAGCCATAAACGAAAATCA
This sequence comes from Schistosoma haematobium, assembly GCF_000699445.3. NCBI lineage: Eukaryota > Metazoa > Platyhelminthes > Trematoda > Strigeidida > Schistosomatidae > Schistosoma > Schistosoma haematobium. The sequence goes on along the minus strand of NC_067197.1, from coordinate 19,142,008 downwards.
GTATGTATTTCTTCCATACCCAATTGTTCAACAATTTTATCCAATGCTGGCATCCATGATAATGAAAGATGACAATTAGCAAGAAATATCCAATTTCCTTCACGTATACCTTCTTTAATTAATCGTGTAGCAATCGGTGATTGACCTTGACCTAATGATAACGCATGGAATTTCTTACTCATTCCACAATTATCAGCTAGTTGTAATAGACCAGCTGTAGGATCAACACCTGGTGATAATACAAATATTAATGGTGTTCTAGTTGAACTATCATCAACTACTTGTTTCATATCCAAAACAGGGGGTTCAACAAATCGACTACCTAAATTATTTACAATAAAACGTGTTGCACAAAACGATACACGATCTGGTCTTAATGAACGTACAATAAGCATACGTTGAAATTCATTTAATGTATTATCCCATTCACCAGGTAAAGAACTATTTTCTGGTTCAGCTGATGTATACCATAAATTCCAATCTCTTGAATATTGTTCAAATGATGTAACAATACCATGAAAACTAGCTAATTTATCTAATTCTGTAATATTATCCCAACATTGTTCTGTACACCATGTTGTACATGGGTTATCAAATTGATTTTCACGATCTAATACAACACCACCACGTAGAAAAAAATTATATTCATCTTCATTAACTTTACCAGCTGACTCAAGTATTTTTAAGCAAATATGAAATGAAAATAGTAGTTTATGTCGTTCAAATAAACCACGACATGTGTAACGATACACAGCATAAGTGTGATAGTCATTTAAATTTGTGATACGATCATCTAATTTTGTTGATTTTGGGCTTTTATCAATGCTTAAAGTGAATAAATCAATGTATGCTTCTAAAGAAAATTGATACATGGGATCTATTCGACTCATATCATTCAATACAAAGAATAAAATTGAAGAACGTTGTGCAGATGGACGATAACCTTCACGAGCTTTGTCAATTTGTATTTCAGTTTTTTCAGCAACATTCAATTGTTCAGTGACTTCCTGACGATGAAAAAAAGGTTGAAATACTTCATGAGACAAAATATGAACATGGTAGAAAGTAAACAGAATTCAGTTTTCATATTGAGAAATACTCTAAAGCAGAAGACAACATCATAGAATAAACGTTTAAATTAAAACATTATATAGTAAACCATCATTAGTGATGCTTGAATATTCCATGAAAGTTACTTATTTACTAAATATCAGATTCAGTGGTCCAACTAGTCAAAATTAAAAGCTAATATAGATGATCGATATCTTGTATTGACCACGATATTAAAATGTTCATGTTAGTTACATAAACAATGAAATATGGGATGGAGCTTATTGCTGAGTTACTTCAAGGTATCACATAATTTGAGTTAATGATAAAATAAAATAAAGTGATAGCGAAAAAGTAATTTAAAAAATAACCAGACAAAAAGAAACAGAAGGCAAGGACCAGACTAAATTCAATCTATCCAGAAAAGCAGTCAAGAAAGTACTTGTAAACCGGTTACTTGCAAAAATATAGGTAATACAACTTTCAGGTTTTATTAAATATGAGCAAATGTATGGAAGGTCAAATACTTTCTACTTCCAACCTTTGTTTTATAGCTACCTGATATATATGAAAGTATTAGTGTACCTTAGATTTAGTGATGGATTCATCGAGGAGGCTAAATGAGTGAAACAATCCTCATCAGTCTTACAGAAGCTTCATGTAATACAAACTTTTTCATTTCATAAAAAATATTTTTATTCCTGACTAGCTTAACAGTACCATAATGGAGTAAAATGCTATTAATATTATATTACATTGTATTCTATTTGAACTTGAAGTGAAATACAGTTTTTGTCAACAATTAACTAAATATGGGAAAACCATTGTAGTTTAGGGCATATTAAATTTCTTCATTCATTTTATAGATGAGTTTCTCCTAAACTATTCAGATGGAGTTAGTTGTTTACTATCCTTCAGTTTCAGTGAATTAGTAGTACTGTGGTGTGTGCTAGTTATATTGACATAAGTAGTATATGATGTTAGTCATGAACAGAATGTCTGGCAGCAGAGAGCAAAGAGGATCGAACAGTAAAGAATGGAAACAGAATGCAATTTGTATGAAAATTCAAGAACAATGAAGTCATTTTGAGACAATTGATGGACATTTTGCAAATTAAGCATTTACTTTATGATTGCTAGATTTTATTAACAAGTTCAGTAATTTTGTGTTAAATACATTCGATTGTCCCCACTGGTGTTCTGTTCACTACAGTACATCAATTATATTTTTACTCTCAAATATAAATCGATATATAGTATGTACTCTAGGATTTTATTAGGACATTATGAAGTTTACTTTTGTTATCAGTCATTAGTCTTCAGTAATAAAACTTCAGTTAAACAAATGAAACAACAATATTTCTTATAAAACGAATCAAGCGAAAGTTAGCAATAATTCATGAATTCAGTCAATAGAATAATATGCTCAATAAATAATAAAATATTTAATCAAAAAATGACTTACAGATGATGTAACTTTCGATGTTTGCAAAGTATTTACAAGTTGTTCATCATCCAATAAAGATCCTTGTGCTTCATTTAACAGTCTTAAAATTTCATCTTCTAATTCTGTAAGTTTACGTTTACCAGCTGCAATCCCTATGACTAAATTATCTTTTTGTTCTTCTAATTCAGGACGTTCTTTACGTACTACAATACCAAGCAGTTGTGCTTCTAATCCTTGTTGTTTTACAGCAAAATTTACAATTAACGCTTTAGAGGATATTTCTGGTGTATAATGAGGATTAGGTAGTTTAGTGGTGATATAAAGTCTAGAATTTAAAAATATATCAAATTTAGTTTAATTCATTCGCTTTTAAAGAAGAATAGTTTAAAATGATGTAAATACGGTTTAATATTCACATAATGTGATAACGAATATTGAATTGGTAAGTAAGATAATTGAACTGTCCTGTATGAAACACCTTATATTTATTAATAATTATCTGAATAGAGTACAAAATTTAAGGACAAACTTTACATTTTAACGTTAACATGACGAACCTATGTCAGGCAACTACTAATCAGTATGAATCTTCATAAACATATTGATCATTGTCAAGAGATTGAAAATAATAGTAGAAATTCCACGGAAGTTCTTCAGAAATTTTTATATTCCTTACATTACACTAGTTATTTGTTCTTCCAACTTGGTGCGAAATGTCTAATTTAAACTAAAGTGAGAATAACATTAACGATAATGGTTATCGTTAAGTACCTTTAAAACAAAACCCAAATGAATAATTAAACTTACTCAAAAAGATACGTAATAACCCACAAATCAAAAGCAGTTTTTGAGTGATGATAATTATAGTGTAATAGAGTCAGACAAATCAAAATAAATGATAACGACTTTGAATAAAAAACTGTAATACAGTTAAGTGTATAGAAAAACCTTTAAAGAGACTTTTGGTGAGACTTTAATTTATGGACGACCTTTGAGCGAAACCGAAGTGACCTTGAGAATGTTCTACTAACTAAGACTAAATGAGGGTCATAAACCAGGGCAATGAACTAGAATTAGGATTCACAGTTGATGGTTAGGGTCAGGAATTAGATTTATGGTTTTCGTCGCGAACTGATATCAGCTATAAATGCCAAAATGATATTTTTTAAAAATGTATGGATGAATTTCGCGCCAAAATCCAAGACTCATTATCTTATATCTGATTGGTTCGTCTATAAATTATAGTCTCGCCAGACGTTTAAACTAAACATTTGAGTAAGCCATTGAGTAAATAGAAAAAATATAAATTGACAATAAATGAAATTTACGTAGCACTTTTAAAATATATCTTCATGATTGAAATAAAGAAAAATTCGGTACTGACCTAAACTTATCATTATATTCAATTTCTTTATCACCCAATTTCATTAATAATGTACCACCAACTTTAATCAGTGATTTAGTTAATAATGGATCTAAAGCCTGATCTAATTGTTCATGAACATTTTGCAATAAAACTGGTTGACCATGTTGTACAGCAATTTCTAATGTACGCATATAATCCGGTGTTTGTAAGTCAATTATTCGTAATTCTTTGCCTTCCATTGATTTAATCCATTTTAAAGCTTGATTTTGTGGATCAACCATTAATGGCCACCTATTACCTCGCGTTACAATTACACCATTTTCAACTGAAAATGTATCACGTGGTAATCCTTGTATATTCCATTCTCTAACCTTGTAAAAAATGAGAAAAATAGTTAGTATGGAATTAGCGAGAAGCTGTGAAGCCGTGGGGTAAACTAAGATGAAAACAATTTAGTTTAATATATTGTAAGTCATAGAAATGATATTCTTCATATTCACGGAAAAATGAACACTGTATCGACTCATTGCATTCACTACAATACTTAGAATAAATTTAGATATTTTTAATAATCTATGGAGTGTAGATAGTTGGTAATAAAATGGGACAAATTAGAAAGAGCTTATGAAGCCCAACAAAGTTTGTGAATATTATACCGAACGATTAGAACTGGAAATTTTAAGTTGCATCTTACTGACTAACTTTATCCAAGCTTTAGAACTCAGTATTACAGCCTTTTGTCAGTTCTCTGTAAATTGAGGCTAATCATCAAACAAAAAATATAAAACTTTCACTCTAAATACCTTTTGTTGGCGCTTTTATCTATGTCCACTTTATTGAGTTATCAATTAAAGAAATATGGATTTTTGGCTTCTATTTAATTTAATAAAAAATCATGACCCTAAAACATGATTTACTCTCGCATATTTAATTTTCTACAACTTACGAAAAATAGTTAAAATAATAATGAATGTTATTTCACATACTTGTGTTGGATCAGCTAAAAATTCAGTAAAGACAAATGGATCAGTTACTGGTATACTCTCAGTTCTAATTAATTCCAACCAATTAGTAATTAATTTCTCACGATATTCACTTAAAAATGGACCCATATAAGATAAGAAAGCGGAAGCTAATAAACAATCACCAGGTAATAGATCAATTCTACGTAGTAGATCAGCAACACTAGCTTCCCATCGTAGTTTCTCACCAGCTAAACCACTGACTAATTTACTAGCTCTGTCTAACATTTTCTCCGTGTGTTCAGCTTTTTTACGTAACTCTTCTTTTTGTTCCATCTAAAGAAAATAATATTAGAAGAGAAAAAGTGAAATAAACATCGAATAGTAAGCATATTCAGCGTATAAACCTGTTAAGTAAATCCTTCAGCAGTAAGAGTGAAAAGTAAGTTAATAACTGAATGGAAATTTAGTTTAGATTACATACTCCATTGAAAGTTGGCACACAAGACCCAATTAAAGATCAAACCGAGGACTTGTGACGAGCCTTAAAAGTTTGTGGATACTCAAACATATACACCAGAATACTATTTTTAAATCAGAAATTACGATATTCTTAAGCGGGTAACAGGATTTCTTATTCCAACTAGTTCTTGAAGTAAGTGTATACTATACTGACAACCTTGACAGACTTATTAACCAATCAAGAAGCGTTGCCTAGCTCCAAAACAATTAATGACGAGAAGCAATAAAACTGCCATGAAACAGTTGTTTCGAAATGACTCATAATTTTCTACAAACTCTATTATTTGTTACCATAAAAAAGGTTAATTTTGACATATTAAGAGTTGTGCGAATGTTATGAGTTAGGGATACAACCATGTGGGGTTTTCGTCACCAAACGACATCGGCTATAATTTCATAATGTCAGGATTAAGTAATAGGAGTTAAATTAGATTTGTGTTAGGATTACAAATTAGTTGGGTTAGTTAGATCGTTATTTACTTTTAGGCGGATGCTGACCAATGTTCGATACTAATATTGAAGAGAATTTAAAGTAATCACACTTGGAAATTGTGTATAGACATAACAGTGTAAACACCATGTTAAAATATATCGTTTCAAGTTGTTTCATTAATTAACAATCAAGAAATAAAAGGTTACAAGAAGGATTTTAAAATGTTATGAACTTAAGAAAGGACGTAAACAGGTTATTTGTCAGTGAGTAAGCAGTGGTGATCCAAAACTGAGTAACTAGATGTAATTACACCTTTATGGGTGATTTGAGTCTTGCGACGATTGTATTTTAACGTCTGAAATTTATCAAATAGATATGAAAATTTGTATTTAATATTACATCTATGTAAGTAAGTATTAAGTAATGTCCTGGATTAAGAAAAAAATACTACAGTATTTAAAGTTCTGCTCTTAATTGTTCTATGTCCCACTAACAGATCATAAATATGTAGTAAAATTACAAGTTAATTTCCTTAGGTATCATAATTCTTACATAATGCATCGTAAAATTAGGGATTTTGAACATGTAACTATTAATTTGTTAATCATAATGTCAACAAGTCTCGTCCGTAAATTTTGAGAACTTACTATTACCTATTTAAGGATAAATTTAGTTATAATATATGTAGACTATTTAAAGTAATAAGTACTATCACAAATTGAAATAAATTTTACAAAATAAATGCAATGATCTACCTTTTCATTATATTCTTGTTGTAAACGGCGCATTTCAGCATTCACTTCATCAAGTTTAGCTTGTGCAGCTGCTAATTGTGCTTGTTTCTCATGTAATACTTCTTCAGCTTGTTTAAGTCTCTGACGCTTTGGTTCAACAACTCTGTAAACACGACCGTAAACATCCATTGCTCGAACCCACATACATAACGATTTCGCTGCACTTGAAACCTATGAGAATTGTAAGCATTATGAGTAACCCTCTTTAATTGTTAACAGTTTGTTTGTAGAAATGTTATTTTAAAAAATTTCAAATGATCTTCGTTATTTTAAACTCAACTTTAACCTCAAACCTCTGTGAAAATTGTTGTACTTCACTTGGTGTAGTTCATAAGTATAAAAGATGTCATCTTTCATATTAGTTTATCTGCTTTTCTAATTTTGAATGATGATGAACTAACATTAACATTCAGTGTGACGATTGAAATTACCTTTAGGGGATAAACAGAATCACAACGTTCTTATAAGGAGAAAAGTGTAGTGACTTATCTGGTCGCTTAAGGTTAAGGAGACAAGAAATAAATTATCTTCCACCGTATTTGTCTTTTCATTATAAAACTTGCACTACAGGTTGAAATGAAATCCCGAATAGTTCTAAAAAAGACTAAATAAGGAATTGTCGCAAGAAAAAGTATAAATCTGTCTTGTCAGTTCAATAATGTGGCTCATTTAACAAGTACAAGTTCGTAAACTCTGATCTGACCTGCACATTTTGTGACAGTTATTGATACCAATGAGCTGGGGAGACGGAAGACTATAGACTGAGGTCTGAATACATAACCGTATCTTAAAAAAATTTGCCTCAAAAGTTAGTATAGGTCTAATTTATGAGCCATTTGAAACAAGTTTGAGCATAAACGAACATTAACTTAACATATACTATATTCTTCTAGGAATGAAATGATTGTGTATCCCATAAAAAATTCATGTTGTTCAGTATTTGTTATTTTATGAAATTCCCATCTGAACTGACTTTGACCATGCCACACTGACTGATTTCCATTATTTCAGACAAATTTATTCAATTGTAGGTTAAGTGCTGACAATGAAACTTATGACTATCAAAAAAGGGTTTTTTACCTAATTAATAAGTAAAATATAAAGCAAACCATGATAACAATTAAAATAAAATATCTGAAATACTGACTACTGGTCATATATTTTACAAAGTGAATTATCTCAACATCATTTTACATAGTGTTGTAGTCGTTGGTAGAATATTATCAACCATTATCTAGGTTTATATCACCTTTACTTATGATTAACGCTTACACTTATATCATTATCTAACTCAGTTACTAACTGAATATACACCTGTTTGGTTTTGATACGATAGAGTGGTTTGAAGCCAAACATTTCATTTAGTTACCACTTTGTCATTCCATCTATTATGATAATGTAATGACAGTATGAATGATAATTATTAATTATACTTACTTTACCAACTACATCAGGTTGAAAATCATCTTGTGAGCAATACTGACCAATTTTTTTCAAAGTTTTATCACTAATATTGTCTTTATCAAAATTTATAAGTTGTTTAATAAAATCTTGTTCACCTAATTGTCTTTTTGATTCAGCCCAACTTGGATCAGCCCCTCGAAGAATCATTACGGCTTCAAGAACCTGAAAGAAAACTTTATATTTTATTCTGTAGGCAAGTAACTGGGAGAATATGTGACTCATTAGGTTTCTGAAAACGTTAATTTGTTTCTTAATCTCTTAAAACAAAATAATTTTTGTGGAAATAAACACAATAATCAAAATGGAAGGAATTGATTCTAATTTTCGGAGTGTTATTGTACAAAGTATTTCAAAAGATGAATTCGTAACAATAAAATTTAGTCTCTTTGAGTTCATTTTGTACAAGACAAGATAAAGAATAGCAGGGAGAAGTAATGAAATCGGGGTTTGATCAAGAGAAACATTTTACCATGTGGAAATTATACTAAGCAGAAATAGTAATGGAGAAATCAAGCTAATCGTTACGATAACAACAAGTGAATTTAAATGAGTAATACGAATGAACATTCAACCTAATTGTTGTCGCCTGACAATTGAAGTTTTAGTGCACCACAGGAATATCACAAGACTAAGGAGAATTAATATTTAACTCAAATGCAATTCCTTATTTACACTGTAGACTATTTTCCAACTTGACATTACGATTGGGGGTCGATTGAGTCGTTTAAACCAGATGATCTCGTAAAAGAATTGTTAAGGAAATCTCAGGTTATCTAGCTGCGCGGTAATTCTTTCTTGTAAGAACAACCACAAATAAAATCTCCCTAACTCGTATTTCCTTACTACTTTTGTTATTTTCTGATTGACTGTTGTCTCGTTCAGGTAGCTGACCTTCTTGTATCTCAAGGTCCTGTTGTTTTACTATATATGGAATGTTGTTCCGCTTTGGTGTTTTCTTCATAAGGTATCAAGTTTTGTTATGACTTATGTCCGTTCAATAATATCACGTGACAAAGGCACCACTAATAACCTTGAGTTGACGCTAAGCTCTCATTGGTCCTCGACTCAGTAGCTTTTCTCTCTGTACTGTCCGTTGAGTTCAGAACGCAACGACAGAGTAGGGAAAGTTATGAATAATAAACTGGCAACAAATTAAGAATGGCAAATCATACAGGAGTAGTTAATGGGGTAATTGAAAGACATACATGTAAATAAAGACTAGCTACTTAATAATTATACAGTAAGAATATACATATAGCAATCCATAAATTAGACCTGGAAGTTAATATACCTTTATAGTTCGTTCGGATAAAACAGTTTTTTCCATACTAATCCCTTCTTCTTGGATTCCATCGTTAAGGATTGTTGCTGGACAATTGTGTGCGTCAGTTGCTGACATATCAATGTCTCAATAGATTTCGTTCGTTTTAAAATAATCTCAGTTGTTCGTAATCATCAACTACCGTAGTTGAAGCAAACAAACGACTACACACAACAGTAATGGAATCAACTAAATTTAAAGCTGAAGTAAATACTAGAGATTGACAGTTCACTATCCTTAATGACTGTTTTTTTTTTCAAACAATTTGAATCATTTATCTGTTTCGCTAATCTTATGCAAATGTATTCGAAGTCCTACTGATCAGTTAAAAATACCTAAAAGTCTTACAAGTCCATGTAACATTTAAAGTAGACAAGTTATTTTAAAAAATCATTGTGATTCGTATTGTGACGATAAAGTGTTTCAATCAAAGTAAATCACTTAGGACCAACTCTTTAGTTAATAAACAGTATATAACTGTGGGTCAGTATCAAGTTTATGTAAATATCTTTATGATTTCTGTTATTCATAGATTCGTTGTAGATTTGATAAAAAAAAGTAATTAAAACAAATTAGTCGTCAGTAAGGTACTAAAAACGACCCCATTTACTGATATGGTAAAAAATATAGTGAGTTTATGGTTGTTATATCGACAGCCTGGGATGATGCAACGTAACCAAGTGATGACAGTTTATAAAAATTGAATTAATGACCTCATTAATGCAAAATGACAGAACTCAAATAAAATCTAAATATTACTTAGCAAAGACAGTCTTCTATGCCGTCAATTCATCCACTTAAATGAACGATATTCAGTTCACTAGTTTTTATTGGTATAAGGTTGTGGGGATTGCTGAGTTTTTATCGCGATCATAAACTCACCAATTTTAGACCACCATTGAAAGCCTGGAAGCACTGGGCGACTGTTTCGTCCCAGGATGGGACAACTCGGCAATGTTCATTCATGATGCCTCACATCGGACTCAGACCCAAGACATGAAAGATTTTATTCTTCATTTTCATCTCCGGGATTAAAATATAGAGAAAATACCAACTTATTTGCTTACAATAAAACTAGATCATTAATTTAATGAAAACAAAAATACAACAAACAAACCTTTTGCACTAGGAGAGGTGGTTTGCCATATGATTTAATTTCCGTGATGTCTTTTTTATTTAATGACTCCAATGCTTGTACAGCTGCTTCTAAAGCTGGCATAGCTTGTGCTAAATCAGCTTGAGCTAATTCAGCCATATGTAAACATTTAGCTTCATCTATTTTAATTTTTTCTTGAGTTTGCATAACAGACTAGAAATAATAGTTAAAGGTGAAAAAAATTACGATGTCAATGTTGTCAATAATATCCGTTTAGATAAATTACTAAGATTCACTTGCCAATTCCATATTTATATACTAAGATTTGAGCCAGCATTTCTATAGTTTGATCATAAGTAGTATTACTTAAGGTATCAAAACGAAATAAGTGAGAGAAGGGAAGATCAATTTTCAATCTTCAATTTATTTGTTAAAAGTCTAGGTATTTTAATCACTGAGTCTTAACTATACCATATCTAATAATGATTGATCTATACATGTTTAAATCTTAATGTTCATTAAAACTTAGATTAAATTTCGACAACAAAATTTAATAAACTAATCAAATTCAAAATGTCCCTGGTTTCAGTGAACTAATGTAGTATAGAAATTTGTTTTGTTGATAGGTAGTCAACAGTTTGTTTGTAAAAGTGTAAGGATTTGAAAACAGTTTACTCGCATGATAATTCTTGATGTTGATAAATAAACTATCTCACAGTAATATTTTTATTTATTTTCAATTCTGATATTAAACATCTTCCATGCTTTGAAGGTAAGTTCTCGTTCACTTTTCTTTGGTCTTCTTACCCTTCTACCTCCAGGTATTTCACTTTCGATTGATGATACATACTATTTATATCTGTCGACATCAGTAGCACACATTACAGTAGTAGTTTGACTGAAAATTTAAAAGATCACTTACTTTAGCCTGTTCATCAGCTTCACGTTTTTGTTGAACAATAACTACTAAGTAATCATCACATTCTTTTTGAAATGTTGACACTTTCTTTTTAGCTTCTTCTAATTCCACAGACATTACTGAAAATTAAAAGTAATGCTAAACTTGTACATATTCCTTCACTGAATTATATTCAAAAGCACTTCAAGGAACATCAAGAAAATATACCCATGTTGTGTATTAGTAATTAGATTCTTAAAGTTTGTAGTAAAGTAATCTATTTTTGAGTCTTTTGTTTTATTTTACCGTCTATCAGCATTGTTAGTTGTAATTGACTTCAGGAGGCATAAAGTATTAGGTTTTATTGTCTAAAATATTAGTTCATTCTGAAAAGTGTAATTTTTAATGTACAGCAATGTTTTTCGACTTACAAAAGGTAAAGGTATGTTGAAATTTCCCAAAATAATAAAGCATAGACTAAGAACACAAACTGTTGAAATTGCTAATGATTAGGGTTATGAAACATATATCACACTTATATGTTTGGTTTACAAGTGCTATATTATCTGTTTTGTAATGACTTTGCAATGATTATTATGGTCTTAGAGAGAACAAGATTGGTTCTCGTTTGCTGTCTTAATATTAATTAGAAGCGACAAAAGTAGTTATATCCAGGTGGTCCAAGTTTTATTGTTTACTGTATCCTAGAAAAATGAGTATGGATTTTGACACACTATCAACTAACGTTACTGATCTCGAAGTAAAATTTGACTTGATAGCCAACAGCCTTTGTAGGAATACTTAACCATGAAACCTCACTTTCCCAAAGTTTATGTAACAACACTAAAGTCTCCATATACGAACATACCTAGATTTGTTATTTTAATTCACTGTGATAAGCGATATTTATGCTGTATGTGTATTTCCTTCTTATATACTCCCATCAATACATTCCTGAATGGAGTCACTTACGACTCGGAAGTTTTTTTAATTAAAACGGAATGTGTTAATGAAATAATTTACTCAGGTGAATTTGCTAAAGAAACAATCTGTTTTAATTATACACTGATCCAAATATTCAAGAATTTGTTTTTGTTGCTTGAAGAAAACATAAGTATACTAAGAAAAGATAACAATTCTCAACATTAACACTATGAATAATAAACAAATACGTGGATTATCACTTTGCAACGGGATGAATATGTTTTATGCTAGTTCGCATATACATCATTTTTTGCCTTCAGCTTCTAGGTAGTTTCATTGCGCTTGTGTTGAGTTATCAGGTTAAAATAATGTATAATTAGCTAGAAATAACTGCGAACATGTTAATATTCAACAGTGAAATGGTCAGAGGTATTTTTAATTTTATTCACGTGTTTAGAATAGATAGGCTGTCGTTAGGAGTGGAATCAATGATATATATTTTGTCCTGTTAGGGACTTCTTAGCAAAATGTACCTAAATCTGTGTTAATCCTCACAATCGACTTGAACTGAATATTTTCGCCTAAAACTCCTAACGTACTATCCAATCAATTGAGGACTCATTTAATTGTTTTAAAAGGGAAAAAACAGTAACATAAAGTCTGACAATGAAAAATACAAAAATTAAAATTACCTTCAACTTTTTTTCTTGTTTCATCAATCTTATCAAGACCATTTGTTAATTTATTTGCTTTATCACTCAATTCTTGACGTTTTTGATAAAGAAGACTGTAAAAGAAAAGAATTCAATGCAGAGTATGAATAAGTGTATGAGCGAAATATTCATTTGTACTATGTACATAAAAATGGTTAGCATAAATAAAATTCTTCAATATTATCCTTGTATTTTTGTCGATATCATGATTACGTAAACAGAAGTAACTAGACAGTATTCAAATTTATAACATCCTCAATGTTTAACAACCAATATTTTCAGGTGAAAGTTGATCAATGCAACCAATGGTTGGAGACTTTGGGTGGTATGGTTCGGTATCATTCAGCATGATGCAAATGTATTCACTCATTTCCTTACCTTATATCTCGACTTTCAAATTTATCCTTTTTTATCGCATTAATTTGTATTTTCTTTGCCGATCTTTTATTCTATGTCTAATGTCTTTAACTGTAATTGATATTGTGATTACTTCTAATACTCTGACATTTGATACTTTCATCTAGCTGTGCTCGTGTACGGCGACAACTTAAACCACTGCAAATATGTTGCATAATTCTACATTATGACTGACAAACTGCATGAAATTTGCATTTATTGTTTTAATAATAAAAAAATGGGCGTTTTGATAAATAAGTATAGAAGTGAGAATGTTTGAAATTTGAAGGTGACTAAGACAAAACTATTTCCATATAGCCATCTAAGGTAATTAAACAAGCGGTAATGAGAAAAACGGTGTTGATTTCCAAGACAGCTTTGATGAGGTTGTTTAAATAACGATGCCAATAAAATGCAACTAAATCCCTTTAATTTGCATGGTAAGTAGGAGTAGCACAGAGTTTCAACTCCTCTAAACAGTGCCTGTATATAATTAGTTTTGTTTATTATTGAATTTAATTTAATTTGTGTGTATTGGCTTTGTGCATAAGTTTGTATTTGAACTCCCTGTATTTGTTTGATGACTGGATATCGTCGCCTATCTCAGTACACACAAACAACAATGGACTTGAATCTGACTAATAAAATATCATAATGTTAGATCGAGGAAATTCTACGAAGCTAGAATAATTTTAGAAGCCTGAAACGTAAGTCAACATGCAGTCAATAGGTTGAGTGTAATAGATTCAATCTATCAAAGTATACGATGAAAATCATTTAGAAAATAATCAGATGCCGAAAGGAAACAATGGTCAATGGGAGTACAGAGGTATATGAAGACATTAAGACCTTAGATGAGAAATAGTTAAGAGTAGCCGTAGCAGAATTGAAATATTTTTATTAGGACATATAGATTATTTTGAAAGTGCCATCTCAAGTAACAATTGGTAAAGTTTACGAAACACCAGTCAAAGCTTCACAATTCTGCTATTCACTTCAGAGAATAGAACATAATGAGAAGCATTCATCTGGAGTAAAACATTTCCCCTCCATGTGGCCTTTAAATATTTTGTTTTGAAGCTTTTAGAATTTGAACAACATTCAAACATCATTTGGTTATTCGTTAACATATTCGTTTTAGCAATACTAGTAACCATCATTATAAATTATACCATAATGAATTTCCACCAATTACACTTACATTTTGTACCCAGATACAAATTCTAAGTAATTGGTTGGTGTAATGTAATTATGTCGTTTCAATTCATTAAGCATGACCACAGCCATATCAGTAACTGATCGATGCATGTTAGCGAATATTTTCGCAACACTTATTCTCATTTTTCCCTGTTTATTCAAAAAAAAGAAATGTTTAAAAGCACAAATGAAAACTTCGAACAATATGAAATAAAGATATGATTTCGAAAACCTCCCATAATCCACTTAATTAAATATTAATTCACTGCATTTTACTAGCTAGTACTGTGATAGAGTTTTTATGATTTTTATCAAGATTCAGTGATGTTAGGAAACAACTACGTCGAGAGCGAAACACTGTCTAATTGGATAATTTGGGTAATGATCCTGGAAGCTGACTGAAAGTTGACGTAAACCATTGAGTTATGAGTCTTTTTTTGAGTAATATTGTGATTACAATTCAAGTAAAATTTTATAGATTCTTTCGGTACTGGTTAGTTTCAAAGCAAAACAGAAGCAGTTACCTTACAACTGATTTCAGTTAGTCGTCGAGGACATCTCTTCGTTAAATTCGGGGTGCATCTACTGATATGGCTCAGCAAAAAACAACACTGATAAACAAAATAATCTATTCTGTAAGATGTAGTTGCGAAAGAATATTTAGCTTTAGATTCATCTATTAACACCATTTATAAAATCTCAGGTGTGTGTCCAAATCTAATTTAAATTGCAGAAGCTTTAGTCATCCATTATTTGAAGCCCAATCTATGCATACAAAGATAATTTATTTGATTCCTCGCTCTACCGTGGTCTTGGTCTACAGTTTTATTATAATTCTTTGTTCTTTTCTGTTCGTACTTCACTCTTGCTTCATGAAAAACCGTTCAACTATATTCTACTAATTATTACCATTGTTATTACTATTATCATAATAATTATGTCTATTCGGATTTATTGGTGATCATTCACATAACTCATTCATTTAAATCTGATGATACACTCAGTTACTCTGTTCATCCTATTGGTCAAATATTTCTCATGTTTCATAAATTCTCTCATTGTTATACAATCAATTCCCGCTTCACAACTAAATAAATTCTAGCACATAACAAAAACATGACCTATCAGAATAATAATTATAAGCTTACAGTTACGTCATACAATGTTGATTACAATAAAAAACTTACCTGTTTTTTAACCAAAAGTTGGGGCTAAAAATATATCAATGAAAAAAAAGATTATGGAAATACTCAATAATGACAGGCTACTTAAATATATTATATTGTGATACAGAATATCAGTAACTTTATTTAATCAAATGTCAAAGCCAAACACATAGTTTTGTTCTCGTTACTGGTATGATTCAAGCATAAAACAAAATCGATTATAATTCTTAGAAGTAATTGTCTGAAAAGAAATGAAATAACTGAGATTAATGATAACTGACTAACATATGGACCAATGGCAGATCAAAAAGACTATTAGCTGGGTGGATTTCGGGAGTTAATTCAAACTCTACAGTAGGAATTACACAATTTTGTGGTAATCGACATTAATAACAACAATGCTTTATCAATTCAATTCATTACTTCCATAGCGAAATATCAACTACAAGTGAAATGAGGAAAAAGTGACGTGAAAAAAGATCAATAAAGGTGCTTATGACCTGTACAGTAGAAAGAGATCTTGTCAATTTTTGATAGCATGCAGTGTTTTCAGTTCACTGTTTATAACTAACTTTTTTTCTACAACTCTTTAACTAGACAATGAAGACAAACGTATACTGACTGGTAAGTTGTATTTGTTATGTGCATTCACTAGTTGAATCCATATATGTTGTGGTTAATAAAAATAAAATTACATTTCTTGGTAAATAAGTAATCAAATGAAAATTATTGCTCAATTAATGCTTCTTCAATGATCTTGTTGAATGAGAATACTGATTGTTTGAAATAGTATTTATTAACAGACCAACTATTTCTATAACTGACAGGTAGTTAGTGTGAATAAAAATGAAGTGATTTATCCTTAAATAAAGTTATTAAGGAAATTGATAATGGTAATTGTAGTGGAGAAAAACTTACATCTGTTTCATTAATGTTAATATCAACGGATGCTAAATATTTCTCAGCTACTTCTAGTAAAGCTTCAAGTGGCCATTCACTAAACCAATCAATTGTAGTACAATTAACGAATGCTGGAAACATTCGAATACGATTACGAAATGGTTCACCAATAGGACTCATACATAAAATAATATGTAGATTAGCACGAACTCGTTCAATGAAGAAACGAAATATTGCCTATATTAATAAAACAGAATGCCAAATGAATATGAGAAATAAATGTTTGATGTTATACCACCATGAATTAAATAGCTAACAGTTAATAAAAATAATTGATTTACTAAATACATGTTTAATTACTGAAATTTGAGCCACACTACTTAATGAGATGGGATCCCAACCCTCTACCTAATGTTTAGAAGTCAAGTACTTCAACCACTGACCAACCTCTTCCAATCGATGTAACTACCTTAACGTTATATTCTTATTCAAATAATGTTTAATACCATATTTAACATTTCTCGAATGAGCTGAAATAAATCTCACTGTGCAACGAAAATAGGTTGGTTAAATCTAAAGAATTTAACAAATGAATTAAACTAACATGGAAAGAATTAAATGACAAATAAAATAAACAGACGAGAGATCAATGGTAATAAAATTAAACAAATCAGGTTTTCAGAGTATTGGGTTTGGAGCATATTATATCAATTCTAAACCACTGATTAATTTTCACATTGGATTCTAGAAGCTATGGTGAACAAGTTAACGACGTTAAAAATCAAGGGGAAGAAACTATGCATACTGTTAGTGGCAGAAAACTGAGTATAAGAATTATAATAAACGATGTTAGAAAACAAAAAGTATGACAAAATACCGAATTAGATAATAAGGGGAAGACGAAGAATAGTTATACAGATATTATTGACATTATTTTGATCCATTCAAAGGCTACGAATATCCAGCAAACGTCACAATAAACATGTGCACTTCTAGAAACATCTCAGATCAATAGTTTATAGCATTGCAGAATAACGTCGTATCCTGACTTGGATGTCTCATCTCTATCCCAATCTACTTTTATGTTAACTTATATAAGGCGTCAGGGTAGGTGGTCGCTGGAGATTCAGTATTGCTGATGCAGCAGTTTTACTGTATGTGAAGGTGAATTTTAACTGAATAATTCGGAAGTAGTATACAACTCATGAGTTTCAAATAACCTGTTCCCAGTTTGTGAGTAAATCGGAGTGGTCTAAATTTCTGAATAGTCTTACAGCAGCAACTTTAAATTGTCTACTTGTGCTAGTATGGATCAAATATTATGTTGAAAATTGACTTTTACTGACATATAGGAATAAGGAAAGATGAGTTTGAAGAATATTTTACCAGTTTTAGACCCAACGAACCAATTAGGTGAACTTAATAATCAAAATACGATATTCCATGTATTTAAATTTAAAGTGAATGTTTTCACTTGTAGTTTACCTGAGTCGACTCTGCAATACCTTCTTGTTTAGCAACTTCAAGTAATTCTTGTTTAACCTCTTCAAATTCATCTGATTTGTATAAAATAGGCACTTCACCAGAACTTAACATATTATTAATATCTTCTAAAAATGACTCATCTAACACTTGTGCATCAGTAAATAAGAATACTGTTGGTTTATTTTCAACACCAGCTTGAAAATACATTTTCTTTAAATCTATATTCAATATAATAATACAATTTAAAACAGTCAATTTGCTAACATACAATACTAAGGCAGTTACAAGAGAATATGAATTACTATGATTTCTTGTTATCATTGAACAAGACAGTGTATAAGTGTGATGAAACGTTTACTTCCTAACTGTTTAGTAATGATGCATATGTAACTTGCTGTAGATATGAGTGATTCTTACCAACTGGTTAACTTTTCGAACAAACTTACACTCTGTTAATGCAACTGTGTTAATATCACATATTCTTATTGACTAAGTTACTCGTCATCTACGATAACTGAATTACAGAACACAAACACCAATCATTCACTGTTGCTTACAGGGTCGAAACGAAAAGGTAAAAACCTCATCATATGTCCTATTGGTTTTTGAAGTGATTCCGTTCATTTTTTAAATTTTTATAAAAACAGACATCCGGCTTGCCTTTTGGAGAAACTATTTATTCTAGCTACTTACTTTTCTTATTTACTGAACATAACAAATGGGAGCATATGGATCTAATTTGAAGGAAAAGATAGTTGTACAGACATGAATTCATTTCGAATCACATGTCGTTAAGCTGCATGATGTTAATAGTATTCATCGTAAACATATGATTGACATATTATACGTTTTCATGCAAGAAATTAGTGTTGATTAACTTTCGGTTGTGATTCACTTTCATTAGCCTTCAATAAAGAATGTCTCATGATTTACCACAGCATACAACAATCAGCAAGTATTTATGATGCTTGTGAATACTTAAGTTTTAACTAAATCATAGAAACCAAGTGAATGAAATTTCTAAACCAATTAAGATATTATATTTTAGAACCGCAATTTACAGTAATATGCAGAAGTAGAATGCAGAAATATTCAATTTAAGATCTTTTATGAAAACTGAAAGTTCCTCGTCTAATTTCTGTTATATATCAACTACAATTGAGCCTTCCATAATACCATACAGCTTCTTCCTAAATACTATAGGTCTATCCGATGTCGGGACATAGTAATAATTAGTGAATGAAAGTTATTATACGAGAAATTTCGTGTAATATTATTACACTCCCACACAAAAGTATTCTTTCTATATGTTAACTCACTAAGGAAGAATTCATGTGTTTAACATGAAGTAAAGAATGTAATAGTTTGCAGTCTGCATGGGTGAAAACTCCAGTAGTGGTAGATTGTTTAAAGAATCCAGCTTTCGGTTTAGAATAGCATCAAACCGACTCAAACTAGTTCGATGAGCACAGATAACTATAACTTGTATTTAACTGAACAAATTCTAAGATTATAATGGTGATAATAAAATTATTAATATATTGTAAAAGAACGTAATACAACATACCTTCTCGAAATTCCTGTTTACGATAGTGTTTTGTGACTTCAACTTGAAATGTTTTATATTCACATATATAGGCTGCTAAACGACTTAAACTTTGACGACCACTACCTCCAATCCCAATTAATAGCATATTACCTCTTGGTTGATTAATTACACGAACAACTTTGCACGCTAATTGAAAAAGAGTGATATTATTATCATTGGCATTATTATTAAATGCTAGACGAATTACTATCAGGTATACTTAAAAAGTTATAATCAATGTGTTTGTGAAGTGTATTAGTATAGGTTACACGTAATGTCATAATGCATGACACGGTGAAAGTGTTCTATCAGTATATTTCATCAAGTCCATTACCCGGATGAAATTCTATTGAAATATAATATAGTAAATTTAAACTGTGGTCGCTTACAAATTAGAAAGTTGTCAAATAATCTTTTGCATAGTTTGCTTTGAATGATCATAATAAGCTCATCTGAACAAACTATGAAAAAGAATTTACACTGAGCTTAAATGAATGAATTTTAAGATTATTTTATGAATTGCATAACCTCAGAATCCATTTTGTTCAAGTGATCACAGAAGGAAGTGTATGGTCAAAGATGAAAGCTTCCTCTTACTATGTCTCATATCCTTGATCCACTAATTAGTTGAAACTCAATCTCCTCGATAAGCTGATTTTACTATTAAGTTTGCAGTTCTCAATTGAAATTCGATTTCTTAGATGCATTGTTTTCGTACATTATAGCAAAATATTTGAGTCTGTAGATTGACATAAGTGGACGAACCAATCAGGTATAAGATAACAGGTTCGGATTTTGGCACGAAATCCACTCATCCGTTTGGCTAAATAGAATTTTGGCATTAAAGCTGATGCCAGTTCGTTATGAAAACCCTAAATTTATTTCCTAACCTTAATCATCAACTGCAAATCATAATTCTGATTCCCCACGCTGGTTTATAATCCCCGTTTGATCCTAGTTATTAGGTAGACATTCTCAAGGCCAGTTTAGCGTCACTCAAAGGTCGTCCATAAATTATGGTCTCACAGTGTAAAGGTATGTAAATGCCATGAAGTAAGTATACTAAAATTTGAGTCCTAGGAAATTTCAGTGTTTTTGAATAGCAAAGTAAAACATTGGTATTTTGCATGATATAAAGGCGATGATAATGTGGTATACTTAAGGGACAAGTTATTTCTTCGGTGTCAGTAATTATTCTACTGATAAGTTAAGTGTTTGAATGCTATAAAGAATAAACGTGTTGTTTTTCAAATCAAAAAGTGAAAAAACACACTTACTATGTTCAATAGCATCACGAAACATGACTAAATCTACGTGTACCATACCAGGAGATTCATTATATTCTTTTAAAGTTTGGGCCATAAATTTACGTAGTCTATCTAAATCTGTAACATCTTCATATGAATTATCAGGATTCATAAAATCCACAAATATTGGAGACTGTTTAGACGGACACAAACCATGATATGTTTGATCGAAGTAACTGGCCAATGATTCACCTACCAGATCGAGATATGTTGCCCTGTCTTTTTCATCTACCAAACGATCATAAAATACACGTAATCCTTCGTGAATCCATAAACGAAGCATTGAGTTACGAGTATCAATATACTTTTTACTAGCTCGAAGTAAACCTTGAAAGATCTCAAATATAAAAAAGAATGACCTCACGCATATGCGGTAAGCTAAACATCTAGGATAAGAATGACAACGAAGAAAGTAAAGCAAATTTTTCTTAATCATAAAACATACCATGTGACGTAGTAGTAAAATTGCATTCATTCTTAATTTCACTCTGAATCTTCGGTTTTATGATATTCCATGTTTTTCATTCTTCAATTTCATCCGTTCTTTTCGAAGAAAATTCCTTAGTTTTATATATTTACTTCACTATTACTATTTGCACTCTTTGCTCATAATATTATTTTGTACTAACAATATGCCTTTGTAATAGAGACAAGACTATAATTTATAGACGAATCAATCATATTTTAAAGAGCAGCTCTTAGATTTTAGCGTGAAATGACATATTGACATTTGAGCTGATAACAGTTAGTGCTGAAAACCCTAACTCCAATTTCTAACCCAAATCCTAATCTTCATTTATAACTCTCATTTGCCCCGACTAAGCAAGTCGACAATCTAAAAGTCAATTGAGCATCTATCAAAGGTCGTCTGTCAGTTATAGTCTCATCATAAAATGATTTGATTTTGTGTGGCTATCTCACCAGCAGGATTTTTGTGTGTCATTAGCTAAACAGAAGCCCTGAAAACAACTACTGATTCATCGGAACATTTCACAAAAATATTTGTTTCAAGGACAATCAAAAATTTCTGTCCTTTAGAACCACTTATGATCTTAATATTTATTATATAAAACGTTACTAGAAATAGCCTTATACAAACACTGTTCAATTTTCATTCTAACAACTGATTAAAATCAAAAGAGGATTTTGTGGAGATTTTGTTCATTAAATAGTTGAATTCATAAGTCAATTAAAGCTAGACCATTGTGGGAAACCTGGAAGCACTAGACATTAACACTGTTGGATGCCGGCTCAGTGGTTTAGAGGTTATACATTCGCGCGCGAGATCAATAGGTACTGGGATACGACTCCCGCGGGCAGGATCGTGGATGCACACTGCTAATGTGTCCCATACTGGGACGAAACGGCCATCCAGTTCTTCCAGGTTTCCCATGGTGGTCTAGCTTTAATTCACTCATGAATTGAACTATTAAATAACTCATTAAAAGCTTATAACGAACCAAATACTTTTTCATTAAGATGAAAGAGATTAACAAAGTAAAGAAACTTCAGATAGTGGAGAAGATTTGTAGCTCAGGTGGATGATTTTGGTGGAGTTTTGTTCTCTGAGCTGGATGGTTTGGTCGTGGAGCTTTCACTGTTCTTCTGAACGACGTCATCAGCACAAACTTTAGATAGAAGTGAAGTGTTCGAATTTCCCCCGGACCAAATTAAGGACATTCAAATCAACAACGACGAACTGATGATACCCTTCGACATAACAGCACTATTCACCTCAATCGAACCAAAATTAACAAAAGAACCTACATCCCTGCTGCTCAATAACGACAAAAATCTCACCAAATACACGAAGCTTCAAATTCAAAGTCTACTGGAACTCATCGATTTATGCCTAACAACATATTTTCAATCCAACAACAAAATCTACGAACAAACGAAAGGGACACCAATGGGATCACCAATATCAAGACTCATCGCAGAGGCAGTGATGCGAAGAATAGAAGCCGCGATACTATCAGTGATCAAGCCAAAAATTTGGATTCTCTATGTAGACAACACTTTCGTCATCGTCAAAAAGAATGAGCTGGAAAACACTTACAAACTGATCAACAACGTTTTCGATGACATCAAGTTCACGATGGAACAGGAGTCAAACAATAAACTATCATTCTTGGATATATTGATCACTAGAACTGACACAGGAAAACTGGAAACCCAAGTATATAGAAAACCGACCCATACAGATCAAATCTTCAACTACAATAGCAACAACCCAAGAGCCCACAAAATCAACTGCGTACACACTTTTTTTCAAGAGGGCGAGGACGCACTGCAGCACACTGGCGGCACGAAAAAATGAAGAGAAATACCTGATGGATGTATTTCAAAAGAACGGCTACCCAATCAACTTCATCAAAAAATACCAACCGCACGCAGCATTCAAATCCATGTCAAGCAGAAAAATCAACAAAAGGACCACCCTACCATACATACAAGGAATATCAGAAACCGCAACGAGACTGCTGAAAACCTTCGGGATAAGTGTGGCACACAAACCGACAAAATCACTACAATCAATCCTATGCAAACCAAAGGATGAAATAACAAAGAAAAACAAATCAAACATCATCTACAAAATAAATTGTACCAACTGCGACAAACACTACATCGAACAAAGCGGACGCCCCCTTCACCTTCGCCTACATGAACATGAATTAGCCGCCATGATATCTCCTCACTTATATCAATACACGTGGACAACTGCGGACACTCATTCGATTGGAAAAATGTGGAAATATTAGACAGAGGAAACTCCAAAAACACCAGAGAATATTTAGAAGCCTGGCACTCAGGTCAATCAGCAATCAACAAGCATATTGAAATCAATCCAATTTACCAACCAATCAGGAAATTCATGTGCAAATATAGGAACAAAAATCAGACCAATGGGAGACACAATCAAAACAAAGAAGTAAACAATGACAAATTTGAGGTCAATAAGAACCAATCAACATCGAGGTGCACAGAACAAGCTGTGAAACACATATGGAGAAATTCGAACATTTCACTCCTATCTGAAGTTTGTGCTGATGATGTCGTTCAGAAGAACGATGAAAGCTCCACGACCAAACCATCCAGCTCAGCGAACAAAACTCCACCAAAAAGCAACTTCAATTTGACAGCAATAAATTAGTTTAAATCATATGAAACAATATATCGATTGACTAAAAGATTTGTTTATTGTGAAACAATTTCACTACTGACTGTAAATTATAAATAATAAAAGAAACTTACTTTGGAAATATCTCTTAAATTGAATAAGTAGTGTATTTTTGTTGGAGTTGGCAAAAATTTATTAACAATTGCATGATATAAATCAATTGAAGCCTGAGTTAAATTATCAGCCATCGATTTAACTTCATCTTGAAATTCTTGTAATTTTTGAGTGATCATAGTTCCATAAATTCGTTTAAGATTGGCCTCCTGATACAAAAGTAAAACAACTCCTAATTAGGGTTTAAACTGATAATGTTTTCTAAGAACGTAATGAAAACGTAACGATTAAACAATCAAGGTTAAAGAAGACGATATCAACGTCAATTACACTATTATTTGCAAAAAATATTTATCCTTCAAATAATTAGTTGTTGAATAATAAGTAGTCTTACCTCACTCAAATATTCACCAACCAGTAGATCATAGTTTTAAACACTATTACACCTATCTTGGTTCGTTCATCTAGACGGTGACTCAAACTGAATACATAAGCTTGTACTTCATCAATAACAATTATCAAACTTAAAATGAAGTGTTAGTTAAGTAGATTCCAGTCGAAAACCGCCTAAAATTTACTAAGCGCTAGTAATGAGAAAGTGGTTGACTTTGTCTATTGCTAAACTGAGAGAAAACTAAAAATCCTATCGAAAGTCATTGTGATGTTATAAATTTTTAGTTGAAGACTTCAAGTGATATGACAAAAAAATTATCATGAAGTGTGATTTCAATGGTCAATTTAAATCAATGTAATAATTAAATATCTGGATTAAAACAAGCATTAAGCGTCAATAGGGGTTCCAGTATTTAATTTTTAAGCATTTTAAACATTCAGACCTAGCTGAACTTTCATTATGAATCGCACAATGTTAAATTACCAATTCGCGGGTGAAAAGTTCTTGAATTTTTCCATTAATTTTAACTCCTAACTATATTTCATTTTAACTTGTCAAGCACAAGATGAAGATAAAGTAGGTTTAATATGAATAACCCCGTGGGTTTGACTATGATTAAGTTTCTACCTTTAACCAGTCATTTTCGATCAGATGCTGAATGGCTATCATTGAGTTAAATTATTTTTTATGCTCTGAGTAATTGATATGTATATTACTTTACATATTCGAGGGACTTGATAACATTTATTGGTTACGGACAATTTAAAACGGAATTTGTTGTGATACTTTATTAATATTTATTCATCCTTATTCGGAGTAAACGCTATTGATATTATATATTTGATTGTGTTTTTTTATAAGTCCTATTCACAAGATTGACGAATAATGAAAGGATGATTGTTACTAATTTCGGATTTCGTAAAGTAATAATGATGCAACCTTCTCAAGTTTTATGGTTTCGTGGGTATCGACAAGTAAAAGCTGTTTATAATAGTCCATCAACTTCGCTAAAAGTTAATGGTTATAAAAAAAAACTGGGACTGAAACTGATCAAACTACACGCACATGAAATTTAGTAACTCAAAAGTTTTACTGGCATTATGAAAATTAAAACGATTTTATTTCTAAAACGTCTCAGCCTGTGTTAACATAGTGTCAAAAATTATCGATACATTATATATGGACAAAAGTAGTTGATTACCTTTATGAAGTATTGGGAGATGTTTAGATAATAATATCATGATACAATGGAGATGCACACAAGGAAAACAATCAAAATACTGAATGTTGCATGGATCAAATTTAAAATAGCCTGTTAACAAAATCTTCATCTAATCCCAACATAAAAGTGTAAACAAAACTCTCTTCAAGTTTTAGAAAAAGTATAATGATAACTTTTAATTCCAAAACAAAATTCGTACCGTTGGGAATGTAACAACAATTTGATGAAAATGGGCTTGTAATCGTTGAGATAATATCATTCTTCCACCACCCGGTATACCCATTGCTGCAAAAAGTTGCATACCTTTTATTTTCTTTCTAGTTTGTTTTGCACGATCATACCAAAATCCATATTCTAACCATTGACGAATTAATTCAAGAGGTGGTTGAGAACCAGAGCTATCTTTAGCAGGCATATTAAAATCATCCATAAATGTAAGCATTTTACCACCTCCAACAGGTACAAATGTATCTTTTGTACGTTTCTCTACCCGTCCTTCAATAATATCTTGAACATTGTTTGATGTTGTCTATATAAAAGAAGAAAATTACTATAGTGCACATATCATCTTTTGTGAGATCATGTTCACATTACTTTTTATGTTGCGACATTATAACACCTATTATCATACAGCTCTTAATATAGATTTAACTGAGTTGGTCTATCATACACTCGAGTGTACTCAATAATAGGCCGAAGAGATGAAAGCAATTGTAAGTCTAAACTAACGGGCAAAGTCTCAACAATGTGACTCAAAACTATAAAATAAATATACCTTGGTAATCGCCATAGTATAGTTATTTAAAAAAACGTTTCTTGTTTTGTGTTATGCTATACAAATAAGTGAAACTCCATACTCTTTCGTTTAAGGAAAATAGAGATCGTATTTATAAATGAACTTGAGTGTGCACTTTTTTCGATGACAATATGATTAATTGTGAGTTGTCAAATTACACTAATGTCATTCGAAATACTTTAATCGGATACAATGATATGAACCACATACATCATGAGAAATCAAACGTTGCTACGGTTTACTAAAACGTCCTCTGCAGGAATATATTACTAGTCGAATGTTAACGTCAAAAAAAAGATTTCATTATTGGTAACTATTAGTTTAATAGCATACTAATAATAACAATAATAATAATGAAATTAGGAAAGTAGAAATCATATACATAATATAAATGAAAATTCATATGAAATTGTCACCAACTTGTGAAGACATATTAATTATTAGATTAATCCATTGTGTTGAATCTAAATTCCTTAATAAATCCAAAGCTAATGATGTTTTTCCAGTCCCAACAGAACCAACTAGTAGAGCAGGATATTTTTGTTTAACTGTGCAATCCAGGAGAAAATTATACCGAATTGTATCTGCAGTTGGTACTAGTATTTTATGAAATGGTACACTGAAAGTAAATTATAAAGCAAATGATTAATGATGGTAGTCAGGTTCTATTATTGGTAAAAAAAAAATTGTAAGGGAATAAAAAACATACATAAAAGTGGATTTTATGCCATAAAACTAGCAGTTGATATGTCAAAAAGAATTATGATAAACAATGTACGTACGTTTCATCTCATACTGGAACTACTTATCCGCACACTTCAATAATCCATAGATTCAAATAAAAAAATTTTGCAATTTGATTAGGTAGAAAAGAATTAATGAATTAGAATAAAACTGTGTTGGTTTTAATTTTCTCACTTGTCTACAGAACTCATCGAGGCAATAGAACATAGTGACAAGAATAAGCAGTTATATATTCTAAGATAATCACTACTGACGAAGGTAGAAAGTTGTTACAACAAAGGATTTTTAGTATGCTTGCTTCTAAGCAAAACTATAGATAACTATTCCTTAAAACAGAAAGCAAAATGAACAAAGAATAGAAACAGGAAATATAGAGAACTAGAACATTGTCATTGTAAGCTACTTAACAAGATATGTTGAAACAAGGCCTTAAAGTAGGTGTTAGTTTGACGAAGTAGAAAAAACTGTAGAGTAAAAAGAAAATTATGACAGGGAAATTTAATATAAGATCACTAAGATAACGGTAAGATAATATATTTTTTTCTTTCATAATATATGCATTAGTTTAGAGTTCTCTGAAAGTCAGTTTCAACAAAATTCATTTCACCATCAATTGTTTTAAACCAATTTAAAACGACTATTTGCCCTTCCAGTGTATCGTTTTGAGTTTAGCCATATTGTTCTGTATCTAAAGTTGAAAAACTGAATTTCCACCTTTTTTCGATTACGGTTAATGATTTACATATGGTATTTTGAAGTAAATTTCTAATCATAAACGAATGTAACACTGGAATATTCTGTTTGGACAGGTATACATAAGTATTTTACGAATAATTTAAGAATATTTGAGGAACCAGTAATTTTATCACTTAACTAGAAAGTCTTTGCAGAAGAATTTAATTTACATGATTGATTGTCTCGAAGCGGTAGCGTGTGAACAAAGAATAGATGAAATGTGCTTAGCAGTGGAATCCAGGACGCGTGCTCTCTCCGATTCGGAACTCTTCAGCTGCATATACCTACATCCAAGAGCTTATGTTCAGAACCCCGGCACCGTTTGTTTCAAATCTCAACGCGTTATCCATTTAGTTACTGAATCCACCGAAATCATACTAACATTTGATCAGTCATATTATATTGTCATCCTATGCTGATCTAGATAAAGTCATTATGAAACTAAGGCTGATAAAAGTTCAGTCAAAATATCAACAACTGTATAATGCAAATCGTTACAAATTAAGGCGCTATATAGAGTCTTGATAATATTTACGAAGTAATCTTTTGATGTAATGATAAACGTTTTCACTGCTATTCTACAAAGAATTTACTTGAACTTGTATGTAAATAGCATATAAAAAGTGCGTTTGATATGTAAACCAAGTTTTAGATATCTGTAATTAGTTTGTCCTTCCTTCAGACTACAGTTATATTCAAATTATAATTCATTAATTATCACTGGCAGACTCAAGAAATTTATGAAACATTTTAATGCTGATTTGTATAATTGCAAGAAAAGTTACATGAAAAGAAACAAATGGCTTAAGTGATCAATTCAGTAGTTGATCACAAGAGATTAGATACAAATCAACAGAATTATAAGAAAAGAAACAAAGTAACATACTTCGGTGAATATTTCCATCCAGTATTTAACTTCTCCTCCCAGTGAATCCATGATCTTGATTTAGGATCTACATAATATTCATAGATTGAATCTTTATTTGGAAAACTTCCTTCAATTTCACGGATATATGCATCAACTTTTTTACGACCATCTTCATCAACTAGACATGCAACAGACCATATCATACAAAATTGAAACGTCATTTCCAATAAACGCGGATAATAGTCTACATCTGCAGGATTTGCCTAGAATATTTCGAGTGGTAATAAAAGGTAGAATGACGTAAGAGATGTAAATAAAGGTAATGCGTTTTTATGTAAATGAACAAAATACCTCGTAATATTAATTTTTCATTATGATGAAATGACTATCAAAATCAAAAGCTTGGATAAGTTATTGATGAAGATTCACATTAATGGTGTATAACTAGACCTTTGAACTATCAGATGTTCACTTAGCTGACAATGAATGCAAAACAATTTCATTTTCTGAATTTATATTTTGCATCAATAAAAAACCGATCGGCGTTCGTTCAATAAAGATGAACATCTCTGTATTGCTGTAATATTAAGAATATTAACAGTGTAATAATAGAAAGTACTAGTGTAAATTTCGTTTATGTAATCCGAAACTGTTATTATGAAATATGACTAACGGTTTTAATGTGTGTCAAATTAGCAACAAATAAAACTACTAACTATAAAGGACTATCCTCAGTGGCGTGTAGAATACAAATCAGTTAGGTAACTGATGGAGACTTAAATGAACCGCAAATAATTTCTATAGACTGATATCGGATTGAGAGCCTTTAAATAGCTGTTTCAGTCTACTTTCAATAATTCATTTTTTCTTGGTTTTAATTTGAATAAAAGATCTGAATCGATGTTTAGCTTTATGACGTAAGAAATAGTAGTGGATTATTGGAAATTGGTAACCGCTGCGTAGCTTGGTTTCATGTTTAAATCCATAAATATCCTGACTGGAATTCTAGAAAACGGTAGTTTGAACCTTAATACAATTTAAGTTTTTTTGTTTAAACTGTTAAAATCTGTTATATCCGAACGAATAATAAATGAACGGTAACTGCTAGGAATTATTTATGGACTGTTACTACATATATTCTTATTAGATAATTATTTTATGGTGTGATGCGGTCTAGTTTGACTGTATATAAAACATGTATGTCTTGAAATATACGACTCATCCAATGAAGGTTGGTATTAGTGATCTCAACTTAGCGAGCTGGGTTGGGCAAGAAGTTACCATACAAAAGATCAATAAGGACTAAGAGCTGACTCAAGGCTGCTCGCGCGTGTTAACGCACAATTGGTTTATCACAGGGACGAGACCATCGAAGTCGGTATTCTGACAGGTGATTTTCGTCACATGATGTTTGGTGGGTCATAGGAGATAATCATTTTGGAATGGAAATTGAGGTTCTGACAGTTTTATGCGGATTTTATGATTTAATTCCTTACTTATATCTTAATTCGCATCTCGTGTAACTGTTTGGTTTTATCTGTACGCATAAAAAATGTTTGGCCCTCATTCAAGGTCCATGAGGTACGATGGTTCTAATGCACCAAATAATTTGGCTTATATGCAGAACTCGTAAATCATCAGGAAATGGGTGGCTTTTGCGGAGCCGGCAGAATTATGTTTGAAGTTAACCGGGATAATTCCAGACTTAAATTCAAAGATGCAAATAATGTAATGCAATGCATGTTTCGCCTATATAATAGTAGCATTATAACTCAATAACACTATATCTTAAAAATATTCAGATCATATTTAGTTCCAATATGCACCAGTCAGTGTTGTTAAATCATATCTTTAACCTTAAGAAAATGAATGCGATACTGTTGCAGTGATCCAGAAAACTTCTCGCAAAAGACAAGAAAGGCTCAGGAAACTCCAAGAAGCACTTTATCTAATCAGTGTTAACTTGAAGTTTAGCCAGAAACATCAAAAAAGTGAAAAGTCACATATAGAGTTTCTGATTGGCTGATTACTGTACTGCTACTATGTTTAGTATCATTCCAGAATTTTCGGGAAACCCAAGGACATCTGAAATACTATAAAAACCCTATATTTTCTGTACTAAAACGAACCTTTGGAGTAAAGTACTTCTCGCATACTTACACCTTTTCTCTCGTGTTCAGATCGCTGTGTAGTTCTAGCTTGGGGGTTACGAGAATAGCTTAGGAACCGAATATAGTGTTTAATTAACAAGACTAATCAGATACATAAAATGTAATGTGAGTTAAATTATTATTTATATGTGTCTAGGAATTCGCAAGTTAATTACAGATGGTTATATGCGTATCCATGTTTCAAACAGTTAGATGGTTCTTTAAACAATCCACTTTTGATTTCAACTAAATTTTTATCTTTGTTTGCTAAAAAATAATCCATTCATAGTGCCGAGATTGATAAGACACCATTTTATACTACACTACCTATTTCTACCTTTCACATATTTCCAATTTCCACTAGTTACTGGACCTTTCATTTTACTCAGCTTTCTTAGTTTTCATTTATACTGCATCATAAACAAGTGTATCATCAGATTGCTAAAATTCTGTCGATCAACTAAGTTAGATCAACCTCAACGTCTTTTAGAACTTATGGAATTTGCAAGTGAGCATCAACC
The DNA here is from genome assembly GCF_000699445.3 of Schistosoma haematobium. Lineage (NCBI taxonomy): Eukaryota > Metazoa > Platyhelminthes > Trematoda > Strigeidida > Schistosomatidae > Schistosoma > Schistosoma haematobium. The sequence continues at coordinate 19,110,314 of NC_067197.1, read as the reverse complement.
GATATCATAGATCCGAAGGTTGTGACAAATCCCATGTATTCCGTTGTATATGATAATGTCATACTGTCAGATCAATATAGTTTGTTTCATAATATTTGAGTTGATTCGATTATTCGATTAAAATTCCCGCGTGAATGTTGCAACCATATTTTTCTTCAACCAACTGATGACTTCTGACAAAAAAACATTTCTAAGCATAAACATAATCTGTTGTTATTTTGATTTAGTACTTACCCATACTTCAGGAGTCGCCAAACTATCATATAATTTACATAACGAAATAATTGTATTAGTTAAACTCATTGGAATGATAATATTGCAGTTCAATCTGATATATTCATATAAATTGTCAATGTATTTAGTGAAGAAACGTTTTGTTTCTTCAACTAATACCTTATTTGTCTTTTTCGACAACCATGATTCAACATACGGCCACCAGCCTAAATCATTTACATCATTGTAAACCATACCACAACGTGATACAGTCGCGGGAGATGCTACAGATAAATCTTCCACTTCAAAAAGTAGTGAGACCTATGTATAAAAAAAGCGAAAAACAAGAATTAGTTCATAAGTTCATAAGAATTCAGATCAATAACCAAACACAAATCTAAGAATTTTTTAATCATACCTAATACTTGAACGTCGGTGATGATGATGTTATATCCCGACAAGAATTATCAATGGTAACTCTTGAGAACTACGATATATATATTTTTATTGTATCACTGTTACGTAACTAAACTATGGATATTCATGTTCCTCTTATTATAAGCTTTATTTTGACTCATAAACTATTATTATAAGATCTACCATTCTTGAATTATATCCTGTTTATTAATTACTACCTCCCTTATTCACAGCCACATTTGGCTAAATCTTGTACAACTGTTATTTTCCGTTTTATGGTACGATGTGGTCTGTGTGGTTGGTATATAAACCCAGTATGTTTGAAATAAATGATTCATATCGCGTAGGCTGAGATTTGTGTTCTGGACTTAACAGGCAGTGTTAGGTAGAAAGAAGGACTGGTTAAGACTCTGAACTGCTCATACGGGTTTGCGCGTCATTGATCCGGTCGATAAATCACTGTTCTCTAATTGGCGGTATAATTACATCATATATTAATAGGGTACGAGGCCACAAGTTATAAAAGATGATCTGCATACGATAAGGTTTTAAACCGTCGACGTAGTTTACCATTAATGAAGCTCTTAAATTATTAAGTCATATCTAAATAAAACAATTACAACATGAGTTGTATTTTCATGCTAATATACATATGTATATTTGAATGTACGCGAATGAATGAATTCTTAATACGATGAATAAAAAGATTGATTAGAACTTATCATACAAAGCATCATAAGGGATATAATTATCTCTGTAATTTTTTGAATGCGCTGAAAATGTTAGGTAAAATTTAGTAATCGAACTGTTTTAAGTAAATACACTTACTCCACAAATAAAGGGAAAATTGAATACTGAACATAGAAATATAGTGAAATATTAGACATCAAACATATACATCAACTTGAGATAAGGTGAAGAATCCTATAGTTAATTATAAAGCAACAAAGCTTTTCCGAGTAGGCTTTTGTATATGTGGAAGGTGTTATTCAAAATGGTGAATCAGAATATAAAATAAATCGTGGTGGGAACCACTAAATAATTAGAAGCTAGACATTAACACCGTTGGATGCTGACTCAGTGGGTTAGAGGTAAAGCGCTCGCGCGCGAAACCAAAGGTCCTGGGTTTGAATCCCGAGAGCGGGATCGTAGATGTGCACTGTTGAGAAGTCTCATATTAGGACGAAACGGCCGCCCATTGCTTCCAGATTTTCTATGGTGGTCTAGGTTTAACTGATTCATGAACTCAACCATTAAATTAGAAAATACTCATTTTGGCAACGCGGACCTCGCTATATCATCTTTTCTTAATTTAGTCTCCTCAGGAAATCATTTAGGACCTAACTATGGATTTAAAATTAATTTTTCCATCCTGATAAACACATTTTACAGATAATTGTCACCAGGATCAAATAAGACAACTGCAGTTGTAATGCTCAATTCAAAGTGAAGTTTGAAAAGTTTATTTCCAGTGACGTATTTCAAAAATAATCACAAATAATAAAGTACAACTTACTTGTTCAGGCATTGAAATTCTTTCTCCATTGATCAATGTTAAGATTTTATTATCGTCCATAACACTGTTCATGCTTTCAATCCATAACGTGTCTACTGGTCCATCGAATATTATCCATTTTAATGTTGGCGACCCATCTGTAATGATTAAAAACGTTTGTAAATTTCTGTTAGACAAACAAAAAATACCAGTGTGAATTGATTGTAATTTATTTGCATAAATCGGTAGTTGATAGAATCTCTTTGTCACTCACCCTAGACCAGTGAATAATATTAAATATTGAAGAGTATTTTTAAGCCATAAAACAAGTATTATCAACATAACTACGGAAAATTTAGTTCTTCATAGTAAATTAACCTCATCTTTAGTGTTGAGTGCTTGAAAGCAACCAAAGTAAAGTCCTTCACTTAGACCTTGTACTAGTTGACACTACTCAATGAGGTATATCTGCAATCTTAAGGGAACTGATGTTCTCGTTTTGCATTTAAAATCACATTATTCAGTCACAGAAAAACGTTACTATCAAGCTGTTTCGATCATATGTGATCTCCTGTTAGAATGAGATATTTACATTAACTGATCACTGAGTTGTTATCTTTAGTCGAGTACTACTGATTAGTCAATTGAATGATAAGGATCAGCTGTTAATTGTCTTTCATCAGATCACACTTTGTTTTCTATGAATGTTTTCAGTCAACAGTTTTGAACTGAGACAGCAAATGGGTTTTGCGAAGTGCAAGGAAAGTTGTGAAAACGGTCTGTAATCGGTGTAACAGAATGATGTTGTAGTTTTAGTCCAAAAATTATACATGAACAGATAATGTACCAAACTAAATACTTGAGGTTGTGATATAGATAACCTGCATGAACATAAATTACTTGCTGAGTATTTAGTATCATTGAATAGAAAAGTATTAATGTGATTAAAACGATTAGAAGAAAAAAAACATATGCACCGATGACTACATATGCTATTTGATAAAGAAATAACCTAAGTAAAAAGAGTCCTACAATTAACTACCATTCACTATTATTCTTTTAATGCTTCACTAAAGTAGTAAATATCTTTTACAATAGAAAAGTATTCATAAGTTAATAGACGTACAATCCTAACGTTATCATGGATAAACATGATAGTTTACCTGAACACGTTTGTCGCATAATACTTGAAAGTACACCGTCTGTCCATTCATTTGTTGATAAATTAAATTCTCCATATAATTCGCCTAAAGATAAGGATTTAGGATTTAATGAATATTCTGTAACCATTTCAAAGTCAGAGTTAGGTACTTTGGCCAATGAATTGTGGACCGCTTTAAGTAGGCGCCATGTTGTAGATTTCCCTGATAATGCTTTGCCAACTATCATAACTGAATGTCTCGAACTTTTGGTTTCATACAGTTGTATAACTTTGGTTAGTGTAAACGGTGTCATACGCAGATTGATTTTATTACATTCTTCTTGCAGAGCATTTTTAATCTATGAAAATGATTTAACATAATAATTATGGTTCATGTACATGAAAGTACCATGATATATTATGCGAATTACATAATCTTAGAACATATTTATAACTAAGTTGTTTTCGAAAGTAATGAGTGTAGTGATTTAAGTGGTTTAACTCTATGAGAAGCAAGACATTTTTAAGTACTTATGTTTAATATCCTAACCTTGGGAAAGATATGAACGAATTCAACAACCGAAGCAAATTCTGATTTAATACTAAGTTATTTATGGATTTCATTTCCATAGTTATTTAGGAGGGCTTTATACAATGACGAAGAAAACACTAAGCCGATCTTCTCGTTCTTGTTGGGGAGCTTGTGGGAAATCGGTACAGCTGTTCAGAATAGGCAGTAAAAGCATGTATGTGTAATAATTATTCTTAAAACAGTATTATACCATTTCAAAAGAATACTATCACACTTAAAATTTTGATTAGTCTTACACTAATATGGGTTCGTGTGTTATCATATGTTTCCGCTTTTGAGCTGGTTCGTATTCGCTTCTAATCTTTATAAGCAAAAATGTATTTAGAAAATTTCAGTAAATTTGGTATGATAAAAAAATATTGTCTAGCTTATTTTAACTAAGTAAATGACATGCAAATAATGTTAAAGTACTTTTCATAATTCTTATAATGTTTCTACACAATGACGTACCTTTGAATAATCGATTGTAGGTGGTTCAATACTTGGGAATAAATCAGTAATAATACCTTCAAATAATGGTAAATCCACTGAAGTAAGCTTAGCTAGATTCATGTCATTCAATGATAATAATAACAATTCTTCATCTGACATATTTGGATTGGCACGTTTCTTCTTACCAGCATAACGTAGTACAGATACTAGTGCGCGTAGACCAAAATCATAATGATCTTGTTTACTTAATTGTTGTACAGTTAAATTATACAGTGTAAATACTTTCTTGGCTAAAATCTGCAAGTAAAAGAAATACTCTAATTAATTACCAAGATAAAAAGTTAGAGATTTCACTTATTCAATTAGTTTATATTATATCTGGGCTGTAGCGAAGAGTGGTATCGATGACGCAGATTTCATTCCACTCGAGACTTGACACCTGGATGTCCACGAATTCCGTTGATGTTTATCACCCTGAAACTCCCATCCGGTATATGCCACTTGAAACGCCAACGCATGATCTACTAAGCTACTTGGTCCAGTTAGATATTAAATTGTACTTAAGCCTTACTCCTAGCCTATTAAAACTCAAATGAAATTTCCCGTTTTTACTCTCGTCTCTTAGTTGTTCCTACTTTGTATCAATTCAACCGTAATTTAACCTCAATCTCTATAAGGAATGAGAGAAGGAAGTTTTTATAAGAGAACTTTTCTATTCGAAAAAGTAACAGTAATGCTTACATAGTAATAGTTAGAACCTTCAGATCATGTAACAAAACAACGAACATTAAAAAAGTAACCATCACCATGGTGGTCAAGGCCAATGTGATACGGTGAGCTTAAAGTTATCAAGGATTTGCTTACTTATCAAAACTACAAAACATTACCTAAAGAAAATCCAAGATAATTTCTGGCTTTCCTAGCACTTTCCAGAAATTTTATCGATAATTGTTAGTGGTTTGGCTTGTCTCATTGTCGATAACTGCAACTAACTTTTGATCATTCTTACAATGTGACCTAAATTTGTACACACTTATCAACGATGAAATGATACAAACCCTTATGAGTATGAGTTTAACATTATATGTTGAAAATGGTTTTCTGTCAGCTGAAATTGATTAAAGAACCAGTTAAAAGATGTTACCGAATAGTTATTTCGTACCGACGACTACACATGGTATAGGGTAGGGTGATTAAATAGTACAACTGACTATCAGGTTTATCTTAATTTACGGTATTTAGGTAGCTGATTTTACTTTGTAAAGAAAGTTGAATTTAGATGCTGAATTTACCAAGACCATTTGCCAAACAAATGATGTTTCTTGGTAGATAAAATCGATTGGATTCCTAAAGTAACATTAATAAATTGTGACAAAAATAGCCTGATCTATGTTTTTGAGCATCGGTCGTCTTTTGCAAAAGATAAATCTTTTATTACAACCAACCTAATATCTAGTTGCTTCAACGTCTATAAACTAACAGGAAACATAATCTCAATATATTCCTTTATATATTAGAGGATTCTATCGTTTTATTTAGAAGAACGCCCGATTTTGTACATCTAGTATATTACACATTTGGTTAGCACCTGATCCAAATGATCTTTGATGAAGTTGGATCCACACTGATACTGATGAAATGAATAAAGACATATGAAATTGTGTACCGAACAACTTTTATTCTCACAGTATCCTTGTGTCAATGGTGTTTCTGAACGAATTATTCGAATATATCTTTTTAGGTGCGTAAGCAAATCGAACTATTTTAAGAGTGACAGTGATTTTCTGGTCAAATAAGATGAACTGCTCAAAATTGATTTTACAACATCGAATTAATTTAATTGACCTTTAGCCTCTCATTTATCCAATAATTTCTAGTACGTTTAATGATCCAGTTATTTATTATTCATCATACAAAGTGCACTGCATGATTTTCACTTAGTATACTCATGTTGTTCACGTTTGTTAAAATTGTTAAGATGTTGAAAAGAATCGCCATGAACTGGAATATCTGTTGTGTTAATTGATATTAAAACCAAAATCTTCATATAATTATTACTTCAAAGAAAAAAAATTCTACATCATTGTAGCACTACCTTTGTGGAACTAAAACCTTCGGCAAATAATGTAATTTCTGCTATCATTGATGAGTCTGGTACCACCATTGCAATTGGTCTAAACATAGATTTTAAATTATCTGGTAATTCTGTACGTCCAGCATAACCAGGATTCATTGTAATAAATATACCGCATGACCATACTAACTGAATCATTCGACCTTCAAACATAAATCTTGTTTTAGTATTTTGATTGTCTGATTGATCAGCTACCGCTAATGCAGATAGAATTGATAGTATTTGTTGCGCTACGACTGATAATACTTCTATATTTATACTGTCAGAATAGATTAAATAATGAAAGATTTAGTTATGTACACACTTAAAATAATGATGTACTTATTTGACGTTAACACAAATAAAACTAATTCGGTATGGTAGAAGGACTGTTAACTGTCTTACCTTGATTTGGTTAAGAATATAAGTATACATAATTTGAAGTTACTTTATATCATGGAACAACTTTAGTTAAACAACCATTGATAGCCAAATAGCGTCGATCAGGTATTTCGTCTTATTTTGTGTTTTATTCTATACTGCGCACCATAAACCAAATCGATAATCTGTACCGAGGTCTTTAGGCTTCGCGGCAACTGCTTGATCTGTATAATTTTATTGGCATTCAGTGCAGATCATTTACAACTCATTCAGTTTACGATATTGCGCGACCAATATATTTTGGCTTCGTTGATACCTGTCTTATCATTGACATAGTCGCTATCGAACAGTCAAGATTGCTAACCAGAATTCTTCTTGGAATAAATTACGATGTTGTGAACAGGCACTCAGTTGGGAAATATCATTTTATTGTGCAATCCAAAATTACGGAGTGCCTCCTTAAAATTTGAAAGCCATACATTAAATACATTATCTGCATATATTCCTCGAGTTGTTCTTTCAATTCTATTGTCAATACAACTGCCTTCTATTTCCCTACCTGTTCTTTACAATTCAATCGTCTTAATCTTCTGCTGGAAGGCATTTCACTTCCGATTGTTGTCACAAACTAATCATATCTGTCAACATAAGCAGCACACACACAACTAACGAGCACACGTTATATGAAATAATGTGAACTATGTTGTTTTGATTCTCATCTCAGGCTTTAACATAGATTTAGATTCATACACCTATATACAAAATATTGAAGCAATCAGGATGATTTGTGAATGAAGGTATTATAACGAAGTGCATTACGTGACTATTAACCATTACCAACTTTAATATTAGGAAGTCAGATGCTGTAGTGATAACGATAACGAAGACAACACAATAAAATGAGTTAGTAATTCAACACTTTTAATAGGTACCATGTTATAGGAAAAAGAAACTTGCTAAGATAATATTTATTAAGTTAGATAGAGTATATGAGTAGTAACTAGTAATTATGAAAATGGTGAAGCAAAATTGTAAGAAAAGTGACATAAACTGTTCACCAAATTTTTCCTAGTTACAATCGTAAAGAAAACATGAGCTCTTTTTGAACACAAATACGAAAGATGACTCAAATCTCTATATCTGACCTTCAAACTAAAGTTGAAAAAATGTGGCGCGATATAATAAGTTGCTCTACGTTCTTTAGTCCTATGTTTCGCGTTATTATCAAACAAATGTGACAAAACACTAACTACGTTTGATCTCAGTCTACCAAATTGGAGCTTTCATTTTGTTAAGAGTTTGATAGATTACAGTACCAACTCACCGATTGAATTCATCGAAACATCCCCATGCACCAGTTTGAGCTAAACCTGCAAACATACGACCCATAGACTTATAATCTAAACCTTCTGAACAATTAACAACAATTACATAATCCCCAAGCGATTTGCCTAAATCTTTAGTTGTTTCTGTTTTACCAGTTCCAGCAGGTCCTTTAGGCGAACCACCTCTATGTAAATGTAATGCAGTTGTCAGTGTTATGTAACAACGATCAGTAAGAGGTGTAATAACTAGTCGTCCAGAATTGCCTAAATATTCATAACCATAACGAAAAGATGTATTTGTTTGTCGAACAAAACAGTCATCTGCTTCCTAATGTAAAATATAAAAAAATCGTAAAAATAGTAAAAATAAGTGTACAAATAAATTTAATGTGATAGGAACTAAAAAATTTCAATAGTTTATAAGTGTATTCGTATGTTTCTATAAAAAAATGAGCACTAATCATCTTCTGGAAAACTAGGCAAACGTTTTGCAACAAATGAAATTCATTTTAAGGTTTATTAAAAATAAATTTCAGTAGTTGGGGTCATCAGTCAATTGAAGTTGAACGACCATTGAAAACCTGGAAGCGCGAGATTCGAATCTCGCGAGGCGGGATCGTGGATGCACACTGCTAAGGAGTTCCACAATATGAAGAAACGGCTGTCCATGATCTCAACTACTAAAATTACTATAATATCTACAAAAACCCCTTCTGATAAATATAAATTTGTTTAGTCATTTTTTATCAGAAATAAATGAATACACAAGTAAGATGTTTATAATTTAATAATATTCCCTTAACAATCGTATTAACTAATGAGTGACAATTGTGTTAAAATGAACTAATATTCTAAAGTTGCTAATCTAAAAGAAAGCACTCAGCATTATTTCTTTTAGTGTAATATAAGGAATGTTCTCACAATTGATTGATCACTGGGTGATGATCAATGTCATGCTTGTCTAGTCCTTATTAGTGCAGATCGAATGCTATCGATCATGTTGCAATGTGGCCACCAGTCTAGGTGACTCGACACTGCGGGCACTATGTATTGAAATTAAGATGGTGGTTGGAGGTAGTCAACAGGAAACCCTGGACCCGGGTTTCGTGCTACTTGGCACTCGTCAGCAAGGTGTACCTGTAATCTTGAGGGAACTGGTGCTCCCTGGCGGATTCGATCTCGCACCAGTTCCCTCAAGATTACAGGTACACCTTGCTGACGAGTGCCAAGTAGCACGAAACCCGGGTCCAGGGTTTCCTGTTGACTACCTCCAACCACCATCTTAATTTCAATAAGGAATGTTGATTATATGTCACAGATATAAATAGGTATGATTAAACTCTATAGTCTAATACTGCTTAAATTTGTGCTGTATGGTTTTATCACATTAATGAATTTTAAGTCAAGAAGATGTGTTTCGTTTTTCTTATTTGTAGCAGCTAATCATTTCATATTATAATGATGCTGTTTAGCGTGTTTGGTGTTTTGTTTCTGGATAACTGGTTACTATTATGTCCTGGTAATTGGTGGATTATTTTTAGAGCGTGTTTTAACTTTGGCTTTCATATGAATAAAGTATTTACAAAGTGTACTTACGCGTAAGCATCAGGTTAAATAATTTTACACAGAAACAAATCTTACAAAAGTTAAACAACACAGTGGCATATTTCACTGAAGTGGTGAGCATACCTGCTTCTTTTTTTAAGAGTAATTATCACTAACAATATAATATTCACATGTTTGATAAGAGATGAGGACATGGAAGTATAGAACTTGGATAGCTATTGCTTAGTGAATTAGTCGAGATTTTCATTGAGTATTTCATATATAGCATTTTATACAATATTGACTGTAAACTATCTTCAGGCCCATTAATTACTGTTACATCTTTCAATCTTCATTAACTATAAACAAATAACAAGAAGTCTACTACTCAACTAGTTTTGTGTCAACTTTGATTTGTCATGTGTGAAACGTTGTGATCATATAACTAACTTTTATAGTATCAAGAGATATAAGCTTAAATAGTAAAACAATGTTTCCAATCATTTATTCGACCTTCTGATGTTCTAATGGAAGATTTAGGAATGTGGAGACTTCCATGTCTTATTAATCTCTCGACAACCACAGTAAAAGAGCTAGTGGATTTTTCTTGAGGAACAACATGAAATTTGTTCGACTCAACCCTTACACACAACCTTCGTCTCGTGCACTTTTTGACCAATAAAACGACGTGCTTCCAAACCTCCAGTGGAGAGTCATAAATGAAAATGGATGTTTTAAAGTTCATTTATTTCGTACCTCACTAACGTGATGTTACTAGGTCATAGTGCACATTTATAATAGGAAATTCAAAAACTGGCGGTATATAAGATCAAAATTTTAGGACAAATAATAAAAAACCTAGCCTCAATGGCTTATGTTTTTAGTTGCTGTTCAAAGTGGGATTGTTTAGCTTTCGAAATTAATTATTCTGGACTATATTTCACAACCAAACTGAATGTATGATTCGTTATTATTATTAGCTTTATTTATTATTATATTTTTGGTAAAATATTGAATTCTCAGCACAAAGTATTTCACCAAGTTTCCATTTCTTACTTCTTGGTCGGTTCTGACGACATATGTTGAGTGGTCGCCAGCTAGAAGTTAGCAGTCTATGAATCGACATCTGAATAATGTACATTCTTTTAGATGCATATTGCCAACAAACATGATATCTTTTTTGTAAATTGTACAACGGAAGGTTGTAAACTTTTCATAAAAGCACCTTCATAGGTTGTGCGATCAATAAGCATAATGATGTGTTAAAACAAGCAAAAGTAGATAACTTGTTGAAATATCCTATGGTCGTTTTACACTGACGGTGCTTGGATAACTACTGAAAGCTATAGAGTACTGAAAAAGTTTGTAATGTTAGTTTACTTCTATGTAATAGCTTAAACCCTAAATATCTTCAATAATTTAGGGTCTTCCCTTAAACTGTGAGATTAAGATCGCTTCATATCTTTCTTTCTACAAACTAAATCCTTCTTCCTGTACTATGTCCTTATATGCAATCTTTCTTTTATATATTACCGCCACTGAATTAACCACTTCTATGAATCCGGTGTTCATCTTGTTGTGCTAATGAAGTATGACAACTTGGACCGATGCACATATGTGCTTGGTTCTACGTTCTAGCTGACGGACTGATCTTCCATAATTATGTTTGGAACCTTTGAACCCCTGAGTGACCATCACACGAACGACTGATTACATTAAGATCCGGTAGATAAAATTTTTGAACGTTCATTGAATCAGGTTATAAATGAATTGTCTTTAAAAAATTACAAACACAATTAACAATCCTTTAATTACTATATTTTCATAATAAGATGTTTGAAATTTCATACCCTTTAATCTAACTTATAAATTTGTTGAAAACATGATTGGTTTAGAGAGCTCAACAGCTCAGCAATCAGTTGAAAGATTAAAACATTATAATGAGCTAAGTGTATTGGACGCTAATCACTAGACTGTTTGTAGGCGATGGGTAGCGGAAAGTGACGTAGGAGCTACAACAGTTGTCTGACGGAGTAAAGAGTTTCAGTGCATCCAAAGCACGGTGTTGGGTGAACACTTAAAGATCAGGGGAGAAGACAGTTCAGACTACAGAATACACCGAAAGATGCAAATATATGACTGAAATTTATGTATTATATAGATACTTTGTAACTTCTCACAATAAACAAACATTTATGCTGCATATTGTCGTATTTTGAACATAAAGCCAAATATTAGAATGTAGAGAAAGTTATCATATTGCTGAATCGATCATCTCTTTCATAATCATAAAGATTTGATAAAGAAATAACTATACAATATCAGTATAATTTATCATTCTTATGATATATCAATTGAACCTTTAACACTAAAATTATTTTACAGATTGAAATCATGAGTCAGTTGAAGGTAGACCACCATTGAAAACCCGGGAGCACTGGACGGCCGCTTCGTCCTAGTATGGGACTCCCCAGCAGTGCCCATCGACGACCCCGCACCACGCGGGGCTCGAACCCAGGACCTACTGGCTCCGCGCGCGAGCACTTAACCACTAGACCACTGAGCCGGCATCCAACGGTGTTAATGTCTAACTTCAACCAATCCACGAAGTTGCGCCACCGTACACCATTGTCTTCAGTGAGTTCCTATCTCACAACAGACCTGGTTGAACTCCACTGGTAACGGCTTCTCACTAGAACTCTACTACTGAGGAGTCTCATAATAGGACGAAACGGTCATTCAACGCTTCCAGGTTTTCCATGGTGGTTTAGCCTCAATTGACTCATGATTTTAACTAGTAAAATTGCTATAATATCCACAAAACCCATTCTGATAAAATTATTTTATTTATGTAAAAGTTAATAACTTGATTTCAACCTACCTTTTCCCAATAAAATCGAAGTTGACTTAACCAATCAAAAGCATTTATATCATTACAGCCTATTTTATAAAGTTTGTCAATAATATCACGTTGATGAACTTCAATAACAGCGAGAGCATTAATTTTTAAACGTTGAATTTTTGTTAAATTTGAACGTATTATTTCTGAAAATTTTTCTAAAAGATTCTTTTGTTTATGTTTTAATGATTTCAATGGTCTTTTGTCTTGTCTATTTGATACCTGTTTATATAAGAAATTATTTTTAGAAACATATTTATCATTACCAAGTTCAATATAAAGTCACAACAATACTCATAAACATATATTATGGAACACTGAATTAACTATGTCCTATTTAATAAATGAACAAGGAAACATGTTTTCTTTGGTAGGTTGACGACGGTTAATTAGTAAGATATTGTAAATAAGGCCAGTAAAGACACTTAACAATTTATTATTACATACTGACAATGCGAATTTCATTTTCAAGGGTAAGTCTTTTAGGACCATTGTTTGCTGATTTGTTTATGAGGTATGTGGAAAATCTAGTTGCAGACTCAATTCAAAAGATGTGTTTGTATCGGCGGTACGTGGATGACATCATAGAAATAGGTGACAAACGTGAAGATATGACCGCTTGTTAAAAGAACTTAACACAAGTTAAAAACCATTTCTCTTACATGCAAAGAAAAGCTGAATAATCAGTTCCCTTTTCTAGACATACTAATTAGTAGGGGAGACTTTACTTGCATAGAAAGCCGACATGGACAGAGCAATATCTTTGTTTCCATAGTCTCTATTCAATCCAGTACAAACACGGATTAATAAAAGGCTTATTCAATAGAATCAATCGTTTTTGTACTAGCGATTCTATCGAAGGAGACACGAAGCGCTCAACTGAAACATTAATAAATAACGTTATTCATTGATATTTATAAACTGTTGGAAAGGTAGTAATATGATAAGACATATGACGCTTCTGGTACCCAAAAAGCGAGTCTACATAACATTACAAGCGAGAAGTGACTCAAAATCTCATGTTGAAACAAACGATTAAATTAGCTATCAATAAGACTTTTTATACAGCCCAACTCATCATTATCGAAAAATCAAGCATGTAAGGGTGGCTGAACACATACCCAAATGGTTGTAAAAACAAATGAATCCCAATGGTCAAATAAGATCACAAGATAGACAAATATCTTCCTACAGTGCAAAACATTTGGTTGAGACCGGTCATAAAGTTGACATGAAATCATCCTTTGGAGTTTTATACGATAGCTTTCGAGGACGCACACTAGGGTTTATTGAAGTCTTGGCTAGACAAAAAACGAGACCTCCTTATATATCCAAAAACAGTTTGTTCTAACCCTTAACCTTCCCTGATAATGCGAATTTATTATACAGAGTGGTTTTCACAGTCTGTGTGTACTTTATTATCATCTTTCCTTTTAACCATTAATTTATCTAGATGACTTTTTATTTTTCATATATAATGTCTCAACAAGTATACGTGATTAGGTTGTTCGAAATGTATTGAGAAAATATATCACATAATTCTGATAACCTTTATCTTCTCATCATATTGGCCGAATTTATCAAAGGGACTAACTGTTTCAAAGGGAGGGATACAATCAAAGTTTATTGAACGGTTTGGATCTTCTCTTTGTCAATATTGTGGAATACAATTGATCAGTCTCTATTTACATATATACACCCAAATTTGCTAAAATCCAGTCAAAACGGTTCAAATAAATACAGTAACAACATTATTTCTTACCAACTGTAATGCTCTTGTAACATCAGCTGTCCATTGAATTTGACTTGATGTAATACATAACTGCCCTGGCCATTCTTTAATAAATTTATCACGCTTGTTTGCTGCTTTCTTTAAAGCAATTCTACAATCTCTTAACATATCCTTTAATGTTTTATACATTTGTTCTTCAATATCGCCTAACCATGATTCTACAGGACCATCAAGGCGAACTTTATTTTTGAATGGCACTTCTTCACCATCCAATGAAAACATTGATAAGGCATTATATACTAGAAAATTTGTCTGAATATAAGAAATAAAAATAAAATTCAAAGAAAGTGACTGGTAAATTAAATTCGCATTCCTACAAACGATGCCAATATACGATTGTAAGAATATTTACGGGTAAAATCAATATCTGCATGATATTGACTTTTCTCCTGCCAAAATCAATAATTCATTCTGAATCCATGTTCTAGTTGTGTTTATTTTGTCTTCTCCTTCAGTTAACGTGTTATGTTTGTGAATCGTGATCAGATCTAATTTCTTCGTCACTTGTTTATTAAACTGTATTACCACTTGACTAAGGCCCGTTCTGAATTAATCCACGTAAGCGAGACAACAAGTTGTATAGTTTAGAACTATCAGTCAATTAGCTATCTATTCATCATTCTAACTACCTGAATGTGATTATGAAAAGCTGAAATCCGTGGTCGGCAACAATAAGTTAAAACCTTTTAAAACAACTAAAAGTAGTTGGCCTAATTGCTATCCATATTAGTTAATTTGAACTTGGTTATTCAGCAACTCATATGACTTCTATAAAGTTTCTTTAGCTTTCTAGTCATCGAATCTGTAGTCGTGATTTGCAAAAGTTAACTTATTAAAATTTCCGCACTGAATTCTAATAATGTGGTGCTGACATCTTCATCCAATCAAGTTACCAGAATGTAATTACACTGTTATCTAACTTAACGTGATTTTGTGCAGTTAATTGTCTTTGAGTAAAAATCCTCAATAATGAACACCGTTATGTTAGAGAGGAAAAATAAGTATCAGTCAGAAAAATATAAAATATAGGTTGGTCACTTCTTTTCATCCATTAGATATTGTGTTGGCAGGTACTATTTCAAGCTCATATAGGTTGTGTAGCCTTTAAACAGACCAATCTATTCATTCTTCTCAAGCCATATTCCCACCTTGTTTTGATTATTCGCTTGTTAATCCGGACTGTTTTTTTTATGGTCGCATGTCTGTTAATTGCTTTTTTGATTCATTAAGTGTCAGTAATTTATTTTTGGTCTGACTATAAATATTGAGTCACGCTTGATCGAAACGAGTTGGCTCACATGACTTCTACACCGCGCATCCCTTCGTTTCTCGGATTGTCTGTCTGGATCTATGATTGTATGAAATATACGTATTCAACATTCATTCTCCTATTTGGCTTATTTTATCCCGTTATTCTCTGACGCGAATTAAGTTGATAAAAACATACAAGAATTGGCGGCATGTATATTTCGATAACAATCAGCATAATATTTAACTGGAGTCAGATACATGGCCACCATAATATACAACTAACTAATACTGTGAAAACCAGATTATATAGCAGTTGGTTTATTTTCACTTACCTTTTCTAATCTCAAGAGAGTAATATTGTCGAAACATTTTTTCAGGTGTGGCATAACAGCTTCGGGATTTCTACCTTGTCCTAATACTTCGAGTAAATCATCATTTGATATAAAATAGAACCGAGGAAATATTTGACGTTTTGTCTCTAAATACATATCTAATGATTGTTGTATTTCTTCTAAACTTTGTACAAGTTTATTGATTTGATCCAATAAACCTGATAAAAAAAGGATCATAATATTGAATTGGAAAATTCAACATTAATGATTATCTTATCCCGTATATGTATTGTTGGATAAAATTCAATTGAAATGAAATAGCAATCTAGTGAATAAAAGTTATTTTTATTTAACAAATACCATATTTGAGTTATCCTCTTAATTGGATCTTGTCAAAATATGTGCAGGTTTGGTTAAAACCAGAAGTTCAAATGATTAAATAATAAGCAATAATCTCACTTACAAAAAGATCGAAACGTTAATCGATCAATAGTTATATAAATACAAGGAGCAAAAAAACGAACGTTTTAAAATCGTTCATGTGTAAAGAAAAAAAAGTATCTTGTTTATTATTAGAAACGGGTTTTGTGGAGATCGTAGTAATTTTAATAGTCGAATTCATGAGTCAACTAAAACTAGATCACCATAGAAAATCTGGAAGCACTGGACGGCCATTTCGTAGATTGGTTGAAGTTAGACACCATTGGGTGCCGACTTAGTGGTCTAGAAGTTAAGCGCCTGCACACCAGATTGAAGGTCCTGGTTTCGAATCCCGCAAGCAGGTTTGTGGATGTGTACTGTTGAGGAGTCCCACACTAGGAAAAAATAGCCGTCCAGTACTTCCAGGTTTTCATGGTGGTCTAGCTTTAATTGACTCATGAATGCAACTATCAATATCTTGTTTGTTTATGGGGATTATCAATGCAAGTGAATCCCAATTTCAACGGTTCATCAACTGATTACAATGCTCTATGGAAACTCATCATCATTGTGAATCAAATAATACTTTCTGGTCGATATTATGGTAAAATGGAGAATCATTTAAGCCTCTAAATAATATCAATGATATTTACTTGTGAAATTATTTCTGAAATTCTCAACCTCTGTGAATAGAAACAGGTCGTACACGGTTGTACAACTTAATAACAAATTTGCTGGAAAAATATCATTTCTCTGAACTTCGTGTTTTTATTTTGGTACTTTAAGTGGGAATTAGACGTTCTTTGTGGATGATAATAATAATAGTTAACAATACTTTTATTTTTTTGGTTGAGATCATGAATTAATTGATGTTGGACCACCGTTGGAAACCTGGAAGCACTGGACGGCCGTTTCGTCCTAGTATGGGACTCCTCAGCAGTGCGCATCCACGATCCCTCACCCCGCGGGATTCGAACCCAGGACCTACTGGCTTCGCACCTGAGCACTTAACCATCAGACCACTGAGCCGGCATCCAATGGTGTTAGTGTCTAACATCAACCAATCCACGAAGTTGCGCGACCACCTTCCATTGTACTGAGGTAGATACCTGTCTCTACCCGACACGGATTAGCTCCACTGGTCACGACTTCTCACTAGAACTCCGAGAATTCCCTCACGAAGCTAGTCACTAGTGAGCACATGTTAATTATCAGTATGATAATACTTTTATTGTGAAATTTCAAATTAATTTAAGTACATAGTAGTGATGCTCAATGTTTCTGTATCTAATAAGGAATTTATTGGGATTTGAAATATTTGGTACAATATCGTTCTTATTTACAATATGACATTTCAGAACAGCATAGAGAAAGCGGAGGTCGAGAAAATTGGCAGAGGTGACAATGATGGAAAGATGAATAAAATAGAAAAACAACAAACTTTCTAAGTAGTAGATGTATGACTAAAAGTAAATGCATCTTCGACATTGATTGTAATTATAATTAAGTTCAAAACGAATATATAGTATTTAAAATCTATTAAGGATTATTTGTTATGAAACAATCACAGTTTATAACAACATGGATTAATAACCAATGGTTTTGTGAAATAATATTATGTTTTGGATGACATGGTTTAGAATTTTTAATAGTAACCAAGATGCATTTTTTCTTTATCTTTCTCTTAATCTTGAATTGCAATATCTCTTCTAAGGTATCATGTCAAATAATATTCCCACGGTTTGGTATTTCTATCATTATTGTTATAATCATATGGTTGTGCTAATCAATTATTAGTTGGACCAATGCATAACCGTACCAGGCACTATAACAATAGTGTCTGTTTGTCTATCAATCTGGGAAATCTACTCTTAAGCTTCATGTATATGAATGAATCTCATTTAATATACGAAGTTCAGAATAGGATAAATTTACTTGAATTGTTAAATAGTTGATCAACCTTACTGTAA
Organism: Schistosoma haematobium; assembly: GCF_000699445.3. NCBI lineage: Eukaryota > Metazoa > Platyhelminthes > Trematoda > Strigeidida > Schistosomatidae > Schistosoma > Schistosoma haematobium. The sequence continues at coordinate 19,091,996 of NC_067197.1, read as the reverse complement.
TTTTAGGAAACAGAATCTGTAAATACAGCAACATAGTATATCATAAATTCAATATACTATTCAACTCATTGTTGTATATCACAGTGCATATACTATTCAGTATTAGTTAAATCACTGACAGATTAAGTAGAAATTCTAACCTGGTTTACTTGCACATGTTCTTGTATTACGTGTTTCAAATAAATATGTTGTGATCGATTGCCATTGTATATTGATCATATCAAATGATACAGATTCTTTTGGTAATTGTTTACGAATATCTTCACCAAGAAATATAGTTTCCATATACATATATTGCCTTTGTACAGTTAATAAAGCTTCAATAGTTTCTGTAATTAATGAAAGTACTCGTTCCCAATTATCAACAAGATGTTCAAATGGTTTGACAAATCGCGATGTTTTCATTGTTGACAATTGAACCTGGAAAAAGTATCAGATCATTAATTTTACAAAAATAATGACATTTTGATTCGGAAGTAATTTTCATAACAAACCAGGTAATACTGAACAAATGTTTCGTTCTAGTTTGAGTTTTCTTAAGGCAATGAACACCCATAGTTAATGTATTTTCTAGAACCAATTAAAGTAAAATTTCTAAATCGTATTTGTCACAGATTGGTCTCAGTTAGAGTACCATTGAAGACATGAGAGTCCTAAGCAGTCGTTTCTTATTAGTATGGGACTCCTCAGGAGTTCACGCACACGAACCCATCAAGGATCTTTTGAATTCGTGTCGAACACCTAATCATTGGAACAATTATGTAGGAACCAAATAGTACAGTTCTACTACCACTCAATTTACGACGTAGCGCATTTATCACCAAGTATTATTGGTGATAAACGTTTCACTTGCAACATGTATGTACTTCACCAGTCATGAAGTCTCACTAAAACCAAACGAACTTCCTTAAAAACATTAAGCATTTGGTGAGTGACACGAAGGCCCTGGGTTCGGTACTTGTGGGGTCGTAGGTACACATTCTTGGGTAATCTTACACTAAAACAGAACAGAAATCTAGTCCTCTATGTTATCCAAAGATACCTTAGTTTGGGTAAATCTATGATGAATATAACCTACAAATGAAGTAAATCTCTGTTACTTTATGTAAAGTTTGTTTGATTTACAAATACAATCTACCGTATCTACATTTCTCAGTGTCAAAATTAAGGAAAATCATTGGGTTAAGTTTAAAAACTTTTTGAAAAGATCAGACAAAAAGAAACAAAGTAAGGTTATCTAAATTTCAAAGAATAAAACGTGAATATTGACTCAAAGTTACAGTATTTCTTTTAAGACAATCTGTTTTTTAGACAGTTCAGTCAACGTTATTATTTACCAAATAAAAACACTTGAAAGATTGATTTTATATTGGATTAAGCATTTAAATAACAGATTATGATAATTGCTTTCACCTTTAATTCAACGAATACTGCCCATTGATATAGTTTAACGACAGTTGTAGCCTCAGTGAGCTTAAGTGTCTATGCCTTAATATAATTTATAAAAAAACATTTGTTCAAACAATGGGAACAATTTTAACCCTTAAAACAGCGTTTATGCAGATTTTGAACAGCCTGAAATTAGTCTCCTTATGAATGTGCAACTTACAAATAACTGTTGAACAATTATGATCATCATTAATAATCAGATAATCGTTATTTTTCCAGTTTTGAACTTTTGACCTACACAGAATCAAATCCTAAGTTTTTTTAAACCTTGCAGTGAATTTTCACTTTATCAATTTTGGTAGAATTTAATGATCCACATTTTCATTCCAAATCAATTCTAGTAATACAATATGATCCACAATCACTGTTAGTTATCATGATTTCAATAAATACATCAAATGAACCTGATACACATAGGTTTTTTTTCTTTTTTGGTTATATTAATCCTTTAAATCTTTTGTTTTACATTTCAGTTCAGGTTTGTCAAAGTTAATTTGTTTAAAAATGAGAAACGTTTAAGGTAAATTAACTAGACAATTGTTTACATTTACACATCATATAATACACAAACTTCAATAGATAGAATCTAACTTTACATAAAACCACTATCAGTTACTGATATAAAAAATAATTAGATAACCAATCAGTGAATACACATACTTGATTATCTTCCAATGCTTCAAATATTTCATCTGTAGATCTAATCTTATAAATACTTTTATCTTTGTATGATATCATATCAAGTTCATTATTTTGCCAAAAACGTTCCATTGTATCAAGGGCTTTTTCAATAGCTAATTCTTTAGTTGCTGCACCGGATATTTCACTGATTAAATCAGAATATTGTTCAAATCCTAATTCTACTATACATTCTAATGTAAATTCATCAGAATCTACATTGAATTGTGTATTCATTTCTTCTTTAATCTTATCCCAATGTCTTGTACGCATAGCTGAATTACGTAAATCCGTGATCAATGGTAATGTACGACGAAACTGATCAACTTTTTTTCTACTAACTTCAATAATTTCCCAATTTCTATCCTGTTTTTTTTAAACAAAGAAATAAAAATGTTATACGAAATTGTGAAAAGAATGAGATAATAATAATGCTTTCAATGAGCTGGAAGATTATCTAAACATCCTCTATATAATAAATCATCAGTGTGAACAGTATATTACTTTGTATAATGTTCACCATTTTCATTCTTTTAGCTCATTATGTCAATAAGGAGTCATAACAGATTCGAAAATTATGATGATAGCATACCTACTTTTGTTTAAGCCTTTGGATATTGTGACACTTGTTTAAACGATGCATAATAGTTTTAATCACTAGAATAAATATAAAACATACGGATAGTTGAGCTTGAATGATAGTTACTCTCAATAAGCTGGATGACCAGAAATACAGTTTACTGATTGTGATTTGTTAAAAAATTGAAATTCTTAGCAAAATGACATTAAGTTGTATTTTTCATCTGTGTCGAGTGTAAGACAATTATCCACTGCAAGCGACGAATGATTATTGTAAAATATCGTGAATTGATTGAAGTCTAATATTATCACGGATTAATTTACTTATATGATCCGTAAAACTGATGACCTTCTATTTCACGAATTTACAAATGAACCAAAACCAAAGCCTTAGAGCTTGGTCCTCCAACCCATTCTAACCCAGTAACCAATAGGAAAACCCAGATGATAAGTGGATTAGATCTCCATTGTACTCAATCCAACTTTGAATGAAAACACATACAGAGATTTATCTCTGATCATACAGAACACTAAATACGAAATTATACTTCAATCACAATCAGGTCACAAGTGGGAGAGAAATGAAGTAAACAGTACATAATTAGAACATATATAACTAATCATACTATCTTCAATTAGATCCTCATCAGGCTTTATTCTAATGTACAACAATCTTTATATACATATATGAAATTGTTAAACCAATCAATGAAATTTGTGAGTCAGTGATAATAGTGAAATAGGTTATATAATTAAATAATAAATAAAAAGTACAAGTTAATCGTGTAATCACTGGTGTAGTAGTTGTGAAACAGATATTAAAGGCTTGAATCAATGTTTTATAATAGGACTTATGTTAACAACATGAAAAAATGGACACTGAAATGACATTCATTAAAAATTATAAAATTACGTAATAAGAAGTGTTCAGATAATGGGTCAGTGAAGCGTATATTTGAGAAAACAGAGTGAAGAGAAATAAGGAATATGGTAAGTGATGATAATTATATAGTAAACGGTAAATCGAGGTTAGCTGCACTGAAAGCCCTTTTCATTGCTTTAGTTAATCTAACTCATAGTGTGGAGTATGTTACTTATGTCGACAGACAGCACAAGGTTGGGGAGATCGAACCGAAGAGAATGAAAACAGAGAGTAATTGTAATAACAAGGAAGGAACGATGAAGTTTGAGGCAATTGATGGAGGATTTACAAATGCAGTTCTGAATGTATGGTTTTCACATTTTATGAAAAACCTCTCTATAATTTTGTGTCGAGCAATAATTTGTTTATTCGCAATTGAGCGTTCCTTTATTACAGTAGTATATGACTAGCTATATCTCCATCGAATTGTAGCTTCAGGAAGATTTTCTCTTTAACCGCCGATTTGACTATTTTACTGTCCATTATTTCTTCAAAAAACCTAGTGGATAACGCTTTTCGATCAACATATAAAGAATGAACTCTAGTTGCTTTCAACCAGAATATATTGACTATCTAGATATTTCGTAAGATATACGAAAACGTATGAATTCGACAAGTTATCAAATATGGGGTCTCTTCTTATTTTGTTTATGTTGTGAAAAGGCTAAGGAAAATGTCAGTCGGACATTTCGTTATGCAACTGATTTCTCCTACGATAATGAACGTGTAACTTATTACAATGCTGTTATCAGTTTCTTGCATAAGATCAACATCTTGGCACCCGATGTGAATACAAATTGTAAATGACAAAATCAGTGCAATCATGGATACTAAATATGGTGATTATATACTGAAAAATTCCCGGTATTAATTCAACATCATACATACAACTAACTTTCAAATCACGTGCCCATTTGGTAAATTTACGAAATTGTGCATTAGCCAAGTTTTCCATTTCATTTGTTTGTAGATCATAAAATCGTCCAGCCTTCCAACTTTCCCAGTTATTTTCCCACTCCATGTTTGTAGTCCAAATAGTGCTCAATATATCTAAATCCTTAAGGGGTGTAAACATTTGAAAATGGATGTGTCTAGTTGGTACTTGTGATGTAAAATTTTGATATGAAATCTAGAAAGTTACAAATAGTTATTTGTATAAAAAATCTCATACAACCTAATGCTACAGTCAGATCAATGGACTACTAACGGTTAAACACATTCCGTGAACTTGTTAAAAGCATTAAACTAGGTTGAACTGAGCCTCCAGTAATAAAATGAATGAAATAATATCACATCACAATTTATCACTACTAATTTTAGGGTGCATATGTATGTTAGTAGATTAAAAATATAAACAGTTCCGAAATTCTTAGAGTCATATCCAGAAATTGAGTTTTTTTCTATACCGCATACAAATTGAGCACTCGAATGTCTGAACCCTCCAAGTAACAAGTTAGAAGACGGAAAACGAGTGGAAAAAAATCTTAGCTCAACCAGTCATATATAATACAAAACACTCGGGTAATTATAGTTTTTAGTAAAAACTCAATCATCAATACCATTATCCAATCCTCATCGAATGGTTTTAGCACTTGCCCAATCGTGTAGTTACTCGTGAAGATTATGGAATATTCTCCCGAACGATGATCAGATAGAATGTTTTCGGCTTTTTCAACGCTTCTTTGAGTTCACAGGGAGCCGTAACCACACTTAGCTTACCTAATCAAGAAAGTTATGCTTGAGTTTTGAATATACACTACAAAGTAATTTTGCTTCAATATTCAATCAACAGGATTTACGTATTGGTTTTCAGTTAAATTAAAATTTATATTAACCAGTTATGGAAATTAGTTTCAGAACAATAATGATGCACTTCATATGAAGTATAATTCACTACCACTATTATTCAACTAAGAATTCCCTTTACTAATGATTTTAGGGTAGTATTACTAGCTATTATTTTTTTAAGAAATTATCTTAACAATACATTCAGTGGGATTAAATGTTAAGTGTAAATAACAACTTGTCCATTCTTATTAGAATGATCCAACGATTGTCTTTTATATGTTATAATATGAAGTTTTGTAAACAGTTATAAGCCATGAACAAATACTTATTTGAAGGAGATTTTGTGGATATTATAGTTATTTCAATAGTTGAGATCATGAATCAATCGAAGCTAAACCACCATGGAAAGTCCGAAAGCATTGTGCACATCCACGACTTGGCCTTGAGAGATTTGAACCCGCGACCTATCGGTCTCCGGCGCGAACGCTTAACCTCTAGACCACTGAGCCGGCAGCCAACGGTAATAATATCTAACTTAAACTAATCCACGAAATTGAGCGACATGTCCAGCATTGTCTTCAGTGAGTTACTATCCCACAACACACTCGGTTGAACTCCACTGGTCACTGCTTCTCACTAGAACTTCAGGAAATACCTCTTGAAACCAATCACTAGTGAGCATATGTTGATTAATATTTTGATTAATTTGATTAATTACTTTTCCTTTAAGTATTTTGAAATGAAATGATTTACACTAATGAATCCATTGTTTCAAGTAGAGGTATCAAAATAAATAGTTTGAGGTCAAAATAATAATTATAATTAATTAATGAAATAATAATTACTTTCTCTATGATCGCAATTTCTTTAAAAGGTGGCTGTTCTATTTTAAATAAATTTAATCCATGACGTAGTTCTAATTCATGACTTTTAAGATTATCTAATTGTTCCAAGAATTGGTTGATAATATCAATTGCTTCTTGTGGTTTAAGATTAGCTGCATATGGTCCTTTCATTTGTAGTTCTTGTAAAAGATTTGATACTGCACGTTTAAATTCTTCCGTATCATTCAATAAACCAACTTTGAATTTCTCTTTGGATTTTTTAATCATCTTTTGTATTAAAAATAACAATAGTTAACTTTTAGAAAGTTTTAATACTTTAAAAGTTAAAAGAAATTCATTACAATTTATGAGGTGTTAAATAAACATGCTGTACAACTGTCATAACAAATGTAGTCAATTGGATATAATGCGTCGTCATGAAAGAGCACTTTGTAAATTTTTACAACAGATGGTGAAATTATGTCTGCAGTCCATAACTGTCAAATAACAACATACAATTCAATATACAAAGACTGATTTGTGTTGAATGACCAACACAATAACTGTACATTCATTTTCTGTGTTCGATGAAATCTTATTTTTACAGCCTTATTGGTAATGGTTGTGGAAACCTGAATCAATGAATATTTATGCCAGGACCTAAGTTCTTCGTATCTTTCTGTTTCTGTAATTATCCTACCTTCTAAAACATATACGTATCGGAGCTTATGAGTACAAAAAATAATACCTCACATTTAGTATCAAATTTTGTAATGATCTCGGTGAATGATCGGAGAAACAGAAATGATGATGATAAGTGATAAAAAATATTCGTCAGTAGTGTAGATCTTAAAAATAATTAACAGTTGGTAACAATTATCAACATTTTAGACCTGTCAGAAAAAGCTAAACAATAAGCAATCATCCAGAAAAACTTATTTGCAATTCTCTTTATTAGTTCAATCCAATCAAATCTTAGCCGGCTTTAACTAGCTTGTCTATCATTCAATCATAAGTTTAACTTGACATTTCCGAGTGAATCTAAACAGAGTATCGGAAGACTTAAGTAAAACAAAATCTTAGGTGATAACGGAAAATAGGCATATTTTCATCCAATCTTTCTTTGTCATCTATCCATTCACGAAGTCTTGCTAAACATATAAATGATAAAGAGAAATTATTGATCATTTAGATATTATGATACTGTGAAATTCGGTGAAACTGGTTTATTTAGCTTTTATGAATGGTGACATAAACAAATAATACTTTTGATCAGTGTTCTACAACTGGTAATATTGATGGGATGTCTTCAAAATAATACCTTATATGTAAGCAATGATGGATAGTGGCTAGCAGTGGAATCCAGGACGCGCGTTTCGTCCTATTTGGGACTCGTCATCAAGATATACCTGTATCTCAGAGTTGATGTTCACTCTGGGACTCGAAGCCAGTACTGTTCGCTTCAAACGCCATCGCGTTATTTACTTAGCTACTGAGTCCTGATAGCCACTTGGCTTGTGCAATCATTGCTTATAAAAAGCTTGTGAATTAAGGCAATATCGAGGCATACGCACAGTATGCACATATGCCGATAACAGACTGATCATTTGAAGTCTCAAACCTCAATGGGAAGATACAAGCCAAATAATACCAAGTGAATTAATACCTTATATGATGAAAACTTCAGGATTTATTGTAACTTTCAGTAAAGTAGCAAAATTGAGGTAAACATATGTTTTTTAAGAACGATGTCTGATATCAGAAAATATGTTCTATTACAAAAGAGGAAACGTAAGTGGTCTTTCTTTTACAGCTTTCATATTTGATTAACTTAGTTATGAATTCAGTAATTCAATAAATAAAAATTCAATGCATACTACGGTTATATTCAAGATACTAATATAATAGTGTGATTAGTTATGTTACAGTGAGAGCCTTGTAAATTAAACTGTACTCATTAATTTAATTCGTTTACTGAAATGATGGATTGTTTTCACCACTTAATAGTAGGAGAAACTAAAAATGTACGTATATGTATTTTGTAAAACAGAAAATTTAATGCCTTACCACTTCAGCTGAAGTTAATGAACTTTGAAATTGTACCCAATCATTAGCCAAGTTTACTCTACGATTTGATATTTCATCAGAATACGTTACTTCACATTTATCTAGAATAGCGAATTGTTCTTCCAAAGGTCCAAATTTCGCTTGAATTTCAATTTGCTCAGATAATATTTGTTCCAATAGTTGGATAGAATCGCCAAGTTCATCTAAATTCAATGGTGGTCGAAGAATTCTACAGAAAAAAATTAATAAGTTCACATTATTTATTAATAAAATCACAATAGGATGTTTATATGGATTGTTGAATTCCATATTTCACAACACAGATTGATCTTAATTAGACAATCATTGAAAACTGGGAAGTATTTGACAGCTAATTCGTTCCAGTATGGGATTAGTCAGCAGTGCGCATTTGTCCCAGAGGGGCGAAAATCTAGAATTTTCAGGTCTCAAGGCGAGAGCTTAAACTTAAGATCAGTGATCTAGCATCCAGTGGTTTACATAGCCCTCCTGGTTATTATCAGTTATCTACTTAAGAATTTTTCCACTGTGTAAACTTAGAAATTCTTAAAATTCTTAAGCTTTTCTAAGTCAGTTGTACTTATTATCACCTAACAGAGACAGTTATAAAGTGATATCATAACTGTTTACTGTAAAACGTTTTGTAGATCATCATTGTGAAAAACTCGACATTTATAGAATCTCATACGATACTGCATTACCTTAAACTATAATCATTTTAACACCACTGATATAAGAATTCAAATAACGTTGAACGAGGTGACCTTGACCAAAGGAAAACATCGATGAAAAGAGAATATATATACACACGTAGACAATCACATTTTCCCTTTCATAACAACGGCAAGGATCATGCGCGTTATTCATTAGTTTATGATGGAAAAAAAACATTATAAGACAAGTTACTTTTTATATATACGGGAATAACGGTGTAGAGATGTCAGCATAAACGTTGTATTAGGTCAACACTTAAACTCATTGATGACCAAATACTTTTCATCATTCATAACTTATTATGGACAAATATACTGCAAAATATGGAATATTTCAGTAAACACAGACACATTTAGCATGAACGAAGAAAAAAGATTACAGACAACAGTAATGTGCTGGAAAGCAAAGTTTACAACCGTTCAAAATCTACATTTCATTATCATACGTAAAGTCTCAGTTAAGCTCTTAATGTTTGGGCATCCTCGTTTAACAACCATGGTGGGGGAAAGTCATCAGAATTTTCCAACTCAAGTGATAGATACAAAAATCATTTGTTTGATTATTTTACATCCCACGTACTTCACCGGATATTGGGTTATAGCCATAATCATTCTGTTCCCCGTTTGTATCGAATAGTTATAGATATTCTTCATGTATACCTTGGCTACGTTTTTATTGCTATTATCAGCCTCAATCTTAACTCCACATTCTTTACTCATGTAGTTGATTAGTGATTCATTTATAATGTTATTTATACAAGACTCTTCTTCTGTTCCACATAGATATACAAATCATTAACGAACTATATAAACATTTGTATGGCTTTTTATACTTATCATTAGTAATATCATAATTAAAAAGTTTAATAAAATCTTACCTTTCTTGAACATCATTCATATATATATAAACCCCATTTAATGAATATTCTGTCATTGAAAGTAAAAGGTTGATTAAACGCATCTGCCAGTCTCGACAGTGAGCAGCTATTGCATTTTTTAATAAACTAAAGTCCAATTGTAAAAACTTTGTCGTAACCATAGTGTCTGCATCTAAGACTTTATTACTTACTTCCGTATATCTGAAATGATAAATAGTAAGTAATGTAATTTATGCATCTAGATATCTGTTTTTAAACACTATGTTGAGTTGTAGGAAATTTTATAATAAAGTCTGTGGACAATATCAATTAATTCTGATTTTGTCAAAATGGAGATTTATGAAGACTGTAGTAATTTTAACAGTTGGATTCATGAGTTGATCTAAGCTAGACTACCATTGAAAACATGGAAGCTCTAGATGGCCGCTTCATCCTAGTATGGGACTTCTAGGCAGTGCATATCCACGATCCTGGCTCAGGGATATAGAGATTAAGCGTTCGCGCGCGAAGCCAAATGTCTTTGATTCGAGTGCCCTGTGTGGGACCGTGGATGTGCACTGCTCAGGAGTCCCATATTAGAACGAAATGGCCTTCTAGTGCTTCCAGGTTTTCAATGGTGGTCTGGCTTAGATCGACTCATGATTCCAACTATTAATTTTAATTGATAAATGCTTAAATACGAATCAAAACTTCACGGTGTATAAATCGATCTAGTGGGATCTTCAAAATTTTAAACATCCTACATCACAATATTCGGCGATTAAAATATTGCTTACATTATTTCATTTAGATCTGCTATAATATAACCAATCAAAATAGCACTACATGAATTCCTCTAGAAACATAATCAATGAAAACCAAGTGAGTCATTTTATTCTATACTTCAATTAGTTTTACGTCTCAATATGTACGCAAGAATGTCTCCATTAAAATATATAAGGATAGGTGTTTAGTAATATTTTCACGGTTGAATTCATGAGTCAATCTAAGGTAGACCACCATGAATAAACCTGAAAGTACCGGACGGCCGTTTCGTCCTAATGCGGGACTCAACGGCAGTGCGCATTCACAATCTCGAGCGCGTGACTTGAACCGAGGAACTTCAGTCTCGTGCACGATCGCCTATTTTCTAGATCACTGAGGTGGAACCCAATGGTGTCAACATATGATATGTAAGAGAATATAACGCACAAAGAAATCTACCTGTTCATAAGCCAACAACCGGTAAGGTAGAAATTTTAAGTGATCAGTTATTCATATTATCTATATTATGTGAGAACTTTTAATCAAATTTTGATGACTGGCTCTACTCTACATCCATATTGTAATTTCTTAACTGTACGAAGTAATTTAATAATCGAGCGCAAGTTCTGAAAATAAAAACAGCGTCTCAACTATCAGTATCAGAGTAGGTTGAATGATATTATCTTACATTCATATCAGAGTAAATAATAATTGTTTATATGATAAATGTATTTCTTTCAAAACTGACAGGTGAAATGTAACCTTATGTATTCTGAATTCACTGTGGTAACTAGTGAACTAAGAATTCTAGAGAAAATACTTAAAAATCGAATAAATATAGATCAGAAGTAAGCTTTATAAACAATCACCTAGATATATCAGCATCAATTGAAGTAACATGTGGATTTAATTGTCGATATCTTTGTATAAAATCATCTTTAGGCAATTCCCATATTTCTCTAAATTGATCCCAATAACTAAGAGGTTCATGAACTGCTGTACCAATTTCTTGCATTCCACGTTTAATACTTGCTTGTATTTTATTAATTTCTTCATCTGTTGCAATAACTTCACTAATTGGCTAAAATTAGTTCCAAATAAGATAAAAATTAAGTCAAATATGTACCATTTATTTATAAATCAAACTCATTCATTTTGTTTTAAAAGCTAAATGTTGCATTATACAATTGATCACCTTAAACTAAAGTAAAATCAGTTCGTTGAGAGATGTTGTTTACTAGCTTGCATTCCTTTTTATTATGTTTTCTCAAAACCTTACTATCTTTTCATATTTTTGTAGTTCGTACTCAGGTTACGCCAAAGTGGTAAAGATACGCAAATATGCATTGGTGCTCTTGGAAGCTTATAATAGTATCAGTCTAATAAATAATTTTACAAGCGTATCATATGAATGTGAACATTATTTAGAACAGATGAAAACAATCATTCAGCTATCTACAATTCATATCACAATTGATGGTATGATTTTAAATGATAAAAGCCATCGAGAATCTGATTTCAGCCAACTTGATAACGTTGTTTTCATTGTCATTATTACAATAATAGTCATTATTGTTAATTTCGAGAGTATTACCTGATTAAAGAAGAAAACATACCACTATTATGATTTAATGAATATCAAGTGATCACAACGAACACATGGCTGTTTGAGTAGTAAAGCATGCCATATAAAGGGTTTAAATTTTTTTCAATACGACTATATAATGAGAGAAGTATGAACTCACAAGATTGTACGTGTGTGTTGACTGAATAGTCTATTAGGATAGTAATAAATCGAGGAAAGTCTTGTCAGTCAATTACATCTTATTTGGCTCGATATGCATTGGGTTAACAGTTGTTTGGCTATTAAAAACCAGTCATTACTCAAAGGCAACTAATTTCTAGTGACTCATAATATCAAAAGAACCCAGACACATATGACAGTGAAAAATGAAAAGCTGACTCGATACTGCAAAGCTGTAAAGTTACAAAAATAAAAAGTTTTAGTCCTTCTGTGCGAAAATCAAAAATATGGGATTATTATTCAAATTATGAGTAACTTCAACGAAGATGATAAAATAAAACTGACCTATGTTTAAAAAGATGAGTTTCGGTACGTTGAAGTTCTTTGGCACTAAGATAAAAAACTGGTTACAGATGTTGAGAAATCTATATACTATGTTAGAATGTTGTACATAATTAGGTCTCATTCTTTTCTAGTTGTAGATTTCAGAATAAAACTGTATCTATTTATGAGCTACTAAGTGGAAGGTTAGTTCAGGGTTATAATTAATATTGCTCAAGGTGAGCGATGAAATCTGCAAAACAAGCAACAAACAGTATTAAAAAAAGCTCACTGGTTTTGTAGACTTAGCTTGGGCTAACAAATCAGGTAGACGAGGAATAACTGAAATGATTTCTGCGAATTTACTGCCTAATGAAGCTACAACAAGTGTAAGTTGACCAAGTGTTGGAGAAAATATTAAAACATCATTATCTAAATTCAATGATACTTTGAATAGAGGATTAGGATCATTTCGTCCATCACCGTTTATTGCTTTCTGCAATTCACATAATGATGATTTAACGTTTATTCTGAATGCTTCTTCACAAAAATGATCCATTTTCTCTGTATATCTAAGATTTAAAAAAAATAACAACTAACAACGATTATCAAATTAAATATGAGCGAAATAACCAAAACATTTAACATTTTGAACTAGTTTTAGGGATTTTTGGATAAAAAACTAGTTCAAACTATATTTGTCACTTAACGGTACAAAATCAACTTTGGGGATCACCGAAGAAAATCTGTTTAGATGAAGATTAGAAAGTTAGAAAGGCCAGTGGCTTAAACAAAAAATGAGTGAATTAAAGATTTAGGAACAACATTTACAGTTTAGGATTTCAGTGTTATATCACCGACGTAGCTTTAAAATAATAACTTGTCACAATCCAATATGATTGGTGTGTAAAGTTGATTGATTTTTTGATGGAGTTTGTTCTCTGAGCCGGATGGTTTAGTCGTGAAGCTTTCATCGTTCTTCTGAACGACATCATCAGCCCAAACTTCAAGTAGAAGTGAAGTGTTTCGAAGGACGATGAAAGCTTCATCCATCTTAGATAACAAAACTTCATCAAAATCATCCACCTAAGCCATAAATTTTCTCCACCATCTCAAAGATGATTGACTGTCCTACCAGGAAAGCAATAGGAATTACGCAGATTTATTTGTAAAAATTAAAGCAAGACTGAGACCGAATGGAAAACGTTTATCATCACAACAAGTTTCTGTATGTGCATAAAAATTAATATCTTCTTACCAAGATGAGTGAGTTGTGGAAACATTCTAACCTCTTCGAGTTTAAATTATCTTTATTAAGTTTGTAATAAATCCAGAATGTTGACTACATTTAACAGGAGAGATATTATTCCAATAAAGTTAACATAACTATTACATAAAAAGAATAAAACTTACTTCCACCAATGCATTTGAATATCGGCACTTTCAGAAACAAATGTTTCTTTCACTTCATGCAACTTTCTTATGATATCTTTATGGATGGCAATAAGTTTTTCTTTTGTTACCTTTCTATGCTCAGACTAAAATGAAAAAAATATATGCTTATGATATGTAAAATAAAAGATAAGGGAAAGTTTATACAGCCTCTCCATTTATCTTAGTTGTTATCACATTTTTCGAGTCTTTCAAACTTCGATCATGTTAACATTTTCTAATTTTAATATGACATAACTTGCTGAATAATCCTATTACGTTATCTTTATCGTACCCATTTTATTAGTTATCAATTCTTAATTTTAAATAACATAAAACATTTAGATTTATGTTCAAGTTCAATCCCCAATGTTACTCTTACGTAACTAGTTGTGATAATCATTTGATTACGAAAATTTCACCTCGATTTTTATTTGAATTATGTTGTATTACTAACTGATTATATTGTTAAATAGAACCACCATGATCTATTCAGTGTCCATCTGATACTTTATTGTATAGCCTATATATTAGTCTCCAGTCTTGATGAGAATCTTAATTGAGAAGAAATATTTTTCCGCTCGACTATTATTCTTAATTTCAATGGTTAAGATCATGAGTCGGTTGAACCTAGACCACCATGGAAAACCTGGAAGCACTGGACGGCCGTTTCGTCCTATTGTGGGACTCCTAAGCAGTGCGCATCCACGACCTCGCCCCCTGCGAGATTCGAACCCAGGACCTACTGGTTTCGCGCTCGAGCACTTAACCACTAGACCAATGAGCCGGCATCCAACGGTGTTAATGTCTAACTTCAACTAATCCACGAAATTGAGCGACACATTCACCATTGTCTTCAGTGAGTTACTACCTAACAACAGACCTGGTTGAACTCCACTGGTCACTACATCTCACTAGAACTCCAGGATATACCTCGTGAAGCCAGTCACTAGTGAGCATATGTTGATTAATATCAGATGGTGGTCTAGCTTCAACTGACTCATGATCTTAACCATTGAAATTACTACAATCTCCACAAAAACCCATCTGATATTATTCTTAATGTCATAGAAGAATATGTAGTTATTATTTGATTAACAATAAGTGGACAACGAAGAAAAATAATTCATTGAATTTCGATGGAATTAATAGATAAATTTTTAATATATGTCATTAAGTTATAGTTTGTAGATACTTATGTGAATGTGGTTTAAAGCGGTTATATAAACTGATCAGCATTACCCTTGATATTGGTCTGCTTTCTATTTGAAATTTATTAATGGTTATATAAAAGTTTCCGTAAATAATGAAATAAATTACAGTTCTGAGTTGAATTCATTCCAGGAAAAACATTAATAACTCAAGATATCGATGAAAGCAACGACCATAGTTGAAATCAAACTGATTTAGCCAATAAAATTGCCTGTTTATTGGAATAGGGAGTTTTTTTTGTAAATGGTTTATAATTATCGCACAAGTTCCGATTTAAGGGTTAATCATTCAGTAAAACGTAACGTAAAACCTGCCGCACATGCGCTTGGGTTCTAGTTTCCACCTCATGCTAAAATAGTGAGATAAAATTATGAAGGTGAATGGTAGAATCAGTAACAGCTTTAGTGACAGCAAATAACAGTGGATATAGTATTATTTTAAAAGAATAAATGAATTTGGTCAATAAAAACTGTGAGGTTGTTTGGAGACTAGGAATATCAAAGGAGATAAAGAGTGAATGGATCTATGTCAATATGATTAATTCTGAGCTATGTTATACAGTATTTTCAATCATTGAGGAATCATCATACCAAAGTAAGTGAAACGTGTTCCTGCTTAAAATATGATTTTCTCTAAATCTTAATGGAACGTAATTAGTGCAATTTCTTTATACTTTATGAAGTCAATGATTAAAGTAGGTTTTGTATAAGCATCCATAAGGTATATATACACATGGAATATTTCCCTCATAGTTATTGTATGAATATAAAATTTAATAAACATCAAGATTTATTCACTAATGTAAACATTTATTTTTATTATCAGAAGGGGTTTTGTGGAAATTTCACTAACTTCAATAGTTGAAATCATGAGTCCGTTGAAGCTAACAACCATGAAAACCTGGAAGCACTGGACGGTCATTTCGTCCTAGTATGGAACTCCACAGCAGGGAGCATCCGCATTCTCGCGGGGGCGGGATCGTGGATGCGCACTGCTGAGGAGTCCCATACTAGGACGAAACGGCCGTTCAGTGCTTCCAGGTTTTTCATGGTTGTCTAGCTTCAACGGACTCATGATTTCAATTGTTGAAATTATTTTTATATTAATGAGGAAAAAAATTACTCACTTGACAATCATCAAATTCAGTATTTTCATAAATACGATTTGATTGTAATTTAATTAATAAAGTTTGTGCAATTTCTTCACAATTTTCTTTAATATTTATATTTGCTAATTTATATTCATCAACTTTTAATTGTAATTTATTTGCTTGTATACGACAATCATTAACAAACATTTCAACTAAACCTTTTACTGTCCAATGTAATTTTGTTAAACCTGGTATTAATTTTATATCTAACATCTTAATACGTTCTTTAAATAATGCACGTTCATCATTATTTAATGAATTTATGATATGATTATAATCACGAACAATGGTTAATATGATATCATAGAGATATTTTAATTCTATTCGTCTTCGATATGCTTCATTAGTATTTGTTGGTAGTTCGAAACCAAGCCTAGACCAATAATGTAATTCATTAAGTAATTTAAGAGTTGTTCCATTGAAATTTGGTTCAAGCATACCAGATTGTAATGTACTACGTGTTAATACAGGTAAATCAAGACATTTCAATGGATCCTGAAATGAATAAATAAAATGAAATAAAAATATAATGTTAGATTTATTGAGCTGCGTAAACTTCTGAACTAAGAATAGGGAGTGAAGTGGTCGAACGCGTTGATAACTTCATCTACCTTGAGAGTATGATCGGACCTAATGGGTTGGTGTCCGACAAAATCTCTGCATGGATTTGAAAAGCTCGTTTGGCTTTTGCCAAATTACATCACCTATAGCGAAGATGAGATATCCGCCTATCAATTAAAGAACGAGTGTACTGTGCAGCAGTTCGTTCTGTTTTTCGTTACAACTGCCAAACGTAGCCATTAAGAGTGGAAGATATCCGTGAGCAACTAGTATTTCTACACAGATGTCTTAGAAATATTGCTCGCATCTGATGGAATCATCGTATCAAAAATAGTGAGGTTAGACGCAAGGTATTAGAGAATGATGGTAAATCAGTTTATCAGGTTGTGAATCTTCATCGACTGAGATGGTTGGGTCACGTGTCACGTATGCCAGAACACCGATTATCACGACGCGCAATGCTAACCGGTGTTCGGAATGGTTGGATGAAGGTTAGGGGTGGCCAAACCAAACAGTGGCATCAGTGCTTGAAGTTATTAACTTCTAGTCTTAACCATGTTGGTAGATGCAGACTACTTCGTTGGGGTCCATATGGCTATCGTAACCAATGGTTGGAGACTTTGAGTTACATTGCTCAGAATCGGTCACGATGGTATCGGTGTATACACTCTCCGTCTTCCCTTAAATCGTGATATGAAAATCGCTTCACATATTTCATTCTACGAACTAATTCTTTCTTTCTGTATTATATCCTTACATAAAATCTTTCCTTTATATATTACACCATTGAGTCGACTGCGTCTATTAGTCCGGTGTTCGTCCTGCTGTGCTAATGAGGTATGATAACTTGGATAGATGCATATACGTTCCTGGTCCTACGTTGTGACTGACCGACTGGATTATGTTTAAAAATTAATTGTTTCGATTAAAATGTGGATGTTCGAAATTGTTGTACGTCTAACGTCAAGTCTTAATTGAAAAAAAGTGTTCTATAATCAACCTAAAATCACTCATTAACATGAATTTATAAAAGAATGCTATCAGGGTTCCACTATCACAAAAGGTTTGGATGTTTTTTACTCAGATAACTGATGAAGCCAGTTTAGTGGGAATAAATATGTCATGAAATAAGATTTTAGTAATTGATGAGATGGAATTACAATTTTTAAAACAAAATAAAAGAATGCCAATTAATGAATTACAAACAATGATATGATAGCTGTAGGCAAAACTATCATTGACGTTAGCCTCCAAAATGATTATAAATCAAGTATAAGACTAATCCCTAGAAAAGTACGTGTTTTATTTAATAAAATGGTATGCTTATACATAAAATATTCACAATAAACAAACACGATAAAGTGTTACAGGCGGTTAGAGAAAATTAATTGATAGACTATTTAAAATTTGCTTGTTATGCTAAGTTATTGAGGACCATATTAAAATGATTCAAAGAAATACCAAACATTTATGATGATCGACTATTAGAAAACTCCTCAATATATTATTATTGATGAATTGCTTCCCGGTTATATTTAGGAAAATGTTGGTGATAAACAATGTTTTATCATGTTCCTGCTGATTTCCTAATAACTGATTGTCTATGCTAGAACATGATATTGTCGGAAGAGTGAGGAGGGCCTCAGGACAACCTTCTGATAGAGTTTAAACTTTAGGATTTTTCAAATATTACGATCTATTTCTTAGTTCAAAATCGATTACTTAAGACTTCCCACCTTCAAATAATCATAATTTTTCAAAAAACAAATTATTTTAACTTAGTTGCAGAGATAAAAATGTTTCTGGAACTTTGGAAAGAACCATACGAACTTAGAAGTATTCAAGCTGAATCATATTGCATAAACTTTAAGACAAACAAAATTGTTAAAAAATTTGAAAATATGTAGACATGCTTTTTACTCTTGTTATCTAGGTGGCACTCTTATAATAAAAGACTTTATGAGAAAGACTGACCCAAGCAAATACAAGTCACAAATACTGTTCTACTGTATGGGGCATAAACCTGGAAAACTACGAAAGTCATCATCCAGAAAATACAGGTGTTTATTAACAGTTGTCTACGCAAAATACTTCGGATCCGTTGACCGGACACTATTAACAACAACGTACTGTGGGAAAGAACAAACCAGATCCCAGCGGAGGAAGAAATTAGGAAGAAGCGCTGGAAGTGGATAGGACACACATTGAGGAAAGCACTCAACTGCGTCACAAGACAAGCCCTCACATGGAATCCTCAAGGCCAAAGGAAAAAAGGAAGACCAAAGAACATATTACGCCGGGAAATGGAAATAGACATGAGAAAGATGAACAAGAATTGGATGGAACTAGAAAAGAAGTTACAGGATAGAGTGGGTTGGAGAATGCTGGTCGGCGGCCTATGCTCCATTAGGAGTAACAGGCGTAAGTAAGTAAGTAAGTAACGATTTACCGTTCTTAAGTTATGTTCAGTTTATTAATTACTGTCTCCCAGGTTCACAGCCACCTTTTGGCTTTATTTTATATAAATATTATTTCCTATTTTATGATGCGTTGCGGTCTGTTTGGTCAGTATATAAACCAAGTATGATTCGCATAGTGGAGGCTGTTATTGGCATTCTGGACTCAGCTGGACGGGCTAGGCGAGCAACGGGCCAATAAGACGCTAGGCTGATCAGACCGGATGAACGTCATTGGTTTAGTACAGTACCAGAGCGAATAAGTCGTATTTTAATTGGCGAATAAATTACGTGATAACTAGCCGGACTTAAAGTCACAACAGTGAGAAGAGAATTTTCTAAGTTGAACAATTGAATGATGTCATTTCTTACTTC
Organism: Schistosoma haematobium; assembly: GCF_000699445.3. Classification (NCBI taxonomy): domain Eukaryota; kingdom Metazoa; phylum Platyhelminthes; class Trematoda; order Strigeidida; family Schistosomatidae; genus Schistosoma; species Schistosoma haematobium. The sequence continues at coordinate 19,072,086 of NC_067197.1, read as the reverse complement.
TCATAAAGAATATCATCTAGATTGGATCTCATCCATGTTAGTTTATGCTCTTTTCAGTTTCCATACAGCTATTATTTTCTCAAATAGAGTTATAATGAAGATCCATGTAAGAACAATTGGATTAATTAGTTCTATTATTATCATTACTTTTTATTGACTGTGATTAAATTAAACTTACTGGTTCAATGGTTGTTTGAAATTCATTAAATATTTTCTTAGTTAAATCATCTAGTGCATCAGTTAGTTGTGTACATTGTTGACGATATTCTGACATACCAGCGTCAGATAATGGTAAGAAAAAAGCTTGATCTAAAGCCTAGGAAACAAATAAAGAAATAAACATTTTTTGTTTTTATATATTGATAATAATTTATCTATGCTTATCATTGTGATCTTGAACAAGTCGAAAAGAGACTTCTGAGTCAAACAAGGTTTACATTTACATTGCTTTGTTTATTCTGACCGTCCGTGAAATTATATGTGCTGTAGGTATTATTTTCAGATAAATAGAGTAATTTATTCAGTCTATGTGGTTCTTACGCCTATTCAGTGCGGGAAAAATCATAAGAATATTTTAATAGCTGAGTTAAATATCAGATTATTTTAATATTTTTATGTACTAATGATGATGAAATGGTTTAAACTGAAGAAATCCAATAGATCGTCTGACATGAACGTCAGTAATTCAGCAAGTGCTTTCCCAATATAAATACATTTGGTAACAAAAAGATTTTGAAATTCGTGAGTAAAACTTCAGGAATTTATCTTTCTATCAAGTAATTTACTAAATAAAACTATATTTATGAATTATTACAACTTTTCAAATTTAGAGTGTAACACAGTTGGAATTAAGACAGTATAAATACATGATAATGTAATCGATTCTTTAGCATTTCTTGAGCATTCTGCTTGAAGGCGGGGGTATCATGGATGTAAATCTTTTTTTATATTTATTAAAAAGATATAAATAGTTTGTTACGAACAGAACTGACATGTTAAAAACACAAATGTGGGTGATTATTATCTATTAACTTGGTACTTTTCATAAACATGGCTAATTATCTTGTACTCATCTGCAAATCATAGTCTAATGAACAAGTATTAAATAGTTGAAGGAATTAACTAAAAAGTCATAAAATAGTATTACATTTTTAAGGAGGTCATACAATGAAGTTTTGTTTTTATTCTTTACTCAACGTTTCAAAATTATCACTATTAGACAATCAGGGAATACATAGAACAAATAAAGATTTTTCTATTTCAAATACAACTAATGTGAACCAAATGAGTTAGTTTATACATGTTTCTACTTCCATATTTAGTTTTATCTTCTCAAAGCAATCAGTTTTGTATTATTAATTCCACTCTTCTTTCTTGGGTTTCATGGGCTTGAGTTTATTATGCAATATAAGGAGTTACGGTCGGTGACCACTGATATTAGGACGTTCTGGTATTTGCATAGACATCTAAGTCATTTTGCACAGATTGTAACCGAACTATAACAATTGAAGAATCAAATGTTTCCATTCAAATAATTCATCAGATTGTATAAAATCATACAGAAACAAATATGTATCATTTTATACACTAATTATTCTTTAAACGAAAAAAAAAGTTATTCATTTTGTTCCTTAGAATACCATAAGAAAAAAAATAGTGCAAATATTCATATGACCAACCAGCATATCTTTTTCTAATCGGCGACGTAAAAATTTCCAGTATAAAGCTTGTCCACTATAATACGCTTCAGTTGGTATGGGGAGGCCAGTATTAACACGTTGTGTCATCTCTTTTTTGATTTGATTTAAACAATCACCAAAACGTGAAACTAATTCACTTGTTCGATGATCAATAGTTCTTCGAATAGTCTTAAAGTAATACACATTAGTAAACCAAATGAAAATTAATAATAAATTTCAGCGTTTCCTATATGCAGAAAATTAAAAACACATTATTTAATTAATTTCAATAGTTGAGATCAGGAGTCAATTGAAGCTAGACCACTATGGAAAGCCTGAAAGCACTGGACGACCGTTTCGTTCTATTGTGGGATTCCTCAGCAGTGCGCATCCACGATTCCGCTTCGCGGGACTCCAACCCAGGACCTACCAATCTCGCGCACGATCACCTAACCACAAAAACACTGAGCCGGTATCTAATACAGTTAATGCCTAACTATAGGCTGTAATCATCGAATCTTTCACACAGTTTCGATTAGGTACAAGGACTAAATCTAGAACCTAATATTCTTCACCTCTTATAGTTTGAAAATGTAATCTTGCCGTATTGTCTATATGGCATCAGTCAACATAGTTCTAGTACTCGTTTTTTCAATTTTAAGTGGCAGTGTTGAAAAGAACTGTTTTTAGAAAGGAAATTAAATGCTTTCGATCTCTAATTGCCTAATGTTATAATCAATATGAAGTTCAATTTCGATTTCTAAGCATAAGTTGCTTATGTTTCATTTGAGTACACTATATATAAGCTTATGGTAAGGATTAATCATGTCAAGATGTGTCTTTGGAGTAACACTAGCTTAATCATAAATGTTGGGGATTATTTTTTTTTACAAAAATAATACATATGAACAATAATGCCTCAGATATTCGGTATGCAGCTAGGAGACTTTATAAAACAGGATATGATCAAGTTATAATTTAGACATTCATTTTAACATGTTTATCAAGCTCTGAAAAAAAAAAGAATTGTGAATGGATAATTGCTACTAAGTAAAAAATGAGTAGTAAGGTTGTAATAATGTCAGAAAGTTTTATATGATTTTACCAAGTAACGTAAATCAATCTAATTATTTGAAAAAACGCGCATTTCAGATCGCTACATTCGGTATTCTCAGGATTTCGATTTCGATTTCATCATTCTGCTATTTTAAGTTTTCAGTTCGCATACCATGTTACTTTTCGTATTTTCAGATGTTCGAATTGTATTGAAATTTAGGGGGCGTTATGAGACTGATGAGAATACTGAATTGGATAATTATTATTTTCACCATCTGTAATTATCCAGTGATATTGAAATTTAGGCATGCTTCTTGTTCACTTCTCATCCACAATTAGTAATTCTGATATTAATTTCAGCTTAATAACATTCCTATTGTGGTGACGAAGATTCGGGTTTGTGGAGAAGAGTTTCGTTGGTGTTGTTTACTTATGTCTACTTGTTACTGAATATTCGAGTGTATAAAATAGCTTAGTTGTCTGAAGTTATTTTTTATACATTTCATTATTAATGCTATTGGTAGCCTTAATTCTTAGGTACAGACTGTTTGCTAGATTTCAGTTATGCATTAGTCAATTGCTTCAGTGTCTATTTGTTAAGGTATCTAATAATAATCAAGGTAGAAATATATTTCCTAAAAAGTAAAAATCACCTCACGACTTCGAAGATGAGCAAAAATATCTAGTATTTCGACACCTTGTTGTATAGTTGTGACCGTTTCAAAGGCTGTGTTAATTGCATTTTGCATCATCACCTCTAAATCTTTAATACCAATTCTAAAACGATTATAATTGTCGTGCCATGATGTGGCCTTTATATCCAATATACAATGACGATTCTCAAATAGGTTATTCATCAATTTCTCAAACATTTGTTCAATCGTTAACAGGAGGTTTTCAACTTCTGGGCCACGAATTCCTTGAAGTATTGGCATTGTTGTTTTATTACCATCTTCGTATCGGCCAAAATGTTTTAGACATTGACATACCTTAAATAGATGTAAAAGAAAATAAAGTTTTTCTACAAAATGCAGTAAAGCTAATGAATCACTGAAAATAGCAAATTAATTTACTTCGGGCGTAATTAGATGAATAGGGTGTAGTGACCTATTTTTATCAAGAGAACACGATTGGCTAAATGGAAACAATTATTATTATAACCAATTGTACCAGTGATTGTTTTACTGTACTTGCTTGTTTATCTGTATTAAAGACATTCCTCCTTCCTTTGATTGTGACCTTGCACGAATTCGGTTACGTTCAGTAACCACATTTGTACTCCTTTGGCACGATCTCGGTATTCTTTCGATACCACGAGATCACTCACGAATACATCTCGACTACAGCCATCAACTGCCTTCTGATATTTGACTTACGAAGGATGTTATCGGTTAAATGGCACGTAGTCTTCCTGTAGTGGTGATCATAGACAATCGCGACTCGACGCTGCACTACAAAGGAAACAATGACTGTCAAACAGAGAAAAGGTTTGTAGCTGATATAGTTAAATGAACTTTCATGACGTTGAATATCTGAATTTCATACTTTTAGGAAGTGCAATGACTTATTTGTCACATGTTAAAATCTCTGTTTTTCTATACTTTATTATATCGTCAGTTCCCCAATACAAAAAAAGGAATATCGAATTGAGTTGATGACTTCGTGTAATAAAGAAAGTGAGCCATAGTTCATAACCGAGAATGTAAATAGACAATTTATTTCTTCATATGATTTTGTAGGGTTCATATTATTTAATAGTTACTGGAGTGATAAACATTCGATTCTCATGTATTGTGATACATTTTATTGAATATTCATGAATAACAATTTGTTTGAATGGTTAGAATGGTTATAATGCTGAATCATACGATAAAATGAAGGTAGTCTTTAATGTAGTCAAACATTTGCTGAAGACTGATAAGCCAATCCTTTCAGTTGATTGATTACTTACATGCCACCCTACAGAAGTTACGCTATCAAACCAAACAACTGGATTAAATACCGATTCAAATCTATATCAGAAGACTGAATCATCATTATCATTATTATCAGAAAGGAAAATCATAGTTACGTGTAAGATTTACTCAACATTATTTAACTCCGAAACATTTATTTTGTATAACCTATCTAATGAAACAAAGCGTAGCTTTATAGTAGATTTTCATAAGGTTATCATATATACTTTAGCACTTAATTTTACATTATATTTTCCTATTTAAATTAAATAGTTAAACTAGCTTGAGAGCATGATATAAATGACGAAACCAAATTATGAAAATGTCTGACAAACCTAACTAGGAAGTCAACTCGATGGTAAAGCTTGGATTTTCCTATGTGCATGAAATGCCTGAAATAAGAATCACATCGTTAGACGAAATAACAATTCATTGACTAAATGACTATTTGTACTATTTGTCTGAAATTTGAAACCTCAATTGATTTCATCACTAGAATTATCATTTAGTTGACATCTAAACCATAACATACTGACCAATATTTTTTTATTTACATTTCTTCTTTTAAATAAATTTGTGAATAAAAAATTATAAATCATGTAAGCCATCAGGGTTAAAATGTTAAAAACTAGACTGAATTCTTATTCTGAAGTCCTTTACTTAGTTACTCTTTGATATGTTCATAGCAAATTAAACATTGAGTTAAATAAAACTATTTTATATGTAAGCAAAGATGGATCATGGCTAGCAGTAGAATCCAGGACGTGCGTTCCGTCCTATTTGGGACTCGTCAGCTGGATGTACCTGCACTCCAGAGTTAATGTTCACATATGCCAACAAGAGACAGAACAATTGCAATCTTAAATAACAATAAGAAGATACAAGTAAAACAACTTTACAGCCGCGAAATGTGATCATTAAAAGTAGAAGATATCCGTAAGCTACTAGTATTTCTACACAGATGTCTTAGAAATATTGCTCGCATCTGATGGAATCATCGTATCAAAAATAGTGAGGTTAGACGCAAGGTATTAGAGAATGATGGTAAATCAGTTTATCAGGTTGTGAATCTTCATCGACTGAGATGGTTGGGTCACGTGTCACGTATGCCAGAACACCGATTATCACGACGCGCAATGCTAACCGGTGTTCGGAATGGTTGGATGAAGGTTAGGGGTGGCCAAACCAAACAGTGGCATCAGTGCTTGAAGTTATTAACTTCTAGTCTTAACCATGTTGGTAGATGCAGACTACTTCGTTGGGGTCCATATGGCTATCGTAACCAATGGTTGGAGACTTTGAGTTACATTGCTCAGAATCGGTCACGACGGCATCGGTGTATACACTCTCCGTCTTCCCTTAAATCGTGATATGAAAATCGCTTCACATATTTCATTCTACGAACTAATTCTTTCTTCCTGTACTATGTCCTTATATGTAATCTTTCTTTTATATATTACCATCATTGAAGTAACTACTATAAATCCGGTCTTCGTCCTGCTGTGCTAATGAGATGTGGCATATTGGACCGATGCATGTATTGCCTGGTCCTACGTTGCAGCTAACTGACTGACTGACTGAATTTAAACTTCACCTTATTGCACAAGCAGATGGCTATCAAAACTCAGTAACTAAGTGGATAACGCGATGGTGTTTGAAATCAACGGTACTGGGTTCAAGACCCGGAGTGAACAGCAACGCGAATGCGGATACATCTAGCTGACGAGTCTCTAATATTACGAAATGCGCATCTTAAATTTTACTGCTAACCACTATCTATCTTCGCCTAGAATGTTTGTAACTTAATGCAATATCGTGACAATACACACAGTATTCATATATGCCAATAAGAGACTAATCAATTGCAATGCTAAACATTAATAGGAAGATTCACCTAAACAATACTAAGTATACATATATTATATGAACAAAATTAGTTTAAAAAAGAAAAGAAACAAATCTTACTTCTAATAAATCACGACATCTTTGTATAAATGCATCAATTTGTGCAAATATACTATTTTTTTGTATATCCCATGGTTTTATTGAATTATGTATATGCATTAATTGTAATTTATTATAAATATCTTTATATTGTTCACAACAATAAATACATTGATTTAAATTGAATATACTACTTATAATTTTTCCATTATAGATATCATTTAATGATATAATAGAACAACATCGAATGATTATTTGATTAGATAATTTATTAAATAAATTAGTTATTAATTCATTATTATTATAATATTTTGAATTAGTCCATATTATACGTATCATATTAATAAGTTGTGGTAATTTATCAGGTATATCCTTTGGTTTTAATTCATTTAATTGTAAACATAGATCTTTAATTTTATCTAAAAATTTAATATTATTTTGTGCTTGTTCTGTATTCCATTTAATTTCATCTGCTAACTTTAAAAAATTTGTAATATATGTGGATTTAGCAATCAATAAAATATTGATAATCTGTTGAATAATTGATTTATTTAATTGATTACTAATACCAGTTAAATCATCACAACGATTATGCCAAAATTGTATTTCATCTAATGGACTTATAATAGTTGAATGATCATTTATATTTTGTATATTTAATACAGTTTTAATTTGTCTTGTCCAATGTATAATAATCATTTCTAAACGATTTATTAATTCTTTATCTTTAATAGCTATTTCTGGTAATACATTTAAACTACCTAATGGAATATATAATACAGTTTTATTATCTAATTTCCATCTTGTATCAGTTAATGATGACATAAAACGTTGTAATTGTAATGAAAAATCATTACGTATACTATCTGGCCATGATATATTAGTAAATAGATTTGGTGCAAATAATGATGACATAATACCAAGTAAACTTTGAATAGCTGAACCAGATATATTACCATATTGTATACATAAATCAAAATTATCAACAGTTAGTTTTTCTTTATTTATATTTGGTGTGAAAATAAAATAGTTAATTTCATTGCATAGAAATCTTGGTATTTCAAATTGCAATTTTAATTCATTTTTGTTTAACATATAACATATAAGTAAGTTATGTCCATCAATGGCAAACTCTTTTTCAATTATGCTGTTATGTATATCATGCCAGTGAGATTCTGGATCAAAATCTGTCAAACAGATACGATTTTTTATAAGATCTGCTAGACTGATTATGTCACCTTTCGGTGTAGGACTAGATATATTATCCAAATTATCAACACTTTCAGTTTCGTGAGGACCATTGTTTGTTGAGATGTCAAGTTTATCATTTAGATGCAAACTGTTTGGTGTTTTCGAATCTTTGGAATCACCTTGTGATTTGTCTTCATCAAGATTATTATGATGGGTAAACATACCATTTTCTATGCATGAAGATGGGAAAAATGTAATAAAATAAATGTTAGTCATATAAAAAAACCAAGCTTTGAATGATAATCAAACGTTTTTAAAATACAATGAAATGTAGTTGGTTTACTGTTGAGTATTTTTTCATTGATGCCAATTTTGAATGAGCTAGTGGTTTAGAATGAAGTATCTTTTAATTATCGAGGTGACAGAATTTTGATAAACAGTAAAACGAATCTATGAAATTAAGATTCAATTACTTAGTGTGAACGGGAAAAACAGCACACCGCAACGAACCTTCATGAATTTTACATACTTGACAGCGTTACCTCATCTAGATCAATTAATTCAAATTGCTGATATCACTGCCACTGTTTAACACAAGGTAAACTAAGACCTAATGGTCATGGAAAATTATTAATAACCATACTATTCTCATAAACAGTTTCCACTATGCAATTTTCACCTTTCTCAAATAAACGTCAATGAACCTTCAAAAGAGGTCAAATGATCACTTCTTACATCTCATAGTGATTTGAAAAGGTACGAATTAGTTCATATTGGTAGTGATGGATCACAAAATGGGGAAACGTAAATATAACTTGGTAGCTTAACAAGCTATTACTAAGACCGAATACCAGTTAAAACGTTGTGACATTGGAAGATTTCTCACCATTACATGGCTAATTAAAGAAGGGTAGCCTATGTTATCATTCTTAAGGGTAAAAGATGCATTCTGAGATGGAAGCTTGTAGTTACAATAAAGTGTTGAGCATTAGTCCTCAGGATCCTCTAAAAATTATGGTCTCGTAGTTAGAAGATCATGTGATGTGACTAAGCTATCACTCTACCAACTCGTCAACACAATTCCAAAATCAAATCCCTACAATAATACAATAACGAAATCGTGATGAAATTCAGAGTTACAGATCCACTTGATTCAGTACCGAATCAGAGATACTCAGCAGCAACTGTAAGCTCTTATAAAATCTATAAATGTAATATTCAAGCTCAATTAAACTCATTGATCCGCGTCTTGAAATTTATTTCTAATTTGACGAAAAGATTTACAAATAAATCTAAGGAATTCAAACGATTTGCCTATATCGGGGTTAATCATAAGACTGGTGTGCAAGACTAGGGGCTATAGTTCCATCAATAATTAAACTGAAGGTCTGAATACGTCATGGAAATGAAACATTTATATTACTAAGAGACAATAGTTCAAGAAACAAGCACAAGTTGGTTAACAATACCTTTGAGGCGATCAAGTCAAAAGGAAGAGAATAAGCAGACAAAATTCCTTTACTAAACTTATTACTTGATCAAACAAACACAAGAATTTCGGAAACAATTGTATGCATGAAATTAAACCACACAAATTAAATACTCGATTAAAATAGTTGTAACTTAGCTGCTTTTAAAGGCAATTATTTACTGAAACTATTCAGAAGAGCAGAAACTCGCTACAACACACACTGAAGAAAACGCCAAGAAAAACAGATCAACGAAGCAAGAAATCAACAGCAATTCAAGATTGAATAGAGATAGCAAAGTCTAAAAATGCAACCGATCACATTAGAACGGATTGATTAACAAGCTCTTGGAATAATAAAGATCCTAACTTTTACGTGAGGTAAGTATTGATGTCGTCCAAAGGGACAGTGATAATTTTGTTATTAAGCCACACGGGTCAGAAAACAGCCAAATAACTTTTGATCTCGACAAAATGGTTTTGAGTCATACGGATCTACTAGTATGTGAAAATCAGTTTTTATCCTACCGAAAAAGTTTTCCTCGTTGGTCACTATCAATGTTCAGGAAGCTAAGAGACATTATTAATTCGGGAAGAAGACTATCATTAGGCTTCTATATTACATCTCGTCGAACAGTTAGTTTCAGAAAATGTCAAGCAATTTATTTGTAAACATGAGAGATAAGTCGTGTTTTGAAGTTTGATACTTGCATCCGCCACTCCCAGTAATTTTAAAATGGAAAATATCATAGCATTTTAGCCAAAAACGGCTAACTGAATCGGTGAAAAGCTATGAATTTTGTAAACCACAGTTCTATAGATGAACTGATTCCACGTGTTTTAACCTCATCAAGCTTAGAAGTATTAGTTGGCTTATAATCCAGCGAATATCAGACAACTGATGTACAGACAGTGAAGCCTAATATGCTATGTCTTTTGTTCGAAAGCTTGTATGAACTAAACGTTACTAAAGTCACGGAGATTGAAGAATGTGTTGAAATATCTACCTTAGATCATAAAAAGTTAATGGTGACGATAGTATTGAATAGGTATCGGGTCTGTAGAATTTGATCGTACTACTGTTTAAATCCCCTCAAATAAAACGATTCCAAAGGCAATGAAATCAGAGATTTAGGATTATTAGGAAAGAAAATATATTTGAAACATCGGCAGCGCATAATATCGAAGCTGGTTAGTCAGAAGAAGGGGTGCTTAGAACGGTGGGTTGAAACGTGATATGACATGGATAGATGAATTATCCATCTCAGCTTATCATATGTCATATAAAACTAATAAGGTTAGCATCCGTGTCGCAGATTGACGCAGACATTCACTTTGCCAATTTAGTTACCATCACATTGCATTCGAAATTAGAAACCCATGAAAAAATTAAGGTAGTCAGCTTTTTTCTGTAGACATGTTTATTACGAGTAATTCTGATATTTTAAGCCTTGAAAATATTTAAGATATTTAGGATCAATCACAAAGATACTGGCTGTAACAAATGTAGAGGATGCATTGTTTTTTCAACCCATTTATGTTAGACCGGGTACAACCGTGAGCAAAAGGAATAGCTCCACAATAACGTACGCTTAGCCACAACATACAACCGGTCCTTCGGGGAAAAGAGGGGAATGTCACTGTCAGACAATTTTTTGTGTGGTGCAATATACCTTATTTCAGTTAACCAGGTTGATAACTTCTATGTACTACGTTCAAGTTATGTCAGATACGATTCATGTCGAACAGCCTGATACACCTGAATAAGAATAACATGCCTGAACTGCATTTGCAGGCAGACACTTAAACATGTCTTATATGGAGTCAAAAGAGCGCAGAAATATCACTGTAATTATTGAACTGTTGATGAGATCTCGTTTCTTAATTATTCTGGTCTATCACGACAGTAGAATAAGTAATCATCAGCATATTAGCATGCTTTTTCACATGCAATCCTAAGAACACCTTGGACGGAGTTTACACCCATCATTTTCTCTAGGTTAAAGTTAAATAAGTGAACACGTATCTTCAAGATCATCAGACAACATTTAAAGTACAAGAACTGCTTTCCATAACACAAACGTTGGTCCCAATTTACAATCATGTTGTTATTTCTGATATAAAGGGTCTAGACCAGTCAACTCCGTGAATAACTTAGTTCATTTATTTGGTTTAATCAAAGTTTTAAACAGTTATTTGAGAAAATGGTCAAAATTTGACCGCATTTATGCGCAACAGTTCTATAAAGTAAGTTGTCCTACACCCTACAATCGAGCTAAAGGGTTTAGCATATTATATTATGTTGACAAAACGCCTGATATAACGTTTATAAGCGAGTAACCTAAATGACATCATTAAGTCTTGAACATAGTTCTAGGTATCTAGATTTATTTGACATTATTGCTTCACAAGCTCTTGTTAATTGGCGGATTGAAAATTCACCTTCATAAAAAAGTCAAAAGCTGATAAAATGGACATAAAATACATAACAGTCGAGAACATATGGCTTTTGCAGCTGGTTTTCATGATTCATGGGGACAATATAAATCATGACGTATACGAATGTTTTCAAATAACAAGTTCGTATGTCAGCTAGTTATTGATAAAATTGACATTTTTATGTACGCGTTTACTAATTTTGGTTTAAGTGAACTTACCATCTGTCTCCTCAGTAACCCCAACCATTCAGAGTTAAAGTTGAAAAATGGCCAGTTGTCATAACATGACCTTCATATTACTTAAAACGATCGAGTGATAGGGCTCAATAATCGGGTTGAAAATAAGCAGGCACTTCCGGTAGTGAAAATGTTCAGTTACAACAATCACACCTGGTGAAATGAATTGTCTGGAATTTTAAACTTTCCATCAAACGTTGAAATCATGAGTCGATTGAAGCTAGACCACCATGGAAAACCTGGAAGCACTGGACGGCCGTTTAGTCCTAGTATGGGAGTCCTCGGCAGTGCGCATCCACGATTTCAACCTGTGAAATTTCTAAAACCCTCCACAAAACCCATTCTGATAATAATCAACTGCTCACCAGTGACTGACTTCAGGAAAAACTCCTGGAGTTCTAGTGAGAAGCCGTTACCAGTGGAGTTCAACCAGGTCTGTTGTGAGATAACAACTCACTGAAGACAATGGTGTACGGTGGCGCAACTTCGTGGATTGGTTGAAGTTAGACATTAACACCGTTGGATGCCGGCTCAGTGGTCTAGTGGTTAAGTGCTCGCGCGCGAAACCAGTAGGTCCTGGGTTCGAGCCCCGCGTGGTGCGGGATCGTCGATGGGCACTGCTGAGGAGTCCCATACTAGGAAGAAACGGCCGCCCAGTGCTTCCAGGTTTTCCATGGTGGTCTAACTTCAATCGATTCATGATTTCAACCTGTGACATTTCTAAAACTCTCCACAAAACCCATTCTGATTCCCATCAAACCATTTTTACGTCCTGAAATCAGTTAACTATAATTTTTAAAAAACGTCACTTGTAATTATTTCAGTATCACCATTATTTGTTTGTTTCGTTAAGTCGTCTGAGTTTGGAGTAAGTACAGACGAAGTCCAGTTAGGATAGAGTATGGGCCCACAATATTTCCACAAACATTTTTATTGGTAGAACCAGTTAGGTCAAAATTTTCCTGCCAATAGCGACGGTTGTGATATCTCTTTCTGAATTCTTCGTTATGAATGGTTTCCTTACCACTTGAAATGATGTTAACTTTGTAAGTTCTACTGGACACCAACTAGATGAGCGGATTCGGTCTGTCATTACCAACAGATCACACCACAATCTATTATAAAACGATTATCCTGACCTTTTTTCTGACCTTCAAATACCCCTGATTGTAGCCAGTTCACTTCGACTTATTTACGTCATCTTTTGACAATAAGCGGCTATTAAAGTTGTTTATTTTTGTCTTATTTAGTGCATCTTCGATTTCAAGTGGGTTCACGTAGTTCCGGAAGTGCATGGGGAGATAATCGTATATTTTCTCTCTTGGTCTCTTCAACCGTTATTAACCAACTTTCAATCTTTAGATTCAAATAAAACAACGGAAAAATGACACTTTTACTCCTTCTACCAATAAACGACAACCCACATAACAAAAAGTTAGTTATTTCATATCAACCCTCCTACAATGAATTTCGATCATGGGTAATTTTTGTTAAACCCTTTAACTAACTTATTTAACAGACAGCGTTACTCGGACATTAAAAATTCGCTTATTTCTTTGTACTGTTATTATCATCATCATACCTGCAAAAACATTTATACCTGATCACATGTAGCAGACTACGCATATATCTATAGCTTAAATGTTAGTCGCTTAAGTATCGCTAGACGAATTAGTCACTTTTCCATGTTTATATGTGTTCGAATCCTATTATTGGCTTTTGCCTTGCCGTGCATTTATTCGATTTGACAATAAATTCGCCTCTGTATTTACTCACATACACACATTCGCCTTCATACTTTATATCCGCTCGATGTACTCATAGATTTGTTATCCGTACTATTTGCTAATAAACTGTAGTCACCGCTTCCTATTGCCTTCTGATTCCAAAACCACAGTTAGCATTTATATAATAACGGTTATCAAGGTGACTGACTAAAAAGACTAAGCCACTACAGTTTATAGTGAGCAAAGATGGAAGTTTGAGCTACTGGAGTAAAATACAAACCAATATTCGAACCACAATATATAAAGCTACACAGCAACCCTTAGACTTGTGGATTTCCAGTCCTTTTGCCGCAACAATCGGTAAGCCGTTATGCGCATCATTTGTTTAGAGGTTTCCTGTATGACAAATCAGAAGCGTGACCTAAAGTTTGTGCTGGCGATGCCATTGGGAATAGCGACGAGAACTTCGACCAAGCCATCCAGCCGAGAAAAGAAATCTCCGTCAAAACAATTAGGGATTAGTGTTAAGTCCGAGTTTTGGCTCGATCTATTTGCGATTAACGAACCCGAATTAGCAATAGAACCAAATTCCAATTAGATATCAAAGTTTATTCGCGATTTGCAAATAGTCGACCCAAATGTCGTTCTAACAACAATAATTATAACAATTACAGAACAAACCTTCAATTTTGTAGGTTCCCGGAGCAAAAACTCCTAAATACCAAACCAATAACAGAGAGAATGTTGTGTCATTCATTATTTTAAGCCCATATATCTTATTCTAACTTTCGGACATTCCATTCTATTCATTCTACTTGAGTCATATTTTGACCTTGTCAATTATTCGCTTATCAGCCTAGACTGTTTTTATGTGAGCGTATATGTGTGTGCCCTTCTTATCTCATTAATCACATGTCCGTAGCTTTATTTTGTCTGACTATAAATATTGAGTAACGCTTGACTAAAATGGAGTTGGCTTCCCAGCCATCTTCCCTGCATGTCATTTTACTTTGCTCTGTTTCATTCGCTTCATATACAAAATATATGTATCCTCAAGTCAGTTCTCGTTATTCGACTTATTTAATTTTGTTATTGACTAACGCGATTTAAGTCGACGATTATATACGAGAATAGGCGATAACAAACATTCGTACGATCTTGGAGTCAGATCCACGGGCCACTAAAATGGTGAGCCCGCCGACGACGAACCTAACGCAGCAAGCTACGTCGATGAAGAGATTTTTGCACTTGATACATTCGACGAACACACTCAACGGGCCACTAAAAGAAACCGAAATGTCCGAAATTAATGATATAGACAAACAAGTTCAGAAGTTATGTAAAACGAATACATCCAAAAACACTGTAAAATTATTAATATACAAAGAAAAAGGTTTTAATCAGACAAATGTCTTCAGTTCTCCCGTAACAATTGGATTTATACGATCAAAAGTACAGTGATTGTACATTATAAGCATATTATTATACAGTTTTTATTTACCTGTCACAGTCAGTGACTTTATTTCTAGCTTCGTGGCTGTTTTCTACAAAGGAGATTCTGGTCGTTCGAGATAGTGACATCAGCAATATCTTTCCGACAAAGCAGTTTAGTTCGCAACTATCTACCATGTACCTGTAGACTGGAACAAAAGATTCTTCTAGATTATTTGAAACATCACAGAATACATTAGCTATCATTCAATTAACACATTAGTAACTTTATTACAGACAATCCCACCATAGTGAACAAAATGTAATTCACTAACTTGGGTGATCAGTGTTGAGAATTGGTAGCTAACTCGAATTGGACAGGAACTGCTTACGTCAAAATCACAACTCAATGTCAGAATTTGGCGTGAATTACTCATATATGAACAATGTTATTACAGAAATATATTAGTAAGAGTAGCCAAAGAAACAGAGTATGACCACTGCCACAATTGCATAGTTTTTCTCGGTATAATTGAAGAACGAAAAAAATATCAGTTTTGCTCAAAGCGATAAATACTGGATAATAGTCATATTATGAGTATATAAGTTGCCTAGTTGGTTTATTGTTAACGATACGACAAAAATAATTCATTATTCATCATCAACCAGTAGTGACTATCTTAGATTGTTAAGTTAATTCTGTAGCTATTTTATTTAGTTATATTGAATGAAAACATAAAGAAATGACCTGATCTTTGTTTAAGTATTTAAAAGGTAAAGTTAAATAAAGAAACTAGTAATTTTGTGAGTTAGCCTAATTTACGGATGTTATTTTTGGATTTCACTTTTTGAATGATTGATAATGTGCAATGAAACATGTGGTGGACCAAAAATATATCAATTCTAAAAACGATGATAAAGTTTTCACGCCCAAACATTAATGTAATAATACATTAAGTATAATCTATACACACAAGACAAATATACCGGACGTTACTTAAATCGTCAGGAATTGGCGTATTTGAGTTTCTTTTGGTTTCATGACTCTTAATTATAAGTAGTTAATAATTTCAATCACAATAGTTATAGTTCGAGATATATATCCAGACAAATCACATGATGACAATATCACTGTGATCAGTAGACGTCGTTAGGAGTTCTGTTATCATAACAGCAGGTAATTGAAAGTAAGAGTCTATAGCAGCCCACGTGCAATTGAGTTTGTTCACAACCAACTTGGTTAAGCCATTTCTTAACTTATTTAACGGATAGAGTCATTCGTACAATGGCAAATTATCTATAGCATTGTACATTTATTATTAGATGGTGGTTGGAGGTAGTCGACAGGAAACTCTAGACCCGGGTTTCGTGCTACTTGGCACTCGTCAGCAAGGTGTACCTGTAATCTTGAGGGAACTGGTGCTCCCTGGCGGATTAGATCTCATGTCACCCAGCTTCACAGTCAGAAACGTTACCACTGAGCTATCCGAGCCGCGAACGACCTCCTGTAGAACTGAAATGTAATCACAATTGATTGATCACTGGGTGACGATCAATGTCATGCGTGTCTAGTCCTTATTAGTGCAGATCGAATGCTATCGATCATGCTGCAATGTGGCCACCAGTCTAGGTGACTCTACATTACGGACACTATATATTGAGATTAGATGGTGGTTGGAGGTAGTCGACAGGAAACCCTAGATCCGGGTTTCGTGCTACTTTGCACTCATCAGCAAGGTGTAACTGTAATCTTGAGGGAACTGGTGCTAAAATACCAACACGCTATTTAGCCGAATAGATGAATGAGTCTCGTGCCAAAATCCAAGACCTGTTATCGTAAATCTGATTAGTTCGTCCATAGATATTAGTCTCGCGATCACAATCTATTTATTTTAAGTAACTATTTATTAGCTTGACATATTAAAAATAAGATTAAACATTCTCAACAATACTGAACAATTTAGATGACATGTGTGGCTATCTGATTAGCTGATAAAGGGTGAGTTAAGCAACAATATCAGTACATATCTGATGGGATATAAAATCAAAGTTATCGTTAAACTTAAAGATGTCACAAGGATTTGGGGTTTGACAACACGTTAAACAGTAACGCCTTTTATAATCAGAACATGCCAATACAGTGAAATAAGAAGTCAGAAGCAAAGAGGTTCGAAGATATAACTGATACAATATCGATATATCTAGAAGTGACTGATCTAAACTGGCTAGTGGTTGTAGACAATGTTCCTACTCGTGATTTAGTGCGGATGCATGACCGAGAGTTTTCAGCTAGGTGAGTTCATTAAAAGTAATGAGGTTAGCATCAAATGTCGAAAGCTTAAAGAGCTACTGACTTTGGGGAATTACTTAGCGGTAAAAACTTGATATCGATTCATTAGAAGCAATATTGAGCTGATTTTCACCATGGTAAGAGAGAGCAAAGTGAATAGACTATCTGGGGAATTTCATAAACACATTAATGTCGAACTATTATTTATACTTACTTAGAATTAGAGGAAATGAAGTAGTACCAAAGATGTTCTAATCACAGCTCCAAATTATTATGCTGGTTTTCAGCCAACTTAGTTGTAATCTGTTCTCTAACTATATGTACATGCTTAAACTACAGACCTATTTTTCAAAGTACATATGTACATCCTGGATTTTGTAGCAAATGTACCATGTAATATAAATCTGGTCCTTTGTCTATTTGTTTTTTCATCTCCTTATTCAGTGCCGTATATCGAAATAACGATCATAGGCTAAGAAATTAACTTTCCGAGTTTCAGTAATTAACATAAGATAGCTTCTATGTTTTCTTCAGGAAAGTCTTGTCAGGGCTTTGTTTTAGAGATTTAGTTAAAATCATGGAAGATACATAAGGTCTAAGAAAGATCTAGAAAAACTTTTTCCAATCTTGTCCAAATTCCGAATTAGCCCTGCAGCAAAAATGTAACTCATTTTAAGGTATTTGAAGTTGTGTAGGTTGTAGTGTCGGTTACTAGGTTAAGCCCACATTATATATATATATATATATATATATATATATATATAATCTTTTATCTAAATCAAATGATTATTTGTGGTTATAGGCTAATCTTCCTGTCCTTTGTTTGGAATTTCCTTTTCACACTTACCAAGACTAAATATTTGCTGATAAATCATCTCAAAATATTCATATCCCAACAGTTGGCGCGCAATAATTGAGCCTGGATAGTTTAAAGCCAACAAGATTTGATAATTTTCAACATTCTGGACACCGTTAACCTAATTCTTGTCAGATAATGTGAAATCTAGTAAAAATGTATTTGAGTGTATCGTTGTACTGTAAAAATGAAAAGTAAACAATTCACGTATATTGGGTGAACAAGTGAAAAGTTATATTTAAGAGGTCAAATTTTCTTAGTAATTAGAATTTTTCAGCAGAGATTTCTCTCTGTCCATCAGATTGAATACTGTTCTACTCCCGTTTTTAACGGTTATAAAGAACTTTACAAACTGTCTCATTGAGATCTTAGACCGTAACACCAATATTTTGATCTCAGGATAATGAAATTAAGCTGGTTACCTATGAAAATTCGAAATATTACCACAGTCTAGACGACTATTATTATTAGTAAGTTGATTTGTACTAGTATCACATAGTTTACTATTTATTCTTTATATAACATATAACGTTCATTACTTAAAATATATCTTTTTATCCATTGCTTTATTTTCAAATGAAATATGTTTTTATAAAGTAACTAAACGTGAGGTTCCATAATAAATAGTGATTATTTTAAATAAGTTATGGTACATTTTCTTATGTTTTAATTTAAACCTAATTCATATTATCATCATATAAACGAATATAAAGCATTCAAGACATGGTTAAAGTGACGATCTTTCCTGGAACATTTCCCAAGTAGCATGTGCGTGCTATAATAATAGAGGTGTGGACTTTACTTTTCGTGGATTACTCAATATTCACAATCATATTGCTACAGAAAAAAACTACCAAGTATTACCTTCAAGTCTATCGCATCTGGGGTTCAAGTTTCATATTTGTACATTTGGATGGATTTCTGCTATTTTTTTCTCGTCCGTTAGCACCATATTTTTATTTCAAATCAATTATATGGAGCCTTTAATTGTTGTCAAATACAGATACTTCACTAGATCTAACCACTGGTTCCCTCACATTTGTAATATTGTCTTAGTTTTCCCTACTCTGTTGAGGATTTCTATGCTAGACATAGATAAAGCTTGAATATTGATCTGACTACCCCGATTTGATCAATTTTAGTATTTTAAATTACCTTACTTGATTCGTATGAAACTGAATGGGTTGTTAGTTTACATTGCTAAAGCGAATAATTTTTCGATTTCTTGATACTCATCATTAAAAGTCAGTGTTTTTCAATACACGTATATTTCATTTAAGTGCTTACCAACCAAATCTATATAAATAAATAATTATATTCATTATTCTTGATACCTCCAATAGTTTCGGATCCCAAGAGATCTCATTAGAGCATATCAAGAAAGTTTTGTCTATGATTCAGGAGTGATACATAACTTCAATGATAGTTTAGGCTAGAGAAATTTTTACTTCAAAAATCAGTATAATGCTTTCATATGACTACAACGTTTGGCTTTATACGTTTTTATATTTATGTGAGATGTAACTAAGAACAGTGTTTTAGTAACATCTAACTGATAAAACATTCTTTCCAAGGACTTGGAAGTCATGAACATCATCGTACCTTATTAGAAATTAACGTCAGTAGTTTTAGAAATAAAATGTTGCTTTAAATTAAAGAGTTGTATAACTTCCACCACCAGAACATATGTCTTTTCAGTAAAGATAAGTACCATATAATTGAGATAGTCACCCTGTGGCTAATTAAATCCAGTCTAGATTCCATTATATTTGAACAACGGCATTCGCACATAATTAATAGTGTTTTAATTGAATCGCACTGTCAATAATATAATATTCAGTAACGAAATATAGAATGTAGTGTTAATTTACATTAGATACTCTCAGGTTAAAGATATTATTCGGGTTCACTACTAAAATAAATTTTTTGTGTTCCAATGTGTGACTACATTACTAACGCACGCTCCCAAACATCTAGCCAGTTCAGTATTAAGGAAAAATAAGTAAAAGACTCAATGATAAGTTCTCTTGAGATGATTCCAACAACTCTTTCCTATATGTGTCTGAAATAATTTAAAGACATATATAACCAATGATCTTAAGTACAATAGCTTAACCTCACTTCTTACACTTATAACCCTCATCTACCAAATGGCATTATATTGAAATATGATCTATTATTCTGTTGTTTTAAATATTCAGGTTAAAATTTAGAATTTCAACTCAACAATAGGAAAAAAAGGTATATATTATTTATAAGTTTTATTCAAATACTACTTGGTATATTTGGTACAGTGATAATTCAATCAATTAAAGTTATGTAGATTGACATTTTGTTGAATCAACAATCAACTATTATTTATCATTACATTTTCATTCAAGATTTTCTTTTAAAAGAGACATTTTATAACAACGTTTATTTAAAACAAAATTAATAATCTACAATTAAGTTAACTTGTAGATTTATTTTGTCAGTAGTAATCTTAGAGAGAAAAAAAAGCCAATAAATGAGCAGATGTTTCTAACTAAATTAACATAAACAATATTTAACTAAACAAAATAAATAAGTAAATAAATAGATAAACAAATGAACGATAAATATATAGATAGATAGGTAGAGAGAGAGAGAGAGAGGGAGAGTGAGAGAGGGGAAGAAAGAGGAAGATATAAAGAAACTTATTAATTTAAACAAAAAGTTATCGACTGATATTATCTAACTTGTGGGTTAATAAAAAATTTATTTACTTCAATTAAATACTATCCTAAGAGATGAATAAATAAACTCTTAAAAGGTAATTATATGACAATCATTTTATTTACATTTCCTTAAAGATTATTGCTTATTCAATATATATAGCGTGGAGATATAATCAGAAATAAATACTATTCATTTTGCCATTTAATCGTTTAAATGTTATGGTTACATCATTGAATCCACTTATTAACAATCAACATCATGGATGCGCACTGCTGAGGAGTCCCGTACTAGGACGAAACGGCCGTCCAGTGCTTCCAGGTTTTCCATGGTGGCCTAATCTCAATTGACTCATGACGTCAATCATTGAAATCAACGTATTTGTTGAATTTGTATTTTAATTGATTGGATCGTTTTATTGATTTTCTGAGATATTGTTTGTAATGGGTTAATAATAAATAGATCATGAGGTAGTGAATATTTGTTCTGTTTGTTTATTTTTTTCATTCATTCATTTGGGATCAGAGAGTTTCTTTATAAAATTATGATTGAACAGTTGATTTTCATAGATGTAAACATGTGCATACATTTGATTTGAACTACTTAATTACTTACTCAAGTGGTGTCTGTCAAGGCTGTCCACTTTCTCCATTTTGGTTTAAATTCATCACAGACCCTACTGATGGAAATAACTCTCTTGTCGACTGAATTATCAGGCATTAATTTCTTACCAGGAGGTCCACTTATCGGCTTAGCATACGCGAATCATATTGTCCTATTTAGTGAAGACGTTGATAAAATGCAAAGTCTCTCGACAGCACTAAGCAACAATGATAGGGTGTTTAGGATGCATTTCACCTCTCTAAATGCAAATGATCTCTTCAGGACCGGCCTGCGTCAACACCTGAACTAAGAACAGGGAGTGAAGTGGTCGAACGCGTTGATAACTTCATCTACCTTGAGAGTATGATCAGACCTAATGGGTTGGTGTCCGACGAAATCTCTGCATGGATTTGAAAAGCTCATTTGGCTTTTGCCAAATTACATCACCTATGGCGAAGATGAGATATCCGCCTATCAATTAAAGAACGAGTGTACTGTGCAGCAGTTCGTTCTGTTTTTCGTTACAGCTGCCAAACGTAGCCATTAAGAGTGGAAGATATCCGTGAGCAACTAGTATTTCTACACAGATGTCTTAGAAATATTGCTCGCATCTGATGGAATCATCGTGTCAGTAATAGTGAGGTTAGACGCAGGGTTTTAGAGAATGATGGTAAATCAGTTTATCAGGTTGTGAATCTTCATCGACTGAGATGGTTGGGTCACGTGTCACGTATGTCAGAATACCGATTAGTCAGTCAGTCAGTCAGTCAGTCAGTCAGTCAATAACAACGTAGAACTTCGTACGTACGTACGTACATCACTTCGAGTTGCCACACCACATTAGCACAGAGATGCAGTGGTCGATTCAAATCCCGTAGTGCTAGATGTAGTAAAATTATAAGTTGTAATCAGAAAAATTAGGGTTTGAAGATGTTATTTAAAGAGTATAATCCAGTGAAATAAATTTGGGAAGAGAAAAAAGAGACAAGGAAGAATCAGGAGATTAAAATTTGGGAGAACACAAAGAGTGTATGCAACTGCGCCATTGCAAACGATTTTGAACCATGTCATTCAGGGTCTCTATTCATCGGTTACTATCATCTTGCGGTCCCAAACCAGGTAGTCCACACCTGCCAACATGACTCACTCTACTTGTCAGTGACTTCATGGACTTGCGCCATGTTTTGGTCTGGCCGCCCCTAGCTTTCTTCCAACCTTCTCCTATACCACTGAACATCGCACGTCGAGGCAGTTGGTGGTTGGGCATACGTAACACGTGTCCCAGCCATCTCAACTGATGAAGTTTCATCACTTCAGCCATCCTTATCTAGTACCCGTTTCCTAACAACTGCGTTACTTACTCGATGGTCCCAGGATATACGAGCAATATATCGAAGACACCTATGATCAAATACTAGTAACCTACGGATATCCTTTACTCTTACCGGCCATGTTTCACTGCCATAAAGTAGGACGGAACGAACTGCTGCGCAGTAAACACGGATATCTCGCCTAAGCCATAAATGACGCAAGTTGGTAAAAACTAGTCGAGCCTTCTGTATCCGTGCTGAGATTTCGTCACACACCAGACCACAAGGGCTGATGAGACTTCCAAGATAAGTGAAGCGATCGACACGCCCAATTACTTCACTCACTATCATTAGTTCGGGTTTCAATGCAACCCAATCCCGAAGCAACATTTTACATCTCGAGGGGGAGAATCGCATCTCGATTACCACGACGCGCAATGCTTACTGTGTTGGGAATGGTTGGAAGAAATTTAGGGGTGGCCAAACCAAAACGTGGCATCAGTGCTTAAAGTCATTAACTTCTAGTCTTAGTCATGTTGGTAGATGCACACTACTTTGTTGGGGTCCACATGACTATTGTAATCAATGGTTGGAGACTCCGAGTGACATGGCTCAAAGTCGATCGCAATGGCGTCCGTGTATACACTCTCCGTCTTCCCTTAAATCGTGATATGAAAATCGCTTCATATCTTTCATTCTACGAACTAATTCTTTCTTTCTGTATTATATCCTTACATAAAATCTTTCCTTTATTCATTAAACCATTGAGTTAACAGCTTCTACGAATCCGGTGTTCATCTTTTTGTGTTATTGAGGTGTGGCAACTTGGAACGACGCACACATGTGTCTGGTCCTACGTTGTAACTGACTGGCTGACTTACTGTGATCTTATCGCGCTTGCCAGTTACCAAGCTACTGTCATATATTCTAAATTCATAATATCATGACTTTGTCACCATAAAGTATAGTGTATTTTTAAGCCGAAGTTTAATTTTCTATAGACCAACTATATTTTTCCACAACATATTAGATCATGCATAAAAAGTCTACACAGTAAGCAGTGAAGCACAACTTTCAATGAAAAATGTCTGTCCTAGACTTTTTATATTCAAAATAACCAAGTTTATATGTTGAACTTTACAATTTCGATTCTAGAATGGTTGATACAATTTCATGATAAACTTACACTGGTGGATTACTTAATGGCAAGAAATGTTACATCGTTTGTTTGCATTACTGATCAAATTTCCTCAATCAATTCAGAATATCAACATGAGTCTAAGTGATTCGACAGTAGTTTGATATCGGCTGACTAAAGGCAATCAATATCAAACCATGAACCTAGGTTTTGTGTTATTTGCCACATATGGGGATTCGCAATTAGGTTTTCCATGGGACTCAAGCTGAAGTCATTTAGTTCACCATCGAGGATATTATTACTGAGCTATTTAGGGCTAAACGTACCTTCTGTAGGACCACGATTTTGGTAATAAAAAATTTCCGATTGCTAAACTAAGACATTTAGCTTAGTTTAAGGGACAATGTAACCAAAAGGAATAGTGTTTGTAGAGAGCTGTAAACCGAAACATTAGACAAAGCCACTAACTAGCAATTAGAATTGACTACTACAAAACAAGTAATTTACTATTGGCAACTAACTTTTCAGATTTTTATCAACCTTTTAGCTATCCTAAATCTTAAAATTAAACGTCTGAATACAATGATCGTGATACGACGGCCCTGTATAAACTACATGTATGTTCACGTAAAGTGACTCATCTGTGTAAATTAACATTATTTTCAGTTCATAACTTAAAATTCATTTTGAAGCGATAAATCTAATTAGTAGAAGTATATCAATTAATACTAGGGAACCATACGGCTATATCGAGGCAATCCTCACAGGATGCACATATACCAACATGAGACTGATCAACTGAAGTCTTAAATAACAACAGGAAGATACAAGTAAGACAACACTAAGTGAATTAAAGCTTCACTTCATTGCAAAAGCAAGTGGCTATCAGAACTCAGTAACTAAGTGGATAACGAGTTGGCGTTTGAATTCAACGGTACTGGGTTCGAGTTCCTGAGTGAACATCAACACTGCGATGCAGATACATCCAGCTGACGAGTCCCAAATAGGAAGAGACGCGCGTCCTGAATTCCACTGCTAGCCACTATCCATCTTTGCTAGAAAACCATAGTTTTGTCGAGTAATGATTATCTTATAATCGCACATAACTCTATTTTGAATAAGAGTGATTAAATGTAGTCTTTAAATATTATATTATATCTTTAAATATAATTTATCGGTAAGTATTATTTTCTGATTTTTCAAGCGTTATTTTACATAGAAATCTAACCATTTGCCTCTTTGAAACGAGTGATCATTCATACATTGTGTCAAATAGTGAACTATTACCAATAATGATTACATCATGTCTTATATTCATGTATAGTATCTGATAGCTTACAAAACACCACTCGCTTATTAACCAATGTTAACAAATTTTTCAAATCTATGTTGTCCTAGAAATTGAGAATTAATTATATAATCAATAAAATTAATATCTGAAATTGACCATAATTAAACAAGTCAGGTATTTAAACTAAAGATGGCTTAGTAAACATTATTAGTAAAATGTATTTAACCATGTTGTCAGGATAAGATATTATAGTATACCTTTTAGTATAAACCGAAAAATTCGTTTGTATTAATTCAGCATAGAATCCATTGTGTATTCCAATTACATCAGTCGTGCATGATGTTCGTCGACCAATCACCAAATGACAGTAAAATCAATGTAAAAAAATGAATGCATTTCATCACCATATAGTTGTCGCGTTTTTTAAGGGATGAATAAAATCACTTTCCTTCATCTTTGTTTTTACTTATTCCTTGATTTGTACAAATAACAGTGTCCCAGTTATAACAACTAGCAATGGGGTAAAACTGGTAGATGTTTCTATCCAGTGCTAAAGTGAAATTATTGTTTGAGAAACAGATAACCAAGCTTATCCCAAATAAAAGAAATATTTACATGGAATCAAATAAAAATGGCAAGTCATTTGGTGGAATTTAATTTATTTATTAGTTAATAGCAAGTGCTACTCTGTTAAATTTATTGGAAATTTGACTTTTTCAGTGTAAGCAAAATATTAAAAAGCCAGTTTTTAAATGTGCAACAATTTGCATGACTCTCACGGTCTCCCACATTGTACGAGTATTTCATGTACCTAAATTAATGGTTGCTCTGGTTCTCAGAAAAGGCATCAGCTTCGCGACTTTCGAAGGAACTCGGCCCTCACCATGAGGCGTGACAAATCTTCTAAATGAGGACCTACTAACTCCTAGGGCAGAGTTTAAATGGTTTGAATTATTTTTTATGTTTAGCGATTTTTTAGAGAGTTAGTTATCTACGAGATGGGGTCGCTTACCATATGCCTAACCCTCCTCCTTTACCCGGGCTTGGGACCGGCAGGAGCCTCAGAGGGGCCTCAGGCGAAGTGAATTTTGATTTATTTTTCGTGCATCATAAATCTTTGGCTTTTTCCTTACATTAAGTCATGTTGGCTGTAGCTCAGTTATAATATTAGTGCATTTATATATATTTCAACTCCATAATTTGAGTATTGATTTCTTGAACTGAAATCGTTAATTTGATATCAGTGATACACTTCTCAGACAACCCTGAAAGACTCCATAGGCGACTTTGTAAAATTTTAACTCTGATATTAGCCAGTCATAATGTAGGTGGTGTGAATGAATAATTTATTAGAGAAAAAGAGAAGTATTAGAATGTATACATACTTTTTATATGAATAATTGTTAGAAATGTTAGGAATAGAGTTAAGAATTTGGCTTGTGAATTAGACTTAGAGATTATGGTCAAGATTAGAAATTTAGGTTGAAATTAGGAATTAAAATGAAAAAAAATATTTTGTAGTCAAGCTAACGGATACATAGGCAGTTGATTCTTCGATTTCAAGTTTAAAACAGATTTGAGTATAAAGTTAAAAGTACATTAATCATGTTAAAGTGCAATATACATTTAAATTATACATTTTTAAATTTAAAAAAATCAATAAAAAACGGGAAAACTTTCATATGATTATTATTTGATAACCGATGTTTATTGCGATTACTTAGTCTTGTTTCACTGACCAAATTCTAAACGTTTTTATAACTAGATTCGAACTCTTCATCACCATATATAAAAGTTCACACGAAACACAAAACACATCAACTGTAAATTTGATTTGTTTTTCATTGGTTCAGTTTAGCTTTTATCTTTTATTATTAAATAAGTAACAGACTCTTCACTTATGTATAAGGAAAAAAAGATGTAGAAATCATGTATCATGCTTTTAGAATGAACACTTGTATGATAGAACTTATTTTTACATTGGGTTTAGAATGATTAAGGAAGTTTTAGAACTAATTGTGAGGATATTGGTTAGTCAACGGATGAATTGATGGCTAGTCAATCGATGACAGATGATGATACATTGTAATCGACTGAAATGATGCAAATAACGGAATAAAATGACATCAAAAGACTCTATAACTCATCAGCTAAGAAAATCTTACCTTTCAGCAAAATGATTTATTCATATATAACATAACAAACACAAAATAAAAAGCTTTCCTTTCAAGAAAATAATTATTTTATTAGTTCTGAATAATTTCTATATGTGTTCTTATTATTTGAATTTCATGAGAAGAACTTACTTTTGATTAGATCTGGAAGTTTTCTGAAATTTATGACTTAAAAATGATTTTTTCTAAAGTTCTCTGGGAATCATTTCACTACTGCCTAATAATTAATGTTTTTAGCTACTTCACAACAATATATAATTAATTAAAATCACAGTGTTAATGTAATAACTCTCCGCTAACTAAATACCTTAGTCATACATTGTGATATACGAAACATTCAGTAAAAGTTTAGATATTGATCAATAAATTCTTAATGTAGAAGTAGAAATGTATGAGCAGTTTAAGATGTGAAATGATCTAGATAGCAACTTTAAATGAACTATTGTAATTTGTCGTTAAATGCCCTTCTTCTGTAATCAGTACGTCAATTCGTTATACCGATCATCCATTAATTGTATTTATAAGACATAATACAAACCAATAATCATTTAATATGAGAAACGGTTAGAAATGTACTTACACTTAGTATGATATGTGATAATGATAAAGTAAGACTAGAAATTAAACAGTTGTCATCCAGCATGAAATTATTACGGCTTCTGCATGAACATGTACAATATTAATAATGCTGTGAAATATCTATCCGTAAAAACTAGACAATACGTTCAGTGTAGTTATCATAGACCCTTGCACATCTGTGTAAAGGTTTATTTGTTTCTCGTTCCTTGATAAGGAATATATGTTACCTTAGTTATATATTATGAAAATAATAATTACAGAAGTCATCTTTTATCACTTGTATACATTTTTTATGTTTTAGTTTTTTCGAACAGTACAATACATATTAAGCCCAGTATGTTTTAAGTTATAATTAACAGTACTGAAGAAATTCAGAGTAATAAATTCTACAGTAACTGACATAAATTCTGTATACTCATTGAAATGACTATATATTCATTAACATTCATACATGGACTTAATTGCAAACATAAGTTAGCCAATGACACTTACTAAATTTATAACATAAATAAAAGTAATATATTTGTAATATCCCAATGAGTAGAAATACTAAATTTTCTGACGTTTCGTGATTCATTGTATGCCACTTCTTCAGAGAACAAATAATCAGATTAAAATTAATCAAATTAATCCAACTTGAATTAATGTTGATTTGATTATTTATTCTCTAAAGAAGTGGCATACAATGAATCACGAAACGTCAGAAAATTTAGTATTTCTACTCATTGGGATATTACAAATATATTAATTTATTTACAACAATCTATCCAATGTTCAATTTATTCGAATTTATCATGTGGATCACCAAAGTAGATGATCTATGTCGAAATGATTGAAGGCCTACTCGAGTTATACGTGAATGGTGTGACAAACTAGCTAACGTCGAAGTTACACCTCGTAGTCAGCGCTTTACATGGACTACTTCATTGACGTATCAAGGTACCATAGATGCTTTGAAGACTGTACAACACAGAGGACGTTATTACAGAAATATATTAGTTAAAGTAGATACAAGCGAAAGTAAGACCACTGCCGCATGGACCAGTCCATTGCGTACGATTAACTGATGCGCGTTGGTTGTCCCTGGCCCTGACGAGGATCGATATTCAATGACCAAACTGTCGGATGATTTGGCTAGGGCTTAGTGACATTTCGCTTGCCCTACAATCAAATAAAACCTTAGTAATGATACATATAAATCTATAACAGTTGTTTTACATTTTTAAAATTTTTACATTTAATGAATTTTGATTACTCTCAAGGGTTATAAGCCATTAGTTTTTGGCCATACTATAGTGAAGGAGAACACAGGTGAGGACAACCGAATTATATTTAGCACAAAATTACAGTTACTTGGTAAAATAGAAAAACCATACTATAATACTTAATTTACAGAATGTTCAATAATTGTCTCGGACTCCATTGTTCTTGAATTTCTATACTAATTGCTTTCTATTCCCGCTCTTCCTTTCTTGATCTTCCCCATCTTCTGCCGCCAGACATTACATTGCTGACTCGCGTCATATACTACTTATATCAATATAAGTAGCATGCACCACAATACAAGAAATAATAAATTATACAACATATTTTATCAGTTGAATTAAAATGATTTGGATAAGTAATAGACATTTTATGCATCCATAATCACCATAACTACCCTTTATTTAATTAAAAACACTCAACAAGATATCAAATCCAATTTTAATCAATCAAATTACTCTCTTATATATTATTTTTTCTATCAAAAGAATAATGCCACTACATTTGATGCTATAAAAAAGATGGTTTTCAAATTAGATATATAACATAGAAATATTTAATTATAATTGTTATGTCCCGACAAGAATAATGAATGGTAACTTTTGGGATCTATTGATGGACCACTACTATGAGTATATTTTTATCGTATAACTGTTATGTAACTAAACTATTCATATTCGTGTTCCTCTTATTATAAGCTTTATTTTGACCCATAAACTACTATTATACGCTTTACCATTCTTGAGTTATACCCAGTATATTAATTACTACCTTCCACATTCACAGCCACATTTGGCCAAATTTTGTACAAATGTTATTTTCTATTTTATGCTACGTTGTGGTCTGTTTGATTGGTATATAAACTCAGTATTCTTGAAGTACATAATTCATATCGCAGAGGCTCGGATTGGTGTTCTGGACTTAATTGGCTGGGCTAGGCGGAAAGCAGGACCAATTAGGGCTCTTGGCTGCTCGGCACGTGTTTTACTCGTCCTTGGTCCGATCGATAATTCACTGCCCTCTAATCGGTGGTCACAAGTTATAACAATAATTTATACCTAAAATTATAATTCTAAATTGACTCATAGATGTACATCTGTATGGAATAGTACAAATGTATTATAGAGTTGTTAGTTCTAGCTCTAGAGAAGTAATAATCAAGAGTGAACTAGTTTAAGAATACTTTCTAATTTGTTTGGTAAAATTATAATATAGATGATCAAGTTTTAGATTATTACAAACGTAAGTTGTTTAAAAATAGAAATATGAATGTCATTTATATTAATAGCATAACACTTTTAGTATGTTTACTTGACCAACAATCTTGTTACTTAATGGAAAACTGTTTATGCTTTTTGACAGTAGACAACATTTTTGTTGGTAGTTAATATTAACATTACAAAAACGATAGGATTCATTTTTGATAAGTATGAAATTTACATCAAGCAGAATCGAAAAAGTATTTTAATAATTGCGCAATTACTAGGAAATCAAGATTAAAGTTGGATGGTGACTATCAGTAGAATCCAGGAAGTGTGTTTCAGTCTATTCGATACTCGACGGCTTATTGTTGATTTTCATACTGACACTCGAACCTGATAACTTTCTCTTTGAGGGTCAATATATTATCCAGTTAGCTACTGAGTTGAGGTAGCTACTGGCATGTATCATGAGTATGAACTTGATCTTCAAGGGTTTGTATTTTACCGTTATTGAGAAAAAGGGCTCAGATTAGCCCACCTTTGTTGATATATGCTCATCCCAAGTAACGTGTTTTGATCCTATCATCTAGTCACACGTTTTTGAGGAAGTTGAATACTAGTTAACGTGTTGGTTGTCCGAAAAAGACGGCACTGAGTTCGATTCTCTGTGTAGACCTCGACTATAGATGTAGAGAAATCTCGTGAACAAATCTTAAATAAAATAAAATGAGAATCATAGATTCCACTACCAGCCGATAGATACTTATAACAAATACGTTTGAATAAACGACAATGTTAAGGTAATCCTCTTAAGATACACATGTCAACAGAGGTTGATTAATCATAATCACTGACGTTGACAAGGGGAAAATAGAAAATAGTTACAAATTATAATAAATAAATAGTTTTAAACTGTTCTAATGTAAAAATGTTCGGATCTGTAATAGCACTTTTCTGGAATATATATACAATACTATAAATTGTTTCTTGGCCATCTGGGAGCAACGTGAGCTTCGTACTGAAATGAATGCAAATTGTATTAAGTTAGAATGCCTCATTGAACATTCTGATTTGTTATAACAAAGTTGTTAAGAAGTAATAAACTATCTCACAGGAATAATATGGTAAAATGCAAAATTATTCAACACAATGTCCGTTGAATAAACTAAAGCATATTGGAACTAATCAGTTCAAATAATTAGTGGAAGTTTCTATTTATTTCATTATGATCATTCGTCTTACATACTACTTAATTAAATAATATTTAGCTCTAAAAATACATAGTTTTAAGTTTTGACACCAGTTACCCTTCATGGAGGATCATAGGCTGCCCGCTAGCGTTCTCCATTCAATGCTTTCCAGTTGCTATTCATTCTTTTCATGTCGACTTCCGATTCTTGACGCAGCGTGTTCTTTAGTCTTCCACTTTCTCTATAACCTTCAGGGTCCCAAGTTTGCGCTTGCCTCATGGTGCAGTTTGGTGATTTCCGTAATATATGTCTTATCCACCTCCAACGTCTTTTCTAATCTCCTCTTCAGCTGGAAGCTGGTTTGTTCACTCAGACAGTAAGCTGCTGTTGATGGTATCCGGCCAATAGACATTCAGTATTTTACGTAGACAATTGTTTATAAATACTTGAACCTTTTTAATGGTAGTTGTGGGAGTTCTCCAAGTTCCAGCTTCATAAAGTAGAACTATCTTGACGTTCGTATTGAAGTTCCTCACTCTAATATTGCTTGACAGTTATTTTGAGTTCCACATGTTCTTCAGTTGTAGGAATGCTGTCCTAGCTTTGCCAATCCTCACCTTTACGTCTTCACTTGCTGGCTAATTATTGATTAATTCGTCTATTTTTTTTACCAAATAGGTAGTAATATATCTAATTAACATACGATTTGATAAAGATATTTCGCACTCGATATCATTATCTAATTGATAACCAGATCATATTCAGTTCGGTTACATATGCATCAGTTATATTGTTAAAATCGATTTAATTCTGAAAAAAAAAGGATTAGTAACAGTCTTATTTCATTTTCTTCTGTCTAGTCATAATTATTATGCAATCAAAATTTTTCTTTTACGAAATTGTATTCGTTTTAATCAAGATTTGTTTAGTTAATAAGAGTATCCTAAAGAAATTCATATTGAATAAGGTTTATCATTATTAGTCTTAATTAACTTCACAGTTGTCAACACAGTGAATGCGAAATAATGATGATGATAATAATACTTAATAATTACTGGCTTTTGTTTGTCATAACACGTATTATCAATTTTATTACGGTTATACAACTTTCAAGACTTCATTTATTGTTATTCACAAGCTATTATAACTATAAATGAAAAGATGGTATGAGTTATTCAATACGTTTTCACGAAAATTCCATAAATACCATCTTACCAAAATTATATCACAATTTGTGAAAATTAGTTAAAATTAAGAAGTAATACATTTAAGGTACATGAAATACTTTTTGTGTATAAATCAAAACTGAAATCAATTCCTAGATTCCATGACTAATAAATGTTGAATAATGATATCAGTTCCCGTAGGTAACCGGAAGATAATTGAAAATATTGAGTTTTGATCTAGTTAACTCTTGTCAATAAAGCGTATCAACTATTTACTGGATATAGCCTCATTCTCATTAGACTTTGCTGTGTACTATAATATCGATTTAGAAAAAAACATTCTTGATAGTGTTTAAAACAACTGTTTACACACAAGATGGGATCCAGTCTATTTAACTGTGAATCGAATGTAAATTTAACTATGATAAGCAAGATAGTTAGTTCTATATATGTCTACTAGGAATTAATTGTAGATAGGCAAATATATATGACTGAATTAATCATTCACTTAAGGTATTCCTCACGTGGATTATTCTTTATCAATCCCATAACTATGACAACATTATTCAATAGAAAGAACATTAAAATAATTATTCATATTTATATTTTAAAGAGTTTCATTTTAACCATTAATACTTTGATAAAACTGTTAGAAAACAACAACTTTGTTTACGAATGGTTAAATACACTGTAATAACACATAAAACTTTGTTTTATGTTATAATGATTAGGATAAGGACAAAAGTATAGTTATATTAAAGACTTTTATGTTGAATATAGAAACAAATGTCAATGGTGTTTTAATGAAAACGTTATTTTAACTTGTTTTATTCAAGATAAAACATCATTTGCTAGTTTGCTAATGTTTGACGGAAATTCAATAAATGTTTGTTAATTTTTATATGATAGCTGTATTCATACATTAAAGACGCCATTTAATCGCGGTTGATTTCAACTTACTCGTCAAACATAAACTTAGTGAAACCCTGTAGTGTTTTACTTAAAGTTTAATACTCGAAAATAAGAGTTTTTAATTGACAATATGGGGTTGTGAAGACTATTAAGTTTTCCATTGAGATCATGAACCGATTGATGTTAGACCATGATTGAAAACCTGGAAGCACTGGATGGCAGTTTCGTCCTATTGTGCGACTCCTGAGCAGTGTGCATCTACGATCCTGCCCGCAGAATCCTAACCCAAGGCCTTCGGTCTCGAGCGCTAAGGTTTATCCTCTAGACCACTTAACCGACATTCAGCGGTGTTAATGTCTAATATCAACCATCCCACGAAATTGTGCTACCAGCATCCATTGTATTGAGGTCGATACCTGTCTCTACCTGATATAAATTAGCTCCACTGGTAACGGCTTCTTACTATAACTACGAGAACGCCCTCACGAAGCTAGTCATTAGTGAGCACATGGTTGAGGTAAGACATTAACACCGTTGGATGCCAGCTCAGTGGTCTAGAAGATAAGCGTAGGTAAAAAAGATAAAATAAAATTGTACTTGATTTAAAAAGTGGATTAAGATTACATTAACCAACTAGACTAATCATTATCTTTAGTTACATCGATGTATGTTTCATCAAATGAAATTTTATCAGAATGATAGATTGCTTACACAAATGTTCTCACTATTTTATTTCCAGCAGAATCATTTATTGTGTTATGTATATATATATAAAGTTAATAATAATAAGAAAGGCGATAAAAGTTTCTAAAAAGACAGTGTTTATGTTTGTACCTGATCTTATAAAAAGGGAAATACTTTTAATAGTCTACTGAATTAAACGTTTATGTAATTGATGTTCAGAAAAATAAGATAAGTAAAGCTTGAAGAGATTTCATAAAAACTCCTAAATAAAGCGTTTGTTTAATGAAGTATTTATAAAGATTGTTGTTTCTAAGTGATTTTCAGTAATTGCTGACATCAGCATATGAATCATGAGAAACTAGAGCAGACCAAATGGCTGCTTTGTACTAGAATGGGAATTCTTAAATGTATTATGTCATAACTTGTCAATTGAATGTTGCTTGTTATATCTGGTCGTCACTGATTGTTATGCCGGAAACGCTCATCACATATACTGGATACGAGGGATCTCTGCAATCCACACGACGCGAAAGTAAGAACACAAAAACTGGTATAAATGAAGATTTGTTAACCCCAAAATATGACGACGACCCTAGTAGAAAATAAACTCATTTATGTACTGATTGTACACCCATTTTGATTAATAATAAGGATGAAATCACATATATAACAAATCATATTCTGAGCATAGTTCATGTCAATTGAATACAAGAATATCGTATATTATACAGAATAGGATATCATACGAGAAAACAAAACAGATACTGCACTGAATTATCACCACATTGAATCAGGACAGAAGTAATGTTGAATAAAACTCATAATCGAATTTTGACTTCTTTCTATCATATCACATTAGTAGAACCATGGCCTTATAGCTGATATCGTTCCGTGATGAAATTCATCTATGAACGAAAATGTAACCATATGGTCACTGGCCTCAGTCTTTGCGATGACTTCTCAAAGTCCTATTGATCAGTCATGGTTAGAGGAAAGTACCATATAGGGAATGAGACAGCTGTATATCGTTTTTATTGGATGATTGTCAAATAATTTCACAAACTGACTGAATTCAGAGATATGAATCAATCAATTACAATTTAGTAATCTAAACTAACAAGCTCCACCTCAAACCTGGAGGTTGTGATATTTATCTCAAATTAGTGGACGGGAATCTGTTTAATTAATGGCAATAAGTAAACCATTATTACATGCTTCTCTATAGCTTCTCATTTGAGATCTCTTTATTTCTCAATTGTCTGTGTTTTAAATATCCGCTATTCATCTAAATATCGAAATTTTGTAGGAAAGCATCAATGTAGCGTAATGATTTCTTTAACTACTGTATCAGTTATAAAGTCATAAATGGTAAATTACATTAGTCAGCGTAAGGAGTAGAGATAATTTATAGTTGGAATAGTTATAATTGGGATCAGATACAAATTTACGGAAAAGAAACATGTAGTTATAGTACAGTTAGATAGTTTTTTTAAAAAGCCTAAATACTTTACTATATTAATTTACGATAAAACTGATACCTGATATTTTGGAAAGAGATGAAAGTATTTTTCATGATTAATTTAAAATATTTTATGTTGACTGTTGTATTTTGAGAAAAATGAACTTTTCGAAGATGGAATGAAATCGATTGCGTTTGTGAAACACGTAATGAAATATAATTTACAAATGGCGAAATGTTTGATCAGTGTCGATATTAGATCGTCATCAGGCTTTTCTTTAATATACAAGAATATTTATATGAAAATGTTAAATTAATCAAGGGGATTTAGGTCAATAATCATAATGAAATAGAATACGTCACCGTATATAACAGGTAAAAGTACAAGTTGATAATGGGAAAACAGGTGTACTTGTGCTACTTATACTGACATAAGTAGTATATGACGTTAGTCAGGAACAGAAGGTCTGGCAACAGAGAGACAAGAGGATCGAACAGTAAAGAATGGAAACAGAATGCAATTTGTATGAAAATGCAAGAACAATGAAGTCTGAGTCATTATGAGACAATCGATGGACATTTTGCAAATTACGAATTTACTATTTGATTGTTAGATTTTACTAAAAAGTTCTGTAATTGTGAGTCAAATATATTCAATTGTCCCCACTGGTGTTCGTGTTCACTGCATACTGATAGTAGTAAGAATAGTAAAATATGATAACAAAAGTCTTATCAGTAGTTCAGCATTGGAAATAGAAGGTCAGACGTGGGTAAATAAACTTAAAATAATCATCATAAAACATCAAAACCATTGCGTAATGAGAAGTGTGTAAATAAGTAGATAGTGGAGAATACAAACAGAAAGAGGCGGAAAATTACAAACAAATACAGGATGTGAAAATAATGCTTATGATAACAAAAATAAAATAATAAGAAAAGTCGCTTTTTAAGTTGTATCCGGCCATGGAAGGGATAGGGGGTCACGAATTTCTTCTGTACACATAAATTGGGGTTAAATGCACGAATTCCTATGGCTTCAACTATATGTAGGAGATGGGAACGAACTCCGTTGGGAAATGATGAAGGTATACCATAGATATATTGAAATCATTTATTAGTATACATTTCAGTTATATAAAGAATATAAACGAAATATACTCTGGATTAAACACAAGATACAAGTTAATGAAATGAATAGAACTTATAAAACATGTGATATGCTTCATTAAAACAGGAAGGAGAAGTAAATATTACCTTCCTTTAATTAAGATATGAAGTTATTCATGCATATATATATATAAGGTCATGCCTAATCAACTTCAAATTTGTGTCATTTCTCTTAATAGATAAATAAATACTGAAATAAGAAAAGTTTAATCTATGTATATAAGTTCTCTTATTATAGTTTTATATGTTGATGTTATTCAGAAAAGAGACTTAGATTAATGGATATTTTGTGAAAACTTATTCAAGGTAGAAGGTATCTTTCAGTTTTATAATCAACAAGTCTTATCAGTGATTGAATATCGACTTCTCAATTGATTGATTTTATAAGTTATGATTTTTGCAGAGAAGTATGTAGTTCTTCTCATATACCTACAGGTCTTATGGATTTGCAGTGAACAGAACACGAGTGGGGAAAATCACAGAACTTGTTAATAAAATCTAACAATCATATAGTAAATGTCTAATCTGCTAAATGTATATTATTCAACTTGACTCAGACTTCATTGTTCTTGCTTTTTCATACAAATTGCATTCTGTTCCCATTCTTTACTGTTCGATCCTCTTGTCTCTCTGCTGCCAGATATTCTGTTCCTGACTAACGTCATATACTACTTATATCGATATAAGTAGCACAAACCACAGGTATAATTGAATAATCATTCAGTTTTTCAGTGATAACTTTTACTGAAATGAATGTTATAAAATGTCAGTTAAAGAATCTCATCGGTGTATTTACTGAACTTTTCAGTAAAGTGAACGATTAACACTGAAGATGAGTAATGATTATTTCAGACTGAGTGTTGAATTATTTCGGAAAATGTTTAGAATTAAAATTTGGGATTCATTAATATGTATTTCCATAATTATCATTATGGTGAATTAAATTTCATGGATTCTTCTTATGATGCCAGTCCATTATAAAATAAACTTTTTTTGTTTAAGTTTGTATTTTATAAAATAGATTCATACTGTTCTGCTAGAATCTTTGTTCTTGCTCTTTTCAAAATGATAAAGGGAACTATGTGTATGAAACTTATAGTATTGTTGAGTTAAAATATTCATCTCCTGTAGACTCGAAGTTGAAAATTAGATTTTCGGTAAAATGATGTAATAGCTTGACATTTTGACCAACCAAATTTTTCGATGTTCCTAACATTCTGCCATAAGCCATTTCATTTTCTATTGGTGATACATACTACTTATATCTGTTGACATCAGTAGCACACACCGCACTATAAGTACAAACATCAACACAGGTTTGTCAAATTTCGCCAGTGAAACTTAGGCGAATGAAAGATGCCGGTCTTCTGTGAAGTAATATAAAATAAATTATCGATTGTTGTGATATGCCTGATAGAAGAATGATAACTAATTGTCATACAGTTAATTTTCAATTTCATTTAAAGTTATCTATTTGTAATCAAAGAAGTAAACGTTGCTGAAAGTTATTTCTAAAAAGTAGTTGAAATAAAGTGAATTGAAAAATCTTAGCTAGATAATGAATGACATCTTATTTATTTCAGCTTGTGAATATAGTTATATTTTGATTAATTACTCTAATGATTCATGTACTATCATCAATGAATTAATGTATACATAGAGCACATGCAATTTAAAACTGATAGATGTAATTATACATAGAATTTATTTGAAACAAGCTATCAAAGAACATAGGATTTATGCTGAAGTTAGACGGTATATGAACTATGTAATTCTATTAGTTCAACCATATGTCTCTAAAGGTTTAATGTTAATATACGTTATAGTATGACAATGATGACGAAATGAAGTAAGGTAACAAAGATTAACAATAACAGTTATAACTATCCGTTCATGAAAATGTACGGGGTCATTTGAAGATGAATTTCAAAATTATAGGAAAAGGGTGAGTCAGTAATTAAATGAATTCCTGAAACAGATTATATGAACCGAATAATAATTAAAGAAGTCATGAAGAATTTACTCAAGTTTCAGACTGCTTAAACACAGTTACAGAGAATTTAGAGAAATGCAGCGGCAATTATTTAGACTTTGAAATTCAAAGTTGCGCAACAATTAAACAGTGGTTCAGAGGTTAAGTATTTGCGCCCGAGGCTAGAGGTCCTGGGTTTGAGTTTCGCGTGCGGGATCGTAAGTGTGCACTGCTAAGGAGTCCCATACTCGAAAAAATTGATCGTCCAGTGCTTCCAGGTCTTGAATCGTGGTCTAGCCTGGATCGACTCTTGATTTCCATCGCAAAAATCAAACGATATTTGAGGAGTTGGCATGAGTTTGGAGAACTGACTGGGTAGAGAAAACCAATGAATGAAAGGACGGTTTTGGCGTTCATGAAATACGAATTAGTTTGGCGAAGATTAAGTAACAAAGGAAATATTAACGGAATAGTAATAAAAATAACAATAACAAGAATTTCGATAATGCAATGAGAAGACGAAGTTTTTCAGAATCATGTGATTTATTTGCCCAATACATTTCGAACAATCTGATCACACATATACTTGTTAAGAACATTTATATATGAAAATTAAAAGGTCAACTAGACAAGTTAAGGGTAAGTCATAATAAAGGAAAAAATATTAAAGCACACAAAAACAAATGTGATTAACACTCTGAATAATAAATCTGTATTACCAGGATAGGTTAAGTGTAAGTACAAATTGTTTTTGAACACATAAAGGGGGTCTCCGTATAGCCAAGGCTTCAATAAACCTTAGTATACGTTCATGAAGGCTTTTGTATAACACTACAAATGCTGATTTGATGTCAACCTCATGACTCGTCTCAATCAAATGTTTCGCAATGGAGGATGATGTCTGTCTATCCTGTGATCTTATTTGACCACTGGAATCCATTTGTTTCTGCAACCATTTTGGTTCACCTACCCTTAATTGTAAATTACGATTGCTCCTCCCTATGTACGTGTTTCCACACATACATGTAAATTGATAGACACAATGGGATGTGAGACTATCGCTTTCGTGCTGTTCGGGCTTTTGGTGAAACATAGACCTTGTCTTTTCGATAATGACAAGTTGGGATGCATAAAATGTCCGGTTGATAGCTAATTTAAGTCTTCGTCTCAACATGAGACTGTTTGTGTCGCCTCTGTATGGCAACGTAATATAAACTCGCTTTTTGGGTGCCAGAAGCGTCATAACAAGAATAACAATTTCTGCTAATATTAGTCAAGGCTGTCAACCTACCAATAGAAAGATAAATTGATCAGTATCTCTTTCTGGGCACATACATCGAGTTAAAGTTTTCAACTACTACTGACTCGGCAGATCAAAGAGAGGCTGCGTTTTTTGTCTGTTGATAAATTTTAATGAACGGGCAATCTCTATAACCAGAAAGCACGAAATATAGAATATTCATGTTATTCTGCTTCATTTGGTGCCCTGATTTTATTCAAATTATAAAGGGAACTAATTTCATGAAAATAGCATCCAGTTAATATGAACTTTAATCTACAGCATTGTTGAGTTTATCTACTTTGAGTGAACAAGTAATCTAAGTGGTTTACAAAATGGAAGCCATGGTATTTTAAATGTTTCATTTCTGCGTAGTTCTTTGCTAGTCACTTAGCGGTAAATGTGGTAAATAATTTTTGTTGTTTTGTGTTTCAGAAAGTGTTTGTAATAATCAAACTAACAGTTATTGATCAACTATATACACTTCTAAACACAAACTTTCGAGTTTCACACATTTTATTTATTTTGATAAGATTTGGATAAGTAGATGTTCATCACCGTTGAATAAGCTATTGTGGACTCAGTAATTCATTAAAGTGAACGTGTGATACGTAACGGGTAGAAAGTTTATGACTTCCTCACACTATAGTTATTTGAGGTGAGTTATGCTAATAATGCCCAGCTCAGACGATTTTTTTTTATTGATAAATGTTATATCTTGCATTTGAGGTCTCGTATCGGCCAATAGCACTGTCTGTCGAACGAACTAACATGATATAACGACGTAAAGTGCATGGAAAATAACTTTCTGATATTATCTACGTGAAGAGACAATTAAATATGTTAAATAGGAAGCTTGAGGGAAGACTTAGGTTTAACTTTACTAACAAAAGAATCATCAAAATTATATGATTCCAAATTGAGCAGTCAGTTGTTTTAAAGTAGTAAAATGTTTTCAATAGATACTTACTTAAACTGTGTGAAAATAAACTGTTTCTTGTAACAATCTTAATCACAAATTAAAAACAGCAAGGAAATAATGTAGCAGAAGACAATTGTTTCTTTCTGGTCCGGAATTCCTTCAGAATAGCTTTTAAATTCTTACTGAATAAGTGATAGTCAGTTTAATGTTGAAAAGCATTTTGAACTGGCTTGTTGTATCAATTCTGTCAATAACTTTTTTCAGGGCCTAAAACTAAAATCCAAGTAATGCTGATATCATAAACTGCAAATGAATTTTTGGAAAAAAACCTTCACAGCAACAGTGTTGTGTTATCACTGAACTTTTGCGATTGGAGACTGCAGATGAGAATGAGGGCTTTGAACTTGTCTTCAGTCAGCGACTTCAACCAGAAGCGTTCGCATTCGCGGTTGACAATGCCCACATGCGTCGGAAAATTGGCGTCTTTGTTCATGGTCATTGTGTGTTGAACAGTGAACTGTTGGCTCAGTTACTGGACGGCGTCCAAGAATGAGCGATCATGTGGGTTTAGAGGCAGAATTAAGTTACCGTATCTATCTAGTTCACTTGAACCCAGTTTTCTAAGCAGCAAGCAGACATTCCAAGCGTCATCTTGGTTAGCGAAATCAAACTTCAACATGTCTTCATAACGAGTTTGTAGGTGTCATTACCAAGGATTGATTTGATAATTTCGAATAAATTGAGCATTGGGTTGATTGTTATAAATAAAAATAATATATTTGTAATATTCCAATGAGTAGAAAATTGGATTTTCTGACGTTTCGTGACTTAGTTATTTATTCTCTGAAGAAGTGACTTACACTAAGTCACGAAACGTCAGAAAATCCAATTTTTTACTCATTGGGATATTACAAATATATTATTTTTATTTATGTCTTCATAATGCCGAATCAACACATCAAATGTGTCATTTTACACAGAATCGTAATGAAACTCAAAGATTCTGCTTGCGATATCATCAATTGATGGTGCAGTAGCACTAGAATTAGAAGTGGTTGGTTGTGTGTTAGGCGTAATCTTTGTATCTATTGAAGTCTGGATAAGTTTCAGCTGCTTCTCGAGCAATAATTCCACTTTTGAGGGATCCACGTTTGTACCGGCCTCGTCGCCAAATCTGCTTTATTTGAAGAGAGTACGAGTTCATCTAATGTGAGAACGGAACGAAGGCTTTTTGACACAATGACCAATAAGCTAGTTATTTTAATGCGTCTCAGGCCTGCCAACTAGAGAGAGAAGTCCAAGTTCGGAAGAGGGAAATATATTCTACAAGTGGCCAGAAACACGAACAATAACAATAAGCAGAAATCAAGCGTATATACACAGCAAAAAATGTCCTAGGAAAACGGCACAAAATTGCAAACTATAAGAGATAACGAACAAATAATGCTTAAGATCCTCCCTAATAGGAAATACGACGTGAAGATAAAAATAGCTGCTTTCGGCGCGAAAACCAAAAAATTCAAATTTTTAAAACAGAATTACGAAGATAAGACATTTACTAGGTGAATTCTAGGAATCTAAAATTTCCAACACTTTAATATTTTCCAACATAGAATTTTCGACATTCTCCTCTAATTGGATTGGTTTGAATGTTTCACGCAGAGGAAAAATGTTTATATACGAAGAAAGATATTTCAAGGTTTGGTACGAAAAGTATTGAAACTTAATTGATATATCACATTTTAAGACTAGTCACTTCTGTAAGAAATACTATATTCACATTTTTGATCCGTATAGTTATGAACGCTTGTAAATATTCAGCAACACTTTAGTATATTTAATTCTTATCAAATATTAAGTTTGATAAGAGTTGAATTATTCTTCTTTAACTAATCGTTTCACAAATATCTTTCAGACGTCAGAAAAATTATCATAAATACAATATTCATCTAATTATTGGACACTGATTTGTTTCTTGTCAACAAATCCTTCGCGCGTTTATGTCTTTTTTT
The DNA here is from genome assembly GCF_000699445.3 of Schistosoma haematobium. Lineage (NCBI taxonomy): Eukaryota > Metazoa > Platyhelminthes > Trematoda > Strigeidida > Schistosomatidae > Schistosoma > Schistosoma haematobium. Next base: position 19,028,797 of record NC_067197.1, on the reverse strand, counting down.
CCCTTCACTTTAATTAATCTGTACAGTAATGGCGAATATCTATATATATTCAAAGTAGATTTTCTAGTTGACGACAACTGTAATAAAACGATAAACTTAGATATTTCATTAGTTTACACTCATTAATAAAACACCGTTAAATTAATAATGATATTTACTAATATCATATTCATTACTCATTTATTCTTTACTGATTCCTATCTACTTTCATATTTTCAATTTTCCTTTCATTAAAAATAATTTTTTTTTGAGAAACCCCCAATCATTTCAAGGTTATTGTCATGAAATATTATTTTGATAAAAAACCAAAATGAAATTTGTGCTTAGAATTTTTCAACTGTCAAAATTCACTTTTTTTTGCTGTTGTTTGTTTTTATAAAGAAAATACAAAGTGACATATGAAAAAATTTTTTTCTTTTTCCCTTGTTACTATGATGTATTTCTAAAGAATTTTTTTATGTTTCTAAGGTTTCATTTTAAAGAAGAAAAAGAAGAATTTATTATGAATATTGATAATGAAAAGTTATCGATTAGTGTATTTTGTTTTTAAACCCCCCTCCCGAAAAAAGTCAATAAACTGAATAGTTATGATAAATTAAGTAATCAAAGTAAGAAAGGGACTATTATTATTTAATATTAGTTTAGATATTGTTATGGTTACAAAAGTTAATAATGATTTATGTAACAATTATAACTGAGAATAAAAACTACTTTTTACTTGGTATTATATATTGTAGTTCACTTCACTTTTGCTATGATTTACTCATTTATTTTTTATGTAATTTTCCTAGTGTAGTTTGTTAATTGTTATTATAACTATTAGGCATTTTTGTTAATTTCGTTGTTGTATTCAATGTGTTGCTGTTCGTTTCTTTTTTGTTTTTTTTGTTTAATGTATCACAGTGTAAATAGTAAGTAATAACCTCTAACACTGACTTTTAAAATAGGACTTTATTCAGGTTCTGTCAAGGCTATAACAGAATTACATTACACCTTAATCAGGTCTTCCTAGCCTTACACAGAATGAATCTCATGCGTAGCTGTTGGTACTAACATTATTAATCTCATTAGTACGGAAAACATAGATGGTAGGAGTTTCATGAAATGTTTTAATCAAAAACATAAAAAAGCTGATTAATACAAAACAAATGTGTAAACTGATGCGTGTAGTATAGTGAGGTAAAGAAATAATAATAGACAAGTCTGTGTTGCTATAAACCATCGCTACAGTTTACAAAGGTTTATTTGCATTTCGGAGGCTTAAAGTGCATATAAAAGTCAAAATGAGAACAGTTTTATTTTTTCATCCTATATATATAGTCTTCAGTTTTGCAAATATATTGTAGACATTTGCTTTTTATATTCTTTGCAGATTGTTTTAAATTATTACATTGTTGTAATTTTGTCATAACAACAATCTCAAATCCAGTATATCTTCATTCCTTTGCTTTTTTATAAAGTTTTGTTGATTATTCGACTTATTTTACATTCATATTGTTGCCAGATGTATGAATATAAGATCATTATCTCTTACGTACTAATCAAATTGATGTGACGTAATTATTATTTGAAAATTAATATAATTGTATTAGAAAAGTTAGATTAGATGAATATTAACTTAATAAAACACTTAACATTTAATTGAAGTAAAGAAACTTCTGATTTATGCCAAAATTTCAGCAACTCGTTTTAAATGATGATAATATATGAAATAAATAACATTGTTGCCTAAGAATGATGAATGCACGGCATCAAAAGTTGACTGAAGGTGAAAATACTATCTATCGGTTATCATCCCAGATGACCAAATGTATTTCCCTAGATGAGAAACCTAAAGTTTCTGGGTTTGATTCCTGACAGAGTCATAAACATTCATTAATGATTTCACACATATAGAGAAATTGACTGTCCAAAACTCCTTAGTTTCCTATGGTTTCCTGTTTACACTTAGCAATGCCTGTCATTTAGAGTCTGGTTTATATACGCATGAATTATATGTGAACAAAACATCAGCAATACAATGGTTATGAAGATCAATAATTTAAATTAGGTTTTGGACAAATTTAGAAGTTTTATTACAAATCTAGTCACGTAGAATGGTAAGTAAACCAAAAAAATAATTGTTTGTTTAAAGCTCATTGTAACTCATGATTTTATTTCTACTTACATCTTCATTCCTCTATGCTCAAACTAGATTGTTTTTCATAGTATGTACCGAATATATAATAATTTAACTTCCAATCACTAATAAATAAGTACCACTGTATTAGGTAGGAAAGATAATAGTGGGAGAATGTCGACAACTGTAATATAGATTAGTGAAGTATTATTTTGTGATATACACGAATTTACATATGTCAGGAAGAAATTGATTATAAGATTATTTGGAATTATTACTTTTGCCTACTAACAAACTGTCAACATATTTTCTGTCATTTCTAATGATAAAATCTGTTAGAAAAAACAAAAATAACCACAATTCGAGAGCTACAATATCGATGGTGAGTTAACTATTTTTAAGCAAAGTTCACTAGTGTCTAACAGTAGTGTACATAATTTGAGCTTCTTTCTATTTTGGTCTCGTTAGTTATGTGTACCTTTATTCAAGTATCGATAGTCTCTCCGAGATGCAGCCTAGTGTCCTTCGCTTCAACTGCCAGCATGTTATGCAGAGAACTAATTATTTGGCATAACTATCGGATTGGACAATATGTATGGATTATATTTCATTTGTGAAAGTTTAGAACTTCCTATTATTTGTATTCATGGATTTAGTTTCGAGTAAGTCACAATTTGTTTTATTATGGAAATATTATTCATTGATCACTGAATAGTTCTCAGATATACTTCATCTCTAAGTCGAGTTACCTGAGAATTATGTACATCTCACTAATGTGGCATATAAAAACTCAAATTATAGAATTCATCAAATAACTACTGCATTTGACAAGTACTTGTAAAATTACTTTATGGTGTTCCCTAGAGCTAGCTTCGAGTAGAAATCTAAAAGGCCGTGACCAGTGGAGCTAATTCCTGTTGGTGTGAGGCAAATATCTACCAAAGACAATGGAAACCGGTCCCCTAATATTGTCAATTGACTGAAGTTAGACAACACCCTTGGATGCCAACTCAACTGCCTAAAGGTTAAGTGTTCGCGTGTGAGGTCATGGATGCCTCCAAGAATACTGCTGAGTAATCCCATACTAGAACAAAGTAGCTGTTCAATACTTCCAGGTTTTCAATGGTTGTCTATTGTTTATTTGGTCATGATTTCGACGAAAAAATTATTAGATTGAATGACTTGCAGTTAGAGCAAATTGTTGCCTCAATGAATATCAGTTATTATATGATTAGCATCAAGATATGTTATAAGCTAACTTTAAATTTCATCATTGGATTTCCCTAAAAATATTTCCCAACACACAATAAATTGACATAAATAATGTTTGATGTAATTTACGGACAGGTCTACTTAGCTTCGCTAATCATATATCAGCGTTGTAACTAAACAAATCTCTGAAATATTCAATAATTCCTAGTCATCTCGTAAATTAAATTTACAGGCTGTTTCTACCATATTGTATTTCAAACCATATAATTTTTCAGTCAAACAATTTGTGAGTTTATAAACATACCATTTCTCCAATTATTGTAGATATCAATGCCAGAGTTGGACAAGATATTTTCAAATAAATTAGGCATTGAGTAGGACATTAATGATAAATATACTGTTGCTTATATTTCAGTGAGTAGAATAATTGCATTTCTGAAGAAGCGGCTTACGTTAAGTCACGAAACGTTAGAAATAAAATTTTTCTACTCATTGAGATATCATTAAAAATATATTTATTATTTCTTTAATTATTATTTGAAAATGACATTTTTGTTTACTTATATAAAAAAACTGAGCTAACAAAGTAATTGTCATTGTACTTTTTAAAATCATACTTACCATATACAATGAACAGCATAAAATCATTCTAGCAGTTACAATTTTATGTTGTTTCGAAGTATTTGTATTGAAATGTTGACAAAAGATCTAATCAATAAGTGATTTTACCTTTGAAATAACAACTAAGAGTTTTTTTTCAATCATTTTGTTGTTTGTAATTATCCATCACCTAGTTTACTCCCTATGACCTTATAATTTATACAAAGTTTATACAAATTTTAAAGATTTGTATATAACAAAGAAAGTACAGAGTTAATTGTTTAGATGGCAAAGACAGATATAAGGCTATAATGGATGATCTAAATATGATTAAACACTTTTCGTAAATAAACGTTTTTTTTCTCTTAATTTATAGTATAACAAACCTGTTGAGCGAATACATCGGAAATGAATTCGGTTGACTTGAATTTTAATGAAATGCTGTTATTAGGCATTGTTTGAGGATTTAAATGAACTGAACTGTTGCCCCCATGGAACCGTATAAATGAATGTCAAGGTTAACTGCAATCACACGTTAGAATATTTGTTCAGACTGTATTGTTATACTTTTATAAGGCGATTTTATCGATTGATATTAGATTCTAAACTGTAACGTTTCATTCTACATTTATCGGAATAATCTTTTCGTAAACAATATTGCTTCTTATTTATATACGTTTGTTACCCCTCATGGGAAAGCATAAGTCACCTACCAGGGTTCTCCATCAAACATGGTGCTGGACATTTTCTCAGTTGTTTCCAATTGCTCTTCATTTTTTTAAGAAATACCTACACAATTAACAAACTTATGTAACTAAAAATCAAGATTATACATACATACAATGCCTGTAAAAAAATAATAGTGGTTATTGTTTTATGTTTAAAAATCCTTTCTTAGGAGAGCTACTAATCTACTAATGTGTTCGGTCAAGACTGACTCGAACAAAAACTCAGGAGTCTGGGCCAAAATTGTGGAACACTCTAAAAAGAAATTTCACAAAAAATGTGAATGCATTCGATTACATACAATATGTATAGTATATTTCTAAATCATCAGGTATAGCAAAGTTTAAGAATAGATTACCGATAACACTTCATTTAGTATAAATATAATCCACAGTTGATCTCAATGGAATGATAACTGTAATGAACAATAACAAACATTGAATTGTTTGCTTAGTCATTATCACTGGCTATATCTTTAATTAAATAATTGAACCTGTACACATACATTCATGCAATTACTTAATTAGCTTTCAATCCCTCTGACATATAAAACTCATTATTTTAGATTTTCATTTCTGTGATAATTGTAAGGATTAAAGTCATTCTGATCACAAGTCTTAATTAAATTCGAATAATAATAGAATATACATGCTTAACGTAACACAAGTGGAAGAAATCCTACAATAAATTGTTTAAACTATCAACTAAACTCAGTATCTGAAAATGTTTAGTTAATTATTTGGTAAACATTTGTTTTAATCTGATATATTCATGATAATTTCTTTTAAGAAGATTTGAACTATATATTCATTGAATCGTCAGTAATGTTGCATTTCAATCCATCCAACGTTTACAAATATAATCAAATTTTTGAATGTCTGTTTAGATGCGTTAACATTTCTCCCAATATATTACTTAACATGATGAAGTAGAAAGGATGTTTTCCTTGTGACAAGATATTTTTCTTTCAAAATGTTGGCATACATTAAACATTAAAGAAGACTAATTATCATCTTAGATGTTTGTTTTGACATTTACTTTTTTCATTAATGGACTAATTCTATATTGTATAAATTAGAAGACAGAAAAGCATATATATCTCTGTAATTCAGATACTTTTGTTAGTCAATCCAATTGATTATACATTAAAGAATTATTTATTTGCTAGTTAAATGCATTCAGATTTACTCATTGATCAGACTTTTGAAATGATATATAACTTTATATATTTCAGTGTTTTAAATCGGTGGTTTAGTGAGTGTTTGATACATAAGTAAAACTTCACCTTGCAGATTTGTTTCTTCTCTTTCATCGAAAAGTTTGTCTTATTCCGTTGAAAATGTGGTTAGTAGCTGTTATTATACAGTCATAACCAACAGCCATATTAGTGTTAATAATCAGCTAATTAGTATAAAGCATAACAATATGCAGATCACTTTAGAATAACCGGATTCTTTTAACAGAAATTAAGAGAATTCTATCAGTAACGTAGATAATTGTACTGACATATATGACGTTAATCACCACCCAGTGACCAATCAATTGTAAATACATCTCAGTCCTACTGGAGGCGAGTCGTGGCCCACATAGCTCAGTAGTGATATCTTTGACCGTGAAGCTGAATGACACGGGATCGAATCCGTCAGGGAGTATCAGTTACCTCAAGATTACAGGCATGCCTGGCTGACGAGTTCCAAATAGCACGAAACCTAGGTCCAGTGTTTCCTGTTGACTACCTCTAACCACCATCTTATCTCAACATAGTGCACTCAATGTCGAGTCACCTAGTCTAGTAGCCACACTGCAACTTGGTCGATAGGATTCGATCTGCACTAAGAAGAGCTTGACATACATGACATTGATCACCACCCAATGATCAATCAATTGTAACAATTACAATTGATATAGATAACTTCAAAGTGAGTGCTTGTAGTTATAGTTATAAAACTGCAAGTATTAACATATTCAAATGAGTTTTCTCGGTGAATTATTCCTATGTGATCTTTTGTTATCATCATTTAAAACAATTAGTCCTTTCGTTAAAGTTTGATAATGCAATGGAAAGACAAAGTTTAAAATAAACAATATAGTCATGTTAATGACAATTGATTCACTCACAAAGCGATTTCCTATATTCTATATTCAATTTCTTTTCATGCAAATAATCTTGAAAAGAAAAAAATTACATTGATAAAATTGTACAATAAAAGTAAATAAACTGAACAATTCAATTAAAACGGTACAAAAAGAAAACAAGAACAGAACAGTGTTTGTTGTAAACAGATCGATAGTTATCTTTTAATTAGTAGTGTGTTTAATATTATGACAAAATAATAATTAGAATTAATGATAACACTGGTTATTAGATAATAAATCAACAGACATATCAATCGTTGGATGAATATGAGCAAAGATAGAAATATGATACATTAGTAACTAATTATTTTTTAGTGCATTATCTCGTTATCACTAAGATGGTATTTACTGAGTCATCACTTTTTGATAGTTTTATACATTCTTAATTGTAAAATTTCCTTTTGTGATTGAAGATGCACTGGATACAATAGGAGGAAGAAGGAGATAATGGTTGTTAGGCAAATATGTATGTAATTTTATGCAGAGGTAAGGGGAGGTTAGGCTTTTGAACAGGGTATCTAGATTAGGAGTATCGTTTAGCATAGAGTCGTGTCGTGATTACATAGTGATATTTCATCCACTCGGTAATATAAATTTAACTTTTATTAAAGAATTTCTATCATACCGCGAATTTTTAAATTTCAAGTTCTATCTTTAGATAATACATAATTCAAATGTAAACAAAAGAACGTTATCACCGTTAGGTCAGGTTAAGAACTGGATTATTTACTAGCCTCATCAATATTAAGATTTACTTTAACAATCAGACTGCCTTTTTTCACTAAACCTAACCAAGAAGATCTAAGTTTTATTAGTTATTCAAGTTAATTTCAATAACATAAACATATCAGTTATTAACGCTTCAGTATGTACATTTCTACGCAACAATAGTGGATTTTCCTAGCAAACACTTGAATATCTACGATGTTAAATAATTTTATTTGGAGTTAATTATTGAAACCTTGATTAAGAATGCACTTCTATTACAATGAATCCTTGAATAAACATTTGTTTTCTTTTTAGGAATTGTTTATTTATCATGATGCATGAAGTATTTGTTTAAGATTTTCATAGCTATGATTAATCAGGAAGGTTTGTTTAATTTGTGGAGAAACGTTTTCCAAGATGTTTTTAAGCCGCAACGTCTTTACATACTCATATTAAGTAAAGAAGCAAAGAAATTCTATTGTGCTAAGAGCTGCGTCACTAATTGTCTGAGATTTTTCCAAAAAGATAAGGCTCTTATAATATAATTAGGACATTTGTCCACAGATCTGAGTGAAGTAAGAATATGCATTGATAGACGGATGTATTTTTTGTGACTGAGCTTAATGCGAAATTGATACTAAATAGTTAAATACATCGAATCATGTTGTGGTATCATGAAGTCAAGTAAACACATTTTTCACCATCAAAGTCCGCATTGAACCTGTAAATTCAAAAGCGGAGATATTTGTATTTCAGAAGGAGCCTAATGATATTTAGGATTTCACCTTAGACCAACTGTACAATCGATCTTCAGTCATATGACGGTAAATTAAAGCTCTGATGAAAATGACGTAACCGACCTAGTATATAAATATCGGCCAAAAAGGACTGCTTCTTGGTACGTTGAAAATATAGGGATATATTTGACTACAAATAACAACTATACTTGAGAACAGTAAAAGTTTGATTTAAGATTGGACAAAATATGAACATATCTCACTATTGTAAACTATTGAATATAGGTCTCTAGCATTATGTGTTATGAAGTACTAGATGAACTGAGAGTGATGAAATGATACAAATCAATATTTATTAGGGTATAATCATTTAACATCCACTGAGTAACTGGCTTTCAAAGTTAACCATGTTTCATTTTTAATTTCCAACTTAAACAAACTCCATGACAACTCTCTTTTACTATCTTTAGTAAATGTATCACATAAAACTTAGATAAAACAAACGAAGTAGGGTCAACGTATACCCGCTCACTGAGTATCTTACCACAATTTCCTTAAATCAAAAAAATATTCTGATACAGTACACTCAGTTGATAATCAGTCTGTTGCTCTGTGAAGCTGTTCAGTTATTTTATATTTTAAAAAATAGTCACAAATATCAATATTTGTTAAGGATTGAATTATTCCTTTTGAAAAATTTATATACAACAATTCAGTCACTATACAATAACGTCAGATTGATTGATCCACTGGAAGTTCTTATAAAACTGTCTATTTAAAATAATATAATAATTAAATGTATAACATCTATGAATAATTACAATTCATTTATTATAATTAACTACTTTATAAATGTTCTAATGACTGAATATATGACAGTGAAAAATGAAACTTTTAATTAGATGAATGGTTAATGAATCGTAAAACAAAAAATTATGTATATCTACAATATATATATATATATATATATATATATATATATATGATAATTAGTTTTCTCTTATAGTTACACTGAAATATTCAAAGTGAAGGGTGAAAATTTGTCAAGTTCCAAATTTTATATTTATAAACAACAGACCAAAGGTACTGGGTTCGAATCTCGCGAGCGGGATCATGGGTGTACACTGCTGAAGTGTCCTATGCTAAGACGAAGCGGCCTCTAGGTGTTTCCAAGTTTTCTATGATGATCTAACTTTAATCGACTTATGAATTCAATTAATAAATTTTAAAAAAGTATTAAAAATGTCAATATTTCATTCAAGCTTAGTTTAATTATGAATAAAACTTGACCTCAGTATGATCATTCAAACTAAATTGTTTACTAAATGATAAGTGATAAACAGTTAATGCTTTCGATTATCATGAATATTAAGATAAAATCTCTTTTTTTATTGAGATCATGAAGTAATTTTAGACCACCATTGAAAACCTGGAAGCACTGAACGGCCGTTTCGTGTTATTGTGGGACTCTTCATCAGTGCGCATCCACGATGCCGCTCGCGGGGTTCGAACCCAGTGGAGCTAATCCATGTCAGGTAGAAATAAGTGTCTACCTCAGTACAATGGGAGATGGTCGTGCAACTTTGTGGATTGGTTGAGGTTTGACATTAACACCATTGGATGCCGTCTCAGTGGTCCAGTAGATTAAGCGTTCGCGCGCGAGACTGAAGGCCCTGAGTTGGGATCCCACGAGTGGGATCGTGGATACACCCTGCTGAGGAGTCTCATAATAGGACGAGACGGCCGTTCAGTGCTTCCAGGTTTTTAATGGTGGTCTAACATCAATCGGTTCATGATCTCAATAAAAAAGCTAACAATCTCCACAACCCCTAAACTGAAAATCTCTTTTTGTTTGTTTTGTTTCGTATGAACTTTGTTTAATGTTATAATGTTTTCTTCATTTTATATGCGCTATTCGTAAATTTCGATTTCATAATTTGTTGTTTATTAAATTTATGCTTTAATTTCTTTTCCTTTTATTCTGTCAATGTCAGCTTATTATTATAAGATATATGTGGTTTTGGCATAATTATTTACCATTTTTTAATCTTATGAATAATGACTTTTGTCATAATATTTTACTGAAATAAAAACTGAATAAGCTATTCCTATGTACATTAATAGAGTTCATCCATGTTAACAGCAAAATTATTATCTTTGATGGCATTGAATGATGGTCATGTTGGTTTGCAATTAAAGATATTAATAATCAATTATCAACTCAAAGATTTGAATATATTAGGCTTAAATCATATGTTGATTAGGGCGAATTTTAAATCTTACGGTAATTGTTAATCTGTGCAGTTATATGGACCATAACTTCAGGGTAAAATAATGTTGATGATCTTTCATATTTAGTATTTAACACAGTTAGTGCTCACTTATGGTGAAAATCAACTTTACACAAAACTAGTTTTAGTATAGAAAAACATTTATAGTTTGTTATGGATTTTTTAAAATAAATTCACTTATAGTCGCGAATGCTGCATGTCATCTGATGAGCATTACATATAGTCATGAGCCTTAAGCTCTTTGTTACTCTGAAATACTGTGAGTTTAATAAGTTTTCTAGATTTTAAGTATTAATTACTCATAAAATAGTTATAAGAAACCATAGAAACATATATTTGAATCCAGAAAGTAGTCGGTTTAAACGCCTAACAACATTTTCACCACTGACACTGGAAAACAAGAAGCTATCAGTAAATGACAATTTCTTGGCTTATTCACTTTAAAACAGTATTATATAAGAAACTCAACAAAACAAAGTCCATGGTCTAAAGTTTTGTCAATAGTTCAGTGGAATTTAAATGGAATTTTAAGTACTTTACATAATACGCAATAAAGAGTAAGAACAAAGGTTGACAAATGTCAAAGTTACTATTGAAAATTTTTATTATGTATTTTGTGTTCATACAAAGTATGAGGTATAAGAGTTAAATTTAACAATCTGTACAACCTTAAACTGATTGTTGGAAATTCATTAAAACCAATAATATATCAATTATTCAATTACAACATAGGGATAACTTTTGTTTTGCTCGAAATGCAAAATGTAATGGCAGTTATCACACAAAATCGTAAAGGTTTTCCATAATTATGTTTATATGATGTTTAAAACAATTGTACATGACAAGCGAGATTTCTTTTGTCTTCTTGATGTGGAAATAACGTGAAAGGCCTATAAAATTATTTAAAGATCCTCACCATATAAAAAGATTAATTTATAAACGAAGAATATTCAAGCAAACAATATCAAGTGAATTTTAATTCCACCCCATCACACAAGCAAGTGGCTATCAGGACTCAGTGACTAAATGCATAACGCGATGGCATTTTAAGCGAACGGTGCTGGGTACGAGTCTCGGAGTGAACATCAACTCTGAGATGCAGGTACACCCAGCTGACGAGCTGACGAGCGCGTCCTGGATTCCACTGCTAGCCATCATCCATCTTTGCTTATAACGCTTATGACTTAAGGCAATATCAAGGCAATACGCATAGGATGCACATATGCCAATATATGACTGGTCAATCGCAGCCATAAACATCAATGGGAAGATCCAAGAAAACAATATCAAGTAGAATATTCTTTTCGATCAATTCTCTTCAGGTTCTACAATTATATATCCGAATTAATAATCCTAAAAAATGGTCAGGTTTACGGCAAAGTGCATCGTTTAAAGTTATATGATGTGAATTTAAGATTGTGAAACAAAGTAGAATATATTGTTAATGTTGATATGACTCATATAAGATGTTAAATTGAATCATCTTATGTGTTAAGTGAAATTTTAAGATCCATAATCCGAATAAATATAGATCAGATATGATGATAGAAATAATAGTACAACTACAAATTTGATCAAAAGTTTAGTGGATTATATTTGACTACGAAAGGTTGCAAACACAATGGTCAAATTAGATCACTCAATCTCTAGGATTTCTGTTGATCAATTGGCCTTGTGTTCGGCCAGTGGAAGAGAATGGGTTGAAAATATTTCTTTTGTACACATACCCCCGGTTTCTTAATCCGGATGACTACTGCTTTAGCCGTTTGTAGGACTTTGAGTCTGAAAGGCTTTTGCAAAAAATCACGGACCCGACAAATAATTGAAAAGAATTGGTTTATACTGGCACTAAATGAGCTAATATCGAGCTGTTCACTTTCTTTATCAGTCCTTTGCTTAGCCACTCAGCGAGGTATTCACGAGCATTAAAATGTAAATTCCTAGAACTATGACAAATATAACTTGCTCCACAGGAGCAGTCGAACTGATATCTGACAGAATTTCAGGTCTAAGGATAATACCCCCAGTTTTTATTGGTCTAGTTCAACATTTGGGAAATTATGCACATACATTTTGTGGTCGGCTGGGATTTTGCTTCCAGGTGTTTGATATTACAGACCTTTAGGTAGCTGAATGCCTTTCTTCTCTGATATCTATCACATAACACTCCAAGAGTAGACTCTCAAAGAAATCACTTTATGAATAATCCACTGATTAATGAGTGTCCCGATGGAATAAATACGCTATAATAGATTATAAATTTTATGGATAAGTTTCTTCATATCTTTATTCGGTAATTTCATTTCACCAAATGTTCACTGAACTATAAAAGCAATGATTAATTATCTCTAAAAATATTTTTGAACTTATAAAGTAACCAGGAAGAAACTTCTTTATACCTAGATGAATAACATTTTGCAGCAAAATCGTCTTGATACCAAGATGGAAAAAGTCACAAAAAACGTTTTAAATTCATAGCATTTGCAGGACTAGTTTGTTCAATCTTTCTTACTTTTCTGCCAAAATTATTCTGATTTATTCAGATAGTTTACCCAGTGGCTAAGAAGTGTAATAAACCTCTTAGTGTATTTCTCAACCTTTAAGATTGGTAGTATAATTTCATTGAAAGTTTTGAATTCTTAATATTCAGTTGACAAGTCTTAAGAAGGATAAAATGGCTTTCTTGAGACTCAAGTGCTGACCACAGTAGAAAATGCTCAATCAGTTAAGAGTTCTTACTGAATGATTTCTTCGTTAACATGGTTTATTCACATCAGTTCTAAGTATCAATTACTTGAGAAATCCTAAAGGCACAACAAGCGTTTTATATTATATCACTTAGCGGTATTGTAAGTGGAGATTATGTGTACTTTATTTTTGATCACTTTTGTTCATCGTTATCATTTAGGCAAAGCTAGATGAATAAAGTTGGTTTTCCTCTTCAATGTTTATTATTTATGTTTTGTATTAGTATTCGTATTATGTATAACAAAACTCTGACTTTTGACCTTATTGAAAATTCCACTTTAACTGAATTTGACTACGTTGGTACAATAAATACTGTTGACATAATAACATACTATGACTTACTGAAGTGCTAAATTTATTCCTTGCTGATGATACAAATAACTTGCATTCGAATAAGTATTAATAAATAGGCTGTTAAGAAAAGTTGTTCTTCTTTCAACATGGATTAACTCAAGGCCAAACGACAAGTGAGAAATGCTATGAATACACGCTACGTTTCTGAGATTTGGTTTACTCGTCTCAAGTAGACAAACATTCACTATTAATTGAGAATATGCTTAATTTTCTGAGGGACATAGATCTGTGTTTATAAATAAGATTGTGTACATATTTCGATTTCAGTTGTCAATAAAAGCTTCCTATCAATTCTTATCCATCTCATTCGAGTAGCAGGTTGTGCTTGCACATAAATAGCGTATGTATTAGTATCAGACTTAGAAGAAAGTATATGAAGTACGAAGTATCTTTGTCAATAACATTATATTGTTGAAAGTTTATTGTCGTTCTGCTTGAAAGAAAATAGTGATGAAGTAAATATCTAAATAAGTAGTATTGAGAATAAAAACTTAAAATCATTCTGAATATCATGGGATTTAACTACCTTTAGCATTCAAATACATTTCTAGTGGTCCTAACCACTTGCGATAAGTGGAGATACTCAAAATATCCAACGGATACTACCAAATTAAGGAACCATCAACTAATTTTTTGTTGATGTCACTGCACACGTGGGGATATATAATTGTCAGGAGAAAGAACATAAACCTAATATTTTCACGAATTTTTGGCAACATAATCGGAATTATACCGCACCTTTTACATTTATGTCTAAACAACTAATATGGACGTATACTTGGCCTATTTTTGGTAATTGTTTAAGACCGGAACATAAAACAGTCAAGAATAATAAACGATTAAGTGACAAAGTCAAAATGTAGCTTGAGTAGTATGAATAAATTGGTCTGTCCAGAAGCTAGGGTAGCCTATGTGTGCTCGACATAGCATTAGCCTCTTCAAACTATTGTTCTTATGATTTGAAAGCAAACCTTATGCATCAATGTAAAAATTAATGAACTTTAACAATTAGTCAAATGTATTCATTTGGTTTGTTTTCAATCATATAGAAAATTGATCTCAGTCAATAGTAAACTTTATTACAAAATTATTAACCAAAAAGTTTAATTATTTATAAAATGTCCTTGGGTGAATAACTTAAAATGAAACATGTACACTGAGAGAGCTACCTACATCAAACTACGGTGTCTTCTATTTATCCATATGGTAATCTATATATACTGAAAATTGAAGTACTTATTAAATCTCAACTATCAATGTTATCTATTTATCCTTTATTTCATAGATATTAAAATTTATTTACTGTTAGCAGAAAGGGATTTTGCGGATGTTAAAATAATTTAATAATTGAGTTCATGAGTCAAGCTAGACCATCATTAAAAAAAACCTGAAAGCACTGGCCAGCCATTCCGTCCTATTGTGGGACTCCTCATCAGTGCGCATCCATCATCACGGAACCTATCAGTTTTGCGTGCGAACGCCATAATCTCTAAATCACTGTATTTGTATGTTATAAAACTTTAAAATAATAAACAAAACCCAAGACACTTATACTCCATTGATACGATATTATTTATGTGAATAAATATTAGTTATCCTTAAAATACATATTTTATTGACAAGTTAATTAAATGTTTGACAAAGAAAAACTAGTATTCTTGTCTATTAAATATGGAATCAAAGGGAAAAAACGACAGAATAGAATAATACCTAATTTAAAAAATAAATTAATAAATAAAACTACATAGTCTTGTCTAAATGGTTTGTATTATTTTTTCTGGTTAGCGTCAAGGCAGTTCTAATGTACAGAGCTGAAACTTAGAGAACTTCAACAATCACCCTCAAGAATGTACAAGTATTTTTAAATGGTTGTCTACGCAAGATACTCAACATCCATTGGCCAGATACCATCAGCAGCAGCCTTTTGTAGGAGAGAACAAACCAGCTCTCAAATGAAGAAGAAATTAGGAAAAGACGATGGAAATGGATAGGACATACATTACGCAAATCATCAAACTGCATCACGAGGCAAGCCCTAACTTGGAATCCTGAAGGGAAGAGGAAAAGAGGAAGGCCAAAGAACACATTACGTCGGGAAATAGAAGCAGATATGAAAAGGATGAATAACAACTGGAAGAAGCTAAAAAGGATTGCCCAGGACAGAGTTGGATGGAGAATACAAGTGAGTGGCCTATTATCCTTCACGAGGAGTAACAGGCGTAAGTAAGTAAAAGTAAAAACATAGCCTTGTTTTTATCATTGATATGATCAGTTTTCTTTATTTTCACTGTTGGTCTGCTTTTTTTCTTCTTTTTTCTTTCCCTATTTACTGTCGTTATGATGTACACGAATAAATATGATAAATTTTTATTATCAATATCTTTATAACGACTACAACTACTATTCTTGATTGAAAAAAAAAAACAAATAAACGACAGAAATCAATTTAATTCCATAGATTTTTATATGGTTTTATCAGGAAATTAATTTTTTAACGAGGATTAAGTTTGAAAATTATATTTATATAATTTCCTTCTGAAACTTAACAACGGAAGTTCAGAATGTATACTTATTGTCACAATTCAGTAATGTATTATGTTTCAATATGAATTTATGTTTATATTTGTAACAAAGATAATGATTTTACTGTTCTATTAATGTAATATAGATCATTATGACTGATCAATGAAGTCTATTTGTACTATTGATGTGAGATTTAATCCATTATGATAGTTATAAACGTTGTTACTATGGTGTTTTGAGAACTATCCCAGTAATTAATTGAATAATTAGTAGTATTTGATATCATGTTATCTAGTCAGTGAATGAATTAAACGTGACACTTATTACTATTATATGAATATAGTTTATAATTTATTTAATCGAACGTACAATGATGTACTTCTATGGAGAGTTACTTATGTATCAGGATATTCTCAATGACAATCGCGCGAAATACCATTATGTTCATTTTTTACTTCATAATAACTAAATACTTAAATTTAATGCAGGCCTGTATTGTCTAAATCACTGGTTCGTAACTACATTTATGTGTGTATAATGTACTGCTATTTATTACCATGCATAAGCTAATTCTTTATTAACGGACTTGATTTTAGCTGATATGTTCTGTTAAATCAATTTGAAATCAATATCTTGTAAGAATGGAGTGGATTGCCAATGTTATCTTTCAATTTTAAGGAAACATTTTATTCATAATCTCACTTCGTTCATTGTTCATTACTTGCTACTTGAAATACCATAATACATTATTTCAATTTCAATTATCAGTTAAACCTTATTAAGTGTGTCCAACTATCGTATTAATTCATAAGAAAAAATCCCGTATTGTTCATGTTATTCGTCGGCATACTTGTAGTGAACGAGAAACCAGGTAAGAAATAATTTATTGTTTAGTGCATAATCATACATTAGTAAAGTGTGAAAATCGTACATCAAGTGCATCGTTTGCACATCTTTGAATTTTCTCTTACAAGCTTCATCACCGATGTTATCTTGAGTGCTTTCAGTTTCCTTCTCCTTTCTCTTCATTTCAATCTTCTCAATCATCTGGTCGCAGGCATTCCACTTCTGACTGCTGTTACCTACTACATATATCTTCAAACACAAATAGCACACACCATATACTGTGTCGAAACTAAAAAATAACCAGTTTAAATTATACACACAGCGGCCTGCTTGAATATCTGGGCTATCTGTTCCTCCGATCTAGATATGTCTTCAAGTTATCTGTTTTGTTGTTTGTTTTAGCACATCATTATGTCTATTGTGCTCACAATCTATTCAGGCGCGTTTATGAAAAGTTTACAACCTTTCGCTATACGGGATGCAAAAAGGTACAATCAGCGACATTATGGTGGCTGACAATATGCATTGAAACGAATGAACATTAATCAAATGTGGATTACCGAACTCCTAACATTTAACTGGTCATCATTCAAAATTTATCGTCACAATCGATCAAGATATAAGAAAAGGAAACTTGTTGAAATACTTTATGCTGAGAATTCTATGTTGTATCAAAAAATTTAATGTTGAATAAAGCTTCTAATAATAATAATAATAAATTCTCATCCTGACAGTCAATAAAAACGCGAATGGAGTAAAAAATGATGTATTTTCAGCACCAAGTTCAGAATTTTTAATACAAATGTCAAAACAGTTCTACTGTATGGGGTGGAAACCTGGAGAACTACGAAAGCCATTATCCAGAAGATACAAGTGTTTATTAACAGCTGTCTACGCAAAATACTTCCGATCCGTCCGCCAGATACTATGAGCAGCAACCTACTATGGGGGAGAACAAACCAGGTCCCAGTGGAGGAAGACATCAAGAGGAAGCGCTGGAAGTGGAAAGGACACATATTGAGGAAAGCATCCAACTGCGTCACAAGGCACGAATTTACTTGTAATCCTCAAGGCCAAAGGAGAAGATGAAGACCAAAGAATATATTACGTCAAGCAGTGGAGACAGACATGAGAAGAATGAACAACAACTGGATAGAACTGGAGAGGAAGGCCCAGGATAGAGTGGGATGGAGAATGCTGGTCGGCGGCCTATGCTCCATTGGGAGTAACAGGCGTAAGTAAGTAAGTAAGTTTCAGCACTTCAAAAATTCTCGAAACTTTCAATGTGTTAGAAAAGAGCTAGGAATGAATAATGAAATGATTTACAGAACAACACTGCTTTAGACCATCATTTTACATCATTCAGGTTTTACATTTGTTTTGTAACATCATACTATATGTCTCAAATGGAGTATTTAAAGATGAAGGATTCAGTCCATAACTAAAGTTAGCTGTACGAGAAGATTTATTACAACATTATAGGTTGTAAACTAATAATCAGTTTTCAAAAAAATGAAACGGGTAATTAGGTTGAAATTTATTTTCTGTTAATAATAGATTAGTTTATTGTATTTATGTCAAATTGAAATGTCAGGTTACACTTCTTTCTACCCTTTTAAATCGATTAAAATATGTTTCTTGGTGTAAACATGTATTCGTATCCAGATTGCCCACATATCTAGTACCATCTTTAAAATTGAAATTCTGATTTAATGATGTAAACTTCTCTCATCAGATGCGGGACATTTTAGCAATCAACAACTCCATCATCTTTATGGATGAAAATATTGGCATTTATCATTCAACATTCCTGCAGAATCCCACACAAATACAAATTATTGGCAAAGATTGATGAAGGCTAGTAGCGGAATCCAGGAAACGTGTTTCTTCCCAATTTGAGACTCGTCAGCTGGACGTACACTCATCTCAGAGTTTTTGTTCACCTCAGAACTCGATCCAAGTACCGTTCACTTCAAACACTATCGGGTTATCCCTTTAGCTATTGGGTCCTAATAGCTACTAGCTTGTGCAATGGATGAAGTTTAAATTTATTTTGTATTGATTGTTTGAATCTTCCCATTGATTTTTAGGACTGAAATTGATCAGTCTCTTATTGGCATAAAAGTTGTTTTTATTATATGATGTACAATTCAATGATATTCGTTTCTATTTCGAGAAAATCAATATTAACATTGAGGGATAGTAAATTAAAACGTTATTATGATAATAACCATATATATAGTCATTAGGTAGTTAAAGATAACATGAATTAAATGAAATGTTTTTACTAAATATAGATGTAAACTAATGATTTATTGCTATTTTATGGTTATATTAGACATAAAACCACTGTATTGGAATATATCTATCTATATGTACCTGTTTATATCATAAACAATGAGATGAATATCTTCCTGGTATTGGCTGTTGAAGATAGAAACTTCTATCTTACTGAAAGCTGTAAAGTCGGTTCAGCTATCTAATACTGCTATGTTTGCGGTATTATGACATCACTTGGGAATGGCAAATGTAACAAAAACCAGTAACGCTATAACATGAGAGAGCTAAGCTACTCTTTTGTGCCCCATCTCTGCTAACTAGAATAAAAAAGACAGATTCAGCCAGGAAAAATATATATTCAACAAAGAGTTAGAAGCACGAACGAACATGCACACAATTCATGAGTATATATACAGTACAAAAATGTTCTTGAAAATCTTCACAAGTTAGCGTAATGAAAAAGAAAATTAGCAAATGTTGTTTAAGATTCTTTCCGGCAGGAAACGCAAACTGAAGGTAATAATGGACGCTTTTTGTGTGAAAATGAGAAATTCACATGCTCACAATTCAATTACGGAAATGAAACGTTTACCAAGTGATTTATGGGCATCTAGCATGCTCAATGAACATACTACAGTCAAGAGAGCCCTACTAAACCTTCTTCAACACTATGCTGTACCGTCAACATCATACGGAATTCATACGACGGACTACACTGAAACATCGTGGATGAGGGACGGTTGATGGATACATTCCAATTGAAGATTGGTGTCTGACAAGGCTGCTAACTCTCCCCCTTCCTCTTTCTTCTGGTGGTCGACTGGATTACGAAAACCTCCACAACTAAGGGGAGGCATGGAATGCAATGGACAGCTTGGATGCGACTAGACGATTCGGGAATCTTTACGAACATGAAAAGTACCATCTATAAACAATGGGATTTTATGCAAATGGGAAGGCACAGATCGAAAAACCAAGGGCAGGATTCCTGCAACTGAAGAACATCTTGAAATCAAAACAACTGTCAGTCTACACAAATGTCAGTATTCTAAATAAAACCGTCAATGTTAGTTTTATTGTACGACAATAGAACTTTGAGAATTACTACAACTATAATAAAATAAGAATAGCTAGTTATCATATACCTAATTTTTATAAATAAATTAGTTCTATGATTGTTCCGTAGTTGTTTTCTGTATTTTATAGTTGTTCCCTATGAAACTATTATACTTAACAGGAATATAACAGGTTTCTACTAACATTCATCCTAGAAATTTTAATAAATTCTAGCTGGAAAGTTTAGATGCTTATGAAATCAACATATTGATTGTAATTTAACATACAAGTCTTTTAATGATAAATTATTATTATTTTATTCTGTTGCTTGTTGACTAATTTTCACAAGTTACAAATATAATGTTAACTGATTAGTCAAATCAAACCATAGTTTTCCCCTTGGATAAGGATTTGTGAACTTACATATCACACATTCCATTTCCTTTACTATAAGTTAATTCTTACTTCAATTTATAATTTCAGTAGTTGAGATCATGAGACAATTGAAGCTAGATCACTATGAAAAACCTGGAAGTACTGGTCCTGAGTTCAAGTCTCGCGAGACGCGGTCGTGTATGGACACTGCCGAGGAGTCCCACAATAAAATGAAATGGCTGTTCAATGCTTTCAGGTTTTCCATGGTGGTCTAGCTTTAATTGAATCATGATTTCAACTATTAAAACTACTATAATATTCACGAAAACCCTTTCTGATATTAAGTTTATAAGTTGGCAATTGTTTTTTTGTAAGGAAGCGGCTATGAATAAGTAAACAAAATAATTGAAAAGTATTCAACCATTAATTATGATTCTAACTTTATTTGACATTTAAGTAATTTATAAGACATTTTAGACTATTGTGTTTTTTTGTTTCTCTTACATAAATACATCAATTACATTATGTACAATGTTAATACAATCAGTTAGTCTGAAATTGTTCATCATCTTTGACAACAATTTATTACGAGACTAAACAATAAGTACGTTGAATGGATAAATCGCTCAATGATCTACTTGACATTTTTTTCCAAAAAAAAATCCTTATTAAATGACTACATAACTAATAAGTTAAATATAGACAGGTAATAATTGTAATATAGAATTCGGAAATACGCAGGAAAACGACAAAAACAGAAAGAAGTAAAGGTGAATATGTATGTTCATCGGTGAAAACATTGTTTCTTTGACAGTTTTATTTCTTTTTCTTTTTGGAAAAAAAATATACAAAATCCCAAAAATCTATTCAACTTTATACTTATTACTGACAATAATCTATCGAAAATAGTAACAAAGGAAGTAAAAAAATATTGAAGAAGCTAAAAACAGAATTGTTGTTGTGACTTAGAAATTAATAAGGAATGCAGTAAACACATGGTAAACATTAATAGTTATAAATACAAAATATGTAAAATGATAATGTTTTTGGTGGAGTTCTGTTCTCTGAGCTGGATGATTTGGTCGTGGATAGACTTCTATCTGAAGTTTGTGCTGATGATGTCGTTCAGAAGAACGATGAAAGCTCCACGACCAAACCATCCAGCTCAGAGAACAAAACTCCACCAAAATCATTCACCTGAGCTACAAATCTTCTCTACCATCTCAAAATGATAATGTAAACAGAAAGGGCACGGAAAAGACAATAACTTAGTCTATTGTAAGACAGAGGAAAATGGTGTTTTCCAAACATGGTAGTGTTATATTCGGTCGTCGCCGATTGCTGTACCGGGAAAACACTGATCACTTATACTCGAAACGAGGAACCTCTGCAATTCCCACGATGCGAAAGTAAAAACACAAAAACTGGTATAAGTGAAGATTTATTAGCCCCAAAACACTATGACGACGACGAATCATAATAGTCTAAAATACAGTGGTTCATACATTGATTGTACACCCATTTTGATTGATAATTAGGACGAAATCACATAAATAACAAATCACATACTGAGCATACTTTATGTCAAGTGAATACAAGAATATCGTTTATTATACAGAAGAAAATATCATACTGGAAAAACAATCAAATACTAGACTGATAGATCCTCACGTTGAATCAAAACGGATGTAATTCAATCGAAATTGACTTTTCTTTCCATTATATCAGGCAGTAGAAGAATTAAGTGATTGTTTATGTTTCAAGGAAATATTTAATTCATTTTTGAAGCTGCTGAAAAGTTTAATTTTTATAGTAAAGAATCGATGATTATCGAGAAACAAAAATAGTAAGAGCAATTTGATCTTTAATAATAATGAAAAATATTTCGATACTCTATCAAAAACCCACCTATGTTATTACATGTTCGTGAATGAACCAGAATTATGGAAGTCTGAATATTTGGTTACATATGTATAGCCTTACATAAATCGCCAAACAAAGTTGATTCGTTTTAACGCTAAAAAAGCTTTAGCTGGAAAGATAATTAAGATGTTATTTGTGGAAGATATCTACATGACACCAAGCTTAATTAACCAAAATTACTAGAGTATTATTGCTTTATTCGTTGGCCGGACACTAATAGCAATAACCTACTATGGGAGAGAAGAAATCAGATCCCAGCTTTCACACGGAATCCTCAAGGCCAAAGGAGAAGAGGAAGACCAAAGAACACAATACGCCGGGAAATCGAGACAGACATTAGGAAAATGAACGAGAATTGGATGGAACTAGAAAAGAAGGCCCAGGACAGAGTGGGTTGGAGAATGCTGGTCTGCAGCCTATGCTCCATTAGGAGTAACAGGCGTAAGTAATTATTGCTTTCTTTGTTAACTTCGTTGATAATTTTAAATTTTTCTAAGAAGTGTTTATTAAATTCCAAATATGAGAATTTTTTCCTGAAAATTTTTTGAAATTCATCTAATTAAGTCTGTCATCAATTAACTCAGGTACTTGAATATGACATCTTGACGAACATTATTGTTTCCTGTTATATTTTCGTCAGGTTTTACGACGAAATGATGTTATATTTGTGAAAAGGGTGTATTTGTAAAACCAAGTCAATCTGTGAGTTATTATTGGCAATAAAAGAAATAATTAGTTATAATAAAATGACGACAATGGTGGGTGTGTCGCTCAATTTCGTGGACTAGTTGAAGTTAGACATTAACACCGTTGGATACCGGCTCAGTGGTCTAGTTGATTAAGCCCCTGACGCGAGGCTGGGTCGTGAATGCGCACTACTGAGGAGTCCCACAATAAGACGAAACGGCTGTCGACTGCCTCCAGGTTTTCCATAGTGGTCTAGCTTCAATTGACTCATGATCTCAACTATTGAAAATAATAAACTTTATAATGTTTAAATTGATAGTATAATGAGAAATATGATGGGTTATATTAATAAAACTAATAAATACAGCATGATAGCTTGGACAGAAATTATAACATAAGTGGTGGGTTAGGAAATAGGCAATTAAACTTATTAAAACAATAATCATTTAAATTACGCAATGAGAAGTGTATGGAAAACCACCTTACACATACGAGTAATAAAAATCAAAACAGTTAATATGAAGAGAAAATGGTAGATATACTTATTAAGATAATCTTTTATTATTAATGGTTATGTAAAGAACAAGAATGAAACGTGGCATTCTCAAAACAACAAAATAGTGTATTTAGTTTGAATTCTTACAGTTGAACCAATATTTATTGGGGCACATTGAAATAGTATCATTCACTTGAGTGTCATAGATCGCTAACCACAGTTGACACTTCTAATTTGATGAAGATCTAATACTAAATCACATCCAGCAGTCCTTTTCACTATGATCTACTGCAAATATTTCTACATGCTAACAATACACAACTGAAACAATAAAATATCTTTGATTTTCTACAAGTTCAATTAGATAATTCACTTGAACAATAAATTGTGTTTAAATTTATGAAAATTTCTAAAAAGTAGTTTACTATCACATTCTGAAAAAACAAACATTTTAAAGAGCACTCACTACACAGATATTATTTGTAATCGATTATTGGTGTAATAAATCACAGAATGATGACATTCGAAGTAAAACTAAACATAACACTGAAATAGCCCATTTCTAGTAGTATGAAAATTAGTCATGAATAATTTGTAATGTTCAGTATCTTTCAATTACCTTTAAAATGGTATTATCATCAAAATAAAAAAAAATTTCTAAAGTTGACTTTGAAAGTTATTGATGAAGAATAATATTTCATCTGGTTGATTTACAAACAAAAAAAGAAGAATCAGTTTGTTTTGAAAAGTAGAAGATTACTTACCTAGAATGTTCTGACAAGCATTTTTCATATGATATTCGACAATGTTGAAAAATACCATCAAAGAGAAATAATAAAACAGGAGGGAGACAGAAAAACAATTTTATATGATCCTTTTCAGTGATTGGGTTACAGAAGACAATAAAAATAGCATCTTTAATAGAATAGTTAATTAGCAAAAAAGGATTAGAAACAAATTTATTGATCATATGTTAAATTGTTCTTTTTGAAATCAAGTAAACATCAAAATATATTTAATCAATACTTTTAACAAGTATGGTAACAATGCAAAAAGTACGTAATGGTAAGACAGGATAGTAAATATACCATCTAGATTATAATATATAAATGTAATTATCAATTTATAAGAATTTTGTAATGAACTCAAATCAATTAGTAACGTTCATAATGAAATCATCTTGAAGTAAAAATATTAAATATATTAACGTATATCTAACCAATTATGTCTATTTAATAATACAGCGTAGAGAGGTGTGGAAAATAGTGAACAATTATAATGATTATCAGTATAGGGTTGTGGAGATGATTAATTTTATGATTGAGATCATGAGCCGATTGATGTTAGACCACCACTGAAAACCTGGAAGCACTTGACGGCCGTTTTGTCCTATTTAGGGACTCCTTAGTAGTTGGACATTAACACCGTTGGATGCCGTCTGAGTGGTATAGAGTTTAAGCGTTCTCGCGCAAGACTGAAGGCCCCGGGTTTGGATCTCGTGAGGTGGGATCGTGGATGCGCAACGCTGAGTAAAACCAAAATAGGACGAAACGGCCGTTCAGTGCTTCCAGGTTTTCAATAGTGGTCTAACATTAATCAGCTCATGATGCTAATCAAAAAAAGATTATAATGCTTGCCGAAAATTTGTTTATATATTCTATAAAATGTTCATATACAATTTTTATGTTTGAAGCGATGACGAGTTCACCTAGTTTGAGAACGGAACGAAGATTCTGTGACACAATGACAGGAAGTTAGCTATTCTAACGCAACCCAGCTCCGCTAACTAGAGAGAGAAAAGTCCATGTTCGGTAATAGGAAATGTATTCTACAAGTAGCCAGAAGCATGAGCAACCACGACAAGTCTAGTCGGATATACACTCATTTATATAGTGATTAATGCACCCTTTTTTATTTAATAATCAGAATGATATCACATAAACGTAAAATACTTAATTATAACAAATCATATATTGAATATAGTTCATGTTAACTTAATAAAATGTCATAGAGGAAAACAAAACAAATACTACACTGAATGATTATCAAATTAAATTAAACGGAATTAGTGTTGAACAAAAATCATAATGAGTAAATCAATCTAAATTTTACCTTTCATCCCTTCATAACAACAATTATGTTACATTATCTAGATAAACAGAGAATTTTTTTCATACACATAGTTCCCTTTATCATTTTGAAAAGATCGAGAACAAACACTCTAGCAGAATAGCATGAATTCATTTTTATTTCATAGGTTCTCGTCAGCTGCTTACGACCTGTGATATTTACAATTATAGTTACATAATGGGTTTAAATTACTTACATGAAAGAGTTTGGTTGGAAGTTATATTAAAGTCATATCAGTATAGTATAGCAAGGGTGTAAATAAATTTATTAGACTGAATATTTCAAAGATATAAACTATTTGAAAGAACATTCTACAACCTTGATTGTGACAACAGTTCAAACGACCGGAAACAAGTGATTACATAATGAATAAACATTGATAGGAATAAAGTGAGTAGAGCTCAGTTGATAAAATGAGATTGTTAAATTGGAGGATAGTTGAAATAAAACTCAATGATGTAATAAATACGAGAAAGAGTTTAAAGTAATAGAAAAAAAAGTTAAGGTGCAGCGAAAGGGTATTTGTCACCTAGGCAAGGAAAGATTATTAACCGTCTCCTTTTGAACACATAAGTCAGATTTTTGACGTCTGATAGCAACGGCTTCAGCAGACTTTAAAAAACTGAAGTTTATTTGCTTAATAATCACCTAAAAAGATTGCAAGATATCGACCTGATGCACCGTTTAGAGTCTTCCTTTTTGGAGTATGTCCAAAAAATTTAAGATATACCCTCCTTTCTGTTCGCTCAATGTAGCTACTTTGACAGGTACGGGTAAATAATGAAATACATAAAAAGGTAATGATTGAGATCTTGAACCGATTGAATGCTCACTGCTGAGGAGTCCTAAAATAGGACGAAACGGCCGTCCAGTGCTTCTAGGATTTCAATGATGATCTTACATCAATCACTTCAAAATTTCAATCAATAACTTAATAATCTCTACAACACTATACATAAAAAGTATCGATTTTTCTCTATTGCAATAGATTTTCATTTATATATGAATTATAGAATTTTCAAAGTATTGTTTTGCATATGACCTGATATTTGATTAATGACAATGATTTATGAAAACATTTTCCAATATATATATATATATATAAGATCCTTATATTCTGAGTTTCCAAAGCAACTTTTGACTTGATTACTAAATTTGTAAACACGATAATCATTTTTATGATGTCTTAAAATATTTCAAATAAAAAAACTGCCCATTCTTTTGAAAAGCTGTTTTCTATTGAACTATTTAGTCTAGTATGTAACACAACTGATTAAAGTACCATAATTCGTAAATAGATTGTAATGTTTCACATTTCACTTAGCAGTTTTATTGATGGATGTCACTATAATTGTTTGAGTTGAAGTTGATATAACTTAATAAATATCATCTTTTTGTTGAATGGACTAAATATCATTTAAATGTGAATTATTTTGTTGACAATTTTAATAAACAATCTAAACAACAAAGCTCCCTTATGAATATAATTATTTTATTTCTGATTATATTATTGAAAATAGTTGTAAAACCGAAATATGTATATATATATATATATATATATACCGATAATCATAGTTGTTTCAAGTCTTTCAGTCACTAATATCCCTTATTGAATATTGTACTTCACTTGAATAAGTATATATCTGTTAATAAGTAATAATGTAGTGAATAAGAACACAAATGGGGACAATCGAATGTATTACAGAATTTCTTACTATAATCTGAGAATCACATAGTAAACAATTTATTTGCAAAATGTCAATCGATCGTCTCAAACATCATTGTTCTTTCATTTCCACACCAATTCTTCTTTGTTCTTATTCTCTTTTCTTTGATCTTCTTAACCGTCTGCTTACGGGCATTTCACTTTCGATTGATGACACATACTGCCTATATCTGTCGATATCAATAGCACACACCACAATAAGATGAACTTGTATTATTCCTTATAAATTATTGTTATCGCTCCATTTTAAATCCTTTTAGTTTGTTTGAAAACAGCATAAACATTGAACTGAACAAAGTCATAAAAGTTTGTTTTGTTTTATTAGGTTTTTATCGACCTCTTACGACCTGTAAGGTTTTAATTAAACCAAGCGACTTAACCTAGAATGTTATGATAAAATTACATTGTCAAACGAGATTATTATTTATATTTCAGTGCGACCATTCTAAACATTGTCAGTTCTATACCATGTCAGTTTGATCTAACGATTACATCTTCTATATCTTATATAATATAGGCAATTTCATTAATGTCAAACAACATTTCATGATTTTCATTCTTTCAGTTTTTATGTCAATTTTATATTTTTCAATTAATCAACTATACAACAAATAATAGAAAATTATGTAAAGAATCTTGTAAACAAATTTTTTTTCTTTTCTTTCTTCCTTTTCTTTTGTTGTTTCATTGTTTATCGTGATCAACAATTAGGTTTTTCTGATTTGAAGAATATTTCAAAAGAAAAAGAGAAACTGTAGTTAAAACTTCAAATTTAAAGGAAAAAAAGAATTTCATGGACAAGATTCAAAAGATGTAAATATTGTTTATTGTTTACATATATTTACATAAAATGAAGTGATTAAAGTTGACAAATAAACGTTGTTTATTGATTAGTAATTTCATGTAAATTCACTGAAATGAACCGATTCAAAGTTGACAAATGAAAATAAGTTAAAGGTGGTTAGCTTGATACTTTAAGTTTCTGTAAAGAAAATCCCATGATATAGATATTTCATGATTAGGGATAACTTGCTAAAGATCGTAAACCAATCTATTGTAATGAATGGAACGTATCATAATGGGGTTAGATAAGTTTATAGACAAGCTTGTAGTGCTATGCAAGCACATATAGTTTACTCTAGCTTCCAGAGAGATCAATCGATTCATTCAACTTGAGTCACGTTATCACCTTGTTCATTATTCACTTATCAACTTTGACTGTTTTTATATGAGCGTATGTGTGCGCAGTTCTTTACATGTCTGTAACGTATTTTTATCTGACTACAAATATGGATTGAGGCTTGATTAAATTGAGTTGGCTCACTCGTATTCTCCACCGCGCGGTATTTCGTTTCGCTCTCTTGTCTCCGCTTTTTTGATCGTTTATCTGAATCAACGATTATATGAAATATGTGTCGAAAATCCATTCTCATATTTGACTGATTTAATTCCATTATTCACCTATGCGAGTTAAGTCGATGATTATATATATTTTAATAGCAATAAAAATAGCAATACAATACAATCGGAGTCGCATCTCGGGCACTAACAGCGTCTCCGATAACTACCAGTTATTATGGTAATACGTTGAATGCTGTGTCAGAAATTAACCAAGTCATCAAACATTAAAACGCAATGCAAGCGATTTTCAGTAATTATGGTTGTTACGAATTTTTCAACTTGATTCATCAACTTCGATCATCAACAAGGGCTAGACAATTACTGCTCATTGATTAATCAGCAAACCTTTTTACAACACTGAGTGAAGTATATACAATGCATCAGATGTCTTAGTACATACTAGGGTACCGATCATCGAATCGGTATCATCTAACTGGAAGCTCGATAGTCTGCACTAATAAATTGTGGTTAAGAGCGTAGAGAAAAAAATTTTGATTTGTTTCGACCACATTTCACGGAATTCGTCCTTAGAAGAGAAACAAATTTTCGAAACAAACAGACGAACAAGCTCCATCCCAAGATGGACTGTTAACAATGTTGATGTAACTGGTTATATGATATCACTTAAGTGCTTTCTACTAATTATTACTGAACCGAACATTTCATACAAAAAGTCAGGGTAAATTTCTTTTAGAAATCTTTATTTTCAGAAGAGGTTTTGTGGAGATTTTAAAAATTTCACTGGTTGAAATCATAAGTCAATTGAAGCTAGACCACCATGGAAAACCTGGAGGCCTGGCGCGAGACTGATAGGTCCTGGGTTCGAGTCTCGCGGGGTGCGGGATCGTGGATGCGCACAGCTGAGGAGTTCCATACTAGGACGAAACGGCCGTCCAGTGCTTCCAGGTTTTCCATAGTGATCTAGCTTCAATTGGTTCATGATTTCAACCAGTGAAATCTTTATTTATTGGTTTCAAGTTGAACATTTTACTATACAAATTTTCCTGTCATGATTATTTTAAAATGAAATAAAAACACGACATGAATAATAATGACTTTAGACTGTTCATAAATAAAAGATTGGGTATGGTTGAGTAAATGGAAATATGGTAAATGAGTAGTCCACTATAAGACGAATAATCAACAAATCAACTTTTCATATTACTTTATAGCACGATCTCCACTGCTCCCAATATGTTGTACAGTTATGGTGGTTCAATGTTAGTGATTATAACAATCAAACTCCGAATACTAATTTACTTTTCATTATGGACAATTGAATGAAATGGTATTTATTTAATGAAATACTAGTTGTTGTTATGATGGCTATCTAATTTTGAAGATGGTAACTGATTTTCAGAAACACAACAGTATCATTTTTTGTAAAAGGAAAATTAAGAAAATTTTGATAGCTTTACTGATTAAGGCATTGATAGTTATAATTTCTGTTTCGTCTAACTACAGATGTTCAATATTTTTGGACATATTTTTGGATATCAGAACATATTAAGGCGAGAGTATCAGTTAGTTGCAATGACAAAAAATTATTGGTTTCTGATGTTTCATTCAGGGTATCATTCAGATAGCTAGTGATGCATATTTAAAGCTCACAGAAGTTCGTTGAAGTTATAAATCCAATCTCCCTTTTGTCCAGAAGACTTTATCAGTGATTATTAATGTTCAGATATATGATAAAATAAGTACTATCAGGTACAAATATTTATTATCAACCTCTTATATGAGTTTGGATACCTGAAAAAGTGTTTATTTTCGTTTAAACTACATCGATAATTAAGAAAACGTTCGGCCAAGACTAATGTTTGTAAAAGTCGATTAAATTAGAAAGAATCAATTATATTACAACATAAATGTTGGATAATTCATGATTTTGTTAAATTTGTATCACTGAGTCTACAATTCTATATTAATTAATTTCTATTGAATGGACCACTTCTCACTATATAAAACAGCATTATATTTCATATAGATTTTGAGTTGCAATATTTAAGCTCATAAGTGAATATTAGTTCATTTTATGGGTAGCTTTATTGAGAAGATACAACACTAATATCTCTCAATTTTTTAGTGTTGCATCTAATGGCTATAAAAGTCAAAAGTTTGAATAGTTTACAATAAAACCAAGTATTTTATTATCAATTGGTGAAATGAGAATTATATGTATGGGACAAATGTTCACTGTTCAGAATTACATATATATGTTGCATGTGGGTGATTTCACATTAGTTTTCGACAGAACCAGACACCATCCAGTCTTTCACACTGCGACCTATACAGCACAAATCAATCACCACATATGTACTAACATCTCTGATGGACCAGAAAATAAGTGTTAGTCTTTGTTAAGCACTGCATTTCTAAGCCAATGTAATAAAATGTAAAATTAGTGATAAAACAACGACATTTCATTATCTTTGTAGGGGTCTAATGTTAAACTAAATATCAAACAGTCTCATTGCATTCAATTCAAAGTGTTTTCTTCCAGTTAATGAATAAAATATATTTACTTGCTAACTGGCTACTGTATATCTAAGTACGTTTATACAATTATGGATAAAAATATGCTTTGGAATTATTCAGTATTGTCAAATTTATTAAGGGATATGTAGACCTTTAAGACTGTTTAGATCACGCTTTGGACCAACTTCGTATCTATTATTTAACGCTATTTACAAAATTTGACAAAAATTCAAACTTTAAATTTTTCTTAGACTAAAAAAATCAGTTTGGGGGTTGTGGAGACTGTTAGGTTTTTTATTGAGATCATGAACCGATTGATGTTAGACCACCATTAAAAACCTGTAAGCACTGGATTGCCGTTTCGTCCTATTGTGGGACTCCTCAGCAGTGCGCATCCATGATCCCGCTCGCAGGATTCGAACCCAGGGCCTTCAGTGTCGCGCGCGAACGCTTAATCTACTGGACCACTGAGACGGCATCCAATGGTGTTATTGTCTAACCTCAACCAATCCACAAAGTTGTACGACCATCTCCCATTGTACTGAGGTAGACACTTATTTTTACCCGACATGGATTAGCTCCACTGGGTTCGAACCCCGCGAGCGGCATCGTGGATGCGCACTGATGAAGAGTCCCACAATAACACGAAACGGCCGTTCAGTGCTTCCAGGTTTTCAGTGGTGGTCTAACATCAATCGGTTCATGATCTCAATCAAAAAATACTGAAAAAATCTTTGGTTGTATTCAATTCAGAGACAAATGTGTATGCATGAAAATAGTTCATTTAAATGCTTTCATCGTTTTTATCCCAATTATCATGCTATTAACTTGGCTATATTCATAACTTCCGTGATCGCAATTCAATATTGTTGCCATTTCTTTTAACCAAATACATATCTCTCATTTACTAAACAGTTCTCCTTAATTAAAAGGTTATACTGTCACAGTCATTTACCATTACTGTATTGCCAAATATTTACTTCTAATTTACTTGGTTCCTCATATTTTTTTGACTAATTAATACTAATTCCATCTTCTGTATTCCATTTACATATTTATACTTTGTCATGGATCACAGAAATTTAATGGCAGACTAAATAGTTCTTAAAAAGTCTAGTTTTCAGTTTTGAATTATCTAGTAGGAAGTTTTTATTCGTTGATATATTTTCATTCCTTATAAACACAAATTAAGCGATGAAACTCAGGTTCAAGGCTTCGTGATATTCATCTCTTACCATCAAATAAATTGAATTGTAGTATTGATTCGTTTTGAATATTCAACAGATAATATTTTAATAAACATGATTTCATAGTCGATGAATACTAGACAGCATGACATTATTTACTTTCAAGCAGTCAGTTATTATAAACATGCGACTATCATCTGTATAAATTAAAAAAATCCGAAATTTTACCAATCATTCTATGTGGTAGCCTTTTTATGTGAAAATCAACTTCGGACATAGAAATGATTTTAGCTACAGAATTTGTGCTAAATTAGCCAAACGTATCAATACCTCGAGTTAGATAATGAATAGCAACAGTTACGTTTAGTAATCATCAGCTACCTGATGTACCTGAATTCCATGTTTGATGTACATTTCAAAACTTGAGCCCAGCAATAGGTTCCATCCTTATCCAACATTTAACTCCGCTTATTATACTTGTAAAATAAAAGCATCACTGAGTTGGTCTGCACAGGATACACATGTGCCAAAACGGACTGATTAACTGCATCCCTAAACACCAGCGAAAAGATTAAAATAACCAGTGCATATTATTACTCTTCTCTAAATATACGGATAACCTCACGAACACCACGGTTCGAAATAATGATAAACATATTATGATGACATTGGGAAAATATAGCTGATTCATATTCTGCATTAAAAATCCTTTAATCTTCCTGTTATATAGATTTTGACTAATAAATTCATGGAAATCTCATATACAGTTACAAACGACAAGTATCTGCAAAATAAATTCTAAGAGTGAGAACGCTTTATAAACTACTCGAGAAGTTATCAAGCAATGTAATGTAGCGATTTTTGGAAATCACGGAAATTCTTGGTACGATAAAGAAAATATCATTCAGTGAAACAGAACGCAGTTATTTGGAATACCTGAAAATAATTCTTACCTAATATAATGAATGTCGCCGATAAACACACATATTTTTAATGATTAT
This sequence comes from Schistosoma haematobium, assembly GCF_000699445.3. NCBI lineage: Eukaryota > Metazoa > Platyhelminthes > Trematoda > Strigeidida > Schistosomatidae > Schistosoma > Schistosoma haematobium. Next base: position 18,995,057 of record NC_067197.1, on the reverse strand, counting down.
TAGCAAAGGTTCGATTGACCAAGCTTCAAAGTTGTGTTTCTAAAGGAATAAATCTTTTATCCTGAAACGTGGATCTTTCTTAATAATGTGTAATAAGAATAATTGACTTAATAATGTATTATTTTAATCAGTCTTATTGTCAATCAAACTTATTTAGATTTATTGTCTGATAACAGTAATTATCATAATATTCAAAGAGTGACTTAACAATTATATAGACACTACTTTTCCATTAAACCATTTTACACTTAATCGACCAGACCTTTATGTTTAGCCCAATAATACAAACATGCAAACATGCGAATGTTTCTCAGTTACTGCACACAATCAACGACTGGGACATTTGAAAAACTAAGTAATATACCTATCGATTAGTTGTCTATAATAAAAGGCAGAAAAAGACAAACATTTTAGTGCAAAGTACAACACTTTTCTAAAATTTTTCATTCTTAATTTGTTGAAAGATTTGTTATTGGTGCTTTTAGATTGTCCAATAATTGATAACAGTAAGGTAAATGTTGAATGGTATAAAATTTAATTAAACTCTTTGATATAGGTGTTTAGGGGATTTTAGAAATCGATAGTAAGAGACTGATACAATAATATTTTTCATTTGTAACAAAAGAAAAAAACACCCAATTTTCTATGTAAATTAGAGTTGCCTAGTCAAATTAATATGATTTTGATTCTGATTATTATTAATTGGCAAGTCTATGTAAACCTTAGAGAACTTGATAGTTGATTGTTACCGGGTTTTTTTATTATTTCACAGACATATCATCAAAAAAGAGAAAAATCCATAACTATAAAACATTTTTTACAAGAAGGATACAATAGAAAAAACAGAGCTGACTATATTTAGTTTTACATAAGAACAATTTAACTAGTGATTGTATAGACGTTAATTCTTTGTCTATCAATATTCAAGAATGTTTCTTGTTCATGATGAACTAGAGTGTTATAAGAATGAAGGATTTCAAATGTAGTTGAAAGTGAAAATTGGTCTCTTAACTATATAGTATTACTATGCATCATACTAATAAAGTGAATTATTTCTAAGAAATTCAATGTTCGATTCGAAAGTGAATAGAATCTACTGTCCTTAACAAATAAACATATATATTAGCTACCATGTTATTATAAAAAATATAGTCTGATTCACTTCACAATTTCTCTTTCAGACAATATTTTACCTTAACGAGAGGGGGGTGACGAAAAAAATATAAACATCAAATATGTAAACAAATCAGTCAACTTTGTTGTTGTATTGACTGAAACCAAACATCAACACCATTGAATTCAGGCTCAGTAGTCTAGAGCTTAGTGGTTCATGAGAGACTAAATTCACTGAGTTCGATTGCTCTGTGCGGGATCATCGATGCATACAGTTAAACAGTCACATACTATGACGAATCGGCTGTGCAGTGCTTCCAAGTTTTCAATGTTGGTCAGACATATATTGGTTTATGATATTGATGATGCTCAACAATCTCCATAAACTCAGAATGAAAATGGTTGAAGGAGTTGAGACTAAATTATTTCCATGTTTGCATACAATTCATCATCATTTGCAACTATGAGGATTAAATTGGATAAACTGAATAAATTTTATTTTATGACTGTCTCACATTTCAAAGATAATTAGTTTATATAGTCATCTTTACTTTTAGTCATTTTATGATGAGGCTATGCATTGAAAACACTTCGTTAAAGTGATGCTCTGTAAAGCAGTATTAGAAGTGTCAAAACATTAGATTACCTTAATCTCTACTTTACTAATGATTCTCAGTTAAGAGAATAATCTTAGCATTAACACTAATAAATCCGATTCTACATATACATATCTACAATAGTTAGAAATCAAACAAAGAATAAAGAATAAACGGCTAGACAATTATTAGGAAAAAAACAAGTAAAAGTATGATCGTATCCTATCATCTCGCTTTTATTTTTTACCTTCTAGTATTCGTTTTCATTATCAAGTAATCAAATAAACCGGACTATTAGGACTTATACATAAAAATGAAATCATTCAGTTTCCTGATAATGATTGTTGTGAAACATTTTCATGACAAGGTCACTTATCATAAATCATGGATTATAGATGTATATGAATACATGAATGAGTTCAAAATATAACCTTAAATATAAAATACTTATGTCAGAAGAAATAATCAAGAGATGAGTGATATCTTTGTCAAGATCTCTCATAGAATATATATGTGACATATTTTTTGTTTGTTGAATTCTCTAAAACTATCAGAAATTACTGCTTTATTTTTAAACTATTTTTTATAAATCCATTTAATTTTTGAGGACATATTATAAATTTCGTGAATTTATTTCCCTTATTTTCTTCAAAACATTCAACAGAATAGGAAGCGTTGATTTGATTTCATGAGTTTCCCATTAGATCATTACAATCTGTAGTATTTAAAAATCGAAATGATCACGAAGATACTATAATTATAACTCTGGAACTAATTAGATTTGGATGTATATCTTTATCGTGAAATGGTGATTGAATTAAATGTAGCGAGACATAGCAACAAGATCTAAAGAATTAATTGATTATGAAGTGAAGTAAATAAACACAAACCGATAGTAGTTTAATAGTGACATGATTTTGAATCAGTCAGTTAAAATAGAATCATGAATTTTAAGGAAGTGATGTAATCGAAATAAGAGAGTTGCAAAACTGATGTAGCAAAATGGGGATAACGCTTTCATTGCAATAAAATATTTGGTATTTCTTTCTCAAGGATACATAAGTTCAGCTTGAGGCGTTTGATGGGTATGATTTTATCAAATTTAGGAGGACTGAAGTTTGACTGTCGAACGATGATCCTGAAAGATTTCAGTCTACCAATCTGATGTCTTGTAAGAAGAGAATTTTTCTGAAACATCGTTCTTAAAAGCCATTAATTCCATTTGACTTAAGACCGTTTTGGATATATTCTTTGGATCGAAAATAGACACTTCCTCCTGTTCTACCAATGTGACTGCTTTCCCAGATACATGTAAACTTCTATAAGCAGTTAGCAGTTACATAAGATTTTATACATTGTGAGTCGACCATGTCTAATAACATTTGTGAGGGGGATTTTACGAATGAGAAATTATACGGCTTGTGTGTTTCCATCCAAGCGATTCTAATTCATGTCATTAAGTGAATCATTAGCTGCCTGTTAATTAAACAATTGTTGATTAGTTGATTCATTTTTCAGTTTAATGTTTTAGCCAGAGTAAGTATGAAAACAGGTATGGTTTTATTATCAGGTTAGTTGGCGTATAGAATTTCAGCTAAATAACCTACATATGCGATTTTAAACACTATGGTTTACTTTTAAATTTCATACAGGCATAATTTACGTAATTGTCCAAAGCTGATAAAAACAGTAGGAAAATGATACATGAGATCACTGTTTACTTGAATATTAGAAAGATCATAAAAAAGAAAGAAATATGTGTTAATAACAACACAAAGATCATAAAAGAGTTTACGTGCATTCTAAAACTGGGAATTAAAAAGGTGTGCATGAAAGGTGAACATGAAGACCAGGAATGAACTACTGAATCGCTGAAGACTCTCATGTGCACAATTTTCTGATCTAAACTCCCTTATGAACGGTTTGTTTATGTGTGTGGATAGTTTAGATGGATGTTTCTGGTCTCATCGGATGATCAGAATTTACCAGTCTTCAAGAGGAGAACTGTTGATTTGAATTCATCTTTAATTAATCATGTAATATATCTCTCGAGTATACTTTTGTGAAGAAGAGATTTACTTCTCCACATCTATCCTCACGCGTTCAAGTAAGCTCCTTAATACACACACCAAAATGAATCAAAGAGCAGTTTATCGTTAATTACTACTCGTATCTAGTATATACCGTAGAAAACAATTCATAGCTCACCTCATTAGCAGAGATCACAGAATTTAGTTTTTCAGGATCTCTAGTGCTGTTTCCTCTTTAGGTTAAATTATCATGAATAAAGTCGATACTTTATTGGCTCTTTCTTTATCGTTAGAGATTACCATTAATAAATTGGTAAATAGACCATTTTTCATAAGTTTTGTTGAGTTTTAGTCAATTTATTGTCAGTTATGCCTTCCTTATCATGATGTAGTGATTTTGAGATATGCACTGTCGTAAAATCTATCAGGATATTACCACAGTGAATTCACACTAAGCAGTAATTTTTTCTTTGAACAGACTCTTAATTAACATACTAGAATTACTTAGGTTTTTATTCTTGCTATAATTTGTTTTTAAATATGATCGATTATTAACTGAAAAATTAAGGTTTATTGTGCAATACAATTGTTATTTGATATCATCGGTAGATAGGAGCTTCAATTTTGACTGGAATGATTCTACAAGCCATGATATGTCTTTAAAACAATTCATATCTATTTTGGGAATTGTGGGGATTGTAGAATTTTCAAAGTTGAATTCACGAGTCAGGCTAAGCCAGACCACCACCCTAGTATGGGATTTCTCAGCAGTGCACATCCACAATCTCGTACGCAGAACTGAGATCTAGGATGTGTACTTTTGAATAGTCTTATACTAAGAAATAAACGACCGTCCATTGATTCCATGTTTTCAATGGTGGTCTAGCTTAAATTGACTGGTGAATTAAGCATATCTATTTTGTCTGTCAATAGACAACTAATTTTTTCAGAAATTTAAATTATCACATTATCAACCTAATATTTAAATGGCTTAATGCAATATATAATTTAATATTAACTTGATCCTCAAATGAAATCAGCATAAATTACTTCCTCTTACCATTTAGAATATATGAAATCATTTAATTTGACATAGCGAATGTAATATACGTATAGACAAAGCCAAAAATTAAATCACGATTCAAACCAAATAGTTCTAAATGGACACCGTGACTTTTATAAGCAAAGATGGATAGTGGCTAAAACTGGAGTCCAGGATGTGCGTTTCGTCCCACTTGGGACTCGTCAACTGGAAAAAACGCGCGTTCTAGTTTCCATTGCTAGCCACTCTACATCTTCGCTTATAAAAGCTTGTGAATTAAGGCGATATCGAGGCATACTCACAGTATGCACATATGCCAATAAGAGACTGATCAATTGCAGTCATAAACCTTAATGGGAAGATACAAGCAAAACAATACCAAGTGAACTTACCGTAACTGTTTATGGACCAATCAGTAAGTATTTGTTTACTGAATTGATAACTCAAGTAAGTATGAAACAAAAATATTTTTATTTATAATTATTTGTTTACACTATCAAATAAGCGGATTCGTTTGGAGAGAATCAACTTAATAATTGTTACTCTCTTAATTTCAAATGGATAAAATTTTCGACTTCATTTTGTTATGTAATTGTTGGGGACGTTAGATCCCCAGAACTCACTTAGGAAAGGACCTAATTTTGTCATTTTATTTAGAAAATTTGAATTTCTTTATTTTTGCGTCAAAGGCGCTCTTGTCACCTTCATGTCGTATTTACCACTGGGAAATATCTTAAATGTTATTGGTCCGTTGCGTCTTTTAGTATACTATTTGGTAACTCTCCTAAGGACGGTTTTGTACTGTATATATACATTTTGAATTGTGTTTTTTGTTATCGCTCGTTCCTGGCTGTTTACAGAATATACTTCCCCATCCCAAGCTTGGACTTCTCCCTCTAGTTAACGGGGCTGGGACGCATCAATAGTTAGCTTACTGGTCTTTGGTCACAGAGTCTTGTTTCTCGTTCCCAGATTAAGTGAACTTGTGATAGCTTCAACCCTGGCAGTTATATTATATAAATTCAAAGTAATCGCAGAAACAGCACAGTTAATAATTAAATGAATAATAATTATCAAGTAAATGGTATTTAAGTTGAGTATGTCAATATTTCAGCAATTACTTGACTAACAGAATATTTAACTTTTCAGTTACCATTCCAACTAATTTGTTTGTTTTTTTAGTCGTCAGTAATAAATACAAAAAAATAAAATTATTTCATGATTATTATTCGTTTTCCAATTAATTTTAAACTTACTATATTAATGTATTAATCGAATTTCCAATGAATAACAAGCTTCAAAAGAACCGCTTCAACTTTATTTAAGAATAATGTATAGATCAATGTTAGATTTTTGTTGTTGTTTTGATTAAATGTGTTGTGTTCCTTCCTTATTTCCTTTTCTATAAAATTTTCTACGTCATACTAAGAAATACTAAACAAAATTTAATTTTACCTACCTCTTCTTAAATACATCCATTCAACATTCTTTTTATATACTTATTACTGTAATGAAACAATAAAAGTATTTTATGTCTTAAAATGAAAATGCTAAACGGGGTGGTCAGATTATTTTGTAAAGAACATAGAAAATAAAGAAAAATTATGAAAGAAAAAAAGAGAAAGATGTTCTCTAAACTCATATATATTTATATACACTAATGCATAATTCTCATGGGAAGCAAACGTTGAAAATTCAATTTGCGTTAGTTGTTAAATTGTTGATGACTAAATTATTTATTTAGTTTCAATCTATAAAATTTCATTTTATGTATCACTTTTTTTTCTTCTTTCTTTTATAATTTTTAATCTTAAATGAAACAAATACCGTTTTGAATAAGCACAAATTTTTTTAAGAAGGCGTGAATTTTATAAATTCCCAAAAGAAACATGTTATAAATTTAAGGGGGGGATCGTTGATTATGTAATATTAATATTAAATGTAACAAAATAGTTCTTTCATTTGCAATTTTTCATTTAAATAAAGTAACGTTTAAGATTTTATCGATAAAAAAAACGATCAGAAGGGGTTTGTGGAGATTTTTTAGAAAGTTCACTGATTGAAATCATGAGTCAATTAAACCTAGACCACCGTGGAAAACCTGAAAGCGCTGGACGGCCGTTTCGTCCTAGTATGGGACTCCTCAGCAGTGCCCATCGACGATCCCACACCTCACGACATTCGAACCCAGGACCTATCAGTCTCGCGCGCGAGCGCTTAACTACTAGACCACTGAGCTGGCCGGCGTCCAACAGTGTTAATGTCTAACTTCAACTAATCCACGAAGTTGTGCCACCGTACACCATTATCTTCAGTGAGTTGATATCTCACAACAGACCTGGTTGAACTCCACTGGTAACGGCTTCTCACTAGGACTCCAGGAGTATCTCTTGTAGTCAGTCACTCGTGAGGAGATGATTATTGTCAGAAGAGATTTTGTGGAGATTTTAGAAATTTCACTGATTGAAATCATGAGTCAGTGGTCTACTTGGTTAAGCGCCTGGCGCAATACTGATAGGTCCTGGGTTCGAATCTCGCGCAATGCGAGATCGTGGATGCGCACTGCTGAGGAGTCTCGTACTAGGACGAAACGGCCATTCAGTGCTTTCAGGTTTTCCATGGCGGTCTAGCTTCAGTTGACTCATGATTTTAATCAGTGAAAAAGAAATGTTTTGTTGAGTTTATATCATGGTAAGAAGGAACAAAGAGAAGTTCAAAAATTTCTTAGTCTTTAAATAAAGTCAGAACAAATATTGATGCAGAATAATATGAATTCATTACATTTCGTGGTTTCTCGTCAGCTGCTAACAACCTAATATGTATTAGAAATAACTGACACCCTTTCACACACACATATCCACTCCCTTGATTCCCATAAATCATATGAACTCTTCAAATTCTATTCAATTATTACGTAACCCATCTTATCAGTTTTTTATTCCATGATTCCTTTATGACCTCTTAAATTATCACACAATTTATCTTATCTGTCTCTGAACTCCGCCACCTTAACTCTAACACCTAGTAATCTCTGACCTGTTCTTACACATATATATATAGTTATTATTGATAACTTTTGTCATTCCAGTTCTTTACATTCACTTATGTCAATTGTTCCATACTACTTCTTATAACTATATAAAATTCTAACACATATTTGGTTGTAAGCAGCTGACAAGAAATCACGAAATATAATGAATTCGTATTATTCTGCATCAATATTTGTTCTGGATTTATTTAAATTCATAAAAGGAACTACTTGCATGAAATTTCCAAGTCATTTGATCAAGGTATTCAAAGAAGAAGTTTAATCTGACATGGAATATAAAACTGAAATATCTATGTTCTAAGAATTCGAATAGTTGAAGAATTCATGAAACATTAAATAGGTATTCAATACAAGCATTATATGTGGAAATCTTATTAATCGAAAGTTTGTCTTGATGTTTTATTGATATAATTAAACTAAAATGAATTTGTCGTCTAAAATTAAAAAGTTGTGTTTTGTGAAATGTATAACTCGGGATTACACTAAGCAGTTTAAATGACTTTTTGATTTACAATAACCATAATTTGAGATTTATATGTGTGAAGGGTGAGGGTAACTGTTATTGTGAGAGAAAAATCACTAAGTCTAATCCCTTTATTTTGTAGACAATAGATCTTACTGCACATGAGAGTCAGGGAGCTTTCTTAGAATTTTCTCCCTGAGGTCGTGAAAACTAGAGTTTTAGCACATTTAATCCAAATACATTGTGGGTAGGCCGTTATTTTTTTGAATTTACTTTTCTACAGATTCAAATGAAACCAGTGGAAAGAGTATAGTATTTTTATCTTCCATGCTCCTGATTATTATTAAATGGAGTGAGGAATCTATGGTTTGGAATTTTATTTCACTTCTAAATATGCTAAATAACTTTTTCACCGGTCGATAAGGAGATCTATCCAATCGTATGCGCCATTTATTTTACAACCGTGCAATAAATCTTTCTGTTTAAGATTCGTTTGAAACAAATATTTATGAATTTCAGCAGCGTTTTTTTATCTAATATTGCGAAAGTGATGTGCTTGAATGCTATTACGAGTTCACCTTACTCGGTAAGCAGAACGAAGGTTAACGATACAGTGACACGATAGGCCATTCTAATCCGTTGTCCCCAACCATGCTAACTAGATCAAGAAGTCTTGATGAGGCATAGAAAGTGTATTCTAAATGCACCCAGAAATACGAGGTCACTAAACACACAAGTTACGCTTATTTATACAATGATAGAAACACTCTTGAGAGAGCCACAAAATAGCGTACTAAAAAATCCGTCAACCAATGACAGTAAAGGATTTCCGAATGGGAAATGTAAGCTGTAGGTCAACTAAGCGTCTTTTGGCGCGAACAACATAAAATTCAAATTTTGAGAATAAAATTACAAAATCAGGACTTTTTCTAAGTGAGTTCTGGGGATCTAACGTCCTCAACAGAAAGTTTTAAAGCCGATAGCAATTTTAACTAGTGGAAATTCCAAACTGAAATAATGTGCTTGTTGGCCTGTTTTCCTCTATATCTACTCTTTTTATTAATTGAGATACAGACGTTACAGAATTCAGGCTTTCAGTATCTGATGAATAAAAAAGACTAGAATATCTGAGAAGGTATTTATAGGATACAATTTTCCATTTATTACAATCCAAGTATAAGTTAAAGATAAATTTACTAAAATATTGCTCAATTTATGTTGAGAATTCCTTACTGTGAAGAAAATTATGTTAATGAATAAAACCGTTAATATCATTATTATTTCGTTTTATTTTGATGATCTTTATTTCGGTTTCTATTATTCATTTAAGTTATCATCGTGTACTAATTGTTTCGGCATTTACAAATACTAATCTAGTTATATACATTTACATTCTACATTGTTTTTTGGCAAAATGTAATACATTAACCTCAAAATCAGCTATTATCTTTTTGTCAATTACTTGAACGAATAAGTGTTATATCTGATGAGATGCTAATGAACTTTCTTTGTTTTTGAGTACAAAAAACATGTTATATAAAGGAAATTATATGAATCATGAATGTATCTATTCGAAGGTTAATTTTACGAAGGTATTTTCACTTATTTGTTGTATTTTTTTGGTATGTTCTCGTAAAGTCAAATGTCAGTGAAGTACTATGATCTGTGAGATTTCTATATTTCTGAATCAAAACTGAATTAAAACATAATGAAGTTTTATTACACCATTATCAAAATGGATCTGTTATCATCCATACATTCCAAAATAGGTTCAGTTTAGAGTCAACCTTTTTGAGAAGAAATAGATTTAATAACCCACATGTTTCAAATTTAATAATTCTTTTTCTGATAGGTCTAAGTTAAACCTCTTAAATAAGTTCGTGTTGTTATGTCATGAAATCGAATGTATCAGCTTTCCAATGCACATAGTTTAAGTACTTATCCATATGATTTCTATCTGTGATGGAAATTGGTAAACTAGTAAATTTTCTTCACAAATGAATTCAATTAATACATCTTTTGTAAACTAGTCACTCAATAGTAGATTAATCTGACAAACAAATTTCGCCCTTTCAAACTATTGATTAAAATTTCACAAGTCGATCAGTAATCAGGAGTTCAAAACCTACTGAACTTTGCATATAATTCACTTAAAAGGTACAAGCTATTCACAAACGACAGTTTAACTTGTCTTTTAATTAAACAGTGTGATTTAGAGTGACTACACTTGATTATTAGGTAGTTGTGGTCGACCTATATCTTTGTCTAATAAAACCTATCTACAGTGACCGTTACAATTAAATGCTACAACGTCAATTGTATATTCGTAAATTGTGCTGAATAATTTAGTTATTCTGTTTTTGTTAGTGTTGAATGAGTATTTCGGTTGTGAATTAAAAATACTATTTATTAACTTTTGGAGCTCTTTGTAAGTTGCTGCATATAAGTCTTAATATTACACGTTCTTTTACAAGACAGATATCGTTGCGATACATAATTGAAACAATTAATAATGACTCCATACATTAAGATTATTCTATAGACATTTGTTCAAATGTAACGCCAAAAATGTTAATATTGGTTGAAGTCTATTTATGTAAGGACAGGAAGATTTAAGGTTGAAAACCTAATCTAACTAGGGAACTCAACGTTTTGTTATGTAAGAACTTCATGAAAGAGATCACAATTTACTACATTGAAATTATGAACCAAATAAATGTTGATCATAGTATAGGACTCCTCAACAGTATGTATTGACGATCCTGCACACAAAGATCAAAATAAGTGCCTTCGACCTTACATGAATCGTCAACCTCTAGACTATATGATCATTTTCCATTGTCTTCGGTAGGTAACTACCTCACACACAACACGATTGATAATTTATTACTTGAATATAAAAGAACAATATTTTTGTTAGCAGTACGTCAACAAATTGTACATTATTCACTTACTGCTTGAAAACTTGAACTACCTACTTAAATTAAAGAAATCAGACAGTAAATTTTCAAAATAAATCTTTCAAAACAGACTTTACACTGAAATTGTAGGAATACCAAAATCTAAATACAATTTATAAGGAAAAAGTATTGTTTTTTTCAAAAATAACTTATTGAAATATAGAATGTCACAACTTATAAAAGCAGTTTCTTTCTTTAGATTTTTATGTAAAACTATGGTAAGTAATGTAGTTTCTTTACCAAACGGCGAGAAATTTTATAGAAAATATAAAAATGTGACAAATTTAATCATGTCTGATTATCATATAGATTTCTGTATTTGTCGACGTAAACATAGAAGGCATAAACATCACTTACATATATATATATATATATATATATATATGTATACAAAAACAACAAAAGCCTACATACAATCAAAATAGATGTTTCGATGATCTTAAATTAGTTTAGTGTTGAACATATACAGAACCTTTATATAAAGCACAAGTTCGTCTATATATATATCGTATGAAGGAAATAGAGTAGAACTAATGGGAATTGGGATTTAGATTGGTTATTTAAGGTATATTTCTGAAAAACAACGTTTTTCATATATACACAAGTATCGCATTATTTTTTCCCTTTATTTTTAAATAATTAAATATCCAAATGAAAGAAGAAATCCTAATTACAAATTCTATACAAAGCTAATGGTAGTAACATTAGAAAAATCGATAGAGATTAGGCATCGAAGTTTGAATGTTAAGAATAATATGGGATATTGAAAACGAAAGAAGGATCTGCAGATAATATCTTGAGTCTTCCAAACTATGCTATTATGATCTAGACTGTTTGCTCTAGTAATGAACTGTGTACTTAGATAAGTTATAATAATATGTCATAAATTTTAGAACATGTTCATTACTCATTTTACATTTATACTACTTCAAACCTTATTGAAAAAAGTATGTGAGAGTATCATTCAAATAGGTATCCACAGTCAGTTTGCTGTACACAATTTTAGGTAATACTTTTGTGTTAGAGTTTTATTAGTAACACAATCAGGTACAAATATCAAAGCTTATAAGATGCAAAACAGTTCATTTTTTAGTATTGCATTTATGATGAGTATTAGGGTTTTTCCTTTATCTGTAGAGCACCAAATGTGTCATCTACCAAACTAATTTTATTTGACATAGATTCGTTCAAGTAAATTGTAGTAAAATGTTTATATCTTTGATTAAGATACCTTTTAAAAGATGACCTACGGTTAAAAACATTCTAGCATAATGTGAATATGCCCATTTTAAGATGTTTCATAGCTGCATTTACATTACTAATGAACCAAAGTGGGATTTATCTCAGTGAAATGTGCTCAACTACTACTTCACATTTACGTCTTCATTAAGACTTTAGATATGATTTATATTTATCGGTTTTTACTATTTATTACTTTTCAAACGATCGCATTCGAGTCAAAAAATATTATCAACAATGTTTTCTAATTTTGTTAAAATCCGTAACAAATTTAAATAATTCAACAAGAAGGTGAAGTTAAGTAGAACAAGGTGACGTTTTAGCATAATATTTTTCTAGCAATCTGGTCATAAGGTTTCTTGTTAGGACGTTTATGTAGCAAAAAGATAATAAATAAAATAAAGTGACAATTAGCGTGGACTACAATACAATAGATATTAGATCTATATTTCCAGGATAGGTTCCTGATGATAGCAGACTGTTTTGAACTTAAAAGGTGGGTATAAACTTTCACACAACTAAGACTACCATAATCCTAAATGTATACCTCTGTGCACTGCTATATAATAGGAAAATCAATTGATACTAGTTCTATGACTTTTCCCAAACGAATGTTTAACACTGGAGGAAGACGTTCAGTTGCACATATGTAAGGTTGATGATCGCTACTCTCTACATACGTATGTTCAAACAAATATGCAAACTGCTAAACACAACTGGGTGTAGCACTTATTAATATGTTGTTTAAGTTTTTGGTCAGGCATGAAGATTGAAATTTTGGTGATGAATAGTTGGCCCGTTTACAAAGTTCTATTGATTACCTATTTACGTCTTCATTTCAAGACTAGACCTCTAAATAACCAAATGATTTGTAAACGTTTACGTACCGAGAGTGCCGTAAGCCTCAATTTATTGCCATTTCTTATCAATTTACGAAATTCAATCGATATCAGTTTTTCATCAGTGTTTTAGTTAAGATCCTTATTTCTTCCTCAGTACGATCGCTAGCGATACACGACTGGTTTTATCAAATAAGCATTTTACTCAAGTGGAAAATAATTATAAAATCTGAGATAACGCCCTGACTATGTAGGCTTCCAACAGATAGAATGTTTAATGTAGCAATCATCTTCTCTACTTATTAGTATATCCATAATAGAGATCTAGGTATTTATCTCCTCTTCACATTGATTGTTATTACTATCTTTGAATGAATCTGTTACTAAATTAATCTTGTTCAAACTGTACTGGATTAACATTTTAAAAAGTTCTAATAAACTTTAACTTTTCATTGCATTATTTAGTAGTATGAAATGAACCAATTGTTTTAATAATAGAATGTTATTTAATTTAATTAACATGTCCAATAATTCTTTTGTTTGTATTCAGTGAAAAATGTAAACAAACAAACAAAAAAAAAGAAGATATTTTTGGCAAAATTTCATTTTTTTCCTTTTAACACTACTAATTTATTCAATAAAACAATGTGATTCAATTAGGATTTGTTTAAATTCGTAAGTTTAAATTTCTCTTAAAAAAATGAAAGAAAGAAAAAGGAAAAGTAATTTGATCTGATTGTTTTGATTGTTATGAATAAATGAATAAAGGTTTCTATTCATAACTGAATTATAGAATATGGAATATTTTGGCCAATGAAGATAATTACAATTAATTGTTTTGATTAACAGTGATCTTCTGAATTATTCGATGAGAAAATCTAATAAATTGATTATATAACAATAAGGAAATAAATTAATATTAAACTAATTGATTTACTAAAGATGATGCTATAGTTTCTATGTATTATATAATTAATATAGATATCATGGTAATAAAATATTTTTAAAAATCTCTGGAAATATATTCAATTAAAACAGTTCAGTTAAGAAAACTGCTTGAGGTCGGTCACACATGACCTTTTTGTGGGTGATTTCCGTAATAGCTCCGTACTTGTTGAGACCTTACCGCCGGAGACGGATATCTGTGGGATAAGGCGAGGTGTGCATCTTTTAACCCCAGGCAGCGTCGCTGTTATGCTGGTTGTATGAAGGAAACACTTTACTGCCGTCACACCTCCATACAGTCAACAGTACGACTTCGCCCTCACACCTCGTGTTTGCTGCTTTTAATCTTACTGCTCTTCAACCGATATGTTTGACATGGTTGGACTTTGAGGAATGGTTGTTCCAGCCAGTATAGCTCGACTGGTTCATCACGATAGACAAGCCCGACCACCACTTCAAGGTAGCAGCAACGGTCGGTCGAAAAATGATATCCATCATTACATGAATGATCGAATTACTTTTGTTTAAAGGAGAATTAATAACTATGAAGGTTATAATATAACTGATCTTATCTAAATTTCTAGGTTGAGATAGATAGAAAAAATAATATGATAAGTTGTCAAAACTTTGATATTCAGCTTTCATTTTAGTCAAAAATCTAATCATTACTTTCAGAACGTCAGAGCTACAAATACAAATGACTATATGACCATTTAAACTACCAGATTCAATAGCCGATCTGAAACAAGATCTTAAAATCATGACCAACTGTTGGTAATAAACGATTATTTTGAGTATTCGAGTAACCTAATGAGATTTAATGTAGCTTAAGCATCAATTAGCATTATTCCAAGTATAAATATCTAATCAGAAAAATGGCTAAAAAAGATGAGTATCGGTTCACTATATCAGTACGATGAGAAAATTAACATGAAGAAGTGGTCAAAAAAGTTGCAGCACCAATACTAATGAGAAATATTAAAGAATAAGAATATGAGATGGGATGAATAGGTATCTCCGAATGAATAATGGACCTAAAGATTTGGAGAATGATACCTGTACCACTGTAACCGATTATGATCGATTTCATCCAACATCTCTAAGCATTGAACGAATTTATTTTGCAAACCCCAACAAGGTAGTCTGCATCTAACAACGTGATTCAAATCAATAGCCAATGACTTCATAGCTAAATCCCATATTTCAGTTGATTAGCCACTAGCTGTCTTTTAAATTACTTCTACGCCAGACAGAATTACTCATCGAAGAAGACCGTCGCTAAACTCATCTTACACATGACCTAACAACTTTGGTCGATTAAGACTCACGACCATTTAACTGATTTATTGGCTTTTTTAATACCCTTTGGTTAACATTAGCTCTGACCATTTGGTTATTATACCTAACGTGAAACCTACACATAGTGTCTACATCAATTGACCTTGTTTGTCAGTAAGAGAAAAAAGTCAGTTGTGTATTATACTCGCTCTTTCATTGACAGACGTGAATATCGCTACGGCCACAGATTTAACTTGATAGAAGTCGAATAAGCGTTCTAATCCAGGTAGAAGTTTCCTCGGACACTATCAAAACAGCGCTGATGAAACTATGTCAAAAATGTTGATATATTGAAATCGATTAAATAAACAGTTTAAACAAAATGTACTACCATATTATCAGAATCAAAAAACTATAATTTATCGATAATCAATTACCTAAGTAGAATATGTTCAAAGAAATGATATTTAAAACTGATAAATTAGATGAAACTACTACTTAACTTACTGTGTAGACGACTGAGATTTGAAGACTGGCAAATAAATGACGCAACATAAACACATAAATAATATCATCGTAGGTGATTAAAACCAACAAAAAAAATCAATGAAAGTAAAAGTTGTTTTTATCCTACTGACAGCCTATCTTTAAATAGAATTGTGTAACATTTAAAAGAATAGTATATTGAATTTGAAACAAGAAACACGATTTCATATTAATCATAAGTCATATGAATAAAAACTGTCAGTTGTTGGCAGTTTTATTTAGAACTTATGATAGTCTATTTTTGAATGTAAATGAAGTTGAATATTAGGTAACTTAAATAGTATGTAACAAAATAAGAAAAAACAAGATCAGAATAATTTCAATTGAATTTATCCATAAGACAAATCAAGTGTGGTTTGATTCAACAGGTATGGTGAATCATGAGTGCTACTAGGTTTCAATTTAATTCACTGAACATATAAGATGGTGTAAAATCAATTACATTTTGGTATTTGTTTTTTTAAGTATGATTTCAATATTGAACAAACAATTTCCTGTATATCAATATATAATGTGTCATTTATTATTATTATTTATTTGAACACATATATATTGGTACAAAGAGGCACTGAATACATATTCTCCACACTAGTCACTTGATTTGTGTGTGGGCTGCGATACTGCCCGGGTGCCTAGACCGAAGCAGGTGGACTACTTAGATGGGCACACCCGGAGTCTTTGACCTAAAGGTCTGATCCACAAGGCAGTGAGGCAACTTTAGGAGATGCAGTCCGATGGTAGACAGTGACCAATAATTGGTTCATATGCATTTTATGATCCTGGAGCCTATGTGCAGCACTGGTTTGAATGAGGGTTTTTCGACTACCCATCCGTGTCCAGCAACCCGGTTAACGAGTCAGATATTAGCTTTTCGTTCTTTCGATTTCATAATCAGTAACCCCACCACGAGACGGCAGTGAGTGGGACGTCCTTGGAAGTGACTGCCAACGCATGTCTAGGTGAGACCATTTCGAGAGGGAGAGTGACTCTCCTCATCCTCGGACACATTACGGCATTTGCTAGCAAAATTAATTAATTTCTGAATTTTTATGAAGTATAATTTTGTTGATACTTGTCAGCTACAAAGGAAAGAAATTTTATCCGAAATAAATTAGTCTTCCATAATCTATATTGAAATTAACCTTGAAATGTCAAGACATTTGTTTTATTAAGCTATTACTTACAACATGGATAAAGTGATCTAATAATTTTCATGAGATACAATTAGTTATTGTGTTTTATTCAAAAAACCACATCAATTCCTGAATATGTTCTGCAGCATGGATAATTAATAAAAGACAATTCATTTAAACTCTAAGTATCAAAATATCGATTTCATAACATTTTAAGCGATCGATCCCACAACTATTCGACAACATAAAATTCCTCATGGTATTGTTTGCTTGTATTTTCCTATTCTTGTTTAGGACTGCAATTGATCAGTCTCTTCTTGGGATATGTACATTCTGTGAGGACTGCCTCGATATTGCTTTAAGTCAAAAGCTTTATAAGCAAAGATGGATAGTGGCTAGTAGTGAAATCCAGGATACGCGTTTCATCCTACTTGGAACGGTACTGAGTTCAAGTCTCGCGGTGAACACTAACTCCGGGATGCAGGTACATTCAGCTGACGAGTCCCAAATGGGATGAAACACGCGTCCTAAATTCCACTGCTAGCCACTATCCATCTTTGCATATTACTTCTCTATTATAAAACCAGAATAAAAATGGATACTGTAAACAGTAAATATCTGAACAAAAAATATTTTTGAGTTCATGTGATAATTAGTAAACTGAATCAAGAAAGTTTGATCTGTTTTTACCAAGTTTATTTTAATAATGAGGAGTTTGCATCACGTGAATAATACGGATGACCTCCGTTCGAACAATAATACCAATGAATCTCAACAACGACCAGAGATACAAAAACTCATTCCATACTCAGTTACCACTCAGAACACAAAGACAGCTCGCTGATTTATCCTATCTTAATTATATTATTCCCCTTACTCAAAAATATATCGTATTATTTATACTATTTGTACATAACCAGGTCATATGTGATACAAAGCTGAGTAGTAAATGGGTGATGAATGAACAGCAATTTTGGAAAGGTAAGAAATGTTTCAACTGTTAACTGGTAAACTGAAAGATTATGGTAACGGCAATATTAAAAATACCATTAAGTAGATACTTAATAATCTACCAAAAGAAACATATATTAGAATTCTAGCTGGAGTGGTTCAGAATGCTCCACTTTTCTTACATACTCTCTTATATCTAACACCACAGAATACAAAACCTGTAGAATATCGAAATCACTTCTTTTGTCCTAAAAATCTCATATGTTCTTTATCAGGCAACATGGCTTGATTAAACAAGATAATTATTTACACAGATTTCAGTACTCAAGATTCTCTCAATTTAAACTCAGCGACTTTTATCATCTTTTTAATATAATTGAATATCTAAAATTTATAGAACCATTCTCGATACAATTTATGTATAACCAAGTACCCAGCTAAGAATACACATTCCGATACAAATTAAAAAAGGCATACCAGTTTATTCCTTACCGTTTTTCTTTTATTTATATACGTTATCTCAAAACGTTCTTTTTTCTATTCTTCTTATTGACTAACCACATCTGTGATTTTCAGAATTATAAACTTTACGCAATAAGTTATTCTTTTAACTTGATATAACAATATTTTGTTTGAGGTCCATACAAAAGCATAAACATAATTATCTTTCGTTATGACTAGAAAATGTTTAACCAGATGGGTCATACTGATTGCCATATTCAATACAGAATTATAATATAGTCAAAGTTTAACATTTTTTATTGGTTTTCCTATTGTAATGAATGAGAACACAAGCGGAGATAACAAAATGAATACAAAATTACAGAATACCTTAATAAAATCTGAGAACAATACACTAAACAATTCATTTGCAAAATGTCAATCAATCGTCTTAAACTTCATTATTCTTTCGTTTCTACACGAATCATTTTCCGACCGTGTTCTTTTCTCTTTAATCTTCTTAACCTTCTGCTTCCAGGTATTTCACTGTCGACTGATGATACATACTCTTTGTATCTGTCGACAACAATGCCATATCCGCAATATATTTAGGTACTATGCAATCAAAAGTTATATCAAACTTCGAACTTAATAAACAGTATAATTTCTTGCATTGTATGTTCATCCAAATTACTGAACATGATGTTGTAAACTAGTTTCAATAACTTAAAAACCAAAGACTTGTGTTACATATGGTAATACAAATAGGTTATTAACAATTACTAATGATTAGTTTATTGAGTTAAGATTAAAGGATATTATCGTGAATATTATTAAATGTATATATTTGCATTTATCATGCAATCCATAATCTTTATTTATCTGAATGCAATGGGAAAACAATTGATGAAGAGTTATTTCGTGACAACCCATAAACTGTCTATTGTAGTATGTCAATTTTAATGTGCCAGTCACATGTATGTTTGATATTTCTTTTATTGAAAATTAAGTTCTCTTACAATCTAAACCTTTTCATTATTTGACTTCCTTTCTTATTTATGTGCTGTTTATATTATAATTAACTATCAAATGAATTTGCTATGATTAATTCTTCTCTGAATTTTGTTATCTTGTTATTTCACTTTGTTGCTATGGCAGTATGAGGCTTGAAGTTTATATAAATGGATGGTTATGCTCTATGTTCGAAGAAGTATTTGGTTCATTAGTTAAGTAGTTTGGAAGGCTACAACATCTGCTCAAATGAACACATCAATCTATATATTTATATATATATGACCATTCGAGAGAGAAAAATGATAGACAAAATGTCAAGACGGGAAATATTTTATTTCCAAAACTTTGTCTCGTTTAGAATAAACAATGTGTACAAGTTGACAAAATTTAAACTTACCAGAAAAGATTATGACAGAAAATGTCAAACTGTAAACTGATTTCGGTTCTAATTTCAAAACATATATTTAAAAATGAAATCATTGTGTTTTCTATAAATTTAACCTTTAAGTTCAATATTTTTTTACTCATGATCTTAACCATTGAAATTACTATAATATCCACAAAATCCATCTGATAGTAATCAACATATGCTCACTAGTGACTGACTTCAAGAGATATATCCTGGAGTTCTGGTGAGAAGTAGTGACCAATGGAATTCAACCAGGTCTGTTGTGAGATATTAACTCACTGAAGACATTTGGGAGATGTGTCGCTCAACTTCATGGATTAGTTGAAGTTAGACATTAACACCGATGAATGCCGGCTCAGTGGTCTAGTGGTTAAGTGCTCACGCGCGAAACCAGTAGGTCCTGGGTTCGAATCTCACAGGAGGAGAGGTCGTTGATGGGCACTGCTGAGGAGTTCCATGGTGGGACGAAACGACCGTCCAGTGCTTCCAGGTTTTCCATAGTGGTCTAGCTTCAACTGACTCATGATCCACAAAACCCATCTGATATTCTTTTTATTGTATATTTACCTAAATATAATAAATAACACAATTTAATCTGTAAATGTTCATTTAAGAAAATAAAATTATGGTTGTCAACTTGGATTTAAATATCATAATTACAATTGTAACGATCAACAACAATCAAACTATTCTTTTTAATTAACTAAGAAAAATTAAACTATTCATTAGGTAAAAACTAATTTCATAAACCAACATAATAAACAATTACTTCTAACATACTTCAAAACTAAATGAACCATATTATATATATATATATATATATAATTGTTTGGTAATATTTTTCTTCATCAATATATTCATTTTGACAACCTTCATTAATAATATTCCGATAATAATAATAACGATAATAATAATAGTAGTAGTAATACTAATATTATTAATAATAATAATGGTAATCATAATAATAGTTTTAATGTTATAGGGAAAAGGAAAACAGACCAGGAAGTTGTTTTTTGTCAGAAAAAAATAATCATAATGACGCATATAATAGACAATATAAAAAAAACTATATGAGAATGAAAAGTAGCTGTATACTTTTAGTTTAATTTTCTTTTCTTTTTCTTTTGGTAACTATTAAAAGTAATTCATGAAGTATATTGAATTACTTTAGAGTTCTTAACGTAAACTATCGAGGGATTAGATCACAACGTTTATTCATAACCCTGTGTAAGTTCATGTTGACAAATGTTTCTCATAGTATTGCGAAAAATATTATTTTTATATTCTTTTATTAGAACGATATTTTGTTTTTCAAAGTTGATTATAAATTGGTGCATCTCTGTTCAATAGGTAAAGACTAATCTGTTTAAATTAAGTAACATGTCAAGTTTTCGAAGTTTTTTTTTCATGTTCTAACGCAAACTATGACAAAGCCAAGTAGTGAAGTTCGGTCAATACAGATTATAGGAAGAATCATTTAAAGGTCAACAAGTATTTCATTATGTTTGTTGCCTGATGGTACAATCTAGAAAATCTTTGGTTATTAAGTATATAAATAATTTGACGAACCAATGATGTTACCATCATGAAATTTTAGACTTATGAAACTAATTCTTGTTTCATAGGATAATCGTACGAGCATAACATGATTGATATTTAGCAAGCCGTTTGTTCTTAAATCTAGCTTTGTTTAAAAGTTACTAAGGCTATCTTTTGTTCCAGAAACGGTTTTGCTCTTATTTTAAAATAGATTTTGTGAAATAATTCATTGAAATTTAAAATATTGTGATAGCTGCAACTTATGAAGTGCATGTCAGATGATTACGTATGTCGGAGTCATTTCCTGAAACGTTATTTTATTAGAAAATCCATAAAGACGACTGGATAAAATTTGAAATGGGATAATTCTAGTTGATGCCTTAGAAAAGATGAAATTATCATTTACTCTTTATACGTAACTATTTTCATTCATAGAAATCAGTTAGTTACTGTTCAGATCTCAATTAACAAACCATAGTCTGGATTCATTATTGCCCCATATGATAACAGAAAAATGACTATAGATTGTACAAATACTTAAACGGCTCACGTAAGTATCCCTACCAAAAAGATTTGGTAGTCCGTATATACAGCACATTTTATGTACTGTCTTTTTTTGTAAGACCCTTAGATAAAAAGAAATACATACATCTGCTAAAAACTTAAAGCGAAAAAACTGGGTAATATTTGTAAGCACAATTACTTCTTGAAAGTACACATCTTGTTTGTATATTTTCAACGTTTTACTCAAAGTTTTAGTATTACTTCTTAGCTATTTATTCATTGTCGAATTATTCACGAATTTTGCTAGATGTTCTTAAAATTAATGTATTTACTATCCCTAATATATTTTATTACATCATCATTACATCACTCACTCAACCAGAACTACAGTTAAAAGGATTACTTTTTTGACTGATTACACAAAGACCTATATTAAGTACTTAAAGCGTCAAGTGGATCATTATCGATACCTGTCTTCATTGTTTATTTAAAGTTAAAATCTAAATTCGTTGGATTCGAATTTAACAATCTCATATAATTATAAGAATTTTTTCATTGTATTTTGTATTGTGGTGCGTGCTACTTATATTGATATAAGTAGTATATGACGCGAGTAAGGAATGTAATGTCTGGCAGCAGAAGATGGGGAAGATCAAGAAACGGAGAGCGGGAATAGAAAGCGATTAGAATGGAAATGCAAGAACAACGAAGTTCGAGACAATTATTAAACATTTTGCAAATTGAGTATTATAGTATGGTTTTTCTATTTTATCAAGTAACTCTGTAAAGGACCCAAACAATACTCAGTACTGTCTTATCAAATGTATATTTAAATTGTCAGATGTAACGTAGGTTATCGTCATGATAAATGTTATTTTACGTTAACGATTGTGATGAAATATGACTAGAGTGTACTTTAATTATATAAAAATGCCACGTGGTCTAGTGTGAATGTACAAAAGTTCATTTTCATACGCTATTGAGCCATGGAACATAATTATTGAAGCGTTAGCTAAAAACTTTTGATCCTTATTATTAAACTTTATTTACAACCATAGT
Source organism: Schistosoma haematobium (assembly GCF_000699445.3). Classification (NCBI taxonomy): domain Eukaryota; kingdom Metazoa; phylum Platyhelminthes; class Trematoda; order Strigeidida; family Schistosomatidae; genus Schistosoma; species Schistosoma haematobium. The sequence continues at coordinate 18,971,907 of NC_067197.1, read as the reverse complement.
AATAATTCATTCGTGAATTATTCTGTAACCATTTAACCAGTCAGATTTCTTGATGCTTGAGAGTTTGAGTTTGTTGCAGCAAATTTTCTTTTGTGGAATACTATTCAAATCATCTAACTAATAGTGAGATCCAAGTTATTGATAATGCTGAAATCTCTTTCTGATGAATTCATAGATTTAATATAAATTGTACGAAGGCATCATACAAACATATACAGTGGTGAGTTTATGTTTACAAACTTTCTGTTATATATTCTACAAAATATGGTTGACGTAATAGAACAGTCGTCTTTTTAAGTACACCTAACACATAATACCACTGACGTCAAATGATGTTTTCTAAAGCAAGCGTACTTATTGCCTGTCAGATACGAAAATTAAAATCTAGATCTAATCTCTCCTTCAATCTTTCATTTGATTCGTTGCACATCCAGTAGAGATATACAGTGAAAGGGAGGCACTCTTAACCTGGAATGTTTAAACAAACTAGTTAAACACAGGTTGTCACATTTCATATCACTAAAGCCGAAGACTAAACAAAAATAATCTCAGGGGTATGTAGAAGAAATCAAGTTAAGAGAGTAAAAACAAAGTGAAGTTATAAGATTAAAATATAAGGATAAAAAGAAGTAAAACTCACGATAAGGAGAAAAAAGCTTAGCTCTCTTGAAAGTCATTTTGTTTCATATCGTTTAAGATCTCTGTGATTATGAATACGACTTCAACCAGGAAATGCGTGCTGTATGCAATTGATCATATTTTTAGTAAAGTATTTTACGAACTAATGCTTGATTAAGTATTTTGTTAGTTCATGACTTTATTCCAACCTACTACTGTGTCATTCATACTACTAAATGTATGCAGGTAGTAACTTAGCATTCACAACATAACTCTAAAATTTCATCTCATGAATAATTGGTTGACGTTTACTTTGATAGGCTAATACCTACATTCTTATGCTTCCAATTTTCGAAGGCCACATTTCACACCTGTTAACTAATTTAGTGTTAAATGACATCATGTACTTTCACCGTTTGATGAGGAGATGGATATCATGGATGAACCGTACTTTGAATAAATAGATAAAATTCAAGTTGTCATTTGAGAGACTTCGTTAGATGTCAGTCCATAAGGTTTTTAAGGGATGAGAAGTGATTATCCTTTCTTTAGCTTTAGGATTTAGTACTAGAGAATTGAAAAAAATATCATATCTGTCAAGTGGACAATTACCTCTTATAATTTTCACCCGTAAATTATTTTCATCCTTCTATTCTTCTCTAACCTCGTGATTATTACGTGACTTCATTTCATATTTGGAGTCTTTAAGCATTTATGATTCAGTTTCTTCTATCTTTCTATAGATACATCTTAACCATGAAACTATAAATACGAACGTATAGCTTAAGTAAATGATTACATTGAAAGGTAAATTTTCTTCGCTAAATTCTCTTTATGACATAATGGGTTGTTTTACTAATCCGATGGATAGGTTAAATACAGACATTATCATAATGGTGTACAGTAATGTAAAAATACAAAATCCTTTGATTAAACATTTAAAATAGGCTAATCAAAATGAGAAACTAAGAATAGAATATTTTGTGAGTGAACCTAGATACGTTATTCTTCACAACATGCATTGTAATTTTTGGAATAGCTGACTAGATTACATGAAACAAAGCACTATGTAAAATAATGTTTGGATAGTATCTTACAAATAAGCCCATCAGTTCGTAGCCTAATAATCCGAAACAAATGATTATCCTTCATAATCACCCTTTACATATTGAAACTGAAATTTTTAAACGTTTTGATCAATCAGTAATCGTCGATCAGAATTATACTTTTCACGATGATGATTTATTAAATGCAATTGTTGGTTTATATTTGTTCATATCAATCATTTATACTTCACTTAATGTACGAACTGATGTTTTATGATTGAGATCAATAATCGATCAATATTGGACCAATACTAAAATCCTGGAAGCACTATATGGCCATTTCACTCTTGTATAGGACTTCTCATCAATATACATCCACGACCTGTATGAAGGATCTGAACCCAGGACGTTTGACCTCGTGCGCTGATGAATTACAAAGAGAATGCTACTTAAATTGATCACGACTCAGTAAACTTTTTAAAGTTTATTTATCTAGACTATCACTTTTGAACCACAACCTATATTTAAGTTACAAAGCACAAAATAAGATTGCCAATTAAGCAGTATAAAAATTAATTTGTCCTTTCGATGAGATATAGTTAAGTCATATATTCAGGTTACTGAATTCCATAGTAAATTAATAATCTGTTAAAAGAAAAAAGCTATAAACTTTTGTTTTATTTTAATTCATAAATTTACAGATTTGGTGAAATTTATCGTTGAGTTGACTTAATTTATTTTGATTTAGCTTTTATTGATGATTGTCTCTTCACCATGTCCTTATTAGTCAGTTGGTAAACTACAAATATATATATATATATATATATATATATATATATATATATATATACAAACGTTATTATGTAGAAACCAATGAAGCTTATGGAAATTTATTCTGTTCACTTGATTGGATAACAATTTAGGATAGTTGATATTTATATGATTTCCTATAAAAATGTAAATATTTGTATCTATGTAGTTATGTATGTATGTGGGTATGATGAGGATACCGTATATACACATCTAGAAATTTCTGAATAAATAAAGTTATTCTATTCATTTATCCATATTATACTTGTAATCAGTATTTAACTTATTACTAATACCATTCATATAAGTAATATTCTCATATTATCATGATTAATGGGTGTGGTCAAATTCAATTTTTCATATCCATAATATCAGACGTGTGTTGAAGGTATTTTCTACCACAAATTTAAAAAAAAAATAATAACACCATAGTTTAATAAAGAGTGACAAATTTTTTTAAGAGAAAACAAAACGAAGAAAAACAAAACCCAGTAACAATTGATTATTATTGTTATTATATTCACAAGTACAGTTACTATGAATAAAATTTAAAAAAAATTGGAATTATTTAGTTTTGTGCTAAATTATCACTAATTTAAATTCACAATTTTGTTTTTTTTAATATTGATTTCTTTGAAGAAAAAAAAAAGAGAAGGAAAAAATAATAATAAACAACTGGGAACTGTTGAAGAGAATAAAAAAAACCGCTTCAAGATTGTTCCATTCATAATGAGAACCATTTATACAATTAGAATGTAATATGTAAAAAAAAAGAAAAGAAACAAAAATCAATAAAAAAATTATTGTTAATTTAAACAATTTTAATTGTTTTATTTATTTAGTTTCTAGTACAGAAACAGATTAAATTCATGTTGAATATATACAGATACATTTATATAAATATTATCAAGAAGATAACCTGATATACTGAATTTATTACAATTATATCATTTGTGTTTAAAATATACCCTGAATTCATATTTTAATCAATATACTTTAATATATATATCTTGTCTTTCAATGGTAAATCTTGTTATATTTATTATTCACAATCAATGATTTTGTTGGTTCAAAGAGAATGGATCTAATATATTTAGTATGTCAATTTATAATGTTTTCTGGTAAGTTACACATATCATTTAATTTTTATAAAGGTAACTAAAGAAGTTGAATAAATTTTATGTTTATCTCAATCAGTCAGTTAACTGCAACGTAGGACCAGGCACATATGTGCATCGTTTCAAGTTGCCATACTTCATTAGCACAACAACATGAATACTGGATTCATAGAAGTGGTTAGTTCAGTAGTGGTAATATATAAAAGAAAGATTGCATATAAGAACATAGTACAGGAAGTAGGAATTAATTCGTATGGAGAAACTTATGAAGCGATTTTAATTTCCTAGTTTAAGAGAAGACAGGTAGTGTATACACCTACGCCACTGTGATTAATTTTGAGACATTCCACTCAGTCTCTAACTATTGGTTACGATAGTCACGCGGATCCCAACCGAGTAGTCTACATCTACTAACATGGCTCAGATTAGAAGTTAGTGACTTCCAGCACTGATTCCAGGTTTTGGTTTGGCCGCCACTAACTTTCTTCCAACCATCCCCTACACTAGTCAGTATTTCGCGTCGTGGTAATCGGTGTTCAGGTATATGCAACACGTGGCCTAACCATCTCAGTCGATGAAGATCCACAACCTCATCAACTGTTCACCATCATACCCTAATATATATATATATATATTATTGAATAAATTCGTATAGAAAAAAATTACCATAGTAGGAATAGAACATAAGTAGATGTTTTTAAATACCTCTGTTTTGATTGTCAATAATCATAGGTGCCTTTGCAAATCACTATACAATGTCATTGTACATGACATTGTTACATCCATTTCGATGATAATTTTCATAAATTAATATATTAGATTAGTTATTTTATGTAATGTCGTATTCTAGAAGCGTTTCTGTTGTTTTTGTTGTAAATGATAAGAACGTTGACCAAAAGTTTGTATTGATCTAATCAATCCATATAACTTTATGAAAATAATCGACTTTGCAGGCAAAACCATTTTTCTCTTCGTGATTGTAGCTATGAAGGATAATAATAATTTTCGATAACATTAAGTTATAAAATGGTTGAATTGTAATCTTGGACTGAATTTAATGATTTTAGGTCACCTTGATATATTTTTAATGACTTTACGCCTAAACAATGTTACGCTTTGTAGAACATTGGGTCCACACTAATAGCCGAAGAGAATGTCAACCTATTTAACGTAATTAAGTAAGGTATTAACAATGATTGTGTTACAAAACTGTAGTGAACTACTAGACTTAAGAAATGAAGTTTGAGGTGAAAAAAAAACATGAAATGTCAGTATCAAATATGTCAACGTCATGATTTATAAAAAAGAAAACATTCATGAATCTCTAATTTAACCTAGTGTTGTAGTGAACGGAACACCAGTGGGGACAATCGTATGTAAATAACACAAAATTACAGGACTAGTTAATAAAATCTAACAATCATAAAGTAAATGCTTAATTTGCAAAATGTCCATCAATTGTCTCAAAATCACTCAGACTTCATTGTTCTTGCATTTCCATACAAATTGCATTCTGTTTCGATTCTTTACTGTTCGATCCTCTTGCTTCTTTGCTGCCAGACCTTCTGTTTACGACTAATATCACATACTGGTTAGCGTTTTTTGAATAATTTCTTCTGGTTAGCGTTTTTTTTAGCGAGTTAGTTTTCTACGGGATGGGGACGCTAACCCCATGCCCAACCCTCCTCCTTTATCCGGGCTTGGGACCGGCAGTAGCCCCCGGAGGGACTCCAGGCGGAGTTAATATCATATACTACTTATGTCAATATAAGTAACACACACCACAGTGTCACCTGATGTTTTTACTTACTGAGGATCAATTTGAGTTCCAAAACATTTAGTTCATACTTGAATAATAAATCAAACCCATTGTGTCATCCATATTATAAAAGATTACTCAGCAATGAATATTTTTTTTAATGATGTTATTCAATCAATTCACATAGTCATATATTCAGTAATTTGAAAAATATATTAGTCTGTAGAAGAACAGAAATAGATTATACGGTAAACTGTTCAGAATTTCAAGAAGGTTGCTTAATGATTAGACGAAAAAAAATACAGTGAGACAAAAGTAAATTAAGGATCAGCAGTGTTAACAGATATTTATTTGCATGACATATATGAAAACGTAACGAAAAATGTCAAAGTAATATTAATAAATGAATGATTATTGCGGATAACGGACGAGGTTATTCATAACTAATTTCAAATTAAAAGGAAGATTAAGTGAGATATTGAGACCAGAAAGAAAAATGATAGATTCCAACTGCTACCAATACACAAAGAGTTCATGATTAAGCTGTGAGAATTTAAAAGGAAACGCCTCTGATATATTTGAGAGCTAATTTTGTTAAAGTAATATGATTAGAGTTGATAAGACGCTTCTATAATGATGTGTTGATGATTTATATTCTTTTAATATACACGATAGGTAATTTTCTGTGATGTGTTTAGAAAGCAATAACTTTGTTCAATCAATAAAACTTGACGTATAATAGCAAATAAATCAATAAATGAACATCAGAATAGCCCAGAATAAAACTTTATCTCTAACATATACAAAATGTCATCTATGATATAGTTAAAAACTTTACGTTAACTCAAACACAGATACAATATTCTACCATAGTTTAATTTAATAAAAATAAATTGGAGTGTATTTTATTTATTGATTGATAAGGTTAACTTCCAATACCTTCCTATTCTACCTACATTGGTCTATAAGGAAAATCCACATAGAATATTCCAGAATTCTGTAATCACTTATTTTTCATATGTATTTATCGATTAAAGCAAAATAATAGCACTCGTTATTATAATAACAAGTTCATTCTTTCACTATACTAAAGAGATGACTTATCAATAAATATGTATGTATTCAATATCTTATACTGAGGTCACGTTCTTATTACAAGTAAATAAAGAAATAAATAATTATTTGAACAAATGAAAACAATAAATAAATCCAGACAATTTTCCTGATAATATTAAATTATGGTAACATTAACAAAATATATTTTTTTCCACGAAATATAGTCAATAAGGAATTAACAAATTCTTATTTTGTTGATCCTCTTCCTTCTTTATTTCGATTCTACAACTGTTTAAACTTCATGAGCAATGATGGATAGTGACTAGCAATGAAATCCAGGATATACTTTTCGTCCTAATTTAGGACTCGTCAACTAGATGTACCTACATCTGTGACTTGAACCCATTATCGTTCGCATCAAACGCCATCGCATTATCCACTTAGGTGCTGAGTCCTGATGGCAACTTTCTTGTGGATTAGGATGAAGTTTAGATTCATTCTATATTGTTTGCTTGAATCTTCCGATTGATGTTTAAGACTGCCATTGATCAACCTTAAACATCATTGGGAAGATTCAAACAAACAATACAAGGTGGTTAAAAGTCATTTACATCGTAAAATCTAACTTCACTTATGTAGAACAATTTGAGATCAGTTAGTGGTTGTGAAATGTCAGTCAATTTAATAAATAATCATGTCTCTCTGATCATGGTTATTAGGATAACATCTACACACAAGTAATACCACCATTAGGTTCTCATTAGGACAAATATATAATTCATTCGCAACACAAGTATATATATATATATATATATATATATATATATATATATATATAATGAATTTCGACATTCATTATATAATTAAGCACATACTTGGGTTTGTTATTTGATTATAGTTAAGCAATGAGAATTATTATCATTATTATTACTTTGTGTAAAGTTTCAGATTTTTTTTTCATCATTCGTCTACAAATCATGAATGAAACTTGTTAGTAATAGTCGAAGATAGACGAAATCTTAATCAATATTGTTTCCAACTTCATTTCAAAGGAAAATCGTTACTGAAAGAGGTATTCTATAGTCATTTTTTAAAGTTAGTTTACTAAATAGAGCAAAGGTAAATTTATAATTTGTTAAGGAACACGATCAAGTATACATTATGATGAGATAATTGTTTCTAATAAAGTTGAATAAAGATAAATGAACAATTGATTAGTTAGTGATGATTTACAATAATAAACATATCGATATATTGACAAACGAATAGTGTGATTATATCCATGAAGAGTAAACAAATTATTAATTAAAACAATGTTTTACCGATTTCTTCTTTAGTAGCTGTAAACATAATATTCTTTTTATATACATTTACAATTATGTTTACTTTTTGGACTGGTCTTAATGTAATACTTGAGTACACAGAAACAATTTCAGTCAGTTCTCCAGCTCACTAATCAATAATTAAATGATAATTTATTCAAATATTATAATTATTTTAACAGTGTTTATTTATCGAAATAATAAATTAGCATAAATCTAATGTATTAAATAATATAATTATAATAATTCCAATAGTTGAGATCATGAGTAGTCAATTGGAGCAAGATCATCATGGAAAACCTGGAAGCACTGGACAGCCGTTGCGTCCTATTGTGGGACTCCTCTGCGGGATTCGAACCCAGAGCCTGTCAGTCTCGCAAACGATCGCTTAATTATTAGACCACTGAGCGGGCATCCAGCGGTGTTAATATCTAACTTCAACTAGTCCACAAAATTCAGCGACACATCCACCATTGTCATCAGCGAGTTACCATCTCACAATTGACCCTGTTAAATTTCAATGGTCACTGCTTATCACTAGAACTCCAGGATATACCTCTTGAAGTCAGTCACTAGTGAGCATAGGTTGATTAGTATCAGAAGGGGTTTTGTGGAGATTGTAGTAATTTCAACAGTTGAGATCATGAGTCAGTTGAAGCTAGACCACCATTGAAAGCCTGGAAGCACTGGACAGCCGTTTCGTCCCACCATGGGACTCCTCAGCAGTGCGCATACACGACCCGCCTCGCGTGATTCGAACCGAGGACCTATCAGTTTCGCGCCAGGCGCTTAACCAACTAGACCACTGAGCCGGCATCCAACGGTGTTAATGTCTAACATAAACTAATCCATGAAGTTGAGCGACACATTCACCAATGTCTTCAGTGAGTTAATATCTCACAACAGACCTGGATGAACTCCACTGGTCACTACTTCTCACTAAAACTCCAGGATATCAGAAGGGGTTTTGTGGAGATTGTAGTAATTTCAATGGTTGAGGTTCAATTAGTTTAAGTTAGACATTAACACCGTTGAATGCCGGCTCAGTGTTCTAGTGGTTAAGCGCTCGCGCACGGAACTGATAGGTCCTCGGTTCGAATCCTGCGAGCGGGATCGTGGATGCGCACTACTGAGGAGTCCCGTAATGGGACGAAACAGCTGTCCAGTGCTTCCAGGTTTTCCATGATGGTTTAGGTTCAATTGACTCATGATCTCAACTATTGAATTTACTTCAATTTCCACAAAATCCCTTCAGGATTATAATACTTTCATTAAATATTAAACAATTTGTTTTGGCTAATTAAATCTATACAGAAATATGTTATATTGAACTAAATACGAAATATCACATAACTTGTAATTTTCATAATAACCTATTTTTTAGAATAGAAATATTATGACTAATATTGTAATCCAGGACAAGCTTTTCGTTCTATTCAGGATGTGTCAACTGAATATATCAGTCTGATTATTTGATTTTCACATAGAGACATCCTAGATTTCACTACGAGCTGTAATTCATCTATCTTTTTTTCTAATGACATATGTCATAATAGTTATGAAGCTACAATCATCTAGATCATCAAAATCAAGTTATTTTATAAAACGTTTATTCATAGTTTCAATATGATACTATCTGTAACTCTAAAAGATAGTGTACTGCAGATTTTGTTTTCATTAATTATAATTTACTTGTAACAATAGGTCAATTTTTTTATGTAAAATGCTAGATTATAATTTTGTATTTTAAAGTTTGTAATCATCTAATGTTTAGTCAGTTTACTTACATTATGAAGTAAATATTCCAGTGAATAAATTGAAACTAATTAAGTAGTATTTTCTACAAATGGAAAACTAATATTCACATATTTAATAAAAACTATAAAGAAATTGCTTTTAAAAAATTACCTCTCTTGAAGGCATTTAACAAAATCGTCTTTAAGAAGTTGTAAATACACATCAGTCAATGGTAACTTATTGATATTTGTTCATTGTGAAAACTTTGAAGCTTTTGAAAAATCTCAAAATGTAAGATTGATATCTGTTATAACTAGTCAGATGAATGCTACTTGTTATATCTGGTCATCGCTGATTGTTATGTCAGAAACGCTTATCACGTATACTGGATACGAGGGATCTCTGCAATCTCCATGACGCGAAAGTAAGAACACAAAAACTGGTATAAGTGAGGATTTATTAACCCCAAAACACGACGACAACGACCCTAGTAGATAATACACTAATTTATATATTGATCGTACACCAATTTTGGTTAATATTTAGGATGAAATCACATATATAACAAATCACATACTGAGCATAGTTCATGTCAATTGAATATAAGAATATCGTATATTATACAGAAGAAAATATCATCCTGGGAAAACAAATCAAATACTACACTGAATGATCCACACGTTGAATCAAAGCGGAAGTAATGTTGAGTAAGAATCATAATGAGTAAATCAATGGAATTTTGACTTCTTTCCATCATATCAATGTCATACAGCATTGATTGGTTATAATAGTTCAATAGTTTACCAGTGAGATCAAGTTAACCCTTTTTGGCACAGTATCAGATTATCATATTTTATTATTCATTATTAAGAAATCACTGTTATTATCGTACCCTTTTATTATATTCACTACTAAGTTTTACATTTTACGTATAACTGATTAAATTTGTTAAAGGTTATTGATAGAATCAATCGAATTATTAATAATATTCACTTGTATTGATTGACACATATAGCTTAGTTCATTCATGTTACCGTGAAATAAAGAGCAAACAATTAACAATTGTTCTTTAATTATATAGTAAAAGCACATTGTTAGTTGAAAATGATCACTGAAAATAATAACACTGTCAATTTAGGTCAAACAAGCTACATTCCTTTTTTCATGTATCTACCTACCTTTAGCATTTACATAACTACATCATGTAATTTACATAGGTACATCTTAATTTGACACGTAATTTGTATTAAAAACGACAAACAAACATATTTTGTTAATCATTTTATGATTTTGGTCAAACACCGTCATCGATTTATACTTATAAACATATCAAATATAAAATGAATAGTGATTTGAAAAATACATGTAAACCATTTCTAAACATTGGGCAAATGAAAAAGAAGAACAAATAGACAGAATACTGTTACAAAAAGAAAAAAGCAGAAACTTTCCAGCATGACAGTTTATAAATCAATAAATTATTATTGTTACCATCATAATTATTCTGTAATTAATGTCAATATATTATGTTTTTTTTACGGTGTCCTTTTCAGCTCAGTTACTTTTCCTATTATTATTTAAAATGAGAAATAGAAAAGTTAGACATTTTGTCTGATAAATATAATATTGATATAATATGTACATACTTTAGATATGTATTAGTGAATAGAAAATTAGTGTATAGACTTTTCTCTGAATTCTCATAGGCTCTTAATGAAGTTGTGACTTTGAGTTCAATGTACTAACTAATAGGTATTACAATATATGATTAATAGTAAATTTTTTTTATATTTTCATAGGGTTTGCCGACTAATAAGGTACAATAAGATCACTATGCATTTGAATATCACATATATGTAAAGAACGTAGAAATTGATCGTTTATAATTCTGCAAATAAACTTCTAGACTAATGTGTTGTGAAAACAAGCAGTTGGTAATGATAACTATACTATTTATGAGATCTTAATGAGTAGAAAATTGTATTTCTGACGTTTTGTGACTTGATGTAGGCCACTTCTTCAGAGTACTCAATTAATTTGAAACTGTTAAGTCCAAACTTGGCATTGATATCTTTCTACAAGAAGTTGGTGCAAGTGAATTCATATTTCTCAAACGTTTTGCATTTTTTCATTTATACGCTATTCAAATCAAGACTCGCAATTTTAGACTTAATTATATGGAATAACATGTTAAGTAATCATTTTACTCAATCTTTTTTAAAATATATATTATTGAATTCAACAGAGAGTTTTAGAAAAACACACTATAGGCATAAGGTCTAAAAGTTGTAGACTAAATTAGTTTTCAAGTAAATATGGACCTAGGAAACACTGATTTATACTTCCCTTTTTTCATACATGTTGACCTTAATAATTAAACTCCAGAAATTTAATGATTAGGTATTTTAGGATAAGATGGTTGGAGGTAGTCAACAGGAAACTCTGGAGCTAGGTATCTTGTCAGCACTTGTCAGCAAGGTGAACCTGTAATCTTGTGGGAACTGATGCTTCCTGAATAATTCGATCCCGTGTCACCAAGCTTCACAATCAGAGAGGTTAACACTGGGCTATCTCAACATAGCGCCCGCAATGTCGAGTCACCTAGATTGGTGGCCACATTGCAACATGATCGATAGCATTCGATCTGCACTAAGAAGGACCTGACAAACATGATATTGATCACCAATCAGTGATCAATCAATTTTGATTAACTATTTTTTGGAGTTTTGTTTGACAAATAGTGAAAATATGGGAGATGAACTTTTATCAGAAGAGGTTTTGTGGAGATTGTAGTAATTTCAATAGTTGAGATCATGAGTCAATTGAAGCTAGGCCACCATGGAAAACCTGTAAGCACTGGACGACCGTTTCGTCCTATTGTGGGTCTTCTCAGTTGTGCGCATCCACGATCCTGCCTCGTGAAATTCGAACCGAGGACCTATCGGTCCCACGCTGGAGCGCTAAACCACTAAACCTTTGTTTATGTATAGTGGTATTGTGTTGTTAATGATTCCAATCTTTTTCGTTGCTATATTGACAATATATGACTGATTAGCATGATTGGTCATTTATTCACAAAATAAATAAGTTTTATTTATTCTGATAGTTCTGAAATTGAGGCCAATAGTTTTTAAATAAAGTCAAGAAATCATTACCCTAAAATTCATACGGTAAACCATTTAAGAATATCGTTTGATTCAAACATGAATTTCAACACTGAATTAAGTGAACTGTGGGCAATTAAATAAAATTTGAATACTTGTATGAAACAGAACATCCAGGACGTAATGCAAGAATTTTAATTCTGGAAGTAATTATCATAATTTCCGAAAATTGTAATTTATTAGCGGACATTATCAAATTAGAGGATTGTTAATACAGAGTTAACGAATGACTCATTGATTTCCAGTGTTAAACGTTCACATTGGCGCTTTTCAAAACTATTATTCAAATAATCTTTCATTGTGTTAAGTTGAGTTAAGCTGCTATTGAACTGTGTCGAGTTTACAAGATGAATTGGTAGTGTTATTGAACATTTCCCATTGTTATCTGCATGGTTCTTTTTACTTGATTTATTTGTAGTTATCTTGATATTTTTTAATCAGTGCAATTTTATTAATTAACGATGTTCAAGTTTGGCAGGGAGTTCTAAGAAAAGACAGAAAATCGTTTGTTACGGTTATAATTAGGTGTGATAAGTATACTACACCGTGGTGCAAGTAGGTTGGAAGGGAGCTAGAAATAGACGTAACGAAACATGGCTTAAGCTCGTGAGGTCATGAAATCTTGATCTCGGTCTTGCTAGTAAATGAAGAATACCTGGTTCCGCACAAAAACCTCGTTTAGTGGTTGGAAACTTTAAATGATATAGCTCCAGATTTTTCACAATAACATTGCATTTTTTTGTTGGCAACTTGAGCTAACATACCTTTATCTCATATTCTACACTAATGATACATACACATACATCATAATTTTTTATCCGATGCCAGGAAAGTCACCTATTTGTTTATCTCTCTCATTTTCTGTTCACTAATTAGGCAAACAACTATCTCATATACTTATAATGCCATATTAATAATAGTTCACTTCTGGAACAATGAACTTTCCCTGACTTCAACATTCAATATAACGACTATGTTACCCCATATTTATTCTTAAAAATATCGAAAACCATGAATTTATGATTTTTCATTTTAGTACTTAAAAATAGTTTTCGAAATATATTTGTAGTGCATCTGAGAAATTATGATACTCATTAAAATAGCCTTTATGAAGTGAATTTGATTTTTTTCCATGGTGGAATAACGTTTCTCTCACTGTTATAGAGACGGATATGAGTTTAGTGGTAATGATGTAACTCAGTAAGTCACTCGATTCATTTAAAACTTTCTAAAGTTACAACTTTGACCACTACTTCGAAACGAACGGCCAGAGAAATGTGGTTACGTGAAATCGAGTTTGAAAAGTTCATCACCACAAAAGATTCATCAAAAGCGTCATGCTTTGAAAAATATTTTATCGAAATGTGTCAAATAAAACTGGACACACTGATTTATCTACAGCAAAGACTCTGTTTAGAATTATTTTATAGCGTGTTTGTTAAATGTTAAATTTGCTTAGAATTACAAAATGACTCTATGCAGTAACAGACTTGTCACTTATGTGATTTAAGAATCTTAACGAATAAATAAATAAACTCAAGAGCTACAATGTATGACTGACTTAAGGCTATTTCTATTTAAATGATAATCATATTTAGAAGAGTAATGAAAGCATTAAAACTAAATGACATCTCAGAAAAAATTAACACCTTAAAACTACATCAACCCTTGTTACTATTCTACAGAAATCATTTGTATTATTCTATGAATTAAACAGTATGAAATACATTACAACAGCAAATGGGATACTATTTATAATGCCTGTCTTCGTTGTTTTCTTTAAATATCGATTATTTGAATATGATATAAATAGTTTCATCGCATTAGGAGAAAAAAGTATTGGCTTTTTTCTTTTCATTTCAGTCCAAGGTAAATGTGATGCTTTTCTATAAAGTTTTCATTAAAATATCACGAAATGATAAAAAAAAACGAAAATTCAGAATTATCTCACTGACATAATATGTTCATTGATATGAATCAAATAACATAAAAAGAGCTATAAAGGGAAAGAAGTGAGAAAAAAAAGTTCCTTTTTTAATCCATCTATTACATTTCTTAATGTACTTTGTACACAGTATGCTAAGAAACATCAGCTGAGCTAATAATTAATAATAACGCTGAATATTCTTTTTGAAGTAAACTGTCTGTTCAGTTGGGTTGTGTTTTTTTTCGAAATAACTATGTGTACACAGTAGGCGGCTATTCTTTTTTTGCTAACAATTAATTATTGGTTAGGTCTAGGTTGAATTTATCATCCAAGCTACAAATAATAAACTGAATAAGTTAATTTATGCAAAAGAATACGTCAGTAAACATTCATTTATATTCATTTCATTATAATAAAAATTAGTACCAAATATGTACGTTGATCTTCATATAGTGATGTTCTTTGCATTGAAAATCTATTTAACGAGGAAAGAAATTGTTTCTTTAAATGCCTAAAGTTCATGCGTATGGATATTTGTGTTTAACATTTGATAGATACAATCTTATAGTGATCTTAATAATTGTCAATAAAGAATACTTAATCATATAATAATCAATAAATATTTGTTATTTTATAATTTACATAGATATTTTTATCGAAGAACAAATTACAAATAAAGGATAGGTAATCTGTGACAAATAAATGAATTCCGATTGAAACTTGTATTTCTATGAAATCCAAATTTATTTACTAAACTATACAAAAACATAATGCAAGGTTTTACGATGTATGTAAAACGGTTTCTGATTTTATTCTCAAACCAGTTTTCCAGAATGATGCAGCTGGTATTGTTTGCTTTTATCTTCCCATTGTTGTCTAGGACTGCGATTGATCAGTCTATTGTTGTCAATACGTGCATACTGTGCGGATTACCTCGATATTGCCTTAAGTCACAAGTTTTATAAGCAAAGATAGATAGTGCCTAGTAGTGGAATTCAGGACGCTCGTTTCGTCCTATTTGGGACTCGTCAGCTGGATGTTACCGACTGTATTATATTCATAGGTTTTCTCAACTAGTTATTGACACCTGAAAACACCACTCTAGTATTAGAAACACTGAACCTGTTACTTTTATGAAGCATGATTCAATGTTTAGAATTATAATAAGTCTTAACGGAATCACCATTCGCAATACTACTTTTGATAAAAAATCCCAGCTGACCCTTTTGTGATGAATAATATTAATAAATAATCTAAATTAAGTAGGAATCTTGCTTCTATGAAACAAATAAAATTTGCTCCCATGTAATAGTGCAATACATTTAGTACCAATTCATATCCATAAATTAAAT
Organism: Schistosoma haematobium; assembly: GCF_000699445.3. Lineage (NCBI taxonomy): Eukaryota > Metazoa > Platyhelminthes > Trematoda > Strigeidida > Schistosomatidae > Schistosoma > Schistosoma haematobium. The sequence goes on along the minus strand of NC_067197.1, from coordinate 18,955,998 downwards.
ACTTCCAAATGTTACGTCCAAGAAACAAAATCAGCTTTTACGCTTTTCAATTTTCTGTTTACGTTTTGTATTTTTAAATAATTTGGTTACTGTTTTCAAATACAAAACAGATATATAGACTAAGATTGAATAAAGGGCTTACAATTGGCATTCATACCCTTTTTCTAATGAATATTAATTAAGCAAAGATGGACTGATCAATTGCAGTCCTAAACATCAATGAGTAGATTCAAATAAACAATATCAAGTGAAAATTGACTAATTTTGCGAACTTAATTCTGTAGTTAAAACGTATCGTTTGTAATTATCTAAAATTAACTGATAATGCAAATAAACCGTGTTATTGAACTTTAGTATTTATCATTACTATCTCCATTATTCCTCGTTGTATAGAGAGTAAAAACGGTCCATACTTTAAAACACTAATATATTCAAGAAATGAAATACTTCGTCATAATAAACTATTAATAATTTTTATGATCGTGAAAAAGGTTTACATATTCAAAATTATTGTAATATTGTATAATTTGACTGGTGAACTACTTCTTATAACACAGGATGTACTATTGAATACAGTCATTATTATTAACATTTGAAGAATAATGTAAAATAACACCATATATTGTTTTCGTCTTGAATGATATAATAAACATAGTCTACTTAGAATATGTTAGAATTAAAATAAACAGACTATTTATATTTATTCGTCATACCATAATGATTACATTGACAGGTCTAATCCGATTTTCATAACAATATAAAATAAGTAATTATATTGTTATCATGAGTGAATAACTGATAGCCAAGAATTTCCATAAGTAAATAATAGTCATTGTGTATTTTATCTTTCATGAATGACTCGATATTTTTATATTTATACATATGTTCACAATTTTTTTTGAAGATTTGAATACGTAAGAGTATTAAGATAATGTTTTCTTTATCTTCTATGAAGTGTTTTGTTTATATCTCTCATTACTATGTGACATACATTCAGTAAATCAGAATAACTTCAATCTTTGTATTTCTCTAGATAATACTATGTTATCATTTTATTGTCATTACGGTGACATCAACTGAACATTAAATGATAGATTCATTTAGCCGATTAACGACACATAGATATTATGCAATATTATTCAATCATAGAAACAAATAAACAAGTCTTCATTGATTAAAATTAATATCTTTTAGAACGTTATCGACAGTAGAAAATCATCAAGTGTATAGTATTTATCAGTATTAATATATTCATGAGTAAAAGGATTTTTGACTACTTCCAGTAACCCGACTTAGAAAAGTAATCATAAACGTTATAAGATCGAAATGTTGTTGACTATAAAATTACTGACCATTAGATTTCTTTTGACTAATTCACAAGTAAAATCTATATCTGAAATGATCATTCTTTTTCTGTGGATATTAATACATATCATATTGCTGCACAATAGTGTGATATATTGGATCTTTCCAGTAGTCCCAGGATTTCATTCGGTGTAAAACTTAGTAAATGACAAAGAATATTTGAGCTAATTTCATCAAAATAAATCTTGGTATCCGTGACCGTTATTTCAATAAAAGCAACTGAAGATAGAATAATATATATAAGGTATGATTTATGTAAATGGTATCGACTGTCTCAGTTCTTTTCAATTCACATCATTCATATACCAATAACTCATATATCATGATTACGAAAATCTTCAGCTGAATTTGTTAAAACAGTTTAAGTTCAATTCACAGCCACCTTTTAATGAACTTCAAAGTTTCCTCTTATAGTGAGACAACTGAGATTTTGTTTTGAGAATGTATCAGAATGTTAAAGAGAATTATTATTTGAAATAATAATAGTGAACATCTATTGATATATGTCTGAAAGTTATTCCATTGATTAATTTCAACAGCATTTTTTCTACTGATCACATTGAATAAACAGGATTTACACGTTGAAGAATATGAGAATAATAATTTTAGTAAAAATAGGTCTACTTGTAAATAAATGAAACTGCTACCACTCAAACATTCCGTTTGTGCCTTATAGTTAAATTTGTAAATAGACGAATAAAGTCGAAATGTATTTTCCTCATAAACCACTACTACGTGAAATCATTTTGATCAATTCTAAAAATTACCCATCACACAACAGATTTATTAAACGTGGATACTATTACCAGTACGTAGATTACACGCTTGTTGTGTACGAGAATAGTATAAATAAACGAGAGCTGTTGAAAACTTCCAATAATTTTCATTCTTTTGCTAAAATCATCTGTGAAGGGGATCACGAAAGCAGCACAACTTTCTTGGAATTTCATCCATTTGAAAGTATGGACTGGTTCATAAGAAAAGTCCTTCTATAGAGATCATTCAGATTAGTCAAAATGTAAATTTTCATGTCATTCTGCTTAGATGCTTGAGCCATAGAATCAAACAACTGCGTTCTCAGAATTATGCAGAATAAGAAACAGATAATCTAAAAGGTACGCTACTGAAAATTAGATATCCTATCGACTTCACCAAAAAGTATATCTTCTAACCAAAAAAGACAAGGAAGGAAAACCTTATATCGTTCCCTTAAAGTAGACATAGTATTCAACATCTGTACACAAAAACGCGGATGATCTCTTTAAAGTTAGTTTAACGCTGCTAAATTGTATGTTGCCTTCTCAACCGAACCAGTACCTACACAACCACCTAAGGACAGATATTGATGATAAGTTATTCCATGTGAGTACAACAGTTTAACTGATCTTATTGAGCAATTTATGTAGAATGTATTAGGAAGGACATTTTCATGCATACTTGTGAACAAGTTTTGACAGTAAGTTTATCGTATGTCTACAGAAGACATAACATACACTCAAGCAATGAAAAGATCCAATAATTATCGATAATAATTAAAATAAGGACAAATAAATTTATTACAACAATACTCTTTATAGGTTATTCATCTGCAAAATAGAAACAAACACGTAAATAATTATTGCTTAACATGAAATTTCAAAAAAATATCATCAAAATTCATCAGGTCAATTCCATATCGACCAAATTTCATGAATGATTTATATATATTCACAGATTGTTATCACTTAGAAATGCATTTCAGACTATAACTTGGTAGAACTGACCAGTGAATATAAAGCATCCTTATTTATTCTCTCCGTTACTTTGTTATTTTAACAAAAGTTTACTTATATCTAGATTTCAATACCTCGATAACAACTAGGTAACTAATCACCATTTAACAAACTGTGAAAAGTTAACAGAGAACAAGACAGAAACAAACTAACAAAAACTTATTTTTTTTATATTTGCTACAAGAAAAGAACTTTAAATGTGTTTGATAAAATATATTCTACTCTTCAATAACCAGTGGGATTATGATGGATTTCCTCTCTTACAATTCACATAGTGAAATGGTTGAATCAACGTATTATTATTGTTTCCAGTAAACTCATTTATTTATTTTTTTTTCTTCTTTTCTGTTTTGTCTGTTTTAGATTCTATTTTTCTTTCTTTCTCTCTCTTTCTTTACTAAAATACAATCGTAGACAATAGAAACGGTTAGCTTTTCTTTAAAACGATATGAATAGTTTAAAATTGGAATTTATCAAGAACAACAAAACAGAACAAAAAGAAAAGAATTATTCTAATTACTCCTAGATGTTTATTCGGAGAGGACATTTTCCAATCAGCATTTTGTTGATAAGATGTTGCTTAAAAATTTATGCATCTAATTATCCATTTATATATATATATATATATCACATATATGATGAGAGCGTGAATAAAATGAAAATGGTAGCACAAGTCAATCGCTTATAAAATCGACAAAAATAAACCATTAATTTGCGTGTTTATTTGTTTATTTAAAGTATAAAAAAAGAAAAGGAAAGGAAAACAAAGTAGAGAGATTATATGAGATTAAATCAGTGAACAAAACAAGCTAATATAACAAGATATAAGTAAGAACACAATATGATTATATTTGATGTTTTCCTAGAAATATATTTATCTACTAAAAGCTAAATTCACATATATATTCACTTATGTAAGTCTATGTATCTGTATATAAAGATCTCTTTCCCACATTGAATCATGTATATATATATATATATATATATATATATATATATATACATAAATGTATCGGATTTCATTGGGATTTATTTTTGTAGGCTATATGATTTGATGGATATGATAATTGAAATCCAGGGTTACATTACATCATACATTAAAAAGAAAAAAGAAATTACTTTTTCATTCAATCACTGGTTCCGGTTTGATAAGATTTGCATAGTTCGAAAATTAGCGTTTCTCATATATCAGTGTAAGTTAAAATATCAGGACATATTTTATATTTCAGTGGTATATAAACACAATCAAGCACACACGATATTTCCATAAATGAATACACTTAGCACAATGAAATTTCATTTAGTTAAATATTATTAAATTAAACCGTCATTATTGTCTAACTAAATATTTACAACCAATATTAATAATATCACTGAAAAACTATTTGATTAACTGTAACCAGTTGAATTCGATCAAATTCAGAGTGTTGAATAATAATGAATTCAATATCTTATCGAACAAAAAAAACAGAATTCTTTTTGTGAAATGAGTTGAAGGTTCTTTTATTATGAGAACTAATGAGACACTTGAGTATAAGATAAATAAAACGCATGTCAATCTTTTTGAATTTCATCACATCAACATTGTGTTAATTGATAAAGAAGTAAGTAAAACTTCGATTATTTGTACGGTCTTTATGATTGCAGTTTGCTAGTTTGATTGAGAAATTCATTTTTAACATAAATGAACACCATGAAGGTAATGTATTACAATGATTATTGAGACTAAATGCTATTAACACATTAACAAACGTAAAGTGAGTAAACCAGTGACTTAAAATCACAAGGTACTGCAGTGAACGAGAACACCAGTGTGGACAATCAAATGTATTTTAATAGAACCTTACAAAATATCTTGGTAAAATCTGATAACCATACAGTAAATACTTCCTTACGAAATATCCATCAACTGTTTCAAAATTTGTTGTTTCTTCGTTCGCATACCAAACACTCTGTTTTCGTTCTCTTTTATTTTCTCAGCCTCCTACCTCCAGGCATTCCACTTTCCAATAGTAACACATACCGCTTATAACTGCCGACATCAGTAGCACGCATCACAATACTAGATAACTGTATTTCCCCATTTCGGTTTTCTTAAGAGAGTTCACTAACACAAACATGACACAGTTATGCAAGAGTCATCGAATATGAAGTGCAATTCATAAAATATTTAGATCTTAATGTATTTGAATTATGTCTATAAGAAAAACAAAACACTTATTAACCAAGTAGATAGTATTATAAGATTATGACAATTTTGTATGAAGGTCAATAAAATCTTCAGAAGTTCGTAACACTAGAAGTACATAATATGTTTCTATTCTTTTACCATAGAAAACAATTAACTCTTCATACAGTTAATAAACAAAATCAGCAAGCATACATGTAGTTTCTATTCTTCACATTATCTTTCTAATTCTATAAAATCACTCAACTATCCATACTTTCATACCTCATCAGGATACATATATAGATTTGAACAAGAACTCTTACCAAAATTTACTTCATGTTATATCGTCTACACATCAATATCATTTGTATTCTATCAAATTTACCATTGGGACTAAATTAAAACTTTTTTATATTGAGGGCGCAAATATTATGCAATCAATAAATTCGACGGAACTAACAAAAAAATTTAATAATTACAATTTTGTTGTTGATTTATAATTACATCGATGGACCTCCATTCTTTTTCTTCAGCATATGTACCACGTGGTAACTGATTATTTCTTGTTAAACTTACCAAAGCGAAAAAAATGAATGTTTGTTTTAACATTCTATATTATTAATTATTTACTATTGATTACTTCTAGGTGAAACAAAATAAATAATTGATGAGTTCGTTTGTCTGGACATTCGTCGTTTTTGTATACAAACTAATCATTATAAAATAAATTTGATCTTTTGTGAATTCCATTCTCTTACTTTAGGAGATTAATGATTATGCATGTTGTTCAAAGTAGTCTAAGATTTCGATCTGTTTATCTTTTATAAAAATAATCACGTCATGTTTCGGTAGTTTTCTTACCTCTAGTTCAATACTAATTACTTGAAATAAGTATCGTCCTAACAAGATAATTCATCACGATCGTCCATCAAAAGCTATTTTAGCACATACATCTATATTCTTTCTTTTTCAGTAACAAATCACCTAACAAATCAATCGTAATATTAAGTAAAGTATCCAACCCAAGTGATAAAACAAATCAGTTTTATTATATCATTTGTTCATTTGCTTAGTTTGATCTCTGATAATTTGAAATATCAAAGCCTAAATACCATCTTCATTTAGTCAAGATAATTATAATTCAGAAGGGGTTTTGTGGAGATTGTAGTAATTTCAATAGTTGAAATCATTAGTCAATTGAAGCTAGACCACCATGGAAAACCCGAAAGAACTGGACGAACGTCTCGTTCCATTGTGGGACGCCTCAGCAGCGAGCATCCACCACCCTGCCCCTCGCGAGATTCAAACCCAGGACCTATCAGTTTCGGGCCAGGCGCCTAACCAATAAAACCACTAAGCCGGCCGAGGAGTCCCATACTAGGACGAAACGGCCGTCCAGTGCTTCCAGGTTTTCCATGGTGGTCTAGCTTCAATTGACTCATGATCTCAACTGTTGATATAATTATAATTATTTTGGAAAAGCTAGATTAATGACATATGAATAGTGACTATCATTATACATTTTGTAGGACATTAAGAAAAAAATCTTTTAACTAATTTCTTTTATGTAAACATTTCCACTTATTTATAAATGTATATTTATATCTTATGACGTAATTAGATAAACAATTATTATACATAAACAAATAAATCATCATTAATAACAAGTTAAATATTGAATGATTAACTTCTTTTATTCCATTTGAATGGATAGTAAATGAAAATAAAACTAAATATTGAGAACTAATTTTTGCAGATATTCAGTTTATAATTGAAAAAAGGTAAGACTCTAATTTATGGACGAGCCAATCAGAAGCGTTTTAGAGATTTCAAGGGTACGGCGCCAACTTCAGTGCTTAATGCTAACGTACGATCGCTTCACAGGTAATTTTGTACAAAACGTTTTATAACAAATAAAACGGCGAGACGAGCCAATCCGGTATAAGATAATAGATCTCGGATTTTAACGCGAAAGCCCTTCATTCATTAGGCTAAATAAATTTCTGACATTACAGCTGATGTCAGTTCATGATGAAAACCCCATATATAATTCCTAAAGCAAATTACAACTACTATTGCGAACTGGATAATAAAAGCACCCGTAACACTGGCTGCAGCCAGGTACTACAATATATACGGGTGTTTGGAGAGCGTACAGACTCCTACATAGGCTTGGTTATGTGCATCGTGCTGTTATCCACAAGTAGCACGGTGTGCACTCAACAACAGTAGTGCACATAAAAAATATTGAAGCTATGTGGTCGGGGCTGAAAGAGTATTTAAGACTTCATCATGACTCCAGAGGCCGACTATTCTGTAGCCGTCTGGATGATTTCCTCTACTTCATGCAGTACGATTTTAGAACCTCTGAACCTCTTTCTAACCTTGATAAGTTTTTGAACCACATATAAGAAGTGTATCCACTTTATTTCCTTGGTTTTGTATAACGTATTTCTACTCTGTACTGACTTTGCTGATTGACTAATATTTCTCAGGGTCATTTGAGATTCGTTCATAGGTCGTCCATAAATTAGAGTCTCTCCGAAAAAATCTAAACAGTGTGTATTTTATAATTTAAATCAGGTTCACTATAAGACTTTTATGAATCATAGAACTAACAGTTTAGTCTTTTTAAGCAAAAATGAATAGTGGCTAGCTGTGGAATACAGGATGCGCGTTTTGTCCCAAGTTGGGACTCGTCAGCTGGATGTACCTGCATCTCAGAGTTGATGTTTACTACGGGACTCGAACCCAGTACCATTCGTTTCAAACGCCATCGCGTTATCTACTTAGCTACTGAGTCCTGATAGCCACCTGCTTGTGCAATGGGGTGAAGTATAAATTTACTTGTTGTTGTTTTACTTGCACTTCCCATTTTTATTTAGGACTGCAATTGATCGGCGCTAGCCACTATCCATCTTTGCCTAATAAAAACTTGTGGCTTAGGGCTATATCGATGCATCTACACAGGATGCACAAATGCCAACAAGAGACTGATCAATTGCAGTCCCAAATAGCAATGGGAAGATACAGGTAATGCAACATCAAGTGAATTTAAAAGTTTAGTCATTCAAGATCATATAGGCAAAATTTTCAAAGTTCATAAATTTATGTTGTAGTGTGCCGAATAGCATGATAGCTTGTGATGTAGTTGTTTTTTCTGCAATTCCGCTACTCATTTGATGTTATACACAAAATATTGAAATTGGTTTCTAGCAATATACAGCACCAATTAGTTTATGACCATAAGCCATTTTTTACGTTTTAATTCAAATAACGGAGATTTAGTGTTAAAATGACTGACATTCAGTGGTCATTAGGTAATCATTCATAAACAAGTGACGGTTTTGTAAAACGTTACAAAGTATATGAAGATTATTCCTGTCCAATACCGACATACGTCGCAAGCGGTTGATTGAAATCCAGTCTTTGAATGCGAAAACAGGATACATAATAATCTAAAAAACTTGGAGACGTAACTAAATAACAGATATTTTGAAGTTCATAAAAATAAATCATACAAAGATTAGACCTATGCGTTTTGAATAGTCTATCAGTCTTTCAATAATGCTTTCTGCCGGATTACAACTGAATAGGAATTAAACAGCCTGAATAATTAATCAAAAGAACTTGCAGAGGTTTCTTTCAAGCAGAAAGATCTTTAACGTTAAAGTAACGGCATTTTTATGCAATAATTCTTCGAATATCAGTTGGCTGCCCGTAAAGGTAGAGGAACCTAAGAGAAACAAATAGTTACTCGTTTGCACATGAATCTTTAAAAAATTCAGAAATTTTAATGTGTCCTACTAATTTATTGGCTACCTGTTAAAATACCAGTTTAAAATAATGACGACCTTTTTAAACGTATGTTGAAAAGATGTGAAAGAGATTCAAGGCCAACTGAATCAAGTTTTATATTATTTGTTTGGGGGAATTCGAGAATATACACTCCTTGAAAAAGTTCAAAACCATTTTACACATGATGTCATGTAAAGTCCTATAGATGAATTATTTGTCTAACATGTGAATTGTGAATATAATTCAGAATTGAGTTGATTATGGGATCTAGTTTGATAGTTCTCAATCCCATTCCAAGGGACAGATTAAGCCCGACAAATGCATCTATAAATTTTGCAGAATTATTTTCCATTGATTTAGGAATTTCAAAACAATTTGTCATTCATACACCAATACTTTAATATGAAAGGATTTGTAGATACTGCGAAATTTCCACAACTTTGTATCATTAACTGATCATCATCAGACCATCACTGAAAAAATGGTAGCACTAGACTTACATTACTTCCTAATACAGGACTCGTTTGCAGTGCACGACCACATTTCTGAACCCAAGAATCAAACCCATAACGTTCAATGTTACATGTAAAAGCATATAAAACCATTCAGCTAGCACAAATCGGTATACATATCTAACTTTAATCAACATTAAAACAATATTCCAATAACTAAAATCAATACAATAAGTATGGTTCATAGTCTATAACTTCAACACATATCATAACTTTTATCTGTTAATCCGAGGATTCATTACTACAAGTAAAAACTAATTTTGCATCAGAAGGAGTTATGTGAAGATTGTAGTGATTTCAATAGTTGAGATCATGAGTCGATTGAAGCTAGACCACCATGGAAAACGCAGAAACACTGGGTGGCCATTTCCTTCTATTGTAGGACTCCTCAGCAGTGACCCTGCCTCTCAATATTCGAGTCTTGGGTTCCGAATTTGTAAAGAATATTTTCTTGGAATCAAATTATTACTTGCCAGCTCAACAATAACTTTTTTTGTAATGAAAATATGCTTCTTCTTTTCCTACAGAATGTTAAATGAATCATTAATTTGCCATAAAGTAATTCTGATTATTAGTTTGATTAAAGTTCCTTTTTTAAGTTATTTAACTTTGATTATTATATTAATTAGTGTTGCTTCAAATCAACTTTTATTTGTTAAAATTAAAAAAAGAGGTTCATTCTTCTCATTTAAGTTCTTTAAGGATTTAACTATATTTTCTATGTTGTTTCGTAGTTCTATTCAAAATGACCTAGTTTTATTTTAAAATTGAGCGCTTGTTTTGCTTACAATATTCCTCTTCACTATATATATATATATATATATAGTTGGCTTTCAAAGTATAAACATTACAGATTAATCAGAATGACAGCTGTATATGTTTACATTTCTTGAATAGGAATAAGTTAATTTGTTTGTTGTTTATTTATTCAAATAAGTCATAAGTAATTTGTTAGAATCCTAACATATATGTTACAATGATACTTACTTTTTATACCACAATTTGTTGTATGTTACGCAAACTTTGTTTTAATATCAGGTCAGTTGATCCAGTCATAAAGCGTAATAATTGAGTCCTATTTAGGAAGGACGAAAGAATAAATAACGCTAACTGTCACCATGTTTATCTTTAAGTGTCCTAAAAATATTTAAAAAATTAAATGGAAACTGTATAGGTATATAAATATAGTTGGTAGATTAGCTTTAGTCTGAAGGAATAAGTATTTTTCCATCGGTTCATTAATGTCATACAGAAGCTATATATATAATTAGTTCTTTATCGTATAGCTTAAATTGGTCAATAGAACTCAATTATTACCTTCCAACCGCTAAATTACGTCGAAGTCGGGAACCTAAACTATTAGTCGAATTCAAACCTGATCATTGGTTTTCTGTCAGCACTAAGAAGTAGATGGGTATTACACTTGCCTGCTCCTCAGTGACTAATCAAAATAAAGCTATACAAGGTCTTTCAATAATGGTATAATCTAGTAATAAGATTTCTGTCAAAATACATAGTGACACAGGAACTTATCAAATAGTGCTCATTATTTTATTCTTAAATGCAGTTATTTTTGTTGACAAGTATCAGAAAGCTCGAAAGATCCAAGCTTGGAACATTTTTACCGATCGCATTAAAGTATTTACCTTATAATAGACTGTTTGTGTTTAGCAAATGCCAATATCAGTCTATTGCAGTTTTCTATACACATTTCATGATTTGAACAGTCTACTTACCTTAAAATTGTATAAATACGTACTCTTCATTTTAAAATACTCGGATACAAAAGTATTTTCATGTTTGTTGAAGAAGAAACAAGTATTTACTTGAATTTAGTTAGAATAATGACACCTTTATGTTATCTCATCAATTTTTCATTTAAATTACTTAGTTACATCTGGATTCTAGTAACTAGTATTTAATTATCTAAACATCTGAAAGGATGCCACGTATTTGTTCAATCTATTATGATTGATCACGTATATTATTAAAAATAACTTTGCCTTTCTCGTTGTGAGTGCATATATTACAGAAAATAATCTTTTTCTTTAAACAAATTTTAAGTCTTTTAATCATACTCTACTTTGTTACTTTCATTTTAGCAAATTTTTTACACCCTTTGGAATCTCAATACACAGATAAATGGACTGAAAAAAGTCTTATTAAAGATTTATTAAGAGATTATGAAAAACGTGCAAGACCTGTAGTCGATGGAATGTCACCTGAAATAACTGTTGGCAATACTACAGTACAACAAATCACTGTAGCATTTGGTCTGGGTTTGATTCAAATTCTTCAACTTAATGAAAATGAACAGATTCTCACTGTCAGTGTCAGATCTCTTTATGTAAGTTATTTCGAAGTATTTTTTTCTTCTTCATATTGTATGAAAAAAGAAAAGAAACTATCTGTAAGGTTAAGATACTTAGATTAGTTACATTTAAACAAATAATAATATTTGTAAATCCTCTTTATTGGAAGATTTACTGAATCATTATGACTAATATATTGCACATTTTCAAGTCAATAGTATATTAAATATGTTACATCAAAGACAGGTTATGTCTTCAATAAAGATACTATTGATAAATAATACAAGATACAATAAGTATAACATTATGTGTAATAGCGAGTTACTAAGACGAAATGCTTGTTTAGCATTTATCTCATAGATATATTTTTATTGTATATTGATCTGACCATTAAACTATATAGAAATGTGAAATATATGCAATAGCATTGATTATAGATGATTAGAAACACATTCGTGCTTCGTCTTGATGATAAGAATACATGGGTAATTCTACAGACAGATCTTTTATGAAAGTATAGACAATGATGGATGTGTCGCTCAATTTCGTGGATTAGTTGAAGTTAGACTTTAACACCGTTGGATGCCGGCTCAGTGGTCTAGTGGTCAAGTGCTCGCGCGCGAAACCAGTAGGTCCTGGGTTCGAATCTCGCGGGGGCGAGGTCGTTGATGCGCACTGCTGAGGAGTCCCATAATAGGACCAAACGGCCGTCCAGTGCTTCCAGGATTTCTGGCTTCAACTGACTCATGATCTTAACCATTGAAATATAAATATGTTAAAACATTTCTTTCAATAAATGTAAAGCGTTGGAATTTTGCTATTATCCGTGTAAATACTATAAAATATATAGAATTCACCTCTGATATAAAATAGATTATTGTTTAAAATCAGATTTCAAATGTTTTCAAATTTAAATTGAAAGGCTTTATTGTTGTTACTAATCAGTGCGATTCATTTAAAACAGAAATTATATAAAGATTTCAGAATATAATGTAAAATATTACCGCAAGACGTAGTCGACTTATATATATATATATATATATATATATATATATATATGGATTATCATCAACCAACTATTGAAGATTACATAAACTTTCATATTCTATTTAAAACTACAGTCACTTACGAGCGAAACATTTTACTAAGACATTCATTTTTATCACGAAATGATTTACTCAGTGTTTTGTATAATAATGATCATAAGATTAACGAGTAGATGTTCTTTGCAATATAACGTAACATGAAATTGAGATGGTGGAGAAGATTTGTAGCTCAGGTGAATGATTTTGGTGGAGTTTTGTTCTAAACTCGAAGACCTACGTTGACAATTACACTACAATTACTTATACGTGATGCACAGTTTATGTATGTCCTTGAAAATACAGAAAAACTGAATGTTGGTCGTGATTCATCCAGTTGCTTAGAGATAAGTACAACCATTAGTAAATAAAATAATTTAACTGAATGTTACTTTAGCTAGAACAGAGAAACTCACTGAAATGATTTACCTTCATAAATGTTTCGAATGAGCCTTTTTTTGCTAGTATAATTAAATATAGTTTGCAAAATCACTGAAGTGATAAGTTTCACCCTTCGTTAATAACCAATACATACTTAATTCTTCAACTGTCATGAAGAACTATTCTATCCATTTTTGTTTACCGAAGTTGATTTATTAGTGAACAGGAAACGCATGGCATCAATAATAAACTAGTATGTTTTTTCAAATTAACTCATTCATGTCAACCAGAAACAATAATATAATAACAGTACTTTAGGTATGCTATACACAAATATGATTTTTTAACACCTCCATAAAAATAACAAAATAATCATGGGTTAATAACAGGATATCGGAAAAATTTATAATTCATAATTTAGTTTTTCTATCTCTCAAAATCAAATATTAATCCGCTCTCATTTCCTTATCATCATAAACGAATGTCCATGCACAAGTGTGTACTTTTTCCACATTTCAATGGATGTTCACAGAATATTCAATGAACAGACATCTTGACCGAAAATTCGTGGTCTCTACTCCTGAAAAATAAAAGCATATATATTGCAAGTAAATACCAGAAGTGTTATGACATACAAAAGTTAGACGAAATTTAGTCAGCCTTATAGATTTGTGGTTAAGTTCGGGATTCTCAATTCAAGCCTTTAACTACTTCTATTATAAATTTAATTCTCCTGATATTCTCATTATTGCAATACAGTATGTATGGATTAATAACTATAGAGTTCGAAAAATATGTCATTAAAAAAATTATCCCCCACGATTTTTTTCATTGAAAATACCTCAGTATAACCAACATAATACCAGTGAACACTACATCATTTTTAACTATACAGTTTGTTACGGAAGCATATGTGTTCCTTGTATGATATTAATTAATAGTTGATCCATAAGTCTCTTAAACTTTAGAAATGAATAGGAGGCTTGTTTTTGTTGTTGACGTTACTGAATAATGGTACATTTTTTTCTTAGACTTGGATCACTTTATCACAATTTAGAATTCGAATATTCAATACAATTTTGGTCATAATGAATGAGTACAGAATAAATATTCGTTAACTTTATATACCATCAACAAATAGGTTACCCACGATATAGTTCCATCTCATTTAACCTTTAAATAATAGTTTAAGTCAAATAAGCAAATAAGAAAGTTCATGAAGCAAGAGAATTACAGAAATTACACTGCTATACAACAAATTGTAACTCACAGTTAATAATCAAAGCATGTTTTCAAGTTAACCAATTACAACTTATTCATTCAGTATAAAAATCTAGATAAAATAAAAACAAACAAAAACTATATCACTCTTTGATCTAATAAGCACAATTCAAATGGTGTTTATTGTCATAACCTTCCAGATAAATAGGGCACGTAATTTTCTGTATTCGAATTGAACCTAACTTTAGTATGGTGTAGAAAGAAAATTAGGTATTTTTGATAGGATAGTCTAACCAATAATTATTACTATGAAATATGCATTTGTATCTATCGTAATCGATTTTAAAATATCGTTTGCTATATCAAAGAATCTTTGTACGGATAACTAGTTCTTTGAGGTATTTTAGGGAGAAATTAACCACCTTAAGTCAATAAAAGTTCAATAAATCTACTTTTAAGTCATTTCACCAATAACTAACTTTAGCTATTTAAAATTCATTTATATATTCTGTCATCCATTCCTACATTTTTATTAAATTTCTACCGGCTTTTAAGTTACTATTGACTTTGAATAAGACAACAAAGATTATCATAGAAGATTCTATCAAACGTAATATATGTTTTATCACAGGAAATGCAACCTTATGTATACAGGGAGAGAGAGTGTGTGATAAAGAGAGAGAGAGAGAAAGATAATTGAAAACGTTCATAAATTTCATTTTCATTTAAATCTATTTGATCTCATTTAGTAAAATATTGAATAAATGAGGTCAACTAATTCAAACTAGGATAATTCACTTTTTTATACAAACATTATTTTAGATGAATTTACCTAGTGATTACAATTTCATTGACTATTTTATTTCTACAATTTTTTTTTCTCCGTTTCGTTGTTAGCGATGGACTGATTATCATTTAGTATGGAATCCAGAAGAATACGAGAATATTACTCATATTAACATTCCAACTGATAAAATATGGCTTCCAGATATCGCATTATATAATTAGTAAGCATGTTTTATAACAATAGTCACTGAATTTTTTAAAAATATTCTTTGTAATGTTATAGAATAAATATATACAATGCTTATGTTAAGTTAATTTCTGTAGGATAGTAACTGAAAGACTCACAGTTAGATACGATAGGAACTGTCAAATATTTTAAAGTATATTGGTGATCTTAACAATTGATTGTCTGGTTTGTTTTTTAAAAAGATTAATTTTTTTACCATAAGTCTTCTTTGTTTAGTAAGCTGTAAAGTTTCTAAGCCAATGTTTTAATATTCTTTATATCAGGTTAGATTTATTTATAATAATACCGTTTTGAAAAGAATTACTGTTGACTTATAATGCAAATAAAGTGCACAAGAATTCAAGTGAAAGGGAATATGATGAGTAGTATAACCATATTTTTATGATTACCAGTATGTTATAGGTTAGTCTCATTTAATACCTGTTTATAATAATATATTATACATGTAGTCATCCATCATATCAATATTATTATTTGTTTATTAAGAGGTGGTAATCATAAATTATAATAAACAATATAACTATTGATATAAAATATTTGAAGATGTGTTTCTCTTACACAGATTTAACAGATGAAAATTATTAAATTCTAGTCATGTGCTCATCAATACTAGCATCAATGTCCATTTTTATGAACTCAACCAACCAACTAGTGGACTCTAAGTCATTGGTCTAGAGGTATGGTACAGTTAACAAACCAAACATTTTGATTTTCTGGATTCATTTCCACGTAGAATCTTAAAAATCACAAAGTACAGTAAAACAACTATCAGGGTCTTACTTATTTTCACCTGTTTATCATAAAGCTAATAAAACCTGGTTAACGAGTATGAAACGAGTTTAAGAAAGTTATATTCAGAAGCTAAAAGAGGTGACTAATGAGTTACCTAATAAATTCTTTTTGTTTAGTTGATTTAAAATTATGTCACTACAAAAGACAGTGTTCTACATAAATCAGTTCTTTAAATCAATTATAAAGTAGAATAAACAATAGTATATCCACTTAAAATCTTAGCCAGTTGAATTTAATCTCATGAAAGATCATATCTGTTTATAACTAAAGACTTTAGCATGACATTAAACAATCAATTTTAATGTCTTAGAGAAGTATGTATTTTGCAAGCCATCACCAGTGTGAAATCCACTTATTATATATACAAGATCTTATGCTGACAACTTATTCAATATTATCTCACAAAATCAGCGAACTGATGATTAATGAGTAGAGTGCGTTTGTACAATAAACGGAATTAGAAAAAAAAAACAGAATACAACATAAATAACAAAGTTAAAAGCAAAAATAAGTAGTGACTTATTTCTTACTTGTGTTGAGAAAAAATACAAAAAATGACTATATTAAGAAAATACCCTGAGGATATTGAATTCCTTTGAGTAATTCCATATCATCTTTCCGATTCTTCTATCTTATTTCATTTTAATATGACCTAATGGTAATGAGAACTTTATGTAATATCTTTCTCTGTCTCTCTCTCTGTCTTTAGCCAAATGGCTTACTTACTAATCACCTACCATTCCTACACTCTATCTTTACATTATCCTAATTTATCTAAATTTGTCTATTTTTACGCATCTAATATTATGCATACGAACCAGTAAGTAAATAAGGAAGCATAAATAAGTCAGTGAACTAATAAGCAAGTGAAAGAGGGAACAAACAGTTTTAAAAAGTATAATAATAATATATAGATTGATAATCATAAGGATAATGCTATTAGTGAAAAACTAGTAATGTGTTGTAGAAAAAAGAAAAAGAGAAAAGTAGAATGAACGAGTAAAGGTCTTGAAATGAAGTGACTTCTTAAGTTTAAAATTTTACCCTTTATATGCATATATACATATATATATTTGTGGTGGGATAAATGCTTTTATTAAATGTTTAGTAAAGTTACTACAAAACACGTTAAATAAAAAAAGACTCATCAAGAAATGAGCATACTTTGTAATAGGTAGGAACAAATGTACTTTGAAGTGTTTTAATCGCGTGTTCACTTTGTAAAGGGACTAACAAAAAACTTTTCTTCTATAGAAGTGTATCTTTATTTTTAAAAATGAAGAATAGTTTTCTTTTTCTTACTGGTTTATTTAAAGAAACAAAACTGTTGATGATAGTCATTATCAAATTAAACTAGATTATTTAATGGGTATTTAATATTGAAAACATTCGTGATGTATGAAACTTCACTATGTATTTTATACTAAATAAAATATTTTCATTGGTGATTATATTGTCTAAGTTGAATATTTTCTAACAAGAACATGGGTTAGAGTGAATAATCTCAAACTCTCTGAGTAGTAAATAAGAACTTTCGTCTAAATTTGAACGAATAGTTTCACAATATTTGGGTTCCGAGATAATGTGAGATATTAAAGAGGAAGAATGTATTTGAAAATCTCAGCGAAAGAATTTGAAGTAAATCCGACATCTCGCCTGACAATCTGCTCCAAGCTTTTTCAAGGAAAATATAACATTTTTAACGTTGATTGGATGACTTATTCAGTATACAGTAAACCAGAGAACCATGTACCTATTTATATTCGATAATTTTGTTCTTTGATTATATTTTCCTTGAAAAAGCTTGAAGCAGATTGCCAGGCAAAACGTTGGATTTACTACAAATTCTTTCGCTGAAATTTTACAAATACATTCTTTCTCTGAATGGTAGTTACATTAGATGTTCTAGTTATCAAGTGACAATATTCAAAATCTAACTGTTTAGATATGTTTGAGATAATTTTTACTTTCCTAATTCACCTAACGGTCTGTATCATTCTTTAAGCAATATTCAATATTAACTCTCTTATCATGCTTGAACATTCTAGTGCTGCTACAATCTTCTATGATTCATGAACTTCAGGAAAAGTATATCACCTTTGAATTTTTCATGAAACTATTTATGTATTAAACGAGTATAGAAGTATATTTTAATACAAAATATATTTGATAGTAATATGCATTGGATGGCTATGATTTCACAGAAACTGTAATAAAGTTTAATTGTATATTATCTTTCAATGATAAAAAAAGTATCTACTACTTATTATGAATAAAATCACAAAAGTTAAACCTCTGCAATGACAAACTGAGCTAAAAGATCATTATAAAGTGGCTACCTTATGGCTAGTAACGAAAGCATCTGATGAAGGATAAGTTTACTTTTCAAGGTTTAAAAGTGCCTAATGTTTATTTAACTAGTTAAATTAACCAAACAGTATCAAAACATTAGACCAAGACGCGATAATAAAAGATACCATTCGTTATAGCTAAACATAGCATTTTAGAATTCTCATTACTAGTTTTTAAAGATCCCGTCATATTGTCTTTATAGTACAACTTCAGGCAAATATGGTGAAAAACGTTACTTCTTACATTACTAAGCTCAAGTTTTATAACCTTCATCACTTTCTACATGAATAGCAAAGTGCATGGTAGTATAGCTTGATGGAATATTTTGTCACTTTCAGCTTCAGGTAGAATCCTTCAAGTGCTTACATCATCCTAGTTAGATTGAGTTTCAAAATTGGAAATCTTAGATTTTTCTGCAATTCATACAAGACATTATGTTATTTTGGTTTTTTTGATTTCTAAAACAATCCTTCATTGTTACGCTATGTAGCATAGCAAAAACTCACGTGACAACTACAAGAAAATATATAACATTTGTCGCAGTTCGTGTATTATTCAACTGGATAGCTACACAACCCTAAGTAAATAAGCAAACTTTTTTTTACTTTCATGAAGTATTAATTAATCATTTTAAAAAAAGGTATCATAGAGGTGAATCGTACGGCGATGCCTCATTGAAACGGAAACATTGATTTTATATCATGTGATTTGGGTCCTTTAATCAATAGTCAAGTCAACATCTCAACAGTTGCTATTGTACATCATTTCAAATTTAAACAACAGGATATCTAAAGAGGATTAAATGATCTAATTTAAACACGATACATATATATTAACAATATGTCTAAGTGTAAGTTGATTATGGTGTCCACAAATTAATTTGTTTTAGACACAGAATCGAATTAAGGAAATATGAGCTCCATACATGGTAGCTCTAAATGATTAGATCTTATTTGTATTTCAATGATATAGTATCGTCATTGAAATTAAAGCCCCTTTAATCATAAAAACTATTATCCATAAATCTCTATTCTTCAACGTTTTTATAAATGCTTACAATTCTTAATTAATATTACATTTGAACATATTCTTGGTGTACATTATACACAATACTAAAATCATTAAACACACTTGGATTTTATTGATTATTATTTGTGCACATTACCATTTTCATTTTCTACATATTAAAAAACGTGAGGAAATTTTCATTTTTGACATTTTATCATGTTCACAATCAGTATCTATGAAAAGCTTTTTTTAGTTTTCTATTCACTTTCTACTGGTTAAACAAGAAATATAGACCCAATACATATTTATACAAAATCTATAACTATATGCACCTATATGTATATATGTAGTTAGTTGAATTTCAGCAGTTATGGACACGCAACACACTTTCCTATAATTGTGCAAAAAGGATTTCATTCGAAATATTTGTTAGGAAATGACAATTTTGGATCAATAAATAGATGAATTTCGTTAAAAATAAATCAATGACTGCCAAATAGGAATAAGTTTCTTACACAAATTACAAAAAAGAAAAACACAACAAGAACAACAACCACAGTTTTAGATAAAAGAACAAAACATAATTGTATGTGCGTAAAAGCACTTACTTGAATAATATTGTTATGTTTCTTATTAAAATATATAATTATTGTGTGTTAACAATAGAGTTGCTGATTCGCATTAGAATTGTGATCGAGATCTTACTTATTATAAGTTATTTACAAGTTTCTTCTCTGTGAATATTTTTAAAGATCCTTGTATCATATAAATTTCTAATGATACACTATTATTATTACTGGCTTTATTCAATATTATCTTTTGGGTGTAATATAGAATTCTCAGCTCAGTACATCAAGAAAGACTATATCACAAGGATAATATCGAGGCCTCAAACTAGTTATAAATAGCTAGTAATAAAGCGCTACTAATACATTCAACAGATATAAAGATTTGTTCTACCACCGAAGAACCGGTTATCTTCATTGAAGTTTTAGGCATGAAGATGTATAGCAGAAAACATGTAAATAGCATTTTCCATAGTTGCGTGTGGTTACGATATATGGATCATGGAATAATAACATTAGTCAAGTTAGTCCATGAGATGCTTTTATGTTAGTCACAAATTCCACTGTTTAAGTGTTACACTACTTTCATGAAGTTAGTTGATTCATTCAGTGACATATTCTATTTGGGAGAAAACTAGTTCAAATTTAGACTTCATGGTGTCTGTCTTGTGAGTTCATTATGTTAATACACGTCTTACTCGAGAAAGTAAAATAAGTAGAAATGAGGCACTTTTAATAAATTTACATACAATGATAAATCTGACATTCAACCACTATAAATAATCTACCTAAACTCACAAACATTCATAGAATTAGTATCAGAAGGGTTTTGGGGATATTATAGTAATTTTTTAATGGTTGAGATCATGAATCGTGGATGTGTATACACTCTATGTCTTCCCTTAAACTAAGAGATTAAAATCGCTTCATATCTTTCTTTCAACCAACTAATTCTTTCTTCCTGTACTATATCCTTATATGCAATGTTCATTTTATATATTACCACCATGGAATTAACTACTTTTATGAATCCAGTGTTTATCTTGCTGTGCTAATGCGGTATGGCAACTTGAACTGATGCATATATGTGCCTTGTCCTACGTTGTAACTGACCAATTGACTGAGTCGTGGATGCGCACTGCTAAGGAGTTCCACAATAAAACGAAATGGCTATCCAGTGCTTTCAGTTTTTTCATGATGTTCTATTTTCAATTGATTACTAAAATTGTCAAAGTTTTCGCAATATGATAAAATTTGAATAAAGAATTTTAAATATTTGACTACTTAATTTCAAAATAGTAAGACATTTCAACAGAATCATTGGTCAACTGGTTCCGATTTATATGTGCAATCCTTTGAAACTTCTTTATACAACTTCAAAATTTCTTTTTCTTTTTCCTGTTTCTAATAATTTTTATACTACTGATAATGTCTATGATAAAAGTAGTATGCAAAAATTGTCTAATTATTATTATTAGTATAAGTAAAATTTAAGAAAAGAATAGTATTTTTGTTAAAAAAAAACCTCAATAGCAGAATAACTTTTAATAAATCAAATTATACTTACTGAAGTTTTCGACAATTGGAAAATGTTTTTTTCTCTTCAATATGCATCGTTCTATCTACTTTCTTTTTTCTTTCTTCTCTGTAAACGATGAATAATGACCAAATCTGTCAATAAGTTAACTCAGTAACGATGCTTTAAATAGTTTCATATTATTAGACCATATGAATAAACTGGTTAGTTTGGATAATAATCACTCAGAATCATACTGTAACTATAGTTCATAATAGAAATATTTGAACTATTGTTGTTTAAAGTTTTCATCAAAATTGATGCTATGGTTTGAAGGTGAAAATGATTGATTATAGAAATGTATTAAAATATCTTCAATAAAAAAATAAATTATCAGTATAGGGTTATGGAGATTATTAAGGTTTTGATTAAGATCATGAAACGATTGATGTTAGATTACCATTGAAAACCTGGAAGCACTAGACGGCCGTTTCGTCCTATTATGAGACAACTCATCAGTTTGCATCCATGATCCCGCTCCAGGGTTGCAATGATGGTCCAACCTCAATTGGTTCATGATCTCAATTAAAAATAAATTTATAGTTTGACTGGGAGAATTTAGTTAACACTTGTCATCAACGCTAGTGACTACGTTGAAGCTTTTTAATAAAATTTGGTCAGCACAAAGAAACTAGACAAACAGGATACTGGTCATCATTTTATGATCAATTAGCCAAAATCTGAATAAGAAGTGAGATTTTTAAAGTTTTAAGTGAAAGATTAACACTTTTTATGCAGTTTTCTTGAATTTTGTATGTAATAATTCTTATAGTATGGTAGTATCACATATTACATAACCTTCAAACCTATCTATAGTAATTCAGAAAACAAAGCGTTGACAAACAGACCAAAGAACAAAACGCAGAAAAATGCAACATCCAATAGATTTGAAATATTTACTATCAAATTTCTCCAAGGGATATCGTTTATAAAATTCATTTAAACATTCCAATATGTCGAAGTCTGAAGCTAAGTGCATTGGAAAATCTTAAGCCATTTACAGTGAAAAATTACGGCTACCTATGCCATACCCCTAAACCGAATATATATTTTGAAGTGTTTTCTTTCATTGGTCAATATAAACAAGAGGACTACTTAAATTCAAAGAAAATAGAGTAGTTGTTTCCCTCTAATAGGAGACTCGTCAGTCAGTTAACAGTTATGTTCACATAATTAGCTGGCTTCGAGATGGTGACCCAAAATTTAAATGATTAGTTTTGATTAATAGAGCTATTATATGTTGCCATTGAAACAGTTTTTCAAAAAAATTACAATTATCCCACAATATCATTATCTAACTGATGTTGAAAATGTTAACTATTAATTTTATTTTAATATTGTAAGAGTTATTCACGTACAGTTTGATCTGAGGTCTCTAGTTGTAGATGAACACTGATGAGAAGCTATATATAATATAAATATGTTGGTTCTATGACTGTTGTACATGCGTGTCAAAACTCACTTGTAACCTAACCTCTCAATTAGACCATTTATCATATTTTTCTCTTATTTAATTTTAACACAAATATTTCAATCACTTTCTAATACTACTTCAATATTATTGAGATTTATGAATATGGTTGTCTAACAATCATTAGTATTTTAATTTATTTACTAAATGAATTTATAAATATTCTGTTTACCCTAATCAATACATTTTTCTTACTTTTCTTATATCACTTTTCAGAATATTTCACTAATAAGTATTTATCTAATAGTTGAGATCATGAGTCAATTAAAGCTAGACAATCATGAAAAACCTGAAAGCACTGTGCGGCCATTATGTCCTCTTGTGGGACTCCTCAGCAGTGCACATGCACGATCCCACCTCGCGAGATTCGAAGTAGTTATTCAATTTTACCACCATAGTTTGTAATATGGTTATTAAAAATAACAGGAAAGAAATCACTAACTTCACGATTTTTATAAACGAGATGAATACCTCATTGAACATATGGTCGTATATCTTAAGTTTAATTCTGATTTATTTAAATACTAATATTTCACTTCATTAAATACTGTTTTCTATACCATGGTTTTGTTAACTAACGATTTATAGTATAGTGTGTATTCTATAATTGTCTCAATCAATCACAAAAAGTGGACTAGCAATTTCTATTGGTTTTTTTAAATTATGATTCAAATATTTGGTATTACGGCTTAAAAGTGAAAAATAATTATTTAGCCCACTTCTCCATTAGACAGCATATCGTCTGATTTTCAAAAAATTTGGAAATAGTTGCGAATTTAGCGACAACTTGATTAAATAGTCTATGAAATTCGCCCAAAAAGTAAACAGATAAAATTTATATTAATTATTTATGCCATTAGTGTTTTCGTAGGAAATCTAAATACGTCAGAATAAAACGGGAATTTTGACTGTCAACAACATCTATAGTTTATGAAAACGTATTAGTTTTCTTTAGTGAATTTACATAATTGTTTACTATCAATCATTTATATGTCAGGTAGAATAAATTGAAGTCTGATTAATGTTGTCATTGAGCTTTAATATACAACAGTTTCATTTATTCGCATGTATATATATATATATATATATATATATGGCCTTTTAAGTGCTTGTACATTGACATGGTCAACTATAAAGTGGTTCCAACCTTAATCGGTTTATTTGTTCCTATATAAGATAATTTATTTCACAAGTAAAATATTTCCTGTTCAACTACTATGTTTATTTGTCAGGTAACATTCAGCACAAATAAGAAACAGTAGGAATAATTTAAGAGTTTTAATAATCCACAATAGTGTAATTACAATATTGTGCAATTTTCCTTGAAATATAATCAACCAGTTTATACTCAATTTCCACTCTTTTGAATTACTCTTGATGAAGATTACTTCTTAATTCATGATTTACATTACTCTTTACTAATAGAAACAAAATTGAGGATATTCTTGATTATTAAAGTAAATCTTCATAACTTTATTTTATTCATCTATATAGATAACAATGTCAGTCATGTATATTTTTCTTCTTTAGTTGTAGTTATTTAAAGTCAAATCATATTTCTTTAAAATAAAAACTGTTATGTAGTAGTATGAAATATTCAATATACTGAATAGTTCAACTATTACTCTGATATCCTGTTGCTTTATTGTATTCAACAACAACAATGTTCTATTACAAAATGCCTAAATGTCAAACTGTCATTCTTTAATAATTAAATTAATAAGAATCTTTTTGAGTTATCGACATATTTACCATTATACTTATTTGATGACTTATATTCTGTATGAAATCAATGAATTAATTAAATATATCGTTTAACTGGATAATATATACTATAATGTATCAACTGTGATGCTTCAAAATAATTGTAATAAATCAATATAGGGATATGAACAAACAATAAATTCTGACCAGGTTCTATATTAACGATTACAAGATAATAATTCATGAGGTTGACTATGTTTTTTAGGCAAATACATCGTTTAAGATTACATCAGCATGAAATCAGTATTATTATTAATCAATTGTAAGCTATATGAATCTCAGTAGATTTATACATTATTTGAAATTAATTACAGTTCAAAATACTTAGTTATTAGTGTTGAAGCAAAATAACTTCACTAAAGTCATTATCATTAATTTTCAGCTTGTTAAACAGAATGTGATTAATTCTGATTCTTAGTAATTTGTATTAATACAGTGATGATAAGCAAAGAACAAGAACTAGTCAGCAAATAGATTCTATCGTATGATTTTAATCGAAGAATGTAAAAAGTAAGGTAGCCGGAAATCATTTGTTTAGATTTAAATATGGTTTGGACGGTGTTACCTAATTTTATTATCAATAAAGTTGTGTATACTAACCTGACAGTGAAAAGGATAATGATTTAATATATTAATAACTGTAATGCTGTTTTCAATACTACAATAAATGTGTAATTAAGGTGGTATAACATATTTATTTCAGATTTATTGACATGCCAAAAGTAAATATCAGTAAAATTGCTATTCCCTTAAATTCATAAATAGATGGAAAGTTCATGGTACATCACCTTACCATTTAGAGATGATTCAAATAACTTTTTATTGAAACAAAGTCTTAAATCAGTCATTAACAAGACATATTACACAGCAAAGATCATTATCAAAGTAAGAACAAGGTTCATAGTTCATAGAAAACCTAAAAGACATGAAAAAGATTGCGTCACATCCCATTGTGTCTAGCAATTTAAATGTGTGTGGTCATGCATACACTGAGAGGAGTAATCGCGATTTCAAAATTAAGGTATGTGAACATGTACCTAAATGGTTGCAGGAACAAATAAAATCAAATGATCCAATAGGAGTATAGGTTAAATATCCACCATTCTCTAAAGCGGCGAACACCTGACTGAAACAGGTCATAAGATTGTCCTCAACTCGGCTTTTGTGGTGTCGTACAAAATTGTCAAATGGCGTAGACTGGGGTTTATTAAAGTCTTAGTCATATGAAAATTCAAACCACTTCGTGCATTCAAAAAGTCTGTTCTCACCCTATACGTTACGTATTAACTCCTCATGGAAGAACATGAGCTCCCAACCAGCACTCGTCATCCAAACCTGTGCTGGGCAAACATTCGCCGTTCTTTCCTGTTGCTATTCATTCTTTTCGTATCTGCTTTCATTTCCAGACGTAGTGTATTCTTCGGCCTTCCTCTTTTGTGTTTCCCTTTAAGATTCCAAGTTGGGGCTTGCTTCGTGATGCCTGTACCTCTTCTTGAGTTACTGCCGGCCCCAAGCACAGGTGAAAGAGAAGGGTTGGGCATGGGGTCGTTAACTCCATCCCGTAGAAAAACATCTTGAGGTTTCAATTTGTTTTCACATTATTTTCTTTATTATCGTTTTCTCCTATTACCCTCTATTTCTAGTCTACTTAACCTTTTACTTTTAATATATAAATGTTCTTAACAAGTATATGTGTGATCAGATTGTTCGAAATTTTATTGCGCTAATATATATTAATCGTTCTGATAATCTTCATCTTATTACACTAAATGATTAATTACTTTAAATTAACGTAATACTAGGAATCTTTATTTCAAGCTATAACACATGTACACTTACGTTCAATTTAATAACACTATAAAAATTTATGATTAGTATATGATCAATTTGGTGAATACAGTGAATGAAATATCTTGAATAAACTTCATGTTACTCTTCAGAGTTTCCTATCACTCAGCTAAATATTCTGTCAGATTTATTTAAAATCGATTGAATTCAATTTGATATTTCTTTTCTTTCAAAATATCATATTCACTTCAACAAGAGAATATTCTTCTTTATTATTTACTTCTCTTATTTACATATTGAAATATATATATATGAAATGTCAAGCTTTCAACTATACAAACAACTATATTAAGAATAATGCAGTAAAACAAAATGAACTCGATAGTTTCCTATACATCATTAAATTGATGCTGTTTGTTTTGTTTTTGTTTTGTTTTTTTGTTGTTTTTTGGTGTAAAATATAAAATGAAAACTGAGCAAATTATGTTGAATGGGTTAAATACTTTTTTTTCGGGGGGGGGTTCTCGAATATTATTATAGAATTTCATGACAAATGCCAATAAATAATTTTATTCTCGGTTTATTGACTGAAAAAAAAATGATAAAACTGTTTCATTCATTTTTATTTTTTTTATTTTTTATTTATTTATTTAGAAAAATGTCAACAATAAGTTATTTTCTTAAATAGGAAATTAATATGTGGAATGGTTTAAATATAGAATGGAATTTATGAACATTATCTATGGATCTATGGAATAACAAATGATTGATATAAGTTTAGGTAGAGTAAAAGTATACAAAATTATATAAAAAAGAATTTCAATTATCAATATATGGTGAGACGATAATTTATAGACGAATCAGTCAGAAACGTTTCAGAGATCTTAAGAGCACAGAGTAAATTTCAGCACCTGATGTTCGTGTACGAATGGTTCATAGTGGATTTTAGAATTAAAAAAACGTGATAATAGAGCGACTACATTGAATGGGACTGCTAAAAAGTTCCTTTATTTGTGATTGTGCTAATCAAATAACTTGTGGACCATGTGCAGACTATCATGATGATGTTGTCTTTCAAATGTAATATGTGTTGGAGGAAGAAGTCTGCTAGAATAGGATTTTTTTCGCTAGATCCAGATGGAAGGCGTACAGATGGATACATTGACTTGCTTATTTGCATCGTGTCGTTATCCACACGTGGTATTTTGTGGACCTAACAATCGGAGTGAACACAAACAATACTGAAGCTATGTGGTCGAGGGTCAAACAGTTTTTATGTATTTACCATGGCTCCAGAGGCCGACTAATATAGAGCCTTATGGATGATTTCCTCTACTGTATTCATCAGGATATTAGAACCTCTGAACTTCTTTCTAACCTAGACAAGTTCTTAAACTATGTAAAAGGAGTGTATCCGCTTTAATTTTTTGGTTTTGTGAAATATATTTTTACTCTATACTAACCGTTTTCTGATTGGCTGATATTTCTCACACATGATTCGTTCAAAGGTCGTCCATAAAATATAGTCTCGCCCAATGTATCCGTAAGTCGTTGCCTTACTGAAACATTTACAGTATATACTGTATTTGAAAACTAAAAGCAGAAGAAACCTTCTTTCTTATAGTTTTTTTAAATGAACAGGACATTATTGAGAATTTAGCTTAACTTCTTCAAGATCAATTTAGTCTACGAAATCAAAGCCGATATCAATTGTTACTAGCAATAATTACTAAGACAGTCTTTGTTTAAGATATCAGACATGAAAAACATAAGAACGAGTCGATTATTGAAGTTTAGAAGTAAAGCTTCCTGGCTGAATTTATTTTAATATGAGATTTTCAGGAATATATATTACGATAACTGAGTGAACAGATATCAAATCTTTCCGTTTCCAACTCTAATTGTTTTGTCTAAATTTCAGTTTTTTTCCTGATTTTGAGTGATATACATTTAGACCCAATCCGTTAATATAATTTTTTTAAAATGACTTTGAATATGGACATTTGCTGTATGAACAGTAAAGGAGGGGAATCTTATCCGATTGAACAATAACAATATAACTATCTGTTAAGTAGTTTACTTTATATTATTTCTTTAAGATGATAACAACTTAATTATTTATTCATTTCATTCTATCCAGCTTTGTTGTAATTCATAAAATTCCAACACAGTAACATATGAAATGTATATTTGTATTAATATAATTATTAATTTAAAGGTTGAATTCATGAGTCAATTGAAGCTAGACCACTATGGAAAGCCTGGAAGCACTGAACTGTCATTGCGTCCTGTTATGGGACTATCGATAAATACTTGATTCAATTCTCGTGAGGCGGGATCGTGAATGCGCACTGCTGAGGAGTCTCATACTAGGGCGAAATAGCTGTTCAGTGCTTCCAGGTTTTTCATGGTGGTCTATCTTCAAATGACTCATGAATTCAACCTTTAAATTACTAAAATATTGACAAATCCTCTCTCAAATTATAATCATTAATGTTTGGTTTGCTTATGATTCAGTATTTTAGTTGTCATTTGAAATATCAAATTTTAGATTCATAATAATTCATATAACATTTTTGAACGTTTTGTGTTCTTCATTTAATATGCGCATGATTGATTATAAAAGTATGTGTAAACTTTTCATTTAATAACCGAACAAACTAGATTTTTATTATGATTACCATTATGGTAGTTACATATTACAAGTTTATTGATCGATTACATGACCCTAATGATTATACAACATTATAGAGTTCACATTAGAAACAATTTTGTTTTCATTCATATTTCATCTTATCAGATACATCCTGCAGAGTCGTTAGAATTGCATATTTGTTTAAAAGAAACAGATATCTCTATCGTTTTTTATTCTAAAATTTCACTTGTTTTCGTCAAGAATTTACGTTTTACTAAAGTTTTGAGATTACAGATTTTATAGAAATCAATTCAAAAGATTATTTTAACACCCTACATATGAACGTCTTTCTTCATATCAGTCGTATTTAACCGTTTTCATTTCTTTGTAACAGATTATTGAACATATACAAGTATAAACAAATAATCAATGTGATTTTTAATTATGCTTTTATTTCCAACTAATTACCTCCTTGATTAGAAGTAATTTGATTAATTGTTGACAAACGGGAATATACAATTATTAACTCGAAAATCCATCATATGTGTATGTATAGTGAAGCCATAACGCTTCTCCATTTCATTATTTTATGATAATTAAATATCTTTTGCCTTTTACAGTAATTATATGCCTCATTAAATCCAATCACTGGTCAATAAATAGTAGCTAATTACTCAACTCTAAGGAATATTTTCTGCAAGTTAAGTTTCTGTGAAGATATTGTGTCAGAAATATAATGAACCTAGTGAATACAAATTAAATCATTAATTCACATGTTCTTAAGCATATTTACTTATGCGAGATTGTTTGTTTTACATTGCCTAATTTATTTACTTTATTGAATACTTACCTTATCAAAAAACATTCTACTGCTTAAACATACTCAATATTGCTATTCCTTTTTATCTCGATTTACATTTGAATATGGACTAGACACTACAGTAATACAACAGAGTAATTAATGACAACATTTCTTACTGTGACAACATGTTTGAATCACTCAATAAGTACCGATTATATCAACGATCTATGTGTACCTTTCTGATGTATGCCACCTAGAACGGTACTGTAGTTCAGAGCTTCTTATCAATTGCTTCTGATCACCAACATGTATTGAAACATGATGCACAGAATGTGAGCCACGTACACCGGTAAAAACATTGTTCATCAATTGATAGGATTTTTGATTACAGCAAATGATTGAACAAATATATTGGTCATTACTTCATGATCAAACATGAACATCTGGATTCATTATGGCTTAGAAAAGTAGTAGACACATTTAGATGAACACTAAAAATATTAAATTTTCAAACTGCTTTATGTATAAATTCACTTGGCATTGTATGGCTTGTATCTTCCCATTGAGGTTCAAGACTGCAATTGATCAGTCTGTTACTGGCATATGTGCATACTGTGAGTATACTTCGATATTGCCTTAATTCACAAGCTTTTTGTAAGCAATGATGGATAATGGCTAGCAGTGGAATCCAGGACGTGAGCTTCGTCCTATTGGGGACTCGTCAGCTGGACGTACCTGCATCTCAGAGTTGATGTTCACTCTGGGACTCGAAACCCAGTACCATTCGCTTGAAGCGCTATCGCGTTATCCACTCAGCTAGTGAGTCCTTTATGTATAATATATTTAATTTATAGACAGAATCAAAATCAAGTGACAAGCTACATCTTGAAATCACTCTTTGTATCCGAATGAATCGCATAAATATAACACTTATTGTATATTTATTGTAATGTCACACTGATATTTTATATTTAATCAATTGTTTGGTGAATTATTTATGGAAAGGGAACATTTTATTAAGTGATAAACTTTTAAATTTAACGCACAACATTGAATTGTGTGTTATAGTATAAGAGTAAAGTTCCATTTTTCTGAAATCGTTTTGAAAGTTTTTTTATTGCTTATCTTTATATTACAGATAGTTATCTATGGTAGTTTTAATTTAAGGGGACAAAAAAGTTACATTAGTAGGTAATCACATGTTACCATGAAAAATTATGTATCTGTATATATTGTACTGAAACTTTGTTTTAATTAAATCTAAAAAAAGAAAAAAAGAACTAATGTTAGGTAGCCAAAAGATACCAATAGATATCAATTATTAGATGATATTTCTATTAAGTGAATTGACATTATTTTACATATTTTCAATTTCTGAATAAATAGAGTTAGTCCAGTTTTTGGTAATCATATTTACCTTTTACCATTTAAAATCATTGAATAAAATACATCTTCAAACTTAAAACATGACAAACACTTCCTAAATTATACTGAGGTAGATACCTGTCTCTAATCGACACGGATTAGCTCCACTGGTCACAGCTTCTCACTAGAACTCCAAGAATTGAAGGTGTACGAAAGAAATTGATGTTTCAATAAATGAATTATAGGGATATAAGTAGAGTATATAATAAACCATATTCATGAAAAAATCATTAATCTTTTGTACTGAAAATGAATTTTAATAATGGGAAGTTATGAACAAGTGAGAAGTACTTTTGATATTGTGTGATATCAAGCAGTTCATTGTGTTTCAAGTTGTCTATGAAGGTTATGCTAACTCTTACTGGAAAAACTATTTGAATAAAAAAAATACAACTCATCAATAAAGTTGAACTATAAATAGTTACATATGAATTCAGTATTGTGGAATAATATCTGAAAATTGTCAGTTTTTCGATACTAAATGCCTTATGATTAGGTCACTAAATTAGAATTCATATTCATAATTACTATTAGAAATTACTATCCAATTAATAATGATGAAATGGTCTTTATATTTTTTATTGGAATGTAACTTAGTTTCTGAGTGACATATCTTAACAAAATAATTCAGAAACTTTAATAACAAAACCAACAATCATTCATAATAACAATTAGAATTCGAAAGTATTCGTTTATTTCAAGACTTTTATAATAGTCACGATAGCATATACACTACACTATTAATAAATTACATGGTCTTTTAAGTTGTAAAGATTTTTACTGTCCTCTTGATGATATACGGGAAAGGAATTTATCGATCTCGGATGGAATACGTGCCTGCTGATTGGATTAGTTCGTAGCACCATTTAATCGAAGGTTTTGGCTACATTTGGATAGATGCTAATATCTACCAAGTAAATGTCAGTATAGGGGATCTAATAATTATGATTATTATGTGGTTATTACAAAAAATGGCATCCAAATAGTATATTGACAGTTGAAATATAATTTTATTGAAGAAAACCTATTTGGTTTTTTTCATCTATTCATATAATGCATACATAATATGCACATCAGACTTCAATCGATACTAAGCCTAGCTGGGAGAATTCGAATTAACACAAAACAGATAATCAGTGTAACTTGCTTTTGGACATTTTTCCAGTTGATTCTAGTCCATTGTAAAAGTGTTTCCTCAATAAAACACTACGTAGTTAATCATAGTAAGCACTATTTGATTTACTCTATTTAATACTTCTAGATAAGAAGAAACAGTGTGTGTATTATAAGATGGTTTATATGCAAGCAATGAAATTCATGGCTTTCATTTAATCTTATTTATGACTCCTCAGCTGCGCGTACCTGAATCTAACTGCCTTTTTGACTTTTTTTTCAAATTCCAACGGGTTATCCACTAAATAATTAAGTGCAGATGACCATTGGTTCGTGTATGTTCTAGTTAATGACAATAGGTTCAAATATTAATATAAACATCAACGATGAGATCTAGGTTAATCGAGCTAAGAAGTCTCGAATAGAACAAAACATGTCATAAATTCCATGATCAGCCACTAATCAACTTTATTCCATACAATGTTTCTTGTCTAAAAGATCAATAAATGCTTATGCACGCATTATGTGAATGGATAAAAAAGCATGAAAAATTAGTACTGAATAAGTATTTTGTTTTAAATAAAATTGTTTCACCTAGCAATATACAATTTGAATTGCATGTTTTTATAATAACCACATAATAATCATAATTGTCAGATCCCAAAAACTGACATTTACTTGGCATATGTCAATGCAAAATGTGATTTACTTCAGGCTTCATAATAGTGAATAATGAAAAATATGTTTATATCTAAAAGAAAAAAAAGATAAAATGACGTGAAATTATAGAAAGAATTTCAGGTTTAAATAGACGTTATAACGACTTTTGTCTATTTTAAACATACATTTTTGAACGAAAATCGAACTAAACCAGAAAACTGACTAAACTTGAAAGTGTGCACATTGAGTCCGGTTACTTTAATACAAAAACATCGTGCTAGTTACAAACAGTAAGAATTAACAGTTTAAGGGTTGTGAAGATTGGTAAACTTTTGATTGAGATCATGTACCAATTGATGTTAGACCATCACTGAAAACATGGAAGCACCGGACGACTGTTTCGTCCTATTGCGGGACTCCTCAGCAGCGCGCATCCACGATCCTGCTGGCGGGATTCCAACCCAGGGAACGCGCGCGAACACTTTTTTTATTATGTTCTGATATGCTGTGGTCATTTGTTCATTACAAGTCAATGTAAAACTGACTTTAGTAACCAATAAATTGATAGACAAACTATTCTATAGTTTGTTAGCGATTTGGTAATAACAGACATCACACTATGAGATGACATTGTAAATTAGTTCTTTATCATGAATTTGTGTACAGTTCTGATAAAAAAACTCAAAGGTTGATATAAGCACATGTGAGTAGACGTTCGAAACGAGACAAAATCTATTATGAAAAAAGCATCTCATGAATCTTTGTATCCAGGCCAAATAAACAGTACTACTAATAATAGTTCATCGAAATCTCAACAACAAAACATCCAAACATATGTTATTTAACTGGAAGAAAATGTAAACAAAATAACTCAAAAGACTGAGAGAAATAGATGTATGACAAAAAATATTCTTCTATAACCGATAACTTGGCAACAGTATCATGAGCTTTAAATGTAAGACAAAATATACTATAATTTCGACCATTGATTCAAACACACTTTTCTAATGATTACAATTAGTATATCAAATTGTAAATGATAATTAGTTATTACAAATTGCTATCTCATGGACTTCCTAAATGTTTAAGCCTTGAATTCACTATGAGTTAAAACAGAAACTAGTCATCTTGGTAATGAAGATGAATCTATTTGTTTAACCTGTTTGAAGCAGTTTACACTTTAAGTTTTACATTTACGTTGATTACTTATGCATAAAATAAACTTGCTTTAATGTTACATAAGTTTATTTCTAATCATTTTTCTCTTATGTACAATCAGTAATTTATTAATTATATAATAAGTTCTATATGAATAAACATTCATCTGACAAGAAATACTAAATTTATCTGCAATACTTCTGCAAACCTGTAGAGATTTTAGCGTTTACACTTTTTCGCAATTCAAATATCCCAGTTATTAGCCTGATTAATTAGCAAGTAGTTAAAATACTTTATAAAAAATATTTTACTAATGAAATACAAGTTAGATTTGTTATTGCTTAGAATTGCTATCCAATAGTTCAAGATATAAATATTAGAGTTTAAGGATATATAAAGATATTTTAATGTAGTTTGTGTTACGGCATCCTTGATGACCATTCCATGTTTCTATATCATATGAAAAGATCCAGTTCTTGAATTTTATCAAGTATAATACAAGGCTAATAAATTTCCAAGTAAAGGTACTTTAAGAAAAGAATAAAGATGAGTAAATTATAATCCATATTTCGTACTAATTTTTAATATGATTGGTTATACCTACGATTATCTGCAAGTATCACTATTCTTTTGATAGTTTCAAAATATCTGAAAACGATGTGGAGGACATGAAAGTAGTTGTGACGTTGCCGTTGAGTTACTTACGTATATAGTTAAGCTAGTTTCTCCGCGTGAAGAAAGATAGGATCATCACCACCATTCACTATCCAGCTCGTGTCCCGAGCAATCCTTTCCAGCTCTCTCCAGTTTCTAATCATTCTCTACCATGTATGCTTCCGATTTTCCACATTGTGTGTTCTTGGGTCTTCCACGTTTCCGTTAAACCTTCAGGAATCCCAGTTAGCACTTTCCTCGTGATGCAGTTTGACGATTGCCATAATGAATGTCCTACACACCTCCAACGTATTTTACCTATTTTCTTTTCAAATGGAAGTTGGTTTGTTATCTTCTACAGTAGGCTGTTGCTGATAGCATTTAGCCAACGGAAATTGCGTATCTTGAGTAGACAATTGTTTATAAATACTTTTGCTCTCTTGATGATGGTTGTGGTAGTTTCTTAAAATTCAGGTCCGTATGGTAGAAACTTTCATATTGAAGACTGTGACTTTGATATTTGTTGAAAGTTGTTTTAAGTTTCATATCTTCTTCGATTGTGTTCTTCGATCCTGTTCAGCAACACTGTTGAAACCTTTCCGTAATGCCGATAGTAGTGTAATTCCTCTTTAGACTCCACATTTGCTCAGATCTTCATACTTTGTTATCTTGATGAATATCCTTCTTCCCAGTTCATTGGCAGCACTTGTTCTTCCTCACATCTTCCTTAGTAGAACATAGAGCATCTTTGCAGTAGTTTCTATGTATGACTTCAGTGCTTCAGCTGGTATATTTTCCGATTCTGTTGCTTTCCTACTCTTCATTTGTCTGATGGCCATGATGATTTGTTCCGTTTTGATGGAGTTTTGTTCTCTGGTCTGGATGGTTTGTTCATGGAGCTTTCATCGTTATTCTTAGTGACATTATCGGCACAAACTTTAGGTAGAAATTCGAACATTTCACTTCTACCTGAAGTTTATGCTGATGATGTTACTTAGAATAACAATGAAAGCTCCACGAACAAAACATTCAATTCAGAGAACAAAACTCCATCAACTCCATTGTGATCTCTATTTCTTCC
Source organism: Schistosoma haematobium (assembly GCF_000699445.3). Lineage (NCBI taxonomy): Eukaryota > Metazoa > Platyhelminthes > Trematoda > Strigeidida > Schistosomatidae > Schistosoma > Schistosoma haematobium. The sequence continues at coordinate 18,919,507 of NC_067197.1, read as the reverse complement.
GTCGATAGTAGAGTGACGTCCCAAGACCGGATAGACTAGCTAGTGGTGGAGTCTTTTCTGTCTAGTAGTACAGTGACACAAGAATATTTTTTACAATATTATAATGATTTTTCAGCTCCGAATTAACGACATATTGCAATACATTCTTTTTTTTCAACATTTTAAGTAAGCTATATTTACGAATGTCATGTATAGCTTTCTCAATTACAAGGATTCTATGCCATTTCTCACTTTGCAGATCCCATCAAACATGATGTTTTACAAGAGACTTTGACTCTACTCTACATTAATCGCTATTCACCTAATCCCTCGTTCTGATAGATGAATGATAGTCTCTACAGTTCAGTCGTTGTTTATCTTGCAGATGATATTAGTATTACACAAAGAATTAAGAGTGTATAAAGTAGTTAATAGACATTATTATTAGATAGAAAATAACAAAAAATGAAAATCTTTAGTAAAGTTGAACAATTTAAAAACAGGTACACAAAAAAATTAGCCTGATCGTAACACATATCATTGTATATAAATATTTCCAACGATCAGCGGCTAGTTGAGAGAGCTGAAATTTCTAAGTTTGGTCCATGGTGGACAGAACTATTGAAGAGATCAAAGAAATGATAAATCCGTTATTCATTATTCCTTGATTTTCAACAAAACTTCAAATGATATTAATTTGTGAATAATTCAAGGGAAAAAATATTTCAACATTTTTCTTTGAACACCCACAAAATCTGAATTAGTTTGATAATATTTCAAATTAAACAAATTTACCAATGTTTTTTTTCCTTTTATTTCCAACCATTTTTTTCTTATCACTTCTTTAATTATTTGTATTTTATGTATTTTTTTCACATAATAAATCAATTATCTATCGATATCTGCACAGACACTCAACTCTACATCAGAAAACTTAAATCTAGCTTATCGGAAATGTAATTATCTAGCGTAACCCTTACTGACAAATTTATATTTCTCCAGTATTCACATTGTTTTTTTTATAGAATTTCAATTTATAATCAGAAGGAGTTTTGTGGAGATTGTAGTAACTTCAATAGTTGAGATCATGAGTCAGTTGAAACTAGGCCACCAAGAAAAACCTGGAAGCACTGGACGACCGTTTCGTTCTATTATGGGACCTATTGGTCTCACGAGCTAGCGTTTAACCACTAGACCACTCAGCCGGCATCCAACGGTGTTAATGTTTAACTTCAACTAATGTACGAAATCGAGCGACACATCTACCATTGTCATCAGTCAGTTACTGTCTCACAACATACGAGATTGAACTGACTGATAGGTCCTGGGTTCGAATCCCGCGAGGCGGGGTCGTGGATACGCACACCTGAGAAGTCCCACAATAGAATGAAACGGCCGTCTGCTTCCACGTTTTCCAAGGTGGTCTAGCTTCAATTGGCTCATGATCTCAACTATTCAACTTATAAGTTGCATTTAATGAATGTGAATTGAAACGTTTTAATTGTATCTAATAATGTACAGTTAAATTGATAAAATTCGATGTTAAATGTTAAATGAAATATTATTTTAAGCCCAATGATTATTTTTCTTTCAACTCAGCGCCGATGAACGCTTAGAAGAACGACGAGAATGTGCTGTAAGAGTTGATCACAATGGTGTAGTAGAGTGGCATCCAATGGCAATTTATAAAAGCACATGTCCTGTGAAGATTAAATATTTTCCATATGATAAACAAGTCTGTTATCTTCGCTTTGGACCATGGACTTTTGACAGGTAAGAAATGAATTATGTGTATAAATTCTTGAAACGAATAAATACTGTTAGTAATATGGGACTTTGTGAGACTGTTTGGCAGTTTTTCAACCTGTTGGTTAAACTTTATTTCGAGTCAGGAATAGATATGCATCATCCTAAGTTACAAAATTGAAGCTATACGTTGAAATAAAATTAACAGGAGAAAAAACAAAAAGTTGAAATAATAGTAGTCTCAATCATTATAAGAGAAATAAAACATTATAGAACACTGTTCATGAGAGGAATGAACTCGAGAGATAAATAATATCGAAAATGACGACTCGGAGGAAGATAAGGATTTGATGCATCGGGGCTACCTACCTCACACAGGTTCTCCAGGGATTAATCACGGTTATCACTCGGAAACTGACAGTGTGGCCTGTAGCAACCGGCATTGCTCAGTTCAGCAGTCAGTGACTCTACAGACTGACTCCATGATTTGTTTTGCCCAACGATCAGCCTTTTCCTAGTAGATTCTTATTCTAGACAAAACTGAGCATCGATATATGTGATAGGAGCACGTGTTGTTTTATCACTGTTATAGTTGGTTAAGCACAACTTCAGACCCAGGTCTTCTCAATTACGGATACAAATCACTTCTTATACTAATCATGTATCATCACCTAAACACTACACATCATAAATTATTCACAATTAAACTGTCGCATCTTTAAAAAAATAATTTTTTTGGAAGCATTCGTGATCAGGTCACTAATTAGAGAAGCATTTGTTTACACAGTTTATTTCTGACTCATTTCGCCTTATGCCTGTAGAACTAGTGACCTTTTGGCCTTATAGTGACATAATGATTTTCACCTAAACAATAACTCAATGACCATGGATAATGACAGAGAATTTTTTATGCTCATCAGTTCAGCATGCTTCTCTAATCCGATAAGCAGTCAAAAACAAACACAGAAAGCGGTTTATTTTCCTATTCTTCTCTATTCAATTTAATCCATAAAACGTATGACATTATTCCATAAAAACCCAACCACACACCAATACATAAGTATAATAACGTGTACATGACTAAACCAGAAGTCTACTTATGAAGAATTTAAAATCGAAATTTGTGCACATAATCACTAACTGTAAGGTATCTTTTGAGTACTTCCATTCAATCAAGTAAGGTATCAAATTTATATCTCATCAATAATATTAGGTAACCTAATTCATCGTAATGAAATATTTTTCTAGTAAAATATATTTTGTGATTCAACTAACTATATGATTGAATAATAATACATTCAAAATGATGGTGTTCATCAAAATTAGCATCTGATGCTGTGCATTAGATATCAATATTAACCAGTTTGATTTGCCAAAAAATTAATTACTGAATGTTGTCATTTTCTGCCTGTAGAAACAATACATTTCTCAGGCAATAATTTGTCCCCCCCCCTAAAAAAACTTTTTAATAGTCTGATTATGATAAATAAAGATCTGTATGCATAGACATAGAAGTCAGATAGATTACTAAGATGCAACTGATAACCCTAATACAAGCTGTAGAATAGAGAGTTATTTCTAGTTAAAAAACAAAATAGTAATAGTCTATCAACTAACCTTTTAATAATTATAGCATTTTCTATAATTGAAGAGAAAAAAACAGACCTTATTGCGTGTTATAGTTTATTTATAGTTTGCATCCGAGACAAATAATTAGTCTTTTTATTTCCTTTTAAATAACGCAAATAAACAAATCTAATCCACTAAAAGTCTAAGGTTTGATCAGCAAAATAAATCAACTTCAAAAATTATAAATAAAATATGAAAGATGAATAAGCATTATTATTCGTGAATAAATTCAATAAGCAACTGAACAATATAAATTAACTTAACCCATGAATAAATCATTTCGAAGATTAGTATCCGACTCAGTGTAGATCTTGCTGACTTATAATATCTTTAAATTTATAGTAAATTCATTTATTAAACTAAAAATAAAAAAAATCTTATAAAGTAATTAAGATTTATGAAATGATTCGAACTATCAAACTGATAACTATTCAGTAAAAGTGCCATACGACGGACTACAGTACAAGGTCGTGCATGGAGGACAGCTGACAGACGCATTCCAAGTAAGGACCGGGGTCAGACAAGGCTGCCTACTCTCTCCCTTCCTCTTTCTTCTGGTGGTCGACTGGATTATGAAGACCTCGACATCTGAGGGAAAACACGGAATACAATGGACAGCTCAGAATCAATCAGACGACTTGGACTTCACAGATGACCTAGCACTCCTATCCTATACACACGAACAAATGTAGATAAAGACAACCAGTTTAGCAGCAGTCTCTGTATCAGTAGGCCTCAGCATACACAAGGAGAAAACCAACGTTCTCAAATACAACACGGAGAACAGCAATCCAATCACTCTTGATGGCGAAACTCTGGGAGATTTAGAATACTTCACATACCTGGAAAGCATGATCGATGAACAAGGAGGATCAGATGCAGACGTGAAGGCAAGGATTGGCAAAGCAAGGACCGCATTCCTACTATTGAAGAACATATGGAACTCAAAAGAACTTTAAACCAATATCAAAGTGTGAATCTTCAATACCAACGTCAAGGCAGTCCTACTGTACGGAGATGAAACTTGGAGAACTACAACAACCACCATCAAAAAGGTACAAGTATTTATAAATAGCTGTCTACGCAAGATACTCAACATCCATTGTACGGATACCATCAGCAACAACCTTCTGTGGGAGAGAACAAACCAGCTTCCAGCTGAAGATGAAATTATGAAAAGACGATGGAAATGGATAAGACATACGTTACTCAAACCGTCAAACTGCATCACGAGGCAAGCCCTGACTTGGGATCCTGAGGGGAAGCGTAAAAAATGAAGGCCAAAGAACACATTACGTCGGGAAATAGAAGCAGATATAAAAAGGATTAGTTGGAACTGGAAGGAGCTGGAAAAGATTGCTCAGGACAGGGTTGGATGGAGCGGCCTATGCTCCTTCACGAGGAGTATCAGGCGTAAGTAAGTAAGTAAGTAATCATATGAATATTGAAAAAATGAGTATGAAACAGTTTAGTTGATCATTTGCATTTAATTAACTATATGGTAAAATTATAAATGAATTATTTACTTGTTTGTAAATCTTTTATTTTAGCGCTCGAGTTAATATAACATTTTATGATGAAGGTTTCAGTATGAAAGATTATGTTGAAAGTCCTGAATGGTCAGTTTTAAATTATTGGCAAAAACATAGAACACACGCTTATCCATGCTGTCCAGAACAATATTCTGATACATTATTTTTCATCAAAATTGAACGACAAGCAGCTTATTACAACTATATATTGATTTTACCTTGTTTCTTACTGTCTTCATTAACCCTAGTTTTATTTTGGCTTCCACCTGAGACACCGGCAAAAATGGTTCTTGGTAAGTTAACTGATTATTGGGTAAATATATCTATTCAGATGATGCTTGAAACTGTGTATGAATAAGCATAGAAGATTTCTTCAAGTTAAATCTATGAACCACAGATACGTTTGTATAAAACTTCAAGGAAACATTCTCAGGAAACAATGTTTTCATGTATACAGAATTCCAGTATACCCTAAATTAACTGAAAACTTGACCACTTGCTGTAACGTTTCATCATTGCTTTAATAATTCAAGAATCAGCTCATAAGTCTTTACAAGTCAATCTTATTTACAGAAAAACTTGTACTTTTAAAAATTTCCCTCAGGTTTTCATGAGTTAGATTTTTTCTAATTTAGAATAACCGATTTATGGATGAATGAGAAACGTTGCACAGTCGTAAATATAAAACGCTTTTTATTAGCTTTACAAAAAGAGATAAATAGTAGATAGCAGTAGAACCTAGGATACGCATTTCGTCCTATTTTAGTGCTCATCTATTGGATATACATGCACTTCAGTATTAATGTTCACATTAGAACACTAATCTACTACATTCCGATTCAAACACCAGAAGAATTTAAATAGACACTTTCTAGTACAATCGGGTGGAGGAGTTGAATTCAATTGTGAAGGTTCTTTGAAGATTCTCATTGTTAACGTGTTCTTCATTTGAAGCGAAGAATATAGGATTCGAGTGCTTGTGTTAGCATCACCAGTGGTGTACAGGTTCATCCAGCTGTGGAGTCCAAAGTAGAACGAAACGCACGTCATAAATCTCACTTTTAAGCACTATTCGACTATGCTTGGAATTTTTGCGTTTTAATGGTAATATCAAGGTAATCTGCACAAGATACAAACATACCGAAATAAGATTGATCAGTTGCATTCTACATCAATAGAAAGATTAAAATAACGAGTACAAATGATTCGCTATTAGTTGTTTGAACATCTATGTAAATAATCCAAATGGTTTCACAAAGAATCACCTTTATATATACAGCATAAATCACTGATGAATTTCATTATTTTTTAAATAACTGAATCATAACGGAAAAACAATCACGCATGATAATTATGTATTTAATTTCACCTGTTACCACTCATGGTGGAGCATAGGTCGCCCACCAGCATTCTCTAACCAACTCTGTCCTGAGCTCTTCTTTCATATTGTTTTCAGTTTCTAGTCATTCTTTTCATGTCTGCTTCCGATTCTCCACATTGTGTGTTCTTGGGTCTTCCACGTTTCTGTTAAACTTTCAGGAATCCCAGTTAGCATTTTCCTCGTGATGCAGTTTGATGATTTCCATATTGTATGTCCTACCCACATCCAACGTCTTTTACCTATTTTCTTTTCAAATGGAAGTTGGTTTGTTCTCTTCTACAGTAAGATGTTGTTGATAGCATCTAGCCAACGGTAATTGATGATAATTGTAATAGTTCTCGAAGTTTCAGGTTCGTATATTAGGTCTGTCTTGATGTTCGCATTGGAAATTATGACTTTGATATTGGTTGATAATTGTTTTGAGTTCTATGTGTTCTTCAACTGTACGAATGCTGCCGTCACTTTGCCAATCCTTACCTTCACACCTGCATCAGATCCTGGCTGTTCACCGATGATCCTTACCAGGTATGTAAAACTTTCCACCTCTTACAAAGATCCTCCATCAAGTATGATTGCGTTAGTGTTCTTCATGTTTTATTTGAGGATCTTCTTCCGTTCTTCATGTGTGTTGAGGCCTACTGGTGCAGAGTCTGTTGTTACACTAGTTTACTTCATCTTCATTTGTACGTGTGTATGGGATAGATGGGTTAAGTAATCTTTGAAGTACAAATCTTCTAGTTGCATCAAAGATGTTCATTGTATTCCGTGTTCCCTCTCAGATATCGAGATGTTCATAATCCAGTCAACCACAGGAGTGACACATATAGCAAGGTCTGTATGTGCTGCTTCGATGTTTGGTGGTGTCACTGAAGCTGGTCTATCTAAAAGTCCTTCAAACTGTTCTACTCATCTGCTCCTCTGTTCTTGAATCTCAGTGATTGTCTTACAAAAAATGATAGTACATCTTAGTATCAACCCATAGATTCGCTTTTACTCTATCTTTGAAAAATTCAATGACATTTACCACTTACTTAAAATCTGCTGTGATAGTGCTGAATCAAGTTTCGATTACAGTTAATGTGACAACTTGTTGTTCTTTGTATTCTTTTAGCAACATCTGTTTTTTGTATGATTAATTGTTACTTTTATTCTATTCGATCTACTACTCGATTGAGCTTTCTTAGTTTCTGTGAATCATCTGATTCAAGATTGAGATATTCATGTTTATTGATCTCTAGGTAGTAATTATCATCACGTTTTTCAAGTCTGCAATACTGATTTAACTTCATAATGAACTTTTCCTTACAACTGTAGATACGAAAGCTAGGTTTAAAATTTCTTCCCACTACTTCTATGGACGTGAAATCTATACAAAATCAGGTTTAACTAGTAATTACACTGTAATAGACCAGAAGAGTTCAGTCCGTAATAGTAATTAGATAAGGATCGCTTGATGTCTAATGATCAGTCAGTGTAAATTTACCAAAAGGTTTATGTAAGTTATCAGTATTGAACCATTTATCTAGTATATACGATATTGCGATCTTATTTCAATCTCAATAGTAGTTGTGTTTAGTTACTTCGTAAATTTTAAAAGTCTTATTATTCATAAACATTAATTTGCAACCGACTGTTAGTCAAATATCACATGGAATGTATCAAGATACTGACGAATAACTTCATTCTTGTCCAACAGTAGTTAATTTCATAGGTTCGTTGGTAACCTTTTACTTCCTTAACGATGGATATGTATGCATGTTCATAAACTTAACTTGGAGAATGCAACTGAAATAAGATATCACTGATGTAAATGGTTTTGGCATATGATGAAGAACTATTTTGAGATAATTGTAGGAAATAAGGTCGAAGATGACTGATCGATTTTGTATACTTCATTATGGTAGGTTATTTTCGATTAGAAATCTTTCAACTATATCTTACTTCTACCATCTATTCACATAATTCTTTTGTATTCAACGAAAAAATTTGATAAATGAGAGATATTTTCCATTTTTGTTGTCTCTATTTTCCATTTTTGTCCGCAACTGACTTTTTTGTTTCACTTTTGAAGATAAACACCTTTTACGTCTCTTTCTCTCTCTCTTGTTTACAAGCACACACACGTACAAACAATAAAACATAAATATAGCTACATAGAGTGAATAATAATGAAGGTAAAATTATTATATTTATTATTATCATTACTGCGGTTGCTGGTATGTTTCACAGGCTTATTGAAATACGAATCAGAGGTAGACTTTCGTCAAGTTTCTATTATTTTACTCTTCCCACTTCTTTTCCGGTTTCCTATATTTTATCATTAGGACAAAAAAATTGAATTCATTTTAACAATGATTGTAATAATGACTTTGCAAATACTTATCGATCAAATGATTGAGAGAAAAACAAAGTTATTATAGAACATTGTAAATTATTTGTTAAGAGAATGATTATAATATATGGCTGTGTTATGTAAACAAGAATCCTTTACTTTGCATCTAAGTGAATTTATGTGTAAACAAATAATAGTAATTGCCTTTTTGTCAAGTTTTAGCAATTCAAATCATATTATTTGTTATTGAATGTATGTCATGAAATACCGTTTGATTATGTGAATTATTCGGGACCGATGATTCTTTATAATCACGAAAATGTTATTTTGCATATCAATTGCTACGTATTTTTTTGCAAAGTGATTAACAGAATTAATCACGATCCATATTAGTCACTGGCAATGCCACTTGTTGTCACGATGGTTGATGCTTCTGTTGAATTGTAGATACACTTAGCTAAAAAAAAGTACAAACTAGAATAAACAGTGGATCGAGTGGTTTACACTGGTCAAATTCACTCAACTAACAACAAAATTTCTTTGGTTTGATGACTGATTTACATGTTCTGATAACCTATTTGACAACATGATGTCAGCGTCAAATACTTTTTTGATCTATGATTTTAAAATGAGGATCCAATAAGACTTAAATGTACTTAAACTTTCATGATTGTTTGGATTCCTGGTAGTCATTATTATGAGCACTAATTTTTGGATGTTATTAGGTCAGAGTTGTTGAATTCCTTCTTTTAAACACAACTACTTGCTTTTGTGAACCATTCACCCTTATGTGATGCAAACACCTTTACGCATAAAATTCTTAAAAGTAAATATTTTTTTAAATCCTCATGTATGTTATGTCACTTATGTTTTATATACTGATGAGGATTTTAATTCAGGACTCACCTTTCGCTTCATTTTGTGTTATTAGCTTAGGGTACCGGCGTTTGTGTAAACATTGAAACCGAAACTGAAATCCTTTGATTATCATTTCAAATGCTTCAAAATAATAGTTGTCAATATTTTTGAAGAGTATGATACTTTTATCAATTCAAGTGGCTTGTATTATACAGATGTCATTGCTCTCCACGATCTTAAATCCAGTTAGCTTCTACGCAAACCATCATTACAACAAGCCAATCCGACAGCAACGAGACTCGAATCCTCTAAACCCATAAATACAATGAATTAACCGCAATCAGATAATAATGTAATAATAAATAAGAAGGGAATGCTCATTGTATACAAATAGTGAAGTTAAAATTCAAGGTTAGCGTTGTCATATCCGAAGAAAACCTCAACAATAAAATTGTAAGTCGGACGACACTGTAAATTTCATAGGGACGATAGACGAGGATTCATCTAACACAAAAAATCAGTCAAAAAATACCCAAATTAACTTATTATTCACACTAATTCACTGTCAAATTAATATAAATTAAATTGAGTAGTATTTGACTTCAATTAACCAACGACTTATTGTATGAACACATATTTACAATATCATGAGATTAATCATCTGTAACCAGCAGTTATATGCAATTAACCAGCACAGAACTAATTCACTCCTCCTTAAAATGTGATAATTTCCTATGGATGATTGGAAAATATTGATTTTAATTTTTTCCTCTCACTCCAATAAATTACGTCCTTGTTCACAATATCAAGCATTCCACACTGTAACATGTAAAACTATTTCATATTAAAAACGATTATTATCGACTAAAATAACCTGGTGATTTGTATGTTCATTATTAATTAATCAGTACAGAGAGCTAGCAAAAGTGATGAGATTATGGTATACATGATGTTTATAAGAAAATAATTAGTTTTTTTAGGGTTTACAGTGGATTTTTCGCCTCCTTAAAGTAGATCATGTCTTCTACAAAAGCTCATTCAGTCGAGAATTTATTAGTGTCTGCTTTGGTCACTTAAGGATTCAAATATATTTTTATAAATAGGTTTTATAGCATTCCAACAAATATATGTGCATCATTCTTCAAAGTTCTACGGCTTTATGTATTGAAACAATTTGTTCACAACCAGTCAAATAATAGGTCTAGCATGTCATGCCATTCGATGAACAAAATATCTTCACTATTCAATATTTTTCCAATGATATGACTTGATTCAAGAGTTTACTCCGGAAAAGAAGGACGGTGCGAATTTTTATTAATTTATGTATCAGATAGAATTTATACTAGAAATTTTGTTTCATGCACTTTTATTGCCTATTATCTCATTTATATTATGTGATGGAATCATAAGACATTTCAGCACATAACAAATTTACTCTCTATAAATACTACCGTAACTTAAGTCTCCGATGAAAATATTTTATTCATTTTACACAAAAAGATTAGAATTTACATTTTTAATTCTAACTTGTTCGGTACTAAATATGGTTTTACCATGTAACGTATAATTGTTGGAATATACACTTACGATTCATCAGTTTTTCCACTTAACATGAATAGAAAATACAATCAACCAGTTTAAAATTTATTGAAAAAAAAAAGAGAAAAGCAGAATTCATTTTATCTTACCGGATATATAATGATTAGTTGGTGACAATAGTTTTCCGAAAACACCTAGTAATTATAATCGATTTGACTGTTACTGTTGGTATATTATTTCATGTAGTTTTCTGAACAAATAGTTACATTAGAAATAATAATTTAAAAGATAAAAAATTGATCTACTTATCATTACTATTAATCGATCAATTTCATAACAAAATGAAAGTCACTCATAGTATTTAGTAGTGTGCTATAGTTTAATATTTTAAATAAAAAAATAGATTTGAATCCATTATAATGATTATTTAACTGGATAGTTATATCTACTCGATATTGTATATGGGGAAAATTATTATTCAAAAGTAAAATATCTCAATACACACGAGGGAAGTTGTGATTTCAGGTTAACTATACAAAATCTTATATTTCAAAGACAAAATGATACAGACAGGCGCCAATAATTGGGAAATCTATATCTTATGTATATATGTATATATAATGATTAATATATTTCCTGTCATAAAATATTTATTTCCTCTCCGAAAATAAAGGAGAAAACAAAGATTTTCCATAAATTTCACTCTTGAAATCTAAAACAAACAATAACAATAATAATAACAAAAAAATACACCAAACTAGTAGATAGAACTCTAATGAATGTAAACATTCAGCAATAATCGATTCATTTCAAATGAAAGGAACCAACAACAACAACGGAAAAAAACAATCCACCATACTGAAACTTAGATTATGATTCAAAATCGATTATTAAATAGTTTTGTTGTGAAGATCAACTGAGTTGTTTTGTTTTCATCTATTGAATTCTGTTTATTAAATTGTTTTTTTTTGCTTTAAGCAACAACGAAAACGAAAAGAAAAGAAAGAGAAATACATAATGTTTATCAGGATATATAGTGATTTGGATGTCATCTTTCCTTTTTATTTGAATAAAAGGGAAATACAATGATCACGTTTTGTACCCTTTTCAATAATAATTTCAATAATAATCATGACACACAATAAGATTTAAAGATGATGATGACGATGAGAAGATTAAAATATAAGTAAACACAGTTAAATGTGATATTGTTGTCCAAAATATTGATCAAGTTATATAACATTGATTGGTTGATTGTTATTTATTATATGCAACTATGTACATTTTGTAAATCTATTAGAAACCGTTAAAGTTAGTTGTTGAATTATGATAAAATATGATGTTGACTTTTGTAAAAGGAATGTTGTTAATTTTAATGATTAGAATTTACATGTGCTTTAACGTATGTTTTCGGTTAACTTCATTCTTAGCTTTACAGAGTATTACAGTAGCCAGTTTAATGCATAGAAACACATTTAAATTGATATAATTCAATATTTTACACTATATTGTAAAGATTTTATCAATTTCAGCTTAAAAGGGTTGGTTAATATAATCAACAAAAAAAATAGAGAAAGGGTATGAAAAGATCATTTACATTGATAATTTATAGTCACTAGTCTAAAATTGTATCATTCTAATAAAATGTTACCAAATATAACAATTACATAATGATAAACAAAAATTGACTGAGCAATGTATTTTGTATTTTCTCTTTCCATCAATAACTTTCAGCAAATTATGTATGACATGTCATAGTTTAACTCTCAATCTGCTTGTTTTATATACATCTGAAGAAAGGTCCGTTGAATATCATTTTCATATTTTGAAATTATTTATTCATTATTTAAAGTTATCGTTTGAATTTTATAATTATTTACTGTTTGTTGTTTTTGCATTCTCCATAACAACAAGAAGATAATTCATTAAGAAAGCCTATAGTCAGACGGTGTTTTATTATTAAATTAATATAAATCACTGTTTCTTTTAAAATTAGATGAATGTAATACTATCATTAATGTTTATTGCATTTACAGTCCGATGATTCACAAAATCATTTATCGAATCAAGAATTTTGAAGTAATCCAGACTGATGAGGTTTCAACTTGTTTTCATATTATTTTCTTTATTATCTTTATTAACAGATTGTTCGAAATGTATTGTGCTATTATATATCACATAGTTCTGTTAATCTTGATCTTCTTATTACACTATCGAAACCATGAATTCCTGGGTTGTGTTTGTTCTAATGAATGCTATCAGAGCTAAATAATTATTACAATTGTTAAAGTAAATAACTGTTCTGTATAATGAATCGAATATGAGAGTGTTAGTGAAAATGATAATTATTTGTACTTATCAAAATATTAATGGCTATTATGATTTATATTCTTCGATATATACATTATCTTTTATTCTCTATGAGATACAAACTACATAATCACATAATTATAAAGTCTTAAGTGTCAGAAAGAAGTGTTTAACATGTCCCGGGCATAGTTTTTTGAAATACAGAGATAAAAAGTATTTTTTAATATTCTGTTTCGTTAAGCATTCACAGTGATCTCAAAATACTAACCACTGTATTCCATTGCAGTGATATGACTGTAAAAAGGTTGCCTTTTGATATAAGTAAGTTTGAAGTTTATTTCTAATCATTATGTATGCTGCTTAGTTTAATTTAGCCTTTCAATTATATTTTAGCCAATATTTCTTAGGCATATAAACAAACTTCCATTTGTGATATTTATTTTATGTAATGATAAACTGATATAAAAAAAATTGTTTAACCTATATCATCATTAAGCTGTTTAACTAATAATTTTAAAATCAACATTTTTTTATTGAAGGTATGAACATTTTTCTTGCATTCTTCCTTCTATTGCTCCTGTTGGAGAATTCCATTCCATCGGCTTCAAGTTCATTTCCATTAATAGGTAAGTATACTGTTTGATAATATATTGCAACACTTGAAACAATAAATAATCAATTCAAGCATTCAAACATCTTAAGGCTTAATATTATGTCATAATTCATTTCCATACGTTATTGATTGTTTAATGAATTTATTTTTATGTTTGTTTTATGTGGGAAATTTGAGTTGTGTCTTATATAACTCAAGTGATTGTTTTAGGTTTAACCCACTGTCCATCTACATCTTTCAAAATTTGTTTATGAAAACGGTAACTGTTTGATAGTTCCAGCAGAAACCACAGGCATACTTGTCATTTAATTTAACCTCAAAAGTAAGTAATGACAATTTTAAATACCTCAGATTGAGTTAAGTATTGTAAATTCATACGGCTTACAGGCGTTTCTTTAAATTTCTTTCAATCAATGAAACCCGTATTTGATCACAAGCAATAACACAGTTAATATGTTTTTTTTTCTATCAACCATTTGACTCAAGAGTTACTTTTTTAATACCTAAATAAATTCTATTTATGAATAAAACACCATCGTTAAGTATAGACCAATAAAAATAAAGCCAAAATCGATTAAAAATAGATCTGATTGGATTAAGTGCATTCAAAAAATCTTTAAGAACAACTTACTTTACTGTCAATTATATAATAATGCATTAACCTTACCTACTTACTTACTTACGCCTGTTACCCCTCATGTCGGACGTAAGTAAGTAAGTAATGTAAATGTATTATTATATAATTGACAGTAACGTAAGTTGTTTCTAAAGTCCTATACATTTACCACTATAATATATTTCAATATTTTGTCTTACATATTCTGTTTTATTAGGAACAATTCTTATAAATAAAACAACTTGCTAGAAATAACCTGATTATCAATATACACCAAAGAATAATTTAGATTTGAATTACCACTTAGATAGAATATATCCCATTCCTTCTTGTCCAATGATTAGTAACATTTCAAAATACATTCATCATAATCAACACAGGTTACAGTTTTTGGTTTTTGTATTAGTAACCAATTTTGTTGTTGGGTAAAATAAACCTTTCATTTATTCTACTTTGTACTAATACCTTATATTGATCACATATTACCTGTCACTATTCAAGTGTATAGAACATAATGTTGTTGTACGTCAACTTTGACAGTTTACAACTTTTACAACTAATAACAAAACAATTTACGCTTATTAATCAATTGGCCTGAAGCATTACAATCTAATTTGATCAGAATTTATTTATTAATCCTAGTTTTATTTTTTTTCCAGGCTTTCTAAATGATAAAAAATGTAGCTATTCTTAATATTATTTCCAAAATAAATAAATATATGCAAATATGAATAATCTTGAAACAAAATCACCACTTATAGAAGTTTATTCCTCATTATAAACTTGACAATATGACCATATATATATATATATATATATGTGTATACAAACAGACATACAAGTAGCTATCTCATTCTTCTTTGATATATACATTCTTATTAAGGTTAACATACAAAATCTTCACTTTTCAAGCATTATTGATGAAGTTGTATGTTCTGAAAGGAAAGAAAATTTAATAATAATAATAATAATAATAAACTTATTTACTTCAAATTACTGAAATGAATTGAATCAATGAACTGATAGTAAAAGGCTCAGAGGTTTATAGTAACCAGAATATATATGTATATATAACCACAAGAGAATCAAATTATATTGAATAGTGAACTAATAAATGTTCTCTTTATATTCTATAGTAATTTATTTCGTTTCGGATTGAAATGAGGTCATAGTTATTTTAAGAAAATGTGTAAATATGATTTATTAGCATAATATAGATCATCCCTCTGTAGATTTTGATTAAATAACTTTTATTTTGATAAAGTTAAGCTGATTAAAATAAGGGGATGTACATTGTTTATCACATAATCTTTCAATAGAATGAAAGAATAAATGATAAAAGGGGGGAGGGAAAATAGGAGAACATTCATTAAATAATCATCTTTTTCACTCATACTTCATTTAAACTTGTTCATTAAAGATAAATAATTACGGGAGAACATTTTGTTTCTTTCTTTAAAATAATACTGATTTCAGAAAAAAAGGTTTCTTATCCCAATGTTATGCATAAGTAACATAGTTAAACACAATGTTTAAAGTCATTTTATATAAAAAATATTTAGAAATTTTCATTCTTACGTTTTAGTATATTTAACATACAGTGTATATTTTATAGTTTAATTCATGAGCTAGACAACCATGAAAAAGTGCGCACTTCTGAGGAGTCCCATACTAGAACGAAACAACCATCCAGTGCTTCCAGGTTTTTCATGGTTGTCTAGCTCATGAATTAAACTCATGAATTCAACTTTAAAATTACTAAAATCCCCACAAAACGCCCTTCTGATAATATAATGTATATATAAATAATTATGCAAACTAATAACTTTTTGCTTAATTTCTATTAATAGTTGTAAAACTGTTATGACGGGATGAAAGGTCAAAATTTGATTGATGTATTCATTATGATTTTTACTCAACATTAATTCCATTTTAATTCAATTTGATGATCACCCAGTATTGTATTTGTTTCGTCTTCCCCTATGACATTTTATTCTGTATAACATTTGATATTCTTGTATGAAATATTATTCATATATGTTATTTGTTTTGATTATTAATGAAAAATGGGTGTACAAACCAATATATAAATGTGCGTATTTCCGACTAGACGGGTGGGGATCGCTTGTACTTCTTAATACTCGCGGAACAGACTTCCCCGTTCCAAACTTCGACTTTTCTCTCTAGTACGCATCAGAATATCTAACTTATTGGTCTTTGATCACAGAGTCTTAGTTCCGTTTGCAGACTAGGTGAACTCGTAATCGCTTCAACCATAGGAAAAACGAAAATAATTTGTAGTGAATTTTCAAAAAAATTCATATTTTATGTATGACAAAAAAGTAATGGTGATACTTCAGTGTTAACAAAAACATTACATCAATCTTTTAACAACAGTCCATATGTTAACAGTTGACAAATCAAACAGAACAATAAACAGTTTTTGGCGCTTCATATCAATAATGATATTAGCAATTTATGTCAGAGTAAACTGAGAAATTTACAGCTCAAAATAAAGGTCACTTTAACCGTTATTTTAGCCTAATTGTAAATATCACAAAACAGTAATTAACTGTCATTTATTTTAATGCACTTCATTCTATCGACTACTTTTACTCTTATGGTATATCATTTGGTCGCATCATATATATGATCTTTCAATTCCATTGGAATAGCTTCTCGCTTCCTCAAAAAAATTAGAGAAACGATGTAAAAATGATGGGATCATTCCGTTCTACTTTTACAGTAATTAATTTTGCCATGGGTTATAAGCATTTTATAAATGGGTGTAATTATATGCAGTTAGTATACAAAATAAGCTAGTTGAAATTTATCTAAGACAGACTTTATTATAACACTGAAACAGTTGCAAAATAAGTTGTTCAGAAGTTCGAACTGATCAACAATTTATATATTCCGTGTTGTTAATACATACTAACGAGGAGTCCCATACTAGAAAGAAACAGCCGTCCAGGGCTTCCAGGTTTTCAATGGTTGTCTAACATTGACTCATTCACGACATCAGTCCAAACTCATTAATCTCCATAACCCTAGACTGCGAACAATTTAGGCTCCAATTGTTTGTTAATAAAGCTACAAACTTTGGTTATTCTTTAATGCTATCGATACTGTTATCATTGGCTTTGATGAAACTTCAAGCTATCACTAAGGATTATCGTGCTTGAAGCCACAAAATGAGGTCCTTTCATACTTCATACTGTTTTCATGTCAAATAGTGATATACAAAGTGACTGTAATCTTATTTTTAATATTAGCATTCAAACGTTCCATAGACTATACCAGTATACGCTAAAAATTATTTACTAAATAAATGAATAAAATCACACATTTATCTGTTTTAGCATCGACCTCATTAAAATTAGTCCACCATGAATTCCTTAAGGATTAAAAATACTTATTTGTATCTAAGATCAATAGGACTTTGATACTCAAACAAATTATTGAGAGAACTGCTTGTAAAACACTACATTTTTAATGAGATGCACTGTAACACAACTGAATTATCAAATAAAATCCGATCCTCGAGCTCTTTCTGAATGCCAAATCATTTACATAACCGTAGAATATTGTACAGTGAATGAAAAGAAATAAAAAATTATCTGGTAATAATCTAGTGAAGATCTAAGTGTAGATTGGGTAATTGTTGATAAACTAATAAGGTGTATATGAGACATTGAAAATATTTCCTGTTGATGATTACCAGCTAATATGGAGCCAACGTTCATAAATTCCACATCAAATATACTTAAATAATTAAGAAATCAATCAAGCAGTATTAATGATAATGAATGCTTGATTCAGTACTAAATACTTAATGTGGTATGAAAAACTCAGCATAAAATATATAAACAACTTTTTTTCTATTTTTAATTTATATCTCAGATTATAGTTACTCATATACATAAGATAAACTAGTGCACAAGATAAAGTATATTTAAAACAATAAATTATATGTACGCATGCTAAGGAGTAAGGGTTAATTGATTAGCTCAGTCCATACAAATTGTCTTTATATGTTTACTGTGTCAGATACAGTTTTGAAATGCTCGCGTATTTTTTTTTCCGTGTATAGTCTGTAATGTAATTTGGTCACGTTTACCAAAATATATAGAAATATATGAGTAAACTGGGTAGTTTGTAATTGGAAGAATATCACTTGCCAGTTGTTTGGAAGATTTCTAGTGTTTGTTGATAACTATAATAATAAGTTCGTAAAATATTTCAACGCTTAATCTACTCATAATCCTTAATATTCCATGTAACATAACTCATTATTTAAGCAAAATCAACAGTAATCTAATAGGAACCAGTATTGGATAGTAAGTAATATGCAATAACTTAATACCACGAAAGTAATTGTTGGATAATGTCAAAAACATTTCACTTAATTGTGTTATACATTAATCAAAAGATTTTCTTCACAAGACCTAAAGAGATCAAAAGACAATTTGCCCCAAGATAAATAGCACTTAAAATAATTTTCAATATAGCATCTTCAATAATTGAAAGCCATTTAACATGAACTTGGTGTCAAGGTCATTTCCATGTTTTGAGATAACTTTTACAAATCCATATTAAGAGAGACTGAGAATGAAGTTCTGCGATGTGTACTACGAACTCAGTAAAGTATTGAAATATAAGCCAATGAGTTTTGTAAATTACAACAGTCAAGTTATGTGATATTTAACCAGTAAATCTAAACTTGACGAATACAATCTATTATTGGATTTCTTCTATAGAATAACAAACTATGATTATTTGGCGACAAAAAAAGCAGTAATATCTCTAACTGTATATAATCATGTAACGAAGGTATGAATACGTAATCAAACATTAAACACCTAAGGGTATAATTATAGTTAAAAACATAAGAAAAAGAATTCATACACAATTTCAACAATTTTTCTGTTTTCTCCATTTAATGATTGTTTGATAATATAAGTTTGTTTGAGTCGATTGAAAATAAAGATTGAAAACAATCAAGGGTAACATTTTTGAAGCTATATGAATTATGGATAGCGATGAAAATGCAATATTCACTCTACATATTGAATATTCTAATTAAAAAATCAGTTATATCAATCTATTATGTCTGACAAATAAAAGAGTTGCACTTATTCACATGATATAAATTACATTTTGTCTGCATGTTAAGCAGGAAACAATAAATTATGACAAAATATGAGTTTGATATACATAGAAGAACTGCTTTGAGAATAACTAAATAATGAAATATGTATGCTATTCAATAACTCGTGTTTCTGGTCATCGAACATTACATCAGGCATTTGCTTATTTCTATTAATAGTCATAACAATGTTTCATTTTATCATTCTTCTTAAAATAACTTTTAACTATTTTATTCAGGGAATTATTATTGTATCAACATGACATTGGTTACATTATCCACATTTTTGTGCCTTATTGTGGTCAATCTACATTTTCGTGGTGATCGACGAACTGAAGTTCCATTTTGGTTAAGAAAGGTAAGTTCTTACCTATTGATAGTTTTTTTTCATAATTGTCAAAATTATCAAATAGAGATTTATGATTATTTAACAATATTCGGAAAATTGTAAATAATTGACGAATTCTGAAACGATGAGCTTCAGATCAACCATTCTTGATCAGCTAGACGTTTCATGGTTATCTAAACATTATTTGATGGGAATAATACCAATTCCTAAATAAAATTATTATATTAACAAAATATTCTTCTTCTAGAATTAGAATTCATCCATAAGCCGAAAATAATTAAGAAAAAAATTCTCTGCCAACTGTTAGTTAGTCAGCCTGTGAAAATGAATAATTTATGAAAAAGAAAGCGATAATATTACAAAGATAGAACATGATATACAAATCTAAAGTTTCTCTGCCTATAAATCAAACATTTAATGAAATTAATTCGTCCTTATGAAAATTAATTATCAGTCCTTTCAAACCATCATTAAAACACAAACAGATATTTGAGAGTCTTTAAGTTGTTCTTTCTTATTGTTAGATATTCATTTTTTTTCTAAAGAAGAAGATCATGCTAAATCACTAAACGTCAGAGATTTAATTTTTCCACCAATTGGGATATCATGAACATTTTATTTTATGATATCCTGTAACTGATTTTGTTTACTGAAATAGTTGTTAGCAGTAAATCTGGATACCTTTAAAATTGAGAAAATATGCTTCAAACATTATAGCTTTCACTTGTTGATAATTGTTTTTTTCAATTTCGTTTAGATTTTTATGTTAATAAAAGATAATCTCTGATTAGTTGTCAATCCCTGATGTGATAAACCTTTATATTTTCTTACTAAATACCAGTTAAATCGTCATTTGTTGTCTTCATAGTTGTTGTAGATACAATGCACACACACACAGAAGCACACAAAATTTCCAACCCATTCAGATTATTATCAGAAGGTGTTTGTGCAGATGTTAGAAATTTCACAGATTGAAATCATGAGTTAATTGAAGCCAGACCACCATGGAAAACCTGGAAGCACTGGACGGCCGTTCCGTCCTGGTATGGGACTCCTCAGCAGTGCGCATCCACGATCCCGCACCCCACGAGATTCGAACCCAGGACCTATCAGTCTCGGGCCAGGCGCTTAACCAACTAGACCACTGAGCCGGCATCCAATGGTATTAATGTCTAACTTCAACCACTCCACGAAGTTGCGCCATAGTACGCCATTGAGGAGTCCTATACTAGGACGAAACGACCGTCCAGTACTTCCAGGTTTTCCATGGTGGTCTAGCTTCAACTGACTCATGATTTCAATCTGTGAAATTCCATTCAGATTAGTTTAACGGTGTGTTATATTTAAAAAAACAAACTCATTTCAACATTCATTAAAATGATTCTAGTTTAGAATTAACCACGTTTATATATGTGTTAAGTCATTTAATTTAAACATTTTTTTTCCTTCTTATTCTGCTCAATTTGATTTGATTTTCGTAATTATTTTAAAGAAACAATTTAATGAAATTCAATTTTTCTCAATGAAACTATATTAATGATTTCTATAATAGTAATAATAATTATGTTGGGGAATTGAACTCCATGTATGTGCTCATAAATAAACAAACATCCATACAGAATACACATAGATACACTTACTCAATTACGTAGTTATACACCTATACAGATATAAATAGGAAATTAAAGATAAATATTTAAATTATGATAAATGTATACACTTTCAAAGGATATAAAATAAATATACATAATAAGAATAATATAAATTGGGCAAAGGAATAGAAGGAATTATAAAGGGAGTAATGCACTGGTTTTCTACCACAAATTAAATCACAATTTGAAAAATAAAAAAATAATAAAAATTTTTAAAAAAACATAAAAATTATTAAAAGAATTAATTTGGCTTTTGTAATTCAAACAAACAAACAAACAACAATATTATTAAGTAGTAAATAATATTTTTTGTTAAAAAAGAAAATGGAAATGAACCAAGGAATTGAAAGAAGAAGAGGAAAAGAAACATTTTGAGCAAAATATTATGCGTATTTAATAATTTAAACAAAAATATGATTGTCTTGCATTCAATGTTATGTTAGATGACTTTTTAGATAATATTCAACAAATTGTATCCAGATGATAATGGTCTATATAATAATTGAGGCTAAAAAAATTGTTTTAATAGGATGATATTTAGTTTTTTTTTCTTGACCATTTCAAATGAAAAGTAGTGTGTTTTAACAATGAGACTATTGATATTTGGAACTTAGAAAAAAACGCCATGATTCATAGGACACAAATATGAAGAAAGAAACATATGTGTATTATGAATTAACTCACTATCTAAAACACATCGATCACTTTGTCATAAACACTTACATATTTCAATGGGTAAAATCATGAATCATTTAAAACTAGCCCACCATGGAAAACCTGGAAGCACTGGACGGCCGTTTCGTCATATTTTGGGGCTCCTCAGCAGTGCGCATCCACGACTTATACATTTATTTTATTAACATTTAGTGATTAGCTAATAAAAATAATAGTTAAGTGAAATACACAGAATTACCACTACAACCAATGATGAGTGTTGTGCAACGTTAAGTTCTCACTAAATTTATTCAAACAATATTATCCTGAATAAACGCTACATTGAAGTAACACTAATGTTATATTACCTGAAATATTCTGTAGTGACTTAACCGATCACCGTCGTAACCGTTATTATATAAACCTCGATGGTGTTTGAAATCAGAAAGTAATAAGATACGGCAACTACAGTTTATTAACGGATTGCGCAGATCACAAAGCTATAGGCGCATCAGGTGGATTTGAAGCAGAAAGGCGAGCAATTACACAGGTGAATTTATAGTCAAATTGCATATTGGCGTAATAAGGTAAAGTAAAGACCAATAATAGGATTTGAGTACGTATATACATGGGGGGAGGATAAATCATCATGTGATATTCAAGCAATCACCATTTTAGCTAGAGCGTGTCATGTACTCCAGTGATCATAATGATACAAAGAAATATGCAAGTCGTTACTGCTCTAATAACATTGTCTGTTACGTAAGTTAATAAAAGGGCTTAACCAAAACTAACCATAATCGAAATTGGCTGTAGGATAGTTGCTATAATACTACTGAAAATAAAGTGAACATTATACTGAGTATTTATCAATCTGAATTTTAAAAATGTGTAATTCTGTACACAAATCACACTGAATTCAAACATTATCTCATGTTTCTATCACACACAACCAATGAAAACTTGTAGAACTGACTATGTTCTGTTAAGTAGATGTAATCGTTTCCTTGTCTAATTACTTGAATACGTTTTACTAACTTACTTGCTTACGCCTGTTTCCCCCATTGGAGCATAGGCCGCCGACCAGCATTCTCCAACCCACTCTGTCCTCTGCCTGGAGCCCCTCCGGGGGCTACTGCCGGTCCCGAGCCAGGACAAAAAAGGAGGTTTGGGCATGAGGTTAGCGACCCCATCCCGTAGAAAACTAACTCGCTGAAAAACGCTAACCAGAAACAATTATTCAAACCATTTAAATACATTTTAGGTCTTAAAAATAAAGTTTTATAGTATTTATAAACTCTTAAGGTCAGTAAGTTAAATGTGGCCTTAAAAAGTTGCATCATTTTGTATTAATTTATCATCACGGGATTTCGGAAGTAATCTTTTTTTCATTCGCGATAACAAGACCTGCAATTGATCTGTCTTTATTGGTATATTTGCATCGTAATCTGAATAACTTACTATTACACTAAGGGCTAAACACAACCATTGTAGATAAGTGTTATGAATGTATTTAAAAATCACCTTATGAATGATTATTTAACGCAAACTCATAGTATATGCTTACTATGATATTTCTTCCAAGAATGAATTCATAGCTTTAGAAGAACAAAAAACAAAATCAAATAAATAATTGGACATGAATAAATTTACTCTGGTAATACTAAATTTAGCCAGTAAGTCAATCAGCCATTAAAAACTGGCCAAATCAGTTTATCTCATTTTAATCTCTTATATTATCACTGTTATTCTCATTACAATCACATGTTTCCATATATGTATATATGTATGTATGTTTGTACACAAACAATAATTCATCCGCGTTCATTTATTGACATAAAATCATCTAATTATTTAGATTATCTTTTGTTGTTACATTTCGTACATCTAAAAACAGGAGATTAATTACATATTTTGCGGATTAACCATATATATATATATATATATATATATATATATATCCATTTATATCCATTTCCTATCATAATAAAGTCAATGGAAATACAGAAAAATAATGAACCTACTAATTAGCACAGTAAATAACAGCCTACTTTTTGCTTGAAGTGGTTTTGTACGAATAGTGAATCACAGAAAATGCATTATATTACATAGTAAAAACCTGTTTTATGTTTAATTAAAGAAGAAAATATCTCGGTGAATGATAATAATAATTCATATGAAAACTAACAATCGCAGTGAATACTTTTTGTCCTTAGATTTTATGATGAAAAAGAACTTTTATTATTGTTCTTGACAATATTCTCATCGCTTACTTCATGTAAAAATGAGTTTACTAAACGTTCCACGAACCTTAAATCAATGGTTGTGTAGCCTCTGTATGTGAATGATTGTTCTATTAAGTTTTACTATTTTTATTTGTATTTCTATTTCTCTTAACTATCTTCCATTGACGTCTGATCAGATTGTTGATTGGCCTTTTAGGTCGGGTTTGATTGCTGACTCTCTGTGACTCGAACCGGAATTATATAAAAATGTCATCAATGGTCAAGCAATAAAGTATCGTGTCAATTCACTAGCATGTATGTGAAGTGTATCCAATGTGATCAGCGTAGTTTATAACGCAACTGCTACAAATTATTTTATAAACAGTATTGCGTTTGCCTTTATTTGCTATTGTGATTTTGGGTCTGCATAAAATAAAGTGAAGTGACTGTGTTGGATTATGGATGACAATAATCCCAAAGTTTTGAAAAGAAAAAGAACGAAGATTCATGCTACTGCTAATCGTATTTATAAATTTACGTGTACCTGTCAAAGCAGCTACATTGGCCGAACAGAAAGGAGGGAATATCTTAGATTTTTTGAGCATGTTCCAAAACACCTCAGAACAAGAGAAAGAACGACTCTAAACAGTGCAATCACCGAAACTCTCTTGGATACAGGACATTAGGTCGATACATTGCAATCTTTTAGGGTGATTAGTAAGCAGCCAAACTCCAGTCTTTTGAAGTTTGCTGAAACCGTTGCTATCAGGCGTCGAAAACCTGACTTACGTGTTCAAAAGTAGATAACTATTAATCTTTCTTTGCCTTGGTGACAAATATTCCTGTGCTGCATCTTAAACAATTTTTAACCCTTCCTTGCATTTATTACATTATTGGGTTTTTATTTCAAATATCTTCCAAATTAGTAGTTTTATTTTATAAACTGAGCTTTACTCATTTTATTCCTATCACCGCTTACTCATTATGTAATCACTTGTTACTGGCCGTTTGATCTGTTTTCACAGTCAATGTTGTAGAATTTTCTTTTACATAAGGAATATATTCACAGTATTCAGTCTACTAAATTTATTTACACCCTTGCTATACTAATATGTCTACAACATAACTTCTGACTAAACACTTTCCTTTAAGTAACTTTAACCTATTTTGTAATTATGATTTTTAAATATTACAGTTTGTAAGCAGCTGAGGAGACCAAACGAAATAAAATGGATTCATGATATTGTGCTAGAATCTGTATTCTTGCTCAATTCAAAATTATAAAGCGAACTATGTGTATGAAAAATCACTAAGTTCTTAAATCCTCAAAACGATTTTTGAAATGTTTTTTACAGGGCAGAACAATCCGTTTCCTAGTTCCTGAAGTTGACTCTGAGGTTGTGGGTTGGTTCTTCATACACTTTTGGACAAAAATTCTAGGGGTAGCTGGTTTTACAAAAAACATATTTGTTCATTTAATTTTTTACAGTATGAGTCCTTTAGTGTGTTCTAACTCTTGTAAATGGTATCTTTTTAAAGTTACTTTTGTGTTCTATCGGGTTGTTCCACTTCTTATTCAGAGATTGATCAGTATGACATAGCTTTCTGTAAACTTGTGTTTTCCGCGTTTCTGTGTTTAGAACTTATATTAACCGTAATTCGTCATCAACATTCAGAAACAGACTATCTATAGCTGTATGAATGTATTTCTCATCCAATCATCTAGTTCCATTCTTGATTATTCATTGTTTAAATGTGACAATCTACTCAGTCGACAATCGCTATAAGCTGAGATGTTTGTAGCGGTTAAACAAAGCAATGTTTCAATAATACAATAGATCACTTGTATTTTGCTTCTTTGGTCTTAACTATATTGAACCTAATGAGCATAAATATTTTGAAAATTTAATATTCTTGATAACTAAAAGATGAGATATCTATTATAGAGTAGTTGTTTGTCTGAAATTAAAAAATCATAACTAAATTTATATTTGCACATATTCATGAGTAGTGCCCCAGAGTACTAGAAACACATAATCTCATTACATAGTATGACAACGATTTGGATATGATAAACAAAAATATTCCAAGTTAAGCTTTTTGAGATGCATGGTTAACTAAAAAGAATGAATAATAAGGCTTTCTTTTTGTACATTTTGGTTACTAAATGCAGTTGAATGCTTCATAAAGTGAAGTTTCAAACTTATAATTTCCGTGACCTCTATGAATAACATTTTGGTAGATTGATTTAAATGCACCGTCAGTATTCACCTCTTACTGTGTGTGGAGAAGCGTCTGGGCAGTCCGATAAAAAATGCTTTCTCAATGTTTCACAACTCTATGTTCAATGTGTAGCAGAACAGGAATTTTCTGCCTAAAACGTACAATACAGGTCTGTCTTCAGTATTTTGTGAATCTCCTTTCCCTATATTATCAACTTAGCTGAGTAAAAATATGTTTATTTCTAACTTGGCTTGTTGAATTGCAGCCTACTTATAGCGAGAAAGTCAGCAAAATACAATTCGTCAGTCACTCCAATTATCAATGGATAGCAATAACTTTTCACTTTAATTTCGAATATGTTTTGTTCTGTTTTGTTCTCAAAATGTTTGTCGGTAATGGAAATCTCAACGGAACTTCATACTTGATGTAAGGAAATACATATTTTCTTGACTACTTTTTGAAAGTCTGACCGCGTATTACACGTGAAAATCTTAATGTGCGACAATTACAGCTCATGTAGTGCTGAAGCATTTCTGAGGTAGTCAACTAACATGCAATATGTGTTGTATGTTTTCATATCCTTGATTAATAGAATAATCGACCAAATTACGGCATATACATCCTTCCAACTTGTAATTCTATTCAATTTAAGTTCGTACATCTTTAACAGATGTCGAAAGTAATATTTAACCGTGAATAATGAACACGTTTACGATCTTTTATACACGGTACACTTGTCAATGTAAGCAAACAATTGTGAATCTCGAAAGTATAATAAGACAAAGAATTTGATCTGAAAAATATAGTGTATTTAGACATGTATGTGCATACAACCATATACAAGTAGATTAAATGTATTTATGCAGTCAAAAGTGATGGCAGGCAGACCAAAACGTTAACATAGTCAATCAATATCAGAAAATAAAACTGGTATTATTCTTCACTATATCAATGGACACATTTGGAAACCGTTCATAAGATTTAAATCAAAACCCTTACCAAACCAGCAATCGAAATTTTTATCATACCATTCTCAGACTTTTGGATAACCAGCAGAAAAGCCAAGCCTACTTAAATAATCTATTTATAGTAACCTTTTCTTATACTTTTAATCCTCACTTCGTAATGTCCAATCCATTTTTAATTCCAGTGATAGTTTTAAAAAATTACATTTTCTCAATATGGTGATAACGATTGTTATATTTTGTATTTTCAAATCACACAAGCTTTAGTAGTATGATCCTGATAGGTAAATGTATGGTTAAGGTGTTTGAAATGTGTTTCTCAAATAGGATCAGATACGTATCCGCTAATTTGTAGAGCATCCGTTTTCTAATGATCAATATATGTGCAGTATCACGCATTTTCAAACATTTTTTCATTCATTTATTGAGTGAATCCTTCATAGAAATTATATTTTTCACGGGGAATTTCAATTCAATATTTAACTATCACATAAGTTATGATGAGTTACAGTGATATGTTCAAACAAAAATACATTGATATAAAATAGATGAAATGCGGCTAGCTGTGCAATCCAAGACTCGTGTCTCGTCCTACTTAATACTCGTCAGATAGAAGTATTTGAAACCATAAGATTCAAACTAAAAGTATATGGCTGTCCGACATCAGTGGCTAAGTGGATAAAATAATGGATTTCTTGAGGTGAACGGTACAACTTTCGAGTCCTGGAGAGAAAATTATCTCTGGGATGCTGGTACATTCAGCTGACAACTTCCAAACAGGATGAAACGCGTTACTTGAATCCCACTACTAGATATATTCTATCTATTTTACATCAATTTGTGTCATAATTGCTAAATTAAGGCAACGCACTCAGGATGCAGATATTCCAACCAAAAGTGGATCGTTGTTGTTTATTGAAGTTAAACCTCCAGTGCGTCACTGACCAACTAAGTGAAAGGAAAATTGCTTGAAAATGCTGGACATCACACATTTATTGAACACGGAAAAAAGATGGTCATCCTCACACTTCATAAGCACATTACCATTTTCACATCAACTCTATTTTTTAACTTTCAAAATTAATACAAGGGTTTAGGTATCTTAAATCTATAAACGAAAAGATGTTCAGAATAGGCTTATGACTTTAATGTTATACACATTAGGTACATTTTCTTAACATATTTATGAATAGTTCTTCACTTCATCTTCCTCCTTTAAATTGGTTACATGTAAGTTTTAACTCATTTCAATGGTATAAACATTTAACTATGAACAATTATACCCTAGTTTATGCTTTCACACATTTTCTTTGATATTTAAATAGATGTTTTCTATGTAATATCATTGTGCAGTTCAAAAGTTATTCCAACCTTAGATAGCCTTTAAATATACATGTATATTTAACAAATTACTAATAATTCTAATGTGTTCATATCATTAACACCTACCAAAAACGTCTCCATTCATAAGATTTCAACTTTCTTACACTACAATTGAATAATTCATATATATCGAACAAATAATGTACTGATTACTTCTAATTTTTTATTTATTTATTAACTAGGCTGTATCTAACATTTATCATAAGGATTAGTAGTATATATATTCTTGCTTAAAATAGTTATGCATGAAATGTAAATTCTTTCCTTTTTGTACTAATTATCTTCCTATATATAAATAAACTTCCTGTTTTATTCATTTTTGTATAATTCACTGATTTATGTATACGGTATTGAAAGGAAAACAAAACGTAGGAAAAACTGAAAGGAAATATACACTCATTTTATAAGTATTCTGTTGCCAGGATATAATTTCAATTCCCTTTAAGTTGTTTGAAATAATAACTGGCTACATAATAAATAAAACAGTGTAATGTTATTTTCTTGTGAAAGAAAAATAACATATGAATAAGTTGAGTTTCAATCGTGTTAGTCACCCATAACCCATTTCCCTTTTTTTATCAAGAGAAGTAAATTGTTTAGTGAAGATTGTTATAACTTGTGACTTGTGTGCCATGTTAATGATAACGTAACGATACCGCCAACTAGAGAGCAGGGAATTATCGATCGGACCAATGACGCTTAAAACCAGTACGAGCAGTCTAGAGTCCTGACTGGTACTGCGTTCCGCCTAGCCCAGAACACAAATCTTAGCCTCTGCGATATGAATCAATTAATTCAAGCATACTGGGTTTATATACCAACCAGACATGGTTTAAGATGTGATTTTTGAAATAATTGAAGTATACTACTATGAATGGCCGTAAGTGCATTGCCATTTTTCTTCAACTGTGTAAATAAATGTCAGGTCATCACAAGATTCATAAGACGGCAAATTCATATTTAGCATTAGTCATCTAAACCATTTTTTTATTTCCAATATATATATATATATATATATATATATATATATATATGACTGAGGAATGATTGGTTATTTGTATATCATTCCGAACTGTTTTTTCTCATGAACTTTATGGAAGTGAAATTTATATTAGAGTGAAAATTTTAAGAAGCAGTAATTATTTTACTTTATAACAGAAAAGTTATTCTAATCCGAATGTTACCTTCTACCCACTTTAAGTAACAAAAAGATAATAGTTATTGCGCTTTTAATTCAAATATTTAAGACTGAGAAAGGCATTGTAAGATGGCTGTACAATATTATGAATTGACTGAAGTTAAAAATGTAGACCGTCTAACGTCAACCTAGTTGTGTGAAGGTTAATACTTCTCAACAGAACTAGAGATTTCGAGTTCTCTCCCCAGTCAACTCTCTGATATACACTTACTTACTTACGCCGCCGACCAGCATTTTTCAATTCACTGCTTAGAACAAACGACTTTCCAATACTTCCAGGTTCTCGATGCTTGTTTAGTGACTGTTGTGATGTAAACTATAAAATTGTTACATAAACACTTCATTTTTCGCATACTGTGTACTAAATTATAAAGCATCGAATAAATCCATAAACATAGATAAAACTTAACGAAATGCAAAGTCAGACGAATTCTCACCAATATACGTTGGAATAATATTTTACTTTCCTTCTTTATCGAATTTTTTTTCAGTTGGCATTACATCATGGGTCCAGAATTCTATTGGTAAATGTTGGTCCACCTGGTGGTCCACCACCTCCGACCTCAACTTCTTCCAATAAACCAACAGAAAAACCTATAACAAATATGAATTCTGTTCATAATTTCATGACATCACCAGATAATTTTTTGCGTGGTAATTTATTTGATCCTAAAATGTTTTCAGCAACAAGAAGTGATTT
Organism: Schistosoma haematobium; assembly: GCF_000699445.3. Taxonomy (NCBI): domain Eukaryota; kingdom Metazoa; phylum Platyhelminthes; class Trematoda; order Strigeidida; family Schistosomatidae; genus Schistosoma; species Schistosoma haematobium. The sequence goes on along the minus strand of NC_067197.1, from coordinate 18,888,474 downwards.
TAATGAAAAATTCAGTGGTAAGATTTCAATTATTTGGTGAATTTTATATGTTTGTTTATCACGATAAATCACTGTTCACTCTCTATAGGATTCACAATATATAGGATTGTGACTGAAATTATAAACTGAATTAAACCCACTAATTAGTATTTTAACCATTTAAAAAATCTGTTGTCAGAGACATTATGGTGTGGACAAAGGAAACAACAATGTGTTATCATGGTAATAATAAAATCGGTTATATGTAGAAAATGTCATTTTTAAAAAAAACTTGTTTTTTGTGTTCAAAAGTTGGTTTCAATCAACAATTACATTAACCCATCTTGCCTAGTTCATCAGTTAAGCATTTCCGTTTGAGCTTTAATTAATTCATCTCAACCGATTCAATAACTGAGAGTGATGTAGTCGGTCATTGATGATAGTGGTTATGCAAGCACCATACTTAAACGAAACTGAATTTGAAATTATAAATAGATAAATTTTGTCAGATTTGTGTAAACATTTTGATGATTACTGATAGATCTGAAGCTAATTATTTGGAAATCCGGTGCACTTCTCTATTCATGCTGATCCTCGAAAATAAACAAATCAACTATTCGGTGCTTAATGCTTTTGGTGATTTTTTGTTTAATATCAACTTGTGATGAAAATTATCTTGTAAATTAGAAAAACACTGACAACTAAAAACTTAAAACTGATGAAGAATAAGAGTGAACAAGTTTATTTGTTCACGACAATAACAGATGTGTACAAGGTCGTTTTGGATATCCATGCACGTTTAACGAAGGTATTCACAGTATTTTAGCCAATGTTTATGATCAGAATGCACATAAATGGTAACTACTATAATGTTTTAACTTCAGAACAGTTTTTCTTATTATATAGGATTTTATTATTTCGTATTAACTTTGATAGCACTTTTGTGTTCTTATCAAACTATTCAGATAATGCAAAAGTAAATCGTTTCGGAAAACCACATGGAAATAAATTCTATTCAACAGAATTTTGTTATACTAATTCTCGTCAGGCGCATATGAGGTCACGATTTCCAACGGGATCACCAAATCATAAATTTCCTGGTTGCTACTACCCAGATAACGAGGCTGAAATGAAACACTTTCCTCAATTTAGTAGGAGGCAAACACAAGAAACTGAACAGACCACACCTTGTTCATTTTGTCCAGCTTGTGCTGGACTTGCGGCAGCTGCTGCAGCATCTGGTCGTGGATCAAACGATATTGACCCAGGTTATCATGCTGAACAACAGTATTCATTACAAACAACACCTAAAAATCATTTCACTCAAGATCCAACTGATGAATTAGCAGCTGTATGGACAACTGCTATTAATGACTCCAATATTTTTAACAAACGTTTATCATCTCGTGGTTTAATCGAAAATAATAAACAAAGTGAAGATGAGGAAGAGACGACAGACGATGAAGACGATGAACCACACTCGACGCGTAACAAAAGCATAGGGCCTGATCTAGAACATTTTCTTTTACAATGTATTAAACCTGGCGCATCTAAAAAAGCTATATCAGCTGCTAATGCTAAATGGAACAGTTCATTACAGAATGCTCAACTAACATCTCCACTATATCCATTCACTTCACCTATATGTCAAGATGATTCTGAGGATGATGAACGTAACAAAATGAATTTACCAAGGTGGAGTTCAGCTGGACATAGTATCGGTAGCCGTAGTCACCGTGGTATAAACCATAATTCTGACAAGGAAATTAATCATGACCCAGATAATAATAATTTATGGCGTGCTAATTCAAGTAGCTTTATTGGTCATAAATTTAAAAAATCAACCAATAACTCTGATCAACGTCTTTTAAAACGTGTGCACATGGTTACTCGTGATGTTTCTGAAATAGTCAAAGGTATACGCTTTATGCAAAAACAAAATGAGAAAAAGGAAAAAAATAATAAAATAATTTCTGAATGGAGAGCAGTCGGTATGGTTTTAGACCGTCTATTCTTTATTATCTACCTCTGTGCTTTAGGAATTTCTATATTACTTTATTTTCCAAGATCTGGAGAAGATTCAGAGGAAACTACGTAAAACGGTTAAGGGATAAGAGAGAAAGCATTTGTTGAAAAGTCTTATCGTTTTCACGAACAGTTCATTTCATTGTTTCCGTTATTATTTTATTTAGTACGGATATGAATTTTTTTCACCACAAAGGAGTTTGAGTACGAAATTTGTATATATGTTTGTTCTGCTGTTTAGTAATGTTTATATTTACTTTCCGTCCACAACTTTAGTTACTCTTATGATTAGTAGTAGTAAAACTAATTATACATAAAACGTTTTTTCTAATTTATTACAAGAAAGAATATTATTTATAAACTAGTAATGCATGTTAAATCGATATCTAATCAGTACAAAACCAGATAGATGATGACCAAGTATTTCAAATTTGTGGATACATTCAGCTGTACAAATGTTTCGTGATTTTTCTGTCAACAGTGATCTACAAAAGCTGCCCTCTAACACTCAAATTAAACGTACATCCAGATAGCCTGAAAGTGAATCGTCTTGAAAAACCATATGGTAAAGAAAATCCTATCCATCAGATCATTGTTCCAATTACTCTTGTCAGGCAAATATCAGATGATAACTTTCAATAAAATCATAAACTACTTGATTTGCATTATCCGGATGATAAACTGTCAAATATTTCATACATTTAAATAGGTAAAATAATAGTAGTTATACATTTTGTTAATTTGGCTATTACGATTACCGATCTATTGTTTATTTGTAACTCATATCGAACTTAAAATAGGCCAATTTGGAGCGATCTGTTAAGAGTAAATTGCAGTGTTTATTCTTATTACATCACAACGAGAACGTTTACGAAAAGAATACTTCCAAAAACGTTTTTATCCCGATTCCGATCTTCCTTTCTGTAACTTCGTTTACGTTTCTTAGATTATACCTTGTTGTATTATAATTCTTTTAATGCTTAGAACGATTTTTCTTATTTTGTTTGTCAGTGTGGAAAGAGATTGAGGAAGGAAAACCATAAAAGACAAATGTATTTAGATTGAACTCATCTGATATATATATACAAATATCCACTTGTATTGTATTCATAGTTATATTTCCATATATTAATTTATGTTTGCACTTATTGAAAAAGTCTTTCTTCATATGAGTACTCAAAAAGTAAGGTTTAATTAGAAGTTTCTTTAGAGTACTGTAACTTATTAATATTATATCGGTATGATTCCGTAATTCTCCATGAATAAATTTACGAGTTTTCAAAAGAATTTTCAAAGGTAATTTGCCCACATAACGTGCTGGATAGAAGATGGTTCATCATGTTAGACGGACAATCGAATTAGCATGAAAACCTTACTGCTTTTCATTGAACTTACTGCTTACTACTATATTTCAGAAATCAGTAGCATAAATATCTTACCAGAAACTTTGTCATAAATAAAATTTACCCCTAATTCTATCTTGTATTTCTCATTAAGTAACTAATAAGTTCACAGTTTATTGTATGTTAAATATGTGAATTTTATATCAAAACCAAATGCAAAGGTGCATTTTTTTTATAACTGTGTATTCTTTAGTAATTCAAAAGCCTTGTATTTAAAATAAACCGCAATACGTAACTGTAAATAATAAATATCTTGTTGATCTTATGAATTATAAACATTAATTTGGTTCATTTCAATTGAGTCTTAAAATAATTTTAAAAAATAACCGATTACTATTGGTAATCACCATAGCAAGCACTTCTTAGAATTTATAGAATTCAATGTTATAAATTGTGTGATCCAAGTATAATTGTGATCAGAATTCTCAGAGTATGCAATTGTATTTTATTACAAGTATCTAGCAAAATCGGACTAGACATTGATTTAATAGTAAAGTTGCCATAAAATGATTAGAAAGTTCTCTATCCTTTTTTTCTTTGAGGACTAATTGAACAACATTAGGGGATAGTGAATTGTACAAAGTGCTCTAAATCATAAACGTATCACAAAATAGCGTTCAAAAATAATTTAACAGAGAAAGCATAAAGAGCAATATGCAGATTTCCTATGGATGCCTAACTCTTTATACATTTTTGTGTCTACGAATAAGTATGTCAAGTTTCATTAAATAATTATCAATTCTAGGAACAATAGGAACAATAACGGAGCGGATTTGAATGTACATAGCATATAATTCTCTTTGAACCTAGCACACAACAATACCGTCATGCATTGTCCCATCACCTTTGGCATATCAGGCAACCCAAAAGTCACGAGAACACCATTAGAGCATACGACAGGCTAGGTACTCCAACTATCAATCATGCATATATTCTCTAGAAAGAGAATGATAAAGCTATTTACTGCATGTCTAAAATATGCACTTTACAATTTTTACATGAAATAATGGGAATTTCAGCTTTAGTTGAAAGAAAACTGATGTTATTTATTTCAGTACATTGTTGATTGAAGTTTTAACCTCCTAATATATATAGACCACATAAAATCAATGGATTTCATTGGAACGTTTAAAATAGTTCAACTTTAATGACTTATTTTTTAACACATGCTTAAGTTTCATTAAAACAGGCTAACAGTGAAATGTAAGTTATAGAAATTATCAGCTTAGGGGTTGTGAAGATTGTTAACTTTTTGATTGAGATCATGAACCGATCGATGTTAGACCACCATTGAAAACCTGGAAGCACTGAATGGCCGTTTCGTCCTATTGTGAGACTCCTCAGCAGCCCACAACCCTTCAACTGATAATTACTACGTGCACATTAGTGACTAGCTTCGTGAGAAACTTCTCGGAGTTCTAGTGAGAATTCGGGACCAGGTATCTACTTCAGTACAATGGAAGATGGTCGCACAATTTCGTGGATTGGTTGGGGTTGGACATTAACACCATGGATGCCTGCTCAGTGGTCCAGTAGGTTAAGCATTCGTGCGTGAGACTGAAGGCCCTGGGTTGGAACCCCGCGAGCAGGATCGTGGATGCGCACTACTGAGGAGTCCCACAATAGGACGAAACGGCCGTTCAGTGCTTCCAGGTTTTCAATGGTGGTCTGCTATAGAAACCAGTTTTAATTCGTGTCATTAATACTATTTGACACATTAACGAGTTTCATAGACATAGAACTTAATAATAAAAAATGTTAGCGTAATAATCATACTGAAAAGCATTATTCACCTTGATATTATCATCTATTTATGTTATACAACGGTATGCAATATTATTATACACCTATGATATATCAATTATAACTTATTATGTTGTTATATCATTAATAGTGTGAGAAAACATCAAGTATCAGAGAAACGTGTTTTGTTTAATAATCTAAATGGTAATGAACTGAATTAATACGGTAAGATTGCTTGAATGTGAAAATGCTTCACTGATTAATTGTCCAAATATTGGACAAAAATAATATCCAAATGAAAACTAAACAAGTAGTGATAACATCCATTTCCTAATAGATTGTTGTATGTTCAATAATAAAGAGAAATTTCGATTCTTGGTATATTTCATTACTAAAAGTTCTTTAAATTTCTTCTCTCTCATTGAAATGATTTCCCTAGTTCATTCCAATTTATTGTTTTAACTTTATAATCTACTACCCAGTCCTACGAACTTACAAGATATTGCCATACTATGTGTTAAGTTACTATAAACACAATTATGTAAAAGGATAAAATGTATAAAACCAAAAAAATGTAAAACACAATCATTCGACATCCCATAGAATTAGTTACCTTTATAAATTTAAATAAAGCCAGAATAAACATTGATACAGATTAATAAGGATTCATTATATTTCATGGTTTCTCGTCCGCTGCTTACAACTAAATATGTATTAGAATTTTACACTAAGGTAAGAAATAGTGTGGAACAATTGATATAAGTGAATGTAAAGAATTAAGATGACAAAAGTTGTCAATAATAAATATATATATATATATATATGCCAGAACAGGTCAAAGGTTATTTAGTGTTAGAACCAAGGAAACATCAAAAATGGCTGATGTAATAGTTGAGTGGAGTTCAGAAATTGAGCAGTATAACGATACTTTAAAAAGTAGACATCATTGTAAAAGTATATACTTGAGAATATTTATGATATTTTACCATGAAGTAAACTGTTCTAATCACAAAATCATCCAAATAGACTTCTGTACAGAATTAATAGTTTGAGATCATTTTCAAATGATATTGCTTTATATATTTAGGAGAAAAACCATGATAACAAATACCTATGGAACAACATAAACATAAATGTGATTTCCACATTAAGAATCATTCTTCTTGGCATGACCTTAATTATACCATCAAGAAGCCATGTGTAATCAATAAACTTAATTTGTTCAACCAGTTTATTTGAATTCTTGGAGTGATCAGTGACAATTATGGAAGGATTTTATATTATTCTAACTGATAATAAATAAACCTATAAAATGATCATCGACGGATTCAGATTATGTTATTCAAAAGATATAATGATTATTTTAGTGTGTAGGATTTGGCAGGTTTCAGTTCAAAACGATAGTGTGGCTAATCGCCAAACTATGAATAATATCGTATTCTTCTCTTTACAACTTGTTCTAAATCGTAGCATTCACTTCACTTTAATTACTCAGTTAAGGTATTTTAGAATAACATGTTTAGAAGTCACAGCCACTGTACTTTTAATAATGTTGATAAAATAAAATAATTAATAAGCAAAAATGAGTATTGGCTAGCAGTAGAATCCAGGACGCGCGTTTCAACCTATTTAGGACTCGGCAGCTTGGTTTGCCAGCATCCCAGAGTTGATGTTCACCCAAAGACTCGAATCAACTGAACAAAATCTCTTAGATATCTGGCTAATTAATTTCAGAGCAACCTCTAGTAATGTTGGGTGAAGTAAAAAGTTATAGCCCACTATAATCCATTGCATTCACTACGTAGTTGAGTTGATGGGATAGAACAACTATAGATCGAAATTTTGCAGTGTTAATTAGAAACCTCTTCTTGTATGAGAAATATTCATAAAGAAGTATAAATATCATGACTATTGAAGACGAGAAAATGCCCGATAGGAACTGCATTTGGGAGCGTACGGAATTTTGATAACTTACTACTTCCATTCACATTCAGTGTTTTACATCACACTACTTAATGGTACTAAGTAGTAAAGATTTTACATAATTTCTAGTGGGAAAAAAACGAATTATGCATAATTATGACAGTTAATGATAACAAATATAAAAATGAATGTTGTTGGTCGATACACAACACAAAACAATCAGGAACAAGCACACAATTTGTTACCTACAACTATTGAATGTTTGGGTATTATAATGGACAGGAAAATTAACCCGTAAATTTATACACGAGAAAAATAATTTCCTATTCATTTGATGTGTACTGACCCTGAAGTGCAGACGCAGACTAGATAAGCATTATGAGCAGCAACAATAATATAGATTAATATGTTTCTTAAGGACATCGCAGGTTAACGATAAATAATAGAAAACAATGTGGTGATTATCCCATGTATTATTGAATGATTATCAATAACATCTTTATATATATGCGAGGAATTTGATATGTTAATTTAAAATACATTTAACAGTCAATACTAGAAAATATACACGATGAATGACATTGCGAAAGACATGGATAATAAAAAGAACTATGCATGAATCACGTTTACACTAACCATATTTACAAAATTCCTTATTTTTAATTCTACATGATGATTTAGCGGTAACTCATCTAATTGCAAAATCTATGTTTTCTCTATCTATCATACAATGCGATTCACGTGTAAGACAGAAGTATCTGGGTTTAAGTTTCGCGTTCAGGATCATGGATGAACACTGTTGAGGAGTCCCATACTAGGACAAAACGTCCGTCTAGTGAAACCAGGTTATCAATAATGGTCTAGCTTAGATCGACTCATGAATTTAACTATTAAAATAATAATTCACTTTATTTTACCCCACTCATGTACACTAATCACTTCAAGTGTTTAATAGAGATTCTTACATTTTTTATAAACTATAAAACAATTTAACCAGTCCATGTATTTTACTAAGTTTTAATTACTGATTTGAAAAGTATGATATAAATCTATTGTTCATGTGATCACATTTCATAACAACTAGCTTTTCTTAAATTGTGGTAAACTAGTTTCGATAGTAAATACCCTAGATACATTCTGTTGTTCACCAATTAAAAGAATGATTGTTTTTGTGAATATTCAGTTGAATAGAATTCATTTGCAAAACGTGAAATGATCCATTACCTAGTAGATAAAAGTACATAATTTGACCAAACAATTTTATTTATTTATTTTAATCATAACAATCAACTTCATGATTGGCATGAAAAAAATATGTGTATATAAAATGATTGGTATTTTTCTTGAATTGAAAATGAATTGCACTAAGGGGTACACAATTTCAACAACATTTCATTGCATTCAATCTTCCACTTATTATTCTTTAGTCAAATAACAGTAAGTTAATAACATAGACAAACAATGAACATACAAATACATACACAGACATATTTTATAGAATGTAACATTGATTAATGCATAGGATTTGTGGCTAATTTTCATTTTAATTAAAGTATGATGATTATAGTCTTGCTGTTACCTTAATGTATTTGAATTCGGTTTAGCATTTCAGAAATACTGATCATTTTGTTTCCAATTAATTACAAAAGATAATTACTGTTAAAATTGTTCATATAACGAAGTATAGTTAGTGTAATAAACTTTCTAAAAATGTAGTTTTACCACAATAAGTATTGTACTGAAGATAATAAACTTTTCTAAAATCAGAAATTCAAGCACGCTACAATTTGAGTTTGTATACTTTACTATGCGTGATCTTCATGACTTTTCAATAGTGTGTTATGATTTTTAAAATGACTATTTAGCTTAAAAATACCATGAGACTATTATTCAGCACACAGTAAATACGTTTTTGGCAATTTTCCCGCTTTTTTGAAGGCAGTTCTAACAGAAAAGTCGATTAAGCACAAATAAGTTGAAGAATTTCATCTAACTATTATATTAATGCTGACAGTTTAATAGTTACGAAGCCGTACACATGTAGAATATTATTTCAGTGTAGTGACATCGTTCTTATGTAATATTTTATAAGGTGGCTAGGTTATCCCATTTTTAAGCTTTCTTCCATTTGAATTCATACTATTTTGAACATTAAAATCTTTCGATACCATGAACAATGGGTTAAAATGAATAACTTTAATTTAACTCGATTTGTCACTAAGCTTTTTAGCTGCTTTTACAAATAGATATACAAATCCTATCAGGATATCAGATATGAATTCATACATGTAACTGATAATCTCTGCTATGAATATTCAATTACATATATATATATATATATATATATATATATATATATATATATATATATATATATATACAGAAGAGACCACTCAGGATATGGATATTTTTAAAAAGAATTAGTGTCGGAATTAACAAAATCTATGATATTGGTTCACATATCTTATTAAAATAAATCATTCTTGATTTAAGCATTTGATCTTCAAGTGTTTGGCATTGTACAGAAGGATGCTTATTAGATGATAAAAAAGAAAACAATTAAATATTCTTAACGGATCATTTAATGACAACTCATGAAGACAAATACCAGAATAATAAGAGTGAATAATTATTGAAGTACTTCTGTTAGTTCTTTGTTTAGTGCATCAAACCTAATGAATTATGAGATTGCTGTGGATCCATCTCAACAGTATTCCTACAAAATATCCGTGTTTTACCCTCTGGTATTAACAGTTATTCAAATGAAATGAATACTGATGTATATAGAACTGAACGGACCATTGAGTGCTCAGTACTTTCAAGAGTTTCAATTTGAATTAGGTATTTTTGTGATCATTTGATAACCCAACACAATTTATTATTACAGAAAACTTCGAACCATCTAACTAAGACAATTACAAGATAATCGAATAATTAAGAGTTGTTATTTGTTCATAGAAATACTGCAAATGTTTCTGTTTAAGTGGAACTACAGTTAAACTTAATTGTCAGTAGATATTCTACTATAATGATGGTGCTAAAATCATAAATCTAAGCTTTTCTCTTACGAAAAAGTAACATGTAAGATAAATTCCTTTCGTCAAGTATTCATGCAGAGTAAATTTTAATAGCCATTAACATAGCCTCATTATGACATTAAAAAATACAGTATTAATTTTCGTAGTTGACAACTACTTAATTAATATCCAAATAATATGCATTAATCCATCTCCTATTTGTGCAATGTTATTTCAATGTTTGATAAAAAAATGAAGATCAACCGAACTAGTAACTTTCCCAAGCAATTAATTTCAATCTAAATAGTGAATAAGCGGCTAAACTATAAACCAATATATAAAAACTGCTCATTCTATCGATATTGATATGGCGTTCCATAATTGTTGAATAAGCATTTAGTATCTAAACCAAACATAGACTTGCATAGTATGTAGTAGAATAAACTCGAGTTATTTCATATACATCGTGTATCAATCGCTCTGATAACCATTATTATAATAATTCTCAACGGTGTATAACTTTCAGAAAGCAGTACAAAGTGATGACTACAATTTATTTCAGCACAACACGGCATAGTCAAACGATTAGCAAATATACGATACGACAGTTGAGTTCACAAATTAATTAATTAGCGAGAGAATGAGAATTTAACACACATCTATATAATACGAGCATGCAATTAGGCAGCTAACATTTAAGCGAGTGAGAAGAGAATGTGAGTGGGTCGTAACATATAATCAGTCATACATGTTCATACAAGCATGAGAATGATACGTGTTAAGATATGGACAAATCATTACTGACAAGAATGATACTGTTAGTCTGTTAAACAAATTCTCAAATGACCTAATAATCTTGAAAACATATAAACTCAAGCAGAGATGATGGCCCCATAATAGCCTTACCCTGTGAACAAAGATACGAAGTAGAGTGCTTTTGTTCTCAAAACAAATTTTTTCAGCCAAGCAGAATGTATGCGATATGTAGAAAGTAGTGAATTAGAAATTATCGGATATCATGATGCGTAACATTGTCGCAATCTCGATATACATCACATACCGTAAAATAAACGTTAAAATATGAGGCATTTAAATAAAAAAATTTATCATGTTAATATCAATCGTTTACAAGTGTCTAAGTCTCCTTAAAATAATGAATTAAAATTAATTTTGACATGTTTGAGTTTGAAACGTGTAAACAATTAATACACACATGAAAATTGTATAAAAAAATAAAATGCAGGATAAAACTTTCTTTCTCAGTGGTCTAATAGTTAAGCGCTCACGTGCGAGACTGATGGGTTCTGGGTTCGAATCTCACGAGGTGGGCTCGTAGATGCGCATTACTGAGGAGCCCCACAATGGGACGAAACAGCTGTTCTGTGCTTCCAGGTTTTCCAAGGTTGTCTACTTTTAATTGATTCATGATTTCAACTATTAAACTTACTATGATATCCACAAAACCCCTTTTGATATTAAGTCAACATATGTTCGTATAAGACCGGATATGTGCACGGCCGTGAGGCCGAATACGACAATAATAACAGATAGAAAATCTTTGGTAGTGTTGTTTTTTAAAAATGTTCGTATATTTATAGAAAATATATAGAATATGTGTAAAATTTAATAATAGACATTATGATTCCTGATTAACGATGGGCATATACAAAAACAAAAAGTGAAATAATGCATATCGTTAACGTTATTTTTGAGTTTGAAATGAAGTGTGGCTTTGAGTTGTTCTAATGGATCTTCTACCAAACCGTTGGACATAGATTGCTACGATAATTTGTGAATGAGTTTAATCCCAAGAACTTCTAAGACCTATCAGAAGACGTAACTTTTAATTTTTGCTACCCTATCAGTGTCCTTCAGCGACAATGCTGCAGGCCATCATACAAATCTGTCAATCCAAGTAAAATTATAGGGGAAGCTATTCAAGAAGTGTATATAGTTCAGAAACGTCGATATTTTATTTACTCGAGTCTAACTTCGAGGTAACAAAAGGAACCTAATGCAGAAATGATGAGACGATGAACTTCAATTTCTTGACATTTTATACATTCCTATAACTATTTACGAAAACCTCAGTTCCAGTTCAGTCGCGCGAAACACTCACTGATTAGTGTAGATGTATTCCTGAAATAGTTGTTCTTCCTGGATGCTACATATTATGTATAGTTTCAAAAACATTACGTTCTAATGGTGTCGGAACAAACGAAAATTGTCAGCTTATTGAAACACCACATGTTACTTTTACATTGCTAATCGAATTTCTTTAAGTACCAAAGGAGTTGTGTTGGAGAATCTTAGCCTGGCTAGCCCAAAGTCTGCTGTGAGGAAAATGCTCTTTTCAACAAGCGTTAGATCAGGTCATTAGAAAAACTGGTTAATTCTGTGAAATTTTATTCAGTTTCCAGCTTGAACTCTCTAATTTATCATATTTAAGATATATGAAGCTTGCCTTTTCATCTCAGTACATAATAAATGCAACAAATAGTATGATCTGTGTGCCTATTATATTGTAAATTTTTCTAACGTCAAACTAAAGCCAAGTTATGTTTAAAGTGTAGGCAAATTGTCAACGATCCCTGTTTTACTATCTTATGATGACTTTGAAACATTAAGCTAACCAAGTAATTGACATTTTCTCCAAAGATGTCGATAATTTGCACAACTTTCACAATCCAAATATCGGTATCGATTCAAAACCCATTGTGTAAATATTTCGGTTCACTTTAAAAATTCCCGCAAACTTTAATTTGATAGACACAACTTATTATACAAAATGTTTATGCCTATAAAATTATCCTCTTAAAAAAACACACTAGCAGACTAAACATTTGTCCGAAGAACCGATTGGTGGACAAATATTGATTGAATCATTTTTTGTGTGAAAATGATAACTGGTCGAAAGAAATTCCTAACATTTTTTCAAAACCAACACTTAATATTATTGATTTTCTGTTACAGCACAAATTCATACCTAAATCAATCGAAATGTCATTTTTATAATCTTCTAGAAAATTGTCTACAATTAAGTTTCGCCGATTCGCTTATGTGATTGATATAACAAGAAGGTTTGTTACTGTTTGACAAATGTAACAAGTTATATCTAGTAAAATTCAGTTAATCGTACAATTTGATATTAAGCAAAGTTGAATAAAAATGCTTAGAGCACTAGTCCCGCTTGATAGTAATTATTTAATAATAAATCAGATATGGTCTTCTGATTATGCTGGGGATCAGTAAGACATAAATTATATGAGGAGGTATTATTTGTATTTGTTATCGATTCATGTGTTTTAAATGTTAGTCCATTCTAATTTTCGTATAAATCCATACAAGGACATAAGCTGACAGTATAAAATGACTGAAAATCCATAAATGTGATCCACTACTCAGTGACTAGTTAGTATCGTTCTCTCTGAGGAGCCCAATGCTTTGAGTTCGAACCCAATTATAGTAACTGGTACAACGTATTTATGAATCCCTTAGTAGCAACTTGACGAACAGTCTTAGAAGCGAACAAAAGTGTATCGATGTTTTCTTTCATCTGGCATGAAAGTTTGAGCAGAATTATCATTAGTCTAATGGAGCTGATTTTAAATAAACAGAATTTCTAAAGTAAGCACAACTATGAAATGGCACGCAGACAATGAATACACAACGATTTATTTTCATAAATTTGATGAATTCATTTGTTTGTTTGCAATTTTTGCTATACAAATAATACCAATGATAATTTATTCACTTCTTTTAATCGCATGGTATTGACAACATTTTAATTAAATGAAGAAATCAACATACATTTATTGTAATCATGAAATGGTATAAGTTAGACCACCATTGAAAGCCTGGCAGCATTGGACGGCCATTTTTTCCTAATATGAGACTCCCTAGTAGTGAGCATCTACAATTGTGAACGTGAGAATTGAAACCACGACCTTTGGTCTCGAATGAGAACTCTTAACTTCTAGACTACTTAACCAGCATCTAACTCTGTTGATGTCGAACTTCAATCAATTCATGACATTCAGCCATCGTCTTCCATTGTCTTCGGTGGGTAATTCACATGATACAATGATATCAAGTGTATGTAAGCAAAACCTCTCAACTCATCATTAGCATGGTGAATAAATATATCCGTTACATATAACTAAAGCCTTTGGTATCCTTCTTAACACTATTGAACTCCGTTAGTTACCAGCATTGACCTACCAACATTTTTTTTACATAAAATAGTACAATTATCTGAAGAACTACCAAATATCAAAGAAGGTTGTTCTTGATATACCGCGTCTAACGCGAACACTAGAACACCAGAACCCTTCCGCGTCACAATGAGAAGACAGAAGACTAATGAAAAAAATATTATTCCCAAACAGTGTCAATTATAGTACAAAATTGTCAGGTATTTATAGTTTTTAGTAAGAACGAAATCATTATTACAGTCCATCAATCCGCACACAGGAGGTTATTCGGATTGCCTAATTGGGAAGCTACACATAGGAATTCTAGAATATTCTTCCAAAAGGTGACTGGATGGAATATCTTCGGCTCCTTCTGAGCCTCCTACAACTTCCTCGAGTTCACCCGTTGTCCGTCGTCACAGAACATAACGATAAAGCAACTATCTATTGCTCCTAGATTTTCAACTAGATGTATAGTGAAAAATTAATCTCCCAACTCGACACTATATCACTATTATTATTAATAATAATAGAAAACATTAAAAAATCAATGAGGATACACGTGAATTCTATTTATTTCATTCAATCTCATTACCTTTTTTATATAATTATTGAAAGGGTTAAAATAATCATTCAATATCCATATAGTTAATGTATGATCACATGAAATTTAACTTGAAAGTTTTGATTTAGATATTCATGAATCAAATTGTTTATTCATAATTGTATTTTAGAATCAGATGTTTATACTATTGTGTTTATTATTATGAAAGTACCGTTATTATTGTTGTTCTTTTTTCTTTTTTTCTAGAAAGTTTTCTTTTTTTTTATAATTCAACGTTATAATTTATTTTTGTGGAAAAATTGTTGATAACGATGAAGTTATAAACAAAGTGAATAGAAGGAGTTGATTGATTAATTATAGTTATATATTGTTATGGATAAGATTTGTATATAAATCTTTTGATTGTGTAATTATACTACTGAAAAGTGCATGAATCAATTTTATATATTTTAATGGACTTGCATAGACAAAAAAGAGATAAGAGTGATAATTTCCATTTGATAACACTTTTTTATCTTAATTCAAGAAACAAAGAATTTGTAAACTATTCATCTATTAACTAGTTTTGTTTCTTCATCAATACTAAATCATACTTGAGGAAAATGTTGAAATTTCAAGATAATGTCATGTTAGTAGTTTTACATTTATAGTTATTATTATCTATCAGTTTGTAATTATTTTAATAATGAGTCCTGTAGAACTGTTATGTGATATTTTATATTTTAACTTATATTGAATCATTTTAGATTTCGGGACTAATAAAGTTCAACCTTTAGTTGAATGTAAGGCAACTTTTTGTCAACAGCACCGAAAAATATATTGTAAAATACTAGGAACAAATCGACCATTGGATACCGAATCAGTGATTGACACGAGACACCAATATTTTGGGTTCGACTCCCGGTGGAGTAGTGGTTATGCATTGATGAGAAGTTTGATTCTGAGAAATAATGTGGTGTGTGCTACTTATATTGACATAAGTAGTATATGATGTTAGTCGTGAACAGAAGGTCTGGCAGCAGAGAAACAAGAGGATCGAACAGTAAAGAATCGAAACAGAATGCAATTTGTATGAAACTTCAAGAATAAAGAAGTCTGAGTCATTTTGAGACAATTGGTGGACATTTTGTAAATTAAGCATTTACTTTATGACTGTTGAATTTTATTAACAAGTCCTGTAATTTTGCGTTCAGTACATTCGATTGTCCCCACTGGTGTTCTTGTTCACTACAATACAACAGTCCAACGCTTTCTATCCCTCAGTATTCGTCTATGTACGATCATTCCACGACGTAAACTATTATCTAAGCCTGTTAGACAGTATCATTTAAATATGGTATCTATGGTACCTACAATATTTATTCTAAAAGCGAAATATATTAAATTAATTATTGGATTTCAAAGCAGTTTTATAGGAAATCGTATCTCACCGATAAAAATGTTTAAAAATCTATATCGCAAGAAGTGGATCTATAAACTTTAATATAAAGCTCAATGAAAACCACAATTAATAAATACAAATGAATAAACATGTGTATGATATATTAGAAACGCAAAAAGAAAATATATTACATAAAGCTCTATAAATAACTACTCATCGTTAAACGGATTGAAAATTAAAATTCAAAGGCTTTATTGGTGTTGAATCGCAAGGTAACAAAGAAAACACATAGATGGAGAATATTGGCAGTAAAATAACATTAAAAATTCTTGCTTTTAGTAAACGTTTTGTCCCCAGTAATACTATATAAAATATATTGAAGTATATAGTTTTGTTATTCAGCTTGTTGACCAACATTACCGGATCGTTCATCAGAATCTGATGACCTAGGAATTCAATGTTCAAAGTTTCTATGACTATGAGATTTTCAAGTGTTTTACCATATGAAACTAATGGTGTTTGTTATGTTACATTAATATATATATGGAGACAACTATTTGTTTCTAAATTCACTGAAATCTATCTCCTAATATTTCAAGAAAGTTACTTGTGAACTGCCTTGTTTCCATTACCTAGATTTAAAAAAAAATGAAAATAGACTCGTATAAATGACAGGATTCCCACGCATATATAGTGAATCCTTAAATATGTGAAAAGTTATTTGATCGATAACATTGCCATAATTGTTTCCTTTTCAAAAAGAATTGTTTCGAAAATTTAAAATATGGGAAAATAATTTCATTCCACATAGTCGTTCTTTCTCATCAACAAATAGTAAGTACTTTAAATAACGTAAAATAGGTATACCTTTTAATGAATTACAAAATATGTTTCATTGGAATTTAGTGATAAATCATGAGATTAAGGTATAGTGTAAAAATTTCGTTAATTTACCTAGTGAAAAAGAAAAACAAAGTAAAAAATCAGCGGCTTTTTTAATCAAAAAAGGCCAATTAAATTGATCAGTCAACATGTACTTTTTTCCACAAAAATAATCTTGTTAAAAAAACATTAATAGGAAACATTGTCCCTCTATTACATATTATCAAAGTTGTAAGCAGAATTCAAAATTTGCATTTTATTCAATTTGAAACTTGACAGCTGAATGTACCTCAATCTTAGTGCTAATTTTCAAGTACCGTTCAGTTCAAACGTCATTGTGTTATTCACTTAGATAATAAGTCCAGATAGTTACTGCCTTGTCTAATGGAGTGAAGTTTAATTCATTTCTATTGGTTGTTTGAATCTTCCCATTGATGTTTTAGACTGAAATCGATCAGCCTTTTTTGGAATATGTGCATCGTGTGCAGACTGCTATTAAATCACATGTATTATAAATTGATATTACTGATCACTTGCAGTACTCAACATCAATGGGAAGATTCAAATAACCAGTAAAAAAAGCTAGATAGTTATGGTATTTCAGTCTACTATCAGCAAATTTAACCAACCACTGTAAAATTGTTATTCCTGTTTATATTAATCACTAAAATCATTAATATTACCACCTTTTAATGATTGTCTCATTATTGAACAACCTTTCATCTGGTAACCTTTTCTCTAAACACGTTTCTTCCATTTCTTCTGATCAATTGACTTAGAATAGTTAGTCTTGTTACTGAATTTATGGATACATAATTAATTATCACTGTTTAAACTACAGAACATTCACTTTCTGAATGATTGGCGACAAATATAGATTTTGTTAATGAATTAACCAAATTTGTTCAAGTTTTATTTGTTTCGACCTAATTTTACAATCATTTTACGTTGGCTGGAGACTCTAGGAAGTAAATCATTGAGTTTTCGCATAGACAAAGCAACTACGAAAAGCAATAAAAGTGATGTTTTTGGGGATGTTTGTTAGATCATTGATAAACAATCATGAAGTGAGGAACAGCGATAGCTAACAAGCCATTGAGAATCACGAAATACTGAAAAAGTTATTTCATCTTAAACTACGACTACTCATCAATGTATATCAGCTACACTCTGAGTAGTGTCAAGCAAAGGACTACTCAGTCACAAGGTGCACGTAAAACGATTCAACTTATGACTGAAAAAGGCTCACTATAATATTGAATAAATAAGAATTTAATCAAAATAAGAAATATATAGGTTCCACTAAGTGACTATTACTTTTCATTTATTCAGCATATAATAAACTGAAATTACTACTACTTGTTACCTAGTTAATTATGTCAATACAAAAAGAGAATATTTTCCAAATAGTTTAGCCCTTACTAAATTTGTTATGATTTTTATGAAAAAAGTCAATAATTCACAATTTCGACTCAGTAAATTAATGTCGATGGGTCAATAGCAAAATATGCTATGATAAAATTATATCACGCTTATCAAACCGATCAGCGATTTTTTAGTCTTCTTCAATAATATTATGGTCAGGTCAAAAGATTTTGATAGTTGTGATATTTACAAGATGAAATTAATTAGATGTTCAGTGTACGAGAACTATTTTAGAAATGAGTGACCTCATTTTTAAGTAATCATTTTTACAATACGTGCTTTTGATATGAACTTTCTAATATTTTAATGCTTTTAAGGTTATTCGGTTTTAGGCAAATACCTAACAAATATATTTGACGGTTTTGTCATTCTATATACTATCTACAGAATGATAAGTAAGAAGACGTAGGAGTAGCTCCTTAAAATATTCTATCCATAGCTTACATCATTCAATCTTTAGAAACTTTATCCATTCTGGCTCGGTCAAATTTCGTCCATACATGTAATTTCATCTTATTCAACACCTGCAGGCCTTTCAGGATTACAGTATTTACAAATTTCTTTAACTAAAGCTTAAGTAGTAATGGACTGAAGTGAAATAATCAAGTCGAAATGCAACCGATCCAACTTCTGTAGTTATAATACAAACAATGCAAAGTAATTAATAAAATAATTAAAAATTTAGTAATAAACCATCAATATTATCTCCAGACGTAGATATAACATAAAGTGTAGAAGTGTGTCTTTTTGTAAATCCATCTTGGCTTCTATCCAAAGGAACGTTATTTTGGATGTTACAAGAGAAAACCTATATATATATATATATATATATATATATATAAGCAGAAATCCGGGCAATTATTCACTACGTATTCTGCGTAGTCACATATTTTTAAATGTATTAATTTTATATTATTATTCCTCAAATCCCATAGTTAAAATCGAATTATTTGCGCCTGATGTAATATACTGGTCATTTTTAACTATATTGGAAACCAAATAATGAATTCATTTATGTATCTTCTAAATAAACAGAAAAAATGGTTGGTTACAAAAAATGACTATTTGCAAGTCTTGTATCGTAAATAAATGTAAACATTTTCATAATTGTTAGTTCAACTTGTAATCCGTGTAATATTTTTACAGGTACACTTGTAAAGACTAACAAAATGTGAATATTTTAAAAATTAATCGTAGGTACCCATTAATCTGAGTAAAGTAGGAAATGAATTAAAGTTAGTTTAATAATCAGTAAGTGCTAATATTAAAGTTGAACTATGATTTATTGTGACATTTGGAAATCAAAATGTAATTGTTTTAAACAATTTAATAAACGTAGACATTTGTAAGCGAACATTAATGAGCAGATTTTTGCCGCAGTTTACTAATAACTATATTTACAGATTACATTTAAAGTCTAAAATCTAAATAATCAATTTGTTTATCAGGATTTATTTGAAAAATCAATAGACTGAACATTTTTAGTGTCTAATACACGTGGAATGTGAATGTGTTTATCAGAGAGAAACGTTGAAGATCTGTAGTTCAGGTCGATACTTAGAGTTATCTGATCTTTAGATAGAGAAACCTTTATGGTAAGGTTTCTTAATTACTATTAACGTTACAAATAGTGTTAAGCATAGTTTAAATCTAACTCAATGAATAAAATATCAGATACTGTCACCAAATTATGGGTTCACAATTTCTTGTCATTTTGGAAAAATCGATAATATATCTAAACATTAGACAATAAGTGTAAATAACAGTCTACAAAATAAATATTGAAATTGTTACTCTTCTCTATTTTTAATCACTAGGATCAAGTTTTAATTAGTTTCCATGTTGTTATTTAAATGTTTCATCAGTTTTTTTCTCGAAAATGACAGTTCTCTTCTCTTTCATTTACATGTTTCATATCTTATTGCTTGTTCTACATATTCATCGTGTTTAAAGAGATATAATGTATAATGTATAATAATAATAAATTAGATATACACAAAAATTCACAATCCTACTTCAGGTGTTATTTCAATATGATTGGATAAAAAAATAAAATAGGATTAAACTACAATTTATTATTTGATCCATGTATATATAGGATAGAAAAATCTAGTTGTGGGC
Organism: Schistosoma haematobium; assembly: GCF_000699445.3. Taxonomy (NCBI): domain Eukaryota; kingdom Metazoa; phylum Platyhelminthes; class Trematoda; order Strigeidida; family Schistosomatidae; genus Schistosoma; species Schistosoma haematobium. The sequence goes on along the minus strand of NC_067197.1, from coordinate 18,867,817 downwards.
GTTATGTGTATAGCACAAATGAAACAGGTTTTACAGAATTATGTTGATCACATTAGAAAGTAATAAGTAACACTGTTAATATGTGACAAAGTGGGGACAATAATTTGTTTCGTTTGTTTTTTTTTAATACGTTGGAAAACTTTTAAAACTTGATATACAATAATAATTTGAATTTGAACAGTTCTTCATACATCTTGTATATTCCTTCAATATATGTTCATTTATCAATAATATTAATCAAATATAATAGTAAATTTACCATTAATCTGAATAAAAATACAATGGAAATTCGTAAAAGTATTGAAGCAAATTTTCTTACATGTAAACATTGTCATTTACCATATAAACAACCTAAAGCTTTAGGATGTCTTCATTCATTTTGTCAATCATGTTTAGAAGATATTATTTCAAAACGTAAAGCAAATGAAGAAGCTAAAGAAATTGAAACATTAAAACTTTTATATAAATCATCAAATTCAAATGAATATTCATCGGGTTATCGACGTAAATGGTCATCACGTTTTCGTTATGGTGATTATTCAAATTCATTATATGGTTCTTCACGTTATAATCATATAGTTACAACAAAAGATGATGTAATTACTTGTCCAATATGTCAAAAAGATACAATTGTGCCAACTGGTGGAGTGACAAGTTTACCAGCTGATCAATTAGCTGATAAACTTGCATCTATGGTTGATCGCATGCCTAATTTTCCTGTTTGTGATGTTTGTACTAAAGAACCTTTGTTAACAGACAACCATTTAAATGGGATTAAATCACCACAATCTAGCTTATCAGCACAATTTAAAAGAACTCAATATAAAAGTTTTAACAGATATGTTAGTAATGATGATACATTAAGTGATGATAGTGATGCTGATGAGGGAGTATCACTCGACAAATTAAGCATGCAAGATAGCATGGATAATTCAGAAGCATTGAGCCCACAAACCGCACGTTCATCTACTCACCTTTATAAAGATAAAAATGAGAAGCATTTACGTAAATCACTTACTTCAACTCGTAGACGTGATGATTCATCTGGTCCAAGACCTGCTACTTCAGCATGTTTAGAATGTGGTAAACGATTATGTACTTACTGTCAAGAAGCTCATTCTAGAATGCCAGTTACAACTAATCATGTACTAATACAAGTAGACCAAATGGAACAACTTCGTTGTAATCGACATCCTCGTGAGTTAAGACGATTTTTTTGTTTAACTTGTCGTGCATATATATGTATAATATGTGCCTTTGAAACAGTTACTGATAGTACACCATTATCTAAAGACACTTCAAATTATACTGGTCATGCTGATCATGACATACTATCTATGCGACAGGCTGTTGCGGCTTATCAAGATCAATTAAATCTTAAAAGTTCTGAAACACAATCACAAATGAATCAGATTGAAGTATTTTTAAACGGCCTACAAATCTGTGAAAATGAAATGCGTCAACTACGTACAATGGTTGAAGATACTGCGATGGCATTTATTGATCGTATTCACATACAAAGAGCAAAACTATGCGAACAAGTTGATAAAATGTTTGGTGTTGAACTAGATCAAATAACAACGGAATGCAATAGATTAACAAGTGCTACAACAGCATGGTATAATTTTATCAACGACGACCGTGTAACCAGTAGACTAGATCTTATGGATCCGATTGAAGCATTGACTGAGGCAGGACCAATGTTAGATCGACTAAATCGTTGTTTACAACTAGCATCAAGTTCAATATTCACCTGTCCTAATTGGCAGTTATTTTTATCACAACTAGCTATAGCAGAGAATTCGGTTCAAAATACTAATAGTAATTTATTACAGTTAGAAGAAAAGAATTGTGAGAATGCAGACGATAAGATAAACACCAATAATGATGATGAAAATACTATCAATGGACAAATAATAGAAGATCCACGTATTACATTTTGGCGTGCAAGAATAGGTCATTTTCAATCAGGTGAAGTGAATTTAGGTAGAATAGTTACACCAAATCAATTAATTGCAGAATCAAAAGCAAAAGCTGCACAATTTGTTAATACACATGTACAAACTGGTCCAGAATTAATTAAAACATTACCACCACCAAAAGGTGCATTACTTCATCGTGCTATTCAAGTTGACTTTTTAAATGCTAATTTAGATGATCGAGGCACACAAACAGAATCACCAACTATAACAAATTTATTTAATTTTAAAATTGATGCTGGTACACAATATGTAAGTTCAGATGTAAATCCACCAGTTAGTATTTATCGCTCAATTAAACAAATTTTAGTTCAAAAATGATATTCAATTACTTTTATTTTATTTTTCTTCTTCTTTTGTTCTATTCAATGAGTTCAATGAATAATGGTGATTTCTCTAATATTCATACAATCTAATGTTTGTTTGTTTGTTTGTTTCACAAACAATATAATGCTTCATTTTTCTCTTCTTTAAATTCTTCCCTAGTACAATCTTTCAACGCATATTGCTCATAGTTTAACTTCATATAAAGTTATTTATCGTTTGACAACCAAACAAAAAAATGGTACACAAATTATTCTCATAAATATCAAGTGAAATTACATTTAACCAACCAATTACGTAATATGCAAAGTTTACAGTAAACAAAAGGAATACGTTTTTTTAATTTTTCTTCCAGAATAAGTATTATTTATGCTGTAATAAGTTATACTGTTATGATTACCCTTGAGTAAAAACTATGGATTTTGATTTCATATTTCTGATTGTTATTTGTGCCTTTCATTACATTTTTTATATTATTATTATTATAGAATATATATATATAAGTGAAATAAAGATTTGAAATCTACTTAACATTTTTATGTAAAATTGACATCACTGAGATAGAAACTAAAGATTTTACACATATAAATAATAGCAAAATATGATCATTGGATTAAAGGGGTTGTATTCATATTAGAGAAATAAAATGTTTTTTAAATAAATCACAAATGCTTCATTGTAATTTAATAATTAAAACTCTTCAAAGTTATGAAGACTTAAAGTAGAGTGAAGCAAATTCCCATTTGTTGTTTAGGACTGCAATTGATTAGTCTCGTGTTGGCATATATACATTCTCTGCGGAATGTCTCAATATTGCTTTAAGTCACAAGCATTATAAGTTAAGATGATTGGTGGCTAGCAATAAACGGGTGTTTCATCCTATTTTGGACTCGTCAGCTATGCGTAACCGCATCCCAGAGTTGATGTTAACTCCAAGACTTGAACTCATTGCACAAGCAGACGGCTATCACGACTCAGTAGCTGGGTAGATAATACGATGACGGTTGAAGTGAATGGTACTGGAGTTCGAGTCTTGCAGTGAACATCAACTCTCATATGCAAGTACATTCAGATGACGAGTCCAAAATAAGATGAAACGCGCATCTCGGATTCCACTGCTAGTCACTATTCATCTTTACTTAGAATGAAGCAAAGTTACGGGTTTATTAAATCTATCATGAAAATTTAATCATTAACTGTTAATTGTTTTTAAAAGCATTGAAACCATTTTAAATGTTCGAATGATACATATATAACCTTAAAATTATTAAATAATTTAAGTAGAGAAAATTAACATTGATAAATTAAGCCAAAAATATCACAGAACTAAAATGATTTAAATAATACAAGAAACTACCAAAGTTCACAAATAAAGTTTGAATTGTAATTTACTGCGAATCATTGATTATTATGCTTTAATTTACGTTGCTATAGTGATTGTCCTTCTTTTTTTAAATAATCTGTATAGTGGTAAAAGAAATAGATAAATAAAATAAATACAAAGTTTAGTGAATAATAATTAAGTGTAACTTCATTTTTCTTTTTTCTTTATTTGTATATATGAAACTGAATAACATAAACTTTTCTTTCGGAAATTATAACCTAACGAATAATAGAAAAATAAATATTTACCGGTAAAATTCTTTTGTTTGATTGTTTGTTTGGTTATTTTCACCGCCTGTATATGGTATGTATTCAAATGCAATTTTTTAAAAGATTTTTAGTTGATTAATGAACTGATAAAGCAGAAGGTTTACATAACATCACAACACACATGTACATTTTAATTTGTGAATGGAAATTTTATTTAAATATGGTTATAAATTGTTGTGTTTTTTTTGAAGAAATTAGCAGCTTAAAGATACTTTTGTTTTGATCAATATTTGTTATTATATGAGCTTCCATGACAAATATCTTGTATATTACATTGGATCTAACTTGAAAATAACATGTAGATTTTAGTAAATAAATCCATAAACCTTTTTGATTGAGATCATGAACCGAATAATGTTAGACCATCGTTGGAATCAATCAAAAACTTAATAATCTCCACAACCCCTATACTGATAATTAACATGTGCTCACTAGTAATTAGCTTCGTGAGGGAATTCTCGGAGTTCTAGCGAGAAGCCGTGACCAATGGAGCTAATCCGTGTTGGGTAGAGACAGGTATCTACCTCAGTACAATGGGACATGGTCGCGCAATCTCGTGGATTGGTTGCTGTTAGACATTAAGACTATTGGATCCCTGCTCAGTGGTCCAGTAGGTTAAGCATTCGCGCGCGAGATTGGAGGCCTTGGGTTTGAATCCTGCGAGTGGGATCGTGGATGAGCACTGATGAGGAGTCTCACAATAGGAAGAAACGGCCGTCCAGTGCTTCCAAGTTTACAACAGTGGTCTATCATCAATCGGTTCATGATCTCAATCAAAAATTTAGTAATCTTCACAACCACTATTCTAACAAATCCATAAATCATCTTTAACTTTATTGTAATCCTGTTACATATATCCATATAGTATTCAGAAAATTAGTGTTGACATTGAAAGTCAGTAAACTGGTAGTCACACGGGTGTTTTAATATTACGATCAGATATTTATTTTTCAAACAATTTTAATTTAATATGCTACCATGATTTTCTAATCAGAAAATCTACTTACAGGTTTATTTCAATCATCAAAACATTCGATAAGTACATTTCTCCTTAACACAGCTGAGAAAATAGAATACTGATTGTGGTCTACTTTTTGTTACATGAGATGGGTGGTTGTAAAGAAAATGTAAGTCAATATATAAGACCCAAGTTCTGTTTATTTCATTTGTCCTAATCACAGACAATTTCTTTGATGCTAAAAATGTAATATAGCTCTTTGACTGACAGATTACAGACTTTACTTGTTTTCATTGAATTTATAAAGTCATTACTGTTGGTATTTTTTGGTGAAAAAATTCACCATTTAACTGTTTTCTCTACACGATATACTGTATGTGCATTGATCACCACAGTCTATAGATTATATGCTCATTACAGTTTTGATGAACTATAGATTACAAAAGTTTTTTTATTATCGAAATAAAACAAGCCTTATGTAGTTCATTTTAATGATGACTTCATTCATTAGGTGTATGTTATAAAATATTTGTATTACTGAAAAGTTGATTGAAATCAAATGGATTTTTGGAAGAAAGGTCAACAATGTTGATCATCCATAACATTTATATCACCGTCAGGAAGAAATGTTAATGATGTCGGTCAATCCATCTAATAATATTCCATTTACAAATTATTGGTTACCGCCATAATAACAGATACATAATTATCAGGAGTTTTTTGGAGATTTTAGTAATTTCAATAAATGAAATCATGAGTAAATTGAAGCTAGACCATCATGGAGAACCTGGTAGCACTGGACGGCCGTTTCGTCTTAGTATGGGACTCCTCAGCAGTGCTCATCCACGATCCTACCCCCTGCGATATTCGAACCCAGGACCTATTAGTCTCGCGCGCAAGCCGTTACCAGTGAAGTTAAATCAGGTCTGTTGTGAGATATAAGCTCACTGAAGACAATGGTGTACGGTGGCACAATTTCGTGGATTGGTTGTAGTTAGACATTAATACCGTTGGATGTTGGCCAGCTCAGTGGTCTAATGGTTAAGTGCTCGCGCGCGAGACTGATAGGTTCTCGATTCAAATCTCGCGAAGTGTGATCGTGGATGCGCACCGTTGAGGAGTCTCATACTAGAACGAAACGGCTGTCTAGTGCTTCCAGGTTTTTCATGATGGTCTAGCTTCAATTGACTTATGATTTCAACTAGTGAAGGATAAATAATTATTAAATTTCGAGTCATATCTTATAATACGCATTATTAGTTACAGTTTTTCAAGAAAAAGCTTGTATTTTATGGTTTATTGTTGATATTAGCTTCGAATATATTTGTACATTTTAAACACTGTGAAAGAGTTGCTTACACAGAAAAAGTTCAAAAGGCATAATATCACGTTAATTCTTATTTAACATTACCAAAAATAATTCATTATGATAAAGTTAAAGATTTACATTTCATAAGACGAAATGAAAAGATCTTATGGTATATTTCGACATTTTATCTCAGTTTTATTTAATAACTGATCAACAATAATTCTCATTTATTTATAAGGAATTCATAGACAAACAAAATTATCGAGAAGTCATGAATCAAAGTAATTTATATTATAAATCACTAGTAGATTATAACTGTATGTTATGTAATATATGAAGACTGTATTAATACAATACAATGAGGAAATATTGCAAAAGTTGGTAGAACATAATAACTTTGAAATGATTGTATGATTAGTAAATGTATGTTATACTTATAAAAACATCTAAAGAGATAGTGCTTAACAGTATGCAATTTTAACAAGACATCTAAGCAAATTCATGCTAAGTTTCTTATGACAAATTTATAATATAACTTCAATCAAATGATGGAAGGTATTTAGTTTTTCTTATAAATGGTAGTTAATGATTTTACACTGACTAAAAATATACCCGAACGGATAGGACATATTTATATATATTTACAACGACAAATTAACATTATTAAAATAAGCATTACATTAACTATGGTTTAAACCAGTTAAAAAAACGTAAAAGAATAAGATAGTTTGTATCTTCATTGTGAAATCTCTGTTAATACGAAATATTTGATGACTTTTGTAAAATATGTAACAGTGCTGGAATAACCGAACTCACAATTATCTATTAAAACCTACTATTGTCTGTCACTGAAGTGAAACACATATGAGCACTTAATCTTCATTCATTAGATTCGGTATTATAATACATGACTCATAAATTTCTTTTTTATAACAGGTAAATAATAATTGGTGATGAACAAACAAAAAATCCCAACTTTCCAGATGTTTCGTAAGCGTATTCAAACAGTGATGTAAGCGATCTTCGAGCGAGATCCATAAAAGTCACTTTGGTGATCAACTAAAATCATTTATTAACTGAATGAAGAGTACTCCTTTTTTTGTTTCTATACAATTTATTTCTTTCCGTATATCTAAAATCATATTCGGACGTAGTGTAAACCTCTTACAAACAAGTGTGAAGTGTATCAGCTGCACACAAATACCTTACCGTATAGTTTTGTTTAGTAGTTGATATACGTTGAAAATGCTGTTCTGTTATTTCAAATGTTCTTAAAGTTCTAATATGACCATGAATTTCATAAATTCTATACAGTAGAAACTGATTATTTGAGTTGAAATAAATCTGAGGATTTCCAACCAGTACACTTCAGTCTCTTACTTCAGAACTGTGAGGAGATAACTAAATTACAAATACAACATCAACAATAAAACATTTCACTTTATCGATATTTATTTATATTTCTCCATTTTACCGTTAAATATTAGTTACATTTATTGCTTAGTTCTAGTTACTTGACAATCCAAACCATACCGTGTTTAATCAGTTAAATATTGAATTATCCTTGAAATTTCATGTAACCTTAAACGACATTTTTTAAATACCACTTTGCCCTTACATAAGGTTACTTTTGTAATTCTGAAAGTCTGTAAAGTCGTTACATACACTGAATGTAATATAGCCCAACTGTTATGGATATAACCTGTACCAAATTGCTAATTTCTACTCTCCAATAAACTAATATGGTTCCAGTTCCCTGTAAAGTTTCCCATTAATGGTGAACATAAAGCACTTTCAACAATGTTGAATAGAATATAAAACCAACTTTTGAAATTTATTTTGACTTCATACAAAATTGATCAACTATGGTACTTATAGATACATAGTTTCTAGTGTTAAGAGTTGTAAATCCAGAAGTATACAATTTCTCTTGAAACATTCCATATATAAAGATATAGAATCATTATTTCTTATTAATGTAAAAATTGTACATTCCAACTTTTTATCTAACAATTTTAAGAGATTCACAATACAAAACATTTCGATATGTCACTTATTTAGTTCGTTAACCATTTCGGAAACTTTATAATTTATAATCAAAATGCTGTTTGTTTGTTTGTTTGTTTGTTTTCATCTTATTCCACATAATTCCCTAATTTTCTGCAAAAGAATATATCGATTTCCACTAAACTATGTTTGATATAACCTTGAACTAGGTTTATTAATTATAACAAAAATTTACTTTTAAACTAGGTTTACCGATATTTCTCTTTGTTAAGTGTTCAATCAATCTTCTGTTTAGTAGCATTAAAATTCCTTAAAATTCAGGAGAAAAAGAATAAAACCTAAAAGAAGATGAAAAGAATACGAAGTAAACGTTTTCATTTAAACGTTGAATATGAAATAGATTCTAAACTGAAATATAAATCTTATGTTATGATAGTTAATCATAATAAAATATGGAATGAAAGTGTTTTTTGTTGAATCTCTACTATGATCTAGAAAACTTTCTGATCGTTTTCCAATTAAGTCACTCCAATCATTGTCACTGTACATAAATTAAAGAATTATCCAATAGCCAATGGTCAACTTTTATTGACTATAGTAATTTGTTACAATATTTTTTGTGAATCGTTCGAATTGTCGAAGATTTACAGCATGTTGTCTTGGATTGAATGTGACTGACAAGAAACTAGTGGAATAAAACAAATGTAAAGTTTAAAACTAACAAACATGAGACAACATTCCTCATTACCAAGTACATTTTACTGTTTTATATTGGTAAATAAGGCTCTCTATCAAGTTATCATCATCATAATTGTTTGTCTAAGATGAGAACTAAGTTTAGGAATACAAAGATATTTTCTGCAGGATTTTTATATCTATAAAATTTTATCTTTCTAATTGAAATGATTTATTTTAGAAATAATAAGTTTTAGTGGCCCGGGATCTGAAACCAATTTGATCGGACAAATGATTGTTATTGAAATACACATGTCGTCAACTCTCGTATGTAATTATCGACCTAAATCACGTTAATGAATAACGGAATTAGAATAAGTAAAATACGAGAACCGATCTTGAATACGGATATTTTGTACAATCATTGATCCAGGCAGATGACCAAAGAAATGAAGCGAGACAAAATGATGAGCGGTGGAGAAGGCATGTGAACCAACTCATTTTAACCAAACGTTATTTGATATTTATAGTCAAACAAAACAAGTTACAAACATGTGATGAATAGGAAAAGAAGTGCACACATACGCTCGTACAAAAGTGAAGGTTGATAAGCGGATAATCGACAAGGTCAAAATGTGACTCAAGAAGAATGAATGAAGTGATCTGTTCAGAAGCTTGAATAAGCTGTGTGGGCTTAACACAGCAACAGACACTACAAGTTTCTAGATGTCAGAAACCAAAGTACATTGAAAATTATGGATAAAATGTTTTCAGTTGTCCCATGTTGAATAAAAATAAATGAAACTCAGTGGAAAAATAAACTGTTTACTAATCTCTCAAACCAAACGTTACTACAATAAAAATTTAACGAATTTTTAGTATGGGGAAGATGAGTATAGAACAATGGCTCGAAAGCACTATATCGTTACGATGAATGAATTTCTTAGGTTATCCTATCTAATAGGCAATCTGAACAAAACTGATGGTTTAAAAATTTGGAAATATTTCATAGGCTTGCTAAAATTTCTTAATCGCAGTAGCATTAAAATCTTTTTATGAACAACGAGCATTTACAGTTGTTTTCACTGCGTTATTGAGAGAAGTGATCAACAGCATTGATTTAAAACAATATGTCCTCTCTTGTTAGAGAGTCATACTTTTGACTTATAGATTTTTGTGCATAGAATTCCAACTACAAAACAAAAACTAGATGTATTCGAACATACATTGTTGCTCCTTAGGTTCTGCAGTCAATTCAATTATTAATTTTCGTCCTAATGTATTCTCTTTGAGAAGTACTATTCAGTGATGTATAAACAGGGAATTACCAGCTTCCAATACCCCCAGTAGCGTTTACTGATTCCTCATGCATAAAACCCCTTCTACTGTATATTTTTTCAAATTTCTTCATGTTTTTCTCTTTCAAATAATCGTCAACTTTCCCTAATATGTAATAGTTCTGTACTATTACTAAAAACTATATTTTTAGGTGAATTTAGTACATTTTTAAGATACTATCACTATCCTAATTTTAAGCTTAATAGCATAAACCGATAAATGTTTATTTACATTTTTCATTTTGTTCAGAACTTGACAATTAATTTACACAAATACAAACTACTAGTAAAAACCTAGGAACACTATTAAACTTCATTTATTAGAAAAATCTGAATCATTTGCATTACAACATGAATCAATAAACCTCAAAAGCAAATCACCATATCATATACACATGCATGACTTCTTTAAAATGTCTAATAACAACAGAAATAATAACAAATAATCAAAGGTTACATGGAGATAAAATGTTAACAGTTGTTAATGTCATTAATGTGACAATTTTCTTTCAGTTAATTCTCCTCAGTGACTCAGCTAATTTTTTTTTAAAAATCACTTACAACTACTAAATCCTGTATGTAATTTTTAAATTGTACATTATTCTGCATTTGATTGTAACAAACATTTACATTTTAACTAAAGATCATATTTTATATACCAACACAAGACATTAAACTGCATAGTTAAGATCCATAAAAAGGTTTTGAAATGAAAATGGATTGCCATATTTAACTTTTTTTATTTATTACGGTCATCTGAGAAAAGAACTCTTCATATTTACTATTTAAGCGAAGTTATTATTCGAACATGAATCAATAACGATCTTAATAATAAGTATATTATAAGTGGTACCAATTTGACATTTGAACTATATTCTTAAAGAACTCGATACTCTTTTAGTTTAAATTGATACTTTGATTATTGATCATTACCAATTATGTAATTATGATTTTAAATACCACAGGTTGTAAGCAGCTGACGAGAACCCATGAAACGAAATGAATTCTTGCTATTCTGCTAGAATCTTTGTTCTTACTTTTTCAATATCAGAATAGTTAATTTAACTTATCAGTGTCTTTTTTAGAAATGTTAACTTTGATAAACCAGAAGAAGGACACAAATAATTCTGTACTGACTTAAATATCTAACAATATGTTTGTTAATAATGTTTAATTTACGAGTAAATTTGATGCGAATGTACTACTTTTATTAACATTTAAATTTGAATAATTCATCATTAGAACATTAGTTATTCATATCTAAACAATCTTATAGGTTATGAGAAGGAGTTTTGTGGGGATTTTAGTAGTTTCAATAGTTGAAATCATAAGTCAATTGAAGCTAGACCATCATGGAAAACCTGGAAGCACTGGAAGGCCGTACAGCTCTAGTATGGGACTCCTCAACGGTGCGCATCCACGGTCCCACTTCGCGAGATTTGAATCGAGAACCTATCAGTCTCGCGCGCGAGCACTTAACCATTAGACCACTGAGCTGGCCAACATCCAACGGTATTAATGTCTAACTACAACCAATCCACGAAATTGTGCCACCGTACACCATTGTCTTCAGTGAGCTTATATCTCACAACAGACCTGGTTGAACTACACTGGTCACGGCTTCTCAACAGAACTCCAAGAGTGTTTCTTGAAGTCAGTCACTAGTGAGCAGATGATTATTATCAAAAGGGGTTTTCTGGAGATTTATTGATTTTAATAATTAAAATCATGAGTCAATTGAAGCTAGACCACCATGGAAAACCTGGAAGCACTGGACGGCCGTTTCATCCTGGTATGGGACTCCTCAGCAGTGCGCATTCACGATCTCGCCCTCGTGAGATTCGAACTAAAATAGTAATATTCATTAGTGTTATCTATATGAAACAAAAATCATCTATGTGTTTAGTTTCTGAGATTAATAGTGCCGTTTCACAGTTTGGGATATGAATATTGATAACTTTGCTAAAAATCCATCCGAAAAGGAAACAAGAACAGATAATTCTATTAAAATGATAAAACAAATTATTTATAAATACATGAAGATCGGGTTTATTCAAATGAAGTATAATGTTTTACTTATGAAACAGATTTGTTGGCTATACAATGAGACGAATTAACTGTTATTCGCTCACAAGCACATTGTTAAAGAAGATTCAGTTGGATTTCTTTTTAAGGAGCATATCTATACAAAGAGCGAATAATAAAAATTTAGAAAACACGTTTTCTCACAGAAAAGGCTCTTCAGACGGTGGTTTATATACCTTTTAGTATTAATATACACAAACTAGTATTCAGCTATTGAAATTTTGGAAATTATGACCATATTTAATTATTCACCGAGTATTAGGAAAATTCTTTACTATCCCTCGATTCTTGTTGGTACGAAAGTTTATATGCCTGATAATAATTGAGAGATCGAAACTTTAATGTACATTCAATCACATCAGACAAGATGACAAATTAATGAACGGTTATTTAACTCATGTAAATAAACCGTACATAAAACGTAATTAAGATAGACTGGTTAAATTATCTTCACAGTTGAAATCACTAGTCGATCTAAGCTAGACCACCAATAAAAACCTGGAAGCACTGGACGACCGTCTCGTTTTAGTACTAGACTCTACAACAGTGCGCATCCGCAATCCCGAATACGGGACCCAAACATAGAACCTTCGGTCTCACGCACAAACGCCTAACCTCCAGGCCATTGAGCCTACAGCCTACGTTGTTAATGTCTAGCTTCAATCGATCCATGATCTCGCATAATCTTTCACCCATTACCTGAGGTGGATAACTGTCTCACACCTGACATGAATCGAAATTCACTGTCCAGTGCTTTCAGGTTTTCAATGGTGATTGAGCTTATACCTATTTGTGATTTCAACCGTGAAAATACGACAATCTCCACAAATCTCCATGCTGATAAAAAATTCCATATTCATCAATTATTCCCAACGTAAATGATAATAAAACAAGATCTGGGATTTCATGTTTAAAATTCGGAGTCCGACTGACTTATAGTAAAAAAATGATGTTTCGAAAACGAACTGTCCTTCATCGTAATCAAATATAGCTGGTGACTATCGGTGGAACCCATGATAGGGGTTTTTTCTATTTGGGACTCGTCAACTGGATGTAGTTAATTTATATTACTGAAAGAATTTTGACAACCAGATATCACTAAACAGCTTTTACGTTCTGGTTTATTATTTATTAGCTGTGCACTACTGCGATTGTATATGTCACGGAATTCGGAATCTTAACGTCACAATGCTAATGAGCCACTCAATCCAAATAGAGCGGCTGTCATTTCTGTCTCCTGTCAATTCGTAATATGGCTCGATTCTAATTAGATATTAATAAAGAATATTAGTCTTACTGAAAATTTATCTAATTCCATAGATAACAGCCTCTCATTATAACTCCCAGAGGTTTAGAATATATAGATACAAGACAGGAAGTAAGATCAAATACAAAAACAATGGAATATGTCCGTGCAAAGTCGTGCATCGATTGAGGTTAGACAATAACACTGTTGGATGCCAGCTCAACTGTCTGGCGGTACAGCATTTGCGCGAGACCAAAGGTACTGAGTTCGATTTCCGCCTAAAGCATTGCGGATGTGCACTGTTGAGGAGTCCCGTACCAGGACGAAACGACTGTCTAGTAACTTGATGTGTGGGCGAGAATGATAATGATTGGTTGTCTGCTAAATCCGACACGCAGATAGTCTGACAGATGTCAGATGAGTTATATATTCCCCTATTCTTATTATTATTACTCTCACTCACTTATTATTGGTTGTTCATTGTTGTTGGATTGTATTGGGGTTTTGGTGTGGAAACATATTTATGTTGTTATCAGACTAACCACGTTTTCTTGATCTGAGTTGTGTTGACGTCCTGTAGAATAGACACTGAGAGGGAATCTAGTGTAGATAATCGTTTAAGGTAAACGTGGAAACCTAACCGTTATAACACCATACGAAGTAAAACCGAGCGTTGTAACATAACTCAAAATTATCATTAGTGGTTCAACTTAGATCACTTCATGATTTCAATGAAACAAACCCATTCACTGAGCCTTGATAGCTGCGTTATGTAGCAATAAGTGCTCTCTCATTCAAAAAATCTAATATTCTTCACCAAAAAGTTTGTCTAGAAAGAGAACCTTAATGTAATACCTTGTAATACATCGATTAAAACCATATAAAAATCATATAAAATAGGAAAGATGTATTGTTTTAATAATGATAGAATTAATAATCCAATTTTATAAAAAACAAGAATAAAAACATTGTGGAATGAAATGAATCGATTACATTTGATGCATTCTACATTTTCCACATACAAAATGATTTGTATATATAAATAAAATAGTTTACAAACATGTAATTATGTATGTAACATTTATAAAGTTATTTAGTTCACTAATAATTCCCATTTTAATATCACCGGTATTATGATTTTTTGTGTGTTTATTATTACCATCGCTTCTATCAATTATGATTCTTGTACTTGATTACGTCATCATCTTTTTCGCGCTTAATTTATAAATATGAAATCGAATATGAAAAATAAATAGAATTATTTACATCATTGAACTAAATGATTTTATGAATGTTGCAAAATTACCTTTGTAATACATACAAATCAGTAAGGAGATAGAGGATGTAGAGTGCATGAAATGAATTCACATCATTCCACAGTGTTTATTACTTTCGCTTAAGAATATTTGTTCAAAGAACTAATTTCATGAAGTGTTATTAAGAAACCCCTTGAGCTTAAGAAGATAAATATGCAAGTAAGAACAGATTACATAAGAACTGCTCAGGTAGAAATCTATATGAAAATGACTGAGAAATGGTCAAAGCCTATAATATTTATCTAAAAATAACCAGATGGATTAAAGATGAGACGACTTTGTTTTTGAACAAAATAAACAAAAACACTGAGAATGTGAATTTACTATCTTTATGAAACTACAATGTTACTTTCTTACAAAGTTTAACCATAAATTAGCAGAGTTTTAAGCTTTTATTGTTCGTTCATGAAAAACAGGCAGACATTTGATAACATAATAAAGTGTCAGTCAACGTTTTGCCTTTGTTTATCTACCACAATGATATTAACCATTGTCATATTTGAATACATGCTTTGTAGGATACATTTTGAATATTGATACTGTTTAATAATTGATGCGATTACATGTTAATAAACCTCAGCGCATTTGCAATACAATTGCTATCTACAGACTACAAATTTGATAAAATCATGAATCAAAAAAGATTTAAATCGATCTGTAACTAAGTAACTACCGTATAATAAATAGTAGGATTTGTTGAGAAAAAAGCATTATAACCACATACAATTTTAGCAAATAATCTTCTTTTTATGCTATTGTGAAGTTGACCTATATTAGTTATACTTCGTAGAATAGTCTTCTTTCTGTCTTTTTCTTTTTGATAAATGAATACTGACAAATGGACAATCTAATCCTATATATATACTTACCTACACCATTCCCAGTCAACTTTCCCTTCCAAAATTTAGGTTAATCAGACTGGTTATATATCACTTATAATGTGAATACACCTTGACGTTGTCCAAAATAACTCTCTTTTATTTTTCTAACATGATCACCATCATCAATGTTAAATTGTGAAAAAAAGGGAGAAAAATAATTGAATTATTAGAGAAAATGCTAACTGATTATGAAGAATGAATAAATTTAATGTAAATGTTAATCAACTTAGTTACCACCACTTTTTCTGTCTGGAATTACATCATCAAGTATTGAATGAATCACATGCATAAAGGTTTCAACTTGTAGAATGAAGATAAAACTGTTGTTTCTAATTTTACTAAATGTATAAATCAGTGACAAGATGAAAAGGTATTAGAATAAATTATTTAACTATATAATATAGATGAATTTCAAGGGAAAACGTTGTTCATCTCATAATAAGCTAATGGTTAAATAATTAAAAATTTACTATTAGTAGTTAGTATTCTTTTCTGGACAATAGAACCTAATCTTTTAAACTTGAAACAATTATGATACATGAATGATGGACACTGAATTGTAAGCAATATTATTATGTATGTATGTGGATTAAGAAATTCAATCTGATAGATAAAATAAGTTTAACCATATACTTTATTATTGATATATCAATGAAGTTTATAGATAATTGACGACTTGAACTGCTTTTTGAGTCGTTATATTTACATTAATTAGGCTAAAAATGAAGTTTTCAGTAGTTCATATTCATATAAAAATTCCATAGATCACAATAAATAATTTTCTCACATGAAATGCAGTAATGTTTAAGTAGAGTTAAGAAGTTTATACTAGGCGTCTACGGAACATAAATATTATTTTCAGTTACTTGTGAATGGTAAATAAATGGTATATTGAATGAGTTTTGCGGAAACTTGTTTAATCTGTAGGCTGTATTCGTCACATATTGATCATAGTTGGGGTGTAATTGAACACAAGAACGTATTGAACAGTCTTTTCAGCCTCCATCACGAAAATACACATCTACTACCTCGTCACGTATGGAATCCTAGATCTTCAGGACTTGTGGCAAACAATCAGGACCACTTTAATCAGTTTAAAATAAAGCGCAACGATTAGCAAATATTGTCGTTAACGAAAGTCTGACATTTGAAATATCTGGACTACACCAGTCATTAGATTTTACTGTGACTTCAGGAATATCTTAAAGTAGGTCACCAATGAACTGCCCAGTGATCCCTGGTTTTCAGCGATTCTATAACTGAAATCATTCTATGACAGACAAAACATATAAATTGTAGTTTACTTAGGGGCAATCACAATTATATATAGTGATTATCTATAATAATCAATACAAAGTAAACACGTTTAATTTCAGTTTCCGAGGAATATTCAACTTAGTACTTATTCAAAAGGGAGTGAGCAAAAGGGTGAGTGAAAAAAGCTCACATTAATAAGGAAGACAATCAAAAAGCAAACATAAATCAAAGTGAGTATTGAAAGGTGTAATAACCTTTTTATTGGTGTGAAATATGCTTGATTTACCCTTTGTTGTGAAAGACCTTCCTTAAACTAACAATGAGATGGAGAGTTAGCATAGAAGCTCTAGCCAACTTATTGGTACCCTTCATCTAAGTATATGGAAATTTATTGATACTCTGAAAAAAAGGGCAGATTATAAATGGATTGAAGACTGAGTAGCCTGTTGTAGGAATCTAGTAACACCATTTAGAAAAAAATTATAAGGAATTATTAGTACACACTGAACTGGTTGTGAAAGACTACTAAAACAGATCGACCCTAGGCCGTCTACATGAAGTAGTACATAATTCTAATATTCACACCTAAATATGTTACACTATGTTATGGTGTATGTAACATTCACATCTTCATTACCTCCTTTTGACATATTTTATCCAGTCAGTTAATATAATGCCAATATTATTTTATTATAATACGAAATCTCCCTTTTAGGCTGACTTATCAACGTGTTGGTTAGTCGGGGTCCGAAATTTAAATATCTGTGTCACTTATTTGCTTATCTCTACTCACCTTTTCAGCATGTCTACAAAATATAGAAAGTAGTACTTAACTTCAAGAATCGAATTAGTGTTGCATAATAATCGACAAGTAAAAGAAAAGGAATAAGATAACAACGAATGTATTGAGGATAATTATTCACTTAAGGAGTATTAGAGAGATGAGAAACAAATTAAAAACACGAAAGTGCTAAAACAAATGCCTAAAAGTTAAAAACATTAAGATGGAATATCATTGACCGATTGACTGTATGAAAATTCAGGTATTAGGACCATGATATGATGACAGCTTGACGCAACACTTTTCACATATAACCCAGGTTTAAAACGACGAACTACTAACGCCTCTGCAACGAAATTATCTATAAGATATTGTTATTATGTAATTGGATCTGAAATTTGACCAATTTGAAAAATATTTAGATGATTTCGCCTGTCATTTTAACTGGAATAAATGGTAACCTGAACTATATACATCCTTAATAATACTATGTTAACAATAATAACTTCATGAAGTCCACCTAACATGTTCTACCTATTCATCTAATTAAATAAAATCTAATCATTAAACCCTTATAATCATGGACATCAACAATCAATAAAATAAAGGTTCATTGAGTTTCATTGGAAAGCATAAAGAACTGTTTACATGAGTACATATAAGGAAGAATGCTATGATTTTTTAGTTTTAAAGAAAGACATAATTTTAGCATTTCAAGTTAAACTCACCAAACATTTATCTAGCACTTTAGAAACATGCCTCTTAATAGAATATCTCCAATTTGTTGGAAATAGACATACAAGATAACATGACAAAAGTAATAAGAATAACAATTTGTTACCAGTATTTGTTGAAAGTGGACTCTTCATTAGACGTTAAGAAAATTACTTTTTTTATTTGTTGTAGGGCAGAGGGCAAATCGAGCATATTTCACATTCTTAAAAATATTATTCCTTCATTCAATCCTCGCCATTATCACTATGTGCTTTATTGATGTTCGGCCTACTGATAGTCGACCTTCTAAATATGTATCGTTTTCATTATCCTTTTTGCTCGCGCCCTCATTAGTGTAAACTAAATAATGTAAATAAATTACTTACAATTTTTCATATATTAAAGCACATGTTAACAAAAATAGGATCCGAATGAAGAAAATCACATGTACCTATGATAATTAGAATTGTGAATATATTTTCATAATTCGAGATTATCCCTGTTAGGTTTATTTTAAAATAATCAATAGGAACTGGGACATATGATTTCTTTATAAGTAGATATATGATATTTCAATTATTTCTCTCTGTAATTTATTCATCCCCCTAACAGCAGGAAATTTTATGTTTATTTATGTGAGGATATATCATCAAGACAAATTGTTAAACTAAAATCTTCTCATGAAAGACGGGGATGTACATTTTTCAGGTCATGTACCGTTTTAGTAACTTATTCAAGAATCGACATTTGGATATTAAATTCAGAATTGTTAACTTTGAAAAAATTATGCAACTACAAAACTATGTACAGATGTTTAAACTCGACTATGTGTCTCAATTCCAATATAGGGTCTAGTAATATTATGTTTGTCTCAACTGACATTACTTACTTACTTACTTACGCCTGTTACTCCTAATGGAACATAGGCCACCGACCAGCATTCTCCAACCCACTCTGTCCCTCAACTGACATTACCTGTGAGAAATTTAATTATTTAATCAGATGGTTGAAAATTAGACACTGTAAGCAAATTAATCACCATTCAAAATATTTCATCATAATATCTCCTCATACTATTAATAAGCGAATTGAAGCAATTATTTTTACCTCACATTAAATGATAAGTTTTCAATTATTTTCATCAAGAGTAAAATATCCCTATAGTTGGATTCTATACACTAATTGAATATCTTTAAAGTAATCACTGATCCCATTCTAAAAAATAATCACACTTTACCAATAGAAGAATATTTTCTGTATTTAAAAACAACATGGGTATAGATTGTGATTTTAATGATAGACGAAACAAATTTAAGTCTATTAGATAAAAATAATTACTTCTGAGCTACTGACAAATATGATCTAATTGAAGATTAAATTTGTATTTTTCTGCTCTATGTTTTCGAAAATGCACCATTGAACTTCATATAAATTCGTTCACTAGAAATGTCTAAGTAGATGTCAAATCTTACTATCGACAGAATGTTAGAATACTTCTCTAATTACTACTTATCAGCATGATATATGATTCACGCTAAAATATTATTTCATCGGTCAAAATCTTTTCGAGCTTTTTGTTAGGATATAGATAATCTCTCTGTAATCATACAGTATATGGTAGTGAGCATATCATTTTAAGATAGAGTCTTGAAGCTCTAGTTTATTATAAGCTGAATAGGGCTATGTTGATGGTGTTAATTTTGACATAAATATTAATTTCCTTCTTATCGAGTTAGTAAAAATTAACCTGAAACTATAAAGTTAACCGATTTTTCATCTTAGTTTCCTCATTTCTCTTACTTAGAAAAAAACTAAAATAAGTTCAGTCTTATAAAAAACACAATTTCTTTGTTTCTTCTTTGTCGTACATTAGTTGTGATAAATAATGATCATAAATGGGATATATATTAGCAGATATTGATGTTACTAATGAAATACGAACGTAGCAAATATTGCTTGAAACGCATACATTGTCTATTTAGTAGTTGCATTTTATCACAAACTGATTTAAACCTGTGTTATTTCAAATGATGGACCACTAAACATTTCGATTATAAATGCTAGCTTAAGATGGTAATTAGGCTAGTCTTTTGTAAAGACTCAATAGAGATATGCAAGCTAAATTGGTTGTTCCTTAAGATTCAACCATATCAACCAGATCGGTCGAGTAGCGGTAAGACCAAAAGCACAAAATAAAATTTTATGAATTAATCTGTGGCAGTTGAAGAGTATTTTTGCTGATGATTGATGTCTCAAATGATCCTAGAATTGATCACTGGTTAGAAAAGGTTAGTCGTAAAGAAATAACACATTTCACTCATGCATTCATTGGCTTTCTAGTTGAAACCAGACATGATATAATCTAATTTCAAAATAACATTCATAGTAAGCCTGCCTACTAGCAAGTGATAACTGCTTAGTTTTTAAATTCTATCTATCCTTCAATTAAAAGTCCTTTCATCCTCTATCATTATTGATTTCCTATTGACGTGATTACCTACTTTAGCTGTATGGAAAAGAAAACACCAGAAGTAAGAACTGTAAAAAACAAATAAGTTCTGATTTATTTAAAGAGAAAATAAACAATAACAAGAAAATAAGTCTTATTTACTTATTTTCCCTTATTATACACTAATGACTCATGGAGAAATAAAAATATAATAATAAAATACTTAATAAATCAACTAATTATTCCCTAATCCAAATCCTTTCTAGGTACGTAAAAAAAGTAATAGTATTCTTAAATAAGTGTTTATATATGTAAGTACATATTTGTAAGGAAAAAAAGATTGTGTTGACTGCTTTAAATGTAAATTCACAAGAGGTGTCATTAAAACTAGATTTGTAGCTCAGACAAATGAATTTGATGAAATGTAAGATAGAAGCAACACAAAGACTAAAAAATTCTTGCATGTTTGGCACTCAGGTCAGTCAGTATACAATATGCATACTGAATTAGACCCAACTAACCAAAAAGTTAGAAAAAATCACTAACAACTATTAACCTAAGAATTTGATCAGGTAGAAAGATGATCCAAAATAAATATGTAAACAATTGTTGACAGGAGCTCATTATAGTCAATGCCAACAGGACAAGATATTAGTCATTTGTGAAAATTTTCGAACAGCCCATTAGTCTCTGAAGTTTGTGCTGATAATATTGTTGAGAAAGATAGATGAACTTTGGTGATTAAAGAACCTAGCTCAGAAAACATAACTTCATCGAAAGTTCTATTGTCCATGAAATTAATATCTTTGGATTGTTAACTACATTGTATATTCAGAAAACTAGCAAAAAAACATTTATTTTATAGGATTTTTGCAGATTGATTCAATTTATATATTGTATTCGTCACAGATTGGAAAAATCCTTGGACTAAACCATAATAATCAACTCACTAATTACTTATTTCGAGATTTTCTCGAGATTCTAGTGAGATGTCATAACCAGTAAAGTCTAAGTATGTCAGGATTGAAACATTTGACACTAGGGGCTTTGGATACCTGTCACCCTGTATCATAAATTGACTGAATTCGAAACTACAGGACACGAATAGAGTGTTTCAGATAGTTTGTCCACAGCCACAACATTCTAGAGTCCTGATTCAACTTCCAACAGGGTCAAACAGTCCTATATTAAAATGAAACAGATGTCTAGTACTTCCTAGATTACAAAAGAACCCCAACTGAGATTAATCCGTGACGAATACATCGTACAAATAATTGTTTCTTTATCTGATAGCTATCTACTGACGTCTATATTTCCTAATTCAGATGAACATTGATCCAAAAAAGATAATACATAGATAAAATATCAATGGTTCATCAAATAGAAACGCGGGCAGAGCTACACCGAATTCTTCAATGAATCTTCACGCAGCGTTGAGGGCTGTTTATTGAGACGTTTGGACGAAAATCACTCTTTTTAAATAAATCAAGCATTTCAGTGAGTGCGATGAAGAACACAAAAATGACGCAGGAAAAAGCCTTCAAACTATTATGTTGATAAAGGGATCCAATGTGTGTGACTTCTTAGGCTTTACAATCGTTTATTCATTGTCCTAATAGGTGTAGATGAAGTAAATTTGATAAAATTGTCCGTGCACGCAATCAGCAAAGTATCTGATTTTACAAAGTTGAAGAGGCAGTTGGAGAGCCTGAGTTTCAAGAAATTCTGGGAACATTTTAGAAAATGAAAAAATATATGAGAAAACTGTAGTCCAGTAAATAGGGACGTTTCCAAGGATATAAATGTGATGTGCCTTAAGGGCTATAAAGTGATCTCTTTTATGACCTTGGTTCGTGTATTCATACACAAATTATGTAATGATTTCAAAAAATGAATGCAACAATGTTTGTTCTTTGCTTCGATAAATATTGAACTAGTACAAGTAGACAGTAAGGATTTCTAGTTCAATAAATTTCCTAAATGCCTGTTCTTCTGTGTTATATTTCATTTCCATTTTGCTGGGTATCTGTTATTATATGTGAACATCTTAGGTCCCAAGATTCTTATCCTTTACTTTCCAAATTACAGTAATATCCGTTTCTAATTCCAAAATTGTTAAAACAATAAATTGGTTTTTCTCACCAAGTCTCCGTTCAATATAAGAAAATTCTTTCAAACTGATAAATCCCAACTACTCTTGCGTAACCAGTAAAAAGGACCAACTGCTTATATGACGTAAGGGTGTGGACAAATTGGACTTACCATAAATTCAGTTCTCAGTTGTTTTTAGTAAGTCTCAAGCTAATATCATTCGGTGCTACCAAGAATCTTAAAATTGAATATATCTCCACAAATCAAATAATGCTTATGACTTTTACCGATTAGCCATCGAATTTACTATTTAGTCAGAAAACCGGGAAATCTGATCACGAATTATTTCATTCCAAAACGATTAACAGTTTCATAGAAAAACATTTAAGCACGTCTTATAAATTACTGAAGTTTTAGTTACGTAGCGTAAAACATTTTGTTTTCCCAAGGCATTATGACAAAACATTACAACTGACTAGAAGTATTTTAGATAAGCTTATACTACAAACTATTGATTGGTATGCACCCTGTGTATAAAATAGATAAGCGGTTAGCGGACAGAAAAGGGTATATATATATATGTCACTCATCGCATACGTGTTTTAATGACTAGACACAGTGGTGAAAGATAGGTACATGAAATTACGGTAAAGAAACAGTGACCAAGTTCCATTTGTTAAGACATTAGTCATAGGGAACATGTACAAGATAACAGCTTGTAGTATATACATTCATATACAGAGAAATGGACTAGTCACAAACTTTTCAATACAACCACACACAGAGACACCAAGCAAATATTAACGGTAATTTAATAAATGTCAGGATATATTAATTAACTACAAACAGTAGGAAACAATTTGGACAGAAAAACAAAACTGAAAATTTTACTTGTCATTTGTACATCGACTAAATTGACATTTTTGATGGAATTCAGTGTAGTTTTCCCAAAAAATGACAGGATTATTCTCACTGAAAGGTAGTGAGATTCGTGATTGTTAGCACAAGATTACGTGTTACATTGCAACTTGGTGAAAAGAGGCCACCAAAAGAGAAAAACCTGATCAGGGTTTATTTCCATTTGAACTAAATTATCGTATGATGAACAATGCTCACATGGATACACTATATTAGGATATGATGATACACTTTCTTTGAATACCTTTAAGTAAATTTTATCATATCTTATCCAAGTGTAACAATCAATAAACCTAATATCAACCAACACCTGACTAGAACTCAAGCAATTTAAGGCGGCTTAGTGAAATTTGTGTTGAAAAGTAACTTGATGGGAATCACGTAACTTGGTGTTTTATGTGATGATTAGTTGGTGTTAACTGATAAATGAATAATTAAATAAGAGGGAAGCCATTATTTCTCATCTCGTCTAAAATCCGTCAAGGATTACTAGTCATCGTCCATCAGAGGAAGTGTTAGATAAAACATTAAAATGACGAAAGCAATGATACATAATACTACGAGTAATATAAAGTATTAATTGATTTGTAGGAGCTGGTACTATGTCAAGCCCGCATAGGTTATTCTAGACTCTGGACAGATCAATTTAACCATTCTTCTCAAGCCGTTTTTACCTTGTCGCTTATTAACCCTGACTGTGTTAATTACTTACCCTATCCGTCATATGTCTGCAAATTATTTTTGTCTGAATATAAGTATGGAGTCACGCTTGATAAAATTTAGTTGGCTCACATGCCATCTCCGATACGTTTCGCCTCGCTTCGTCTCCCTGATTCTCTGTTCAGGTCAACGATTGTATGAAATATATGTATTCAAACTTCATTCTCGCGTCTGACTTATTTTAATCCCGTTATTCACTAACGCGATTCAAGACGACAAATAAATATGAGGATTGGCAGCATGAAAATTTGTATAGCAATCATTCAAATTGTGGTGTGTGCTGCTGATGTCGACAGATATAAGTAGTACGTATCATCAATTGAAAATAAAATGCCTGGCGTCAGAAGGTTAAGAAGATTGAAGAAAAGAGAACTGAGAGTGACTAGTGTGGAGACGAAGAAACAATCGAGTCTGAGACAATTGATTGATATTTTGCAAATAAAGTATTTGCTGCATGATTCTCAGATTTTACTAAGAGATTCTGTAATAATATATTTGGTTGTTCCCATTTATATTTTCGTTCACTGTAATACGATTTAAATAGTCAGATTTAGGGCCATTAAAGACTGTCTTACGGAAACGTCCATAATAATCTCAAATTCTATAGGAAAAATACTGAAAGGTCCCATACAACTGTTTCTTAAATAATATACTTCAACCCAGAACTTTCATCACTAACCTCGTAAGACATATCGAAGATAACTTAGACCTATTGTAGGACAGATACTCTGTGCGTATGATTACAGAAATCTGCAGATTCGTACGACTTGTATCTAACTACTAAAAATTTCACTTAGTAGTATATCCCTACAGGAAAATATTGTAAGTCGGAACGCAACACTACTTGTCGCACACTCAACTAAATAATATCTTTTCCATATTACTTAACCTCTTTACCAGGTGAGTCGTTAAATATTTCAAGTCCTTTTTATTCTTAATATCCACCGACAAATCTACAACACTTCTTTCATCAGTGATGAATAGTTCAGACAATCCTT
This sequence comes from Schistosoma haematobium, assembly GCF_000699445.3. NCBI lineage: Eukaryota > Metazoa > Platyhelminthes > Trematoda > Strigeidida > Schistosomatidae > Schistosoma > Schistosoma haematobium. The sequence goes on along the minus strand of NC_067197.1, from coordinate 18,842,119 downwards.
TGTGCTAATACGATCAGAAATAGGAGTAATGCATGTCATTCAGTCCAGAGTCATACTATTAAAATTAATATCTAACAAACTACATATTCAGTGCCAAGAAATTTGTTACGTCAAATCAAAGAATACTACGGAATATGATAAACTATACTATATAACTGATACTACCCGAATAAATTCACCATGTTCGGCACGCGTATAAACCTGTTACAATTAATTAAATATAGAAACTCCTGGAAAGATTTAGCCCCCTAACTTTACAAATAATAAAAATAACTTTAACTAATTTTCATAGGTATCTTTACAGAAATTTCAAGACGAACTAGTGGTAAAAGCGCCAGTTAAATGTCATTTGAAATGCAATTCGAACAAAAGCACATTACCAGATATAGCTTTAGCATAAAATCAATTACAATTCAGTTACAGCTAATTTCCTACCTATATTAAAACTAAAACACACTTTTTAGAGTAATAGTACACAGTTTCTATCGTCTACAATTTTCTTCTTCAGAATTGCAGGTACGTATGTTAGTACATACAAATTTATGCTTTAAATATTATTTTATCTACTTCCTTTAATCATCACTAGGAAATACTGTTAAAACCTATAATTCTGATTACTTTATTTTTATAACAATTTGCTCCGCTAAGGGAAAAAAAAGTAGATATGTAACATAAAAGCGATTAAGTTACAAATAATTAGCAAAAATAAGCTGAAAATCTTAACTACAGTAAAAACGAAATCTATTTAAAGTGCAATTATTTAGTTTATGAGTAAACAGTCGGAGAGGTAAATAGATATAATGTATTTACAAGAACGATAAGAAATATATATAAACTAGCGGAAATATAAGCTATAAAAGCCAAACAACAAACCTATTCAATAACTTTCTGCTAATATCTAATTTGTATGTATGCATAAACACTATGAAGTGACAGTAGTAGTACTATTAGCATTAATCGTGTTACTATTAACAGTAAAAGAATATTTTAGTTATTTGAATGATATTTTAAAAAATAACCTATTTTTCTCTGAGAAAGTTATCATCCTTTGCTTATTTTCCTAAGAATAATAAAACAATTGGTCTAAACAAACATGGAATTATAAACGAAACGGATATTTTTTTCTTAAATCCACATAATCAATAATACTGTGGTATTTCAACTGTCTGTACTGTACTCTCTGATTTAAATGGACTTACCAGAATTATGAAAACTTTGTGGTTGTCTCATTGACCGTAAATGGGGCGTATACTGTAAATTCATGTAAGTTAATTTTTAAACCTAATGAACTTTTTTTTTGAGCTAATGGTGATGCGAGTCTGAAAACCTTAAGAGGAAGGAACTTTCAAAATAGGACAGGAAGTGATAGTTGTAAGTCCCAACTTGATTGCATAAATGGTTGGAAAACGAATATTGTGTCTGTATTAAGCATCAGATAAAATTCGGTATCAACTCAATGCGCTTACACAATCTTACTACCCTTAAAAAAAGGAGCGGAAACAAACAAGATTAGATAATCAAGTTTCACACGTGATACAATAATAGATGATGTACCGTATTTTGTGCAATAAACAGTAAATCATTTTGATACGCCATGTCTGACAGTTATTGCACAAAACAACATGAGGTTAAGATATCATCACACCACTTGTGTCTCACTCTGAAACCGATTGCAAAACTGAACATCTACCTAATAACTAGCTTCTATCTCAGTGAAACAATTAGGAAGGACAAAATTAATGACCAGGAAAGAGACGAAAAACTGAGTTAAAAAAGCAACCAATTTGAAAAACAAACAGTTAAAATTAGCAGGTGCATACATATACCTGTTTACAGGCGGAATTTATTTAAAGTAGATGTAATGCCTAATCACAAAAATGAAATTGATATTTGAGTTACTCATCTTGGTAATTTAATTTTCGTAATGAGATACGTAAGTCAAGTACATTTGGTCGAAAAAATAACTCTAATTCTCCTCAAAAACCTGGTGCAACACTACTTCCTGAAGGGTGAGTAATAAATGATAAAAGCACATGAATTTTAGCTAATCCTACAATCGGATGAAATAACACAACAACTAGTGAATATGAAGTTCAAAATGGTAACAAACAAAATATGAAAATGTAACAATTATTAGTTGGTTACAAAACACAACTGTGTACATTCACCAAAAATAATACGACGAAGTCATGTAAGTCACAAAAGTCAGAACAATTTTATGCAGTTACTTATCGAATTAATACAAGACGAAAATGCAGTTTCTCTTCTGAACATAGCATTGGGATGATAGTTTTAAAAATTATCAGGAATATACTAAATAAATTGCACCAGCATAAAGCTGCTACAAATGTCAAATTTCAAAACACTGAGAAATAAATAATGAACGTAGTTGTACAGACAAACATGAGTAGTGGTTTATGACTGACCAGAAGAATTAAGAAACATCGCAAGAAAACCAAAATAATGTGAATACTTTATCCGAAAGTAGGTATTATCCTGGCCAAAAACTCCTGTTACATATATCCAATAATATAAACTTACACCTACGTAAACAAATTATCCATATAGCTGTAAACTCCAAATACATATGTCAATATTAGATATACAAGACAAAATATATTGAAATAAATAAAAATGAAAATAATCTGGTTTAGGGATATACAGAAATTTTGAACATAAATACTAATACAATATTTGTTAAAACTAGTCGACCAAATGCTCTATAGATGAAGTAGACAACTGAACACTAGCAATTTGTTTTTGAAATTTTAATCGGGCTTGGGCTTCAAGACTTAAAATTTCATTAAGTTGACTAATAATGTTTTTATGAGCAGCATGTTGATATAACAGCAGTTCAAGTTGCTAAAATAAAAACGGAAAAGAAAACTACAATTATCACTGCGTGAATTACAAATGATTACAATTCAAATTTCATCGATGAATGAGATAGAAGTCGGTCAGTCAGCTACAAAGTACGACCAGGTACATATATGCATCGGTCCAAGTTGGCACACCTCATTAGCACAACACGATGAACACCAAATTCATAGAAGTAGTTAGTTCAATGTATATATAAAATGAAGATTCCATATAAGGACATAGTACAGGAAGAAAGAATTAGTTGGTAGGAAGAAAGATATAAAGCAACTTTAACCTCACAGTTTGAAAGACAATGAGTGTATACACCTACGCCATTATGATCGATTCTGAGCCATGTCACCCAGAGTCTCTAAACATTGGTTACGATAGTCACGCGGACCCCAACCAAGTAGTCTGCATCTACTAACGTGGCTAAGACTAGAAGTTAGTGACTTCAGGTACTGATGCCACGTTTTGGTTTGGCCGTCCCTCACTTACTTCCAATCGTCTCCAACACTAGTCAGCATTGCGCGTCGTGGCAATCGGTGTCCAGGCAAACGTAACATGTGACCCAACCATATCAATCGGTCAAGACTTACAACCTCATCAAATGATTTACCATCATTCTCAACAGATCCTGGCAATATTTCTAAGACATCTGTGACCAAATACTAGTAACTTGTATCTTCTGCTCTTGAAGACTACGGTTCACAGCCGTGAAGTAGAACAGAGCAAACTGCTGTGCCGTATACTCGTCCTTCAATTGATAGACGGATATCTCGCCTTCGCCATAAGTGACGTAAGTTAGCAAAAACCAAACGAGCTCCCTGAAGTCGTGTAGAGATTTCGTCAGATACCAACCCATTAGGGCTGTTCAAACTTCTAAGATAAGTAAAGTTTTCGATGCATTCGACTACTTTACTCCTTATCCTTAGTTCGAGTGTTGATGCAGGCCAGTCCTGAAGTGACAATTTGCATTCAAAGAGGAGAAATGCATCCCAAACATCCCGGCACTGTTGCTTAGTGCTATCGAGACTGCATTTTATCAGCATTTTCGCCAAACAGGACTATATCATCTGCGTATCCTAAGTCGATAAGTGGACCTCCTGATAGATCAATGCCTGAAAATTCAGTCGACGAGAACGTTACTTCCAGCAGCAGGTCTATGATGAGGTTGGACAAAGACGGAGAAAGTGGACAGCTTTGACGGACACCACTTGAGGTCGCAAAATCAGATGACAATTCGCCATAAGCTCTGATTTGACGGGTAGTGTTCGAGTAAAGTCTTCACAAGGTTTATGTACTTCTGAGGTACGCCTTTCAATGACAGACTGCCACAGAACCTCTCCGTCTACAGAGTCAAATGCTGCTTTTACGTCAAGAAAAACGATCATTGTCGGACGTCGATAAGCATGCCTGTGTTCTAAAACCTGACGAATAGTGAATATGTGGTTGATGCAGTCACGACTAAGTCTGAAGCCAGCCTGATTTTCTCGTGTTTGCAGTTCACGAGTCTTTGTTAGACGTATGATAATTATTGAGGCTAGCATTTTAGATGCTATATCAGTCAAACTAATCCCTCTACGGTTATCGCAGTATGATTCTGACCCCTTCTTATATATTGGGACAATCAGTGATTGCGACCAGTCAGATGGGATAACGTCCAGTTCCCAGATTTTAGCTAGAATATCAGCCAACTTAATCGCTAAAATTGGACCACTATACTTAAAGACCTCTGGAGCCAATCTATCTCGACCAGCTGCTCTTCCTCGTTTCAGATTAGCTATAGCCTTTTGAACTTCAGCTAGAGTCGGAGGACCTACTTTAATGTTCTATTCAGATTGTTTTGGAATGGTTGAGATAGAAATAAAGCAAAGTTTGCCAAAGCGTTAAGAAAATAGCCATCTGAAAGCTCTGATGCTTTTTTATTGAAGTCATTTGGGACGAAACCGACGTACAATCAGCATTTCTGTATTTTAAGCTATATCTAGTAATGTAAAACACCATACTAATGCAAGAACTGAGTTATTTTCAAAGGGTTATAACGCACCAGCAAATGCAAGCGCAACACAACTTAATAAGTTATTCATATTACTTATTTATTTATTTGGACACATGAATATTGGTACAAGAGAGCGCCAATATATATGCGCCACACAAAACAATGAAAATTCGAGAGGAATACAAAGAAAAAAAAAGCTAAGGAGCACAAAAAAAGAGAGAACAATAACGAAGAGATTGGTGTAAGGTAATGTATTAGTAATCAGGGAACGCAAAGGTACAATCGGAAGAAATCTTTCAGGTAAGGGAGACACAACCACTTTTTATGAAGAAAGTAAAAGAAGGTTACAGCACGATCGCCACTGGCTTCTATTCTGAGCCATATCTGATAACGTCTCTAGCCGCTGTGTAGCATCATCTCTCGGACCCCAACCAGGGAGCCGTGAAGGACCGACACAAGCCAGTCCTTTGCAGCTTTCTTTCATACCACGACACCATGTCATGCACTAACCACCTCTCCGCTTCTTCCAACCAGTCCCAGAGTCGGCAAATAATGCACGACGTGGAATTCTCTGGGACGACATTCGGAGAACATGTCCAAGCCACCGAAGTCGGTGTTTCGAGATGGTGACACCAATTGAATTATCATCTCTGTGCCCGAACACACGATGCCGAACCTCTGCATTACTGACATGGTGTTGCCACTGAATGTCAGCAATCCTTCGGAGACAGCGATGATCGAACACAGAAAGTCGTCTAACGTCCTCAACTCGGAGAGGCCAGGTTTCACAAGCATAGAGCAAAACTGCTCTCACCGACGCGTTGTAGATCCGACCTTTTACAGCCAGACTAACATCACGAAGGCGCCAAAGATGGCCCAGATTGGCATAAGCCGCTCTGGCTTTCACTATTCGTGCATTGATCTCATCACTCACACCCCCACCAGCACATATGCAGCTACCCAGATACACGAACTTCTCGACTACTTCTATCTGCTCACCATCCAGGATAAGTACAGGATTGGAATCCTGCCAGTCTTGTAGAAGTACTTTGCACTTAGAAGGTGCAAAGCACATACCATACCTACGGACACTGATTGCCAACTGATTAAGTGCGGATTGCATGCCTTGGGCATTATCGCACAGTAAGACAATATCGTCCGCATACTCAAGGTCGAGAAGTCTTTCTCCAGGCAACAGATCCACACCACCATTACTTACATTCATCAGAGCTGTTTCCAGAATGTCATCGATGGCAAAGTTGAAGAGGAATGGTGAGATTGGGCAACCCTGCCTAACCCCACTACTCGAATGGAACAATGGAGAAAGGTGGTTGTATGCCCTCACTCTGCCTGAGGTGTTTTTATATAGGGCTTTTAGGATGTTAATAAACTTCTCAGGCACACCCTTCTTCAATAGACAATCCCAGAGAACAGTTCTGTCCAACGAATCGAAGGCAGCCCTGATGTCAAGAAACACTACGATCGTTGGCCTTTGATAAGAATGGAGATGTTCTAACATTTGGCGGAGGGTGAAGATATGATCAATACATCCTCGACCAGAACGAAACCCAGCCTGCTCCTCGCGAGTCAATCTTTCTCGAGTTTTGAACAACCTACGAAGTATGACGGAAGCCGTTTACTAGTTGTGAATATCAAAAGTTTGGTCAAGGAAATATTCGCCACTGAAGTTTCAGGATTGAAACACATCTTTTAAAATAATGTCACACTGTCTTCTCGTGGGTGGGGTGTTATTTACGAAATTGAGAGGATGAAAAGCGAATGCCGACGATTTAACCAGGTTGGTAGGTATGAAGGATTCACCTAGGGAAGTTGGAAAACCCTGATTCCAAACCAGAACTGCACATGTATTCCAGGATCCTGAACCAATCGTTGGTCACCGGCTACCATTTGACTGCATCTGCTCACGTTGCCCCACCGCCTTGTGGATCAGACCTTTAGGTCAAAGGCTCCGGAGTAGTCCTCTAATAAAAAAATCTGCTTCGATCTGACCACCCCGGCAGTATCACGACCCATAAACAAATCAAGTGACTTGTGTGGTGCATATGTATACGGTGCCCCTTTGTATCAATATTTGTGTTTAAATAAATAATAATAAATAACTTTAAAATAATGTCAACAAATGATGACGAACGGTAAACGCAGGTACATATACACATAATGGAAAATTAGGTTGGCACCTGCATGATGTAGAGGTTATTAAAAAGGAAGGGAAACAAGAATGACCTATGAATAGTTACCTGCTTTGAATGTTTTATTCGGACTAATTCATTATCATAAAATTTTGTTAATGAAATTAAATGAGCCTTTACGTCTTCCTGTCTCTTGGCTTTTGTTTTTGATTTTTCACGAAACCGCTTAACGGCACTTCTGTTTCGAATTCTTTTGTTGATGTAATCTGGAGTCTTCTTCATAGGTTCTGGAACACATTCGTACCTTTTCCTTGATTGACTGGGCGAGGGACAATATTCTGTCGCCCGAACGCTAGTAGAACTAGGAAATGCTGGGATGATCAGAAAAAAGAACTGACTTAAAAGTGAAGTTGATCAAGATGGAGAGCTACGAAACAAATATACAAACAGACTTCGATATACATCCCATACATAACACTAAAGGGTTTATATTGAACAAGAGAACAAATGACAAACGGAAATGACTGCTTATCGTTTATCATCACTCCTAGAAAAATAACTTTTGAAGCATCATCTCATGTACTTACTCGAGCTATGGTCAGTAATTTGTCTCAATTATCTTAGAACCCATTTAATATTCAAATAGGGAGTAGATTATGTGATCTTAACATTTCTCATTGGCTAACGACGTTCCAAGTGCTTTTTACTTTAGAATAGAACTTCCGAAATATATCATATTTACTAAGCAACTGAATGTTTCGTGATATTCTGGAAACTCCCAACCTTCCTTTAAAGCAAAGTAATTAGCATTAGTTGTACACACAGGCTAAACTATAAGTGTTGATGGACGAAAAACTTTGAATCATTGTGATTGCAACGAAGACATTATTTTTAATTTAGTAACAGCTCTTAAGTCATAGTTATACAAACACTGACCTATCGATTATTTTAAAATGTGCGATTGCACCAATGTAAGTGGTTGATAACAAGTTGATAACGAGAATCTAAATATTTTTCACCGGCTAGCAAATAGTAATCGCCTATTGTTGTTATTTATACATGAAGTAAAAACATGGAAGGTAACCAGCTAAGAAACTAGCTTTCAAGAAACTACTCCAAAACATTCAGTTAAGCTACCTGCAAAGTGAGGGCCCATGAACAAATGACTTTCTGGTCAGTTGACGTCGAGTTAACAGATATTTAGGACAATAAAATTACAAACTCTAATTAGTATTGATGATGTATATAAATACATTCCGAGACTTTAGTTAATTATTTAGTTTCTAATTGTAAAGGATATAGGAAGATGTGGAGGAGGTTAAGCTGAATAGTCTGCTGGTGGAAGGTAAAGAATCACTTGACGATAGGTACTGCTGTAGTATAAGAGAAACTTGGATCTCCTACTAATGTTGCTCCGTTAATGAACTCTTAAATTTAGTCATCTGTCGCGATAATTTGAGATATGGATGAATAACCGAAAGTATTAGAGCCTAGGACCAATGATAAGTAACTTAAAACGCTATCGGAGCGACGAAAAATGAAAGTAAAGTCGGCAGGATTATTGATTCCAAAAATCACGAGCTGAAAAATAAGATTTAAAGTAAAAGAAAAAGTTACGGAACGAAGACTTTGGAAGTACACAAATATTTGTGACTGGGTTAACTATAAATGTAACTATGTAACTGACTAGACGAAACCACTTAGTTTCCTACATTAGAACATTATTTTAAGGAAGTATAATTATCTTGACTTCCATCAGTCGGCGAGACTATAATTTATGGACGAACCAACCAGATATAAGATATCGAGTAATAAATTATAGCGCGAAATTTATTCATCCATTTGGTTAAATAGAGATATGGCATTATAGCTGATGTCATTTCGTGACGAAAACGCTAAATCTAATTCTTAACCTTAACCATCAACCGTAAATCATAATTCTAACTGGTCTATAGCTCCCATTTTATCTTAATTAGTAGGTATCCGTTCTCAAGGTGACTTTAGCGTCGCTTAAAGGTCGTCCATATATTATAGTCTCGCCTATTATTGAATCCAGAAGACGATCAGGCGTATTAACTTAGCAAGAGGAAAACACTAAATTGATTTGCTACGCCTCACGGCTTTATTGTTACCTTAAGGGCTAATTTAAGGACCGGAGACTTTATATGGTCTATGACGTTGAGAACCAACATATAAAAAGGCTTAACTTGCACTATTTAGAGCCTGAAGAAGCATACTCTATTCAAACTGTGACAAACCTATGTCGTGCGATTATCCACTTTTTTTGTGCTTGGCGAAAGGTTTTTTCTAATTGGGGTGCTTTAGTAGTGTAAGTGAACCCAGTTAAAGAAGTTTGTTCATTAGCGAATGTTATCCTTTTTGGGTATTTGTGATGCTACGATTGACTGTAGACTGATTGATATAGAATGGACACTCACTGTTGATGGGACTATGATCTTCCAAAGTTCTCCTACCATTGTCTGCTCTTTCAGAAATATTCATTATGAGCCTAACCGTGGCGAATTAATCATCAAGAGCGCGGTTTATTTGACCCAAATGGACAAGTAATTGTATATATTTAACTTTTACATTTAACGTCCAAATTTAACAGGCAAAATATAAATATCAGTAGAATATGGTAAAATTCTGTCCTGGGTCCTTCATAGCATTTCAAGTTTGAGCTTGAAGGACTCCGAAGAAATTATCCGGACTACATTGGCAGGAAGCGGATTTCAGGACTTGACTAGTCATAAAGAGTACAGGATTGGCTTAGAGTCCATTCTGCTATGTTGCGCTCATTATTTCTGAGTATAGTCCTGAATTTCAGGTTGTAAACAAGCCTAAGTAAGTATAAAGGGATGACCAAGTATGTTTACAACGTGATGAGTTATTATATCACCGCCGATATATCCATACTCTAATGAGTCCAGTGGTTTCAGATCCTCTTAAGTTCTAATACAGTTCCTCGAAATTATGATGTGACTTGCCTCTTAATACGTTCCCCTTTTTCCCATAGTTTCGAAATGAGGGAGGAAACACTGTCACAGTACTATAAATGGCGTCGAACAAAACTGTTAAAGGGTAGGTGGAACGTTCTGTTGCCAAATTTTCCAAGAATGCACCCCAACGTTATCAGCGTAAGGTTTGGTCGAAAGACATCGTCACAGTTGGCATAAAACTTGTCACGCATGATTCCGAACCAGTCAAACCAGTCAAAAATGAAGGAGTTCGAAGGTAAGAAATTTCGAGAAGCGTGTGATCTGAGCTGACTATTTGTTACAAGGATTCTAGTACGTAGTGCCTACTCATAAACTGGTTTGAATGCTTGGCCGAGTGCCTTCAACTAAGGTGTGTCTAGTAGAAATAGCGAAGTCAGCACCAATGTGCAGGATGTACAGAACTAATTATTTCGGGGATTTATTGGCCTCTAAACAGTTTATTATTGGAGACTTGCTAACTAACTATTTGAATTTACTGGTGTAACATGTGTGATTGACCTTGGAAAAAGCTTTTCGGTAGTCGAGATATATCACATCAACATTCCTCTTGCGAACGAGGATAGTTGTCGATCTGTCCACCGCAGTCAGCTGAGCTACCTGCAAGTGTGGCACTTTCTGAAACCATATTGCTGGAGTGAAGAGTAGTTTGTAACAAGCACTCACGTATGCCATCGCATATCAATGACCTGACGATGCTGAAACAAATGATATCAGCCAACTGAGAGGTTTATTCCGTCGGCCTCCATGGAAAACTGATGTAATGTGCACTGGCTTAGAATGTCTGAGACAGAGTTATGGCTTGGTAAGTGTAGGAACATTACAATAAGCGGTGTTGCGAAGATTGAATCCGCCTCCCTTAGTATAGCAGAGTGAACTATATCCAAGTCAGAAGTGTCATTGTTTAGGTCCTCTGGTTTCTGACACACCGGTCCTACCCACCGTTTTACTTTTTAGAACTACTATCAGGTTGCACGTGAATCTGTCGTTGATGTACGTGATACGTGATTAGTAAGGTGTTTTAGGGTACTGTTTGCTGGGAGCTCTGAGACAATACTACCGTTGTTGTCAGGACCATTAGCGCCGTACACTCCAGAAACCCCCTTGTGGTACATTTAAAGACTGCAAATCCCGATGACTGTATGTTGCTTGTGGCTCTTGAGGACAGACTAGTTTGCAGCACTAATGATGAAGTGCAGCAAGAAATCTCAGTGACCATTCACAATAAGTTGAGGGTAGGCTTCTCAGTCCACCTGCAATGGATTGTCCTCTAAGGCTGACTAACCCAACTGACTGAAATTCCAACAAACGTTGTTGATAGGATATCTTCGCTCGGTTTTGCTAACAAAACTGAAGATTGTGACGGTGTGATCACTTTTCCACTTAGAGTCAGGGCCGAGACTCTCCGTTAGTGAAGATGCAGCTTATGCACTGTGGCCTCTGACTGGTTCTCCACAGAGTCGCTATTCGCAGATTTTCGAATAGTTCTGATTCTCTAACGAGTCTGAAGAACAGAGGCTAGCTAAAGTTATCAGCTACACTGTTCTTATAACTTTACGAAAACTGAATTCACCTGAGATAAAGATACGAGTGTACCCGAAAAGAGAAAGAGGATGATAACCCTCAAGAATGTGATTGACGCACTTGATTCCATCAGTGAGTCTGTAGTATTATGGTTTAAGTTGATGCTATGTGGATTCGCCTTTGCTACTAGAATGACAGATCAAATCCCGAAATTATAGATTTACCACTATGTAACCACCTAATCCGTAAGATTTTAGTCGAAAGTCACATCACTCACCGTACTGAATCGTCCTATCCTGACTGTGAGTAGTTTCTGCCAATGTCTACTGAAGAACTTATATATTTATTGTGAAGGACAAGAGGCTACGCAGTGGTGATTACACCTGCTTGGCAAAGTTATGCCAAACAGACTAAATGTTTCCACGTTCGCCGCCTCTCACCTTCTCTTTTGAGTTAAATGTCATAGTGTATTCGGCTCCAAAGATAGTATGGTTAAAAAACGAAACCACAACAGGCTATCTCCAGATGATCTCAAGAAGACATCTTAGGGTGTTAGATAATCGCACTAAGCGTCATATAGATTCGCAAAATTCGATAAACCATAGGACATATACTTGGTGTCCTATTCAGCAGGATCGTAGATACAGGGCTGTCCTCCCATTCAGGATTTTTCATCGTTCCGAAACGAAGACATACCGAGCACTGGAGGCTCATAGCCTATGACTTGAGATGACCACGTCTTAGATATCCATATCGGATAAGTAGTATCTTTTTTATACAGTTCACGTTACTCCTTTATTTTTGTTTGATAAACTAGCAGCATGAGTTTATAAGAAGTCAGTGCTTTTGATTTGAAATGTACGTGCACCCTCATTCTATTTGTCTGAATGAGCTTTGTATGAATGGACAGGAAATTTATCTACACAAAACTTTTCGAATGACTTTGATCAATGCAATTTCAGTTCCAACCTCAACCTGCGAGAGGCAGAAGGCCGGACGACTTGTGATAGTCCTGTTGATAAGGATCTCTCAGTTGATACAAATTTCATCTGAATGCCATAGCCAAGTCTTGAAGCAAGGAGTTCCAGTGGTTGATAAGTCATTAGGGATGTCGGTAGTCAGTTGACAAGTAATGTATCCTAAGCAAATAAACTATTTTTAGAGTCTCCTTGTAAATTTTTGTTTTGCATGACAAGAAAAAGGAGGGCTTATTATATGAGAAAATGTTATTAGGCAATTTATACTTCACTTTCATTTTGAAAACTACAGGAGGTCGGATGACTCGTGCTAGTCCTGACAATGGTGCTTCCTCAGTTAATTCATTTTTCTCTTGAAAACTTGGCTGCAATCACGCGTTTAGGCAGTGAAGTTTACTCATTGATGATTAGCTGGGACTGTCAGTAGTCAGTTAACAATGAGTTTATTTGTGTCTTCGTAAACCCTCTGCTTTGAAAGACCAGAATTACTGAGGGATATCAGTTGTGAATTTATCACTATGTAATTTAAGATTCGTGATCAAAGCATCAGTTCTTCAATATGACAACGGAAAAAAGGTTAGTTTAGTTTAATCGAGTATCATACGCGAGCTCCACCACTACGGAAATCAGCTTAGTTCCGGTTCCCTACCCTTGCCTTTTTTGCTCTGTCTTTTTTTAGCAGGGGCTAGTTGCTTGTTCATGGTTCTTGAGTAACATTTCATCTCTAGTCCTTTTGTAGAACAAGAGAATGAGTTAATTTTAACCCTTCTCTTGTCATATGGCAACTTTGAGACCCTAGGTGTTAACTTAGTTGGAATTTTTCGAACGCTCCCTAGCAAACTGCTGCTGATTTTTAGGCAACTTGAATGCAGTGCACGGTTTTAGGACTGTATACAAAGTCTAAGGGGCTTTCACATCTAAATAGCTGTAGGTTCTACATAATGATCAGAGGATTCTTAAAATATGGGCAGTTGTTATACATCAGTGTGTAGTGTTTTCCAAACCTTGAGTGAGAATGACTACCAGATAAATGGGTATATAAACAGCGAGTAGCTCAATATTTTTCAACATGAATGTGTCTGTACATCCATGATTAAAAGAAATCATAATTCGGCTGAAATATTTACCGGTAGTTAAAACATTCTGAACAGTTCAAATAATTTTGAAATCCTTATCTACACCTTTACTGTTCATCTATCAGTATCGTCATGACATCGCAAAAATGATGACAGCGACGAAGAACTTCACTTGTATACAAGAAAAATGATAGTGGTCAGAAATCTGTACCCTGAAGCACTCCAAGACACTTTGAATCTTGAAATGAATCTGAACTCTTAGTTAGCATTCAACTCTAAAATCACTTGTCTACACAAATGTATTACTTCCAATCCCAATATCGCTTAGATACTAACCCGTTGTGTATGACTTTTCTGTTTGAACCTTAGTGAAGTTGATGCTGGATAAATATATGAAGCCCTTGGTTTGTAGGGTTTTAAAAACCTCTCCAATATTTGGGAGCAACTGATAAGTTTGTGAAACATGAATCAACTGTCCTAAAACCGTTCTGAGTTGCTGATAGGACCAGGTTTTCATCCAGATACTTAAAAAATTATTATTCACAACCATTAATTTTAAGTGCGCTCGTATAAGGGCAAGCAAAATTATATAACATGATGTCTCATGAACATTCTTTTCTGGGAACTTGACGTCCAAACCATCTTAACTTACGAGCCTGTAATTTTCTGATTTATATCTCGTAATCATTCTGGAAGGCAGAAACCCTTCGTTACAGGTAGATTAAAATGTAAGCTTTGTGGATTTACGATAAACTTTAGGAGTTCATTTGGTTCTTCATATATTTTCCCGAATCGAGTTTAGTTATTAAAGCAAAACTATCGAGTTCGTAAATAGTCACCCAACCCGAAGTGTTGTGTTGTGAACGCGTGACTGCAGATTTTGATAGCAGCGTATTTATCGACCGATCCAATGACACGTAAAACACGTACGAACGACCTAGAGTTCCGATTGGCCCTGCTTCGCTGTCTAGCCCAGCCAGTTGAGTCCAGAGCACAATTCTCAGCCTCTGAGTTATGAATCATTATATTTCAGACATAATCGGTTTATATACCAACCAAACAAACCACATCGTACCATAAAATATAAAACAACATTTGTGCAATATTGAACAAGTAAAATAAATATCAACCAATAGGGAATGTATATTTAAAGTCCAAGGACACCGTTAGACTTAACATGATAATTATTGGCATATTTTTCTGCACATTCTAACAGTTGTCGGCAGGATTGATTTGTACTTAAGGAAAAGGAATCTCCAAGTAATTTAAATAGGCTCGGAAACACCCGGACTTTGTCATTATCTTCTAGTGGCGATGTAGTACTGTAGTGAAGGAGAACACAGGTGAGGACAACGGAATTGTATTTAGCGCGAAATTACGGATTTACTTGGTAAAATAGAAAACCATATAGTAAATCGTTAATTTGCAAAATATCAATCCGTCATATCAACCTGGACTGTTCCTGACGTCGAAACAGCCTCACCGGTGTCTAATTTCCAAAACACCTTTCACATCTTTCTTCTTCTTCGGTAAGGATATGGATAATTTTAGTTTATCATGGTAGAGTGTGTAGTGTGACGTCGAGTCGTTGTTGACTATAATCATCACTACAGGAAGACTACGTGCCAGTTAACCGATGAGATCCAGGATATGAGGATTGCGTTCGTAGGGGTCCAGATCAAAAAACGCTGCAGACGTAGGGTGAAACCGCGTTGAGCCAAGAAACCAGAAGCGACCATAACGACCAAGTGCGAAACCAAATGTATGCCAGACATATTCGGAACCGGAACATCGACTGAGTGAGCCGACAAGAGCATGGGTGATCAGGCCAGCTTTCACCAAATTTGACTGAAGTTGACGGTACTAAAAGGGGATGGTCGGAGGCATGGGCTCAGGACACACAAAAATCAAAGAAAATGAAAGAAAGGTGTAGCATGCATGTGGTATGGGGATAGAGTCCCATAACGTGTCCGTTGTTGGTTGCGTGGTTAGTCGTGAAAGCGTACGAAAAGGCGTACTCGGCGACCGGAACGTGAGACAGTAGTCTCGTTCGTACTTCGCGAGCCTGAAATCTCATCAAAAGCCACGGGAGACGTGGTCTGTCCATCTGGACGTGAGACTGAGGTCTCCTCCATAGATGGCGCAGATGACACGTGGTGTTGACCGGGGCCTGAGAATGAGGTCTCTGATGTATCTATCGTGAGGTCCGAGGTAGATGTAGAGATCCCGCTAGTAGGTCTGACGGTTCTAGCATTGAGCCTCAATTTATCAGGTGGGGCACTGTCATCGACGTGTGCTGGTTTGAGACGATCAATGCTGACGATCTCGACGCGGCCATGTCGATCATCCTTAAAGGTCTTTTCGTGACGAGAAATCAGATGAAGTGATCCCTCGTAGGGCTGCTGCAAAGGTTTGCGTACCGAATCTAGTCGTATGGAAACATGTGAACAGGTAGGTAACTCTCGAGGGCGAGCGACCTGTCGATGTTGTATTCAAGTTGACACCGGAGGCAGTGTTCGCATAAATTCAGATAGTGGTTGGACGTAGTCTTATTTACCACAATCTTTACTGCTCCATGGTGTAAAAAATTCCTCGGGGAGACGCAATGTCGTGCCGTATACAGGTTCAACGGCGGAACATTAAATATCTGCCTTTGAACTCGTTCTGATACCTAAGAGAACGAGCGGTAAGGGTTCGTACCAATTGTTGTTTTCGTGTGCCCGAAGAGCAATTTTGAGTTGATGGTGTAACCGTTCAACTAAACCATTTGATGCTGGGCGGTAGGTGGTAGTGCGTATATGTTCCGTACCAAGCAGCCGGGTCGGAGAGGAGAGTAGTTCGAACTCGGATTGTCGTCCCCGGTCAGTCGTGACAATCGAAGGACAACCGTATAGCGCTATCCATCGTTCTACGAAGCAGTGAGCAACTGTCTCCTCCGTAACAGACGTGATGGGAATAGCTTCGGGCCATATATGAACGTGATCGAAGCGAGCATCAGGCGTCGCGAACGTGCCTGTGCAATTTTGATCGTTGACATTGTAAGCATTGCTTTACCAACATGCGGACATCTTTATTCGTGGACGGCCAGACGTATCGTGAAGCGATGAGTCGTAATGTAGCTGCGATACCTGGATGAGACAGTCCATGCAGGGTATCGAAGACGAGACGATGGTAAGCAGAGGGTACGATCGGTCAGCGAAGACCGGTAGAAGTATCACGTAGGATTGTACCTGTGCTAGTAGCTAGGGGTACTTCCCGGCACTGTAGGGATGTAGATTGTGGTGCTTCTGGACAAAAGAAATCGTTTGCTCAAGCGTAAGCCATAGCAAAAAGATCGAGCACCGGCAACGTAACTGCATTCACCTGAATACGTGACAGGGCATCAGTAACATAGTTCGACTCGCCTTTAATATAACTAAGGTCTGTCGTGAACTGAAAGATATAGTCCAACTATTTGCACGCTCGTGGTGAGTAGCGATCAGACTTGGTATGCAGAGAATACGTTAAAGACATATGGTCGGTGAACAAAATGAAATTGCGACTTTCTACTGCGTGCCGGAAATGTTTGACGGCACAGTAGGTTGCTAGTAGTTCTCGACCAAAAGCGCTGTATCTCGTCCCCATGAGAGTAAAGCTTCGTGAGAAAAATTCGAGAGGTTGTCAACTAACGGAGACGTTCTGTTGCATAACGGCTCCTATAGCAAAATCCGATGCATCAACCGCCATACTAAGCGTGGCTGATGGGTCAGGATGAGCGAGGAACGTAACTTGAGCCAGAGCCATTTTGATCAGCACGTGCGGCATCTTTCAATTCTAATTTGCCTGGATCACCGCGAAGTAAATCAGTTGATGGTCTTGCCGTGGCTGGGTGTCCGCGATGACTATGTGGTGTATCACACGGTTGGTCACCGCTTGAATCTTCTCGAGCGGCTTAGTTAATTTGGGTAATTTCTCGAATAAAGCGTGGAATATATCGTCACGCGAATGAAAGACACCGAAGATTTGGTACGCGTTTGTTTGAGTTTAGAAGCCCATTTATTCCTGTTCGACGAAGTATCAATTAGCTGCAGCCTACGTGAATCGACTAGCAATTCATAGTGCTGTAGGAAATCAATACCGAGTATGGCTGTGGAAACATTGGCGATGATGACGTCCACAGATACTGTCGTCGGTTGCTCAGGTTGACCATGAGTTGTCGTGTACCATAGATAGGAATGGCTGAGCCATTCGCAGCACTCAGTCAAAGCATCGTAGCTTGTGACTTACTGTTACCGAAAGGTACGACAGAAACTTGGGCACCCGTATCTACTAGGTACCTAGCGTTCGTGCGATAAGCGTGCACGTAAGATAAACGTCCAGCCTGGGGTGGGGGGCCAGCCAGTACGGCCGCATTTGCTCGCTGGCTCGGGAGTTTCTCAGTCTGTATGGGCACAGGGCGTGACAATGGCGAGCACTGGACTCGAAGGCGTGGTGGAACCAGCACCAACCTACACTCGCTTCTTAAGCCACCCTCTGGGGTTGCTCGGAAGATGCCCGCGTTGGGCTTTTCGAGGGCGTGATCTGGCTCGAGAGACTTAGGGTTCGGGGATATCGCGACGGTCTCGGAACTTTAAACGTGTATGATACGATTGCTCCTATCACCTTGAGCCGGGAAGCGACTAGCATCGATATCTGCGTTCGGTCGTTATGTTGAGGCAACTATGTAGTTGTCTCGGTTGCCAGTCCTTGCCAGTATTTTGTCTGCTGTAATGGCCACCTGGTTGAGCGGCGCATCCTCGAGCAGGGCTGCAGTCGTTGGTTGGATGTGTGCTGGTAACGATTTGAGCCACAATTCCCTAGCAATTTCAGAATCAGGTGCCATGGGTCCTGCGAGAGATTGCAGGCGCGTGAGGTGGTGGCTTGGCTTAGCATCACCCAGAGGGTGACATGCTAATAATGTCGTCAACCGTTCCTCTCTTGATGGAAGGAAATGTGTGAGGATCGCCTCCTTGAGACGATCATAAACGTTAGATACATCGGGGTTGAGAACAATCTCATAGACAGCGACTATGTGATCGCTTGGTAGAAATTCTAGGGTGTGGGCGTATTTTTGCTGTTGGTTCGTAATGCGGTGGGTCTCGAACTGAGACTTCAGTGCCGTGAAATAAACTCACGGATCGTGAGGAATAAAAGGCCTAGATCGAAAGTGGATAACCTGTACGTCAGAGTCTATTATATTAATACCATCCTTATAGCTAACCGTCATTTCGAGTTGTTTCCAGAATATTATATACCGAAAAATATCAATGTGAAAATGTGCAACAGACATGGATAGATAAGTAATAGACTCACCGCAATAGGCTTCTTCGGAAGGTTTGACCGCGATCGAGAAGTGCTTGTAGTTTTGGGTTCTCCAGTTGTAGTGTGGCGTCGAGTCGCGGTTGTCTATGATCACCACTACAGGAAGAATACGTGCCAGTCAACCGATAAGATCCCCCGTAAGCCAAGCACCAGAAGGCGGTTGATGGCTGTAGTCCAGATGTATTCGTTGGCGATCTTGTGGTTTCGAAATTATACCGAGATCGTGCCAGGTTACAAATGTGGTTACTGAGTGTGACCAAATTTGTGCAAGGTCACGATCAACGGAAGAATTTATGTGTTTTGGTATAGTTAAACAAACAAGTACGGTGAAACAATCTCTGGTACAATTGGTTATAATAATAATTGTTTCAATTACACCAATCGCGTTCTCTTGATAAAAGTAGGTCACCACAAGTGTGTCTCAGTCTACCTGATATTGTCAAATATATGCGTGATTCTGTAACCTCTGTATACATATTCAATAAAGCCTTCAAAGCCGTTTGTTCAGTCAATTTTGCTTCTTCATCCAATCTACCAGGAAAGTTGTGGGCATTTGGTATCTGTACTAACTGGTGATTCCTTTGTACCAGCTTGGGTGCTTATTACGAATTCCAAAGACAATACGTTCATTTGTGTTCATCTTGTTCCATCTTCATCAAATTGCAATAATTTGGGGATTCCTAGTAAGCAAATTCATTCGAATTCTTTTAACGGACATAAATCCCCATATACTAATATTTTAGATATTCGGTCTAGCTTGGGGTGAAAAAGTATTCCTGAAAATAATACGAAATTCCGAATCATGCAACTTAGTTACAATCATCTAGCTGTGGGTTGAAAACGGAGTTTGTGATATTCACATCATAATGGATCTATATAAAACCTAGTAGTAGTGAGTCAGATTCCCTGTTATACTTAGTTCCTTCTTTCATATTAAAGACACCACAAGTATTCAGAGTTTGACAGAACACTTACCAGTAACACCCTTGTATTCGATATTTATCGCCCCAGTCAAATCAGAAGTCAGAAATGAAAGAGTTCGATTATATATTTGAAAGGCTACCGGCATGTCGAGAAACGTTTAGCCTAATCTGGCTAATAGATGAAAGGGGTGCGTAGCGTGGCTTTCCCACTCGTAATCTGGTGCGGATGCATGATTGAGAGCCCTCAGCAAGGTTAGTCCATTAAAACTAATGTTGAAGGTTTACAGAGCTATTTATTATGGGGATTTATTTACTGCTATAATACGTTGCACCAGGGCACATGAAGTGACCTCGTCAGCTGGATTATATTCGAGAGTTCTTTATATCTCTGTTTGCAGATTTCTCCAGTCTACTGTTGGTTTATTAGAGCTAAATGTATTGAGTTTGGATTTCAATACGTTTAGCTGATCAGCAGCTTATATCCCTTAAAATTTAAGGAACTATTAATTGGCGTGAACAGCGAAAAAACGCCATGACAATCAACGGAAGCTGTATTTAGAGACGTTATTCCACTTAATTCAAAGCTTATAAAACACTAAAGTTTAGTTTTGTCCCTAATTTGTTCTATAAACCATAAGCTTTCGTTTGATACGTGACCAACTGAAATTCACTTTTCTGTTCCAAAGCTATTGTAATATAAACGTTACCTCTGGTACTCTGTTTTCCTACTCGGATGCCCAGTTTGGATATAATTATATTTTCCTAGTTGTTTGTGTTGTGGTCCCGTTAGTCATCTATTGATCCATGTATCTTTCGACACCGATCTGAATCGAGGGTAAATCCAGTGATCTTCCAGTTTACTAGTCCTCTCTCTCTTTCTTACTATTTTGCTCGTAAACCAATCAGGTGGTGGAGTAGCTTTCCTCTCTCTACCCAAGGACGTTAGCTTCAATTTGGACTAATGCATTTCTAGCCTGAAGGCTAAAGCAATTAGCCTATAGTGTCAAGGTCATAGCCTATATCGAGATACGTTCTCTCATGCATATTAATGAGTAGGAAGGTCAAGGACATAAAACGAATGAAATCGCACATTCCACTTTCTTGGGACACATGATCGATAGCAGTATAAAAGAAAATACTTCTAATGAATTAAGCTTCTCCTATTCTTGATATTTCAGGGTTCTGTTAGTCGGTTGAAACTTGGTGGGGAGAGGGGAGAGAGTTTCGGTCAAAAATAGTTTAGGTGTCTCTTTGTACTCAATGTAGATAGGGTACACAAACAGGAGATAACAAGACTGATAATACAAAAATAATATCACGATACGTAAGAATAAATAGTGACTTTTAATGTTACAATACAGAACAAACTCACACTTCATCGTTTGGTGAACCAGATCACGTTAGGCTGACCACTACAGATGCTACGGATATTCAAGGTTTGACAACGTCTTGGTCCATATGTATAATAGAAAAGTCAGTGGCGACCTAGTGTGGATGCGTGACCTAGTGCCTCCAAGTAGGACGAGTCTATTAGAACTAATGAGGTCAGCATCAATGTTAAAGGCATACAAAACTATTTACTTCGGAGACTTATTTATCGCTACGTAGACATACTTTCCCGAGGGACAGAAGTGGTATGTTATTGGGAGTAAGTTACATTAAATGGGTGGATGGATAACGTAAATAACCTGTGTCGAATGAATGGGAGCGTACTCGAGTTGGATTGGAATGATATGATCAACAGCCAACTTCGAAGTCACAAATCGCGGTCAGCACCTTACATGGATTACCATTCATCGTACCAAAGAAATGTGTGTATCTTGATGACCGTTCAGCACAAACGACGATATTACAGGAATATATTATTAGGACTAGGTACAATGAAGAGATTGCAACCACCATCACATGGGTCAGTCCATGATGCGCGATCAACTGATGCCCATGTTTATTTAACAAATCATGAGATTGAACGCAAACACCTGTTAGGATTATAATTAATAATGCCTATTGAATGATACCTACAAATTTTAATGAAGAAACTTTTATTCAATTCTAATTTACATGTTCTCACTCTGTAGCAAATTGACCTACGTCAGCCACTGCGAGATTATAGCGTTTACGTGAACCAATCATGTCTGATAAGTGAGCTGAACCAAATTTAACTAGGTGTTCAAAACCGTCGACAAAACCAACAGCGACTGATTCTTTACATCTGCTATAAGGAAGCTCTGAAAGATGTTTGAGTACATATACATATTAATACAGATGATTTATAAAACTCGAAGCGATAAGTATACGTGAATAGTCAAGTTGACTGTTGTGATTTTATCTTTGCATGTGGAACAATCTCTACACTTAAACTAACAGCTTCTTCAATCTGTTTAATTATTATGCTGAATTTGTAGTAGCTCCACGTTGTGTTGCAACGAAATTTTAAGCATTGCACATCGGGTATTGCCTGTATGCAGCATGAACGGTTAAGAAATTCTGTTAAATTATTAGATTATTCTCCATTTTCCTAGCTTATAGTGATCGCATGTGCTAGCTATCTTTACTATTCTTAGTAATTACTGATCAGTGTGGTGGATCTCAGCAAAAGAGCTTATTCAAGATATAACGATACACAGGATTACCAATAATATACCAAAAAGGAGTTAACACTACAACTTTAAGTGTCTGTCTATGAGTAGAGCAAATGCTAACAAATTACAGTTACAATATAAATGGTGTATTAAACAACAAGATAGTAACAGTTGTTATGAAATGGATGTTATTTGTAAGGTGCTCTCTGAGATAACAACCACAAATAAGTCCACTTGATTAACGAACATCCCTCTGCACGTGGTGGCACCAACGGCATAATGAGAAATATTGAATCCAATAGTATTATTTAATAATGATCAAAGTCGAAAATATAACGTGATGTGGGAAGGCCTAAGAGGATGTTATAACACTATTATTATCTTCAGTCAAAGGCCGTGGCCAATAAAGCTGAAGAATAAACGGCGGAGATAGTGTTTATATTTCAACCAACGCGGTAGTATAACAGTAATTGTATATAAGCAAACAATTATATCCTCTTTTTATCATTGATAAAGAGAAACAAAAGATATTGAATATACATGCGGTTACATATAAAGTGTGACAAATTAGAGAAAAAATGTGGTTTTTATTTTGTCGTTACAAAAATCACTGAGTATACATGTTACCTACCAGTGACACTTTGAAACTTGCTTATGATTTATTATGTATAATCAGCTGTTATACTAGTGTAATTATTTACCATCAAATTGCACTTGCGATGCTCCTCTCTATTTATGTCCTCCCATTTGAGTCCCACCCTTTTCACTCTCCATGTTTAGGGTCATCATCCATTTTGTACAAGCCCTTGTTGTAACAATCAGTTTAACTGTGACAATGTGATTTATTCATCATGTAACAATCATTCAAATTATAGAAATAAGTTAAAAACATGTAGTGAAATGTAAGGAAGTATTCGAATAGAAAATGATGGACAAATAAACTTTCGTTAAACACTCATTATAGATTTGATTTTCATTCTTTACCAACTCTCACCTAATTTTGGATCAATCCTTAGTTGGAATCAATCGTTCTAGATGAAAAACAATACTTAATCGTTGGCGGTACAGTGACAATATTCACAGTATTGAAATCTTCCCATCATAATAGTTTCATATAAAACGCTAATGTTTTTGTTCAGCTTTAAGCTAGTTAACAAGACTGTGAGAGTTGCGAATATAACGTTAGCTTAACCCATAATGCTGACTATACTTGTGCATCTAACTGTGACGGTCAGTGTTTGATTTCATTTTACAACGACTGACCTACTTATAATTTTTCACTTAATCCAAACAGATATTTAAACAGTTATCACCTCACGCATACACTTCTTGAGCAGAATTATGCTTGCGAATTCTTCAGTCTCGATTACCATAACTGCTTGATTAAATCTGAATACTATGTAGTCAAAGCTGTAAACATGTGAACATACTTCTTGACATTTCATCCTTTTCAAAATCACCCATTAACTGTTCCGTATGGAAATGATGAATAAACATTTACTTATGTTGATGTATTATGCTAAACACAAGTGGTATTAAATAGTCGGAATACTTGTCAAGATTTCAATTTACATAAAATTTTATATGCAATTATCAAGTGTAATATATCGTTTTTCTTTGTCTCACGGTTTATTTATTAACTATCCTGGCATGAGTCACGTTATTGAAATTTATTATGATAGTCAGTGATCAATATGCAAGGGAACTCATCCAGTCGAGGTACCTGCGAAATACAACTGACATTGCTAAAATGATACGTTAATAGCAGGTAGGGGAATAGTTATATTGCATTGACAAAGGTTGTTAAGATAAAGTTCTCCATCGGAAATCATTACAGAAGACACTTTATTGACTTTATTCGATAGACACAAAGTGCTGCTTAGATGAAAATGCATCCCTTTGTTTACGTCTTGGTAGTACAGATAAATATACTTCTTAAAATCTGATGGTGTTAGGTTGATATAAAGGTCGTGGTTTCACATGTTTCACCCACCAAACAACACACTATTACACCCCAGCATTGACAATTACCTCCTTTACAGTCAGACATCTTCAGATAATTTGGAAGTGCATCTGTAAGGGAGAAACTCTTGGCCGAAAACATTGGGTAAAAGAACAAATTCATACAGTGGCCAGTTAAAATAAAAGAAACGTGCAAAAACCAAAACTATTATACCCAAATAGAGTAAGGAAACAAAAACGCTTTTTCGTACTTTAATTGAAAATAATCCAGTTGAAGTGAAAACAGTAGTCCTGATGCATAATAAACAACCAAAACTGTAAAAATTTATTCAGCACGGAAAAGCGATACAATTGGTTATTATTGTTCTGAGATGAACTTATGTTTCCAGATGTGTCTTCAGAAAACCAGAAACAGACCTACTAGTGGTTCAACAAATATGATATTTTATTCCATTTGATATTTCATTTGTCGTTTTCTTTCTCTGTGCACGAAAACACTACGAATACTGAGTATCGAAATACATTAGTTGCTGGAACTAAGTTTACAATAATGTGAACGCATAATTTCACTGATCTATACAGTAAAAATCTAATGTACAAATTAAAATTTTTAGTATCATTTATAAGTGTTTGATGAAGAATCACGTTGCTTGTGATTCGTAATCTTTACATGCAAACTGATCTATTTATTGTACATTCTCAAATTACTACGTGCATGTGACCTTTGCCTACCGGTTTTGATTAAAAAAAAACAACTGTTCCAATTTGAATATGATTAACACAACCTTTTACAAAATGAAGAAAAAACCTATTGTGTCATTCAGCAATATGATGATAATTTTATTTTCGATTAAATCACTTGCTCAAACGACATAATTGTATTATTAATTAGTCTATAATATAATGGAGGTGTGTTGCGTCATATAATGAAGTAATTAAAAATTGTCAATCGTTTTCAAGTACCAAAAATAATAGTCTATGATCAAACAGACTTATTGAATCATTTGACCAAGTAATCAGAAAAAATCGTCAGCTTTAAATATTGGATGTAAGTTGAAATAGTCTTCGAGATTATAAGAAATAATAATTTATTGAGAAAATGTTAAACACAGTTGTCTATCGTACGAATATATAAGAATGAAGAAGGAGTTAATGATTGACACCAATGATCTGTAAAATCAGAATGGGTTCTAGGACCATGGTAGGGTAAAAGATTGACAACAAATCTTTGGTGCACAGAGGTCAGGTTGGAATCGATGAATCGTGATAGGTTTAGCAGCACACGAATTTCCGGCCCATACCTCATTTCAAACGGTTCTGTTCACGTTTAAAACAATCTTGAAGGATGATTGTCATGGGTGCATGTTGACAAGTTGATGATATGTTCAAAGATTGACTGACTTGTATTAGCCTTTCGATAGCTATGTGGGGCAGTGCTCGGATAACCGTTTGGTAAATTCACACTCTGAGCGTCCAATAAAACCTGCTCTATACGAACAAGTGAACTGAGAAAAGCAGATTTAGATGGATCAAAGCAACAATTTATCTTTGGTAGTTCGTCAAATGAGCTACCTGGTTGGAGACCGATCTCAATTTTAATTCGTTGGATTTCATTCAGTTTATCCGGAATTGTGACGTCCATGCATGTTTATCTGAAACATGGCTACATGTTCGGACGAGTAGGACTAAACTGTCGATTGTGAGGCAGTTACTTACCGAAGACAATGGAAGATGATCGTGCAACATCGTGATTGATTTAAATTAGACATTGGCACTGTTAGATTCTGGTTCAGTGGTCTAGAAGTTAAACGTTAGCGTGAGATCGAATGTTCTGCATTCGATTCTGTGATTCGGGGTCGTTGACATACGTAATCCTGTGGAGCCTCACACCGGGAGGAAACAATATTCTGGTTCTCCCAGATTTTCAAAAGTGGTCTAACTAAGGTCAATTCGTGAATTAAACTATGAAAATTCTACAGTCATTACAACTCTCCCATACCGTTAGATTATCTAGATGGTAGTCCACCTGATGGTTAATAATAATAATAATAATAATAACAATGATAATAATAATAAAAAGAAGAACAAGAACAGGAGGAAGAAGGACTAGTAGTATAATAAGAACAATATTAACAATAATAACTGAGTATCATTTCCAACATTTTATTGGTTACCGGATTCATAACATTCGATTTACTTTATCAGTCGTACCACTATGACCACCGGTTCAAATTTTTTACTCCTCACGTAAACATTTTTCGCTTCGAAACAATCGAACCGACTAATGCATATATTTTGATCAAATGAGTTCCTGATGCAAGAATCACGAATTCAAACATCCAATCAAAACCAAGTGGATTTTAACGAATCTGATCGCAACACAAATTATATACAACCAATCAACTAGTTGACATAATCGACCAAATTTGTACACTTTGATTCATTGAAAGTTTATTTTGACATGATACAAATCATTCACTAGTTTTCATTTAGGTTTTTCATTTAATTATGGTTATTTTCCCAAAATCAATTGGTTGGGAGCAACGAAATTGAACCACAATTGTTTTATTGTTAACTCACTAAATATTATCTTCTCGACGTGACAAATAAACTAATTGATAAAGTCGCACAAAACGTTGTTGCATGTTTTCACTAGCATGTCACTCATACAATTTAAACCAATCTAATTCTAAAATGACAATGGATTAATCTTATGACTTTGAAATAACATGTTTGACAAATCATTGTGGACTAGTTGTGCTCTCAGATATAAAGTCTGGTTATCCATTCGCTTATTCTGTGCACTATGTTTATGTTTTCTTGGCTAGCGTTCCTTAACCTGTTGATTAATGCCAATATATTACTGTTATATTCTTCGCCAGTCAAAGAGACACCTCCACAACAGGTTGGGTTGATATATGATGAAGAAACTCGGCGCACACGGGAACGATATTATCTGAAACACATTGGAGGAAATCAGAGCTCTCCAATGTACAGCTATGATTATCATGATGTGACAAACGTTATTCATGTAGTCATCAGTATATCAAAACGCGATTTGGTATTTTTCGATAATTATAAAATCAAGCCTGTTATGTGTTTCATCAACTACAGCAGTCAAGTACCTTTAGTTTTATCCTATGATCTAGATTCCAGTTATTCTGCGGAGTTAGTTAATAAATCGAGGTATTGGTTACCGCCTTCATCAAAAGCCAGTACAAATATATCACTGTACATATTGCCAAAACTGCTGGGGTTAGACTATTTGATGTTTTTGATTGGTGTGGATAAGCCGAAGTCTGGATATAACACTTCTACGTCATGGCTTACTAATAAATCCGAATCTCTCAGAAATAAATATTATGATGATTTAGCAACTCACCATCAGTTGAATCTCTCCTTACTCAATACACAGGAAGTTGATGATGTCAATGAGAACAACATATTAGCTTTTCCAGTCATTGTAACAATAGACAGAGGGATCGGTCATCGAGTTTACCGTATATTCATCATGGTCATGCTAATTGTGTTCACTTTTGCGATGGGGTGTGATTTGGAACCGTCTGTGATTTTGTATCATTTTAAAAGACCCCTTTCTATATCAGTTGGATTCTTTTGTCAATTCTTTTTCATGCCACTGGTAAGTAGATTGACTATTTGTTTCTTTTATACGTGAAAATCGAGAGTGTTCAGTCAAATATTTATCAGACACTGAACAGTACTCATTATTCATCATGAGTAAATACTTCACAGATTGGACCTGCTTTTCCACCAGTTATTTGAATAAAGAACTTTGAAGCTTCTTAGGAAACTTTGACTTTTAATCCGAACGACCATATTATACCACGCTAGATTTTTAGACTTGACAATTCAGTTGGATCTCAATCCAAATCATAGGCTCCGTAACGTAACACTTTGCGCTACAGTCTAATGCATTATGTTAGTCAACATCATAAATATGATCAAAATTACTATTATGTGACGTGAGTGTGCAAACTCTATCAAAATATGTAACTGACAAAATGAGGAGGTATTAAAATAGACGAGAAAAGAGGAATACCAATGAGAAAAAGTAAATAAATATAATTTACAATTGATTTGTCACTAGATGGTGATCAATGTCATTTACGTCAGGTACTTCTTAGTACTGCTCGAATCATTTCGACCAAGCTGCAATGTGGCTACTAGACTAATTGACTCGACATTGCGTGCACTGTATTGAAATAAGATGGTGGTTGGAGGTAGTCAACAGGAAACCCTGGACCTAGGTTTCGTGTTGCATGGCACTTGTCAGTAAGGTTTAACTGTAATCTTGAAGGAATCGATGCTCTCTGACGTCTCTGACTGTGAAGCTGGGTGACACGGGGTCAAATCTGTCGGAGAGCATCAGTCTCCTCAAGATTACGGGAACACCTTGCTGACGAGTGTCAAGTAGCACGAAACCTAGGTTCAAGTAGATAAATATAAATTAAGATGATAGAAAGGTAGAAGATTATGAGGGATCAGGTATTCAATAGACTATGGAAATGGGACTCTGAATTCGCAATTTACAATCTTCACAATCTCTACAAGTTAGACTGATAAATGGGACCGCTACATTGTTTCGATTAACTCTTCTTAACTTTACAGACCATCCCAGCATTTGATCACGTTCATAGACCCACAAATTCAGACAGCCTAAGTGGCTAAAACGGACTGTCACACAATGTGCATAACGCATATGCGAATTACTTTATTTGATGTAGGCTTACAACTTTATAGATTGGCCTACTCCATTAATCTGGAATACTGACTTTACCTTCTAAAATACTTATCAAAATCTTTAAAAGCTGTCGATGTTTTAGTGCGGTTGTGGTACCCTTTAGTGTAAATAATTAAGAATGAACACAATTATCATAAGCGTTATGAATACAAGGATGAGTAACTCAAAAGTGACTTCTGGGGTTATGAAGCTGATAGATCACAGTGTGGGTCTCAGTAGCGACCTGACGTCTCATTTTAGTTGTGGAAATTCCTCCCAAATAAATGTCATGACTACTTATTATTATCTGAGAGTTGGAAATCTGTTTCATTTCACAATTTCCTAATTATGTTTATGAACAATATGCGTCAAGGTTCGATTTGCGCCCCATAATATTGGATCCATCTGGGAGTTTCATTTTAAATTATTACCCTTCAACTACAATTAATAGTCTCTCAGAATTATAACACAGCGAGATAATAATTTTAACAACAAAGCAGACAGTCAGTCACAATCAAATCTAATCAAATTATGTGTAGTATAACTTACGTATTATTTTAGACAACATTTATACAGTCATTTATAATTGCATGGTTTTAATTGTTAAGCTAACTGATTGGTCAGTTCAATAGTTTATTGGGGTAACGTACGTGCTGTAGGACTTGTGTGTCTAAGTCATTCAGTAATATCACGTTTGTGGAATACAAGAAGATTTGGTAATGTAACTCACGATCTCCAAAATTAGCTGTTCGGTTATTATTTGATACTGCAGCCACTAAACAATAATTTTTATACATTAGATTCTGATTGGTGTATCCATGAGTAATCGAAGAAAATAGGTTTCAAAGAAATCATGTTTTTCTTCCTAACTGTTTAGTATCAGGAATGGAATTCTATTGACATCATAGTTAGCTGACGAAGTAAAACTGAACTATGAGAAATGTCCTTTATTCGATTATCTTTGGATATTTTCTATTCGGTTTTAATTATGGACTATCTTAAGAATAACACTAAATGACTGAAATTCACACTTCCTTGACGATTGATCGGATCAGTAGTTTAAATATTGACATGTGAACGCTGTAGTTGTAAGCATAACAACTTTTATTTTCATCACAGAGAACTTAGTCAATTTTCAGTGCTACAGATTGGATTGGAAATACCATGCATTTATTAGCATTAGATATATTAATAATGACTGCTTCATTTAAACGGTAAACTTAATATGCTACTTGCAGATATGTAAGAAATCAAATAATTACTTACATACTTACACCTGTTACCCCTCGTGGAGGAGTATAGGCCTCTCACCAGCATTGTCCATACAACCCTGTCCTGGGCGATCTTTTGCAGCTCTTTCCAGTTCCCGTTCATCCTTTTCATATCTCTTTCTATTTCCCGACGTGATGTGTTCTTTAGCCTTCCACTTTTCCGCTTCCCTTCACGATTCCAAGTTGGCGCTTGTCTCGTAGTGCGGTTTGTTGATTTCTGTAATGTATGTCCTATCCATTCCCATCGTCTTTTCCTACTTTACTCTTCAGCTGGAAGCTGGTTTGTTCTCTCCTACAGTAGGCTGTTGCTGATGGTATCCGACCAATGTATGTTGAGTATTTTGAGAAGACAATTATTTACAAATACTTTTACCTTCTTGATGATGGTTGTAGTAGTCTTCCAAGTTTCAGCTCCGTACAGTAGGACTGTCTTGACGTTCATATTGAAGATTGTGACTTTGATATTGGTTGATAATTGTTTTGAATTCTGTATGTTCTCCAATTGTAGGAATGCAGCCCTTGCTTTGCTAATCCTCGTATTTACGTCTGCATCCGATCCCCCTTGTTCATCGATGATGCTTTCCAGGTATGTGAAGGATTCCACATCTTCCAGAGTTCCGCCATTAAGTGTGATTGGGTTGGTGTTCTCAGTGTTGTATTTAAGGATCTTGGTTTTTCTTTTGTATATGTTGAGGCTCATTGATTCAGAGGCTGCTGCTACCCTAGTTGTCTTCATCTGCATTTGTTAGTATGTATGGGATAGGAGGGCCAGGTCATCAGCGAAGTCTGAATCGTCTAGTTGCTTCTGAGCTGTCCACTTTATTCCGTGTTTCCCCTTAGATGTCGAGGTCTTCATAATCCAGTCGACTACCAGAAGAAAGAGGAAGGGAGAGAGTAGGCAGCCTTGTCTGACTCCGGTCCGCACTTGGAATGCATCTGTCAGCTGTCCTCCATGCACCACTTTGCACTGTAATCCGTCGTATGAGTTCCGGGTAATGTTGACAATCTTCTCAGGAACTCCGCCTGTAACTCTTCCAGGGTTACTGTCAGTCCCAAGCCCGGTTAAGGAGGAGGGTTGGCGAAGGGCATAGGCTTAGCAACCCAGTCCCGTAGAAAACTAACTCACTAAAAAAACGCTAACCAAAAAAATTAATTCAAATCAAATAATGCATAAAACTGAATTGCTAATTCGTCTAATTGTGTTTCAGATTGCACTTTGCATTACAAAAATTATCCCAATTAGATCGGAGTTTGGTTTCGGATTACTCACCATTGCTTGTTCTCCAGGGGTGGTGACAGTAATGGTTGGTCTTTTCTACTCGGTGGTGACATCAACTTGAGCATGTTAATGACGTTCATCAGTAATTTAGCAGCTCTTTGTAAGTTTAACTTATATATATTTTTCCCTTGAAGCTATATGATATAATGCATACATACTAAACAAAAACCGTTCATTGAGTAAATTATCATTAATTTGAACATCGTTTTAATGAAGATATATAATTTTGGTGATAATTTCAAATGAACCAACAATACAATAAAGCCTATTTAGTATCTTATTTTAAGGGTGTTTAAGAGAATTCCTTCTGTCATTATTAGATCTTGAATGAGGACGATTTCACCTGGAATTGCTAAACCCATTCTTTCGTAGCTCAGTTTTGGTTGATAATTAACTATACATCACTGGTCGCTGTCATTCTGTTTACATTGTGACCGATTAAAAACTTCAATGCAATATGCTGTACAAACCTATGGTTAAAAATCATACACTAACTTCATGTTTGGTTAATGACGCTAGTTACATACTAATTACAGTAAAATGAGTGTGTTAAGTACATCGTTATTTCATCTTGCGCTCCAATACATCAAACAAAGAATAATGGTAAAAGGATAAAGATGGAGGGCATTTTATATGATTTGTAATATTGATAAAATACGTTGAGTTAATCTACGTGATACTGGTGTTTGATATTTAAAAAGCAACCTGTAAGAACTTAGTTAGATGATAAAATAAAAGCTTTTATAGATTATCGTACAGTAACCAGTGTTATGTTCTACAAAAATCGTGTAGGATATTCTATCCAGAGAAGTTAAACGACGGTATCTGTGGGTAAGGTATTCAGCGATAAACTGAATGATTATACATTTCAGTTTCATTGTTAGTTAGTTAATAAAGGTCACACCAATGCAAGCACGAAAGAACTGTTTCAATCTGATATATGAATCCACTCAGAAGTACAGTATAAAACTATGCACAGAGCTCATACTAGGGAGTTGTGGTTGAATGACACATCTTTCTGTTGAGATTTTATCAATACCTGTCCCTTTTAGTACTGATGAAATGAATTGAAACGAATAGGTAAAGTGGTCAAAATACCAATAATTTCTAAATTGTTTGTAGTAATATATATATATATAAATAAGAGAAATATACTGATTCATCTACTTTGTTAGGGCATCTAAAGTATCTCTTTGTGTCTTAATAATGCACACCAATTGAACGATTACTTGCTGTTATCCGGCATTAGAAATAGACATATCAACTTATTATCTATTTAACACGAGACTTCGTAATTTCAGACAATGTGAACATTGAGCAGATTATTTGTGATCATAAAAGTAGTCATTTATATATCGCTTCCTCACGCTAAATCATGGAAAACTTAGAATTCAGTTTTCTCCAACTCATTGGAATTTTACATACATATTAGTAATATCATCTTGATATTAACTTAAAATCGAAGTAAACTGTTATTCTGGTACAGTTTACAGCTTTACTGATGTTTTAGAAATATCGACGAGAATGGACTTTTGAATACATATATTTTGTATATGAAGCGAATGGAATAGAGCGAAGCAAAGTGACGCTCAGTGGGGATGGTGGATAAGCCAATTCCATTTGGTCAAGCGTTAATCAATCATTATAGTTATACAAAAACAGGTTACAGACATGTGATGAATAGTGGGATAAGAAGTATACACACATATATGCGTTCATATAAAAACAGTCAAGATTGATAAGCGAATAATTAACAAGGTCAAAAAATGACTCAAGTAGAATTAATAGATTGGCCTGTCCGAATGCGAGAATAAGGTATATGAACTGTTTTGACTTATAAGCACTGTCAGGCTCTATCCTCTTTTATAATAATGCACATGACGCTATACATTTTACATTTCACACAAACTATGGTAATTGTCATTTTTACATTTTTATTTCGTTTCTCTTCTTTATCCACTCACAGTTATGATGCCATTTCTTCTATTCTTCTACGGTCGGTTCTTCATTGATGTGACCAGAATAGAAATTCCATACTTCCATGTTTTCTTGCAGTTGTTACAGATAGCAATACCCGCATTATTGGGTTTAGGTCTACGTATATGGAAACCGAATTTTGCTAAGAAATTCAGTAAACTAGTCGGTCCATTGTTTAAATTTCAAATAGTATTCTTTTTAACTGTTGGTGTGTACATTAATTGGTCATTGTTTCGCCTATTAGGTGCTTTTCCTTTACTTGTTCTTATATGTGCATTGTTACCCTGGCTTGGTTTTTGTATCAGCTCATTGTTCGTATTCACTTTACGACAACCATTTCAATCAATTATTACAGTGGCTTTAGAGACTGGTATACAAAATATTGGTATTGCGATTCTCGTCCTATTATATGTAATGCCGAAACCAACTGGTGAATTAGGCACTATTATGCCAATTGCTGTAGCTGAATTAACACCAATACCGTTGTATATAATATACTTATCCATGTTAATTAAACGTAAATGTTGTAATCAGCAGAAAAATCTAATGACATCGAAACATCTTTTACTACAGAGATGAGCAATAAGTGTATTAATGACGTAATGAAGACCGAAAATGATACCAGTGTACCACAAACAAAAGTACCATTACAAGGAGTAACGACAACTGTCAGTGACATTGAAACTCATTAAACAATATAAAATGGTGTCCAATAAAATCATTTTCATGTTGTTGTTTTGTTCTCTATCTATGAATTTTTCTTTATAGTGTTCTGGTATTTGCTATGCCAGATGTGTAGATAACTGACGTAGGTGATCTATGTAGACGTGTCAAGATGTATTTGATTTAAGCTGAAAAGTTGTTGCTAGGGTTGCGTAGCATAGTGTACCCACTCGTGATCTGGTGCAAATGGGTGACCGAGCGCCCTCAACTAGGATGTGTCCGGTAGAACGAATGAGGTCAGCATCAATGTTGAAGCCTTACGTAACTATTTATTTTGGAAATTTATTTACCGCTTTAGCTCAATCCCCCTAGTGGGGTAGTGATATCCCTAAGACTTTGATAAGTCTTGCTAATTGAACCCTAGATTTATTACCTACGATCTTCTAGTAACCCCCAGGCTAGAACTACACAGTGACTCGAACACGAGAGAAAATGCGCGAAATACGTAAGCGACACTTTATTCCAAAGGTTCATTTTTGTACAGAAAATTTAAGGTTTTCATAGTATTTTAGATGTCCTTGGGTTTCCCGAAAGTTCTGGAATGCTACTTAACATAGTAGCAGTATAAGTAATCAGCCAACGAGAAACTCTACAAGTGACTTTTCACTTTCTTGATGTTTCTGGCTAAACGTTTAGTGAACGCTGATTGGATAAGATGCTTCTCAGTGTTTTCAGAGTCTTTCTTGGCTTTTTTTGAGGAGTTTCCTTGATCTCCTCAACACCTCCCCATTTTCAAAAAATAAGACCTTTTCTTCGGGTCTACTCGCAATTCGCTAACTGGTTTTCTGCGGCGTTCGGACTTTCTTGATATCCAGTGTCTATGAGTGTCTGTTGGGGTTCCTGTCATTGGAGTATCTTTGATTATCTCTAGCGGAAGCCTCACTCGACTATCTACAGTGTTTAACATCTTTTTTCTCTGTGTATTTGAGCGATGAGTCTAACCCACGTTCCGAAAGTCCTACGCACTTTGTATAAAACACTTCCCATTCTCTTTTCAATGACTCCCGGCTCCCAACGATTTTTCCCAATCTATGACTTTACGAGCACTTTATCACCGACGTTAAACTTCCGGATATTCCGATTTTGTCTGCGTCCATCCATTGGTTTAGATGGTGAAAGGACATCGAATACAGTTCGGATGCTTCTACGGAACATCGCTTCAGTAGGGGATTTCCCATCTGGGACGATAAGATTATGCGTAGTTCTATAAGCTGTTAAGAATTTGGTATTTACCTGACTTGTCCCCTCTCCTTCCCTTTTCAGTAGCGCTCGTTTGAATGTGTTCACAAGGCGCTCTGCTTGTCCATTTGATTGAGGGTGATAGGGTGGAGAGCGTAAATGTACGATTCCATTATTGTTACAGAAGCGCTTGAATGATTCTGCAGTGAATTGTGAGCCGTTATCGTTCACTAAAGTTTCCGGAACTCCAAAGTAGCTAAACAGTTCAGATAACCTGCTGATTGTTTCACTGGCTGTGCAATTTGCCATGGCATAGATTTGTGGCCATTTTGTGAGTGCGTCCACTATGACTAGATACATTCTTCCTCGTATTGGGCCGGCAAAATCTGCGTGCAGCCTCTCCCAGAGTGTATTGGGTTTTTCCCATTGTTGTGGGTCACACATTTTTGAACTTTTAGCTGCTTGTAGGCACGACGAACAATTGCGGAATCTGGTTTCGATATTTTGATCCATTGTGGGCCAGTAAGCATAGCTTCGAGCCAACGCTTTCATCTCATTGATGCCAGGATGACCTCTGTGCAATTGTCTCAGAACCTTGTAGCGTAATGTTTTTGGAACAACAATTCTGTCACCGAACATAACACAGGAATCGATCGTCATGAGTGAGTCCCGTCGGCGAATATATTGTAGCATTTCTCCTTGAAAACGATGATTCGGCCACTTGGTGAAAATGTAACCATTAACTTCTTTTAATGTATTGTCATTTTCCGTGGCTTCTTCGATGGCTTTGAAAGTAACTGGTAAACCATCGACTGCGTCTTCCAATACTCGATGTACTTCTGTTTCCGTCTCAGTTTCTGCCACCAAAGTATCTTCTTCCTGTTTTACTTGTGAACCAATCAGTTTAGATAAAGCGTTAGCTTGTCAAAAATCAGTAGTCGGCTGGCATTTGATCTCGAAGTCATAACCCAAGAATGTAGTTCCCCACCGTTGCAGTCTGCTTGCTGTGTATACCAGGATACCTTTCTCTGACCCAAAAACGGCTAGTAATGGTTTATGGTCAGTAAATAGAGTGATATGACGTCCAAATATCATCTTGTGAAACTTCTTTACAGCGAAGATAATCGACAATGCTTCCTTCTCGATCTGACTGTAGTTACGTCCTGCTGTAGTTAACGATCTAGCCGCATATGGTGTGGCCTTCTCAGATCCATCTGGTACGATGTGAGAAATAATTGCTCCAATGCCGTAGTAATTGTGTAATGAATATCGACCTCTGAAGTAAACCAACAATTTAGAAAAATAAAATAAATCATTTAGTGCACTCGGATAAATACATGTGGATTTATGTAATAGTATACAAAGTGAAACCGGATATTAGTATAAACATTTGTGCAATAATAATTAAGAATGATGCTATGAAAGTCACAATTAATTTCAAAGGACAATCAAATATAAATTTCTATGTGTTATATTTATGTGGTGATGATAAAATGAATCTGAAAAGTTAATCTATTTAAGTGTACCGTGAGATAATTTGTTTTTAGTTATAGACTTCGGATGTTTAGGAATAATATATGTTTAGAAGGATAAGAAGAGATGAAAAGAATATCTAATGTGTCGAGGGACCAATAATGATATTAATAACGGTAATAATTATAAATACAAACATAAGCAGACTTCATATATTAAGATGAATAAAAATAAAATAGACGTGAAAAGTTTCAAAGGTTACATTTTGCTTTCCAGTCAATTAGATAGATGAAGGACCTTGTTTGTATAAATCATTATGAAACACATTGATATTCAATAGGTGACATAATCCACTTTCGGGAAGAAAATCATTAAGGAAACTTCTGAACCGGGTTGTAGTTGCACTGCTACGGAAGTTCACTGGCAGTCTGTTCCACATGGTTGAGTAGCGAATAACGAAAAAAATTCTGGCGTAAGTTTGTGTAGGTCCTTGGAATCGCTAGAATATTCTCCTTATTGCGTAGATTGTGGGATGATATCATAGAGTATGAAGAGGTGGATATCGAAGAGTAGGAAATACCGTTAATAAGCCGGTAGATAAATACAAGATTTAATTTGATACGCCTGATCCAGAAAGGTTCTAATTTGAGTTGTTGACATCTTTGGTGATAATCTTTGTTGTTGGAATACCCCAAAACAGCTTTGGTAAACCCTTTTTGAACAAATCCAATTTTAATCAGGTCATTATGTCTGCAATTACTGTAAACTAAAATACTATATTCAAGAATGGGTAAGATACGTTTTCTGCATAATAATAATAATCTCGATTCGATATTATTGAAGTTTATCATTATGAATCCAATGAGCTTTCTAGCTTTGGATACTTGAGATGCAATTTGCTCGGAAGAATTCGAACTGTTGCTTTATCTTAAACCCCAGTCACGAACAGTGTTGAGAGGTTTCTGTGTATGTTTGTGTATAGGCCAAAGCAGCTGTCAATGTGAATGAATCCACTTTTGTCAACATTAAGTGGCAAATTCCACGAAACAGTCCATTCGTATAACTTGTTTATTTCTTCTTGGATTATCGCTGAAATATAGCTTTCTTTGGTGGAAGAAGAGAATGAACAAACCTCTTTTAGGTCGTCGGCAAAAACGAAAGGCTTACCATACTGAAAGAGGGAATACGCGTCATTGATAAAAAGGAGAAAGAGTAGTGAACTAATCACACTTCCTTGTATAACCCCACTGGTTACATTCACAGGTTTAGAGTAGCAAGATCCAAAGCAGACGATTTGGCTACGTTCTTCTAAAAAAGATTTGAGCCAAGATAAAAGGGGATTCTGTATGCCGAATGAAGAGAGTTTTAAAGGTTTTTGTGAGACACTATCGAAAGCCTTACTAAAATCGAAGTAAAGAATTATCACTGACTGACCAACATCTCTTCTCTGGGTAATTTTATCAAAAAATTCCGGGTGCTTTGTGGAGCATGAGGGTTTAGGTAAAAACCTGTGTTGAGATGGGCTAATCAAGCTAGCCGGAAATAAAAAGGATAATAGCTGTTTGTGGATGGTGTTTTCCGTGGTTCTTGATAGTACGGATGTTAAATTAATGGGTCTATAGTCAGCAATATCACTAAATGATCCCGTTTCGAATCTAGGGGCGATAAGAGATGTTTTCCATACAGATGGATAGGTCCCATATTCCATAGATCGGTCGAAAAGTTTTAAAAAAATAATGGGAATTCTCTACTACCATATTTCACAAATGATGAAGGAATCCCGTTAGGTCCACCGTCATAAAACTTTTTCAGAGCAGCTATGGCCTGCTTGATGTTGGGGGGTATAAAATCAATTTTCGATAGGTGTCTTAATGTCAGCATTGGAAATATATTGATAGAGTTTTCAGTTCCAGTGTTGTAGCATAGCGAGAAATGCTGGCCGGATTGTTCGCAAATAATATCAGGGTCGTCAACAATCCTTCTGTTAACTATGAGGAATTTAGTCGTTCCAAGAGAATTTGACTTCACACGGGATTTAAAAAGCCGAAGTATTGATAATTCTGGGCTTTTACTACGTAGGGCCTTATTTTCTACATTCATAAAATACTTGCGTTTAGAAGTAGCATTTCTGTCGATTAAGTTTAGTATACTTTGAAGTGCATACATGTCATTATGTTCGTGGTAGCGGTGTTTCAATTTCCTCAGCTTTCTTTTGGGTTTTAAAAGTATTCTGATCCCTATTAGCTTTATAAGCCACATGGCCAATAATTGGAGCAGTGCAACAGATCCGAGACTACTATTTTCTTGATTTTGTCGAAAGCAATTTGGAAATTTGCAGACCGATCCCATTTTACATTCTTCGCCAGAAGGTTATTTAAGGGGCTACGTAGTTGATGAAGGTTAGGAATCAAAGTTCTTTAAGTTCATCCTGTGTCTGTCCGACATTGTATTGGATAAAAACTCTGTATTATCTAGAATGTGCTCATTAGTAATGGAATTAACAACTGAAATCGAAACAGACTCACTTGTATACAACTGCCGTGTCGGTTGTGTACCAAAACCACTATATAGAATTTAAAGCACAGATTTCCCAACACTATCCTCCCCCACGAAATAATGTCGGATCTTTATATCCCTCAGTTATGAATGATGTGGCTTCATTTAAAACATATTTCTCACATTGGTTAGAGTAAACATTAGAAGTGACTTCGTGATAAGGATAAACAGCAGTTGATGTGAAATCATCTGAATTGTAATCAAACTCGAGCTCATTTAGTATTTGTGCTTCGCATTAAACAAGTTTCCCACAAGAAACAAATGCATTATGAGGACAAATAATACTTGATAGAAAATCAAGATTTGATTCTTCTGAAATAGTTTCCTCAAATTTATTAAGAATTTCATTGCAGAGTAAAGGATCATTGGAAAAATCAGCATCTATCAAAACTACATCAGGTTTTCGATCATGACTAGGATCATTCAACATATTTTCCTCAGATTCTGAAGGAATTTCATCAGAAATATGTGAATCATTAGAAAAAACCATATCTTGTACAGTAACATGAGAAATCCGATAAGTCTGAGAATGCGATTGGTGTGATGGAAACGATTATTATTATAACCAATTGTACCAGTGATTGTTTCACCGTACTTGTTTGTTTAACTATACCAAAACACATAAATTCTTCCGTTGATCGTGACCTTGCACAAATTTGGTCACACTCAGTAACCACATTTGTAACCTGGCACGATCTCGGTATAATTTCGAAACCACAAGATCGCCAACGAATACATCTGGACTACAGCCATCAACCGCCTTCTGGTGCTTGGCTTACGGGGGATCTTATCGGTTGACTGGCACGTATTCTTCCTGTAGTGGTGATCATAGTCAACCATGACTCAACTTCATACTATAAGTCGGTCCTTTGGAGGCGTAATCTAGCAGTAGATCCTTGAGATTTGTATAAAAAAGCGAAATGGGCTTCTCCGGTAAAGCCAGAGTTTTAGTAAGCTATATGCTTCTTTTCCGATGAATATGAGGAAATGTGCTGCAATATTAACATCCTTATCATCTTCCTTGATCATAGCTCAGATTTCGAACCTTTCAAAATAATCCTCAAAAGCACCAAAATCTGAATGTATGTCCAACCGTTCCATCACAGGCTCCATCGCGACGCCAATATGATGATTAGGAGTATTTGAATTATAGTATGAACTAAGAATCCCAGAAATAACGTAATCGGATCAAGAAGTACTAGATAAGCACGAACGAATGTACTGTATTTGGAATTCGAAATCAAGCATTCAACAAGTACAAAGGAATCATTAGCTCATTCAAACACCACAAACATCCTGTAGCATAGCATCCATTACCTGTTTAATATGAAAGGAGCCGTCTTGACTCCAAAAGGTAGTCGATTATACCGGAATAGGCCCTTGTGTGTATTTATGGTGAGCAGATTTTTACACTCATCAGCAACAGGAATTTGTAAATAAGCCTCCGATAAATTCAACTTTGCAAAGAGCTTTCCTCCATTCAGTTTAGCAAAAAGACCTGTTGAGGAAGTTTGGATAAGAAAAGTTGTTTGAATAGGCCATCATCGAAGGTTCTTCGGCCGATAACCTCTCTCATTCTTTGGAACATGTCTGTCGCAGAACCGTGTTACAGGTCGATGTTATTAATTAGTTGGCTTAACCTTTGTCGATCGGTTAGGTCTCCGCGTTTAAGGATAGATCATTAAAGTGTTTCGTAGGGTTCCGAAACATCACTAGTAAACATACTAGGCGTTACGTACCTGTTGAATTCGCGCGGTAGTGCCTTGACTACTGCGAGGAATTGTGAGCGCGTGTCGTTCACGCCGTGCTAGTAAAAGTCGGCTTCTGCGTAGCAGAACCAGGCTTCGATGTTGTCTGGCCAGACGGGCATTCGTTGTAAAGAAGGTGGGTACATAGTCTTTAACTTAAGTACCTTGAGTGTCTGTTCAGTCATGGCGAAATATCAGGTATGAGAATGAGCGAGTGAAAAAAAAAACTATATACACATATCCAAAAACATGGAAAAAATATCACAATATATAGAAAATCAAAATAAGACAAGGATATACAAAATTCCAAAAAGGAACAGACTCACAGTTTGCAATTTGGTGTACCAGATCACCTCGGGCTCACCAATGAAGATGCCACAGGTGTTCGGCGTTTGACAACGCCTTAACCAGTAACACCTAATATAAATCGTATCCACCAAGTGAGGTCAAAAGACAGAGCGAGGAGTTTCGAAGATATATTTGACAGGGTATCAATACATCGAGGATCGTCTGATCTAATCTGGAGAGCGATTGCAGGAGTAGTTGAGCATGGCGTTCCCACTCGTGATCTGACGTAGATGCATGACCGAGCGCCTTCAGGTAGGTGAGTCCATTAAAATTAATGTGGTCAGCATCCAATTTCGAAAACTTACAGAGTTATTTATTTTGAAGATTTATTTACTGCTACACTCCCAGTCATTCGACACAGATTATCTACTTTATTGACCCACATATTTAATGTGACTTACTCCCCTTTACACATCACTTCTGTTCCTAAAGAAAATATGTCTACGTAGCAGATATTCAAGGTTTGACAACGTCTTGGTCCATGTGTATAATGGCAAACTCAACAGTGATCTAGTGTGGATGCGTGACCTATCGCTTCCAACTAGGACGAGTCCATTAGAACTAATAAGGTCAGAATCAATGCTGAAGGTATACAGAACGATTTACTTTGGAAACTTATTTATCGCTAAGTAGACGTTATTACAGAAATATATTATTAAGACTAGGTACAAGGAAGAGATTGCAACCATCACCACATGGGTCAGTCCATGATATGCGATGAACTGATGCGCATTGCTTTTCCTTCATCTTGTTGATAATCAATGAGCTGTTCGTCATTCAATGGCCCAACTGCCGGATGATTTGGCTAGATCTCAGTGATATTTCACTGGTCCTATAAATGAATGAGTGGCTAAACCATATTGAAAAATTATTTTCATTTGGGCCTTAGATCAGTCATATCATTTCGATCTTCCTTGTTAGACCTGTGCTTATGTCCCATTCACAAGCCTCAATTCGAAGAACTTTGTCCGGACCCACCACAACTACCAAACAAAATTGAAAGGTTGCGTCAAGCGAATTATTATCGGAGGCAACAATGTGAAATACTATCGGGATAACACCCTAAAGAAGGCCTCTTCAATATCAACTACCACATGTCTTCTTTATTGATCTATTCTGAAAAACCATCTAAGCTCAACTGTCGATTCGAAAAATCTGATTATTTGGAGGCACTTCTTATTCTATCCCTGCTTAACTCAACAGAAATATCGATCTCCCCATCACCCTAATCACTTTTTGGTTAAATAATGTGAGATGTTCAATCGGAAATATTGTGAGTCTATCAATATATCCTGTACATCTAAAAATAAAAAAACCTGGAACAATGCCGGTAACAGCTTGTTGCGTCCAAATGTCTTCTGTAATGATACTTGAATCAGGTTGAACTGTAAATTTCATCGTGTTGGTAAATTTTCTGCGCTGTCGAAACACCGTTCTCTTGTTGACCCTGTAGTTGGCGCGATTAGAGAGGTCGGCGAACAGTAGTGAAGGCATGATACGGTTATTATCCGGACAAGCAAAATGGAAATTGATTCAAACGAATTATAACGAAAAGCAAATATTTTTATCGAATAAAACTATGAAATTGAACGTGTAATCCTGTAAAGATTATAATTACCAATGTTCACTGAATGCTAATTACGAATTTTAATGAAGTAACCTCAATTCAATTCCAAATTACATGTTCTCACTCTGTAGCAAATTGACCTACGTCAGCCACTGCGAGATTATAGCGTTTACGTGAACCAATCATGTCTGATAAGTGAGCTGAACCAAATTTAACTAGGTGTTCAAAACCGTCGACAAAACCAACAGCGACTGATTCTTTACATCTGCTATAAGGAAGCTCTGAAAGATGTTTGAGTACATATACATATTAATACAGATGATTTATAAAACTCGAAGCGATAAGTATACGTGAATAGTCAAGTTGACTGTTGTGATTTTATCTTTGCATGTGGAACAATCTCTACACTTAAACTAACAGCTTCTTCAATCTGTTTAATTATTATGCTGAATTTGTAGTAGCTCCACGTTGTGTTGCAACGAAATTTTAAGCATTGCACATCGGGTATTGCCTGTATGCAGCATGAACGGTTAAGAAATTCTGTTAAATTATTAGATTATTCTCCATTTTCCTAGCTTATAGTGATCGCATGTGCTAGCTATCTTTACTATTCTTAGTAATTACTGATCAGTGTGGTGGATCTCAGCAAAAGAGCTTATTCAAGATATAACGATACACAGGATTACCAATAATATACCAAAAAGGAGTTAACACTACAACTTTAAGTGTCTGTCTATGAGTAGAGCAAATGCTAACAAATTACAGTTACAATATAAATGGTGTATTAAACAACAAGATAGTAACAGTTGTTATGAAATGGATGTTATTTGTAAGGTGCTCTCTGAGATAACAACCACAAATAAGTCCACTTGATTAACGAACATCCCTCTGCACGTGGTGGCACCAACGGCATAATGAGAAATATTGAATCCAATAGTATTATTTAATAATGATCAAAGTCGAAAATATAACGTGATGTGGGAAGGCCTAAGAGGATGTTATAACACTATTATTATCTTCAGTCAAAGGCCCTTTTTTGTACTTTAATTTAAAATAATCCAGTTGAAGTGAAAACAGTAGTCCTGATGCATAATAAACAACCAAAACTGTAAAAATTTATTCAGCACGGAAAAGCGATACAATTGGTTATTATTGTTCTGAGATGAACTTATGTTTCCAGATGTGTCTTCAGAAAACCAGAAACAGACCTACTAGTGGTTCAACAAATATGATATTTTATTCCATTTGATATTTCATTTGTCGTTTTCTTTCTCTGTGCACGAAAACACTACGAATACTGAGTATCGAAATACATTAGTTGCTGGAACTAAGTTTACAATAATGTGAACGCATAATTTCACTGATCTATACAGTAAAAATCTAATGTACAAATTAAAATTTTTAGTATCATTTATAAGTGTTTGATGAAGAATCACGTTGCTTGTGATTCGTAATCTTTACATGCAAACTGATCTATTTATTGTACA
Source organism: Schistosoma haematobium (assembly GCF_000699445.3). Classification (NCBI taxonomy): domain Eukaryota; kingdom Metazoa; phylum Platyhelminthes; class Trematoda; order Strigeidida; family Schistosomatidae; genus Schistosoma; species Schistosoma haematobium. Next base: position 18,797,379 of record NC_067197.1, on the reverse strand, counting down.
TTCTCAAATTACTACGTGCATGTGACCTTTGCCTACCGGTTTTGATAAAAAAAAACAACTGTTCCAATTTGAATATGATTAACACAACCTTTTACAAAATGAAGAAAAAACCTATTGTGTCATTCAGCAATATGATGATAATTTTATTTTCGATTAAATCACTTGCTCAAACGACATAATTGTATTATTAATTAGTCTATAATATAATAGAGGTGTGTTGCGTCATTATAATATTTGAATTATTTGAATTGTAGTATGAACTAGGATTCCTAGAATTAACGCAAGTGAATCAAGAATTACGACACTAGCACTAACGTATGTATTGCATCACATCCCACTGTGTTTACCAATTTAAATGTGTGTGTGGTCACACATACATAGGAGGAGTCAATCGTGAACTCAACATTAGGGTGAGTGAACATGTACCCAAATGGATTCAGAAACAAATACAATCACGTGACCCAATAAGAGCAGAGGATAAACCCCCATCATCCTCTATTGCTAAACATATAATTGAAACAGGTCACAAGATTGATCTAAATTCAGCTTTTGTAGTGTTGTATAAAAGTTTAAAAGGGCGTATACTAAGGTTTATTGAAGCCTTAACCATACGAAAATTCAAACCCCCTTTGTGTGTTCAAAAACAGTTTGTTCTTACCTTAAACTTACCCTGGTAATATTGACTTATTATCCAGAGTAATTAGGTTTCAAATTGTGTTCACATTATTATTATTATTATTATTATTATTATTATTATTATTATTATTATTATTATTATTGCTATTATCATTATCCTTATCTCCTCTTACCCCGTTTCCTGTCTAGCTGACCTTTTATTTTTATATATAAATGCTCTTAACAAGTATATGTGTGATCAGATTGTTCGAAATGTATTGCGCTAATATATCATATAGTTCTGATAATCTTCGTCTTCTAATATCATTATCGAATCCATTGTATTTGGAATTCGAAATCGAGCATTCAACAAGTACAAAGGTATCATCAGTTCGTTCAAACACCACATCCGCCACAGATTAAATAGGAGTATAAGTGTTTGTAATCGGTTGTACGTCTTCTTGTTATGTTCATCCTGAGTCTGTTCGACATTGTATTGGATAAAAACTTTGTAGTATCTAGAATGTGCTCATTAGTATTGGAATTAGCAAACGAAATCGGAACAGACTCACCTGGAATTGTATACAATCAGCAGGTCGGTTAGGGTTGTAATGAAATCATTAATATCTAGAATTAGAACCATAGATTTTTCAACACTATCCTCCCCCACGATTGTTTTCAATAACTTGATCATCAAGCTCTACAGTTATAAGTCCATAATTATAATATATATATATATATATATATATATATATATATATATATACTTCAAAAAATTGTAATATTTGCAAATTAGGAAGGTCATTCAATAAAGGTCAGTAAATAGTTCAGTCACAATAAGATAATAGTACTATAGCAAAATTCAAAATGCAAAAAAAAATTTTGTGTGAATAAGATGCATAGTAGGAGAATTTAATTTTGTTAACTGAGATAATAATAATATTGTTGTGTGAATATAATATGTAATAAGGGGGGTGTTATCAAGGTAATTACGATCAACGAATTGGGAATGATGGATGTGAAGATTAAGATATAGATAATGACAAATAATGATAATAAGGAAAATAAATAAAAGTAAAGGAAGGGGGTAAGAGGTTTATAATATTCAGTCTAGGTATTCGGTGATCCACTCGTAGGCCAGGGTAAACAAAGAGGCTGGATATATTTTTCTGGATGCATAAATTAGGTCTTCTGGAGTTGATCCAGATGGCTTCGGCTATGTAAAGCAGTCATAATCTAGCTCCTTGAGGTAGATATTTTGGAACTTGATATAAAACAGAGAAAGCTTCCTCTATTTTGATATGATTTTCAGTATCTACCAAGTGAGAAAGAATGGTGCTGTTAATCGACTTGGTGACTCCTTCTCCCAACCATGCTGGTACATGTTCACGAACACGCAAGGATAAAGCCCTCTAAGTACGGCCTATGTAACTGGCTCCACAGGAGCAGTTGAATTGGTATACACACATGGAGGAGCCCATCTTCGGTAACTGATCCTTGATTAGTTGTGTGAGTACTGGTTTAGTCGAGAAAGTTATGTGTAACTTGGTGGCATGAAACGTCCTTTCGACAGATCTTTTGAGTCGACGTGTTAGAATATCACCCGCTATGTCGCCTTTAAAGTCAAGTTTCAGATATAAGGTCATTTTACTGACTGTGTCGCAATGTCTTCTCTTTTTAATATTTTGTACGAGGTATTTTTTGACGAAATTATCAGGATAGCCATTATTACGTAATGTGTTCTTTAGTATAACTATTTCGTCCTCCACACCGTCTTCAGAACATAATAACTTGACTCTGTGGTTGAGACACTTAACCAAATTTATTTTATATTGCAGAGGTGTGAAGCTTTGGAAATGGGTATACTGACCCGTCCATGTACACTTTCTAAACATATTTCGCTTTATGGAACCATCTATCCTTCTAGAGAGTAGGACATCTAGAAAAGCTATGCTATTGTCCTTCTCCTTCTCGCTGGTGAATTTAATGGCTGGGGGGACATTATTGAAAGCGTCTAACATCTGTTTGTCGATATTTTCGTCACATATGATTGATGTGTCATCTATGTATCGACAGTAATAACCAAGCTTATTTAAGATGTCTTTAAGCGGTCCATTTTCTAGTTTGGTCAGAAAAATATTAGCAAGGATAGGGCCTAGAGGTGATCTCATTGCTACCCCATCTACTTGTCTGAAAAATTCATTGTTAAACTTAAAGTAGATATTCATAGTGCATTTCAACAGAACTTCTTTCATTTTATTTACATGGATAGGAATCTCTATTTTCTTTTCTATCAGTTATTCACATATGTAATCTATAGTTTCAGTCAAAGGGATGTTAGTGAACAAAGATGTTATGTCTAGTGATAGCATGGTTTTTCCATTTATATTCATATTTTTAATTTCATCAACAAATTCAAAGACGTCTTTAACATTATGCTTAGCAAGTTCTTGGTGCAATGGTTCTAATAACCTTTATTGAATGACCTTCCTAATTTGTAAATATTACAATTTTTTGAAGTATATATATATATATATATATCGTAACAGATGCAGACGTTCACCATTTTTAACACATAACATTGTCAAACTCATTAATACATGCCTTATTTTTGGCCTTTGTAAAATATTATAATTATGGACTTATAACTGTAGAGCTTGATGATCAAGTTATTGAAAACAGTCGTTCGTTCAAATATTCTTCGTTTTTGAATATTCTATAGGGATTTTTAAACTGCTAAAACATATTTCTCACATTGGTTAGAGTAAACATTAGAAGTGTTTTTGTGATAAGGGTAAACAGCAGTCGATATGAAGTCATCCGAATTGTAATCAAAATCGAACTCATCTAGTACTCGTGCTTCGTATTGAACAAGTTTCCCACACGAAACAAATGCATTATGAGGACAAGTAATATATAATATGACATCAGGATTTGATTCTTCTGAAATATTTTCATGAAATTTATTAGGAATTTCATTGCAGAGTAATGGATCATTAGAAAAATCAGCATCCATCAAAACTATATCAGGTTCTCGATCATAATTATGTTCACTCAACATATTTTCTTCAGATTTGTAAGAAATTTCATCAGAAATATGTGAATCATTAGGAAAAGCCATATTTGGTACAATAACATGAGAAATCTGATAAAGCGATTGGTTAGAAACTGTTGTTTCGCAAGAATTCTGAGTTTCATTTAACTCTGAACTGCTATGTGACTCCACACTGTCTATTGCAATCGTTGATAAAGGTAAATCATCATTATAAATACTCGATTTAGTAGAATCAGAATTACAAGACTTAATATTAGTTGCAGTAAGATGAACATTAGTATTGCAGACTGAATGAATATGTCCAATATCACCACATATAAAGCACTTAGTATTACGAAATTTACATGAATTAAAAGAGTGGAACATGCCACAGGACAAACACTGACCAAAATTGTGCTCATCTTCGTGAAACGCATTGCAACTCCTCAATGAATTATCTGCATAGCCTTGAGTACTTACTGGGTCGGGATGACGTAGTAATGTAATAGAATTTTTTATATCCTCATGAATCATTTTACGAAACCTCTTTCTTTTACCGCATTCGAAATTTGTATAATTAACATAGTCTAGCAGCAGTTCCTTGAGAGTTGTATAAGGAAGCGAGATAGGCTTTCCCGGCATAGCCAGAGTTCTTAATAAGCTGTATGCTTCTTTTCCGATGAATGTGAGGAAATGTGCCACAATATTAACATCCTCATCATCCTCCTTGGTCACAGCCCAGATTTCGAACCTTTCAAAGTAATCCTCAAAAGCTTCAGAAGTTGGATGAATATCTAACTTTTCCAAAGCAGGCTCCATCGCGACGCCAGTATAATATTTGAATTGTAGAATGAACTAGGAATCCTAGAATTAACGCAACTGAATTAAGAAGTAAGACACAAGCACAAACGAATGTATTGTATTTGGAATTCGAAATCGAGCATTCAACAAGTACAAAAATATCATTAGTTCGTTCAAACACCACAGTTATATAATGAAGCAATTAAAAATTGCCAATCCTTTTCATGTACCAAAAACAATAGTCTGTAGTGAAACACTTTTATCACGAGAACACGATTGGTTTATTGAAAACAATTATTATTATAACCAATTGTACCAGTGACTGTTTAATGTGCTCTTTGTTTAAATGTGCTAAAAACATCCATTATTACTTACTTCGACTGTGACCTCGTGCGAATTCGGTTACGCTCTGTAACAAAGCTTGTATCCTGGCACGATCTCGGTATTCTTTCGATACCACGAGATCGCCAGCAAATATATCTCGATATGGTCCATTAAATGCCTTCCGATATTTCGCTTCCGGGAAATTTTATAGATACCCTGGCACGAATTCCTTTGTAGTGGTGTTCATAGTCAACTGGGACTCGACGCCACGCTACAAGTCTATGATCAAACAGACTTATTGAATCATTTGACCAAGTAATCAGAAAAAATCGTCAGCTTTAAATATTGGATGTAAGTTGAAATAGTCTTCGAGATTATAAGAAATAATAATTTATTGAGAAAATGTTAAACACAGTTGTCTATCGTACGAATATATAAGAATGAAGAAGGAGTTAATGATTGACACCAATGATCTGTAAAATCAGAATGGGTTCTAGGACCATGGTAGGGTAAAAGATTGACAACAAATCTTTGGTGCACAGAGGTCAGGTTGGAATCGATGAATCGTGATAGGTTTAGCAGCACACGAATTTCCGGCCCATACCTCATTTCAAACGGTTCTGTTCACGTTTAAAACAATCTTGAAGGATGATTGTCATGGGTGCATGTTGACAAGTTGATGATATGTTCAAAGATTGACTGACTTGTATTAGCCTTTCGATAGCTATGTGGGGCAGTGCTCGGATAACCGTTTGGTAAATTCACACTCTGAGCGTCCAATAAAACCTGCTCTATACGAACAAGTGAACTGAGAAAAGCAGATTTAGATGGATCAAAGCAACAATTTATCTTTGGTAGTTCGTCAAATGAGCTACCTGGTTGGAGACCGATCTCAATTTTAATTCGTTGGATTTCATTCAGTTTATCCGGAATTGTGACGTCCATGCATGTTTATCTGAAACATGGCTACATGTTCGGACGAGTAGGACTAAACTGTCGATTGTGAGGCAGTTACTTACCGAAGACAATGGAAGATGATCGTGCAACATCGTGATTGATTTAAATTAGACATTGGCACTGTTAGATTCTGGTTCAGTGGTCTAGAAGTTAAACGTTAGCGTGAGATCGAATGTTCTGCATTCGATTCTGTGATTCGGGGTCGTTGACATACGTAATCCTGTGGAGCCTCACACCGGGAGGAAACAATATTCTGGTTCTCCCAGATTTTCAAAAGTGGTCTAACTAAGGTCAATTCGTGAATTAAACTATGAAAATTCTACAGTCATTACAACTCTCCCATACCGTTAGATTATCTAGATGGTAGTCCACCTGATGGTTAATAATAATAATAATAATAATAATAATAATAATAATGATAATAATAATAAAAAGAAGAACAAGAACAGGAGGAAGAAGGACTAGTAGTATAATAAGAACAATATTAACAATAATAACTGAGTATCATTTCCAACATTTTATTGGTTACCGGATTCATAACATTCGATTTACTTTATCAGTCGTACCACTATGACCACCGGTTCAAATTTTTTACTCCTCACGTAAACATTTTTCGCTTCGAAACAATCGAACCGACTAATGCATATATTTTGATCAAATGAGTTCCTGATGCAAGAATCACGAATTCAAACATCCAATCAAAACCAAGTGGATTTTAACGAATCTGATCGCAACACAAATTATATACAACCAATCAACTAGTTGACATAATCGACCAAATTTGTACACTTTGATTCATTGAAAGTTTATTTTGACATGATACAAATCATTCACTAGTTTTCATTTAGGTTTTTCATTTAATTATGGTTATTTTCCCAAAATCAATTGGTTGGGAGCAACGAAATTGAACCACAATTGTTTTATTGTTAACTCACTAAATATTATCTTCTCGACGTGACAAATAAACTAATTGATAAAGTCGCACAAAACGTTGTTGCATGTTTTCACTAGCATGTCACTCATACAATTTAAACCAATCTAATTCTAAAATGACAATGGATTAATCTTATGACTTTGAAATAACATGTTTGACAAATCATTGTGGACTAGTTGTGCTCTCAGATATAAAGTCTGGTTATCCATTCGCTTATTCTGTGCACTATGTTTATGTTTTCTTGGCTAGCGTTCCTTAACCTGTTGATTAATGCCAATATATTACTGTTATATTCTTCGCCAGTCAAAGAGACACCTCCACAACAGGTTGGGTTGATGTACGATGATGTCCTATACTACTTATTAATATTCAGTAAATAGTTGTATTACCAGCAATTTCTCCGCTTATGTTCTAACGTACTTTCATCGTGTAATATTCTGAATTATTTATTCATACTTATAACCAGACCATGTCAGTAGGTTTGCCTAAGTTTGAGATTGACTCGTTAGATAAGGTTAATCAAGCAAAATTGGAGAAAGCATATGCTAATAATGCCGTATCCATCATGCAACTAGAAGGACCACCAACTCAATGCGACGCGCTGAACGAATTCCCTGTGTATGATTGAACAAATAATTTGGTTTGAAGCCGGGTTTCGAGTATAACATTCGATTTAGGAAATAATGCACAAATTTTTCAGAGATTCATTGATGACGTATTCAGAGGTATGAACGTTGTGTCCGCTTATGTTAATTAATATCTGATTGCAGTCCTGAGATGAAAATCCGTGAAGAACTATGGTCTACTATGGTATTAGTACTGCGCTAATAATAGACCTAATCCTAAAATTGTAGACTTGTCATGATATAACTGCCTAATCTACAAGATCTTACGTGAAAGTAACACCATCGTCTACGCCAACTCAATGTATCGTAACAATTACCAATACATGATGGAGAACAAGGTTAGGCTAGAGAAAGAACAATATATTTAATATGAATAAAAGATATGAGGTAACATTCAGCAGGGACCACGCTTGCATGGCCGAGTCATTCCATACGATCAACTCCAATTCATTCAACACGTTGTTCCCGTCTTCTGCATCGTTCGGTATTTCTCCGCGTTAAATATTGAATATCTGTTTTCCGAGTAGTCTCGTGTCCAGCTTTGAAGATTGTGTGGTTACGGTCCAATGCCACTACATCCCATCTACACCTTCTGGAACCTGTTTTGAACGACTTCAAAAACATGGGATTGCCGTTAAATCCGCGAAGTGTTAAACTGAGACTGAAGCTCTTGATTTTCTCTGGCATACTTTCGACAATCAAGGTATTTACCTACTGCTAAATAAGGTGGCGACCATTCTAAATTACCCAGAACCGACCAGTGTCAAGCAGCTGTGAATGTTCAAGGGCTAATAAATTTTAATCGACGATTGATATTAAGTTGCGCGTCTATTACGATAATATCAACAAATCATGTTCGTGAAAATGAGAAAATCGTCAACTTAAAAAAGAGCGCGCAGAGTGCCTCGTGAGAATCAAATAGCTACTCTTTTCGCTTAGCGTCTAGGAACTGTTTCACATCAGGGTCAGGAGCAGTGTCCATCAAAGACATTATTACTGAAACAGTGGCTCGTGCCTCCGTCGAACGATGGGTAGCAAACTTCGGTTGCTCTTCAACCATTACAATCGCCTGTGAACCTCAGTTCAAATCTAAACATTTGAGGTATCATGCTACACTCCTGGGCATCAGACGATTCTGAACGACTACCTCTCGCTCACTAGTCAACGGGTTGTTTGGAGAGCTTTACTGACAGTTAAAAGCTTCACTTTCAGCCTCTAACGTATCATAATGGACTGGTACTCTCCCACTCGTGCTACACGTTATTCGTAATCCACTGAAAGCTGACATATGATACACTGCAGCAGGACTCGTTTGCGGCACGACACTTCGAATTTCACAAGAATTCATGGATACTTAATCTTCTTTAATTAGTGTAGATGTAAATGAAAATAAATATAACGTTGACATCTACCGGCTAAACCCCATCTAATTAGGAGTCGACCCCCTTGCTGTCATCCCCACTAAGTAATTAGACGACGCAATCCCCGATAGTTAAAGGCCATGATGAAACTTCGCTGGTATCCGATATCCTGTAGTGTCTGTCTTTTATGATAAGCCCACATAACTTATTCTAGCTTCTGGACAGGTCAATTTAACCATCCTTCTCGAGTTATATTTTGACCTTCTTAATCATTCACTCATCAGTCTTGACTGTTTTTATGTAAGCAAATGTGTGTGCCCTTCTTATCCCATTCATCACATAATTGTAACTTATTTTTGTGTGACTATAAATGTCGATTAACGCTTAATTGAATTGAGTTAGCTCACTTGCCTTCTCTATTGCGCGTCATTTTTTTTTGCTTCGCTTTCCAAACAACGAGCGTACGAAATATACGTATTCAAACTCTATTCTCGTTACTGACTCACTTAATTCCATTATTCACTAACGCGAATTAATTCGATGATTACATAGGAGAATTAAATATATGTACATATCAATAATATTCATACAATCCAATTGGAGTCAGATAAGAGGCCATTAAAAACTTAAACGGCGCCGACTGAAAGGATTGAGAGTTCGCCAGAACACTTGACTGACTACTACATGTAGGAAAATTTCTAAGCTTATCTCATTTTATCTCCCAGTGTTCTAAAGCTACGTGGTTGCATTTTCAAAAAACAAAATTTATGGAAATGATTTTTTAGATATGGATACATGTATCCTGTTTAGGTACACATCAAAGTCATTTTAATATACTTAATGTACAAATTCTCAAAAATCTTTTATTTACGTAATTATTTTTGCATTAGCATCTTATATGCACACAGCGGCCAAATGCCCTAATACAGCCCAGTGTATGAAGAGTCAGCTCTCCTTCGCGCGGCGGTGTTGTTTGCTAAATCGAGGGGACAAAAAGCGAGTGTTGAGAAACCCTGATTCTAAATCAATACTGCACATGCATCTCAAGATCCTGATGGAACAAAGGGAGTGTAAACTTGTTCTTGAACACCTGTTACCATGGGACTGCATCTACTGACATTGCTCCTCCGCCTTGCGGATCAGACCTTTAGGTCAAAGGCTTCGGCGTGGTCCACTAAGAAAACCATCTGCTTCGATCTCAGCACCCGGGAAGTATCACAGCCCATAAACAAATCAAGTGAATTGTGTGGTGCATATGTATACAGTGCCTTTTTGTACCAATATTTGTGTTCAAATAAATGTTAATAAATAACTTTAAAATCGTTATGGATGCTGAGGAAAAATATACCAATAATTATCGTGTTAAGTCTACGGTGGCCTTGGACCTTAAATGTACATTTCCTATTGGTCGATGTTTATTTCACTTGTTAAATATTGTGTAAACGTTGTTCTTTATTTTATGGTACGGTGTGGTTTGTTTGTTTGGTATATAAATAGAGTATGTCTGAAATACAATGATTCATAACTCAGAGGCTGTGACTTGTGTTCTTGACTCAACTGGCTAGGACGGACAGCGAAGCAGGGCCAATCAGGGCACTAAGTCGTTGACTACGTGTTTACGTGTCCACTGTAACCGATCGATATAACGCTGCGTATCATAACCTGCAGTCCCACCCGTTACAACAATTGGCGACGGGGATGGGATTCGAACCCACGCGGGGAAACCCCAATGGATTAGCAACAAAGCATGACGAATGGCAAACACAGGTACATATACACATCCTTGAAAATTAGGTTGGTATCTGCATGATGTAGGGGTTATCAAAACGGAAGGGAAACAAGAATAAACGTTCGCACGTTTTTCTTGCTTAAGCAAACTCAAGTGTATCCCGACATGCACTAATAGCAATCATGTCAAAGCTTATGGTAAACCGTCATTTAGTTTTGCAACCACAAGTGGTGTCCAACAAAGCTATCTACTATCCCACTTCTGTTTAGTTTCATCATAAACCTACTGTCGAAAACAACGTTTACGTCGACCGAATTTTCACGATCTAGTCTTCTACCAGGAGGTTCACTTATCAACTTAGAACACGCAGATGACAGTCTTGTTCAGCGAAGACTGATAAAATAGAGTCTCTCGACAGCACTAAGCAATAATGCCGGGATGTTTGAGATGCGTTTCTCCTCTCTGAATGCAAACTGTTACATCAGGACTAACCTGCGCCAACACGAACTAAGGATAAGGAGTGAAGTAGTCGAATGCATCGAAAACTTCACTTCTCTTAGAAGTCTGATCAGCCATAATGGGTTGGTGTCTGACGAAATCTCTACACGGGTTCAGAGAGCTCGTTTGGTTTTCGCCAACTTGCGTCACTTATGGCGAAGGCGAGATATCCGTCTGTAGTGTCAGTCATTATTTTAAGCCCATGTATCTTATTCTAGCTTTCGGACATTCCATTCTATTCATTCTACTTGAGTCATATTTTGACCTTGTCAATTATTCGCTTATCAGTCTTGACTGTTTTTATATGAGCGCATATGTGTGTGCCCTTCTTATCCCATTAATCACATGTCTTTAGCTTTATTTTGTCTGACTATAAATACTGAGTAACGCTTGACTAAAATGGAGTTGGCTTCCCAGCCATCTTCCCTGCGTGTCATTTTGCTTTGCTCTGTTTCATTCGCTTCATATACAAAATATATGTATTCACAAGTCAATTCTCGTTATTCGACTTATTTAATTTTGTTATTGACTAACACGATTTAAGTCGACGATGTTATACAAGAATAGGCGATAGCAAACATCCATACGATCTAAAAAGGAGTCAGATCCATGGGCCACTAAACGTCTATCAATTAAGGGACGAGTATACTGCACAGTGGTTCGCTCTGTTCTACTTAACGGCTGCGAATCGTAGTCTTCAAGAGCAGAAGATATTCACAAGTTACTAGTATTTGATCCCAGATGTCTTAGAGGTATTGCTCGCATATGTTGGGATAACCGATTAAGAAAGAGTGAGGTCAGATATAGGGTACTAGGGAATGATGGTAAACCAGTTGATGAGGTTGTGAATCTTTTCCGATTGAGATGGTTGGGCCAAGATTACCACGACGCGCAATGCAGTTTAGTGATGGAGATGACTGGGAGAAAGTTATAGGTGGCCAAACAAAAACGTGGCATCAGTCCTTGGAGTCACTTACTTCTAGTCTTGGCCATGTTTGTAAATGCAGACTACTTCGTTCGTCAGACGTCTTGCCAGAAACATCAAGAAAGTGAAAAGTCACTTGTAGAGTTTCTCGTTGGCTGATTACTTATACTGCTACTATGTTAAGTAGCATTCCAGAACTTTCGGGAAACCCAAGGACATCTAAAATACTATGAAAACCTTAAATTTTCTGTACAAAAATGAACCTTTGGAATAAAGTGTCGCTTACGTATTTCGCGCATTTTCTCTCGTGTTCGAGTCACTGTGTAGTTCTAGCCTGGGGGTTACTAGAAGATCGTAGGTAATAAATCTAGGGTTCAATTAGCAAGACTTATCAAAGTCTTAGGGATATCACTACCCCACTAGGGGGATTGAGCTAAAGCGGTAAATAAATTTCCAAAATAAATAGTTACGTAAGGCTTCAACATTGATGCTGACCTCATTCGTTCTACCGGACACATCCTAGTTGAGGGCGCTCGGTCACCCATTTGCACCAGATCACGAGTGGGTACACTATGCTACGCAACCCTAGCAACAACTTTTCAGCTTAAATCAAATACATCTTGACACGTCTACATAGATCACCTACGTCAGTTATCTACACATCTGGCATAGCAAATACCAGAACACTATAAAGAAAAATTCATAGATAGAGAACAAAACAACAACATGAAAATGATTTTATTGGACACCATTTTATATTGTTTAATGAGTTTCAATGTCACTGACAGTTGTCGTTACTCCTTGTAATGGTACTTTTGTTTGTGGTACACTGGTATCATTTTCGGTCTTCATTACGTCATTAATACACTTATTGCTCATCTCTGTAGTAAAAGATGTTTCGATGTCATTAGATTTTTCTGCTGATTACAACATTTACGTTTAATTAACATGGATAAGTATATTATATACAACGGTATTGGTGTTAATTCAGCTACAGCAATTGGCATAATAGTGCCTAATTCACCAGTTGGTTTCGGCATTACATATAATAGGACGAGAATCGCAATACCAATATTTTGTATACCAGTCTCTAAAGCCACTGTAATAATTGATTGAAATGGTTGTCGTAAAGTGAATACGAACAATGAGCTGATACAAAAACCAAGCCAGGGTAACAATGCACATATAAGAACAAGTAAAGGAAAAGCACCTAATAGGCGAAACAATGACCAATTAATGTACACACCAACAGTTAAAAAGAATACTATTTGAAATTTAAACAATGGACCGACTAGTTTACTGAATTTCTTAGCAAAATTCGGTTTCCATATACGTAGACCTAAACCCAATAATGCGGGTATTGCTATCTGTAACAACTGCAAGAAAACATGGAAGTATGGAATTTCTATTCTGGTCACATCAATGAAGAACCGACCGTAGAAGAATAGAAGAAATGGCATCATAACTGTGAGTGGATAAAGAAGAGAAACGAAATAAAAATGTAAAAATGACAATTACCATAGTTTGTGTGAAATGTAAAATGTATAGCGTCATGTGCATTATTATAAAAGAGGATAGAGCCTGACAGTGCTTATAAGTCAAAACAGTTCATATACCTTATTCTCGCATTCGGACAGGCCAATCTATTAATTCTACTTGAGTCATTTTTTGACCTTGTTAATTATTCGCTTATCAATCTTGACTGTTTTTATATGAACGCATATATGTGTGTATACTTCTTATCCCACTATTCATCACATGTCTGTAACCTGTTTTTGTATAACTATAATGATTGATTAACGCTTGACCAAATGGAATTGGCTTATCCACCATCCCCACTGAGCGTCACTTTGCTTCGCTCTATTCCATTCGCTTCATATACAAAATATATGTATTCAAAAGTCCATTCTCGTCGATATTTCTAAAACATCAGTAAAGCTGTAAACTGTACCAGAATAACAGTTTACTTCGATTTTAAGTTAATATCAAGATGATATTACTAATATGTATGTAAAATTCCAATGAGTTGGAGAAAACTGAATTCTAAGTTTTCCATGATTTAGCGTGAGGAAGCGATATATAAATGACTACTTTTATGATCACAAATAATCTGCTCAATGTTCACATTGTCTGAAATTACGAAGTCTCGTGTTAAATAGATAATAAGTTGATATGTCTATTTCTAATGCCGGATAACAGCAAGTAATCGTTCAATTGGTGTGCATTATTAAGACACAAAGAGATACTTTAGATGCCCTAACAAAGTAGATGAATCAGTATATTTCTCTTATTTATATATATATATATTACTACAAACAATTTAGAAATTATTGGTATTTTGACCACTTTACCTATTCGTTTCAATTCATTTCATCAGTACTAAAAGGGACAGGTATTGATAAAATCTCAACAGAAAGATGTGTCATTCAACCACAACTCCCTAGTATGAGCTCTGTGCATAGTTTTATACTGTACTTCTGAGTGGATTCATATATCAGATTGAAACAGTTCTTTCGTGCTTGCATTGGTGTGACCTTTATTAACTAACTAACAATGAAACTGAAATGTATAATCATTCAGTTTATCGCTGAATACCTTACCCACAGATACCGTCGTTTAACTTCTCTGGATAGAATATCCTACACGATTTTTGTAGAACATAACACTGGTTACTGTACGATAATCTATAAAAGCTTTTATTTTATCATCTAACTAAGTTCTTACAGGTTGCTTTTTAAATATCAAACACCAGTATCACGTAGATTAACTCAACGTATTTTATCAATATTACAAATCATATAAAATGCCCTCCATCTTTATCCTTTTACCATTATTCTTTGTTTGATGTATTGGAGCGCAAGATGAAATAACGATGTACTTAACACACTCATTTTACTGTAATTAGTATGTAACTAGCGTCATTAACCAAACATGAAGTTAGTGTATGATTTTTAACCATAGGTTTGTACAGCATATTGCATTGAAGTTTTTAATCGGTCACAATGTAAACAGAATGACAGCGACCAGTGATGTATAGTTAATTATCAACCAAAACTGAGCTACGAAAGAATGGGTTTAGCAATTCCAGGTGAAATCGTCCTCATTCAAGATCTAATAATGACAGAAGGAATTCTCTTAAACACCCTTAAAATAAGATACTAAATAGGCTTTATTGTATTGTTGGTTCATTTGAAATTATCACCAAAATTATATATCTTCATTAAAACGATGTTCAAATTAATGATAATTTACTCAATGAACGGTTTTTGTTTAGTATGTATGCATTATATCATATAGCTTCAAGGGAAAAATATATATAAGTTAAACTTACAAAGAGCTGCTAAATTACTGATGAACGTCATTAACATGCTCAAGTTGATGTCACCACCGAGTAGAAAAGACCAACCATTACTGTCACCACCCCTGGAGAACAAGCAATGGTGAGTAATCCGAAACCAAACTCCGATCTAATTGGGATAATTTTTGTAATGCAAAGTGCAATCTGAAACACAATTAGACGAATTAGCAATTCAGTTTTATGCATTATTTGATTTGAATTAATTTTTTGGTTAGCGTTTTTTTAGTGAGTTAGTTTTCTACGGGACTGGGTTGCTAAGCCTATGCCCTTCGCCAACCCTCCTCCTTAACCGGGCTTGGGACTGACAGTAACCCTGGAAGAGTTACAGGCGGAGTTCCTGAGAAGATTGTCAACATTACCCGGAACTCATACGACGGATTACAGTGCAAAGTGGTGCATGGAGGACAGCTGACAGATGCATTCCAAGTGCGGACCGGAGTCAGACAAGGCTGCCTACTCTCTCCCTTCCTCTTTCTTCTGGTAGTCGACTGGATTATGAAGACCTCGACATCTAAGGGGAAACACGGAATAAAGTGGACAGCTCAGAAGCAACTAGACGATTCAGACTTCGCTGATGACCTGGCCCTCCTATCCCATACATACTAACAAATGCAGATGAAGACAACTAGGGTAGCAGCAGCCTCTGAATCAATGAGCCTCAACATATACAAAAGAAAAACCAAGATCCTTAAATACAACACTGAGAACACCAACCCAATCACACTTAATGGCGGAACTCTGGAAGATGTGGAATCCTTCACATACCTGGAAAGCATCATCGATGAACAAGGGGGATCGGATGCAGACGTAAATACGAGGATTAGCAAAGCAAGGGCTGCATTCCTACAATTGGAGAACATACAGAATTCAAAACAATTATCAACCAATATCAAAGTCACAATCTTCAATATGAACGTCAAGACAGTCCTACTGTACGGAGCTGAAACTTGGAAGACTACTACAACCATCATCAAGAAGGTAAAAGTATTTGTAAATAATTGTCTTCTCAAAATACTCAACATACATTGGTCGGATACCATCAGCAACAGCCTACTGTAGGAGAGAACAAACCAGCTTCCAGCTGAAGAGTAAAGTAGGAAAAGACGATGGGAATGGATAGGACATACATTACAGAAATCAACAAACTGCACTACGAGACAAGCGCCAACTTGGAATCGTGAAGGGAAGCGGAAAAGTGGAAGGCTAAAGAACACATCACGTCGGGAAATAGAAAGAGATATGAAAAGGATGAACGGGAACTGGAAAGAGCTGCAAAAGATCGCCCAGGACAGGGTTGTATGGACAATGCTGGTGAGAGGCCTATACTCCTCCACGAGGGGTAACAGGTGTAAGTATGTAAGTAACTATTTGATTTCTTACATATCTGCAAGTAGCATATTAAGTTTACCGTTTAAATGAAGCAGTCATTATTAATATATCTAATGCTAATAAATGCATGGTATTTCCAATCCAATCTGTAGCACTGAAAATTGACTAAGTTCTCTGTGATGAAAATAAAAGTTGTTATGCTTACAACTACAGCGTTCACATGTCAATATTTAAACTACTGATCCGATCAATCGTCAAGGAAGTGTGAATTTCAGTCATTTAGTGTTATTCTTAAGATAGTCCATAATTAAAACCGAATAGAAAATATCCAAAGATAATCGAATAAAGGACATTTCTCATAGTTCAGTTTTACTTCGTCAGCTAACTATGATGTCAATAGAATTCCATTCCTGATACTAAACAGTTAGGAAGAAAAACATGATTTCTTTGAAACCTATTTTCTTCGATTACTCATGGATACACCAATCAGAATCTAATGTATAAAAATTATTGTTTAGTGGCTTCAGTATCAAATAATAACCGAACAGCTAATTTTGGAGATCGTGAGTTACATTACCAAATCTTCTTGTATTCCACAAACGTGATATTACTGAATGACTTAGACACACAAGTCCTACAGCACGTACGTTACCCCAATAAACTATTGAACTGACCAATCAGTTAGCTTAACAATTAAAACCATGCAATTATAAATGACTGTATAAATGTTGTCTAAAATAATACGTAAGTTATACTACACATAATTTGATTAGATTTGATTGTGACTGACTGTCTGCTTTGTTGTTAAAATTATTATCTCGCTGTGTTATAATTCTGAGAGACTATTAATTGTAGTTGAAAGGTAATAATTTAAAATGAAACTCCCAGATGGATCCAATATTATGGGGCGCAAATCGAACCTTGACGCATATTGTTCATAAACATAATTAGGAAATTGTGAAATGAAACAGATTTCCAACTCTCAGATAATAATAAGTAGTCATGACATTTATTTGGGAGGAATTTCCACAACTAAAATGAGACGTCAGGTCGCTACTGAGACCCACACTGTGATCTATCAGCTTCATAACCCCAGAAGTCACTTTTGAGTTACTCATCCTTGTATTCATAACGCTTATGATAATTGTGTTCATTCTTAATTATTTACACTAAAGGGTACCACAACCGCACTAAAACATCGACAGCTTTTAAAGATTTTGATAAGTATTTTAGAAGGTAAAGTCAGTATTCCAGATTAATGGAGTAGGCCAATCTATAAAGTTGTAAGCCTACATCAAATAAAGTAATTCGCATATGCGTTATGCACATTGTGTGACAGTCCGTTTTAGCCACTTAGGCTGTCTGAATTTGTGGGTCTATGAACGTGATCAAATGCTGGGATGGTCTGTAAAGTTAAGAAGAGTTAATCGAAACAATGTAGCGGTCCCATTTATCAGTCTAACTTGTAGAGATTGTGAAGATTGTAAATTGCGAATTCAGAGTCCCATTTCCATAGTCTATTGAATACCTGATCCCTCATAATCTTCTACCTTTCTATCATCTTAATTTATATTTATCTACTTGAACCTAGGTTTCGTGCTACTTGACACTCGTCAGCAAGGTGTTCCCGTAATCTTGAGGAGACTGATGCTCTCCGACAGATTTGACCCCGTGTCACCCAGCTTCACAGTCAGAGACGTCAGAGAGCATCGATTCCTTCAAGATTACAGTTAAACCTTACTGACAAGTGCCATGCAACACGAAACCTAGGTCCAGGGTTTCCTGTTGACTACCTCCAACCACCATCTTATTTCAATACAGTGCACGCAATGTCGAGTCAATTAGTCTAGTAGCCACATTGCAGCTTGGTCGAAATGATTCGAGCAGTACTAAGAAGTACCTGACGTAAATGACATTGATCACCATCTAGTGACAAATCAATTGTAAATTATATTTATTTACTTTTTCTCATTGGTATTCCTCTTTTCTCGTCTATTTTAATACCTCCTCATTTTGTCAGTTACATATTTTGATAGAGTTTGCACACTCACGTCACATAATAGTAATTTTGATCATATTTATGATGTTGACTAACATAATGCATTAGACTGTAGCGCAAAGTGTTACGTTACGGAGCCTATGATTTGGATTGAGATCCAACTGAATTGTCAAGTCTAAAAATCTAGCGTGGTATAATATGGTCGTTCGGATTAAAAGTCAAAGTTTCCTAAGAAGCTTCAAAGTTCTTTATTCAAATAACTGGTGGAAAAGCAGGTCCAATCTGTGAAGTATTTACTCATGATGAATAATGAGTACTGTTCAGTGTCTGATAAATATTTGACTGAACACTCTCGATTTTCACGTATAAAAGAAACAAATAGTCAATCTACTTACCAGTGGCATGAAAAAGAATTGACAAAAGAATCCAACTGATATAGAAAGGGGTCTTTTAAAATGATACAAAATCACAGACGGTTCCAAATCACACCCCATCGCAAAAGTGAACACAATTAGCATGACCATGATGAATATACGGTAAACTCGATGACCGATCCCTCTGTCTATTGTTACAATGACTGGAAAAGCTAATATGTTGTTCTCATTGACATCATCAACTTCCTGTGTATTGAGTAAGGAGAGATTCAACTGATGGTGAGTTGCTAAATCATCATAATATTTATTTCTGAGAGATTCGGATTTATTAGTAAGCCATGACGTAGAAGTGTTATATCCAGACTTCGGCTTATCCACACCAATCAAAAACATCAAATAGTCTAACCCCAGCAGTTTTGGCAATATGTACAGTGATATATTTGTACTGGCTTTTGATGAAGGCGGTAACCAATACCTCGATTTATTAACTAACTCCGCAGAATAACTGGAATCTAGATCATAGGATAAAACTAAAGGTACTTGACTGCTGTAGTTGATGAAACACATAACAGGCTTGATTTTATAATTATCGAAAAATACCAAATCGCGTTTTGATATACTGATGACTACATGAATAACGTTTGTCACATCATGATAATCATAGCTGTACATTGGAGAGCTCTGATTTCCTCCAATGTGTTTCAGATAATATCGTTCCCGTGTGCGCCGAGTTTCTTCATCATATATCAACCCAACCTGTTGTGGAGGTGTCTCTTTGACTGGCGAAGAATATAACAGTAATATATTGGCATTAATCAACAGGTTAAGGAACGCTAGCCAAGAAAACATAAACATAGTGCACAGAATAAGCGAATGGATAACCAGACTTTATATCTGAGAGCACAACTAGTCCACAATGATTTGTCAAACATGTTATTTCAAAGTCATAAGATTAATCCATTGTCATTTTAGAATTAGATTGGTTTAAATTGTATGAGTGACATGCTAGTGAAAACATGCAACAACGTTTTGTGCGACTTTATCAATTAGTTTATTTGTCACGTCGAGAAGATAATATTTAGTGAGTTAACAATAAAACAATTGTGGTTCAATTTCGTTGCTCCCAACCAATTGATTTTGGGAAAATAACCATAATTAAATGAAAAACCTAAATGAAAACTAGTGAATGATTTGTATCATGTCAAAATAAACTTTCAATGAATCAAAGTGTACAAATTTGGTCGATTATGTCAACTAGTTGATTGGTTGTATATAATTTGTGTTGCGATCAGATTCGTTAAAATCCACTTGGTTTTGATTGGATGTTTGAATTCGTGATTCTTGCATCAGGAACTCATTTGATCAAAATATATGCATTAGTCGGTTCGATTGTTTCGAAGCGAAAAATGTTTACGTGAGGAGTAAAAAATTTGAACCGGTGGTCATAGTGGTACGACTGATAAAGTAAATCGAATGTTATGAATCCGGTAACCAATAAAATGTTGGAAATGATACTCAGTTATTATTGTTAATATTGTTCTTATTATACTACTAGTCCTTCTTCCTCCTGTTCTTGTTCTTCTTTTTATTATTATTATCATTATTATTATTATTATTATTATTATTATTATTATTATTATTATTATTATTAACCATCAGGTGGACTACCATCTAGATAATCTAACGGTATGGGAGAGTTGTAATGACTGTAGAATTTTCATAGTTTAATTCACGAATTGACCTTAGTTAGACCACTTTTGAAAATCTGGGAGAACCAGAATATTGTTTCCTCCCGGTGTGAGGCTCCACAGGATTACGTATGTCAACGACCCCGAATCACAGAATCGAATGCAGAACATTCGATCTCACGCTAACGTTTAACTTCTAGACCACTGAACCAGAATCTAACAGTGCCAATGTCTAATTTAAATCAATCACGATGTTGCACGATCATCTTCCATTGTCTTCGGTAAGTAACTGCCTCACAATCGACAGTTTAGTCCTACTCGTCCGAACATGTAGCCATGTTTCAGATAAACATGCATGGACGTCACAATTCCGGATAAACTGAATGAAATCCAACGAATTAAAATTGAGATCGGTCTCCAACCAGGTAGCTCATTTGACGAACTACCAAAGATAAATTGTTGCTTTAATCCATCTAAATCTGCTTTTCTCAGTTCACTTGTTCGTATAGAGCAGGTTTTATTGGACGCTCAGAGTGTGAATTTACCAAACGGTTATCCGAGCACTGCCCCACATAGCTATCGAAAGGCTAATACAAGTCAGTCAATCTTTGAACATATCATCAACTTGTCAACATGCACCCATGACAATCATCCTTCAAGATTGTTTTAAACGTGAACAGAACCGTTTGAAATGAGGTATGGGCCGGAAATTCGTGTGCTGCTAAACCTATCACGATTCATCGATTCCAACCTGACCTCTGTGCACCAAAGATTTGTTGTCAATCTTTTACCCTACCATGGTCCTAGAACCCATTCTGATTTTACAGATCATTGGTGTCAATCATTAACTCCTTCTTCATTCTTATATATTCGTACGATAGACAACTGTGTTTAACATTTTCTCAATAAATTATTATTTCTTATAATCTCGAAGACTATTTCAACTTACATCCAATATTTAAAGCTGACGATTTTTTCTGATTACTTGGTCAAATGATTCAATAAGTCTGTTTGATCATAGACTATTATTTTTGGTACTTGAAAACGATTGACAATTTTTAATTACTTCATTATATGACGCAACACACCTCCATTATATTATAGACTAATTAATAATACAATTATGTCGTTTGAGCAAGTGATTTAATCGAAAATAAAATTATCATCATATTGCTGAATGACACAATAGGTTTTTTCTTCATTTTGTAAAAGGTTGTGTTAATCATATTCAAATTGGAACAGTTGTTTTTTTTTTATCAAAACCGGTAGGCAAAGGTCACATGCACGTAGTAATTTGAGAATGTACAATAAATAGATCAGTTTGCATGTAAAGATTACGAATCACAAGCAACGTGATTCTTCATCAAACACTTATAAATGATACTAAAAATTTTAATTTGTACATTAGATTTTTACTGTATAGATCAGTGAAATTATGCGTTCACATTATTGTAAACTTAGTTCCAGCAACTAATGTATTTCGATACTCAGTATTCGTAGTGTTTTCGTGCACAGAGAAAGAAAACGACAAATGAAATATCAAATGGAATAAAATATCATATTTGTTGAACCACTAGTAGGTCTGTTTCTGGTTTTCTGAAGACACATCTGGAAACATAAGTTCATCTCAGAACAATAATAACCAATTGTATCGCTTTTCCGTGCTGAATAAATTTTTACAGTTTTGGTTGTTTATTATGCATCAGGACTACTGTTTTCACTTCAACTGGATTATTTTCAATTAAAGTACGAAAAAGCGTTTTTGTTTCCTTACTCTATTTGGGTATAATAGTTTTCGATTCTGCACGTCTTTTTTATTTTAACCGGTCACTGTATGAATTTGTTCTCTTACCCAATATTTTTGACCAAGTGTTTCTCTCTTACAGATGCTCTTCCGATGATGCCTGATTGTAGAAGAGGTTGTAGTGACTCACTTTTATCACGAGAACATGACTGGTTTAATGAAAATAATCATTATTATAACCAACTGTACCAGTGCTTGTTTTAATGTGCTTTTGTTTAACTGTGCTAATTACAGCCATTTTGTGCTTTCATTACCTTCCATCATTGTCCCGCGGTTTTTGGCTTTGTTCGCACGTACTCCATTCTCCTGTTTTCGCTTGTACCATTTCTTGGCACGATATTGGTATTCGTTCGATACCACGAGATCCCCAACGAAATAAATCTGGTTACGTTCAACCTTCGCCTTCTGATTTGTTTGGTACGCGTTTCCTTGTAGTGGCGTTCATAGTCAATCGCGACTCGACATCGCGCTACAACTGGTGAGCCAAATTTTGGAACACGTCCCAACCTCTGGTCAAATCTTCCAAAGAAGCCAATTCGTTGAGTCTATCGTTTACCTATCCACGTCTGTCATATATTTCTATATTATTTTTTGATATATAATGTACTCGACATGACGGATAGCGACAAGAATAATATTAATGTCATAGACTTAGACGTACAGGCTATTCACTTTCGACCTGTATCATTCATTCCCCACGACCCAGAGGTTTGGTTTGCTGCGTTAGAGTCTCAGTTCGAGGCTCGTCGCATCACGAGCCAAAGGCAAAAGTATGCCTTCGCTCTCGAATCACTACCCGTGGACCATTTAGTAGGTGTACGTGAGGTTGTCCTCAATTCCAACGTACCTAATGTTTTCCATCGCCTCAAAGAGGCAATTCTCAGACACTTCCTCCCATCGAGGGAGGAACGATTGAGGATATTGTTAGCACGTCACCCTCTGGGTGATGCTAAACCAAGCCAGCACCTCACGCGCCTGAAATCTCTTGCAGGATCAACAGCATTTGACTCGGAAATAGTCAAGGAATTGTGGCTTGAGTCATTACCAGCTCACATCCAACCTACAGTGACGGCCCTGCTCGAGGACGCACCGCATAACCAGGTAGCCCTCATAGCAGACAAAATTTTGGCGAGGACTAGTAACAGAGACAGCTATATAGTTGCTTCAACGGCACTTCCTAAAGTAGACATGGACGCCAGTCACTCCTCAGCTCATGGCGGCAGGAACGGGTGTATTCACACACGTCTTAGTTTTCGAGACCGTTGTAACGTAACCCAACCCTACGTCCCCCGAGCTCGCTCAGGTTCTCGCAAACCCGTCACCATTCGCTCAAAAAGAGCATCTTCCAAGCCACGCCGAAAGGCGGCTTCGGAAGCGAGTGAAATTTGGTGCTGGTTCCATAGGTCCTTCGGGTCTGACGCCCGCCGTTGTCGAGCACCATGCTCATACAAGGCGGAAACGCCGAAGCCGGCGAGTAAAAGCGGCCGTACTCGCCGGCTCTTCTCCCCAGGTTGGTCGCTTATTCTATGTGCACAATTACCGCACAAACGCTAGGTTCCTAGTAGACACTGTGGCCCAAGTCTCTGTCGTGCCACGAGGTAGCGGCAAGTCACAAGCTACAGTACTTCGACTACCCGCTGAAAATGGCTCAGTCATTCCTACCTACGGTACACGACAATTCGCGGTCAACCTGGGCAACCGACGACGGTATCTGTGGACGTTCATCATTGCTGATTTTCCAACAGCCATACTAGGTATCGATTTCCTACAGCACTATGAATCGCTAGTCGATTCACGTAGGCTGCAGCTAATCGATACTTCGTCGAACAGAAAATTCATGGGCTGCAAAGCCCACATGGACGCGTACCGAATCCCCGGCACTTTTTACTTGCGTGACGATAAATTCCACGCTTTATTCGAGAAATTCCCCGTACTCACTAAACCACTCGAGGAGCTTCCATCAGTGACTAATCGCGTGGTACACCACATAGTCACCCGCGGCCCGCCAGTCATGGCAAGACCTCGCCGACTGGCACCAGACAAATTAGCTTTCGCTAAACGTGAGTTTGACAATTTAGTAGCTACTGGTATTATTCGTCCTTCTCACAGTCCATGGGCCTCTCCTCTTCATATGGTGCGTAAAAAAATGGGGTTAGTTGGAGACCATGCGGCGACTACCGAGCTCTAAACGTGGTTACGCGCTTTGATAGCTACCCCATCTCCCACACACACGACATCACGGCATCGCTCAAGGGCACGACTATCTTTTCTAAAATCGATCTGGTACGAGCATATCATCAGATCCCAGTCGCTCTTGAAGATAACGAAAAACTGCTATCACAACACCTTTCGGTTTGTTTGAGTTCCTACGAATGCCTTTTGGATTACGAAATGCTGCTCAAACTTTTCGAAAGTTTATCGATAGCATTGTACGAGTCCTAGATTTTTTTCACGTCTATATTGATGACCTGCTAATCGCATCATCAAACGTAGATGAACATTATCAACATCTTACGCTATTATTCCAACGCCTTTCGGATAATCGAATAGTAGTTAACCCGGACAAGTGCGAGTTGGGCAAACGAGAAATAATATTCCTGGGTCACGTTATCAATCAAGAGGGTATTCTACTTTGCGAGGACAAAGTGCAAGCAATAAAGGAGTACAACGTGCCGTCCTCACTCAAGGAACTGGAGGCGTTTCTCGGTTTGGTTAACTTCTACTGTCGTTTCATCCCACACGCGGCAGAACAGTTACGACCACTAATCGAATTACTTCGCGGCAACACACGCAGATTAGAAATGAACGATTCTGCACGTACTGCATTTACAGAGATCAAAACGGCTCTCGCGCAAGCCACTCCTCGCCCATTCCGATCCATCAGCCACACTTAGTATAGCGGTTGATGCATCCGATGTCGCTATAGGAGCAGTCATACAACAAAACGTCTCCGGTAGTTGGCAACCCCTCGAATTTTTCTCACGACGCCCTACTCCCACGGAGGCGAGATATAGCGCTTTTGGTCGCGAGCTTCTGGCAGCCTACTGCGCCATCAAACATTTCCGGCACGCAGTAGAAGGACGTCAATTCATCTTATTCACCGACCATAATCCCTTAACGTATGCTTTGCAAACCAAGTCTGACCGCTACTCACCACGAGAGTGCAGGTACTTGGACTATATCTCCCAGTTCACGACAGACCTTCGTCACATCAAAGTCGAGTCGAACTGTGTTGCCGAAGCTCTATCACGGATCCAAACGAATGCAGTTACGTTGCCGGTGCTCGATCTTCCTGCTATGGCCGCCGCCCAAGCAAACGATCCCAGTTGTGCAAAAGCACCACACTATACGTCCCTTCAGTATCAGGAAGTACCTCTAGCCACGACGTCTGGTACCATCCTATGCGATACTTCTACCGGTCTTCCTCAACCCATCATACCCTCTGCTTATCTCCGTCTCGTATTCGATGCCCTGAATGGATTATCTCACCCAGGTATCGCAGCTACATTACGCCTCATCGCTGCACGATACGTCTGGCCGTCCATGAATAAAGATGTTCGTATATGGGCGAAGCAATGCTTACAATGTCAACGGTCAATAGTGCAGAGGCACGTAGCCGCCCCCCTTGGCATTTCCGCTACGCCTGATGCTCGCTTCGATCACGTTCACTTAGACATTGTAGAACCACTGCCACCATCGCATGGGTATGATCACATACTCACGTGCATCGACCGTTTCACCAGATGACACGAAGCTATACCCATCACGTCTATCACGGCGGAGACAGTTGCTCACCGCTTCGTAGAACAATGGATAGCTCTATATGGTTGTCCCTCGACTGTCACGACTGACCGAGGACAACAATTTGAGTCCACATTATTCTCCTCACTTACTCGGCTGCTTGGTTCGGAACGCATACGCACTACCGCCTACCATCCAGCTTCTAATGGTTTGGTTGAAAGGTTTCACCGCCAACTTAAAAGTGCACCTCGAGCACACGAAAACGACAACTGGTAAGAAACCTTACCACTCGTCCTCTTAGGCATCAGAACGAACTTGAAGGCAGATATCCAATGTTCCGCTGCTGAACTTGTATACGGCACGACATTGCGTCTGCCCGAGGAATTCTTCACACCACGGTGAAGACCTGGATTGGCCACCCACGCTCTTGTCAACGCACTCAGTCGATATTTTGACTTCGAATGCTTGGCACACGCTTGGTCTCGAACCTAGTCGTTATGGTCGCTTCTGGTTCCTCGGCTCAACGTGGTTTCGTCCTGCGTCTGCAGTGTTTTCTGGCCCTACAATCGCTCGTCAGCCGATCAGCCCCACGGTGTAAACCGTTACTTATCAAAAGTGTACACTCTTCTAGCGGTAGGCTGCTGTATTGACTCACTTTTATCACGAGAACATGACTGGTTTAATGAAAATAATCATTATTATAACCAACTGTACCAGTGCTTGTTTTAATGTGCTTTTGTTTAACTGTGCTAATTACAGCCATTTTGTGCTTTCATTACCTTCCATCATTGTCCCGCGGTTTTTGGCTTTGTTCGCACGTACTCCATTCTCCTGTTTTCGCTTGTACCATTTCTTGGCACGATATTGGTATTCGTTCGATACCACGAGATCCCCAACGAAATAAATCTGGTTACGTTCAACCTTCGCCTTCTGATTTGTTTGGTACGCGTTTCCTTCTAGTGGCGTTCATAGTCAATCGCGACTCGACACCACTGTACAAGGTAATTGTCAACGCTGAGTGGATAATGGTGTGTAGTTTGGTGGGTGAAACATGTGAAACCACGACCTTTATATCAACCTAACACCATCAGATTTTAAGAAGTATATTTATCTGTACTACCAAGACGTAAACAAAGGGATGCATTTTCATCTAAGCAGCACTTTGTGTCTATCGAATAAAGTCAATAAAGTGTCTTCTGTAATGATTTCCGATGGAGAACTTTATCTTAACAACCTTTGTCAATGCAATATAACTATTCCCCTACCTGCTATTAACGTATCATTTTAGCAATGTCAGTTGTATTTCGCAGGTACCTCGACTGGATGAGTTCCCTTGCATATTGATCACTGACTATCATAATAAATTTCAATAACGTGACTCATGCCAGGATAGTTAATAAATAAACCGTGAGACAAAGAAAAACGATATATTACACTTGATAATTGCATATAAAATTTTATGTAAATTGAAATCTTGACAAGTATTCCGACTATTTAATACCACTTGTGTTTAGCATAATACATCAACATAAGTAAATGTTTATTCATCATTTCCATACGGAACAGTTAATGGGTGATTTTGAAAAGGATGAAATGTCAAGAAGTATGTTCACATGTTTACAGCTTTGACTACATAGTATTCAGATTTAATCAAGCAGTTATGGTAATCGAGACTGAAGAATTCGCAAGCATAATTCTGCTCAAGAAGTGTATGCGTGAGGTGATAACTGTTTAAATATCTGTTTGGATTAAGTGAAAAATTATAAGTAGGTCAGTCGTTGTAAAATGAAATCAAACACTGACCGTCACAGTTAGATGCACAAGTATAGTCAGCATTATGGGTTAAGCTAACGTTATATTCGCAACTCTCACAGTCTTGTTAACTAGCTTAAAGCTGAACAAAAACATTAGCGTTTTATATGAAACTATTATGATGGGAAGATTTCAATACTGTGAATATTGTCACTGTACCGCCAACGATTAAGTATTGTTTTTCATCTAGAACGATTGATTCCAACTAAGGATTGATCCAAAATTAGGTGAGAGTTGGTAAAGAATGAAAATCAAATCTATAATGAGTGTTTAACGAAAGTTTATTTGTCCATCATTTTCTATTCGAATACTTCCTTACATTTCACTACATGTTTTTAACTTATTTCTATAATTTGAATGATTGTTACATGATGAATAAATCACATTGTCACAGTTAAACTGATTGTTACAACAAGGGCTTGTACAAAATGGATGATGACCCTAAACATGGAGAGTGAAAAGGGTGGGACTCAAATGGGAGGACATAAATAGAGAGGAGCATCGCAAGTGCAATTTGATGGTAAAATAATTACACTAGTATAACAGCTGATTATACATAATAAATCATAAGCAAGTTTCAAAGTGTCACTGGTAGGTAACATGTATACTCAGTGATTTTTGTAACGACAAAATAAAAACCACATTTTTTCTCTAATTTGTCACACTTTATATGTAACCGCATGTATATTCAATATCTTTTGTTTCTCTTTATCAATGATAAAAAGAGGATATAATTGTTTGCTTATGTACAATTACTGTTATACTACCGCGTTGGTTGAAATATAAACACTATCTCCGCCGTTTATTCTTCAGCTTTATTGGCCACGGCCTTTGACTGAAGATAATAATAGTGTTATAACATCCTCTTAGGCCTTCCCACATCACGTTATATTTTCGACTTTGATCATTATTAAATAATACTATTGGATTCAATATTTCTCATTATGCCGTTGGTGCCACCACGTGCAGAGGGATGTTCGTTAATCAAGTGGACTCATTTGTGGTTGTTATCTCAGAGAGCACCTTACAAATAACATCCATTTCATAACAACTGTTACTATCTTGTTGTTTAATACACCATTTATATTGTAACTGTAATTTGTTAGCATTTGCTCTACTCATAGACAGACACTTAAAGTTGTAGTGTTAACTCCTTTTTGGTATATTATTGGTAATCCTGTGTATCGTTATATCTTGAATAAGCTCTTTTGCTGAGATCCACCACACTGATCAGTAATTACTAAGAATAGTAAAGATAGCTAGCACATGCGATCACTATAAGCTAGGAAAATGGAGAATAATCTAATAATTTAACAGAATTTCTTAACCGTTCATGCTGCATACAGGCAATACCCGATGTGCAATGCTTAAAATTTCGTTGCAACACAACGTGGAGCTACTACAAATTCAGCATAATAATTAAACAGATTGAAGAAGCTGTTAGTTTAAGTGTAGAGATTGTTCCACATGCAAAGATAAAATCACAACAGTCAACTTGACTATTCACGTATACTTATCGCTTCGAGTTTTATAAATCATCTGTATTAATATGTATATGTACTCAAACATCTTTCAGAGCTTCCTTATAGCAGATGTAAAGAATCAGTCGCTGTTGGTTTTGTCGACGGTTTTGAACACCTAGTTAAATTTGGTTCAGCTCACTTATCAGACATGATTGGTTCACGTAAACGCTATAATCTCGCAGTGGCTGACGTAGGTCAATTTGCTACAGAGTGAGAACATGTAATTTGGAATTGAATTGAGGTTACTTCATTAAAATTCGTAATTAGCATTCAGTGAACATTGGTAATTATAATCTTTACAGGATTACACGTTCAATTTCATAGTTTTATTCGATAAAAATATTTGCTTTTCGTTATAATTCGTTTGAATCAATTTCCATTTTGCTTGTCCGGATAATAACCGTATCATGCCTTCACTACTGTTCGCCGACCTCTCTAATCGCGCCAACTACAGGGTCAACAAGAGAACGGTGTTTCGACAGCGCAGAAAATTTACCAACACGATGAAATTTACAGTTCAACCTGATTCAAGTATCATTACAGAAGACATTTGGACGCAACAAGCTGCTACCGGCATTGTTCCAGGTTTTTTTATTTTTAGATGTACAGGATATATTGATAGACTCACAATATTTCCGATTGAACATCTCACATTATTTAACCAGAAAGTGATTAGGGTGATGGGGAGATCGATATTTCTGTTGAGTTAAGCAGGGATAGAATAAGAAGTGCCTCCAAATAATCAGATTTTTCGAATCGACAGTTGAGCTTAGATGGTTTTTCAGAATAGATCAATAAAGAAGACATGTGGTAGTTGATATTGAAGAGGCCTTCTTTAGGGTGTTATCCCGATAGTATTTCACATTGTTGCCTCCGATAATAATTCGCTTGACGCAACCTTTCAATTTTGTTTGGTAGTTGTGGTGGGTCCGGACAAAGTTCTTCGAATTGAGGCTTGTGAATGGGACATAAGCACAGGTCTAACAAGGAAGATCGAAATGATATGACTGATCTAAGGCCCAAATGAAAATAATTTTTCAATATGGTTTAGCCACTCATTCATTTATAGGACCAGTGAAATATCACTGAGATCTAGCCAAATCATCCGGCAGTTGGGCCATTGAATGACGAACAGCTCATTGATTATCAACAAGATGAAGGAAAAGCAATGCGCATCAGTTCATCGCATATCATGGACTGACCCATGTGGTGATGGTTGCAATCTCTTCCTTGTACCTAGTCTTAATAATATATTTCTGTAATAACGTCTACTTAGCGATAAATAAGTTTCCAAAGTAAATCGTTCTGTATACCTTCAGCATTGATTCTGACCTTATTAGTTCTAATGGACTCGTCCTAGTTGGAAGCGATAGGTCACGCATCCACACTAGATCACTGTTGAGTTTGCCATTATACACATGGACCAAGACGTTGTCAAACCTTGAATATCTGCTACGTAGACATATTTTCTTTAGGAACAGAAGTGATGTGTAAAGGGGAGTAAGTCACATTAAATATGTGGGTCAATAAAGTAGATAATCTGTGTCGAATGACTGGGAGTGTGGCGGTAAATAAATCTCCAAAAATTGCTTAAAACATTTAAGTTATCAGTTTAAGCCTTCATAATTATTGGAAATTGAAGACCCGGATAAAACTGTCACCGTTCCAAATAGTCCCGGTTCGGCTGTCCTGAGTGTTGATAAATGGACCTCAGTATTTAGAAGAGGAAATGAGAAAAAAAGCTCTTGGCAATACAAAACTGGTTGGTAAGTCGTTGGTGAACTCCTATTCTGGGTCACAAAATACACTACCAAAGTCTAATAGCAACAGAGAATTACACCCTGGCGTGACTGAGAAGAAGAATCTAATGTCATCGGATATTATTGTAATTTGCTGCAGTCAAACGATCCTGATCCCAAAATTATGGACGCGCATGATTCAGATGATATATTTGTAGCATCTTACCAGATGACTCAAATGGAGTTCAGGTCAAAAAAATGATAAGAATAGGTAAGAGGACCGAGGACAATGTTGAACACTGACC
Organism: Schistosoma haematobium; assembly: GCF_000699445.3. Lineage (NCBI taxonomy): Eukaryota > Metazoa > Platyhelminthes > Trematoda > Strigeidida > Schistosomatidae > Schistosoma > Schistosoma haematobium. Next base: position 18,765,903 of record NC_067197.1, on the reverse strand, counting down.
GTGTAGACTCCTTAAAGTAATCCTAGGAACGGAGAAGCAACGTGATCTTCTGTTAGGTAGCGCTCGTAGTCACTACAATTCCGACATTCGAGTAAAACCTGATATGTCTCTGGAAAATAGAATATAAAGGAAGAAGGCACTAGATGAACTAGAAACGCGTCGACAAAACGGCAAGGAAATTCTCCGATTAATGGGTTTTCGGATAGTCAGGTCTTGGAAGCGAATGCTACCAAGGCCTGTGTAGATAGGCCATTCTCCCTGAGAGTTTTACATGCCAACGCTCGTAGTCCAAGAAACAAACTCTATGAACGAAAGGCATAAGTGAACAATTTAGGGCTGCTCATTGTAGCAGTGACAGAGACTTGGTTAGTTCATGAACTAGACATTACTCCAGAATTATTCGGATACCACTACCTAAGAAGTGATAGGAAAGAAGATGAAGGAAAAAAGGTGGCGTTTTTATACATAGTCAATAATATAAATATCCGTTCCTCTACTAGCGAATCACATGATAGTGGAACTTGTGAAGTCATTAGTTGTGAACCGGCTGTCGGATGCGGTACATTTATACTCGTTGTCCTCTATCACAGCCCAATCTGCTCAGCTGATGACTATTTTAAAGCACATTTAGCTATGGAGTGCAAATAACAGATGACTGATAATAGGAGACTTTAATGCGTCTGATGTTAGTTGGACTGAGATGACCACGGAACGATCTATAAACTCCTTTGATAGTAGGTTCCTGATAACAGTAATGGAGCATGCATTAGTGCAGCATGTATTCAAACCCACACGTTTTGGTGCAAACCAAGGTTCTTCTTTGTTGGACTTCGTAATCACTCACGAGACTGAGGATATTGCCGACTTAAATATTCTTCCATCATTAGTGAATAGCAACCACGCTGTTTCGTCATTCACGTTTATAACTAGTGACATGATGTATGACCAGGGTAAACCCCGCCCAATTGCATGGAGAGCTAACATATCAGCCATTCAGGAGTGGGCTGCTAAAACAGATTGCTCTGTAGATACTAGCTTATCAGTTAAAGAAGGATGGTCTGTATTTGAAGGCAAGCTTAGTTTAATTACATCCTCGTTTATACCATGCCCCGTAACACGTAGACCGAACGACTGTCCACCATGAATAACTAAACAAGTCAAGAAACTATTAAAATAAGGAAGAAACACTGGAATATGTTCATATCTACTGGCTTAGAACAATATATGTCCAGTTATTGTAAGATTAGCAGTGCCTGTAAAGCGTTAATAAGTAAGACTAGGCGGTCATATGAAAAGCAATTGGTTAGGGATTCTTGATATAGTCCGAAACGGTTATTCTCGCATTTAAAAAGGCGAACTCAGAGAAGCGATGGAATTCAATCACTTTTTCGCAAGAATATACGTTAATCTTGGCAAGAAATGATATCGAAAAAGCTGATGCTTTATCGGAATATTTCAGTAGTGTTTTCTATCAGTAATGAAGAACGACCAATCATTCATTTTGATTGTTATGGCTCGCTGTTGGACCCTGTAGTCATTGTGAAGGGTTCTGTCTTAAGGCTACCTCAGCATATCAAACCTGATAAGTCCAGTAGTCCTGATGATATTCATCCTAGGATCATGAAAGCCATATAAGACGTAATTCCTGAACTATTAGCGATACTGTTTCACATGTCTCTGAGGCAGTCCAGATTCCCCAGAGACTGGAAAGACGCGATAATAAGTCCGGTGTGTAAGGCTGGGGGTAGTAACTACAGACCCGTTGGCTCAACTAGTGCGGTTGTAAAGCTGATGGAAAAAATCATTCGGATATCTGCTGCAAACTATGTTGAAGGGCATAGTCTTTTATTCAGAGAAAAACATGGTTTCAAGAGAGGCCTATCATGCTTGACAAATCTCATTGCAAGAGAAGATTGGGCTGTGGTAAAAGATCGGAATATTCCTGTAGATGTGGTCTTCATAGATCTAAGTAAGGCCTTCGATAAGGCCTCCCGTTCTGGTCTTAAATTCAAACTGGAACGTTTTGGAATCCATTATACAGTTTTAGACTAAATAAGTGACTCTCTCCATGACAGGAGACAAAGGGCAAAGGAAAATAGAGCTCTCTTCTCGTAGGTACCTGTGAAAAGTGGGGTTCCTCAAGGTACAACCCTCGGTTCTCTCCTCTTTTTACTCTATGTAAATGAATTGCCAACTGTAGCGAAATCATCCGTTCTACTCTTCCCCGATGACATAAAGATTTGGAGACCCATACACAGTATGTCAGGTAGAATAGTATTACGGGATGATCTTAGCTCATTGGTGGCATGGATGGACAGGTGGTCATTAGAAGTAAATTCCAACAAGAGTGTGGTGATGCAATTAAATAACTATGATGAATCGTATCATTATACAATATGTGGACGCGTTCTACACAAAATAAGGGACTATAACGATTTAGGAGTCATATTAAGCAGTGATTTCAAAACCACTAGTCAATGTAAGGTTGCTGCTGCGAAAATCTGAAAGGTATTATGGTCTATTCGTAGGTCTTTCTAGTATTTAGATGACGAAATATTTAGATTATTATACCGGATTTACGTGCGACCACATTTAGAATATGGGATTCAAGCAGCGAGTCCCTGTTTCAAGTATGAAGCAGATATTCTGGAAAGAGTCCAACGACGATGGACTAAGATGGTGAAAGGTCTATCTGGTCTATCTTATGAAGACAGACTGAGACACCTTAACTTATTTCGTTATCTTACCGTAGAATACGTGTTGATCTGATATTGGCTTGTCATATACTAAACGATGACCTTGGTATTAACATGTCTTATCTTTTACTTTCGTCTAGGACTGATTATTTGGGAGGACATTCGAAGAAAGTTCAAAAGCCGAGATCAAGTCGTTTAAGTTTGGAGTTTCGTTTCTCGCACTGAGTAATGAGTTACTGGAATTCCCTACCGGACCATGTAATATCAGCACCTTCTGTGAATATATCCAAAACGAGATTGAACCTCCACATTATTGCAAACTGCAAGTATTAATATAGGTCGATAGACCTCCAGTCCTTTTTACTGAAGACGGAAGACCATATTTTTCTCTATTCAGATCTAATAAGGAAGTAATGAGAACTACATCTAGGGCGCCACCACAATACCCAGCCTGAGATCCTAAGAAACGGGCATTTCGCTGTTGGAGCTGACCATTCCACTTGTGGACTGTCTAAACGATAAAAAAACGTGTAAAGGACAGGGCCTACCACCTCGGCAAACCTCACATAGGTGGGCTACCTGTCCATTCACATAAGGTTCATACAGAAAAACAGGACGAAGCTCACGCGTTCCAAATTGAAAGCATAAACTGCTTATATATGAACGCCGCGAGTCTACCAAACAAACTGGATGAACTACGTGAACTAAGCAACGCTAATAAGGCCCATCTGATAGGAATATCTGAAACCTGGATATCTTCTCAGTTCTCGGACCAAGAGTTAGCATTGCCTGGGATGACTTTGTTCCGCAACGACAGAAAAACAGGAATTGGGGGCGGAGTAGCCATATACATAAGCTCTTGCTTGGAGGTGCACCAGGTTCACAACCTCGAGTTTAACAATCTTGAGGAATCCATATGGTGCTCTGTAAGATTGTCTAGTACTTCGAGGTGTCTAGTCGGAGTCATTTACAGGAAGCCAACTGCCGACATCGAGTACGATAGTCGTATGCTGGAAGGACTATCCCGCTCTATCCGTCTCGGTTTCACACACATCCTGATTCTAGGGGACTTTAATCTCCCTAGAGTCAACTTCGCGGAACACACGTACACTGGAGGCGACAACTCAATTGAAGCTCGGTTCTTCAACCTCATCGATAACTTGGGCTTATATGAAAATGTGAGGTCGGCAACTCGTTGGAGAAACAGTCAGACACCATCGCGCTTAGACTGTGTATTCACCAACGAAGAATTCCTAGTCGACAACCTCTCAATCCTGGCTCCTCTGGGAAAAAGCGATCATGCCGTCATAGCCTTCAGTTTTGTCATCAAAACTAAGCTAAGGTATCCCAACAATAATTTGCGTTGGAATTTTAAACGGCTGAATGTGCCAGCTCTACATGACTATCTACAACAGGTGGTTTGGGATGTTCACCCTCAAATCGATGTGGATGGTCATTGGGACTTCTTACTGCACACGCTCTTATGTGCTACAGACCATTCAGTTCCTCAAACGGTTCCCAAAAGCTTCAAGCCACCTACAGTAATCAAGAACCGTACCCTTCGCCTCCTAAGCCGCAAACGGCACTGTTGGGCGGAATACAAACGAACTAATAACGATGGAGCGTATAGGCAATACAAACATATCAGGAACACATGCACGAAGGCTATAAGAGAAGACAGGCTTCAGCACCAAACAAAGCTTATGGACAAATTCGCCTCTAACCCTAGAAGCCTATTCCGTTATGCAGCCTCTCTTCGTCAAGCCAAAACAGGAGTTTCTCAACTGCTAGGTCTTAACGGCCCGACCAACAACGATGGCGACGCCGCTAACCTTCTGGCGGCCCATTACTCTCAAACATTTCAACCGGCTGACATCAACTTTATTGACGACAGTCTCATCTCCAACTCCACAGGACTTTCTGAAGTGGACCTAAGCGCTGACTTGGTGTTCTGGAAATTGCAGCACTTAAGACTTGACACTTCTCCTGGCCCGGATATGGTTCATCCTGCCATACTGAGGGAGGCAGCCTCAATCCTGGCAACGCCGCTTAGCGTGATGTTTTCACACTCGCTAAGCCGAGGCAAATTACCGGAAAATTGGAAGTTGGCTCACATCACACCAATTTTCAAAGGTGGTCGACGCAATGAACCTTCAAGTTATCGGCCGGTGGCTCTTCTGTCATTACCTTCAAAACTCATGGAGTCCCTGATATGCGACGGTTTAAATGACTATCTACTGTCCTTAAATTTCTTCTCACCCCAACAGCATGGTTTCAGGAAGGGTTACTCTTGTATAACCAACCTGCTGACTGCGGTGGACAGATGGGCAAGCATCCTCGATTGCAAGGGAAAGGTTGATGTCATTTACCTTGATTTCTGAAAAGCTTTTGATAAGGTTAACCACTTGTGTCTTATCAACAAGCTCAAACGACTAGGTATCAAACCACCTCTAATCGATTGGCTTACTTCATACCTAAAAAATCGACACTTCAAGGTTAGGGTTGATTTCACTTTATCTCAGGCTATGGAATGTCCTAGTGGGGTCCCCCAGGGCTCAGTACTAGGGCCTCTTCTCTTCTTGATCTACATAAATGATCTTCCTCAACAGGTAACGTCAGACTTACTACTTTTTGCCGACGACGTGAAACTTTGGAGAGAGATACGCAACCAAGACGATACACAGGCACTTCAGGAGGATCTGACGCGACTTCAAAGTTGGGCAGACGATAACGGACTTACCTTTAACACTTCAAAGTGTAAAGTAGTCCATCTGCGACATGTCGCAAACTACAGTTACAACTTAGGAAACTCCTCTCTAGTAGTATCCCAAGTCGAAAAAGATTTAGGAGTCCTGGTGCCCCATGACTTAAAGTCTTACGCTAACTGTGACAAAAATGCCTTCCGAGCAAACCTTGCACTGGTAACGTTGAAGCGCATTTTTGGACAGTTTGACGGACGAACTTTCCATACAATCTTCAATAGTTTCATCCGTCCCCATTTAGAGTACGGAAACATAGTACTCCCCCCCTCACTCCATAAGGACAAGGTCACTTTGGAGCGTATCCAACGGCGAGCCACAAAATCAGTTCGAGGACTCAAATTTAAACTTTATGAAGAGCGCCTCCATTCACTTAACCTTTACCCGTTAGAGTATAGGCGTCTTAGAGGTGATTTACTAATGGCTTATAGTATTCTTAACACTTCTGGACATCCTCTTAAACACCTACTTAAGCTTAGTTCGAATAATAATCTAAGGGGTAACACCCAGAAACTGGAAACACAACATAGCAAGACGGAATGTAGACACAACTTCTACTCCTTAAGAGTTGTCAAAAGCTGGAATTCGCTGCCGGCCGAGCTAGTCCAAGCGACTTCTCAGGAGTCCTTCAAGAGGCAACTTGACCTATTCTTAAGGACCAAGGACAGCATCACATTATGATTTACCAATTTCTTTTCCTTTTTTATTGTTAACATACCTAGGTTCCTGCCTGGAGGATTTGGTGATCCCCTGCTACTAGACACGGAAGCCTGTTAAGCGAAAGCCTCTTCTATTCCGTCCACAACCATTTGAACCATTTGAACCATTTGAACAATGTTTGCGTTTTGAATTTCCAAGTAGCTGTGTGGATTTTGAGTTTTGCGTTACTGTTTGAACCATTTGTTGATGAAGTCAATAAGCGACTCGGGTGGGTATGTGTCGTTTGGTCTCCCAGAGTTTGAAAACTCTCAAAAAACCAGCGGAATTTTGAAAAGATTTGTGAATAGACTGACAAGCAGTACTCCACTTCACACAAAGGATGCTAAAAATAAATTTCAGTCCACAGAAGTCCCTCAGATATCACCTGATAGTGTAAGTTCGTTGTAAGTCTTTGGGTAGTCTTTGGAAACAACCTAGATTATTTTGTGCTATTGGTTCTGGACCTCTTGGACAGGCCTCGCATGAATCGTCACATCATTAATGAATTTTTTTTGTAAAATCTGTCTGTTTATTCGGTTAAGAGGTTATTTAGGGGTTTGGAGTTGAACAAACTATGGTGTAGTTATTTAGCCTCATGGATGGAAAATATCTTCAACAGATGCTTATGTACTAGTGAAGATAGTTTTTCAACCGTCCTTATGTCTTGTCAATGTTGTTTGTACTTGTTGTGATTATACTTGCTTTGGGTACTTATTGCACTAAAAAGCATTCTTGGTCTACTTTAACTAAGAGTACTTTGGTTAAAGTTTGAAATTTTTTGCTAAATTTTGTCCTGAGTACCTGTTTTTAGTCCTTGACTAACACTTGTGTTCACATTGTTATCATTTTTTGTTTTTAAACCTTTTAAATCGAATTACAATGGTTGGTAAGACTCACAAATGTGGGCAACCAAATTGTTTGTTCTCCGTTGAGGAGGGAATGCAGTGTGACGATTGTAAAAAGTGGTACCACAAAATGTGTACACGACTAAGTCCGACGGCTTACAAAAGATGCTCGAAGCCTAACTCGCATTGGCTTTGTATGTTCTGCTGTACGGATAAAAAGGTACTAGTACAGGAGGCTATGGGCCTATTGGCTTTAGCCTGCAAGAAAGTCGATGGCGGGAGCACTGATAACAGGAGCACTGACGATGAAGAATGTGTCAGTGTAGTAAGTGCTGCTACTGGACCCGTTAAACACCTGACTGTGGTTGACGGGAACGTGAAATCTCCGTTGACATTAACGAGGAATGAAGTGTCGCTTGATATTGACATCGGCAGTCATACACCTCTAGTCGAAATAGAAGATCCGGATAAAACTGTCACCGTTCCACATAGTCCAGGTGTGGCTGTTCTGAGTGGCGACAAATGGACTTCGGTAAGAAGGAAAAAAATGAGAAGAAAAAGGCTGTAGGCAAAACGCAGCTGGTCAGTAAGACATTGGAAGGAATGTTATCAGAAGAAAAATCCTCACCGCGTGACAAGACAGATCTCTCTGATATATCAGTCATTTTTCATAAGATAAGAGAATCTTCAGATACTGAACCAAAGGCAAGATTTGAACATGATCTCAATCATATTAAGACATCATTAAGTAAACTACTCCCAGATACAGTTTCAGGAGTTAGTATTTGTAAGCTTTATAGAATAGGAAAAAAGGGATTCCGAAAGTCCTCAGAAAAACCGCCTCCTAAAGGTTACATTCAACACGGTGGAAGAAAGGAACCTGATTCTAAGTAATTCACGTAAACTGATTGGATCCGGAATATATGTCCGTGAGGATCTCAGCCTAGCTGATCATATTAAGAGAAGAGCTGCAGAAGCGGAAATAAACGAGCGTCGCCGAAACGGTGAAAGAAACCTCGTCCTTAAGGGTTTTCAAATTGTAAAAGTTCGGAGCAAAACGATACCCAAGCCACTCTGGGTGGCAAGGGAAAGCTCTTCACAGACTTAAAGGTATGCTACACAAATACTTGCAGCCTTCTAAATAAAATGGCGGAGCTGAAGTCAGTGGTGGATAAAGAAAAACCGGACGTTATCGCTGTCTCGGAAACTTGGTTAACGTCAGAAGTATTAGATAGTGAAATCCAATTGACTGGTTTCATAACCAGTAGGGCTGATAGATTAAACCGTAGGGGAGGCGGGGTTATTCTGTATACGAAAAGTACCCTAACCATAAGATTAGCTGAGACAGTAGCACATGTTTCAGGGACATGTGAACTGGTGAGATGTAAGTTGAAATGCCGAAGGCAAGATATTGAAGAAGTTGTAGTTTATCGCAGTCTAGAATGTGTAGCAGATGGTTTTCTCCTTAGTAAACTTAAGTCCTGGTGTAACAAGAGTAAAAGCCTTGTAGTAGGCGACTTTAATGCACCATATATAAACTGGGTTAACTTAGAAGTAGGGTCATCCATATCGTCGTTCGACTCCAAACTGTTAGAAACCTCGATTGGATTAGCATTATTCCAACACATTAGAGATCCCACAAGATACGACTTAAGAAGCTCTTCTTCTCTTTTAGATTTAGTCTTCACACACGGTGATGACGTTGGTCAAACGGCTTTTCTCCCACCACTTGGGAGAAGTGACCATGCAGTCATCTTATTCAAATTCATGGCTGAGATTGCTTGTCAAACAATTGTGCCGGCCCGTCCTAACATATGGAAGGCAGATATGCAGGCAATTAACTCCACAGCATCGGCTGAGAACTGGGAAATTGACTCAAAGGCATCAGTACAAGAGGCATGGACTCTATTCAGGCAGTTATACAATCGGGTAACTCAACCATACATACCCTGGACTGTCCCAAAGAAAAAGAAGCACGGACATCCCTGGATAGGGCGGGATATTCGACGCCTACTAAGACAAAAGAAGAAATGCTGGGATGTTGCCATCCGCCTTGGCACAGCAGGTACGATGGAACGCTACAGATCGATAAGAAACGAGTGTATAACTAAAATTCGGGAAGCGCAAAGAAAATATGAAACGCAGCTGGCACAATCTGCACTCAAGCAGCCCAAGAGGATATTCTCGTACATAAACTGCAGAACAAGGATTCATCATTGGATTCCCAAACTAATTCAAGTAGGAAGTGAATCTGAAATGATAGAGGAAGATCAGGAAAAAGCAGAGGTTATGGCTGACTATTTTGGGGCAGTTTTCACTCAGGAACCTCCTCTAGAGAAAGAACCAGACCCAATTACAGAGTCAACAAACCAGCTGCTCACCGTGGACTTCGACCAAAACGATGTGCTTAAGGCTCTTAGCACCCTAAACATGGAGAAGTCAACAGGACCAGATGAACTACACCGTAAAATCTTGAGACATATTGCCCAATATATCGCAGCCCCACTGACTGTGATATTCAAAATGTCACTTGACCAAGGTGTGTTACCTATGGACTGGAAGGACGCAATCGTCACTCCCATACATAAAACAGGTCCACGACAAGTTCCATCGAATTACAGACCCGTAAGCCTCACCAGTGTTGTAATTAAAATACTGGAAAGAATAATCAAACGGACCATAACGGCATTTATGGAAACCAATAACTTGCTGAACATGGCACAACATGGTTTTAGAAAGGGTCTATCCTGTACAACGAACCTCCTTATAGCTAGGGAGCTCTGGATTAATGCGCTAGACAACGGAAACTCAGTGGATGTTGTCTACATAGACTTCAGTAAGGCTTTTGACAAGGTGCCAACTAATAGACTGCTATTGAAGTTGGCAAACCTTGGTATTGCCGGACCTCTTTTAAAATGGATTAAGGATTTCCTAGTAGGTCGTAGGCAGAAAGTAAGAATAAATTCCAAGTGCTCCATCTGGAGACCAGTACTTAGTGGAGTACCCCAAGGTTCCGTCCTAGGTCCTTTACTTTTTATAATGTACGTTAATGATCTTACAAGTATAGTACAGTCTCCAATGTTATTATACGCTGACGATGTAAAAATTTGGCGAGTAATAACTGGAGACAAAGACGCATTTACTCTTCAGGCGGACTTAAATAATATGATAAACTGGTCTAAAGAGTGGCTGATGCCTATCAACTCGGAAAAGTGTGTCTACATGCACTTGGGGGATTCAAATGCCCCCGAATGCCCTGGTACGGCCGAGAGTGGGGTGAGTCCGCTCTCCCTCTCGAAATACTCTCACACGGCCACGCGTATACAGCCTCTGCCAGGGAAGTCCTACTCATTGCCTTCTCGTGGCGGGGGTGTTGTTTACAAAAATGAGAGGACGAAAAGCGAATGTCCGGCGCTTTAACCGGATCACAAATCAATGGTGCACATGGGCTCCAGTATCCTGCGGGAACAAATGGCGTATGAACCAATCTTTGGTCACTGGCTACCATGGGATTGCATCTCCTTACGATGCTCCACTGCCTTGTGGGTTAGACCTTTAGATCAAAGGCTCGGGGTGTGGCCCCCTAAGAAAACCACCTGCTTCGGTTTGGGCACCCGGGCAGTATCACAGCCCACACACAAACGATGAACTCTATGTCTATGGCAACTACTTTTATCGCTCCGAAAAACAAAAACAATCAATCGATTCAAATAATTATCATTACTATTATTGTCATTATTAATACTATTATTATTACTATTATTGTCGTTATTATTATTATTATTATTATTATTTCCCACATTATTCACCCTCTTTCATACTTATACAGCGGCTCGGCTTTGGTGGAAATCCGACTGTATCTAAACGTTCTCGAGTCACTGTCCGGTTGAAAGTTGTATGTTACCATCGAATATGAGTACTGAAGCAGTTTTTCTGAAACCACGTGCGCCATTCAAACTGGCTGCCTTCAACGTTCGCACACTTATGCAGGTTGGTCAACAGATAGGGCTGGCTATGTCTTTGGAAAGTCTTAATATTGATGTTTGTTGTCTATCCGAGACCCGTATTCAAGACTCTAGCGAAGTACTACAAATTCGATCTCCATCTGTCACTTCAAAAAGCTTGTTTCACGTGCGCTTATCCGGGGACCCTGTGGCATCTTCGTCTAGTCTTGCAGGCGTTGGTGTCGCACTAAGCGCTAGAGCTGAGACAGCACTAATCGATTAGATCCCTATTAACAGTCGGTTATGTGCTGTTAGATCAGAAAGTCCCATCAGAGTGAGAAGAAATCGGCGTGAGAAACGATGTCTCTTTGTCATCTCCGCCTATGCCCCGACAGATTGCAGCCCAGATGCAATCAAGGATGAATTCTACCACAAGTTAACTATTCTTCTCCAGTAAGTGCGTTCGACAGATATTACAGTACTAGCCGGAGACTTGAATGCTCAGGTCGGGCGTCTAGGCGCAGAAGAGAGTCGTTTAGGTGGCCGATGGGGACTCGTTGGTCGCAGGTCAGATAACGGGGACCGTCTACTGCAACTATGCACAGACCACAACCTGTTTCTGGCTAGCACTAACTTTCGGCACAGTCATCGCCGATGTGCCACCTGGCGTCCTCCCTCTGCATCTCAAGCCTGGACTCAGATTGATCACATCGCGATCAGCTACCGCTGGCGTGGTTGTGTACAAGACTGCCGCTCCTTTTGGAGTACCTATCTGGACTCTGACCATGCCTTGGTCTGCGCCAATCTTGCCTTACTTTTCAGTGGCCAACGAAGTGACCGCCACCAACGGGTTGATGTTAGCAAGCTGGTTGCAACTTCTGTTGCAAATAAGTATCGAACCGAGTTAGCCTCTAGGCTAGCTACCACTCCACCGAAAAGTATAGATGAGCATTGGTTGCAATTGCATGACGCCATGAAAATGGCGGGGACAGTCAGTTGTGGGTTTGCGAAACGTCCCGCTTTTAAGCACTGGGTTTCTTCTGGTTCCTTACAACTCATTGAAGCCCGTCGGTCTACTCCGGGTGACCGTGAGTTTGACCATAAACGAAGGATGTTATGTAAGGAAATCGGGCAAAGCTTGCGTAAGGACCGAGAAGCCTGGTGATCGAAGCGTGCTAATGAGTTGGAAGCAGCAGCTGCATCTGGTAACGACCGGAAGCTCTTCCAACTCATCCGAGCCACTGGCAGCAAGAAGTCTGGTGTGAGTGAAACAATCTGCGAGGGTGATGGGATGCCAATCACTAACATCCATCGACGTCTTGGACGATGGGCAGAGTTTTTCGAAGGGCAGTTCAACTGGCCTGCTGCTCCGGCAACATCAGTCAGACTGTCCTGCCCTCCATGGCCGGTGACGACTGATCCACCAAACGAGGAGGAAGTCCGCAAGGAACTCCAACTCTTGAAGCGTTACAAATCACCTGGCCCAGATGACTTACCTCCAGCTCTTTTTAAAGATGGTGGTGACTTTTTGACTAAGGAATTGACGACGTTGTTTACAAAGGTTTGGGAACTAGAGAGTGTACCAACGTCATGGAATGAGTCGATAGTTGTCCCTATCTTTAAAAAGGGTTCACGTCGTTCCTGTAACAACTATCGGGGATAAGTCTACTTCCGATTGCGTCCAAGCTATTGGCTTCCGTCATACTTCGTAGGTTGTTCAAAACCCGAGAAAGATTGACTCGCGAGGAGCAGGCTGGTTTTCGTTCTGGTCGAGGATGTATTGATCATATCTTCACCCTCCGCCAAATGTTAGAACACCGCCATACTTATCAAAGGCCAACAATCGTAGTGTTTCTTGACATCAGGGCTGCCTTCGATTCGTTGGACAGAACTGTTCTCTGGGATTGTCTATTGAAGAAGGGTGTGCCTGAGAAGTTTATTAACATCCTAAAAGCCCTATATAAAAACACCTCAGGCAGAGTGAGGGCATACAACCACCTTTCTCCATTGTTCCATTCGAGTAGTGGGGTTAGGCAGGGTTGCCCAATCTCACCATTCCTCTTCAACTTTGCCATCGATGACATTCTGGAAACAGCTCTGATGAATGTAAGTAATGGTGGTGTGGATCTGTTGCCTGGAGAAAGACTTCTCGACCTTGAGTATGCGGACGATATTGTCTTACTGTGCGATAATGCCCAAGGCATGCAATCCGCACTTAATCAGTTGACAATCAGTGTCCGTAGGTATTGTATGTGCTTTGCACCTTCTAAGTGCAAAGTACTTTTACAAGACTGGCTGGATTTTAATCCTGTACTTATCCTGGATGGTGAGCAGATAGAAGTAGTCGAGAAGTTCGTGTATCTGGGTAGCTGCATATGTGCTGGTGGGGGTGTGAGTGATGAGATCAATGCACGAATAGTGAAAGCCAGAGCGGCTTATGCCAATCTAGGCCATCTTTGGCACCTTCGTGATGTTAGTCTGGCTGTAAAAAGTCGGATCTACAACGCGTCGGTGAGAGCAGTTTTGCTCTATGCTTGTGAAACCTGGCCTCTCCGAGTTGAGAATGTTAGACGACTCTCTGTGTTCGATCATCGCTGTCTCCGAAGGATTGCTGACATTCAGTGGCAACACCATGTCAGTAATGCAGAGGTTCGGCATCGTGTGTTCGAGCACAGAGACGATAATCCAATTGGTGTCACCATCTCGAAACACCGACTTCGGTGGCTTGGACATGTTCTCCGAATGTCGTCCCAGAGAATTCCACGTCGTGTATTATTTGCCGACTCTGGGACTGGTTGGAAGAAGCGGAGAGGTGGTCAGTGCATGACATGGTGTCGTGGCATGAAAGAAAGCTGCAAAGGACTGGCTTGTGTCGGTCCTTCACGACTCCCTGGTTGGGGTCCGAGAGATGATGCTACACAGTGGCTAGAGACGTTATCAGATATGGCTCAGAATAGAAGCCAGTGGCGATCGTGCTGTAACCTTCTTTTACTTTCTTCATAAAAAGTGGTTGTGTCTCCCTTACCTGAAAGATTTCTTCCGATTGTACCTTTGCGTTCCCTGATTACTAGCACATTACCTTACACCAATCTCTTCGTTATTGTTCTCTCTTTTTTTTTGTTGCGCTCCTTAGCTTTTTTTTTCTTTCTTTGTATTCCTCTCGAATTTTCATTGTTTTGTGTGGCGCATATATATTGGCGCTCCTCTGTACCAATATTCATGTGTCCAAATAAAATAAATAAAATAAATGGGGGATTCAAAGGTTAATACGTACAACATAGGGGATGTGTTATTACCCGTAGTCCGGTCTCATAAGGACCTAGGGGTGACAGTGAGCAATGATCTTAAGACGACGGCCCATTGCCGGGAGGTCGCAGTTAAGGGGTTTCGAACCCTCTGGGCTTTAAAAAGGACATTCACTAAGTTTGATACTACCATGTTCACCACAGTATACACATCCTTAGTGAGAACTAAGTTAGAGAACTGTGTTCAAGCTGCAAGCCCCTGTTTAAAAGGTGACTCAGACATACTAGAAAAAGTACAGAGGGCAGCTACGCGTGCAATTCCGAAACTCCGGGGTTTATCATATAAAGAGCGGCTTGAAAAACTGAGCCTCTTTACTCTGTCCTATCGCAGACTAAGGGGAGATCTAATATTGATGTACAGAATACTGAGAAATGATTTCGGACCTAACTTATTCTCTCTCTTTCTTCCCACTAGATCGGGACACCTCAGAGGACATAGCAGGCGAGTAGAAAAGCCAAGAACGAACAAAATACCCGTGGCATACAGGTTTTCACACCGAGTCATCAATACTTGGAACCTGCTGCCTGAAGCAGTGGTGTCCGCACCTTCAATTGACTCTTTCAAGAGAAGACTGGACACTCACAGAAGCATACTAGAAAAGGCCGTAGGCCTTCTGTCCTTACTACACAAATCTGAATCTGATTAATATCAATGATCAGTACTACAAACACTAATACGTATCAGGTGCACTTCCTTACCGAAATTCTATTAAATGATCTCCGGAAGCGGTACATTATTATCACGACCAGTGGTCATCTTGCTTATCTAAATTATGCGTGTTAACCGAAACTGACTCTGGAGATCACACCTTTCCGTTCCTACACTTTGGTTTTGCTGTTTAAAATAACCTAATTTTGGTCAAATTTATAGCATTTATTCCTATTGTTGTGTCTAACACTGGTTTGCTGTGCACGACAACTTCGCTTTTTGCTCAAAAACATACGGTTCCATGCTCTTTTTATCAAGGGTCTTTGAATAGGTACTAACTTGGGCATTGGTTTGTCCTATTGTTAGATTAATCTCTTTCTGTATTGTTCCAAGCATTTAACCCTACAAGTATCATAACTTTCAAAAATCCAACTATAAGGGTGGGACTTGTTAGTAAAATACATTATCTATTGTCTTAATGTCACTTTTTTCTCTTACCACTTAATCATGCTGGTACTGGAAGGAATTGAAATGTATACATGACCCCAAAGTCTTGCGAAAGACAAATGACGTGCAGTCTATACAAATATAATTCCATCTCTGCACTTCAGATATCACTAAAAATTATGTGTATATGCGTAGGTAAGTGATACCTTTATAATATTTGATTTGTTTGAAATATTGAAACGTCACTTGAAATATGACACTTAGAAATTCTATGTTATGAATGATTGACTTACTGTTTATCGATTAGTGAACCAACCTCCGATTATAAAGTTCCTGGTAATTTTTGATTACGCAACTTCATATGTACACATACTAAGCCGTGTGCCCAGTAAAAAGAGATTTCTCAACCGCCCTAGTTATTTAATGTACATACTCGATAGACGATTGACCGTATGCCTAAAATCATTGTGTGATCACAGTGCATGAAGAATAATTTAGTTCACTTGTTGCCAAATGTTCGCGACATGCACATACTTTGTTCTATGAATCATCTAAAGTAGATCAAACTACTGCGCTCAACAAAATTGTATCTGCTTCCTCTTTAGTGTTTAATAGTCCCAATAGTTTGTGTGCACCAGCTTCCCTGCCTTAACTAAGCATTGCATAACTATGCGCGGTTTCGATTCAGGTTTTATATTCATTTCAAACTGCTACCTCTAAATAAAACAAAATGATTACATTTTATAAATAAGACATATTTAGGCTTTAGTCTTTCCATTTACCATTTGATCTTTTCGCAGTGCTACTCACTTTTTATAAACTTGATAATTTTTTCGATACAACCCATCGCTACTTAAAAATCTAACAAACTAACTTCCAGGATAGTAAAAAGAAACCCTCTCAGGTCAATTAAAAGTTTTAAATTATTGGTGGGATATAGAAAGATTGCTAGACAAGCAATTTCAAATTTAGGGGTAGGGTTCTAGATGAGATGATCAATCAGTAAGTTTGTAAACCAGTATAAACCGAGGCTGCAACGTGCTATTCATAACTAGCCATTAACTTCTGCAAGTGTCGATCAAAACGATTACAGTTTTGAAAAAGGGTAACAGGAGTTTTATTTATTTATTTATTTGAACACATAAATATTGGTACAAGAGAGCGCCAATATATATGCGCCACACAAAACAATGAGAATTCGAAGAGAAATAGAAAAAAAAGATAACAATAACGAAGAGATTGGTGTAAGGTAGTGTACTAGTAATCAGGGAACGCAAAGGTACAATCGGAAGAAATCTTTCAGGTAAGGGAGACACAACCACTTTTTATGAAGAAAGTAAAAGAAGGTTACAGCACGATCGCCACTGGCTTCTATTCTGAGCCATATCTGATAACGTCTCTAGCCACTGTGTAGCATCATCTCTCGGACCCCAACCAGGGAGTCGTGAAGGACCGACACAAGCCAGTCCTTTGCAGCTTTCTTTCATGCCACGACACCATGTCATGCACTGACCACCTCTCCGCTTCTTCCAACCAGTCCCAGAGTCGGCAAATAATACACGACGTGGAATTCTCTGGGACGACATTCGTAGAACATGTCCAAGCCACCGAAGTCGGTGTTTCGAGATGGTGACACCAATTGGATTATCGTCTCTGTGCTCGAACACACGATGCCGAACCTCTGCATTACTGACATGGTGTTGCCACTGAATGTCAGCAATCCTTCGGAGACAGCGATGATCGAACACAGAGAGTCGTCTAACATTCTCAACTCGGAGAGGCCAGGTTTCACAAGCATAGAGCAAAACTGCTCTCACCGACGCGTTGTAGATCCGACTTTTACAGCCAGACTAACATCACGAAGGTGCCAAAGATGGCCTAGATTGGCATAAGCCGCTCTGGCTTTCACTATTCGTGCATTGATCTCATCACTCACACCCCCACCAGCACATATGCAGCTACCCAGATACACGAACTTCTCGACTACTTCTATCTGCTCACCATCCAGGATAAGTACAGGATTAAAATCCAGCCAGTCTTGTAAAAGTACTTTGCACTTAGAAGGTGCAAAGCACATACAATACCTACGGACACTGATTGTCAACTGATTAAGTGCGGATTGCATGCCTTGGGCATTATCGCACAGTAAGACAATATCGTCCGCATACTCAAGGTCGAGAAGTCTTTCTCCAGGCAACAGATCCACACCACCATTACTTACATTCATCAGAGCTGTTTCCAGAATGTCATCGATGGCAAAGTTGAAGAGGAATGGTGAGATTGGGCAACCCTGCCTAACCCCACTACTCGAATGGAACAATGGAGAAAGGTGGTTGTATGCCCTCACTCTGCCTGAGGTGTTTTTATATAGGGCTTTTAGGATGTTAATAAACTTCTCAGGCACACCCTTCTTCAATAGACAATCCCAGAGAACAGTTCTGTCCAACGAATCGAAGGCAGCCCTGATGTCAAGAAACACTACGATTGTTGGCCTTTGATAAGTATGGCGGTGTTCTAACATTTGGCGGAGGGTGAAGATATGATCAATACATCCTCGACCAGAACGAAAACCAGCCTGCTCCTCGCGAGTCAATCTTTCTCGGGTTTTGAACAACCTACGAAGTATGACGGAAGCCAATAGCTTGGACGCAATCGGAAGTAGACTTATCCCCGATAGTTGTTACAGGAACGACGTGAACCCTTTTAAAGATAGGGACAACTATCGACTCATTCCATGACGTTGGTACACTCTCTAGTTCCCAAACCTTTGTAAACAACGTCGTCAATTCCTTAGTCAAAAAGTCACCACCATCTTTAAAAAGAGCTGGAGGTAAGTCATCTGGGCCAGGTGATTTGTAACGCTTCAAGAGTTGGAGTTCCTTGCGGACTTCCTCCTCGTTTGGTGGATCAGTCGTCACCGGCCATGGAGGGCAGGACAGTCTGACTGATGTTGCCGGAGCAGCAGGCCAGTTGAACTGCCCTTCGAAAACTCTGCCCATCGTCCAAGACGTCGATGGATGTTAGTGATTGGCATCCCATCACCCTCGCAGATTGTTTCACTCACACCAGACTTCTTGCTGCCAGTGGCTCGGATGAGTTGGAAGAGCTTCCGGTCGTTACCAGATGCAGCTGCTGCTTCCAACTCATTAGCACGCTTCGATCACCAGGCTTCTCGGTCCTTACGCAAGCTTTGCCCGATTTCCTTACATAACATCCTTCGTTTATGGTCAAACTCACGGTCACCCGGAGTAGACCGACGGGCTTCAATGAGTTGTAAGGAACCAGAAGAAACCCAGTGCTTAAAAGCGGGACGTTTCGCAAACCCACAACTGACTGTCCCCGCCATTTTCATGGCGTCATGCAATTGCAACCAATGCTCATCTATACTTTTCGGTGGAGTGGTAGCTAGCCTAGAGGCTAACTCGGTTCGATACTTATTTGCAACAGAAGTTGCAACCAGCTTGCTAACATCAACCCGTTGGTGGCGGTCACTTCGTTGGCCACTGAAAAGTAAGGCAAGATTGGCGCAGACCAAGGCATGGTCAGAGTCCAGATAGGTACTCCAAAAGGAGCGGCAGTCTTGTACACAACCACGCCAGCGGTAGCTGATCGCGATGTGATCAATCTGAGTCCAGGCTTGAGATGCAGAGGGAGGACGCCAGGTGGCACATCGGCGATGACTGTGCTGGAAGTTAGTGCTAGCCAGAAACAGGTTGTGGTCTGTGCATAGTTGCAGTAGACGGTCCCCGTTATCTGACCTGCGACCAACGAGTCCCCATCGGCCACCTAAACGACTCTCTTCTGCGCCTAGACGCCCGACCTGAGCATTCAAGTCTCCGGCTAGTACTGTAATATCTGTCGAACGCACTTACTGGAGAAGAATAGTTAACTTGTGGTAGAATTCATCCTTGATTGCATCTGGGCTGCAATCTGTCGGGGCATAGGCGGAGATGACAAAGAGACATCGTTTCTCACGCCGATTTCTTCTCACTCTGATGGGACTTTCTGATCTAACAGCACATAACCGACTGTTAATAGGGATCTAATCGATTAGTGCTGCCTCAGCTCTAGTGCTTAGTGCAACGCCAACAACAGCAAGACTAGACGAAGATGCCACAGGGTCACTGAATAAACGCACGTAAAACAAGCTTTTTGAAGCGACAGATGGAGATCGAATTTGTAGTACTTCACCAGAGTCTTGAATACGGGTCTCGGATAGACAACAAACATCAATATTAAGACTTTCCAAAGACATAGCCAGCCCTATCTGTTGTCCGACCTGCATAAATGTGCGAACGTTGAAGGCAGCCAGTTTGAATGGTGCACGTGGTTTCCAAAAACTGCTTCAGTATTCGTATTTGGTGGTAGCATTCAATTTTCAACTAGTCAGTGACTTGAGAACGTTTAGATACAGTCGAATTTCCACCAAAGACGAGCCGCTGTATAAGTATAAAAGAGGGTGAATAATGTGGTAAATAATAATAATAATAACAATAATAATAATAATAATAATAATGGCAATAATAGTAGTAATAATAATAGTATTAATAATGACAATAATTGTAATGATAATAATTTGAATCAATTGCTTGTTTTTCGAAGCGAGAAAAGTAATTTCCATAGGCATAGAGAGTTCATCAATTTGTGTGTGGGCTGTGATACTGCCAGGGTGCCCGAACCGAAGCAGGTGGTTATCTTAGGGGGCCACTCCCCGAGCGTTTGACCTTAAGGTCTGACCCACAAGGCAATGGAGCATCGTGAGGAGATGAAGTCCCATGGTAGCCGGTGACCAATGATTGGTTCATGCGCCATTTGTTCCCGCAGGATACTGGAGCCCATGTGCACCATTGATTTGTGATCCGGTTAAAGCGCCGGACATTCGCTTTTCGTCCTCTCATTTTTGTAAACAACACCCCCGCCACGAGAAGGCAATGAGTAGGACTTCTTTGGCAGAGGCTGTATACGCGTGGCCGTGTGAGAGTATTTCGAGAGGGAGAGCGGACTCTCCCCACTCTCGGCCGTACCAGGGCATTCGGGGGAGTAACGTCTACGCATAGCAACCGCTAATAAATCCCGACTGTTTGTTCAATCTTATTTGTAATCGAAACTCTCGATGTTTCAAATCAATGAACTTGTTCATTATTGGTTGAAAAGCTTTGAAGATACACTAATTTATTTTACCGTAAATGTTAAAAAAATACATTGCTCCATGCTTGTTCCGTATACATTCATGCCTTCAATCCTGTCCAATTTTAATGTTCTACTTTCGTCGATCACATACTACTGATGCTTTTTTGTAGCTCCTTTTCTTTTATCCACTAAGTAGTGTTTAAAGTTAGTTATTACTGCACTTTAACTAAAAGGTAGTATGTCAGTTGAAATAGCTAAAACACTTTCTCACAGTTCCATAATATAAATTGTTGATAGTTTGTATTGTATCTAAATTTCTGTAGAAAAATGAACGTAATAAATTGTCCCATAATGGCCTCTCAGCATTGGATGAAAACATATCTGACGGAATGTCTAGTTCTTCTTCACATAATCAATTGCCCGGATCTATTCGACCCCCTGAAAGACGCTACTGGATGCAAGATGAAAATTGCAAATTTTGTTTTGAATGCGGTACACGTTTTACTGCCATCCGCCGTAAACATCATTGCCGTGTTTGTGGGAGGATATTTTGTAATCAGTGCAGTAATAAGGTAAGTCTGTAAGATTGGTAATATTTCCAGTGAGTTATTTTTTCAATCAAGTGATTTTTCATTTTCATCAGTAACGAGTTCGAATTCTCAGTCAGTCAGTCAGTCAGTCAGTAACAACGTAGAACTTCGTACGTTCGTACATCGGTTCGAGTTGCCATACCACATTAGCACAGAGATGCAGTTGTCGACTTAAATTCCGTAGTGGTAGAGGTAGTAAGAGTATAAACAGTAATCGGAAACATTAGGGCTTGAAGATGTTATTCAAGGAATATAATACAGTGAAATAAATTTGGAAAGAAAATAAGGGACATGAAGAATTCAGAAGATTAGAATTTAGGAGAACACAAAAAGTGGATGCACTTGCGCCATTGTAAACGATTCAGGATCTCTAACCATCAGTTGCTATCATCTCGCAGTCCCCAACCAGGTAGTCTACACCTACCAACATGGTTCAGTCCACTTGACAGTGACTTCATGGACTTGTGCCATGTTTTGGTCTGGTCGCCCCTAGCTTTCTTCCAACCTACTCCTATACCACTGAACATAGCACGTCGAGGCAGTCGGTCGTTGGGCATACGTAACACGTGTTCCAGCCATCTTAACTGATGAAGTTTCACTACTTCATCAATTGATTTGCCATCCTTGCCTAGTACCCGTTTCCTAACAACTGTGTTACTTACTCGATGGTCCCATGATATACGAGCAATGTTTCGAAGACACCTATGATCAAATACTAGTAGCCTACGGATATCCTCTACTCTTACCGGCCATGTTTCACTGCCATGAAGTAGGACGGGAC